>NW_027325369.1:1234735-3923147 GCF_036924035.1 Leuresthes tenuis
AAACTATTTAAAAAAGGTGAGGAAAAACAGCCTAATGCAGTTTCTTTAATCCCAACATGTTCAGGTTTCTGTAACAGATCGATCGATTGTGATCGATCACATCAAAGGCAGCTCTGAGATCCAACAGCACAAGCACATCTTTGCAGGTCAGAAGCATCTCCCCCCCCCCCCCCCCCCCCCCCCCCAAAACAGCTGTTTGTTCTTCTCTCAGAAACCCACAATGACACAGCAACCTGATGTTTTTATTAAAGGAGAAAAGCTAATGGCTCCATCTCATTTTAAAGACCTTGGAATCATTCTAAACTCCAATTTAACCTTCAAAAAACAGGTCAAAGGTGCCAATAACATTCCATTTAATGTGGCTAACTGCTAACGGCTAACCTCTTGATGTTTTCCCACATACTGTTTTACAAGTTTCACAAGCAAACAGGACAACCCTGAAACCCACTCAGACCCTTTATAAGCAGACTTAAACAGCACTGGACCAGAAATCCATCAATCATCATTATTCATTATCGTTATTTAGATGCCCATCTTGTTTTTAAGACATTAAATGGGCTTGCACCTCCCTCACAAGTCCTCACAATTAGGGCCTCAAATTACTGGAATAGTCTCCTCTGTGACTTCAGAGAAAGCACCAGTTATGCAATGTTTTAAAAGTTAAGAGATGGATTAAGACTAACCAGACTGGTACCCATGAATAACAAGCCAACCGCACCTTTTGTGCTGTTCTCAGATTATTTGGACATTTGGAAATGTTTGTGCTGTAAAGCTTGTTTTCTCTGTTGTTGTGTTTAAACTGAAATGTTGATTAATGTGCATTGTCCCTTTTTAATAATGAACAAATAAATAAACATCCCAACTTCATCTCCGGGGGGGGGGGGGGCAGACTGCATACAGAGATGAGGTGGAGCGGCTGTGAACATGGTGCAGGACCAACAACCTGCTCCTCAATACTTCAGAGACCAAAGAACTCATCATGGGCTACAGGAGAAATATCCCACCATTGATCATCAGTGGGGGCTGTGTGGAGAGGGGGGCACACTTCCGAATTGGAGCAGAGACTGTACTTCCTGAGAATACTCAAGAGGAATAGCATCGCACAAAGACTGCTGGTGCACGACTGCATGTGCGCATGGTACAGCAGCTGCACACAGCTGGCTCACAGGAAAGCACTCCAGGAGGTCCTCACCCAAAAGATGGTTGGCTCCCCTCTCCCACACTGGAAGAACATTAGAAAGGACACCCACCATCCTGGTCACTCCCTGGTTGAGTTGTGGCCTCCAGGCAGACGGTACAGATCAGTTAACAGAAGGACAAATGGACTCAAACACAGCTTTTATCCACCTGCAATAACCACCCTCAATGCTGCAAAAAATAACAATGATGTGCCATATAATCTGAATGGGACAGAACGTAAGTATGTCCGTAGATTGTTTTTATGCATTTTTATATTCTTCTGCAGACACAATGAATGATGCGCTGACTGGGGAGCACTTTGAATTTCATTTTACCTGAGACAATCACAATAAAGACCTATTCTATTCTAAATAACAATCTGACAGCAACACAGGGCCCCAAAGATCTACTGCCAACGTCCCGAAACCCTCGAAAAACTCCAGGACACCTCAAAAGTTCTTTTTGAACATGAGGAGGACCTACTCACCATTAGGCAGGTGGTTTATATATCAGCCCCCTGAAAGAAAGCTTGAGAGAAACAGCATAAGCAGCGATGCTGAAGAAAATCCAAGAAAAGCTGACATGAATTCAGTCTTTGAGTACTTTGAGCACTTCACTCCAACACAGAAGCTGTGAATGTAGGACGGCGCGAACTATACGACTCCACACCCTTAAAAGCTGCTACAAACCTCTCACAGCAAAGTACACGCTTACAACTGTCGGTCAGGAGACTTTGGAAAGTAGAAGCTTTTCCGTATCAGTTGCCATGGCGACTATATCCGCTTCGTGAAAGAAAGCAGCGTTGAGCGTCAAGTTATTCACTTACCGGCCCGGGAGTCGGCTGACGCCCTCATGGGTTTCTCCTGCCTCCGCTCCTTTTCGTTGCAATGAGGCTGTACGTGCTCGGGGTCACGCAGCTTTTGGACAGTAATCTGGACGGATCGGGCCAGCTCTGGTCCAGCTTTACGTCCCTGGTTCTGGGGAGGAACCCTGGTGGAGCGGATTAAAACGTCCCCGGCGTCCTGGCCGCAGTATGTTTCATCCTGACTGTGTGTGGGAGAGTCGCAGGGACGCGAACGTAACATAACAGCAGTAAATTTTCGATAAAATTGTTTTAAATTAATTCTGTTATCTTGATAAACTCTACGAGTACAATTCAAACTTCCCGCTTTGGCATCTTTCAGCTGGACGGTTGAAACTCGGTGCGGAAAAGTCAAGTTTAGACTGTTAAAAATTTGACTAAAAACTGAAAGACGCGCCACAAAACTGCAGACAAACAGCCCGAATGTGGGGAAAAAAGCAACATATCTGAAAACACCGCGTCAGACGCTGCCAACTACAGTAAACAACTTCTTCTTCTTCTACTGCTGCTTCTTCTTCTTCTGCTACTGCTGCTGCTTCTGCTTCTTCTTCTGCTGTTGCTGTTGCTGATTGTTCTTCTTCTTGTGGTGTTTATTGTGATTAGCAAGACAACATTATTTGCCGCCACCAACTGGTAAGGAATATGAATCAAGACCGCAAGCCTCTGTCTTTATCACTTATATTCTTTTAATCGGACCAGATAACGACATATGATTTTTTTACATACATCTCCTGAAGCGTTTTGTAAAATGTCTATAAGGTCAAACTGCACTTTTATTCCCTTTTATTTTTGTCACTGCTCATCACTGTGTCCCACCTTTAAACCCCTGATAAATTACAACACCCCTATATTTGGCACCACTGCCTCATCATCACTGTGTCATCATCACTGTCTCATCATCACTGTCTCATCATCACGGTTTCATCATCACTGTGTCATCATCACTGTGTCATCATCACTGTTTCATCATCACTGTGTCTGTTTGAATGTCTACACACCATAAAAATGTCCAAGTCCAATTCATCCTGATTTCTCGGAGCCTCTGAGCTCTGCTGCTGTAGCCTGAGAAAAAAAAACTGTTCACTGGCAGTCAGTTAAGAATAAACTCACACTTTATATTCCTGTTATTTGATAATAAATGAATGAATCAGTATCAATGAATATATATTTTCTCAAGGGTCTATGATGACACACACGATTAGATACTATGCTGTCACATATAACGTAACACATTACACATGCTTAAAAATCTATAAACTATATAGGTTATCATGTATCTGTTTTATTTTGTTGAAGGAATATTACTTAGCAAAATGCTTCTCTTGTGTCTTCTTGAAGAAACTGTGATGACTTGCTGTGGATGCATATCTGGGTGCAGGATAGAGTGCATTGTCCTTCTGGACCCTACAGGAAACATAACACTTATGAATGTGTGGGTTAGGGTTAAATCCTATTTGAATAGAATTTAAGATTCTTCTTCTCACTTATAAAGTTCTTAATGACCGAGCTCCATCATATCTTAAAGATCTAATTGTAAGATATTTTCCTAACAGAGCACTTCGCTCCCAAACTGCAGGTTTCCTTGTGGTTCCCAGAGTTTCTAAAAGTAGAATGGGAGGTAGAGCCTTCAGTTATCAGGCCCCTCTCTTGTGGAATAAGCTGCCAGTAAATGTCCGGGAAGCAGACACCCTTTCCACTTTTAAGATTAGGCTTAAAACTTTCCTTTTTGATAAAGCTTATAGTTAGGGATGGCTCAGGTAATCCTGAAACATCCCATAGTTAAGCTGCTATAGGCTTAGACTGCTGGGGGACCTCATCTGTCACACCTTTCCTCACTTTGCTCTCTTTTCCCCCTGTTTAATTTCTCAAATGATTTTATGTACATGTGACATTATTGTGGTTATTAACTTGTGTTTCCCTGTTCCAACAGGTATCCTTTGAATGGTGTTATGGTGTTTTTCCCCCCTCTTTTCCCTCTTTTCTGTCTTCTCAAACCCCAGCTGGTCGAGGCAGATGGCCACCCTTCCTGGTTCTGGTTCTGCCAGAGGTTTCTTCCTGGTTCTGGTTCTGCCAGAGGTTTCTTCCTGGTTATGGTTCTGTCAGAGGTTTCTTCTTGGTTCTGGTTCTGCCAGAGGTTTCTTCCTGGTTCTGGTTCTGCCAGAGGTTTCTTCCTGGTTCTGGTTCTGCCAGAGGTTTCTTCCTGGTTCTGGTTCTGCCAGAGGTTTCTTCCTGGTTATGGTTCTGTCAGAGGTTTCTTCTTGGTTCTGGTTCTGCCAGAGGTTTCTTCCTGGTTCTGGTTCTGTCAGAGGTTTCTTCCTGGTTCTGGTTCTGCCAGAGGTTTCTTCCTGTTAAAGGGAGTCGTTCCTTTCCACAGTCCCTCAGGCTCAGGACGGGAGATTGGACTGAAGACACGTTTCGGTGCAATCTGTTGGTTTCCTTAGCTAGGATATTATTTTTGAATTGGCTCTATAAGAATTAATTGGATTATGATTACAATGAATTGAATTCCAATTGGCTTGAATTGGACTTTATTACTTAAGTGCCTTGAGATGACAATTGTTGTAATCTGGCGCTATATAAATAAAATTGAATTGAATTGAATTGATCCACAGGTTAATCTAACAGCTGATCCTCACATCTGAGGGACACGCAGCTGCCTTAAGGTAAGAGAAAGTTGGGTTTCTCACAGCAGATGCTAATAATATCACATTAACTGATAAATGTGTTGGAGCTCCACCTGAGGAAAAAAAGGTTTGAATATGGAGAGGAACCTTGAGTGTTAAATTCTCACCTTTGACTATCACCCTCTTGATCATCTTTTAAATAGATAGGCTGATCCATAGACCTGTTACTTAAGGACACACAGGTTGGTTCTGGTCCAGGTCCGGGTTCAGAGTCTGGTTTCTGCTGTTCTGAGCTTCAACACAACACACAGACGGTGTGAATAAAGGTGGTTTGGTGATGTGAGAACTGAGCTCTGACATGAAGAAGAATCATGGACAGTTAGAGATGTTCATCTCACCTCTGAGCTTTGCTCTGGACCTCATGTTCCCCTCCCAGAGCGGTTTTAAAGGGAAGGACCTCTTTCTTCTCACCCTGATCCATCGTCCACAGCTTCACACAAACACAACAACATTTAACATCAGTTATCATTAGTATCTCTAACAGTGAGTCACACATTTCCAAAGTGTGCTGGATGTTTTAACAATATTTGATGACCCAGATCGCCCAATTAACCCAATTAATATAACCGCTAAAGCAAAATATGGAGTATACATTCAATTAAATACTCTATATTCAGACTCCTTCAGTTACTGTGCTAAGAAGCCCATTTATTATGAAATCATTATGTTCAGCGAGTTAGAAAAGACTCCCGTACTTTAGTTTATTTATCTTATGCTACAGGTGCTCATGCTCACCTTAAATCTACCCTTTTCTTTAATAAAACCTCTTGTGAGCGACTTCAGAAGGTGATGTGGCGCTGCTCTTCCAAGGAGGCGTAACACTGGCTGCGGTAAGAAAAACACACAATTAATTACATCAATAATGAGATATACATGCTGGTGATTTCAGCCTCTTTCAGTTAGAAGGTTTTACAGTTCAGGACAATGTTTCTTAGACCATGAAAAACAACTTGAGATGAAAAACAACACATGACATCATTAGGATTTGTCTCTCAGTTGGTGTGAGGGAAGCTTCCTCTTATATTTTGGGATCAGGTTCTGCTGAGCAGCACTTTGCTCTCTCCTAGTTCTAACAGTCGACACAGGAATAAGAAAAAGAAGCTTCGGTGAAAGAAAGTTTGTCCTCAATGTTACAGTTTAGATCCTGTGAGCGACTGCAGAACAGGTGAGCTGAGGGCCAAACGTGGGGAGCTGAGGGCCACTACTAGTGAGAATATGGAACAGAATTAACTAAACTGAGACTCAGGTACAGAACTGAACCATGAGAGAAACATTGGATAAAAAGGCAGAGACACAGTTTTGGAACACAGTAAAAAAGACTGCATTGACGAGTTAATCAAACTGTTCGACCGGTTCTTACATCATCAGAACGTTTTACCTGGGGGAGCACTGTGTGAATCAGATTGATCTCATTGATCAGAGATTAAACGATTTCTTATCTACTAAAATCCCTCGAGGTTGAACATTTTCCATCTTTACGTGTTGAGGACAGGTTTGGACAGAAGAAGCTGTTCTGAGTCCTGGTGTCTGAGGACGCTGTCCTCATAACTTCTGAGGTTTGAAACTGAAGTCAAAACCAGTTCAACGAGTGTCGCGTTTCAGACAGTCACAGGTTTCTGTTTGCTTGTTCCTCCAACATTCTTGCTTGAGTTTCCTGGCAGATTGTTGCTGTTCTGTACATGTGTGGAACATTAGAGATGTCCATGTTGTGTTTTTCATCCTCTTCTGAATCAGATGAAGGTGCCAGGAGCAAATGTTGGACATTTGTCCAACTTTCTTAGATGATGTAGTTCTGTTTTCTGTCGACCAGATGGAGCCAAAAACAACTGTTTCAACTCGTTTTAGAAACTGTTTGGATCACATTCAAATCTCAGTGATGAGAAACACACATTTTTTTATTGAAATACATTCATTCAGAAAAAGCTTCTACACACAGATCATCATAAAAGGTTTACAAAGATTCACAATCTGGGCAGGAAGGAAGCTTTTTTAAATGGCAGTACATGCAGATAGCAAACTGGTACTTGTTTGTCATTAACACTCATTTTCAGCTTTTTATGCCCCATGTCATATTGTTAAATGAAACAACAAATGGTTAAGGTTTGGGTAAAAATAAATGGCAGTAAATGGTGTGCACGACACACAAAAAACACCACGTGCAACAAGTAAAGCCGTTTTGTTTTGTTGTTTTTTAACATCTGCGATAATCGTTTGAAAGAGTCATTCATGGGGTGATTGGTGGCATAGTGGGTTAAGCAGATGCCCCATATACAGAGGCTCCCGAACCGGACAACCCTTACTGCGTGTCATTCCCCTTCTCACTGCTCTGTTTCCTGTCTCTCTCAAAAATATCAAAAAATGATTTTTTTTTCTCTACAGCAGATCATGTTGTCACCATCACATGGTGCCAAAGAGGCATCTGTTGAACCTACATTTACTTATTCAGAACTAACAAATCAGAACTATTTGGGGTAAAGACAATAAAAGAAATCTGCGTGCCTGAGATCAGCACGAACTTTCTACATCTGATAAATAAAACCAAAAACTCTTAGACATCATAAGGTTGAGTCAGGGTCACCAGGCTGTGATGTTGCGTTGAGAAGCAACTAGGAAGTCAGTATTCCAATGTTCAACAGGAAACGTAAGAAAGAAGGCTGTTGGTTGGTCCGGTCTGGTTATAAAATGAATTAAAAAAAGTATAAAAGTGTCCCTACTTCTTTATTTGACATCATTCCATGAAAACACAGCTTACACGGTGGACGAAAATTATTATTATTAATACCGCTATTATTGTTATAATTATTTTTTTTTATAAATTTAAGATATATTTTCAAAGTACATCTGTTCTTCAGTTAAGTGAACAGTGGAACTTCTGAGTGTGCATAGCCACAAAGAAAACCTTAAGGTAACCTTGTTTTTTCTATCTTGTGCATCGAAAAAAAATAGATTTCAAGTTACAAGTCCCATTTCCGTGTTTCACGAACGCAGCATAAGGTCACGTGTCGTCTGTTGTTCTATGCGGCACTTTCGTCTCGTTTTGCTTTCAATTTTTAGCCTTTTTGTGTTTGTTTGAGCCTGAACTGAACGAATAATCCCTACAGAACCCAACAGGACAGTAAAAAGGAGCTTCGTGTGGAACGTGTTTGACCGGCAGTGAACAGTTTTTAAAGGTTGTAAAGAATCTGCGGCTCTGCGTCTCATCGTACCCTTCAGATCCTGAGTCACACACGAGCAGCAGCACGCGTCCAAGAACTAACTCATTTACACAGGTAACGCTGAAACACCGCTGTTTAGACTTTAACACTATTGTTCTTTTGCTTTACCACGAAGGAAAGTTACAAGAGAACCCCGAGAATATCACCGTCCGTGGAAACATAAAGCTAAGCAGGCTAGCTGTTAGCATAGCCACCCTGCAGGAGCACCAGCAGCAGGTTCGAGCTGAAAACCCTTTATTCGTTCACATCCACTCATTAATCCAGAACCCGTCCGAATGAGCACATCCACGCTAACTGCTGCTGATTTCAAGTACGCTGAAAGTCTGAGGATCGTTTGGAAAGTCAACTGTCTGCGAGGAAAGAGGTGAATGTGTTTAAATGTGTGAGCACAGGCTGACTGTCACTGTCTGCTTTCTCTGCAGAGTGAATCATGGCGGTCCAGGTTACCGAATCCGACCAGATCAAACAGGTCAGTAGTTTAACCCAGAGTTTAGCATCAGTGTGTCAACTTTACTGTCTTCCAGCGTTAATAAATGAAAGGAAATGAATCATGTTAGGAATGTGGTGGGACATGGTTCCTCCATGTTTCCCTTTCTGCAAAACGAGAGAAACAAAGTTTCTTTTAATATATTGAAAATCATTCTGACAGCAGATCTGCCCCTGAAATCCCGGTTTAAACTGGTCAGAAAGCTCACGGATGAGTCTTTTTTGTCCCTCTTTGGAATTAGTAACTATTTTCTCTTCAGTCCAAAGGTTAAACCTGCAGTACATTAATCTGCTCCAACACACAACAGTACAGTCGGATTCCTACTGATGCATTATTTTTGGAACAGCTCTTTTCCAGCTGCAGTAGTTTGTAGCTCTCAGCATGTATTTTTACCAAATTACATGAGAACTGTAGTTGTGAGGAATATTCAGCTCCAGATTCATGTGATGTCAGATAGGGCTGGGCGATAAAACAGTCGCTAAATCAGTCTGCATGAGACATTTTAGTGCATTCATCCCTGTGGAGCCAGCTGTGGATCCCTGTGGATCCCTCTGCACACATCCGTCTACGGAGCCAGCTGTGGATCCCTGTGGATCCCTCTGCACACATCCGTCTACGGAGCCAGCTGTGGATCCCTGTGGATCCCTCGGCACACATCCGTCTACGGAGCCAGCTGTGGATCCTTGTGGATCCCTCTGCACACATCCGTCTATGGAGCCAGCTGTGGATCCCAGTGGATCCCTCGGCACACATCCGTCTACGGAGCCAGCTGTGGATCCCTGTGGATCCCTCGGCACACATCCGTCTGCAGAGCCAGCTGTGGATCCCAGTGGATCCCTCTGCACACATCCGTCTATGGAGCCAGCTGTGGATCCCTGTGGATCCCTCGGCACACATCCGTCTACGGAGCCAGCTGTGGATCCCCCGATATAAAAATGCTTAGCCATTCCCATCCCATCAAAACACTTTGCAGGCTGTGAGGAAGAGGCACATTGATACAGTTCCCCTCACAGGCAGAAGGACATGTAAGTTAGTCCCTGCCAGCTGGTGGGGAATCGGTCCTGTAAATGGACAAATAACTATACTGCGTCGAAAAAGTACCTGTTAATATGAAATTAGTGCAGATTACTGATACCAACACTTTTAATGAAGTATCGATCAGGTTTGGGATCACAAATATCAATACGTAAGTATCGACCCGCACAACACTACCTACCAGCGGGTGGAGGAGAGCCATGAAAGCTGTGAGACTGAACTCACGTTTTTCCCAAACTGTCAAGAGTAGTTGATAAAAAAGTCAGAAAAAATTATGAACAGTTTAATCACCTGCAGATGTATCAGCCAGCGACAAAAAGCAGGCCGAGGTGATTCAGTGCGTCAAACAGAAAAGCATCTTCTCATTATTTGTGGCTGCCTTTGACGATGCAGCCTCTAAATAAGGCATTATCTGTCTTTATTTCAGCAATATTTTAAGAAGAATGAATGAATGAACGTGTACTATAGCTCTGTTAGCTCATAGCTGCTGTTAGCTCATAGCTGCTGTTAGCTCATAGCTCTGTTAGCTCATAGCTGCTGTTATGTGGCTACTTGCAGCTATAGGAGAGCTAATGGAGGGATTTCTACACAGGCACTCTACTGGGACCACTTCATCCACACGCCCCCCTGCAGCACAGTTTATTTACTCCGTGCTCTGTGACAGTCGGCTAACTTCACACAGAGTTTGCTGCTGATAGTTTTGTGCAACATGGCAGGATATTTATCAGATTTTGACAAGTGAACGACGACTTTGTCGATGAAGTCGTCCCAGTAGAGGTGTGTGTAGAATAGGAGAGCTAACGGAGGGATTTCTACACAGGCACTCTACACCCCCACCCCCCAATACTTATGTCCATTTGCGGTTCCTTTGAGCATGCCTCAGCACATGAGACATGTTCATATGCAAAGTGTTGCGTGTCCAAATGCACACATAAGGTACTCGGACTGCTTCAGCTGCAGTGCAACGGTTGTAGCTTCCTGTTTGACTTCTTACAGCTCTGCACTCCCGTCTGCACATGAAGAGCATCTTTGCAGGGCGCGATGTTTGACCCAGGACCCTGCGGTAGCTCGATGGCCCTGTTGTAAGGCTAATGTGTTGGTAAATGTTTTACAACACCAAAACATATCAGTAAGCTGTTCGGACAGTTGTAGATTTGCTCTTTCGACTGAGTTCAGATTGTAGCCGGACCTTTTAACAGCCTCTTGCAACTGAATTAAAAGAAGAAAGAGAGAACCGGTTTCTGTGTTCCTTAATGTTGTCATTTGCCATGAGTTATGGGATCGGGCTTCAATTTAGTTTTTTCACAGTTTAACCCATCAGATGCTGTAGATGTTGAAGGAATAAAAATACACATCACCACACATTTTAAGGAACTGGCCTTATTGCAATGAACTGCAGGTGCCATTTATGTCAGATTCCTCCATCACATCTTTGTAAGCGGTTGGGTTCCTGTTCTTGGTCTCTCAGCCTGCTTTGCAGAGATGCTGTTGATCATCTGTGGAGAAAACAGAAGAACCCAGTTGTGGAGGTTGTTTCTAACAGGTGGATGTTTTCTGTCTTCACTCAGTTTAAGGAGTTTCTGGGGACGTACAACAAGGTCACAGAGAACTGTTTCATGGACTGCGTTAAAGATTTTACGACAAGGGACGTGAAGCCCGAAGAGGTAAAAACACACTTTCATGTTTTCCACGTTGGACCGAGCCCCTTGAGGCTCTCTGCTGAAAAGCCCTGGCAGAACTTATGGGATCACAGCTGCAGGATGTTCATTCAGCTCTTTTATTTGGAAAAAAAAGTGAGATTTGATGAAATATCTGAACACTTAGGTAGCAGAAATTATTGGACTTTTTTTTTTTTTTTTTGCTTTTCAAAAACAGATACAGAGCCCTCCATAATGTTTGGGACAGAGTCCCTCTCTGCTCCTCCACCTGAAATTCTAAATCAAACCGTTGAAACAAGGTGAATAAAGCTCCTCATGGTGGGTACATTAAAGCAGGCAGGATTAGTGCTTTGTTGCACATCCCTTACACACCAGGTGCTCTCCAAGCCTCTACTGCAGCCACCTTCACCTTCTGCTTGTTCTGGGGGCCTTTCCCTTTAAGTTTGTTCTTCAGCGTATGGAAGGCATGCTCAGCTGGATTTAAATCGGGTGAGTGGCTCGGCCATTCACAATTTTGCATTTTTATAGCTTTGAGAAACTCTGGTGTTGCCTTAGCAGGATGTTTGGGATCAGATGTTTGTATCCAGCTCAGAGGTCATTGTGCAGCTGCCATCAGCAGCTCCATCATCAGTGAAGATAAGTGAGCAGAACCTGTGGCAGCCAGAACCTGTGGCAGCAGAACCTGTGGCAGCCAGAACCTGTGGCAGCCAGAACCTGTGGCAGCCAGAACCTGTGGCAGCCAGAACCTGTGGCAGCAGAACCTGTGGCAGCCAGAACCTGTGGCAGCCAGAACCTGTGGCAGCCAGAACCTGTGGCAGCCAGAACCTGTGGCAGCAGAACCTGTGGCAGCCAGAACCTGTGGCAGCCAGAACCCGCTGCAGCCAGAACCTGTGGCAGCAGAACCTGTGGCAGCCAGAACCTGTGGCAGCAGAACCTGTGGCAGCCAGAACCTGTGGCAGCCAGAACCTGTGGCAGCCAGAACCTGTGGCAGCCAGAACCTGTGGCAGCCAGAACCCGCTGCAGCCAGAACCCGTGGCAGCAGAACCTTTGGCAGCAAGAACCTGTGGCAGCCAGAACCTGTGGCAGCAGAACCTGTGGCAGCCAGAACCTGTGGCAGCCAGAACCTGTGGCAGCAGAACCTGTGGCAGCAGAACCTGTGGCAGCCAGAACCTGTGGCAGCAGAACCTGTGGCAGCCAGAACCTGTGGCAGCAGAACCTGTGGCAGCCAAACATGCCCACGCCATCACACCCCCACCACCGTGTTCAGCAGAGCAGCTGCTATGCTTTGGATCTTGGTTCCTGTTGGTCTCCACTCTTTCTTCCTGCCATCACTCTGATGCAGGTTCATCTGGGTCCAGAACACCTTTTTCCAGAACTCTGCAGCTCCTTTAAGGACTTTTTGGCAAACTGTCACGTGTCCATCCTGTTTCTGTGGCTAACTAGCGGTTAGCATGTAGCAGTGGCTAACTAGTGGTTAGCATGTAGCATGTAGCCTCAGTGCTTCTGTGGCTAACTAGCGGTTAGCATGTAGCAGTGTAGCCTCTGTGTTTCTGTGGCTAACTAGTGGTTAGCATGTAGCATGTAGCCTCTGTGCTTCTGCTCATGAAGTCTTCTGTGGACAGTCGTCTCTGACAGAGACACACCTGCCTCCTGCAGATGGTTCTGATCCGTTGGACGGGCCTTTGAGGATTCTTCTTTACCACAGTGAGGATTCCTTTGTCTTCTTTGGCCGACCAGTCCCTTTGTGATCACAGAGCTCACCAGAGCATTCTTTCTTTCTAATGTTATTCCAGGCAGTTAATTTTGGTTCATTCTTATTTTTCCGCCTTCTTGACTTTCATTGGCACAGCTTCTCTCCTCATATTGAACAACTACAGACTCCAAACTGTAGAAGCAAGCAGAGGTGTCTTGTCCCTGCACTGATGAAGCAATGAAATACACCTGAGGCAGCACAAACACCTGAAATGAGGATAAAACTTGTAATTTCCTCATAGTGGAACTGAAATATAAGGAAGAAATACTTTCAATGGCCTCATGAAGCACTGAAGCTTTCCATCTGAGTAGTTCACACAGGGGCTGAAGCTTCATGGCGCTTCATTTGCTCTACTGCGCCATCAAGTGGACAATAAATGTAGAGCAGGTGGTGATTGAAATGATAACATGGCTTCACTGTGTGAAGCCTGGACATGATTTGTGCCGATTTGATTATGCTAATAGACGAAATGAGCTTGTGTTGCTTGTGTTTGGGGGGGGGGGGGGGGGCATGTATTATTTTTTATTGAAGAACAGTAACTGTTCAACAGTGCTTGGCTTCAGGCGGTTTCTTTCTTTTGAGCAGACACCGTTTCACAGGGCACAGGCAAAGCTGGGGTGCACAGAGTCTTCAGTGTTGTAGCGGGTCCTCTGATCTCTTGACATTTGGTTCTGCAGGATATGTTTTGACCTCCACTGTTGCATTCATTTTGGATTCTGCTCCTTGTACTTCTGGTATCTGTCGTCCACCATAGCCTTCAAAGCCTGAAAGAGAGAACTTTCTTGGTAAATATCAGAAAATGCTTCATGTGGCTGCCTTGTAGGGGGAACATAGTTAAGGTTCAAAGCTTTAACAAGCTTTTTGAGCCCTTTATCCTCCACAGCAGTGAAGGGCTGTGAGTCATCTCAGCCGAGGCCTCATCCACAGTACTCTTCTCTCCAGATTAAAAAAAGAAATACAGTGATGTAGTAAGGAGGCTGGGGCCAGCTGGCTCACCTGAGCTCGGTTCACTGTTGTTGGGCTCAGCATAGATGTGTTACTGTTGCATCCGGTTACTTTGGAACACAACTAAAAACACTTTTAAAATGCCAGAATGTGGAAGATGGACATTAGTAACAGGGTTATGCAATGCATTATCACATTTATATTCATTTAAAATATTATTTATTTCATAAATGAATAATATTACAAATACTAATATTTATTTAATATATATGCCATTTATTCTGTGTTATTTCCCTATAATTAATATTATTATAAAGGGATTAATAAAGTATTTCTAGTCTATGTCCACCCAGTTATTATTGTGTGCCTGCCTTATTTGGAGAGATCAGCGGAGGAAATATCCGCTTTCTTCCTGGCTCCATGACAAAAAGGCAGCTAGCTATGAACAATAAGTCCACACAGTAAGCTCCTAAATCCACAGAATGTGAGGGTAGATCCTTTACGATTCGCTGGCACTTGGAACGCTTCCTGAACCGGTCCAACGTACAACAAGGAAAAGAACAGACACAGTAGCCAACAGGCACTATCACACCAGGATAGTCTGGGGGAAATAAAGGGGGTTTATTTTCACACTGCACTTTGGTAACCCAACCGCCTGAACTACGGCACGCAGGTACAGCAGCTGCTCGTTTGGGGCAGCGTTGCCCGAAACCAGCACTGACCAGGAAGGTAAAAAGCATGAGGAAGAAGAAAACCGCACTCATTGATTGGTCAGGACCGAAAACGGAAATCCACCCCCTTCAGTTGGCTTGTTGTCAACAAGCAACAGCCTCAGCCACATGCTAACGCGACATCTAGTCCTCTGACCGTATATCAATAAGCTCCTCGCTGTTTTCCTACTTTTTCTTTGTCTACCTCTGCAGTTTTTTTCCATCCAAAATGCACAGCACTCTGTCACTTCCTCTCTTTGGATAGGCTGTGTGCATTCCCACTGTAAGTTAATTTCCAAGTAAACCGAGTTTGTGTGAAAGCAGCTGAAGGAAATGTGATTTCCATCCAGAGAAGCCAAAGTAAAGCATCAGCAACACCTAAAGAGGAGAGAAGCAGCTCACAGCGGCTGAAGAGAAGCAGCCAGGGACTGTGGATGGTTGGATGGAAGTGAGACTCAGAGACGAATCACCAAGGAGACGATGCTGGAGCTTTACTTTGGTCCAATGAAACCAGCACATCTCCACCATCAGTGATGATATGAGCTGATGATGGACCGGGGGAGATGGCAGCATCACCTCTGCAGGAGGTGTTCAGGAGGACACTTTCCTCATCACATCTATCTAAAGGAGGTTTGGTGATGCTGAGCTCAGCTTTCAGGGTGATGATGCATCTCTCCACAGAGCAAAGAGGGTTCAAACTCTTCTCCAGGACAGACACATCAGCCCAATGACATGAGCAGCAAACAGTCTGGATCTCAGTCTGTTCAGATTTAAGGAGGAAAGGAAGAAAAAGCTCCATGACGAGCCTCCATCCTGCAGAGCTGATCTGTCAGCTGCTGCACAGCAAAGCTGGAACCTGACTGATGAAGGAGGATGTTTTTCAATCATTCTTTCTCGTTTCTCGTTTTTTTCTTATCCATTATTCTTCTGCACATCAAGCAGTTTTATTAGACTTTTTCCAGGTATGTTTTACAAAACCAAAATGTTCAATTATTAAAGTTTAGTGTCGTATCAATATGTTGCTAATTGTCTTTACAAAAAAAGCTGAATGAACTCCAATGCACAGTGGTGTGGTGGGTTAGAGGGTTCCTGGTTCAACCCCCGGCTGGGGCCTTTCTCTGAGGGGTCTGCATGTATGCCTGGGTTCTCTCCGGCTTCCTCCCACCATCAAAAACATGCATGTTAGGTTAACCGGTGATTTCTAAATTGACCCGAAGAGTGAGGATGAGCATCCATGATTTCACCATTCTGTTATGGACAGGGTATAGCCCCGCAGCTGGGATAGGCTCCAGCACCCCCACAACCCTGAATGGGATTAAACGGGTATAGGAAATGGAAGGATGGATCGTTTCCATACTTTTTGGTAAGGGTTGTTAGTTTTTACTGACCTCAGGGTCAGTAAATGGCTCCACCAATGAGCCCATTGACATAGAATGTGAGTCGCTGTTGTTGGCTCAGTGAAATAATTCCCCACTGAGATGTGTGTTGTTGTTAATGTTAATGCTTCTGTGGTTCCAGTCCAGCTGCTCGGAGTCCTGCCTACAGAAGTATCTGAAGATGACTCAGCGGATCTCAATGCGTTTCCAGGAGTATCACATTCAGCAGAACGAGGCTCTGGCTGCCAAAGCTGGACTACTGGGTCAACCTCGCTAAAATGGTCTCAACCAGTCTGACAAAGTAAGCAGAGCCAGGCTGCTCCTGGTCTAGAAGATCCATGATCATCTGCATAAAGACTAAAGCAGTAGCCCATCAGGGTGGGTTGAAGGTGCGAAAAGATGCTGCCTTCTTGCACGAAGGCCCCTTTATTTGCTTTTCTTCAGTTTGTGAGGCTCAGCAGGGCAGAAAAGATCTGAATCAAAATCTGTAAAGTATCCTTTAATGTGTCTATTTCTTAAGTGTTTCGTTGAGGAATTGTTTTGATTTTTAAGTAAACACTTGTTCCTATATTCTGAAAATAATAAAAACCATCAACAGACAAATTTTTTTGCATTTTTGTCCATTTTATGGTGTCTTTACTTGCAGGTTTTCATTTTGCTTAGGTGGGAGAGCTCTTTCAAACTGATCTTTTACAGTTAAATCTTATGATACACAGTGGTTGTGGAAAAGTGCATTTACTCAGATACATGTTAATATAACGTCTGTATGTTACTCACACCTGCAGTTTAACATTCAGAGTAGTAAAACTGATGAGGAAAAGCAATAACCAGCACAATGGAGCAGCTTCCCATGGCCCAGTAACGTTTTATATATTAAAAATATATTCACTAGTTTGGCTAAGCCACACAAAGAGAAAAATCAGTCAAATATGGGGAATTAGGGGAAAGACGTGAACTCGATTCCCGCTAACTTGTTGAATTAAAGAGAAATATAAAGCACCTGGGTTCGAAAGCTCGCCCACAGACGGGTTTCCAGTGTAAAGTCTCTTATTTTTACTGTTCTTTGAAAGAAGTGGTCGTCCACTGTAATGAAATACAAAGGTAGTTACGAAACCTGATGCAGGATCATCATCAAAGCGATGCATCATATTGGAGACTTGATGATACATTTGCCAGCTTTGAACAAAAATCTCAAAAATGTGGACAGACCAGTACTCTCTTTATCTTTATGAGGTTTCCAAATATCCCCCTTTATCATGCTTGGACTCAGTTAATATGATTATTAAGGCTTTACACTCGCATGATAAATAGATCCAGTCCCTCTAGTTCTCATATCTGACATGAGAGGGAAATGACTTTGGGTAAGTTAAGTTTGTCATTATTCCACCCTGGTCAGGTCATCAGGCCGATGCAACACAGACACCAACAAGACAGCCAGGCACTCATATTCACTCCACTGTAGAGCTGTCTGTGAACCTAGCATGCATGCTATTTGGACTGTGGCGGGAAGCAAGAATACCTGGAGAGAAGCCTCTCAGCTGGGATTTGATTGAGGAGCTCTCTTGCTGTGAGGCGACAGTGCTGACCAACACACCACTGCTCAGCCCACATTTGTCTTTCAGGCCCAAGGACAGTGCAAAGGCAGGAGCGTGTTCAGACCCTTACGTTGGGTTAATCTGAGGACAAACCACAACTGTTAGTTTTAATCCCTTTGGCACTTCATCTGCTGAATTAAATGGAGGAGCCGCCCCAAGTCCTTCATAATAACCACCAAGATCTACATTTATAAATAACCTCCACGCTGAGCCCAACATGATGTGGCTGTTGCCGTCACTTCTTCATGTTTCGTGTGGGCTCACATGGTGAGAAGCCCTCTGCTGGAATCTGGGCCTGAGCAAGATGGGACACCTGTGAAGAAGTAGAGTTACTAACTCACGTTTCTCACAGCAGAGGAAAGGTAAAGCAAAAACAAAGGACTTTAACATAGAAATGTGTTTGTGTATCCCTACAGAAGAATGTTTAGCCCAGAAGAAGAAGATCTGTGCCTATCCTTATACACATGTTCAGGGGTTCTGACATTGAGCTCTGAGTCACTCACATTGCAAATGTCAGATTCTTGAGCTGCGTTCAGATGTTAAAGTTTGTGTATTATATAAATATATCACATAAGAATGTTTTTCCAAATCATTTAAAGTGACCGTCCTACAGTACGATTTCTGTAAGTCAAGTCAAATGTATCTGTAGCACATTTCATGGACAAAACAATTCAAAGTGCTTTCCATAAAAGAAAAGCATTGCAGCGGGGAGCGGAAAAGCATTAGAAATATATAAAGAATATAAGTAGAAAGAAATAAAATAATTAAAATGAATGAAAACAAGCAACAGTTGAAATAGAAATAAAGATATTGTGCAGATTTCATGCATAGACACATGAGAAAAGAAATGTTTTTAACCTGGATCTAAAAATGTCTCCATTTGGTGACAGTTTAATCTCCTCTGGCAGTTTGTTCCACTTGTTTGCAGCATAGCAGCTAAATGCTGCTTCTCCAGGTTCAGTCTGGACTGGACCAGCTGACCTGAGTCCTTGGAAAGAAAAACACACCTCAAAGATGGCCACACATGAGGAATAGAATAGAATAATGCTTTACTTGTCCCTAAGAGGGGAAATTTGCATTATGACAACAGCATACTTAAAAATGGACCAAAAACAGAAATACAGTCCTCAAAATTCCTTGAAATAAGTATACAAAGATAAGATCATTTCGTTTTTGTATTGTATTGTATTGTGATGTTTTATGTGGCTTGAAAAGGGGCTGAAGATGGAAATGAGCTCTGGCTATAATCTTGCATTTTTACATTTATATATTCATTAATATGCACTGTCCCCAAAATAAACATGAGAGGGACAGGATGTGGGGGGCTGGAGAGTGTGGATGGGGGGGGGGTGAGAGCTCAAACCGCAGTCACATTAAAATATTGTCTGCATGCAGATCTATAGTTTTTTGTGTCCCAGACATATAAGAGTTATAAACAAGAGTTTTTCCAAATGGCCATTTCTTTAAGTGATTTTAGAACAAAAAAAATCCTGAAAGTCCACTGGAAGTTGTTCCAGTCATGAAATGGGAGAAATTCCTCTGATAGATCCATCCACCAGGTGTTCACTGCATCCGGCAGTATTTCATTAAGGAGCCTATTATCACGCATGGTGGGTATTCATCCGTCTATCGCACCAGAGGTGCCTCTCACTGGGCCCTTTGAGGCCGGTGCAGCCGGCGCGTATCCCGGATGCGCCGCTCAGTCAGTGGCGCAGGCGGCAAACACGCACCTCGACCGCATGGATTACACAACGCGCGTGTTTTGATGGTAGCACCAAGCCAGCAGTACACGGCCAGCTCTGTTGAAGGTTTCCCTTCAGGTCGTACAGCAAATGAACGCTGTGAGAATTAACGACACGGTGCAGCTTGATTACTCTGACATATCAAAGGCGACACCTCCTTACGCGGCAAACGCATTCCTCTCCATTTAAGAGAGAAACTCCTCCCTCGCCGTCCTTCACCTCCTCCAGTCGGCTTCAACGCGGAAAGGAGGACTGGATGCACGCTCCGCTAACAGCCCAGAAAACTAGTTTTAGTGCCGGCGAGCCTCCTGCACAGCCGCGCTGGTTGACAAAACTTTTTCGCGACAAAAATTACGGTGGAGCCATTTGAAACGTGTCCACAAATATATTTGCAACCACATTTTTGTGAGTTATTGATGTGAGAGTACAGAATGACTTTTTTTGGTACTGGGTTCAGTTAGCAGCGCTCCAGCACGTAGCGGGCCGGGCTTCTTACGATGTTGGTACAAACAAGGAAGCTCGCTCAGCCAATAACAACATGCATCTGTTGGAACAAAACCTAAATGGCCAATTGCGGGTTTCTGTGGGGGTCTATTTCAACTCCCCTCTTACTGGACAACAAGACGAGCAGTTATCGTCATTTCCCTCGTGGCGCCGCGTTCGTACCCACCAATAGCGACTTCACATGAGGTACATCCTATGGAAAACGGGGAAATGCTCCACCAATCAGATATCTCCGTTATGACTATCGCTGTCACCGCAGCCAATCAGCTGTCAGGAAACCCACCTCGGGGCTCAACAGCTTGTTGTTCGTGTATCTCTTTGCAGCTCGAGCGAGAGAGGAAGCCGTCGCGGTCGCGAATGTAAGTATAAACCTTATATATTTTGTCCCGGCCGATACTTTACGTTGACCGGTGACAATAATTGACAGACCGGTGACATAGAAGCGGGTGGATGTCAGTGGAGAGGCCAACTGGATTGTGTAGAAAGGGGTTGACTGTGAACTGAATGGCAGTGAAGAAATGTGAAGCTCCTGAGCCTTTGTGGAAGAGCCGCTTATTAAATAAATAACTTCCCAACAGCCCTCGCTTCGTCCAATGTCACAGATTCGTAGATTGTCACTTTGTTTATATTCAGAACCAAATGAGGACTCGTGTGGTCTCGAGGCAGGGTTACCCTGCCGCTGCCAGGCAGTTAAAATCGCCGTGTGATCACAAACTAGCTAGTTGCGTCGCTTGTTAGCCTAATGGCTAAACGCCGCTTTGACCAGGCGAGGGAGGCGAAACCCGCTCGGTTCGCTGTCTGGTACACTGGGTTGCGACGCGGTTGTGTAGCAGCGACCCTCCTCCCAGCAGCCCGTCGCGGTTTCGATGGGCGCAGGCGGACATGGTGAAGTTAGCCCAGCTAACTGCCACCGCGAGCTGTGATGGCGACGTGACTCAGTTGCTCTGGGAGCGGAGCGGGAAGTAAAAAGGCTCTTCTCCGGTCGCGCTGCAGTCGCTCTGTGCTCCACGCAGACCCACCGACACAGCTGCCCTGGTCAGCTGTATTTGGGACCTGTCGTTCAGTGAAAGTAGATGTTGCCAGCTAAGTTCGCTGTAACACAAATCTGCTCTGATCCAGGCAGAGGAGGAGGAGGGGAAGGAGGGGAGGGGGGCTCAGCCAGCAAAGAATGCCGAAGCTAACAGAAGTGCGTGGCTAGTTTGTTAGCTTAACATAGCTCAAAACGTTACATTTTCGGCTCAGTTAGACTCTGTCCCATCTATCCTCATAACCTAATCCTGATTTTTGTCTTTCAGTGATCCAAAGTATCTCGAGCTGGACTCCTTAGAATAGCAGGGAAGATGAAGGTAAGTGCTCTGCTACACAAACTGAACAGTGTTCCCACTTCCAGCTCTCTGTCTACATTACCAGGAGAGATTCTGTTGGAGCTAGCTTCTCACTGGTCCCTGGTTGTCTAATGCCAGCATTTACCAAGATCAGTTTGATTTTACATGGCAGGATTTTGCTCTGGTGTTACAGTGATAGGCCACTGTTTTCATCTGTGAGCACGAAATAAGATTAGGTTCAGCACTTAAATCAGTCTTTTATACAAATATTTGAAGGTCAGCCAACAATATAAAAAAATTCTACTATATTTCGTCATCTGTAGTTTGGAGTCTGCACCCCAGGATGAACATTATAAATGGTACATTTACCTCCTCACGGGCCTTACAACCTGCAGTTAAAATGGATGCAACATGTTTATTTTATGTAAGCAACAAAGGATACAAAAGAAAACTCTTAGTAGGGTTTGTCTGTATCATCTGGCCACTGGGACTGTTGTCCATTCTTTTAGGCAAAACTTCATGAGTTAAGCCACAGATTGGGGTCTTTGTCCTGCTGGGAGGTGAACTTCCTTCCCAGTGTCATATCTTTAAAAGGCTGAGACAGATCTTCTTCGGGAATTCATCATTTCTTTGTTTTCTTTCCACTTTCTCGGTCCTTGATAATGAAAAACATCGCCACAGCATGATGCTGCCACCACCGCGCTTCACTGCTGCTCTTGGAGCAATGCACCACCAGACATGGTGGTTCCTTGATGGCCAAAATGTTCATTTTCAGTGTAGTTTTAGTCTTGTGTGACGTCCTTCCACATGTCTGGGGACTCTCATACATGCCCTGTGTAGCTTACAAAAATTCGTAAATGAATAAAACACCAATGGAGAGTATGTTTGCAAGCCACTGTAGCTCTAAATGATTCTGTTATTGAGCTGGAGATGGAAGCTATACGTTGATATTAGGCTTATGTTGAGCAGAGGAACCGAGCCTTCCTGCTAAAAAGTACCAATGCTAGATCAGCTGTACACTTTCAGTCCATCCTAATAAACACGGTTAGAAAATAAGCAGCTTCTCTGCTAACTGCACTCGGCTGCAGAGATGTATGATTTGTGGAGGGTGTTCATTATATTGATCAGCAACTGCATTAAAATAACACTGTGGAAATGGGAAAGTGAAAGGTTTTTCTAACAAAACGAGACGAACAGACTCTATTTAAGCTGATTTCACGCCAGCTATCTTCAGGTGACATTGTCAGCAATTTGGTGTGGACTTTTTTCTTATTTCTGTGTTTCGTAGTTGGAGAATTGCACTCTGGTGCGTAGAAATGTGAGCGCAGGGGAACCTGTGTCTGAAGCATGCTGGAGGCAGAGCGTGATGAAGAAATTACGCTATGGCTTTGCTTCCCTTACAACACATTGATGAAGTTCCTTATTAGGCTTATAAATGGTATGAATGTGAGTAGTATTCGCACGTGCCTGTTCACGGCTGTGAGATGCCAGCGGAAAGCAGCATGAAGGAGCGACTCTTACCTGCACAAAGGCAGTAAATGCTCAAGAATATCTGCTGATGCTTTTGCACGTAGCTTCACACACTGATGCTCCAGAGATTTTACTGGATGGAAAATCTCCACAAAGTCCAGAGAAGATGGAAACGGAACAGAGTTTTTAATCTTTTTACTCTTTATCTAGGTAAATGGTTACTTGCACAGCTGGTTAAACAACAGTTGCAGCTCTACTTGGCTGTGGAACGGGACCACCTTCCTTCCTGGTGTACGTGCACAGCAGGAGAATTAAGTTATTGGCCAAAGTAGGCCTGCCACTGCAATGCTGTGGACTGTAGAAACTACTTCTAATTTTCTTTGAGACAGATCATCGTACATGCAAGGACAGCTGAATTCACTGCACAGGCGTTGTCTTTAAGTTGGACAGCAGAAACCCAGGGGAGGGCTGGCGGAAGAAGAGAAGGAACCATCATGGAACCATGAGCCTCATGTATCGAGAAGTCCTATTAGTATAGGCTGGTATAGGCTAGTCCGAAAGGCAGTAGTGAGGCAGTAATCGTGGCAGCTGAAGAACAGGCCCTGAGGTCTACCACATCACACAGGACCCCAGGTGCAGGCTGTGCAAAGACGCCTCCGAGGCAACGCAGCCCGAGGCAGCAGTGACAGATGTAGCAACGTCACGTGACGGCAACACCAAGAAAAAGGAACACGAGAAGCTTGAAAAATACCACGGGCTGAAGGAGGAAGTTTAAAGATGTGGGAAACAGCGGTTCCACTGGTAACTGGAGCGCTAAACTGGGGGGCTGGCTGCAGCAGATCCGGAAACACCATCAGAACTCTTATGTCCAGAAGAAGCAGTTCTAGGAACAGCTGAGATACTGCGTGGAACCCTCAAGCTCCCAGGCTCTGTCCACAGTTAACTCACGATTAATCGCAAGATAATCACACCTCTGGCATATGTTCGAAATGCACCTTGAAGAGATATTTATGAGACAAATATGCTTTCTTTATGCAAATGCATATTATATTCATCTATGTCCTGACAAATACTGTCCAGAACTTTCTTCAGTATTTTAAAATAAAAATGCTTTTCATGGCGAACTCGAGCCCAACAACAGAATGGCACATTGACCTGAATATAACCGCCTTTCACTTGTTTCATATTCAGAGTGTAAGAAAATAGTCTTACACGTTGTAACTGTGTTTAACCTTGCTGTAGGTAGCCTTTATCCAGACGCCACCAGGAAACTACTCGGCCTGCTCTGCATTTGGCAGGAAGGAGCGGGATCTCTGCCGTGTGCTTTGCCACGCCGGTGATGACGCCGTTCACCTCGACAGTACAGCAGATAACTGTGGTCTTGTCGAGAGAACCATGTGGCAGGGTTTTGAAGATGAACTTGCCATTCAAAAGACCATTTTCTTAATCTATTTTAGCTCGTCATTCTCAAGATTACACCCCGTCTTGATTCCTCACGCCATGCGGCGGACCAGGGCTCGCATTCAGAGAACATGCCTCTGCGTGTATAATCCTGCTTAAAATTAGTGGTGTTAAGATGAATTTTTGTTCATTCATTATTAACATGTAGTTTTCACAGCCCTCATGCAAATATTTGTGTGTAAAAATAAACTCCTCACCTGCTGTTCTTGTGGGTGGTCCCCATCTTTCTAGCTCGGGTCCTCTGCCAGAGGCCTCGGAGCTCGAAGGCTCTATTCAGTATCTATGCAGACACACCGGCTCACACAGTCCACATACACCTGGTGGAGTACAGATGAAAAATGCAGTATAATGCCCTGAATTTGTGGTTGGTGAGCTGTGGAGGTCATTGGGGCTGAAACGGCTCAAGTTGGCAATTTAATTAGACCACCATTCTTGTCCCAGTACAATTGCTGATGAAAAGCTGATTTGGTTTATTTTGTTCCCCGTCTTTGTACGTTTCAGGCAGCAGACGAGCCTGCCTACCTGCCAGTGGGGACAGACGTCAGCGCCAAGTACAGAGGAGCCTTCTGTGAAGCCAAGATCAAGACTGTTAAACGCATGGTGAAGGTCAAGGTAAGTCCTGCACAAAGGAGGCGTGGCCTTGGACATGCTGTCTGTCTTCATCTTAGTTTCTGAGTCTGTCCTCGGAAGCAAGAGAGGACAAACTACGCTTCCCAAACTTTTTATTTCCTCAAAATATTTTCATAAAAGACTTTTCACATGACGTACACAAACAGAACCCCACCACCACAGAGGAAAGGTCTGCACAAGGCAAAGAAAAACCCTGAGGAGGGGGCCGTAAACATGCATACATGATCTGTTACAGCGTCTTTTTAAAGAGGTTCTTTAATTTGCTTTGGATCCATGTTATTCTGTTTTCTGCAGACGACACCATTGTTTTTGGACTGTAAATCTTGTTTTCATGAAGTTGTAGAAACATCGGATGACATTAACTGTTGACACCCTACACTCACTAACTTTAGGCCCTTGAGTGCAATTGGAAGTGTTTTATCAGTCCTCTGTGCTGCATCTTATGTCCCTACAGCAGTCAGTTTTTTAACTCTGCACATTATTGACAGTGCTGGGATGCAGAGGCTGATTTTCAGTGAGGCTGCTCAGTAGGGGCTACAGGAGTGGAAATGGCTCCCTGTTTACCGGCGGCGTCAGCTCACCGTCCCACTGTATGGGGCTGATGTCCACACTATTAATTGTATTGGACACAATTTATTGTATTGGAGTCTCTAAACCTTTTTTTAAAAGCTGTTCACACTGTTGCAGAGCAGTGGAGATTTTGGCTTTTTTGGCTCTAAGGAGAGTTGTCTGACCCAACTACTGCAATGTTTTTATGAATATTAGCGGTCTGCAGCATTACCATGGTAATGCTGATGGTGCGCGAAGTAGGTGGAGCTTGCACAGCTTTTTAAAAGCATTGATGCATTAAATTCAAACAGCGTTGTTTGCTGCCCCTGTGGTGCAGTTAAAGGCACGCAGAGCAGTTAACACAGGTAGTGAAAAGTAAAAAGACGACATGTTTGGCATGTAAAGCGCATGAATAGCAGCATGGTTTGTGCAGACTCTCAGACAGTGGAGTAAAGTGAGATACATCGGTAATAAGCACATAAATATAGAGCAGGTATGAGTGGGTGCAGTGTCTGAATATGGTAGCAGCATTCGCTTTGGGTACAGCAGGTTGTTAAGTCCAGTGTTGGTGGGGGTGACTGTTCAGTGACATCAAAGGTTGCCCTTCTCCTCTGTGTCCTGCAGCCAGGGCGTCCTGAAGGTCCAGTAGTTTTAGGGCAGATTTTCACTGTATTCTGTAGGCTAATGAGTGGAACCCTCTTTGGGACGTTCCGGCCGATTCCAAAGGTGTTGAGTTTGTTTTGTGGCATCTCCTGAGAAGCTCCTCTGTTGGCGTTTAATTTCAGAGACTTGTCAGAGATGGTGCCCTGGTATTTGCACACCTCCACCATCTTTCCAGTCCTCCCATGGGTTGTGCTGATGGCTGCAGCAGCCAACTCCCTCTGCTCGTTAGAGAAGGTCGCCACCATCTCTGTGGCCTGATCCATGTTTAACCCTAACTAACCCATCAAAGAATGAGCTGAGCTGAGGTGATGCGAGGGTCCTGAGAGCAGGGAGAGGACAACCTTTGATAACCATCTGTGTCCTCCTTCTGGCCGGGATGTAGGCTGGTGCCAGCAGGATGGTCGGCAGAGCCCAGAGGATGAAGAGCCTTATCTTTATAAGCATCTGGGACAGTTCTGTAGCGTTTATCCAGTCTTCCCCACGTGGGTGCTGCAGCTGACATATTGTGGAAATCCTTTTAGTGACTTCTCAAGTTGGGAGTGATCGAAGTCACCCAGGATGAGCTGAGGAGCGCCACGGGAAAGGAGTTTAAGTGTTTCCCTTGTACACTCTATGGCTGTAGGTGCCTTAAACCAGGATGAAAAACAGCTGAGGGAATTCTCTGGCTAGATGAAATGTGCACAGGAAGTTTGAGTTTGTGGTTAGCTCGCTACCCGTCTGCCTTGTGCTGTAAAGAGCGCACGTTTGCTCGTGTGATTGAGGAGAGCCCTCAGTGTTTCTCCCTCTTTGCTCTGGCTTTAATGCCACCCTTTCTCTTCCCTCTCCTGGTTCTTTTTGCCATGGCTGGTTTCCTCTGTTTTAGCAGACTCGTCCCGTAGAACTGCCTCAGGAAACAAAAGGCTTGTTGTGAGTGAGCTGCGAGATGAGGAAAGCGAGTAGGTTTCTGTCCAGGTGGTGTGATTACTGGAATATTTACTTTTCTGTGGCATCTTTAGCTTGTCAGTGATTATTGGCGCAGTAAATCTGCATCGCTCTGACTGTTTAAAGGTGGAACTTCTCCCCTGCTCCTCATCCCATCCACTCAGATAACACACCGGTGTTGGGAGAAGGAGCTCTGTTTTCCTGCCTCTTTACTAAAAGACAACCTGATAAATGACTAAATATTTGCTTGTTGATGGAGGACTGGTGAGTTGATTGTAGGCTGAGAGGATGCTGACCCTCACTGATCCAATCACAGGTGAACAAACTCACTCCAGACACTCTGAGATCCGATTACCTTTCCGATGAGGTTCAAGCACTGGTTCTGGAGCATATTCTACGCTGGTTCTCCAAAGAACCAAACCAGTTAATTCCGACACTTTAAAGCTGCAGCACATTGAGTTTCTGCAGAGGATTGTAGTGCAAGGAGACAGTTTGTCTGCACATGTAGGCGGCTGTAGCGTTTCCCTTCAAACTGTTTTTGGCACAGAACAGTAAAGAACAGCACAGTGTCAGTGGGGTACACATTCTTAGTAATACTCAAACATCTCTGCCATCAATCAAAGGTCTTTGGTGGTGTCTCTGCTTTGAGATTTGTATTCTGTCCATTTTCCCCTTTTATCGAATTTTGTTTGCTGGAGTCTCAACATGTTGATTATCTCTGAGTCCAGCCAGTTCCTGGGTGGGAGGGTCCACTGTACGCCGTGTCCTGGTGATTGCCTTCCTGGCCGCAGTCAGCAGAGTTTTTACCAGACATTCGTCATCATGTGGTACATGATTACACGGGTATAATATTTCACATGTCTTTGGCAGCTCATATCTCAGTATTGTTTTAAATTCTACCCATACATCCTTCCAATAACTCCCTAAAAACACGACTGTGGTCTGCATCCCGCTCCCCACGCCGTCTCCAGCATGTTTGTTGTGTAGTTGAGCATTATTGTTGCTATTTTAAACACTGGTTTTGAGCCAACAGCTGTTGTCAAAGCTGCTGGTAGGAATTAAACGCGTCGTTTCAGTGTAACACTTCAACACCTGGCCGTGTTGGTCCGCATTATTGCAAAGGTTGTGTGAAAAGAACCGAATTTTGTGGCCTGCACACACGTTTGCACACTATTCGATGAGCTATGGAGTTTATGATCTGTTTATTGTGGATTTTCTTCCATTTGGAAAAAGGTTTTGGCACGTCCACAGGGGCGTAACCGTCTGAAACTGTCGCAGGTGACTCTGAACTGACCCATACGTTGCTTTCTTCCATCACTCTGTGGAAATGAATGAAGGCATGAGGCTGTTACCCATCTTTCGTCTTGCTTTGCATCTGCAGGTCTCTCTGAAAGGTGAGAGTACGTCCCAGGTGGTGCAGGATGACCAGGTCAAAGGGCCTCTGAGGGTAAGTTTTTCACATTGTTTCTATGCTAAATTAAATTGTACAGACCGCAGCTTTTCATCTTATCATAAGGCCTGGGAGGCTACTTCAGAGCTTAGTTATATAAAGCTCTAGTTCTACAGAAAGCAGCTTGTGCCCACAGTGATTAATCGAAACATTAAATTAACTAAAAGGTGTTTTGTTTTAAAGGAGACAAGATTTTTCAAATGTTTTCAAATTTCTATGGTGATTTTTTTTTGTCAAATGATCTTAAACTAAGCATCCTGCACTGTTTGGCCGTCATACCTTAATGACCTTGAGCTTCAGCGAGTGATGGTAATGATGTGCTTCCTCACTACTGGCACTTATCAAAGACTGTTGGGTGTACTGAGGAAGAATATTGTTGGTTGGACTCCAAAACAAATAATTAAAGCGATTCAAATTTTGAAATGGGCTTTTGGTGTGGAAAACCTTGCAATGGACTCAGTGGAGCACATTTTTATTGGCCATATGCCTCCAGATGTTTTTGGGGTTCCTTGGAGGTGTGTGTCCCTATTTAACTGGTTTTTAACTGCTGGAAGAGTTGATATCTCTGAAAGAAAATGTAATCCTGTTGATGCTAGATCCATTCTGAGTGTCTGTGTGCTTTAGGTGGGCTCGACTGTGGAGGTGAAGACCAACGAGGGCTTGTGTAGTGAGGCCGTCATCAGTAAGCTGACAGATGCCAGCCTCTACACTGTGGGTGAGTCTGCCACTCGGCCCACTCTAATTGCTTCCTGATGCAACGCTCCACCTTCTTTCACAGAAGCCTTGTGGGCAGTGGGCCCTGAGGGTAGGAGAAGTTTGTGGCCAACAGCTTGGTTCTAAACATGGTTCATAACTCACAGCCAAATTGAGCTTTAAAAAACTCCTGCTGCTCTAATTGGCTCCTTTTTAATTCCACTGCTGTAGAGTCTCGGTTGGTCAGATTCAATACTCCAGTGGCCTCCTCCCCAGTAGTTAGACCTATGATTAATGTAATATGGGGTTTACTAGAAAGAGAGGTGGAATCATTGGAACTTGTGGCCACCCCACAGCATTGTTATGTCATCCAGGACAAAGAGAAAGCACAACGATATTCCATCAGCACTGGTTTCAATTATGTGCCGTTTAAGTCATTCTAATGGGCCATTGTGCAAGGAGGAGAGTTGGCCAATAGCAATGGTTTGTTTTACCATAACTCTTTGGTTTTTATTGTGAGTCACAAGCTGAAGACATAAGAAACGGGACATCCCTGCGAGAAGCTGAGGCTCCATCAGTTAATGCAGATTCCTCTCACATAAACGAACACTATTGTTATCTTTCTAGTCATCCTTTTGTGATATTCTGCAGCAGAATGGAGAGATGGAAGTAGCCGAGTATGGCATCAATGCCTGGGAGTTCTGGTGAATGCCACATATACCTCTCAGTCTGCAGCAATATGAAGTTACTATGTTTTTCATCAAGCACTTTCTTCAGAAAACTGGCTTAAAGATGCTGAAACGTTGCAATCAAAGTGCTCAGGTGAATCCTGTACCTTTGCTGATCTAAGGTGAGTGTTTGTGAGGCTGAATAGATGCGCTGGATGCAGCTGTGCAGTCAAACAGGACGTTAACAAAATAACTAATTACCCAAACGGGATAAAAGCACTTCAGTCTCAGTCTCACCTTTGCTTCGGGCCTCTGTGGATCCACTCCCTCACATTTCCACTCAGTCCACCCACACCCCAACCTAAACTGTGCATACATCAGCGCCTTTGGGCTGTGGGAGAAGCCGTTTGCTGTGGATTGGCTGATATGAATCTAATGACATTTTCTGTGTCTTATTTTGGGCACTCGTGGCCTTTAGTCAACGGACAGGAAAGGGGGCGTCGAGTTGGGGACGACATCCGGCAAAGGGCCGGACTTAAACCCGAGGAAATCTTGTTTGATTTACGTTTGACTGCAAAAAAAGTCTTTTATTAAAGCAGCTAGTGCCAGTTTTGCTAGCTATCACAAGGATCAACAATGGAATGATGGCTTTTCAGAAAAAGCATACCAGAGCAAGACTTGAGCCAACGAGAAATATCATGGTGGGTTAAAGTATGACAGCAGCACCATCGGCTGGAAAAGGCAGGGTTCTGGGGCCGGTGTCGGAGCCCCGGCTGCCCAACAGGCTCTGCAGCTGTCGTCCTGACTTACTTCAGTAGGGATCTGCATGTGTAACTGAAACCAATGTGGAATATTCGCAGTGTTATTTCTTTCTGAGGCGCTTGCACATGACTGCTTAAAACCAGTTAAACATTAATGACATTTGAAAGGGAAACACTCATAACAGCAACACACCACCTGAGTTTTGTTTTGACGTAAAGAGGGACAACTATGGAGCCAAAAGACGGTTGTGTCCCTGCATATCTGGTGGCCTGCTTTAGATGACACAGGCTTGTGAGAAAATGGCACACGTGAGACTTTCCTCTGTCAAATGACACAATCAGGCGGCGCATTCAAGACATGGCAAATTATATTAAGAAGCGCTTTAGCAACACAGTAATGAAAAGTGGAGGATTTTCACTGTAAATGGATGAGTCAGCATATCTGTCAGGTGACGCACAGCTGCTTTGTAAGAGGGAAAGCGCAGGCAGATGTGTTTTGCATGTCCCTGGAGAGGATGTGCACAGGTCATTACAAGTTTAACAAGCTGAATGCTAAAATGCCATAAGAAGGACTGAATTGAGTCTGGCGGCAAACTGGAGTCTGACAGCGTTTTGCATCAGGTGCATCTGTACAATATAAAAGCCACGATTACGAAAATATATTGATATCAGCACAAGAAGGCAGTTAAACACAAAAGGCAATTCAGGGAAAATGATCTTTATCAAACATCCCAGATCGAGATAAAGCTGTGCATCATGGCTTTACGTTTGGATGATAGAGGAGGCCTAACATCCAGCCTGGTCTGGCTGGATCTGAGGGATGCTGCCGGTGCAGCGGGCGGGGGGGGGGGCCTGCAGTTATAACACCAATAAACCGTTATTAGACTAAAATATTGAAATATGTGTAATATGATATTAATACTGAAATATTACCGCTTTTAGATGATTGGCCATGTTTTAGTGGAGCTGTGATATTTTGCATTCGACTTTCTTCCCGCCATCTACTTTGGTAAAATTCTGCCAATGTCTTTGGCACGGATGGTAGAGGAGGACTCACCGTAAAGTAAATGTTCAGCAAACCACCGGATGTTGAACAACTACCTGTCTCCAGTGGGTTGGGCTAAACCAAAGTGGTGAAAACAAGGGGGGTGTTCTCTGAAGACAGACAGGGCTGCTCTGAAAACACTCTCCTCCTGATGAAATTAACCACAGACTGCATGAAATTAACGCCGCAAAAAACCGACCAATCAGAATTTTGGTCGACCCAGAACATATCGACCAATCCGTGGACTGGGACTTTCCAGCCTTTCACAGTCGATATGCGCCTGTTGTTGGAGCTGGAAGGTGTCCTGTTGGACCTCTCCTCTGACCACACATGACAACGTGCACACTGCTGTGGAATACAGTGACCTTTAGCATTCAACTTGTTTTTTAGCCTGAAAGTGTGAAATAAACCGCTTTTTAATCAGACGCGAGTTGTTCATGAAAACCTGAACTATTTTTAGCATTTGTCAGCCTGAGTGAAAGGAAACAGAAGCTAGCTGTCTGGAACAGATACAGCTTCAGTAGAGGTTGATGTTTCCCTGCAAACACCAACTGGCTGAGGAGGAGGAGTGATGACGCTGAGAAATGGTTTCGCTCATTGAGCTGATATCTTATGATGTCACATCTTCTCTTGGCTGTCTGACCAATCCCCTGCCAGTTTCAGTGAGACATCAGTACGATTGCTATGGATAATCCCATCTTTGATCAACAGGTTTTTATCATGTCATTTGGTTGTTGCAGCAGTGATTCTGTTCTTTTTTTCTGGTGTAGCCTGGAGCTCGCAGGCCCATAACTCTGTAAATGACATCCTATTTCAGCGTTATTAACCTTTGCACGTGTTCTTACGCTCGCTGCAGGGATAAAACAGCTCCCCGCCTGCTGTCTTCTTTCACACTTAAGCTGGTTTTACAGCTGACGTGTCGCTCATGGCGTATTTCTGCCTGGTGCGTGCCGTGAAATGGTGGCAGACACTGAAACGTGGACGGAGATTGGCAGAACTTTGGGGAAGAGAGAGAGTTCTGTAAGAAGCTGCGGGACAGATATGTGAAAGCCTGAAAGGCAGCGATAATTCCCAAGTGTGTCCATTGAAGCTATTTCGTAACAAACAAACTAAGAAAAGGTAACACCTATAACAATATTCTAAGTCCTATATCGGACTATAAGGGTGAATACACACCCGTTGACTTTCAGCTTCTGCAGGCTCATCAGCTGTTATGTGAGCAGAGGTGAGATGGGCATCATCATGCCTATTGAAAACTTCTTCTTCTCCACTTTAGTCGGTGTAGAGTAGCTTTAGACGGTCATAAGACTTCAAAGGGAGGTCATTGTATGGAAGTGGGACCGATCGCTCAGGGTTCTGTGGACTCGGGAGAAGGCGGTTTCTCGGTTTGCATTCACACCACAGGTATGGACACTGAGCAGCCTGCTGGTGGACAGCAAACGAGTCAAAAATCCGTTGTAACTCTTCAGTTGCATATAGACTTGATAAGGCTTGATCCTCTTCTCTGTTTGGTTTAGGTTGTTGGAGGCTCACGTTAAGAGCTTTTAAACAAAAAAAAAAAATGCTTCTTATGTCTCTGTTTGTGGCCTGTGTGGAAAACATTCAGGACAGCTGTCAATCTTCAGGCCTCTACAGGCCTCAGTTAGCATGTTAAAGGTTAAAGTTCACCCCAAGGTGAAAAAGCCCAGAGCTACATCTCAGACTCTACAGGCCTCAGTTAGCATGCTAAAGGTTAAAGGTCACCCCAAGGTGAAAAAGCCCAGAGCTACATCTCAGACTCTACAGGCCTCAGTTAGCATGCTAAAGGTTAAAGGTCACCCCAAGGTGAAAAAGCCCAGAGCTACATCTCAGACTCTACAGGCCTCAGTTAGCATGTTAAAGGTTAAAGGTCATACATCTCAGACTCTACAGGCCTCAGTTAGCATGTTAAAGGTTAAAGGTCATGACAGCACAGTTAGAAAAAGACTGAACAAGGATGGCTTGTTTGGAAGGGCTGCAGGAGAAAGCCTCTTCTCTCTAAAAAGAACATGGCAGCACAGCTTAGGTTTGCAAAGCTGCATCTGAACAAAGCTCAAGACTTCTGGAACAATGTCCTTTGGACAGACCAGAGCAAAGTGGAGATGTTTGGTCCTAATGCACAGCAGCACGTTTGGAGGAAACCAAACACAGCATATCAGCACAAACACCTCATACCAGCTGTCAAGCACGGTGGTGGAGGGCTGAATTATTAGCTTTTAGTTGAGCTTTTGGATCAGTTCTGTCACTGAGCAGGAGAGTGTTGTGAAAATGAAGCTGTGGACACAACTGTGTAAATCCACAGCTTTGATGTGTTATCTGGTGTGTGTGTTTCAGTTTTCGATGATGGAGATGAGAAAACTCTTCGCCGTACATCGCTGTGTCTGAAGGGGGAGAGACATTTTGCAGAGAGTGAGGTGAGTTATTCTATAGATGGACGATGGGCTTCTCGGCTCTATCTGTTCTTAATACCACGGATGTCTGACACCTTTAGGCGTTATGTCTTAAAAGATTGTCATCCTGCTGTCACACAGACGTTGGACCAGCTGCCGTTGACCAACCCAGAGCATTTTGGAACTCCGGTTATCGGCAAAAAGTCAAACCGAGGCGGGCGGCGCTCTTCCCAGGCTGTGTGAGTTTTCTTTCTTTTAACTTTATAGATATGGGCAAGCAAAATGTTCGCCATTAACTTTCCCTTAAATCCTATCTGAAGCTGCTATCCATGTTTGAATGTTGATCTTTACAAATGGTAAGTAAAGACGAGAAGCTGCCTATTGAATGCTGTCACTTGGCCAAAGAAAGAGGATAAAAAAGGCTTTATTACTCCAGCTTTCTGGGCATTTATTCTGACCTGTCCTTACAGGACATTGGGTTGAAAAAGAAACTTCCTGTCTTCCACGCCTGTAAGAAGTACATTTTGGTCTGTGCACTCTGCTTTCCTTGCAATGCAGCTGGATTCTTGTGAGTTAAACTGAAAGTAAAGTGGATGAGACCGCAAAGAAAGCATCTCAAAGGCTGTGTTACAATAATAACTCTGTCATGTCTGACGGCTTGTTTATGGGTCACTCCCCTGAGATTTTGGGAGGAATGTCTGGACTTTTTGCTCGGTTGTCATTCATGCACGTGCTTCACAGCAGGAGGCTTTCTGTAGGAGATGCGCTGTCATCGTTGGAGATGAGATGTGATGCAGAAATGCATCTTTTTTCTTTTTTAATGACAATGCATTTAGAATAGCAGATGAGGCTCCTTGTTGTGTTCGTGTCAGTTTCTGAATGGAGCAAGTGAGCACCAACATGCAGGTCAGCGCTCGCCCCCCCGCACACGGGCAGTAAATGCTTGTAATTGGATCTAGGGCTCTTTTTCAGAGATCCAGACCATTTGACCATTAAGTCAGGAGCTGGCTCTCATCATTAGCAAGAGTCTTACGTCAGTTACGTCACTAGTGAATGCTCCTGAATAGTTTCTGCTACATTTGTACACTGATTTCTGGAGATTTTACCTTGGGCTGGGTGGTAAAACTGTGCAAGAAGTCCTGAGGCAATGCTGCAGCCATTTGTTCTCACATGAATATTTCAGAACTTTTGTGACAGCAGCCCTAAAAAAGCTGGTTTCATCTTAATCACATTTAACCTGTTCGGAGCAAATGAAACGATTCGCTGACTTTGTCTGTTTTGGAACTGGATACAACTCATCGTTACCATAGCTGCTGAGTGGTCAGTCTTGTTCTGGCCTCGCCGCATCAAACACCGACTGTCAGCAGTGCCAGAGTAAGACCATTTAAACACCATTTTCTTATCACAACACGTGAATATGGTCCTATTCGGTGTTGGCAGCTATCAACGCACGCATCTTGCACTCTCACTGAAGCGTGCTGAAGTCACCAGAGTTGCCAGGCCCAGTTATTATGCTCTGAGCTCTTTTTGTTTTGAGATGTTGCCATAGATCGGTCTGCTTGTTTCCTGTCAGCAACAGATTTTAGCGGGAAACAGTAAAAATACCCGAGTAGAATAATGCTTTGAGCAATATGAATACATTGAATATTTTGGATGGACACAAACATGGTCATGAGTCCTTCATTGGGCTGTAACTTATAGAATATCACATATGCAACTCATGTAAACGGCAAAAACTGAATCTTTCCTTCAATATATTACGGTTAGATTATGATTCAGTTCCTGTTTGCTGTAAGTTGGAACCCTGACTTGTCCGTCTGTGTCTCAGAGCTGATGAGGAAAATGACACTTCTTCCAGCGAGGACGAAGAGGATGACGGGAGGAGGCTGAATGATGAGCTGCTGGGACAAGTCTGCAGCATAGAGAACACGGAGGATTCCTGCAGCTGGTTCTTGGCTCTGGTAATCTAATGCATACAAATTCCATCCAAACAACTGAGCAGGAAACCTCCTTGTACCCGACTAAATAGTGACCTGGTGGAATGCAATGATTTAAAGTGGTTTATAGACTGTTTGCTCTCCCACTACTGAAACATTGTAGGGTCCCAACCACAGGGTAATGCATGTCTGAAGCACACTGTGAAGCAATTGAAGTTGGTGTGGGATCCGGTTTCCATTCACTTAATTTAGTATTAGCCCCAATTCGCAATGAAAGTGATCTTAAGGCATTTAAAACGGAAAAAGTAAGTGGGTCCAAATCGAGTACAATTCAATCCAGTTATAATGCAATTGATTGGAATTATATTCGTATAATGCTTGTTTATTTATTAAAACTTGAAAGCATGGTTAGGGAAACCAACGTTGTGAGTGTTCATGGGGCAGCAGCAGACAACGGAGAAGAAAAACTCCCTTTTAAGGGAAGAGACCCTCAGCAGAACCAGGAAGGCCATCTGACTTGACTGGTTTTGGGTGGCAGAGCCACACCAAAACCACAAAGCCAGAGACATCTGTGATGGGGAAAGAGAGAAAACAGAAGCTTAAAGTTAAAGACAACAGGGATGTTGTATCCGTGATTAAGAAGTGGTGCATCATGGGAGGTGCAGGTCTACAGCACTGATCAAAGACTGCTTGATTACTCATTCTGTCACAGACCTGCGTAGATCTAGACATTGAATGGATGAAATACCCATAACTCACTACAGTCTGCTGGCTCTGCAGGTGGTGTCTCCCAGCTGTAACGACGAGCTGGTGGTGAAGAAGGATCAGTGTGTGGTCAGGTCATTCTGCGATGGCAAGTTGTGAGTTTACTTTGATTCTTTTTTTCCCATCTTTGACAAGAGGTTCACATGAAAACAGAAATCTGCTTCTTGGTCTCACATGTACCAAATAAGGATCTGATGACTCAGCATTTTCACACTTTCTCCATCTCACCCGCTGAATCTATGTAAATGTGTCTCTGGAATGAGGCCATTCTGTAAACTTTGTGTAAACCCAGTTCCCCATCAGCTCTGTACCACCAAAGTGGTTCCAAGTCTGGTTCAGCAAAGAAACGATGCTGGAGCCAGTTCTCATTTGGTTTTATAGAGAACAACCGTTTGTTTTTTCTACAGCCAGAGAACCGACACAGAGCCTCATCATAGGTCACTGTTGTTCATCTGGTTTGAACCTCCTTCTACTGTTTATTAAGAAACAGACACACTGTATGAAGGACTTTGGATTTTAAACATGGCAGTCACAACATTTTGATTGGTTTGCTACTTTTCTGTAACTCCAGTAACGAGTTTTTCTGGTCTAGAGTTGGAAAGACAGACAAACCAATTCAAAATTAGGCTCTGGTTCCGACCCAGGACTGGAACTGCTTTGGTGGAAAGGACCCACTGACCTCTGATCAGAAGCATGACTTGTGTGAGATCAGATCTGCTCTTTCTAACCTCCCTGTTTGTTCCTGCAGTTACATCGTGGCGAGGAGACACATCCACCCTGTCAACGCCATCAGCATCACTAAATCTGAGTTGTTCAACAGGAGAGGTATGGCACTCTTCTTTTGTTTTCCTCATCCCTGCCTGATCCTTTTCTCCCACTCTTTCTGTTTCCTTTTTTTCCCCTTACCTTTATCTTTCTCTCTTTCGCCTCCTGTAGGTCTTGCAGGAGCCCAGATGTTCCTGAAGAGCAAAGAGGTGCCAGATGTGTGGAAGATGGATATGAGTCAGATCCTAGACTCGTCATCTGGTGAAGATGAAGAAGATGAAAAGGAAAGTGAGGAAGAGGAGGAAGAAGATGCTGAACATGAAAAGAAGAAGAAACGCATAAAAGAAGAGGTACAAATTTGACAGCTTTCACAGGAGACTAACAAATTGATAAACCACATGTCCACAGTCATCTGACCAAAGTTGTAGCATAAAAGTACTTGAAAAGAAAGATGAAAAAGTGTTACCCACCTCTCTGTTCTGCGTTCTCTCTTTCTCTAGCCTGAGGAGGAGGCAGACCCTGAGGAGAGGGACTACTTCCTTCAGCAGCTCTACAAATTCATGGAGGACAGAGGTAAGAATGCTCAGATCTTTAGCCTGGACCAGAGCTAAACTTAGTACCTACAACTGCACACATTTCAAAGGTACTGATGGTCAGGATTGTCAAAGGATGTTCACCCAAAGAACAAGCTGCTGTCATTATTCAGTTATAGAGTCGGTGAAATACATAAGCAGCAGCAGGATGCTGCGATATTTCAGGAGCCTGGTTCCTATAAACATAGTTTGATGTTCAAAACTGCAGGATTAATAAAAAGGTCCTTCATTTTAAAGTCTTTCTTGTCATTTTAGGAGGGTTTAGGTGGGTGCACCACTAAAGGGAAACCTGACTGTTGTCGTTATGACGGTTCGTTGTTGCATTTTTGATGCATTCGCCCATTTTATACCACTTAAATGGGACTGGCTCACAGGGACAACAGTCTAAGCAGAGATCTTAAGACCTCCTTCTCCCCAGCTACTTTCTCCAGGTCTTCTGAGGGTTGCTCCCAAGCTAGCAGAAAGGTTTACTCTCTTTAGCAGGTCCTGGCTCTTCCCTAAGGCCTCTTCGTGGTTGGGCATGTCTGAAACATAACCACGGGGACGCATCTCTCCAGTTTTGGCATCCAAACTAGATGCCAAATGCCAAAACTACCTCATGTGGTTCTTTTAGGTGTGGCAGAGCAGTGACTGTATTTTGACTGAGCTCCTAACCCGATCCCTAAGGGTAAGCCCGGACACCCTTTGGAGGAAGCTAATTTCTGCTTCTTATATTCACAATCTCATTCTTATGGTCACTGCACACAGCAACTCACGCCCAACCTGGAGGGAGCACTCCACCCTTTTACATCTGAGGACCATAGCCTCGGACTTGTAGTTGCTAATTGTCATTCATTCTGAGGGTCTTAAGGAATTCAGGGCAGATATTTCCACTACTAGGGCCTTTCTGCCACAGAGTTGTTCTCAACAGCTTCGACGCCTGTGATTTACGAGCCTCTCTTCAAACTTCCTTTGGTTTGGAGAAGGCATAGTAGTCAAGTTCTTCTTTCTGCCACCGGATTATATCCCCACTCAGCAGCAACTCCATCCCCACTATCAAAACAATGTCATTTTCATTTTCCAGAGTCTCACCAGATTCCTCCCACACCCAAGTCATTGCTTCTGCAACTGCCCCAGCTGCATTCTGCTGAGCTTGTCGGTACCTGTCAGCTGCATCCGGACTCCCACATGCTAACCGTGTTCTGTCGGACTCCTCCTTTAACCCCAATGGCAGCTCTGTACAGCCATCTCGGCAATGTTGGCCCACTTGGACTCGATGGCCACCGACTCTTTTGGATTGTGGGAGAAGCTTTCCCGAAGATCTACTTGGCTGAGGCCTCTACCAGATGTTCCCAGCACCGAGCCTGTCTGGGGTCCTCCCCCTGCCAGCTGATCCAGTTCAGCTCGGCTCCTCTCTTCACTCCAGTTTCCAAGACATGTGGTTGATGATGCAATTACAAAATCGACTATCTTTCTGTGACTTGGTATCTTGGAGCCAGGGGTGGTTATAGACACCCTTATGCTCAAAAACATTGTTTAACCTTGTCCAACAAGGTTAAATTCCTCTGTCACAGCCCTCCATGAGCATCGAAGAGTTCCCGGGTGGCTCACTTTCCACTAACCTCTTGGAGGCCTCAGGAAGGCTGGTAAGTTTGAACTGTCACAAGGCACCTGAGCGCAGATAACCGAGTCTTCTCACCGACCCAAATGCACAGGGAAACCACCTACTCAGAGAACTGGAGAACTCCAACATTTGAGTGCTTAAACAGTTGGTCTAATCCCCGCCAACAGTCTCACCCAGGACAACTCCAGACCAGCATAAAGTCCAGCCCCACTCCAGAAGACTGGCTCCAGAAACTCTGCAGTGCATTCAGGTAAGCCTGAACATATCCAGCCAGTGTGCACAAGCCCAGGCTCCTTCCTCACCAGTGAAGTGACATTTCATGTTCTGGGGAACAGAACGATGAGGTCTCCGCCTCTGACTCAGTACAAGAAGACCCTTACAGTGCGTCCTGCAGGTGGTTGGTCCACTGGGAGGTCGTCCCATGTAGCTGGTTCAGGCTGTGCCTTGCTGGACCCAGTGGGGAAATGGTCCGACCATCAGGTGCCCACACCTGGTGGGACCCCTGGCTCCCTAACATAGGCGAGGTAACTGTGTTCCCTGAACTTTCCATCATCATCAGGGTATTTGACTCGCACTTTGTCTTGCCCCTTACCTAGGACCAGTTTGCCTTGTGAGACCCTACCAGGGGCAAACAACATAGCTTTTGGGATCCATCAGGCACTCAAGCCCATGTAAGGTTTCATGGTGGCTTTTGAGGGGTTTTGGTTATTTTAGTTTTTAAATGGGCTTTTATTTAATTTTTTACCCCTTTTTTTTTCACTTTCATCAAGTGAAATTTTCTCCAAATACGACAGTATGTGTTGTTGTTTTAGTGGACTGTAGTTGGATTTAGTCCATCTTATCAGATCATTTGGTCTCAGGTGGAAGAGTGGTCACCCTACTTTTGGAAAATGGCAGAGCAATCCGAACCGTTTCTGGAGCAAGACACTGAACCCCACACTTTGGGTGTTTTCAAATGTTTCTTTTGATGAGATGTGGACAGTGTGTTGGTTATGTCATTAATCTGGTGTTCAGATAGGACAGATTTAGCAGTCTGTTGTTGATTTAGCTTTGAATTGGAGGGAGGATTTTCTTCCTCGAATGCCGTTTTATATGCAGGTTATATGCACAATTGGGAGAATTAAATGTTCAGAGCTGGTCAGAGATGGAAAAACTTAGTAGCACCCCCTCAATCCACATATACACACATATAAGACATTTGTACAGCTTCTGTTACAGTAGTCTCAGTTTTCTTATAGCAGCAGATGAAAGATTGTCACCAATAATTTTTCAGATTGCTTTCAAGTTTGTTTGAGAACTGACCACGATTTTTGGCTCTGTGTCTCAGGGACTCCCATCAACAAGCCTCCAGTTTTGGGTTATAAAGACCTGAACCTCTTCAAGCTTTTCAGGCTGGTCTATCACCTGGGAGGCTGCCACAAGGTGAGAAGGTGTAGCTGCTGGTCGTCTGCAGACATGTCAGTGTGGAGCATCAGATTGATTAGAGTGCCAAGTCGTGTGAGTGATGATGCCGAGGAAGGTTTCACATGCTCGACTCCTGGAATCCTGATGAGCCTCTTGGCTGTCTGAGACTGACAAGCTTCACTGTCCAGCCAGTAGATGGACAAGCCTTTCAGTTGTAAGTGTGTGAACTGACATTGTGCTTTCCTGTGTTTCAGATCGAGTCAGGCACAGTGTGGAAACAGGTCTACATCGATCTGGGGATCCCAGTACTCAACTCTGCTGCATCCTACAATGTCAAGACAGCCTACAGGAAGTAAGAGAACGATGGATGGGCTCAGATAGCTGGTTGCATTTAGGTTCTGTCTCCAAGTCGATGAGATGTTTAGCTCCACGATGAATGAGTGATCTCGGCATGGGCTGCACATGCTTTAAGAACGTATCCAAGTGAGACATCTCACTTGATTTAACGATGACATCTCAGTTTAAAAGAATATCACAATAACACGGTCTGATTGTTTCGCAGCCATTTTGTTTAGATCATTGAGTAAATGCACTTCCTGGTTGACCGTGTGGGCAGCTGTGAACTTTGTACTTACTTTGCCAAATCTAACTGTACCTTTGAACTCACTGGAGTTGCTCAAATAATCTTGTAGCTTCCTGGAAAAAAAAGGTATTAGCCATTTAGGTTCTGGGTCCTTTTGATTGAAATGTGCCTAGTGTTGGGTACCACAGTATCTCAGTAGGCTCATTCCCACTGTAGGAACCTTTTGCAGTTCCTAGAACCTTTTCAGGAATAGGGCCGTTTTTTTCGTGCATTCGGACAAACAGGAACTAGGGACCACGGCCCTCAGTTCCTAGAACCTTTTCAGGAATAGGGCCGTTTTTTTCGTGCATTCGGACATACAGGAACTAGGGACCACGGCCCTCAGTTCCTAGAACCTTTTTAGCTCCTTCAGGGTCTTTTCTGGGCTCCACAGGAACATGACGTAGGTGTTTGGTGGCTGTAGCTCCGCCCCTTGTCTGAAATATTTACTCATGCAACACGGACCCAACCGGCGCCTGTTTAATAAGTTAAACTTCGTCTCCTTTGTCTGCGGCGCTCTGCTCTCCTTCTTTCCTCCATGAAACGAAGAAGTATCGCCCGCTGCTGGATTCTTCGGTGGCCTCCTCGCTCTTCATATTAGCTTCTCGGTTGTGTTGTTTTCTTCTCTCCTTACTTTTCCCGGGTTTTGTTTTGTTGCTGAGTGGCGCTAAAGTAACAGTCTGTCGCAGACGGCTGCGTCACATCAGTCCCTGTCGAGGTCCCCGACTCATGTGGGAATGCAAAATGAAACGGTTCCCCCGGGGAAGGACAGGTCTTAGAACATCTCTGTCCAAATGCGCCTATTGATGGATTATTGTAGAACCTGGATGAATGATTTCTAACAGCTGAAGTGCAACCTTTTCAATATGATCACTGCTTCCAAATGGATAATGAAACTAACGCTGGATTTTGATTTTAAAGGGTTAGGTTTGGGAAGACGACTTGGATTAAAATGTTTTTTCTGCACCTGCTCACTTTTGCATGCTGTTCTTCCAGTGATGTAAGCACGGCTGTAGTTTGTCAGTTATCTGGGAGGGACCGTTGTTCTTCTTTTTCGCTTCTGAACAAATGGACAGATGTCAGCTCAGTGCTCCTGGTGTTTGATGTCTGTCTCTCGGCACAGCATAGAGCGTCACTCACAGTCGCCATTTGAGTCTTTTGATTTAAAATCAGCTGGCATCTTTAGATCCCGCTTAGTTCATTATCACTCTTCATAAATACCAGTCAGCGTTCACACAGCCACCATCTGTGGTTTAAAACAGCGTTTTTAAACTAGACTGGTGACAAAATGAGACAAAGCTGTTGTTTTTGTAAGGTTAAAATGCCACACACTCCACGGGAGTGTAACACGTGGGGCTGGCTGTGGCAGACCAGTCGACCTGTTCTGGGCGAGGACACATTTTCAACCAGCACTGGAGCCGGGGCGAAGAGAGTGCTTCCACGGCTGCTTTGGTCTTTGTATGTTCAGTCCAGAGGACTGTTCTCAGACTCTACATCCTTCACCTTCTGCTACTGTGCTGTTGGTTAATCTGTGATGTCTGGTTTTGGTGAACTGGTTGTAGCTCAGTCATTTTTCACACTGATACTATTGGATGATGGCTTGATATTTCTTCAGTGACCTTTGACCCTTGGTTTGTGTTGTCAGGTATCTCTACGGCTTTGAGGAGTACTGCCGCTCGGCCTCCATTACATTCAGAACCATCCATCACAACAATCCCCATCCTTACGTCCTGCTGGTCAATCAGAAGAAGGCTCGCGCAGAGCTTAAAGAGGCCTCCATGCCACAGGTCAAGGTGGAGCCTGTCGATGACAAAAGGGAGGAGGTCGATACGGAGAGTGAGAGTGAGAAGGAGATGAAGGAGAGACAGTCGTCCCCGAGGGTAAGAAGCACTTTTTCCTGTTGTGGTTCATGCTTGGATCTCTGTAGAAACCAGGATGAACTGATGCAAGACGTTCATTTACTACCAAAATGCATTGAGAATGAGGTCCATAAGAGGAGTCGTTTCTCTTGACTGACTTGTAGGGGAGGAGGAGGTGTGTGGGGAGTCGGATGAAGCTCTCCTCCAGGCCGGAGAATGTAGGCCGAACATCAGCAGCAGGCGGAGACGGAGCAGAGAACAGTGAGGAGCAGCCGAGGGAGGCGAGGAGACGCAGCAACAGAAGAATGGAGGACTCGGACAAGGGCTCTGATGATGAGGAGGAGGAGGAGGACGACGACGACGATGAGGACGACGATGATGATGATGAGGAGGAGGAGGACGAGGAGGAGGGGGAAGAAGGGGAAGATGAGTTGAGAAAAGAGAACCGGTGAGACTTTCCACTTCAAGCTATGTCCACTTAAAGCAGCCTGTTGTTAAGCTGCAGGGGAAACAGCTTCCCTGTGTGTGTGTATTGTTAGAAGTCACCTCTGGTCAGCAGGAGGGGGGGGGGGACCAAGTGTAGATGCATTCTCTGTGAATGAATGGGCTCATGGATCCATTATTAATCACATCCCGTGCACAGCTCAGATAGCCATGATTTGAGTTTCCATTCTTGCACACGGAACAATGAAGTCCAACAAAGATCCGAAGGAGCAAAGTGTCTGCAGGGCCTCGGCATGATTCCAGACTCGGGTGATTCTCTGACCAGTCATTAGTCTGCAGCGGTTACATTGGTTTGAACCCAGGCCTGCAGTGATGAGGACTTTGAGCCTCTGCACATGGAGCTGGGGGGGAAACCGTCGGCATGGTTACCTGCGCCGCTGGTCAGGCTACAGTTGCAGCTCACCTTGGCCAGTTAACTGCTCTTGTTGTGGACTGCAGCCTCTAACGTTCTCTGTAGGAGAACAAAGGTACATGGAAGTACGGGTGAATTCACTGCACAGGTGCTGTCTTTAAGTAACTTGGGTGCTGATTCGATGCCCATCATGTAGGTGTGTTAGTCTGGTTCAAGTTTTCTGTTTTTTGTCTGACTAATTGTAATTTATTTATACAGCCCTTTACAAAAATCCATTTCTGTGTACCAAAGTGCTTTACAGCAGATAATAAATAAAGAAAAGAATAAGTAAAAAACAATAAAATACAGCAAAATTGAATAAGATAATATAAAAGTGTCACCATACTACTGGGTATTAAAAGCCATCTGAAATAAGTATGTTTTTAGTCTAGATTTAAAGAGGTCCAGGTCAGAAATAAGATGGATCTTGGGGGGGGGGAGCTTATTCCAGAGCTGGAAAAGGCTCGGTCACCCCAGGGCTTTTATTTTGACCTGAACACTTCCAGCAAAAGTTGATTTGTTGACCTCAGAGCTCTGCCAGGGTTACAGTTAAAAGCTCAGATAAATACGATGGGGTGAGCCCGTTAAGAGCTTTAAAAACAAACATTAAAAGTTTAAAATCAATTCTTAAAATCAAGGACAGGAAGCCAGTGGAGGGAGTTAAGGACAGGAGTGATGTGCACACGTCTCTTAGTGTTGGTTAAAGACGGGCAGCAGCAGCAGAGTTTTGCACCAGCTGAAGGCGACTGAGAGAAGTCTGGGAGACGCAGACAGGACTGTGCATGCATTTCTTCCATTGTCTTATTAGTCTTTGTTTTTGAATTCAGACCCCACTGCGGTGACTGAATAATCCCCAGAATGCACCTTTGTAGATGACAGGCGTCAGCAGGGGAGCTCAGCTGGTTTTGCTGCACACTTCCCAGTATTCTGAGCTCACAGAGTCAGGACAACAAGGCTTCCATCAGCGTTTTTGTTGCACATTTTAATGTCATTTTAAAAAAGTAGATGGAAACAGCCAAATTTGAAGGTCTTCTGCTCAACTGCGGCGGGTTTTTTGCCTCCTTGAAAAGCTGTCACACATGAGTAAATGGACATGCTGGCATGAAACAGTTGGGAAGAATTCCTGAAGGCCTCTCTTGGTTTTCTCTCTGACGCGCCACTTTTGTTTTGCCCCCCCTTGGCGAGCGCTACTGTTGGCTGCAGCCATGTGGAACGTAGCCCATCGCACCACCTGTTTATTTGAAAAAAGAAAGAAAATGTGCTCATTTTCAACTGAATTTGATGTTCAGAAATAAACTGTTTGTTCTCTCCAGCAGTGAGGATGAGGAGGATGGAGACTCCGTGACGGGGACTAAGGTCAGGGTGAAGTACGGCAGAGGAAAGACGCAGAAGATCTACGAGGCTCACATCAAGAAGACCGACGTGGACAACGGAGAACAGTTCTACCTCGTTCACTACTACGGCTGGAACGTCAGGTCAGTGTCACACATATCATCTGTCCTAAAAAGAGAGATTTCCATCAAGCTGCCGTGACTTTAAGGGTGAAGAATGATATGAAGCCTCCCTGCTGGGTCTCCTCGCTTCAGCAGCATCTGAACAAACCAAATGCATATAACTGAGAGGGGGGGGGGGGGGGGGGGGGGTAATACTTGGATTCCACAACAAGGAAAACCACAGGGCTGCACAGAGTAATAAAAAACCAAGCAGTCTGGTCGGTGTGTCTTCAGTAATGTTGTGTGGTGAAAGTGCTTTGGAGAGAAATGGTGTGTGCAAAGTTAGCCGTTAGCTTAGCTCGCGCACTGGGCTGAACAGCCAATCAGAGTGAGCTCTTTCACCAACAGCTGTGAGGTGGGATTGGCAGAAAAAGCTTGTTGACAGTCTGAAAATGACGACTGTACTGGGTCGTATGTAAGGGCTTTGTGCAGAAGTCTCTTTTCCTAAACTTGATTAAGTGTATTTTACTGTTTGTTTTTCTATTGAATCAGTTATTGATGGATTAATTTGTTTCTTCAGTATTTCACTCATTAGTTTCCATGTTTTCTGTCTCAGTATCGCGCTCCTTTATGTATTTCTGCCTTATTTTGTAAATGTTGGCAGCTTCTCACCAGTATGTTGATCAGTAACGTGCAGAGGAAGCATTTCCCAAAAGTGAACCTGTAATACACTGAGAGAACGCAAACTGTTGCAGTGAACACAGTGACTCATTGGTGTGCTGCAGGGAGAGCTGTTTGCACACTTTGAACAAAGGCCAAACAGCAGCGGGTCGTGCAGCTCAGCTTTTTGTTCCGTCTGCAGCTGCAGGTGGATGTTAAAGCACACATCCATCTCCAGTCTCATCCATTTTCTATACCTGCTTGATCCAATGTGGGGGGGGTGGAGCCTATCCCAGCCGTCATTGGCTGAGACAGCTGGTGATTTGGAGATTAAATGGCAAAATAATCAAATGGAGGTATTAATACAGATGAAGGCATATGTTCCACACATTGATTTTTTTGCTTTATTTTAGTAGCATTTGGCACATCTATTAAAAGATATATTTATTTCTATATATATATGTGTGTGTGTGTGTTGTATGAAGGGCTGGGGTCAGGAAAAATTAGTTTCTTTATTTATTTCCTGGAAAGAAAAAGCTGAGTGGAGTGTTTCTATGGACTCTGTCAAGATTCAAGATATGGAATCTGTTAGGAAGCGATTTGAATGTAGACGAAGAAAGATGAAACATAGATGGTGTTAAATAAACGCAAGAGATTGGAAAAGAAAAATCCGAATGAATGGAAATGAAGCGTGTTTCAAATGTCCCACTTTGTCTCCGGTCGGTGGTGAGCTTTAATGTCAGGACATGCTTCTGATCCACAGGTACGATGAGTGGGTGAAGGCTGACCGCATCATTTGGCCTGCAGAGAGGGGGACAAAGAAGAGGCAGAGGAAGAAGGTAAAGGTGAGAGTCTGGGTTTTGTTACATGTTAGAGGATGAAGAATGGGCAGCAGACAGCAGAGCTGAGTCACTTTCAGTTCAGCTGTGTTCCTGTGGAAAGCATTGATGCTCTGAGGGTGCTTGGTAGGGAAAGTAAAGGAGTTCAGTGCAACTCCAGTGAGATTCTCACCCAGTTCAGCATCAGTCATTGTAGTCGAATACATATGGTGCCACTTCACTGAACCTGGCCTCGCTGAGGAAGTCTTTATTCTGAGTCTGTGGCCAAAAAAACTTCCTTTTAACTAGAAGAAACCTGCTGAACCTGCAGGAAACACGTCCATCTCAGCTGGTCGGGCTGAGAGGACACCAAAGGATGAAGCAACAGAGGAATTCATTTCATGGGAAAACGTACAGATCAGACACTGCAACACCTGCCAGCACAATGGTACAGACACAGAACATTAAGGGTGAAGGTAAGGTGAGGTCATCAGGTATCTCAGCCTGGGAATTAGCTCATATCAGCGATTCTAAAAACTGATCAGCTCAGCTTTAGTGAGAAATGTAGCCACAGCTGTGATCCAGTTTGATCTCTTTTTGAATAAATAACAATGGTGGAATGCACAGTCAGACGTTCAAAGATGAATAAAGAATGTTTTGTTTGACAGATCATCAGAAACAGAAGGGTTTTCAGTACCTTTGCATCTTAGCTAGTTTCACACATGAACTGCAGTCCTGATGTGTTCTGGAGAGGTTCTGGAACGGTGCTGCATTTGCTTTTTCCAATCAACTCCTAAAAAGATCGGTTTCTAGCTGCCATCAGGCGAGGCGCGGGGAACAGGTCATAAAAGGAGTAAAAGGAAGAAAGGTTTTAGCTCAGATGCTGCAGTACAACTGTGCCGGAGGGAAAATCCAATAAACAGGGTGTCCGCCGGTATTAAAACGTCTAAAATCCAATCATTTAAGGCCTTAAAATGTCTAAAATGACCTTTTAAAATTTCATGAAAGGTCTTAAAAATGTATTGCGGTTACTTTTATTTAAAACAAATGCGTAATTTATTATTTTTGAGGACAACAGAACATCAAACCCATCTCCAAAGTTAACAGGAGAACAAATATTGGTTCCCAATAGAGAGGCTTCTGGTGTTTTTAGTCGGGTTAAGCATGTTGAAAGAGCTGTAAAAATCTATCTCCTGAGTTTTGTACTTTTTTTCCAGTATGGCTGTGAAAAGGGTCTTAAATTGTATTCATTATGATCTTAAAGTCTTAAATTTGACTTGTTGAAACCTGCAGAGAGATGCAGAAAGCAGTGTTTCTGTGTCACAGACTTATTCAGCTGCATCGGTGGCTGTGAATTCGCTGAATGACGTTTAAAAACGATGGCGTTTCCTGTTTGTTCTGACAGAACAGAGACAAGGATGAAGCAGAGAGGGATGAAGAGAAGCCTGCATCAATGGCAGCAGTTAAATCGACCGCTTCCAGGCGCGGCCGTCCTCAGATCAGGACCAGCGCCACCGGACGCAGTGTCTCCAAAACCCCCAGCAGTGAGGGACAGTCCAACGGCAAGAGCAGCAGGATGGACGCCATGTCCAGCCTGGCCAACGGAGACGGTAAGAGCTCGCTCAGTCCTGACAAGTAGATTCCCACGGGACCAGACCCTGTATGACACGTCATCCTCTCTACAGACACGCCCCGCAGGAGAACCAGGAGGACATCCGGTATCTACGACTCCGACCGAGCGTCCAACGGTGAGAAAACCCCCCCCCTGACAGATTTCCTGTTGGCGATCTTGTCAGTTGATCAGTATCTAACCTCTGCCTTCCTACACTGCAGAGGATTCTGGGAACTCCTCAGATGACAGCGAGTCAGAGGACAAACCCGACAAAAAGCCGTTGCCATGGCGAGGGAGAACTGACGCTCAACCCTGCAAACACGAGGAAGAGCAGCGGGAGGAGGGGGAGGAGGGGGAGGAGGAGGAGGAGGAGGAAGAGCTGGAGGAGGAGACGAGTGAGAGTTCTGATGTCGCTGCACCTGCCAATGGCAGCAGTGCAGCTCAGCTGCCATCTGCCACCACAGCTCTGTGTCCCAGCATGCTTCAGGAGAAGGCTGAAGACCTGAGCCAATCAGAGGCGGGGGAATCCAAACCGGGGGAGGAGCCTGCAGGCGAAGCCTCGGTGTTGTTAACTCCTCTGGACAAGGAGACAGACATGTGTCCCGTGAGCAGGACGGTGTCACAAGCGCAGGACGCGCTCCGGGAGACGTCTCCCAGCAGGACGCCGCCTCCACCTGAGGCGCAGCAGCCTGCGGCCTTATCGCCCCCCGCCACCGAGGACGGTGACCATCCAACCCCCCTGTCCTCACCCAGGGTCAAAAGTCAAAGGGGCAACCTCAGGGAGCCAGGCTCTGAAAGCTCTCCCACAATTCCCCTCTGCAGCCTCAACCCTCCCCCCAGCCCCCCCCAGACAGAAGGGCCGTCTCCTCCTCACGGCGTCCTCAAGAGACAGGAGGAGCCCATGGTGGTGCTCCGCTGCCTCCCCACACAGCACGCCTCCGCCAAGTCGCCCACCGCCACCTCCGACACCGACTCTGCCACGGAGGAGGAGGGGGGGCCGGAGGAGGAGGGGGGCTCGCCTCAGGAGAGGGGGGGCATGGTGACGAAGCGGAAGGCGGCAGAGCAGAGAACGGCGGAGAAGAAGCTGTGCCCCGACAGGAGGCAGGAAGAGGCGTGCTCCCCTGCTGCCCCCGTGCTGCCTGCAGAGGCGGCCCCCAAAGCCCCGGCCCCCCCCCCTGTGTTCGGACAGGAGGGGTGAGGCAGAGGAGCGGGCCCGTCCTGCTGAGGACGCGGCAGAGGAGCAGGTGACCGGTGGCGCTCAGAAGGAAGCAGAGCGTGCAGGGACCCCCCCCCCTCGCTGCAGAGGCCCCTGGCCCCGCTGAGGAGCTGGAGCCGCAGATCGGCCCCGAGGCGCTGGTCTGCCACGAGGTAGACCTGGACGACCCCGATGAGAAGGAGAAACCCCCCCCCTCGTCGGAGCACCTCCTCCTGATGATGCGGGAGCCGCAGCTCGCTCTGCCCCCTCCGCCCCATGTGGTCCACTCCTCCCCTCCCCCCCACCTGCCCCAGCCTCAGGTTAGGCCCTTCTTGATAGCTGCCACCCCCGCCCCCTGCCCTGAGGAGCTCCACCAGGCCAAGGCCGCCGCTGAGGAGGAGCAGGGCGCCGCCAGGGGGGAGCAGGAGGGAGACTCCAGCCCCGGCTTTGAAGGCAGCGCCTCCTCCTCCTCCACATCGCTGCTGTCTCTGCAGGAGAACAGGGACCGAGGTAAGGACGGTGCTTCAGGAGAGCAGCCCGTTGGGTGGGTGCTTGGGTTGTGTTGTAACGCCTGACCTTTGACCTTTCAGGTCAGAAGAGGGTGAATGACTGTAGCTCCAGCCCCTCCGCCAAGAAACACAAGCGGAACCAGAAACGGCCTCATACTCCTGCCAAGGTGGACAAAAACGGAGCAGGTAAGGTGATGTCACGTGACCTGCGGCGTGCAGAGGAGGCCTGCCACCTCTGACCCTGTCCTCCTGCCCCCCCCAGGTCACAGCAGCGACAGCGAAGACCAGGCTCGTCTCTCGCTGTCCAAATCTCAGAAATCTCGCTGTCCTGGTTTTTCTCCTCCGGCTGCTCACAGTAAGGATAAGCAGGGCTTCCCGTCCCCTCAGCGCTCCTACAAGTGGACCCTGCAGCTCGGTAAGAGACCCTCACAAATACAGCCGAAGCTTCCACTTTTATTTCACTGGAGGACTTCAGATTACTCATAGGAAGGCTGCTGAGGCAGTCAGTGGGGGTCTGCACATGTTCTGTACCTAACTAGTTCCTTTTTTCTTTAATCTTATTATTACTAATCATCATATGTTCCTGTTTTTGTCTCTTGGACGTTCAGTTAATCTGTAACTTTGTGTTTTGCTGCTGCCTAAAACAGGTCTCTCTTGCAAATGAGACCCTGGTCTAAATACAGGTTAATTTTTAAAAAATACAGCCGTGTTGTCATAGCGACGCCTGGAATTACGAGTCATTTCTGAGCAACCTGCTGGGGTGAGACTGGGTGAGCATGGAGGATGCTTCCTGCATCATCTCTGAGCCCCTGAATCTGGTTTAATGCTGTGAAAAGGAACCCCAGACGCTGTTTTCACTGCTGGTCATGGCTGTTTCCTCGGGGCACGAATCAGACAGGAAGCCCATCTTTCTGCTGTTTTTCACGGGACGCTGCAGGACTTCAGGCCGTCAGTCATTCCAGAGGAAAGCACCAACCTGTTGCTGCTGGTCGCCTCTCCTTAGGCGTGCCGTAGCTCCGCCCCGTTAGCAGTCAGGACTGGTTGGTGCGGGTTCCTCCAGGTGGTTAATGTAGAGCCTTTGTGAGGCACTTCCAAAGCAGAAATCCTTCGTCATGGTGATGGCTTCTTCTAGCTCTTATCACACGCTCTGTTTCTGATCTGTGGCGTTGAAGCTGCTTGGACACAGAACTTATCGTGACCTTAGTTCAACTAAATCTGTGTGATTCAAGGTCGTTATTAGAAGCAAAAAGATGGTCATGATGGGCCTGTGTTTGTCTCCATGTGTGCATGTCAGAGTGAAGGCTTCTCCCTCCTTATTTCCCTGAATGAGGCGCTTTACAGGAAGGTCTCCCCCCACAGCGAACCTGGTGTTTCACTGGGTTAAGAACCCGCCATCAGAGCACCTCAGAGGTGTGACACGAGATGCCTGATGAACAGAACTGCAGGCTGTAAGCTCGGGTGCGTTCCACCTGTGCATGTTGGTTAGAAACCGAAGCAGAACCTCCTCTGAGTGGGACGCAGCCCACGTTAATTCACCTGCCCTGAAGAAGAAGTTTCCCTTTATGAACCTCATTCAAAGAGGAGCCTAAGACCATCCAAGTGTTTGTTAAACTTCAGTTGGTCTTCGTGTCCATCAGAGCAGAAAGCTGTTTAAACTTGAGCAGGACAGAAATAACCCGAGTCTCTTCCTCAGATGAGTTGGACGGCATGTCGAGCACAGAGAGGATCTCCTTCCTGCAGGAGAAGCTGCAGGAGATCAGGAAGTACTACATGAGCCTGAAGTCGGAGGTGGCCTCCATCGACAGACGCAGGAAGAGACTAAAAAAGAAGGAGCGAGAAGGTGGGAGCAGCAGAGCATGCTGGGAAACGTTTCATATGTGTAACTGCTGCAGTACTATTGCACCAATTACTCACTGTGGGCTGGCTTTTTGATATACTTTCTGATTTCAGCTGTGCAAGTCTGTGTTACCCTTCATTTCTTTCTATAGATCCAGGAAGCAGCTGCAGAGATTCACTGAAACGTGTTCAAACATGAACAAAAACCCAGAATCTGAGGCAGAAACAGAGTTTTTTATCAGTTCTCAGCAGCTTTAAAGTGAATCTCTGGTCTGAGCTCCTTTATTCTCCAACTCAGCAGGAGAATAGGAGCCTTTTTTCTGCCTGAATGCTTCATAGGTCAGAGTTCAGTGGCTGAACAAAGAAAAAACACTGAAAGAGCTTCAGGAAGCTGCAGAACTGTTGATCAGGACACTTTAAATGTTTCAGAAAGCTGCAGAACTGTTGATCAGGACACTTTAAAGGTTTCAGAAAGCTGCAGAACTGTTGATCAGGACACTTTAAAGGTTTCAGAAAGCTGCAGAACTATTGATCAGGACACTTTAAAGGTTTCAGAAAGCTGCAGAACTGTTGATCAGGACACTTTAAAGGCTTCAGAAAGCTGCAGAACTGTTGATCAGGACACTTTAAAGGTTTCAGAAAGCTGCAGAACTATTGATCAGGACACTTTAAAGGTTTCAGAAAGCTGCAGAACTGTTGATCAGGACACTTTAAAGGCTTCAGAAAGCTGCAGAACTGTTGATCAGGACACTTTAAAGGTTTCAGAAAGCTGCAGAACTATTGATCAGGACACTTTAAAGGTTTCAGAAAGCTGCAGAACTGTTGATCAGGACACTTTAAAGGTTACAGAAAGCTGCAGAACTGTTGATCAGGACACTTTAAAGGTTTCAGAAAGCTGCAGAACTGTTGATCAGGACACTTTAAAGGTTACAGAAAGCTGCAGAACTGTTGATCAGGACACTTTAAAGGTTTCAGAAAGCTGCAGAACTGTTGATCAGGACACTTTAAAGGTTTCAGAAAGCTGCAGAACTATTGATCAGGACACTTTAAAGGTTTCAGAAAGCTGCAGAACTGTTGATCAGGACACTTTAAAGGTTTCAGAAAGCTGCAGAACTATTGATCAGGACACTTTAAAGGTTACAGAAAGCTGCAGAACTATTGATCAGGACACTTTAAAGGTTACAGAAAGCTGTAGAACTGTTGATCAGGACACTTTAAAGGTTTCAGAAAGCTGCAGAACTGTTGATCAGGACACTTTAAAGGCTTCAGGAAGCTGCAGAACTGTTGATCAGGACAGTTTAAATGTTTCAGAAAGCTGCAGAACTGTTGATCAGGACACTTTAAAGGTTTCAGAAAGCTGCAGAACTGTTGATCAGGACACTTTAAAGGCTTCAGAAAGCTGCAGAACTATTGATCAGGACACTTTAAAGGTTTCAGAAAGCTGCAGAACTGTTGATCAGGACACTTTAAAGGCTTCAGAAAGCTGCAGAACTGTTGATCAGGACACTTTAAAGGTTTCAGAAAGCTGCAGAACTATTGATCAGGACACTTTAAAGGTTTCAGAAAGCTGCAGAACTGTTGATCAGGACACTTTAAAGGCTTCAGAAAGCTGCAGAACTGTTGATCAGGACACTTTAAAGGTTTCAGAAAGCTGCAGAACTATTGATCAGGACACTTTAAAGGTTTCAGAAAGCTGCAGAACTGTTGATCAGGACACTTTAAAGGTTACAGAAAGCTGCAGAACTGTTGATCAGGACACTTTAAAGGTTTCAGAAAGCTGCAGAACTGTTGATCAGGACACTTTAAAGGTTACAGAAAGCTGCAGAACTATTGATCAGGACACTTTAAAGGTTTCAGAAAGCTGCAGAACTGTTGATCAGGACACTTTAAAGGTTTCAGAAAGCTGCAGAACTGTTGATCAGGACACTTTAAAGGCTTCAGAAAGCTGCAGAACTGTTGATCAGGACACTTTAAAGGCTTCAGAAATCTGCAGAACTGTTGATCAGGACACTTTAAAGGTTTCAGAAAGCTGCAGAACTATTGATCAGGACACTTTAAAGGTTTCAGAAAGCTGCAGAACTGTTGATCAGGACACTTTAAAGGTTACAGAAAGCTGCAGAACTGTTGATCAGGACACTTTAAAGGTTTCAGAAAGCTGCAGAACTGTTGATCAGGACACTTTAAAGGTTACAGAAAGCTGCAGAACTATTGATCAGGACACTTTAAAGGTTTCAGAAAGCTGCAGAACTGTTGATCAGGACACTTTAAAGGTTTCAGAAAGCTGCAGAACTGTTGATCAGGACACTTTAAAGGCTTCAGAAAGCTGCAGAACTGTTGATCAGGACACTTTAAAGGTTACAGAAAGCTGCAGAACTGTTGATCAGGACACTTTAAAGGTTTCAGAAAGCTGCAGAACTGTTGATCAGGACACTTTAAAGGTTACAGAAAGCTGCAGAACTATTGATCAGGACACTTTAAAGGTTTCAGAAAGCTGCAGAACTGTTGATCAGGACACTTTAAAGGTTTCAGAAAGCTGCAGAACTGTTGATCAGGACACTTTAAAGGCTTCAGAAAGCTGCAGAACTGTTGATCAGGACACTTTAAAGGCTTCAGAAAGCTGCAGAACTGTTGATCAGGACACTTTAAAGGTTTCAGAAAGCTGCAGAACTATTGATCAGGACACTTTAAAGGTTTCAGAAAGCTGCAGAACTGTTGATCAGGACACTTTAAAGGTTACAGAAAGCTGCAGAACTGTTGATCAGGACACTTTAAAGGTTTCAGAAAGCTGCAGAACTGTTGATCAGGACACTTTAAAGGTTACAGAAAGCTGCAGAACTATTGATCAGGACACTTTAAAGGTTTCAGAAAGCTGCAGAACTGTTGATCAGGACACTTTAAAGGTTTCAGAAAGCTGCAGAACTGTTGATCAGGACACTTTAAAGGCTTCAGAAAGCTGCAGAACTGTTGATCAGGACACTTTAAAGGTTTCAGAAAGCTGCAGAACTGTTGATCAGGACACTTTAAAGGTTTCAGAAAGCTGCAGAACTATTGATCAGGACACTTTAAAGGTTTCAAAAAGCTGCAGAACTGTTGATCAGGACACTTTAAAGGTTTCAGAAAGCTGCAGAACTATTGATCAGGACACTTTAAAGGTTTCAGAAAGCTGCAGAACTGTTGATCAGGACACTTTAAAGGTTTCAGAAAGCTGCAGAACTGTTGATCAGGACACTTTAAAGGTTTCAGAAAGCTGCAGAACTGTTGATCAGGACACTTTAAAGGTTACAGAAAGCTGCAGAACTATTGATCAGGACACTTTAAAGGTTTCAGAAAGCTGCAGAACTGTTGATCAGGACACTTTAAAGGTTTCAGAAAGCTGCAGAACTGTTGATCAGGACACTTTAAAGGCTTCAGAAAGCTGCAGAACTGTTGATCAGGACACTTTAAAGGTTTCAGAAAGCTGCAGAACTGTTGATCAGGACACTTTAAAGGTTACAGAAAGCTGCAGAACTGTTGATCAGGACACTTTAAAGGTTACAGAAAGCTGCAGAACTGTTGATCAGGACACTTTAAAGGTTACAGAAAGCTGCAGAACTGTTGATCAGGACACTTTAAAGGCTTCAGAAAGCTGCAGAACTGTTGATCAGGACACTTTAAAGGTTTCAGAAAGCTGCAGAACTGTTGATCAGGACACTTTAAAGGCTTCAGAAAGCTGCAGAACTGTTGATCAGGACACTTTAAAGGTTACAGAAAGCTGCAGAACTATTGATCAGGACACTTTAAAGGTTTCAGAAAGCTGCAGAACTATTGATCAGGACACTTTAAAGGTTACAGAAAGCTGCAGAACTGTTGATCAGGACACTTTAAAGGTTTCAGAAAGCTGCAGAACTGTTGATCAGGACACTTTAAAGGTTACAGAAAGCTGCAGAACTATTGATCAGGACACTTTAAAGGTTACAGAAAGCTGCAGAACTGTTGATCAGGACACTTTAAAGGTTTCAGAAAGCTGCAGAACTGTTGATCAGGACACTTTAAAGGTTTCAGAAAGCTGCAGAACTGTTGATCAGGACACTTTAAAGGTTACAGAAAGCTGCAGAACTATTGATCAGGACACTTTAAAGGTTACAGAAAGCTGCAGAACTGTTGATCAGGACACTTTAAAGGCTTCAGAAAGCTGCAGAACTATTGATCAGGACACTTTAAAGGTTACAGAAAGCTGCAGAACTGTTGATCAGGACACTTTAAAGGTTTCAGAAAGCTGCAGAACTGTTGATCAGGACACTTAAAAGGTTTCAGAAAGCTGCAGAACTGTTGATCAGGACACTTTAAAGGTTTCAGAAAGCTGCAGAACTGTTGATCAGGACACTTTAAAGGTTACAGAAAGCTGCAGAACTGTTGATCAGGACACTTTAAAGGTTTCAGAAAGCTGCAGAACTATTGATCAGGACACTTTGAAGGTTTCAGAAAGCTGCAGAACTATTGATCAGGACACTTTAAAGGTTTCAGAAAGCTGCAGAACTATTGATCAGGACACTTTAAAGGTTTCAGAAAGCTGCAGAACTGTTGATCAGGACACTTAAAAGGTTTCAGAAAGCTGCAGAACTATTGATCAGGACACTTTAAAGGTTTCAGAAAGCTGCAGAACTGTTGATCAGGACACTTTAAAGGTTTCAGAAAGCTGCAGAACTATTGATCAGGACACTTTAAAGGTTTCAGAAAGCTGCAGAACTATTGATCAGGACACTTTAAAGGTTTCAGAAAGCTGCAGAACTATTGATCAGGACACTTTAAAGGTTTCAGAAAGCTGCAGAACTATTGATCAGGACACTTTAAAGGCTTCAGAAAGCTGCAGAACTGTTGATCAGGACACTTTAAAGGTTTCAGAAAGCTGCAGAACTATTGATCAGGACACTTTAAAGGTTTCAGAAAGCTGCAGAACTATTGATCAGGACACTTTAAAGGTTTCAGAAAGCTGCAGAACTATTGATCAGGACACTTTAAAGGTTTCAGAAAGCTGCAGAACTATTGATCAGGACACTTTAAAGGTTACAGAAAGCTGCAGAACTATTGATCAGGACACTTTAAAGCTTCAGAAAGCTGCAGAACTGTTGATCAGGACACTTTAAAGGTTTCAGAAAGCTGCAGAACTATTGATCAGGACACTTTAAAGGTTTCAGAAAGCTGCAGAACTGTTGATCAGGACACTTTAAAGGTTTCAGAAAGCTGCAGAACTGTTGATCAGGACACTTTAAAGGTTACAGAAAGCTGCAGAACTGTTGATCAGGACACTTTAAAGGTTTCAGAAAGCTGCAGAACTGTTGATCAGGACACTTTAAAGGTTACAGAAAGCTGCAGAACTATTGATCAGGACACTTTAAAGGTTTCAGAAAGCTGCAGAACTATTGATCAGGACACTTTAAAGGTTACAGAAAGCTGCAGAACTGTTGATCAGGACACTTTAAAGGTTTCAGAAAGCTGCAGAACTGTTGATCAGGACACTTTAAAGGTTACAGAAAGCTGCAGAACTGTTGATCAGGACACTTTAAAGGTTTCAGAAAGCTGCAGAACTATTGATCAGGACACTTTGAAGGTTTCAGAAAGCTGCAGAACTATTGATCAGGACACTTTAAAGGTTTCAGAAAGCTGCAGAACTATTGATCAGGACACTTTAAAGGTTTCAGAAAGCTGCAGAACTATTGATCAGGACACTTTAAAGGTTTCAGAAAGCTGCAGAACTATTGATCAGGACACTTTAAAGGTTACAGAAAGCTGCAGAACTATTGATCAGGACACTTTAAAGGTTTCAGAAAGCTGCAGAACTATTGATCAGGACACTTTAAAGGTTTCAGAAAGCTGCAGAACTGTTGATCAGGACACTTTAAAGGTTACAGAAAGCTGCAGAACTATTGATCAGGACACTTTAAAGGTTTCAGAAAGCTGCAGAACTGTTGATCAGGACACTTTAAAGGTCTCAGAAAGCTGCAGAACTGTTGATCAGGACACTTTAAAGGTTTCAGAAAGCTGCAGAACTATTGATCAGGACACTTTAAAGGTTTCAGAAAGCTGCAGAACTGTTGATCAGGACACTTTAAAGGTCTCAGAAAGCTGCAGAACTGTTGATCAGGACACTTTAAAGGTTTCAGAAAGCTGCAGAACTGTTGATCAGGACACTTTAAAGGTTTCAGAAAGCTGCAGAACTGTTGATCAGGACACTTTAAAGGTTTCAGAAAGCTGCAGAACTGTTGATCAGGACACTTTAAAGGTTTCAGAAAGCTGCAGAACTGTTGATCAGGACACTTTAAAGGTTTCAGGAAAGTCTGAGATAAAGGGCCCTGGGTCAGGGGGATAAATGTATGCTGGATGAGCTTTTTCTCGGCTAAATGAAGCTCGGTGCTGCAGGTTCTGTAACTTCTTGTCCGCTTGTTTCCTCCTCAGTGTCCAACACGACGGCGTCGACCTCGTCGGGCTCCTCAGATACAGGTATGAGTCCCTCCTCGGCCTCGCCCACTCAGAACACTGTGGCCGTGGAGTGCAGGTGATGACACGCCCACAGGGGTCCCCACAGCCACGCCCCCTCTGACCACAGATTCCACCCACTCTGTCAGCTCTGATGGTACGATGGGGAAAGTTAAGCTGGGACTGACGCTGTGGCTGCTGGGAAACCCGCCACTCCTCCACACGTGGCTGCACAAGCCCCTCCCCCACTCCTACCTGTGGACTTACTTCCTGTTTGAGGAGACTAATTTGATTAAAATCTGTTGGCCGTCTGTTGAGCTGGTGCAGAGCCCTTCTGTTTTTCTCCCCCCCCCACCCAGCGGTTTTATTTGAGAAGGAAGAGAGCGAGTCCCCACCTCCTGATGTTTTTGGTCGTTATTTTATATGAAATCAAAGATTTTATTTTAGTAAAAACTCCCAGAAGTCTGAGACGTCGCAGCGAGGACGAGAATGAAATATTTGTACTTGAACTTTTTATTTTGAACAAAAGCAAAGCTTCTGTAGGATTTTGTGAACAGAACTCTTTCTCTACCTGTTTCTTTTCTTTTTCCATGTGGAACATCGAGTGCCAACGCAGTAAATTGAGTGAAATCGGTCCAACTGTTCGCCATCGCATCTTAAATTTTGACGCAGTTTTAATGTGTTCATTTTGGTTTGTCCTGTTGAAATGATTTCGCTGTGATTCTTTTGGAAAGTCACGGAGTCCAATAAAACTCGAGTGTAATGTTTGTCACTGATTTGAATCCATTTTCACACAAATGTGACCCGTAAAAGTTCAGATTTAATTAAAGCAACAAAGGTTTTGATTTGAAACATCACAGCTGCTGCTGTTTTCATCCTAAACGCATTTCTACTGTTAAACAGTAACTGGGAGTGAAAGATGGATCCGCCTCACGCAGCTCTGTGCCGCCTCATCGCCTTTCCTGCTGCTTTCTTCTTCTGTGGTTTCCTTTCAGTTGTTTTCAGCTCCTCGACATGTTTGTTTTGTACATAAAAAGCTAAGAAAAGAATAAAAACCAAACCTGTATTTGAGAACTACATTTTACACGCCCACAAAGAAAGATTTCTAATATTTTCTAAGAGAAGACTGTTTGTACTGTAGTATTATGAACTCTTTGGTTGTCTGTTTTTCCCTTCTGTGGTGTTTTGCTGGCGGTGGTTCGAGAGTGAAAACTGTAAACTACAGAAACACACACACTTCCTCCTTAGAACAGAAGCCATGCTGGAAGTGTGTGCACAACAAGCAGCTCTCTGTTTCTAATAAAGTTTTTAACCATGTTTCCACTGTCTTCTTTCACTCCTGCAGCGATGGCGGCTTCAGGTAGCCCCCGGCTGCACTTTAGGACAAAGTCTGGCTTCTGATCTTCACTAAGCAGAATGTTTTTACTAGTTTCTGCAAAAAAAAAGAAAAAAATCTGCAGAAACGAGGAAATAAATCAGACTGTCCGGAAAAAGAAAAAAAAAAAACTCAACTTTTCTTAGACTTTTATTTTCAAAGTTGAAAATCAAACCAAAAGCAGAACAAGCGACTTGACAGTCAGTGAACAATACAAAAAGAATCAGGAGTCTGAGCCACAGTGGAGTTTACATGTTGTCCTCATCGGAGTCGTCTTCCTCCTCCAGAGAATCCTGAAACAGAAACAGTATCAGCTGACAGCAGCACCCCCTGCAGGCGCACACAGGAACTACACAAAGCTGCTTCTCAACCACAGGAACCAGAGTCCTTTCCCTTTAGAGGGTATTGAACTCTAACTGGCTGGAAGCCATCTTTGTGCCTTCAGGTGACATTGTTGTGATCTGGCGCCAAATAAAACTGAAGAGAATCACCTTCAAAGTCAGACCAACGTTCAAACATGTTCATTTTAACTGGTCACTTTTTTCTACTTAACCAGAAAAGACCGGAATCATCCCGGTGATGAGGTTCAGGTGCTTCTTAATGTCATAACTCAGAACTCGCAGAGTGTGTGTGTTTCAGCTCACCTTAGCATACTTCTCCGCTTCCTCTCGGATTTCTTTGGGAACAAACTCATGTCGTCCATTTGTGACTGAAGCAGAGGAAACAAGAAGCAGATGTGTCACCATGGAAACCACAGAAGCTTTTCAGGGTCAGCACTTTGATGGGAACCTGTTCAACTTCTCGCCAGCTCCTGGCAGACTTTGCATTGCAGAGCGAAGCATCGGTACATGGACTCCATTCATTTCTGTCCCAACATCAAACTGAACACTGGATGTGAAACCGTGTCGGGGGGGAATGCAGCTCAGGCTGAATTCTGACTGCTAAAGAATCCTAAAAGGTCCTTGATTGAAGCACAAAGACCTTCAAAGGATCCCTGACATCAGAGCAGGAAGGAGCCATAAAGGACGTCTTCTGGACTCTGAGAAGCACCTGCCTGCGGGTGCAGATCTTTGAGCAGCTACAAAGAAAAGAGCTCTTACCCTCTCCGACCCAGCTGAGCTCCAACTCAAACGCTTTGTCCTTCACCTCGTCGTGAACGATGTAGATTCTGAAAAATTAAAGAACAAAGTTGGCTTTCTGCAGCCTGCAGGTTCACAGTTTTACTCCCAAACAGCTGATGAAATGAGGCCTACTCACATTTTGGCTACTTCTTTAACCAGCTCTCTGCACGTCATCTCCTTCATCTGCCATCACACACACACACACAGAGTTACATCACAGAGAAACAAGCGCTTCAACATGAAAACAAGTCAAACACACTGATCACTGGTCCTGTGTGACCAGATTTCTCCTTTAATGCACATAGTAGCGAGTACACACTCCCTTTGATCGAGTACCTGAATGCATCGCAGCTGGACCAACACTGAAAATGCATCAGAACCAGTCCTCTACCTGCACTTTGAGAGTATTTATAGTGATTTAAACTGAAGAAATGCCACACAGTGGAACTGGTGTCACCCAACAGGCTGAATCCCTTTCAGAGAGCTGCACTTCTTAACCTACTGGGCTTCACTGAAACTGAGCAGCAGAGGCACAGCTGGGGGCAGTTTGCTCATGATGGACAGCAGGTCAACCCTGCACACACTGAGCAGGTAGCATGCTAACACCTCACAGGACTCCAACACAACCACACCTGCTGGCAGGAATATCACACCATGTGATCTTTTGAGCCAATCAGCCCAACTTTCACGTTCTTCCAGTGCTGGTGACATGGTAGGAATATTTTGGTGCCAGGGACTGTCCTCGGGCCGCGCCTGTGGTGCACCTTTGAGTATAAACTACAGCTTTTAAAGCCGGGAAGCAGACACCCTTTCCACTTTTAAGATTAGGCTTAAAACTTTCCTTTTTGATAAAGCTTATAGTTAGGGACGGATCAGGTAATCCTCAGGTGTTATGGTGTTTTTCCCCCCTCTTTTCTGTCTTTTCTGTCTTCTCAAACCCCAGCTGGTCGAGGCGGATGGCCACCCTTCCTGGTTCTGGTTCTGGTTCTGCCAGAGGTTTCTTCCTGGTTCTGGTTCTGCCAGAGGTTTCTTCCTGGTTCTGGTTCTGCCAGAGGTTTCTTCCTGGTTCTGGTTCTGCCAGAGGTTTCTTCCTGGTTCTGGTTCTGCCAGAGGTTTCTTCCTGGTTCTGGTTCTGCCAGAGGTTTCTTCCTGGTTCTGGTTCTGCCAGAGGTTTCTTCCTGGTTCTGCCAGAGGTTTCTTCCTGGTTCTGGTTCTGCCAGAGGTTTCTTCCTGTTAAAAGGGAGTCGTTCCTTTCCACAGTCCCTCAGGCTCAGGACGGGAGATTGGACTGAAGACAAGTTTCGGTCCAATCTGTTGGTTTCCTTAGCTCGGATATTATTTTTGAATTGGCTCCATATGAATTAATTGGATTATGATTACAATGAATTGAATTCCAGTTGGCTTGAATTGGACTTTATTATTTAAGTGCCTTGAGATGACAATTGTTGTAATCTGGCGCTTTATAAATAAAGTTGAATTGAATTGAATTAAAGCTTGACGCGGGCGGAGCTCACCTGGAGTTTCTCGATCTCCGTCTTGGCAGCTTGTTTAGCTTTTCCAATGGCACAGCCCCAGTAGCCCTAAACACACAGACTGGTTAGTCCCGGCTTAGTCGTGGTCTTTACTCACTGTGGACCGACTCAGACTCACGTAGGAGATGCCGGACGGATCGACCATGTAGAGCTGAGAACCGTCATCCTTGTCGTATGAACCCAGGATGAAGCTGAGAGAAGAACACAGAAGGACAGATTCAGCTTCAGCCCTGATCTTTGACCCCTCCAGGTCTTCCTTTATGTTGGACCTCACTGAACGGGAGCCATGAAGGCTGGAGACTCACCTGCACCCGAACGGCCGGACGGCGCTGTACAGCGTGTAGGCGTGGACGTACATGGCCACTCTGTCCGACAGGTGCTGCAACAACAGCAGGCACAGGAGCTTAGCATCCCGCCGTACTCAGTAAATTACGTTGGGTTTTGTTACAGGAAAGCAGCACCCCAGTAATCAGAAAAAACATGCAGGGGGTCAGGTACCTTCAGGGGAATGTCGTGGCCATAGTTGGACCTGAAGTTGGAGGCTTCTTCTCTGGAAACTTCAGCAAGTGAGCGAGCATCAGCCAGTAGACCAGCCACTGCCTAGAGAGGGGGGGGGGGGGCAATCAAAAATAAAGCACCGACTGAGTACAAAGGCAAAGTTAGACAGAAACAGACCGATAACACGACACCCCCCCACTTCAATAACACAGGAACAAGCATCAGGTGGAACGATTCATTTTAGCCACATTTATCAAAGCAGGAACCACATTTCAGCCCCGAGGATAAAGGATCCTCAGCATAGATGGAAAGTGTGGCGAATATCTTAGGAATGAAGTTTTGTTGGCTCAGGTTCAGCTGGTGCAGCTTTCCTGGACCCCATCAGCTTCTACCTCCAACAGGACGAGGTGTTTGAATGGAAAAGGGTTCAGTGAGATAACTGCGCTGTTCCTGCAGCAGCAGGTGCCTCCAGGGTTCCCATCAGGTGCAAACACTCACTACCAAATCAAATCTCCTCCAGAGGTACAGCCCACCAAAGACTGGTGGAGCGCTGCCTGAAACGGCTGAAACATCCACGACTAAACTGGGATGCATGTGGAGCTGAGAGTTTGAGGCTTTATTTACAGATTATTTATGCTGATGCGTCCGTCTGTGAAGGCTGGAGTAACGTGCGCTTTACCATGCCAACGTGTCGGTCGATGTTGAAGATGCGCTTATTGGAGCCGTCCTCGTACAGTTTGGACAGGACGAGCTTCTCCACCCCAAACACAACACCGTCCTTACAGCGGATCCCGATGGCTGTGCTGCACACACAAACACACCTTCAGTGCACGTCCTTCAGCTCCAGCTCACAGAATTAATCAGTAACACACCGGGACTCACCTGCTGTTCTCCACAGCCTTCATGGCATACTCCACCTGAAACACACGGCCATCAGGAGAGAAGGTGGAGGCCGACAGGTCGTACTGCGGGACACACACAGCTTCACATCAGTCACAGTGGCAGATCATCACCCAGGTAAGCACTTTTCAGAAAGTAAATCATGCTGGAGAGAGATGAGCCAGCGCTGGGTGTGAAAGAGCCAGAGGAACACAGGCGGAAGTACGTAGAAGGATGCTTCCGCCACACTCACCTGCACCTCAGCGGGCTTTCTCACACCTCACTCAGAAATAAAACATTTATTGCATTGTACCCTTTATTTTAAGGAAGTCATTTCTCCGCTTTAAAGGCTTTTAAAGCTTTCTGAATGTAAAATAAATGTAAAATAAATGTAAAATTAGGCCAGCTACATGCTGGGACTTCTGCTCTTTATGGTGCGATGCTTGGTTAGCATGTTAGCATGTTTGGTTACTAGGATTTAAAAACAGTTTGACAGAAGCCGGAGCTAACTGTTAGCAACGAGTTGACCAAGTGTGGGGTGAAAACTAGCTGAATTAAAGTGCTGAATTAAAGTGATGCACATGTTAGCAACACAGCAGCGAAGCTTGTCGTTTTAGATCACATAAAAAGGATGAAAATAAACCAAACTGACTTCTACTTTCACTTTAGCTTGTGCTAGCAAGGCCGCTCTGTGACTCAGCAGGCTAACACTTAGCTACACGTTGCTCCGCAGGAAAAGCTTTTCCTTAAAAACAGGAACACTTTCTTTGAAGCGGAATTAAACACCAAGAAGAAAAGCTCAGTCTGTACCCATCGAAAAGCCTGGGTTTAGACAAACATGGTGATACTCACCCCGGTCCCAATAGAGCTCATTTTCACACAGACTATGAATGCTGAGCAACTTTCAAGCTGTTCTTCCGGAAACACACAATTATTTCCGGTTATTAACTTCACAATAAAAGCCTCAGCGAGATCTAGATAATACAAAATAAAAACAATATTTCCATCTCAGAGCAACCTTCAAGAGTGATAGAAGCGGGATGAAGAATCTATTACAGTACTTACACCTTCTAAAATGCTATAGTCAGCGATCCATTGCAATATGCTCTTAATAGTACAATTATACAATAAAACCCAAAATAAAAAGATTGCATTTTTAATGTTAGATTTGATCAATACACTTTTGAATTTAAGTGTTTTGAACTCTTGTGAGTTGCATATTTCGACACATTTACTGAGGTGTACTTTTGCTTTTGATTGGTACGTTCTTAGTGAAGCTTAAATGGGAATTTTCCTCCATGTTCCTCATTACTTGGGCGAAAACAGAGTGGTAAATAATCGTAGAATAACATGTCTATGATGTGGACTGCATTGATGGTTCCTGGAGAAGTGGGTTTACCCAAAAACAGGTACCCTCCTCACCAGAGGATTTTAAGAATGGTCCCACTATTTCAGAAGTAATTTTCTGTTTACACACAATCATTTTGAGCTGGTTTGAGAGGGTTCCAGGTTCAACTCCAGCTGGTTCTGTCTGTGTGGAGTTTGCATGGGTTCTCGCCGGGTTCTCCAGCTTCCTCCCATCGCCCAAAAACATGCCTGTTAGTCTCTGTGTGGCCCATAGCTCTTTATGGCCAACATCAGGACCGTAGAGCTTCATTCGAGTAAGATTTCTGACAGTTTCTGTTCGGTGAAGTGGCACAGAATGACCCCGAAGTCTTGAAATTAGTGCCGTCAGTCCATTAAAATACTTAATTGCGATTAATCCATAGATTGTCCATAGTTGACCCGTGATTTATGTTTTAATATGCTCTAAATGCACCTTACATAGTTTAATACGCTCATCAACACGGTGGCAGACAAACATTTGTTCTTCCTGCATTTTATTTTTTCATTGACAGCCCAAAACTAACTGTCCTGATAAATACTGTCCAGAACATTCTTCATCCAACCTGCAACGACAGCAGCACACATCGACCTGAATGGAGCTTTCTTTCCTCGGTGTAACATGAAGAGAATAACTTCGCCTGGTGTCTAACCTGCCGAGGTGGAGGTGTCTCTGTTGCAAACTACTGAGCGAGGTCTGCCTGTGGCGAGAGGGAGGGGCTGCATCATAAGGACAGCAGCTGCAGAGAACTGAGGTCCTGTCCACAGAACCATCCGGCAGGGTTTTGAAGATGAACTTGCCGTTCAAAACACACTTTTCTTTAAGAGCTTTAGCTCGACATCCACAGGATTAGGCTCCATCCATGGAGCGGTCACATTTATGGGACGTGCCCACGTTAATCTTTAACGCGTTCATTTTAACAGCCCTGGTTGAAACCATTGGAAACATGAACTGATGTCTATAAATGCACAGAAATCAGACCCAAAGATGGTGTAGAAACCTGCCAGAGAAGCTCATGTGAAAGCTGCCCCCCCTCCCCCCTCTGCAGGGGCCACGAAACTGCTCATACACACAGAGTTTGTAAGAAAAGTGTCCATACATTTTTATTAAGTCTCAGGGTGACCAGGGTGCTTTACAGACCTGCTGAAGTTTGAACAACTAAAATGTTGCATCATCAGCCACTTTTCCTCTTTTCTGTTTAATCACATCTTCATCTGGAACCAGGAATGGAAGCTTTGGTCACGTACGAGTGAAAAAACATTCATATACAGTGCAGTTTAAAAAAAAAAACACAGAATGGGGACAAAAACCGGGATTTCTTCTATTTGTTAGCAATTAATCAAACGAAGCAACTGACTGACTTTAAGGCAAAAAGACTGAAGCTCCACCACCTGGAATGACAAAGCTCATCAGAGAAAACCAAGCGACAGCGATGATTAGCGTTCATTAGTCAATACAAACATGTACAAGGCTTTTCTATTTTATTACATTTTAATGAGAACAGGAACCAAGGGCTGGCCTCCACCATCACACAGCAGCAGCATACATTTAACAATTCCCAGGAAAACAAGCACCACCAAAACTAACGGGAAAGGAGCAGGAAGAGGAGGACAGACGGACGCCGCAGAAAGGACAGACTACGGAAAAAAACACCAGTTAAACCGGCTCCAGTTTTCTACATCAATTCAAAGAGTTTCCTTTAGGTGCCTTAAAACTTTAACATTTTGGCAACTGGACAAACGTCCCTAACATAAGACTTCAGAGTCAGGAGCCATCTCGTAACGAGACAGCCGTCCTGTGCCAGAAAGCGTCAGAGCGGGTAATGCTTCAGAGATCCAGCTTCCACTCTGTTCTCTGGGATATTTTTAGAGCTTCCTTTAAAGACAAAGCATATTGAATGTCCTGGCATTAGGTCACTGAGGATGATGGGGTGGTTGGCTGGGAGGGTGGCGACCACACGTGGAACCGTGAGAGCAGATGGGCTTCAGTTCCTCTGAGTGACATTCATAGCTTTGTTTCTATTCTGCTCCATAAGGAGGATCTGCTGCGTCACACCCTACAACATCAGCTCCATCACCTCACAGCGAGCCTCTCACCGAACAGAAAAGGAAAGGAATACAACTCAACTCAAGTATTTAACCGTGTTAATGATGTCCAACAGAGCTCATAACGTGGAAGCCTTTCATATGAATGTCACTCAGGGAGGAGGGAGAGATTAAGAAAGAAAGAAAGCTTCAAACGGACCCAGGTGCTTCTGTGGTACCTGTAGGAAGTACAGTCATGCAGGTCTAATTCTGAACCAGCAAGACGAGAGCGGGTGCTTCAGAGAGACAGGGAGAGAGTTAGGAGAATGATGAGGAGAGCTTTAGTTGTTGGTGATGCAGAAAACAGACTTCCGGTCAATTGTGAACCCTTTGCTGTCTCTCTCTCTCTCTCTCTGGCCCAGAGTTCTCAGTGTCGTTCGTCCAGCCTTACTGGCTCCCACCTCACAACGAACGGCCGTGTCCAGCTGGCGGTGGGCAGGGTTGGACACTTAGGTGTTTCCTTTCAGTACGCCCAAACAGCTCTGCAGTAGCTGGAGGTTTCCCTGGAAGAGAGAAGGCAGGGTCAGGGTCAGCGAAAGATCCAGCATCAGCTCCAAACCCTGCTGCTGGTGGACAGAGGCAGCACCCCCCCGCACAGCTCTGAGCTGGGCCACTCAGGTGCTGAAAACATGCACCGACAACTTAGGGAATTACCTTTATGAACAGAAAAGTTAGCCGTAGTTTGAGGAAGCAATACACCAAGATGTATTTTTAGATGTTTCAAATCCAATCATGAAGCCAGTTAAAATTCACAAGTATGTGTTCAAAGTTACACGTTAATGTTCCTAGGTTGGTCCCTAGTCAGAAACCACCACCAAATGTTCCCGGAGAAGCAGCGAAGCTCTCCGTCCAACACGACTCAGCTGGGACTCAGAGGCTGTGGGATGAATGTGTTAAAGGCTGTTTCTCCAGCCTGTGACTGCGGTCCTCTGAATGCAACGCCAGGCTGGCCCTGAGCTAGGCTTCAGTACCTTGGCATGTTTGAGCTCCAGCTCTGCCAGCTCCACCAGGTTCTTCCTGAATGCGGCCACTCTCCGTGTCTTGAAGTCTATGAGCTCTGTTCAAAAGAGAAACAAATCGGGAGAACGTAAAACCAACAGTGTAACAGCTACAGTCAGTTTGTCACAAAAACAACTAATCTGAGCTATTAGAAATATACAGACCAAAAGCAACACAAAGCACACCCCCCCCGCCTGGACATAGGCACAGTTTTAGGAAATATCACCAGAATCACCCTTTAATTGAAGTTACCACCTGAAGCTTTAAAGAAAGATAACTTCTGATTGAATTGTTGGAGGTTTCTTCCTGTTAAAAGAGAGTTTTAGGACGGGGGATTGGACCAAAGAGAAGTTTCGGTGCAATCTGTTGGTTTCCTTAGCGAGGATGTTGTTTTTGAATTGGCTCTATATGAATTCATTGGATTATTCTGAAATGAATTCATTGGATTATGATTACAATGAGTTGGCCTCTAACTGGCTTGAACTGGACTGTATTACTGAAGTGTCCTGAGATGACATTCGTTGTGCTTTGGCTTTATAAATAAAACTAAATTGAATTGAATTAACTTCCTCCAAGCAGGCTGCATGTGACCGTGTTCCATGCTGATGTTAACTGCCGCTGTTATGGAGTCACAACCGTGTGATGAACAGCACTCTGCTCAGATGTACACGGATATGGATTCGCTCAAGAATAAATTAAGTTTAAGGCATTCAGTTACGCAACAAAGGACGCACCTTGTTTGGCAGATTCTGAGATCTTCTCAAACTTGTGGCAGCAGAGCTGCTGGCTGGTCTCAGCCTGCAGGACGTCTCTGTTTTTAGCTCGCGCTTTATCCAGAGCTTTGTTAGCATTCTCATAGTCCACCAGAGCCCGGCTCCTTCGGTACAACAAGTCCTGTGGGGAGTCAGAAACTCAAATCAACATTTTCACCAAAGCATTTCACTAAATATCGACTTTTCACTGCCTGTGAGCGCTCAGACCTTCGCAGCCTGCGACTCTCTCAGGTAATACTTGAGCAGGTCAGCCAGCTTCAGATCTTCATCTGCTGCTACCCGGGCTTCAATTTTCTTTAAAATAACAATTAAGAAACAATTAGCAGATGGAATGTGACCAAAAGCACACGAACAAGCCTGTCGGCGTAGCTCATCAGGTGTGAAGAAACACATACCCTAGTTTTCTCAAACAGCTCTGACACCTTCAGGAAAAACCTTCAAAGGAAGAAACAGGCGACAAATCAACAAAGCGGCTGTCAGCCTCCTCAGAAACACACACAAGGCATGCTACACACTGTGCACCACGTGTATGACATGCATCACACATGCAAATGTCTCGCCTGCCCTCAGAAATTTAGAAAAAACCTGGATCCGTCCTCCAGGATGCTGTGGTACCAGACTTATACCCGGATAAGAAAAGTAACCGGCAAAAGTGTTCGAAGCAAGGGGGCGGGTGTAGGAGCGGAGAGGACTGCGGTGGGGGGTGCATCGTGTGCAGGTGAGGCCTTGCATGCATCGCCACAACTAATGTGTCTTAAGGTGTGACCAAAGCAGCCAGACCAGGCTCCAAAGTGAGTTTGTTGAATGTTTGTCAAAGGTTGGTTGGTCCATACTTGCAGAGGTCTGTGGAGTCCTGAGTTCCTAACGTGTAGAGTGATGAGGCGATCCTGTTCATGTCATCAGCAGCATCTAAACAAGTAGAAACATCACAGGATGCTTAAAAACAGCAGCCCCTTCAGTGGTGTAACCCTGGGGCGACCGTTTCAGGTGAGAATAATCTGAAGGTTGTGAGATCACAGCGTGATGAGGGTTAGCTTCACATGGCTGAACAGACTCTGATGAATCACCAGCCTGCTGATGCACACTGTTCACCTCATTGTTAGTTTGAATCCTGCCCAACCGAACATCCAGGCAATTAACCACCGCATAGAGGACTATTAATGAGCTTAACACACCGTTTGATCTTAGCTGAGTTTCTGCCTCTGTCTTCCACAATAGGAGGAGCGTTATAACTGAATGTGTGAACAGAAGATTTCATACGAGACTACAGGGAAAACTTCTACAAAATGTAATGCTTTGTTCTTACTTTTGTGCGAGCGGATCATTCTGTCACATTTGGCCGAAGAGTCTTTGACTCGGTTGTGGTATTCTAACAGAAATGTCTTCTCGTGCTCAAAGAAATCATCCACATCCTGAAACACCGACAGAGAAGAGCGAAAACAGAAAACAGTTATGGAATAATCCAGGTCAGCTGGAGGCTCTGAACTCCGGCTTTTGTGTTGTCACCTTGACTCCGGCCACCAGGACACCATCTGCCGACTTCACAACGTTCTTAAAGAAGTCCTCCAGTTTCTCCTTCTTGTTCTTCCCTCGTACGCTCAGCTGTAAGAGGCAGAACATCTGAGATCACACAACAACACGCACTGACAGAAGGAGGTCAGAGGTCACGCCCCTTCCTTTGGCTACTGCAGATCATTTCTGCTGTCTGCCATCCTCTCCATCTGTGGCCCATGAAGACGACACGATAACCTGCAGTCACTTTCCAGAACTCAACACTATCTGGAAGTCACCCAACAACAGCTGAGCAACACCTCAAATGCCTTCTCCAGAATATGGGGGAATCCCTCTGTACACATGGGGAGCAAACTTCTAGTCACCTCAACTACGGGTCACATGCTATCCCGCCCAACGGGTCAAACGCTATCCCGCCCAACGGGTCAAACGCTATCCCGCCCAACGGGTCAAACGCTATCCCGCCCAACGGGTCAAACGCTATCCCGCCCAACGGGTCAAACGCTATCCCGCCCAACGGGTCAAACGCTATCCCGCCCAACGGGTCACATGCTATCCCGCCCAACGGGTCAAACGCTATCCCGCCCTACGGGTCAAACGCTATCCCGCCCTACGGGCCACACGCTGTCCCGCCCTACGGGTCACACGCTATCCCGCCCAACGGGTCAAACGCTATCCCGCCCTACGGGTCAAACGCTATCCCGCCCAACGGGTCAAACGCTATCCCGCCCAACGGGTCAAACGCTATCCCGCCCTACGGGTCAAACGCTATCCCGCCCTACGGGTCAAACGCTATCCCGCCCTACGGGTCAAACGCTATCCCGCCCTACGGGTCAAACGCTATCCCGCCCTACGGGTCAAACGCTATCCCGCCCAACGGGTCAAACGCTATCCCGCCCAACGGGTCAAACGCTATCCCGCCCAACGGGTCAAACGCTATCCCGCCCAACGGGTCACATGCTATCCCGCCCAACGGGTCAAACGCTATCCCGCCCAACGGGTCAAACGCTATCCCGCCCAACGGGTCAAACGCTATCCCGCCCTACGGGTCAAACGCTGTCCCGCCCTACGGGTCAAACGCTATCCCGCCCTACGGGTCAAACGCTATCCCGCCCAACGGGTCAAACGCTATCCCGCCCAACGGGTCAAACGCTATCCCGCCCTACGGGTCAAACGCTATCCCGCCCAACGGGTCAAACGCTATCCCGCCCAACGGGTCAAACGCTATCCCGCCCTACGGGTCAAACGCTATCCCGCCCTACGGGTCAAACGCTATCCCGCCCTACGGGTCAAACGCTATCCCGCCCTACGGGTCAAACGCTATCCCGCCCTACGGGTCAAACGCTATCCCGCCCTACGGGCCACACGCTGTCCCGCCCTACGGGTCACACGCTGTCCCGCCCTACGGGTCAAACGCTATCCCGCCCAACGGGTCAAACGCTATCCCGCCCAACGGGTCAAACGCTATCCCGCCCTACGGGTCAAACGCTATCCCGCCCTACGGGTCAAACGCTATCCCGCCCAACGGGTCAAACGCTATCCCGCCCTACGGGTCAAACGCTGTTCCGCCCAACGGGTCAAACGCTGTCCCGCCCTACGGGTCACATGCTGTCCCGCCCTACGGGTCAAACGCTATCCCGCCCTACGGGTCAAACGCTATCCCGCCCTACGGGTCAAACGCTATCCCGCCCTACGGGTCAAACGCTATCCCGCCCTACGGGTCAAACGCTGTCCCGCCCTACGGGCCACACGCTGTCCCGCCCTACAGGTCACACGCTGTCCCGCCCTACGGGTCACACGCTGTCCCGCCCAACGGGCCACACGCTGTCCCGCCCAACGGGTCAAACGCTGTCCCGCCCTACGGGTCACATGCTGTCCCGCCCAACGGGTCAAACGCTATCCCGCCCTACGGGTCAAACGCTATCCCGCCCTACGGGTCACACGCTGTCCCGCCCTACGGGTCAAACGCTATCCCGCCCTACGGGTCAAACGCTATCCCGCCCTACGGGTCAAACGCTATCCCGCCCTACGGGTCAAACGCTATCCCGCCCTACGGGCCACACGCTGTCCCGCCCAACGGGTCAAACGCTATGCCGCCCAACGGGTCAAACGCTATCCCGCCCTACGGGTCAAACGCTATCCCACCCTAAGGGTCAAACGCTATCCCGCCCCATGGGTCAAACGCTGTCCCGCCCAACGGGTCAAAAGCTGTCCCGCCCTACGGGTCAAACGCTATCCCGCCCTAAGGGTCAAACGCTATCCCGCCCTACGGGTCAAACGCTATCCCGCCCAACGGGTCAAACGCTATCCCGCCCTACGGGTCAAACGCTATCCCGCCCTAAGGGTCAAACGCTATCCCGCCCTACGGGTCAAACGCTGTCCCGCCCAACGGGTCAAAAGCTGTCCCGCCCTACGGGTCAAACGCTATCCCACCCTAAGGGTCAAACGCTATCCCACCCTAAGGGTCAAACGCTATCCCACCCTAAGGGTCAAACGCTATCCCGCCCCATGGGTCAAAAGCTGTCCCGCCCTACGGGTCAAATGCTGTCCCGCCCAACGGGTCAAAAGCTGTCCCGCCCTACGGGTCAAACGCTATCCCACCCTAAGGGTCAAACGCTATCCCACCCTAAGGGTCAAACGCTATCCCGCCCTACGGGTCAAATGCTGTCCCGCCCAACGGGTCAAACGCTATCCCGCCCCACGGGTCAAACGCTATCCCGCCCTAAGGGTCAAACGCTATCCCGCCCTACGGGTCAAACGCTATCCCGCCCAACGGGTCAAACGCTATCCCGCCCTACGGGTCAAACGCTATCCCGCCCTACGGGTCAAACGCTATCCCGCCCTACGGGTCAAACGCTATCCCGCCCCATGGGTCAAACGCTATCCCGCCCCATGGGTCAAACGCTATCCCGCCCCACGGGTCAAACGCTATCCCGCCCCATGGGTCAAACGCTATCCCGCCCCACGGGTCAAATGCTGTCCCGCCCAACGGGTCAAAAGCTGTCCCGCCCTACGGGTCAAATGCTGTCCCGCCCCATGGGTCAAACGCTATCCCACCCTAAGGGTCAAACGCTATCCCACCCTAAGGGTCAAACGCTATCCCACCCTAAGGGTCAAACGCTATCCCGCCCAACGGGTCAAACGCTGTCCCGCCCCACGGGTCAAACGCTATCCCGCCCCACGGGTCAAATGCTGTCCCGCCCAACGGGTCAAAAGCTGTCCCGCCCTACGGGTCAAATGCTGTCCCGCCCCATGGGTCAAACGCTATCCCACCCTAAGGGTCAAACGCTATCCCACCCTAAGGGTCAAACGCTATCCCACCCTAAGGGTCAAACGCTATCCCGCCCAACGGGTCAAACGCTGTCCCGCCCCACGGGTCAAACGCTATCCCGCCCCATGGGTCAAACGCTATCCCGCCCCACGGGTCAAACGCTATCCCGCCCCATGGGTCAAACGCTGTCCCGCCCCATGGGTCAAACGCTGTCCCGCCCCATGGGTCAAACGCTATCCCGCCCTACGGGTCAAACGCTATCCCGCCCTACGGGTCAAACGCTATCCCGCCAAACGGGTCACACGCTGTCCCGCCCTACGGGTCAAACGCTATCCCGCCCAACGGGTCACACGCTGTCCCGCCCTACGGGTCAAACGCTATCCCGCCCAACGGGTCACACGCTGTCCCGCCCTACGGGTCAAACGCTATCCCGCCCTACGGGTCACACGCTATCCTGCCCTACGGGTCAAACGCTATCCCCCCCAACAGGTCAAACGCTATCCCGCCCAACAGGTCAAACGCTATCCCGCCCAACAGGTCAAACGCTATCCCGCCTAACGGGTCACATGCTATCCTGCCCTACGGGTCAAACGCTATCCCGCCCAACGGGTCAAACGCTATCCCACCCTACGGGTCAAACGCTATCCCACCCTACGGGTCAAACGCTATCCCACCCTAAGGGTCAAAGGCTATCCCACCCTATGCTGTCCCACCTTTACTTTAGATAGTGTTTTTATGAACTATATGCATTTATTTGGCATTTTCCTAAGTTAACTTCCTACCTCCAAAAGAGGAGATATGTTTATGACAGAATAAGCTATTTTGCCATCAGCTGGAGGCCAAGGTAATGTCATGACAACATTGTGACTGACAGGAAAGAGAACAGCCTCTAATAACACGATGCAGGACTGATTCTGCAGATGGACCAGATATTCTTTTTGGCTCCACCTCTTAAACAGTGATGGGAGGTGGAGCTGCCACTCCATTCAGTCTGGGTTGAACACAGGGTATTTTACACAGTGAGGTGGTTATATAGCCACGTGCTTTAGCTACATCAGACCTTTCATTTCTAAATGAAAAGCGTTCCAAATGTCTAACTTCGGCAAACCTACGCACACAATACTTTCCTCTCCACCTCAGTTTGTGCCATCATGCTTCCTCACACAGACCTGACCATCCACCTGATGACTGGCTGTTTTAAGCAGACTTGCAGAAAGCACTTAGTTCTTTTTTTAATGTTAATCCAAAGTAGTTGTCTGATAAATACGAGAGCCGACACTCACATCCTGGTTGTACTCCAGGAAGACATGGAAGTTGAGGTCCTTCCTGAGGACAGGGTGAGCAGCCACACGGCACAGGAAGACCTCATGCATGGCGACGGTCTTCTTAAAGATGGCCAGGTACTCTCTGAATGACAACACACCACAGTCAGTGCAGGGATTTACCAGCTACCTGAGAACCAGCTTGTTGTGTTCACTCACGCCTCCAGCTCCTGTTTCATCTTGGTGAACTCCTCCTTGGTCATGGATCCTTCTCCCTCCCCCAGCTTCTGCAGCTTCTCTCTGGATGCATCAAAGTCAGGTCTCGGAGGGGCTGGGGGAATCTACACAAATACAACACCAGCGTCGGTTCATCCCGTTTCTGCCCATTTTTGATCAAAATTCATTGTTAAAATGATCTAAATCAAATCAAACTAATGGAAGGAAGGGAGCTGCTGCACTGTTATCTCCAAAGAAAGAAAGCACAGGACAAACATTTCAAGAACATTTAGGAAAACGACAGAAATCTAAAGAAAGAAAGAAGCATTTTCTCTTACTATGTATCCTGCATAGTCTTCGTTTTCAACAAACGAGTCGTGCAGCCAGATGAACTCTTCGTGCTGTCGAACCACAGAGAACTCGTTCTGTTTGAAGTTGGTGAGCGTGCTCTGTGGAAACATCAAGCGTGTCACCGGTGCGTTCTAACAGAACCGGAGGTCCACTCTGGCACAGTGCAGCTGGGTATCTCACCTTGGTGTGGACAGTAAATTTGACCTTGTCTCTCTCACTCAGAGCGTCAGAGATGTCGACCTGCAGCGTAGCATCCATCTCCAGATCCACGTTGACTGCCCGTGGCTGCAGGAGGACGACAGACACATATCCCATAATCCATCACTTCCAGTTTTCAGAGGACATGACTGACATCAACCCGGCCTGCATCAAAGTGACAGTTAGCACCCGCTACGCTAACAAAGAAACCGTTTCCTCTCAGTCTAATGACACGTATTCACATCTGCCTAAAAGCATCGTGTCCAGGGGCCTTCAGCTCCACGAACATTTGGTCAGAATAGAAGAAAAGAAAGGCTAAATTACTGAAAATCTCTGAATCTGCACCCAAACATGATCTTTGTGAAGTGAGATGTAGATCATAGCAAGTTTTATTCCAAACAGGTGATCTGAACGGTTCATCTGGAGGTGTTTAAGTCCCATTAATCAACTTACTGAAGCTTTCACTGAGCTTCTGCTGACATCAATGTGTTTGAGTGCAAACCCAAGCTGCTACACCCGTTTGCCTTCACCCAACAGTTTGCTGGAGACAGTCCAAATTCATCTGGAAGGTGCCAATAAAACTAGGACAAAACTGAGGTGTTTTTTTTAACCTGACATGTAAAAGGCTGGTGCACGAGAGTCCTTTACCAGCCCCACAGCGGGGGAACTCACAGCAGCGAAGACAGAAAGACTGTGGAAAACACGGTCTTACAGTGAGGCAGGCTCAAAGAACACCGGTTCCATGTTCTTGCAAGCAAAGATAAGCAGTGAATATATCAACAGGATGGGCATTTTTCAGCCCGTCGGCTGATTCAACCTCCAGTTAGCGTGCACGCATCAGACGGGGTGTCATGGCAGATCACTGGATGCCTGTGGGATTTATGAGGTGGCTGCATTCACCCTTAACTGCACTGCTGTGTGAGAAGCTCCAGAAAATACAGCTGGAGGCCTCCACCACCACCTGGTTCACAGTTTGTCACACTGGGGGGGGGGTTCAGGGGGTTGAGGACCAGGAGCCAGTGGCCCGTTTTGTGGCATGCTGTGGAAACGCTCTCATCCTGAACATGAACACAGGAGGTAACTGCAGATGGTAGGAAGACTGGGAAAAAGGCCAACCTTTCGTCATTTTTCAGTATTTTTTTCCATTGCACACAGAGTATTGGTGAAATCCCAGCGTGTGACAACACACAAGGCCGCACTTCTGCGAAATTAGCGACAGGAGCTCACACACAGGGACTGGGCGTAAGTAGGTCATGTGACAGTCTGATGGCGACCACAGGGCTCAAACAGCAGCTCATGAATGCCGTGAAACCGAGCAGCAGAGCGGGTTGTCACATGAATCTGGTAGCTCCGTTAGCCGCTGAAGCTAACGGCCTGTGGCTGCATTCAGTGCATATGGCTCGTTTGGACTCCGGGCCGGGAGCCCAGTCTGACTAAAGCTGAAAGGCTAAATACTTTAGCATGAAGCTAACATTAGCCGGGACGGCTAACCAGGCTGGAAAAACAGCCAAAGCTAACTCACTGCTTTTGCTTAGCCGAACGGAACCGAATCGTAGCAGACGACTGTGTACACACGCAGACAGGCAGACGGATTCACGAATACAAGGCAAACGGGACGGAACGCACTCACCCCCCGGTCCTCCTCGGAAAGGAAGTCGGGACCGTCGTCCAGCCCTTCCTGCTGCGGAGACAGAAACACGGAGCCATTAGTTTACAGACCCCCCCAAAGTTAAAGCAGTTACAACAGCATGGCTGGCCGTGCCCCATCGTTCAGATGACAAAAACTGTGCGGGCAGAGGACAGAGTGAGAGACCCACCATCATGGCTGCGAACGTCTGGTAACAGGAAGTGGTCAGTGTTGCCAGATCTCGTGAGAAAAACAAGCAACCAGATCTCTGGGAGCGAGTCGCAATCGTTCCACTTATTTCTTCTCAACAAAACTTGGTGAAAAACTTCCTTCTGATTCCTTGAAGCATTGGTTACACTTTGCAGAAGTAAAAGGGCTCAGGTTACACACAAAGAACATTTATACAGTTCACTTTTACCCAGCAGCCTTCTGTTACAGTCATCCTCCACAATGTTTCCTAAAGGTTTCAGTCACAACCTCTGGATTCTAGTACGTTGAAGGCCATTTTCATAAATACTCTAATATCCATCAACGACACAAGTGTATTCAGGGCACAAAGCAGCAAGAAAGAGGTCTCTGTGGTGGTACAGCCAGATGTGATGTGGTGGTGATGCACCTTACCCCTGAGCAAAAATGACTTTTAATAGGTGTGCTACAGAAATTAATTGACCTGAATGGCTGTTTATTCAGCCCTGTGATGGACTGGTGACCTGTCCAGGGTGTCCCCCGCCCGATGACCGCTGGGATAGGCTCCAGCCGACGGATTAAGCGGGTATAGAAGATGGATGGATGGCTTTTTATTCAGGATTTTTTTTTTTTATAAACCTCCCTGCAGCAGCTGTCATTTCTGGTACGCTTTATATTCTGGGGCGAGTGAGAAGGTACATAAAGTATATATACTATCATGATCATCAATAATAATAATTATAATGAGCTCCAAATATTGATCTGGAGAAATATGAAGGTAATTCTACCGAAGCTCAACAAAAGGACATCACTGTGAGGGAGGCAGGAAATGTGAAGGCTTTATATACTATAATAATATAACTATAAGTCAGTCTCACTTCTGTGAAATCAACCTGTCCAGTTAGGAAGCAACACTGATGGTGAATCAGTTCCCACAGGAACAGACACCAGGTGGAAATGAGAGAAAATAGAGGAGTGGTTCTGCCGGTGGTGCCCAATTTAATCCAGGTGTGGGAGCAGATCCCTCAGGAGGTCTTAAAAATGGCGTTAGACATGTACAGTGTAATGAAATTCAATCAACAAAGAAAATAAAATGTTAATATTTTTCTTCATCTCACCGGGTGCATAAAGGCGTGACTGGATGTGCCCTCAGTCAGGCTACACGGGGTCAACAAGTGGGTCAACTGAGAGGAAACAGCTACAGTCCAGAAACCCCTGCTCAGCCTTCATCAGTCAGCTTGAGGCAAAGCAGTGTGCTTCTAAGGCTGAGGTGTGAGTATTCATCTTTCTGCAATGCGTCTGTGCTGGTCCGGCAGCAGACCTTCACCTTTCTGTAGCGTACAGGGGGAATTACAAGAGTCCAGCGTATTTAACTCAGTTAAATATAGGGAAAATAACTGTCCCCGTTTTCTACTGCTCCTTCAAAACTCGGCCCTCACTCTCATTAAGCCCCTAATGTGTGATTCACTGTTATTTGTGTCCCATGGATCAGCCCGAGCCCCTCGCCTCACTCAGCACTCTTCTGGGCACTTACAAAACATCTTGAATCGTCGCTTTTCCGTCTTGGGCTGCTGTGAATGCCAGATGTGATGCTCATATCTTGTGGGTGCGCTTGTTTTACTTCACAGTGCGTCCAGGTGATAGATTACTTTCCCAGAGCAGTAAAAGAAGGAACACTCTCCGTGTATTTCACAGATGTGAGGACATATGAACCCCAGGAGCTCCAGGTACAATGGAGCGAGGCAAAGCAATGAATTAGACTCAAAAAAGCAAACTTGACCTGGTGACCTTTACCTGCTACATGTTCATTCAGTCATTTTCTGTTTCTATTCAGCGAGTGTGAAGCAGGACCTGAAAATGGCACAAAACAAGCTTGACAGAGCGAGTTTTACTGTCATCTGAATTAAATCTTAGATACTATCCCTTCACCTCGGTTTGGCAGCTAGCACGGAGGAGGAGGTGGTGCTGGTCTCTGTTAAGACCACAGAAAGGATTTATTCTCAGTTTCTTAACCTCAGTCCAAGCTTTTTCTCTACGTTTTTTCTCCCGGTCCGTTCCACAATGCGTCTCACTGAAAGTTCTCTAGCATTTAGCTTCACTGCAAGTAGATGTCAGGTCTCTAATCTCCTACAACTTAGAAGTTGTTGGACTTCCTGGATGACTTAAAGAACCCGAGTTGGCCCGCTGACCGGTACCATTCGGCCCCATGGTAGCCGCAGGTCCAACAGGACAATCCCCTTCCAGTGGGGGAGGCTCTACTGGACTTTAAAGGTGCTGATAGGGTTATTCTCAGGTTTGACTGGAACTATGAGGTCAAATGTAGCAGCGCTCAATGAGACTTTAAAGCAATCTGTTTCAGTGATGACAGAGAAGCCCTGTGTAATGTTTTATGCAGGTGGGGGGGTCCTGCTGAGGCCACGGGACCAGTGTGCAGACAGAACTCACTGCTGAGCCTTCCTGGTACCTAAACGGCAGACAGGAAGGAATGATTGATGAAGCAGAGACAAAGCAGGGAGGCTTCAGATCTGCCACAGGCTTTTATTGCAAAGTGGCTTGCTGTGATCTCAGAAACAACGTTCCACTTTAAGGCTCCAGATGTTGTTGTTGTGGGGGTCATCTCTCACTGCTGGGGACAAATCTGCTTCCTGTAGTGCTTCTTTACAAAATAAAAGTGCACTCTAACTCTTCTGTGACGATTACATTCAAACTGAAAGTAAGGCGACAACCAAACAGCTAAAATGACGATAAGTCCGACACGAATGAAAACTGAGGTAACAAACCTTAGCTCGGGAACATAAATACAGAGAATTTAACGTCAGAATTTTTTCTGTCTCAACCTGTAGTGTTTCAACAAAAAGTGCTGGATAATAATCTTCTCCTGAATGCATAGTCTAACACAATGTGTCTGCCTGCATGAATACACCGGAGAGGACACAACAGTTTACAATAATAAATAAAGTCATATGTAAAAAGCATCATGAGTGCGACCCGTGTGCGGCAGGAGGCAGTGCTTTGTGGCGCTCGCTTCCCACACGTGTGGCTGCTTCCTTCATCGACTTTTTGGCAAAACTCTGGCTGAGAGAGAGAGAGAGAGATACAGAGAGAGAGAGAAAGAGAGAGAGATACAAGCTTCCTGGGGTTTGGTAGTGTCGTTTCTTTTGTTTCTGCCAGGTGAACAGAAGTCACATAGCAACGAGCTGGGAGGTGTTTGCATGTAACTGTGTTAATGAGATCTCCACGTTGGGTTGGGGGGGGGGCAAAAGAGCCAAAACAAAAAGAAAACAAGGAGGCCTAAAGATGCTAACTCCTTCAAGACATGGATATAGACAGAGCAAGCTGCTGGAGAAAATGGCGGTGTTCAGGTGGGGTTGGTTGCTTCGGTCCTGATGGCACGGCAGTTGGCTTGACTCCGCTCAGCTCACCGCTGTGACATCACAGCGGCTTGCCCTCCAGAGACACCACCACGTTACCACCCAGCTTCTCCGCCAGCGTGCGGCGGTCCTGGATATCGTCCAGCCCGTTCACCTGCCACTCGTGTTTTATACCTGCGGGGAGACAGGTCCGGTCACTGAGGCTCAACACGCCACGGCAGACTCAGATAGAGCACATTCAAGTCATCACAGCACATTTAAAACAAACTGCGTCACATCTGAGGCCGACGCAACCAAAAACACAGACCGACAGCCACGCTCACATAGGTCCAGAGCTCCAATAAGTCGGGGGGATTACGCACCGTCGCCTGCTTCACATAAAGGGAGCGTGGCGTGGAGCAGCCACTGTCACCTGGTCACGCTACACTGTGCCAGTTACTCACTAAAAACTGCAGAAGCAAGTCCATCCTCAGCGTTTCCACAGGAATTAGAGCGTAAGCAGCAGCCTGATCAGTGAAGAACCAGCCCAGATCATCAGCCCTCCACCACCGTGCTTGACAGCTGGTATGAGGTGTTTGTGCTGATATGCTGTGTTTGGTTTCCTCCAAACGTGCTGCTGTGCATTAGGACCAAACATCTCCACTTTGCTCTGGTCTGTCCAAAGGACATTGTTCCAGAAGTCTTGAGCTTTGTTCAGATGCAGCTTTGCAAACCTAAGCTGTGCTGCCATGTTCTTTTTAGAGAGAAGAGGCTTTCTCCTGCAGCCCTTCCAAACAAGCCATCCTTGTTCAGTCTTTTTCTAACTGTGCTGTCATGACCTTTAACCTTTAACATGCTAACTGAGGCCTGTAGAGTCTGAGATGTAGCTCTGGGCTTCTTCACCTTGGGGTGAACTTTAACCTTTAACATGCTAACTGAGGCCTGTAGAGTCTGAGATGTAGCTCTGGGCTTTTTCACCTTGGGGTGAACTTTAACCTTTAGCATGCTAACTGAGGCCTGTAGAGTCTGAGATGTAGCTCTGGGCTTTTTCACCTTGGGGTGAACTTTAACCTTTAACATGCTAACTGAGGCCTGTAGAGTCTGAGATGTAGCTCTGGGCTTTTTCACCTTGGGGTGAACTTTAACCTTTAGCATGCTAACTGAGGCCTGTAGAGTCTGAGATGTAGCTCTGGGCTTTTTCACCTTGGGGTGACCTTTAACCTTTAACATGCTAACTGAGGCCTGTAGAGTCTGAGATGTAGCTCTGGGCTTTTTCACCTTGGGGTGACCTTTAACCTTTAACATGCTAACTGAGGCCTGTAGAGTCTGAGATGTAGCTCTGGGCTTTTTCACCTTGGGGTGACCTTTAACCTTTAACATGCTAACTGAGGCCTGTAGAGTCTGAGATGTAGCTCTGGGCTTTTTCACCTTGGGGTGAACTTTAACCTTTAACATGCTAACTGAGGCCTGTAGAGTCTGAGATGTAGCTCTGGGCTTTTTCACCTTGGGGTGACCTTTAACCTTTAACATGCTAACTGAGGCCTGTAGAGTCTGAGATGTAGCTCTGGGCTTTTTCACCTTGGGGTGAACTTTAACCTTTAACATGCTAACTGAGGCCTGTAGAGTCTGAGATGTAGCTCTGGGCTTCTTCACCTTGGGGTGACCTTTAACCTTTAACATGCTAACTGAGGCCTGTAGAGTCTGAGATGTAGCTCTGGGCTTTTTCACCTTGGGGTGAACTTTAACCTTTAACATGCTAACTGAGGCCTGTAGAGTCTGAGATGTAGCTCTGGGCTTTTTCACCTTGGGGTGACCTTTAACCTTTAACATGCTAACTGAGGCCTGTAGAGTCTGAGATGTAGCTCTGGGCTTTTTCACCTTGGGGTGACCTTTAACCTTTAACATGCTAACTGAGGCCTGTAGAGTCTGAGATGTAGCTCTGGGCTTTTTCACCTTGGGGTGACCTTTAACCTTTAACATGCTAACTGAGGCCTGTAGAGTCTGAGATGTAGCTCTGGGCTTTTTCACCTTGGGGTGACCTTTAACCTTTAACATGCTAACTGAGGCCTGTAGAGTCTGAGATGTAGCTCTGGGCTTTTTCACCTTGGGGTGACCTTTAACCTTTAACATGCTAACTGAGGCCCGTAGAGTCTGAGATGTAGCTCTTGGCTTGTTGTTCCAGAAGTCTTGCGCTTTGCCATGAACTCAAAGTATTCTGGGTAAATTCTGCCCTACTGACTCCAACATTAGACAGAAAAAGGATCCTCTGCGAGTCGCTGAACCCTGGAGTGGACTTCGGTTTGGTTTTTGAAGTTAAACCACAGTCCGACCATAAATAACCAGTTTGGCTGTTTTTAATCAATAAAACACCTTGTTGTTGTGAGGTCATACGCCCCCCATTTAAAGTCCTGTAAGGACCAGGTGATGGTTTCGTATTGTCATTACGTCCTGACATGTAAAAGCTGCAGCCTCGTACAGAGGTCGCTTCATCTTGCAGGGTTTTGTGTGTTCTTCCTGTGTTGGGCTCCTATACTGGACTGAAGACAAGTTTCAGTGCAATCTGTTGGTTTCTTTAGCTAGAAAGTTGTTTTTGAAATGGCTCTACATGAATTAAATGGACTGATTTTGAATGCAATTAATTGGATTTGATTGGATTATGACTGGACTGTACCACTGAAGTGCCTTGAGATGACATTTGTTGGGATTCTGAGCTGTAGAAATTCAAGTGAATTGAATGTTGGCTCATTATTATTATTATATAATACTGACAAACTTGAGAATTCTCTCCTTTATAAAATGCTGTGGGATCTGGCTCAATCATTCATAATCCTGTGTCATATTTTCATTGTCGGACTCCAGCAGATAACCCGAGCTCTCACCTGTAAACTTCTTTTTGATGGCATCTTTAGAGCTGGCGTAGATCATCTTGCTCTTCAGTGGAGCGCTCTCTGGAGCCCTGTGGAGCAACGACACATTAGGATGAGACGTTAGACCTTTTAACCACACCGCTCTCCTGAGGCTGGACGGTCCAACTGCAGCAAATACAGGAAAATAACTTCTGCATACATGCTACAACTATAGCTGCTCGTTTGACATGTTGCCATTTTACTGCTACTGCAAGGGCATCTATGAGAAGTGAGCAGCGCTGTGTGCATGAACAAATAACATGCACACAGAACCCTGGCCATGTTAAAGCTCTACATGGGTGTGGAGCGCTGACCAGATCACACAATTAGCATTAAAACACGAGCAAAACCTAAGAAAAAGCCTGTAAAAAGTACAGCATCGCTCATTACTGGGAGTGGAAATGCTCCACCAGAGCAGCAACATTCTGAGTATGAAGTTATCGTGACTTGACAGCCCATCATTGGGCAACGTGCACCGCTTTTAAAGCACAGGCACGGCTGCTGTCCAAGTGTAGGTGAGCAGGCTGAACCAATGGGCTGCGAAGGATTAGTGACGGCTGCTACTGATCCAGCAGAAACAGCAAAAAACAGCTGTTCTGTCATGATGAAGAACACAGGAATCCATGCCACCTGTTACATGTGAACGTGCCGCTGGGTCGCTGTCTGCCGCCATCATTGGATGGCGGTGTCCCGCTGATTCAGCGATTCTGATAACAGAAATAAGCTGCTAGCGCTGTCTGCATCCACATGCTAATTAGCCGGGTGTGTTTAAAGGCGCCCTGACTGGAGGATGTAGGCGCCACAGAAGCCCAGAGCATCTGGAAAGGATTCACAGCGCTCCGCTGTTCCAGCCTTATCCCAAACACTTTAAAGTCACCTTTAACCTTAAACGCCCCACAATGGCAACGTGAAGCAAGTGCGTTTGAAACGGTTGCAAATATGTTAGAAATGACCCTCAAAAGTGAGCTCAGGTTCCACTGATCATCCCTCAGGTTTCTACAACCTGACCCCCCCACTCAGCCCTGTGTGCTGCAGAGGCCACTCCTCAGTAAAAGGCCCATGGCGTGAAGTCCTCCGAGGGTACAGAAACACTTCTGCTGCATTCAGGGTCTTTATGTCCTGCATATAGCAGGAAAAGCTGTGCCTGGGCTTTCTTAGCAAAGGGAAAGATTTGATATACTTTTAACATATAAAGGTGTGCATAAAGACTTAACTGAGACCAAAATGCAGACATTAGAAGTCTGATTCACTTCAGTGATCGAACAGTGACTCTGTGTCTCCTCCTCAGCTGTTAGCACGATGATGGGGGACAGATCCATGCTGAATCTCTGATTTAAAAGCAGGCTGGGACTGATCTGTGGCTTTAGGTAGCTAACAAACACATGAAGCAGTTTGCCCAGCACACCTTTGGTCTGACCCTGTGATCTGTGACGGCTGCAGACCGCACTGCACGGCCTGAGAGAGTTTCTGCATGAAAACGTAGAAAACGAGAGGACACGAAGACAACTAACAGCAGAAGTGATGCGGTCGAGCATTAAAATGTCAGTGAGGATCTGCTTCAGGGTGATCAATGAAGACGGGGCCAAAGAACCGTGCTGGAGCACAAGATGGACCGGATAGGACTCAGACCTCTACCAGGGGGGCACACTGCGACAAACCCAGGACCTTAAAACTCCAGATTTTTACAGATTCTTGCAACTTGGACATTATCTGGAGAAAATAAGGTCAAAAATAATCATTTGGGCACCGTGAAGACATTTCTACTCAGCTATAGGTCAGAGCCTGGAGGGGCTGTGAGGACCAGCAGGGGGGGGGTGCTGCAGATATGAACTGGGAGAAGGAGAGTAACATAAGGGGAATAATCAGTGTACAGCAGTGGAGGAGCACTCTCTCTGTCCTGGAGTTGGACTTTACAGAGTTCCTGCTCAAAGGATTTCTCTGGGAAGGCAACACCTTCCATGTGTTCTGGGACATTTCAAAATATTGGGCAGAAATTAAAGAGAAGATCGTGAAAACAGATCCGTCGGGGTTTGAGACATCATGTCTGGGGCTAAGACCGGACCTGGGAACAAATGTACGGGTAATATTTTACTATTAGACTCTCCTGCAGTCGACTGTCGGCTCAAAGCTGTTCAGGACACTTTCATAATAACATTCATTCTTAAGCTTGAACAACATCAGCTTCAAAGTCGCTGGAATATTGGACAAACTATCTGGCAACTTATAGGCAAGATGCTGTTTAAAGTGATAAAGCCCCTCAGAGTCCCTGAGGCTGGTTCTGTTTTTGTTCTAATAACTTCTCTATTATCAGTCCGTGCTATATATCTTCACTTCAGTTCCTCTTATCATTTGGGTCGATGTTGCTCTGTTCTTCGGTGTTCTTTTCGCCCTGATCAGGTGCTGTCAGGGAGAAATGGATGAAGGAAGGTGCACAGGGCAGTTAAAGCTGTTATTTCTATTTTCTGGTGCTCATTTCTCTTTTTCCGGACACTCCAGTTGCCCGGCAGTTTAGGCAGAAATGTGCCTGTACAGGAGCATGGAGGTGCTCTTCATCTTCTCTCTCTCTTTTCTTTTTTAAATCCATTCTTTCTTTTATCCTGAGACGATAAGACCTGATGAGATGTTTACAAAATGCTAAACATGTATGAGCCGCTTTTTTTTTCTTCTTCAATGAGGAAACCAAGGAATAAAAAGCCAGTACTGTACCAGAAGATGAAAACCAGGTCCTCCTTCTTGGACTCCTTGGTTTCATAGGTGGCATCGTACAGGCCATATCGACAGTCATTGAGGGGGAGGAGCTTAACGAAGCAGCCGTAGGGGTCGTCCACGCTCTCTCCGATGTCCCCGACGAGGATCTGCTTTCCCTCCTCCACGATGATCTTCTTTTTGTCGTCGCTCAGGCGGAACAGCACCGCCTTCTTCCTCTTCTTCACCTCATCCTGGGTTGAAGACTTCCTCACCTTCATGTCATTGAACACCCTGATGACCTCATCGTCCACTGTCACACCTGATGCCTGCACAGAAGAGGTCGTGCACATCTATGAGTCACATTTTGCACACGTGTCAGAACATTTGAAGCAACAGGAAAACACTTTACTACAGCCAGGCTGCTACCACACGTGTGTCAAAGTGAGCTCACACGCAAATGGAGGCTGAGGCCATGCAAATAAGGGAGAAACACAAAGCCAAGGACCCGAGCAGCCAAAAGGTTCTGCCACCATCAGAAACCTTTACACATAATTAGTCTGTTCATTTACCCGCCAGGAGCAGAGGAACCGCCCAGTTCAGCCGAAGGAACAGGAGAACAGTGTCTGAGCTGTTAAAGGCGGCCACCTCTGTTAAAATAGCTATAAATCACACGCAGCCATTCATAAGCATAAAGCACATCTTAGTCTTTTTGCACACACTGATGGTGGCAGCAGAGGTCAGGAAGGTCTGCCCACGTTTCCCTGTTCCAGCACACAAATGAACGGCTCTTCAGCAGCCTGCTGCAGAGCTGAAGCATGAGAGGACCAGGGGTGGGAAACACTGCTCTAAAGCACACAATTAGATAGATGTGTGTCATATTCAAAGATTATGAGTGAATGGAGCTGACAGGACGTCTGAATGCGAGTCACAGACAGCAGCTTCAGACAGTCGTCCTCACAGAAGATCTGTTCTGCTGTGGAAAGGACCGAAGCATCCAAGGCCAGCTCTCAGGTCAGGCTGCCCACATACCTCTGAGGCTGCCCCAAAGTGGCGTCAAAATGCTTCGGACACGCACAAAAGCAGACGTTGCATCATTAAGAGCCGAGAAAGAAGCTCTTAGGCCTACAGCATATTGAACAGGAGTGCTGGATAATAAGAAGAATACGTGATATTTACACCCAAGGTCACCAAATCTCCCTAAAAGGAGGATTTTAATGATGCATTTAATAGGAAGCCAGTCCAGTTGCTGGTGGACAGGACAGCTGACTGAAGGAGGGGGTCCTGAAGATAACTGGAGTTTCGACCAGCTGCAGCTTATGGTTGGACTTGTCAGGTAACCCAAAAGGAAGGGAGTGCTGTTAAGGAGGGGAAGGGAAACTCAGGGTGCATTGAATAGAATAAATTATACGATTTAAACCAGTCCATTTAAGATTAGTAAGTACTTTACTCAAGTAAAGGAGGAGGAGGACGGCGAGGAGTCCAGTGTCGGCAGCCATGAGGAGGTTACTGTTTCAGTGCATGGGAGCCAAACTGGAACTGCTCACAGATTACTGAGAGAGAGGTGATCATGAATCTGAGACGCAACAGAGTCTGTTCCCTGTTAAACGGGTGAAAATAACGTTCATGTCACAAAGATTTGGACTTTATTTTCAGTTCTGTTTGTTAGCAAAAAGACAGGCGTGTTTTTGGCTGGTGGGAGGAAGCCGGAGAAGCCGGGGGGAGAACATGCAGACTGGACAGAAAAAGGCCCCAGCTGGGACCCACACCCTGTGCATGTCAACAGGTGCCAACCGGGATGGGTTAAAGGGGGGGACGTGACATTAAAGTAATCTTAATCATTTAGCAGGTGCAGATGTCACCAAATTAGAACAAACTCCCACCTTTCAGGGCAATTCTTTAGAAAGTTTCCCTTTTAGCTGGTCTCACATGGGAAAAACTTTTCCTCAAAGACCCGAGATCAGCAGCATGATCCTGGGTCCAGAGGAGTTTTCATAATGTGAGTGTGTGTGGTGTTGACAAGCAGAAAAATGTGTGGATGAATTAGGAGCTTAAATTGAAAGAATGTAACTGTAGGCCCCGCAGTTTGGGGGGAGAGGAAAAGCCAGCGCCAGTTTAACAACGCCCACCATGCTGCACCTTACCACGTAAAAACAGTTTCAACGCTCGCTTTTGTGGACCAAATAACGAGTTGACCAGAAACACACGTACGGACTACTAGTTTGGCAACGTGACTTCCAGTTTAAGCCTTAAACTGGTTCAAATACGAGTTAAAACGAACATTTGAGAGCATATCGATCGGTTAAGCGCTGACTCAGTTGAGTAGAGCTCAGCCTGTAGGCCTCCGCAAAGATGCACAGTCACGGTCTGACTCAGTACCGTCGGGTAAATCCAGCCTCTTGGTCCCGCTCCCAAACCAGTACGACTGGCCTGGTTTGGTCCGGACCGGCCGGGTGAGGGCTGGTCGGCCCAGCAGGACCGGAGCGTTGATAAGATGGCCGCCTCGAGCCACACGGCCAGCAGGCGGCCCTGCTCAGCACGAGTCGGACAAGCCAGAAGGCAGAGCCGCAAATATGTCCAAAACTCACATCGCTCCCTGAGAGAAAGTGGATAAAAGCCGGACACCGGCACAGAGTTCGGGCGCCGTAAACGCCGAGTAATCGTCGGAGTCGGCGGACAGATAGGAGCGGCAGCCATGCTAGCTAACAACACGCTGCCCGCCGAGTCGGCTAACGGTCTGCCGAAGCCTCACAGGATCCGTCCTGAATACGAACCCAGTTCTCCGAACCTCAGCCTAACGCAGGGGACCGTGTCCCGCAGCTTCTTACCATTTTGTTCCAGGGTTTGTCTGCGTCGCGTCGCTTTCTGATCCGAGTATGGCAGGGAATGTAGCCGGCCGAGCAGAGGAAGAGCAGGAGGGAGGAGGGAGCCGAGAGGCGGGGCGGGGCCAAAACCAGGAAAACTTTATTTATAACAACACGCGACAACATTACATTCGTGCAATTCGTGCAGTGCTCACACTCACCACTCGTTCCAGGTGTCGTTTCTGCTCATAAATAGACTTCATATACCTGTGAAAAAAAAAAAAAACGTTTATTTTTTATGGGAGAGCCATAAGAAATAAACCCCGTGGACCTTTCTAACACGTGTTTCTTTCACTCGTGAGCTGCACGGAATAAACCACGTCACATCTTCCCTTCCTGCCCGTAACCATATAAATCTTGGACATGTACGGTGTGTAAAAGCGTCCGTAGCCCCTCCTCCACTCACGATCCTGAAAGATGCATCATCGTTTCAGAACAGACACAACGACTTTTAATCAGGGAACCGATTAAGATCAATAGAAAATCTAACAAAAGAAGAAGAAATAGCGAGCAAGAATAAGTGCAGGGCATGATCAGTTTTCCACAAGCCACAGCTGATGTAGCCGAAGTGACAAACAGTGTCTCAGATTGTAGATTTGAGTTTGTTTACCTTCTTACTGTATCAAATTTTGATTTAACTTTAAGAGACAATGCCAGAACTTGGCTTCACACCAGGGGGCAGATTCATAAAACTGTGTGTAGCACAAAAGCAGAAATACAAAGTTCAAGGCATTAAAAATGCAATAATTTCCACAACACAAATAACTACTCTGCAGCCAGCTGGACAGCTAGAGCTGACACATTTCACACCTGTCACTGACAAAACAGTCAAAGAGATCATCTGCAGTCTGAGTTAATCGAAGTGCTGCCTTGATGAACTGTCCACTAGATTTCTAAAGTCTGTGCTAAGCAGTTTGTTTCCACAACTTGCTCATCTAGTTAACATCTCACTTCAGACTGGACCATTTCCAAAAGCCTTAAAACTGCTGTAATTAAGCCTCTTCTAAAGAAGAGCAATCTTCATGCCACAGTACTGAACAACTTCAGGCCCATAACAAACCTGCTATTCTTAGGCAAAGTCAGAGAAAAAGTTGTATACCAACAGCTTTCTGACTAACAATGGTCTAACAATGCTTTTGATACTTTCCAATCAGTCTTCAGGCCCCACCACAGCACTGAGACAGCTCTGATCAAGGTGACAAACGATATCCACCTGAACATATAACGCAGGCAAAGTCTCAGTCTTAGTTCTGCTGGACCTGAGTGCTGCCTGTGACACAGTTGACCATGAGATCTTATTACAGAGGTTAGAAGACTGGGTGCGAATCTCTGGTAGTGCTTTAAACTGGTTCAAATCCTATCTTGAGGGAAGGAAGTATTTTGTTGAAAATGGTAACTGTGTCTCAGACCAAATAGCTTTGAACTGTGGGGTTCCCCAGGGGTCCATCCTGGAACCCCTGTTGTTCAATCTGTACATGCTTCCATTTGGCCAGCTAATATGCAGCTATAATGTGTCCTACCACAACTGTGCAGATGACACTCAGATCTATGTGTCACTGATGGCAGGAGAACACGGGCCTGTAGATGCATTGGGTCACTGAATCGAACAGATCACTGTGTGGAGGCAGAGCTATTTTCTCCAGCTAAACTGAAATCCTTGTCTGTGGCCCACAGAAACAAAGAAGAAGTGTTATCAGTCACCTTGAGACTCTCTCTCTAAAACCTAAATCAAGTTAGAAATCTGGGGGTAATATTGGACTCAGACCTGAACTTTAACAGCCACATTAAATCAATAACATCAGCAGCTTTTTACCATCTGAAAAACATTGCCAGAATCAAAGGATTCTGCATTTGTCTCCAGCAGGTTAGACTACTGTAACGGCTGCTCACTGGGCTGTAAATGGTCTGTAAGACAGCTGCAGTACATCCAGAACACTGCTGCTCGAGTCCTGACTAGAACCAGGAAATACAACCATATTAGTCCAGTGCTCAGGTCTCTGCACTGGCTTCCTGTCACTCAGAGAATAGACTTTAAAACAGCTCTGCTTGTATACAAGTCTCTTCATGGTCTAAGTACATCTCTGACATGTTAGAGCCACATGAACCAGCTGGGACTCTGAGAACCTCAGGGAGGGGTCTCCTGCTGGTGCCCAGAGTCAGGACTAAACAAGGTGAGGCTGTGTTTAAGGTTTATGCTCCTCAAATCTGGAACATTCTTCCAGATGATGTGAGACAGGCCTCAGCTCTGACAATGTTCAAATCCAGGCTGAAAACAGCTGAAAGTATTTTATCTGCACTCTGAGTTTTTAATTTAATTAAATAATGATTCATTTTATCTTTAATGGAATGATTTTATTCGTCTTCTGTGTTTCTGTGTGGAGTCTGCATGTTCTCCCCATGTATGCATGGCTTCCTCCCACCCAACACATGCATGTTAGGTTAACTGGTGACTCTAAAATTGTCCCTAGTGAGTGAGTGTGAGTGCATGGTTGTTTGTGTGGCCCTGTGATGGACTGGCGACCTGTCCAGATTGTACCCTGCCTCTCGCCCGATGACTGCTGGGATGGGCTCCAGCCCCCCTGCAGCTCAACCAACAAAATGGATGGATGGTCTGTCTCTCTTCCATTGTTAACTGCCTTTTTACCTGACCGACAGATTAAGCGGGTATAGAAAATGGATGGATTTTATTTGCCTTCTTGTGATTTTATGTAGCTGTAAAGCACTTTGAATTGCCTTTGAATTTGCACTTTGAATTACAAACCGTGCTCTTGTTGCATAAACTTTCATTTGACCACATTCATAAAGCTGCATCTGCACGGCTCTTCTAGAAATCTCAGTTTTTGTGAAACGTGTGCACACAAACCTGATTTCACTCCCCTTTAACCATGAATGGATGCAGAACCCCCCCTTACTTGTCATTTGCAGAGTAAGAGACTGTTTGCACCGCAGCTAAATACACCATCATGGAGGCAACAGGAAGAAGAAGAACAGCTTCACTGAATATAAACTGAGAAACTCAGCAGAGAAGCAGAGAAGAAGGAAATCACTTTTATTTCTGTGATCAGGAACAGAACAAAAACTGCTGAGTTAAAAAGTAACAGGTGATCAGCTCTGGAAGGTCAGAGTAAACGACCCTGCAGAGGTAAAAAGAAACGGTGGGATTAGAAACCAGCAGCCCAAAGGCTCACCGGCCTGCAGAGGAGGACCAGCAGCTGCTGCTGGATCTGCAGTGGATGAACACACAGCCTGCAGTGCACCGTCTGTGTGGAGGTGGTCAGGAGGAGACGCTGCTGTACAGATGCATCATGGGATGTTTTCTTAAACAGTTCTGTGGAAGCTGAAGAACAATCTGCTGCCAGAAAACCAGAACCATCTCTGAATATTTGTTCTCTCTAAAGTCTCATTGGAGAGGTCTCCCACAGCTGCAGTTATTCACAACAGCCACCAAAGTGTACTCCAATAACTCCAAATGTGAGATGCAAACATTCTTCCTTTGTGTCAGGGAAAGGGCAGACATGTTTCTGCATCTGGCCCCGGGAGTGTGGCACACAGCATGTGACAGACCTGCACGACCGTTTTAAAAAACAGAAATGTTTCTGCTGATGACCAAATGTACATAATATGCCTTTCCGGTCATACCAACAGTCACATTAAGCTACTGAAATTAATTAGTAATCATCATCAGTCATAATCTCATTGTAAGATATTTTCCTAACAGAACACTTCGCTCCCAAACTGCAGGTTTACTTGTTGTTCCCAGAGTTTCTAAAAGCAGAATGGGAGGCAGAGCCTTCAGTTATCAGGCCCCTCTCTTGTGGAATAAGCTGCCAGTAAATGTCCGGGAAGCAGACACCCTTTCCACTTTTAAGGTTAGGCTTAAAACTTTCCTTTCTGATAAAGCTTATAGTTAGGGATGGCTCAGGTAATCCTGAAACATCCCATAGTTAAGCTGCTATAGGCTTAGACTGCTGGGGGACCTCATCTGTCACACCTTTCCTCACTTTGCTCTCTTTTTCCTCCTGTTTAATTTCACAATTGATTTTATGTACATGTGACATTACTGTGGTTATTAACGTATGTTTCCCTGTTCCAACAGGTATCCTTTGAATGGTGTTATGGTGTTTTTCCCCCCTCTTTTCCCTCTTTTTTTGTCTTATCAAACCCCAGCTGGTCGAGGCGGATGGCCACCCTTCCTGAGTCTGGTTCTGCCAGAGGTTTCTTCCTGAGTCTGGTTCTGCCAGAGGTTACTTCCTGGTTCTGGTTCTTCCAGAGGTTTCTTCCTGTTAAAGGGAGTCGTTCCTTTCCACAGTCGCCTCAGGCTCAGGACGGGAGATTGGACTGAAGACACGTTTCGGTCCAATCTGTTGGTTTCCTTAGCTAGGATGTTATTTTTGAATTGGCTCTATATGAATTAATTGGATTATGATTACAATGAATTGAATTCCAATTGGCTTGAATTGGACTATATTACTTAAGTGCCTTGAGATGATAATTGTTGTAATCTGGCGCTTTATAAATAAAATTGAATTGAATTGAATAATCACAGCAGCTGTACGATTAATGTCCAAGAATTGTTGGTAGTCTATAAAAGGCTGTGGGTTAATGCCAGTGGCTGCTGCTATGACCTGGGGCTACTTGATAGATCTGTCTGTCAGTGTGTGTCATGATGCTATTTGGTGGTTGTGGGTACATAAACACACCTGTGGGGCGTGCCGTACTCAAAGCCGTCAAAATCTGATAAATATCCTGCCATGTTGCACAAAACGATCAGCAGCAAACTGTGTGTGAAGTTAGCCGACAGGGGAAGAAGGACACTTCTGCTCACCTTCCCTGCGTCTCACAAAGACTCAAAGGCAGGTTAAACCAGAAATCTCAGACCAAACTCCAGATCTACAATAGTTAAGCTTCTCTTTTGGTCTCTGCTCTGAGACGCACCCATCTCCAATCGGACCTGGTGGAAACGGTGGAAAGCATTTGAAATTCTTCTTTTTCAGCAGATGTAAAGGCAGTGAGTATGTGTGTGCATGTCAAGGCTTGAGTAAAGGTGATGAGCGGTCAGGCAGACTACAGACGTGCTCCATCACTAGATCATTTACTTTCTTCATGCCTCATCAGTAAAATGCTGTAGTTACACCAACAGCAAGGGACAGAGGTCTTCCATGGCCAGCTTTCCACACCAGTCTGAACACATCGTTGAATAAAAACAGCTCAACTTGTTTCTATTATTAGAAAAAAGATCTTTTCTCGGCTTCTTGAGAAAAATATATCGGATCAGACTGATGAAAATGCTTCTTTGACCAAACGCCTGCAGCAACCAGAAGCCTGGAAAAGTTTCATTGCTGGTGACAGCACGCCTGAGGTTGATGTCCATCACAGGAAAGACGGGTGCAGTTAGCAGGTTGCTGTCCAAAGCAAACCCTGGTGAGGTCCAAGATAGTTACTGTTAAAAAACAGAGCTTTGTGCAGGAGGCCATTTCTGTGCTGCTAAATGATGAATGAAACCTGGAGCCACATCAATATAACAGTTAGCCATGTCTGAATGTGGCGCTTTAACAGAGCGATGAGGACCTTTCTCCTCTTCTCCTGTAGAGGTGCTCAAGTTGTTTCTCTCTGCTTAGCTTAACGTGTCTGAGTGGGAAGACGTCTTCCACACAAATCTGATTCGAGGGAATCAAATGTCAACAAGAACTGTGTGTGTATGAGCAGGCGGTTTATAAAAACTCAGTTTATTTCAACATCAGAACAACAACAGGTGAGAGAACAGGAAGCTGAGGGCAGCTAGTGGTCATAAATAAAGACAATGCAGACACTTCAGACTAAATAAATACTGGGCAGAGAGGGGGGGCACTGCAGCAGCTCCAGTGTAGTCTACAGTCAACATCCATCCATCCACCGGCGCGTGCACGCACACACACACACACACACAATCAGAAAGGGACAACTCAGCTAAACAGTGTACAAAAACTACTTAAAGCTGGAAAAGTTGCAGTAGTCAACACAAGAAATAAAAAGACAAACCCACAGAGACGGCTCCAGGTCTTAAAGGAACAGTCCAACATCCAGGGAAGCTCTGCTGGGCTGCAGCAGAAGAGGCTCCGCACGGCTTTGTGTTTGCACAGTGAACCTCTCCCTGCTGGAAGGAAACGGCCCGATGGCTTCAGGTCAGCGCTGCCGCTCTCATTCACCTCTGAGCTTTCATTTGCTTGGTTTTTAAAGCCGTGAGCGGCTGGTGGCTGATTGTCAGGGGAGTTCTGTTTGTGTCCCTGCTGAGTATCAGCGTCTGGCTGCAGGGCCACGGCCCCCCCACAAAAAGAGCTTTACTGAGCCCATCTTGAGGAAGGTGCCCCCTCCCCCAAAATCTATTTTTTCAGATTTTCTTTTGGTCAGAAGTTGGTTCAAATACCCATTTTTCACCCCTCCCCCCCACAACAATTCCAACATGTCCGGGTTTCTGAAAATGATCTAACAGTAGTTTATTATTCTTTCTTTTATTCTAAATAAAGAGCAGACAGGACAGAGGACGGCAAAGAGTGGAGCTGTTCATGTTCACAGTACAAAAGTCTGAGGCTACAACTCAAATAACTTACTGGGAAAATGACATCTCTTTGAAAACATTAGAACTCTAAATTGTTCATTTCTCCATATGAAAATACAACACTATTAAAAATTCAATTTAACCACACAAATATCCAATTGACAGTTAATGACTTTCACCTGAACTTTTCTATAAGAAGGAAATGTGAAGTTACTGCCACAATAAAAACCCTGTGACTGACTGAAGCTGTGGGGTCACAACACTTGATGCTCACCGTCCAAATCAGGCTGGACAGAAGCTTTCAGCTGAACTTCACAGGCTGGACAGAAGCCTTCAGCTGAACTTCACAGGCTGGACAGAAGCCTTCAGCTGAACTTCACAGGCTGGACAGAAGCTTTCAGCTGAACTTCACAGGCTGGACAGAAGCCTTCAGCTGAACTTCACAGGCTGGACAGAAGCCTTCAGCTGAACTTCACAGGCTGGACAGAAGCCTTCAGCTGAACTTCACAGGCTGGACAGAAGCCTTCAGCTGAACTTCACAGGCTGGACAGAAGCCTTCAGCTGAACTTCACAGGCTGGACAGAAGCCTTCAGCTGAACTTCACAGGCTGGACAGAAGCTTTCAGCTGAACTTCACAGGCTGGACAGAAGCTTTCAGCTGAACTTCACAGGCTGGACAGAAGCCTTCAGCTGAACTTCACAGGCTGGACAGAAGCTTTCAGCTGAACTTCACAGGCTGGACAGAAGCTTTCAGCTGAACTTCACAGGCTGGACAGAAGCTTTCAGCTGAACTTCACAGGCTGGACAGAAGCCTTCAGCTGAACTTCACAGGCTGGACAGAAGCTTTCAGCTGAACTTCACAGGCTGGACAGAAGCTTTCAGCTGAACTTCACAGGCTGGACAGAAGCTTTCAGCTGAACTTCACAGGCTGGACAGAAGCTTTCAGCTGAACTTCACAGGCCGGACAGAAGCTTTCAGCTGAACTTCACAGGCTGGACAGAAGCCTCCAGCTGAACTTCACAGGCTGGACAGAAGCCTCCAGCTGAACTTCACAGGCTGGACAGAAGCTTCCAGCTGAACTTCACAGGCTGGACAGAAGCTTTCAGCTGAACTTCACAGGCTGGACAGAAGCTTTCAGCTGAACTTCACAGGCTGGACAGAAGCTTTCAGCTGAACTTCACAGGCTGGACAGAAGCTCTCAGCTGAACTTCACAGGCTGGACAGAAGCTTTCAGCTGAACTTCACAGGCTGGACAGAAGCTTTCAGCTGAACTTCACAGGCTGGACAGAAGCTTTCAGCTGAACTTCACAGGCTGGACAGAAGCCTTCAGCTGAACTTCACAGGCTGGACAGAAGCTCTCAGCTGAACTTCACAGGCTGGACAGAAGCTTTCAGCTGAACTTCACAGGCTGGACAGAAGCTTTCAGCTGAACTTCACAGGCTGGACAGAAGCTTTCAGCTGAACTTCACAGGCTGGACAGAAGCTTTCAGCTGAACTTCACAGGCTGGACAGAAGCTTTCAGCTGAACTTCACAGGCTGGACAGAAGCTTTCAGCTGAACTTCACAGGCTGGACAGAAGCTTCCAGCTGAACTTCACAGGCTGGACAGAAGCTTTCAGCTGAACTTCACAGGCTGGACAGAAGCTTTCAGCTGAACTTCACAGGCTGGACAGAAGCTTTCAGCTGAACTTCACAGGCTGGACAGAAGCTTTCAGCTGAACTTCACAGGCTGGACAGAAGCTTTCAGCTGAACTTCACAGGCTGGACAGAAGCTTTCAGCTGAACTTCACAGGCTGGACAGAAGCTTCCAGCTGAACTTCACAGGCTGGACAGAAGCTTCCAGCTGAACTTCACAGGCTGGACAGAAGCTTTCAGCTGAACTTCACAGGCTGGACAGAAGCCTTCAGCTGAACTTCACAGGCTGGACAGAAGCTTTCAGCTGAACTTCACAGGCTGGACAGAAGCTTTCAGCTGAACTTCACAGGCTGGACAGAAGCCTTCAGCTGAACTTCACAGGCTGGACAGAAGCCTTCAGCTGAACTTCACAGGCTGGACAGAAGCCTTCAGCTGAACTTCACAGGCTGGACAGAAGCCTTCAGCTGAACTTCACAGGCTGGACAGAAGCCTTCAGCTGAACTTCACAGGCTGGACAGAAGCCTTCAGCTGAACTTCACAGGCTGGACAGAAGCCTTCAGCTGAACTTCACAGGCTGGACAGAAGCCTTCAGCTGAACTTCACAGGCTGGACAGAAGCTTTCAGCTGAACTTCACAGGCTGGACAGAAGCTTCCAGCTGAACTTCACAGGCTGGACAGAAGCTTCCAGCTGAACTTCACAGGCTGGACAGAAGCCTTCAGCTGAACTTCACAGGCGGGACAGAAGCTTTCAGCTGAACTTCACAGGCTGGACAGAAGCCTTCAGCTGAACTTCACAGGCTGGACAGAAGCTTCCAGCTGAACTTCACAGGCTGGACAGAAGCCTTCAGCTGAACTTCACAGGCTGGACAGAAGCTTTCAGCTGAACTTCACAGGCTGGACAGAAGCCTTCAGCTGAACTTCACAGGCTGGACAGAAGCCTTCAGCTGAACTTCACAGGCTGGACAGAAGCTCTCAGCTGAACTTCACAGGCTGGACAGAAGCTTCCAGCTGAACTTCACAGGCTGGACAGAAGCTTCCAGCTGAACTTCACAGGCTGGACAGAAGCTTTCAGCTGAACTTCACAGGCTGGACAGAAGCTTCCAGCTGAACTTCACAGGCTGGACAGAAGCCTTCAGCTGAACTTCACAGGCTGGACAGAAGCCTTCAGCTGAACTTCACAGGCTGGACAGAAGCCTTCAGCTGAACTTCAGTCTGCCGTCACCTCACCTGAACAGCAAACCTGCTGAGGCAGCAACCTTAAGCTAATGGGAAGCTAATGTTAACCCCAACATGAAGTGTGCCTCTCATGAACTGAGGAGTCTCACCAGAGCTCGGACCCACATTTTTATTCTGGCAGTAACAGTAAAGCACGAGAATGTGATTTCATTTCCATCCTTTCACTCCTCACACAAACCGGCACTTCAGCTGAACATGTTCCCACGTTTCATTCACTGCCGACAGCCTCAGACGGCCATGAAAGAGCCTGGAGCACCCGGCTGCACCGAGGAAGACGGTTTCCTTTCTAATCAGTGGTTTTGTCCCTGAGCAAGCATGAGCAGTTTTCTTCTTCTCTGTCAGTGCAAAGATTCTTCAGTGGTTCTGGGTGACAGAAACATGGGCTGAAATTAGCTGGGACTCTACTGATTCTACAGCACCACGTGTCTGTGTGTCCAACACCTCTGCTACATGTCCGCCACGCACACACACACACACACACACACACAGGAAAGAAATGCCCTGAACACCAGCTGGCTGCAGGAAGGCAACCACAACTTTTCTACATCTAATGAGCTCAAAGTAGCTGCAGTTTTCTCTTTTTCTCTGATCAGGTGAGCATGTGAGGGGGGGTGGAGCTAACGGTACATCGCAGGTCAACTTTTATCTATGCAGGCTAAGTTCTGCGCTGTGGAACTTTTACTGGATGAGCTCTTTTTAAGTGTAGGCCCTCGTTACCTTTGACCTCTGTAGATAGCCTGCTAATCAAATCCACAAACTCTCTGGGGTCAGAGGTCACAAAGGACTGACGCTAAACTAATAACACCACGTGTGTCCATCAGAAAGGCAATAATTCAACTTCTACTCCAGGGGGGGCAGCAGCGAGTCACAGGGGTGCGTTTGGTTCAGTGTCGGGAACGTTTGGCGGGTGGGGCAACGCAGCGTTCTGATAGGCCAAGTCTGCTGAGCTCCGAGTGAAAGAACTGCTGCAGGCGGTGTCCAGCCTTGGCCTCATTAGTGTGGCGGGGATTATACTGAAGACAGTTGGAGAACATCAGCTCCACGTCGGAGATAAAGTCCCCTGCAGACAGCAGAACACACAAATGCAGGTTAGACATCCCTGGGAAACACATTCTCAGAGCCAGATGTATCACAGCTCATTTGTGGACAGAGTCAGGAGGGCACAAACCGGCCTGTGAAGGCTTCACGCTGACGTACAGTACAGTTAAAAAACAAGGGGTTGGAAGAAGAGATGCCCAGCCAGAAGGATCCTCCCAGCTGCCTCTGCTGCCAGGGCCGATTTAGCCCGGTGCCCAATAAAAGCTCGGAATAGCCACTGGACGGGAAAAGGCCATTTTAAGATGAGCCTAAAACCAAATGGACTCTGACTCTGTCTGACACCTTTCCATCAGTCAGCTGCACGCAGGAATCAGTGCAAGTTCAGCTCTACCACCATGCTTTCACAGCTTCTTTCTTACCTGCTGTCTGGTATTCAAAGTTGTTGACTTTCTCTCTGATGGTGCTCAGAGCAATGGGCTTCTTAATGATGTCGTAGTAGTCAGGAACCTGCAAACAGGCACAAACAGGCCAATTACAGTGACTTACAGAGGAAAACGCAACAGGAGGCGGAGCTCAGGCTACAAGTGAGACATCACAGGCTGTCTGAGGCTGAATACACTAATTGCTACATAAAAAGGGCAAAATCGACTCCAGTATCACCCTCCAAGGAACAAGCCCTTTCCATCCAACTGACAATATTACACATCAAGTTATCAATAAGTTTTCCCAAAGCTGTCAGAGCCGTTTAGCCTCAATTACATGATCAATTAAATCTGATCCTCAGGGTTACAAAGAAAAATCACTGAGCTTTTAACATGAATACTGAGCAAATCAACTGCCATGTTTAGTGAAATGGACTCAAATTATTTCTCCCTCTTCCCATTTAAAATCCATTCATTCATTTTCTATGCCCACTTAACCCAACTGAGGGTCACAGAAACCTTCCTGCTGTGGGGCGATGCTCCTTCATAACCAACTAAAAGTGTTCACAGCTTATATTAAACCAGTTTTCAGTGACATCTGGAATCCAGTTTTATTGCACCTTCATCTAAAGGTGACACCCGTGAAAAATACTACGTATCGCCATGATTAGCATCGTTTCTCTCACTACTGATAATCAGTGACACAAGCCAAAAGAAAAAGTGTCACTTTGTTCTGGACGTGCATGTTGAGACCGAGGAAAACGGAGACGGGCCTTTTCAGTCTGAACCCCCCCGGCTTAAGCTGAGAAAACCCAAGAACTCGCTTTACACTGGTCTCCAATGAAAGAAATGATTTCACCCTCTCTGTTGATGCACTTTATTCATATTTTCCACATATGAATCACTGTGTAATAACGGTTGAAGCAGCGCTTCCGGGGACCCAGCCAAACCATTTCACAACTCAAAATGCCAAAGAAAGGTTGAACTGCTCAGCTCTGCAGAGCTGGGAGCCCCCCCGACCTTCAACACCACACCCAGAACATTTGAAAGAAAGAAGCCCAGGTACCTGAGTCCTGGACACCAGCTTCATGAAGGGCCAGCTGTCTTCATGTCGGACCAGCTCCACCGTCAGCTGCTCGCAGGCCGACAGCTCGTGCACCCCCTGGTTCCTCCCAGAGGAGCGCCGGCTGGAGGAGGACGACACCGGGAGAACAGGGAGGACGGCTCTGGATGGTTTAGGTGACACAACACCTGGGTGGACAGCAGAGGAGACACTGAGGTTTGACTGGTGACTCTCAGCTGTGTGCTTTCCCCTCATCCTGATGTGCTGGACACAGAGCACCGTGTGCACCTCCAGCAGCGCTTTACCTGCTGTGGAATGAACATCTGCCCAGTACCGACCCTTCTGTGTGCTTGAAGGGAGCCGGTTCAGTGCCCCCCAGCTGCCTTACCTCCAAACGTAGCTGTGAAAGGCTGCTCAGCTCTGAACTGGGAGGTTAGTGATTTCAGTTTCAGTTGATATTCAGTGTTTACCCGTTGGTCTCTTGTGGGACTCGCGCTGACCAGGTGACGTTTTGGTGCTGCCGTTTGGTGCCGAGACGTCGTGGCTCTGATGGGCGCTGGTCCAGTTCTTTGAGCGTGACGGAGCTTTGTCATTGGTCGTCATGGTTGCCTTTGATGTAGGCTGTGTGGCCTTTTTCCCTGAGGATCTGTGTTCAGTTGTGTGCAGTTAGTTAAGTCTGCTCCAGATTAGAATCAAACCTATGACAACAACACTCACTTGGCGGACGAAGCGTTTTTCCCTGAAGGGGCGGGGCTGTTCTTCGGCGTGGCCTGCTGACCTCTGGGCGTGGCCTGCTGGCCTTTGGGCGTGACCTGCTGACCTCTGGGCGTGGCCTGCTGGCCTCTGGGCGTGGCCTGCTGGCTCTTGCCTTTGGGAGGCAGAGCCTGGCTCCTCTTGGTGCTGCAGAAAAGAACAACCTGCTGTTTTCAACTGCTCGCAGAACTAATGGACCCATCTAAAAACTTCAACAATTACCTCCTCACGACCTCCTCCTCCTCCTCCTCCTCTTCTTCTTCTTCCTCTTCCTCCTCCTCCTCTTCTGACTCCTCCTCCTCCTCAGACTCCTGTTCCTCCTGTTCCTCCTCCTCTTCCTCACTCTCCTCATCAATCGAGGATCGCTGTCGAGACGGAACACGGCTGGATCTCTGTTTGGGTCGGCAGTCTGGGCAGAACCAGTCGCCCTCTGGAACGGCCTGAAACAGTTTGAAAGTGTTTGTAGAGCCGCAGTTTGACACCTGCGCTGCATCACAACGTGCCCCAACATTCACATCCTGTTCAAAAAGGGTTCCTGAACATGTGGTACAATCATTTCTCTCAGGCAGGGAGAGACGAGCCGCTTCATGACATCTGAGGACTCGTCTCGGTCTCTTTGGGATCGTTTTGGTTCTTACTTTAATATCTGCCAAACCTTTGTTGCCTTTGGCATCGTGAATGTTTGGGTCTTTAAAAAGAAGGCTTGTTCTACCTTCAGACGGGGCCTGAGACAGTGCGTGTGGTGTCCTCGGTCGCAGCTGTCACACAGCAGCATGTTGTCTGCATCTCCTTTGCGTCTGCAGATGCGACAGCGGGCGTTGAGGACTGAGCGGGACCACAGGATGCTTCGCTCCAGACTGGAAAGGTGAACAAACACCTGGGAACACATACAGACACCACCTTTAAATAAGTCTCTTGTGAAGAGCTGAGCAGCTCTGCACAGCACAGCCGTCCCAGTCTGGATGTGTGAGACTCTGACCTGAGAGATGCTGGAACAGGACTGCAGAGACTCCCTCCATCGTTCCAACACCGTCTTAATGACCCGCCCACTCTCACTGCCCCCATCTAACAGAGGCACAGAGCAGGAAGCAACTGTTCAGATGATTATTTACAGGAAGTGGCTTTGCTGATGCCGACTGAATTAGATCGATAAACAATAGACATATTTAGTTAGATGGTGTTGTCCTGCGACTGTTAGGATGAAATCATACCATCACTGGCCTGGTCCTCTTCTTTCTTCTTATTCCTCTTCATCTTCTGATCTTTCTTGGACTCTTCCTCACCTGCAGAAGGATGAGACGAGTAGCACAAAAACCTTTTACCTTTGAACCTTTTGCTCACTGCAATGACATCACACAGTGAATCTCATTCATGCCGTAAGACCGTTCCAAGAATGGAGAGAGACCCACCCAGTGGAGCTTTGAGGAAGCGCCTCTCGATGCCTTGTTCAACGTGCCCCAGGGCCTGAGCCAAGATCCGTACCGAGCTGTTGACCGCCTGAGGAGTCCCACTGCCGCTGGTGCCACAGGCAGCCGAGGCATCAGACTTCAGCTCCTGCAGCCTGACACAAAGCTACACATCATGCAACACAATCAGACTAAGCACCCAGTGACAACACGTCAGGGGAGGACGTACCTTTCAGAGCACCGGTCTCTGGCCCTCGTATGGGTGGAGTCCACCTCCATGGCTTCCACCTGTCCATTCGCCCTGGCATTGTCTCTGCCATCAGAGCTGAGCAGCTCGTAATTTCCTGCTTCCAGTGCCGAGCGCCACACCTGTCTGTCCATCACCTTAACCAGTAGAGAGACGGACAGGTGAGGGATGCACCAACGGCTCCAGTCATCTGACAGCATCAGCAGGCTTACTTACTCTCAGAGTTCCAAGGGTTCCCTGGTGGATACGGTCTTCCATGTCCAGCAGTAAGTCTCTCAGTCTCACCTCCATCAGGGTTTGAGCTGCAGCAGTGCATTCTGGGACAGTTTGTGAGAACTCGGGGTCATCTGGACAGATGGGACAGGCGTGTCAGATGGGACAGGATCGTGCACACACAGGACAGGAGTGTGTGCCATCACTTACCTGTGTGCCTGTACATGTTCTGGTCACCGTTCTGCAGCAGCTGCTGAAGTTTGTCTCTGTCCTGCAGGAGCGCCTCCCTCAGGCTGCTCTCTCTGTGACCGCGAGGGTTCAAAGCTTCAATCAGCTGGTCCACCTCTTCCAACGAGCTGTAGAAGAACCACTGGTTGGGACGGTTGACCGGCAGGCCGGTGGCGTGCAGGGGGGCTGGGCTTGAACCGACACTGTGAGGTTGGGAAAGCACGGCTCCGTTAACGCTGAGGATTAGTCTTACTGGTGCAGAGCTGGTTCTGAGGGACCCACCTGTTTCCAGTTGGTGTATTCTTGGCAACTTCTTCATTCTCCATGCTGGTCACCGTGTCGTCGGCAGGTTTTGGGCATGGCTGCAGCATGTCTTCTGTCAGGCCAAAGCAGTCATCCTCCACAAACAGGGCCGAGGCAGAGGGGAGGATCCAGTATCTACGGTACATCCGGTCTCTACCAAGAGGCAGCAGGCAGGTGCAGGCCGCAGCCCTCTGAAGCCGCTCCTGCAGCTCTCGAACCTGCCGGGACGAGACAAACGCTCACTGCTTGGATCCTTCTACTGTGACTGTCATCTTTTTGTCATTTCTACTGAAAAACAAGGTGACAAAAGACGACACCAACGGAAGCTTCAGGTACTGAAGCCTAAAACTGAATAAAAACAAGCTGGAAGTGCTACAGTGACCAGCACAAAGAGACAAGAGGCCACGTGGAAGCAGATGTGTGCTGAGGTGAGCCTGATATCTACACCTCTGACCTTTTCCTGCTCTTTCTCCAGCTCCTCTGCAGTCAGGCTGTAAGGACAGCAGGACGGGGCTTTGGGCTCAGAGTTAGCCTGGTTCTGCCCTTCTTCCTTCTGGTTACCTTTGGTGGAAGAAAACAGGACAACATGAACACACATGTCATACTGCAACTGTCCAAACTAATCTTCAGCTTTAATAGTTTTCCATCGGACTGACTGTCTTTATATGGGAGGCATGCACCTACATCACAGACTCGGCCCCCGAGAGGCAAAAACATTCAACAAGGCCACTGCTGATACTTGTGGGAATGGAAGTACATGTGGAAATAGACAGATAGAACTTTATTGATCCCTGGGGAGGCTCCCTCTGGGAAATTAAGGGACATTTGGGAGGAGCAGCCTGTTGCTGAACAGGCTTCTCTGGTTGCTGAGGAACCACAGACATTAAGATGTGGCCTAAAGTCCTGATATTTCCCAGTTCACCTGTTGTATGCTGTCAGAGTTCATGGAGGAACGCCCCAAAGACTGTGGGCCCTGATGAAATGATGCAGGCCACTGTGCAGCGGTGTTACATCTGAGCAAAGCTGTGGCTCATGACACAGTTCCCCCCCCACTGACCTTAATTTATCACTTTTCTTTTCACTAAACCTGGTGGTCAGTGCTAAAGAGGAGCTCAGGTGTTTCATCAAAGGCTGCAGCTTTATCACGATGTGAGCCTGGAGTCCTGTCGTCAGACTGAGACACGGCTAAACTCTTCCCTCCCTGACGATGCTGTTAGCATGTTGCTCTCAGCGGCACAACCAGGGGTGGTGGTGTTCATCTACAGTAACAACAGCTGGTGTAAGAATGCTAACACCAAGGAGGCTCTGAGTGTGCTGGACCACTCTACCAGTGACTTACAAGCAACACATCCAGAGTGTTTTCATTGTTGCTGGGGATTTTAAATCAGGCCAACATTAAGGCAGTTCTCCCCCATTTCCATCAGCATGTGGACTTTGCACCCATAGGCTCAAACACACTGGACTGAGCCTGCACAAACATGAAGGCAGCCCCCCGCCCCCACCTTGGCTCATCAGGCCATCTCTCTGTAAAGAAGCAGTTCACCCCCACCATAGACTGTTTTCCCTGCCGCCCTCGTTGCATGTTGGCACTCAGTGGGGCATAAAAGAGAAGAGTCACATGTCTAATGACATCACATGTGCACCCACCAGAAAAACTAGGGATAAAATGACAGCAGGCAGGATGCTTTCAGAGGGATAAAAGGAAACCGCTCAGAGGACAGAAAGTACTTTCATTTTAAATTCAGCTCAGGGGCTTTACCTTTTATTGCCGTCATCATCATCTTGTTGGACGGATCAATTTCCTCATCATTGTCCTCGGAGTGATGTTCCACGGGTTCTTCACTGAGGAAAGAGAAGGATACGCCTAATAATACCACTGAAAAATACATTTTTTCCCCCTTCATTTGTAAACCAGTTTTAAGGCTTCAAACGTCTGTTCGTGCATCCTTGGATGATTGCCTCTACAGCAGGGATGTCAGAGGGCCGCTGTCCTGCAGGTTTTAGACGTTTCCCTGCTCCAACACACCTGATTCAGATCGATGCCTCATTAGCAGGTTTGTGTAGAACTTAATGATCTTTTGAAGGGATCCATTTCATCTGAATCAGGTGTGTTGAAGCAGGGAAACGTCTAAAACCTGCAGGACAGCGGCCCCCGAGGACCGGAGTTTGACATCCCTGTTCTACAGCCACACAACAGCATAAAAACAATGCCATATACCTGCAAGTAACAATCAGAACTGCAGCATTTACATGGTTCTTTTGAATTTAGGAAACTAAATCCCAGTCTCTCATCCTTTTTTTATGAATGGGAAGCAACAAAAAACAAACTACTTAAAGCAGTTTTCCCCCATTGTTGGTGTCGGAACCATCGAACTGAAACAAAAAAGATGGATTTTGTTTTCCGCTCCAACTGAAGAAGGCAGATGGCACGCAGGGACAAAAATGAAGTAGTCGAATTAAAATAAATGGCAATGGCCACTCAAAAAGGCAGACATGCTAATGGAAGTTGGACAAAAAGAGGATACAAGCAGGTACGGCAACCATCAAAGTTACATATCTCATATCTGAGAATGGCCGTCTGCACCTTCAGTTACAAACTACTTGTTTTTCTTCTACATACCCATTTGTTTGGAGCCTTTCCTTCATCTCCTGTTCTTTTAGCTTCTCCTCCTTCTCTTTCAGCCTCTGCTCCTGCTCCCTGAGCTTCTCCTCCTTCCGCAGACGAACCCTAAACGTGAGACGAGACGCAGCAGGTCAGAAATTTCAGCAAAAATCACTCCATTTTATGCACTTACACAGCTGGGATTGACCAAATTCTGCTCAACATTCCCCTAACGGATACATTTAACCAGCTGGATTCATAATCTACAGAGTTAAATGTTCCCTTTAAGGCTCATCTTTTGGTCTCTTTGTTGCCTCCCCGACTGCTCTGCATTTTGGTGGACGGCCCTCTTTGGGCATATTATATTTTGTAATGATGGAGACCTTATTTAACTGATAATGTGACTTGGTAATTCCTTAATGTCACTGTACACAACTATCTCCCAAAGAATTATGACCTTCTGCCTAATATTTAGTCCTCCTCCTGCCGCCAACACAGCTGTGACCGGTCAGTGTGGACAAAGAACATCTGAAAGTGTCCTACAGTGTCTGGTACCGGGACATTCCCATTTTCTTTCCAGCTCTGAGGCTTATGGGGTGATTAAAAGTCTTTAAAGTGTAAAGAAACCATCAGATTTGTATGTGGGGAGTTTGAAGCCGGTCCTGATCTTTGATAAGGACGGCCTTCCTAAGCAGCTGACAATGCAAACATGTTCAGGTGGGTTGGAAGAGTCAAAGAACATGAAAATGTAATGAGACGACTTGTACATGTGTGAGAAGAAACTTGGACACTTTAATAAGTGTACACACCTGTGTGCGGCCTCCTCCCTCTCTCTGCGATGCTGTTCAGCTCTGACCTCTCTCAGTTCCTGTCTGGCTGCCCTCTGCTCCTCCACACAGTCCTCAATCAGATCTCTGCAAGAAGCCAACGTCAACAGCTTCCCGAGCAGAGCCTGCAGGATCTTCAGCTTCTCCCCTGCAGACGCAGAAAGAAATGAATATCCATTGAATATCCATCACCAGCACGTTTCTGGGTCTGCAAGGCTAATTAGCATAGGCTACATCAATAACTAGTCAATTAACTTACACAACCAAAACCATTTTTTAACTACCACAAAAGCAGCTAAACAGACACCCAGAATCTTACTTTACTTCTCTGTCTGGGATTGAGTTATGGTTCAAATAAAAATGCTCAATTGATCTGATTGAGTGAGTCCAGCTTTAAAAGCAGACCTGGTGTGAGGTCATACACCGGTGTGCATGACAGCCTTTTCAGCAGCGCGGGCTCAGCCAGGCGCAACTCCACACATGGATCATCTGTAACAGTGAACCCGCCCTGCTTCTGGTAGCGGAACTTGGCGTTGCCGTGGTTACAGTCGGCGCCAGAAGCCAGGATGTGCAGACGCAGGATTTCTGACAATGTGCAGCTGTCCAGATCCAGCTGTTTGAGACTGCTGCCCTGATGGAGCTGAGGCCAGGCTGCAGCCAGTGAAGCGACAGCACTCAGAGCTGACCGGGCAGGGTCCGGGTCATCATCCAGAGCCTCCCACAGGTCTGCAGAGACACGGCTCACAGACTTTTAACACATTCCCACTGAACCACTAACAGTAACAACACGATGAAAAAGCCTAAAAGTCCTGCATCATGTCTTGGTAGAAGGATCAGAGCAAAGCGCCACAGAGCTGCTGCAAAGCTTATTCTTAAACATTTGCACTGCAGTCAAGACGGTTATGGTATGCCTTGGAGTAATCTGCCCATAGATGGTCCTTAAACAGGTTTTAACTTTGAGTTGGACTTCTCACAATGCTTCTGTCCTATGTAATAATAATATATACACAACAAGTTAAAAAAGAAGAAGAAGAAGCTTCAGTTTTGCCATGTTTCATAACTGTTGAAATGATTCTTATTTTTTTCCCCAGTCACCATAACATTAATGGATGATTTTGCTCAAAATCTTCCTCCTTTAACACAAAAAACATCTAATGGGCATGTAATGAGATGAGAAACCAGTTCAGATATCTATAAGCAGGAAAACGCATTCATAGAGTCCTGATGATGCCCATCCCTGATGGGAACCCTGTACACGTTTGTCTGACCTTCAGCTTGATCTTTGGCCACCTCCTCTTGCTCCTCATCCAGAGCCTGAAAGATGGCTGTCAAGAAGAAGAACAGCAGCTCACACAGAGGGCCTTCGGGGTCAGCGCTAACCAGAGCCTCCTCCAGAACCTCTGTGAAGAGAAGAAACATTGTCAGAAGCAGCACCACCTCCTACGACTCTGTGGCACAGCTCCTAAAAGAAGAGGAAACCCTTACAGAGTCCAAAACTGATCAAACTCAAGGATCTTGTTGGAAAAAAAAACTCCCTCCATGTCACATAGTTTGGATCAACTCACAGAACACCAACACCAGACTGACAGGGACTGAGAAAACAATGTAAAGAACCAGTCCATCCAGCAGGGTTTGTAAGAAATGTTCTAACCCAGAGAGATGCCGTCGGGGAATTCGTCCTTGAGGTCAAAGGCCTCACCAAAGGCCCGCAAGAACTCCAGAACCATAAGAACCTCTCCAAAGAGCTCTGCTGGAAGGCGAGTTCTCACTGGAACAGGACTGGGTAACTCCTGATGGAACAAAGACAAAGATCCACCTTCAGCAGAGAGGAATTTTAGCAAGAATTAACAATTCAACACATTCAAAATGTTTGAATGCTACAATCTTTTTGTAGCTTTGCAAAAACAGCGTATCAGAACACAACAGGTGATGTGCACAAAATGAAAAACTCCACAACCAAGTCTCTAATCCTAAAGTCGAGTCCCAACTGAACACAAGCAGGAAAGCTGATGGTTTGATCCTGTGCAGTGGGCCATGGAGGATACCAACTGGGATCCCAACAATTTAAACATTCAGCCTGGTACAAGCTCATGGTGGCTTTCTAACAGGAAATTTTATTTGGTTTTCATGGCCAACTCACTGGTGTAACCAAATGCCATGAATGCATGCCGCAAATTCATTCTGCTGAACAGAATTCCACCAAATTTGGTCTAGGGCCAGAATAAAAGAAACACCTTGACAGCTGCCATCACTAACAGAGGTGAATGATGTAGCTTCAGCTCAAAGACTACAGACAAAGGGCTGTTTGAAAGGAATTGTTGGAGTGGGCATGGTTTTATGGAAATGCCATAACTCACTGGCTTCGTCTTCAGGAAGTGCCTGGAGATGAGTATACATTAGTATTCTCAGGCCAACCCAGATGGGGCCCAACAAAATGCTTCAACTTTCTTCCTAAACAAGCCTACAGGAGTGTGTCACTTTCTCATAATTACCTGCTATATAATGAATTTACTGGGTATTAAATTATGTAGACCTCACCCTAAACTCTTTCCTCACTTGGTGGGGACTTGAGGGAAAGATTTTACCAACAGCTACTTTCAGATTGAGCTAAAAACACTGAAAAAGAGATGGCTTGTGACCACAGACTTAACCACGATGAGCTCTCTCGGTGGATAATGGGAATGGACACTCACAGGTGACATTTCTTGCCTTGTATGCAGAGCCTCTCCTTCACAGTGTCCAGGATTACACCAGCTGTTGTTAACAACCACTGAAATACCTCCAACTTTTCTTTTGCCACTACTTCTGATATCTTAGTGCACCTGTTTAGTCTGACAGCCAGGTCAAGAGGTGTTTCGAGTCCCTTTTATATGTTCTATGTTATATATGTTATATATGTTCCTGCACCAACGTCTCAGTGCCGAGCATAAAAGTGCTTTCCTGACACCGTGAGAGCTCCAAGCTCATTCATTTCATCTTCTTGAGATCTCACATCACTCATGAAATCCAAAGCTCCTTCACAAATTCAGTGTTTCCTCTTCCACTCGTTAGGAATTTGGGGTCTTTTTCCAGGAATTAGTTGGGTTCTAAGAAGCTTAATCTGCTAAACTTTTTAATGGCACGGTATGAGCCATTCTCCCAGTTTAGGGGTCATGGCCCCAAGTGCTCATATTACCCACATCTTTTCAACTTCCTGCTTCAGCCCTGAGTATTTTTCAAGCTTCTTGCGTTCCGTCTTCCTGATGCTGCCGTTACTTGGAATTGCGACACCTTCCTCTGCAGTCTGTCTGGCTGGTTAGCCCTCACCGGTTTACCAGTCTGAACCTGGAAGTCTCACAGGATCTCAGCTCTATCCTCCTCTTCCACCTTTGGAGATGTTTCCCACTTCAACTTTGGGACTTCCAAATTATGCCCCAGAGCGGGCCATAAGTTTAGCATCAGGTACCATGTTGATTTAACAGCTTAAAAGAGCCAAAATTCATGATTTTAAGCCAATAATCTTGTTCAAATGGGACTGTCCCCGTAGGCACAACATCCAATCCAATCCAATTTGATGTCTTAAGCACTTTAGAAGAAGCACAGTGGACCAAAGTGCTGCACAGGATAAATAAAAACAGTAGGTCAGGTGCAACATAAACTGCACGGGTTACATAAAGTAACATAACGAGTTTAAGTGTAGAACAAACTCGACTAGTTTAACAGAGGAGCAAGCAGAGACATCCTGCTGACCAACCAGAAACTATCCATTCAACAGCTACAGACAAACATTTACACTAAAAATCATTTCTGTTTGCTTGAAGGACAAAAAGAAAATAAGGAAATGGTGCACATTAGTTCATGGTGATGATTAAATAAGCTCCGTTTTTAAATCAGCTCAGAAAACAGTTTGGATTAAACTGTTTTCCAGTGTAGCTCATCCCATGTCTTTGGGGCCACAGTAATATCTGTTTGTAGACCACAGCACAAGGAGGAGATTCAAACGATACATAGGAAGAGCCATTTAAAGCCACATAATGACGTGGCTTCCTGCAAGGAACCAGAGCAAGGCTCCAACACCGGCCCAGCACAAAGAACCCATCCAAGTTGGTCAAAAGGGTAAAAGTCTGGCAGCCCATCAGCTATTGTCTGGTGATTTAGCCTCTGGGGGACCAACCAACGTTTTTGGTCATTCAGCATCGACAGGTCCTTTAGATAAACGGCAGTCTGATGATAACTGCTGCTTTGGAGGTCATGGTGCAGCCGAGGCTCGCCTCCTTACCTTTCCACATACACCTGGCCTGTGTTCAAGCAAATCCGGCTCATATCCAACTTCCACACTAGTATTTATTTAGCCATTTAAATTGTACATCTTTTTCTTTCTTGATTCTAAATATATTCCTTTGATTAATGACTTTCATCTTTTTATTGTCAGCACAAATAGTTTAAATGTTCAGCACATTAAAATGTAAAAGCTGCTTAATCACCATGTTTCCAACTTGAGAGACCTTTTGTTTCCTACCTTCAGGTCTTCACACTCCATGTCCTCTCTGGGTTTGTTCCACAGCTTCAGTCTTTGAGCATATTTTTTCTTCTCCTCCTTCAGTTTCTCTCGTTCCTATGAATCAGGGTCATAAGGTCATAATGACACTGACTGAGAGTCAAATGAAAAAAAACAAAAGCTTTAGATAAAATCAGTTTCCTACCTTCTCTCTCTCCAGCTTCCTGCGCTCCTTCTCTTCCCTCTTCCTCTGCTTCTCCTCCTCAAACCGCCGCCTTTGCTCCTCCCTCACCTTGTCCTTGTCCTCCTTCTCCCTCCTCTTGGCCTCCTGGGCCTCTTCCCTCTCCTTTCGCAGTCGAGCTTTGTCCTGAGCGGCAGCAGTCATCTCTTCCCTCTTCTGCAGTAGCTTCAGCTTCTCCTCCACCGCATTTAGTGGCAACGGACCCGCCTGAAAACGTGACAACTTTCAGTCCTCAGGAATATTGATCCAAGCTATAATAATCACAAAAAACTATTTCCAAGAGGGCAGACATAAAGGTGTATGAATAAGAAACAAAAGGGTGTACCATGTCCCTCTAAAACCATCAGAATGACTTAAAAGCAGGGGAAGGAAAACAAAGTACTTGGATTGGAGAGGTTTTTCTCCAATGAACAATCTAACAACACGAGTAAGGCTTGTAGGTACAGGAAAGCAGAGCTGGCTCACTCCACTTGTAGCAAGTCAAAAGCTTACAAAATAAGAACTGAAATCAATGTCCTCCTCATGGCCTGAATAAACTCTGACCTGCTTTGGAAACACATGAAAGATTTATCTCTGCAGCAGTGGTTTCAGATCGTCTCTATCATATCCCAGAGGTGGGCAGCACGCTTATCTTTATTTACTAGACAAAGGGTCCACAACACCAGACAGGAATCAAAGTGGAGGCTGTGCAAAGAAGCCTCTGGGACAGAAATAAGACTTTTTTCTTGCACATTGTTATTTCTGTGAATGTTGCACAATTAATGGAGCATCTACAGGGAGTAATGTGTGTAATGTCTTCAGACTTGTTTTAACAGATGCAGAGCAACAGTAATGATGATGTACCTGTCTGGGTGAGCCATGCCCTCCACCATTAGAGGAGGGGCTGAAGGGGAAAAGGGGCGGCTCATCAGGGAAGAACTGAGAGAAAGCTTGTTCGGTCAGCCGGTACTTCTTCACTGTGGAAGGCTTGGAAGACACAACCAGTTAGGGGTCTGGTTAAAGGGATTTATTTGGAAAGCAGGTATGAGTAATGTCCTTACCTTGAGTGAGATGATCCCTTTCTTAGGCTCACAATGCTGCTTGAAGAGCAGCTTCAGTCTCTCTCTGGACAGAGTGGATTTCCTACGACTGAAAGGCCACAAACGTTCATCAGATTAACGACTCATTTAGGCCTGAAACCAATGATCATCCTCTCAGGGCCCTGACAGATGAGGTGGGACTGACTGGTACCCCCCAGCAGACCAGGCTCACACTGATCAGCATGCTCAAGAAAAATCTGCTTTAAATCTAACTGATGCAGTTCATTCATACCTCACTGCTAATTTGTTCTAGATGCACAGACCAGGATTCTTAGGGTCAGAACACACTGGGAACCACTCGAATCTTCTCACCGACAGGCCACGACAATCATTCCCTCTGCTTACAGATACATACAGGCCGGTTTTTTCCTTTAATAGCAAGTTTAGGCTGCGTGTAGTTGTAGAAATTAACCTTCTACATGGCAGTTTAGCTAGGTTTTTAAATGATGCTTTCCAGATATATCATCACCGATCAAAGCATTATGAATCAAACTTTATCAAAAAGCGGGACAACTACATCTTCGAATGTCACCGCAGCCCGTGTCTGTGTGGTCAGATGTGGGCTGCATCGCTGCATCTGCCACAGAATGCCGCTGCCAGTGTGTTCTGACCGCCTTCATCGGATCTGTCACAGCAGGAAGTCTGAGCGCTGAGATCTGCACGGATACCAGAGACGTCTTCAACAAGACAATTACAGGGAGGCAGTAAAAGTGTTCAGCATCACTTAACTGTCCTTAACAGGGATGGGATGTCACTTCAGTTCAAATGCGTGTAAAGGCAGAAGTAACAAGTGTACATCCTTATGATGGGTGCAATAAATATCCCCAAACAGTCTGATTTTTAAATGAATTTCTGCACACTGCACTAAATGCCAGTTGTAAGACAGGATCAACAGCCTTTAGCAGAGAACATCAAGCCTTTTAGTGAATCAGCAGCAGCGTTCGTTTGATTAACAACTTCTCCAGGGCCTTGTACTATGAAGTAGGAGCAGTGACTTAGTCAGGTCACCTCAGTCTCACAAAACCAGTTTACTGCCTCTCACCGAGGCAACATATGCTGCAAGCTAAGCTGCTCCAGCGCAGTTTGTGTTGTGTAACAGCACTGACAGCAGTGTTTGTTCCTTTAGTTAAAAACCCATCTAAATGTTTCACTTTCACCCAGAAGCAGCTCCATGAGCATTCTCTAAGTTCAGGGAGATGCTAAGCTAAAAGAGAAAGATTACTCTGAAACTTGAGCTCGAGTAGGATTCAACAGTTGGGTAAAAACCATCAATAAGCTCTAAAATATACGCAGCCATTTGCTCGGAGCCGTGCACCTACCAGCTGCTCGTGTCCACACTTTCTAAGACATCCAGCTAACATTTAAAAAAGAAACAAATCTCCAATGAGAAACAAAAAGCCTTGTTTGGTAGCGGGCTGCATGAGGCGCCCCACAGCAGGGGCCTCCTGGTTTGAATCCCGGCTGGCTCTTCCTGTGTGGAGTTTGAATGTTCCCCCCGGGTATGTGTGGGCTCTGAAAATGTCTTCATCATCAGTTTGCTTCAGTGTGTTTGTTCCAGCGCAGACCCACTGAACACGGTCTCCTCCGCCTTCAGTACCCCACTGTGAGGGAATCTGCCTGTGAGCTTTATTGGTGACTCTAAATTATCCCTTGGACTGAGTGTGGATGGTTGTTTGTCTCTGTGTGGCCCTTTGGACTGGGTCGCCCAGTTAGGGCTGCCCTCGATTGGCTGTATTAACGTTACACTTTGCTGCAGGAACATGTGGTTCCGCCCACAGACGGGTTCACATGTATCTGCGTTGGGAACTGTAGTAGAACCGGTTAAACGATGCCACCGAGGTCTAAAGCGTGGCTCCATTTCACCAAGATTGATGCCAACAGAGCGCGATGCAACATGTGCCAAAAGTCATCGCTGCTAAGGCCAGCAACACGACTAATCTAATGAACTATTTGACCTGCACAAAATCAATTTAAGAGCAGAAAGTTGCTCCGTCTTTGACTGCAAGAAGGTCGGACCGCAGCCATCCTCCTCTCAGCAGTCAGAGTCAGCCTGTGGCCACAGAGCCGAGCGGCATCATTCAAAGTCTCCACCTCTGGACTCGGCTTCATCTGAGAGCACCGAGGAGGCGCAGAGTGTGGGATTATAACAGGTAACGTTCAGGGAAATCCGGCAGTAATCTCAGTAATATCAGTTACTGCAGCTTAATACTGCAGAAAGCAGACATGTTGATGTTTCTGAAGGAAAACTGCTGAGTGAAAAGTATCCTCAGTGTGGAGGATGGTGTTAGACACCAACCTGCCACCTGTTGGCAACTGTTCTACTCTGGAAGTTATTCGTTATAAATTTTTTCTGTAAGAAAACTGCTTGGACTGGAAAAATAGACAACTTTATTAATCCCTTTGGGAGAGATTTGGACTGTTATGTCTCATGTAATTTCCTTTTTGTTAGAATTGATTTTATAAAATTGGTATAGAATAAAAAGTATCGTTCAGGTACCGGTATGGAACATTTTGATTGATACCCAGCCCTACGCCCAGTGATAGCTGGATCCAGCCTGAGTCGGATCAAGCGGGTACAGGAATGGATGGATTTCAATTGCTGTAATGACACAAAACTCTAGAGTACCAAGGTTCTCACATATGGCAGAGGAGGACCCTTGAAACACATAACTTCAATGAAAACCAGCAGAACTATTCATTTTTGGCTGCTTTGGCTGCAGCAGCAGAGTAGTTTTGCATCAACATGACTCATGTATATGTAGGGCGTAGTTTGATCTGAGAAACATTGTCCAGATGCTTGTTTCTGATTGGTCATCTGGTGTCAATACTGCCCCTTTTAAATGAGAGCACACATATCCATGCAGGACTGGGTAACTGACTCATTGTGACAGCACTTAGCATGAGATTGATGGTTAGGGTCAGCTGAGGCTGGTAAAAGGTGCTGTGAATACGTTAAACCTTCTTCGTGGCCCCGGGTGAAGCTTCTCACCTGATCTGATTGGCTTTGACAGTAAATGGCTCACTGTGTTCATCCTTCATCATCTTTACTTTGTACTTGAATACTGACGGACTCAGAAGCTTCTTCTTCCTGCAGACAAATACAAACACAGATGGTTTTATCACGAGAGAGCATCCTAGCATAGGTGAGCATTGTGCACCGCTGTCGCTCAGTCCTGCGATGCCACATTCTTATAGATGTTTTATTCTAATCTGGGTTGGTTCTGATTGGCTGTTCAGCATACCCAGTGGAAACAAAGCAAATGGCTAACTCAACATTTCTCAAACAAGCTCAAATTGAAGGACTTTTAAAGCATTTTCAAGGTAAATTTTCAAGATTTTCCAATCCCTTGCTGTGGTGATACATTTCTTACACTTAAACAGAACTTAAATACTCAAAAAATACTCTACAGAACCGTACAGTACTCTACAGGTGACAAATAAAACGGAAACACAACAAAGCTGACATGGGTGCCAAAACAACTGAAGAGCATCTATTTTCTGCCAACTTGAATCCTCAAACAGAAAACAGTTCACCACATCTAGACACTGGGATTTTTGTCTGTTCTTCAAAGCCAAACTGCTCCAGTTCCTCCAGGTTCTGCTGGTGTTGAGAATCTTAATGTCTCCACTTCAGCAGTCTGCTTGGGGTCACAGTCCTGCTCTGTCCCTTATTCTGACCAGTTTTCCAGTCTCTACTGATGAAAACCATCATGATGCTGCCACCACCATGCTTCACTGTGGGGATGCTGCTCTAACCGGGGGCTCACACCAAAAGCGGCGTGAGCGGGCAGCTGCCATCCATTTTCAATGAAAGCTGGCATCAATGAGCGTTGAGAAAGGCTCAACTTTATGCAAATGAGCAGTGACGCGACAACAGCCAATTAGGGCCGATCTGGATTCCGAAGGCGGAAAAAAGCGGAAAACGGCAGAGCACAAACACAAAGAAACACAAAGAAGGCCCAGAGTATGATCCATGGTGAAAGAGGGAACCGATGTATGGATGGATTATTATATATATATATATATATCTGCTAGTTGCTATACATATAAGCCCCGCCCCTTTGGCCGCTTCCGGCGGCAGAAGAAGTACAAGCGGCGGGTTGTGAGCGTCGTGAGCAGCTGTGGTCGCTCACAACGCTTTTGGTGTGAGCCCCCGGTTAGGGTGACAGGAGAGGTTGGCTTCCCATCAGATGTAGTTTCTCTTGAAGCCAAAATGTTCCGTTTTCGTCTCGTCTGACCGGAGAACCTTCTTCCGTATGCTTGGGGAGTCTCCCACATGCATTTTGGTGGACTTTTCTGACTTTTTTTCCCAGCCACTCTTCAGTAAAGCCTTGCTCCATGGGGTGTACAGCTTATAGTGGTCCTACGATACATCAGTCCTCTCTGTGGAGCTTTCCAGCTCCTTCAGGGTTACCTTTGGTCTCTTTGTTGCCCTTCTAACTGATGCCCTTCCTGCCCGGACTTTCCCTGTTCTTTCCATTTTGTGATGATGGATTTAATGCTACTCCATGGGAAGTTTTTTCCCTTTCCTTTCCCTTCCCTGATTTGTACTTCTCCACAGCTTTGCTCCCGATCTGTTTGGAGAGCTCCTTGGTCTTCAGGGTGTCGCTTACCTGGTGGTGCCTTTTTATTAGTGGCATTGACTCTGGGGCCTTTCAGAACATGTGTGCTATAGCACCAGATCTTATTTAGGGGCTTCATAGCAAAGGGGATACATGCCTTTACATGTACTCATACACAGATGTGGTTGAAACCAGATTGAACCACCCGGGTCAGTTACATGTAGCAAACAGCAGAAAACAATGTGGAAACCTGTTAGTTTCACACAGCTTTTCAAACACAGGTGAAAGAAGATGGCTGCGACAGTTCTACGGATCATTTCAAATCATGTGGCAACCAGCTGAGGAAGCGCTTCTGAATCCAAGGTCTATGCACTGTGACTTGATGGCGTCCGATCTACTGACCCGTTGACCTGTGCCGTGGGACTCTGGAAGGCGTGGCTCTCATCATCGCTGTCACTTATGACAATGGTGTCGACATCGGCTGGATTAGTGTGCCCGTTAGTGACTGGCGCTCCCGTAGCACTAGAGTAAGGCGAGTGCACCTGCAGGATCTCACACACATGCCTGAAACACACACAAAAGCAGTGTGTGTTAAGGTGTGCATGCTGGGTTATGAAGACACAAATCACTCAATTTATCGAACAAAATCCAAGATATAATGGACTTTGAGTTCCTGAGCCAGACAACTTCTTATAAACTGGCATCAAAGGAATACAAGCCTTATAACTTGGATGAAATACTGGATTTAATGTGAGCTTTCTCTGTAAAATCCCCTGTGGTGACTCGGTGCTACAGAAACGAACAGAAACTCACTTCAGTGGACAGGAATCGGAGGGAGAGGGCTTAACTCGGTGCTAACAGAGACAGCTGCTTTTGCTTGAGTTGGCGCTCAGTACCTGGCTCCGTTGCGTCTGCTGACATCCACCATCTCTCCAGGGAAGAAGCGGTCTTTGACGAAGCTGTGAACGTCTTCGCAGAGCTCCGTCAGCCTGCCGCGGCGACTCAGAGCAGCCAGGTGGAGCAGGGGCACCACCAGGTACTGGGGGAAGCTCTGGAGACTCTGCCTCGCCCGCTGCTCACTCTCCACTGCCTCCAGGTAGGTGAGACCAGCTCGGCCCGTCAATGCACAACTCCACACCAAACTGTTACAGAGGATGGTCCTCTCAAAGAACTCACTGCGGAGAGGGGCAGAAAATCAGATTTACATGCTCCCACACACTTGATCTGAGGATTTCATTCATCTAATTAACTTCTATAATTAATCTATGATGTCAAGTTAATCTAATCTAATCTAAGTGACTCTCAGAGTTATCTCTTCAGCTGATGAATCGTACTCAGACTGCAGACAAATGGGGAGCAGCTGAAGAGGAGAATAACGTAACACTGCCCTTACAGTTGTGGGATGCAGCACAAATCCCAGCGCGAGCCCTGCACATGCACAGCCATACAATGAATTTGTTGTCAGGTTGAAGAGGCCACAAAGACGCCACCAAAAGATCACATGACTGTGAAACCAAAGCCATGAGCAGCGGTATCACAGCTGCTCGGCGCGCCGAGGCTGCTCCAGGTGCATAACAAAAGTGAACGTTTGACAAAAAGAGTCCGAAGCTCGTAGTTTTAAGGTTCACAAACTTAACCGTTTGGCCATGTCCTTCACCTCTGCAGGAGGTGTTCAGGAGGACACTTTCCTCATCACATCTATCTAAAGGAGGTTTGTGATGCTGAGCTCAGCTTTCAGGGTGATGATGCATCTCTCCACAGAGCAAAGAGGGTTCAAACTCTTCTCCAGGACAGACACATCAGCCCAATGACATGAGCAGCAAACAGTCTGGATCTCAGTCTGTTCAGATTTAAGGAGGAAAGGAAGAAAATGCTCCATGACGAGCCTCCATCCTGCAGAGCTGATCTGTGTATTGATCTTTTACCAAATTAGAAAGAAAAAACTGAAGGAACGTCCTCTCAGTGATGTGATTGTACCATTGAGCGGTTCATTAAAACACATCTGACTGACAGAAATCATTGGGATCACACTTCTATCTGGTGACCATCTATTCTTCTTCCACTCTGATCCGTCTCAAAAGAAGCCAGCTGAGTAAAACAGTGGGTTTTCTCCCAGAACATGGTTCCATCAGAAGGCCTTTTTCTATTTGTTCATTTACTTTTATAGACTTATCATTTTTCAATATTCCCTCTTTTATTATCTTTTTTTATTATCTCCTCCAAACACAAGCCTGCTGGCACAGTCAAAGCACAGTTCAGTTGAGGAGTTCAGGGACCGTTTCTTTGCATTTCTTACACACAAATATCATTTAGTAAATGTGCAGAAGCATCATGAGTAACAGCAGCAGCAGAATAGAGAACTAAAACACCATCTACGACCTGGATAAAATGCCTGTAACTGTAGGTGTCCAAGCTTGATCTTTTCTGGCCAATCTAACGTCAACGCGGATGAAAAGTACTTTAAGTAGGAAAGGAAAAAAGTACTGTAAACGTTGCTGAATGACGTATATGGTTTCGGATGATTTGGTACGATGAAAGGTGAAAGTAGAGCAACTTTTAAACTAGTTTTGCCTCTAAAACGGGTGTAACTACCCTTTAACTGGCCCTCAACAGAACGGCTTAACGGTCCGAGATTAAGCACGAAGGCTCCAGCCGGACTAATGGCTCTGAGCTAACGGCTAAAACTTCCCCTCAGAGCGGCCGCTTCACTGCTAGCTCCAGCAGCTAACCGCCGCTTTAGCTCGTTTAGCTAGCCAACGTTACACCTGTCCCGGCTCGGGCAATCCTTCCCCAACACTCGCTACCTGCGTTTCCGGCTTTCCACCGGTGGATACTTACACCGATTAAAGTTTCCACTTCAAATCAGAGTCAAGCTATTTGTTTCTTTACTTATTTAATTGTGTCTTGAAGTTTCCCAAACTGTAAGTCAAACAATATCCCAGCGTTGCTCTCAGTAACTCAAACATATGAGCCAGGTGGGCTGGTGACTACTTACTCGTAGGTCCTGAAGATTTCATGGGTGATTTTACAGAGAAACACTTCTTCCTCCGGCCGCAGGTCCGCCGGCGGTTTTTGTCGGATAAAGGCTTTTCTGTGGAGTAGCGGCATTTTTTTGTTGCTCCGCTTCCACTCTGGAAGGAAGAGAAGAGTAACCGAGTGACTCACAAGATCAAATATCACACATAAACTCCGGCGAAACACATCAAACTACAGCCCAAGATGGGACACTGCTCCGCAGACTGAACGTGCCAGAGGCCAAGCCGTGTGGCAGGAGTGAGGAGGAGGAAAGCGGGTCTTTTGTTAGACGCGCCGATAATCTGTCCACATGGAAGTATCTCTCCTCACCATCTGAGCCAAAACACCCAACTCTGGCCCGACTAAACACAAAGCACGGATCAACCGACAACTACTGGGCCACAGAAAAAAAGTGTTCTGGCGGTTTTTACCAAGTTGTTTGACGACGAGACGATAACCGGCGATCCAAACTGAGGAGGAAGAAGTCCGGGCTAAATCGGCTCACTGGCGGCTTGTTGACGAAGTTTTCATTTACTTCACGGACTCGCTTTCAGCTGGGAAATTTCAGTGCTTAGCTGTCGTTTTTGCGACGCGACTGTACGCAAGAGCACTAAACTGCGCAAATTAAAATGTTGGTGATTAAGCTGAAGCTGTACTTTCCCACATTGAGAAAGAACACGTTTTTTTTTATATGTAAATATCTTTATAAAGGATTAGGCATATAAACAAACACGTTTAAAAAATAGTTTCTAGATTAATTATTGTAGACTAGAGTGGAGAAAAACAAGAGACAAAGGAGTCCATGTTTAACTTGAATAAAAGTTTTCAAGGCACAGAAATATTTAGAGTACTCATGGCTTTCAGGCTTGTTAGTCTTTTTGTAACAACTGTAGTTGCTCAATGAGTGAATAATACACGTGCACCAGGTGTAAGGACCTACACATTAATTCTATAAAGGGTAGCATGAGACAAAGTTGGCATTCACACGGTGCCTGTCTCCCAATTCCCGTTAGTTAAACCACAGAGACGACGGTTTGCAACAGGTCTTACAGGACCACTACTCATCCGACAGCGGGAAGGGGCAACGGCGTCAACCATACGTGTGTGGTGCAGCGGTAATTACGGTCCCTTGTGCTACATGAGGTAACTAGGAACTAAGGCAAGGTTAAAAGCACTGGAGCACATTGAAAGCGTGATTTAACTGAAAATATTACAAAAAAGTTTTGTTAATTAGGATAAAAATAACATCAACCAAGTGACTCAGCGACACTTACAGAGTTTTAAAGTCAAGTTTATTTTAACAGTGATATTGGGTTTTTCCAATTGGTCCATTTACATGTATTGAAATGGAACAAGCTATAAAGTCCACCTTCTGGCCATCCCTCCTCTAAAGGACTTCTTTTTAGTTAGTAATTCCATATATATCACATCTGTAACTGAAATTCATTCAATAGTTCTCTCCAATCAGCTTATACCTACTATATCAAACCACCTATAACCTCTTCAAAACCTCCCTCACAGCAGACAGACTTCAACAATCATCTCTCCAGAGAATGACATCCTTTATTAAACTGAATTACTCCCCTATCTTCTCACCATAAACACAGCAAACAGCAAAAGTAGTTTCTAAGGGGTTATGTTTTTCATAGTCATCAGATAAGCATATAATCAAACAAACAAACTAATTAACTAATTAGTACATTAAAAGAAAAAGATATTTTCTTCACCAACAAACAACAAACTACCATGAGTCTGATGCGAAGAAACATTAAATTCTCTGGAAATCACCACAATTCAAGATACATAGGGGCATTTAATACACAATCTAAAAGACATGAACATCATATTTTATTACTTTATTCAGCATCATACCACTTTGAAAGAGTACAAAAAATGTAAAATTTTCCAAGCCACTACTACGGCTCATCCTATAACTTCATGAGAACTATGGAAAGCCACTTCCTCCAACTTTAAACTCCCAGTTAACACGGCCATCACAAATAGCATTCTATTAACACTTCTGATAACTCCTTTCTTTGCTGTGGTCAGTGCAATCCAATCAAAAGAAACCACACCTACACATATAAACAGCCTTTTTCAGTGTGGCTCAAACCTGACAAACACACAGCCCTCATTTCCAGTTACAGACCTCCTCAACTCGGATGGAAAAATGGTGTAAAAAGGTGTAAAACTTCAGCAGCTGTTTTTTCCACCTGTTGAGGGCCTCTGTGGTTCACTACCCTGTGGTGTGCTGGTCAGGGGGAGGGGGGGCAGCAGGGACAGAGACAGGAATAGACTCAACAATCTGGTTAGGAGAGCGAGTTCTGGGACATCCACTGGACACCACAGAGGAGGTGGCAGACAGGAGGATGTTAGTTTAACTATGGGCAACACTTCCCATCCCCTGCACCACATTGTTATGGACCTGAGAAGCTCTTTCAGTGCAAGACTGCAACACAGATCATTTTCCCCTACAGAATAAGACTATTCAGCGCCACACAATAGTCACTCCATCACATGCTATGTCATCTGCAATAGTCCCACTTATACTGTGTAATACCCTGTAAATTTGGCTGTAATATTATACACCTTTTTCATTTGTATATACAGTTGTCATACATTTGGTGTAATCATAGTTTTACTTTTAGTACCGCCTTCATGTTGCTGCATCATCTGAATTTCCCCATCATGGGATTCATAAAGTCTTGTCTCATCTTAACTGGACACTAAGGCCTGGTGTGTGATATGGCTCACTGACCCCTCAAGATGCTAATGCTCGAAGCTGATCTCAAGCTGATCTGCCCATGCCAAGGCTGACTGACTGGTGTGGGTTGCACTCCATTACAGGGCAATGACAACTGGGCCATCATGGCTGTCACGAGAAACCATAGAGATAATCTTCCGCTGAGTAGGACTCAGAACCAATTCCTAAAAATGGGTGGAAGCAGCCATATTCGGTAAATAAAACCAGATGAGAGTCAATCATGCAGCTGTTGTGCAGATCTCTATGCTCCTTTCCACATAACGTAAAAGATCTAAACTCCTGTCCACACCAAGAGTTGATCAATAGCTGATAATATATCATTGATCTAACAGATAATAACAGGGATCGCCATTGTCCTTGTTCTCCCTCTGCTTGTGAGGAAAAGAAGAGGTGAAGCTCAATCGTATGTGAGCTGGGAATCTGTGAGAAATATGGGGTGAAAGGCTGTCTTGCAGGGCTGAACGACTCCCATATCATCAGCTACATGTGAATTGATAGGGTTTGCAGTTCCTCCACTCTGTTTTCTGATGTCACTGCCAACAGAAACATTGCTTTGAATCTCTTTTGAGCCACGAGTCTCTAAGCAGCCTTTGGAAAGTGAGCAATAAGAAAGTTCGAGCCTCCCCACATGAGCTGCAATATTGCATCTGCCATGCCTCTACGGGTTGACTGAGCCTTATAGAGAAACAATACATGCAGGGGGAACAGTACACTGCCCACATGGTTACAGCACAGACAGAAGACGCAGCAATCGTTGCTCCGACATATACATGCCACAGCCTGCACAGGAACAACCGTCTCTTTATTCCATCTGCACATAACGCCACTTCAAGCAGAGCATTACTGGCGCTGCACCTACCACTGATTCAGGCCAGATATCAGTGGCTTCAGCAATAGTGCTACACCTGAAACCGCTAAACATCCAAATCAGCCATTTTGTTGTGCTTTACAACCTCATCATGTTGTACACCAAAAGTAGTCCAGTGAACCTGTGGGTAGAACTATTCCACCATGCATTATGCTGGCTACCAGCAGCTGGCTCCAACAATGAAATCAAGAAGTATAATTTCCCATTTTCCATAAACCCTTTCATTGTATCAGGATCAGTTCTTACTGTTCAGTTATGGTTTTTGACCCAGTAGAATGTGATCTCCATGGAAAAAAAAAGCAGCAACATTTCTTTTTTAAAAATATTTTCACAGATTAAATCAAGGTTTCAGAAATCATAAAAGTGTTTTTTAATGAATCTATATTCTATGTAAAGTGATTTAATCCAGATTTGACCAGTCCCACTGTTGCAGACTTTAGTCCAAGACCTAGAATAGGATGATCTACATGCCAAAAAAGAAGCAAAATGGCTCCCTATGTATATCCTCTTAAAGGGGAACTCCGGCATTTTTAAACCTGGACCTTATTTCTGGCATGAAATACGTTCATCTACTCACCGAGAACAGTTTGGTGAAAGTCTGCGTCCTTCAGAAGATATTTAGATAACTGGAGATCCATATAACGGAGTGAACGGGGCTTAGAGGATGCAGCCTCTAAATAAGGCATTTCGACAGGGGGCTGAAGAGCACTCCGTGCTCTGTGACAGTCGGCTAACTTCACACAGAGTTTGCTGCTGATAGTTTTGTGCAATATGGCCGACATGGACGACAACTTTGAGTAAGATGGACGTCCTTACCGGAGTGAATAAGTTGTGCTGCAGCAGTGGGCGTCGATGACGTCATCCCAGTAGACGAGTGTGTAGAAATCCCTCCATTAGCTCTCCTATAGCCGCCAATAACAACAACACAGCAGCTCTGAGCTAACAGAGCTATAGCACACGTTCATTCATTCATTCTTCTTAAAGTATTGGTGAAATAAAGACAGATAATGCCTTATTTAGAGGCTGCATCCTCTAAGCCCCGTTCACTCCATTATATGGATCTCCAGTTATCTAAATATCTTCTGAAGGACGCCGACTTTCACCAAACTGTTCTCGATGAGTAGATGAACGTATTTCATGTCAGAAATGAGGTTTAAAAATACCGGAGTTCCCCTTTATTTCGCAAATCAGAAAATGTGCATTGGAATCCAATTTAAGTTACATTTAAGTGCCATTTGTATTGCATAAACTGATCAAGGAAATACATCATTATTGCAAGATTATAGAAGTTATTGCGAGGGAATGTAAAAAGTTTAAGAAAAAAATAAAAATCTTACCTTGTCCCTTAAGGGGCTCCATACACGTGAGATCCGGAGGGTAAATTGTAGAAATTGGGAGGGTGGTGAGTTATATCTACTGGAGATTACAGCAAGTCTCACAGGAGTGAATGTGCTCCTCACATATGAGAATACACCGAGCAGTTAAACATCTCCAAGAATTTCATGGTGTGGGACATCAGGGAAAACTAGTCTTTAACAGTTATCCCGCTGTCATAGTTACTCTTCACACTTTAATGCTGTTATACGTTATAGTCTGAGAAAAGATCAATATCCATCGATCCATTTTTTATACCCGCTTAATCCAGCTCAGGGTCACAGAGGGGCTGAAGCCAAGCCAGCTGTCATTGGGCGAGAGGCAGGGTACAACCAGTCCATCACAGGGTCACACAGAGCGTCCACTCACACTTACTCCTAGGGACAATTTAGAGTCACAGTTAAGCTGACACATGCTGTTGGGCGGTGGGAGGAAGCTGGAGAACCCACACATACACAAGATGAACATGGCACAGAAAAAAAAGCATGAAATAATCTTGCAAAATTCTGTTTATTAGAATGAAATAGAAAAGCTTAGGATACAAGGAGAAACACTGTATGATCATCGCTACCCCAAGAGATGCCACTAGTTAATGGCTCTTCCCAACTTGCTGTTGGATCCCACACCATGAACGGATAAATACAAATTTGAAAGTCGGTAAACTGAATAGCGAAGATTTATGACACTCGTGGAGAAATACACTCATCAAAGCAGACCCAATAAAGTGTGAACTAAAAGGTGCATCTCAGCTATTTTACCTGAAAAGATGAGCAGGGTCATGCTCTAACCTTCTGTGTTGTAAAAAGAAACTAAATGTGTGCGAGTCTTCCGTAGATTTCAGGTTTACTGCATTCATTTGTGCTAATTTGATCATTATTAACATTCAATTCAATAAAATTCTGTTTTATTTATCGAACACCAAAGCACAACAAATGGTGGCACATGTTAGAGGACAGATCAGCCAAGATACAGTCAGTACAATCTATTCCAATTGGTCCAATTCATACCAAGCCAATTGAAAAAAGAGAAAGCATGATGTGCACGTGTTTGAAAATCAGTGCAGGGTTTGAGGGTGTTATCTGGAAACCTGGACACTCTTAGAAATGCCATTTCTGACTGCTGCCAGACTCAAATTTGCATGGGATGGTAAATTCAGGCCGAGGAGCCCAAACTGGTTCAGAGCTGCTCATGTACTTTACAGGCCAATCGGTTTGTGGTCATGTGACTTTGTACAGGTCAGTCTGTGGTCATGTGACTTTGTGCAGGTCAGTCTGTGGTCATGTGACTTTGTGCAGGTCAGTCTGTGGTCATGTGACTTTGTGCAGGTCAGTCTGTGGTCATGTGACTCGGTATAAGTGGATCTGCCTGAGAGCTTCAGGGTCTACATCTCTGCCCAGGTAGATATCGTAGTCCACAGGAAGCTCCTCCACCCAGCCAGGCTGCAGCGGCATCTGATGAACACAAAGAGAATCCTGAGGACCGTCTGCTAAATGCTTCATGATTAAACCCACGGCTTCACTTGGACGTCTGCGAGTGAACTCATGCAGGTGTTCTTAAAGGCTTACTGATGCTTTTGTTTCCTTCACTGATTTTACCTGCAGGGCGTTGAGACTGTCCTGCAGACTGGGAACAGTGACCAGTAGAGATCCTCTCCTCCTGAAAGTCTGCATGATGAACTTCCATGCTCTGAACACACAGACACACACACACACACCTTTCCCTTAAGAGTGTGCACTTGAGTGCGTATTCTCTGTGCTTTTTCAGTGTCATTACCTGACTTGCTCCTTGGGCTCCATGAAGTACTCAAAGACATTGTTCATGATCAGAACATCGGCGCTTTGCAGGAGAACACTTTGCGTGCACATGTCAGCGTGGAGAACCTGCAGAGATCAGAGGTGGTTTCTACAGGTGTGTGAGCAGCCCGCACCTGGCTGCTGAGCAGAGTTTAGAGAAACAAACCTGGACTCTGTCCGTCAGCCCATACTTCTGCAGCATGTCGTTCTGCAGCCTGACGAACTCTTCATTCAGCTCAAGGCCCAGGAGCCGAGCAGCTGAGCTGTACACATAGCCCTAAACAAACCCAGTAAGAAACGGTTTAAGGTAGGACTGGGATTCCATTGAGCCAACAGGAAGTGGCTGTCATTTCTGAAATGGTTGCGTGTTCGTGTCAGTGTGATGACCTCTGACCCCGTACAGCACAGCCCCCAGTCTGGAGCCAACGTCCACCAGTGTCCGGCCACTTAGATCTGGAAGAACGTTCTGGAACAGGAACTGCAGCTCTGGCGCTGAGAAGGAGTGGGAGATAAAGTCTGCAGGAGGAAATGAAGACAACAGTGTGGTCTGAGGTGGGTTCATCAGGTTTCCTCTTTGGAACATTGTCTCTATGCACGAGATCGAGGTCGTCTCAGTTCCTCATCCGTAAATCCCTTTGGATCAACGTGTCTACAAAATAAAGTGAATCAAACTCACTATGCAGCATTGTGTTTGGTGACAATGCCGGTCCCAACCTATTTCAAGCTTTTTCCAGAGGAACAACGACCTCTCAAATCATCTTTTTGTTTGAATTATATCTATTCTTGTCACCCCATCTGCTCCTGTTTTTACCATCAATCCTTTGTGTCCTGAAGAATGCAAAAGAGACTATTCCCATTATAAAGAACGAGACCCGTAACAGTTTGTATTGCACCTTTTCTGTATTGTTGGTTGCTGTTGGCGACTGCTTTGCTATACAATCAATTATATTTAAAAATATGGTCTGTGCAAGTTCCATCTTCTGTCCCTCCTCAGCAGCAAATGTGGGTCAAACTCCGGTCCTGGAGGGCCGCTGTCCTGCAGGTTTTAGATGCTTCCCTGCTTCAATGCACCTGATTCAGATCAATGCATCATTAGCAGACTTGTGCAGAACTTAATGATCTTTTGAAGAGATCCATTTGATCTGAATCAGGTGCGTTGAAGCAGGGAAACATCTAAAACCTGCAGGACAGCGGCCCTCGAGGACCGGAGTTTGACATCCCTGGGGTACAGGTATCAAACAATAAATGGAGGTACTTTAAGGTATAAACATTTCAGGACAGTGACACAATAATGAATAAGGACTGTGTGACAGAGAGCAGGAGAACTGAAATAGTTGAGGCAGTAGATGAGATTTTTTGTCACTGTACAAAGTGCACACACACAAAAAAGTGCACTGCAGAACTGGTTTAAATTCATAAAAACAAAAAGTTAATAAATAAGTCCATTCACTCACACATATCTCTGTTACCATACACTCATTACACTCATTACCACACGCACAGTTAAAAAAGAGAAGTCCATCTGCACATCACTGCTGTGAAATGCTGCGAAATCTCTGCTCGCTTCGGTTCTGGGATAGAAACTGATCATGAATCTGCAGCAGCCTGAACAAGTGAAGGCAGGGTGGGATGACTCCTGAAAGAGCGTGCATGTTTTCTGTAGGCTGCAGGAAGTGATGTCATCCGGGGAAGGTCACTGTTAGCTTGTGATGTTCGGTGCAGTTTGAATGATTCTCTGCAGGGCGACAACGTCACACCAAGATGCCAGGAGTCTCATTGGAGCAGCGGCAGAGCTGTTGTGACAGGTTGATGTCCTCGAGATTTCTCAGAAAGTACAGCCACTACTTCCTGATTTGTGTTCGTCGCTCATGAGAGATCCGCTGAGATGTTTGTGCCCGGGAATTTGAAGTTTGACACCCTCTCTATCCTCTCCTCACTGATGTACAGTGGTGTGAAGACACCCGTTTCCTGCTGAAACCGATCTGTTGGTTCTCTTGTTTCCTCGATATTCAGGGTAAGATCACTGTCTGTAAACCATCCCCTGGATCTCCTTACTTCCACAGCTGGAATGGAGTCACGAGTGGACAGAGAGTAGAGGAGCAGGCTCACATACAGCGCTGTGGGCTGAGTAACGGGCCTATACTGAGCGTCTGTGGCCACTTTGTTAGGAAGCCCATTTTTCACAGGCAGATATTGTGCTGGACGCCCAGAGAAGGCATCTTACAGTCCGGCCTGGGCACACACTCTCCTGGGTAAGATGTATTAAATGCGAAGCTGTAGTCCAGAAACAGCAGCCGTGCATACAACACTTGTTCCAGGTGGTGTAAAAAAGCATTTTATACATCCATTGATGTGTTGGTCCTGTATGCATACGGATGGGGGTCCAGGGTGGGTGGCAGAACCAGCCTCTCCACACACATTTCTCACTGGTGCTGTAATCATTGTAATCATCATGCTTTGGCAAAATGATCGATGTCCTCAGGTCGATCGAGACAGTTCACAGTAGCAGAGAAAGGTTAAAGAGACTCGTAACTACCCCACCTAACGCTACAGCACAGTCTCTGAGGACAGTATCAGTGCCAGCTGCTTTCTGTGGGCTCATTTTACATCAGCAGAATGGCCCATGATGGCCCATAAACTGGGTTGAGCTGCTCTACCATGAGGTGCTGCTGCTGGTCAGGCCGCTGATGTTATTTTGTCTTATGATGTGGTGCAGCTCCCGTCATGCCCAGCAGTGGTTGGAGTTACCAAAATGCCACCTCAGCATCCCTTATGGCCCTTTTTAGGTTGGCCCCCGGCTGCTTTGTGCAGCCTCATGTCACCACACCAGAGAGCAGCGTGACAGGTCGACAGCAGAAGCTGCACATCTCTGCTCATCCATGGCAGCATAATACAGAGTCAATATGGTCACCCTCAAAAGGTCCTGCAGCTTGTCAGAAGCCCCCTCTGGCCACACTTGTATTTCTTTGAATGTAGGTTCGACTGTTTTCACAAATGCTTGAGTCAAAAACGGGGAGATGTGGTCAGCCTGTCTAAGATGGGGTCGGCGTGTTGCTGTAACCATGGTGAAGTGTGTTTGCTCCTCTGGTGGGACAGTGGACATGCTGATTAAATTTAAGCCTTTAGCTTGGTTACCTTCCATCACAAGCACTCCATCGGGGTGGGCCTGCTGTTGCTAAGCGCAAACAGCCCAGGACTGCTGTACTGTTAGCAGATAGCAGTGACAGCTATAACCTCTGTGGGGGGCGACATCTTACTTATATTCTCCCGGTCCGGGGAGCAGCGATGCTCAGTTATCACAGCATTTCTGCACCAGCTGTTGTTCATGGAAACACACAGTCCACCTCCTCTGGTCATACCGGAGTATGTCGTCCTATTGGCTCATCTATGATTACCGTAGCATAGCAGTCAAGGATGCTTTTCTGCGTGGATGTAGTGAGTTCCAGCTCCGCGAAGCCTTGTGCAGGTCTCTGCTTAGTCTGACTCATATTCCAGCTTCTGCTTCCTCTCTCTGCGCCGCCACAAGGTCATTTCACGGAGATCCCGGTGGTCTGAAAAGCTCCAATGGGAAGTTATGTCTGGGGTCTTCCACATTAAATATACAGCAGCCGGGCATCAAACCGATGACAAGTAGAGTATTTTCCATATGCCAGTGTGGCACACAATATAAGGCAAGGCATCCTGCTATCCAGAATCAATTCTAAGAAGGACTGAAACAGCCAGAATCTGAAATTATATTAAAAAAATATATGAAATGGCTAAATTAATATGTTTATATGATAAATGCCGCTAAAATTAAATGAAAAATAATTAATGCAAAAATAATTGAAAAGAATGTGAAATAAATTTCTCTGCTTCAGTTTCTAACTACATCTAAGCTTGTGTTGATGCTGTTTATTCACTATGCCACTTCTTTTTTAGATATTTTATTTGGAATAAATAAAAATGTTCTTTATTCATTTCTTACTCCTGTATTTATTTCTGTATTATTTTCCTTTACATCATGATGATCCATTCATTGCCTCCAAACTATGTATTTCTGTATTTAATTTTGATTTCACCGTAAAATCATTAAGTTTCGTTTTTGTAATTTATTCTATTTATAAATGTATTTATTAGTCATTTCCCCTTTGCATTTCTCTTCGGATGTGCAACCAAATGGGGTTAGTTTTGGACGGCTCAGGTGAAGGGGGGTGTGAGGAGTGCTGCGGAGCTTGGTTGGCTTGTAGGACACCGAGGAGAGCCGATGGCAACAAACGGAACAAGCTGTTCAAGGCTCCAACATCTGCTGAAGAAAAAACTTTGGTGTGGGAGGAAATCAGTGAGGCTATGGATCGTGACTTGGTTGGTTTCAAATAGATTATGGAACTGTCAGAAGCCCCAGGTGGGGGCAGCAGGTAGGGGACTCGCTTAACTAACCTATCCCGAAGGCTGGGGTCACTGAAGGATATATATATATATATAGATATATGCCCACTTTGACGCCTGTAACTCAGCTGCACAGAGCTTAGGCGTTTTTGATATGTTGTGATGGGTTTTGCCATTTTCAATTCTAACATCTTTAGCTGCATTTTTGATGTTGTCAACATTTTTTGAGGTGATGGCAGTTTATCAGCATTTATTATTCGTATGGCCTAAGGATCAAAACAATTAAAAGGTGGTTTTGAGAATATTTTTCAAGTTCTGATCCTCGTGTACCAAACATCTAACACACATTTCAGTTTGGTTAGCAACAGAAATGTGCTCCCACCCAAAGGTGCAGTCCTGATGGATCCACAGCTGAGACAGTAGGTCCTGCTCATGGCCCCCTCGGCACATAGAGTGTCCACCTGCTCATCACTGTACAGAAAGCTGTCCACGTGAACTGTTGGGCGTGTCTGCTGCTGCATCTGAGACAAATTACACGACATTCAAACACAAAGAAGAATTTATAAGAATTATTTTTTAAAGCTCAGAAAATAAGTGAAAATATCAATAAAATAAAAAAAACTGCTGAGAAAAAAGAAAAAAGCCAAGAACGAATGCATGAAGCTGATCATGAATAGAAGGATTCGGCCTCTATAATAACGCATGGGAAGGCTCCGATGATCTGTTTAGAAGAGGAACCAAGCACAATGCCACGAGCGTTACTAAAGTGATGAAGGGGATTCTCTGAGGATCTCTGAGATTATTTCTAGCAGTGCGTCACATAAAGGTAATTCAGCAAGGTGCAACAGTGCCAACCACTAAACATCTGTGCTGCCCATGAACCAAATTTAAACAGTTCAAATTAAAACAGTATACAGAAGCAGTAAGGTCAAAAGTGACCGCATTCTGGGGAAATAAATCAAATTCAACTTGAAAATGATCTGTAAAACCATTTTAATATGTTATAAGAGCCAATGCTAACTGCAGGAGATGACAATGAGCTTCCACCAATGCAGAAAAGCTGAGTCCTGTGGACTCTTTAAAGCGTGCAGTGGGCAGTACCTTGTGGTGGGCTGCAGTCTCAGAGGGTAACATAGCATCCAGAGGTAATCTGGCTCTTAGGTCATCTGCTATGTTCTGCAGTATCACCTTCTTGTTGTCTACCAGCAGGTCATCCAACTCATCTAAAGGAGGAAAAAAACACATGAAATAAGCTAAATATACACTGTATGCATGGGGCTGGGCGATATGAACCAAAACGGAAATACACGATATATTTAGGCTGAATATCGATATACGATATTTTCTGTTTGGAAGTATTTACATTAAAGAATTTCACTAGACATGGAGCAACACAAACATCTCCCTCATATCCCCAACATATTCTCCAGTGTTCATCCCCCTGAACACTGGTGCCCCCGGAGGCTGTGTGCTCAGTCCACTGCTGTCTGCAGACAGTACATCAGAGCTAGGACTCATCCCCCACAGGGACGGGATGGTGTACCAGCTGGAGGTGGAGAACCTGACACGGCGGAGTGGGAACAAAAAGCTCATCCTCAACATCCAGAAGACTAAGGAGATGGTTGTGAATTTCTGCAGGACTGGTTCCCCCCCCTCATCTCTGCATAGATGGAGCAGCTGTGGAGACAGTATCCTCCACCAAGTACCTCGGGGTACACTTGACCAACACCACAGCTGTCATTAAGCTAAGCTAACCAGTAGGGGTGTGACGAGATCTCATGCCACGAGATCTCGCGAGATTAAACTCCATAATATTTCTCGTTGCGTTAAAAATCTGTCTTGCGAGATTTGTGAGCTATCCAAAGTTTTATTTGTGACCTGTGGGGGCAGTAATGTGCCTTTGCTACATCTAGCCTGCCAGAACCTAAAGAAGGAGAAGAAGAAGAAGAAGAAGAAGAAGAAGCGGCGCAGGAGGGGAAGCAGCAAGCAGCCAGAATGAAAATACCAGTATTACCACTGAAGATGCTGCTATCGCTATGGAAACGGCAGGACACATCTCCCATGAGTCTGAGCAGAGCAACAAAACCCTAATAATAATCTAATGGGATTCTTGCCTTCAGTTATAATGAAACATTTCAAAATGCATGTGCAACTCTGTTAAATAAAAGTCTGTTGGTCCAGTCATTTTGTCATCGTAGTTTTCTTAAAATCTCGTCTTAAAATCTACCAGTTCACCAAGAACGCAGTTATATTAAATCTTTAAATTCAGAATCTTGTTATAGTCAGACTGGTGTAAAGAGGTCTTATATATTTGTTCTAAATTAATCATTTCTTGTTCAATTTGTGAGCTTTTTTCTTTGAGGTTTAAAAAGAGATGATGTGTCCTCTCATGGAAGCTTTAAGCGTTTCCCAGAGAGTGGAGTCATTTGTCTCCAAAGCTTCTCTGAGCTTTTTCTTAATGTATTCCTGAAAACATAGTGATGGAAGTAATTTGGGGTTGAATCTCCACTTCTGTTTGGGTTTGGAGACAGAATCTGAAGCTGCAGAGTAACGGGACTATGATCAGAAATCAATATGCTGTGATCATTTGTGTTACTGATATTTAGGATTGAACTGGCCTCTGCAATAAATAATCCATTCTGGTATGTGACTGATGCACGTGCGAGTAAAAGGGATACTCCTTTTTGTCAGGGTGTTGCATTCTCCAAATGTCTCCCATGTTTCTAGATTTAATCAGAACAGGATTAATTGTTAGAGGAGCTTTAGTAGATGATCTGTCTAAAACTGAATCCAAACAACAATTAAAATAGTCTGGAAGTAAATCAAAAACACAGGATGAATAGAAACAGGACTTTTCCACCCGGAGCACTGACAGACCGGACTCCTCCATGTGCGTCTCACGTGCGCCCCCCCACGTCACGATAACTTTAACCAAGATTGCGTAGCACAAGACAGATAAGTTTAACTTTAAGAATCCACTTGTCATGACACGAGTCCGGTTTGCTCTGTGGTTCTTCTCTTTTCTGAGCTGGACTGAACTTCTATCTTCAGGATTATTCCTCCGGTTTGAACACGAACCTGAGATGGATGCAACTCTGCATGCTGACACTAACCTGAGATTAAACGTGGAACAGAACTGTGCTCGTGTTACCCCTGACAACCACATCTCTCACCAGTGAGGTGTGCACGCTTCACCTGAGTTTCTGATCCAGTCCAGCAGCTTCGGGAGCTCAGACGGCCTCACTTTGCTCAGCAGCTCCTGCAGCTGCAGCTTCACCTCAGTAAAACTCATGCTGAACTGATAAAAACAGTTATCCCGCTGCCCAGACTAGACAAACGTCACAAGGTAAAAACGAGCCAAATGACTTTCTTCTTCGGGCTTTTGGGGCAAACGGCGTCCTTTCATCACTGTTACTGCCCCCTTCTGACCGAACCGTCCACTGCAGGCTTCTTGTTCTTGAATTTTATTGCCAACGATTTAGTGCCTTTTGTTGCTCCTTGAGCCACTTTATCTGCCATTTAATTTCCTTTGACAACATTATGAGCTGGGACAGATCAATATATAGTAATAAACCCAAACCTGAGAACACTACAATGTTAGTCATATTTCTATCAGAAACTTTGGTGTGACTTATGCTAAAGTTGAACTTATTGATCTTAATTAATTATTAGTACTCATGACAACTGAAGAAATTGCTTCAAATTTAACCAAAGGCTTAAACATATCAGTTCTGCACTGCGAGCTGTGCATGCATCAACATTCATATCAAGAGTTATTCCATTCAATTGGCATACTGCAGTGTTAGCTACGCTATATCGTCATAAGTCTCCAGTTCAACTTCCAGTTTTCATACTATGAATGCAAATGTTAACCCAACAGGTTAAGAGCTATTACAAGAGTGGCAATCAGCATGCTTCTGTGTTAGACCCAGAATTGAACTTTGTAGACTTAAAGCTTGATAATTAGCTACCGAACAGATGAAGTGGTAATTGCACAGATATACTTGTAAGCAAAGTGAGCTACACTAACTAATTCTACTAATTCTGAAACACAGCAGTGAAGAAAAACTGTAGTTTTGTATAGCTGCAAAAAAGCTAGTTGTTAAAAACTTGCAATATTGGACATGGTCTGTAGGTTTTGCTGTGGATTTTGTCTTATGTTTTCTGTTGATCTTAATTTAGATAAGCTTGTCTAGGCCCATGTTCATTGATCTTGTCTTACTGCTGTTTACTGCTTAATAACTGGTGTGTATTCATGTTCTGTATTGTAGTTCACTTTATTCTTTATTACTTCCTCCTTTGTATATATTCAGCCTGGTTTCCTTTGTTCATCGTCAGATCATTGTCATTCCTCCAGGTTCCGGTTTCCTTGTTTCTGCTCAGCTTCTTTGTATTTGGATTTCAGTTTTGTGTGGATTTTAATGTTATTTTCCCCCACTCCTGAAGTGCCCTTGGTTTCTGCAGGTGAGCAAATGTGCAATCTGTCCAAAATTGATTATTGCAACTGGGATCTGACCATTTTTTTAATATAGTTTTGTTTGAGATCCCCATTTGCCTTTCCTTTGTCTTTTGTATTCACGGAAATTATCGCACAAGATGGGGCACGTGTATCCTGTACAGGTAAAGACAACGTTCATATTAATTTCATACACATGAGAGCCCTTGTGACATAGGACCATAGAATAAACACATAATTAGTGGAAGTGGGATGATTTTAGTTTTCTTATCAGGTCAGTTTTACTTCTACTTCTCCATAAATTCAAAATAGCGGCCCTTGTGTTTTTAGTAATCGAGGCCATTAAAAGTATAGCTCCTGTTCACAGTTTATTGTAAGTGTACAGACAATTATCATAAGATCATTTTAAAACACCAAAATTCACAGGCAGATTCTGAAGTAACTTTTCTTCTGTTTTTAAGTAGATTCATGACATTAATTTGATTGGATAGCAGAAAATATTAGCCGACTGATAAGAGAATAGTCTAAACTCTGTCAGCATCCTCTCTATCCAGTGTAGGGAAACTTGAGGAGTGCGGCCTCCCCAGGGCCAAGCCGCAGATTCGTCAGGTCCACGCTGCTATCTTGAGGTAGGACACTGCTGTTGGTGCTGAGGACAACTGCAGCATGCCGGGGCACGAGTGCATCACTCAGCAGCAGCAGCGTTGCTTCCTCTGCTGCCCAGTTGAAAGCAGCCAGGTAACGAGCACTCTGATCCCACACCCGCAGGTATGCAAGGGAAGAGGAGGAGTTAGAGAGGAGGACGAAATCTCCATACAGCAGGGAGCGCTCTTTACCCCGCAGCTCACTCACAGTGCGGAAAAAACGACGACATGACAGACGCTCAGCCTGCTCCTCCTGCAAACAGAGAGGAGACATGCATGTACATAAAATATTAATGATACAACTTTGACCTGCAAATAAGTACAACACAGTGAAACCCTGCTCCTCCTGCACAAAGAGAGTGACGTGGTTACTACACAATTTCACTGTTTAACCATCAGCAAAGCTTCAGAATCATCTTGAATAATTACTAATGTGTAAGACAAGTCATCCGGAGTCAGATACAGAGAGAAAATGTACACACAATGAGTTGTTCTGCTCATTCTGGATTTCTTTTTAATAACCGGATAATTTTATTTGTGTAGAAGTAAAGAGGTACAAAAAGTTTCAATCTCTAGAAAAGACAAGATGCCAAAATATATACCTATATGTACATTTTTGTCACAAAGCTGTGGTGTGGCTTGGCAAGAATGTAGGACCCGGATGCAGATATATATATATATATAAAGAAAAACTTGATTTATTCGGATACAAAACAAAACTATGAACATGAAAACTCACAAAACAAACTTGAACTATGATAAAAATGATAAGGACTATGGACAAACTTAACATGACCAACCTGAACACAAATGATGGGGACATCAATGATGGTGAGGATCTGGCAAAGTGCCAGGGGAGACCTGGAAGCTAAATACTGAAGGGAGGTGATTGGTGATGGAGTGCAGCTGAGGGGGAAAGCAAAGGTGACCTGAGTGAACTGATGATCAAGAGTGACTGAGGGGAAACATGGCAAAAAACTATCGACTAAATATGAACCTAAAACATGAAAACAAAAACTATAATCATGGCAGAAAAATATCAAGAAACAAAAACACAACAAAACCCAAGGATGTGACCATTTTGACCAATCTGTGGGGCCCGCATACTGCAGGTTACTACCTCAGACACACAGTCTCTGTGCGTCACATACTGAGGTTGGCTGGTGAGGTAGTCGATGGGCCATGCAACCAAGTGATGGTATTGAAGGCACTGGAAAAGTAAAAAAACACGACTGTGCCCCCGGCGCTCTCGAGGTGAGAAAGGGCCCGTTGCAACAGGTAGACGACGGCATCATCCACCCCGATGTGCAGCCGGTAGGCAAACTGCAGCAGGTCCAAGTCGCTTCTGATGAGCAGATGAAGGTGGTCCAGTATGATCCTCTCCATGGCCTTCATCAGGTGTGAAGGGAGCCCGACTCCATCTCAAGCCAAGATAGCAGCGCGTTGACATGCAGCGGCCACACCAGAGTCCAAAGTTGGTGTTTATGTTGTGTTTTTTTTACCACCGGAATGCTACAGATCGGAGGACATGCAGCAAACCATGTGGCCTTTGCCTGCTACGCAAACCTGCTATGCAGAGCAGAGCCTCAGCACCTCAGCCCGCAGTCTCACCCAATGTTGGTTGCCGGGGGAGAAGCCCTCAGAAGTGGTGTGTGAGAAACCGAAAGCGCAGCAAAAGGGCAGGAATCCGGGCTAGGTGGAAAGCCAGTGAGCTGTCCCTTCCATCCTGCTCGCAAATGTCTGCTCACGAGACATCAAACTGGACTACATCCAACGGAAGTTCAAAGACTGCAGTGTTTTCGTCTTTGTGGAGACCTGGCTGAACAACAGTGTACCAGACTCCGCTATTCAGCTACCAGGACTGCTCATTTTTCGAGCCGATTGTCGTGTAAGACTCGTGGAGGTGGGTTGTGCAGATATGTAAACACTGAATGGTGCAGAAATGTGGTGCTTGCATCCAACTACTGCTGGCCAATAGAAACTGTTTCTGACTCTGTTTGTTGTTGTTGTCATGAATCTGAAGGCTGTAGATGTTATTAGCCTGCCAGGATGTGGATGTGGGTAGGACAAAATAAGCAACATAAAACACTGGAACATGACTCCTATGTCCAGGAGTTTGGTCAATATGTGGATTTTGTGACGAGGGGGGAGAATGTACTAGACTGTGTTTACACAAACATCACTGGAGCCTACCAAGTTAAGCCCTTCCCCCACCTGAGACACCTGGGACACTGTTATGCTAATTCCTGCATACCAGCTCCTAGTCAAACACATCAGACCAAGCAGGAGGGAGACAAGGACCTGGCCTGAGGAAGCAATGTCAGCCCATGGACACTCTCCATGTGGGATGCATAGTACCTTCTAGTCAGTAGTAGACTCTTCTAGTCACCTTCAGTGCCAGTGGACACAGTGTGAATTGTCTCACTTGCTGCTGCCGTATTGGCCACCGGCGGGATTTAAACAGTTATTGTGACGGTCAAATGCTAACAGCTAGTAACTCCACATCCCGTGTACAACACCACTCCTTGACAGCGGTGGGCCCCGGTTTACACCATCGCTCATTCACATACATTACAATCCCCTCACCTTTCCTCTTGCTGGTCTTCCTGCAACACCACTGTGTCAGTTGCAGTAGTGCTGTTTGGCAAATCATTGGCGTATACATCTTGCACACTGATTCAAACACAGACTAGATACACACAGATAGAGAAGGAATTACTTGTTTTTGCTTGCAACAAGTTTTACAACTACAGCCACCAGCCTTTGGCCATTGTCCACAACAATCCTTTTTCACAGTTCCAGCATACCTGCAGCACATGATGTTCAGACTGCAGATATTCAACTTGACTCTCGACCAGAAAAAGGCCAAAAAACTTGGCCAACACCCTTTCCCATGCACCTAGGCATGGTGTCTTTCCCCTGCAGGGCAAATTGGATGAGTTTGATTTGATGGCAGTTCAGCTGATATCTCTCGGACGCCCCAGTTGTGGACACCATCCCCCAGACACTCAGCCATTTCATCCAAAATGGATGGCCAAAGCTTCTGTGCAGTATACCCACTGAAGTGAGACCATATTTTGGTTTTTGTGATTGTTGATGACATCATCATAAAAGGAGACGGAGCAGAAAAAAAACTGCACAAAAAGAATGGCAAGCGTAAGTGTGTTCTCCACATCATTGTGCAATTATATTGAGGCTACTGTCCAAGCATGTAGTATCTGCAACAAAACCTCCCCAACAAAAGGAACCACAAAGATTACGAGCAGTCCCTGACCTGCCTTGGTCTGCTATTGCTTCAGGCATCTTTAAATTAAACCACCATCATTATCTTGTGCTTGTGGACTCATGCTCAAGATGGTTTGAGCAGATTATCGTCCCTATGTGTGATCAACAAGCTAAAACAACTCTTTTCAGGTGACAAGCAGTCCTGAGTACCACAGTTCAATGGCTTCAGTGAGAGGGCTGTGAGGAGTGCAAACTAACTACTGGAGACAACTAAGAGAGATGGAATAGTTTTCTAGTTGAGCCTGCTGAACATGCCCGAGATAAGATCCTGGGTTCACTTGCACGAAGGCTTTTTTTCCAGGTGGACTCAAACGATCCTGCCTATATGCAAAGAGCTCTTAAAACGAGCAGCAAAACCAACAGCCAGCTCCCAAAGAAACGCACGGTCCAGAAACACTGTTTCCAGAAAACCTCCTGCTCCCTTAACACTGACCCAAGTGATGAGACTCCAAACGCAAAAAGGACATGACAAAATAAGAGTGGTGAAGGCGAGGAGCCACGATCATATGGGGGTAGATATCATAGAAATACAATATAGACTGTATTAATGTCACATTCTGCCAGCTTATCACATCTGCAGATGAGCCATCTTCCACAATATACACCTGAGGCACATATATATATATAAATATGTGTGTGTGTGTGTGTGTGTGTGTGTGTGTATATTGCTGGGATGATGATGATGTTTACCTGTAGAGTCCCATTCAGCTCCTCGTCAGAGTCCCAAAGCATCTTGGGAAACTTGGTGTCCTTTGATGGAGGTGAAAATTTGTCAAAACCAAACAAAAATTAAAACGATTCAATTGCAGTAATAATCAAAGATCGCATTTTAACTTGAGATGCTGATGTAATTGCAGTTAAAATGCATTTTGGCTCTATGTTCTAGAAAAGTGAGGAACAGCAGCATCACAGACGAAATGTCTAAATAAGATGTCTGTTCTTCAGTATTCACACGTCTCACCTGGTCCATGAGGCCAATCTCATCTCCATAATTGAAGATGGGTGTCCCTGGTAGTGTCATCAGCAGCAGCAGGTGCAGTTTGACCAGAGCTTGGCTCACTAGTGAGCCCAAATGACCCTCTGCCTGCCCCCCCAGACTCCACGCTAGCTTGGTCTGATTGTGGGACGAATACAAGTACTGAATGGCCTGAGCACGCTCCATAGCATCCGTGGCACCAGAGGAAAGGACCCTGGAGATCAGTAGGTCAACTCCAGTTGAGGAGAGGAGGGCAGACACATTTTCAGCAGAGGAGCTGTCTGTGACACCAATTAGGACTCTGGAAAACACATTCACAAAGGATTTATATACAGTTACAGATGCTCTGGGCTATCTCTACGAATGAAAGGAATTAGGAAAAGTTATCCAATACAAAGCTTAAAATGAGTTATCTTCTTGGAGTCATCAACACACCGACAACAAGCTGCTCCTTGGGGATGATGCAGTGTGTAGGTTGATTTTGACGGGTAAAAAGGTTGATTTAATTTGGAAAAAGAACTCAGTGAGGCAATGCAACACTGCATCCATTTATAATCCCAACAATGAACTCTCCTGGCAGATAATATGGACGCTAAGTCACAGCTAACAGCAGCCATCTCAGGCACAGAGACTCTCCTACACGGTGACACGTCCAGGATTACAGCTCATCCTGTTTATAACCACTATAATACCTCCACCTTTACTTCTGCCCCTGATGCCTTTGTCTGCATGTTTCATCTTTAAACCCCTCTCTTGTGGAATAAGCTGCCAGTAAATGTCCAGGAAGCAGACACCCTTTCCACTTTTAAGATTAGGCTTAAAACTTTCCTTTTTGATAAAGCTTATAGTTAGGGATGGCTCAGGTAATCCTGAAACATCCCATAGTTCAGCTGCTATAGGCTTAGACTGCTGGGGGACCTCATCTGTCACACCTTTCCTCCTTTGCTCTCTTTTTCCCCCTGTTTAATTTCTCAAATGATATAATGTACATGTGACATTATTGTGGTTATTAACTTGTGTTTCCCTGTTCCAACAGGTATCCTTTGAATGGTGTTATGGTGTTTTTCCCCCCTCTTTTCCCTCTTTTCTGTCTTCTCAAACCCCAGCTGGTCGAGGCGGATGGCCACCCTTCCTGGTTCTGGTTCTGCCAGAGGTTTCCTCCTGGTTCTGGTTCTGCCAGAGGCTTCTTCCTGAGTCTGGTTCTGCCAGAGGTTTCTTCCTGGTTCTGGTTCTGCCAGAGGTTTCTTCCTGGTTCTGGTTCTGCCAGAGGTTTCTTCCTGTTAAAGGGAGTCGTTCCTTTCCACAGTCCCTCAGGCTCAGGACGGGAGATTGGACTGAAGACACGTTTCGGTCCAATCTGTTGGTTTCCTTAGCTGGGATATTAATTTTTGAATTGGCTCCATATGAATTCATTGGATTATGATTACAATGAATTGAATTCCAATTGGCTTGAATTGGACTATATTATTTAAGTGCCTTGAGATGACAAATTGTTGTAATCTGGCGCTTTATAAATAAAACTGAACTGAATTGAATTGAAACCAATGTTTTGCAGTTCAGTGGAAAATTACGCACAGAACTACTGTCACTTGCTGAAAAACTTGCTGCCGCTGTAGTGCAGCACGTTCCAGGATCCCCCAAAGTCACATGTTAATTTCAAATGTTTCTTGTTTGGTCTATTTGGGTGAAAAAACCTTTTTCTTACCTGTTGTTGGGGTACTTGTTGGTCCCATTCTGAACGATGGCTCGAATGTCGGTCCACAGAAGTGGAACCACGCTGGCTACATGCTCCACCCCCAATAGCTGGATGCCGTCTACACCTTCATTCAGCCAGAATACCAGAGCAGACTGACAACACAATCAGACACTTCATTCAAGACTTTTTACAATTTCTGTAGCAGCAAGATCCATTTTTAATGCTTTACAACTTGCAAACTTTTGTATTTCACGGCAAATGGAAAATCTTATAATAATCCCATTTCCTCCGTGTTTCTTTCACATATGAAAAACAAGTTTCTCTGGTTTGTGAAAATGTGCCTTCATATATCTACATGATGCACTCAGCTCTGGCAGAAACGAGGAGTTGCAAGATATTGCTGTTTATGCGTATAGATAGATAGAAGTTTAACTGAACAGGATACTTTTCAGTATTTGGTTGGGAATATCTCTTTTTTAATTGTGTCTGGCACTGCATGTACTTGCTGTGGCCACCGTATTGCATACAGTGCATCAGCTGAAATGTGGCATGTGCTCCTGCACAGGACTTATGCATGAAGTGAAATTGTGTAGAACAGCTGTGTTTTAAGGAGTTGGTGAACAGCCTCTTTCATTTGCAACCAGTCTGTGGGCACCTTGGAACACACACCAGGGAGTACTACATCTGATATTATTGCATCTTTGTAGATAACGATTTCCAATGTAGTCCAACACGGAGTCATATTAAATCTAGAATCTGTATGTGAGGTCAGATCCGATTCAGATTATTGACACGAATTGTTCGTAAGCACAGCAGTGAGAGTCCTTACCTTCAGTCTCTCTGCTACATTTGTCATACTGCTGCTTGAGAACCAGGGTCCAGAGGATCCCTGATAGTTTGGAGTCAGATCCAAAACCACAGAAATACCTACACAGGTTAGAAAAACAGAAGGACTAAATACAAATTTAATTAAGTACTCTAAGCACACTGATGGTACTGAAGTTAGCATTTTTCAGATTTTATGTCTTTTTTCTTCTTAAAATACACTGTACTGCCAAAAGTATTGGCTTATCTGCCTTTACACGCATATGAACTTAAGTTCTTACTCCAGAGGGTTTAATATGATGTCAGCCCACCCTTTGCAGCTATAACAGCTTCAGCTCTTCTGGGTGAGCTTTCCACAAGGTTTAGGAGTGTTTATGGGAGTTTTTGACCATTCTTCCAGAAGCTCATTTGTGAGGTCAGACACTGATGTTGGACAGAAGCCTGGCTCTCAGTCTCTGCTCTAATTCATCCCAAAGGTGTTCTATCGGGTTGAGGTCAGGACTCTGCAGGACAGTCAGGTTCTTCCACACCAGACTGGCTCATCCATGTCTTTATGGACCTTGCTTTGTGCACTTTGTGCTTTGTGTGCTGTCGTTCCCAATCCATTTTGTTTTAATACCACTGACAGTTGACTGTGGGATGTTTAGTAGTGAGGACATTTCATGACTGGACTTGTTGCACAGGTGGCATCCTGTCACGGTACCACGCTGGAATTAACTGAGCTCCTGAGAGCGACCCACTCTTTCACAGATGTGTGTAGAAGCAGTCTGCATGTCTAGGTGCTTCATTTTATGCACCTGTGGCCATGGAAGTGACTGGAACACCTGAACTTAATTATTTGGATGGGTGAGTGAATACTTTTGGCAGTATAGTGCATGTTTCAGACAGCAAGAAACAAAAAAATAATTACATTTATTGTGTTTCAGAGGTTGCATCTTTTTGGATTAAGTCTGAAAATAATAATACAGATCAAGCTAGAGACAGAGCAAAAACTGTCTTTGTGATCCTCATGGAAACTCCTACATGTCCTTTCATCTCTTTGTCACTTAAAAAAAAGAGAAATTGTATTCTTTACAATCAACCTGTAATAACACCTTCATTTTATGACGTTAAAATATGCTAAACAGAAGAACCTTAATAAAAAACAGCTATAAGGGACACTGTTCGGTGTTGGAAGACTTAACATTTGTCTGCCTGAGGACTTAAAATCCTGCCCGATGCTTCAATTATGCAGATGAAGATCAATTTGGAGATTAAAATGATTAAAGAACATGTTACAGCGCATCCTGTGGGTGCAATACCTCAAATATTAGACTATAATGGCAGATGTGGATATGTTTGGGACTCTGTAGCAAAGTTTCATGGTGCTTGATCTTATGTTTCTTTTTTCAAGACAAACCGTTTGAGGGGAGAAAAATGAATCATATTAGTACTTAGAACAAAAGTGTGAGGACCTCACCTTTTCTGTGGGCTACATGGAGCAAACTTTTGAACTGATCTAAGTTTCCAGCCTCAGGTGAAATCTCCTCAAACCTCAGGCTCATATCTTCATCAGGCGGAGCGATGTGAATCGGTCCTACCACCAGACCTTTGACCTTCAGCTCAGACAAACTGTTGATCTTCTGCTCCAGACCTGACACAAGGGAAAAAAGGCAAATTTAAATGTTAGTTTTTTTAGCTTTATATTTCTTTGCATTTTATTTTTCGCTGTGTGTGACATCATCAGCTAAGCTGCTGTATAAAACACTCCAACCCGCTGATGGAAACACCTTCCTCTCTGCTACACTTCCAACTTTCTACATGTTTGTCAGCTGGTTTATATTTTATTTTGTTATCTGTGACAGCAGCTGATCTCCAATAAGAATTAATACTGCAGTGATATAACTTCCTTTTAGAATTAATAAAGTATTATCGAATTCAGACTTGTCCATGGTGTACCCCGCCTCTCGCCTAATGACCGCTGGGATAGGCTCCAGCCCCCCCTAGCGACCCGACTGACGGATTAAGCAGGTATAGAAGATGGATGGATGGATTATCGAATTTAACAAAATTTTATTCAATTAAACTGCCCATGACCATGTGTTTCTATGTGTTTTGTGTGTGATGAACGCATGAACCGCCACTTTGTGTCTCCCAGTCTCCAGCCCCCACAACACTTAATAGGATGAAGGCGGTTTAGATGATGGACAGATGGATGAATGGATGGATGGATGGAAGGATGGATGGATGGATGGATGGATGGATGGATGGAAGGATGGATGGATGGATGGATGAATGGATGGATGGATGGAAGGATGGATGGATGGATGGATGGATGAATGGATGGATGAATGGATGGATGGATGGATGAATGAATGAATGAATGAATGGATGGATGGATGGATGGATGGATGGATGGAAGGGTGAATGAATGGATGGGTGAATGAATGAATGGATGGATGGATGGATGGAAGGATGGATGGATGGATGAATGAATGGATGGAAGGATGGATGGATGGATGGATGGATGGATGGATGGATGGATGGATGGATGAATGAATGGATGAATGGATGGAAGGATGGATGGATGGATGGATGAATGAATGAATGAATGAATGGATGGATGGATGGATGGATGGGTGAATGAATGAATGGAAGGATGGATGGATGGATGAATGAATGGATGGATGGATGGATGGATGAATGAATGAATGAATGAATGGATGGATGGATGGATGGATGGATGGATGGATGGATGGATGGATAAATGGATGGATGGATGAATGGAAGGATGGATGGATGGATGGATGGATGGATGGATGGATGAATGAATGAATGAATGAATGGATGGATGGATGGATGGATGGATGGATGGATGGATGGATGGATGGATGGATGGATGGATGGATGGATAGATAGATAGATAGATAGATAGATAGAGGGATAAATCATGACCTCACCCTTCAGGTTGTGCGTGTCACTGAAGGCGTGGATGCTTCCGATCTGGTACAGTGGACCATCATTCCACCAGTTGGTGGTGGGTAGTTCTCTGCAGCCTGGAGCCTGCAGGATGATGAGGACGGCCCCCACCAGCATCCCCAACCAGCCAAGCCAGAACACCAGCAGCAGACCCCAGCGAGTTCTCACCCAGCTGAGAATCAAGAAAAGTGAGGCTAGATTAACATCTACCCAGGACCCTCAGACACACCAGAGCCCCAAAGTCCACAGGTTTACAATTTACCATTTATTCTATTGCAGAAGTTTAACTTTCCCTGATGTTCAACATTTCACCACAGGGCCTGCAAACACCTCTGTAGCTGTTAGTGTCATAAAGCAATCAGAAAAAAATGCTATAATTTTACCTGCCAGCCAAAGCTGTATCTTGTTATCTTATCTTATCAGTTCATTTAAAACAGATATGACAATGTGGAAAACAGGAAAATTCAACATGAAACTAAACCATTTAAACAGAATAGTGTGATTGAGATTTTTTAAGGTTTGTTTCTCAGTTTTTATAATGTAAAGTCACGCGTCATGTGTGTGATTTAAGATGGTGAAGAAGCGCACCGGCGAGGGATCGCTCTGGATTTCTGTCTTCCAGCCAGAGGCCCATTCAAGAAAATATTAAAAAATAGTGCAATTCAAAGTATTCCTTACGAGCAGATTTTCCATTTAAATGGTTAACTTAATGGATTTTTGTCTCGTCTGGCTCAATCATGTGCATGTGGATATTTTTCTGATGAAACTGATCTTTTGGAAATATTTCGCGTCACAGTCCCGCAGTGTGACATCAGAACTGCCCGTGTCTGCACAGTATGTCCTCACCCCGGGCTCCCCGCCACCCTCAGCAGCTCCTCCTTGCTGAGGCCGGTAAATTTCACATCCTCCGCCTCATCGATAATCTTCAGTTTAACAGAGCCATTTTTCTCCGCTGCAGCCTCCTCCGCGCCAGAAGACGGCGCGTCCGCAGCATCATATTCTCCACCAGTCATCGGCTGCTTCTCCTGCTCCTCCTGATCCACATCAGCCTCACTTACATCGGCCTCAGTTGCATCAGCATCCGCAGCGACATTTGCAGAATCTGCCACGTTCTCGGCTTCAGCATCTTTGCTCTGAGCATCCTTCATGTCCACGTTGGTCTCCTCCGTGTTCATACTGGTTCCGATCCCTTACCTGACTCTGATCCAGAAGCTGAGGTTCTGTGTGAATAACTGTCTGTCTGACCCGTCTGATGATCTCTTGATGATGTGGATGTGTATGTCTGTCCGGCTGAGACCACCGCGCTATGGTGAGACTTTCACATGGTGTCGGAAATGTGAGACTCAGACAGATTTATATCTTGCAGACCGTGCTTTTACCTGATCAATTAAAAAAGTCTCTGTGTATCGTTTAGGAAGACCCTGATATAACTTTGATTTGTTAAGATCCCGACTGATTCCACAAAATATCCCACATTTATTATTCAGCATGATCACTGCTACTATTTCGAAATAAAACTACAACAAAGCCATACATTACTTGCGCAAAACTACAAAACAGAGGCATTCCCTCATGTTACCTCTAACAATAATTTCTGGGATGGAATATTTTCATTAGTCTAATTTTTGTCTTTTCTTTTTAAATTCAGTTTCTCTTTAAAAGATGGTTATTCCTAAAGTATCACATTCATAAAGATGAACCCTCATCCAAAATTGTATTCAGCATTTACTGTGAGATTATGGCCATTCATGTCCAGGTCTGGTGCAAACATCAGATTCTGTGCAGGGAGGGAGAAAAATATTTGTTTTTTATTGATGTTTTATGATATAGAACAAGAGCATTGACCACAAAACTGATGCAATGAACAAATCCAATCACTCCAATCAAAGTGAACATACAGCTTGTTTGTTCATGTCTTAGATTCGACTCAAATTGCAGCTTTTATGGGCCCTAACTGTGATCGTCTATAAGTTTTTGTGCCTGACTTTGTTCTTTGGTTTCTTAGTTTTCCTGTGTTCCATTTGTTCCTTTTTTGTCATCAGTTTACATGTTACACTTTAATTTAATTGCTTCTTGTTTTATTTTGTTAGGCTTGTATTCTGTTGCATTTACTTCCTGTGTCACACCTGGTGTCTGGTTTTTATTCTAGTACCTTCTGTTCATTCTCTCTTGCCCTGCTCAAGCGGTTTTTGTTAATTAAAGCCTTTGAGTGCATCTGCCTGTCTTCACCACCTTTAATAGTCACGAGCGTTTGGGTCTGCTGTTGCCAAAACTTGAAACTAACCTCCTAATCCTATTGAAGGAAAAACCTGTAGTAAAAAACACATCAACTTGTTTTTCTATCTTTGTGATAATTCACAATTGGCGTAATGCCCTCCCAACCCCTTACCTTAATCCTGACAGTAACCCTAACACATAAGCTAATTCTAACCTTAACCATGAAACCAAACTTTGACCCTCACAAATCCATTTAAACATGCGTGGGCCCACTATTTGGTCTCCATAGGATAGTGGGCTCCTTGTGTTTGGGCCTTATGGATAAAGGAAAACAAATTCACACACATAATACATAAAAAGTAGGCTACCTGCTTTTTTCATGCCTCACTGTTTCAGCACACAAATCACTTTGATGTCATGGCTTGTATGATTTTAATGCATTACCTTAGAATATCTTATCAAATGTATGTATGCTAATGGATGCTTATCAGACACTATCAAAGCTTCATTATTTATAATGAAAATATATCATCACCAGTTAGATTGTTGTATTTTATTCTTTAGTTTGCACAAAATAAATTCTGTAGTCTTATTTCTAAACATGCATTTCTGAGAACACCGAAAGGCACCATCCATCCAGATCGGACCAGTTTTGTTTTGTTTTTTTTTCCAGTAGAAAGCGATTGAAAATAGATAAGTAGAGAGATCATGGAGAGTGAGAGAGAGAAAGAAAGAGATGGCGGGAGTGAGAGTGTTTGTGTGTCTAGCTGAGTCAGCAGTTAAGCAGACTGCTGACCGCTGTATTTCTGCTTTGTGTTGTCCACTACACCTGTTTTATTTAACAGCTGCTGTGACATTTACATGAGAACATGATATAAAGTGTTAAACCCTCGGTATCGACAATGTCTGGTTTGTGATTGGGACAATTTAACATTTTAGTTCAGCTGCACTTTCTTGCTCCCAATCCTCTTCTGCTACATACCACAGCTATGCTACTAAAAGAAGATTTGCTAACTAGTCTCAAGTAATTTAATGTATTATTGAAACCAGTTTGAGAGCATTTGCTGTGTAATGCAAAGGTGGTAAATTGCAGCCATAAAGGGATTAATATGATCAACATTAGTCTGACAGCTGTGGCATTGAGATTATGCCAATGCTCTCTCCAGGCAGCTGATGTGTGGCCAAAACCTGACATCTTGCGCTTCATTCAACCAAATTGTACATTCAACCACATTCTCAGTAACAGCAATGGCGTTGCAACGATGGGAAAATAATTAATTAGATTACTCGTTACTGAAAAAAATAATGCCGTTATTACCAACACTGTGGATTTTATGCCTGAAATAAGGTCCAGGTTTAAAAAAACTGAACTTCCCTTTAATGAAATGATAAATAAACATGCTCCTTACAAAACAATCAGGGTTAGGGCCATGAAACTGCTTTACTGGTTTACACCCGACTTAAATAATTTACTTCATGAACGAAATGTGGCGTGGGCTAATGCATCTCATAAGGAAACTGACTGATTGCTCTTTAGAAGGTTGAGAAATGCCTGTACTATTGCCATGAAAAAAGCAAACTTTATTGCTACTGGGTCCTTCCCTTCTCCCCCTTTTGATACCCTAAACAAATCAGTGAGTAGTGTCCCAGCTTCTTCTGCACATCAGGGTCGTGTCAGTCAGTTTACCTTTAAACCTGTCACTGTTGCTGAGGTGCACACGGCCCACAGACTTTTAGATTCCAGAAAACCAACAGGTCCTGATAACCTAGAGCCCCATTTTTAAAAAATGGTAGCTGATTTTATTGCTTTCCCCTTTAGTTATTGATATTTTATTTAATTTTCAATCAGTTTTTAGAAAGAAGCACAGCACGACTACAGCGGCTTTGAAGGTTGTCAGTGATTTTATCCATTCCCTGGATAAGAAGGAACACTGTGCAGCTCTGTTCATAGACCTGTTTAAAGCATTTGACACTGAACCACATGATCATGACACGCCGACTACTTAGTGTAGGTCTGTCTGAACAGTCTCTCAGGTGGTTCGATAATTATTTATCAAACAGATCGCAGTGCATGCAGGCTGAAGGCCTCACCTAGAACGCTTTAAAAATAAAGAAAATGGTGTGCCTCAGGGTTCAATTCTGGGCCCATTATTGTTTACCATTTATATTAATAATACCGGGCACAATGTTCGAAATGCCAACTTTCACTTCTATGCAGATGATACTGTTATTACACTGGATATTACTGTTGTTACACTGGAATTGTGATCTGTTTCTATCATTGTTTTGTATTGTTTGTCTGTAATTGTGTTCTAGGACTTGCAGCTGTCTTGGTCAGGACACTCTTGTAAAATAGATTTTTAATCTCAATGAGGCTTTCCTGGTTAAATACATTTTAGATCAATTTAAAAAACATTTTTTGGCAATATAGTGTATGTACCATCTATGGTGATATGATTTACAGGAGTGAGCAAATTCAGAACACCTGGAATTAGTAGAGCCAAGGAGTGGTCTTCTGGTCACAGTAGAGCTGCCCATTGACAAATAATTTATCCACCGCGATAACAGCATGGGAGCCTCCTTCTATGAACTTTCTCCAGATGGGGAACAGGACCCTGCGTCTTTCCAGGATTTCTTTAGGAAACTGGTCATTAACGCTGTAGTTTGTTCCTCTCAGCTCGCTGCCACAGCTCCTCTCCAGTTCGTTGTGTTTATAATGCTCAAACTTGGCCACAATAACTCTAGGTTTGCGGGCATCAGGTCTCTTCCCTCCCAGGCAGTGAACTCAGTGAAAGGTGATATTCTTCACTTCACTGTATCTCCCGAAAGTTTAAAGTATGTTTGGATTAAGTTTTTTATTGTTAGTTCAGGATCCTCATCTGCCTGCTCCGGGATTCCAGAAAACACCAGGTTGTCCCTCATACTGTGAGCCTGGACATCAATAATTGTTTCTTTAACCCTTAGATGCACCAGTGACAAGACCCTACACTAAAAATTACCTGTGTCAGAATCAATGTGTTTTTATGCTATTTTGGTTATTTTGGTTAAGAATAATCATTTGTAATTTAAGGTAAACACAAGAAACTTGTGCTAAAGAAAAAATAACCAGACTCAGTGAATAGTTCCCTATAATCTCTATAGACCAGTGAGCAGTGCTGACCAACATGTCATTGGGGTCATCAGGTGGGAACCTCCTTTCATCAGTGTTTCGTCCAGTTGGGCCAGGACTCCTCCAGGAGGCTAGACAATGATCAGTGGCGTCCCAGAGTTACTCCCCTAATGCCAGCCATCACTGCTCCTCACACCACAACACCCTTCTTTTCGTCCACAGCCACAGGCTACCCCAGCCTCTCACCAACTGCACACCAGTCATAGCAGGTGGGATACAGACCCTGGTTCAGGTAGGGGGTAGAACTAGAAGAGGCAAAGATAAGTAGGAGTTAGATTCAAACCCTGGTTCAGGTAGGGGGTAATGAAAGTATAGAGGGTGCCAGAGGTGGAGGCAGGACAAGACACACCAGCAGATTCAGCAGACAAACTCACCTAAACAGTCCTACAATCACTAAAAATGCCAGCAAAAACAAGGCCATACAGGCCAACTAATCTAAAATGGCCACCTGGTTTTAAAAGGGTCACATAGGCCACACCCTCCACTTAAATATATCCTGGATTTCTTCCTTGCTTCTGCCAAGAGTCTGTTTACCCTAAGTGCTCCCCCTGCTGGGCCCCCAGCTACTATTGCTTCTTCTAATCCAAATCCACTGACTGGACTTTACTGCCTCATCTGACACTTCCTTCACTATTTTCCTCACACTCTGTCCACTTACACCCAACTCCCTCAACAATGAGACAACAGACTTTGCAACAAATCCTCTACATCCTACTTCCACTGGACAGATCCTAACTTTCCATCCTCGCTGCTCTGCTTCTGCCCCCAACTCTACATACCTAAGCTTTTTCCTTTCATATGCTTCTGCCACTAATTCCTCCCAAGGAACAGTCAGCTCTATGAAATAGACGCTCATTCTACTCCTAGACCACAAGACTATATCAGGCCTTAGATTTGTAGAGGCTATTTCCTGGGGAACAACAAGCTTTCCTCCTAAATCTAACTGCATCTCCCAACCACAAGCATCCTCTCAGCTGCCTTGCCTCCTTATTAGCTTATTAACTTTCTCCCCCTCTAGAACAAACTGAATTGCCACTCTCTTCACCTTAGACCCTCCTAAATGCACCTGCCTTCATTTATCTTCAATACCTGCCACTAAGTTTCTTAATACTTGGTTATGTTGACACGTATACCGGCCTTGTGACAGATTAACTTTACAACTTTACAACTTTGAACAAACAAAGCAAGACTATGAAAAAAACAAGACAAGACTATAAATAACTATGAACAAAGAAGGAACAAGACTATGAATGAATACTATGGGGAGAAACATGACAAGAACATAACCTGAAAGCAAGACTATTTAAACATAAACTGTGACACATGGCTATATTGGACAAAACTGAAATGCCAAATAGTAGCATTTAAAATTGGGAAGGTTTAGGCCTTCCTTAGTATAAGGCTTGGAGAGTAGTACATTTTACTTTAGGGTTTTTAATTTGTAATAAAAAAAAGAGGGAATAACTTTGTTGGTCTTATTGAAAAAGCTCTTAGGGTCATGCAGAGGCATACATAGGAATAAATAAATAAATAGATTTTGGTTCCACATTCATTCATCCGGTGAATTTTGTAATTCTTTTTGAAACCAAGAGTGATAACATCCTGGTGGAAACTTAGCAGTTTGTGTGGAGTCATATCAGATCAGTAGGTGGTCACACATTGTGTCACCAGGACAGATTATTTGAGATTATCCTAAGAATACAGACAGAAATGTCCTGGAGCCCTTCTGCATGTGGCCCTGCATGTAGTTATCGAATCTAAACACATACTCAATCTCTCTTGAATGTGTTCATACCTGTATCCAGTGTGCTGTTTGTCCAGCATGAATGTTAGTATCAGGTCTAAACAGCCTCTTAAAATGTCATGAGGCCATTCCTCTGGGCTTGATACCTGTGTTGGTGGGTGTGGTACTGACTTTTGGCCATCTGGAGATTCCCTCCTCATGCATAAATGCACCCCGCCTTCCTCCCACCGTCCAAAAACATGAATGTTTGGTTAATTGGTGACTCTAAAATTGTCCTTAGGAGTGAGTGTGAGCGTTTGTGTGGTTGTGTGTCTCGTTTGTCTCTGTGTGGTCCTGTGATGGACTGGCAGACAGGGTGTACCCCGCCTCTTGCCCGATGACCGCTGGGATAGGCTCCAGCCCCCTCCTCAACCCCAAACTGGATTAAGCAGGTATAGAAAATGGATGGATGAAGGCTGTGTGAATGTGAGTGTGGTCTTCTCTGCTCTTTGGCAGGTTTCCACTCCTCTCAGGTGTTGCTCATCATCTCATCACTGGAGCTGCTTGGAACATACAGCTGTGTCATTACCTCATCGTAGGATTATCTTATCTACCCTGTTTGGATCTCAACTCAATGCCAGATTGTTCAGTTTTCCTCTGTGGTAAACGTTGACCAAATATGTAGCTCCTAGGTTTCTGACCCATTGACAAGGTCTTTAGCTAATCTTGTGTTCTCCATGTTCGTCTTATGAGGAATCTGCAACTTACCTCAGCTGGTCCCTGCTGAAAAGACGATTCCTAGAAACCATTACACCTTCCCACACCGAACCCAGAAACCCACCCACATCCTGAAGGACGGACCCGTTGGCCTGGTTCCTTCGTTTACCCTGGTGACTGAGCTTTTTGATTGCACGTCAGACGGTTTGGATTACCTGTTCCCTTTGAGGTTCTTCAGGCTCCATAACTGCCTGGCACCTCTGCTTCCTGGTATCCACATCTCAACGACATCACTGGTGGAACTTACCTGCCTGACCACTCGCACCCCAACCGTTCTCCTGGAAACCTGGACGTACGAGGACTCGCTCATTAATTCAGACATTCATTATTTTAAAGAAATCTATTTGAACCATTTTCCAGTGCCTCGTCTACCTCTGGGTCCAAACATCTTGATCTTGTGACAGTGCCGTAATGAGGCATTTGCTGCAGGATCCTTGCAGTTGACCATCATGCCATCACAGAAAGTTATCCCTTTAACTATTTGTCATACTGAAAATATACTGCTAGATTTAAAATTTGAGATGAGCAGATGGAGGATAAATAAAATATCTTCTCTGAAGGATGGGATGGAATTTGTAGTTGATTTAAGTGATAGTCTTGGTTCATTCCATTTGACTATATCATCCAAAAAACACTTCAGAAAATTTGAAAACAGAAGATATGAATGCAACTTCACAGAAGTCCTAAAAAAAGATAAAACAAGTCAAAATATAGCTGCAAGCAGCGATGGCGGGGTCTAGCAGAATAGCAGGTAAGCCTGCGGCTGCTCAGGAAGGCATCATGAGTCCATAGACCAAGTTTGGTGTTTGAAATGAACTCGTCTTCATCCAGGGATTCCAACGGTACCTCATTTGTCCAATTTGAACCAACGGCTCCAAAGCTATGAGCAAAATGCAGTTTTTGTACTTATAGCGCCCCCACTGGGTGGACGTTCACCAGACTTCTTGGGCTTCTTACAGACTTGGTCATGAGTCTGTGTTATAAGTTTGATGTCAGAAGAGCAAATGGTTGCTGAGATATGGCCTCACGTCCTGTTTGGCGCATCATCGCTGAGTTTGATTGGCTGCTACGGGCAAAGGGAAACTAAATAAAAGATTCCACATAATAGTTCTTGTGAGGCTTGGTCTGAACATTCTATGTGTCAAGTCCCGTGGAAATCAGACAATCTGGGTGACCTGTAATGCATTTTGAAGGTTTTTGACATAATTCAAAATGGCGGACAATCAAAAATGGCGTGAATGACGTCATAGGATTGGTTGACCTCGGCTATATTCAGGGATTCCAGCTGTACCTCATTTGTGAAATTTGGACCAAGGGGTCGAAAGATATGAGCAAAAATGCATTTTTGTTAAATATAGCGCCCCCTATAGGTCAAATATCACTATAATTATTGGGACTGTTTGGGATCAAGTTATGAGTCTGTGGTATAAGTTTGATGTCAATAGACCAACCGGTTACTGAGATATGGCCTCACGTCCTTTTTGGTGTAGTCGCCACCAACTTTGATTGGTTATAATGGGTGAACAAAGTCAAAATTGAAAAATCCGCTTCCTAGCTTTTGTGCGGATTCGTCCAAAGATAATCTGTACTCATTTTCATGAGAATCGGTTAAAATTTGTGAACGAAGAATCCTTTTGAAGGTTTTCAACAAAATCCAAGATGGCGGAAAATCTAGTCAGACGGAAAATGACGTCATAGGGTGCGTTGGACTCGTCATGATCCAAGGATTCCAACGATACCTTGTTTTTGAAATTTGGACCAACGAGTCAAAAGTTATTTAGCTGAATGGGCTTCAAACTTTGACATGTTGGTGGCGCTAGAGAGTTTTGAATTTGGGTTCCAAATTTGTTGAATTTGCTAATGGGACTGTCCTAAATAGATGTGCAAAATTTCACAACTTTTTACCATTGCGTTAATGGGGCTGCCATAGACTTCAATGGTGGCGGAAAGTAGAAGAATAATAATAAATATAGCTGCAAGCAGCGATACGGGGTCTAGCAGAATAGCAGGTAAGCCTGCGGCTGCTCAGGACGGCATCGTGAGTCCATAGACCAAGTTTGGTGATTGAGATGAACTCGTCTTCATCCAGGGATTCCAACAGTATCTCATTTGTCCAATTTGAACCAACGGCTCCAAAGCTATGAGCAAAATGCAGTTTTTCTACTTATAGCGCCCCCTCTGGGTGGACGTTCACCAGACTTCTTGGGCCTCTTACAGACTTGGTCATGAGTCTGTGTTAGAAGTTTTATGTCAAAAGATCAAATGGTTGCTAAGATATGGCCTCACGTCCTGTTTAGCGCGTCATCGCTGAGTTTGATTGGCTGCTACGGGCAAAGGGAAACAAAATAAAAAATTCCTCATGATAGCTCTTGTGAGGCTTGGTCTGAACATTCTATATGTCAAGTCCCGTGGAAATCAGACAATCTGGGTGACCTGTAATGCGTTTTGAATGTTTTTGATATAATTCAAAATGGCAGACAATTAAAGATGGCGCACAAGACGTCATAGTATTGGTTGACCTCGGCTATATCCAGGGATTACAACGGTACCTCATTTGTGAAATTTGGACCAAGGGGTCGAAAGATATGAGCAAAAATGCATTTTTGCTAAATATAGCGCCACCTATAGGTCAAAGATGGCCACAATTCTTGGGCCTGTTAGGGATCGAGTTATGAGTCTGTGATATAAGTTTGATGACAATAGACCAACCGGTTGCTGAGATATGGCCTCACGTCCTTTTTGGCGTAGTCGCCGCCAACTTTGATTGGTTATAATGGGTGAACAAAGTCGAAAATGAAAAATCCGCTTCCTAGCTTTTGTGCGGATTCGTCCGAAGATACTCTGTGCTAATTTTCATGAGAATCGGTCAAAATGTGTGAACGAAGAATCCTTTTGAAGGTTTTCAACAAAATCCAAGATGGCGGAAAATCTAGTCAGACGGAAAATGACGTCATAGGATGCGTTGGACTCGTCATGATCCAAGGATTCCAACGATACCTTGTTTTTGAAATTTGGACCAACGAGTCAAAAGTTATTTAGCTGAATGCGCTTCAAACTTTGACATGTTGGTGGCGCTAGAGAGTTTTGAATTTGGGTTCCAAATTTGTTGAATTTGCTAATGGGAATGTGCTAAATAGATGTGCCAAATTTCACAACTTTTTACCATTGCGTTAATGGGGCTGCCATAGACTTCAATGGTGGCGGAAAGTAGAAGAATAATAATAATAATAAGAAAAGCTACTAAAACAATAGGGTTCTGCAGCTTCGCTGCTAGACCCCTAAATATAGCTGCAAGCAGCGATGGCGGGGTCTAGCAGAACAGCAGGTAAGCCTGCGGCTGCTCAGGAAGGCATCGTGAGTCCATAGACCAAGTTTGGTGTTTGAAATGAACTCGTCTTCATCCAGGGATTCCAACGGTACCTCATTTGTCCAATTTGAACCAACGGCTCCAAAGCAATGAGCAAAATGCAGTTTTTCTACTTACAGCGCCCCCACTGGGTGGAAGTGCACCACACTTCTTGGGCTTCTTACAAACCTGATCATGAGTCTGTGTTATAAGTTTGATGTCAAAAGATCAAATGGTTGCTGAGATATGGCCTCACGTCCTGTTTGGTGCGTCATCGCTGAGTTTGATTGGCTGCTACGGGCAAACGGTAGTGAATTAAAAAATATCACTGAAAAACTCATGTGAGGCTCAGTCTGAAGATTCTATATGTCAAGTCCCGTGGAAATCAGACAATCTGGGTGACCTGTAATGCGTTTTGAAGGTTTTTGACATAATTCAAAATCGCGGTAAATCCAAGATGGCGCGAATGACGTCATCATATTGGTTGACCTCGGATATATCCAGGGATTACAACGGTACCTCATTTGTGAAATTTGGACCAAGGGGTCGAAAGATATGAGCAAAAATGCATTTTTGCTAAATATAGCGCCACCTATAGGTCAAAGATGGCCACAATTCTTGGGCCTATTAGGGATCGAGTTATGAGTCTGTGATATAAGTTTGATGACAATAGACCAACCGGTTGCTGAGATATGGCCTCATGTCCTTTTTGGCGTAGTCGCCGTTAACTTTGATTGGTTATAATGGGTGAACAAAGTCGAAAATGAAAAATCCGCTTCCTAGCTTTTGTGCGGATTTGTCCGAAGATACTCTGTGCTAATTTTCATGAGAATCGGTCAAAATGTGTGAACGAAGAATCCTTTTGAAGGTTTTCAACAAAATCCAAGATGGCGGAAAATCTAGTCAGACGGAAAATGACGTCATAGGATGCGTTGGACTCGTCATGATCCAAGGATTCCAACGATACGTTGTTTTTGAAATTTGGACCAACAAGTCAAAAGTTATTTAGCTGAATGCGCTTCAAACTTTGACATGTTGGTGGCGCTAGAGAGTTTTGAATTTGGGTTCCAAATTTGTTGAATTTGCTAATGGGAATGTGCTAAATAGATGTGCCAAATTTCACAACTTTTTACCATTGCGTTAATGGGGCTGCCATAGACTTCAATGGTGGCGGAAAGTAGAAGAATAATAATAATAATAAGAAAAGCTACTAAAACAATAGGGTTCTGCAGCTTCGCTGCTAGACCCCTAATAATAATAAGAAAAGCTACTAAAACAATAGGGTTCTGCAGCTTCGCTGCTAGACCCCTAATAACTAAATAAAGTCTTTACCACCAGAGGTCACTGCTCCTCTCCTCTCTGCTGCATATACAATGTAAGCAAAAACCAATACAAGTGGACACAACCTCTCAATCGCTTTGCTCTTCAGGATGTTGTCTGTCTCAACAAACAAATTAGCAGTGAGCTGGTTTTCTTTTCTTGGCATCTGGGTTTATTCATAATGCAGCTTACTTTTTGTCCGATTTCTCTAAATTGTCCTTAGGAGTGAGTGTGTGTGGTTGTTTGTCACTGTGTGGCCCTGAGATGGACTGGCAGCTCTTGCCCGATGACCACTGGGATAGGCTCCAGCGACCCAAGCGACAGATTAAGCGGATATAGAAAATGGATGAACTATAATACTTTCTTGGAAATGCAGTTTGTAAGAAGCATCACAAACAATACCCCCCCCCCTATTTTACTGAATTCATGTCTAAGGTCCAAAAGTATCCATTTAGACGTTTTAGAATTAAACTGAAATTCAATTTTGCAATTCTTAAATGCATTTCTAGTGTCTCATTGCAAATCTACAAGATTTATGCGATCTGAGTACGACGGTGTTTCCTCAGTTCTTTCGTCCCTTGTATGGTGGGACATCATGGGGGGTGGGAGGTATAGTTTGGAATGCTTCTTTTTATTGATTCTAAAGTTTTGCTTTTTTTTTTGGCTTAAACACTAAGAAAGTTGAGCTACATTTAGTTTTCATTACAAGAGCTATGAAAATAAAGTCTTTTTAGATACAACTTCTGTTGTATGCATGTTGTGTTGCATGAGTAAAGGACGTCACTGTTGGTTGGGTGGCCATCTTTGGTCATCTGTAGGCTCCACCCCTGGCTCCAGCCTCGCCAATGTCCCTATTGCCCAATCTTATAAAAAATAGCATGTTCTTTTTCATTCATCTTAATGAATTACAAATGTAAAATCAATGTTCTGTGTTGAGCACTGAGTGGTCACAACAACCATTCTGAAAACACGCGAGATTAAACCATGATCTGAAACAAAAATTGGATTATTTGACAACAACAAAAGTTGCAGGTTTTATTCAACTTCAAGCAATCAAGCTTCTTTATTCCACATCCCTGGAAATGGAAATAAACTCCTTTGAGAATTTTGATTAATCAGCAGGAGAAGGTTTTTTTTGGGGGCAACTTGGTGAAATCAGGGAAGACAAAGAACTTAGAAAATGAAAAATAGGTGAGCATCGATCTTCCCTTCTTTAGTGAGATTTCTGATAAAGCAATCTGAGCAACAAAAACAATAATGCTTAGAATATAAATAAAGTAGCTGAATTAAACCGTGTGCTATGCAGTCATGAAAACTTGCTTTGTGCCATTCCTTACATGATTAAAACAGATTTTTAGTTTGTCAGAAGTAAATTCATATGTTTAAAATCAAGGATACACTTCAGATCAGACATAATCATGTGAAAATGGTAACTAATAGCAAACAGACGACATTTATCAAAAGAAGCTATGGCAGGAAAGGGGACTTTTCTTCATAAAAAAGTTAACTTTCAAAGTAAAAGTGTCCAAATGACACCATAACTTGTCACTTTTCTTCTTTGGTGTCTTGGAGTCAGCTAAAATGCTCAATATATAAACTCTTATGGGATAATATAAAAGTTCTATATTCGAGCATATATTATCATCTCGACTTGTGGTGGATTTTGCCGGATCAGTCAGTCTCTTGTGTGGTTCGCTTGGCACAGTCACGGCACTCTAGTCCTCAGTGTGGTTGTATAGAGCATCTGCAGTGGGGTTTTTGCGGTGGGCGGGAGGCACAAGATGATCGGGCAGCTCAGTGGGCAGCTCGTAGCCCTCCAGTTTGATCTTGATGAGGTGCTGGGCGAGGGCGAACTCGTCATCGTCCAGCATGCCATCCCGGTCGCAGTCAGCCAGTTTCCAGATCTTTCCTAGCACAGTGTTGGGTAGCCGTGAATTCATCATCTCCTTCTTGGCATTGACACCTGTGATCTTGCCGTTGACAGGCATAAGTGTGTAGAAAATCTCATCGTAGCGGTGTTTGTCACGGCTGACAATCCAGTCCTCAGCATCAGCCCCAGCACTGATGCCCTCACCATAACCATGACCAAAGGGCCCATCTTGGGAGCCCTCGAAAGCGCCACCCGATACCATGGCTGGAGGTTGCTTGGACTCCTCCTCCCTGATCATTGTCATCAGAACGGCGATCTTTGTGGCTAACATCTTATCCACAGACTCAATCAGTTTCATTTTCAGAGATGGGAACTTACTGAAATCGTAATGCTGCAGCATGTCCTGGAGGAGAAGAACAAGAGACACAAATGAAAGTCTGCAGAGTTCTGTAAACACTCGTAATCAGAACTGTTCATCTTACATGTGCAGACCTGCTGTTAGATCCAATTAAACCTCCCTCGCTGTCAGAATAAATAAAAATTTTTTCAACAGGATTTACTTTTCAAAATGATCTCTAGTTGCAAACAAATAAGACAAATTAAGTAAAGAAAAGTATGCTCTCATGAACTGCAATAGAATAAACACTGTCAAATGTAATCTGCAGCAAAAAAACCCCAAAGAAATGGCTGATTATGAGTCTGAATCTGTTATCCAGGGTAAGAAAGTCAAATAAATTCCTGGCTGATTCAAAGTTGAGACTTTGTCTGTCTGTCAAGTTAGAAACTGGGCTGCATTCAAGCTGTCATTACCTGATGTGAGTAGCTCGGATACAAGCACGCTGAATAGCGTAAAAAACAAAACTTAGATATATCAGTTACCTAATAGAGGTATCCGTCCCAGATAGATGTGAAAATAAAGGTTTTGAACAAATTAAATCTTCCTTTTTTTAAAACAAATTTTCTACAAACGAAGACCTTTGGTAGAGAAAACCTTGCAAAAGGAACAATGTTTAACGTATCTTGGCTCAAAGGTCAAAAAGCATCAAGAGGTTTCTTTATCTTGACGTCTTCATCAGTGCACAGCAGCCATCATTTCAGCCCCCTGCTTATCTGCAGCCACTGCTCCCTCGGGGTGCTCCTGCTCCATCTCGGCTAACCCAACAACACGCTCCATGTGGTCGGTCCAAAACACGCGGGGACATCGACCGATACATTTAGGATGAAGTCTGAAGTTAGCTTTAGATTCATAAGTTTCATAAGTCATTTTATCTTTAAGGAAGTTTCTATAGAAAAAAAGCCACATGCTTGACACTTTTATGATGTCAAGGAGGGAAGTCGCTGCTTTTCCTTATGAACTTTTTGTGCTTTTAATAAACATATTTCATATTCATCTTGTGGTCCAGGAAATCATATTATCATTTTCATCTTTTTTCAGTCCAACACAAATTATTTTGTACTTTTTTTTTTTAAAGTATAACATATAGCAGATTCAGAGTCTTACATGAAAATCCATTTTATATAGATTTAAGACACTAGTTGCTTAAAACAGGCCAGGGAATTGTGCTTCTTCCACATCCTTCTCTGAATAACCACACTGTCACAGGATGCAAATGCACATATTTACTGAACACCTTGGATAATCATTTGCAGAGCCAGCAGTGCAGTGCAGAGGTTTGAAGGCTGCACACCTAACTCAGGGTTTCAGGACTGACTATAGTCAGTAGACACTCCATGGATTGATTTTCTGCAAAGACAATCACGACTAACACCTGGCAATTTTTTCACCTGGTGGTTTTACAGCCTTTCACCAGATATACCTGGGAGTAACTGCTCTAAATGCCAGATTTAGTCTCCCCCTCCACCTACTGATACGTCTGCAGTGCACCAACAAGCCTATTGAAGCCCCAGCAGGACATAACATACACAACTTAATCCAAATCCATTTGTGATTAATCATCTGAGCAGTTTGCTTTGGCTAAAACCAGGTCTGTTTGACATTTTAATGTGGCTCGTTTGAGCCGATCTCAGAGCGCTTTGCTCGATGATGTTCTGTTCATGCTTGCTGCAATATAGATATAAATGAAACTTTTCTTGTTTTGACGTGATTCTGCACCGATGGACATGTAGCTATGAATATTGTAGATCCTTTCTGCCAACAAATGGTCCTAAATCTTACGCACTGGACCATTGAGGGTCTTTTTCAGGACACTGACTGTTTGTAAGCTGAGCACACATCTCCCCAGGGGACTGAGAAATCTGAAAAACATCCATTCCTGCCAATTATCTAGTAAATACAAGTGCAGCTTGGGAATAGACACACACAGTGAAGAATCTCTCGGCAGGCTTAAAAACCAGCTGCAGTTCAGTTCATTCTGTCCCAACTGTTAAAAACCTCCCTGAAATCAGAAAAACAGTTCACTTTGTCCTCTGCTGCTGACACGTTACTCTCAGGCTGTTTGCAGCTGATATGATGCAAAGTTAAAATCTCAAGCAGGGAGATGCATCAGAGAAAAATCTGACCCGTGATATAGTGTGTAGTGAGTCAGGAGAGGAGCAAGTCACCAAAAACATTTTCCCAATTCTAACACTGGAGTTCCCATCATACCCTGCAGGTTGGAAGCAGGAAGTAGAAGTTTTTATCATTTGTGGAGTTATGCAACACTGTATATTTGAGTCCATTTGGGAGCATGTACCTATGCAGAGACAACTGTCACTGCACAGTAACAGCAATGTGACGTTTGCCTGTAAGAAAATGAGGGCAGAGAACAAGAGAGAAGGGAAGGACATGCAGCAAAGGGCCGGGACATGAGCCAGGACAAACGCAGCTCAAAGTTAGTTGTTGCTAACTGCACGCCCGTCAGCAGCCACACTGCATTAGGAAACAGCACATTTGTTTGTACCTGCATCTTGTTTACATTAGGGAAGTCTCCAGGGCTGATATGATGCTCTCTCTGCAGGACAGTGTAGATCTCTGGGAGCCTCATTATCAGCTCTTCCTTCTTTTTCTCCCGCCCAAAAAGAGATGGCATCTCCTTCTTCAGGTAGCTGATGATGTAAGCGTGCACCTGCACAAACAACACCAGCTGTCAATGTTTGCATTTTGAAAGGTGAGACAGCTGTTCACACTGGTTTCACCCAGTTTCTATCAGTATTTTTGTATCTCCACCTTCACAGCCATTGTTCAGGAACAACCTGTGACCAAAAGAACATTGAAAGGGGTCATAGGAAGCTGAAGAAACACTGCAGTTGTGCTTTGAGGCCACACTGGGACGTACTCTGTGAGATGACATCAGTACCATAACGAAATGTGTAACATCTGTGTGGAGAATATCATCCCCACCAGGACAGGGAGGTCATTCCCCAATAATAAGCCCAGTGGCCTGAAGGAAAAGGATCCTTCAGGAAAGAGCTGCCAAATCAAACCTTTTTACACAAGACAGACTTGTTTCCATTAGTCTGACACAGAGCAGAGGTACTAACAGAGGCTTCCTCTGTGATAATAACAATAAAGTGTTTCAGTCTGTGATAAATAACACAACACAGGCATAACGTTGTAACGTGTGCACTTCCTGTTAGTCGTGATACAGAGCACTAAAGTAAATCTAAAGAATAAAAAGATGTTGAATTAGTTGTAACATATGAGAGCCACGCAAAGCTAATCAGTTATTACTTCTTTATAGCAACGATTAAGCTAACTCTGCATCGGTCTGTCCCTCTGTCTTCTCTCTGAGCCACTCCAGCAGTAAAATCTAATCTGATGCCTATTCTTGTCATGTGTCCTGCTCGTACCCTTTATCTCTTAAACCTCCCTTCCTCTTATGGTGTTGTCTCCATTTTCTGCCTAAACTTAATTTGTAATGATGACAGTGTCCGTTTAAAGAAATCTTCTTTTGCTTTTTTAAGCGTGCTGCTGCTAGTTGACGGTCGGTAACATGGTACCATACAGCAGAACGGGGTCATGCCAGCCCCTGGGAGCTCCAAAGCAGTTTAAGGGCTCAGAATGTGATATACTTCAAAATTAATCAGAGGCACAAAGTCTGAAGGTTCCCAAAGAGCTCTAGAGTTGCTTTAATGTGCCAAAGCGCCTCACATATTGTCAATAAGAGCAGAAGATGCTATCATCTACCAGCTTTAATATGAACAAAGCAGGCAGCACAGAGAGAATCCTTCTCTAGTACGTTTAGTAAGATTCAGCTTGCACTGTTATTTGAGAAGCTTCAGGAAATACAGGTGGAAAATGTGCCTCGATTATTGACTACAGAGCACAGTTTGTGAGTCTGAAGGGTTGTGTGTCTGAGAAGGTGATCAGCACCACAGGAGGCTGTACTCTCACTGTTTCTCTTCACTCTGTACACCTCAGACTTCCAGGACGACTCAGAGTCCTGTCATCTCCAGAAATGACTGCAGTAATGGACAAGAGGCTGAGTACAGGGAACTGGTTAAAGAGATCCATCCATCCATATACCCGCTTTATCCAACTCAAGGTCGTGGGGGGAGTGGAGCCCATCCCAGCTGTCATTGGCTTATTGGAATAAGCCAAACACCATCTCCATCCGAGATGTATGGAGTTCATACTGCGCGAGGACCATATGAACTCCGTTTATATTTACTGAATAAAGAGAGCTGCCAGCTCGAAACCAGCTTGCTGAACAAGAAAGGTTGGGACCCCTGTAGTCATGTAGAAAAGCACAATAGAAATCACAAAAAAATAGTAAGAAACACACAACCAGGGCTACTACAACGAGCTGCTACTAGTGTAGCACCTTTCTACAATGAAAAATATGAGCAAAAAAGTGAAACAAGACATTTTATAATAATAATAATACATAGATATATTCTAACTTCATAGTATTCAGTTTTACTGAACAAAATTTATTCAATTTATTAAAATGTATTCAATGAAAATCATACTTTTATCATAATTTTCAGTTAGTAACAATTATTGTAAGAAATACAATGTAAACTCATGTTTTCAGTCGAGTAGAATCAGGTGAAAAACAACCAAAAAGTGAAGGTGTTGAGACGGATCGGACAAAATAAAACAGAATGGCATCAGAGCCAGTGGTGAATCACAAAATCTGACATTTATCATGTCAGGAAAGTAGTGAAAGAACCACAAAATCCTTATTTATGAAGAAGTGATGAATGTCAGCGAACTGAAAAAATAAGAGGTTTTAAAGAGATTTATTTTGAAGAGGTAACTTTTATTTTGTTAACTTTCCGGTAGATAAAAGTAGTCCTGTTTGTTAATCCTTTCCTCCTTCATTGCACTGTTTATTTGACTTTGTAGATTTGTTTAGAAGGATTAAATATGTCGTAAGGTTATATTTGTTTGATTTATTCACACGTTTAATATGTTTTGTCTGTATTATTTGCTTAGTTTCAGTTTTACCTGACAGCCTGCTCACTGGAGGAGATCTGTGGAGAGTTTAGCTGACTGTTTCATAGCTCACATGAGAACAGCACAGACAGACTGTTGATGTAATGAAGCTGGTTTTATAACTTCAGGTTTACTGGTAAACGAAATGAGAAAAAAGAAAATACACATAGGAGATCAATACAGTCCTAAAGAAGGAAAACTGGGTGATATGAGTAACACAGACACAGGAGAGTGAAAAACCTGGAAGAATGCTGAAACCCCCTCAGACCCTCATCTCAGTCACAGGCATAACGGGAGATGGAAGGAAGGGAGGGGTAACAAACACAGGGCCTGAACTGTTTCTGAGGGCACGGCCCCTCTTATTTATTACTACTTCATCAAGGAAGAACAAAAATAAGTGAGCCAGTATGACCGGAGGTTGAGGGCCGGGGCAAGCTGGGCTCCTCTTTATTCATATAAACAGATGTCATGGCATCTTTAAAAATGTGAACCTTTGCGCTGGGAGAACTAATATTAGCTCCTCTCAGGGTGTGTCTCGGTGTTGGAGTTCTGTACGGATTCAAGTGGCCTGTTTATCAGTGCAGAGACAGGAAAGTGAACAGAAAGACGGGGACGACATGTGGTTAAGGACCGCAGGCTGGGACTGGAACAGGAGTCTCTTGTGATAAGGACTTTCAGCCTTTCTACTCAAACAGTTGGAGTGCATGGCATTCCTCTACATGTCCAGCATCACTCTATTCACTTGACATTTTTCAAGTCTAAATGAAAATGAATAGCAAGTTAAAACCACCTTTTGGCATAGGCCGGTGAGAGCAGTGCTACTAGCAGGCAGAGAATACACAGGTCCTGCCCATCTGTTTGATTTGACATTAGACCCACTCCCCAACAGAAACACAGACGGGACCCCTGCAGAATGCTTAGTCATCGCTCCTAACGGCCATGTTCTCAGCCATTCAAACCTGGGAAACATAACAATTCAAGTTTAAACACAAGACAACCACCCCTGCATCATAAATAGACTTGAAATCAACAGCCCCATGAATCTTTGAACAAAGCTGTCAAAACAAGACCCCCCCCAGGTAGCTAAAATATGCTAACTTTTGTCTTTACAACGCTCCCCTTCACTGTTAGTCCTGAATAGCAGCTACACTCTGTGTCTCAGAGAATAAAAAGAGAAAAGGACGAGGAAAGGTGCATCAAATGAAGCCCCCCTGCAGTCCAGGCCAATACCAGCACCACTTCAGGGACATGTTGAGGTTCATCTGACTCATCCCTAACTTTAGTTTTACACCTAATCTTAAAGGTAGAGAGGGTATCTGCTTCCTGACCCTGATAACGGCTAAGTTAGGATTCTTCAGAAATAAAATAACCGCTAAACAACACCTAATGTTATTGAAGACTCAGTGGGGCCCTTTAATTTCCAACTCAGACAGAGGGAAACGACTTTGGATATACAGAAAGATCAAATTTCCACACTGAGGTTTACTTAGGGGTCTGAATGTTAACTCCAACCACAACATGCAACTTCCCATCTCACCTTGGCCAGTCTCGCTCTCTTAATGAGGTCATTGAGTTTACGCAGCGCCGCATTCCTCGGAAGACTCTGGATGTCCCTGAAGAGATCCTGCGATTCAGCCTCGAACAGACGCCTGCAGAAGTCAAAGTATGAATCAATGAAACAAGATATTATAAGGAATGAAAAACTAAAGACAAAAGATATATTAAATAAGTTGGTGAATAAACCTTCCTGAATCTAATTCCATTAGAGTCCATCAATGGCTCCAACCTGCTTTCAGTGTTCTTCAGGTTTTAGAATGAATGAATGAATGTGTGAATGAATGAATGGATGGATGAATGGCTCTGACCTGTTCTCTGTGTTCTGCAGAGGTTTTGCCCAAAAGGAGCCCAGATAAACCCTCACCACTTCAGGAGTGTTGATCACCTTTCCAAGTGACCACATGAGGGCACCGTACACCCGCATCAGCTGCTGGGTGTCGACCTACACAAAGGTGAGGAGGAGGTGAGAAAGACGGGAGAGCTGAGGTTGACCCTGAGGTCAGGAATAGTGCTGGAAGTCCTACCTGGTCAGCCTTGTTAAGGACCACTCGGATCTTGTCATCTTGCCCCTTAAAGGCTTTGATGGCCTCTGAGAACTCATCAGAGATGTCCAGTTTGTGTGCATCAAACAGCAGGATTATCCGGTCTACCCTCTCCCCAAACCAGCGCAGGACCTCCGCAAAATCATAACCTGATGATGGACAGACAAGAGAGAGGATGAGGATTATCATAGAGCAGGAATACCCACATCCGGTCCTGCAGGTCTTAGATGTTTCCCTGCTTCAACACACCTGATTCTGCACAAGCCTGCTAATGATGCATCGATCTGGCCCTCAAAGACCGGATGTGGGGGGCCCTGTCATAGAGGCCTTTACTGGAGCCATCAGAGGCCCTCCAGTAAGGAGAGTTTAAGGAACCCCCACCATGCCAACATGCCACATCTTCTTTGTTAAAGTGTTAAAGTAAAGTGTTAAATTGGCATTCAGCCCTGTATGAACTGATTGCAGCAGTCACAGGTATTTATGAACTCTGGCTACAGTCGCATTGGTGGAAGCACAGCATTCCAAGACCTCCATGGTCCAGTCAGTCATAATAAACTGGCTTAACTATCTCAGACAGTCGTTTAATGCAGCCTGTAGAATACGGGGTAATGTTATACCTCACCAGCTTTCCCCTGAGGGGGGAAGTCAGTTTATCTATATGTTGCAGCCCTCAGAGATCTGAGGGTAAATCAGAGTGAAATGGTTTTGGGCAAACATTTATTTGGCTTGATTTAGCAGCTGTTTCAGCCCTTTAATGGAACTATTTACATATAATATTTATTTTTAATATGGGCTTTTCTGAGGTTGGGAGCCAGGGTTGTAGGAGCTCTATTAGAGAATGACAGGATTTTCAAAAATGATAAAATGCATGAATATACGTTTTTGTTTTGGGTGTACACACAGACCAATTATTTACAGCACCAGAGAGAGCGCCGAGGACATGTCTGCTGATCTCCTATGCCTTTAAATTGTGTGTGTGTGAGCTGTGTAAAGTGATCTGTGGCAGTCTGGGTGTGGCTCCTCTGTAATGGGGAACACTGAGCTCAGATCTGGAAACTCAACATCGACAAAAGCTTTTAAACACGAAGAAGAAAAGTGCTGCAAGACAAGGAAAAGTCCCTGAAACTGGTTCCACTCCTGCAAGGATCTGTGTGGCTACTCATGTCATTTCCTGACACCCCTGCATGAATGATTAAGACGCTTTACCAAGATTAACTTGTGCACCGGTGACTCAGTTTTGGGTCCCATTTTAATTTGGATCGTTTCCATTCTGGCAACCTGAAACTGAAACGGAATAAAATGCATCAAAATTAGCTGCAGTTTAACCAAATTTGACAGCAGAGATGAAGCAGCACTGTGGCGTCTTCACCCAATCACAGCAGGGTCAGTGTTGAAGGACACAACAGACAAACCTCGCTAATGATGACAGAACAAAACACATAACCATGAAGACAATTACAAGCGCAAACATTATGTCCTCTGTGAGGCAGAGACCGACTTCAGACGTCCTGTTTTCACCTCCAGCAACAACACACAGGACTGGTGTAAATTTAGAACGCTCCTAAGGATGTCCTGATGATAGCCTGCTAACAAAGGTATTCTGGAAACACATTAGGAAATCTGAAGCAAGAAATTCTTTTATATATATATTATTTTTTTATACTGCCCTCTATTCCTGCACTCCATCTCCACGCTGTCACCTCTGACAGAGCCCGACTCGTGGTTTCCTTCTACGCAGCTTATTGTTAGCTTTGACGTTAGCTGTGTGATTATTGAAATATCGCATCATTTGAAGATACCTTTGTTGCTGATTCTGTATTTGCTGTAAACCAGGTTTTTACTTCAGTTCATTCTTAAGTGGGGAGGTTAGCTGGAGATTTTCCAGCCTGAAATCGATCATTTATAAATAAATGAGGGGGTTGGTGTGGACAACAGTAAGAGTCCCTCCCCCGTCATGATTCAGGTTACACCAGAGGCTGGAAGTGCTGGCTCATGATTGTCCCAGGAGACGTGATGCTCAGGGGTAAATACAGCCATCAGCAAGGAACTTTCCAGCAGCTTTACAGCTGACAGTAAACACACCTGAGAGACAGAGAGAAACACTCATGCAGAGTGAAAACAAGGAAATTCCTCCGATATGAGCTGTAGTTTCTATAACGAGGCAACTGATTACTTCACATGTTCCATTTCCTTTAAAAAGGGAAACACCCTCCTTCTAACAATACTACTTCCCCTGAAATGCTCTAACACACGGTTTTATGTCTCGGGGGTTCAACCTTGAGATTTAATCATGACCATTTTTTTTTTTAAACATGCTGGAATGTTGGGAAGTGTGGTTCAGACATGGACTGTAACTGAGCAGCACCGCTCTGCTGCTGCTGTAACAGGAAGTTCTGCTCCACCTCCTTCTGCCTCACCAAGACTTTTTCACCTGAGAAAGTACTTTCTAACATCTTGAAAACAACCGGTCGCTCACACTTTCTTCCTCCCTCTGTTGTGGTGAGGAAAATACACTCATACCATCGGCTTCAGCATGAAGCTGCTTGCAAAAAAAGTAAGAGAATTCAAAGATACTTTTTGGGCAAACCTGTTATGTCTTCATATTATTTCTGTGGGTTTAAAACAAAAGGCTGCAGCCTTACACCATGTCACTTTATGATTTGGATAAATACATTTCTTTAAAATAGTGTTAAACCTTCATCTTCAAATCTAAAAAAATTAAGAAAAGACCATGAATTTTTCTGAATGAAATGGAGGCTAATAAAGTTTCAGAGCAGTGGAGAGGGTTACCACAGAAACGCACACTCCAGCCTTCCCAACATGCACAGGCAGAGAAGAAGAAATGCTGCAGTGCAACAACTGAAGGCCACAGTTCTGGTATGTTAGCTCTGCACACAACTAGTGTCAGAATAATCGAGCAGTTTCTCTTCCTGATTCTTCAGAAAACATTACTCGTGCTGCACAGAGCAGCTCTGCAGCAGTGGAGCCACTCATTGGGGTGCATATCTTAGGATTACTCTCATGCATAGCTTTGGGGTGCATCATTAATTCTTTTAGTCCTTCTTATTTACATACGCAGGCTTGACAGCCATGTAGAAGTAAGCAGTGCCTACACTCAGTTTTTAAGCATTGTAAACCACAGATAAAAGTCATTTAAAGTGGATAAAATAACCTTAGATATGAATTTCCAAACTCGGTTTTAGTTCTGTTTCTATTTATCCAATAATTTTAGCCAGTTTTACTTCTTTATGCATGTATACTTTTTGTCTGGTCTCTCATTTAATTATTTTATATAATTTTTGTAGTTAACTTAAATTTCACTGTTTTACTGTTGATTTAGCCGATTATTTTCTCTAAAATGTAGCCTGACAATGAAAGTTTCGTAGTCTATCGCAGCTGTCATTGGGTGAGAGGCCGGTACACCCTGGACATGTCCCCAGTCCATCACAGGGCACAACATACGTCTGTATGTGTTAAGAACCTCCTAGGAATTTAAGCTAAAATGAGAAAAAGAATGCTCAGATACCACACCCTACACCCAGGCCAAAGCTGTGCTTTTTAATGCAAGTGATCTATATCAAAAGGTAACAGGTTCTTCCTTTGCCAATGCTTCAACATCCCAACTGGCTTCATGAAATTTGGCTTGGTAGCTTTTGCATAATGCCACTGACAAGCAGAATCACATAATCTCTACAACAAATTCAAACAGAGACACAAAGCCTGGACACTGAAGATATGTTTTAAAGTGGGCCCTTCTAAAAGGCAACAGTAGGACTGAAATGCTTGCGCCAAACCCTGTAATACAGCGAGACACCACCCTCTGGCAGTGGAGTAGCAGCTCCACCCTGCAGACAAGTTACAGCTGGCAACTGTTTCCTTATCACACACCTGGTTTGGGTTCTTAACCAGTGTTTCATGTCTGTTTAACTTATTTATCATTTCTATTTGATCAACCATTGTTCTTTTTAAATTCATTTGGAACTGACACACTGTAGAAAAATCATCCAAACGTGTTTCCTGCAACTGCAGAAATCCAACTCAGTTACAAACTGCAATCAATCAATTCAATCCTCACTGAATGCATGAGAATGAAGGATGCACTGAGCCTTCAGATGGCTTAAAAAATGGTGCAGATGAAAAAGAAAATAGTAATATTACCAGGGGACAAAGAGAAAAATAACAGCCTACAGTCAGTGTTTTCGTCTGTTTAAGGGACTTCTCTAAGTCTCACTTGATCGCCTCTCAAGCCTTTGCCTTCCAATTCCTTCTAATTCTAGTGCCACCATAAAAGATTACCGTCTTTTTATCTTGCAGGACAAACTTGTCCTTGCTTAGTGCACACAAGTGCAAAGTCTCACGGTGTCTCAACAGTTTCACTCAATGCTTGAGGTCCGGACTCATGTTCTTTTAGTGTTGGAACAGCCTGATTTTCAGCTGTAGTCTCTTTGCAAAGCCAGCATCGTACTGATAAACTGTGGCAAACAAATTCAGACATTTTTGTGACTGTGACCAGAAAAGACAAACCACAGCCATTGATCCAAGGTCGCCGGGTCTTTAGGTAAAGTAAAAACTCTCCCAAACACCCTCAGTCCTGTGCTCTGAGAAGTAGTGGAGGATCATTAGTTCTTTGCAGCACAAAATCTTAAAACAGCTGCAGTGGATAATGTGCACCCTCAACTATGACATGATAAATAAAACAAACAAAAGTGTGTGCACCCTCTGAACGATTACCTTGGGTATGCACATACACAAACACTGCACATAAGACATGGAAAAACATGTCATGGGCCCTATAATACTTTTCATTTTGTAACCAGAGGAACAGTTGCATTATTATTAAAAGTGTTTATTACAAATCCCTATAGAAAATGATCAAAAACACATAAATCAAAGCGGCATAACCTTGTATTCTCACAGCTAAAATAATCTCACATGCAGCTTAGCTAAACTTTGATGCATGTAAAATCACGCTTGTTAAAGAGCAACTGCAAAAGACTCTCAGTCAGAACTCTCAGTCCAAAGAACATGCTTCATGTGACTATCATACGAAACATTCCTGAGCAGTAGCGTTGATCTCACTGAACCGGCAGCATCTGTGCGGTGGAGTTTTATCTGTCAGTGATGCTAGCATTTTTGTTGAATCACAGCTGGTCTGTCAGGAGAAGTTTTACCTCAGCTGAGCAGCTCTAAACACTTCCAGATGGAGGGAGGGCCCATACTTCCAGCGGCCCTCCGTCCTTCCCTGTATTCCTCCTTCCACCCGCACAGCCTGGCTGAAGCATGTAACGAACGCTGTCACTCATCCAGGCTGACTCAATGCAGGGCAACGGGGACACGGTTTAGAAAGAGCAGGAGAGGCCGGCGCTTCTACAACAACATAAATGCTGCTTTCTGGACTGAATTGAGCAGAAGTAAACCCAGCTTACTATGGCTTCTGCATACACACAGTAGAGTTTGGATGTGCACTCCAATAGCCTTGTAGTTACCACAGTAGTGAGTTGACATTTAAATTCCCAGCCAGCCTGACATGTCTGACCACCACTCCTCTTATTTCCAGTCTGTGTCTGCAGTAACTCTCTGATAATAAGTTTGCTTTTAGTGAAACACAATAAGCAAAAGGTCGCAGTGCTGAGTGGTGGTTGGCAGGGCCACAATCACACTTCACATGACAATGAAGTTTTGTACAAATAATTATGATCACTTACATTTAGTTGTAATCACAAATTGAATTTGGCACAATCACGTTCTCCCACAGAACTGCACAGAATTTTGCCAGCAGATATTCAGCATGAGAAGCTCACAATGTGGTTTGAGTTATACGAGTGGAACTGCGACTCCACGCCCAGCATGTCACAGCAGAAAACTTTCAGTAATGACTCCAAACTGTGAGGGTGCTGAGTGTCTGAGGCTGGACAATCATTGGGCAAACAGCAGCCTGTGATGGGATGATGAAGCCTGTGAAGGAAGCCAGATGAGCTGTGATGTGAGATGATGTCAGTGCTCTGTGACTGAAGGACCAATCGCTGGTTCACATAAACGCTGATGTGAATTAAGTCGATGATCATGGGAAGTGGAATCATGAATATGCTGTTCAGAGGGTAGGGTGCAGTCAGAGCCACATGAGTTATTAATTATAGGTGGAAATTATCACTGATCACTGATGACCTGAGGACTAAAAAGCATCTAAAAAAGTATCTAAAGACAACTATTTTCCAGTTCTATGGGGGCGTGTATTAATATGTGTTGATATCTTTATTATATCTGATCAGAACTCTCTGGAGTTCTCCCTCATAAAAGAGGTAAAAACTACCGTTTGGATCACTGGAGATATTACACACAGGAGATATTAGAAGAGCTCCCGTGTGAGGCTGATGAAGCACACGACAGCTTCCTCCGATTCCCTGAATAAAATAAAATGTTTAGAATTACATATTTTGTCCATGACAATGTCTCCTTACATATGGGAAACAAAAAGGGACAAAATGACTGAGTAGTGCAGATTAGGGATCATATTCGGGTGGAGTCGACCGACCGACTGTGTGTGAACCAGTTTGACAGAATGTGTGTGTGAGGGGATCTGTGCTGTGTGCTTTCTTGCTTATGTGAATAAAATGCATGCATCTGACCTCAGTACATGTTGAACTCAATGCAAAGAGAGCTGATGTCGGTACAGAAAGCTGATGGAAGTGAATCAAGGTCAGAGTTGGAGCTTCTTAGGCTCACCTGTTAGTTTGGGCTTTAGTGAGAGGAGAGAAAGGACTTCTTCAGAGACAGAGTTCAGAGGTTAAAGGAGGATTCTGTAGGTGGAAAGCTGCTATAACAGAGCTGTGGAGCTAAAATGAGGGCATAGGGTGTAGTTACAGTGATGCTCTGTGAGTTTCTGAGGTTGTATTTTGTTTTCCTTATTTCTTGAACATCTGTTGAGCCTTACTGGGTTTTTCTGGGTTGCAGTGTGATCTGTATTGGTTCTGTTCTTCTTTGGTTGGCCTTTATTGCTTGTGTTGTGTTGTGCTCTTGCTGCACAGGCTGCTTCCATCTTTTACAGCTAAATCACCCACATTTAAAGCCCGGCCCAGTCTGCAGCGTTCCCTGAAGCCCTTACCGTCTGATTTCCTCTCACAGCCCTGGAGTGAGTCCGAGTCACAACAGGTCAAGTCAAAGTTTTTTTTATTTTTTAAAAACAGCATCTCCAGAGAGCTGTTCAAGCTTAACAAAAATAAATAAGAGTTAAATTAACAGTAAAACATTGAATAAAATGAATTAAATGCGTTTCCATGGCAACAGTCAAGCGATGTCCCTCAACCAGATTACCAAACTGCGAAAAGAAGTGGGTTTAAGTAAGTTTAGAATAATCTAATTGGATGAATCCATCTCTAACAGCTTGAACATTTAACTTAAATTGGAAAAATCTAATTGTACAAGTTTACTGTAACTGTACTTAAAGTATTGATTTTAATGCCAGTAATTATTGTGTTATTGAGATAAATATACCCTCTGCCAGACACAACGTTTCAGGCCGACGTTTTAATCTCAGCCCAGGACTTTATGTGCCGTGGCAGACGCTCGACCTTACAGAGCAGCTCAGCATGGATCAGGGAGCAGAACCAGCTTCTTCTGAACAGACGGAGCGGTCTGAGCAGTTTTGGGGGCTCACACCACATTTTGAACATTTGTCCAGCAGTGATTGGATGTTGAACCACAGAACATTTGGAAGTGAATTCAATGCTTTTTGAGCTGCGATCTGCAGAGCGTTGTAAGCAGAACAAAGGCCTCAGAGGGAGAGCCAGAGACTGTGAATCCAGCCATAAACACCACACAAAGAATGAAGGAAGTGAAAACCAGAAACTTCAGGGGTCCCATCTGTATCAGCCTTCAGGGGCCGAAGAGGAACCACACCAGGTGTGCAAAGACCCACAGGAGCGTGCTGGAGCTGTGATGAGCTCCGTCATTATGCAAACAGCTGACCACCAGGAAACTCTGACCCTCAGCGTGACCGAGGCCAGCCTCTGCAGGGTGGAGCGAGAGGCCCGGTGGATACCTGGGCAGGGCCACACTTTAGCATGGAAATTAAAATACAACTACTCATTTCCAACTGGACCCCCAACAATTTATCAGAGAGAGCTGCTTTTTATGAAATTAACTTAGAAGTAAAGATCTGGTGTTGTCCTCAGGGTGTAAATCATGATAAAACGAAGCTTCCAATGTTCAAGCAAACAGAAACCAATAAAGTTTACTGTTGAAAGGCATCATTCATACAAACTGCTGCACAAGTTCAAATGTCTATCAGCGCTTTTTAATTACAAGATGCACCAATGATCAGAATCCTGTGTGACGCATCAACGGTAGCAGAACCGCAGGCTGTTGCAGCAAAGCAGTGAGGGAACACCATAAATCAGAGAAAAATCAGGTAAAAAGTGACGAGTTCAAGGAGAAGCTAACACACAAAACTCTGCTTCCTTACTTTAAACTAATTCCAAGATTTCCAAACAGACTGAAAACAGCAGCCAAAGAGGGAGTGATAAACTTTCTGAGGGATTAACTCGATATTTACAGATTTAGTGCTAGAACAACATGTTGTAGCACAGGTACAGTCTGAAGGGATGCCTCACACTCTCCTGACCACCAGATGATAAAGTATCATTAATGCTCTGCTTATTTAGGGTTTTTCAGAGTTTCTCTGGCTGAGGACTCTCAGGGTTTGTTAGCATTCATTCAGAGGTAAGCAGATGTTCATCTAGCACAAAGTTAGGGCATGACTGAGAGAATTAATGAGACCTGGAGAGCCAATGTTGATGTGATCTATGAACTGTCCCAGAGATAGCTGAGGGGAATCCTTTAAAGGTCCCCTACTCTGGAGGTTTCTGATTATTTTCATTTTAGATGTGCACAGTATGTACAGGATGGAAAGGATAAAACAGCTGATTACTTACTGATCCAGACATGTGCTGACAGACAGAAAGAAGAGTGTGAGGTGCAGAATGTGGAGGATGTGAAGGGATGAATGAAAGGTTTTCTTCATGTGTTATACTGATTCATTCAAAATGTTTCATCAGAAATGACCTGAGTCGTTTAATCTGGTGCACTGAAGTAAAACAGCATAAACTGAAGGCAGAGCTGCTCTAAGCAAGGTGAAGCACAGCGCTTTGAACTTCAGGATTAAAGGCCTAAATTATGTCAAAGGAAAAACAAAAAGGATCCTCAACAATTTGGCTAACATTCAAAAGCTGCTCAGAGCAAAGAAAAGGATTACAAAACAATATTTAGAAGAAAAGTGAGAGCATCAAAGCTGATCTGGGCCCTGAGGTCAAAGCATGCAGGCAAGGTAACAGTGATCAATAACAGTGATCAATAACAGTGATCAATAACCAGCCAAAGATCTGATGTTGCTGTGGCACTGCCAAGGAAAAAGTTGGCAGCACAAGGCTCGCCTCAACAATAAAGTGACTCATCTAATGACTTAAAATAAATAAAACCTTTGTTTTTAATTCTAATCTGCATGAAAAGCCGTTTATTTTGAGTGATTTTCAGTCCATTCTGACCCCTGAATGTCTTCACTTTTTAAGTCATAGAAAGCACAGATCACACAAATTTGTATTTATGGTCATTACAAGACTATGAGAGTCTAATATCCCAATGTTTATAAATCAGGAAATGTTTTCAACATCGATCATTTATTCTGCAATAGATCTAACAGCACCGACTCATCCTGGACCGAAGAGACATCCTTTTGTTAAATAACACTAAATTGAACTGCCATTTAAAAGGCAAAATGCAGCTTCAGACAAACGTTTTAAAATGCTGTGCTGCAAAGATGTCGTTGATAACTACAATATTTTGCCTTCTGTTTGGCTCATTATTCTACCAGTCAGTAGGGCTGGGTATCAATCAAAATGTTTCGATACCGATACCTTCACTTCGATACCGGTTCCCGAACGATACTTTTTTCTATACCAATTTTACAAAATCAATTCTAACAAAAAGGAAATTACATTACACATAACAGTACAAATCTTTTTCAGCTCAGTATTTTTCCAATCCAAGCAGTTCTCTTTCAGAAAAAAATTCACAACAAATCATTTTAAATATTCCCACCGAACACCAGACACCATTTGGACATTGGTTTTTGGGCTAAATCTGGTCCGTCATAGTCTTGATTTAGTCCAGATTTAGTTGTTGAAAATTGGGCTGTGTTTGGTCCGTCCGATCTTCTCCAAATTTCAACGGCCTGAAAAGGCCTTTCACTTTTCAACCAAACGTAGATGTTGTTTGGACGCATACCATCACGTCTTTTCAATGTCTTTTCAGCTAACTTTTGCTGGGTGAGTTTCAAACAGGTGCCAGGTTGGTGTCTAACTCTATCCTCCACACTGAGGATACTTTTCACTCAGCAGTTTTCCTTCAGAAACATCAGCATGTCTGCTTTCTGCAGTATTAAGCTGCAGTAACACTGAGATTACTGCCGGATTTCACTGAACGTTACCTGTTATAATCCCACACACTGCGCCTCCTCGGTGCTCTCAGATGAAGCCGAGTCCAGTGGTGGAGACTTTGAATGATGCCGCTCGGCTCTGTGGCGTCCACAGGCTGACTCTGGCTGCTGAGAGGAGGATGGCTGCGGTCCGACCTTCTTGCAGTCAAACACGGAGCAACTTTCTGCTCTTTAATTGATTTTGTGCAGGTCAAATAGTTCATTAAATTAGTCGTGTTGCTGGCCTTAGCAGCGATGACTTTTGGCACATGTTGCATCGCGCTCTGTTGGCATCAATCTTGGTGAAATGGAGCCACGCTTTTGACCTCGGTGGCATCGTTTAACCGGTTCTACTACAGTTCCCAACGCAGATACATGTGAACCCGTCTGTGGGCGGAACCACATGTTCCTGCAGCAAAGTGTAACGTTAATACAGCCAATCGAGGGCAGCTCCATCAGTTCTTGATCACATGATTAATCTCTGGGGACCGAAAGACGAGGCGTGTTTTGATACTCGGTGCTACCGAAGCATTTCGGTCGGTGCCTCAAGAGAACCAAAGTTCGGTACCCAGCCCTACCAGTCAGCTGTTACACATTAATTAAAGTGTATCACCACACAGTTATTGTACATAACTGACGTGACATTTGTAACAGTGGATTAATCAGTCTTGTGAAATGTTCCTGAGTGTTTGTTCCTGTATTGATGCTTTCAATCTGTGTCTGTGGTTTCAGATCTGCATTTATAAGCTCTGTGGTTTCAGACCAGCAGCTCTGATTCATGAGAGGAAACAGACTAGCAGAAAAAGCAAGAGGTGAAAAGAGGGATAAATAATTCATTTCAACATTTTGCTATCACTAAGCCCTCTTTTACAAAAGTAAAAAAAACTGTAATTTGTCCTGAATAGAGTTGTCACGATACCAAAATAAGTAACCATGATACTATACCAGACAAAGTATCACGGTTCCGGCTGTTATCGCGATACTGCAGAATTTCTATAGAATTTCTAGTATAGTAGGAACCGTAACGATTTGGCACCGCGGGGTACCATAGGTACCGTGGGTATCGTGCAACTTTAGTCCTGAATATGGCACCTTAGGTAACATTCTTCATAACTGAAGAGGAAGAGAGGCAGCATGTGGTAATGAAAATTGGCCCATGATACTTCAGGTAAATGGCAGAAGCACAGCTGCAGATATGAAATGTGAACGTGTCCGTGACAGCAGCTCCTTTTCTAGCTTTCGTAGTCAATGCATTCGTTTGGTTCAGTGGATGTCTGCTGACATGGTTTGCAGCTTAAAGACGCACACAAATGTACTTTTCTTTCTGACTGGCATAATGCATTTAACAGCCCCTAACCCTAACCATCACAGCTGAGTGCCTAACTCTAACCTTTACTCTGAACCCAACCATGAACCCAAGTTCAAACCCCGACTCTGAAACCAAGCCTCACCCTAAAATATTCATTTAAACGAGCTTATATATAATACCTCTGCTGATTCTTTGTTTCTCTCCAGACAGGATACCAGGAGTGTCGATGATGCTGATGCTCTGAAGAACCTGATTGGGCATCTGGGAGCAGATGAACCTGAACACACACATGCAAGCATGCACACACACACAAAACTGTGAAAATGAATTATTTTATTTCAGTGGCATGATTGGCCAGTTCTGTGCCATTAAACCACTGCAGAGAAGGAAAATGCACTGAGATGAAGACATTCAAAGACACCGGTTGCAAAACATGCTGAAAATGCTGCATTTCTGTTGGTATCGTTTTAAAATGATTAATCCGGTATAAAATGATAATTTACAGTTATTATTCCAGTGGCATTGACAGCTAAGAGAAAATCTGAGAAAGAGGAGTGTATCATTCTTAAAACCATTTCTGAACAACTGCAGGTTCTAAGATCATCAGTTTAAACTGTTTAAGTACAAGTTATTGAGACTGGAAGTACACAAAGTGTTACCCTCAACTCAGAATCCATTAGTTTGGGCAGTCAGGAACAACCCAGAGACCATCAAGGTGCAGGCCTGAAAGAACTGCAGATTTCTGGAACCCCAGCGCAACTGTACAGTCAATTAAGTTTTAGATTTTCTGGGCTGTAGACTGGACTGCGAGGCTGTTAACCATCAAGAGATGCTCAGCTCCAATCCCTTTAAGCTGGAGTGAGGTGTGCAGCTGACCACCTACAAACCCTCTGAGGGAAGTTAAGAGGGGACAAAGATTGAGTTGCTCAGTGACGTGGTGGTACCATAACTACTGTTAAATAATTAGAGGTACCTCGGGATTCCTCAGCATAACTTTCAGCCTGTGGGCTCAGATCAAGACTGAGACAATACAGATAATATTTAATATCTGAGATCATTTTCCTAAGCGGAGGTACAAATGTGACTCGTTTGCAGTGCTGCTCTTCCTTTACAATTTTCATTTCAGTTTCAGTCTCTTGTGCAGCCAGCTTGGCTGATTCCTGCCTTTAAAAAGCTGGGGGTTAGTGTGTTTTTCTGCACTTTTACAAAGCAAAAACACCTAAAATATCTTTATCTTTGCCTGCTGTTTCCTCACCATTATTTTGGGCTTTACGTCACGTCACGTCTTTTCTTTTTTACTTTCATCTTTATTTTTAAAATACAACATAATTCAAAGGGCTGAGCGAGACCAGAGTGCAGTGATAACCTGCACTTTCAAATGTCCTCCCCATGTTGTTATAATGTCCGTCATGCAGGCTGTAAACGCTCCACACCACACACGAACACACAGGACACGGCATGGGGGTGTTTTTTCTGTCAACTGGATGCCACGGTTAGTGCTGATGCAGCTGCAAATAAGGATTTAATAATGAATGAATGAAAAATGCTTTCCTAAACAAAAAAAATGTTCCTGAACAACCTGAGGGGGTGGTGCTTAGCTGTGGTCAAATACCAAGTTCTGGTTAAAATAAAATAATAAAAAGAAATAAAAAGAAAAGTTTAAATAACAACTTTAAACAAAACAAAAAAAAAAAAAAAAGAGTTAAAAGATGGAAACGCACCTAAACGGTTGGATGGAGGCTTATGGTTGTTCAGTGTTCAGCACTTTGGTCAGTACCTGCTGTTTTTAAAGTGCTTTCTAAATAAAGTTCCCCCCATATCCAGAAATCCTCAGTAAATCCTTCTCCCTGCTGTCCCTGCACTGATTGGGAGTTCTTCTAATTTTTTATTGTAATTATTTACTCATTTATCTTTGCTGTGCTCTCTTTCAATCAGCATAGAGAGAAATAAATACATCTTCTTTATGAATCAGGACAAAATGAAAAAGAAAAGACGTTAAAATTAAGTTTTTTTACACACTACTTCTACATTTTGTTTTAGTTCAATAAATCATGGTAATATCTAATGTGTTGCTGTTAATCTGAGGTGGCATTTACTTTATTGTAACACCTTGTAAGAGCCAGCTTCCTTTTATGGCATCCTAAAATGTAAAAAACTCAACACTTCCTAAAGTGATAACCTTAGCCAGCAGACTACACTAAATCATCTGACCGTGCCGGATTTGAAGACTGGCAGCGGGAAAAAACAAAGCCAGTGAGCCGACACATGGTGACGCACACACACTTCCTCCTGGAAACAATAACTTATTGTTGAGGGTTTCTACGTTGGATCAGGGCAAGGTGAAAATCCTAGTTTAAGCAGTGCCTCAGGTACAGATCTACACACACAGATGGAGGGTCAGCCGTCCTGCCATTTCCTCACTGGACACAGGAAACGTGTTTGGACCCAGGTTAGTTTGGAGCTAAATTTAGATAGCCAGACCAATCGCTGATGTGTCTGGAATCTGACAGCTCACAGTGAGTGGGGGTGTGTTTATACGTCACTGCGGGGTGATGGGGGTCACATCCCACATTCAAAATGCTTTGAGGAAAGCGGTGACAATAGCAGAAGGCGGTACCAATGTGTCATTATGTGCAGAGACTGTGTTTGCCAAGAAGGGACGTTTGTGGTAGTTTATGTAAGGAGGCTGGAGCAGATGACAAAGATACTGGATAAACCTTCAAAAACAGATGATATGGGGTAACCAAATTAAGGGAGCTCCCTCCATCAGGCACCTGGATGCTCTGAATGCTTCAGAAGTTTTGGACCCATCAGGCATCCTCAGTGGAACCCTAGTTGAGGCACAACAGCCGATTGTTGGCCGCCTGCATATATGAACAGCTCTTATAGCCTTTCTAAATATTCCTGAAGAAGCTTTAAGGCGTTTGATATCACAGCCGGAAAAGGGTGGAATGCTCTCTCCGGGTCGGGAATGAGATCCTTCCCCAAGTGGAGGAGTTCAAGTATCTCGGGGTCTTGTTCACGAGTGAGGGACGAATGGAGCGGGAGATTGACGGGCGGATCGGTGCGGCGTCTGCAGTGTTGCGGGCTCTGCACCGACCCGTCGTTGTGAAGAGGGAGCTGAGCCAGAAGGCGAAGCTCTCTACTTACTGGTCAATCTACGTTCCCATCCTCACCTATGGTCACGAGTTGTGGGTAGTGACCGAAAGAACAAGATCGCGAATACAAGCGGCCGAAATGGGTTTCCTCCGCAGGGTGTCTGGGCTCTCCCTTAGAGATAGGGTGAGAAGCTCAGTCATCCGGGAGGGGCTCGGAGTAGAACCGCTGCTCCTCCGCATTGAGAGGAGTCAGATGAGGTGGCTCGGGCATCTGGTTAGGATGCCCCCTGGGCGCCTCCCTGGGGAGGTGTTCCGGGCACGTCCCACTGGGAGGAGACCCCGGGGAAGACCCAGGACACGCTGGAGAGACTATGTCTCTCGGCTGGCCTGGGAACGCCTCGGGGTCCCCCCGGAAGAGCTGGAGGAAGTGGCCGGGGACAGAGACGTCTGGGTTTCTCTGCTCAAGCTGCTGCCCCCGCGACCCGACCCCCGGATAAGCGGCAGATGATGGATGGATGGATGGATATCACATCAGTCAGTAGTATTCTTACTTATCCAGCTTCTAAGCTGTTAATAAAACAGCAGAAACTGCAGCATCTAAAGCTCCATCCCTCTCAGAAACTGATGATACACTTCGTTATCCCTAGAAATTCCCCAATAGGTTCCAAAATAACACGATCAAATGATTTCAATAATTCAATATCAACTAACATTTACATAGCTAATAGTGTAATTCAGTGTCTAAACAGACTACAGTGTGTCTGCTCCTGGTAAAAAGTTTATTATCCATGTTTTCATGAAGTTTAAGCAGATGGTTAGTACTGGCTGGCTGAATTTGAACATCAAGATCACTTCTCACTGTCATTTTAGGAAGGTTTTGATGAAGCTTTTATTGTTACCTGTTGAGGAAGGAGTTTCCAAACGCATTGAGTTTCCTGAAGGGTTTCTTGGGGTCCACTACCAGAGCATTACCAGGGACAACACCTTCGTTTTCACCATACATCACTGCAATGAAGCCGTCAGTGGTCGGCTCCGGACCAATGCGCATGCCAGGGAAATCCTGCTCCAACAGGTACCTGAGACCAAAAAGAAAAGGAAAAAAAACAACTCAGATAAACTGTATGTTTCAGGGGAAGTCATTTCACTGGACAACACACTCTCAAAGTGAGTCTTTGGGCCAACACAGGAAGACGATTCAGTCCAGTCCAGTTCATTTTCATGCCATTCTTTTTGGATAAGCCCATTAAGAATCTATTTCCAATATTTCTATTGGAAATAATCAATCCAAAAATGCTCGTGTGCCTTTCAGACTGTCTCTGACAGGAGAGGAGTGTTAAAAGATCAACCATTTCATTCAGTCAGGAGCCTTACTTCTGAGTTTCCATGGATCAACTTTTCAACACCGCCAGAGAAGAGCTGCGTTAGCACACATTCAGTTTTTTTCCTTCTCCACCAACACTGACCTTTGCCACCCTCTCACACACTTCTCCTGGTTACAGAAAAGTGAGAGAGGAAGGAAAAGAGGGTAGTCTCTGTCCTCTTACATCCTTCCTTTCAGCACAGCATCAAAGAGGTTCAACAGTTCTGTCTACTGCTGCTGAGCTGGTACAATGTACATCTTTCTGCCCATCTTTAGCTAGAACCAGGTCTACACATCAGGAGGATCAGGTATGTTCTGACCAGAGTGTTCACAGCAGCAGTTCAACAGCAGTGGCACCCCCGACACCAGGAAGCTACTGGCCCATGCAAACGCTGAGGCCCCTGTCTGTTCCTCAGTTTTACACTTATTAGCCATTTTCTTTGCTTTTCTTAATGAGGTACTCATTACATGAGATTATCTAAAGTGTTCTTGCACTCATCTAAAAAATAAAACTATGCGTTATTCAAAATTTAACATTTCCAAGTTTTTGCCATGGCCATAGATTAGACTGGGTATGATTTTAAATCCCTCATTCAGTAGGAATCTATGAATTTGCTAATGTGACCCCACCCACATCTTCGTCCTTCAGCAGGGGACACCACCTGCCCGGTTTCCTCTACACTCTGCTGTGGCCATTACTAAAACTGAAATGAAACTGATTCACTAATGCATCTTCGAACCAAACATTCACAGCTTGTAACTGTGATTTTCTGACCCGCTGGAAGTGTCTGGTGAACAAATCCTACTCCTTAGGCATCTTAAACATGAACTCATTTGTGTCTTTTTCTGTCTGAGATGCAGAACTTTGGTAAAGTAGAAACTGGAGCATCCAAGAACTGTCCAAAATGCATTGGCAGCTGGCCACTCGTGGGTCCTCTATATGTTGAACACTATAAAGTGAGGAGGTGAACAAGTGTGCATTTCAAACACAACCCATAAAACACAGAAAAAGAGAAGAGAATAAGCAGAAGAATTGACAGTGTAGTTACTGGCAAGTTGTTCACATCATTCAAAGCATTCCTCAGGGCAGGGTGGGCCTCAGCAGTTTCCCCCTTTTTCACACACAGACACACAAAAGCTTGTGCAGCTATAGCTATTGGGACATTGCATCGACTTCCATTTGGTGTGGATTGCCCAACCCAAAGCCTGAGCTTAAGGCAATAATGATTCAGACTAGCTTTACCCTTAATCAGGACCCCAGAAATGACATCCTGCCTCTTCAGGACTGGGCTTTGGTCCCCGTGAAGCCCACTGGTCCTGACCAGGTCAGTGCTTATAGCTCAACAGGTCCTCATGACGTACAAATAACAAGAACACACACACACACTATACAGAGCCAAAGTTTTCCTGCAACTTGTGCTGATGAAAATGTTGAGCAGGTCAGATCTGCTCGCTCTGTTTGCTGCCAAAATGTTTGAATGTTTGCATTTGACATCTGCACACACCCATACGCTCTCCGTCAGCAGATATGAGAGTCTGGAACTCTGTTCTCAGCCAGCCTGAACATGTGATCCACTTCTACGTGTGACCTTACATACCTGGCAGCCGATTAGTCGTCACTTTATTGAGCTTAACTTTAATACTGACATGGCTTTTGAAACATATGAGTTGTAGACTCACATACTCGCATTAAGGTCCTTTCATAATGACAGTGGAGCCACCAGCAGATCTTTGTTTGGTGTAGAGACTGTTTCCACTGAAGATGAATTTATAGAATAGAAACATCGGCTTTGCACAAAGTTAAAGCTACACAAGAGAAGTTTGTGAACCTTAAAACTATGATGAGCTTCTGACTCGTTTTGAAGCACACCAACACCAAGCCTGAAACTGTCTAGAAGCACCTGGGGCTCAGATGCTGCAGTTCAACCATTTTGCTTTACAGTACCGGGGCGGCGACATCTTTGTCACTACATACATGTAGATATGTTTAAAAAAAACAACAACTGTGTGCCAGAAGCAGCAAAAAGAAGAGCTCAGTGAAATAACAAGACGCATGCAGAGCTAGCTTCAGTGTTAGCCCTCTAACTGCTGTGGTACTGGTTTTGGTTGGTTCTGTCGGTGAAGTTGCTGCCGTACATGTTAAATTCCCGAAAATAATCCGATAATTTTTCCCTCTGCTCTGTGTAGGCTGTAAATCAGAGAATATTTAAGCTGTGATAAAGCTAATGAAACATGGTTTTATACTGCAGACATTGTATCATGACTAACAGGAAGTACACAACATTACAACAGTTTTTTATTCAAACTTTAATGCACATTATTGTCTGCGTTTCACAGATTAAGCCTCAGTTAGCGCCTCAGACCAACATGAAAATACGTTCTTCTCTTGTTTAATTACTTTTAGAAAATTTCACAACAAAATCTTGGAAGTTTGCAGCCTTTCAAAATGTCCTCTGCCATCTTCAACGCTGGTTGCACAACACAACGTGCATTACGTGTTGCACGCGTGCGGATTCCACACAAAAATACCAAACAACCGAGGGGTCCGTCTGAAAATCACTCGTGAATTTAAAATCTTACTGGAGCTAATATTTGAGAGAAACTATTTATATATGGAGGGACATAAGCTTTTCTTTAATTCAAAGGTTTTTTTCAAATTCAAAGAAAAAGCGCAAACAAGATGGCGCAATCAAGGCCAAACATGGCAGTTCTGTGACTCAAACTCTACAGTTCAGTCAGAGCAACTCAAACGACAGTCACCCTGCCTCTGTTGCAACAGGCACACATTTGGTTTCATGGGGATTTATGCAGAGCTGAGAGTGAGTCACATGCTGCACACAGCGAGTCCCAGCCTGTCTCTGCCATCACAGGTGCAGCTAAAACTCTTCTTCTGCACACTTTCTAACACAAACACAAGAGATGTTCCAAACTATTCAGTCCCTCCAGGAATTCAGCCAATCCTCGTGAATTTTGCACATCCTTTCCGTGTTGTTGAATCACCACAACTTTAACTCAGCTTTGACCAATCGCGTCACTCACGTCGACCTATATGTCATGAACTTCTGTGGGTCTGGTTTTGAATGTGCAACAGAAACGGATCACATTTACCAATCAAAAATCCCCGTGCACGACAGATTCCCAGTGTTCTGCATCAAAGTAAGGGGGAAAATCTAGCAATTTCATGGCTAAAAACCACAGCAAAACTTGTGTCGCAACCTTTCAGAAGCGCTGCCACAAAGTCAGGCATTCTGAGTCCCAAAAAACCCTGCAGGGCCTGACTCCTGTCACCACTGGACCACTGGAGAGTGTGAGAAAGGCGATCATTTGTCATCAGCTTCATGTGACACGAGCGAGTCACCGTAGTGAATCTGACATTTGTTTAAGATCACAGCTCATGCTCTGCCACGCCCCTAACCTGAGCTAAACTCTAAAGAACAGTGAAAACAGTCCATTCTTATCACTTCCATAGTGTGAGCACCTCTACCAAGCAGCCGTCAGGAAAGCAGCACTCTTAAAAAGCACATGACCTGCTGCAGGTGACTGAACAAAGCACAAGACTTCAGGAACTGCCCTGTGAACAGACCAGACCAAAGTGGAGAGGTTACATGTAGCCTGCTGCTCCAGACAGCATGGATCCATTCATCAGATTCTGTTTCTGAGAGTTTTGGGCGCACAGTCTGGAGTAAACTCTTCAGACAAGTGTGTGACCCTCTGTGGCAGATCAGGCATGTCCTGTGAGCCCATCAACAGCCCCCAACCTGGCTTTAGGTTTTCCCTTGCTACACCTGCAAAGCTCGGAATGCATTTTCTGTATTTTCCTGCTCCACAGCCATGTCCGGCGCTCCAAGCCAGAGCAAGCAGCACAGGCTGGGCCAATCTGCACAGGCTGGGCCAATCTGCACAGGCTGGGCCAATCTGCACTTCCACACAGGGGCATTTTCACAGAAGAACAAGTCATTTACATGTACAATAACGGACCATAAGAGGTTTAATCAGTGCCCAGAGAAAAGTGTTCCTTCCCTTGTTAAATCAGAAAAGCGAGCTTGTGCCATAATGGAGATCACCTTCAGTTCAGGCGACCTGACCGCAGTGCTCTCAGGTTAGTTTCTGCATGAGAGAAGCAGACTTAAAGTGGGAGATCTTAACATCCCACACCTGGCACTAATGGACAGAACAGCTAACACAGAACAGAAGAGCAGCTGCACGCGCTGGGGGCCCACCTGATGAAGGTGGTCTTCCCGGTGGAGTACTGGCCCACCAGCAGCACCATGGGCTTGCTCTGGAAGTCGGCGCCCTCCAGGGCCGGGGAGTGAAAGTCATGGAAGAGGTAGGTCTCCTCCAGCGGCAGCAGCTTCTTGGTGTAGAGCGTCTGGAGTCCCTCCGTGACCGTCTGGTACATCTCTCCTTCCTTGTTGCGGCCACCTTGCTCCTGTTTGACCCAACTGAACATACTTCCTAAAGCACACCGAGGCGCTGAGCTCCAACTTCCCTGTTTCGATGTTTCCAAATGCTGCGGATGTTTCGCCTCCTTCCTCTCGGTCCGTCTGTGAGGCTGAGCTCGGGGAAGTATGCGGCTGACACCTCGTAGTCTGCTCTGCTCGGGACACACTGCAGCGGTTTGTTCTGTTGCCTGTGCTGATGTGGGTACCTGCGGGCACCGCCCTTCCCCCCGTGACGCCGTTCTTTCCCTGGATATTACCAAACACCAGAGTGCGCGCGCGTGGAGTGGGGTGGGGGGCACTTAGGGCAAAAGTATTTATACCTCACTATAGACCAACCCTGTGAGTCTCACAGGAAAAAATATCACGAGAGAAGTGAAAGTGCAGAACATGGTCACGTTAAAGCGCAGCTGAGCCCCAACCGAGCCCCACAGTTTGGGGTTATTTCTCCAGAAAGTTTGAGTTCAGATCTCAGTTAATCACATGGCAACATGCTTCATCAAATATGAATAATCTGATCATAATTTAGTGATAATAACATCAAATGTTGGTAGTTTGAAGACAAAAATACTGAAGCAGTTCTAATAAGAACCATGTGTGAAAAGAAAACTGAGGTCTGAGGACGGTCTGTTACTTTTGCTTCATGAAAATAGTTTTTTTTGTGTTTTTTGATTACTTAAAAACAGTTGAAACAATATATAATTTAGTAAAAAAATATGATTATACATCTAGAAGCAGTACAGTCTGTGTTGTGTGTCAGCGGGGGTGAATTTCCATCATTTCTGAAGTCAGTAAACATAAAACTGATGTTCACCAGTAATCTGCAGACTGTTTGTCTTCTAGAATACAAAAAATGTAAGAAAATAAAATAGAAATCCCACCAATTCGTTATCCCGTCCTGAAGTGATGCCTTCACTGTCAAAATGAGAAGAATTAAAATCCAATTATCAAAGTGGTTCAACGAAAAAATTAAATCCTCACATTTCAAAAGTTGTACACAAAATATAAATATCAAACAGATCATTAGCTTTTATACTGCTTGCATTTTAACTGTTGCAATACGTTTAGTAAACAGAGGAATTAAAAAAAGTATGAGACTTCTGTACCTGTGGACAGCAGTTTAGGGCTATTTATTAATATATATGTTAATACAGTCCATCACTGTCTCCTACAATCACAGCAGCTCAACCGTGGCTGAAGATAATGTCGCTATTTACTTCAAACTTCACACATTATCATGGAATTGAACTGATCTTGACAAACAAAATACATAAAAACTGATATATCTTTAAAAATGTTTCAGAAATAACTTTCTAATATTTACAGGTGAGTGATATTCTAGACTGTCAAGGTTTATTTCAAATGCATCATCACTCAGTAAAGTTAATGGCTTTCAGATCCTTATTAAACTACCAGTAATCATTGTATTAAACTTAAAAAATGATTAATCAATAAAGAATAAGTAATAACAGCTTACTGCAGTGTAATCCTGCACCTCAAACGCTTCATATTTGACTCAAAATAGTTTGAACTTGTTAAGACTCATGCCAAAATCCCTTTAAAATGAGATGATAGTAGTTTCTTCCAATCTTACAACAGATCACGTGTTGTAGAGCACTAAAGTAGAATTAATTTGAATATTTCTAAATTATTTGATTCTCTAATGTGACTTTTCATCTATTATTATTAAGTAAATATCTCATGAGAAGGAAAGGGAGACATCCAACAGTAGGAATGAAAAGTTTAACCAATTAATGCACATTTTATTTGAAAGAAAACGAATTATTGGAGAAATAAAACACCTTTGCAGAAACATTCACAGCGTCTGAAGGGGTCAATTCAAAGTCAAAGTCAAAGCGAAACGAGCATTAACAGCTCTATCACAAGCAAAGGTAGGCAACACCTGAAAGTGGCAGCAAAATGCTCCGTCAGATGAGTTCGGCGAGGTGCGTGTCCGTGCCAGGGCGGAGGAGGAGAAGAAGAAGAGGACGAGCGGAAACGGAAGTGCGACTCTTTTGTTTTGAAAGAGGGAAATTTAAAACTGGATGGCGTTAGAAGTAAACAGACGAAGAAGCGGAATAGCTCTACAAAAGAAGACTAAAAATGACCACAAACTGACATTCTTCACCTTGAAGTTAAAGTAGGTCGATAGGTAAACATTTCTGTCGGTTTTAGTTGGTTTAAATCTTCTCTGACGGTTAAATTCAGCGTGTCCGTAGAACTTACTGGAAACGGTTCGCGGTATGGTTTAAAACACACAATTACACACTATTCATATTTTTCTTCCCTTTGCCTCGTCTTTACCGGGTTTTAATAGTACCAGCAGCCTGTATCCCTGTAAGTAGATACCAGTGCCTGGTGTTTACCTGCAGAACTTCTGCAGAGAGTTGCATGCAGACTTAATTCATCAGAAAGTATTCCGGGAATCAACAATAATATGTTTTGTATTCTTAAGAAGAACACTTCAAACTCGTCATTGATTGACTTTAGATTTAATTTAGATTAATCCCCAGAAACTATTCGCCTTCTGGAGATGAAAGAACTTGCTGATATAGCATTTTGAACATTTGCAGCTTTGCTAGCTTTTTTCTTTCTTTCTTTCTTTCTTTTAAAGAATAATCTCAACATTTCTGTCATATTCATGAAATATTTGAGTGTGTGTTCTCTTTAAGGTACACAGTCATGTAACAGACACATTTTTACAATTTTCTGCTTATTAGTATCTTTATTTTTATTGTTAATTGTGTAATTAAATGTAGGAACTAATTTGACACAACCTTGCAACAAATAAGGTAATTGTTATTTGAATAATCAAGGTCTTAAAATTGCACTTTAACATAGAAGCCATATGACAGACTGATAGATGACCTGAAATAGATAATATTCAAAACACAATGTCCTCCGACCTGTCGTCATTGCGTTCAGGAACGTTTCGGCCGTCCATGATTTCGGCTGTGAGATTACTGCTGGGATTTGTGGGTTTTATTAGCATGTTCAACTGAGTGTTGTTCGTATAAAAACTACTAATGTACATTATGGCCTTGAATAAGCTGGCCACCAGGTAACATGTAAGAGAACAGAGAGGGGGCCGAGGACTGAGCCCTGTGGCACATCACAAGTCAGCTGAGCTCGGCTGTTTAGGAGGAAAAATGATTCAGCTTGACAAAAAAGCTTCTATTAGAGAGATATGAGACTAATAGACTTAAGAGCCAAGTCTCTAAACAATAAGGGCTCTAAACAATGCAGGATCGACAGTATCAAAGGAGGCACTTAAACCTATAAGAACAAACCGAGCTGTCTTCACTCAGTGATAGGTTATTGATCGCTTTAACATACGCTGTCTGTGATATCATAGTTATTGTTACTATACCATCTGAATCAAGATGGTCAAGATTGGTCACCTGACTCTACCTATGCAAACCAGTACATATCCAGAAGCAAAAAAGCTGGGTGACTTATTACCGTGACAAACACTGTGTCTGCTGTTAGTGTTACTGCAGAAAGAGCAGAAAGAAACCGGTTATGTTGAACTTTCATCATAATGCAGGCACCTGGATACTTACCTGCTATGCCTAGTTGGGGATCATTTGTTGACCACAGGTGGCCCTAATGGTGCTTTTTCTGTTTTGTTTCTTTATGACTTATGCAGTATGTTGTTTGTTAAAGACTTTGTAATGATAATTCTGTAGGTGAAAGCTTAATAAATGTGACCACGGCTCACTGTCGTCATGCTCCAGCAGGTTTCATTAGCACAAGCATGAAGAAGAAGACGAGGCGGTTGCAGGTTCCTGACTCATCCGATTTCCACGAGGGCTGTGAGTGATGAACACACACTTGTATGCTGTTTAGATTGTCAGCTGATGTAAACACAGCAGGGGGCCTTGCTGTATTTCAGATTTAGAATCGGCCGATAAAAAGAGCTGAGCGCCCTGGTGTGTTGGCATATATAGAATATTTAAGTGTGAAATAGTGGGCTCCTTATCCATAAAATTCTCCCTTTGGAGCTCTGTCGAAACTCGTTCTGATCTCTGCAGTTTATTCTCTGTATAAACCAGTTTGATATGAAAAGGACAAGTCGATGGATCTAGGTTCTGAACGACTTCCTCAAGCTTTCCAACCCAAAAATGGTGGAGTTAGCTGGATTAGCACTGATCGAGTCCACCGGCTGACTGCATTATTCAAGCCGATGGAAAGGACCTTGTGGTGGCTCCCACCCAGCTCAAACTCTGCCTGAAATAACTGCTGCAAGGTTGTTGGATTCAAAGAAGAGTTTAGAGTAGCTGCTCTGCACATTGTGAAAATGAAGAGATTGAAGGTCACTCTGTGTGACTTGACCTGAGCTGAGGTGTTAAATAATCATTAGATTCCCATGGAGAAGATGTGAAAGATATGCTTTTGACTGCAGTGACCAGTCAGGAGTGAAGTCCGCCTAAAGGCCGGTTTACAGCTCCCTGTTGGTGTCAGTTAACGTGACTTTCTGAACTACAACAGGTAAATGTGTGCTTGCACAGCTCAGCGAAGCTCTAACGCAGTTCTAACTCCATACCATGCTGCACCCGCAAGTCCAACAGGAAACTGAGTCCATTGAAGGCAAAGAAACGCTTGCGGGACCGTCTCAGATGTTGTGCAGCATGTATGTGAAGGACATGGTGTTGTGATGATACCATGCTGTGTCTGTTTTCTGAGAGTAAGATCCTGAGCTGCATCTCTGCAGCTCATTGTTTTATGTTCATGATCCACTAGCTTAGAAATGCTGCTACTAGCAAAGTAAGAACAGACGTAATGCAAGGCTAAAGAGACAGAGGAAAATAAAATAATATTTCTGGGTGTCCAGGCTGTGTTCTGTGCAGGCTCAGTGACGATGACCCAGCCATGTTTGGGGAGAAGGTTACAGTTGAAGAGCACAAGCTGTCCGTCCACTACTTCTGTTTGGTAAGTCTGTGTGAGTTTGTTCGTTTATTTGTGGACAGTTTTTCGTCTTTATTGCAATAATACATTATGTTCACACTTGTCACAAGAATATAGGGACTCCTAAAAGTACATTTTTTCTATCTCCATCTATCATACAAGGTAAATGTAAGTGTTTTAAACAGCTGGATATGAACTCAAAGATATATTTAAACTGTCAAACAGAAAAGAAAAGCACTATTTTTAACTCGGCTGTTGTGTTATCAAGTGTAGCACACACAACACGTTTACTGCGGGGGGGGCTAAATGGATGCTAAATGTAAATGAGCAAAGGCTGGTTTTGGCCACACATTTTATATTTTTATGTGTAACTCAGTCAGGAAGATCAAAATACATTTATGTAAGATTTAAGAAACCACATTTTTGAAAAATTCATGGAACAATTTAACAATAAAAATGAATAAAAAGCTTAGACGAGAACAGATACATGTTGACAAAATAAAAGCTTCAAAGAGGTAAGAGTCGGGGATGGATGAGAGGGGGCTGAAAGTTTGGAAGGCCTCTGAGGGTGCATGTAACTTTGGGACTGTGTCTCTGGACAGGCAAACTGGGCCGTTAGGGGTTCTTTCACTCTCCAGCCTCCCTGGTTATACTGAGTCGGGTCATGCCTGCCCTGTAGTAGTAGTAACCAGCTTAAATAAACTTAAACCAGCTTTATTGATACACATCCAAAAACATCAATGAGTAAGGCTCTCTGTTGGCGCCTTGCAAACAAAGATGGAGATGTGAGTGTTTTTGCTGCTATTTGGGGGCAGCCGTTCTGTTGCTCTGCTGTAGAAAAGAGAGGCTAAAGGGGACAAAGATCTGCTTTGTGAAGGTGTTAAGATTAGGAAGATTGTCTGGCTCAACAGTGGTCATTGTTTTTCTCCTTTGCTTTTTTATGTTTTTTTGGGGGGATTTCGTCCTCTTTATTGTGAAATTTGTTGTTGCTGAAGGTTGTCTCGAAGGCTCAAGCTTACTTTCAACACATAGTGTCATCACAGAAGCCTGTACAGTGTTAGCTTTTTGGAGGACTGCACATCTGCCTGTCCATCTGTGGAGGCACTGCAGACAGATACCTCTGTGAAGGTATAAAAGAGCCCTGCCTCTCAGTAACTCTGAACAGGACTTAAGCAGTGCTGCCCTTCAAAATGCAACCCTGCAACCTCTCGCACTCATTCAAGGGATGTCACACTGCCGAAGCAATGGCAGAAATAAGGAATAATGCACCTAAAGTAACTTTATACAGCCTGTAACTAATAATAATTGAAAAAACAGTAGGTTTTATCCTCATTCGCCATCATCAAACCAGGTTGAAAACCTGCTGAGAGGCTAAGCTTACTAACAGGTCTGAGGAAAAAAGGGTGGAGGCATATTTATTGATCAAATAAAATGAATTGATTTAAACATGCCCCAACCTTTGGGAGATTACATAACAACATAATGCTACTCTTTCAAAGTCCCTTTTAACACAGCATTGCATTACATGCTTCTAAACCAAGTGACTGATAACCTCCCATATTCCTGTGAGTAGTATTAATGTTTTTCCATTGACACTTAAACAGATGCTGGAAACAACCAGCTGGAACAGCTCACAATGCAGCACGATAAAGAGTGAATACATTTTTGTAACCAGAAAAGAAAAAAACTAAACAAAAACCCTGCAGATTCTTGAGCTGGTGTGTGATGCTCATGATGCTGGTCACTGATGCTTTTGTCTTACAGTTTCAGTAGTAAAATGTTTCACTCTACTCTAATGAGATCCTGAATATAAAACTGCAGCATCATCGGATGAAATCACCATTCTTATAGCTGAAAGACAACATCTGTTCACTGAATTCAGCTACACTTCATGTACACCGATGTCCCAGAGAGAGAGTGAGAGCCCCTTTCTGTCCTCGGAGAGGTCATTCTTTTCAATGCAAATGAACAGCCCTGCAGTCCCTCAGAAAGCTAACGGTGCACAAGCTCTGGAGATCAGCTACACGTGGATTGAATGCTAATTGATTAAATGTTAGCTTGAGCTAGCCAGAACAAGGACAAAATAACCGATTTCACAATCTGTTTATAGCAAAGAAGTACTGATGAAAAGCTCATACAACAGCTGGTGAGCTAGTTTCAGTCCATCACAAAGCAGATCTGTCTCCACCTAAGCCTCTGTCTTTTACACAGCACAGCAAGGCTAAACAACAGTGCTGACACAACAGAGAGCAGCCCACAGCTCAGACTGTTCCACATATTCATGGGACTGCCTCCAAGTCACCGCAAAACCCTTTAACATGTAGACGTGTGTTAGCAAGGCAAAAAGGTTTTAATTTTTTTAATTAACATGGGTAAACCATGCTTAATACAGGGCTATACCCAGGTTAAACAATTAGCCAAGTACCAACAGAAGTACAACATCAAGCCCACATGTTTGTGACACAAAGTTTCTAGTCACTATGTAGACATGTGGTTGGGCGATGTGATCTAAATGTGAAATCTTCGATTTTTTTTTCCCCATGTGACTTAATTTTTGATTTGAATATTTTTTTCTGTTTCCTTCATTAACATAACAAACAAAAAAAATGACAAAGAAATTGTTAAAACTAGTTTTTGCTTTATTTTAGAAGTAAAATGGGAGGAAATTAATACATTTAACTAATTTTCCTTATTGTTTAGCCAAAAGCGGAACCTAACAAAAGCCAAGATATATATATATATATATATATCTCTTATAAAACATATTTCTGACAGTGGCACAGTACCTTATATAAGCCCCTCCCCATATATAAGCTCCTCCCATGTAGAAGCTCCTCCCCTCTGGGAAAAAGCTGTCTTCTTTTGATCATACATACAGTTAACATGCCAGATTGAATGTTCTAGCAAAAATAGACCTTCGTTTCCCATGTGTAAACATAAACATGATCAAACTGAACCTTTTGGCTAATTACACATTTGTGGTGGATGTTAAAGAGCAAACTGAATCCATGTTTCAGTAAAATGTGTTTGATGCCCTGCCCTAGTCAGCCGACCCTTTCATAACCTCATCATACTTGCATACCTGTCTGTGATTCATTTCCTTCCTGAGCGTCTAATCTCAAGGTTGTAGTGAGCTCACGTTAAGTGATGTAATATGAATGAATTTATTCAGCATGAGAGCAGTACTGTGATCATTAAACTCATTTTAGTCACCAAGAAACGGACAATACGGCATTTCCAGATTTCCTTTAAACGCAGAAGTCGGAGAATTTCATGTGGACTTTTAGTTGGACTACTCCAACTAATTGGTCAAATTGGTTCAGTCAACATTCATAGTTTAGCACTTAATATATTCCAAATAATGTTCCTTAATATCAAGAGTGTGTGCTAATGAATTTGTGTGTTGTACCAGTTAACATCTTGTGGAGTTTATCAGCGAGGAGAAGAGGATGAGGGCGTCTTTGGTTTCCTGGTTGACGACATCAAACAGGAGATCCGCAGGTCGGCTCGACTGGTGAGCGCATTATTATTTCACCGTATTACACTGTTCTTTATTATCATTAGTCCAACTGTCCAACACCAAAAATGACCCGATTTGTCACGAGCTTCAAACAAAGTTGAATAAAAGTGGTGCCTTTGGTCAAGAGGAAAACCAATGGATGGGATTTTTATTGGCTCGTGTGTGTCTACTGTTTGTTTCTCCATCAAGGCAAATCAAAGGTGGAGATACGACACTAGTCTAGTATGTTTACTCCACAAAATTGAATGGAGTTTGGTGGACAGTTGGAATATGGGTGAATCAATCAGTTCATCTTTATTTGTTTAGCACTTTTCATACAAAAAATTAGCACAAAGAGCTTTTCAAAAGCAGTAAAAACAGCAAAGATCAACCAAAACAGCCACGCCACCTCGAAGAGGTTGAAACATTCAAATAAATACATAAACAAGAGATTAAGACTTGGTTAAACTAAGGTAGGTTTAAGATGGGATAAGATTCAATTCTATTTAGCATAAAACAACTAAATCTAAGTCAAATATTGGAAAGTATGTGAATGAATAAGATTCAGTTTACTAAAACGGTAAGTCTTAATTTAGCTTCAACACTCCCAGCTGCCCTCAGTTTCCCAGGAAGGCTGTTAAATGGTCCTTCTCCATATGTTTTAGGAATGGAAGACCTGCGGGCTCAAGGTGATTCATAAACCAAAAGCAAATCAGACCAATATTTCGGTCAAAGACCATTAAATAATCTTAAAATCAACTCCGAAACACACTGGAATGTGGAGATGCAGAGGTTTTAAATGTGATGTAATATGTGCTCTCTTTCTGGTGCTCGTCAGCAGACAAGCAGCTGAGTTTTGCAGTAGCTGTAAGGTATCAGTGTTGTTTTCAGGAAGCCCAGAAAGAAGAGAACTGCAGTAATCAATTCTGCAAGTGATAAAAGTGTGTATCAGTGTCTCTGCGTTGGCTTCAGAGAGAAACGGGTTAACCCTTCAGTTTAAAGAACAAAAAACTGCAAGCTGGGATCAAATAAAACTCAAAGGCTCTTTATTTCTTAAGTTTATTGATGGTGACTTCAATTTTGAATACAGTTGCTCTTTGTGTGCCTCAGGACCGATGGCCAATACTTCTGTTTTGTCCTGGTTGAGCTGCAAGAAACTGTCTGCCATCCATGTCTCGATGTGCAATATTTAAAGTTTAAAAGGATGTATATGGGGCTCGGGCGGAGGAAGCAGAGTACAGACTTGTCCTTGGCAGAGTATTCATTTAGTGATCAGTCTGGCTTATTGTGTGTTTCAGAAATGTTGTGGCTGTAAAAAGAAGGGAGCATGTGTTGGCTGTAATGTCAGAAGCTGCAGGAAGATGGTTCACTTCCCCTGTGGGCGACAACAGATGTTCATCTCACAGTTTACTGGATTGTTCCCGTGAGTGCCTCCACGAGACGTTTTCTTTAAAGACGGTGCCATGGTCAGAGTCCTCTGTCACTTGGAGTGAACTGAACTGAGCTAATGCAAAAAAAATACATTTATGGTTGAATGTTTGCACCGTTCTAACCAAAATATACTGTAATAATTGATTTATTAAGACTCTGATATATAACTTGAGGTCATTTTTGTATACTTTATATGTAGGTATTATTATATATGATTGTATATTTATATTCATGTGTGTATATTCCAATGAATTAATGAATGACTACATAAATGCAATGGATAAAATTGTTGAATGTAAGAAGATTTATGTCTGAAACAGTGGAAATCTGGTGAAAAATCTAAACGTACAGCTGAAAGTAATGGATAAATGTTGAAAAGGCTTCATTTGGGGTCCCAAAGAGTAAGAACTGATGGCTCAGGTGGGGTTTATTTATGCAGAAAGAGTATCCTGCCAAACAGATCATAGTACTTCCCTGCTTCTAAGCTGAGAGATACTATGGATCCACAACTATGTGATCTAAACCTCTTTATCTGCTTGTCCAGGTCTTACTGTCAGGATCACAGTCCTTCTCAGTCTGTGTGTGTGGCTTCAGACATCAGTCTGCCTCAGTCTTGCTCTGTTTGTTTGGACTCCATCGACCCTGTTCTGTCCTACTCTGTCCTCAAGTGTCCATCTTGCCACACCAGCTGGTTCCACAGAGACTGTGTGCAGGTATTACACACATGCAGTTCACCCCAGTTTTATTTGTTGATTTACATCTTCAGTCGGGACATTTTGCATTAGTTTTATAGGAAATGGAGAGCAAATAACGTGCCACCCTTTCTGTGAGGGAAGCTAGTGTTTTAGAATGTAAAAATGCTGCAGATACAGGACAGTGTCCGTGACTTCCTCCTTGTATTTCTATGTGTTTGTGTCAGCGTCAGGCTCACAGCGCAGGCCTCTTCTTCTTCAGATGTACTCTCTGTAACAACAAAGAAAACTTCCAGGAGGAGATGCTCAGGATGGGAATATACATCCCGGAGAGGTACCACAACCATTCACCACCAGATCTGTTTCTCCCCACGAGGAACAAGCAGCTGAAAATACTCTAATCTATCCAGGATTCTATAGACATGTCCGGTGTTTTCTGTCCTTAAAACATCAAGAGCATGACAAGCTTATCCCAGAACACGCCACATGCTTTCTTCTGTTCAGAAAAGATAAAAACTGCCTCCTTATGTCATCATATCGGTTGTCATGCTGAGTTGGAGATGCTAACACTGGATTCTTTTTCTTTCTTCGCAGAGATGCCTCATGGGAGTTGGAGGCAAACGCATATTCGGAGCTTCTGGAGGTTTACAACTGTTGTGACTCTCTCACCTGCCTCTGCGACAGCGGACGCACGCACTCCGCCAAGAGCGGGTATGGCTTGCAAACCTTAGACTGCTCAATTGCCCTGAAGTGTGCTCAAGTTGTAGTTAGAGTTCATTTATTCAGCACAATGTAACGAGGTTATGATGAAAGGACAAAATGAACCGAGTGCTGACAGAGCAAGAACAGAATGATGCTGACGAGACATGATTAAACAATAGTTAAAAGCACGCTAAACTCTCTGTGAGCCAGCTTTTGAAAGAAATGACCTGATATTTGAGATTACCTTAAGCTGTAAAAAACACCACGTTTGACTTGAATGTCAAAGCTGAGATTAGAATCACAGATCACCCCACAGAGTTTGTGACATCATTTACGGTGACTAGAGCCAACAGGACTGACAGAAGGACCTCAGACCAGGAAGGAAAATGTTTGGTCTGTGTCAGAGACGAGCAGTGCATGCCAGTGCAATGTCAGTTTGTGACCTTCAGCGAGGGGTGGGTGATGCATCACAATATTTCAGAGTATTCTGACCGTGCTGAACCAGCTCACTTTGCTCTGTTAGCTGCTGAGCTTTCAGACTATCCTGGCACAGGCTCGGGTGCTGATGCTTGAGATGGTGAAATAAGTTCCCCCTTTCGATGTTTCAGGCTTCTTATTTCTCGTGGTCTGTTGTGTATCTGCTCGTTTGTATCCAACATAATTCCACTGAAGTAGCTGCTTTTTTGGGAAGGACATCTTCGGCAGTACCGCTTCCAGCCTTGTTTGCCTTCACCGTCACAACTTGAGTAACTTTGTGCCTTCAGGGGAGGGGTGGGCAGGGGTACCTGTGACAGAAAATGAGCAATGTTGAGCCTCAGAGGCTGTTCTATGCTGAAGATAATGTTTTATTTAAAGTATTTGACTCAAGATATAATACATCAGTACGATGTAGAAAAAAAGAGTTGTTAATTAATTGTTAATTTGGGTGTAGAGGGTAATCAAACCAATGGGAATAAAGCTTAAGGAAAATTCATCTTGACAGCACAGCTTGGATTGCGAGCAGACGTAATTTTCAGTTTGTTCAGATGTGTGCAGCATCAGCACGTCTTCTCTTTTCACATCATGTAAAGGCTTGGCCCTTCTAAAATGAATGTGTTTCTGTGTTTGTGCTTGAATAAGTTGGTTTGAGGTGATTCGATGCCGGCTGTGTGGATCCAGGGGCACTCACAGAAAATGTTCGGGGCTGAAACTGGACACCAGAGACTGGGCCTGCAGCGACTGCACAAAGGCTACCGACGGCAGAGGTGTGAGCCCTTAGATGAGCTGACTGCTTGTGTTGTAGCCCATGTGAAGAAAACTTAACTTTTCTGTATCTGAGACTCCTGCTCCTCAAACCCTCAGCTTGGTCTCATCTCTGCTTAGCAAAGGGATGACAATTTAAACCACCTGTACCTGCTGTGAACTGTGTGTTTCTGTCTGCTCCAGCATGCCTGGTCACGTCACCTCAGAGAGGTCAGCGGAGAAGCCTGCTATCCAAACGGCATCTCTCCCCCATTCACTCCTCAGTCACCTGTAAAAGGTATACAGACATAGCACAGCTTAGCCATGTTCCCATCTGTAAAAGGTACACAGACATAGCACAGCTTAGCCATGTTCCCACCTGTAAAAGGTACACAGACATAGCACAGCTTAGCCATGTTCCCATCTGTAAAAGGTACACAGACATAGCACAGCTTAGCCATGTTCCCATCTGTAAAAGGTACACAGACATAGCACAGCTTAGCCATGTTCCCACCTGTAAAAGGTACACAGACATAGCACAGCTTAGCCATGTTCCCACCTGTAAAAGGTACACAGACATAGCACAGCTTAGCCATGTTCCCACCTGTAAAAGGTATACAGACATAGCACAGCTTAGCCATGTTCCCATCTGTAAAAGGTACACAGACATAGCACAGCTTAGCCATGTTCCCACCTGTAAAAGGTACACAGACATAGCACAGCTTAGCCATGTTCCCACCTGTAAAAGGTACACAGACATAGCACAGCTTAGCCATGTTCCCACCTGTAAAAGGTACACAGACATAGCACAGCTTAGCCATGTTCCCATCTGTAAAAGGTACACAGACATAGCACAGCTTAGCCATGTTCCCATCTGTAAAAGGTACACAGACATAGCACAGCTTAGCCATGTTCCCACCTGTAAAAGGTACACAGACATAGCACAGCTTAGCCATGTTCCCACCTGTAAAAGGTACACAGACATAGCACAGCTAAGCCATGTTCCCATCTGTAAAAGGTACACAGACATAGCACAGCTTAGCCATGTTCCCACCTGTAAAAGGTACACAGACATAGCACAGCTTAGCCATGTTCCCATCTGTAAAAGGTACACAGACATAGCACAGCTTAGCCATGTTCCCACCTGTAAAAGGTACACAGACATAGCACAGCTTAGCCATGTTCCCATCTGTAAAAGGTACACAGACATAGCACAGCTAAGCCATGTTCCCATCTGTAAAAGGTACACAGACATAGCACAGCTTAGCCATGTTCCCACCTGTAAAAGGTACACAGACATAGCACAGCTTAGCCATGTTCCCACCTGTAAAAGGTACACAGACATAGCACAGCTTAGCCATGTTCCCATCTGTAAAAGGTACACAGACATAGCACAGCTTAGCCATGTTCCCACCTGTAAAAGGTACACAGACATAGCACAGCTTAGCCATGTTCCCATCTGTAAAAGGTACACAGACATAGCACAGCTTAGCCATGTTCCCACCTGTAAAAGGTACACAGACATAGCACAGCTTAGCCATGTTCCCACCTGTAAAAGGTACACAGACATAGCACAGCTTAGCCATGTTCCCACCTGTAAAAGGTACACAGACATAGCACAGCTTAGCCATGTTCCCATCTGTAAAAGGTACACAGACATAGCACAGCTTAGCCATGTTCCCACCTGTAAAAGGTACACAGACATAGCACAGCTTAGCCATGTTCCCATCTGTAAAAGGTACACAGACATAGCACAGCTTAGCCATGTTCCCACCTGTAAAAGGTACACAGACATAGCACAGCTTAGCCATGTTCCCACCTGTAAAAGGTACACAGACATAGCACAGCTTAGCCATGTTCCCACCTGTAAAAGGTACACAGACATAGCACAGCTTAGCCATGTTCCCACCTGTAAAAGGTACACAGACATAGCACAGCTTAGCCATGTTCCCACCTGTAAAAGGTACACAGACATAGCACAGCTTAGCCATGTTCCCACCTGTAAAAGGTACACAGACATAGCACAGCTTAGCCATGTTCCCACCTGTAAAAGGTACACAGACATAGCACAGCTTAGCCATGTTCCCATCTGTAAAAGGTACACAGACATAGCACAGCTTAGCCATGTTCCCACCTGTAAAAGGTACACAGACATAGCACAGCTTAGCCATGTTCCCACCTGTAAAAGGTACACAGACATAGCACAGCTTAGCCATGTTCCCACCTGTAAAAGGTACACAGACATAGCACAGCTTAGCCATGTTCCCACCTGTAAAAGGTATACAGACATAGCACAGCTTAGCCATGTTCCCATCTGTAAAAGGTACACAGACATAGCACAGCTTAGCCATGTTCCCACCTGTAAAAGGTATACAGACATAGCACAGCTTAGCCATGTTCCCACCTGTAAAAGGTATACAGACATAGCACAGCTTAGCCATGTTCCCACCTGTAAAAGGTATACAGACATAGCACAGCTTAGCCATGTTCCCACCTGTAAAAGGTATACAGACATAGCACAGCTTAGCCATGTTCCCACCTGTAAAATGTCTTGTTAGTGGAACTTTGTCTCTGTCTCTTTCAGGCCATCTTTACCTGTACAATCTGGATCACCTGAGGAGCTACTTCAGTCTTTAGTCCCTCAGCTTCATCCTGTCAGTGTCCAGGTGGAGGTGAACGGGGACCAGGCTCTGTCAGCTGGTCTGGAGCTGGTCAGGAGGGCCGACTTCAACCCCAGCCACACTCTGTCCATTAGGTCAGTAGATAAAAAGATTCACCTCTGTCTGAACATTTTTCTTTTGGATATTTTCCATTTTGCCTGTTCTCCTTTTAACTGTTCACCATCTTTGTCCAGGTTCATAGATGAGCATCAAACTGCATTTCCCAGCAGCCTCCTGGACCGAAACACAGCCAAGCAGTACTTTTTGAAGCTGCTGATGCAGCAGATCCAGGACTCTGTGGCGTTCGAAGGTCCATATGGGTCCAAAAACCTGGCACTAGACTCCCAGGGTAATAAGAAGTGATGGAGATCATTTGGGCTTTCTAATCATGTGTAGACATCTCAAGCATCCCACTGGGGATTCCACTTTTCAAACCTTGTGAGATCTGCATTAAGTGTGTGTGTGTCGTTCAGCTCTTCGGGATGACCTGTACTTTGACCTTGGCTGTCTGCTGGCCCTCTCTTTGGTTCACGGTGGCCCACCTGTTGGCTTCTTCTCCCACGCTCTGTATCAGTGTCTGTTCAACTATCCAGCCAACTGCCCACTCACTATCAAACACATGACCCCTGAAACACACTTCACCCACCAAGTCACTCGGGTGAGCACGGGACAAAGTTCCAGGCCTTCTACACCCCACAGCGGAGTACAGCAGCATTCCAGACATCTTTAAACCTTTTAAAACTAAACTAAACATATCATTGTTTCAGATTGCAAAGGCAGAGACTTTAGATGATCTGAGAAAAGTCATGGCAGCGAGCTGGGAGTACCTGGAGCTGGCTGGCTGCAACCGACCAATCGCTAGCCTCGAGGAGAGACAGGCTCTGGTGGATGATATGGTGAGCTTCACCATGATCACCAGGATGCAGCTGCCACTGCAGAGGTGAGATAAATGAATAGAAAGGCACAGTGCATGGAGCTGGTCTGTTGACAGGACTGCTGTGTGTTTTAGAACATTTTCTATCAGACCACATCTGGAATCGCCACTCCTGGAGGATGTTCATTTAGCTGTTCATCTTTTTGCTCGTTCGCTTGTTTTGCGTACAGTAAATATAACAAGCCACATTATGACATGAAAGCTTTTTGTAACATTTTGGAAAACATACCTAAAAAGGAATTAAGATTGTTGTAATCGATGGCTTTTTTCCAGACAAACGTAGGAAAAAATGTTGGCTTTTTTTATGAATTGAATGCTTTCTTCATCAGTCAGGGTCCAGCGGTTCACAGATCATGGACAACTTTTCCATTTCCAGGAACAAAATGGATCAAGAGAAATAAGAGGTTTGAGGTTATCATAGGATCATCATCAGCGGCAGAGGAGACGGGCGAGCTTGGACCCCTGGTAGGACGTGGCAGAAATATCGGGTGGCAGTACTGTTTTGGTTTGCAGAGACTCGGCTGATAGAGCAACTGTAATGCCTCTCTACTCAACTTTAAAACTTTAAAAAACTTTACCTGCCAGTACTGTATGTGCATCGTCTCCTTGGTGATTCCTCTCTGAGTCTCACTTCCATCCAACCATCCACAGTCCCTGGCTGCTTCTCTTCAGCCGCTGTGAGCTGCTTCTCTCCTCTTTAGGTGTTGCTGATGCTTTACTCTGGCTTCTCTGGATGGAAATCCCATTTCCTTCAGCTGCTTTCTTACAGTTTACTCAAACATTTGCTTGTTTCATTTCTTTTGTTGGACATTTTCAGACACAGTTTTCTGTCCCGACTCTCTGACGTCTTCCTCGGCCGACCTGTATGCTTCCCTTTTACAACCTTCCCATTTAGTTTAAACTTCAGACACAGGTGACTGAGAACAACCAGCATCTGGTTGGAGGAGTTGTCTAATCCTTTCCATGGTCCCTACTGCCAGCTCTCTGGTTGGGACCATGTTTCCTGTCAATCATCCGGATGAGGCAGCACTGCAAGAACTCTCCTTTGACTGCAGTTTTCCTCTGCTGGATTATAAAAGCCATTGATTAAAACTATTCTAAAAACTTTTTTAGGTGTGTTTTTTTTAGGTGTGTTCTGCTCTTTTGTGTCATATCAGTGATTTTTTTCTTACTTTCTGTAATCGAAAACAGCTGAATGATCATCCTCCAAGACTGTGGAATCTATATGTTTTACCCGTTGGAAAAGTATGGAAAAGGTTATGACATGAAATGTTAGACTTGCCATAAAAACACAAGGATAAAGACACCTTGAATGTAAAAGAATAATATTAATACAATATCAGTTGCAAACACTTCATCATTATTACTCAAACTTCTCTAACTGCATTTTTTAAGGTGAAAAAAAGCTGTAGTAACTGTGCTTTGGTTGTTTCTGTCCTGTAGGTTTCGTGAGGGTCTACAGACTTTGGGTGTCTTTGATCAGGTGAGTTTTCTCAGCACAAAGCTACCGTGAACATTAAGACACCTACGAAGCCTCAAAGTAACGGTGGATTCATCCATCCATTAGCCATGGGTCAGTCACTTTGTTCTCAGTTAAATGCTATCGTGTTGCTGTTGCTCAGAGCAGCAAACAGTGCATGTCTTTGGGTAGAAGACACGTTTAGAGTTGTGATGTTCTTGTAAAAGTTTGAAAGATTTGTAGTTGGGTTGCAAAATTCCAGGAAAAGTTGGAAACTTTTCATGGGAATTAACTGAAGATGTGGAACTTAAATAGTCGGTATGAAATATTTTGTAGCATAATCTTGGCTAAAACGATCAGATCTGATGCAAATACAGTTGAGTATCTGTTATTGTGCAATCACAGCACACTGCCTGCTGCAGGGCTGTGCATGGTGCATCCCTCCATCATTTGGAAGTCTGAATTACTAAAGCTACTCTTTGAGCCCACAGCCAGACAGACTACTGATGTCACACATTTGAGCTCAAAGTTTTGGTGATATTAGGTAGATATATTTGATCTTTGGTGTCAAAGTTTAACTCGCAGCTATTAAATAAAAATAAATTCATACATTAGCTAGCTAACTGGTAAACCAAATATACTGACTGGAAGCTAGCTAGCACAATTTCACCAAAGAGGCCATCTTATCATGGTGCTACTGTGATGCTGTTACTTCTGCCTCCTGATGGATTAAATCTTTATCCATTTCTTCAGCTATCTAGCCATACAGCTGTTTGTCTTATTCAACAGTAAAATGCCATTTCACACCAGCTAAAGTTGATGGAAAGTCATTGTTTAGAAATGAATAATCCAATCTGGAATATTTCCAGAATTCCAGAATTCCCCGAAAGTTCTCAGATATTTTCTGGGAATCTTCTGCCCCTTTGCAATCCTAGATTGTGTTAAATCTAAAGCATTTTGAACTGTGGACTGAATGATGTCAAAGCCAGCAGGCTGTAAGCAACATTCAGAAGTTTTGCATTCAGTAATCAAACTGCAAAACTAAAACTTTGCTCTGATCCAGGTTCAGCTCTTCCCGTCAGTCTTCTGCAGCATTTTCTGCCAAGCTGCAGCGCGTCCTACAGCTCAGACTCTGGGTCAGCTCTTCACCGTCGGCTTTTCTGAGCAGGAGGAGAAACTGAACCAAGAGATGGCCGTCGTCACCTTCTGGAGACACTTTCTGCTGGAGTGTGAAGGTAGAATTTAGATTTAATCTCAGATCTGTGGTTTTACTGACATTGTTTTTCAAGAAAGACTTGAGCAAAGGAAGATATTCAGATTACATTTGGACAAACATGTTTAATTAAGATAAAGGGAGGTAAAGCTGGATAGGAGCCGTGCTGCATAAGTAAGATGTGTCTTAATCAAAAGATGACAATCACACGTGAGTGGGTGTCCTCTTTCAAGTTGCTCTGCTGAAAAAAGTGATTTTCTTCAGGAAAAATGCTTTTCTCAAAGAGAAGGTTGAGACCAGAGTCCACGGATTGCTCTCAGGTTTTGCCCTGTTTGACTGGACTGTTTTGAGGTTTTAGATGGTTGTAGATGGGACCTTTTAAGGAAAGTAATTGCTGTGTGAAATAAAATAACTTCTTATGGGCTCATAGGAATAAATTGAGATAAAAACAAACTTTGACCATCTTTTTTCTGCCCTGTGTGTGCAAATATCTTCCTGAAGGACTGTAACTTAACACTTAATAGTTCATGCAATACTGAAGTCCCCTTCCCTCTCCTCAGTTGGAAGAAGCTCCATCTCCCTGCAGGACATCCTTCGCTTCGCCACTGGAGCTGACGAGCTGCCAGCAGTTGGCTTCCTCCCTGATCCCTCCATTTTCTTCCTCCACCATCCCACCTCCTCTCAACGAGGATCCAAAGAGGAGGATGAAGACGCAGTGTGGAGAGATAAGGGTCTTTTCCCTCAGAGCAAACCAGAGTCCAAAGTCCTCCTCCTGCCGGTCACATCCTCCTACCAGGCCTTTAAGAGCTCCATGGAGCAGGCCATCAGCCACCATGCACACCTGCTCCCCTCAGAGAGTTAGAGGGGAGGAAGCTGGAGGCTGACTTTGGATTAAGTCATTTATGTTACGTCTTCAAAGAAACTTCCAATGAAACATCTGTTGTTGGAGCTGTTCAACATACTGATTATTATTTAGTTTTTCTTTTTGTATTCAGTCTCATGTGTAGCAGAACAGCGTAACATCTGTGGAAGTTTTGCTGATTATCTCAAGTGTTAATTGTTATTTATGGATGTCAAACGGTTTGATCATGTTTTGGTGACTTTAAAATGCAGTCACTGCCGTTGTTTTCACTCGTGGTCAGTTCCAAAGTTCAGCCATCACATCAAATACACTGAGCTAGCGAATATTCCTGACCAGTGAGCAAAACTGATAGTATCTGACAGAGCTAAATCTATACAAATTATTCGGCTTTTTAAAACTAGACTTGTCAGCAGGGATTTTAAGACCCAGCAACAGGACACGACTGGAAACCACAGGCCAGAGCAATGTCTTTTCTGTACTCTGTGGCTATGATAGAAATCACGTGTATTAAATGTCAAATAGCATTACAAATAGCAGCATTTTTAAAGTGAGCTTTTCTTTTTCTAATTTAGATACTGCTCTTAAACATATCTGCTGCACGAGACGTGGGCAGAAGCGTCACCTCACAGCGAGAAGGGTGGAGTTTGCATGTTGACCCTGGGCATGCTGGGACTGATTGGTGCTTTTAACAGCTCTCCTGGAGTCAGGGGGATAGATAGTGCATGGTTGTGTGTCTCTGTGATGGCCTGGCAGTCTGTCCAGGGTGGACTCAGTCACAGCATAGGACCCCCACCCGTGACCCCAAGCAGATGAATGTCTGATATATTTTTAAAAAACCAAGATATCCAACACATCTTGCATGTAATATTCACTGTAAATAAAGATAACCTCATGCATGGATGTTTTCATTCTTTAAAAGGTAGCAATAAGGGCAGTTGGTACTTTCACTGTTGCCTCAGAGTTTTATTGTGAGATTAATTCAAAATCAGAATGTTCGTTATGATAGTAGAAAAGTTACCGTAGCAGTATATGTGTTTTAGTCATGTCTCCTTTTTCTGATTCTGTTCATGTTGTTATGAGTTTCATTAGTAATGCATCAGCTAAAAAACAAGACATAAATACTAGAATTTTCCTTTCCTTAAATACATTGTTTATCACTGAGCTGTCTTACTTTTTGAACTGAATGAAAATGGCTTTATCCTGTGTTTTTCGTGCTGACCCGACACCTTTGCCTTAAGAATGGCTTTTAGCTCGGTGACATTTTCACCAAACACTTTGTGCTTCAGGATAACTGATTCTTGTTCTGCTTGCTGCTGTTTGTCATGTTTCTGTTTGTTTTTCTAAATGTGATTAAACATAGAAATGATTACCAGATTTTACCCGAATTTAAAGACCGTTTTTTTTGCTGTTACAGAGTTTCTCAGGTTGTGGGTTAGCTGAGGCTATTTGATCAATATCCCTTCCTGTGAATAGCAGACTGCCACTGTTTGGTAGATCTCCCCATATTGTTACAGCATTATTAATACAGGGGAAAAACTACAAAATAAAAATGCACAGAGGAGAGTGTCCCTTCACTGAACCAGTACTGTCATCAGAGTGCACACTGAGTGATCTTTCATCTGAGTAAACAGGTCAAAGGTGGTTCAAAATCAAACCTAACATGCATGTTTTTGGATGGTGGGAGGAAGCCGGAGAACCCGGAGAGAACCCATGCAGACACAGGAGAACATGCTGAACCTGGAACCTTCTTGCTGTGCTAACCACCATGCAGCCCAGAACAGTCCAGTTATTATATCTAATTAACATTAACAATAGTAACACCACATTGATGCCAAAATGCTCCCCACCCAAAAAATGAGATAAAAGTGCAGAAAATTCTAAAGTCAAAACTCGTTTAATTATTCCCATCAAAATGAATAATTTGATGTGGCATGAAAATTAGACCTGGTTTTATGTATTCATTTTCAAATGTTTATAAGCTGCTAAAAAGATGGTAATCATCTGGAGATATTGGGACTTAATCGTGTAAAAATCCAGACAAACTCAACTTTGTAAGAGTTGGGAGAAAACTAACTAAACTCATATATAGAAATAATTCTGTCAAGTAGTTCTTGCTCTAAAGTTAAATGTATTTTTCTTTACCTTATAGCATAATTATCTGTCAAAAGTAGAAAGTTGTCTCGTAAAGAATAATGCGAGTTAACTAAGAAGTAAAAGATTTGGCAAACTAAGCATCCTTGTTGGTACAGCTTCAGAAGATATGAACAGAATTATCATTCTACTGATTTTTCCAAGATTCTCAACAGAAATCTGTGACAGTTGTGAGCAGGTGATCTCATTTATATGAACATTTGTGTATTGATAATATGCTATTAGAAGTCAGTCCATTAAACCTGAAGAATTTTTGTTCTGAACTGAAATGTTAAAATCACTGAGTGTAAACCAGTTCAGGAAACATGGTCTATGTTAAGAAAACCTTTGTTTTTTTATTGTGTACACTTGCAAGAGACAAGACATAAGAAGTTCTACAAATGTACAGAAGCGGAAAAAGAAAAGCCTCAAACAAAGAGATTTAAAGGAAGGGAGCAGTTATGTATATGATTTGAAAAAAAGATGAAAAGAAGTAGTAGAAAAAGATCTTTAAGATGAAAAAAAAAGATTTGGTTCAATTCAAATGAAAATTAGGATGACAGAGATAAGAATGATGATAAAAACACTAATAATCATAGTAATAGGCTCAGGCAGCCATTGGAGGCAGCCTCAAGTAGCAAGTTGTGGCAGAACCCGCAACGTTCATTTTACAGAACCTTGATTATCATCTGCTAAAAGTCTGCATCCTTGAATCAGATCAGAATCTTTATTGTCATTGTACATTTGAAGTAAACACAAGAAACTTGTGCTAAAGAAAAAAGAATGGACCAGACTCAGTGAATAATTCCCTATAATCCCTATAGACCAGTGAGCAGTGCTGACCAACATGTCATTGGGGTCATCAGGTGGGAACCTCCTTTCATCAGTGTTTCATCCAGTTGGGCTAGGACACCTCCAGGAGGCTACACAGTGATCACTGGTGTCCCAGAATCACTCCCCTAATGCCAGCCATCACTGCTCCTCACACCACAACAACCATCTTTTCTTCCACAACCACAGCCTGCCCCAGCCTCTCACCAACTGCACACCAGTCATAGCGGGGTGGGATACAGACCCTGGTTCAGGTAGGGGGTAGAAATATAAGAGGTAAAGATAAGTAGGAGTTAGATTCAAACCCTGGTTCAGGTAGGGGGTAATGAAAGTATAGAGGGTGCTGGAGGTGGAGGCAGGACAAGACACTAGGAGATTCAGCAGACAAACTCACCTAAACAGTCCTACAATCTCTAAAAATGCCAGCAAAAACAAGGCCATACAGGCCAACTCACCTGAAATGGCCACCTGCTTTCAAAAGGCTCACATGGGCCACACCCTCCACTTAAATATATCCTGGATTTCTTCCTTGCTTCTGCCAAGAGTCTGTTTACCCTAAGTGCTCCCCCTGCTGGGCCCCCAGCTACTATTGCTTCTTCTGATCCGAATCCACTGACTGGGCTTTATTGCCTCATCTGACACTTCCTTCACTATTTTCCTCACACTCTGTCCACTTACACCCAACTCCCTCAACAATGAGACAACAAACTTTGCAACAAATCCTCTCCTTCCTGCTTCCACTGGACAGATCCTAACTTTCCATCCTCGCTGCTCTGCTTCTGCCCCCAACTCCACATACCTAAGCTTTTTTCTTTCATATGCTTCTGCCACTAAGTCCTCCCAAGGAACAGTCAGCTCTATGAAATAGACTCATTCTACTCCTCGACCACAGGACTATATCAGGCCTTAGATTGTAGGTACTTCCAAGCATTAAAAGCTGCATGGTCTGGCTGTCTATCTTTCACAGATGTTTGTAGAAGCAGTGCTTGAATTTATACACCTGTGGTCACGGAAGTGATTGGAACACCTGAATTGAATTATTTGGATGGGTAAGTGAATACTTTTGGCAATATTGTGTATGTCAAGGTGTACACCATCTCCACAGTAAATAAAGACAGTGGGATGTATTCTACAACCATCTCCTCTTTATAATATTGATACAGAGATTGTTGGCTCTGTAGCAGTTTCTCCACCTGCTGCTTGTACACATTGTTGGAGATCAGTCCGACCACCGCTGCCTCGTCTGCAAACTTAACTATATAATTTCTCAGGTACCTTGCAGTGCACTTATTTGTCAAGAGATTTTATAGGAGGGGGCTCAGGGCAAATCATTGTGGGGAGCCAGTATTGCCTCGACCACCCTCGGTGTCCAAGTCTCATTCTTTCAATACTGAAGTAAGAGATATCATGTTAAATTTCTCAAGTTCTAACCCTGTTATAATATATATTTTTATTAGAATTGAAGCTATATATTGCAGTGATAGTTTTCCGATAACCAAAAAGCTGTGAATACTCCTCAGATCTTTGAGTATTTTAATCAAACAATCTGATGATGAATGCTTTGTCTTCATAATGATCTAATTTACATATATTCTTGTTTAAATTAATCATTTCCAGTCTTCCTTCAGTAAAAATAAAGTCCCAATTTCTGTAGAAATCTAAATTTTTTGTTTATTATTCATCTGCTCCACCTTCATTGCTGTATTCATGATACTTGTGTGAATGTATCCACTTTGTTATTAATAAAGATTGCTTAAATGAAAAAAAAAACAAAACAAGCGAGTGTTCTGAACGTCACTTCTTTTTGGCGGAAGTGTGGAGTTGGTCGTCGGGAAACAGAGGCGGAGTGAAACCTCCTCACTTTCGATCGCTCTCTGCAGTGACGTAAGGTCGGGCCGGGCTGCCACGTCAGATGCTCCGTCACCACTAACAACAGAAAACATGGCGACGTCTATTAGGGAGAAGCAGACAGGTATGTGACAATGGTGTCTTTCAGTTGGTTTCAGTTACTTTCAACAGCAGGCAGTCGCGATAACAGGCAACGAAGAGCTTCCCCGGACCGACGTCTCTCCGCGGATGCTAAACTCAGCGCTTCTCTCCAGCTAACAACCGCCCCGCTTTAACAGAACTAGCTGCCGGTTGAGCTGCTCAATTTGTTTCTGTTTCACATCATAAAATCGTTCATTTCTCCGCCACTTCAATGCCAGTAACTGAACCAACCACTCCGTGCACTGAACTGTTAATCGCACGGCTAGCATAACAGCTACTCGTGCTGGTGGCTTTGAAACGGAGGAATTGTCCAGTTGAAGCTAGCCTGCTGCTAAAGTGAAAACTGGATTTAGGATATTCTGGATTTGTAAACCCAATGTGAACCCATCCGCCCCTCCTATACCCACCCTACCCCTTTAAGTTTCCTTTAAGTCGTGGCATTGTAGACCCCTTATCTCTAAAATGTGGCTATGCTCTGAAATGTGTCAAAATTGTGGCTTTTTTAAAATGATTTCCTTCAGATTACAGTTAACACTCCAGAGACTGAGCAGCAAAGTATGTAAGATGAGAAAACTACTTATAAGAACATAAAAAGGAGAAGTCATCTGAACACCAAGTGTTTCACTAAAAGCTTGGAAGGTAAAAATGCAACTAAAACACAAAGAAGCAAGCTTAATTGAACAGATCCCAGGAACTGTTGACATCAGTCCCGCATGTTTCTGCCTTCCATGATCTGAAAAAGAAGTGTGGAGCGAATGCTGGAAATTGTCGGGGGCATGTGGTTCGATGTCTTGTGCAGGGACACTTCCACATCCACGTCTGTGCAGAGACTTCCACACGAGCCTGCGAGAGGCTGCCTCTTCAGCTGAGTGAAGCTCGAGTTTGGGGGGAGCTTACAGACTACGCTCTGCTTTTTATTCAAACACACATCCACACACCAACGATCAGCAGGCAAAGTGTCTCCACCTCGACATGTGGCAGTTGAATCGGGAGTCGAACCAAAACCCATGAAGGAATGTCCTGCTTTTTTTTGTCTTTTTCATGTTAAAGTTAATAATGATAAGCTGCAGTCCCAATGTAAACTGGTGTTTAACTGAAACAGCTTGTTTTGTACAATCAATGGTACACCCCCCCCCAAAAAAACCGTATGATGTAAAGAATCTGATGGCTCAGATGTTTAAAATGATTTTTTTGTGTTTGCGCAGTCGCTTTAAAGCGCATGCTGAACTTCAACACTCCTCCTGTGAAGAGCACAGCAGCCGAGCCAGTATGGAAGGTAACGCTCCTCAACACCTGCTGCACATCATCACACATCCAGCTGTTTGACATTCTTTTGGAAGTTAGAGTCAGAGGTGAATTGTTTTAGTTCAACCTACACACTCCTTGGAGTTGAGCGGCGAAAACTCCCTTTCTCTTATTATTTGTACATCAATCAGTCGACCAAATCTATATTTCCACCTGAAATAACATCTGGATTGCTCTGCCTTCACTAAATCAGCCACATTAGTTTTTTTAATCTATGGTTGGTGTGATGTGAAGCTGAATTGAAGAATACTGTATTAATCGCAAAAAAGAACGTTATTTTTTACATAATAAAGAAGTTATTTCTATGGGCAGCCTCTGGCCGGGGAAGCCTCTTCTGGCCGGGGAAGCCTCTGGCCGGGGAAGCCTCTGGCCGGGGAGGCCTCTGGCCGGGGAGGCCTCTGGCCGGGGAAGCGTCTGGCCGGGGAGGCCTCTGGCCGGGGAGGCCTCTGGCCGGGGAAGCCTCTTCTGGCCGGGGAGGCCTCTTCTGGCCGGGGAGGCCTCTTCTGGCCGGGGAGGTCTCTGGCCGAGGAAGCCTCTGACTGAACACACTTTGTTGTTTGATCATTATGTTCTGTTCAGGTTTTTTCCGTCAAAATAAGGAAGCTTAACGATAATAATACTTTAAACAAGATTATTAACAGTATTTGGACGAGGACTTTGAAACCCCAGTTTTGAAAATACCCTCATTAACTGGCCTCAAAACTTTTCTATCTACACACAACGTGAAGATCCTGGGTGTCATCCTGGACTCGATCCTTTGAAGCTCACAGACTCCCTCCTTTCTGGTGTACCACTCAAGCTTCTCCATAAACTCCAGCTGGTCCAGAATTCAGCTGCCGGGTCATCCCCAGAACCCTCCATAAATCGCAGCAGTCCTGTTCTTCAGGAGCTGCACTAGCTGGATCTTGTTCTTATTTCTAATTTTTTGCACTGTGTTTGTAAGGTGACCTTGAGTGTCCGCTGCCTGTAAATAAAAGGTATTATTATCATGAGTTTTACTGTGTTGCCACAGCTGGGGTCACAGGCAGAAGCTCAGAAGACAGAGAAGCTGTGTTGATGCTTTTCTAAGCTTTGACCCGTGTGTTTCTGCAGGTGTTGGTGTACGACCGGTTTGGTCAAGACATCATCTCCCCGCTGCTGTCTGTCAAAGAGCTGCGAGACATGGGCATCACCCTGCATCTGTGAGAGAGCTGCATGACTGTGTTTGATTGTTGGAAAGTGATCTTAGTTGACTAACTGATCTATCATGTTATTCATTCAAAAGCTGAAGCTCAGTTTAAGGGAATGGAGCCTCACTCTTTTCCAAATGTAGACCTTTAGAATTCAAGTGGATATATATACGCTGAAGTCTAAGTGATGCATACTGACACATAAAGATCTTTATTATTATCTGAAAAAAAGATGCATGAGGTGGTGCAAAGTGATCAGACACAGTGGGAGATGCAAACGAAACATTCAACAGCTCTTTTTTTTTTATTAAAAAACCATTTGATAATGATAAAGACTTGTCAGTATTTCCTTCTTAGGGATGAAGCAGCTCTTTAAATGACTCACAGATCTTATTTACATGCCTCCACTGGAGTTAGGTCTCTTCCTTGATCAGATTTATCAGGGTGAGGATGGTGATGGATTATAATGATATGCAATCGAGACTACATGAGAATTCTGAAATATAATTAAATGTAGAGCAAAAGTGGTTAAGAAGTGAGCTCAAGATCAACATTTTGGATTGTCCCAGCCTGTGAATTTTATCCAGTGTCTGTCGAGGGAATGAAAGTGAGAACAGCAACAAAGAAGCCTTTCAGCCTGGGAGCTGTGGATCATTACCGTTAATCCCACTCCTTCTTCTTCTTTGGGTCAAATGAAATGACAGGTTATGGTTAAAGTGTTTTTGATGTAGTGGACCTACAGAGAGCTACTCTCTCTTCCTCCTCTCACCTTCAAGTCAGAATTTATACAACAGCAAACTAGGAAAAATCCCAGAAGGGTGAATACCTTTTCAGCGCACTATATATTCATAAATAATGAATATTTATATGTAGAAAAAGGATATATAAGAAGATAGAGTTGTGTTTGACTTTACATTTATACAAATAATTTTCCACTCAGAGAAAAATGTGAAGGTGTTCTTTGTGTTTGTTAAGGCTCCTTCACTCAGACAGAGACCCCATTCCAGATGTTCCAGCCATTTACTTCCTGATGCCCACAGAGGAGAACATCGACAGGATCTGTCAGGTGCTGCCACACACTGACACATGAAACACCATGCGGCAGCAGGGTCCAACTTTGTGTGCAGCTGTAAGAAATGTTTCCAAATGAAAAGCTTTAAAGACAGGAGAACCTTTATAAAATAACCTGGTGAAGGAGGGGGGGTTCTTTGGTGCGTTTACCAGTATCAGTTACCCCGTTCTTTCGTTAATTATTTGATTTTGAACATGATAAGAATGGTGTAACAGCCCTGAGCATTTTGATTACCACGAGCACTCATTTTCCTTAATTTTCCACACCTGTTCTACTTCCTCTTTCTTTTTTTTTAGCTATTTTCCTTCCTTCTACATGATGCTGTTGCTTTGGATGGTTACATCCATCACTACTGGAGTTAGTCAACCACGACAAAGTCAGGATGGTTAGCCATCACCAGTTTATCAGTGTGGGTCTGGAAGTCCCACAGGAAGTTAGCTTTGTCCTGTTCTTGAGTTGGATTTGGGCCTTTCAACCCATACTGGTTGCCTGCATCTTAAATCCTTTAAGTACAGTTTTTGGCCAGATAGATCTTCACACTGCCTGGCCTAAAACAAGGAAATGAAGAAGAGGGCAGCAGTGATAGTTGTGGCAATTTCAAATGACAGCCATGAATGACAGCTCTAGATGTAGATACACGCATACATACATTAAAAAGTATATATTAAAAATAACAGATGTGTTTAACACGTTGAATTGTCTGATTAAAAAGACTTTGGCTGGGTTCAGTGTGGATGGTGTGGGACACACTGATGGTACAGCAGTGACTCAGGCTCCTGACGTTCCTGACAGATGATTTGCAGCATCTTAGTAACCTTGTAGCTGTAATCAGTGAATGATTAGCACTTACTGTAACGTGGTGATTCTATGTGTGTGTGTGTGTGTGTGTGTGTCTGTAGGACCTGAGGAACCAGCTGTATGAGTCGTATTACCTGAACTTCATCTCTGCCATTAGTAGAAGTAAACTGGAAGACATCGCCAGCGCTGCTCTGGCTGCCAATGCAGTCACCCAAGTCACCAAGGTTACCATGGTTACACCTACCTTTTTGCATACTAATCTTTTTTTCTTTTTAGTATTGCAAGAAAAGCAATGCCTCCATGACTATTTGGAAGCTACAGCAGTTGCCTATAGCAGTTCCCTATATTTCCCTAAATTAATGAAAGTACTGTAAAGTGCCCCCAAATATTTAATCAAACTTGCGGAGATGTGTGTTAAGGCATTGCACCTTCTTAGATGATTCCTGATACATCACAGCTACTGCGGGTTTGCAGATCTTTTTTGCTGGAGAAGCAGCTAAAAATAGCAGTCTATCTTAATTTATTTAACAGACTCAGCAGGCCCTAAGTATCAGTTCTACTTCATGATTTCAACTGAGGACAACATAAAGATAGACAGCTTTATTTTTGCTGCAGCAGACAGTCACAGCACAATGTTTTCTGTTTCAGGGCTGCACTTTGGTGTCATTTAGCAGCTCAAACTGCAGTTTTTGGAGTGCAGTACTGAGTCATGAAGAATAGTGTTGGTAGAAGAAAGAAGATCAAACAAAATCAGTTGCCCTTAAAGGATGGTGTCAGTTATCATGCATTTTAAATGGAATTCCTGCCAGTCCAACGAATGCATGAGGGAGATTTGATTTTATAATAGACTTTATTCAGTCACAAACAAATTAGGTTGTTTTGACTGAAATACTGATCTGAGTAAACCACAGACTTTCTGGTATTTTTCTGCTTGGACGCTGAATGGTGTCTCTTTGAATGGAGTACTGTTGCATTGTCTGTATAAAGAAAGCACACACCGTTCACTCTTTTCCACACTGTGGTAGGACAATGTTACTCTCCTGCATGCAATCATATTTATAAGGATTGTTGTCACAGGCTGCAGACAAGCTGCAGACAAGCTGCAGACAGGAAGCAGACAGGAAGCAGACAGGCTGCAGACAGGAAGCAGACAGGGAGCAGACAGGCTGCAGACGGGCAGCAGACAGGAAGCAGACAGGAAGCAGACAGGCTGCAGACAGGAAGCAGACAGGGAGCAGACAGGCTGCAGACAGGAAGTAGACAGTAGTAGAAAGGCTGCAGGTAAGATACAGACAGGCTGCAGACAGGCAGCAGACAGTAGCAGAAAGGCTGCAGGTAAGATACAGACAGGCTGCAGACAGGAAGCAGACAGGAAGCAGACAGGAAGCAGACAGGAAGCAGACAGGCTGCAGACAGGAAGCAGACAGGCTACAGACAGGAAGCAGACAAGCTGCAGACAGGCAGCAGACAGGCTGCAGACAGGAAGCAGACAGTAGCAGAAAGGCTGCAGGTAAGATACAGACAGGCTGCAGACAGGAAGTAGACAGTAGCAGAAAGGCTGCAGGTAAAATACAGACAGGCTGCAGACGGGAAGTAGACAGTAGCAGACAGGAAGCAGACAGGAAGCAGACAGGAAGCAGACAGGCTGCAGACAGGCTGCAGGTAAGATACAGACAGGAAGCAGACAGGCTGCAGACAGGAAGTAGACAGTAGTAGAAAGGCTGCAGGTAAGATACAGACAGGCTGCAGACAGGCAGCAGACAGTAGCAGAAAGGTTGCAGGTAAGATACAGACAGGCTGCAGACAGGAAGCAGACAGGAAGCAGACAGGAAGCAGACAGGAAGCAGACAGGCTGCAGACAGGAAGCAGACAGGCTACAGACAGGAAGCAGACAAGCTGCAGACAGGCTGCAGACAGGAAGCAGACAGTAGCAGAAAGGCTGCAGGTAAGATACAGACAGGCTGCAGACAGGAAGTAGACAGTAGCAGAAAGGCTGCAGGTAAAATACAGACAGGCTGCAGACGGGAAGTAGACAGTAGCAGACAGGAAGCAGACAGGAAGCAGACAGGAAGCAGACAGGCTGCAGACAGGCTGCAGGTAAGATACAGACAGGAAGCAGACAGGCTGCAGACGGGAAATAGACAGCAGAAAGGCTGCATGTAAGATACAGACAGGCTGCAGACAGGAAGCAGACAGGCTGCAGACAGGCTGCAGGTAAGATACAGACAGGAAGCAGACAGGCTGCAGACGGGAAATAGACAGCAGACAGGCTGCAGGTAAGATACAGACAGGCTGCAGACAGGAAGCAGACAGGAAGCAGACAGGAAGCAGACAGGAAGCAGACAGGGAGCAGACAGGCTGCAGGTAAGATACAGACAGGAAGCAGACAGGCTGCAGACGGGAAATAGACAGCAGAAAGGCTGCAGGTAAGATACAGACAGGCTGCAGACAGGAAGCAGACAGGCTGCAGACGGGAAGTAGACAGCAGCAGAAAGGCTGCAGGTAAGATACAGACAGGCTGCAGACAGGCTGCAGACAGGCAGCAGACAGGAAGCAGACAGGAAGCAGACAGGCTGCAGACAGGAAGTAGACAGCAGCAGAAAGGCTGCAGGTAAGATACAGACTGGCTGCAGACAGGCAGCAGACAGGTAGCAGACAGGAAGCAGACAGGCTGCAGACAGGAAGCAGACAGTAGCAGAAAGGCTGCAGGTAAGATACAGACAGGAAGCAGACAGGCTGCAGGTAAGATACAGACAGGCTGCAGACAGGAAACAGACAGGAAGCAGACAGGCTGCAGACAGGAAGCAGACAGGGAGCAGACAGGCTGCAGACGGGAAGTAGACAGCAGCAGACAGGAAGCAGACAGTCTGCAGGTAAGATACAGACAGGAAGCAGACAGGAAGCAGACAGTAGCAGAAAGGCTGCAGGTAAGATACAGACAGGAAGCAGACAGGCTGCAGACAGTAGCAGACAGGGAGCAGACAGGCTGCAGACGGGAAGTAGACAGTAGCAGACAGGAAGCAGACAGTCTGCAGGTAAGATACAGACAGGCTGCAGACAGGCTGCAGACAGGAAGCAGACAGTAGCAGAAAGGCTGCAGGTAAGATACAGACAGGCTGCAGACAGGAAGTAGACAGTAGCAGAAAGGCTGCAGGTAAGATACAGACAGGAAGCAGACAGGAAGCAGACAGGCAGCAGACAGGAAGCAGACAGGCTGCAGGTAAGATACAGACAGGCTGCAGACAGGAAACAGACAGGAAGCAGACAGGCTGCAGACAGGAAGCAGACAGGGAGCAGACAGGCTGCAGACGGGATGTAGACAGTAGCAGACAGGAAGCAGACAGGCTGCAGGTAAGATACAGACAGGAAGCAGACAGGCTGCAGACGGGAAATAGACAGCAGAAAGGCTGCAGGTAAGATACAGACAGGCTGCAGACAGGAAACAGACAGGCTGCAGACAGGCTGCAGACAGGAAGCAGACAGGGAGCAGACAGGCTGCAGACGGGAAGTAGACAGCAGCAGAAAGGCTGCAGGTAAGATACAGACAGGCTGCAGGTAAGATACAGACAGGAAGCAGACATTCTGCAGACAGGAAGTAGACAGTAGCAGAAAGGCTGCAGGTAAGATACAGACAGGAAGCAGACAGGCTGCAGACAGTAGCAGACAGGGAGCAGACAGGCTGCAGACGGGAAGTAGACAGTAGCAGACAGGAAGCAGACAGTCTGCAGGTAAGATACAGACAGGAAGCAGACAGGAAGCAGACAGTAGCAGAAAGGCTGCAGGTAAGATACAGACAGGAAGCAGACAGGAAGCAGACAGGCAGCAGACAGGAAGCAGACAGGCTGCAGGTAAGATACAGACAGGCTGCAGACAGGCTGCAGACAGGAAGCAGACAGGCAGCAGACAGGAAGCAAACAGGCTGCAGACAGGCAGCAGACAGGAAGCAGACAGGAAGCAGACAGGCTGCAGACGGGAAATAGACAGCAGAAAGGCTGCAGGTAAGATACAGACAGGCTGCAGACAGGAAACAGACAGGAAGCAGACAGGCTGCAGACAGGATGCAGACAGGCTGCAGACAGGATGCAGACAGGCAGCAGACAGGAAGCAGACAGGCTGCAGGTAAGATACAGACAGGAAGCAGACACGCTGCAGACAGGCTGCAGACAGGAAGCAGAAAGGCAACAGACAGGCAGCAGACAGGCTGCAGACGGGAAGTAGACAGTAGCAGACAGGAAGCAGACAGGCTGCAGGTAAGATACAGACAGGAAGCAGACAGGCTGCAGACAGGAAGCAGACAGTAGCAGAAAGGCTGCAGGTAAGATACAGACAGGAAGCAGACAGGCAGCAGACAGGAAGCAGACAGGCTGCAGACAGTAGCAGACAGGGAGCAGACAGGCTGCAGACGGGAAGTAGACAGTAGCAGACAGGAAGCAGAAAGGCTGCAGGTAAGATACAGACAGGCAGCAGACAGGCAGCAGACAGGCAGCAGACAGGCAGCAGACAGGAAGCAGACAGGAAGCAGACAGGCAGCAGACAGGAAGCAGACAGGCTGCAGACAGTAGCAGAAACGCTGCAGGTAAGATACAGACAGGAAGCAGACAGGCTGCAGACAGGAAATAGACCGTAGCAGAAAGGCTGCAGGTAAGATACAGACAGGCTGCAGACAGGAAGCAGACAGTAGCAGACAGGAAGCAGACAGGCTGAAGACGGGAAATAGACAGTAGCAGAAAGGCTGCATGTAAGATACAGAATGGCTGCAGACAGGAAGCAGACGGGAAGCAGACAGGCTGCAGACGGGAAGCAGACAGGCTGCAGACAGGAAGCAGACAGGCTGCAGATAAGATACAGACAGGAAGCAGACAGGCTGCAGACAGGAAGTAGACAATAGCAGAAAGGCTGCAGGTAAAATACAGACAGGCTGCAGACGGGAAGTAGACAGTAGCAGACAGGCTGCAGACAGGCTGCAGGTAAGATACAGACAGGAAGCAGACAGGCTGCAGACGGGAAGCAGACAGGAAGCAGACAGGCTGCAGACAGGAAGCAGACAGGAAGCAGACAGGCTGCAGACAGGCTGCAGACGGGAAGTAGACAGCAGCAGAAAGGCTGCAGAAAGGCTGCAGGTAAGATACAGACAGGCAGCAGACAGGCAGCAGACAGGAAGCAGAAAGGCTGCAGAAAGGAAGTAGACAGTAGCAGAAAGGCTGCAGGTAAGATACAGACAGGAAGCAGACAGGCAGCAGAATGGAAGCAGACAGGCTGCAGACAGTAGCAGACAGGGAGCAGACAGGCTGCAGACGGGAAGTAGACAGTAGCAGAAAGGCTGCAGGTAAGATACAGACAGGCAGCACACAGGAAGCAGACAGGAAGCAGACAGGCTGCAGGTAAGATACAGACAGGAAGCAGACACGCTGCAGACAAGCTGCAGACAGGAAGCAGAAAGGCAACAGACAGGCAGCAGACAGGCTGCAGACGGGAAGTAGACAGTAGCAGACAGGAAGCAGACAGGCTGCAGGTAAGATACAGACAGGAAGCAGACAGGCTGCAGACAGGAAGCAGACAGTAGCAGAAAGGCTGCAGGTAAGATACAGACAGGAAGCAGACAGGCAGCAGACAGGAAGCAGACAGGCTGCAGACAGTAGCAGACAGGGAGCAGACAGGCTGCAGAGGGGAAGTAGACAGTAGCAGACAGGAAGCAGAAAGGCTGCAGGTAAGATACAGACAGGCAGCAGACAGGCAGCAGACAGGAAGCAGACAGGAAGCAGACAGGCAGCAGACAGGAAGCAGACAGGCTGCAGACAGGAAGTAGACAGTAGCAGAAACGCTGCAGGTAAGATACAGACAGGAAGCAGACAGGCTGCAGACAGGAAATAGACCGTAGCAGAAAGGCTGCAGGTAAGATACAGACAGGCTGCAGACAGGAAGCAGACAGTAGCAGACAGGAAGCAGACAGGCTGAAGACGGGAAATAGACAGTAGCAGAAAGGCTGCATGTAAGATACAGAATGGCTGCAGACAGGAAGCAGACGGGAAGCAGACAGGCTGCAGACGGGAAGCAGACAGGCTGCAGACAGGAAGCAGACAGGCTGCAGATAAGATACAGACAGGAAGCAGACAGGCTGCAGACAGGAAGTAGACAATAGCAGAAAGGCTGCAGGTAAAATACAGACAGGCTGCAGACGGGAAGTAGACAGTAGCAGACAGGCTGCAGACAGGCTGCAGGTAAGATACAGACAGGAAGCAGACAGGCTGCAGACGGGAAGCAGACAGGAAGCAGACAGGCTGCAGACAGGAAGCAGACAGGAAGCAGACAGGCTGCAGACAGGCTGCAGACGGGAAGTAGACAGCAGCAGAAAGGCTGCAGAAAGGCTGCAGGTAAGATACAGACAGGCAGCAGACAGGCAGCAGACAGGAAGCAGAAAGGCTGCAGAAAGGAAGTAGACAGTAGCAGAAAGGCTGCAGGTAAGATACAGACAGGAAGCAGACAGGCAGCAGAATGGAAGCAGACAGGCTGCAGACAGTAGCAGACAGGCTGCAGACGGGAAGTAGACAGTAGCAGAAAGGCTGCAGGTAAGATACAGACAGGCAGCACACAGGAAGCAGACAGGAAGCAGACAGGCTGCAGACAGGAAGTAGACAGTAGCAGAAAGGCTGCAGGTAAGATACAGACAGGTTGCAGACAGGCAGCAGACAGGAAGCAGACAGGCTGCAGACAGGAAGTAGACAGTAGCAGAAAGGCTGCAGGTAAGATACAGACAGGAAGCAGACAGGCAGCAGACAGGCAGCAGACAGGAAGCAGACAGGCTGCAGACAGTAGCAGACAGGGAGCAGACAGGCTGCAGACGGGAAGCAGACAGTAGCAGAAAGGCTGCAGGTAAGATACAGACAGGAAGCAGACAGGAAGCAGACAGGCTGCAGACAGGAAGTAGACAGTAGCAGAAAGGCTGCAGGTAAGATACAGACAGGAAGCAGACAGGCAGCAGAATGGAAGCAGACAGGCTGCAGACAGTAGCAGACAGGGAGCAGACAGGCTGCAGACGGGAAGTAGACAGTAGCAGAAAGGCTGCAGGTAAGATACAGACAGGCAGCACACAGGAAGCAGAGAGGAAGCAGACAGGCTGCAGACAGGAAGTAGACAGTAGCAGAAAGGCTGCAGGTAAGATACAGACAGGTTGCAGACAGGCAGCAGACAGGAAGCAGACAGGCTGCAGACAGGAAGTAGACAGTAGCAGAAAGGCTGCAGGTAAGATACAGACAGGAAGCAGACAGGCAGCAGACAGGCAGCAGACAGGAAGCAGACAGGCTGCAGACAGTAGCAGACAGGGAGCAGACAGGCTGCAGACGGGAAGCAGACAGTAGCAGAAAGGCTGCAGGTAAGATACAGACAGGAAGCAGACAGGAAGCAGACAGGCTGCAGACAGGAAGTAGACAGTAGCAGAAAGGCTGCAGGTAAGATACAGACAGGCTGCAGACGGGAAGTAGACAGTAGCAGAAGGGCTGCAGGTAAGATACAGACAGGCTGCAGACAGGAAGCAGACAGTAGCAGACAGGAAGCAGACAGGTTGCAGGTAAGATACAGACAGGAAGCAGACAGGAAATAGACAGTAGCAGAAAGGCTGCAGGTAAGATACAGACAGGCTGCAGACAGGAAGCAGACAGTAGCAGACAGGAAGCAGACGGTAGCAGACAGGAAGCAGACAGGAAGCAGACAGGAAGCAGACAGGCTGCAGACAGGAAGCAGACAGGCTGCAGACGGGAAGTAGACAGTAGCAGAAAGGCTGCAGGTAAGATACAGACAGGCAGCAGACAGGCAGCAGACAGGCAGCAGACAGGCTGCAGACAGGAAGTAGACAGTAGCAGAAAGGCTGCAGGTAAGATACAGACAGGAAGCAGACAGGAAATAGACCGTAGCAGAAAGGCTGCAGGTAAGATACAGACAGGCTGCAGACAGGAAGCAGACAGTAGCAGACAGGAAGCAGACAGGCTGCAGACGGGAAGCAGACAGGCTGCAGACAGGCTGCAGGTAAGATACAGACAGGCTGCAGACAGGCTGCAGACAGGCAGCAGACAGGCAGCAGACAAGAAGCAGACAGGAAGCAGACAGGCTGCAGACAGGCTGCAGACAGGCAGCAGACAGGCTGCAGACAGTAGCAGACAGGGAGCAGACGGGAAGTAGACAGTAGCAGAAAGGCTGCAGGTAAGATACAGACAGGAAGCAGACAGGCTGCAGACAGTAGCAGACAGGGAGCAGACAGGCTGCAGACGGGAAGTAGACAGTAGCAGAAAGGCTGCAGGTAAGATACAGACAGGCAGCAGACAGGAAGCAGACAGGCAGCAGACAGGAAGCAGACAGGCTGCAGACAGGAAGTAGACAGTAGCAGAAAGGCTGCAGGTAAGATACAGACAGGCTGCAGACAGGCAGCAGACAGGGAGCAGACGGGAAGTAGACAGTAGCAGAAAGGCTGCAGGTAAGATACAGACAGGCTGCAGAAAGGAAGCAGACAGGCAGCAGACAGGCAGCAGACAGGCTGCAGACAGGCTGCAGACAGGAAGCAGACAGGCACCAGACAGGCTGCAGACAGGCACCAGACAGGAAGCAGAGAGGCTGCAGACAGGCACCAGACAGGAAGCAGACAGGCAGCAGACAGGAAGCAGACAGGCAGCAGACAGGAAGCAGGCAAGCTGCAGACAGGCAGCAGACAGTATTTGTTTATTTCATTGCTCAGGTATTTGCATGTATTAGTTTAGTTGTGATATCCATGTGTTTGTCTCAGGTGTTTGATCAGTATCTGAACTTCATCACCCTGGAAGACGACATGTTCATCCTCTGCCACCAAAACAAAGAGCTCATCTCCTACCACGGTAAAACACACGCATATGCCTCGCTTTCTGTCCTTATGATCTCACTGGTTTACTCGCCAAATTCACTCTCTCTCACATAAATCCAAAGCCAAGCATCCATTCCCCCCTTTAAGTTGTAAAAAGCCAAACAAAAGCCAATCATTTTTAGTGAAAATTCTCACAGAGAGAGAGACAGAAAATGTCTTCCTGTCACCAACATTGGTTTCACTCTTCAAAGTATATTAGCTGCATCATCTGCGTAGCCTACCACATGTTTTATGATCTGTCAGATGAGCATTTAACATGTTTTATGATAATAAAAAAGGCGTCATGGCTCTGTGGTGACTGCTGTGGTTAAGCCACACATACACGGGGAGAACATGCAAACTCTTCTATGAATGATAATGATGATGCTATTGTTTGGAAATGACAGAAGCTGCAGTTGTGAGCAGAGTGTGATGAAGTATTTTTCTCTTTTTGTTGTCTGTGCAGCCATCAACAGAGCATCCATCCAGGACACAGACATGGATACCATCATGGACACCATTGTGGACAGTCTCTTTTGCTTCTTTGTTACTCTGGGTGAGCACAGCCCCGAGTTCACTACAGTAAATCAATTTGATTGATTTGCTCGGATATAGAGACCTTTTAACCGTCTAATATCAACAGTGTGGAATAGACTCCAGCAAACCTCGACTAAAAATAAAAACATATATAGTTACTTCTGTGTTACTAAATAAATGTATCGATCTAATAATAATGCCATGCATAGTCTACAGCTTGCTTTACTGTTTTTGGTGGGATAATGTACAGTTCAAGAGGTTTGGACAAGCTATCATTTTATTTCAATTTACTATCATTAAATTCAATGGTTAGGTTACCATTACCAAAGTTTTGATTTTCTGACATTGTCTGACCTTCATTCAGCTTCATGAACATGGATTCAGTTCCTCTGTCTAACAACAAATGTTCGTATATCACCGTATATCATTCATGTTGCTTTGTTGGACACTCCTCCTTAAATTGTACAGTTTTACGTTTGCGTTGGTCTCAAAACGAGATGAGGTGATACAAATCTGACCCCTATGGTAACATTAACCATCAGTACATGGCTCCCAAGAATCAATTCATATTATGTTTCATGAACATATTGAAAATATTTTCAAGGAGGTGACAAAGTGGAAAAATATCATTTAGAATAGTTGAAAACAAATTTGGGACCAGATACTGATCTGAAACAGTTCTTTTTATCAATCAAATGATTTTTAGACGATTCAATGTGTTACTGTCTCTCTCCACTAGGTGGTGATGTAAACGCCTGCTGATTTAGAGCCAGTTGGATTTTCAAATAATCTCCATGTCTGATATTTTTTGACAAAAAAAGGAGTCTTGCAATATTTCAAGTAAATGATAACCTGTGACACGTTTAACATTTTGATGTTTAAAACCTCCAAAGGTCTCTTTGTGGGATTAAACAGCTATGGACACATTTTCATGTTTGCCTAAACTGTCCTAATCATGCTTTGTGTTCAGTGGAATGAGACTTTATTAATAAGTGATGCTGTCGTTGGTCAGGCGCGGTGCCGATAATCCGCTGTCCTCGGGGAAATGCTGCAGAGATGGTTGCTATGGTGAGTTCACTTCAACTAGCTGAACCAAAGTAGTTTTCCAAAGTAAAAGCCTATTTAAATCTTGTTTTGACTTAAGAAATGGTCAGTTTCAAAGGCTGCTCAGACAAAAACCGGCCCGTGCAGGATGAAAAGCAGATCTTTGTTTCTGATAACCTCTGATACTTGTCAATTCATTCTCCATCAATGAATTTTTCTTTTTTTAAATCATGTTTTGCCAATTCATCAATTAAAAAATAATCTCATGGTACTTTACTCTGAGAGAAACCTAAAAAGTCTAATATCTAAAATATGCAGCTTCAGACTCAAAAATGCCTGCATGGAGGAGAGAAACGAGACAGTCTGCAGGAGAGACACGCACGCAAAGTTATTCATGTTTGGGGGAGATAAACGGTTCTAGCGATCAAGCAATTCTGAGACGGGTGCAGCTTTGCCTTGTAAAATAGGCTCTATGTGGTCACCCTTCTGGGCTTCATCATCCAATGGACAACCCTGTGTCCCCATACCACCTGAAATCCAATGCCTGGACTCTCAGTGGCTTGATCGATGTCAGGTCGAACGTAGAGGCCAGATGCGGGGTCCCCCTACGGTGACTCCCAGTCCCCCTACGGTGACTCCCAGTCCCCCTACGGTGACTCCCAGTCCCAGCGCTTCCCTTGGAAACTCCATGCTGTGCAACAGTCTCCAGCTGCCTGGCTGTCAGCCATAACTCTCCTTGCTCTGTTGCAGATGAGGAACGAATGATTATGCTCAAATGGTGCAGGATGATATCAGATGGAATTTGATCATTAAGGTCTTTGATGTTTTGTGCAAAGGTCTATATTTAAATGTTCTGTACTCATAGCTGAGCAGCTGTTAAGTTTACCAGATGTTGTACGACTCTTGAAACGTGTCATGAGAAATTCAAACCAACTTTGGATGCTCATGAGAGAAGCTTGTCCTGGTTATTCAGCAGGAATTCAGCAGAAAACCAACTGGAAATACAACTGTTAGCAAATGGCATAGTGTTATTCCAACCCTCTTCCACAGGGGCCCCAATTGAAAGTATTTGGTGGACTAATTTATTTGTGTTGCTCCTCCTGACTCCTCAGATGTTATTCTGTTGATACTTTCAAAGATTCATAATTCCTTTAAGGCTTCAGATAGCCCTGTGGAAGACCAAAGGATGTTGAATGGTTTGACTGGTTTAGAGATTTAATTAGGCTAATTTTCTTTGTTTAGCCTAAACTCCTGTTAAACTAGCCTTAACTGAAGTAGACATTCATGGCTCAATCGATATCTCATTCAGTAGCACTTACAAATGATCACATAGTCCATACAACATTTACATATACATACCTTGTAATATTTTGCTGAATTTCAACTTCTTTGTGCCAAATCTTGTCTGCTGTATGTAGAAGCTGGATAAAAAGCTGCGTGAGAACCTGCGCGATGCCAGAAATAGTCTGTTCACTGGAGATAGTATGGCTGCAGGACAGTTCAGGTCAGTATTCAAGCAGGCACTTGATGTTAATCGAATACTTTCACTGTTTTAAAAAACTAAAGATATTTTAGTTTTTGTCCCATGTAAAAATGTGTTATTCACTGAGGATTTTAAGTTACAACGGGTCAAACGTAGAAATCAGTTTATGAATCAGAGATATCATAGGCTGCTTGGTGAGGGAAGGAGGACTCCATCTCCCATGATGTTAGACATTGGCTCTGTTTAAATTAGACGCATAATTGCTTCATTGTCATCTCTTTACCAGTTTCCAGAGGCCACTTTTTGTACTAGCAGATCGTAACATGGACATGGCCACACCCCTTCACCACACCTGGACCTATCAAGCGCTGATCCATGATGTCCTGGTAAGATCAAGTCAGTCATCTGTCTCAGAGTGAAACATCATTGCTGTTCCTTTACTTCCTGTCCTGTGTTACACCTGGTTTCTGTGACCGATTGCTTTCACCTGTTATAAATCCTGAATAATGCAATAGGATGCACTGAGATCGGGGCGTGATCATACGTCTACAGTTGTTACATGATGCTTGATCAGCATCTTTATCTGTGTGCACTAGGATTTCCATCTGAACAGGGTGATGATGGAGGAAGGCGGGGGGACAGAACCATCACCTACCGGTGCTAGACCAAAGAAGAAGAGTAAGAAGATCTATGACCTCACTGCAGCTGACAAGTTCTGGCAGAAACATAAGGGCAGGTCAGTTCCTGAAGACCAAGTCTTTAATTTATGACGAGTTCACCATCATTCTAGACAGTTTGAGTGAATGTGTGTGTAGTAATGTGCCTGAAATAGAAAACATATACATATGTATATGTAGGGTGTGCTGAGAGCAACCCTCTCAGACTGCTGCAGGCATTGTTGAGGGACGCATTAGGCTGTGGATGTCCTCAAAGAAAGACCACTTACACTTTCTGAGGTATGTTTTGTGAAGGACCAACCAGAACTCCTAGGAATCATGAACAAGGGGAAAGATTATTCGTGTTTTATTTTACTTTAGTGGAGCTGTAATCATTTTCTTGTCCCTCTCTGATCAGGAGGGTTATACCAAACTTTCCGCCTTCTGAAAGGAGAAGACCAAGAACCCACTAATTAATAATAACCAAAATTATGATAGGAATAGTTCATTTCACTCCACTCCACTTGTTGTTTACAATGCAGTACCTTCTTGGCAGTGACATCAACTGAATGGAAAGCCCTTATTTTGGCCTTTTCACCAAAATGGGCTTTTTAAATGTTGATACAGCAATAAAGATATTACTTGAAATATACACTGAGAGTGACCACAATACGAGAATGTCCATCTCGATACTGAGATACACACACACACACATACATATATATATATATATATATATATATCCATTTCTGTATGTTGAAAATCAAAATATTAAACTAATATAAAAATTAGGGCTGGGCAAAATTCTTTAATCGCATGATTTCCTGTGATTAATTACGATTAATCGCATTGTTATACACAAAATCCAATAATGGATTCAAAAGTAGCATAAAACGCACTTTTATTGGACTTGTACAGTCATATGATGGAAGCACTCCGGTGATAAGACAATTCAATGTTGCAGTGCTATAAATAACTTTGACTCTATCGACTGCGCCGTCTGGACGAACTTTGAAATGAAAATGTAAAAGTTCGGTAACCTTCTCCATGTTTGTTTAGCCCGCTTCATCTTTTCTTTTCTGACTGTTTCCTGTGAGCCGCAGCAGGAAGCAACATACGAGGCTCGCTCACGATGGACCTTTTCAAAATAAAAGCCAGTTTACAATAAAAATACACGTTTACAATAAAAATAATAAAAGCTGCGTTAATGGGAGACAAATAATTGTCGGCGATAATGAATTCATTAGTTAACGCACAAATCACGCATTAACGTGCCCAGCCCTGATAAAAATGTTTTAAGAAAAAGAATCTTCACATGCTAAACAAGGCAGTAATATGATTCTTAATAGTGCCAGTCTGTAGTTTAGGATCCCAACTTGCCAACTGCTAGTGTTGTGCTTTTGCAGGCACTCACACAAACACTGTGTGCTCTGAGCCAGTCAACCAGCATAGCTCTCACTCTTCTTTGCCTTTAGGTTGTTCCTTGATGGAAATAAATAGCTTAGGTGAAACAGCTGTTCTGAGACAATTATTCCAGAATCCTAACATTCCAAAATAAGAACTGGCATGTAAATGTGTGAGTAGTTCTGTAACATTACCATTAGTTTCTATAAGTGAATGAATAACTGAAAGATAAGAAATAAACACTGACTGAAGCCTTGAGTCATGACTGGGCCAAGGTTGGATGGCTCAGGATGGAGAAACAGGTGGAGGCATTCATACAAAAAGTGACGCACCACTCTTAAATGATGCCATTAGGATTGGTGTGAGTGCTCTGTGACAGGCTAAGTTAAGTTGTAATGTGTTGCGTTTGTTCCAGTCCATTCCCAGAAGTGGCAGAGTCTGTTCAGGAGGAGCTGGACACATACAGAGCCCAAGAGGACGAAGTGAAGCGCCTGAAGAGCATCATGGTGAGACACCTGCACAAATAATACGCTAGTTGGTGTGTTAAAAATAAACACACACACACACACACACACACACTGATCAATGCATTCAGGCCCGCGTAGTGTTCAGTATCTCATATTCCCAGTTTAGGTCACATCTGAGTCCCTAATGCCATGTCTAATACTTTTTGCCTGTGACGAAGGACTTCTGCAGCGTTTCCCCGACCCCTTTTTTTCAATTATGTTGAATTAAGTGTTATGTTGATGAATCTGAAGATCATAAACAGATGACTAAGAAATAATCTCAATGCTCTGTGGCTTATCTTCCATGATGGAGTCCCACTGAAGTGTTTAAACCTGTCATACTGTCTCTGTGCAGGGTTTAGAGGGGGAGGATGAAGGAGCTATCAGCATGCTGTCAGACAACACAGCCAAGCTCACCTCTGCTGTCAGGTAATGAAGACAGTTAAGTTTTAACCCTCCTGATCCCAATAACGTCTACATTAGAGTTTCTTTTCCACACTTACTGAAAGACATTTTGCTGAGCTCATGCACCAGTCATGTCAGTCTTTCCTGCTGTGGCTTTATTTCTTCCTCTATGAATTAATTCCTTCGTGTGTTTGCTTGCCTTGCCTTTAACTTCTTTACTGTAACTTGAATGAGATGGGAGGGTAGGCGATGATAATGAAGCATAAAAAGGTGGCCCATTTGAAGTGGGGTTCCTGTGTCGTCATTATTAGATCTAAAAGAAGTTAAATAACATGATGATATTCTGGATATTAGTGCAACATTACCATTAAATAGCCCTGGGTCTTTAGTGACCAGAAGGAGCTGCTGAGCATACAGAAGATGGCCTTAATTCATGGAGACAGTGTGTTATTGAGGAGTGAGACCTTAAAATGAATCCAAGAGAGCAGGAACGTGTACAGGAAGAAGCTGCAGAGGAAGCTCCTGTAGGACACTGTGCTGTGCCTGTGGGCAGGGATGAAAAAGACTGCAGGTTTCAAGGAGAGGTCAGAGCCAATGAATTAAATGGGTTTTTCAACGAGTTCAAAGTCCGTTTAACCATTAGAATTGTATGCTGTGTATAACTATATGTATAACTATAACTGTATATAACTGTGTTTGTTGAGGTTTTTTTGCTTCCAATTGGGTCATTTCCATCGAATGGGCAGCTCAGTGTCATTTTGATGTAAATGATGCATTTTCTTCTTTTTCCTGTAGCTCTCTGCCTGAGCTTCTGGAAAAGAAAAGACTGATCGATCTTCACACCAATGTTGCCACTGCAGTGCTTGACCACATCAAGGTACAAAGCAGTCACTTTGTTGCATGAGGGTGAGACTCTGCCCAGGGTTTAACTCAAACCTGCTGTAGACAGAGAACAGGGTTCCCGTGGGGTCGTAAAAAGTCGGGGAATGGGTTACTAGATTTTATGATGGAAGCGTTTATCTGAAAATCATGATAGTTTCAGAGACTGATAATCATATCATCTCTGTGGCCTGTGAATGAGTTGGTAGTGATGAGGTTTAAAAAGAAGGGGAGGCTCCTCATGACTTGAAGGTGGCCTGGAACTAGCGAGCTGGTGCCGGGGAGAGGCAGCTGGAAGTGGCAGTATCTGTATATGAATAAGATCTGCCCTGTCGGGGCCTTGGTCACAATGAGTCTGAAAACCTCTGAGTGCTGTATTTGTTGTAAGTTCACGTTTCTGTTTTCAGAGTCGGAAACTCGATGTTTACTTTGAATACGAAGAGAAACTGATGAGCAAATCAACCTTAGACAAGTCACTGCTGGACATCATCAGTGACCCAGATGGTACGTGTACACACACACACACACACACACACACACACACACACACACACACACACACACACACACACACACACACACACACACACACACACACACACACACACACACACACACACACACACACACACACACACACACACACACACACACACACACACACACACACACACACACACACACACTCATATGTATGAAATCAGTAATTGTAGGTCGATTTAAAATAGTTCCACTGTTTGTTTTCAGTATAATCCAACATTCATACTGATAGAAAACACTCCATTTATCGTCATACACTGAGTGAACTCATCCCACAGAAACAAAGTCAGTAAACTGTGTTTTACAGCTGGGACCCCAGAAGACAAGATGAGACTGTTCCTCATCTACTACATCACTGCTCAGCAGGCTCCTTCAGAGGTAATGCAGCCCCACAGCACCAATGTTACAAAATGCCAGGCTAACAAAAAGCACTGACAGGTGGACATGAGAAATCTAAGGAAAGCGAAGGAGTTTAGACAAACCACTGCAAATGTGTTTGCATGGAATCACTAGATTACAGGATTTAATTGAGATTTTTCTTGTTTTTTAATTTATTTTGGGTCTGATTTTTATCTCCTTTGCCTTTTACTTGGTATCTGTATATTGTTAAAACCATTTAAGGCTATGAACTATTTTAGAATTTAGATTTTTAACAAAGAAAGCTCTTAAATATTTAAATATTAGAATTGCTTGTTCCTATTAAAAAATATGAAGGTATTCCTTTTAGAACTGTGTTAAGTTTTACCCTTTAATAGTGGAGAACATATTATTCCATTTAACTTATTCATTTTTATATTTCAATCACTGTATATGACGTTTTTAAAAGAGAGAAAAATAGCCATAACATTGAGATGGATTTAGAATCAATCACTCTGTTGTGAAAAAGTAGTTAGATTTTCCATGTGCATTCGGCTTATTGTCATTATATCAATGATATAACCACAAGTCAAGAAATGAAGTGTAACTAATATCTATGAATCAGGTCCTAAATCTAAATGTTTTCCATGATTATGGATGTCTTAAGAGTTCTGTGTCCAGCACAAGCTCTGGTTGCCCTCAGGAACATGTCATTGGAGCTTTCTAAGGGTGGCAAACTGAGATCACGAGCTGTGTGAGTCACCTCCCTTTCTCTGTCTGAGCTGGACACTTGGATCTAACATCTCAGTCGTCTGAAACCAGAAACGCTGTCAACAGTAACGAAAACAACACCCCACGTAGCTGGGAGCAGCAAATAAGGAGCGCAGTGTGTCTTGGGTTCACTTCGGAGGCTTTTTGTATGATCTGAGCAAGAAAAGTTCACATAGAAACATACCTTCAAACTGTGAGCTCATAAAGATCAGCTGGTGGATCAGGATTAGTCGCACTGATTAGAGTTATTACACGTTTCCTTTCATACTGATGAAGTAATCGTGTTTGGATTTTGAAGCCTGCAGTTTTCCTGAACCACCTGGACATTTCTTGGCATAACATTCAAAGGAACTCTCACAATCATTACTTTTAAATTTGTCTCTGAAAATGTTTGCTCTGAAAAGAAAATCAAGGCCAGGAGAAAGCTCCCCGACTGGACTTTATTCGTTGAGCTTTTCTCATATTGCTGTACAGGGAAAGTCCCACATAAAGTTGCACATACAGTCCTTTTTATTTCTGTTTCTCTATCAGACATATCAGACACACTCAGACCAGTGAAAACCATGGGACAATTCTGGGATTCAGCGTTATGCTCAGTGGCATTTAAACACATGGCCTGGAGAAAGCAGGTTAAACCAACAGACCTCCTCCTCCTACATCAGTCCCAGAACAGAACAAATAACGCTCAAAGGGAGTCCTTTGTAGGTGACCTTTGCTGCTAAAACAGAACAGATTTACTTAACAATGACTTCAGCTCTCAGGTTGAACTTTTGACTAAATATTTGCTTTTCTGATGACTAATGACAGATAGCAGCATTGTTAGAGTCTGAATACACCAACACCCATGAGCCAAATAACCTGTTTCTCGTTAGGACTTTGTTTCAAAATCCAGTGGTGAAGTAGATTTGTGGGGGGGGGTGTTTCATGTGAGAAGCTGAATGATTCATGTGATTTATTCGTAGTGAGTGCTGACCTGGTTCAGCCCTGACCCGGTGACTGGAGGGTTGTGGTTTAGTTTTTGTCCCTGTGTGGTTGATTTTGGTCCAAATAAAAGGTCACACGAATGGAGGAAAGAATACGAAGCGAATACTTTCTGTGATCCCTCTGCGTTTCCACGTTTGTTTCAGGGAGCGACACAAGGACAGAGGGGTGGAAGATGAAAGCAATGGCATCTCTAACACAGTTGGTCACATGACAGAAAGTTTGATTGTTTCCACCTTGCTTTGGTTATTTTATTCCAATATTCCAGATTTCACGTTTCCTTAAATCGCTCATGCCTGGCAGAGCAGAAGACAGGGGAAGCAGGTCTTGTACTGGTTAGTTTTTCATATATGTTGGATATCAGGCATCAGCTGCCAAATCCAACTTAAGAGGGGCATCAGAGATATTCATTTCATGTGCCTTAAGGGAAATGGCTTTTCTTAGGGGGGGGGTTGTTCAAATTATACAAAAGATTTATCAATGACTAGATCTGCAAAGTGCTCCATACCCTTTTTATGCAATTCCTCTGTTAGCAAAGATGGGAAAAGATGGTGTAACCAAACTGGACTAAAGAGAGAAAACGATGTCTGAACGAACATACTCTGACAGATTATCAGTGGGTTTCACTGAGGTCTGAAGGGTTGTGGGTCCTGAAAGTGCCTGAAAGAGACGTTTTTAGCAGGAATTTACTCTACAAAAGTGTGACCAAAGTGTGAGACAAAGTATATTTGACATCCCAATAAAAGATGCTGACAAGAGTTCGAGCCAAGTCTTTGTGGAATTTTGGAAATCAACTTAATGAATCAAATTTGCTTGCCCTGCCATATGGATTGTTTTCCTTCTAAAGAATGGTTAAAAAAAAAAAAGATTTGTGAATGAAGGTTGATTTGGACAAAAAAAAGGTTTAAAATTTGGAGAGACTGTTGATTTTTAAAGACAGCTCTTAAAAATCCATAACTATCTTAGGCATTGGTTCACTAATGATGAGTGGAGATTCCACCATAGCTCGTCTCCAGAGAGCTCGTTCAGGAAAGGATCTCTGCATGCAGCTGTTGATGAAAACAGTGCAGCTGTTCCATTTAGCCTCACCCCTGCCCGATGTCTCCCCCTGCAGCCGAGGAAGGAACCACACACAAACCTCTTTGTGCAGTGATGATTTAAAGATGGGGCCAATTATCACTATCCTGCTACCCACAAGTCATGTCAGCAGACTGTTTAAAGAGTCACCTGATGAACGCATGCACAGAGCGATGCAGGACAGGCTGTCCATCTGGCTGATCTGAATATAAGCCATGTTAGGGGTATAAAAAGTACAAGGATATTGGTTAGCATGTGAGAAAAGGTCCAATTCTCCCTGAGAAAACTCTGGGCATAGCTGTTAACTGTTTGTTGCTGATATAACGTTGAAAAAGGCAGTTGTACTTCTTTGTTTGAAGCCTCCACATCGGTTTTCTGTGATCCTCAGACTCTTCTTGTTCTGTTTTTCAAGTCATAAGACACTGTTTCAGATGTTCATTCCGGGATTATCCCCTTTTTCACTTCATCCCTCTCCAATTCTCTTCCCTCTTGTCAGTTTCTTTTTGTGTGTCACCTTTTTCTTACCCCTTCTTTTTGCTTCAGACTCTCCAGGGTGCTGTTCAGTTTTCTGACAGATGTGTTTGGACGCTAAAACACAAAGACACACACTCTTTTGTGGCCACCCTCACGTGGCTCAGCACTTGCGTAATTCTTTCTGGCTGAGGTGCCATGCAGACATGTACTGAAGACAGTACTCTGTGTCCATGCCCACACGACAGTTTTCACAACTGAACCTTTAAAAGTGTGAGTGCTGCACAGCTGAAACAGGCATTAATGAAGTGCTGGAATGGACACGGCTGCTGATGATGCAGAGATGTTAGAAATTGTATTTTGTTCTGCGTCAGCATTCAGCATTTAATTCTTTCTAAACCATTAGAAAGCCTCTCATGTTTCTGTCATCTCTTACTTGTGTATTTAATATCTTTAAAGTGACAAAGAGCAAAAAGAACAGAAGGAAAACTATTAAATAGCCAATGATTACAAGTCAAAACTGATCATTACAATGTGTTCCGGTGCTTTTGAGGAACAGCCTACCTGTCCAGTGCTGTTGGGGAAACGAGGCCCAGTGTTCTGACCTTTTTTTTGTTCTTTCTGTGTTTCAGTCAGACTTGGAGCAGTACAAAAAGGCTTTGTTGGAAACAGGTTGTGACCTTTCTCCCCTCAGCTACATTAAACAGTGGAAGTAAGTGTGTCTAATGGTGTCTACTTGTGTTGTTTAACTGAAACTTTACTTTTTAGCTATGATTCCAGGAAGATCCTTAAAAATGCCTGATTTGAACCAAATTGAAAATACGCTGACAAACAGCACGATTGTGCAGAATCAACAGAATTAACTCATTCTCATTCAAATAAATCTGTGTGTGTGTAAAAATGAAATGTTGCTGGGGATTTTCAGCACACAGCAAATAAGCTCTGAAGAAGAATAGACCGTGTCCGTCTGAATCCATGAACAATAAACTGAACATTTCCTTAATACTCAAAGTATATGACCCTAAATTTGTGGAATTCTCTGAAGTGGTTTTTGGGGTACTCAAAATGCTTTGGAAGGTCTATCTTTAAGCATTGCCTGAAAGCAGCTTACAAGGTTTAATGATTGGACAAAAAAACCTACAAATATATTGGTCCAGGAGGCTTTTTTAGAGCAAGATTAGCGACTTGTGTCCGTCAGATTTTGTGCGTCGGCGACCATCACCCGGACCAGGTGTTGTCCCAGACCTCCATGTGACAGTAAAAGAGTCATGTCAGCCAGGACAGCCCTACAATGTGTAGCACCTGCCAATAGAATGCATCTGCTGTTGAACACAGAACATGTTTCCATGCTAAGCACTGAGTTTGCTTTACTCATAGTCCAAAAAGTGCCCCCAAAGTGTTTTATTAATAATGATAAAAAGGAAATATATGGTGGTGCATCTCCCTAATCTTTCTGTTTGACAGTTTTAACCCTACCTCTACATCCTTATCTGTATGATATTAAAACTGCACCATATTTACCGTAGGGCTTAAACTTTGATTTATGTGATTGAGTTTTTTCTTCATCAGCATCTCTAGAATAATTATGGTAGTCATAGTTGGTGCTTTACAGTTTTCAAAACACAGCACTATTAAAAATGTGCTTTTTCTTTATGAATGACTGCAGCACCTCTGTGTCTCACCTGCTGCACACCGGCTGAGTCCTTGGTGCAGCAGCCTTCAGTCCAGCCTCAGGCGTGTCTCTCTCACTCCCAAGTTCATATCACTTCCTCACTTTAGAGAAGAGCCCCCAAAAAATCATTGGAGAATGATCTTTACACATTTCCTGTTGTAATTCATAGTGCCAACTGTATGTCGGCGGTTCTCATTGTGTTTTATAGAAATGAGAGACTGGACTGCAGCTCAGTCACTGTGTAGCAGATGAGCTGGTTGCATTATGGGCTTTTCCTCATTCTTTGCAGGGCATTAACCAAATTAGCTGCCACCCCGGCCAACTATGGGAACAGTGGAGTCAAACCCATGGGGTAAGTCAGCATTTAAATAAAAACGTAATTTTATACGGAACCTTTTGTTATTCTGTTTAACTGGAAGTTTTCACTGGAATCCAGAAGCAGTGTATTTGTAGTGATATGACTTCTTAACTGGCCCAAATTCATCCTCAGCTACTCAAGATTTTCACAGTATTATCAATAAAACTGCCTTTTCCATTTTCTTATGAAAAATACACAATTATTCACCATTTAATGTCTTTAAAGACACGGTCTGAGTGCTTTCCTCAGACTACCAGCCTAACCCTGTTCTCCTCTTGCTTTTTTCCTCTTTCATCTGTTTCTCCTCCCTCGTCCCCCACCCTCCCCTCCACAGGCTCTTCTCCAGAGTCATGAATACCGGCTCGCAGTTTGTCATGGAGGGTGTGAAGAACCTAGTGCTCAAGCAGCATGTGAGTGACACACTTTGTGGAAACATCAGTAAGAGGACTTAAGTGAAAGACTTAGAATTAAAGGGGAAGAGGGACTTTTACACATATGAGCTTCAAATAATTATTTGGGTTTTGACTTCTTGTTTTATTCATTAGTTGATCAGGTAGAAGGTATTTTCATGGTCTGCACATTGATCAAGTAACTTAAGTATATTTGTGGACATTTACTAAATATTTCTGCTTCTTGGGCTCTGTGGACCTGACCTGGTTGAAGGTGAACCGCGTGTACAGAGGCTGTCCAGCTACTGTTGAAGAAAGGCCAGTAGTGCCAAAAAAAAGACTTAACGAAGGAAAACAGAGTTCGGCATCTCACAGAAGTGAGTACACCCCTCACATTTGTGTTAAGATATGACACTTTGATGCAGTGTAAAGCAGCCTGTGTGCAGCGCCTCAAAATAACCAAACACACAGCCATTAATGTCTAAACCGCTGGCAACAAAAGTGTGAACACCCCCCAGTGAAAATGTCCAATTATTTTCCCTCCCCGGTGTCATGTGACTTGTTACGAGGTCTCGGGTGTGTCCTGCTCACTGGCTGCTTTACATGGCATCAAAGTGTCATATCTTCAGTGTTAAGATATAAAAACACATTAACACAAAGGTGAGGGGTGTACTCACTTTTCTGAGACACTGTATGCATACATAGGTCTTAATAATTGTAATACAGAGCTGTAGATCATTGCGATTCATGAATTAGTTGTTTATTATATGTTCATTCAACCCTTTTCTTGTTTGTGTCGTTTTCCTCTTGAATAAAACTCATCCCCACTTTCATCAGGCCTGCATCTGCACGACTTCCCTATGATTGGCTGAATATGCATGCAGAAGTGTTCATAGGAGAGAGCTTTATTTATTTCTTTAACAGGGACATTGCACGTAACAGAACACAGAATAAAAGTATGATTCATAAAGGTATTAGGATTCCAAAGCTGTGCAAATATAACATTTAACACACTCAAACACAAATGAGCTTTAAATGAATTGTTAGTATCCAGTTATCTTATCACTGCTGGGACTGAGACTGACCTAAAGAACTTTTAAGTCAGATGACACAATGTCCTCTTGTTGCCCCCCCCCCCCCCCCCCCCCCCGTGTAAGTCGATATGCATTTGATGACTGTCGAGCAGAGAAGTCACATAGACTCTTATAGATAAGACAAACTGTTGCAGTACATGGATTTAATCTAGTCTCAGCTCTTACAAGGACAAGCTGAAGTCCGATGCTTTGCAGGGCAGCCGAAACATGACCATAAAACATTCACATTTATCGAGTCAGTCTTGATGGAGATGATACTTGAAGTTGTCACCCACAGTCACAACTTAAGTATGTGAAACATCTCGGAAAATATTTCACAAGCCATATATGTACTGTAATAAAAACAGTACCAGTCCAAACCTGACAAAGCAAACGGGTAAAGTTACGACTGGGCTTTTTACGATGAAGATTCTGAGAGTGACTGAGATTTAAAAAAGACATTTAACCACATGAACTAAACTCAGTTCACATAAAACTTTGGTATGCCTTTATTTGTTGAGTAAACACTTTAAAAGTTGAATTTATTTTGCTGTTCCAGAACCTTCCAGTCACTCGGATCCTGGATAACCTGATGGAGATGAAATCTCATCCTGTGAGTTTAACTGTTACTCATTTGCTTTTGTTCTTTCTTTGTCTTCTTGTTTCTGTGACGGAAGAATGTATCATCTGATGGGAAATTTAGAAATGTCTTGAAATAAAACCAGGGATAAAGAGATGGAGTGAGATCACAGTGCCCTGTGGTACTTCTGTGCTGCTGATCACCTTCTCAGACGCACAAACCTTCAGCCTCACAAGCTGAGGTCAGTTTTGGCTGTGGAGCAGTGGAGGCTACATTCCGTGAATTGTGGTAAAACCACTGAAATCAAAGAACATGATCATCACAGTGTTAGCCCAATTCTTTCATTGGAAGCCCAAGAACAAGTTAAACAAAGTATAAAGTATGGCAGCGCTGGGCTCGGAGTGACAGAGCGCCAGCAGGAAGCCCGTCAGCCCGAGCCCCAATGTCCGGAAACTTATTTATCTTCTCCACATTTATCTCTCAGAGGTTGGACTTACACACAGCCGAGTGTAATTGGTCAGGTATGAGTGACACGAGCAGGCCAACCACCGTCCTCGTCACCTTCTTGGGATGTGATAAACAGCGTATGTGTGTGTGTGTGAGTGTGTTGTTTTAGGCGTGTATCTACTGTAACCGACCTATCAGACGAGATAGAGAAGCTTCATCTGACCCACATATTTAGTCCCGTTATGCCATCTTAAAGTCTTGGACCAGTCAAGGACATACATTGTGTTGTATGAGCAGAGTGGGAAAGTACATAATAGGAACATTTAGTAAAATACAGAACATGAATATGTAATGTCTAAGAACAAAGCCAATTATAACAACCGTGCTCCAGCATGTATGGTTTGTTTGGTTGTATGGTTTATGGGACTGGAGAGTATATAGGTAAGATTGCCACCTTTCATGTGGGTGACCTGGGTTCTAATCCTCTGCATGAAAGGTGGCAATCTAACCTTCAGTAGGGGTCCTCAGGGGTCCCCCTTACCCTACCTGCCTAGCTGTAAGTCGCTTTGGATAGAAGCATCTACTAAAATGCATAAATATGAATATATTACGAGGTGTAGCTTCCTGACTGGTGTAACCAGTGTTCACATGTCACTAACACCCCAGGCAAGCCTCCAGTAATGCAAAGTCCTCTGTAAAGACATGCAAAGGAGTACCTTTTGTCATTCTTAAAAGTTTAAAAAAGGGTAGCTGAACTTTTTCTTGGATCTTGAGGACGTTTCACCTCTGGCTGAAAGGCCTCTTCAGTTCTAACCAGATGTTGGGGAGTATCAGCTTATAAGCAGAGAGAGGTCATTCACAATTAGTAAGTCATTACAGTCACTGTGTAACTGTACCCCCTGACCAATGTGCGTGCCGTTTAAGTCATTCTCACCTCTACATTTTGTTTCCTGCATCTCTGAAAGAGCGAGTTTTTGGTCACAGGATCCAAGGTGTGAATGGTTGTGAAACTGCTCCAGGAGGAGAGACAGTGCTGCATTATAGGTGCTGGGAAGGTGGTACCTGAGACCAGCTACTTTGTTCAAAGATGCTTTTTCCAGTTTAACAAAGATGGCTTCCTTAACTCCTCTCTCAAACCATCTGTCTCTGTCCAGAATGTGGACATTACTGACCTCAGAGTCCCTTTTCCTTAACATGTAGGTTCTTCAGGTTAAGACTCAGCAGTTCACCTGTATCTTAAGGACTTACATCTCCAGTTGCTCTTATTCAAGCTCTTAGGATTACCGTGACCTGGATGTAATCTACACCAACTTGTATTTTGGAATGTTCCAGTTTATTGTTATTTACTGTAGAACCTGCTTAACACAGAGGAGGCAAAACGTGAAGAGAACACTGTAGAAATTGATTAATTCCTTACGACACATCGGAAAAAGCATTTAAGGCCCCTTGATGAGCTCCATCATGGGTTGATATCAATTCTGATTTCTGGGAAAATCCACAAATACAAGGAGTGACTGGAAAATTAGCCAACAGGTGAGCAGAAAGGGAACCTGGAAGCAGCTCTTACCAGTATGCACACCACTCATTCCAGTCTCACCTGCTGGTGTTCCACAGATTTAACTGGGGCTCTGCATAGAAAGTGTCTGAAAGGTGCCTTGGGTGAATGTTGCTGACTTTTGCGTTCTCTAGAATATTTCAGGACTCCAGCGCATGTGTCAAAATGTTCTCCTTTTTCATTTGGTACTTCACCTTAGCAGTGATTGAAAGCTCTGACATATAACCACAGCAGCGTGGGAGATCACATTAGTTTCATAATATCTGAGTGTGTGAGAAGGGTAAATGCTCGTGATCACAGAAGTACGAGTCAGCACAGTTATGCTGAATTAAAAGAGCTCCTTTTGTTTCCACTCTCCCACTCATATAGTCAGATGTGCTAACCTCAGCCCGGGGTTCAAGCTACAACCAAAGGTTACAGATTTAACCCAGAAGCCTCAAACAGCCCCATGAAGCTAAATGTCATTACTCCTGAAAGCTCAAAGCGGTCCTCACAATGAATGACAGACATGTACGTGCACACACTGCAGGTTTCTCAACGTCTGGAGTTACAGACCACAAACAAAGATCCTGCTGTTGTGAATCTGAAGGGGGGGCAGGACTGGGATGGAGATAAAAGGAACAGAAGAGCACATTCTCTCTCTATCAGATTGTCCTTACTGTTAGAATGTGCTTCTTCTTGCATTTTTAGATTGTGTTTGACTCACGGTTTAACAAAAATTTGGAGGGATATTGACGTGGAATAATAACCCCAAATTTTTGGGTCAGTTTTCGAACATGCTTGAAATCTCAAAGCTTAATTAATTTACATTTTTACAAATATCATTAACAATATGTGGTGCTTGTGAAATTTCCAAACATTTCAATTAAAGTTTTTCAATTAAAAGACTTCAGAACTGTCATTTGTCTAATTTGGACCAGTATGAGGAAGAGCTATCTCAGACATATTTAACACTTTTAGTAATTGGAAGTTTTCCTTTTCTGCAGCCTTGCACACAGCAGCTAGTTTGTGAGATTCTTCATAAGGTGTTCACACAGAATTATGAATCACTGTAATGTGGGGAAAATAGAATTTAATAATTGAAGCAGCTTGGTCACATGATTAAAAAACATGCCCCTCTCTGAAGATTCAGGCTCAAACGGAGGAATAATCCTTGGTTTATCCCTGGGAGAAAGCAAGATCAACGGGTTTCTGTGATGAGTGGCTCACCTTTTAGAAAGTTAAGAAACAAATACTCCTCCTTAATAAAAAAGACCAGGTCTGAATATTTTTTATCAATCACCTCTGACGGCCTAAATGACCCCAAACGGTTTTGGAAAGAGTCGGTGAGAAATCTCAGTCCTTGCCTAGTTACATTGGAATGAGTCATCTGTTTTTGGAGGTAAACACGGCTTACTATATATGATGAGCACTTCATCATATTCTTCTGTCCCTACAACAGTACAACAGCCAAGTTCCTGCTGCATCCAACCAGTGTACCTCCACCTTTCAGCCCATTATGGTTCACAAAGTGCATAAAGAGCTCAAAGCAGAACCTATAGCAGAACCCTTGGCTTTCAGGCTCCCTTTGTTAGATATTGTGTGTACAGTTTATGATGTACAGTGAGTGTAAATCTTAAAACTGAAGAAACTGCGTCAAGATATCTGATAGAACAAACCACAACTGAATCACATTATGGAACATAATTCAAAGGGATCTAACAGGAGGTCCGTGATATGAGTGGAAGCAGAGATGACTGGATTTATGGCCTATGAGAAACAAACTTTTCAGTTTTTCTCCATCTCACTGTCATCTATTCACAGGTCAAGTCCAAAGACAACAGTGTTTTGTCATTGTCCTTGTTTTTCTGTCTGATTTTCCAGGAAACGGATGACTATCGATATTTTGACCCAAAGATGCTGCGGGGCAGCGAAAGGTAAGGCAACAAATCAGTGATCACTAGCAGAACTGGAGCTACTCTGTCACTGACACTCAGATGCTGCTAAGGGATTAAAAGCTCTGGAATGACTCATCATCTCTTCTTCTTTTTCAGCTCCATCCCCAGGAACAAGAACCCGTTTCAGGAGGTGAGTAAAAGTAATTACCGGAATAAAAACAAGTTAAAAGGAAATATAAAACACCGTAAATCTGCCGCTTCACTTGCATGAGAGCATTTTCGAAGAGTCTTTTCTTTGTAGACCGCTTTAACCTTTGACTTTAAAGGGGTCAAATGTAATCACTAATAATGCACACTCACAGCCAACAAGTAAACCCAACTGCAATGATGTACCACAGAGAACATGCTGTAAATAATGCATGTGGTGTAGCCCTGTAGAGTTCTCATTTGACACCAGACAGAGAGAAATAGAACTACGCCACCATCACAGGCTGAATATCAGGCTGAGTAATGTAAATGTCATCTTCCTTATGCGATACAAAGATCTGATTTAGAAAAACCTGAACAAGCAGAAAGCTGTAGACCAATCCTCATAACAAGTGTATTCTTACAGGCTCATTCTCATTCCATGCTTACTACATTCTATGCATTTATCATTTAAATGTGTCCTTGCCTTTGATACTTTACACAAACACTGCACAGACACTTTTCTTTAGCCCACAAACACGTTTAGATGCACTTTCATGCGCTCTGTACCCTTTTTCGGTATTTGTTGCTCCTCTTGTGTATCACACAACTGTAACTGTATCATTTGACACATCAATTATTAAATACAATCAGTACTTCCAGCCCTCTAAATCCTCTGCTGTGTTAAGTTTTCCGTTTCCCCTGCTGTGTTTCAGGCCATCGTGTTTGTAGTTGGAGGAGGAAACTACATTGAGTACCAGAACCTGGTGGATTACGCCAAGGTACCACATATTATGTTCAACATTTTATTTCAGTAGAAATTCCACGAGGACGCCTCTCATTGAGGCTATTCAGCTTTACACAGCTGCAATAATTTCACATAAATATCTTGCAGTTAATGTGAGATTGTGTAAATGTTTGCAGCTTTAAAGTCAGTAACTTCCAATAAAAGCTGAAAGTTTAAACTTTTTAATGATTTTTATGTTTGTGGTTTCTTCAAAGGCTGACAAATAAACATTTTAAACAAAGCCTATGGTCCTAATGGGTTAAAAAAAACTTTACTTTGAACTAAACTTGACTAATGGAAGTAGCCCCCTTTAATAAATAACTGGAAAGTTGCCTTTTACTGATTTTACTAATGAGACATCAATTTGTTCATATAAAAAGGTTAAAAAACCAAAAACACACTCGATCCATCGCTGTATAGCTGTAAAAAAACATTATTCGATTACAACCACACAGGATTGATGAACTCTTTGCACAGAAACACTTATCTGCAGATACTTGCAGGGCTTTTGGAATGAAAGGTGAAGTGGAACTCTTTCTCCTTTCTGCCCTGTACATGTTTAGATTTGCCTTTTTTTTTTTTTTTTTTTTTAATTTCACGGCTCAAGCTTCATTTGCTTTGGTACAAACAAATGAATGCGATCATGTCTCCTTTCTCCTTGCTTTTCACTGAAGAAATCAAACTGCTTGCTATTTTCTTGTGAACCTCATCAGACAGTGGGGCTTTAAAGGAGGGGAGGAGCACAATAGCTCTTTGTATGCTGATGAAATGGTATTCTATATTTGCAACCCTTGAAAGTCAATACCCTGATTATTTTAGTTTTTAATACATTTAGTTATTATATAAATATAATTAAAGTATAGTAATATACTGTTCCCAAGTAATACTCTAGATGAAATCTTGCAATATCTTGAAAAAAAATTGTCATTGTAATCATGACATTTGCAAATAAGGACCTTATACTTCAGGAAGTGAACTTGTTTCCTTTTTGTCTGTTTGGTGATGTCAGTATCTACTGTCAAAAACCTTTTTTTTCTCTGTATTTCAAGTCAAAACAGGGGAGGAAGGTTGTTTACGGCTGCAGTGAACTCTTTAATGCTGCTCAGTTTATCAAACAGGTGAGAAAGCACACCTATCCTGTTAATTTCTCTGTACAGCAGCAGTAAAGAAACAGCCCTGCTTTTTGTTGACCCTCCTCTTTCCTCTCCACAGCTCTCTGAACTTGGCCAAAAGTGACATGGACACCAGCAGTATGTGCATCTTTCTCTCTCATAGCTGATCTCTTCATTCATTCTACTTTGTTTTATATCAACTCTGTTCTGTAAATGGACTAAAACATTTTCTGTCTTTGTAAAGTCTGTTCCATCCACTCAGTGCTAATAAAGCTTAACAGTTTCAAATCACTGTTGCCTTGAAGTTATTTTAGGAATATAAAGTTCAGTTGATGGCACAGTTGAAGGCCAAAGAAGCAGCTTGGGACCAGAAGGTCTTCGGTTATCTAACAGGAAAAAATGTCTGTCAGAGCACTGAATACCTGCGCTCTACGGCTCCACTGTTCACAACTAAAGCACCTTTTGGAAAGGCACCCAACCCCCCACTGCTCCTCGTATGCTGAACCTGTGTCTAAGCACTGCTCTGGGTGTGTGCTCACTGATTTCAACGTGTGCGTCTGCTCACAGCTTGTTTGAAGTGGCTGTGTCCTTACAGACGGATTAAATGTCCAGATCAGATCTGATGTGTTTACACAGAAAAAAAGAAATAAGGAAACCAAGAAATGCATTGTTTTTAATGCTTTAATCATTCATGTTTTGTTGTAGTCTTTTTTTCCCCGTGTCTTTAATAGTGTCCTGCATTTGAAAAGCATTTCATGCTTATAAGTCCAATTGAATAAATGTGTTAAAGCTATATTTAAACCTATATAACCGTGTTTATGTCACGTTCTCATGTAAAATAAATGATCAGTTTTTGACCTACAGGTCGGAAACTTACACAAACACACATAATCTATGATTTTAAAGTAGTATAACAGCTTGCTGCAGCTCTCTGTTGAGCCAACACACTTCATTATAAACACAGAGCTCAATCTGAGGATTATGTCATCTTGGTATTTTAATCTCAGTGTGTGTATTTGGCCATGTTTGAGCTTTAGAGTTTGGAATTAATTTCCAAAAGGACATTTTCTCTGGTCTGACTTTAGTGGGTGAAAATGAGTAAAAAAACATTTATGAAAACATAAATGGTGATGTTGCAGGGCCATAAATCTGTTTACTTGCACTGTAGGGACTTTGTGTCCTCAAATAATGTGTTCCTATAATGGGGAATACAATTCAGATGAATGGTTAGGATTAGTACGTCATGTATAAAAACTGTAGATGCAACATGTGTCATGATTCATGGCTGGAGACAACAAAAGATTGATGTTTTTTTTCCTATGTAGGAATATATGGAACTTAATTTTGAACAAGGTATCAGACTTTAAAAACTCTTCACAACCTATATTTTATGTGCAACTTCCTAATTTATGAAGTAAAGCTGTCAATCTGTGTAGTATCTAAGTACAGTGTTGTATACTGAGCTGTATAAGTATTACAACTCTAACTTACACACTGATGTAAATTAGAGGAGTGCGGTGCTCCTGGGCTGTTGACCACATTCTCACGAAATGTGGTCTGTCAGGTACTCAATAATTCACGTACTTGTGGCACCATCCACCTCTATTTTCTTGAGCTTCACACATAACCGTGCAGACTGGATTGTCTTAAAAAGCACTGGAGAAATCAAAGAACATGATCCTCAGTGCTGCTGGCATTGTCCAGATGAGACAAGGCTGGGTGTTCATTTGCTTTCTTAGGTGAGGCAACAATTGTCTTACCAAGATTTTCATGATGTGGGATGTTGGGACAACTGATCTGTAGTCATTTAGGGCAGATAGATGATATTTTCTAGGTATTGGAACAAGGCAGGATGTCTTCTTCAGGACTTGAACTTTCTCCTGACTCAGGCTAAAGTTGAGATGCTTTAGAATTCCACATAGCTGTTCCACACAGGCTTTCAGGACTCTGAAGACCATGTTCTGGTTCAGACTCTCCAGCTACCACTTAAGTATTAAGTTTATTTTTTACCATAATACACTGGGAAATAACTGTTTGCTATATACACTCTATAGTGATGTATTAGTGGTCATAACAGAGAGAGAAGTCATTGTTCCTCTGTGTATGCGGAGTCCCTGCTATGCAGTCTGGCAGGTAAACTTCCAGATTTTCTTCCAATGAATAAGTTACTATCTTAAGCTAAAAAGCTTCCCGTAGGACAAAACTTAACCGTTATCTATTTTTTTTCTCAAGATCGATGGATCTATGAGTTGCCCTGGGGCTACAAGTAAAGTTTCAGTCTTTGCTGAGGCGCCTCTATAACAACACTCAGTGTTTTTTTTAGATAAAATATTTGTCACGATATGGTGAGAGGTGGAAGATAAAGGATCCAAATGCAGAACAGCAAAGTTCAAATGAAAAAGAAAAAAACGAATCAGCAGAGGCAAGTCCAGAAACTGGTCAAGGCCCAACAAGGCCAGTCCAAATGTTCAAAAGTCTTTTGGAGGCCCAGCAGAGACCTCTCCAGAGGTTGAAGAAACTGGCAAGACAGAGACCCCTCTGGGGGCCAGGGGAAACAGGTGAGACATGGGCCCCTCTGGATGTCAGGCTGAAGGCTGAAGAACTGGTGAGACAGAGGCCAGAGAAACCAGTGAGATAGAGGTTCCATTTGTTGGCAACTGGTGCCAGGAGCACAGCCAGACATGGAACATGGAAGGGACCAGTCTAGCAGATGGTCAGACAGACGCTCAGCAACAAAGGAGCAGGTACCTCTCTGGCAGATGGCCTGGCAGGCAGCTGGATGACAGGTGATACAGGAGCCTGTCAGGTGGGCAACAAGATGTCAGGTAGAACTGGAGCCTCTCAGGTGAGTCGTCAGGTAAAGCAGGAGGAGCAGGAGGATGGAGGACCGCCCAACCAGGCCACCTCAGAGGAAGGAGCAGGAACTTGATCCAATGGAGGAGCATCCCTCTGCGGGACAGCCTCAGAAACAGGATCAGAGCAGGGAGCGTCCCACTCCAGGAATCCCTCAGGAACATGGTGTAATTTGGCGGCCCCTACAGCTCTGATGCAGCTGGTGGTGTGGACCAGAGCTGGGACGCAGGTGGCATGGGCGTTAGAGGGAGTGGACCAGGCAGGGATGCAGATGTGCTGAAGACTGAAGCTCACAGAACTGGAGCACTGAAGACTGAGGGTTGTCAGAAAAACCCAGAGTAGTCGGGCTCGTCACTGTCGGTTGATAACATACAACGTACATGGCCAAAAACACCCTTGACTTGGTTCCCTCATGCCTGCATCTTGCACAAACATCTAATGTTGTTTACCTTAGCAGAGAATCCCCTGATCTCAGTCTTGACAGACAGTATGTGATGTGGATTTTATATCGATTTACTCCCATAAATGCCCCATGAAATCACTGATTTGAAAAATAAAGTCATTAAAATATATATTAACTACTACCATACATACTACCATAAGTTTTAGATGCAGACTCTGGCAAAGACTGTGGCTTTAGACCAGGGACTGGAGAGGACAATGAGGTAGACAGGTACTGCCACTCCGAAGGCCAGCCAGTAAGATCCCTTGGGATTGAGGCCAGCACTGGACCTGTGGCAGGAGAAGCCGGTACTGGATCTGGAGTTGTTGTGGAGAAAAGAGTAGTTGGCCTAAATCTAATCTCTGTCTGTGTCACAGTCTGCTATAGAAGTTTATGTTATGTCACAGTTTGTTTAATCATGGTTTCAGTTATGTTCTAGTCCTGTTTCCCCTGCCACCTCAGTTCACTCAAGTCACCTGGTTAATTTTTCACAGCTGCACCTCATTCACTGATCACTCCCTCCACAGTATTTAGTCTTCTGGTTTCCTTTCAGTCACTGCAGAATCCTTACCTCACTATCCCTTCATGCTTCCACGAAAAAGATAAGTTTGATTGCCAGCCTCATAGTCTGTTTAATATAGCCATAGTCAGTGTTTTTTCATAGCCTTGTTTTGTTTAGTGTTTTTTTTCATGTTAAGTATTTTTGATAATCCGGCTCTGCCGCGCCTTTTGTTCCTGCTCCCCGTTTTGTAAATAAACCTTTTGATTTTTGAGAAGAACTGCATCTGGGTCCCTTCTCGCACCACGCACCGTGACAGTCTGGCACCACTGTGTCTGAGATTACTGTTACATCTTCATCATCGCCTGGACAGAGATCATTCTGACTCTAAACAGTATGTGGTTCAAGCAGTGTCAAGGCCCTGCTCTCCCCGACAGAGTGAAACTGGTGGAGCGCCTGACTGGGTCTCTTCAGAGGCAGGAATAAGAAGAGCGCCCAGCTGTACCCCATCATAGACATGAGGTGCACCTGTTCGGACCCCCTCCAGGACAGGAATTCGAGGTGTGACAGCTGCAGGTTCCAGTGTAGTAAGCACTGGCTGTGGCTCTGGTGTAGACGCTAGCTTTGGTTCTGACAAGGAAGCTGGCTTTGGCTTTGCTCTGGCATGGACCCAGGCTGTGGCTGTGAAAGTACAAAGTGGATGGGAAAAAGCCTCCTTCTGGAACAGCCCAGAGGGTTGTTCTGTGCTCTGCCATAGCTTCCTCCTTCATACCCAGAGATGAAAGGAGATTTTGTATGCAGAAAACCCAAAAGCTCACCTGACACCCTCGGCCTCGCCCAGGGTCCCGAAGGTCCAACCAGTGTCACAAAAGGTTTTAACATCCTATGAGCCACCTGGAACTCCTCTGGAGTGAGCTGATCCACTGGGTCCATGCAGATCAGATCCTACTGTCATGATTTGGTGGGTGATGAAAGATAGAGGATCCAAATGACCCAAAATTACTTGATTTATCTTGTGTTTTCTAGTTTCATTTTCAAAGCTAACATTTTTCTGTAGTTTTCTTTGTGTGGCACAGCAGGTTATAGGTTATAGACTGCAGCAGAATCAAGGCAGTGAGCAGAACTTAGAAAAGGGGGTAGGGAGTTGTTATGGAAGTTTTTCAAGCTTCCTTCCTAATATCTCTGATGAGCAATGAAATAGAGAACTTTTTTCTTTTTTGCCGGCTGGCTAAGTTGTATTTGATTGATCCGCAGTGTTGCGGGCTCTGCACCGACCCGTCGCTGTGAAGATGGAGCTGAGCCAGAAGACGAAGCTCTCTATTTACTGGTCAGTCTACGTTCCCATCCTCACCTATGGTCACGAGTTGTGGGTAGAGACCGAAAGAACGAGTTCGCGAATACAAGCGGCCGAAATGGGTTTCCTCCGCAGGGTGTCTGGGCCTCCCTTAGAGATAGGGTGAGAAGCTCAGTCATCCGGGAGGGGCTCGGAGTAGAACCGCTGCTCCTCCACATTGAGAGGAGTCAGATGAGGTGGCTCGGGCATCTGGTTGGACACGTTGGAGAGACTATGTCTCTCGGCTGGCCTGGGAACGCCTCGGGGTCCCCCCGGAAAAGTTGGAGGAAGTGGTCGGGGACAAGGACGTCTGGGTTTCTCTGTTAAAGCTGCTGCCCCCGCGACCCCCGGATAAGCGGTAGATGATGGATGGATGGATGGGTGTTGATTAAGAGATAATAGTTTAAAACAATTAGCATGTCTGGGTGATACAAATGGCTAATGTGGATTGGAGAGTTAGTTAATTATGAGACATAAAATTTACCATCACAGAGTACACCTGCATGTCTCTGATTGGGAGTGGGGGCAGTGTTTCATGTTAGCAAGGTAATTGAACTGTCTTTATGTCCATGGTTTTAAACTGTTGTTTATCATTGAATGATCATTTTGCTTTTGTTTGTAGTTTTTGTTCTATGATTTCACCAGAAGTACTAACCACTTTTGTTTTTGTCTGTTTTTGGCTTTTCAATTACAGCAACATAAACCCAAGGGCCATGACAAGTGCTGTCTTGTCAAAAGAAGAACGTGGAACAGGCCTTGAAGGAACGACTGGTCGGTGGTCCAGTCCTAGGCTATGCTGACTTTGCTAATCCATTTGCCCTTGAGATTGATGGAAGCCATACCGGACTTGGTGCTGTACTGTCTCAAGATTAAGAAGACCAACAGAGGCCAATTTCTTTGGTCAGCAGGGGCCATAGGGATTCAGAATGTAACATGTCCAACCATGGCTTACAGAAGTAAGTGGAACAGTGCTGGGTTTCAGAGTTAGCAGCGTTTGACTTTCAAGTGGCACTACAAATAGGAATGTGGATGCACTGTTACATCTGGCAGCTGAACATAGGAACAGTCAACTGAACCCAAATGCAATAGCGATATTGGCACCAAAGACCCTCGTCCTAGAAAGAATGATCCACTTGGACGCTATAGGATCCAGGACATCTAGGATAATATTTCTGAGACTGTACACTGTTTGAATAATAAGGGGAGGCTTTATAAAATCCGACCAGAAGTGGAGTTGCTCCAGAAAAGAATATAAACAGGAATGGAACTGAAAGGTGTTCCTTTGACTGCTCCAGTTGAGATTTCTGACCCTTCTTTGCCTGAATTGCAAGGTCCATCTCAAGAGGAAAATGATCTGAAGAAGTTGGAAGATGAAAGCACAGTGGGTAGTGTAATAGGGGTTCATATACATCCCTTTGAATTAGAAAATTAAATTGCAGGTTATGCTCCCTGATCTACCACATGATGTGCCACCAACAAAAGTACTCGCTAAATTGTCTGGTAAACCCATTAGATGAAACGTCTGCTATCTCCCCTTTCCTTGTGTGACAAACCAATACTACAGGCTGCCAAACAAACCCATTTAACCTGTCTCGCTTTGTTTTTAGACCAGGGAAAAGTGACCGAGGTAATGACGAAACTAACAGTTCTCAAGCATTTGGCCAACCAGTTTATGCAGTATTTAGGTTTCAAATGATGAAGTTTGTTTTCGTTACCGGGACAGTGACTTTTTCTTAGAGATGCAGAGAGGAGTATGAGCCTCTGGTCACAGCACAGAGTAGAGCTACTGCTTCTCTGCATCAAAAGGAATCAACTAAGGTGGTTCAGGCATCTGATTAGTATGCCTCCTAGCTACCTCCCTTTGGAGGTTTTTCAGGCATGTCCAATTGGAAGGAAACCCTGGGGCAGACCTAGAACACGCTGGAGGGATTATATATCTTTTCTGGCCTCGGAATGCCTCTTGATCCTCAGATTTAGATTTTCTTTATTGTCATAGCAACAAGTACAACGACAAGTAAGGTGCAGGCCTTTCAGTACAGATATGTAACAATTCTTAAACAAAATAACTATAAAGGACAGTATGACTATAAAAAAAAACAGTATAAAAACTGAATAAAAAAACAATATAGAACAATATGACTATGTATTAAAATCAATATATTGCACTTCACTGTGAAGAGGCACTTATGGCTCTGACAACAGTTGGAAAGAAACTATCTTTACCTTTCTGTAACATCTGCCCGATGGCAGTGGCTCAAACAGGAAATGTCCTCCTGGAAAAGCTTCAAACTGTTGCTGGGCCTGTTGTCCCCGCTACCAAGAGTGGATGTAATAGACATATTGATATAACATAAAGTGATATAAGAGACGAGTTTGAGCCCGACGAAGACGCAGAGCAAAAATTGGGAAGTCAGTATCATTTGTGTCACAGAGACATGTCTGCTGGAGCAAATCTTAACACCTCTTTACCCAGTTTTCAGACTAAAGACAAAGACCGCAGATAGGAAGGTAGCAGTCAAGAAGGGGGGATCGCAATACTTTGTAATCCTGAACTTGTCACAGAGAAGAACAAAAATGCTGAATCTTCAAAAGTAATAAGATGTTGGCTCTGTAAGTTCAGAGCAAACAATCCCAAAAAGTTCAAACAGAAATGGTTGGATTTCACATCAGGGACGTGGCAGAGGAACAACATCCTTTGTTTTAGCTTCACAAGATGCAAGGTGTTGTTCGGAGATAATGAGGAGGGAGTTTCTTGTTCTTGTTCAATCAAAACAATCACTAAAGACTTTACATTTTCAAGTTTCATTAGAGAAGTTTTCCACAGCCATTACACTCAATGCAAGGCTGCAGTTATAAATAGCTCCCACGATTACTTTCAATTAGAGTATATTGTGAAAATTGAAAATAGATTAAAAAATCACTATAGATGTAAAAAATCACTGTAATATTGAGCAAGCTCCATAACATTCTCTGTTTTGTGTTATGGTAATTTATGCCTCCTCTTCATTCCTCCTCTTTCCACCTCAAATCACGGTTACATTGTTATTACAACGTAATTACGCAAGGTCAGAAAAATAATTGTTTCTGTAAAAATACCATTTTGTTTGGATGAGAGGTCGTATACGTTGTGAGTACACATCGTTTTTGCATCTGGACCCAAATGTTGAACTGTTCGCTGAGTTTCTGTTCATGTTGTTCGCATCTAACATTATCATCCCAGTTGTTGTAAAAACAGTACCCAATCCATTTATGTTAATCTCTGTCGATTTCGACCACAACTCTCTCTGCTAAACTTTCCAAAGGTTTGTGAGCTGATCTTATTTTGTTATCTATAACAACAACACTTCTGTCAATTATTCATATTGCAGCAATATAATTTTCCTTCCGGGATTAATAAAGTATGACTGAATTTGATTTAAATGAATAACCAAGAACTAAGCGTGAGCATGCATGGTTGTTTGTCTCGTTTGTCTCTGTGTTGGCCCTGTGGCAGACTGGCAACACGTTCAGGGTGTACCCCACCGTTTGCCCAATGGTAGCTGGGATAGGCTCCAGCCCCCCTAAACTCTCAATTGGATTAAGTGGGAATAGAAAATGGATAGATGAATGGATGGATGAATTGAATGATATGTTGTACTCCCCCATAATAAAAGATTATACAGTTAAAGAGACAGACAAAAATCAGAGCTGTCTAGCTGATGGCACCATGTGTTCACCATTTGCTCCTGTCAGGAACTGGTGGAGAGGTGGGACCCAGATGCAGCTCTTTAGGTTCAAAAAAAGGTTTATTTCCAAAAAGACAAGGAGCAAGAACAAAAAGCGCAGTTGAGCCGGATTATCAAAAATACTTAAACTGGGTTAGCAAAACAAGACTATGGATAAACAAGGCTATGGAAAACAAGGCTATGGATAAACAAGACTATGGCTGAAATAAAGAACAAGACTATGAGGCAAAACCAGACTTAACTCTCTGTGGTAAGGCATGAAAGGCTAGTGAGGATTCTGCAGTGACTGAAAGTAAACCAGGAGACTAAATACTGTGGAGGGAGTGATCAGTGAATGCGGTGCAGCTGTGAACAATGAAGCAGGTGAGGTGAGTGAACCGAACGGGAAAAACATGACTAGAACATAACCTGAAAATAAGATGAACTGTGACATGAAACCTAAACGGTGACAGCTCCTGCAGAAAACCCTAACGGCAGGTCCAGCACACACACGTAGAAACACATTGATGTTTGACCCTCCTAGGTGTTAAATATGTGCATGCTTACAAGCCCAGTCATGCACTTCCACACACATCATTTCTGGCTGTCCTTGTGTTTTCCTTGTGACTGTCAGGAGCCTGCCATTGGTGTTGGAGTTCAGTTTTTATCTGCTGGATGAGGAAATGTCCAGAAACATTCCTTGACTGTAATAGTCTTATTCCAGTCTGTTAGTCCTGATAACCAACACGGCGAACAAATTAGGCACTCTTTAATGCTGCATTAATGGCACCAGTGCTCAGATTGAATTAAGGTCTCGCTGTTAAGTAAGATGTTCCCAGAGTGGATTAAGGGTCTAAAGCTTTGGCAATATCCCCATATGGTAAAAGTCTAAATTAAACTAACCAGATAGGGGTCATGACTATTTCAATTCTTTTTTTTTTGTCCAGACTTCATGTCTGTGCAGAATTTCTGCTACTTTATTAGTCTCTATTGCACAAAGAAGTTGGGATGTTTCCTTTTCACTCTCATACAATCTGAGTAGGCTTCCTACTGCTTTGAGATTTTTCTTTTCTTTTTTCTGGGATTGCTTATTTTGATTTACTTTATTTTACTTAATTTTTGTATTGTAATTTATCTGTTAATATTTAACTGTTCAGGCTTCTTTAAAGGATTATTTGGGTTTATTTGATCCAGGTGGATTTTCCATTAGTGGATGTACTGTGTCTCTTTGGTACTCACTGGTTGTGTTGTAGAAATGAAGTCAAGCTCCCGGAATATGGTCGCTGCAGGCCCCGAGCCTGGTGGACATCAGCCCCTCCTGCCCTGTGTTGGCTCCCAGGTAGCGGGGATGCCTATTGCAGCCAGTCCCTGGCTGCCTTCTCCGGGGGAGAGTAGCTCCCCCCGGTGTATATCCCCATACCCCTCTCCCTTCTGGCTCCTGTACACAGCACACACTCACACATGAAGGGTTTTGGGGCCGTGTGTGTTCGGTGGGGTGTAGTGGATGGGGCCACGTAGGTGGTCCCCTTTGGTTGCACTCTGCAGTTCCCCGCCCCTGTTTTAATTACACCTTAGACATTACTACTTATCAAACACACACTCACACACACACATTAGGTCTTGGGGGGTGGTTACACTGAGTGGCATCTGGTGGGCGGGGCTCTTTGGGTATGTAGGCTGCCCAGAGGGCCGCGCTCCCAGTCCTACAAGTTTGGCTGCCCCTCAATTTTAATCGCTCACTATTAGAAAATATTGAAGAGCCAGAAGGGTGAGGGGAGGGGTCTTCTTCCCACACCCCTGCTTCCTGGTTGCTGCTCGAGGCGGGAGGGGCCAAGAGGATTAATTAATTGTTCTGCTGGTTCGGGGTCTGTGGTGGCTGGGGGGCTGCTGGCCCCCTGGTGTGCCCGCTGCGCTACACCCCAGCGGAGTTGAGGGAGGGAGGACGTGTGGATGTATGGGACGTGAAAGTGTGTGTGGTAATGATTGGGCCTGGATCTGGGACTTGCTGTCGCCTGGCCTGCCTGTGCTTCTCCCGATGGGGGGGCGGCATTGCCTCTCTCCGCTGCTCGCGACTTCACCCACCTGTGGGCACGTCTTGGCTCCCAGGGCACTTGGCCGGGGGCGCTGGGGCAGGCGCTGACCCACTGCGTGGCTGTCTGGGGCACTTGGCCCTCCTGGGTATTGGGTGGGGCCTCTGCCGGGGGGTTTGGGGGCGCTCGGGCTCCCGGGCTCCCGGGGCCCGGGTCCAGTGCACGGCCCATGTCTGGGCGGCTGGGACCTGGCGGGGTCGGTGGGCTGTTGCCCCTGGCTCTCTGAGGGCCTCTGCCCTATGCTTATGGGGGCTCTGTCCGGGGGCTTCCTCTGCAGTCTTCTGGGTGGATGCGTGGTTGTCCCTGCAGTGGGCTTCCTGGGTTCTGTGCTCCGTGGGGGCTGCTGGTGGCCTGGGTCTTGTGGCCCTCTCTGCCTGCTTCTGATTGCTGGGGGGGGGGGCTGTGGATTGTGGCCCTGTACACTTATACACTCATAACTAACCACGGTTACCATGTAGATCCTGTGCCATGGGTGTTGCATGTTCTCACACACACACACACACACACATTCATTAGCCCAGTAGCATGCTCGCTAAGCAGTTGATGTATTATCATGTCGTCTCAGGTCATCTCTCCACAGCTGTGTTGTATGCGATTACCGCTTCTTGTGCTTGTTTTTGTTTGTTTGTGTGTTTGTTTTTTCTCTGCTTGTCTGCTTTCAGGTGCTCCTGGTGGCGCTAAGGCTGGATTCCCCCCAGAGGCCATGGATTGTTGTCTGTTTTGTTTTTTACAGGTGTAGCAGCTGGTTGTCTGGTTTTTGTTTCTATTTTTGTTCTGTTTCCTCTTCTTTCCTCTTCTTCTTTCCTTGTCCCCCGGTCCGGTTCAGTTCTATTACATGTTATATATTATAAACAAAAATAAATAAATGGGCATCAAGAGGAGCTTTACATTTATAAAACTTCCCTTGGCAAAGCAAATCTGTTTGGCATCAAAGGTATTCAGACTACAATTCTGCTGCCATAATGCTGAACAGGACAAGGGGGAAAAAAAAAAAAAAAAAAAAAAGAAAAAAAAGAAATGAAGTCAAGTGAAGAGTCAGATTATGTGGTGAAAATGAGAGTAAAATAAGCAGACTAACAACAACGGTGATAAGAATAATAACAATAATTTCAAAAAGTACATCATTTGTCGCAGGGTGCGAACTACGGGGGAGCCAGGGGGGTCTCAGCCCCCTTAATGAGACATGAGCTCCCCTGAAAACATGATTTGTGAAATTTTGGGGGGGGGTCTCTAAAATATTGGCAAAAAGCTGTTTTTTTCCATGCATTTCCTTTTTGTTTTTTGTTCTTTTTGTACTGTCAAAATCCTGGATCATGCGTAAAATTAGGCTATTTTTAATGTATGATTTGTGCACGAGGGTGATTATCGCTGTTTCAACTTAATAAAGATACCGGCCTGCATGCCATTCTTGTCCTCACCATTGAAGCGAATGGAGGCGCTGTGTCTTAAACCAAACGTTACTTAAAGGGGAACTCCGGTATTTTTAAACCTAGACCTTATTTCTGGCATGAAATACGTTCATCTACTCACCGAGAACAGTTTGGTGAAAGCCGACGTCTTATTCCCTGAAGGGGATTGGGCTACCAACCAGTCTCAGCCGCCCGGCTGTAGCTCAGCCTCTGAGACTGTAGCTCAGGCGGCTGTAGCTCAGGAGGAAGAGCAGTCACCCACCAATCGGTCGGTGGTTCGACTCTGGCTTCCCCAGAATACATGTCGAAGCGTCCTTGGGCGTCCAAGATACTGAACCCCACGTTGCCCCCCACAGTGTATCATAGGGGGTATGAATGTGTGTATGAATGATTAGAAAAGCACGTAGTTATGAATCTTAAGACGTGCTGTATGAATGTGTGTGAGTGGGGTGAATGCGGCATGTAGTGAAGTGCTTTGAGTGGTCAGCTAGACTAGAAAAGCGCTATACAAGTACAAGTCCATTACCATTTACCAAAATACGGAATTCGATAATGAACTCGGCCACAGAATGGCTGCCTTGTTTAAGATTTAAAAGTCTCTTTGCTGCATTAGCCTCATGAAGGGGATGATCAAAAGTCCTTTTTAGTTCCTCCTGGAAGGCGGAAAAAGAGAAAGAGACAACTGAATGCCCAGTCCAAGGTTTTACCCCTTAACAGCACTACAATGAATGAAATCTTGCTCATCAGAGCAGGAACCCTCTGCATCTGTAGGTGTCTCCGGAGAAGTGATCTGGAGTAGGAAATGCTGCATCACGAAGCACGGGTTCAAGAGTAGCTTCCTGGCTGATAGGAGCTGGGGAACTTGCCTGAGGAGGAATCAGTTAAGCGATCATTGAGATTTTTCAAAATGACTCAAAGACTTGATTAAGGTGTTGGTTGTTTGACCCTTGTTGTTCATTTAGAAACTGTAGCACCTTCTCGTGTTCCCCAAGCATAACTCCCTGAGTAGCCAGAGTCGACCGAAAGTCATCCATTCTAGTGGCCAGATCATGCTGTCACGGTTTGAAGACTGAAACGCAGAGTGGGTATGAAAAAGGTAAAAGGGTTTATTAATAATGTCGTTGGAGAATAGTTGAGGGTGGATCCAGTTAACTTGGATACTCTGCAGAAGGAAGGAGAGGGTTAGAGTGTTCTTCCAAAATAGTGGGAAAATCCAAAAGGGTTGTCTTGTCCTTTATTATTGAAAGGAGGGGGTCTGCTTAGGAGGGGAGGGTGCTGGCTGTGTTGGTTTTGGATCCGAGTCGGTGGCAGGTTCAGCAGGTACTCAGACTGGACTGGAAATCCAGTATGGGTGGTGAAGCAAGGACGAGGAAACCTAGGACAATGGAGCGAGGGAACGTGGTAATCCAGCACTGGAGGAGAAAGATAATCGTGAGGAAGACTTGAGAATAATTCGCAATGAACACACTGGAGTCGACCGAATTACCACAAAGGTTTGTGAGACGATCTGGCGAAGACTGGCTGCTCCTGCAGCTCTATAAAGGTGTCTTGATGAGTACTGATGAGGAGCAGGTGTGATGGCAAGAGCAATCCAGGCTCCGCCCAAAGGCTCCGAGGAAACCCAGAAGACTCAGAAACCAAAACAACAACAGCCAGCGATGCTTTGGGTGATGAGTAAATCTCTTTATTTCAACTGGAAAATCTTTATCCAAACCTGCTTTTATCCAAATCCAAGCCTGTATCGGTATTCTACAATATCGATACAAAACCTACAAAACCTGCACCAAATTTAGCTCCGGTGAGCCTTTTTTCATGACTCATTCTAATTTTGCAGTAAAAAGGTAATCTGTTATCAAAGAACTGTACTGACTAATAAATTAGCAATAATGTCATCCTCACTGTCTGATGGTCCTGTGAGCAAGAGGCTAGCAGGCCTGTTCGTCTGTTCTCCAGAGCCATGCTCCACTTTCACAAACTGTCTTCTTTCACTTAACTCTTCACATATTTGCAAAAAATTGAGTGCCTTGATGGTTTTACTTCTGCCATTTTTGCTTTTTATTGCCAGCATTATCAATCAGCAATTTGCATACCATCTCTCTGCTTTCATAAAAGTTGCTTTTCAGCCTAAATACGGCATATTTAAGCCATTATCCCTTTCATTTTTACTCAAGAAATTATATTAGAGGAAATATATTGTAATTTATTGGGACATCTTAACTGCATACATTCATATCAACTAAATTTTTCCTTCCCTCTTTACATAGTAAAGTTCAGCATTTTTATAGTATGTTTAACTTTAACGAGTGTCCGACAATTTTTTAAAGTATTGAGTTATTGACCTCTTTCAAGTTCATTCAGTGTTTGGGTTTTATGTGGTTTTATGTGATTCACTAAGAATATATCAGGTGAGGGTTTCAGTTTTTATCTTCAGTTCATTCCTTCTCTCTGTCTCAGGTTCACTTGCCACAGAGGCCACTCCCACCCAACCCTCTGATGTCACCACTCTAATGTGTGTTTGTGTGTGTGTTAGAAAGAGAGAGTGAGGGAGAAATGATTTAAAGAGCTGCCTTTCTCTCACCGAGCGACTGACACCAGCTCAGCATCTTCGGCTGACTGCTTACTGCCTCTTCAGGGAATCAACTTTAAACACTTTAAGCAGTGTTCTCCCTTGGAGACATCAACTGAAGAAACAGTCAGTAAGACTTTGCATGGAGATTCTAACCAATCCCCTGAATTGTTTCGATTAAAACGTTGGGACTAACCAAAAGAAAAAGCTAAGAGTTAACATATTATTATACATACTGATTATTTGCTGATCTTTTTTAACTATGTACTGCTTGGTTTGACGGCTGGTTCAGACAGTGACTGACAGTTCCTAGTTGATCTTGTTCTGCTTGTTATTGACTGGTTTAATTTGCAGGCTCTGCTTGGTATCTTGGTTGGTTTACATCCCGAATAACGTTGTTAGACCAGTTATTATAACACTAGTTAGTATATTGTCTTTCTAATTTTGAACTAGTACACTGACTGATTTGCTATTTTCTGGAATCTGCTGAATGTGGAGTTAACTTACAATCTCACTTTGTGATACTGTTAACTGCCTGGTTTACAGACAAGACTTGTTTAATGTTGCTTGATTAGTTGGTTTGCGTTTTAGAGACATCTAATTAGCTAACTGGCTTGGTGGCAGCATTTCTTACTGGGTGTTGGCTAATATAGTTGCAGCTTTACTGAATAGCTTCAAAATTATTTGACCAGTCAATTAAGTTAAGTTAATGACATGTGAATGTTTATTTCCTTAATGGTTTGTCCATTGATTAAATAGTGTTCTGGCCAATTTGCTGTAATTTATGTTGATTTCATACAGATTAATCGGATATTGTTCTGTTTTCCGAATGAAGTAATTGTATCTCAATTTAAAATGAGTTGAAAATGTGTTGAAAGGGTCTGAGAACTTTCTCAATACATTAAAAGAAAATTCTAAACTCTTTCAACAAGCTTAAAATGGACCTTATCATATTTCTTACATCATCAACCACAACAAATTGCAAAGCAATTTTTTTAAAATTGTGTTTGGATAAACATTTTGTTATTTGTTAAATTAATTAAAGACGAAGGAACACAATATCCAATGAAAACAACTATTTAATTGTACTTTAGCAACATTAGAATTAGCTTACAAGCTTGGAAAACCTGTTTTTGTGCAATTTCAAGCTCAAGTTGGATAGGTAGTATCCAGGATAGAATCCTAAGATTCTATTACTCAAGTTTGCTCCACAAATTTCCATCCTGACTAGTCTTCTAGTCCCCTTTGGGAAAAAAATATCCTCACAGAAGCATGTAGCCACGCCGTTGGGATGGGATTTTTAGAGATAACCTAAAGAAAAGCTTCTGTCTGACCATACTGGGTCTGATTAGAGGAGTGTTGCTTTGATGTGAGATTCTGCCTTCTCCACACAGGAACTGTTTAGATATTTTTTGTGGAAATATTATATTGAGGACCTTATAACCTAATTAATCCGTTTGTGCAGCCAGGTCTAAAAGAGTGTTGTTCAGGATTAAAAAACTTTTTCCATTTTAGAATGATGAGGCTTTCAGGCTCCTGTGCACGTTCAGTGCCACATGAATTCCTTACCCAGATGTGTGCCTTGAAACAAAGCCTATTTTAACCTTATCATCCCAAAAATATTGTCCTCGTTGGTTGCTCATAAGGACCAATCAGAGGTGGATCAGCTGATCAGATGAGTAACAACAACTGATGACAGTTGGCAAGAGTTGTATGTTCCACTATATGGAATGATAGGAGTGCCACAAAAGTAATAAATCTATAAAATAATAAGAAAATGAGAATGAGTGAATGAGAAAATGTCAAAATATAAAGAGATATTAAATGAAAAAATACATTTGGATATATTTTTATGTTAATTCTTACATAATGTCTATCATTTCTTTGGATAATTGTCTAGGTATTTTTCACATTGCTTTTGTGTTTTTATTTATTGATTAACCTTTGCTTTTATTATTTTTCAATAGGTTCTGATATGACCTTTTTTTAAAGCTTTTGCTTTTTCTCATATTAATTTTCAATGTTATCTTTTTTCTGCTCTTGATATTTCCCTTTTTTTTTTACTTACCTTGGTTATTTGTCAACTACTTTTGCTTTTCCCTTCTCGGAATTGCTTTTTCTATTTATCCACTCCCCACTCTTTAACAACATCTGATCTTCAACTTAAAAACCTCCAACTTATAAGTCCATGAAACTAACCAGTAGGCTATGTCCATAATTTAGGTTCCATCTATCTATCCATCTATTCAATATCTTCCGCTTATCAGAGGTTGGCTTGTAGAGGCAACAGGTCCAGGGGATAAACCCTGACTGCCCCATTCCCAGTGAAACCCTCCAGATCTTCCAGAGGGACCTCAATGCATTATAATCTCTCCAGTAGGGTCTGCCCTGGAGCCTCCATCCAGTTGAACATGCCCAAAACACCTCCAAAGGAAGGTGACCAGAAAGTATTCTAATCAGATGCCTGAACCACCTCAGCTGACCCTTCGGCTTTATTCTCTGGATAGTCAAGCTCCTCATCCTTTTTGTAAGGCTGAGTCCAGCCCTTCTCGGAAGGGAATTCATATCAGCAGCTTATATTCACAACATAATTTTGACCACTATCCAAATCTCGTTACCATAGCGGAGGTTTGGAACAAAAATGGACTAGTAAATTAAAAGCTTTGCCGGTCCATTGTACGCTTGATGGTCATGGCTTGAAGATGCCAACATCATCTGCAAAAAGCAGAGATGCAACCCTTTGGTTGCCAAACCAGACACTTTCCTCTTCCCAACAATATCTCAAGATCCTATCCATAAAAACCACAAACAGGACTGGCAACAAGTGGCAAACCTGGCCAAGTCCAGCATTCACTGTAAACGAGCTTGAACTTGTGTCAAGAATGTGGACACAGCTCTTGTTTTGGTTATACAGGGAACAAATAGCCCACAAAAGTGACTCTAGTACCCTGTACTCTAGCAGCACCAGCAGAATCCTTCAGGGTATGCGGTTATTAGCCTTCTCCAAGTACACAAAACACATGTAAACTGGATGGCCAACCTCCCATGACCCCCTCATTAACTCTGGCAGGATTTAGATCTTGTTTCAGGTTCCAGAACAAGCAAAGTCTACAATTGCTTACTGAGAAAGAGTTAATGTAGTCTAGTATACATACTTTGCTTGCAGAAACATTTGGTAGAGGGTGGGGGAAGACACAGAGCTCCTGCTGAAGCCTTGCTGCACACACTTCCTGTTCACAGTGGGTAGGGCTGTGGTGTTGGCAGGATATAGATCTGTTTAGGGTGCAACTCTGTTGCCGTTTGGATGATGTATGAGGGATTTATAACGACATTTGGTGTCATGGCATGATATCAAAATTTTCAACTGGCCCAGTCAAATTGTCTCCTGGATTGTGTGCACGAGAAGGATCTACCCGAACTTAACCGTTCAGCCTGTTTTTGCTTTGTTAGTGTGCAGTATTGTATGTAGAGTGATGCTAAACACTAGGGATGCGAATCGAGAATTCTCTTCAAGAACCGGCTCCCGGTAGTTTGATTCTGTGGAATCGTTAATCCGCCTGCCAAACGATCCCGTTTATAGGTTCTGCTGACGTCTGACGCATTTGCACGATGACGTCATGTGCACGCTTCATCTTTTGGCTCAGAATGTTTCCAACATGGCGTCGAGGCAGAAGCGCTCCATAGTTTGCTTTTATTTCACCAAAAAGGACAATTATAGGGCCAGTTGCAACACGTGCAGAGCTTTGATCACATCAAAGGGGGGAAATACCTCCAACATGCTGAAACATTTGACCACACAGCATGCAATTTATTTCACGAATGTAAAGTCTCTGACACGCTGCTAAGCGATGGCGGCGACTCTCGCGGGGTAGCCTGTGCCACAGCATCTTCCATCTCAAAAGTTCTCGGTAACGCAGAGCTCTCACACAATGAGCGTGACAGTCACGCTTTTGGGTGTTTTGTCACACACTCCCGCCGCGCATTGTATTTCTCATGAAAAAAATGTGAAAAAACATTTCTCTGGTGCGCCGCTATCGCTATGGAAACGACAGGAAATAAGCATGTCTCCCATGAGTCTGAGCAGAGCAGTTGTTCATAACAACAACACTATTTTTTATTAATGTTTGTCACACAAATACAAATAAATACATTTTACCTCGTTGCAGTTCAATGGATAAGAGTGTATTTATATGTATCTGCCCAGTCTTTTTTTTTTCATTTACAAACAGCAACAACAACATGAAAAAATAAATGCAGTCCAGCAACAATGTACAAAGCAAGCCAGACCTACAACACAAAACAAAACACCCCAGGAAGTATACATACTATCCAATCCTGTACCTGCATCTAATAAAATATAGGTAGATGGTGACATCCTTACATATCCAGCAATTGAGCCAAGAATGGGCCCCACACCTCATTAAATAAGTCTTCCCTCCCAGCCACTCTATAGGTGACCCACTTGTAGCTGGCCATTGAGCTTAAAACCTGTATCCACTCCTTAGAAGTGGACTGAGTGGGAGATAAGTGGCGTAAATTTATCCTGCACCCTGCTGTCATAGCTAAATGACACCAAAGTTTTTTGGTCTTTTGACATTTGAATGTTATCTGGGAATAATCCCAACAGACATAATGCAGGGAAAAGTAAAATGACAGAGGCGAAAGTAGATAAAATGCTGGTGCATACTTAAAATGATAGCGTTACTGCAACCAAAGCCATTTGTACTACATATAACTGGAAGAGAATCGGTAAGAGAGTCGATAAGGAATCGAATTGATAAGTGATATCGATAATGGAACCGGAATTGCTCAATTCTTAACAATTCCCATCCCTACTAAACACAAAATAAATTTTACAATGAGTCTCAAACTGGAAACGCAAACATCTTGAGAGGGTTAAAACCTCTCTGAATGCAAAGTAGATATATGAATGTACAAAGGGATTTTTTTTCACATCAAACTGGGATCATTGTGTTTCAGGTGCTGAAATGTCTCAGCCATTTCCCCTGCTGCCTCTGATAGGTATAATCTTTTTTTCTTTCTTTCTTGTACAATAATATGTACAAAAATAGTGAAAACCAAAGAGTAAAGTTATCTCTCTCTCCTTTTTTTCAACAGGTCTTTCCTTGTTTATCCCATCATTTGGCTTGGAATCTGGTGGTGAGTTCTGGCAGACATTTGTGTTTCTGTCAACCCGATGCATGTTGAAACCAAAGAAGAATATAGTAATAACAATCAACAGCATGCAGGAGCACTGACTTGATGAATACACAACACATGCTGAAAAGAAAAAAAAGATGAACAGCTTGAAGACATCTGCCAACAGATGTATTATTGGGAATTACTTTAGTTTTAACTCCTGTCCCTTGGGCTACATTCACACTGCAGGTCTTAATGCTTCAGATTTTTTGCTGAGATCTGTTTATTTTTGCGAGGTGGTTCACATGGTAATTCATATGCAAAGGTCATTGCATTCACCAGTGTGAACAGGGGGACTTCGTTGCAGCATGCTGCGTTTATAGAGGTACAAATTAATGCTCTACGTGTTAGCGTGTGTGTATCAATTCTGCGGTTGTCGTGCAATTGGAGCCGACAAAATTGTGAGGATTTTAATTAAGTCCAAAACCTCACTTTCTTTCCACTGTCCAGCTCCATCAAGGGTGTCTGCCATGCTTGTTTCCTTACATTTGATCTTGCTGTGTCCCGCCTCCCAGCCTTCAATGACATAAAAGTCGGATAACATGAGTCTGAAGTTGCTCTGAAAAACATCAGATATGTCTCTTTGTGGCATTAATAATATTCAGTAACTATAGTTAAGTTTTCATATGCTTGCTGCTGGTGATATTGTTGCTGTTTGTTTGTTTATCTTTGTTCGTGTTTTTTATTCATTCATCAGTTTTGCAGGTACTGCTGATGGTCCTTCTCTTAGCAGTTGTGTTTCTGTTTGTGGCAGGAAATGTATTTTGCCGTGATTACTGGCCAACTGGCTCTCTGCTTGCAGTATATAAACGCTAGATAGCAGTTTACCTCTCTGTCATGCTTTCAGCTCTCCTCTGGGGTTGAGTGCATGCCCTGTTACCTGACTTCTGTTGCTCTTGTAGGTATGAGTGTCCGTGGTGTTTCGTTCTTTCAGTCATTCTGTAATATTTGCTTATTGTGAGCATTTAATCATCCTTAGGTCAGCTTGCTGTGTGGCTTCCTCCTGTTGTTCTCTTCTGGATTGTTCCCAGTATGTTTGCTTCTTACCTGTCAAGTAAGCGGGTGCTTTGCCTCAGATTTATACCACAGATAATTGGATAAGCTCATGCCTCCTGTGCTGATCATTTTCTAACATCTTTTTTATTCATGCCAGGGATCCTGTTTTGAGGTTTTTGGTTTAGCTGGGACGTGACCACTGGTCGCTGCAGCAGCTGTGGTCTCGGCTGCAGGAATGTTGCTGTTTTGCCCTACTTTACTTCATTCATTCATCATGCATTGCACTCCTTTATTACTTGGGTTTGTTGTGACAATCTGACTTTGTGCGGGTTTTGCTCAATCGCTCATTGCTACTCTTGGGCAGAGTGTGAGACCTCCTGGTTACACAGCTGACCCATATGAGGTCGGAGCACTGTTACCTCAGCACTGTTACCACAGTCGCTGTGGCATGAGTGAGGGGAATTATCTGGTTTAAACACTTGGAAGAAGAACATTTATTCTTCCCTGGCACTCAAATGTCTATTTATCTAATTGTCTTGTGTTTTATGTGGTTTATCTTAAATTAGTTATAGGGATGCACTGAATATTTGGTAGCCAAATATTGCAAAAAAAGCCACATTTGGTATTCGGTGGAATGAGTGACAAACAAGGCCGAATATATATATATATACATAGGTATACATAGGTATACATAGTATATATACCTATGTATAGGTATAGCAAACAACGTGCAGTGACGCGGTGAACATAAACAAAGATGGCGGCAGTGTGTCGGAGACAGAGCATGTGAACGGAGCTGAGCGGTAAGAATAGACTTGTGGCGTGAGCGGTATTGGAGTGGAACTGGAGCGGCACGGAGCAATCGCTCGTTCCATTTGATAAAAGCTCGCGCCACGCTCCGACTACATTTTGCATGCTCCTAGCTCGCTCCCCGCGTAGCTCCGTTCACATGCTGTGGTCGGAGAGCGAGAAAAGAATTTGCAACGAGTGTTTAACTAAAGTATCTAGAAGGGGTTCCTCTGCAAGCACAGACTTATTGGGATTTACCTGAGCCTGCAGTTTACATTATTAGCCAACTGTGACTAAGTAGACTTGTGCCAAAAGGACAATAATTCATTAGATGTGGGTTTATCCACTTTTATGCACTTTAGTTTTTTTGGGAATGCACTTCTAATGCAGGTGTTTTGTTTGAAGGTCTACAGAGTAGATATTTCTGAACTCAGTTACATAGGGCTAATAGAAATGTGAAACTACTTGAACTAGTATTCAAATGTCAGAATATTAAATAAACATTTCTCTCATCTCGTCTTTCCTATAACCCCGGAGGGTCGTTGGGGCACCACAGATGATCTGTTGACCAGCTCTCTCCATCCCTCTCTGTCCTCGTCAGCTCTCATTGCCTCAAGTGAGCCCATTCTCCGATGTTATCTTCCCATCTTTTCTTTTGTCTCACTTATCTCCTGCCACCTTTTACGTTTCCTTGTAGAATGGTCTTTGCAAGGCCTGAGGATCTGGTGATGTGTCCGTACCACCTCAGTTTCCGCTTAATAACAGTGGTAAGCAGGTCATCATGTGGGCCGATGGCTTGGCTGATCTTCTGCCGGACTTCCGTGTTTGTGACATGTTGGGTGTAGGAGATACCCATGAGTCTTCTGTAGCATCTCATCTCCATGCTCTGTATTCTTTCCTGTAGCTCAGCTGTAAGGGCTCAAGTTTCACAAGCATATAGAAAGATTAAGATAACAAGTGACCGCAGCAGTCCCACCTTGGATGCCAGTTTTTGTTTTCCCATATGGGCTTGAGTTTTGCCAGAGCAGCAGTTGTTTGAGCAGTTCTGGCAAGGACTTCCTGCTTGGATCCTTCATTGGACACGATTGCTCCTAGATGTTTGAATCTGGACATTGTGTCCAGTGCCTGTCCGTTGACCTTGACATCTGAGAGGATGCCCCTGTTGTTGTTGGTCATGATTTTGGTTTTCTTCACATGGATTTCCATTCTGTAGGCTCGGGAAGTGATGTCAAGCCTTTCAACTAAGCTGGCAAGTTTGCTTTCTTCTCCAGATTGCCCGTCAATGTCATCTTCAAAACGGAGGTTTGCAATTGGTCTGCCTTCTATACTGACGGTTCCTTCACGGTCTGCCAGGGCATCCGTCATGGTACGCTCCAGAAATAGAATAGGGCAGAGAAGGCATCCTTGGCGCACTCCAATTGTTGTCCTGAACCAGTCTCTGATAGCTCTGTTGTAGAGAACTGCACTGGTGGCTTTGTTGTACGGGTGTTGAATGATTCTGACAAGGTTAGGGCTGATGTTGTACTTCCTCATAGTTGCTCACAGTGCAGCATGCCATACCCGGTCAAAGGCTTTCTTGAAGGCTACAAACACGTGGTAAAGGTGTTGTTAATGCTGCAGGTATCTCTCACAGATAATTCTTAAGTTGAAAATCTGTTCTGTGGTGCTCTGCCCTGCCCTAAATCTGGCCTGTTCTTCAGCTATGATTGGTTCAGCTTGAACCAGGTTATAACCTGTTCAGTATTATTTTCAGAAGGACTTTGCTGGAATGGCTGATAAGACGGTGCAGTGGTTTTGGCACAGTTGGAGATTGTGGTGGTCATGCTGTTGACGTCAATTTCTTCTGCACCTAGGATGAGCAGTGGTGCAAACCTCCCTCCTATCTTTGCCTTGAAGGCTTCTGCCACTTCAGGGTCTCGTAGTTTGTCCAGATCAACTTCATTCTAGTGCACTTGGAGCTTTTGATCTTCTTTAAGCGTAGGCGAAAAGACATCAGGAAGAGGTTGTGGTCGCTTCCAATGTCTGCTTTTGAAAAGCTGCGCATCCTCCCGGTGTTAACGCTTGAGCGAAAGCGCTTCTTGACCATGATGTAATCTATACTCTCCACCGGGGCTGTGCCAGATCCATCGCTTGGAGGCCTTATAGGGACCAAGTGTGTTCATCAGCAGCAGGTTGTTTTACCTGACAAACTCCAACAGCCTTAGGCCTCTGTCGTTGGTCTCGGTGTTGCCGTATGGACCACATGCTTCTTTCCAGTTGGTGTAGGCAGTATCTCCAACCTTTGCCTTCCAGTCTCCTTGTACTAGCATGATGTCTTTCTTTGGAGTTTGTTCTAGGACTGCTTGTAGATGGTCATAAAGCTCTTCCACCTCACTGTCCTCATACATGGATCTTGGGGCATAGGCCTGGATGATGGTGATGTTAAATGGGGTTGCTCTCATACGAATGGTAATAAGTCTACTTGAGACTGGCCGGCAGTCCTAGACAGTGTCCTTAATGTCTTTGTGAACAAGGAAGCCAACACCATGCTGGTGTTTGTCTTTCTTGCCGTTGAAATAGAGGTTGTGGCCTGCATCGGTTGATGTTTCACTGAATCTTCTCCAATGTGGCTCGCTGATGCCAAATAGATTCCAGCAGTATTGATCCATTTCGTGGGTTAGCTCTTTGAGTTTCCCATTAGCAGTCAGTGTTCTTACATTCCAAGTTCCCACAACTATGTTATCCCTAGTGCAGAACCTGCAGATTTTCCCAGTAGTACACTTTTCACCTCTGTCCTGGTGGCCAATGGTAGGCACGGTCCTTGGTGACCTGGGCAACGACCGAGCCGGTATGGGTGAAACTGTAGTTGTCGTCATGTGGCGTGTCTTGGGCAATTAAACCTGGCGGCGCCCATCCCTCTCCAGGTTGGATGCAGTTTAACGTCAAACATTTACTTGTCTACAATTTGTATTTTATTTATGCAACATTTACCACATTCGGTAGTCGGTATTATTCAGTATTCGGCCAAGCGTTTTATTTTTATTTGACTTCGGTCACAAATTTTCTATTCGGTGCATTCCTAGTTAACATATTATTTTATTTGCATTTCTTTTCATTTTATTTCTGTTTCACTGTTGGAGGGAGGCCTCTTCTTAGCTGTTGAGCCCACGGTGTTTAATGTTGATCGTTAGTTTGAAGGTGCTCCCTGTTAAGTGTCTTCTTGTTTCAGAGGCTGAGCTCCCAGTGGTGGTGGTCAGAGCTTTTCAGATGGCGGTGTCCCCTTCCAGTGTGCACCCTATTTTGCATCTCGGGTTTTGGGTTGCACAACTGTGTGATGCATGTGTGCTGTGGGGTGATTTGAGATGTCTTCTAACCCTTGACCTTGCTTCTCACTGGTAAACCTCAGCTATATTTTTAGCAGTTTTGGTTACTTCTCAGTCACTCTGGGGGATGAAATGTGTTACTTTAATCACCAAATCCATAACATGGCTAATATTCAGTGTCTTGGCGCAGAGGGCTTCCTGTAGATAAATGAAATATCCATTAAAATTAAACTATATTTATCCTGCATGTCACTTAAAATCCCAAAACTAATACTCACTCACCTGATGTATGATACAGTGCAGTATAGGGCCATTCACTCCACTCTGTTGTGAAACAGGTGTCTTCCTGGCAACGTGGGTGCTCCATCCGTAACAACAGCTGACAGCTTGTCCAAGCCACCATACATGTTTGCAACACTGTTGACAGCGTTGAATATGTCCGTGCCCTTGGTTGTATCATGCAAAGACACCATTTTCAATAAGTCCTCGTGCACTTCAAACAAACTAATACAGCTCTTGTAAAAATCAGCAGCTGCCTGACATCCGTCACATCTGTACTTTCATTCAAGGCCAAGGAGAAGTACTTGCAGTCCTGCATAACTTTCAGCTTCCCCTCGACATGATTGTGAATGTCAAAAATTCTGCGAGTCACTGCAACGAGACAATGAGACTGTATCAAAGTTTTGAACCAGGTTATCGTCACCAAAAGCTCTTGCCATTTCCATAGTACACCTCTTCACAATTTCGCCATCTGACAGGGGCTTCTTTGATTTAGCGAGCTCAAGCGCAATGGCATAAGATACTTAGAGTGCAGACCCTGTGTGGTTGGTAAAAAGTTGCTGTTGTTTGTATACTTTGATTTGAGGTCAGCTAAGATTGCAGTCCTTGCAGCTTCAGTATACTTCTTGTATTTAGCTTTGTGCAAGGTGTTGTAGTGGCAACTTAAATCGACTAAGCAGACTAAGCACAAAGGTTTGCCTTTAAATTCTATGAACAGATAATCTACTTCCCATTTCACCTGAAACACAATTTTCTCGATCAAGTTTTCTCTTTCGTCTCTTCCTCACTGGTGGAGAAGACCTGGAGGAAGCGTGGACGTGGCGGCCAGCTGTGTCATTACAACTGAATCAGTTGCCAAGAGGACACATTTTTATAATTTTCAAAGATTAATCTAAGGGCCAGTTGCTCATCCCTGGTCTAATAGATTAAACAGAATAAAAGCTCCTCTTATCCATTGACAACCCTTTTAAAGTGAACATCAGTAATCCTGGTTTTATTTCAGCAAACTATTGACTCTCCTAATTGGTATGTAACAGCAATCCCTCTTTCTAAGCTAGATCATTAATCCTGTTGGCCTTTCCTGGTTTTTCTGGAGTATTTTTTATATTTCTAAATATACTCTGCTTAATAACTGTCAGTATTTTATTGACAAATTGTTAAAACTAACTAGTCACACTTTCTGGCACTCTGGAAAGGATTATTACAACTGAATATCGTTTTGACTTTTGCATAAGTGAGACTTTAAAAGTTTTTTTTCTGCACCTCATTACAATCCTGGGTGTGCTATACTTTAAGACATTAATTAACTGTTTTTAAGCATCAGCTGGTAAGCTCATTTCAATTGGAAAAACTTTTTTTTTAAATCTTTTTTTTACACCTAATATTACTTAAATTTTACAAAAATCTACTTTATTTATCAATAAAAAGAGGAAAATACCAGAATAAACATAACAAATGATATAAAATATTAAGAAAAACGACTTGCATCATGAGGATTGATTCAAGATTTATTTCTAGGTAAGTTAACATAGCCACAGGTTTTAAATCAGTCTAGGAGCACCTACCTGATAATGGTATGCTTATTCACACCAAGAAAATATCATATTAACATATTGTTCAGTTCAGTTCTATTTATATAGCACCAAATCATAACAAATGTCATCTCAAGGCACAGAGATACAGTCCAATTTGAGCCAATTACAATCCAATTCAACGTAATACAATCAGAATCAAATCAAATTAATTAAAATCCAAATGAATCCAATATATACAATGTTGATTGAACAAAATGTTGCCTAGCTAAGGAATCCAACAGATGGGATCAAAAGTTCTCCTTGATTCAATCCCTTGTTCTGAGCGTGCAATGAAAAAAGAAAAAAAACTCCCTTTTTAACAGGAAGAAACCTCCATCAGAACCAGAACCAGGAAGGGTCCATCTGCCTTAACCAGCTGGGAGCTGAGAGGACAGGAAAGAGGGGACAACAAGCACCGTAACACCAGGCCAGAGACACCTGCTGAGAGAGAGAAACACAAGTTAATGACAGCAATGATGTCATATGTACATGGAGGGAGGAGAGGTGCATCATGGGATGTTTCTGGGTCACTTGAACCATCCCTAACTATAAGCTTTATCAAAAAGGAAAGTTTTAAACCTAATCTTAAAGGTAGAGAGGGTGTCTGCTTCCTGAACCCAAACTAGCAGCTGGTACCACAGAGAGGGGCCTGATAACTGAAGGCTCTGCCTCCCATTCTGCTTTTAGGGGCCTGATAACTGAAGGCTCTGCCTCCCATTCTGCTTTTAGGGGCCTGATAACTGAAGGCTCTGCCTCCCATTCTGCTTTTAGGGGCCTGATAACTGAAGGCTCTGCCTCCCTCTCAGTAATCTTTGATAAATATTATTTCCAGAAATTTGAATTTGTAGTTTTGCATATATTTCAACACATTTCTTCCTAATCATCTACCAGTAAACTGTATGCAAGTTCTTTTTGCCATTTATTTTTTACACTTACAGTATTTTGTTTCACTTAAATAATTTCTTGCACGTTTTTGCAAGAAATCTTGCAAGTTTTCCATCTTTTGTGAAAACAATATTAACTCCACAGTCCATTATATATACTATATACAGTATATGTTACTATATATAGTTGAAAGCTTTTTGAAAGATTTAATTTCTATGTGCAACCTTTGTTTTGCAAATTACTGGGCCTAAAATTGCCCTGGAGTGCCTGGGGTCTGACCATGCTTCGCAACTTCGGTTTCCTGCCCAGTTTGACTCTGTTTTGCTTAACGGTACCACGTGATACCAGCGACTAGATAACAACATACTTTTGCCATTACAAATAAAGTTTGGGGAGAAAAAGACACTGATAGCATTATCATTTGGCTGTCGATGAAGTTGCTGTCAAGTTTAAATTCATGAAAAGTATACAATCATGATCATTTCTCCCTCTGCTCTGTGTAGACTGTAAATCAGAGGAGATAGAAGCTGCCCCTTCTGGTCCAAAGTAAATGTCTTGACAGGTGATGTTATAATGCTGTTTTTCTTTTACCTAGTAACACCTACAGTCTTCATAATCCTTGCATTTCTGTTCTTCATTGTACAAAAGAGTGCAATGGAGTGACGATAGTTCAGTAGATTTCTGACAGTTGGACGTAGATTGTCTTTACTATAACCACTTCTTCCAGTAGTTTCGTTCTTGAAGAAGGCTTGACAAAGATACTAGTTAGAGACAAAACGTCAAAGGTTGTTTGCCAGTTTTATGTTGTTTCAAGGATTCATCAGCAAAATCTAGAGAAGGTCATCTTGCAGGCACATGATGTTAGCTTTGAAAGGGCATAAAAAGTCTCTCGTTATGTTTATGTTTATGCATTTGGCAGACGCTGTTATCCAAAGCGACTTACATATGAGGATATAACATTACAACTAACATCAAAGCTAACAATAAGCTAGCTGGCTAGCAGCTCTTCCCCTAAGACTAATGGGCTAGCTTAGTAGTGTGGTAATGGTCTCAAAATTAGTATTGGGCTATATAACAGGCACAATTATGTTTTCCCAGAGAAGTCTATGCTTTTGACTATTGAAATTGAGAGGGAGAGTGTAGAGCTGGCCTTTCAAATGCATGAGAAGGTTACAAGGGTTTTATTGGTCAATTACCCCTCTTACAGCTGAAACTCCCAAAAGAAAGTTCCATCTGTTAGAATTCTACACTCCCGCAACTCATGTCTTGTATAAATAAAAAAAACAAAAATTGTGGTTATCATATCACCACTTTCACTGTTTCGAAAAATCAATAAATCTATCAGTCAGTGCCAGTGCAACTAAAGAAACGCAACTATACAAGTACTGAACATGAAATTAAATGAAAAAGAACATGATATTCATTTAAACTAATTGATACCTTATTATATCTCCGTCCCACATTTCACAAACACCTGACCTACGCCCACCCAGGACCAGACTCAGAAAAATTATGGAAAGGTCCTTTCAGACTGCTGCTCCACATTAACAATAGCCGATAATGTAAAACAACCTACTGGCTGATGTATTTGCATTAAGTTCATCATCTCTCTCAGGCTTCCCCAATGTTATCGATGCACTGGACTGTACCCATGTAAGCATCCAGGCCCCTACTGGACCTGTGGAGGCTGACTACATAAACCGAAAATTTTTCCATAGCCTAAATGTACAGGTACGTACTGGGGATAATTGTCCATAGACTCTGAACTGGACTCATTCACAGCTCATTCATGAATGAGGATCTCGCACTACCTGAAGCAGCCTAGGAAGACACCCCTTATGGACCGCCCCATCAAAGTACCATCATGATGAGGCAACAACTGATTGCACGGCTTTAGTTGCAGTCATCGAGCGCCTGGCTATAGCGAGACATTTTTTCAAGCCATTGTCATATGAAATCATTTCTTCTTTATTTCGGTGACATTATGAACTACAGGTGACACGGAATTAACAGCACTCGTAATTGCTTCCCATTCCTGCTGAAAAAGACAGATTTTCCTTTTTGGATCTCTGAAAGCAGAACTTCAACCTCATAGCCCGTAAAGTTGCGCCTTGATGCAATTCTCATGACTCAACACTTCTTGGCACAGGAGAAAGGAAGCATAGCCTTATATGGTATTATTTTGGGCTTGGAGTATTCAAATTTACTATCCTCGGGCACAAGCACTTAAATACGCATGGGTGGCATTCATCATTTACGCAGGTTGTTTACATACTTTTCCGAAGTTAAGAGCGTTTGTGGAATCTGACGTGGCATGTTCGTACGAGACCTTCATACGAAAAAAGTGAGAGAATTTTAGAATAAGAATACAAAAATGTTCTTGCATGAGGCCCATTGACTCATTCACACAAGCATCCATAGTTTGCATTTGTCACCTCCCATGCACTGAACATATTGAGTACAAAAAAGATAAAGTGCAGAGATAGAGGGGGGAGGTAAGTACAAGGTAAGTGCTGGGATAGGAGATGCTCTCTGAAGAGCTGGGTTTTCAAGAGTTTCTTGAAGATAGACAGGGACGCCCCTGTTCTGGTAGCGCTTTTGTTCTGGTCATTCCACCATCGTGGGACGACACATGAACAGAGTTTGGATTGTCTTAGGCGTGGTGTAGGAGCTGCTAGACGACAATCCTGCGACGAACGGAGGGACCAAGTTGTGACATAAGCCTTTGCAAGAGCATTCAAGTAGATGGGAGCCGTTCCATTAAGCACTTTGTAGCTAACATCAGGGACTTGAATTTGATGTGGGCGGCTAAGGGCAGCCAGTGGAGCTCAATGAACAGAGGGGGGAGGTGTTCTTTTAGGCTGATCGAAGACCAGACGCGCCGCCGCGTTCTGGACCATCTGCAGAGGTTTCACAGCACAGGCTGGGAGACCAGTGTGGTCGTCAGGTGGGAATGACAGATAGAACTGGGTATCATCAGCATAACATTGGTATGAGAAGCCATGTGATCGGATGAACTGTCCCAGTGAGTTGGTGTATATGGCAAAGAGAAGAGGTCCCAGTACTGAACCTTGGGGGACCCCTGTGACGAGGTGGTGCGCTGCAGAAGTGTGACCAAGCCAGGATACTTTGAATGACCGACCAGTGAGGTATGATTCAAACCAGGAGTGTGCTCTCCCTGTGATGCCCATGCTAGAGAGTATGGACAAAAGGATTTCAATGAAGAAAAAATTGAAAAACTTTTCAATGAAGATTTTCGTGAGGGATGGCTCAGGTGAACCTGAAACATCCCATAGTTATGCTGCTATAGGCCCAGACTGCTGGAGGACCTCCCATGATGCACCTCCCCTCATTCTGCTCTCTTTACTTTCTATGTACATATGGTATTATTGTTGTCATTAACTTGTGTTTCTCTCTCTCAGCAGGTATCCCTGGCTTGGTGTTATGGTGCTTGTTGTCCCCTCTTTCCTGTCCTTTCAAGCCTAACCAGTCGAGGCCACCCTTCCTGAGTCTGGTTCTGCCAGAGGTTTCTTCTTCTTCTTTCGTTGCCTCGTGCATGCTCAGGATCGAAGAGAAGTTTCAGTGCAATCTGTTGGATTCCTTAGCTAGGCAACTTTTTTATCTCCCTGTGTGGGTTCTCTACAGGTACTCCTGTCCAAAAACATGCATGTTAGGTTAATTGGTGACTCAGAATTGTCCTCATGGGTGAGTGTGAGCATGCATGGTTGTTTGTCTCGTTTGTCTCTGTTTGACGCTGTGATGAACTAGCACCCTGTCCAGGGTGTACCCTGCCTCTCGCCCAATTACAGCTGGGATAGGCTCCAGCCCCCCTCAACCCTAAAGTGGACTAAGTGGGTATAGAAAACAGATGGATGGATGGAATTGATTGGATTAAGATTGTATTACTTTCTTATTGTATTACCCATTATTGGACTGTAATTTGTTTGAATTTGGTTGTATTTGTTGTGATTTGGCACTTTTTAAATAAATAAGTTGAAATTAATTGAAAATCTACATCTATTCACACGGGTGAAAACACGGTAAGGAACTGAAAGATGACATCATCCATAATGCACAGTTGCAGGTCATTTTAAGCATTTTAATTAAACAAAGACATCAGCTGTAATTTTTATATTGGCAGTTTGTTGTGCTGCTCACTTTCATATTCTGGATCTGATTCTGCCTGGAACATGTATGGTTGGATTTGAGGTGTTTTACAAAGTTTCTTCTTTGTTTATGAGTTGTACCGTCCTGACCGGTGTAATGCGTTCAGGAATCACCAACATCCTCACCCCCGCCCCACCCCGACAAGTCTCCAGAAATCCAACCAATCAGAGGATACTTCCCCCAAAGCCCTTCTCCAGGCTTACCCCAGGAGAAAGCTCTCCCTTATTCTAAAACTATTTTGAGTTATGATGGGTGCAAACTAATCTAGAGGTACACAGGATTAAGAATTAAATTACTGGAAATAATCATGCCCACTTTAAGGCTGAACTTTTGCAAGACAGCCAAACCAGACAAGTTCCAGAAGGCCTGGGTCCTCTGGTGACACCCATGTCTAAGTGATTATGAAAACATCCAGCTTATTTGTAACAGTAACATCTTTAATCACAAAAAAATGTTAGTGAGAGACCTGACATTTAGGAGACCAAAACTAGCTGCTATTGGTACAAAGGAAATAGAGGAAGGTTTCCAGTGAATAAGAATTAAGATATTATTTACATTTCCCAGTATATTTTAGGACATAAGGCTTTGTCGCTGGTTATGGTTTGAATGTGGAAGTTTCTTGGTGGGATGGATGACACGTGAAACCAAAAGATCAGCGATTGGAGCTGTTTTGTTCTGGGATGGATGCAGTCAGAAAGAATGGAAAACATGCTGTGCGTTTGCTTCTAGCATCCAGCTACATACCATATGCAGTCCTTCAGTACTGAAGAAATAAGATTTGATTCCAGAAATTTTTTTAAAATTGAATTGACAATGAAATTAATTGAAACTCATGATAAGATGATAAGATTTGATGATTAAATTAAAAGAAAATATTTGATACATTTCAAAATGGAAATTATGATATTGCGGTACTTAAAAAAAATAATATTATTGGTCGTAAGCTGTTGTTATGTATAGTTATTGCAGAGCCAACTTTCTTCATCAGTTTGTTCAGTTTCTTTGTGTCACTAGCTCTGATGCTGCTGCCCCCATAGATGGCTGCAAAGCAGACAACACTCTCCATCACAGATTTATGTTTAAGATCAGGTGATTGTTTCCGCACCATGCCACAAAGTGATCGACCAATTCCCTGTAATCAGCTTCTAGTCCATCGCTGATGTGCCAAACAACTGCAGAGAATATTTCTGGAGATCACAGAACTCCCCTGTGGTGCTCTGGGTTGCTGACCATCTTCTCCGACACACAAACTTTGGTCTGTTTCTGAGATAGTTAATAATCTAGACTGCTGTTTCTCACATAAGAGTGCAGGCTGAATTGTATTAAAAGTGCTGGAGATATCAAAGAACATGATCCTCGCAGTGCTTCCTGCTTTGTCCAGATGAGAGTGGGCTCACAGAAGCAAATATATGATAGCATCTTCAACACCAACCCCAGGATGATTAGGAAACTACTGGGTCCTTAAAGGTGTTAAACTGAGGTCAACAGTCTCTCCAGGACTTTCATGATGCGGGGTGTTAAGTCAGCCGGTCTATAGTCACTGAGGACAGAAGGATGAGATTTTGTATGTTCAAGAATGAGATATGATGTCTTCCACAGCACTAGAGCTTTCTTTTGACGCCGGCTAAGGTTAAAAGAGACCTCCTTTTTGATTTCCACTTCTTGATCTCGCATTTAAATTGCTCTAAAAACATGTGTACATGTGGTCTGAAGAATGCATGAAATGTCACATTCTCACCAGCCATTCTTCCCTTATACCTTGTAGGCATACTGTACATCGTACATAGCATGTTTTTGTGTGTAGACAGTGTTTGTGCATCGAGCCAATTAAATCCTTTAAAGGTAAAGGGAAAAATAACTTTTCTGTTCTTGGCAGCACATACAATATCAATGTTCAAATATGCTTGCTATTAACTACGAGTATGCGTGTCTATAATGGCTGCCTCGCTTATCCTGCATATGTTTGGTGTGTTGGTTGTGCACTTCCTCGGAACTGAACATTGCGTGTACGCAAGCTGCAATATATAGGTGGCCGGTAGAGAGTGTATAAGCTTACTTTTGATGTTTCGATGTTGTGTATTGTCAATTTCTTGCACCTTGCTTGGTTTAGGGGCCTCACACTTCTGTCTTGATGTCAAGATCAAGAAAATGCTAACCTCTTCTATTAAAGGGGAACTCTGATATTTTTAAACCTGGACCTTATTTCTGGCATGAAATATGTTCATCTACTCATCGAGAACTGTTTGGTGAAAGTCGGCGTCCTTCAGAAGATATTTAGATAACTGGAGATCCATATAACGGAGTGAACGGGGCTTAGAGGATGCAGCCTCTAAATAAGGCATTATCTGTCTTTATTTCACCAAAACTTTAAGAAGAATGAATGAATGAACGTGTGCTATAGCTCTGTTAGCTCAGAGCTGCTGTGTTGTTGTTATTGGTGGCAATCGGGGGGCTTATAGAGGGCTTTCTACGCACTCGTGTACTGGGATGACGTCATCGACGCCCACTGCTGCAGCACAACTTATTCACTCCGGTAAGAACGTCCATCGTACTCAAAGTCGTCGTCCACGTTGTCAAAATCTGATAAATATCCTGCCCTGTTGCACAAAACTAGCATAGCAAACTGCATGTGAAGTTAGCCGACTGTCACAGAGCACGGAGTAATCCATCCAGCAGCAGCCTCAGAGGATATAAGAGCCCAGTGGATAAACTATATCTGAGGCTAATGTTCCAGCAGAGTTAGCTAAAGACTGTGAATGTGCAGCAGCCACTTTTCACTCTGAAGAAACTGAGCCACAAAGAGGGAACAGGTCCGAAGGAGGGAGTAGCTGCTGACCTCAACAAAAAGGCAGCTGTGAAAATGAGGCTGAGACAAGACCCACTGTGCTTAAACAGGAACTTTGACCAAAGCCTGTCTCATGCATCTCAACAAGATGAAATAAGATTTTAAAAAATTGGCATTAAAGGGCACAATGTGTTTTCTTAAAAAAAAGAAAAGAAATTTATTTGATATTCTTGGTTTGTGTCATTTCCTATTCATGTCTAAATAACTGATCAATATACGTTTACTTTCTTTCCTCCATTTTATTTGATCATTTTTCTTCTGTCTCAGTTTTTGTCTGATTAAAATTTTTTTTAGTCATTTGTATTTAATTATTTTTTAATGATAATGATGCAAATTTTTGTTAATTTTAAATAATTTAACCATAAACTAAACTAAATTTACCAAATGTTTGTTTCAACCATACGCTTGTAAATATTTAGTATTTCAACAACATGATATTTTGTTTTCAGGTGCATATCCAGTGGCCTGTGAGACCCGGGGAACGGACTTGAAAGAGAATTATGTCGTGGTTTTATGTCCACCAGACTGCATGCAATTAAGAGTGTCTGTATTTGGGACTGGAGTCTATGCTGCCATCTCCTCGGTCTGTGGAGCTGCTCTGCACAGGTAGGATTTTCCCTTCTAACCTGTTGTTGTTGGTGAAGAGTACTGGTACTGAAGTTTGCAATGCTGTTGGATGACACATGTAAACATATATGGTGACTTCCAGAGCAGCTTGTCAGACTGGATCAGGGGCTGAGTTTTGAATGTAGAATTTTTGAAAATGTGAATTAAACACTCTTCTCCAACTAAGATGTAACATGTGAGCAGTGTTTGTCCTGCTGTCTGCTGAACCTCACCCAAACACCCCTTTCTCTTTCATACAATTATTCTTTATCTTGAGTGCATGTTCCAATGTTATAGATTTGTTCTATTTATATATTGTATTGTTTTTTTCACCTTTAGTGTTTTGATCAGCACTTCCTCTTCTCCCTGTGAAAAGCCTCAGGGTCAACATAACAAATCTAAGCTACACTTTTGGATCATCAGTTCAGTTCAACTAAATTTCCCTTATATTGCACCAAATCAATTGATTCATTCATGCTAACATGATCCTCCTGCTGCAGCCAGGCCAATATGATGAAATATATCACTAATCATCAAGTTAATTTCTTTTATTTAAAAAGCATCACAACTGCACACACAGCTGTAAGTTGTCTTCCCAAATTTGAACTTTGTGAAAAAGAAAAGACATAATTGATGTCTGTGGTTATCATTTATCTGCTGTCTTTTTCTAAACTTGGATTATTAGTTTGAGCTCAAAGTTTAATGCTTTGTAAAACTTTGTTTTTGTCCTGCAGGGGGCTCCTGAGGCCATCTGGGGGCCATGTCAGAGTTCATAAGCAGAAGGGACAGCACAACTATGTGAGCTCGTATGCCAATGGCATCCACTCACAGGCCCTGTCTCACTGGAGCAGCTCGTTCCGCCTCTCCGGTAGGTGGTCATTGTCGGGATTGAATGCTGATTAGTTGAATTAGATTTAAGACACTGACATCAGTTGTGTTTGGGCAGAACTGGAGCTATTCTGGATTAAAGTGTCTGCTAAATGTAACTTGTTACTTGTCACTTTCTGGTGGAAATGTCACAGGATTGTTACCTGAACAGTGTGATGACAATGAGTACAGATTGTTTTACCTCATGTTTGGATATTTAAGGGAAAAGTATTTTTAACAAAACATTATATTTTATCTGATGTGTTTTTTTCTGTGTTCTTGAATAACTGTAAAGTTATTCAGATTTCTAAATGTTGTTCATAAAAATGTTCAAGGTTGTTATCATTGTCTTGTTTTTGCCATGAAAATGATTTAAAAGGAGTAAACCTGTGTTTACAGAAACTCCAATATAGCATTACGTACTCTACAGCTAAGTTAGTGGAAAACATATCAAATCTCATTTTACTGAGCGTAACGAGTTTGTCTTTCAGCTTTCCTTTCCAAAGCTTAAAGACAAAGTCATGATTTAATCAGTGGTTTAGATGGTACCGTAGCATTTCACAGTTAATGCTTTTAGCATGTATCTAATCAGTCCAATTAGACCTGAATCAGCATGTGTGTCTTAACGGATCAACATAATGTTATATTTATGAAATAATGAATATTTATTGTGTTTTCTGTTTAAACATCCAGAAAATGTTGATGCACCACTGGAGCTGACGAGTGAGACCAATTCTACAGCCCTGCCTGCAGCTGCACAACCAGGTAATGGAAACAGACAGGCTGCAGGCGCCTGGATGTTCAGCTCAAGACAGTGAGACCCCATTGTATCTGTTAGTGACATAAATTCTTCATCACCAAAATGTCCAGTACCTAGTTTTATTGTATAATTTGGTTTATTCCTCCACTTCTGTTCTGAAATCAGCTGTGAGCTTGGTCCATTCATTGTATAAGTGTCCAAATGGACAGAAGATGTGTGTTTGTGTTGGTGGGTCCTGTGGACTACAGATAGTGGCTGTTTGGTTGTGAAAGGGTCTCTACTTACCTCGGCTGCATTTTTTTTTTAAACAGCCATCTGTTGTATATTTGATGACATGTGGTTACTATTTATCTGTAAAAATTTAGTTTTAGAAACTCTCGTAACCAAAAGTGACCCTGCAGTCTTGGGGAAATATGGAGTTATGTGATTTTTATACGATGTAGCTTGGTCATTAAGAGCTTTACATGTAAGAAGTAGAATTTAAAATTCTTCTGGAATTCAGGGGAAGCCAATGAAGACAAGCTAAAGTTTTCCTGCTAATTCCAATCAGAGCTCTTTCTTTGGTATTTTGGGACAGCTGGAGACTTTTCAGAGAGCTATTGGTAGAGAGGAAAAATGACTGAAATGCTTTCATTTTTAAAAGATACGATGTGTTATGTGTAACTACCTCTAAAGTTATTCTACACACCAAAATGTCCCAGTAATTCTTTTCACACCATATTCAAATCTTTTTCAGTTTCTTTTATGTCTGAGAATCTTGTTTGTATGTGTTTTGTGTGTGAATACATCAAGTCAAGAAGGAGTCACAAAAAGACACAAGTGCAAACTCGTGTGTGTTCTGTTGCAGCAAAGAAAGTGTCCAAGAAGCCATCTGTGAAGAAAGCTCTGACAGGAGGAAACCAGGGTAATTCCAAACAGCTCAGTGAAGTATCCTGCCGTTTCACCAGCTTTTGAAATTTAGGAAACTGATTTCTTCTCCTTGATTAACTCTACCATTGATTAATGTACTTTTTGTGAAAGTCCCCATTATCTTTAGCAGTGTGTCTGCTAATGGAACTTCCACTTTACAACTGATGAAAGAAAATGTTGAATACAATTTAAAAAGTTAGATCATTTTGTTTTTTTAATTTATTGTTTAGTCAATCAGGGAGTAAATGTTTAACTTGTGTTCCTTCTGCCAGGTTCTTCTTAAGTTCTGCTGATGCTGAATGGAAGTAAATGTGTCTCACCAGATCTTAAAAGCCTTTGAATTTCAAGCACCACATTTTATGCTTTAAAATTAGGCTTTATTTTCATTCATTTTCTTTACCCAGTTATTCCAAGTCAGGGTTGCTGGGGTGGGGGTGTGGTTGGAGCCTTTCCCAGCTGTAATTGGCTGAGAGGCAGGTACACCCTGGACAGGTCCATCACAGAGCCACACAGAGACAAACGAGACATAAAACCACTCACTGCTACAGTCAATTTAGAGACACCAATGAAACTAACAGCATGTTTTTGGACGATGGGAGGAAGCTGGAGTACCCGAGAGAACCCCCGTATACACGGGGAGAACATGCAGACTCCACACAGAAAGGCCCCAGGCAGGGATCGAACCTGGAATCCTCTGTTGTGAGGCGATGGTGCAAAATAATTTCCTGTGTAGTTATTCACTATTGTACAGTGAAATGGTAATTACTAGTTATCAGCTGTATATGGTGTTTTTGGATAAATATGATTACTAAATAATGTTTCTGTATTTGAATTCAATTCAATTCAGCTCAATTAAGTTTTAATTTTTAATTTTACGCCAAATTACATCAAATGTCATCTCAAGGCACTTAAATAATACCGACCAATTCAAGCCAATTGGAGTCCAATTCATTGTAATCATAATCCAATGAAATCCAATTAATTAAATTCAAAATTAGTCCAATTCATACATACAGAGCCAATTCAATATCCTAGCTAAGAAAACTAACAGATTGCACCGAAACTTGTCTTCAGTCCAATCTCCTGTCCTGAGCCTGAGGGACTGTGGAAAGGAACGACTCCCTTTAACAGGAAGAAACCTCTGGCAGAACCAGAACCAGGAAGAAACCTCTGGCAGTACCAGAACCAGGAAGGGTGGCCATCCGCCTCGAGAAGACAGAAAACAGGGGGTAAAAAAACACCATAACGTCAAGGATACCTGTTGGAACAGGAAACCACAAGCCTGATCTTAAAGGTAGAGAGAGTGTCTGCTTCCTGAAGCCAAACTGGCAGCTGGTTCCACAGAGAGGGGCCTGATAACTGAAGGCTCTGCCTCCCATTCTGCTTTTAGGGGCCTGATAACTGAAGGCTCTGCCTCCCATTCTGCTTTTAGGGGCCTGATAACTGAAGGCTCTGCCTCCCATTCTGCTTTTAGGGGCCTGATAACTGAAGGCTCTGCCTCCCATTCTGCTTTTAGAAACTCTGGGAACCACAAGGAAACCTGCAGCCTGAGAGCAAAGTGCTCTGTTGGGGAAATATCCAACTGTGAGATCTTTAAGATATGATGGAGCTCGGTCATTAAGAGCTTTATATGTGAGGATTTTTTTTTTTTACCAGATCTGGTTCCACAGAGAGGGGCCTGATAACTGAAGGCTCTGCCTTTCATTCTACTTATTCATTCAACTTATGAACAACAAAAAAATGCAGTCTAACAGTTCTGCAGGAAATTTTGACTTTATGAGGGTTGTAATGTTCAGGGTTTGCTATTAAAACATCTGGATTCCGCTCTCAGGTTATTTTGGAAGATCCGGATTGCAGTTTTTTGGCACTGACGTGGCTTGTCGCTTTTTGAAACCTGTGTCGGTAACTTACAAGGTCCTCAGAGTAAGTCTGCCTTGTCTGAAAAAGAACAGTAATGCTGACTGAATTAACTGATGAACAACCTTGGAAAATAAAAAGGAACTGTATTTTCTAGTTGACGTAGTTTGCCAGTGTTGTGCTACTAACTTTAACAAGAAATCTAATAATCAAAGACGAAACTAAAATGAATTTAAAGTAAATGTAGGCCTGCTGACATCAACCATGGAGCGAGACTGAAGAAGGCATTGGCATCACATGGATGCTGGTTTGAGTCGTCCAACACAGACTGATTGTCTTAGTGCCCCAGATGTTTATCCTGAATATCTAGCTCTAAGCACATTTACATGATGCTGGAAAAACATCAGTATTAGGATTTCATAATTTCTCAAATCGAAATAGTGTGAAATGAAGCTAATTGAAAATCAGCTCATTAAAGATTGTTTGTTAAATGTCAACTTGTGGTTGCTTAATGCACTTCCAGGCTGTCACTCTTCTCTAATGACATCATGATGATATAACCACAGAGTCATCTGACAAAATCTCTTTTAAAGTGACTTAAAGACAACGCCTGTGCAGTGAATTTGGCTACAAGTGCGACGGTCTCCCTCAGAGACAGTTAGAAGCAGCAGAAGCTCTTCAGCATTTTCTCACACAGTCCACAAAGTTGCGGCATAATTCAGTCAATAATCCACTCCCGTGAATGTATAAATTAAAATGTAGTATTTGGATTCTGAAAATTTGAACAATGAAAATGAACTGAAGTTGAATTCTGATTCCTGTCTATATGAATATTTGGTATTTGAAAATCAAAGGCTCTGGTGACACATAACTACTTTCATAATGAAGCTCTGCCAAGTCTAAAAATGATTTTATTCATTTTTTAAGGATGTGTTTGTTTCTGTTTGGCAGACTGTCAGATTGACATTGCCATGGTGATCGACAGCAGTAGAAACATTGGGAAGCGAAGGTTCAACCTTCAGAAGAACTTTGTAGCCAAACTAACAGCAGCATTGAGAGTGGGACCTGCAGGGCCTCATCTCGGCCTGATACAGGCCAGGTCAGTCATACTACATGCATGACATTGAACTCATAAAACAAACCTTAAAAACGTCACAGCCGTTTGAGTGAACACTATATACAAATCGTTTCACACTGCAGCACATTTGGACTGTTTCTGTTACGTCTGAAGTGATTATTGTTTTCTTGGTCACTACATCTTGACTTGAAATGTTTGTGTTGCTCAGCATGATCGTGCAACTATCCCCTAATAATGCTGCCGCAGGCTCAGAATGCATGCATGACACCACCGAATATCATTAAAATGTCTTACATCTGTAATTGGTGTTCTTTCTGTAACTGCCTGCATCTCTGCTTCATGAGCTGAAGCGTCTGATCAGCAGTTTCTGGCTCTACCAGCCTGCTCAATGTTTGTTTTTTCTCTCGCTCTCTCACCCACTGCCTCCCTAAATAGTTAAGATAGATTACCCCTTCTCTGAGTCGCGTTTTGCAGGTTTCCTCGACTGTTGCCATGTTCTTGCTCAGTGGGAATTGTTAGGTTTTTCTCTTAGTGAAGTGCCCTGAAATGTATAGAACTGAAATCCAATTTAATTGAATATGGCTTCATATATGTGTGTGTAGTGACTCTCCTCGGACAGAATTTCTACTGACCAACTACACTCAGCCTAAAGAGATGCTACTTGCTATCAAGAAGTTGGCCTACCTGGGAGGAGATACCAACACTGGTAATATATACGTCAATCCCTGCCAGGTCCATAGTTTTTTACTTAACATGGACACACAAGGCCACACACACACAAACAACTGTATTTTATTCTGTATTATTTATACGTTGGAAAGACAAAGTTAAACTTGTTGACTTTAAAACCAAAAGTAAGTTTTCAATCCGTTTTGAATGTGATCTCTTATCTAGTCTATTCTTCGCTGTCTCTTTGAAATAGCGGAGAACAGATCAAATGTTCTCCTGTTACAGGTCTCCACAGTCAGTCATATGTTAAACATATAAGAGGACACACACACCTAAGGACCTACAAAACATTAGCAAAGATCCCTCCATTTCACAAATGCTTCTTAGGGTCACAGCTGACAAAGGGCACAAATTGGGTACACTTTAAGTGTTGAGCACACAGACCTTACCCAGCAGCACAAGATCGTCAATAATTTAGGAAAAAACAGTCAATTGTGTCAATATGGCTTTTCATGGCATTAAAACATCATATAGAAAAAGAAAGAAATATCTTATAAAGCATATCTTTAATAAAGATAAGATATATTTTAAAAAGATGTTATTCTATGTATGATCATTCTAAACTGATTTCATCTCAGCAGATTCTAATCATTCGAAGCCATTGCACTAGCTTATTGCATTGTTGTTTGGCAGCACTTGCCAAAAGTCCAGCAAGTTATCAGGATTGCTTCTTCCATTGTTTTATGTAGTACGTACATACAGCTTTCTGCCCTCACTTCTGAGACTATTGACGATACTCTGCAGAAAAGCTACAATCCTCAGCCGTAGCACTGATTTTGCTCATAACTCTTGCAACCTTTTAACTAAGTTTCATATAGACTAATAGTGGATATGGTTAAAAATTCATGTTTGTGAAAATCAGTTTGGATGACGTAAGGATCACCAATCAAATGATTTACAAGGATTAAAGATCTATTGTTTAATAAACTATATATATATTAGATAATCTTAAAAATAAAGGGGAGATTTATTATTGAATATAGGTGAATAAGACAGAATTTGCCAACACCGGATTAATAATGAAGTCAAATGGAAGGGTTCACTACATAGCCAATAGATATTATAGGTAGGTAGATATTTAAATAGGAAACCATCCTTCACCGTCTGGTTGGGATGGGGTCTAAAACACATTTACAGTTTAGATTTAGCTATTGTGGGCTTGAGGTTTTGGTGTGGTTATTTTTTCCCCTCCACAAGCTGCCTCACAAAAACGGACCCAAGAGCAGACACAGGACTCAGGGAGAAGAGTTAGAACAGAGTTTATCTACAAGTGGTGGGTGTTGAAAGCCAAAGGGAGGATCCGGGTAGATGTGGAACTCGGAGAGGAGGGAGATGGTTTGTGAGGTTCTGAATAAGGAATTTACCCAGACAGTGGGTATGTTTGTCCTTACTTGATCCAGGAGGGAATCCAAAGTAGAGGGGAAGGTGCTGGCTGTGGTGCAAGGGTTCTGAGTCGGTGTCAGGGCGAGCAGGCAGGTATGTGGAACAGGCTGGCGGGATGAGGGTAACCATAGATGCCAGTCCAGGCATAGAAATCCAAGGCTTGGAGAGTGGACGAAGGAAACGGCGCTGAAGGAAACCAGAAGGCAAGGTCAGAGATAGGACTTTAACTTCCAATGCAACACAGGAGTTGGCCTAATTACCACTATCTGGCAAAGACTGGTTGCTCCTGCAGCTCCTAAAAGAAGATCCTCCTGATGAGGGCAGATGAGGAAAAGGTGTGGAAGCAGAAGCAATCCAGACTCTGCCCCAGGAAACCTGCCCAGCCCCACCTTAGACTCAGAAACCACAGCAAAACAACACAGCCAAGCATGATCGTGACACTATCTTTGCACACTAGGAGATATTCTTCAAAATGAGTGAAATTACACTTCCACTCCAACTTTTTCAAATCAGCTTTATATTTATAATTTATCCATCCATCCATCATCTGCCGCTTATCCGGGGGTCGGGTCGTGGGGGCAGCAGCTTGAGCAAAGAAACCCAGACGTCCCTGTCCCCGGCCACTTCCTCCAGCTCTTCCGGGGGGACCCCGAGGCGTTCCCAGGCCAGCCGAGAGACATAGCTACATTATAATTTATATTTTATACATTTATGAATTAAACCAATAAGCCAATGAGTAATTACCCTCTTTTTGAGAGGGGCAACATTATCAAATGGTGTTTGCAATGATGCTGTATCTCTGTCAACAAGATAATCAGCTTGTGTAGGAGTGCATTTTGGGTAGCAGCCCTTTGCTGTATTAGCATATGGTAATAAAGTAAATAAATTACGTATTATCCGATTTTTCAAATGTTGTAAAATAATTTTCTGATAGACACACAAATATAATGAAATTTTTGTTTATATGCTGTGAACGCTAAAAGTTACAAGAAAAAAGGTCAGATAAAAGAGGGTCTTAAGGGATTTCTACCGTTTCCAAACTATTTATAACGCGCAGAGCAGAAAACATACAATGTGATTTTGTAGGGTTGCATAATGTTGGGACTGAATATAACATTTAGTTATTTAGTGAAGGTGTGATTTAGCAGGCTTTATTGGTTTAATTTAAATACGACACATTAATATTCATAACATTTCTTATAATCATGTCAAATTACATAAATACAAACATTGTTGTGTTATTCTTATTTCAAGATGAATCCTTTATATCTGCAGAAGAGTAGGTCTCCTTTCTCAAGTTGAGCTGCCATGTTTCTGCAGTAGCTCATAGAAAACTAACAAGACTCACTCTATAGACAGTCTCTTGCTTTTTTTGTAGACACCATCGTTTCTTTTACATTATTGGGTGTAGAGGGTGAGACTAAAGGTATTCAGATTGGTCGCAATCTGTAACTTTACCACTCGACACAATTACCATGCAATGCTTCCTCAAAATGCATGTGCATGCACAGCATGTTGCAGCAATCTCTCATCAATTGGTGAAATATCTGTGAGGCGTAAGATGTTAGAGCTAGAAACAGAAGGGAGTTTCCTACCCTAACCCATACCCAAATTTACAGGATGGGATTAGATCCCACCAAAACATGCAAACAATAGAAAGACAGACATACAGTGGCTTCTCTATTTCTTAATAAGATATAAAACTGATGGCAAAAGAACAAAATTAAAATGAATATTAAAAAAATGATTGCCTTGTTTACCTCTTCAGGTAAAGCTATCATGCACACAGCGGAGACCTTTTTTACCCAGGGCAATGGGGTGAGACGGGGTCATCCTCAGGTGATATTGGTTGTGATTGACGGCTGGCCATCTGATGATGTGGAGCAGGCAGCCATGTTGGCCAGAGAGTCTGGCATCAATGTTTTCCTGGTGTCTGTGTCCAAACCGGCAGCTGAGGAGCTTATCATGGTGCGAGACAAAGACTTCATGAAGAAGGTTTGAACTTTATTTACATTTGTCTAAATACAAAAATATTTACTTATGATGAAGCTTTTGCTTTATTTGAATAGGTACAGATTAATATTATATGGGTTTTTGGTTATATTTTAGTAGGAAGCAGTTCATTCAATTATCTGTCACTGACTAGGAAGTTTGTCTAAGTTTTTAGTTGTCACTGAATGCAGCAGGAATGTTTGTAAAAGTTAGACTCAAACTATGGTCAATAACAAAAAAAAACAGAAAAAAATATTAAAAGATTATTTTCATTGAGGCTACTTTCTAAAGCATTAATTGACATGTCAGTGTGTCCGAACAACACCACTGGAAGTTGCTGCTTATGTAGATTTCATGTGAAAGACAATGGTCCTCGTGCAAGAACCACTCATACGAACAGATTTGTTCTTAAGTCGTGCGTATGAGTGATTTAAGAGAACTTTTTGTATTTTGAGTTTTCTTTCAGATACAAACAGAATTTACAAGTGATCCAGACCTGTCGTAGGAGTCACGTAAAATAGCTGTTATTCGAATCATGTTTGCTTGACGAATGGATTGTATATTTAATTACTTTGAAGATACCATAAATTTTAGAGTCCTCTAGAGGAGGCCCTGCAACTGCAGGAGACTCCTTTGTTCTACTGGGGGACTTCAATGCTCATGTGGGCAATGACAATGAGACCTGGAAGGAGGTGATTGGGAGGAACGGCCCCCCCAGATCTGAATAAGAGTGGTTTCCTGTTGTTGGACTTCTGTGCTCGTCATGGACTGTCCACAATGAACACCATGTTCAGGCATAAGGGTGTCCATATGTGCACCAGGACACCCTAGGCCACAGTTCGATGATCAACATTCGGGTGAAGAGAGGGGCTGAGCTGTCAACTGATCACTACCTGGTGGTGAGTTGGCTCCGCTGGTGGGGGAGGATGCCGATCAGACCAGGAAGGCCCAAACGTATTGTGAGGGTCTGCTGGGAACGTTTGGTGGAATCCCCTATCAGAAGGAGCTTTAACTCTCACCTCCGTCAGAGCTTCAACCATGTTCCGGGGGAGGTGGGGGACATTGAATCCGAATGGGCCATGTTCTGTGTCTCCATTGTTGAGGCGGCTGACTGGAGGGTGTGTTCCCAATACAGGGGGATCCCACTCCTCAGCCTCTCTGGTAATGTCTATTCGGGGGTACTGGAGAGGACGATTTGTCAGATAGTCGAATCTCGGATTCAGGAGGTGTGGCTTTCGTCCTGGCCATGGAACAGTGGACCAGCTCTACACCCTCAGCAGGATCCTGGAGGGTGCATGGGAGTTCGCCCAACTGGTCTACATATGTTTTGTGGACTTGGAGAAAGCGTTCAACCATATCCCTCGGGTCCTTTGGGGGTGCTCCGGGAGTATGGAGTGCCGGACACCTTGGTAGGGGCTGATCGGTCTCTGCCTGACTGGTGTCAGAGTTTGGTCTGCATTGCCGGCAGTAAGTCGGACGTGTTTCTGTTGAGGGTTTGACTCCGTCAGGGCTGCCCTTTGTCACAGATTCTGTTAATAATTTTTATGGAAAGAATTTCTAGGTGCAGCCAGGGTGTTGAGGGTGTCCGATTTGCCGACCTCAGAATCAGGTCTCTGCTTTTTGTGGATGATGTGGTTCTGTTAGCGTCATCAGGTCGTGATCTTCAGCTCTCACTGGAGCTTGTTTGCAGCCGAGTGTGAAGCGGCTGGGATGAGAATCCAAGACCATGGTCCTCAACCAGAAAAGGGTGGAATGCCCTCCCCGGGTTGGGAATGAGATCCTTCACCAAGTGGAGGAGTTCAAGTATCTCGGGGTCTTGTTCACAGTGAGGGACGAATGGAACGTGAGATTGACGGGCGGATCGGTGCAGCGTCTGCAGTGTTGCGGCTCTGCACCGATCCGTCCTGGAGAAGAAGGAGCTGAGCCAGAACGCGAAGCTTTCAATTTACTGGTCAATCTACGTTCCCATCCTCACCTATGGTCACGAGCTGTGGGTAGTGACCGAAAGAACGAGATCGCGAACACAAGCGGCCGGAATGGTTTTCCTCCGCAGGGTGTCTGGGCCTCCCTTAGAGATAGGGTGAGAAACTCAGTCATCTGGGAGGGGCTCGGAGTAGAGCTGCTGCTCCTTCACATCAAGAGGAGTCAGATGAGGGCATCTGGTTAGGATCCTTCCTGGACGCCTCCCTGGTGAGGTGTTCCGGGCACGTCCCACTGGGAGGATAATAATAATAAATAATAAATAATAATAATAGATAATAAATAAAAAGCAGAATTATGGGGTACAATGTTTACATTTATTTATGATATCTTCAAAGTAATTCTAATCCATCAGTCAAGAAAACTTGATTAGAGAAACAGCAGACTATTTTACGTGACTCCTACGACAGGTCTGGATTACTCTGTTCGTAGCTGCAAGAAAACTTAAAATACAAAAGAAATGGTGTATGCGGCAAGTTATCTTAAATCACTCGTATGCACAACTTAAGAACAAATATGTTTGTACGAGTGGTTCTTGCATGCGGACCGTTGTATCATATAGCAGTTTGGTACATCCACATGTGTCAAAATGTTTTCATGCAGATCATTTAAGGTAGTTTTAGAACATTAAATCATTTAGATTTTAGTGGCCTAATTCCTTCGTGGCCTCAATCCAGCTTTAAACAATCAAGTACTTTTGCAAGAAAAATGTCAGGCTTGTGAAACCAGAATATCTCCTAAGCCTTCCTGGAAAGCCTTTACTTCAGCTGCACTAACTGCAGAAAAGGTATGAAAAGCCATACCACACCAAAACTGACAGATACTCTTTAAAGTCTAAAGTTTGTTCAGATTCAGAAGTGCTTCAGCTGAAGAACTTACAGAAAAGGGCTCTACCATAGAACAAAAGGATGGAGTAGCTGTGTGCAATACCAGGTTGTTTTCGATAATTTTCACAGAAATAATCTGTTTGAAGAGTTTCAGTCAGGATTCAGAGTGCATCATAGCACAGAAACAGCACTGGTGAAAGTTACCAATGATCTCCTCTTAGCATCTGATAGGGGACTTGTTTCTGTGCTTGTCCTGTTGGATCTCAGTGCTGCATTTGATACGATCGATCACAGCATTCTGTTACAGAGACTTGAACATGTTATTGGGATTAAAGGAACTGCATTAGGCTGGTTTAAGTAATATTTATCTGATAGATTCCAGTTTGTTCTTGTAAATGAAGAATCTTCCTCACACATTGGAGTAAGTCATGGAGTTCCTCAGAGTTCTGTGCTTGGAACGATTATTTTTACTTTATACATGCTTCCATTAGGTAACATTATCAGACAGCATAGCATAAATTTCCATTGTTATGCTGATGATACTCAGCTGTACTTATCTATGAAACCAGATGAAACCTACAGGTTGGTCAGACTACAAGCCTGTCTTAAAAACATAAAGACCTGGATGACTCAGAACTTTCTGCTTCTAAATTCAGACAAAACTGAAGTTGTTCTCTTTGGACCTGAGCGCTTCAGGGAGAAATTGTCTAGTTATATAGTTACTCTAGATGGTATTTCCTTGGCTTCTAGTTCTACAGTGAGGAACCTTGGAGTTATTTTTGACCAGAATTTATCATTTGACGCACATATAAAACTGGTTTCTAGGACTGCCTTCTTTCACCTTCGTAATATTGCTAAAATCAGGAACATCCTGTCTCAGGGTGATGCAGAGAAACTAGTTCATGCATTTGTTACTTCAAGATTGGACTACTGTAATTCCTTATTATTGGGCTGTCCCACATATTCTCTGAAAAGCCTCCAGCTGATCCAAAATGCTGCAGCCAGAGTTCTGATGAGATCTAACAGCAGATCATGTTTCTCCAGTTTTAGCTTCTCTTCATTGGCTCCCTGTTAAATTCAGAATAGAATTTAAGATTCTTCTCCTCACATATAAAGCTCTTAATGGCCGAGCTCCATCATATCTTAAAGATCTCACAGTTGGATATTTCCCCAACAGAGCACTTTGCTCTCAGGCTGCAGGTTTCCTTGTGGTTCCCAGAGTTTCTAAAAGCAGAATGGGAGGCAGAGCCTTCAGTTATCAGGCCCCTAAAAGCAGAATGGGAGGCAGAGCCTTCAGTTATCAGGCCCCTAAAAGCAGAATGGGAGGCAGAGCCTTCAGTTATCAGGCCCCTCTCTGTGGAACCAGCTGCCAGTTTGGCTTCAGGAAGCAGACACCCTCTCTACCTTTAAGATCAGGCTGAAACTTTCCTTTCTGATAAAGCTTATAGTTAGGGATGGCTCAAGTGACCCTGAAACATCCCATAGTTCTGCTGCTATATGTCAGGGTCAGAGCCATGTGTCAGTTTCCTGTCTTCTTTTGATAGTCTTGTCTCTCTGTTCACTCCCTGTCCCCCGTGTGATTACATGTCCCCACCCTTATGTGTTTCACTTATGTCTCGTTATCCTTTCCCTTCTGTGTGTAAATAACCAGTGCTCCCCCCGGTGTGGCAGTGCCAGGTATCCTTCGAATGGTGTTATGGTGTTTTTCCCCCCTCTTTTCCCTCTTTTCTGTCTTCTCAAACCCCAGCTGGTCGAGGCGGATGGACACCCTTCCTGGTTCTGGTTCTGCCAGAGGTTTCTTCCTGGTTCTGGTTCTGCCAGAGGTTTCTTCCTGTTAAAAGGAAGTAATTTCAATTATGATTATGATTATGGTTATAATGAATTGAATTCCAATTGGCTTGAATTAGACTATATTATTCAAGTGCCTTGAAATGACATTTGTTGTAATTTGGCGCTTTATAAATAAAACTGAATTGAATTGAATTGAAAAACCTAACTAGCAAGTGATTACTGTGCTGACATAGGGTCACAGCAGGTGTTTTAAGATTAACCAAACATAGTTTTCAAGATGGTGACAGAATTTCTTCCTCTTTTACTGCAGATGGTGTGTAAAGATAATGGTTTCTTCAGTTATTCCATCCCCAGTTGGTTCAGCACCATCAAACATGTCAGACCTCTCACACAGAGGCTCTGCTCAGTGGACGGTCTGCTCTGCAGTAAGACACATCTACATCTGTCTAATACTGAAAACAATATACAGACGCGAACAATAATCCAGGAATGACAAAGAAATCATACAACCATCAAATGAGACTTTTTTTAAATGAAAAATATAACTACTTTCATGTCACAGCCAAACATCCAAATGAGAATAAAGTGTTGCCTTTTTCCCATCCTCTTTGTTCATTTAGTCTCTGTGGACATTGTTGGGTTACTGTACAACAGTTAGCATTTTAATAACTAAATTAGGTTATCCAGAAACATGCAAGTTTGTTGTACGTAAAAGTCATTTAATATGTTTTTTAGGTAAAACCTGCTACAACTCTGTGAACATCGGCTTCCTCATTGACGGTTCATCCAGTGTCGGTGAAAGAAACTTCCAACTGGTCCTGGACTTCCTGACAGGAATTGCCCAGAGCTTTGACATCTCAGATGTGGGAGCTCACATCGGTCAGCTTCACCATATTCCTGCACTTGTTTGCGCTCCATTGGCTGACGGACTGACTGACGGACTGACTGTGTTTGTGATGCAGGTGCGGTGCAGTTCACCTACGATCAGAGGCTGGAGTTTGGCCTGTTGGACCACTCCAGCAAAGAGGAAACCATCAATGCTCTAAGGAGGATCTCCTACATGAGTGGAGGAACCTCGACGGGATCGGCCATCAGCTACGCCACCCAGAACCTATTCGGGTAACACAGGTTCTGTTCCAACACTACTTTTCCTGTATTTGCAAATGGCATTTGTTTGGCTCCAGAGGATCTAAGGGAAGACGAACACTATAATAAAGAAAGTCAGACTCCCACAAGTGCTCCTTCGACATTCTCCACTGCTGCCACTGAGTCTGTTCCTCGATCTTCTATTATTACGTTTTTTACATTTGCTAACACAGGAAAAATAAAAGACTTCAGAGGACAGTTGGGAGAGTGGAAAACATTTCTCACAGGAAAAAAATGTCTCCAGGGTTAGGAAACTGAATTCATCGGTAACTTCTTACAACCTTCCGCAGGATTATTGTTTTCCCACAAGCTTTCTCCATTTAGAGGTGTTATAAAGTAACTCCTGCAGAGCTGCACTCAGATACTGTCCTCACTGATGTGTGTATATATATCCACTGTGTGTATGAATGCTTATTCAGATGAATGTGTGAAGCTTTTTTAAAGAATATTCGTTTAGCTTCAGAATGATTAGATTTCTGTTCTATAAGAGCACTCTGTGATCAAATTAAAACAGTGAAATTAAGTCTTGGAGGGCTGGACGTTGATTAAAGATTAAAGATTCATTGCATTTATTTTTATCCAGCAGGCAACCAAGACAGAATCACAAATTTCTCATAGTGGTGACAGACGGCCAATCATACGACGACGTTAGGAACCCAGCGTTGACTGCACAGAGTCAAGGTGTGTGTAAAAGCTTTCCTTCTCAGCTGGTTTGTAGCCTGTTGCACATGTTTCTCTGGGCTATGGGATGGTTTTAAAGGCATCTATTTGATAATGAAGGTGTATCATTTAAATTCTTATTGGGCCACAGGTGATTTCTTTTTAAATACCATTCCATGAGCAGCTAAAATTACAAACAGGTGGTGCCAAATCAACTATATTGAATGGTAAAAAATGGTGACAGATCAATAGCAGATAGTGTCAGCTGCTTCTCCTGTCCACCAATCATCAGGAATTACCATCTTCTCGGTTGGCGTGGCCTGGGCACCCAACGATGACCTGAGAGCAATGTCATCAGAGCCAAAGGACAGCCATACCTTCTTTACCAGAGAGTTCACCGGCCTCACAGAGTTCATCCCCCTGCTGGTCCGAGGCATCTGCAGAGACTTCACCGGGAACAACTGAGGACACCGATACATAGGCCTGTTCCTCTATGTAAGTGAGGATCATTAATATCATACATTAGCTGGAATTTAACCCGAGAACATCGAAAGCAAAGCCGCTTTGATATCACATCACACTCAGAGCACTATAGTGGGAATATGTGAGCGACTTCAGTGAGTAAAGGTTCCAGAAGTTTGTCTTTTTTACACAGTGTAACAACATTAAACTTTAAATCCAATGAGTAAACTAGGGAAAAAAGCCAAAGTTCATCCGTAAATCATTAATGTAATACAAAAACATTATTATACGTATAAATTATTGTACTTCTGTAGTTAATGTCAAATTCTTTTCAGAGTTTTGTAAAGATGCAGAATTGTTATCGACAGTGTGTGGATGTGGTAAATACAATGAAGGGTGACCTGAGACTAGTAGCTCCATACGAGTGCATATTCATATATTACTGCCTGTCACTCCCTTCTTCATTTCCTGTTGCTGTGTTCACTCCTTTCTGAAAGAAATAAAGAAATCCAAGTGATGAAGTCTGAGACTAGTGACTGCTGGGGTCAGTTCCAGATGCACTCAGTGTGTGAAACCCTCTTTTACTCTTTCCTGCGGTAGTGTGTGTGCCTTTTTCAATAAGACTGGTCCCACAGTGCCCCCTCGTGGTCACTTTAAGTCACAAGCTGCGTTCATGGACCTCCTCTTCCACTAAAAACCAGAACGTAACCACAGCCTCCGTCCTCAGTGCCTCTTATCGTTGGGTCACACAGGTGTGTATCATAGCCCACTGGGACTTCAAAGATATTCACTCAGGGAACCTTCTTCTTCTTCAGATTAATTCACATGGATGTTCTAAACAAGTTAGACAGACACTTTATTGATCCCAAAAGGGAAACTGTTTTGTCACAGAAACCTCGCAGTCCAAAACAAGTGAACATTTTAGGATAAAAGAGCGGCGAAACACTCTTATTAATCTTTCAGTTTTCAAATGTCAGCAAGCCTTATAAAACCAGTCCCTTGTAAAATAATATATATATAATTACAATACAAATGAAATAGTTATAGAATACTTAATTTCTAAAGTAAAATAAGGTGATAGTCTGATAAAGCTGAATAAATATCTGACTGCAAAGGCTTTGAGACTTTAAAACGATACAGAGAAGAAGGGTGATGGCATGTTGGGCTTTTTAAAAAGATAACTCTGCAAGCAGCAGTTTGGTGTCATTCTACGCTCTTATAGGTGGTGTTTCAATCAGTATTTCATGCTGTTCAGCAGAGCAGCAGCCCTGGGAGATGCAGGAATGAAGTGGAACAACTGATGCTGAAGGTCTGTTCTTACAGCCCAGTACGATCTCTCTCTTTAATTTCAATAGACTGTATTGTGGCGAACAAACTAAAAATGGTGCTTTTAAATCTCATCACAACCTAATATGTTACAAAACCTGAACAGTTAATATTTAAGGCTTCTTTGCCGGTGGAACCCGGGTGTCGCTTCCCCAGCTGTGGAACCCAGCAGTCCTTCCATGTGTCCTGGAAACGTTCATCGTCAGCCGTGTGATGAGAACCGTAGAGGCTTTAAATCGATGTGTGAGAGGTTGCTGGGCCTAAACTTCAGAGCCTCTTGCTTTAAGAGGCGATGGACAACAGCAGTGATTGAAATGTTCAGTGTAGAATAAAGACGGGAGCAGCACACTGTACAGGTACACCAATTTAATAGTTATTATAGACATTTTATATACAATTCAACAGCTGTATTCTGCTAAGTGGTACTGTCTTTAAAATCTCCTGTTCAAAGTTTATAAATCAAAAGAAAAGAAAAAGCAAACTGATCAGAATTGAATTTTCCTTTTCTTTGGAAGACTAGAAAAAATACTTTTGTTGTATTAATCATGCATTACACTAACAGAAGAGTCGTAGTAACAAATTTGATCTCAGTGGAACAGAAACAGTGAATCAAACAACAAAAAGATTAAACTCATGTGTCAGGGCAGAAAACAGCCAATGGCAGACCGGCCCCCACCCCAGACGCGTTCTCCAGGAGGTCAAACACGTTTCCTGATGAGGAGACTAACAATCTCTGAGATATAAATAACTTCACTCCAGCTACAGCCTAACGGCACGACAGCGAGGGTCTCACCCGAAACAGCTCCTCTCTGAGCCGAGGGCCTGCAGCTTCACCCCACCCGACCTGTGCTCGGCTCAGGCACCACGCACCAGCCCGTCAAGCCAATCATTTAGCATTTAGCAGGCAGAAAACTACCCTTTTCATGTGGCGTCACAAACGCATGACATGCTATTAAAAAAGGTGGCAGGTTTGTGGAAAAATGAAGAAAATCTTAAAACTCGCAGTGAAGAAAGAAGCCTCAGTTTTTTTGTACTGAAAAAAAATCTATTCACAATACAGAGCCCCTGGATGAAGGTTTGTTCCACTTTACAGGAACGGCTCTGATTAAAAAGTGTCGACGGTTCGTCTTTTAATGTTATTTTATGTTTGATTTGCCCCACCTTGGCCTTTAGCTGTCAGCCAGAGCAAACCCCTGCCTACGGCTTCATCGAGCTGCCTTTTCTTCCTAAATGAGAAAACTTTCTCCACTCCTGCCGTTGGTATTAAGAATTTGTCCAATTTAAAAATCAGCTTTTTGGATCAAAGTGAACTGTTGGCCGTTCTTCCTGCTAGCTGCAGGTCTCTCTGAAGCTGCCTACTTATCTGGTGCTCAGCGTTCTTCAGCCACCGCTCCTTTCCTCCAGATAACGTCAATCTTCAAGTCGGAGGACAGTGAGGCTTAGGCGTCGCCGTGCAATGGCAAACAGAGCGGGCAGGATCTGGGATGGCAAAGCTGGACAGGCCAGAGGGACCGAAGTCCTCTTCGGCTCCAGTGAGGCGGCGTTTGTAAAAAAGGTTTATAAAAACTAGATTTATTTCACACAAACAAAAAGAACTACAGTAATGCTAAATGAGGAAGCCTCGGCTCATTACATGACCCGGCTCTAAATGAAGGACTCTGATTGGCCAATAAAGAGCTGAGGTGCAGAGTATTAACCAATTAACATCCAACCTGCTCAAACCTGATGTTTGAACAGCTGTGGTTCTCCGTTTAAAAAACATCCGCTTGTGCTGATTTTCTTATCTAATCATTTCTTTTTTTACAAAAGGACAAGTGTTAAAAAGTTTCTTTGAGTTTTCCTGAAGCTTTAATAAACAGAGAAAAACCACAGTGAGTTCAAACATCAGGTGTTTGGCTGAATCCAGACGATGTTTTTGCACGTTTAAAGGAAAAATCCCCCTCAGATCTTCATCATCTTCAACAGTTGAACGGTAAATTTGATGCACTGATCAAACCCACGTGCTCCCCAGAGTTTCCCCTCTCTGACTGAGGTTTACCGTCATCTCAGCATTTAGCTTCTCCTCGATACAACAGAGCGGTGACAAACTGGTATTTCATCCTTCTGATCTTATTGTGCAACAGAGATTTGGTTCTGTACATGTTGGCAAAACATCCCTCTGTGAAACGTCCGCCTCACACAACAACAGCTCCACTAAATTATGGAGAAAATTCTGGCTTTAGGGTCAACTTAATCCCAAATACTGTCGGAGAACCATTAAAACACTCAAATCTGGGACCAAAACTGATTGTAAGCGGCTGTGCCCTGACAGAGGAGTGGTGTATCGAGGATATTTCGATTGATTCCTTCAGTCAGTGGTTCATTAGATGTTTGGCTGGTGACAACAATGGCAACTTGTCTCTTTTTCTCTAAAAAGTCCCGAGAATGTTCTACTCAATTAAACAAGAGAAGAAAAAGATGTTGACTCATTATCTGTGACATGAGCTCCCACCCGTGTCAGCTCTGTGGAACACACCGCTCTTACCAGCATGCTGTTATCAGCCGACCTTAGGTCAATGTGCTGCGGTAGCACACACTGATGCAGCCCTGAGCCGCCTGGTCTGTGCAAACGAGCAGCACTGAACAGCAACAGAGGGCTTTTCTTTTCATTGCCATATTCCAAGCTTCGGGTTATGGATAAAAGATGCAAGAAACTTCTCATCCATCCAATTTCCATATCAGCTTATCGTAGTTTAGGGTTAGGGTTCCCGACTGACCCAGACTTCCAAGCCTATCAGAACCGCTTCAGAAACTGCAGAGAAACTTTACAGAGATTTAGAGAAAAAGGTGCGGACAGTAAACTTTTCCACGGCTGCTGTTCACACGTGTTTCGCAGCTGGAGGCAGGAAGTGATGCAGAAATTCCACAGTGGAAGTTGAGAACAGCAGACCCGATTGTGTTGGCGTCTGAACATACCCACAATGCAAAGCAGCATACACAATGTGAAAGGATGAATGAAGCAGCAACTCTCACTGGCACACAGGCAGGAAATGCTCCAGAAGATCTGCTGCAACGTCATACACTGCCTCATCAGCTGACCTTTCACCTCATCAGCTGACCTTTCACCTCATCAGCTGACCTTTCACACCAAGTCTGGAGTGAGTGTGGTGAATATCTGTGTTCACACATGCCATCGGTCTGGAGTATTTCTAAAACGTTTCAGAACAGCTTCCACTCGAGCCTGTAGCTACGGCAACACGAAGGCTGGCATTACATTACATCCTACAGGCCTGTCACAAGTGGGCAGTGAGGCCTTGTGCACGTGCTCAGTTCTTTTGGATGCAGTCTGAAGTTTTGGTTGCTCTGTTTGGACATATCACTTTTTTTATTCTCATATCTTTGAGATGTTCACGCTCTTAGATTCAGGAGTAGATCTGGCCAACAGGCCCAGTAAAGCCTGGCTCCAGTTTGCACAGCCCACGTCACGGTTCGGACTCATGGCCTCATGGCCATTTCAGACAAACAGATACTGGACCACAGTTAAATGGTTAAATCTCGCCCCATGTGACACATTTCAGTTGGTAAACACGCATTTTGCGGGCACAGCATCCTCACTGCAGCATCCTCACTGGAGAGCAGTGGCTGCACCCAGGTGTTGTGTTCTCATGAAGGCCAGTGCAGACGAAAAACCCACAACGACAGCAATAAACACGTGTGAATGCACTCAAAAGCCAGATGTTAGCATACATATTTGACCAGTGTAAAACAGACTTAAAAATAGAGTTTATATCACTCTGAGGAACCTACGAAGGTTAAAAAGTGCTCAGTGAGGGTTTGACCATTCCCTGGGGAGATTCCTCTTTTTGGAAACACATCTTTAGATCTCTTGCTGCATCCCTGTTAGGCTGAGCGCTATTTTGGCTCTTCCATTTATCTAAATACGTTCTTTTAAACCATTTTCTACAGTTTACAGCTGTCAGTCTTTGCGTTTCCCCTCGCTCACAGTTAGGCTCCGCCCCCACCCTCCACCTCAGAGTCAGCCTGGCCGCAGTTATGAGTGTAAACTCGCTTTCTCAGAGCTGCTTTAAGTGTATGTAACAATGTCAAATCTCAGTGACTCACTGATGGCCAAAGTGTAAATCGAAGCCCTGAAAGTTCGAAGGACTGCAGTTCAGTTACGGCAACCTTAGAAAGTCTGAAGTCTAAGTAGTATTTCAAAGCCATGTAAACTTTAAAATCTATGCTTCCCTGGCCACGTGACAAGCCAATGGGGTATAAAACTGTATAAAGCTGTAAAATTTCTTTCATTCTTATTTTTATTTGTTGAAATAAAAACCCATTTGTCATTTCTTTGCTTGGACAGACATCACATATCAAAGCACTGTTTCACTTCAATAAGCTTAGACTAATTACTGACATTTAATTTAGGTACTACAGAGACAGTAAAGTACCAAAAAAAGGTACCACAGGGTAAAGAACTCCAGGTACCTGCATGTGTACCACACTGGTTCAAATGTGAACGGTACCCTCAAAAAGAAAAACTGTCAAACATATCAAGATATATATTTTGTTTTGCCATTTTCGGCCTTAATTCTCAACTGTGAACGCTATTTGACATACTGTGCACTACATTTACTGCCATCTTCTGTGTGCATTCTGAGAGAGCTAAATTTATCCACTGTATGATTTCAGAAATTCAAGTGAAACTGAGGGCAAAAACATGTAAAACACCCAACAATCCCAAGATGCAATGTGTTGCAATTGGCTGCTGCACAAATTAATGGCTTACGATGATGCAGGAAAATGACAACGCAGGTGTAGTGAATGCATGAACAAAAGGTTTAACCTGTCTGCTGGATATAATATCACCACCATCAGGAGGAGGAAGGGAAATCACCAAACTACTGAACACAGTGCTGGTTTGAGGGCGATTTTTCCTTTAAGCTGCTCCGTTTCTCTTGTCTGGATGAGGAGATAACACTATTGTTAACATGGTGAGGAGAAGATGAGAACCGTGTGATCAGAGCTAAGGTTAGGACTCTGCAGAAGGGGTCAGATGACATCACAGTACAATGTGAGCTGCTCTTTGTGTGTCTGCCGGTTTAAACAATGCTTCCACATTGTTTCTGCAGCTGAAAAGTGTCTCAGTCTCTTCTGTTAGTTGCAGGGAGCTCACGCTGCCCCACCTTTTAACGGTCTGCGTGTGTGCTCGCATGCGTGTTTTCAGTCTTCGGATGGAGATCCTGTCACCTCCAGTCTTTCATATTAATATATAATCTGTGTTCAGAAACCTGAACCGACCTGAATCCTGGCTGTGGGTCCAGATTAGCCTGTTTCGCTCTGTCTCTTGCCCTGCGGTCATCTGCTTCCTTCTTCTCCTCTTCCTCCTCATCTACACGTAGACCCTGGCAAGGGCGTCCGCTCCAGCAGAGGCAATGTAGGCCTTGGAGGGGTGAAAGGTCACATCATAGATGGCTTCCTCACTCTTCTTACGGTGAGCTGTGATCTCCTGTATACACGTTTTACTGTCCAGGTTCCACAGGCGCAGAGAGCAGTCGTGACCTGAGAAGCAGAACCAGAGGAAAGTCGTCACTGTCCAAACTCACATTTCACTAAATGAAACATGAGTTTTCAACACCTCCACATCAGCTGTGCTTCAATGAGACTTACTGCCAGAAATTAGGTAGATGCCATTAGGATCCACAGCCAGACTGGTCACTGCATCTAGATGAGCCACCATGGCATGGATCAGTTTACCTGCAGCAGGTACAACACACACATGTTAACACTTCCACAGTAATCCAGATTCTTTAGGGTTAAATGACCAAAGTCAACAAAGAGAAAGAAAAAGGTTCAAACTTTCTGCTTTTTTGGGTTTCTACACACAACTCCACAAACACACAACTCCAAAAACACACAACTCCAAAAACACACAACTCCACAAACACACAACTCCACAAACACACAACTCCACAAACACACAACTCCACAAACTCTCGACCCGTGTGGTATCAGATATCCAGCGGGGCGCAGCAGCAGAGCAACCCAGACTCACCTGACTTGTTATCAAAGAATTTGATATGTCGATCTTCATGAGCGCTGATGGTGACCGGCAGCGTGGGATGGCTCACCACTTTATTAATATGATTCAAACACGGCAGAGCTGAGTCAGGGAGAAAAGACAAGAGCAGCTGAAGCAGGTAAAAATGACACAACCGTTTTCTCCGTCTCACAGATGCATGTGGAGGAGGTTTGCACACCAAACAGCATCAAACATCTGTGTTTGAGGACTTACAGCTGTCTCCTTGTCCCTTCAGCACCATTACGACCTGGGAAGTCTCCAGGTCATACACCACAATGTCTCCATTATTGAAGGACACCACGATGTGGGCGGGGTCACAACCGTTGAAGTCCATCGATGTGGGGATCCCGTATTCTGCACACAGACACATGGAAACTCAACTACAGCTAAGTAAAAGACGTACTGCATCACTTCCTGTTACCTTACATCACTTCCTGCTACCTTACATCACTTCCTGCTACCATACCTTGTTCTGTGGAAGTTCTTGCTCCTCTTTGACAATTAAAAATCACTCAATTTCTTCTTAGAATTTACACATTTTTGCAGTTAACTCTATCATGTTCTTGTTCTATTCTAACAATCACACCCTTACAGATCTTTGGTCTTTATTTTTCACTTTTTAGCAGTGTGTCTGGTTCTCTAGCTTAGCATGGCTACCAGTTCTCTTCCTCCATCTCCTGCTTTCACCTGCTCCGTGTGTCAGATGTTAATATGATAATGGTTTCTCTTCAGCACTGTTGCCAGGCTGACAAAGAGTCCGAGCTCTGTTGAGCCATGTTTTCCTTTAACTCTCAGCAGTAATGATTTCATGAGATTCTTTATCAATAAAATTGTTTCTATCAGAGAGAAGATTAATGGAATCCTTCCCATTATTATCACTGATGTATCATCAAGTAGAGCAGCTTTAGAAGTATTTTTCGAACCTGAATTGTATTTAGACAGCTTCTGTCCAGTTGATCTCTCTGAGCTAACAACAGCAATAGTCTCTTCTAAACCATCAACTTGTATGTTAGACCCAATCCCAACCAGACTGTTCAAGGAGGTTTTCCCCTTAATTGACACTTCCATATTGGATTTGATCAATCGGTCTTTGTTGACAGGATATGTACCTCAGACTTTTAAGGTTGCTGTAATTAAACCTTTACTTAAAAAACCTACTCTTGATTCAGAAGTGTTGGCTAATTATCGACCTATATCCAATCTCCCTTTTTTGTCTAAAGTTCTTGAAAAAATAGTTGCGGCTCAACTTTGTGAGCATTTAAATAGAAATAATCTGTTTGAAGAGTTTCCCTGTTAAATTCAGAATAGAATTTAAGATTCTTCTCCTCACATATAAAGCTCTTAATGACTGAGCTCCATCATATCTTAAAGATCTCATTGTACAATATTTTCCTAACAGAGCACTTTGCTCCCAAACTGCAGGTTTACTTGTTGTTCCCAGAGTTTCTAAAAGTAGAATGGGAGGTAGAGCCTTCAGTTATCAGGCCCCTCTCTTGTGGAATAAGCTGCCAGTAAATGTCCGGGAAGCAGACACCCTTTCCACTTTTAAGATTAGGCTTAAAACTTTCCTTTTTGATAAAGCTTATAGTTAGGGATGGCTCAGGTAATCCTGAAACATCCCATAGTTAAGCTGCTATAGGCTTAGACTGCTGGGGGACCTCATCTGTCACACCTTTCCTCACTTTGCTCTCTTTTTCTCCCTGTTTAATTTCTCAAATGATTTTATGTACATGTGGCATTATTGTGGTTATTAACTTGTGTTTCCCTGTTCCAACAGGTATCCTTTGAATGGTGTTATGGTGTTTTTCCCCCCTCTTTTCCCTCTTTTCTGTCTTCTCAAACCCCAGCTGGTCGAGGCGGATGGCCACCCTTCCTGGTTCTGGTTCTGACAGAGGTTTCTTCCTGGTTCTGGTTCTGCCAGAGGTTTCTTCCTGAGTCTGGTTCTGCCAGAGGTTTCTTCCTGGTTCTGGTTCTGCCAGAGGTTTCTTCCTGGTTCTGGTTCTGCCAGAGGTTTCTTCCTGGTTCTGGTTCTGCCAGAGGTTTCTTCCTGTTAAAAGGGAGTCGTTCCTTTCCACAGTCCCTCAGGCTCAGGACGGGAGATTGGACTGAAGTTTCGGTGCAATCTGTTGGTTTCCTTAGCTAGGATATTGCCTCTGCTGTGGAGAAGTAAACTGCTTCCGAGAGGGTTCTAAATTTGAGCCTCCCTGAAACAAGCTGGTGAAAAATGGTTATCTGCCTACTCACCGTTGTTTGTGTTGAAAGTGCTGATGCAGGGATCTTTCTCCATGGGGTTCCATAGTTTCACTGTTCCGTCAGCTGAGCAGGACAGGAGGCGGTTCTTGATGCCACTGTAAGCTAATCCCCACACAGCGTCACTGTGGCCGACCCATGACCCTGCCAGGATGCTGGAATCTGACAACACGAGAGGAGAGAGGAGAGAGGAGAGAGGAGAGGGCTCATGTTAATCAAACATAAAAACACATGCACTGCAGCCCTGGAACTTTCAGGAAGAGCTGCACGTGTAAACATAAATGTTTGATAATGATCCAGACATCTGCATGATAGGTTCAGAGGATCAATGAGTAGATGAGTATATATGTCCTATATATGGCCTATATGTGAGGATACTGCAACCAAATCCTCTCGAGCATAACAGCAAGTGTGTGGACGTGTGTGTTGCTGGATCATAGCCTTTTCTGTTGACCACCTGTTGGCTTCCGCTCACTCGAAGTGAGATCAGCCTAACGCTCCTTTCTCAACATGCTGGAAACACGCTGACTTTGCATCATCTGTTCTCCACCTGAATGCTATTCCAGAGTACTGTGTGAACAGAGAAACTCCAGCTGTGAAGTGCATGTGCTAACCGTGCATGTGCTAACCGTGCATGTGCTAACCGTGCACGTGCTAACCGTGCACGTGCTAACCGTGCACGTGCTAACCGTGCATGTGCTAACCGTGCATGCACGTTAGGGCTAACCCTGATCCATGTGTGAAAAGGTGGCAAAAATTCTGAATTGGAAATACAGAAAGTGAGACTGTGAAAGCATTTTTATGTCAAAATGATATAAAATGTCTACAAAATGGAAACATCATCTAAAGGTTTGGACAGTTTTACAACACGATGACACAAAGTGGGAGAACCTTCACGTGATGTGCCACATCTTTTGGGTATGTGAGCATGTTAGCAGGCAAACATACTTTGGAATATGGTGATATACTAAAAGGTTAAAACATTTTATGAATATCTTTACATGACATTTGCTGATAATGCTGGCTCTCAATGCTACAGAAGGAAAAGTGAGTACCGTAGGTGTCGTACGGGTCAACATTGGAGCAGGGGATGTTCCACCACTGGATAGTTGAGTCAATGCCACCGCTGAAACACTGTTCACCACTGGAGGTCATAGCCAGCGACAACACTGGACCGCTGAAGACACAGGGCATACAAACAGAACTGCTTTCACTGGAGCACCGGGAGGCGTCACAAACCACTTTAAAACCTTTAACACAAAATACATGATGGAAAAACCCTTCTTCCTGGTCCTGGGAGCAGATAAAGGGTGTGGAAAAGCACCAGCAGGTGTAAAACTCCCCAAAAACACAACCTCCCACAAGTTCCCCTTTGTTTGAAAGGCCCTCACTTAGCCAGAGGTACAGAAACTGAGCCACAAAGAGAGATCAGTTCCAGAACTTCAGATGAAGGAAACGGAAGTATCTCAGAAACAATTATTTATGGTTTATTTATTATATGTTTAGCAGCAGCTAACGCTAACAGCTTAGCTAATGAAGATGACGTACAGCAACTTCTAAGTAGTTACTGCTGTTCCTTCCTGAAAGATGAACATTATTGTTCCCACATTACTTTGTTAGCTGAAGCTAACGCTAACAGCTTAGCTAATGAAGATGACGTACACCAACTTCTAAGGAGTTACTGCTGTTCCTTTCTGAAAGATGAACATTATTGTTCCCACATTACTTTGTTAGCTGAAGCTTTCTAGCTGAACGGTTCCGTTCTGTAACTCAGACAACCTGCAGCTGTGTTTAAGGTGTGTTTCCAACACAACACTGGTCCTCTCCTCACTCTCGCTGTGTTAACGTTACATTATCGGCATGTTTCTGATAAAGATGGAGGTCTCCAGGTACAACTGTTTAATGAGGTTAATAAATCCAAAATGTTTAAACGCAGTAATTAACGGTTCACATGCATTACTACGAGTTACGCTGTGCACATCTCCGGCTTGGTCCATTACTGTTGATGAGAAAGCATTGTTTGCTAGCATCTGCTGCTAACTTACAGCTAACTGCTAAACTATTTCCCTCTGGGATCAATATAGTAAACTATCTGTATCTATATGCAGAGCTGGAGTGTTTCTGGTGTGGATAGAGGAGAAGCTTCAATGTGTTTGTATTTACTGCATTAAATCACACAGCAGGTCCAGGTGTTGATGGCAGGTAACCTACGTAACACACAGACGTCCTCTCTGGGAGCTCCATGACTCCGTTTCATACTGATATAATTCCACAGTTTTGTCAGAGACAGTCACTTTCTGTTCAGAAGCTTGCTTCAGTGCGTTCTTCAACAAGATGCACTGTGCTCAAACTAACAGTCAGCGAGCTTAAAGTTTTGAATTATGATCTTTTTCTCTGTTTTCTGGAGATCTTACTATAATTAAAAATATATTTTTTAACCATTTTATTACCATTTTTCTGATATTTTATCAACATATTTTGAACACTTTTGGGCAAGGACATAAAAATGTTTGATTAAATAAATAAAAATATTAAAAAAGGCATAAAAACTATAAGCAATAATGACACTGATCAGTTGTATCAGTAAGAATCTAAAGAAAAGGTCAGGATTTTTCAAACGGGATCCTACTTTTTGTAGTTTTTTTTTTAATGTAAAATATTAAAAGTATTCTGATACAAAGAATGTCATGAGTACTAACCACTACCTGAACTTCAGAGAGCCCCTTTTCAAATCAAACACATCCGTCAGTCGCATATGCAAGCACTCTTGCACTGCTGCATATTCTTATTTTGACTGTTTGCCACTCGAGTGGGTCTGTTACTCCGTGGGTCCCGACTCAAATATTCCAGGATTTAAAGTAGAACAATGTGTGGTGAGAGCTGAGATACATACACGTGACCCCTGAATGTGTAGATGGGCTCCACGTCAAAAGAGGCACTTCTGAAAAACAGTAGAAACAGATGCAGATTATTACTCAGCACACGATCATTCATAAGCAGAGAACTCATCATCTGTGTCACTCCCGCTTCTCCTCAAAGCTAAGATCTAACCTGTGTACTGTGGTGCAGAAAATCCTAAAGGCAATTCTTTACTGAGAATAAATTAACTGATGCGTCAGTGTTAAAGCTTAGCTGAACAGCATCAAAGAGATGCCATGAAGGGGAGAAAAACTGTGGGACCCGTCAGGACTGAGAGTATTCTCCTCTACAGCAGAGGGAACCCAGGACTTCACCATCTCTGGTCAGATTAGAAACAGTGTTGCTGAACATGGTGAAATCATCTGTCATAACTGGCACAATCCATTACAATCCATGGACTGAAAACAACACGTCTTTCTCCACCTCATATCCCTGCACTCTACGGTTCCCACCTGTTGCCTTTTAACCAGTTCCATGAAGTCATTGCATTGAATGGTTTCCAGGTAAAAGCTGAGCGTTATTAAAATGATTTAAAGTAAAAAACACTTTGCAGGCTGTTCTGAAACTGGCTCTCATGTGGAAATCTACATTTACCAACACCTGCAAGTAGGGCCCACATCAGCGCTTCCCAGAAGTAAAACAGAGACAAAAAGCTCAACAGCAAGTGTAAGGAGATGTTAGTCAGGTGGAACTACTGCAAAATACGAGTGTCTGAGCTAAGAGACGCAGCAAATATCCTTCTGACCGGTGGAAAGACGAGAATTCCTCTCATGAGATGTGAGATTTTTGGTTGCAATTAGAGTTTGTGAGACACAAGTGGGAATCAGTTCAACGCTGATGACTCATAAAGCTGCTGCAGTGACATCATAAAAGCAGATGGAGCCAGCTTCCAGGAAGTCCATTTGAAATATTTTATTAATTCTCAATTAGTTTAAAAGTTAAATATTGATTTTTATTTGACAAAGAAGAACTGCCGGATGAGTACATGCACTCAAACTACTGACTGCTTTTGTACTTACACTTAAGAAACTGCACTTTGATCAAGATTTGTCAAAATCTGACGTAATTTCTAAAGTACAGTAAGAGGCTGCATGTCAGCAGCTGTCAGTGTGGAAGAAGCTCTGTGAAAGTGAACGAAGGCACGAGGTGAGCTGCTGCCAGCAGGCTGCAAGGCTGAGTAAGAGCACCGTGCTGCTGTGTGACTACAACCCTACTGCTCCAGTGTGTGTGTGTGTGTGTGTGTGTGTGTGTGTGTGGCTCAGCTGTAGAGCTGCTGTGTGACTACAACCCTACTGCTCCAGTGTGTGTGTGTGTGTGTGTGTGTGTGTGTGTGTGTGTGTGTGTGGGGCTCAGCTGTAGAGCTGCTGTGTGACTACAACCCTACTGCTCCAGTGTGTGTGTGTGTGTGTGTGTGTGTGTGTGTGTGTGTGTGTGTGTGGGGGGCTCAGCTGTAGAGCTGCTGTGTGACTACAACCCTACTGCTCCAGTGTGTGTGTGTGTGTGTGTGTGTGTGTGTGTGTGTGTGTGGCTCAGCTGTAGAGCTGCTGTTGGTATACTTTTTGGCAGCAACGGTCTTGGTGAGGTTCCACAGTTTGAGGGTGTGGTCTTCAGACACGGTGACCAGGCAGGGCTCGACAGGGTGGAACGCCAGGGCTCGTACTCCATCAAAGTGGCTCCGCAGCGTGTACTTGGGGTTCCACGTCTTCCTGAATGAAGACTCCTTATTGGATGACAGCTGAGGGGATGACATGAGGACAGTGTAATTAAATTCATTAACATCAGGAAATGAATGACAGCTGGAGTCAGTTTTCTCACATTGTAGCCAAAGTCCGTTTCATCGTTGGTGACAGTGAGGTCAGCAAGGTCACCCAGACCCAGCACACTTTCCAATACGTCGTCTGAACCCCCCAATAAGAAGGACTTCCCCCCACCGGTGGGGAACGGTAGAGGTTCCGCTGCAGAGAGAGAAACTTAAATAAATGCCTTTTGCCATTTAAATCCAACAGAGAAATATTAAGCTCAGAACTTCCTCTCCTTTAGTTTTAATAATGACATGTTTCCAAAAGAAAAGAAAGTTTAAACTGAGCCTTTTTGTCACACCTTTGTTTGTTACTTTCCCTTTGAGGGCACGTGTACACGATGTTCTCCTGAGCCAGTAAGCTTCTTCCTGTCCCTCACAGTGTTGAGAAGCTGATCTCCTCTGACAGTTAGCCATCAAACTATTGATTTAGCCACTTTGATCCATCATAAATGAATAAATAAAAGACTGCAGCTGCACTGCAGCGCATCGTAACACAGCATCTGTCACACGTCCTGCTGCACCACCCTCAACAAATGGCTCTGATCATTACGTAAAGGGCACGCCTCACTCTTTCATGACAGAAACACACACCCACCAACTGCAACAAGTGCTGAACAGAACCAGCTGTGAACACGTTTCCCTCAGAGCCAGCCAACAGCGGGGAGGGATTTAACCGGCTCGCTTCAGTGAGTGTACCCACATTTTAAAAAACATGTCACTTTTGGTGTAAAACAAGTATTCGATAGATGGAATGATGGTCAAAGGACAAAGGCCCAGATGTTCGAGAGCGCCTCTGAACCGGCCGAACACACACCTGTTTTCTGTCAGTATAATCATGTTAAACAGATTTTTCTGTTTCATCTTTTACTCTACTACCACATGAGCAGTGCTGAAAGGGATAGGTGTGTGTTAGCAAGTCTGATCCTGAAAGTTCAGCAGCACAAAATGTTACATAGAAGGTCCCAGACAGGTTCAGTTGCTGTGGACTTATTCGTCTATCAATTCACAAATAACAAATCAATAAACGAGCAAATCGGTCTTGATAATCAGCCCAATCTGAATGTGGTGATATGCATGTGTGTTGCTCGGCAACCGATATGCTACACTGTTTGAAGAAAGACTGTCAGTGAAAGTAAGATGTCCAACATTTCTACAGTTAGGAAGCAGGAGTCTGAAGCACAAGACCAGCTGTCCAGAAATTCAGATCTTTTAAATCCATGAGGGTCTGACATGCCATCTTTGTCAGATTCTTAGTTTTGGAGCAGTAAATGGAAGGCAGGAGGACTGAGCATCTCACCCCACTCTGTTCCGTCTCCCGAACTACGAGCTTCACCGGCCCCTTCTCCATCCTCCGCTGTCACCAAGAAGTCAAATTCTTTCAGGGCCTCCTCTGTGTCAGCATCATCCTCTGATGCTAAGCCCTCGTTTCCAACCTAAAAGAGGAGAGGAGACAGAAATAATGCTGCAGCCAGAGTTCTGATGAGATCTAACAGCAGAGGTCATGTTTCTACAGTTTTAGCTTCTCCTCATTGGCTCCCTGTTAAATTCAGGTGAGCCTGAAACATCCCATAGTTCTGCTGCTATAGGCCCAGCCTGCTGGGGGAGCTCCCATGATGCACCTCTCCTCCCTCTGACATCATTGCTGTCATTAACTTGTGTTTCTCTCTCTCAGCAGGTGTCTCTGGCCTGGTGTTACGCTGCTTGTTGTCCCCTCTTTCCTGTCCTCTCAGCCCCAGCTGGTCCAGGCAGATGGACCCTTCTAATGTGCAACTGAATTCATTTGATTTGAATCCAGTTGGACTGTAATTGGCTTGAACTGGATTGCTTTGAGATGACGTTGTGATTTGGTGCTATAGGAATAAAACTGAACTGAAGTGAAGAGAAGAGAAAAACAAAAAGAAAAACTGTGGAAGGGAGGAGAGAAGAAGGCGAGGGGGACAAAACGTGTGGATGCAGCGGTGTAGAAAGGGCTGTCAGCTGCTGACATACCCTGGTCTTGTGTTTTTTGGCTCGGTGGTGTTTGTCGGTGCCGACATCATTCATCAGGTCTCCCTCCTCGTCCTCATCCTCATCGCTGTCCTCTGCGTTCTCCAGAAAGTTGAAGGTCTCTAGATCGTCACTTGGAATCCTGCACACACACACACAATAACAAAGTGTTTCTGTACGTAAGTGGAGTAGAAACACGGTGTGTTTAAATGCTGCAACAGTCGCCCTGTGACAGCTACAGTCGGGTCAGCTCCACGCTCCTGAGGGTGAAACTCTGATGTGAGCTGGGCCAAGGCCACGGGTTGAGTGCTAACCTTTTGCTGTCTTTGCAACGCTCTGTCCCATTGATCAAGTGCTGCAGGTTTTTGTTCTCCACAGCTCCGTTCTGCTCAGAACCTGACAGCCCAAGCAGAGAGCGAACCCTTTGAGTCCGTACGTCCAGAATAGTGTCTGTATAACCGACTTCCTGCAGGTACCTGAACACAACACAAACAGCGTGGCATCAGAGGAAACTGGAGCAACTGTGGCAGTTCTAACACGCACTGCTTTTCAATAAGAAATAATCATAAAACAACAAAGCAGTTGGGAGAAACCAACAAAAATGGAATTCAACTTTTATATATTCGACTGCGGTGAGGTTATTAAGATTAAGACGTGGAAATTTGGGCTTTACGGTACAAACTCGTAAAGCGCATGAGTCAGATCTTAGATTCTTACTGTCTGAGTAGCTGCCGTCCTTGTTTCCATGTGAGCTGACTGTTGGTCGGAACGGCAGAGACCTCCGACTCTTTGGTGTCTAAAGGACAAAGACAGAAATGCTGACTAATGAAGCACCACCTCAGAAACAGCTCAAAAGACCCATACATGAAGGCTAACTACTGGCTTTTTGCTGTTCTCTTCAAAACTATGAAGAAAGAATGATGAAAGAAGGAAAAAATGTAGATAAAATGAAATATAAACTCATTGAAAGTATGCACCTCCATGCACGAGGTCTTTGCCACCTTCCAAAACGATGTGTGAACCACAGACATTAAGATGTGGCCTAAAGTCCTGATATTTCCCAGTTCACCTGTTGTATGCCGTCAGAGTTCATGGAGGAACGCCCCAAAGACTGTGGGCCCTGATGAAATGATGCAGGCCACTGTGCAGCGGTGTTACATCTGAGCAAAGCTGTGGCTCATGACACAGTTTCCCCCCCACTGACCTTAATTTATCACTTTTCTTTTTAGATAATTCATCTGTGGTCATAAATCCAGCTGTTTCCTCTAGAATTAGCTTTCACTATCATGAAAAAATACATTAAACATGCCTGTTTTTTTTTTTTTTAAATAAAGACATTCAAATATTTATTGATATAGACCGTTTTGACACATTAAAACAGCCAGTTTTCCATAAACAATGGAAGAGAAGGGAGTCTGAATGTGAAGACCAGCAGGAAGTGTGACTGAGGAGCAGAGACGGGACATTAAAGGGATGCCTCTGCTCTACTCGATGAATCTGTGGTACAAAAGGTCAGAGAAGATCTGCCTACCTGATTCAAAGCTTGGCATCTTCATTTCTCCTTGGTTCAACTCTGTTCCATATTTTAACTTGTGATATTTTGCTCTGAGGAGGACAGAACAGAGCAGAAACATTTAAACTTTCATTTCCAGGTGTGTGCCTCGGCACAGCAGCAACTGTGGCTTAAAAAGACTACATGACACAGATTTAGTCACATTACTCTGCTGAACATCAGACACCAAACTCACCACAACACACACATTATGTAAATCAGAGACCAAACTCACCACAACACACACATTATGTAAATCAGAGACCAAACTCACCACAACACACACATTATGTAAATCAGAGACCAAACTCACCACAACACACACATTATGTAAATCAGAGACCAAACTCACCACAACACACACATTATGTAAATCAGAGACATACAGCTGACTTCATGTGGAAGATAGACGGAGAATAAAACACTTCTCACCACCTTAAAGGTGATTTGAGCCACGATCTGTGAACAGTAATGCCTAAAACATGCTAAATGCTGCATTTTGATGAGCTACTGCTGTGTGTCTGACAGAGGAAGAAGGCTCCGCTACAGGATCCATCGTCTTGTGCAAATTTCACTTTTCAATGAGTCAACATCCCTTTTATGACTGCTGTCAGCGTGTCACCAGTAAGAAAATCTCAGAAACGCCATCAGCACAAAAGGCTGTTTGTCACACAAATAATCATTCTGGCTTTGACACACAGCAGTAATAAAGGTGTTATTAACCACACTCATTCTAATTGAGATTTTTAGGCCTAAACTTGGGTCTTTTTATGGATGTAGCTCAGGAAAGAGATGAAATGTACACGCGCTGCGTTAACCATCTCAGCGCTGAATTCCATTTGGTTTGTCGGCACACAACTTTCCCTTCTGAGTCTTTGTTTCTGACACACAGCTACATACTGAGTTCATTCAGTATTTGATCAGGATTCCTGCTCGAGCAAACTTAATCCTCTTCAAAGAACACCTGCGGTGTTGCTCCTCCCTCTTTGCAGATCATTTAGGCTGCTGCGATGACATTTGCTGTAATTTGGTGCTACATATAAATAAAATTTAACTGAACTGGATTATTGTGTTCAACAAATGTTTATTAGCTTAACTGAAACTTTAAGGGAACACACACACAAGTTTGTACAAGTTACCAGTGTGATTTAAAGTTCTGACATCTCAGGAAAGAGTGAGGGAAGTCTCTTACCTTTCCTGCTTTAAAGCGTATTCTAACATTTTAATTCTTCTAACGAGGTCGTTCTTCAGGTTCTCCTGGCCCTTCCTCTCCCCCTGCAGAAACGCTATTCTGGCCTGGAGAGACACAAAAAGGAAAGAGGATTCAAGCCACAGAGTCACACCAGGGTAACAGCGAGGAAAGTTTCTGATGAGCTTCTGGAATTGGAATTAAATCACAGGACAAAAAGAGCCTGACTCTTAACTGAAGAAGTTTCCCAGAAACAAGCAGTCAGAGTCAGCCTGTGGACACCAGAGCCGAGCGGCATCATTCAAAGTCTCCACCTCTGGACTCAGCTTCATCTGAGAGCACAGAGGAGGCGCAGTGTGTGGGATTTTAACAGGTAACGTTCAGAGAAATCCGGCAGTAATCTCAGTGTTACTGCAGTTTAATACTGCAGAAAGCAGACATGCTGATGTTTCTGAAGGAAACTGCAGAGTGAAAAGTATCCTCAGTGTGGAGGATGGTGTTAGACACCAACCTGGCACCTGTTTGCAACGGTTTTGCTCTGGAAATTATTTGATATTAATTTTTTCTGTAAGAAAACTGCTTGGACTGGAAAAATACTGAGCTGACAAATAAAACTGAAGATTAGTGCTGTTATGTGTGATGTCATTTCCTTTCTGTTAGAATTGATATTATAAAATTGGTATAGAATAAAAAGTATCGCTCAGGAACCGGTATCGAAGTGAAGGTACCGGTATGGAACATTTTGATCGATACCCAGCCCTAGTTATACGTGACGAATGACTGCAATAGTGAGAAGACCAAGAAACCAATTCAACACACATCTGTCACCTTCTTTTCTCCAAATAAAACAACACTTTGATCACTGCGTACTACAGAAACTGAGGAGAGCACCTGATAATCATGACTGATGGGAGAAAAACGCCGCCTTCAGCTAACCCTGACCCCAGCTAGCAGCTGGAAGCAGTCTTTGCAGCGTGTTGAAGCCTGACAACCTGAGGAGGAGACGCGTGACTTTTCAGTCTGCAGAAGCAGGTGAGACATGACAGCACAGAAAACCAGATCTCAGACTGGACATAACAACAAATCAGTGAAACTACAGCAGAGCCCGGTCAAAGAGAGGCCAACATACACCTGCTCCATCAGGTTAAAACACAAAAAAAAAAACAGTCCTTCCAACCAACAGCAGCACAACACTTCAACTTTTCTTTAATCTTTTTTTCCAGGGAATTTTGCATCAGCTCCTTTTTGTCCTCAGTGTTTGTAAAACACTTTAATTACTTTGGAATAAAGTTTGACAGAATTTGTGAATTTGAATTTGCAAATTCTCAGATATGTTACAACTTACTTACAGGTACTTTTTTAGTGCTACCTTAAGCCAAGGTAACAAGAGAGCCAAGTCAATCCTAAAAGGCAACGTGGAGACCGCTCCAGCTGGACCGCTGATTGGCTGCCACCTGCGATTGTGCACAGCAAAATGTCTCTGCCTGTCTGAAAGTCCAGCGCACAATTTACAACAGAGATGGAAATCTCCTTTGTGTGCTTGGATGATATAAATATTGATGATATACGTTTACCAAATGCAAGTATGAATTTAAACATTCTGGGTTTTTCTGGGTTGATGGGAGTCTCTAGCACTCAAAAGCTTTTTAAACCCTTCTAAACTCACAAACTCATTCAGTCTACAAACCACTCCATATACCAGTCTGGGTTAACCAGTCTACTCCTCCTTATATTCCTCATCTGTAGATCACTTTGGATGGAAGCATGAGCGAAGGCGATGTGATGTGATGAATGCACACAAAGCAAAGCAGTGTGGCGCTGCAGATGAACAGCTGATCATGCCTGTTGAGGAGAAACCGTCTGAGACGGAAAACAAACCATGGCAGAAGTCTGATGAAGTGATGGAAAAACACCATTAGAATCAGTTTCTTTTGTTTGGATAACCTGCTCTGTTGAAGGAAAGAAAGAGAAAAGGACCGTCTGGTCTTCTTCATTAAAGGAAAGAAAGCCTTTCCCATGTTTTTCAGTCAGTGTTTGTGAGATCACACTCACCACCTTTAGTGTACAGCAGAAACTCAAATGATGATGTAAAGACTAGTTTGCAGGAAAACAAGACAAATGCTGACAAATAGCTGACGCTATCACGCTTTACACTAAGACCTACTGCATCACTTCCTGTTACCTTGTTTGTGTGGAACTTACTGCTCCTCATGGACTATTAAAAGAATTAAAATCATGCAATACTTCTTAATAAGTTACATGTTTTTGCACAATTACTCCATCATGTTCTTGTTCTATTCTAACACTCACTCTAGTCTTTATTTTTCAGTTTTTAGCGGTGTGTAGCGGGTTCTCTAGCTTAGCATGGCTACCAGTTCTCTTCCTCCATCTCCTGCTTTCACCTGCTCCGTGTGTCAGATGTTTAGTTACTCCTCTGCCTCCTTTAGTCAGTGCGGTTACATGAGGGCCACCGGATCAGATCAATGGCTAAATTACAATAAGATTGAGTTATTCAGCTCTGGTTCCCAGAGTTTCTAAAAGCAGAATGGGAGGCAGAGCCTTCAGTTATCAGGCCCCTAAAAGCAGAATGGGAGGCAGAGCCTTCAGTTATCAGGCCCCTAAAAGCAGAATGGGAGGCAGAGCCTTCAGTTATCAGGCCCCTCTCTGTGGAACCAGCTGCCAGTTTGGCTTCAGGAAGCAGATACCCTCTCTTACCTTATCTTTAGGCTTAAAACTTTCCTTTTTGATAAAGCTTATAGTTAGGGATGGCTCAGGTGAGCCTGAAACATCCCATAGTTAAGCTGCTACAGCGGTACATATTTTAACAATAGTTACAACAACAACAACAAAAAAAAAAAAAGATGAGAACAGAGTTTGATGGTCTTGTTTTTTTACCCCAACAAAGAGAAATAGCTGGTGCAGATGCTCCCATTAGGTCTCCCATTCTTCTGCAGCTGCATTAGTGCGACACCTAGTGGCTTTTAGGTGATACATCGGCCCTTTAAGACTGAAGTCATATGACTTCTCAGTGTGCCTGATTAACTTGAATCAAGAGCTCCTTCGGGAGATGAGTGAGGTCAGAACACCTGGGTGATGATGACAGTGAAAGAGCATGAAGGGGTGTGTATGTATGTATATATATACATGAGTAGTGAGGTCATCCACCCAAATTTACAGAGCGAGCAGATCAGACCCGACTGTAAAAGGGGGTGAGTCATCAGGGGCATTCCCCTGAACAACTGAATCATTTACACACAAACACACACATTTGTCCTTCCAGCTAAATGAGGACCCTTGCTGACCGGTTTCTGAGCCTCCTTCTTCTACGATTCTCACTACCAGTCCAATCTCAAACGGCCCTTTTAAGGTGAAGGAGCAGCCCATACAGCCCCACAGTCCTGACATGTCTTTTCTATAGAAACACAGCAAGATACACAACAAAAAGTCACGAGACAAGCACTAAGAGACAGAACACGCACGGCCAGTACCAGATTTACACTGTAAATCATTACAGCTGTTTTCTAACCAACTAATAAACAGTAAAACAACAACAACATCATCTCTTTATTTTGTGACTGAGATTAAGTTTAAGCTTAGCTGCTGTGTGTGTATTGCAGCTATTTTGAGCCTTTCTACTTTTAGCATTCAGCTGGGATTGAGCCGTCAGCGCAGGGCCCAGTAGGCCAGGCTGGCTAATTACAGCCTCCTGTTCCACAGCCCTGCCCCCTTTACAAGTCCACCAGTCAATGGCACTTCCACAACTACTGCCAGAAATGCCAGGTGAACGGGACACATTTGACTGGACCTGCAACACATGGTGTCCAGTCCGACTTCTTAAGCAGCGCTTAAACCCAAACAGAAAAAATAAGCGGACCGGTCCTCTGTCGCGGCAGACCGGTCCTCCGTCGCTGCGGACCGGTCCTCCGTCGCTGCGGACCGGTCCTCTGTCACGGAGGACCGGTCAGCCGTGACGGAGGTCCCCTGTCACTGCAATGAGCGATACTCTGCAGCTCGTTCATTTTAAGGAAAGCAGGTCCCCTCAAAATGTTCATCGATCACCAACAAATGTAGTCATGATGTAAAAAAAAAAAAAAAACATGTAGAAAAGCTCCTAAAAGATGGAGAAAGATCCACCTCAATTAAGTTCACTAAGATGGAGAATCTACAGATCGGGAGTCAACTTTCCCTTCAGCTCAGTTCCAGACTACACAAATCAGATGGACTGACATTATTAAAACATTTAATTAATATTTTCATCATTACGCTCTTAATCTCAACTAGAATTTGAACTAAACAAAACCATATCAACAAAATTACACAGTAAACAGCCGTTATAACAGTGTAATACTGTAGAATTAAAAGCGGAACAATTAAAACAACATGAAGTGCCGTCTTTAAGACGTGAGGATTTGGGCATTTATAAAACCTGCCTGTACACGTCAGGAATGACAGTTGAGCAAATGAGGCGTTGCCCCCCCTCCTTTCATTTTAATACTATCAGAATCACCGTGTGAAGTTGCTGTAACTGGTACCAACTACAATGACATGGTTCTATCCGGCACTTTTGTGAAGAACGTTGATAAAGAAGTGTTCTTTCGTTAGGAAGCAGGTTGGTAAAACCCGGTGAAAGCCTACAGTTATGCTGCTAGCTGCATTAGAACAGCTGGACTGACCTTAAAACTGATGCAGCCACTGAGTAATCAGTAATCTTGTTGTAAACCTCATGAGTGCTGACACTTTCTCTGACTGCATGAAGGGTCCCAGTACCTGTCCCAGACCCCCAGACACTTAAACTCAATCATCTTTCAACAGATAAGTCCCCAAAGAAGTTGGTAACTGAAGTCCATTCCAACCTAAACAAGCTATAAACAGTAATTATTCCTTAAATATTCAGCAGTGACGACAGCGGTGTGGGTTAGACTGCCACGTTCCCAGCCTGTGGTAATTAACCAGTTACTACCTGCCTCGCAGGTGAGAAGCACTCTGACCCCACCATGCCATGCCCTCACTGTTTCTACATGTGACACCGGCGGGCAAAGAAGGGTACATCTGGGGCACATCTGTCCAGCCAAATCTGTACGAACTGCCTTTGTCGTTTCATTTTGTTCGTTTAATTTCATTTTTCTTTGTTAGAAGAAGAGTTTAAAAACAGACTTTGCCAGTTGCTGATGGTGAGTGTTTAAGCCTGTAAATCCCACAGAGTCTTCCTGATTCTCAATGATTTCTTGATTGTTCTGGGTGAGACTTTCCATGTCCCCGAACACGGAGTGTAGATGCGGGCAAACGTTAATGTGGAGCCCGCCGCAGGGTGTCGGGGCTACGGTTACAGACCTCACTGGAACAACAAGTACACAGTTTAACTTGAGCTAAAAACTGTCAAAAGGAAGAAAAAAAGACCTCTGCATCAGTAATCCACTGTGGAACAACTGGTGCAACTTAAGTATATGTGACAGCTCACCAGTCTAAAGTGAGGGTTCAGATTGTTGCATCCCCACAGAACATGTTTCTGATGGGAATAACGATTATTCAGTGAACTTACAGCTGTTGGATCAAATGTGCAACGCTCTCGGATGCTGCTGCATTAGCCCTACATTGCTTCAGGGATTTTGTGACTTTAGGAGAAAAACTGGGAAATGCTGAAGTTCAGCAAAGCCCTTTACAACAACTTTCTCACTTACTCATTCAGACAAACACTCTTCTTATATATTTGCACTGTATATGCAGTGATTATTCCTAAAAATAACCCACCAATCACATGCGAGTGTGTATTTAGGATTATCAGCTTCGACTTTTCTCCAGCATAGATTATATTTCAAAGAAACCTTGCAGCCTGACAGAATATGCAAGTATGAGGAACTGATCATCTTCCAATAAAAATATATGGATCTGTTGCTGAAAATGTTCAGAAATGGGTCATGGATCAGTTCCATGAAGTAAAGGTCGAATTCTGAGGAAGTCATGTGACCGTATCAGGACAAAGTCTTATGTCATCCATACCTCTTCAACAGTAACCAGACCCCTTTTATTTCTAATGATTTTACCCGGCGTAGTCACCTGCTGTGATGTGTGTGTGAGCCTGTGGTGCGACACGAGAAAAGGTGCCGGTATTCGGCCAGTTTTTAAATCGTATCCATATAATTCTATACGAAGGATACGGTTATTCTTTACCAACAGACCTCGAATCACACCAACAGGCCCATTTCTCCTCTTCCTGACTATCACACGACTTCAGGTGCTCCCTCTCTCCCTGCGTTGGAGAGGGTGGTCTTACTGAAGCAGTATCCCACCATATCGCGTGGACGTGCTCCCTATCGCGACCGTGGAGCAGGACGGCTTCATACAGCTGCTCAAAACCCTTGACCCAACATATCAGTTACAGTGTTGAAATGACTTTGCCAGAGAAGTACTGCCAGAGCGTAGACGGACGTGAGAGAGAGCCCACCGCTTGGCTGCCGAAGGTGTCTCACTTTGCACTGACGCCTGACATGTGGTGCAGCAACAGGACCTGGAAGCCTTTCTGTTAGTCCGTTACAGGGAAAAATATTGAGATATATATCACCATTTAGCCCAAAAATATGGAGATATGATTTGGGTTCAATGCCGCCCTATTGTGCAGTTTTAAAGCAGTATTATTGGTTATTGTTCTGAAGCCAACCACAGTGAACTAATACTGAGCTTTTCTTGCCTTAAAGTTGCTGGATTATGGCTGGTTTTCCTCCATCAGTGGAGATGTTCGTGCTCCCATTAGTGGACAGTGCAGCTCTTTTCTTTTAAATCACCACTACTACACACAAGAATAAACTCATTTGACACTGGGTTGTCAACTGTAAGTTTTTTTTTTTTTATCATATCCCTTCTTAAACTACTCTGAAAACAGAGAGTGTCTGTGAGAGTCAGTTTCAGGCCTATCCTTTAAACCTAACATTAGCCACACAGCTAACTGTGCTAACGTGACAGACGAGAACAACTCAAAGTACTTCTATTCTCCTTTTTCACTCTGATTAACATCTAATCAGCAACTTTAAACTTTTAACGTCACAACGGAAGGACAAACAGACAAGCCTGCCACAGAGGCAACAACAACGCGGATCCACCAGAATTAGCTGACAACACATCTTTGGCAGCGATGTGTAGCCAGCAGCTAACTCCGTGTTGATGCTGTTAACTCAGCGGGCAGATCCCAAAGCTTCAGGCTGGTTAAACGTCCCCCAGTCCTTCTCTAAAATGCCATTTAGACACTAAATGCTCACTTCTACAACCCACCGCCCCCTCCTGTTATTGGCAGTGTGGGTTTGGTGTAGCCGTGTCAGTGCTAAGCTAAGCGACTAACCTGGAGCTCAGCCCTCTCAACTTCCCAGTGTGCCCTCTCCATTTCGAACCGGGCCCACTCGTGCTGGATGTAGTGCAGGATTCCGGGAATGGTGTACTGCTGTTGCGGCCGGGGCAAGTCGTCTGTCTGCTGCGGCACCATGACTGCTCCGACAGAAGGATTAGGGCTACTGATGCTCCCCTGCTGCTGTTGCTGCGGTTGTCGTGGAGCGGCCGCTCCTCCTCCTCCTCCTCCTCCTCCGCCAGGGTGCTCGTCCATGTTTTTTTTCTTTTCGTATGATTGTTTCTAATGTTTGTTTAAAAAAAAATCGATTTATGTTTTAAAAAAGAAAACTCGAAGGATCGCTGTACCTCCGCTTGGTGCCTATCGCGCAGGCACCGCCGCGGTGCGAGAAGCTGGCTGCCCCGAACTGCTTCAGCGACTGCGGCTATGTGAACGCTCTGTTTACGTGTGGGTCTAACCGGCCGCCATCATCGCTCTCTGGATGTGATAGTCACGATGGGAGAATCCAACCGCGCTGCATGATGGGGCATCCATCTTCCTTCGCAATCCGTATTAAAGTGAGTCGGAGGCTGGAAGGAAGTGGGTAGGACGCTTTACTGTGATTGGTGGTAAGGGTAACACACACATACACGCGCGCGCACGCGCGCACGCAGATGCACAGGTAATTCTCTTGAGGTATGGAAATTATTAAATACAATGAAGTGGGTAATAATTTTCAAAATAGGCTGGCTATGACAAAAAGAAGCAGTTCCTGCGTTTCCTACTTATGTTCATAAAGAGAGAATAGATCACTGGCATAAGCTTACTTTAAAAGATTATCGTGATTGTCAGTCAACAGGGGAGGGAGAATTAAATAAGGCAGCATGGTTTTTTAACCTTTAGATTAAAGAAGATGGAATAGACTTCGACTTAGAAAACTTTAATGTCCCCGAGAGGCAATTTGTTTTACAGTACAATCATTGACATATAACCTATAAACAGACATTGAACCAGACATTTACAGCACTATATGTCTAACACATAAACACACACACATCAGTTAAATATAGTACACTAAAATAGAGCATATTGCCCTTCCCTACCAAGCCTAATGTCAGAAATAAATCTACAGCCCTATTTATCTAATAACATGTATTTCAAGTACAGTAAGAAGGATATTGCACTTCCCTAGAAGGCCTAAAAAACATAAATAGGTAAGAACTACTGTGCAGTGCTACAAATATCTAGATCAACAGCACTATTTATGCAATACGTAACATACACACATCAGTAATCAAATACAGTCAGAACTATATTGCACTTCCCTAGAAGCCTATGTGTCATAAATAAATAAAACTGCTATGGAGTGCTACTAATATTGTTCTAGTCGTACTTCCCCCCGCATCTTATTTAATTGGGTTATTGCCATTGGAATGAAAGAGTTTTTTGCTCGGTTGGTCCTGACTTTAGGGTATCTGTATCTATGAGGGAGTGGCATGAATTCCACTGAAAGTGGATGGGTTGTGTCCATGCGAACCCTGTCTGCCTTCTGTTGGTATCTGGTCAGATATAGTTGAATACTTAATAATCTGATTATATTGATTACAGTTACAATGAAAATTAATTCTATGCAGAATTGCTAAAAGGGTAAGAATTTGCCAGAGACACCTAATCAGTAACAGGCTAAATATGTTTTGACCTTCATTCATTAAAACGTTAAGACTCGTTTATGAAAATAATGTAGCTACAGTTCACAGTGTTCAATCATGTTTGTACAGTAACTTCCAATATAACAGCAGTTACATATGGATGAGATTAATTCAATAGATAAATGTAATATCAAACAGTGTTTTATAGATAAGACTGTGGGAGGAAATTTATTGACATTTCACTTATTTTTAAAGTTTTATTTACGCAGTCAAAGTCAACAGCCTTTAGACCACCTACTTGTTAATCTTTGACCACATGGGCTTCAAAGTACTGACGTTTTATTTAACTCTAACCCAAATATCGTCAAAGTTTACATGAATCACACTCCCATGTCAACTGCAGGGAGTTTGAAAGAAAATCTAGTGTCAAATCCTGGAAAACAGAAGCAGTGTTGTTTTCAGATCATTCAACAGTGCAGTGCAGAGCAACTCAGTGGGTCATAGGAGTTGGACCACCCAGTCTACATGTGGTTTGTGGACTCAGAGAAGGCATGGTGGTTTCTGTGGAGGGTGATGAGGGAGCACGGAGTTTTGGAGTTGCTGTTGGAAGCTATTGGGTCCCTGTTTAACCAAAGCTGTATCCTCGTCCTCGGCACACAATCACACCCGTTTACATTGCATGCGAGGGCTAACCCTAACCCTAACCCTAAGCCTAACCCCCAAGGCATATGGGAAGAGGTGGGCGTGATGGTTTGCAAACATTAGGGTTGCATCTCTGCTCTTGCTGGACGGTGTGGGTCATCACACATTGGGTGGTTCATAACTGAGTTTGAAGCGTTCATGATGTCAACCCCTCCAAATTGGAGGTTAAGGTTATCAACAGTGAAAAGTGTGTCTTTCTACAGGCAGGTCGTAAAAGTGTCCCTGACCTGAATATTTTTTACACACCCTGTGTAATCATTTTTGCCCTGGGAATGCCTTGTGATCTGACAGGAGGACGTAGAGAGTGTTGTTGCAGAGAGGGATATCTACGTTTCCTCCTGGCCCTGTTACTTTTATGTTTCTGTTTCTGTATTTAGCAGACGCTTTTATCCAAAGCGACTTACAAATGAAGATATAACAAGCTATATAAAAAGCTCACAATAAACTACAAAAAAGGAACCCACTCGTCCTGTGACAGAGGTGACAAAAAGTAACTTTTAAGTTGTAGTGTGTTTCTCCATCATTTCGATGACGTAGAAATGTGGACCCTACCGTGGACCCCTCCGCTGTAGCCTGACGTGCACCTCCAAAAAATTCTAACAACATGTCGCATGTCATTTGTTCATCCACTGGTTGTGAATACACTGATGTGAATTTACAACCAGTGTTGTAAATTCACCCGTTCCCAGCCTCAGCCGGTCGTACAGACCACTTCCGCAAACGTCTTCTCTGTCACCTGCGCTTCAACATTTGCAATTTAAACATTTGTTCTTCAGTATTGATGAACTCCAACTGCAAATACAGCTGCTCCACCTCGGTTTCCATTGTTTACTGTTGTTAACTGTAACCGGAAGAAAAAGCAAGGATTCGGCTATAACCCCTGAAATCACACAAACATGCAGCCACACCCCCCTAGCGGCATGGTGAATTGCAGAGCAACGTGTTCCCTTGACGCAGAACTTCGAATGCTCAATGACGACGTCACATAGGCATCATCAACGTTACGGAAGACTATAAAATCAAGCTTGAGACCCAATTGTCCTGAAGTCAGATTGGGGAGGCTGGGCAGAAGGACTAACTATCTTTTACCAGCCTGACCAACCAGAAGTAGTCCAAGCTAAAGAAGGGCTACTTGGAGACTGACATGATCAAAGTGGTGATGAAAGCAATAACCCAGGACCTGCACTGTAGAGATTTGCTGGAAGTTAAGCAGGAGCTCACACTTATCACATTAAGAACCATACTGAGAGGACCATACAAAATGGACTCATGTGATCTGCTTCATAGATTAATGAACATATCCCAAGACCCCAAACATCAGCTCAAGAGCTCCTGTTCTGAGCAACAGAGTTTAGAGAGATATTTCTCTGGAAGTCTGGTGATGAGACAGAGGGAGAGCAGTTCAGCCCAGTCTTAATCCAAGGTAAGTTCCTGCACTCATTAGAGACTGGTCTGCGTCGTGAAGCAGTGAAGTTTCAGCTGACATATCACCTTAGTCACCCAAAGTGCTTTGGATAAATTAAATGCACACAGAGCAACAGTCAAACATCATTCACTTGCCTCTGAACAGTGGGACAGACATAGAAAGCAGGGACCGAATACAAGGTCAGATCGAGAGGCTGCTAAATTGATTGATGACCTCAAGGCTACTCTATTGGTCACGAGTTGTGGGTAGTGACCGAAAGAACGAGATCGCGAATACAAGCGAAATAGGTTTCCTCCGCAGGGTGTCTGGGCTCTCCCTTAGAGATAGGGTGAGAAGCTCAGTCATCCGGGAGGGGCTCAGAGTAGAACCGCTGCTCCTCCGCATTGAGAGGAGTCAGATGAGGTGGCATCTGGTTAGGATGCCCCCTGGACGCCTCCCTGGTGAGGTCTTCCGGGCACGTCCCACTGGGAGGAGACCCCGGGGAAGACCCAGGACACGTTGGAGAGACTATGTCTCTCGGCTGGCCTGGGAACGCCTCGGGGTACCCCCGGAAGAGTTGGAGAAAGTGGCCGGGGACACGGAGTCTGGGTCGCCCCCGCGACCCGACCCTCGGATAAGCGGCAGATGATGGATGGATGGGCCTCAAGGCTGATGTTCTTGAAATGAAGAAAATGGGAGACATTAGAGGCAACAACGTCAAGCCAAGTACAGGCACCCAGCCATCACTCGCTGCAAGGTGGATCAGAGGGTGCTACATATGTAGAGACCCTCAGGTCTCACATGTAGACACTGCAATTGCTGTAGACAAGACAGATATCTCTCACATGGGTGAAGGCAGAACCGGTTCACTCAGGGAAGTGGGAGTGAGCTGCTGAGCCAGGACCCACAGTAACCCACCCACTCTCCAGGTCCTAAACCTGGAATTTTCCCTGAAAATGCATTGTCACCATCACAATAACTACCAAGTGACGACACACATAGTCTCTCTGCCACCCCACAGTCAAATAGCTGCAAGCTCAGAAGCAACATACCAACAAGCTATGTGCCCTCACAATGGCAAACCAAGCTCATCACTCCCATTGGGAGAATGGTCCAGTGCCACCTAAATAACATACAGTTGAGGCTCTCTGGGACACTGGAGCTCAGGGAAGTCTTATAAACAATGTCTGGAAAAAACATCACCTTCTGCACAGCACTGTCAGTTCACTTTCTGAGTTTTTGGGAGCAGAACCACTCTTAGAACTGGCTGCAAATGGAAGTGAAGTTTTTTCCAAGTGTTGCCTCACAGCTGCCCGAGGGTCTGGTCATACAAGACCTTCCCTCACTGAGGGAACTGTGATGTAACTTTAATCCCTCGTACCATTCTGGGACACCTGAAATAAATAAAAGCAGTGTATCCCATTAAAGTCAAGTCCTTAAGTGAGACAGCTGAGCAAACGCTGTGCTGCATCCCATTCCACTGAATTTGGTAACGAGCCACCCACAGCACAGCCACAAGCAATTTCAGTGGGATCCTCCAGTTAAGTTAGGTCATCTCAATGAAGACTAGCAGCAGATAGTGAGACAATTTTAAAAAGAGGAATGTCATGCTTTTGCGTATGATGACAAGGATTCATTCCCACCTTAAGCATGCATAACACATTGTATGACCTGGTCGAAATACCTATATATCAGTGCCAAAACCCCTGCACCAAGAGGTCAAAGAATATCTCCAAGATCTGCTGAACTGTGGGTGGATTTCAGAATCAAGGTCACCTTACCCCTCTCCGATTGTCTATGTCAGAAAAAATTCAGATAAATTGAGGCTATGTATCAAACAGGCACCCAATTCCCAGAATCCAAGATATGCCCGCCTCTCTGCATAGTGGCTAATGGTTTTCAGTCCTTGATCAGGGCAAAGCATTTCACTGGGGGTTTCTGAACCTTGGGAGCCGCCCTCTCACAGCTTTCAAAACACTTTGGGGATTGTACCAGTGAAACCGCATACCCTTTGGTCTCAGTTTAGCTCCAGAAAAGTTCCAAAGAAGCATGGAGGACTGTCTGATGGGCCTTCATGAAGTCATCTGCAAGCCATATTTGGATGACAACCTTGTCTGTTCAACTTTATTTGACAGTCATGTGGACCACATATGTGCTGTCCTACAGAGATACCAAAAACATGGTGTTAACCTCAGTTCCTACAAATGTGATGTCTTCAAGGTGAAAATGTGTTTGGGCGGATGGTGACAGGAGGAGTGTATACCATGGAACCAAATGAGATTGTTCCTGTTCATGCACTTAAAAACAGACCACCGTCCACAGTGGGAAAGTTGAGCAGAATCCTTGCTTTCCTCTCCGACTACAGGATCTACATCCCAGAATTTTCTTAAGTGGCAAAGCCATTGTACCAGCTCCTGGTCCTGCGTCAAGACAGAACCTGCATCAAAAAAAAAAAAAGGGCTAGTACAAAACATCTGGGCAGGGCACCACCCAGCACATCTATCACTTAGACTCAGAGACACCAGAATGCTCTGAACTAATTGGTTGACTGCCTAACAGAGCCACCTGTCCTTGGCAACCCTGATTTTGCTGAGCCATTCATACTCCACTGTGATGCCTCACCAGGGGGCCTGGAGGTGGTGTTATACTAGAAACAATAAGGCAGGATGAAAGTGACGGCATATGGTTCACGCACATTAACACCCCTTGAAAAATATTACTATATGTATTCAAGAAAACTGGAATTCTTGTCCTTAAAGTGGTCAATTTGTAAATGCTTCTGAGACTATCTTTCGTATGCCCCACAATTTGTTGTCTACTCGAACAATAACCCCCTAACATATGTCCTCACAACAACAAAAGTGGAAGCAACATGCCATCGCTGGGCGGGCGAATTGGCTTACTTTAACTTTATCATCAGATATTGGCCAGGCACAAAGAATGCAAATGCTGATGCCTTATCCAGGTTACCTCTTGACATTAACCAGTATATTGCTCAGTCTACAGCGGAGGTGAAGCAGGATGTAATCAGGGCTGCTATGGGGGGGGGGGGGGGGTGCTCTTTGTGAAACCACTGTAGTAAGCCAGAACACCATCAGCTTAGTACAAGACTCCACATCAGCTGACATCAGCTGAAAAGTCTCTCTCACCAGAGGAAATCAAAGAAAGCCAGGAGCCAGATGCAGTGATTGGCTGTTTCCTGCACTTTAAAGCTAATGATAACTTGTCAAAAGTTGTGCCCTGAAAGCAGAACCACCTGATGTCAGAATTTTGCTGAGACAGTGAAGAGATTATTTTCTCCTCTCCAAAGAGCACCATGGCACCGTGCTCAGAGAATTGCACGAGGAAATGGGACATTGATGACTGAAAGAACTCTAGGACTAACAAGAAATGGTTTTACTAACCCAGAATACAAAGTGATGTAGAGCACTTTGTGATGCAGTGTCTAAAGAGAAAATGTAGGAGGTATGATTTCTGGTGTACATGATGTAGCCTTCTGATGACAGCTAGTTTGTGTTCAAGTGGATAATGTGAGTCGAAAAGCAGCAACTGGTCTGTAGAGGATGAAGGTGGCTTGATCCTTCTCTGTCTCTCTCTTGCACAAAGCCTGAACGGAAACACCAAAGACTGGACTTTCACTGGACACAGGACCGCCTACAGTCTTTTTCTTCAAGGACTTCAAGGACAATTTCTAAAGACTGTGGCAACAATAGAACACTGTGCATTAGCATAAGCATCAGTGCCACACGTTTAAGCATAGGACATCCTTTGTTTTGACGTTGTATTGACTTTTTTTCTCTGTTTATGGTGATAATTTTTATAAAGTAAGGTTACTGTAAATTGAGTTGATGTTAGTTGTGATCTTGCATACAAACTAATCATCCTCCTTTGTTTAACCTAGCACCTTTAAACATAAGTCACACGTTAACCAATGAAGTCTTTGTTAACCAGAGGTTCAACCCTAGACAGGGATTTGAACATTCTGATGAAATCATGTATTATTTTGCCGTTCACTTTCACATGCTGACAAATATGCGTACACAGACAAAGAGACCAGAGATTTCCAGGTAGCACATAGGCTACACATCCCCATTAACTTCTCTGGCTAACAGATGACTTACTGAGCACATGGTCACAGGCCCCATGTTGTGCCCTCACCATCACATGATCACAGCTGCCATTTTGTCCTCCCCTCTTCTCCTCTTCTTTAAAAACGTCCACACACACTCACGCATACAAACGAATGGTCTTTCTCCCATTGCTTGTTTATTTTGCACATAGCAGTAGCTTAGTCGACAATGGTGTTTATTAATTAAAGTACCATTGATTTAATCATTTTGCCAACTTTAATAAATTCTATTGTACTATTTGATGGAGAAGGTGGTCATTGTGTACATTGCACTGTGATAACTGCTGGTTGCGAATGTCGGTGCTCGGATTCATAGCCTTCCTATCTGCTCTGTATGTGTCATATCTGTTCCAAATAACATCAGCAGCTTTTTACCATCTTTTTACCAGCAGATTTACTGCTCAGAGACTTCTGTTTACAGATGACTGCTTTGTGGCCGCAGGTGAAAAAAATGCACATGTTCCGTATATTAATTTAGCATTATTTGTTGTGTTTTTGGTGCACAATTGTTGGAATGCGATGCAGCTAACTAACACTAGCATTAGTGGCCACTAGAGGCAATACATGCTAGTTATAGATTGAGTTTAGTGCAATTGCAAACAAAGCTCAATGGCTTGACAGTAACATCAGTAGCCTCGTGTTTTAATGTGTTTTTGTATGTGTATTTAGGGATTCTTTGAGGGTTCATTGTATCACAGAAAACGTCTGACTGAATAAGCGGTTTGTTAGCGGGAAGCTGGCATGTTGTGTATCAGTGATTCATCTCATTTAAGATCAGTCTTGAGTTGTTATTATTACAGGGTCTTTGGATGTAATTGTAATTACAGACTGCAGTGCTTCAAGTGCTCTATTCTAGATGGGTTAAGCAAAATATTTCTTTCGATGAGGGGAATAAACTACACTGAAAACCTTACATACGTACTGAAGAGCCGTCACACATACTAGTGTGGTGTGCTTATATCCTTGACTGAAAACGTTCCTCACCTGTGAAACCATTCTCTCCATAATGAAAACCTCTCACACAAACTTCTGAAACGCTGTCATAAACACAACTGAAATGTGTTTACATGTATTAGTGAAATGTTTTCAGAAAATTTCAGTTAAAAAGGAAGGCAACTCAGTTACAATGGAGGGACGTTGAGTAGAAGCTCGCACTTTATGATTTATAGCAGCCGCAGTTTGTTTTTTAAGTGCACTGATGTCTGCCCAGAACCCAGCAGGAAAACTAAACAAAGCAGCATTACTTAATAATGTATTGATCTTATAATGCCAAGGTAGTTATCCCTGATAGGAAATGTATCTCCTATACCTGTGAGTTTGCACTCATTCAGTAGAGTTGGATCCACAGTAACTTGACTCAGTTTTACCCACAGAAATAGAAAAATAGCTCATGTAGATAAAACCTTTCGGACACATTAAATTAACCAGAAGTATCAAACAAAAGACAAGATAAGAGCTGTTTGGGTTCTCTAAATACTGAGGAAAGGAGCTTCTTTATTATAACCTTTAAAATAGGAAAGACTTGATTTTTCTTTTATGAAGTATACATGAAATTGAGGAGATAATTCTGTCCCACAATTCATTCAAAGCAACACTTGACTACATGATCCAGCCATACAAATAGTGACTTGCATGGATAAGGCAAGGCAAGTTTATTTGTAGAGCACAATTCGTACACAAGGCAATTCAAAGTGCTTTATAGCGACATAAAATCACAAGAAGGCAAATAAAATCATTCCAAAAACATACAAAATAATCATAAATTAATTAAATTAAAAACTCAGAGTGCAGATAAAATACTTTCAGCTGTTTTCAGCCTGGGTTTGAACATTGTCAGAGTTGAGGCCTGTCTCACATCATCTGGAAGAATGTTCCAGATTTGAGGAGCATAAACCTTAAACACAGCCTCACCTTGTTTAGTCCTGACTCTGGGCACCAGCAGGAGACCCCTCCCTGAGGTTCTCAAAGTCCCAGCTGGTTCATGTGGCTCTAACATGTCAGAGATGTACTTGAAGAGACTTGTATACAAGCAGAGCTGTTTTAAAGTCTATTTTCTGAGCGACAGGAAGCCAGTGCAGAGACCTGAGCACTGGACTAATATGGTCTTATTTCCTGGTTCTGGTCAGGACTCGAGCAGCAGTGTTCTGGATGTCCTGCAGCTGTCTTACAGCCTGTTTAGAGCCCAGTGAGCAGCCGTTACAGTAGTCTAACCTGCTGGAGACAAATGCATGGATTAGTCTTTCTAAGTCTGGTTTAGACACCATTTCTTTGATTCTGGCAGTGTTTTTCAGATGGTAAAAAGCTGCTGATGTTATTGATTTAATGTGGCTGTTAAAGTTCAGGTCTGAGTCCAATATTACCCCCAGATTTCTAACTTGATTTAGGTTTAAGAGAGAGAGTCTCAAGGTGACTGATAACACTTTCTCTTTGTTTCTGTGGGCCACAGACAATGATTTCAGTTTAGCTGGAGAAAATAGCTCTGCCTCCACACACTGATCTGTTCGATGCAGTGACCCAATGTATCTACAGTATTCTCCTGCCATCAATGACGCATAGATCTGAGTGTCATCTGCACAGTTGTAGTAGGACACATTATAGCTGCATATTAGCTGGCCTAATGGGAGCATGTACAGAATGAACAATAGGGGTCCCAGGATGGGCCCCTGGGGAACCCCACAGATCATAGCTATTTGGTCTGAGACACAGTTACCATTTTCAACAAAGTACTTCCTTCCCTCAAGATAGGACTTGAACCAGTTTAAAGCACTACCAGAGATTCGCACCCAGTATTCTAACCTCTGTAATAAGATCTCATGGTCAGCTGTGTCACAGGCAGCACTCAGGTCCAGCAGAACTAAGACTGAGACTTTGCCTGCGTCTGTGTTCAGGTGGATATCGTTTGTCACCTTGATCAGAGCTGTCTCAGTGCTGTGGGGGGGCCTGAAGCCTGATTGGAAAGTATCAAAAGCATTGTTAGACAGGAGAAAGGCAGAAAGCTGTTGGTATACAACTTTTTCTCTGACTTTGCCTAAGAATAGCAGGTTTGTTATGGGCCTGAAGTTGTTCAGTGCTGTGGCATGAAGATTGCTCTCCTTTAGAAGAGGCTTAATTACAGCAGTTTTTAAGGCTTTTGGAAAAGTTCCAGTCTGAAGTGAGATGTTAACTAGATGAGCGAGTTGTGGAAACAAACTGCTCAGCACAGACTTTAGAAATCTAGTGGACAGTTCATCAAGGCAGCATGTCGATGAACTCAGACTGCAGATGATCTCTTTGACTGTTTTGTCACTGACAGGTGTGAGATGTGTCAGCATTTTTAATGCCTTGAACTTTGTCATTAAAGAATATTGCAAACTCATTACACTTATATGTAGAAATGAGGCAGTGAAACTGCAGCGTTTGTTAATCTGTTATTACTGCAGTTTCAGAGAAATAACTCTCCCTCGTTCTATGCAAAGTCTGGTTGAACACACATAGCTTTTCTTTGTGAATGTCTTAATGAACCTGGAACTTTGACTTCGTTCACTTACGTTTGGCTCTCTGGCACTACCTTTTCTGTGCCCTGACCGACTCTTCTCTTCTCCATGGCGCCCTTTGCCTACTTTTAACCATTCTAACCTTGACAGGAGCAATGATATCCAAAGCATTTAAGAGACTTGATGTGTAAAAGTTCAACAGATAATCATCATGTTTTTGGTTCTTCATTTTTCTGTTGGGACTTTAGGTTTTTTCATGTTTTAGGTTTATATTAAGTCATTAGCCATTGTTTTCCCCCAGTCACTCGTGCCCCATTCATCCACGTCACCTGTTTCGTTCTCAGTTGCACTCCATCACCAATTACCTCCCCTCAGTATTTAGTTCCCAGATTCCCTCATGTCAGTGCGATATCCTCATTACTGTTCATGTTTTGTCACGTCAAGTTTTGTTTGTTTCTCCACAGTTTAGATTTATTGTATTCCGGATCAGTCGCGCTTTGTGTTCTTTTTGTTTAAATAAATCAAGTTTTATTTTTGATTATATCTGCATCCGGGTCCTCAAACCTCCATGCAAAGCCACACCACAGCTAACCCGTTGTGACATTCTGTCATTAATGAGTCTTCCCCGAACAGCTGCTGGTTTGGGTGTAACAGACAAAAGAGAAGAAAGAAAACACAAAAATGATCAGATAAAGCAACATCGACAACATCCACATCTGAGATAACAACACCCTTTGAAATGAGTACATCGAGGATAAATACAAACTATTGGTGCCACAATAAATTAAGCAAAAGTAATTGATTATGCTCTTTGAGTTCTCTCCAAAAACAAATACAATTTCGTATCATATCAAAGTTTTATATGAATGAAGGAAAAGGAAAATAAACAATCTTCATCCTAAAGATTCTTTCTTCAGGAAAGAGAGAACGAGACGCCAATAATGATGACCCTTTAATATGGATAAGCTGCTTTAGTTAAGACAGAACATGTATGTGATTGTCACCAGTTCAAACATAATCTAACCTTTAGGCCTGAGCAGTTGTAGCTGCTATAAAGAGCACATGGTTTTTGTAAGTTTTATCCTGCTCTAAAATCATCTTGTGTTGGACCAAGGTATTAGTGGAAGAACGTTTAACTCCTTTTATACTATATACTTATACACTTTTTTGGTTAATCACATTCCTATTTATATTTAGCATTGTTCGTATTTATTCATTTCTGTGTTTACATTTGACTGTGACGTCACGATTTGATGCCCTGTAATAAATAACTGTCCATAAATATCACATCATTCATCGGTTCTATCACAAGGCTTGTTTACTGGACCCAAAGGCAGATACAAAGGTCAATAATATTTTACAGATTCAGAATTAAGAAGATGATGATTTGGAAGCAACTAGCAACTTTCTCCTCTTGAGGGGGAAACAGAGGCAGTTAGTATCCTAGTGAACATCAAAAAGGTAATCAACCCATAGCTGAGCTGGTCATGATGTAATGTGCAAACTCTATGCCAACACAGGTGGTCACTCCAAGACGAAGGGTAGAAGGCTGCAACACAGCAGTGGCCTCCAGGTCGTTTTTCAAGGTCAAATTCATTTCTTTAGTACATTTAAAAACAAAGTGCACTGATAAAAACAACCCGTGATCTAGGAAATAAATACAATGAAATAAAACATAAAATCAGTCATCCTAGCCGTCTCAGTGACTACCGACTTGTAACCCTGACTCCACATATAATGAAGACCTTTGAGAGACTGGTTCTGCTGCACCTGAAAACTCTGCTCACAGCTTTTCTGGACCTGTTACAGTTTGCATATCAGCTATACATTGGGATGGATGATGCCATTATCTACATGATGCACAGGGCACTCTCCCACCTGGAGGAGCAGGAAAGCACTGTCAGAGTCATGTTTCTATAATTCAAAGCTCAACATCAACAAGCCAAAGAGCTGATGGCGGACTTCCAGTGGAACAGAAGCTCACCTGTCCCTGTTTGTATCCATGGGTGTGATACAAGTACCTCGGGTACATGTTAACATCAGACTGGACTGGTCGTACAACACTGATGCCCGCTACAAGTAGGTCAGAGTAAACAGTTTAATCTGTGTGCAAAAGGCTGTTAAAAGTATTCTACCAGTCTGTGGTAGCCAGTGCCCTCTTCTTTGTGACAGTTTGTGACAGATGTGGTAGCATCAAGACTGGAGATGGCAACAAACTTCATGAGTCGTAGCTCCATTATTCTTTTTTTCCCACTTTATTTTTTTCACTTTATGTCATGTATTTATTTTTGGGTAAATATATTTTTGGGGTGCAGCAGCACCGCCAGCACCCCTACTTCCCGTGGAACTGGTGGTGATGTCTGGGATCAATGGCTGCCAAATTTCCTCTTTGCATACAAGGAAGTACCATAAGCTTCCACTGTTTTTTCTCCACTTGTATGGCTATGAGGCTCACGCCGCTTTTGTTACTAGAGAACATTTGGGAGGAGGAAAAGGTGGAGGACAGACCTACTAACATAGTTCTTATGTTGTCCAGATGAGGGATTTATGCCAGAAAATGTTTGAGCTGGCAGTCACACATGGCAGAGGTCCAGCAGCAGCCATGGTCTGATTGTTCAGCCTGACAGAAATCTTTTAGCCCTGTACAAAAAAAAGTGCTGGTGCTCCTCTCCAGTGACAGCAAAGAAGAAATTGGAACCCACTACTGGACCCCCACTCTCTTACAGTAGGGCTCTGTATATAAACTTCATAAAGGAGTGGGTGCAGCAACCTGAGAGGAAAGAAGAGGTGATGCTTATAAGAGAATAGAATAGAAAAACACTTTATTCATCCCTCAAGGACAAAGATGATTTCAGGGGAATGGATTTATTAAGAAGAATCTGAGGGTTTTTGGATGTGGCTGAAACCAAAAGATGGCAGTAATGCCACGTTTACGATGCAAGCTGCTTTATAACGCCAGAAAAGAAGAAGAAGTAGAAGCGGAAGGCGGTGATAGATGATTCAGGCTGTAAACCACAGACACTGCGTACAAAGAAACTTTAGGATAAAAACAGTATTAAAGCAGCTATTTTAGTTATTTTTAGCCTTCTGTGGTCAAGCCAGCCCTTGTTTGTTGAGACAGGTCAGGACAGTCTTTGCTACTTTGTTGGGTGCGCATACATGGGGGTTTACGGTATTAAAGTTTCAAAGGAGCTTTCAAAGTAAAAGTACACATCTTCAGAGTCAACCAAACAATGACTGCGTTTCCCAGATTCGATCGTTCTTAATGACTTAAGAAGCTCTTAAGAAGAGTTCGGCTGAGAAGGAGCACTAAGATTGGGGTGTTTCTCAGACGCGTTCTTAACTGCCTTCGTACGATCCCGCCAAAGACGCTTCTTAAGAAGCTCTTAGTGGGAGCTGTCCACCGCCGTGGTGCTGAAACCAAATCAATCGATGGCAGACAAATCGATCACCCACCACTTTATCAGCGCATAAATCACACAATGCCCTATGGTCCCCACACACAGGTGCAATTAGGCCATGCGTGCGTGTGTGTGTGCTAACAGCAAACAGGTGTATCCAAGCAGTAATCAAGCAGCCATTAACATTAATATACATAATATACACACACACACACACACGTGAGAATGGAAAAAGCAGCCATTAAACGGAACAAGAGGTCACCCTCGTTTACTGCAGAGGAGATGACTGTATTAGTGGTCGAGGTCTGGCAGAACAGTGATGTCTTATTTGGGGGAACAAAGGGCAAAAAAGACCTAGCTTTAAAGAACCGAATTTGGCAGGCCATAGTCCAAAATATGTCCGCCTCTAGTCCCTGTGGCCTGCGAGACTGGAGTGCTGTGAGAAAAAAGCGGCAGGAGTTCCAAAGCCAAACTAAAAAAAAAGGTGCAACGGTGAGGCAAGAGAGCGTGGGCACGGGTGGTGGCGCACCTGGTGCTACGACCCTCACTTCCGACGGTAGAAAAAGTTATTTCCGTAATTGGAAAGAGGGGACATTGATCAGCTGGGGGACGAGGGGCTCTCAGAGAACAGGAGGAGCCATCTGGGAGCAGAGCAGCGACATGCACGTCCCCTGGAGAGAACCCCCCAAGACCACGTCTAAGAAGCTCTTAGCGCTTCAGAGCTGGAATCTGTTATGGGAATCTGGGAAACGCGGCCAATATAATTTCAGTCCTGTGATATATTTCAAAGTTAAACGTAAATGTAGAGGCTCTTCTACCAAAGACTGTATGAGTAGATGAGCTCCTCAGAGAGACCCTTAGAAAAATAACAGAATCGAATGTTGTATTTAGCGCTGTGATGGACTGGTGACCTGTCCAGGGTGGACCATGCCTCTCGCCCAATGACAGCTGGGATAGGCTCCCTGAGTTAGATTAGGCGGGTATATAAAATGGATGGATGGATATTGTATTTCAAGATTAAAGCCCCAATAAACTGTCTAATCTTACCTAAATGTTTCATCTTCAGAGCAATATTAATGAAAAAGTCATTGTTTCCACAGAGCAGTTTCACTACAGATTGAAAGCAGACCCCCTCAAAGAGACCCTCAAAAGATCTCGACCCAATCTGGTGTTCCATCCATCCATCTTCTATACCCGCTGAATCCGTCGGTCGGGTCGCGGGGGGCTGGAGCCTATCCCATCGGTCATCGGGCGAGAGGCAGGGTACAATCTGGTGTTGTATTTCAAAATTAAAGCCCCACAAAATTAAATGCTGTAATATTACATACATCTTCTCCATTTTCATATTCATATTCTAAATATGCTGTGATATTGCTTGTTAATAATGTGAGTTGAAATCATTCTCAGGCACATGTTTAGACATCTGGAGAGAAGAATATGCACATGTGCACATTGCAAGGAATTTTCCCCATGAAATGACCAAACAAAATCTATTTTAGTTGGAGGAGTTTCACCTATTAGAATAGCTTTAGTTTTCATTGCCTCAAAAAGGAAAAAAATATTCCTGCAAGACTTTGCTGATGTCGAGGCTCTTTGGTAGGAGAACCTCTACATTTACGTTTAACTTTGAAATATATCACAGGATTGAAATGATAGTTTGGTTGACTCTGAATATGTGTACTTTTACTTTGAAAGCTGCCTTTAAACGTTAATACCGTAATCCCGCATGTATGCGCACGCAACAACATGAAGCGAGGGCTGGATTGGCCGCAGTTTTATTTTCAGGGGCTTTTTTAGCCATAGACACGCCAACAGCAGCTGGTAAGTGAAACATGTTTGGAACCGCTGCGTGACACGCGCCAGGTTCATATGAGCGCGTTATACAAACAGCGAAAACACCGTTAAAATGCGGTCATAGGCAGTTATTATCGTGCTAAAGCTAAATGTGGCTAAATGCTTCAAACGCTTTCATCTCTGTGGACTCTGTTAGGTTTTCTGCAGCCCGTCAGAGGATGATCAAGTTTGTGCTCATGGTGAACCAGCAGGGGCAGGTCAGACTGTCGCGGTACTTCCAGCCGGTGGAGCTGAGCAGGAGAGCCGCCTTGGAGGCTGATGCTGTCCGCTGCTGCCTGAGCCGCAGCAGAGACCAGGTACTGCCCTGCATGTTGAAAACCAAGCAAAGCTCGGCTCTCTAACTGTGCACTTGCCTGTTTACAGTGTTCCTTTGTCGAGTACAAAGACTTCAAACTGGTTTACCGCCAGTATGCTGCTCTGTACATCGTGGTGGGGGTCACGGACAGTGAGGTGAGTTTGTGGACGAACAACGAGCTGCTGGCTGTGTCCACTTCATGATCAACAGCACATTCTCATCTCGTTTGGACTCCCACAGAATGAGCTGTCCATCTACGAGCTGATTCATAACTTTGTGGAGGTTTTGGACAAATACTTCAGCAGGGTGGTGAGTTAATTTCTGTTCATCAGATTGTGTTCATGGACCTTTTCAAGGACTCCGGATCCTTGGTGTCTGCAGAAGTTTTGAAAAGCACAGAGTGGGTTTTTTTTTTACTGCAGTCTGTGTCAGTTCACAGGTGGAGCTGAAATAACTTTGGTTCAGTATTATGTGCAGCGAGTGAAACAATGACAAGTAATATTATATTGAAGGTTTCTTTTTAGGAGACATTAACTTGTTTGAAGCTTTAAAAATGCCAGACTACATCCATACAATATGCAAATATGTGGCTTTCTTTGACCAAAATTATGGACAGTTTAGTATTTTATTTGCCAAATACAGATATTCAAATAGAAATATATCCGTCCTGGCCTGGGGACGCCTCTGGATCCCCCAGGAGGAGCTGGGTGAAGACTTTTGGTATTTTTGGTATTCTGCTGATGCACACAACAGGCTTGGCCCTGACAACATGATCCCTGTTTTTAACAGTAATATATATATATGTGTGTGTGTGTGTGTCTCCACAGAGTGAACTGGATGTATCCTTTAAGCTGACGTGTGCCACACAGCTGGATGTGTTAACACTTAAAATGATACTAAATGTTTGGGATGGAGCAGCCACCAATGCTCACAGCAACAAGAAGCTCTCCTCCTTTTGTGTGAAGCAGTTCCTCGTCCTCCGGCCTGTGACACAGAACCACTGGACTGAAGGACATCCCAACTCCTGTACTTTGGAGATTAAAGGGATACGGTTGGGTTGCTAAAGGAGCGATGAGTGGTTTATCCGTTATGGATATCTGTCTGTCAGCCATGGGATAGAACAGGAGTGGGGGGGGATATCTGCCCAAAATGGTGTTTCTGGTGTGTGACACTCAGGTGATCGGGTGGCAGAACTGTAAGGCAGTATTTTTTAAAGGATTTAATTCACATGAAGATCATTTATTTGATGACATTTGAACAAACTCAGTTCAGTTTTATTTAGACTAATTCAGTGTAATCCGGGTTATGAGTCCAAGCTGTACTGCCCTGTAGCCTGAGTGAAGGTGGGAGATACTCGCTTTCTTTTGAAGTTACTCTGCATCCTTTACTCTTTCTTGACCCTACGACATCAGATCATGTTTAACCTGGACTGTGTTCACATCATCCTGGACGAGATGATCCAGAACGGCGACATTGTGGAAACAAACAAGAGCCGCATCCTCGCTCCCCTTACTGCCATTGACAAAATGGCAGACGGATGACGTTTTCCACGCTTTGGAGAGCTCAGCTGGTGTTCATGTGTGTGTAAAAGGTGCCGATGGTCCAATAAATGGTTTCACTCCAACTCACATCAGTACATGTACCATGTTAGCTTTTAGCAGTGTCACATGGGGGCCGCCTTCCTGTGAGGGGACGTTTTCCACAGCGGGGGATGCTTGAGATAAGGAACCAGCACCAAGTGAGCCCTCTTACAGGTTTGAATGCTTCACTTGGTGGGGTTCACGCTGTGTTCTGACTGCAGGCGTGAAACATCTCAGAAACACACTTTTTATCTCAGATTTCTGGTTTAAACGCAGAACGTCACGTCTGCAGCGCTGATGAGGCTGATACTAACCATTCATGTTCACAGCCTGCAGATTTCTGACAGATCTGACGTCAGTTTTCAGCTCCATTATATTTTCATATTCCTCGCAGTTTAGTTTGTTTGTGGTTGGTCATCTGCAGCTTCTCCAGATGGAAACCAGTGCTGTGAAACCAAACGATAACCGGGTCAGCTGTCTGCTCATTGGCTGAACCGGTTCAGTTTGAATCGGTGAAAGTGAAACGACTTTTTCAGTAAAATACATAAAAATCCACACTTTGAACTTTTAACATGTGAAAGTATCTACACTATATGATAAATATCTGAATATGTTTAGTGTTAATGACCCCCCCCCCCCCCCCATGTGTCCAGGTGTGCACTGAACACGGCTCACAGGCCGTCTCCACACTCCTCCTCAGCTCAAACACCACAGGACGCCACCTTTACCTCATACTTTGCAAACATTTTAATGATTATTCTTTTGGAGCATACACATTTGAAAATATCTGTTTACCTCAAACCGCAACTTCAGTTAAATAAATGTTTATAATATACAAAGAAAATACAGGGAGAGCAGAGCTTTTCTTTTTGTTTTCTTCTCGTGGGATGTGCCTCGCACATAACCAGTGTTTTTCTCTACAGCTTAATCAGAAACACCAAATGCTCTCTGAACTTTGACCTTTTCAGCTGGTCAGAAACAATCCAAAATCTTGCACACACAGAAGCAGAAAGTAATAGAAGAGAAACTAAAAACGAGGGGAAAACAAGCATGACTGAAGGGGGGGGGGCTGAAAACAGAAGCCATGAGTCAAAGCAGGCAGTGGCCTGAACAGACAGCAGGAGGAGGCCGGCCAGCCCGCAGCGTCACAGCTGAAAACAAACCCATGGCAGCGGGGGGACACTGCCCGTCACGAGGGGGGCGAGGGAGGAAGGAGTCAACGATGTGAGGGCAAGAGCTTTTCTTTAATCTTATTTTTGCAACGTAAAGCTCTTCCACCAGCAGGCGGCAGTCTGTCTGTCTGTCACCTGTCCGGCTGGTCCGACAGCACAGACAGACGGCTTTGAGGTGCATGCTCAGTGTGACAGCGGTGAAGGTCAGAGGTCAGTTCAGGTGGAAGCCCTTCTCCATAGTGGCAGCTAACAAACGCTCCCTCATGATGTCTTCGGATGAGTACTCCGGCAGCTTCAGGTAGTGGACACACGTGTTGACTGATGGGTAACTGGAGTCTGTGGCGTCCACCTGCGGGGGACAGCAGTCAGTCAGCACAGCGCCGAACCACCAGCCAGAGTTTTAGACCGTCTGCAGAGCCAAACTCACCTTCCGCACGATGGTGAGGCGCGGATGCAAGTTAGCAAGGCCACCAGGGGGCAGCGTGGAGCAGCCAGTGGTGAACTGCAGGAAGGCTTTCCTCTCATCAGATGACATCCCACACAGAACTCTGACAAACCGCAGGAAGCCCGGGCTGCGGCGAGGAGGAGGAAAATCAGCCATCTATTAGCATCTTTAAAACATTAGTACAGAGCACAAGTATGAGAGCCAATACCTGTCTCTAGTGTAGCCAAGCTTTGGCTCGGTGTAGTTGATGATGTCATCAGCAGTCCAAGAAGGAGATTGGTTGCCACAGAGGATCATCTGCACCTCCTTATGGCTAAAGGAGCTCAACTTCTCCATTGGAAACACACGATTAAAACCCTCTGAGGAGAAGAAGAAGAAACTAAATGAGCTAAATGAAAATAAACTGAGAAGAGAGGTTGGACCCCAGAGGAGTCCGTGACATCAGCGTCATCTCTGCTATTCTATTGGTTGAGATTTTTAACAAGGTGGAGTCAAAATAATCCAGGAATTTCACACAGAGGGACGGTGATGTGTAAGGATAACTGCTGAAGAGAAGCTGCGTGTGTACCTTTAAAGGCCTCCATCTGTTTCTGGATGCCGGTGTGCATACAGAAGTCAAACATCAGCTCCACATACTCCTCTGCATTCTCCATGGTCACCATCTGCACATCCAGCACAACCATGAAAAGACAGACTTCACCAAAGCTGTTTGCACACATGAAGCAGAGCCCACAATGTTCTGGACACGTGAAAGCCACGTGCACGACATCTGCCCATTAACCCTGACCCCCTACTTTATCCAGAGCACGAGCTGAAATAACACTTTATATCATATTAATATGAACCTCAGGGAGCAGCTATGGCCTGTAGAACTGGGCTTAAGGAAGGTTGGTCCAAAGGTTTCTACTGTACAGCCCGGTTTCTATTCTATTACTGAGCTGTAGTAACGAGCAGGAGAATGAAGGCTCTCTGAGGTCATGTGACCAACCATCTGTCCTGGTGCTGATGTGCACGCTGCAGGAGGACAGGACTGTGCACGTTACTGTGCTTACATGAAAGCAGAAAAAGGATTTCCTGTAAAAGTCAAACTGGACCCAGGTGACTGAATCACTGCTGCAGGACTCTGATGGGCCGAGGCTTTTTGTAAAAAGGTAACAGAATGAAGTTGTTTTGATGAAGTCCACAGTGTTGCACCATGGGACATATTTCAGCCTCTCGTACATGTCGCTGGGTCGCGTGAGCGTGAAGTACTGCATGTTAAAGTCCACCTCTGATGCCTGCGAGTGTTCGTCTCATGCCTTTTCAATCATTCAGTGGAGTTTCTTCACTTCCCGACCCGTTACAGTCTGATTCTGAAGAAGTATTATTTCAATAACCACTAATCTGACGCATCATCGGCACACAGAACGGCAGAAACAACAGAACGGTGTGGGTGGTGTTACCTCATCGTCTCCGTTGGGTTTCAGATCCACGGCAGAAAATCCGTGAACTTTTGAGGACGGACAAAACTGAAAGTTCAACCTGTGTGGAGGCAGAAACACGGTCCATGTATGTTAAACCTTTAATATCTTTCCAACCTCGCTGGAAACAGTGAGGGATGCTGAATGTTTCCATGACAACCTGTGTGTGCATTTTACCCGAGGTCCTCGATGCTGAGGGGAGGTCCAGAGCCCAGCGGGTTCCTCAGCATCAGGTCCTGCAGCCGAGTGTTCTTCTCGTCCTCAGACAAACTCTTGTTGGCTAAAATCTGTCTTCTCTTCACTGCCAGCTCCTTCACTTCCTTCAGAAAACGAGCTCTGGAGAAGAGGAGGAGGAGGAAGGATGTTGAGAGGAATGAAGCAGAGATTAAACCCAGTTTAGTCAAAGACAGCAGCCTGGAAAGCATCTTTTTTAGCTTTGACCTTTTGCAACGTGTGACTCGCCATGTGACAGTCGGTTTCACACGCTGCACAAAGAAAGCAAGGAAACGTCCCTGTGCTCCTCCTTTTAACTACAAAGGGTTCAGAAATAAGATGCTGCATTTGTGATGAGTGGTACTGGAGCTCAGATCAGTGGACAGCGGGTTCTACAGAGCCTGAGACACACAGGATGTGTTCACAGCAGTGGACAGCGGGTTCTACAGAGCCTAAGACACACAGGATGTGTTCACAGCAGTGGACAGCGGGTTCTACAGAGCCTGAGACACACAGGATGTGTTCACAGCAGTGGACAGCAGGTTCTACAGAGCCTGAGATAAACAGGATGTGTTCACAGCAGTGGACAGCGGGTTCTACAGAGCCTGAGACACACAGGATGTGTTCACAGCAGTGGACAGCGGGTTCTACAGAGCCTGAGACACACAGGATGTGTTCACAGCAGTGGACAGCGGGTTCTACAGAGCCTGAGACACACAGGATGTGTTCACAGCAGTGGACAGCAGGTTCTACAGAGCCTGAGACACACAGGATGTGTTCACAGCAGTGGACAGCAGGTTCTACAGAGCCTGAGATAAACAGGATGTGTTCACAGCAGTGGACAGCGGGTTCTACAGAGCCTGAGACACACAGGATGTGTTCACAGCAGTGGACAGCGGGTTCTACAGAGCCTGAGACACACAGGATGTGTTCACAGCAGTGGACAGCGGGTTCTACAGAGCCTGAGACACACAGGATGTGTTCACAGCAGTGGACAGCAGGTTCTACAGAGCCTGAGACACACAGGATGTGTTCACAGCAGTGGACAGCGGGTTCTACAGAGCCTGAGACACACAGGATGTGTTCACAGCAGTGGACAGCGGGTTCTACAGAGCCTGAGACACACAGGATGTGTTCACAGCAGTGGACAGCGGGTTCTACAGAGCCCGAGATAAACAGGATGTGTTCACAGCAGTGGACAGCGGGTTCTACAGAGCCTGTGACACACAGGATGTGTTCACAGCAGTGGACAGCGGGTTCTACAGAGCCTGAGACACACAGGATGTGTTCACAGCAGTGGACAGCGGGTTCTACAGAGCCTGAGACACACAGGATGTGTTCACAGCAGTGGACAGCGGGTTCTACAGAGCCTGAGACACACAGGATGTGTTCACAGCAGTGGACAGCAGGTTCTACAGAGCCCGAGACACACAGGATGTGTTCACAGCAGTGGACAGCGGGTTCTACAGAGCCTGAGACACACAGGATGTGTTCACAGCAGTGGACAGCAGGTTCTACAGAGCCTGAGACACACAGGATGTGTTCACAGCAGTGGACAGCGGGTTCTACAGAGCCTGAGACACACAGGATGTGTTCACAGCAGTGGACAGCAGGTTCTACAGAGCCCGAGACACACAGGATGTGTTCACAGCAGTGGACAGCGGGTTCTACAGAGCCTGAGACACACAGGATGTGTTCACAGCAGTGGACAGCGGGTTCTACAGAGCCTGAGACACACAGGATGTGTTCACAGCAGTGGACAGCGGGTTCTACAGAGCCTGAGATAAACAGGATGTGTTCACAGCAGTGGACAGCGGGTTCTACAGAGCCCGTGACAAACAGGATGTGTTCACAGCAGTGGACAGCGGGTTCTACAGAGCCTGAGACACACAGGATGTGTTCACAGCAGTGGACAGCGGGTTCTACAGAGCCTGAGACACACAGGATGTGTTCACAGCAGTGGACAGCGGGTTCTACAGAGCCTGAGACACACAGGATGTGTTCACAGCAGTGGACAGCAGGTTCTACAGAGCCTGAGACACACAGGATGTGTTCACAGCAGTGGACAGCAGGTTCTACAGAGCCTGAGACACACAGGATGTGTTCACAGCAGTGGACAGCGGGTTCTACAGAGCCTGAGACACACAGGATGTGTTCACAGCAGTGGACAGCGGGTTCTACAGAGCCTGTGACACACAGGATGTGTTCACAGCAGTGGACAGCGGGTTCTACAGAGCCTGAGACACACAGGATGTGTTCACAGCAGTGGACAGCAGGTTCTACAGAGCCTGAGATAAACAGGATGTGTTCACAGCAGTGGACAGCGGGTTCTACAGAGCCTGAAACACACAGGATGTGTTCACAGCAGTGGACAGCAGGTTCTACAGAGCCTGAGACACACAGGATGTGTTCACAGCAGTGGACAGCGGGTTCTACAGAGCCTGAGACACACAGGATGTGTTCACAGCAGTGGACAGCGGGTTCTACAGAGCCTGAGATAAACAGGATGTGTTCACAGCAGTGGACAGCAGGTTCTACAGAGCCTGAGACACACAGGATGTGTTCACAGCAGTGGACAGCAGGTTCTACAGAGCCTGAGACACACAGGATGTGTTCACAGCAGTGGACAGCGGGTTCTACAGAGCCTGAGATAAACAGGATGTGTTCACAGCAGTGGACAGCGGGTTCTACAGAGCCTGAGACACACAGGATGTGTTCACAGCAGTGGACAGCGGGTTCTACAGAGCCTGTGACACACAGGATGTGTTCACAGCAGTGGACAGCGGGTTCTACAGAGCCTGAGATAAACAGGATGTGTTCACAGCAGTGGACAGCGGGTTCTACAGAGCCTGAGATAAACAGGATGTGTTCACAGCAGTGGACAGCGGGTTCTACAGAGCCTGAGACACACAGGATGTGTTCACAGCAGTGGACAGCAGGTTCTACAGAGCCTGAGACACACAGGATGTGTTCACAGCAGTGGACAGCGGGTTCTACAGAGCCTGTGACACACAGGATGTGTTCACAGCAGTGGACAGCGGGTTCTACAGAGCCTGAGACACACAGGATGTGTTCACAGCAGTGGACAGCGGGTTCTACAGAGCCCGTGACAAACAGGATGTGTTCACAGCAGTGGACAGCGGGTTCTACAGAGCCTGAGATAAACAGGATGTGTTCACAGCAGTGGACAGCGGGTTCTACAGAGCCTGAGACACACAGGATGTGTTCACAGCAGTGGACAGCGGGTTCTACAGAGCCTGTGACACACAGGATGTGTTCACAGCAGTGGACAGCGGGTTCTACAGAGCCTGAGACACACAGGATGTGTTCACAGCAGTGGACAGCGGGTTCTACAGAGCCTGAGATAAACAGGATGTGTTCACAGCAGTGGACAGCGGGTTCTACAGAGCCTGAGACACACAGGATGTGTTCACAGCAGTGGACAGCAGGTTCTACAGAGCCTGAGACACACAGGATGTGTTCACAGCAGTGGACAGCGGGTTCTACAGAGCCCGTGACAAACAGGATGTGTTCACAGCAGTGGACAGCGGGTTCTACAGAGCCTAAGACACACAGGATGTGTTCACAGCAGTGGACAGCGGGTTCTACAGAGCCTGAGACACACAGGATGTGTTCACAGCAGTGGACAGCGGGTTCTACAGAGCCTGAGACACACAGGATGTGTTCACAGCAGTGGACAGCGGGTTCTACAGAGCCTGAGACACACAGGATGTGTTCACAGCAGTGGACAGCGGGTTCTACAGAGCCCGTGACAAACAGGATGTGTTCACAGCAGTGGACAGCGGGTTCTACAGAGCCTAAGACACACAGGATGTGTTCACAGCAGTGGACAGCGGGTTCTACAGAGCCTGAGACACACAGGATGTGTTCACAGCAGTGGACAGCGGGTTCTACAGAGCCTGAGACACACAGGATGTGTTCACAGCAGTGGACAGCGGGTTCTACAGAGCCTGTGACACACAGGATGTGTTCACAGCAGTGGACAGCGGGTTCTACAGAGCCTGAGACAAACAGGATGTGTTCACAGCAGTGGACAGCAGGTTCTACAGAGCCTGAGATAAACAGGATGTGTTCACAGCAGTGGACAGCAGGTTCTACAGAGCCTGAGACACACAGGATGTGTTCACAGCAGTGGACAGCGGGTTCTACAGAGCCTGAGATAAACAGGATGTGTTCACAGCAGTGGACAGCGGGTTCTACAGAGCCTGAGATAAACAGGATGTGTTCACAGCAGTGGACAGCAGGTTCTACAGAGCCTGAGACACACAGGATGTGTTCACAGCAGTGGACAGCAGGTTCTACAGAGCCTGAGACACACAGGATGTGTTCACAGCAGTGGACAGCAGGTTCTACAGAGCCTGAGACACACAGGATGTGTTCACAGCAGTGGACAGCGGGTTCTACAGAGCCCGTGACACACAGGATGTGTTCACAGCAGTGGACAGCGGGTTCTACAGAGCCTGAGACACACAGGATGTGTTCACAGCAGTGGACAGCGGGTTCTACAGAGCCTGAGACACACAGGATGTGTTCACAGCAGTGGACAGCGGGTTCTACAGAGCCTGAAACACACAGGATGTGTTCACAGCAGTGGACAGCGGGTTCTACAGAGCCTGAGACACACAGGATGTGTTCACAGCAGTGGACAGCGGGTTCTACAGAGCCTGAAACACACAGGATGTGTTCACAGCAGTGGACAGCGGGTTCTACAGAGCCCGTGACACACAGGATGTGTTCACAGCAGTGGACAGCGGGTTCTACAGAGCCTGAGACACACAGGATGTGTTCACAGCAGTGGACAGCGGGTTCTACAGAGCCTGAGACACACAGGATGTGTTCACAGCAGTGGACAGCGGGTTCTACAGAGCCTGAGACACACAGGATGTGTTCACAGCAGTGGACAGCAGGTTCTACAGAGCCTGAGATAAACAGGATGTGTTCACAGCAGTGGACAGCGGGTTCTACAGAGCCTGAGACACACAGGATGTGTTCACAGCAGTGGACAGCGGGTTCTACAGAGCCTGTGACACACAGGATGTGTTCACAGCAGTGGACAGCAGGTTCTACAGAGCCTGAGACACACAGGATGTGTTCACAGCAGTGGACAGCGGGTTCTACAGAGCCTGAGATAAACAGGATGTGTTCACAGCAGTGGACAGCGGGTTCTACAGAGCCTGAGACACACAGGATGTGTTCACAGCAGTGGACAGCGGGTTCTACAGAGCCTGAGACACACAGGATGTGTTCACAGCAGTGGACAGCGGGTTCTACAGAGCCTGAGACACACAGGATGTGTTCACAGCAGTGGACAGCGGGTTCTACAGAGCCTGAGACACACAGGATGTGTTCACAGCAGTGGACAGCAGGTTCTACAGAGCCTGAGACACACAGGATGTGTTCACAGCAGTGGACAGCGGGTTCTACAGAGCCTGAGATAAACAGGATGTGTTCACAGCAGTGGACAGCGGGTTCTACAGAGCCTGAGACACACAGGATGTGTTCACAGCAGTGGACAGCGGGTTCTACAGAGCCTGAGACACACAGGATGTGTTCACAGCAGTGGACAGCGGGTTCTACAGAGCCTGAGACACACAGGATGTGTTCACAGCAGTGGACAGCGGGTTCTACAGAGCCTGAGACACACAGGATGTGTTCACAGCAGTGGACAGCGGGTTCTACAGAGCCTGAGACACACAGGATGTGTTCACATGTAGCCACCAACACCGTGCACTGGACCCTGGGCTCTAACGGGCCTGATTATAAAGAGTGGATCAGCTCCAGATGAGTGTGAGCTGAATGAAAGAAAGGACCTGTTCTTACCGGTGAGGGTTGACGAGCTGGAAGTCCTCCCAGGTCAGGATGCCGTGGTACCAGGCGGGCGGTTTGGGTTTAGGCGGGTCCATAATGAACTCTGACTTGGAGTCCTCATCGAAGCTGCCCACTGAGTAGGTCTCCTGGCTCTCCTCTGTGGATGCTTCTGACTGCAGCTCTGACAGCAGCAGGAAGGGCTGCGACGGGGGCCGCTCAGGGGCGTGGCCCTGCGGCGAACTACGCGACTGGTACAGCAGCTTGCTCATGTTGGATTTGATGTCCCCCATGCAGAGCAGCTTGAAGAAGGGCTGAGAGATTGGCAGGTCCACCAGCCGGTTGTCCTGGATGCACTTGGCCAAAAAAACTCCCAGGAAATGGAAGAGTTTTGTGATTCCATCCAGCTCCTCGCTGTCCTGAGGGAATGGAGCCGAGAACAGCCCACAGGAACGCTGAACGTAGAAGCCAGGAGGCTTCAGGCCACCACCGAGGTCCACCTGGTGGACACAGACACAGCATGAGGCTCAGTTAGCGGTACCACAGTCACAGGAGAAGAAAAGCACAAATAAAACACTGTCAGTTACTGTTAGTGGTGATGCTTATTCCACTGAGAAGGAAAAGCCACCTTCATTTGCACATCCAAACCTTTACAAATGGAGCTGTGAATGATAGCATTTGTTCACCCAGGTTTCAGCATATGAAGAGAGGATATGTGAGATTATTTCATCTGTTTTTATGTTTTATCGCCGGCTCAAAGCGAGGTGGCCAGAGCTGGAGGAACCAGTCCTCCATCAGAGCAGGGACACGGTGTGTCAGACGCTGCCGGCAGACCTCCAAGCCAAGGCCGACCGTGAGTTCATCCAATGAGAAGCAGGTCCCCGGGTCACATCATCAGCATGGACGAGGTCCCCTCACCTTGGACATCCCCATCGGCCGAAGTGTCCCAGAGACAGTTTGTGGAATACATTTCTAAATAAATGCGACTTCCAGCCGGTACCTTAAAGCAGCGTGTCTGCTTTAAGGTACCGGCTGTAAGTCGCAGCTCTCAGTCTCTGTGGCATTTTTCTGACAGTGTTTTACGTTTTCATACTTTCTGCTATCTGGATACTCATTTGTGGGAGTTGCCCTTTGTTTTCGGGGTTTTGGGTGTGAGGACATGTAGCATTTCAGCTGTCATGCTCAGCGTCTCGTTACCTCCAGCAGTGAACACTTTACATGATGAACACTTTTTAAAAAAAGAAAGTAACTAGATGCTTTAGGACAAACAGCACCGAAGCAGACCCCTCTCTCAGCAGAGGTTTTGTGCGCCTGACCTGTCGTGACTCGTCGTCGGGGAAGTCGTCGTCACACAGCCAGATACCCAGAGATGTTCTCTGAAACTGTGCAGCCACCAGAGCGTAAAACTCCAGAGTCGGACCAAGACCCGTTCCCTCCTCACCCTGAAACTCCACCTGAGCAGAGGAGAAACGCACAAGCTCTAACCGCCAAAGGCTGAACACACTCACTGACAGGTTGATTCAAATACAGAACAGCGGCTTTGAATAAAGGCAGAAAAATGAAGAATTAAGCCACAGATATGGCTGAGAGCAGACCACTGAGTGGAGCTCTCATTCAACTCATAACCGTCAGTGATAGCAGTGACTATCAAATGTAATAAAAAGCCGCCGATGGTCCCTGCTGAATCCAGTTTTCAGTTGACTTCTTACCTCGAGCACCGACTTCCTGTCGGCATGGATCTGCATGACAGACTCCGCCCATTCCATCATGGAGTCTCCTCGGGGAACTTTGACTCGCTCGTGTTTGAGCCGACCCACCCTGAACTCTCCGGGATCATCCCGCCGCACTGTGGTGGACGGCCGGGAGCGTTCCACAGTGGCCTCCCGCCGGTTCTGGAGCCACACTATCGCCCTGCAGAAACACCAAGCTCACAGGTTAGCACACAGCGAAAGAGCAACAAGGTCAAAGAGCAGGGTGGGAAACTGATGCCAGAGCAGTTCTTTGCAGAGGATCCGAGCTCCAAATAGCACATCAGACAGAAAATGTTCTGATTTATAACAGCCGAGAAGGCAGAGGAGCACGACCGTTTTCTGGAGGAATATTACAGAATAAGCAGACATTCTTGTTCAGCTGTGCAGCAGGTTTACCCGATTTTTAAAAAAGATTTATTGGAAACCTAAAGATCCAGCATATCATCGGCCCTTCAGCTCTCACCACAACCTGTGGCCTCTTCTTTAGAGAGCTTCCATAAGGTGACCACATTTAGTGTCATGTCTCAGAGAGCTTCGGGCTGTGATGCACCAAACTGAGGTCAGAACAAGCTGCTGCCGCCGCAGCTTGTTCCTGCTCCTGCTCTGTAGCAGCAGACCCCGCTGCAGCAGAGACTTGTTCCTGCTCCTGCTCTGTAGCAGCAGACCCCGCTGCAGCAGAGACTTGTTCCTGCTCTGTAGCAGCATACCCTGCTGCAGCAGAGACTTGTTCCTGCTCCTGCTCTGTAGCAGCAGACCCCGCTGCTACAGAGCAGGAGGCTGCAGGCTTTTCATTCAGGTGAGAAAACATGAACAACACAATGTTTGTATGAAGTCACATCATTATTAGCTCAGTTTTATCATCCATTCACTTTTTAGCTCATTAAGAGGATCATTTTAAGCTAACACCCCCTCTCCCAGTTCATCAGACTCACCTGGAGGCCCCAAAGGCAGTGCAGGTGAAATACAGCTGTCTGGTCTCAAAGGGGATCAGGAAAGGGCACTTTGAGGTGAGCTGTTCACACCAGTCGGGCAGCGCTCCACTGGCAAGAGCCAAAGGCTCCTGGGAAAGGAAATGACATTTTAACAGAGTTCCATTACCTTTTTTACAGCTTAATACCTGCTCACCGTTTCACATGACCTGAACACATGACCTTCTGCTGTAATACAGGGACCAAAAAGGCTCACAGCTCATCTAAAAAAGTCTGTTTAGATGTCAAACAAGACGAAAAGGCTGAATAATTCAGACTGGGCTAACTGGAGCACTGGTGAAAACTGGATTTATTACATTTATTTACCCAGTAAACCTGGGTAAACTAGAGCTCAGGGAAAGCATGCAAAAGGACAGGCAGAGCGCCAGCGAACAGCAAATCCTAACTGACCTCGATCTGCTGCAGAATCTTGGTAGTGATCTTTTTGCTGGTGAACTCCTCTGGTGGTGCATTGAACTGCAGCTCTTCAACATCTGCAAGCACAAGCCCAAACTCAAAAACTGCTAATATAGTGCTTTCAGAAGACAGTCAGACCTTTAAAGAAATGATGTGTAAAACACTATTTAAAGGAGCTTCTTCTCTGACTCATAGAAAAAAGTCTCATTTAATTCTACTGTACAACACAACAAAAGGCAGTTGATATTTGATCAACCATGTTCTGAATGTAAAAGCAACATGCAAACAGAATCCCTCAATCATATCTGAACACATTTACAATCATTACATCTGCAGTTCATGAATTATGAAACAAGTGCTGCTGAAAGCAGCAACAACTGACACTTTTCTGCCTCTTAGGCCCACTAAGGACAATCATATTCTCTGGAGTAATAACTAATATCAATGAAAGCTGAACCCTAAAACGGTCTCGGCTGAACAGTTTTTATGCTTTTCCTACCCTCCTGCAACGTGCGTGCACTTGAGGCCGAGTCTCTTCCAATGATGTACAAGATGCGCAGCAGCTGTAGGACATCCTCAACTCCACATGCGTTCTGGCTGCAGCCCGCTTTGGCCTGCGCTGCCTCCCTCGCCCAGCCCAGGATCTCACCGTTGTGATTGGTTGAAACCGAGGTGGGGCTCAGACCACCTGAACGACCCCCAACACCTTGTTCAAAGAGCTCCTGCAGAGAGAAACCGATCAGACGTCAGTGCCCATGATCAGGTGGTTTTTGTTAGCTTGCTTAAAGTCTCACTCCAGCAGTTATTCATTTATTTGCTGTTTTTTGTTTTTTTTTTGCAGTGAAAAACAAACAATCCCCACTTTACTAAGACTTTACACCATTTTTCTATGAATAGGGATGTATGAGTATGTTAACATACCCACATCTTCATCTGCCATGAAATGAGTAACTAGATCAAGCTACAATGAACCAACCTCATAGCTTGTGCTAGCTTTTCATGGCATGGCTTCCTCACAGCACATGAAAAATAACTTCAAGTACTCAGGCAGTTAGTCTGTTCCCCACAGAAGAACCCAGAGACTGAAGGTGGTGCAGCTCAAACAGCACTGGTGACGGATTATGTCTGGTCTTATTAACATGTTAATAGAAAATATATAAAAACATGTTCTTTTATCAGTGGGGAGGCCCCAAATGAATGTCATCAGTTACTGGAAATAATTTTGCCCTCAGTTGTTTCTGTATTTATCAGACGCTTTTATCCAAAGCCACTTACAAATGAAGATATAACAGCTTTATAAAAAGCTAACAATAAGCTACATAGAAGGAACCCAGGAGTCCGACTCTGTCAGAGGGGACAGAGTAGAGATAGGGTGCAGGCATAGAAGGAAGTGCAGAAAGATAAAGTGCAGAGATAGAGGGGGGAGGGAAGTAAAGGGTACCTACAAGTTGTCTTCTGCAAAAGGTAAAGAGAGACTGTGATAAGCATGACTCACCATCTTCCCACTTTCCTTCTCCTTGTCGGAGTCTTTGAGCTCTCTGTACATGATCCTGCAGGACAGCAAAGTGTCAGTGAAAAGTCAAACCTCTGAGTTTGTCACCCTGTGAGCTGGATTCAGACTCTTACGTGTATGTGGGCTCCCAGATGCGCCGCAGTTTGTCCGTCTTCACAGATCCACTGCAGGAGAGCTGCAGAAGCCGCTGCACGTAGTAGAAGATGGTCAACTTGTAGTTGGACAGTGGAAGCTCAACTTCCCGGGTTGTGCCCAGCCCGGCTACCTAATGCACACAGAGCCCCACACAACAGATCAGCAACCAGCTAACAGAGAAACAGGGCAGAGAAGGTTTTTCTAATCATCTCAACGTTAACTTGATGTCTGCGAGGCATAGAACTGCCTTTGGATTGTGCTGCTCTTACAAGGAGTCATTTCAAGTTTTTCCTACTAGATCTGGTAAATAAATCAATAAAAAAAGCTATTTCAGCTATCGAGTAAAATAGTTTTGGGACTTACGAGATCTTTTTTCTTACAACAACCAAACAGTGAATGAACATCCTCCAGGAGTGGTGACTCCATCATTTGTGTAGCTGCTGGCTGAGGTTTGGTTTGCTCGCCTTACCTTTAGAGTGAGAACCAGGTGAGGAGACGGGGCACACTCCACTTCTTCCCGAACCTCCGACCGAGGTGTTCCTGAACCAACAGAGCCACAAGTTAACTTGTGCTTTAAACAAGCCAGATTAACCAAAATGAGTGAGCGTGGGTGCACAGAAAATCTAAATTAATACAGAGAACTCGTTTAGAAGTAACATTATTTTCTATATCTAACCTTATTTCATATTCACCTTAAGACTAATTTCGTTTCACCAGATTTTTGTTCCTGTTTTGTGTAAAACAAAGACTGAGCTCCTAAATACAAAGAAAAAAACAACTACAAACTACCACTTCAGCAGCTAATGCCAGTGTTTTTAAAACCAGGACTTTTAGGTTACTTATATGGATAAATAAGAGGAAGACAAATGAGGCTTTGTAGATACGCCTCATAATGCTGACAGAACAGATGCTGCCGTCAGTGGATGCATGCACAGCAGTATCATTGTCTTGGAGCAAATGATAATTAAGTTGAGCTGTGTGGAGTACTTGATATTGGCTGCATTACGTAGACATGTTCTGCACACACCTTCATGACAGAATGAATACGGCTGTTAATGAAAGCTTTGGTGCAAACATCACACTGGCAAAGGGACAGAGTAAAGGTGTGAGCCTTTAATCAGACTGCTCTATAACATGTAAACATGAATACTTTATCCTTAGTGTTGCACTCATATAATCACCATAACAAGAGCATTGTTTTAGTAGGACTAAGGTTCATATCTGAATGTGAAATCTGTCGATGTGGCAGAGCTTCAGCGAACGCTGAGACTTATTTGAATTCTTTCAAACAAGTGAAAATGGAATTAAAAATTGGAAGGATATCGTATTTTCCACACCATAAGTCGCACCTAAAAGCCTTAATTTTCGCAAAAAACGACCATCCACCATATAAAGTGCACCGGATTCCAAAATCTGTCACGGATAGCGCCATTTTGAATTTACTGCGGGGAGCGCCGAGCATTCATGGAGGCATTAAGCCCCCTGCATCACTCTCCCTCCCCCTCTCCTACATTGGAAATGAATGGCAACTGGCCACTTCTGTCGCTGGCTTTGCGTTCGGTGTGAATCCAGGGTTAGGCGGATCCCAGCCATTCACTCTGAATGGGGCGAAGACTGACTCGAGCTCGTACTTAGCGACTGAATCGTGTCATCATTAATGCTTCTGCCCACGTCCCAGTGAGTGCAGACCGATGTGCAGTCTATAAGTTTATAAGTGTAAAAGCCACCGTCGGACCACTTCCCGCTGACACAGGGACGTAAAACACATGCACTACGTGTGCTGGCAGCGATAAACCAATCAGAGAACATTAGGTAATAGTACGCCTTATAATCAGGTGATCCTTCTGTATGGGTTCAGTACAGAAATGGACCCCAGAACTGAGGCTGTGCTTTATAATCAGGTGATCCTTCTGTATGGGTTCAGTACAGAAATGGACCCCAGAACTGAGGCTGTGCTTTATAATCAGGTCAGCCTTATAGTGTGCAAAATCCGGTATGTTTCTTAGAAATAATCACAAGCAGTTCAACTTTGAGAATCCACAGAAAGACAGAGGTTTGCTCAGTTTTCTGCAGTGCTTCTGTGTGTGGTTGGTTCCTGTGTCCACAGCGGGTGTAACAAGAGGGGAGGAGAGAACTTTTACATGAAAACACTTAGTTGTTTGGAGTCTAGTTAAAAAAATGGTTCCTGCACTTACAGTCCCTGAGAAAAACTAAACTGTTAAACACACATTTAAGTCTTGATGTTATACGTGAACATGTGTTTCAGATTTAAGTCGGCTTCAGATTAAAGCAGAAGTGAATGATGCTTCAGGAGTCAGGAGTGTGCATGTGTCGTGCCTGGTGGGGGGATCTCCAAGTCGGTGGTCTGCTGGACGTTAGTTCTTCCTGGTCGGGGGTCAAAAGCAGGGACCAAAGCAGAGAACTGTCTCTTTAGGACAAAGTCGTCATCCCATGTCCTCCTGCGTCCTCCTTTGGTCTCGTACTCCTCCTCCTCCTATAAGAAGGAATCCAGTCCACACACTCAGGTCTGACACTTAAATTTAAATCGTGTAAAAAAACATTTAAATTTAAAAACAGCAGACTGAGACAAGTCATAGATGAAAAGTCTTTAGCCTCAGCAGCTAAAACAACTAAACAATAGTAACTTGACATACCAGGACCTCCTCATACTCCTGATCCTCTTGATTGTCATCTTCATTTTCATCATCATCGTCATCAGGCTCCGGGAGGTCTTCCTCATCGTCCAGCTCAGCCAACAGTGTGTTGGCACGGCAGCTGTCCAGGAAGTCTGCAGGAAAAACACAAACACAAACAAGGTAAGATAGCTGGGAATAGTCCAGGGAGCACAGGACAAAGCTGGATGGATGGTTTGCACAAACTGTGGAAGGGGATTGCTTTCAGTCTGATGAACAGAGCACCCAACATGCAAATACCAAGGCTAAATTCACCTTATGGGCCACATTGTTTCATTTCAGTTCATGAAAAGACAGAGGGACACGAAAAGCTTAGCTCGATGGCTAGCTTGTGCTATTTTAGCATCTATAGCTAACAGTGCTGTCGGTTGTTCTCCACATGTTGGATGCTTATTGGATATTTATCTGACCAGATATTGATGCCAGCTCCACACAGCAAGACAGAGTGAACTGCTGCAGCCAGGTAAAGGTTAAGCTTTCTCTCTTGTCTTGCGTGTTGTTGCTGTGAGTTTCAGAGCCTCCATGAGACATGACATGGTCAGTGAAAAACAAGATGAGCTGTACCCACACTCTTATACTCTTCCAGAGTCAGGACCTTCATTTAGAATTAGCTGTTGGGACTCCATCAGTGCTGTGCTGAGCTGAGCCGGAGCCAAATGAATACCTGACCTCTGTCATTTGATGCTGGACTGAATTAAACACTTTCGCTTTGCATTCAAAAGCCAGATGTTAACAGATGCGAGCAGGTTTCCTGACCAGTGTGAATGAAAAACCGGTTTAAGGCAGCCAGTTAGCTGAAGCAGGCTGAATATGAGCATGTGCACAGTGTGTGTGGGCACCAACCATAGAGGGAGAACTCAGCCTCCTGTCCTGTGTCGCTCTCACTGGACGTGGACGTCAGGCTTGTCGTCAGGGTGTTGCTTAGCAACTGGCCCACTGACAAACCCGTAGTAGCGGTGGCTACATTATTGCCGCTGGTTACTATGGAAGTTGACATGGTAACGGTGGAGGTGGTACCAGTGGTAGTGAGATTAGGAAAGCTCTGAGCACCCATAAGAGGAGAAGCTGCAAACAAACAAGAACAAACAGCAGTTAGTTGGTCAGAGGCACACAGTACATAAAGTTTGTTATGCTTCAGGTCAGCTGACAGGAAACACCTGGTGACTCACTGGAGGATGCTCATGCTGTTCCCACATTCACCGATCAGACACAGCATTAAAACCAAATGCTTAACGGAGTGCAGGCCACCCTCATTCAGCACAAACAGCGCCCAGTTCTCACAGATTTCTATATCACTTTTAACTTGCTCATTGCCCTAAAAACTCATTTTAAAAGGACCTTATTAGGAGACTTTTTTTGGTCCCTTTTTTAAATAAAAGCAACATATGAGGGCAGAAACTCTGCCTTATTTGACAGAGCTGCAGATATGCATGTTTCAGGGGCTCTGAGTTCGAGTACATACAACACAAAGCAGTGAGACCAACTGGACCAGTTGTGTTTGAGTGTAAAACATACTTTTACAGCCTCCCCCATTAGTATTTTGCATTTCCAACAGAGTTGGGGTGGTATTAGTCATTTTACTTTTGATGTAGCGGTTAAGAGGTGACCAGCAATATGAGACAAACAACAGTTAATGCATCTTCAGTGAGTGGCTCAAAACACAGGAAAAGTATCTGGATCACAGTAAACAGTCCATGCACACTTGGTCTACTTCTTTGCACTTTTTAATGTGCTCCTCTCTGTTCAATAATCTGTTGACTGACCCCCATTTCTCATGTAGTACTTCAAGACTGAAGGGCGGTATCACTTTGGTGATGCTTAAGATACTTAATGACCCCACAAAATGATGCTCCGGGAAAGCAGAATGTTAGTGTAGAACTGCTACTGTTAATGGACTGTTGTACAGATACTGTAGCATTAGTGTGTCAGGGTTGCAGTACTCACTGGCAGTACTCATGACGTTCCTGCCCAGTGTGTTCGTGTTGTTGTCACTGCTGCTGCGGCTCAGGTTCATGTTGTTGGTGGCGTTGGTGCGTGACATGTTGGGTGCTCTGCGCACAAATGACTCCATGAGGCTGGCCTCTCGGGATGAAAGATTGGGCACACTGGCACTGGAGCTCATAGGAGCGCCGGCAGCCAGCAGGGAGCTAACTGACAGCCGCGTGTTAGCCGCTGAGCACAGAGGCCTCTGAGCATGCGTATCCTTGCTGGAGGACTCGGACACTGAGCTGACGTCGGGGGAGCTGACGCTCACCAGCCCCATGGAGATGGCTGTTGCTGGGTCAGTGGCAGATGTTGCTGCCGGTGAGTGATGTTCGTCTCCGGTTGCAGATGTGTCAGCAGTAAGTGTCCCGGAGCTGGATGCTGAACCAGATCCACCTTCTGCAGCAGAAGACAGCACAACGATTGGCTCCTGCTGATGTCCATCAGAGCCAACTCCTCCTCCCATTACTCCACCCACCCCGACACCCTGGTCAAGAAGCAGCCCCTCGGCCTTCCTGTCTGGCTGCAGACCCCCTGTGCCAGGAAGCCCAGCTGTGGAGCTCAGACTAATGTCAGAGGAGGAAGCAACGCTGCAAACCGAGCTGCTGCTGCCCTTCCTGCTGGAGGAGCTGGCCCCACCTTTGTCAGGACAGTTATTTTTCACCAGGCTGCTCCAAGAAGGCTGCTGCGAAGATGAGGAGGTGGAGGACGATGAGGACGAAGTGGTGGTGGTGGTTCCGCCAATGGCCACGGGTGTCACAGAGGGTCCCACCGTGGAGGAGGCGGGACCTGAAACAGTGGATGAGACAGGTTTGGGTGATGGCGCTGTGGCAGCCGACTCAGGGTCGTACCCTGGAGCAAGCTTGAGGTCAAACTTCCCTTCAGCGCCCATACGGTAAGAGTTAGAGCCGCCAGCATCCCAGGTTACATCAATCCAGCCTGGATGGACAGAGAGATAGGAGGGAGATGGACGGATGGATGTCAGAGACCCGGCAGAGAGGGAAACAGAGAAAGAAAGAGTGGTAGAAGGAGGCAGACAAGCAGCTTACAGTCAGAGCAGCTCCACAGTGAACCAGATCAGATATTCATGTAAATTCTCCTCTGAAGTCACAATGAAAAGCAAATGACTTTGTTTTGTTTAACCATTAAAACCATAATGAAAATAAATGCCGAACGTAAATCTTATCAACTAATAAATTAGTAGTGCGACAAAAAGGAAAGCTAATTTGATGATGCGTATTCTGATAATCACTTCCTCAGACATGGAACACGTAACGTCGTCTGTTTGGTTCCGTGTGGGCGGTGGCATTCAGCCATGTTCGATTCATTTTCCCCGTGGCTTTATGCACGACATGTACATTCACCAGTGAGCCTGGACAGCACATAAAGTTAAAAACTGTGCCAAAATCCACAGCCGGTTTTCTTACTCCTTGTGGTGGTATAACCATCAGCAGCCAGTTTCTGTTAGCTATGGTTGTGTTAAACGTACCAGCAGTGTGTGGAAGCTGCTGAAAACGTACATCTGCCCACATTCAGGCCTGTGATATATGCAGAAGTTATTGGCCGAGCTCTTGTGAAAGTTTCATTGCACTTACAGTACGAGATAAACCTTTCACCTTACCTGGAGACAGTGTCTCCGTCGTGTCTGTGGTTCACTGTGTGCCAGAGTAAAAGCTGGAGCCGTAACACTTCCCAAAAAGCAGCACTGAACATTTCTCCTGTTCATTTGGGTCAAGGCACAACCGCCAATGATGGTGGAGTACTGAAGTGTATTCAGCAGTTTGATACTTCGATCCCTCTGGATCACATACCACATTAAGATGCCCCCTTGCTATGCGTGCCGATGTGTTACTGTGACTGCAGCTCTGCCCCCTGCTGGGCGATGTGCAAATATCATCCCAAGCTCGTACGTACTATCACTGCGATCCTTTACGGAACAGCGACATCATTCTCAGCTGCTGCTAACATTTGATGCTTTGAAAAACTAAACAAAATGAGGAGAAAACGTCAGAATGCCAGCTTTTAGCTGCACCATTTGTTTCATATCATATGTAGATTCCAGTGGAATGCTTTGGCCACATACTCAGCACCACTGATTGATTTATTTGGACTGTTTCGAAGAACAGAGATGGGATTTTATTCTGCATGCAGCAAGTATAACTAAAGAATTTGAGTTTTTATCGTTTCATTTACCTTAACAAAATAGGCAAGGTGTAATAAAAATGCTGTTTCACTGTGACTTTCTACAAAAATATGTTGAAAGAAAGAGAGATGGAAAGAGGGAAAGAAAGAAAGAAGAGAGCGAGGGAGAGGAAGATCAAAAAGAAAGAGAGAAAGAAAGAAAACAAAAAAAAAAAGAAGGAAAGAAAGAAAGAAAGAAAGAAAGAGTGCTCAGAAGGTCAAACAAGGGGGATGAAGGTGCTCTTGCATACGGGACACAAACATTGAGGAAAAGACGATCCGAGGAAAATAAAAAGCCTGGACTGAGATGAAAAATCCAAAAACACTGATGAAGCCTATAAATATGCAGAATTAGACCTGGTTAAAAACACACCATGAGCAGTGGCACTACCAGCCTTCTTCAGCCCACACAGTTCACTACTTAGAGTTAGCAAGAATCTGACTGGCTCACTTATGACAGATGAAAAATGTAAGAAATAACATGAAATTAATTACAAGAGATCAGCATCTGCAACATCACAAAATATACATCAAGACACTATAAACTTACAGGAAAGACTGAAATAAATGTCTACAGTAAGGCCTGAAATATTTGTGATAAGTTTCCTCTGCAGGAGTAGTTTCACAGAGTCTCATCTCAGAATGATTAGCCACAGCGTAGCCTAAATAAGCTTTTGACTCATCTTTTTGTTCAGCGTATATAATAAAAAACTCAAGTACAAGATAACTGCTACACAACAAACAGTGCTGCAATCAGTGAGTTCAAGATTCAGACCAACTATACTACACATGTCTTCCAGTCACTAAATGCTTACAATGCTTTATATTAGCAGAATGCTTGCAGCCACATCAAGGCTGCTGATGTCAAGAGCCGAAAAAACAGAGAAAATCAAAGCGCTTCCTCCGCTGACAGGATGCTAACGCATAGCCAGAGAGGAAGGTTTCCAGACTGGGAACGCATCTCCTTTTAAAGATGGTGTAGTTACGTTGGCTGAGTCAGAACAACGGCGTTTGAGGGCACGCTTATCCGCAACACAACTGTAACGCTCCCCTCCTGCTTTGGGGGCGAGTTGCTGGCGTAAGCGATGCAATTTAGGCGTCTCTGGGTCGCGATTACAACGAACAGTAAAACCGAGCTCAAAACAGACAGGCAGAGCTGCTCCACCTGCACGCTGGGTGAGGAGGAGGAGCTGAGGCAGAAGGCGGAGCTTTCAACAAAGCAGATGCTCTGCATGCAAACTCGATCTAGTTTCTGGGCCGTGACTGAAAGAATGAGGCTGTGGAAACAGGTGGCTGAAATACATTTTCTCCTGGGATAGCTGGACTTTTTATGGCATTAGAGACAGAGTCGTTCAGCAGAAGCTTGAGGAAGAGCCAATGCTCCTTCACGATGTATTCTGACTGATTTAACTTAACATCACTCAAAGAACATACACGAGGGTTCAGAGTAGAAGCTGAAAAGCAACAAAAACCCAACATAAAGTATATATATAGTTGATGGCACACACATCTGCCATAGTTCAACCACCTGAGGACAGAGACAAAGAGCTGGACCTCTGTTAGCAACACATCTTAAATAGAAACGCTTTCATTAAAACATCATTAAAACAGTTAAAACAGCTGGTTTGTGAATCCGTGTTCCTCAAGCAACCGTGCATCAGCTTTTTATATTGTTCAGTTTCATCCCAATGAGTCTTACCGTTGTGAGCCTCCCCAGTGATGGTGCCCTCTCCTGCCGGGTTCCCATCCTGGTCTCGCCACTTCCAGTCGATACCACGGACAACCCGTGCCCCCGGGACAATGTACTTCATGACCTGGGAGCGAAATAGGCGACGCTGGCGGCGAAGGTTTGCCTCTGCCTCTTTCACAGCTTTTCCTGAAGGAGGACAGAGACGTGTCACTTAAAAGTTGGCGAAGAAAAAAGGGAAAGCTTTCAGCATCTTTAGCCTTTAAGTGATCGTAAGTTGAGTCTTAACTGGCTGATCTTCAGTCACAGTTTCTGAAAAACTTTGTCTGATGCATCCCTGCGTACATAGTGGAATTATGCATCATTTCAAGTTACCCATGCAAACAACTTGTGCTCATTTTCAGAATAACTTTATTGGCTATTCTGTGTGTCCGTATAAAAGCACATTCTACACAGGCCAAGCTAAAGAGGAAGAGTGGCCGTCTGCTAACTGGGAGGTTGGCTTCTCTCCCGACTTCCCCAGACCACGCGGTGAAATGTTGAGCAACCATCGGTATGTGAAGAGTGTGAAAAAGAGGAAGAAGCATTGTATAGCCTGTGAGACTTTATAGACGGGGAAGCACTGTACGAGTGTGTGTGAACTGAGGAACGTTTGTTGTAGTATAAAAGTGCTTTGAGCTAAATGAATGCAGATCATTTCCTCTTGTTGGCTACTGTGACGTATGGACAGACAAGAGCGTATGTAGTCTTAAGTTAGGTGTCCTAAAAGCACAGTCTGAAGTCATGGCCTTCAGAACGTTAGCACTCCAACGGGATGCCAGCTTCCTGCAACAACAGTCTGAAGGAACATTTTGAAGATGGCCTTTTTTGTTTGGGCTGCAGGTTTTACGGAACTCAATCTTCGGGACACTTGCCATTGAAGCATTTTACTTTGATTGCTAATGGTGCTGATTGCACCTGCTGTGGATACAGTTTAATAATATGCTGGCAAAGCTTTTAAGGATAAATGAAATCCGTCCTCACCGAGCTGGTCCTCACAGACAGCAGTGACAGTGCCGTACAGCTCCAGTCCAGACAGAGACAGGTAGTGTGTCTGGCCACTGGCATTCTTCCCCATCTGCTTTATTCTGATGTGTCTCCAGCCCTGCTTCTCCTCTTTAGATGGGTCCAGAGGCCACGTGGCTGTCGACCTACGAAAACAAACTTACATTAACCGCACAGAGTCTATGTACTCATTCAACTAAACACGCTACCAAACCAAAGCCTTGAGATTCTTTTATGATCACTGCTTTATTCATCGACCTGAAGCCATGCACTCAGGGCCTGTGATGAAACAGCATCTATCCACCCAAATACAGCTGTACCTATAAGAGCATTTTTAAGTTTAACCGACTAACTGTTAAAAATTAGACTTTAGCCGTTTTCCAGCTCTCTAGAATAAATTTGGCATAATCTTTTGGATACTTTATTTTCATTGCAAAATGCTGGAAAAACTTTTTCCACCTTTTTTCCACAGAATTTGTTCATATGACAGCCTTTTGGACAACAAATGAACAGAAGCTCCCGATTTGAAGATTCCCGATTTGTTTCCTGAATCAGTTTACAGAAAGCGTGCGACCCAACATGTGTCATCAGGAAATAGTTTTATCAGGAAATATGTTGCAGTTTATAATCTACATAAATAATGTACCAGAGTCCAAGAATAGACTGAAACAGATCCAAGCACAGCTTGAAACAAGGTAGTTCCACTGTCTAAATGTTGATAACCAATATATACACATTAATCTATCCTAAATACGTCGACTTCACCATTTTAAAGCATTTAAACCAAGGAGTTTTTTACTCTTGTGTATACTAGTTTCTCAGAAACTTTAGACATACAAGGTTAAAAATAATAAGACAAGAGTTAGTAACCATGCGTGAATCACCCGATTTAAATAAAAATATCATTATGGCCACCTTAAAACACAGAAAGACTAAAGAATTATTTTCATCCTCCCCAAAAACATGCCAAAGAATGATCAATTTTGAGCATAGAAATAGTAATTATCATGATTTAGCATTAATAGACACTCGCTGTCCTAACAAAGGTCACACAATGGTCTGTGGAACCACTTATCCTGACTCCATCATGCTGGAACTGTTTTATCAAGCTTATCAAATGTAACAACATGCATTTCCATCCACAGTTGCATCAACCTTTTAAGCCACCATCTTGTATTGATGATGGACAGTTGGAGCCCAAAGAACCCTAATACATAACATTGCTGAACCTAGACCTGACCAACTGCAGCAATGCCAGATCATTTGCTTCGTTAAAGCCATGTGGTGACACAGGAAGTGTGTACCATGCCTCTGTTTTCAGACACACACACACACACACATATATATACACACACATACATATGTTCGTCTAACTCGAGACTTTTGAAGTGTTCTTCAAAACTTTCTGAGGTTGCAAGTCAACACATATTCTGCCAGCAACTCTGTGAACTTGCATCTCCCACTTCTCTCAATCAACACGAAATCAACCAGGACCATATTTTTGGAAGGATCCACAATCACCGTTTCAGTCTAAAAGCACAGCATCTCCATGCAAGACACACGTGAAATTGCTTTTGATTAGAAAAATATCTTAATACAAAGAGATTACATTATGATGCATCTCTTTTGGATATTTTCTATTCATTTCACTGCCTCAGTCTATTTCTGTCACCTTTCATTAGGTTAATTCTAATCTATGTTTCATGGGGTGATATCGTTAAGACTTCCTTTAGTGGCTAGTATCTCCTGCACAATTTCTTTAAGCCATCTTATATTTGTCAATTAAGGGCAAACGAAAAAACAAGTGTGTTGTTTGCCAGAGTGGAATCATAAGATTCAGGCTGAAGGTTAATACCCTGGTTCGTTGAGGCTGCCATCATCTATGTGGGTGTAAAGAGTGGACCAGTTCTGACCATCCTTGGACACCTGAAAAACCCAGTTTCTCAATGCAGAGCGGCCATAGCCCCTGCAAAGGAGGAAGCAAACAATGACGAGCAGTAAGAAGACCGATAAAGATGAATAACAGCATGATGAAGGCATTTTTATTACTGTGTGCCTTAGAATGAATGCTTGTCATGGTGTGGGTCTGCTGTGCTGCATAGTGGCTCATTCGTGTGTGTGTGTGTGTGTGTGTGTTGGGTTGGGTTACCTGGCATGCCTCAGAGTGTATGCTGAGGGAATGACCCACAGGCCGAGGTCAACAGCGAACCATGCATTCTTGTCATCATTGGTGTGGCAGTTAAGGGCGGAGCTATCCCGACTCAGGATGTCCTCCAACCGCCCGTAAGGGAGGTTACGCCCCTCTGAAGATGTCACCACCACCAGGCCGTAAGCTGCGGGATTAACCCACTCATACGCCGTTCTGAAGTGAACAAGAATGCAGATTCAAAATTAACATCTAACTCATAACATAATTAAGTCTGAATTAGCAGACTAGCAAAAAAATTCTGTCTGTTATGCTCTGTCAGGAAGAGAGAAATTCAACCACCAAACAGGAGCAACTGATTTGCAACATTCAAAGATGGCTGGAGGGACTGATCTCACTTGGCATTGGTTCCAACCCAGTAGATGATGCCATTCTCATCAAAGTCGTGTTGGTGTCGAAAAGCGAATATCTGTCCTTCTCTGAGTTTCCTCACGAAAACAAAGGATGAGCGCTCAAAGTCATACCACTGCTTTGCAACCTGGAAGAGAAGGGGCAGGCGGGGGGGTTGAGAACAAAGCTTTTTCATTGATGTGTGTGTGTGTGTGATGAACTCTTTCAGTGTGACCTAACCATTTTTAGCAGGTACTGCTCCAGAGACTCCACAGTGGCGAGCGGTTCCATCTTCAACATGCGACCCGTCCGGTCAATCAGAGCAGTCTCTCCGGGGGCTCGCTCCAGACGAAATCGCAACCTCCTCGTCAAGATCTGAGACGCACAAACACACTCCATCAGCAGCTGTAAGCATACAAAGGAACAAAGCTCCCCGGAGACCACGCCACGACCCAAAAACGCATCCACTTACTTGCAGGTTGTAAGAGGATCCTGGACTGTCGTACAAGTGCAGAGGTAGACGCTCTATTGACTCCAGGACAGCTATCAGTTTTCGGATTAAGGCAACAGCTGGTTGGCTGCACATACAAACACCAGACTTTTTAAATCAGCTGTAATCTCAATGTTTAAAGCAGATTATATCTAACAAACAATGTGCAGTACTGTACACTAATCCCTGGAAGCACAAAGTCTTTCCATGTTGTACCTTCATCGGACTATTTTCCCATTACTGAAAAATGTTCAGTCCTTTTTATGCTAATAGCTCTCCTGGCTATATGGGACAAACGTTAACGGTTCCACATTTTCTTGATCAACAGAAACGGAGTGACCCGACAACTCATGACAGAACGATCCTTACCTTTCATTATCTTCGTTCTCACTGAAAGCCGTCTTAAAGACGTTGATCCTTTCCATTAAAGGCTTGCAATCTTGCTTCATATCCAGGTCCACACTCTGCACCGACAGAAAAACACAGCAGGAAAAACAACTGTAACTCAGGGGTGGTCAAACCATTGTGCCTCATGCTCCCTGAACCACCCTTTCACACTTCGAGCTCCAAGAATCCTCAATTTGTCATCTTGAAATATGCCAGTGCCACGGTGGAAGAAAAATAATCATGTATGAACCTCTGGGGACATAATGTAGCTGAACCTAGACCAGATCATAACTCTGGCCCCATTTTATTCTGACCAAATTCATTTCAACAAGATGATAGTTCACCACTGTCCTTGGAGCTTTCATTAGTGCGGTGGGCTGTGCTGAACTCAGTTTTAGGGATCTTCTGTTTTTGATGCAGCCTACAGAAACATGTCTTCAACGTGGTTGTTTAAGGAATAGGAAGCTATTGAAACATATTTATCACTGCATTACCTTTCCAATGGGAGCTTTTTACCCATCTGCTGACTTAAATACACATACAGTTATTCATCAGAGGCCCAGCTGCTGAGACACACAGGGCTGTTTCAGGGGCTTAGCCTCTCATTAGCCTCTGATTGATAAGGAGAAAGAGTACAGGGGCGGGACTACCAAACACTCCTGGAGATATAGCATTGAGCTATGATAGAGTGATATCGATGGTGGTTGAATAGAAGATGAATTTTAGAACGACCCACCAGCTTTGCTGGCAGCGAACATGCCCGAACCATCGCTGATCCTTCTGATATTTTCAGTTCTTTCTCATTGCTGTCAGTTTATTTCACTTGGGGACATTCCTTATGTTCCCCGTTTTTCTTCTGTTTTTGATTGCCTTCATCAAATCTTTACCAGGATGGCAAAAACATTAGAGCAGCGCTGTCCGTTGCCCCAAACACTTTAAAGGTGTTAAACCCTTTAAAAACTTCAGTTTTAAAACCCCCCAAACAAAACAAATTCCATTTCAAAAGAATCGTGAGAACGATAAGGCAGGAACAAGGAAGAAATAAGGCAGCTAATTTGAGGAGCAGCAGATGTGCCGTCTGTTCTCTTCTGGAGGGTAAGGAATGAAGAAAAGAAGCCGTCAGGTTTCATAGATGCTTACATTGCTGAGGACAGTGAACAGAGCCTGGACTAGGCCACTGCTGCACATTTCATAGGGAGAAATAGTGTTTTCATCCTTCAAAACGACAATCAGGTTCTCCAGAGCCGTTTTCATCAGGTCCCTCCAAGTGCTCTCACCTTCAAGACACTGTAAAGAGCACACAGGCACATTTGATCATGTACTCCTACAATAATCCAATGTGTTTGGATGCACATGGGTTGGTGTGTTTCTGCACCTGTCTGTTAACGTGCAGCTCCCAGGCAGACTCCAGTTGTGTTGAGATGTTCCTCAGGGTGACCACCACTCCTCTGGGCATGCTCTCCACAGCTTTGAAGTGGTCATCATACAGCTCCCTTGCCATGCTCTTCACCTTCTGCTTCGTTTTCTCCAGTTTGGACTTGAGCTTTCGGCCTCGTTTTCCTGTCCAGCCCGTCACGAACTCAGAGCCTGTGAACACACCAGAGAGTTAAAGGGGGTTGCCTCTTTGTCTGGGTGGTCCCTGTGATCGGTACTTCAAACTACTCAAGCACTCTCCTGGTTTCTGTGCATTTCTATAAGAAGAAGCACAACTCGGGCTCACCCAGTGACGTCTCTGCGGTGAATGAGTGTTTGGTTCCTCTGTTTGACTCAAAGACAAAGCCCGGCAGGTCCTCCTTCAGGATGGTAGCCTGCTGCCCATCCGAGTTATGGATGGCAATCTCTCCATCTTTCAGGCAAGTCAGAGACCAGTTCCCCACTGTGAGCTTGGTGGGGCCGACTATGGAGAGAATGGGCTGGCTGGTTGTGACTGGTTTCACCTGACTCCTCGCTCTCTGCAGCTTTTCCAGGAACTCACTGCGAGACTCTGTAGAAAGAGTGACACCGGTACTAAATCAGAGCAACTTCTAAACCAGATGAGCAGGTGCAATGTGAGCATGCAAATCATACCTGAACTGTCTGAACCCCCTTCTGGACTTCCACTCGAGTACATGGTTGCAAGCTTCCCATCCAGGATGAATCTGAACCAGCCATTGGAGCCATTGGAGAGCTCAAGGGCAGCAGCGTCCGACCAGATGTAGAGACAGTCCCTGCCTCTGATGATGGACCAGTCCCTCCAGTGGTACGGCTTCCCCTGCTGGATTTCCTTAGCATCTTCCTGCACCTCCTCCTCCTGCACAACAAAGATCATTTGTTAGATGTGCTCACGCTAAACTTCTCACTCAAACAATATAACCATACAGTCACTCTAAATAGCACAACCATTGTCTTTGGGATTGAAAAAACAAAGATACAGATGTCTAACTCAACCACAGAACAAGTTTATAGGACTGAGTCATATTGTTTCAAGTAATCCAGAAAAACTAGTAAACGCATTTGCTAGTTTCTCCTTTTCTTCTCCACCTTTTCAGGTTTGGTTTCGTCCTCATTCTCGTCATCAGACGCCGGTCCAGCCAGAGTTGACACCTTGTTGATTACCCCCAGTCGGGCCAGCTGGTCAAGGAAAACATCTCCGCCTTTATCCACCAGATCTCTGATGATCTGCAGAGCCAGCAGGTGACCATCATCATCGTCCTGACAGAAAAGAAAAAGAAAGAACAGATGCTGGTCATATCATACCATGAATATGCATTTGTATAATCATACATACATACACGGGTAAATGACCACGTACCTCCTGATCAAGGACAGTGGCAGTGATCTCCACCAGTACCGTTGGCAGGTTATGTCCCGTCTCGCTGTCACACACCTCCCTCAGCAGCATTTCACTGCTGTAGTGGACCATCTTTCTGATTAAAGCCAGACTGGCTTTCCTAAAAATGACCAAACAAATAAAAAAGGTGAAGCACTTGTCGGCTGGAAGTGGAGGTTGTCAAACTCAACTGGCGTGTGGGTGCAAAGCGCCCCGCAGCAATGCTGTTTTCACCCCCATGCTTCCAGCATGGTGCTAAGCCTGTCAGGGGGTGCTTCCAGCGCTGCTTTAGAGCTCGAGCCCAACTCAGAACCAGTTCTGGAACATCAATCTGGCTCCAGCACTGAAATAAATGGTACGAGGACAGCACCAACTCTTGGCTGGTAAAAAGTAAAGAAGCCCTAACATCTGGGGCTGAGAGAAGGGTTTTGGCGACCAAACTGAACCAGCTGAAATGCTGAAAAATGCAGTCACTGCAGCGTTTCCTTTGTTCATTCAACAGAGAATCATAAAAAACTGAGCTGCAACGTAGAAGTAAAGAGGAAGAACATGAGCTCAGCATTCCTCCCATTTCTCTGCTATTTCATGTTTTATAACACCAGCTGATATGTGAACACTGCCTCACACAGAGCTGCTTGTAAAGTTTTAGAGTTTGGAGCTACTTTGTTGTACTACTGTTTAAAAACAGCCTTTCAAACCATGCTGGTGATGTAATGATAAGATAAGACAGCCTCAGTGATCTGTTGTTTTCTGGAGATAAGACGTATCACCGCACTATGGTCCTACATACAGGTTTAAATCACTCTCATGCACATTCACTTTTAAAGACGGGTATATTCATTTCAACGAACAGTGGAGTGCTGTGCTTTGGGGTCAGTTTACCTGATAGAAGGCAGCATGGTTTGCTGAAAGGTTTGCGCAAAAACAGGAAGAAGTCTCTTCAGGTAGAAGGGAGCCATTTCTGGGTCTCCTCTGGGCTCACTGCCCTCTTCCTCCTCCTTGCTCGCATCTTTCTTCCTCTTATCATCTCCCTTGTTCACTGGACACATCCAGTCTCCTGAAACACATTTAATCAAAAGTTTCGATCTGGATCATGCTCAAAAAAAGAGACAGAACTGTGACAGCATCTGGAATGAGGAGGTAGAGTGTCCACACACAGTAAGACACCGAGTTAGTGAGACTGTGACACAGCAAGCTGACGGCCAGACGTTGGGGACACGGGTCAATGTTTGGCACCCTTACACCTTCATTGCATCTGTCAGTGTTCAACATGCCGAGTCTGCTCAATGAGAGCGATCTCTCCGACTGGCTGTTCAGCGCAGTGAAGAAACTCCACACACGGATGTGATATTGACTGTTTTTTTTAATGCAGGATGCTTAATAAGAACACTTTTTGGAGAGTTTAAAAACACTGAAACATGCTAAACAGAATTACAAGTATGTTGGATGCTAATATATGTGCTCATATTGAAGTGAAGCAATAAATAAGTGACTTCATGGAAACACTGCTTTGTTTACGTTATTTACATGAAGTCCAGTTTCCTTTACTGAATACTGTGGTCACCACGCAGATGGAGATCATATGGCCTAGCTGGGAGCAGGACGACTGTGATGTGATACAGTAGAGAGCCTTTAATGTGAACGATTCATTTAATGTGTCAATTAAGTCAATTATAGAGAGCCTCCAATTACTTATTAATATATAAAATATCAAATATTTATATGGAGGTCTGGGGGCAAATGTTTCTGTATTTCCTTTCAGTCTGACTGGAAAGTGTTGGATACTCCCTGAACAGGGTTCCTACAGGTTTCTTCAAGTCAACTTCAAGTCTTTTTAAGACTAGCAGCTAGCTGGCTAAGGTTAGCTGCTTCAGGCACATTAACAGCTGGCTGGCTAACGTTAGCGGGCTGAAATACTCCGGCGATAGAAGGAGTTTGATACTTCCCTTCGGTTGACTTGATGTGCTTGGACGACTTGGCATGAGACTCTAAAGCCTTCGTGCCCATGGTCCCACCGGTTTTAACCAGTGACAAAATGCTTGCATTCTCGCCAAGCGTGGTTAAATTTACATTTCCCCATAAAACATGAAATGGGTAAACTAACGTTAAAACACACTTCTTGTGTTGTGCTTCTGCTTGGCTTGTTGCTTATGGCCCGTTTCTGTGTGGTGGCCCGTGCTGTCGCAAAGTGTTCAGACCCGGAGCAGCTGCCTTCTCAATTATCGGCTCCACCGCTCTTTATTCAGGCTGCGTTATTTAGTCAAAATAATAGTGGTTGACAAACAAAACTTTTGAGGAGAAGGCGATACGGAGAAGTTACATATTGCACAAGTTTTAAGACCCATACATAAAAATTCAAGACATTTAAGGTATTATTTCCAAATTCATAAATTCAATGCTTTTAAGACTTTTTAAGACCCCGCGGGAACCCTGCCTGAAGCCTTCGTAAAATACGGATTTTATTTTTGTGTTCAGTCAACAATGAAGGTCAAAGTGGAAAGTTTGAATAGAGACTGATGGGAAAGACATCGAGTGGAAATCAAACAAAGCAGAGCAGAGCAACAACATGAGCAGCAGGACACAGCTGTATGATGGCTGTAACTAACCAGGTGACTGTAGTATAGCCACCACCTCACTGTGTCCTCTTTCTCTGGCTTTGTCCAGAGGAGTCTTTCCATCCTCATCTCTCAGGTCTGGGTTGGCTCCATGCCGCAGCAGAGTCTGAACAAATGTACAAAAACACAAATATGTGGAAACTGATGAAAACAAAAGCATCAGATTGTCTCTGTTAAAGAAAATATTGTTCAGGTGAGTGCTACAAAGCAGGAAATACATCACAGAGACAGCCTAACAGCACATGCCTCATGATATTCATCTCATTGGCTTTACAGTGTGCATTTACTTTGGGTGTGCGTTACCTTGGCTACTTGTGGGCGTCCGAAACAGGCAGCATAGTGTAGTGAGGATGACCTCTGACCTCTGTTTACATCTGCTCCCCTCTCACATAAAAACTCCACCTGAAAAAACAACCACAGTTGGTGGAACCAAAAAAAAAGAAACTTATCACAATGAAAAAGGCCCAAAGCATTCTCATCCTCAGGAAAAATGAGCCAGAATATCCAAGTTTAAGTAGTGGCCATGAGCAGAGCGAGCCCAGTTCTCTGGATCGGTGCTCCTTTATTCCTTTGTGCTCCCTTTAAACGTAGGAAACAGTGGAGCATCACATATGAACAGGAAGGAGCTCAACATGTTCCTTTCGGTAACATTCAAAGTGGTGCTTCATTGCCATAACTCTACTGACTGAGATGGTGAACGGCCTGTGACAACGACCGATTTTCAGGTGTACAACCTGACATGTTGATAGCGTTTGATGAAATCAAGATCAAGGGAATTCTTATTAAATTCCCATTAATCTTCTGAGGAACCCAGAAGCATTTTACCACATTAAAAGGCTCACCATCCATGAGATGTTGGCATGCTCTGCTCTGCTGTTTCAAATTGCAAACATCTAGTGTGATGAGAATTTATTTCAAAGTTTCCAATGAAGACATCTCTAATTGCTGTACCATTTCCTGTGTGCCGAAAGCTGAGGCCCAGTTGAGCAGCGTCTGTCCAACGTCGTCCATAAAGTTCACCTCAAAAGCTGCAGGAGAACACAAGCATTGTCACATTGTTCTTTTCTCAGTACAAATCCCAAATACAACAGCATACCAAACAGGCATCATTATGGCTGTTGGGACATTGACTGTGACTTCATCCACAGGCAGAAGTGGGGCTGTGTGACGTATCTAAAGTAGTTAGTTCCTTACCTGCAGTTAGCAAATTAGAAATTCACACTGGGGAGTCAAGCTAACAGCTAACGATCACAGGCAAAGAAGAGGAAAATGTCCCCAGCTTAAACCTCTAAAACTTCACAGGGGATGAGTGAACATTATTTTCTATGTTAGGCTAGGCTATATCTAGGCTCCTTGGGGTGTTTTTTGTTGTCGTGTGTGTGTGCTATTTCTAAAGTATCACTATATTTTCATGTGGATGTGACTTCAGAGTGATCTGTTTGTCAAAGACAGCACTTTAGTGCTGAAATTAATCAGTTAGTATGTCATGTGGAATATTATCCAGTCAATACCAAACTGCATAGATTTCTGCATTCATGGGTATAGTATCATCAAGACTGCAAGTTTGACTCCCTGCTGGCATTTTCACCTCCAGTGTCGATGGCGTCTATCAGAGCATCTGTGTCCTTGCTGCGGATACAGTCGATGAGCTGTCGGTGTGACCTCTCTCCTGAGCTGTCCAGACGTCGCAGCCCTGGAATCCGGCCAGCTGACCCTGCGGTGGACTTTGGCAGCGCCTTTCGTCCCTCAAACAAAAGCACCAGCAGAAGATCGACCAGTCGCATGGTGTCCAGCACACAGCGCTCATCTCCTCCCAACGCAGACTCCATTGAGTCGGGTAGTGCTGAGCGCAACAAGTCCTAAAGCAGAGGTAGAGGGGAAGGAGGTGTTGAACAACACTGAAGATCTGCATGTTTAAAGACAAAAATGCCCTCCTTTTCTACACAAACACTATGAAATGAGGACATTTCTGCTTCCCATGTTATGTTTAAGTGTGTTGACTTACATGTGTAACCAGTGGCGACCCCCTGCACAGTGTGGACAGCAGGCTGACGATGGTCGACACCTGGTTGCTCAGTTTGGAGTCACTGGCAGAGGGGGTAGCACCTGTGGAAGGCCGACCTGACTTACAGGAGGAGGAGCCTGACACTGTGCCCCCAGCAGCTGCCATGCGGGACAGAAGTTCCTCCGTCAGGCCATGTTTAGCTAAAGGGGCCGGGTCCACACCTCGACGAGTGAATCGATCAGCCAATGAGGCAAAGCAGCGTAGAGCACCATCTGATACCTGGTGACGAGGAAACAATTCAAATTATGTCAACTAAGGACTAGAAATGAGATTTCTCTTTACATTTTCCTTCTCAAACAATCAAAATCATACATACAGGTCTGCATAGCAGCTGCTGAACAATGCTGTTTTCTCTCAAGCTATGGTGGCTTTTAACAACAGCTGAAGGGACAGCTTTTATGCTCTTTAGCTTAAAACCAGTTCAACGCTCACCTTGGTAGCTGCTGACCCCATAAAAAGGGCAGAATGTGGGCAGATTTGGGCACTTGCTAAGTCTCTACCCCTCAAAACAGACTGTTAACACACAGCTTTGAAAACTAACAACTTCTCTGACCAAAGCCTGTCTCTTACATTTCAATAAGACCTCTGAAAATTCTGTCAAATTGTTATAAAATGGTTGGCAAACCAAGGAAGCGGTTCCTGGCTTTTGGCCAGCTGCTTGCTGCATTAGTTACCTGATGGTCTTCATGTTTAAGGAGACTGGACAAAGACTCAACGCAGGTCTCGAGAGACGAGTCTTGCGGTTCCATCTTGCTGCAAAGGCGGGATACGACAGCCATGGCAGAGTGTAGGGTGTCTTTATGGACCAGGTGGCCACTGTCTCTGATGAAACTCAGCACACAGTTCAGACCGCCAGCCTCAAAGACGGCACCAGACTCTCTGGTACAGATCAATTCCAGCACCTGCACACAAACGTGAGTGTTAAAAAAGCTCATAGTGGTACATTACCATCTGTTGCATTTCTTATTCTTGTTTAGCTTTTTGCCACACGTAGGCCTAAGAGAATATAAGCATGTCGAGTTTTGGATTTGTCGTTTAAAATAATAAATAATTTTCCTTAACCTGGTTACCCAGGTAAAATTCTAAGAAGCACTTTACAACATCCCAACAGAAACTTTGAAAATCCAATAATACCATCCGGTGTATGAAGCCGAGCTAAATGGAATCTACCGTTGGACAAAGTGATGCTTGAACAAAGAACATTAGTTTCCCTTGAAGACTGTTTAAGTCTGGTTATGAGGTCCTTCAAAACAGGAGCTGATGCCAGGTAAATTGAGTTTAGTGAGAACTATCATCAATGCTTCATCCTAATAACCTTGTTAGGGAATTGAAGTTGGTGTGGATGCTACACAGGTTTCTGTAAAACGTAGAAGGCAAATCCAGTCCTACAGCATGTCATACCAAGGCTGGATTCAATCCCACAGTCTCCAGTTCACTGGCTGAACTGTAGAAATGGAGCGAGGGATTACAGAGGTGTTAACAGATGTAATCTGGGGCATGTTGCTGGAAGGGATTAGCAATATTAAACTGTAGACTGACTTTTTATCCAAGTTTTTTAGGGATTTGACACAGGAAGGAATAGTAAACAGTAATAATCGTCTTGGTGTTCTAATGGTCAGTAATGATCGTCTTCACGTTGCAATCCTTCACGATTTACTATCAGCATGTGGCCCACCCCAAGTTCTTATGTACAAAGGCTGAAAATGGTGAGCACAGAAGAAGAGATAACATTACACAGACATCTGGCACAAAAGCCAAGGTGCTTACAGGTGAAGAAACTGTTTCCTGAACCCTCATTCTGTCCCAATACCTCTATTCAGTTAGCCCACCAGATGTCAGACGCTCCTGTGCACCTACCCTGCAGTGTCTCCAGAGGATTTGTATGTTCGCAGCAATCAAACTGACACCTCACCAAAATATAACTGAAACCCCATCCTGAGAGACCATTTAAATCTGAAGGATGAACGAAATGTTTTCATCTAGATGAACTCAGCTGCACTTAATTGTCAGAATGTAAAGCTGGAGAAGATGTGGCTGGTGATGTAGGTGGAGAAAGGAGAGGCTGGAAGTCAGCACTGTTCCACTCAGTTTAGGCATGCTGACTGCATGCTTACTTTGCGATACAGTTTATGGATAATATCTGTAGATAATACTGAAAACTGCAGTGCTGTTTAAAATTATTTTGAATTTCTAGGAACTGATGACAGTGATTTAATCAGTGAGCCTTGTTACCGTGGCTGAGATGTGCATATGCTTCACATCCGTTTTCACTATTGTACACAATCCTTCCTACGATGGATTTATTAAGGAACAGCAACATTATCATCTGATGTCTGCAATGGACGTGGCCGCTTTATTCTTACAATCCTACATTAAAGTAGACACGTGTTTCTGAAAGGCTAGACATCTGATCATGAAAAGAAATTGTGACAACAGCCACAGCAGCAACTAGAAGGATCAGACAAATAAAGGACAATATGGCTGAGATCATAAAAGTGGGCATGCCTTATAAGGTCCATGAGATGCATCAAGATTAATGCAATGCAGCTTTTAGGAATCTGTAAGTACATCATAGCACTGGATAAACACTTCTAACTTAACATACCTTAACACACTGCTCAGCCAGGTCTCTGCTCGTCCTGTTGTTGAGCTCCACCACCACCAACCGATTGCAAAGTGCCTTGATGGCCCCATCCACCCCCACAATCCTCCGGGTGCACTCTGCTGACACATCCAGGTAGTAGGTGATCGCTCGAGCCGTAACCTCCAGCACATTATCTGGAGCGCTCTCATCCAGGAAGATCTTACAGAGCGCTGGGAGAAACGTCCGAGGAGGACATCTGACAAACGGGGAAGAGAGAGTTCACTCGGATCGGAGACCACAACCACAAGGAGAGCAAAACGTCTCATGTAATCAAGAATACTCACGTCTCGAAACAGCGGTCAACGTTGTCCGACATGAGCAGAAGCATGCAGAGCTGCTCCAGAGCGATGAGCTGCATGTCGCGCTCATCGCCCTGACCCATCTGAAGCCACTCCAGTAAGGTGTCTGGGTCCACATCTGCCATGATGGCAGGCCTAAAACAACAACAAATGCCTTAAAGTCATGACAGAGACAGATTATTGTACGACTTTGTACAGAAGCTGTTACACTGTAGAAATAAGTGTGTGCCAGAGAAACAAGGCCTTATTTCCAAATTGATACAAAATGGTTATGTTTTAAAGCATTAACAAAAACTCAACACCCAGATCCCATGCACAACATAATTTAGATCATTTTTAGAGTCTAAATGTGCCTCTGCTCATCAGCTTGGCCTCTTCAGTACCTCTTCAGCAGTACCTGCTGTAGTTTTGCTGGCACAATGGTCAAATGGACTGAAACTGTTCTAAAGAAGTACAGCTCAAAGGTCTTATTGATATGCTGTGCACAGAAATATGTGAACAAAAGTTGTTGGAAGTTATGGGAATTGGAAGCATTTTTGTAATATTGTAAGAGATGAAACAGCTCAAATCAAACTCTTCCATTTCTTTATATGATCATACAAGCTTGGCAACAACACCACTGCTGCAGGTGTTTCTGTTTATGCATTTAGCAGACGCTTTTATCCAAAGCGACTTACAGGGAGGCATGTAGGGGAAGGGGGTCTTGCCTAAGGACCCCTACTTTCATGCAGGGGATTTGAACCCAGGTCTTCCACATGGAAGGTGGCAATCATACCACTACAGTATCCAGCCCCTGTGACACAGCTTCACCAGAGACTGTAATAACAGAAAGACTTTGCTGTTCCCTACTCTTAAAGTCTTCCATAGAGCTGTACAGTCCAGCACACCCTGTACATTTTATGGAACTTGGATCATGTTTGACTGCTTTGACGAACAGCCACTATGTGGCTTTGTGACTTTCATTTGCCTCAAGGCATCTGGGCTGGCCTGCTTCATATCTATGCAACATTTGTGGAAGGTTGGATTTTATTTGTGAGACATTTACATCCTCTGCTTTCACAGAAATGAACCATCTGCACCCTTCCTCAGCTCTGTGCCTCGATACAATCCCATCTCTGAGGTCTACAGAGAATGACTTCAGGGCTCGCTCTGACATGCACAGTCAACTATGGCACCATATACAGACAGGTGTGTCATGGCTGAGTTTAGCACAGGACTGTGATCAGGTTGTAGAAACATCTGAAGGCAAAGGCTTAACAAATTTGGGGTAACATTTTTATTTAATCAATGTTGGAATAAGGCTGTAACATAAATGTGGAAAAAGTAAAGCACTGCGAATACTTTCTGGAGGCTCTGTATATACCATTATTGTCGTTATTATCTTGCGTATCTCTAGCTTAGCGGGTATCCCTGGCCTTGTGTTGTGGCGCTTGCTGAGGTCACTGTCTTGTCCTCTCGCGCGCCCCCCCCCCGCGCCTGGTTCTACGTGGGCTTTACGTAGATTTTAACTGGTAATTCTAAGCTAAATGTCTGTATACAATACACACCAGTATTTTAAATGAATAAGACTCAATGTTCAGCTTTGACTCAGGGCCACATGTATGTAACAAATGCTTCAAATTCAACTCCACTGGAGTTCCCCTCCACTAAAAATTAACCTTTAATCCTTTTTTCTTCTTCCCCTCGAACATGTTCCAATGGGGGCTTTTATGTCTGACCCAACATTCAATGCTACTAAAATGGCAGACATCACGTGTTCTGTTTGCGATTGTCACAGCTTGAACTCAGACTCTGCAAGCCTTCGTGGTTTCTCTTAAAATGTTAACTCCAACAGCAGAATGAGATCTGGTTTATCTGCAGTTTTCCATCAGAAACACCATCCTGCAGCCCTCCCTTTTCAGAGAGCCCTTTCACAGGTTTCACCCGTAAATAAAAGGTTTTGGAGCGAATCATACGTGCGACTGTGTTCCAACCATTTACATGAAAGACACCCCAAATATGAGGGCATGCCCAATAAGTCCATTTCTTTTAATGTGCTTTCTCACAAGATTCCCTGCTGCTGCTACCAAGTGTGGCTGACGGTGACAGAGCAGAGTCGACTGGTGTCGTGCTCTGGATGAGGCAGTAACTCCTGTCTCCCCCCCGCCCTCGAATTTGACTGTAAAAACTGCCGGGTTTGGCGGTAAACTTATAATGAAGACCGACGTCACTACAAATGTGACACTGTTCTAACAATTTACTGGAGACACACCGACTGAGAGGGCATTAAGATCATTTTTTGATTGCACTTTCTCTCTCTCTCTCTCACACTCTCATTTGCAATTCATGCCACTGTGAAAAAAGCCATGAGCAACGCTGCCAGCAGCCAAACAGCTGCATTTCCAGGCCGTGCCTGTCGTTTCCTCAGGAAAACAGTGTCTGTGGCACACGGGTGGAAAAGCCTATGAGAACATTTTTCAGGGAGGAAGCTGCACACTGTGTCACACTGTGTCACACAGCCACCTCTCCAGCAGAAAATCCACCAACTGCTACTGCATCCAATGCAAAAAGCACCAATTCTGGTGTTAAATGAAAGATGGTTACTTTATTTATGCTTCAGTCATAGAGCCACACTCACTGAGTGTAGAAGAAGTTGGAGTCATTCTCCAATCAGTAATGAGGCCATGGGGATTTTCTATGGCTAAAACTTCTGTAAAATCAGACTATTTTTTGGCAAACGGACAAGTTATTGAACCTGGTGAAGCACAGAGGGACAGGCGGGACCGTCATAATGTTACCCCATACCGTCAAAGGTTAGCTTGTTTTTCAATAGGTACCTTTTTTACAAAAGATGCTAAAATAATCATCATTTAACCAGCATCTTTCCTGACCTAATGTGTGTTTATTAAGATGCTGTGTGCGAGGAACAGAGGGGTGCAATTTTAAGCACTTCACAGAGCTCTACAGTAGTAGATTTCACCATTTCAGCCAGTAGAAAGTGTTGCGCTGCAGTAACTTTCTACTGCGAAGTCTCCCAAAATGGTGACTAAATGCATAATTTTTAAGCCCTGAGAAAGGCCTTATGTTAGTTTTACGCTGCGACAGCAGCAACTCTGTGCCGAGTGGGTTCAGCTGCTAGTAAGGAGAGGAGCAGGTCTATTTAAGGCAATGAAATTATTTTCTGAGGGATCCCCAGATAGCCAACAGGACTGTAGAAAGACTTTTGTTGTTTTCCGGTGCAGCTGAAAGTACATTACGCTGTATGGTGTAGCATGAAGCTGTTTGAATGTGATGAAACAGTTTTTGAAGTGTCCCCTTTTACTCCATTTTTAAAAAGATGGTGGAAAAAGGACATACGCTCACCTGGCTCCCTGTTGGCTACCCTGTGTGGCTCAGTGCCCAAATCACTGTTCACTGTTGAGACGCTGCTTGGTACTCATCCAAACAATCGGACGGAGTGAGACCTAAAGAGAAGAGAACCAGGTTACAGCGGCTGAAGAGAAGCAGCCATGGACTGTGGATGGAAGTCAGACTTAAATTTAGTCCAATGAAACATAGAAAGATGACTGGCTGAAGGAAATCTCCACCATCAGTGATGATATGAGCTGATGATGGACCGGGGGAGATGGCAGCATCACCTCTGCAGGAGGTGTTCAGGAGGACACTTTCCTCATCACATCTATCTAAAGGAGGTTTGGTGATGCTGAGCTCAGCTTTCAGGAAGATGATGCATCTCTCCACAGAGCAAAGAGGGTTCAAACTCTTCTCCAGGACAGACACATCAGCTCAATGACTATCTGGAATAGAGCAATCTCCAGAATAACCCTGCCGGTGGAACCACTTACTCTTCCTCAATCAACTGTCTGGCACAGCAGCTGCTGCCTGTGAGCTGCACGTGTCAACGAACAGTCTCAGAATATTTCACATGCCAGCACAACTGGAACCAACACAAACCTTGAGAAAGATGACTTCAATCAACCATCAAGGAATTAGATTTTAACTGCTGACACTGGCTGATAGTGGGTAGAATGTAAATGATGTAATATCATCTTTGTGATCATCATCCAGCCCAGGCAGCAGCAGAGGAGCCAGTCAGTGGGGTCACACGGCCCCGTAAAGAATCGGATTAATGGCTAAATCACAATAAGACCGACTTATTCATTTCATGTATACACCTTAGTCAGACTCTAAATTGGACCGGACCGGGTTCTCGCAGTCGGATTAAGACCCTGAGATAACTCGGTCGCACTAAACGTGCTTGTATACGGTGAATTGGAGTTTGCGCTCTGCACATGCTCCAGATTTTTTCCCGGGGTCGTGACCCGGAAGTGGAAGGAGACGATATTACTGTTGCTGTCGGCGCCGTCAGAAAGAAAGAAACAACGCGATGGAGAATGCACCGTTGTGCATCGTCTGTGCCATAACCAGCTCATCACAGATGGAGAGGGACGCAGCTTCATCTCGCTCTGCGTTCTCCATCTTTCTGAATGCCTGAGTTTGTTGTTGTTGGCGGTGAAGACGTCAACAGGAAGTGGCTCTATTAGCGATAGCTGAAATGGGGACAGCGCCACCTATGGTACCGGGGTATGACCTGCTTTGTGCCAGTGATTCCATTCATTCACCGCCATATATCCAAGGATAATTACCCTCAGATAAGGAGCAGAACCCAACTGTAGCTATAATCCAGTTAATCTCATCATGTGGACCCACTGAGTGACTCAAAGAAACTGAAAAAAAACTATAAAGACACCCGGTTCTCTGCTGAGGATTACTCCTGAGTTATTACAGATCACAGTGGAAAGAAGAATGATGCACAAGCAGCTCGACATAACGGACAACACTACACACTCTGAAAAACACATACAGCTCTTTGATACTCAGTTTCCACCAAAGCAGTTCCAACGCTGGTTCTAATTTGGTTCCATGAAGAATCGGTTATGAACCGGTTCAGTTGTCCGCAGTCACAGAGCCACCATAGAGCTACGGCATTGTGCCACTTCACTTCACTTCAGTGTAATTAATATAAATCACAACAAATGTTATCTCAGGGCACTTCAAAGATCCAATCCAATTCACTGTCATTCAAACTTAATCCAATCAAATCCTATTCATTACATTCCAATCACTTCAAACATCTCTTTTAAAACATGCCCGATCCTCCCTTTACAGCTGTTTTCATCCACGAGTGAACAGTAGAATTCAGCTGTACACATCATCGAACATTTTACATGTATGATGGCAACAAGGGAGAGAAGAGTGCACAGCTCCAGAAAGTTGTCCCGAGTCTTATCTAATGATGACATGTACAAAGTATCAGCACTCACTGACACTTGGTTTTTGGTGACAGCATGCTGTATCTTAATCATTTCTATCAGCGTGCAACTGTTAGTGTAAAACACAGCAACAGACATCACAGCTGATCGGACAGAAAGCAGATGCTTTGGCTACAAATGGAACACGTTTCTGTCATTCATGACTCAGAAACTGGAAAAGACAACTCCTCGGTGCTGCAGCTAATAAAATACAGTGATTTAATGTCAGATTCCTCTGGACAGCTGATCATAAGTCCAGTTAACCCACTTCCACTGAGCATCTGTCTTTTAATGTGGCTGTAGCAAGCCCAGTCCAACCGAGTCCCATATCCTTCTCAGAATGTTAGAGGAAAGCACCAGTTGAATATATCACACATGACTCGGACATATTGAGTTGCCTCCAGATGATTGGAAAGCAGTGCATCTGTGAGAGGCATTTGTCATCCTTCTGAGTATCTGTAGAGGACCAACCCCAACCCCAACCCTAACCCCACCACAGTGCAGGGAGACACTTTATCTTCACAGTTCAGTGTTGCTCTCATTTTTCTGCACATACATCTTGATTTTTGCTGTTCTAAACAACAGTCTGGGTTTGGGGATGCTCTTTGTAATGCCATTGGGCGTTTGGAAACACTGATATGAACAAACACAGCAAGCTCTTTAAGCACCAGCTCCTGATATCAGAACAGCTCAAAATATTTATAATTTCACTGCAAATGCAGTCTATAGATTCAGCCAAGAACTGCAATGACCAGCGTCACACACGGCCCAGCTACATCACGTTCTGCTGCTTCCACGACTTCACTTCCACGCTGAAGCTCACTTTTTGTTGGTCTTTAACAAATCAAGCAGATTAGATACCAGCTGGCTCTGGATTTATACTGTGGAGGCCATTTCAGTTGGTCTGGTTGATGAATGTTAAGAGTTAAGAGAGGATTTGATAAGTTGAAGTTTAAGCACTTTAATTCTTGTTAACAAAAGGGCGCATGCAATTCAACAAAGACCAAAAATGAGGGTAGTCCTGTGAGACAGCTTCTTCTAACACGACCACAGAAGCTGTTTCAGCAGGGTTTCACTCAGGGAGTTGCAGCTGCCAGAATGCCTTCTTATCTCACAACGGATTTAAAGCCCTTATTGATTTAACACCAATTATCACATTCCTTACAGCTTGCTTAAGCACTGAAGTTAATAACAACAAACTTGTAACTGGACTGTGACATTCTATTGTATGAAACAAATAAATGTCATAGAATAAAATCAGGATTTTCCCAAAAATAACCCTGCACCAGCCCTGATATAAGCAGTGTTTGGACCCAGTGCTTTGGTGGTCATTTACAACTAAATTAGGCACAGGAATCAGCTGTAAAACTAGAAATATGTATTTAATCAGAGGGAACTGGGCCCTAAATTGTGTTCATTTAACAATGCGCACTGTTGAATGAAAGCATGTTATATTTCACCAAAGCTTGATACCCAGTGTCACTGGTAAGGTCTGGTGCTGCCACATACACTTTCAGCCGGCACAGAGCTAGTATTAGTAAGACAGAAACTACTTACAGAATGAGACTAAGTAATGACATAAGCCCCTCTTGTCCTTACCAGTGGTTACTTTTCCATGTTGCCCTGCACGACTTCAACCAATCTATTATTGTGACTTTCAGCTGCATTATACACAATGTCAATTAGGCCGCACACAAAGTTTCCACCGAGAAAACTGCGTAGTTTAGATATACCTGCTAAAGCTAGCGGGGCATAAATAAACTGAATATGTTATCATACACAATCAACGTAATAGGATATAGCTGGGACGTGTTAGTGGCAGTTAGCTGTCGAGTCGGGCACACAAATGTTAAATGTCACAAATGTTAGCAATATATGAAGCTGACTTGAGAACGAATCGCTGTCAAAGCGTTAACTAACTTGACATTCGTGATAATAATTCAAACATATACCCAAGAGCCCGACAGCCTACAATATAGGTAAATAATAGCCCATGTTAGCCGGCTAACAGTCGCTAGCATGACGCTGGCCAATCTAAACCGGAGCGTGATAACAGCTTTTCATAATACCACAGTCCAACGGAAATCCTAACAATTGCATATCGCCCAAAACACGAGCTACCACAGTTTATGTCATCTAAAATTTTCATCAGTGACCTTTTAACGACCCGACAGTGCCTACGGCCTAAGACACCTCATGCGAGCCGCGGGTCTCGAGTTCCAGGAGAGCTGAGAGGCCGCAACGCAGCCGCGGACAATTACCACAGGCGACACGGGCCCAGGCTCCCTCACCTTCGGGATGAAGTTTTTCTTCGTCAAAGACACGATGAGCTGATGCGTCAACAGCGAATTTTGCGTCCCGGAGACGATGTTAAGAGCCGTTTTTATTGCCAAAGATGCGAAAAAAAAATCAAGGCACTCCCATTTCTTCTGACCAGGTCTTAAGGGGCGACAGAATTCGGCGAGCCGGTAAACAACGCTTAGCAGACCGGACTGGGAGAGAGACAAGCCAGGACCAAGTCTGTCGCATTCAGGGCCACAAACGAAATCGGAAATACCGATGTTCAAATGCCGTCAGCGGTAAACATGTTTATAAAGTATTTAAATGAACTATCTTAGCGTTATGCTTTGTTGTAAAAATTTCAATCTGATTTCTAGACTATCAAGAGCTTCACACTATCACAGCCATATTTTCTAAAAAAAAAATTCCCATTAATTATATGAAGTACGTGGAGACAGAAACAAAAAAATAATAATTTTTTAAATTTATTCAGTGTATGACAGATGTGCTTTCTTTTACAGACTGATTCTGCCAGTCACTGCAGAGCTAAGTCACCTTAGTGAAAATAGCAGTGTTGGACAAAGTGTTCACATTCTTTAAATAACTAAAAGTAAAAATATCACACAGTAAAAGAAAACTGCGAGTGCGTGGTGATGAGAGTCTTTTGTTATAGTAATGTCAGGTTATTTTTATGTAGTAGTTGGACAATCTGTCTCGTCCAATTAGGACCTCACCTGTGCTCAGTACTCTCAAAACTTGTTTGAAAACTTCTTTTGCATTTAAATCAGACAGGTTTTAATATTGTTTTTTAAAATTTGTCTAATTTGAAAACATTTTGAGTGCGTGTGAGAACTAAAAAAGCACTGTGTAGGTTGTAGAACTGCATAGACTAAATGGTGCTTTGTATGTGAATGGGTGAATGTGGTGTGTCGTGTGAAAATGCTTTGCGTGGTCCACAAGACTGAAAAAGTGCAACATAAATGCAGTCTATTTTCCTCTCCTTCTCACTCATAAGGCGGGTAATGCCAAAGCTCCATCGTATCTTAAAAACCTCATTGTCCACAATTTCTAAACAGAGCATTTTGCTTTCAGACTTCAGCATTACTTTTGGTTCCAAGAGTTTCCAAAAGTAGCAAGGAGACAGAGCCTTCCTGTACCAGGCCCCTCTCCAGTGGAACCAGAATTCAGTATAGGTTAGGGAGGCAGGCACCCCGTGTCCTTGAAAATGAGCATGCATTGTTTGAGCTCTTGCGTCCATCCTGGACTGTTTCTTACCTAGTATGACCTCTTGCTGCTGTCGTGCTGTAAGGTATGTTTGACACACGGTGGGTAGGCTATATGCTTAAGTAAATTGATTCAGTTGAGTTTACATGTAATGGAATGTGCTACAAACAAAAAAATGTTATTGCTGGACTAAAAAGTCCCACTCCAAAGCAGCCAGGTAAATGGTTCCTTCCATTAACCATTCATTCAAAGTCAGTGAGAAAAACACTTCACATTGCTTTGTTTTTCTGTACAAATTGAGTGATATTTAAGATTCATATAGCGAGTTGTTAATTATTTATTTTTACACATTTTTTCTTTCTTTCCCTTTTTCTCTCATGTGTTTATGCTCATAACAATGATGATGCTATATTCTTTAGCAGATGTCTTGCTATGGGGAGTCAGATTGGGTGTTGTTCTGTTGTCATTGTGCCAACATGTGCTTACACACACCCTGGGCATGCAAAGACCTTTTTTGTCTTTTTATTCTTACCTTAAGATTAACATCTGAGCTCTCCTTTATGAACCTTGAGCAGAAAATCTCCAAATGTTCCATAAAAAAAGCAATATTTATCAAACACATGCTACATGTTGTATGCACATTGTAATTAGCTGCTGATAAAGCAAACATATTCCAAAACACAATGCTCATGCTGGTTAATTGCATTCAGATATGTCCGCAATCAACCATATATGGCAACAGAACGTCACTTGAAAAAATATATGGAAATCTGTGTTCTTCCCAAGAATAATGGTCATGACAGCCAAGAAAATAAACTTTACTTAACTGGAGATTGAGCTGCTCGTTTCTGATATTTTAAGCCAACCAAAAGCTGCCATTTAGTCAAGTTAATTAGTTATTATAAGGCACTTATTGCCAATTCTTATTAATTTAGCATCTGCACAATGGAGAATATTTAGGGGGATTGCTTGAACCTGCTCAGCCCAACCTAAGGCCCAGACACCAAAACTAACACCACAGCAAGGCACGATCGTGACAGAGGCAGGCTACATCCTGGACAGGTCGTCAGTGCATCATATGGACAGACAAGATAAACAACCAGGCATGCTAATACTTGCTCATTTGGTCGATTTAAAATAATCAGTTACCCTCATATGCATATTCTGAGCATGGTTCTAAACTCTGGGAGAAAACTGGAGAAGCCGGAGAGAACCAATGCATACATGGGAAGAATATATGACCTCCATGCAGAAAAGCCCTGACTGAGATTCAAACCAGGAAGCTTCTTGCTGTGAGGCGACAGTGCTAATCAGTACTCCACCCCGCAGACCTGTGAGAGGGATCATTTCTTCTTCTTCATTAGCTACATATTAATAATCTAATTTGAATCTAGACTCAAACAAATATTTTTACCTACGAGGCTTCCTTATATAAACCTGAACAGGAAAGGTTTTAGAATTTCATTGAGGAAGTTTCATTGAGGATAAAGAATAAATAAGAAGAATTTCCTTTTCAGTTGCTATGCACCATATCTGTGGAACTGCAGCTCTGCATTTATTTAGTCATATTCAATTTGATTACTTTGACCAATACCTTTTATTTCAGTATAGATCTCATTAGAATTTTTCTCATTTAACCTTTTTATTCAATGTATTGATGTTGATATATTTTGTTTTAATAGATTTGATGTTTTCTTCTTGTTAGATTGTGCAATATGAATAAGTTTGCCTTGCCTAGCATTATAATAATAATAATGTTGATGATAACAATAATAATGATAATTGTTATCATTATTTTATTTGAAGTCCAGTATTACAGTGTTAGGGTTAGAATGGGTGTATAAAGTAGCAGATTAAACTCTCCAGTGAAGTACTCAAACATTTCTAAACATATCCTGGTATTCATTCTTGTCTTTTTTGGAAGAAACATTCGAGAATACAATATATCAAAAGTATTACCGTCCATGGCTTCACAATGGGAGGTGCTGTCAGTCTGGACTTGTTCCACTACAGTGCAATATATCACCCAGAAGAATAACTTATTAGGATCCATGTATCCATTTTCTATACCCACCTAATCCAACTCAGGGTTGCAAGGGGGCTGGAGCCTATCCAAGCTGTCACAGAGCAAGAGACAGGGTACACCCTGCCAGTCCATAACAGGCATAATCAATTTAGAGGCACCTATTAACCCGATATGTATGTTTTTGGGCGGTGGGGGGAAGCCGGAGTACCCTGAGAGGACCCAAACATACACGGGGAGAACATGCAAATTCCACACAGAAAGGCCCCAGCTGGGATTTGAACCGGGAACCTTCTTGCTGTGAGGCGACAGCACTGAAAATATTCGGCTATTTCATATATATATATATATAAATATATATATATGTATACAATCAGTAAATGACAAAGCCATGATAGATTTATACATTTTAATAGATTTTGTAATTAATTGGATCAATATGTTAAAGACATGGAGGCAGATCATGTACAGACATTCACTGATGGTCCAAAGGATTAAATGCAAAATGCTCAGCTACAACAGCTCCAAAGTAAAGATAAGAAATGGCAAACTGCCTGTCATTCTGATGGGTAAGTAGAGTCAAATGAAAGCAAACTATATTCTCTTCTCCACTGATTCAGTATCTGCATTGTTCTTGTAATTATTCAAGTAGTTTCAGTAATTTCCAGGATTTGATGTAAGAAATCATTTTAAAATCACTCATGGATGATAAGGTGAGGCATTTAGGTGACCTTGATATGGACCTTACCATCGCTGGAAATTAGGAGGCGGATAGATTGGCTACAGAAGCTGTTAAGGAACACATCAAGACATCAAAATCAGAGGGATAGTGCACCGCATCAAAAAACATCAGTCAGAAATGGCAACAATACTGGTAACATCTGACATTAGGCAGACATCTGCAAGGCAAAGTAAGAAATGACAAAGTAACTGAAGAGAGGAGGTGGTGATGACAGTTACACATAGGCCATATCTATTTAAATAACACTCACATCATAGCAGGCTGAAGCAGTTAGCCTGGCAATAATGGTTCTAAATCTACTTTGGAAGGAAATGACATGGAGAGAAGGACAAAAAAGAAAAGGCCTGAAAAATATTCTGAGCTTGGGAGAAAGACGAGGATAAAAACTGGACTGATAAGAATACGATGACATATTAAATCCAGCAGATGGCGGTAATGCGACCTAATGGATGCTAGCTGGCGTGAATCACCAAAGAAGAAGAAACAGAAGTTTCTGGTAGCTGAACCGCTGGTGAAAGTCTTCCCGAGGAGAACTTCAGGGACTGTGGATGTTAACAGTTGCTGCAGTGACTGAAGCCAGCTGGCAGGCTAAGCTAACGCTGCAGGTTGCTTCCTGTCGGCAGCTGAGATGTTCGGGTGTTTGGTTGCCGGCAGGCTGGTTCAGACCGACGCGGTGCAAGTCGCCTCGGACAAGTTCGTGTTCACTCTGCCGGACTACGAGAACGTGAACCACGTGGTGGTGTTTATGCTGGGGACTGTGCCGTTTCCAGCCGGCACGGGCGGAGCCGTGTATTTCTCCTTCCCAGACCCGGTGAGCGGCGGCCCGGTGTGGCAGCTGCTGGGCTTCATCACCAACGACAAGCCCAGCGCAATCTTCAAGATCTCCGGGCTCAAGTCCGGGGAGGGAGGGGCTCACCCCTTCGGCATGATGGCCTCCGTCTCCCCATCCGTGGCTCAGGTCGGCGTGTCAGTCGAGTCTCTCGAGCAGCTTGCCCAGCAGATCCCAGTAACCAGTGCCGCCGTGTCCACCGTGGACTCCTTCCTGCAGTTCACACAGAAGATGTTGGACAGCCTCTACAACTTCGCCACATCCTTCGCAGTGTCACAGGCGCAAATGACGCCGAACCCCACGGAGACCTTCATCCCTTCCCGCTGCATTCTCAAGTGGTATGAAAACTTCCAGCGGAGGATGGCACAGAACCCGAACTTCTGGAAAAGCTGAACTCCGCAGACCTCTGTTGAGTCTGCTGAGGACAGGGCACGCGCGGCTGTCCGTGACTCACCTTATCTTTGGAAACATTGAGACGAATCTTTAAAACCCCTCAACAGCTTCAGGCTCAGCTCAAAGGAAGCTCTGACATGTGGTTACACCAAGAGAATGCTTATAAAAGATTGCCCTTATGGTGTGGCTTGCCTCTTTCTTTTATATATTTTACAAAAGAGCTGCGTTTCCATTTTAATACTCGGTTAATCTTTGGGACAAATCAGATCTGCAACAGCAGGACGACCACAAAGGACCCCTGAAAATCCCATCTATTCATAAAAACCATCTAATCTCACTCACTTTTTTAGGATTTAGCCACATGTAATGCTCCTCAGTAAGTGGAGGTAACCTGTAATGTTGCTAAAACGTCTTAAACTGAGGTGTGCTTTCAAGCTATTTCTGCAGCTTTAAACCTAATGTCATGGAATTAGCTTTTATCTATTTCAGTGCTATTCAGCCCTGGCTCTGTCTAAGTCCATTTCCAGGACATCCAAGTTAGTGAACATCAGATGTTCTGTTACAGCCACTCTGCTGTTAAAGCAAAACCAAGCAGGTGTCCAGAATTCATCCAAACGTCTTCATCTGATAGAAACTACGACAGCTTATCGTCATTCATGTGGTTCGTTTTGAATATAAATCTTGCTGAAGTTACTCGGTCACCTTACCTGAAGTTTGGATGAACATTAAAATGTGTTGCTCTCCCGGTCATCTGGTGATTTTTATTAATGATAGTTGGCAGTCTATCTTAATGTTCAGTGGGTGGATTTCTCCTGGACTTTCAGTTTAACTGTCTCCACAAGCATTGATATTCTTCATCATCCACAGAGGAAGAGTCCAAAAAGTTCCCCTTCAGTAGTTGATGTAGGATCTGAACGTTGGAATATAAAAGTACGTGTTTTAGACACAGTATAACAAACAGATACAAGGCCACAAACTTCCATCCACCTGCTCAGCCATCATAGATCCATTCAGCTGCAGGGCAGCAGGGCCTGTCCCAGCTGCTGCTGTATGAGAGGTCGGGCTGTCCCCGGGCAGTTTGCCACATTAACCAAATAAAAACGGAAATATTAAGTAAAGAATACACTAAGCTCACAAACCAAAGTGAGCCGCAGTCTTCATGCGATGCAAACTGGATGTTTCAGTATGAAGTGACGTTTATTTGAGTTTTTCGCTGCCAAATTCAGGACAATCACAAGATTTTTTGTAGTTTTCTCCAAATGGATATTTTCTTTCTTTTATTACCAATAATTACACCTTTTCATACCGTAAACCTTTTTTCAAATTATGGTTGTGATCTTTCCTCTATATTTTATATTTTGTGACGTTGTTTCCTGGGAAATGAAATCTCGACACATTCTTAATGTTACTTTCGTGGTTCACATGCTGTAATATTTGACATGTTTTATATATTTCTCATTTACAGGTTCCTAATGCTTTTTGAGTGTGTGCTTTACATTGTGTAATGTTGAATAAAACATTACTTTACAGCACTGCACAAAGCTGCAGATGAATTTTCCCCTGCTGGGAGTGGAGTCTGCTCTCTGCGTGATGAGAAATAGTTAGAAGCTGAAGCTCCACATCACACAAACCCACACATGATATCAAAATGTAGCTTTCTTTTCAATGGTGAAAGAAAACAGTGGTTAAAAAAAGATTTGACGGATATTCATCAATGTGAAGTTATTTCTAAAATAGTTATTTTGCTCTGTGTGGAGAAGTAAGGTCCACATCTTTTTAGACCCGTAAAAGCAATGCTGTGCCAATAAAGGTTTATAACTGTACGATCTCTTCGATGCTGCATTTTTCATTTTAAAGTTCTCACAAAGTCTCTGCTGGGGACAGGTCAGGACTGCAGGCAGCAGTGCGGGGGGGTGGTTGTTTCTCTGCTGGGGACAGGTCAGGACTGCAGGCAGCAGTGCGGGGGGGTGGTTGTTTCTCTGCTGGGGACAGGTCAGGACTGCAGGCAGCCAGTCCAGCACCCGTACCTCTTCTTCCTCAGCCAGGCCTTTGGAATGTGGCAGAATGTGGTTTTCCATGGTCTGCTTGAACAATGCTGGGACGTCCCAGGAAAAGATGTGGCCCTGAAGGCAGCATATGTTGCTGTAAAATCTCAGTGAACTTTTCTGCATTAATGCTGCCGTCACAGAAGTGGAAATGAGCTTTGCCCCCTGATCCAACCCCATACCATCACAGAGCCTGGCTGCAGGGACTGGCTGCTGACAGCAGCTCTTTTTGGTCTTTGGTCTGGAGAATGTGGCAGATCTGGAATACTGATGGGTCTGACCACAGTACACGTTTCCACCGTGTGACGGTCCATCCCAGATGCCACAGTACAAGGTTTACCTAAGGATTCTGCTTTGTACAGTACATTTTGAAGTGGCATTTGTAAAAGTAAATCCATACTGGGAATGCACCAGTCTAAAAAAACCTCTAACCACCACAGGCCAGACTCTACCACACATGACATTTCTGATTTTTCTGATTACATTTTGCCCTCCTTGATGTCAGATATGTTACTAACAAAACCTTCATTGTTAATGAGATCATAACATCTCATAAGCTCTTCTTACTAAGGCTTGGCTTGACAAAACTAGTAAGAAAGAACTGTTTGAAGCATCTCCATCAAACTTTTTGTGAGAGAGTGTCTGTTTTGCTGTTTATTCATATAAAATCTTTGATTTGGTTCTTTTAAGTATCTGGCCCTGGTTATGAGGTCAGTCTGTTTTGCTGAGCTTTTTAAAAATCCCCATTAAATAGGACTCTGTCCTGTTCAGCATTTATATTGACAACATCACAGACGCTTTTGCAATCCAATTTACTTACATGTTTTCAACGTTTGACTTTGTACAGCACATTGCTGGACCTACTAATGATCAGGGTCACACTGTTGACACATAATCCCAAACTGCACTTTAGATGTTGGGATTTCAGGTCTCCTACTGAACACACTGTTGTCTCAACACCATATCATGTAGAGGGTGGGGCAGCATTGTCCATTAATGATGAATTCATTTTGTGTTTATTCACCACCTGCAGCAGCCCCAGATCATAGCACTGCCCCACAGGCTTGAACGGGAGGCACCAGGCGTGACGGTACATGCGCCGCTCTTCTTATCCTGATGCGCCCATCACTCTGGAACAGGGTAAATCTGGACTCATCAGACCACGTGTTTTTTTACGATTTGATTTCACCAAACGTTTAAGTGATCGTGATCACGATCATTCAAAACTTTTTCCGACCACATTTCTTCCTAAAAGATGACAGTTCCCCACTATTCTTTGACTTTTTAATAATCTGTTGGACAGTTCTTAACCCAGTTTTAGTAGTTTCACCTTTGATACATGCCAGTAATATGACCCTTCTGATTGTGAACAAAAAGTGACCATCTTTGACAAAGACAGAGCAAAGTAACTATATCAGTCTGAACTGGCGCTCCCAAGAGGTCCAGCCTTTGAGGCTTCAACAGGACATCGGTGAAGGTTTATTTATGCATGTTTGAATGTTGGCTAAGGACACACTGTTGTACTGTCTGTCACAGTCACAAGTTAATATCAAACAGTGTGTTTTTGTACATTACCCGTCATGAAAACCTGGGCATCTGGTGTGCAATTTATTGCAGTTAATGCAGACATAATGAAGCTGTTCCTCCACTGATGCCAGAAACACTCCAGCTCTATAGATATATATATAGATAGTTACTCTATTGATGTGAGAGCGACATAGTTAAGCAGTGTAGCTGCAAGTTAGCAACAGATGCTAGTAAACAAAGCTATCTCATCATATGTGTACAGCTTACCTATATATATACTATGTATATACTTACTATATATATAGTAATGCATTTGTTCCAAATATTACTGTTTAAACATTTTCTTTATATTATCGTAATGAAATAATTGTACTATTGTAATAATTGAGACCTATATGTTTGTCAGAAACATGCTGATAATGTAATGTTAACATACTGAGAGCGGTACACATGTCAACACAATGAGAATAAAAACACACCTTATCCACACAGCTGCAGGTTGTCTGAAACGCAGAATGTAACAGTTCAACTAGGAAGCTTCAGTTGACGAAGTAACGGTGTAACAATAAACAACTTTGCTATCTCTCCACCACAACTGCCAGTGGTGGACCTCATTGTAGCTACTGAATCTGCAATAAGGAATAACAAAATCTCTGAGGCACAAGCAGAACAGCTACGTAGTAAGGTAACAGCAGCCCTCTCTAGTGCTAAAACTCCTCCGTCTAACCTCACACCACAAGAAAGGAAGGCAGTGACATCCCTCAGCAGATACTAAAATATCATCATTTTGCCAGCAGACAAGTAAAGATGCCCTGTGGTTCTCAACACAGCCAATTATCACAGAAAAATAACAACTTTACTGTGCGGTAACACAATCTACAAGGCAGACAGTCATAGATTAGCTTCAAGACTTGGAAAAGGACAAAGTCATTGACTGTTCTTTCAACCAGACTTTACCCTGAGAAGGTAATCCCCACACTGTGCATCTCTGGACTAATGCTTAGTTTGTGGTTCTCTGTAACGTCGACGGTGTCGATGTAACGCCATCATTGAGCATTCGAAGTTCTGCGTCAAGGGAACGCGTTGCTCTGCAATTCACCATGCCGCTAGGGGGGTGTGGCTGTGTGTTTGTGTGATTTCAGGGGTTACAGCTGAATCCTTGCTTTTTCTTCCGGTCAGAGTTAACAACAGTAACCAATGGCAACCGAGGTGGAGCAGCTGTATTTGCAGTTGGAGCTCATCAATATTGAAGAACAAATGCTTATATTGCAAATGTTGAAGTGCAGGCGACAGAGAAGACGTTTGCAGAGGTGGTCTGTACGACCGGCCAAGGCTGGGAACGGGTGAATTTACAACACCGGTTCAACCACTGAGGGACCTGGATGAACGAATGGACTTTCGAACATACTTTCTAATGTCAACGGGCCGATTTGACGAGCTGTAATGGCTGTATTTGAGTATACAGCTATTAAGACTGGAAAAAGCAACTGCCGGAAATGATGTAATTACAGGTAGACCAATCCCAGCCTTTACGGTCCACGTCTACGCAACTTGTAGCTAGAATTTTTTGGAGGTGCACGTCAGGCGATGGCGTAGGGGTCCACATAGCTACGACATAGGTACGCCGTCGAAATGACGGAGAAGTATAAACTATGCTTAAAGATACACAAGGACCCATTAACAGCAGCATCAGCTTGGTCATCAATAACAATGTAAGTAAGTAAGTAAGTAAGTAAAATGTATTTATGTAGCACTTTTTGCAGAGGAAAAAAACTCACAAAGTGCTTCACGTAGCACCGTCAAGGAAGCTAGTTAACATCATGAAACAGGTACACACACAAATAAAATAAGAATACAAAGACAAAACCAACAAACAGAAACAGTCAAAATAACACTACGACTCCTTAAAAGCCAGCCTGAACAGGTGTGTTTTAAGATGTTTTTTAAAAATGTCCACGGTAGCAGTTTCTCAGTCTCTCAGTCTCTCAGGTCTCTCAGGTCTCTCAGGTCCTCTCAGGTCTCTCAGGTCCTGAGGAAGACTATTCCGCAGCCTGGGTGTGACAGACTGGAAGGCTCTGTCTCCTCTGGTTCTGCACCTGGTTCGAGGCACAACTGACCCAGGTTGGCAGACCTGAGAGACCTGCTGGGGACATGAGGGCGAAGAAGTTCAGACACGTAATCTGGTGCCTGACCACGAAGCCCCCTAAAAGTTAAAATCAAGACTTTAAAATGAATCCTAAAACTAACCGGAAGCCAGTGCTGCGAGGCCAGGACAGGCGTTATATGGCAACTCCGCCTAGATTTAGTCAGCAGCCTGGCCGCAGCGTTCTGCACTAACTGCAAACGGTTAACAGCTGCCTTGCTGAGATATGTGAATATGGAGTTGCAGTAGTCCAGCCGAGATGACTTAAATGCATGAATTATCAATTCTAGCTCAGCCTGCGACACCGTGGTTCTCAGTTTGGCAATGTTTCTGAGTTGGAAGAAACAAATGCGAGACAAAGAATAAATGTGTTTGTCAAAGCTCATATGCTGGTCAAAGATAATGCCCAAATTTCTCAGGGAGGAACATACGTTGATGCATATAGACCCAAAGTAGTCTTTCACAGCAGAAATGCAACTGTCTGGCCCAATAATGAGAACCTCAGTTTTTCTGGTATTTAACTGAAGGAAATTGTTGGACAGCCAGACCTTAGTAGCTGACAAACAATCATGCAGCACATTCAGACCATCGATTCTGTTGGGGTTAAAAAAAAACTGTAGCTGAATGTCATCAGCGTACATGTGATAAGAGGTACCCTGGAACTGACTTATGATTTCACCAGGCAACATGTACAAAACAAATAAAATAGGACCTAAAACCGAGCCCTGGGGCACTCCACATGATAGGGGAGCGGACGAAGAAATAACCGGGCCAACAGCTACTGAGAAGGTTGTGCCAGAGAGGTACGAGGCCCTGCCTGAGATACCAACATGGTCCCTAAGCCTGTCAGTAAGGATGCCATGATCCACAGTGTCAAATACTGCACTGAGGTCGAGCAGCATAAGAACAGTACATTTACCGGTGTCAGACGCCATCATGATGTCGTTTCAGTTGAATGCCTCTGACGATAACCGGACTGGAATTTGTCAAAGATCCTGTTCTCATTCAGAGCAGAGATGAACTGATTAGCCACAGCTTTCTCCAGGATCTTTGACACAAAAGGAGACTTAGAAATGGTTTTGTGGAGAAGATGGATCCAGGTTTGGGCTTTTTAAGAATTGGTTGAACAATGGCCTGCTTACAACAAGAGGGGAAACAACCAGAGACCAGTGAGCAGTTAACAATATTGAGCAGAGCAGGACCAATGGATTCTAAGACTTTTTTCAGTGATGATGTGGGTAATACATCTAATGGGCTGGAGGAGGACTTCATATCACTAACTAGCTCAGTTAACTGTAACGGGGAGATGGGCACAAAATGATCAAGTATTGGCTGCCGCTTATATGGGGTGGGGAGAAGGGCAGTAGAAGGGCTGATGCTTGCCCTGATGCTGGCGACTTTGTCAACAAAAAATGACAAAAAGTTATTACAGTCGTCCTCAGAGAACACAGAAGCAACAGGCAACTGGGAGGTTGTGGATAGTGTCAAAGACAACTTTAGGATTCCTCTTATTGGAGGAAATAAGAAATGAGTTAAATTCAGTTCAGATGATAATTCAGATGATAATTGACTGTACACTATCCAAACAAAGTAGTAACAAAAACAGAGACAAAAACCACAGGACAGACGACGCGTGAAGATGACAAGCAGCCGGAAACACAGGCGCAGCCATGATCAACAGCGGCTCAATCACAAGTTGTCAGGTGGCAGAGAATGCGAAACACTACCTCCAGCTTTGAAACCCTGGTGGGAATTACTTTGCATCATATACAGAAATGTATGGAATTTGTCAAGAAGATCTAACATCTGGAACAGTTTCCAAGTGAAACCATTGTCCTTTGATGTGACCTCACTCTGTACTTGTAAACCGATTTTCATCAGCAGTGGAGGCTGTCAGGAAACGGCTGCAGAAAGATGACTCACCGAACGACAGAACCAACTTCACTCCTGATCAGATCTGTGAATCTTTTCCTCTCTACTACCTACTTTAAATACAATGACTGTTTCTACAGACAGAAGCACGACTGTGCCATGGGATCTCCAGTGTCCCCCATTGTGGCACATTTTTATATGAAGAAAGTGGAGAGCAAAGCACTGAGCTCAAACAAGGGAACAGCACCAAGCCACTGGTTCAGATATGTGGACGACACCTGGGTCAAGATTAAAACTCAAGGAGTGGAGGCTGTCACAGAGTACATCAACTTAGTGGTCCGCAACATCAAGTTCACGAGGGAGGATGCAAAAGACCACAAGCTGCTTTTTTTGGACTGTGCTGTGTACATAGAAGAGGATGGAAGTCTTATCACTGAGGTTTACAGGAAACCCTCACATACAGACCAGTACCTGCTTTTTGACTCACATCATCCACTAGAACACAAACTGACTGTCATCAGAACTCTACATCACTGGGCTGAGAGTGAAAAGAAAAGGAACATCAGCACTCCAAGAAAGCTCTTCAAACCTGTTGATACCCAAAGTGGGCCTGTGTCAAATCAGTTAAGAAATCTGGACTGTTACAATTGGCTTTGTTCTTAGACATTATGTATTCATATTCTGTATTTTACTAAATGTTCCTATTATGTACTTGTCCACTCTGCTCATACTACGTGATGTATGTCTTTGAATGGTCCAAGACTTTAGGATTGCACAACTGGACTAAATAACTGGGTCAGATGAAGCTTCTCTATCTTGTCTGATAGGTCGGTTACAGTAGATACACGCCTAAAACAACACACACATACGTTGTTTATCACATCCCAAGAAGATGACGAGGACAGTGGTTGGCGTGCTTATGTCACAAATAGCTGGCCAATTCTGCTCGATCACGTGTAAGTCCAACCTCTGAGAGTCCAACCTCTGTGAGATAAATGCGAAGAAGATAAATATGAACTATTTCCAGATATCGGGGCTGGTTCTGACGGATTTCCTGTGACAGCTCTGTCACACTGAGCCCAGCGCTGCCATACTTTACATGTGACTATACTATACTATACTTTGCCTGCGAACTGAAGATCTCTCAGGTTCTTCCAACGAAAGAATCGGGTTAACAGGACCAAACCACACCAACAGAGAAGCTAAGAAGAACAGCTGCAAACATACTGTAATTCCATATGTGGCAGGAGAGAAACTTAGAAGGACCTTCTCTAAACATGACATTCCAGTGCACTGCAAACCCAAGAACTCCCTCAGACAGAGACTGGTTCACCCAGAGGACAAAACACCCAAACACAAACTGAGTGGTGTCGTGTATGCAGTGCAGTGCAGCAAAGAGCTCGGTCTCTCCTCTATATAGGAGATAGTTGTTTGGTCTCTATATAGCAGAGACCAAACAACTGTTCCAGATGCACATGGCACAACATAGGATAGCCAGCTCTTTAGGTCAAGACTCAGCAATACCCCTTCATCTTAAGGAAAAGGGACACTCTGAGGTCAGTAATGTCCACATTCTGGACAGAGACAGATGGTTTGAGAGAGGAAGCCATCTATGTTCAACTGGAAAAAAACATCTTTGAACAGAGAAGGTGGTCTCAGGTATCACCTTCCCAGCACCTACAATGCAGCATTGTCTCTCCTCCCCAGGCAGTTTCCCAATTATTCACACCATGGATCCTGTGACCAAAAAAATAAAAAAATTAATCTCCCTTTCAGGCAGATAAATCCAGAGGTGATAATGACTCTAACGACATGTACACTGGTCAGGAGGACCATGTGACTGTAACAACCCTCTCTGCTTATAAGCTTATAAGGTCCTTTTTTTTTTCTTATCAGTCTTTGAACCTAAAAATGCGGTTCAATGGATTTTTGGATAATATTTTTTTTCAAATGTTGTGAAACTGTGTGTTTTCAAAATGATAACAAACAGCTGACCATTATCAAGACTATTTTCATTTTTTATAAATCTATGAATATACAAACCAAAATCTGTAGGCTTCTTGTTACAATGATACAATTTTACTAAGCTACAAAAAACAATTCAATTCATAAATGAAATTAGGAAAATAAATCAATATCATATCGTTTCAGGATAAAATTATAAGTTATACCAAGTCAGAATTATTGCTCATAACAAAAAGACTAACTTTAAAGGTAACAACTAAGAATAAAATTGCGAGTTAAAACTTATTCTTCTTTTTATTTGTTGTAGTATCTAAAACAGCTGAGTATCACCAGAAAGCATCCAATCAATTAGTTTGTCCACATTTTTAAAACATAGTAGTGTCCCAATCCATGGTTTTAAATTGTACAATGGCAAAATGTCCACAGGCTGTTGTTTTCTGTAATGCAGCGTTAATGTGACATGATGAGAACTGCAACCCATTAACAGTAAAATATGTAACCATGTATTCAGTGATTTATTTTCCATAAGTCATCCAACTTCATCACACTCAGGGATGTAGGGCTTTGAGCCTAACCCAGCGGCTGCAGTGATTTAGTTTTTTTGTAATTGTCCAACCATGCATTTTATAAAATCTAAACCTAACCATGTGCTTTTATCACTCACCCCAACCTCTTGAGAGTGACAGAGCAGTTTTATGTAAGGAACCCCCAGCAGGAGGGAAGTAGAAAAGTTCAAGGGTTGGAGAACACGTGCAGGATGAATCTCAGGCTAGTGATATCTCGCTTGAACACCCAAGGCTTGTGTGTTCTGCAGTCCCCATCTTGACGAGTGGATGCCATCACATAGAGACATAGAGACTATGGAGATGTAGGATGCTAGGAGTAAGGAAAATGTAGCAACGTACAAACTTTGACCCTTTAAAAATGGCAACCTTTAATGCAGTGGACCAGTGGGGCTGTTCCACTCCCTGACTCCAGATGTTTTGCTCAGAATCATAACAATATAGTTATTTTTATCATTCTAATGATTGATCTAGTTTTTCTGAATGTTTAAATCTGTCAGAATGTCTTTCTGCACATGTGTGTGAATGATTCTTTTTAATATTCATGTTGACTTTGTTAAACTTTTTGTGCTTTGTGCCAGTGACTTTAAAAGAAATATCCTACCAGCATCAAGTATGTCAGACCTGTCAACTCTCCAGTCTCTCAACAACTTGAAATAAATAAAAATAAATCACTCTTCAAACGTTTTACACAAATCCTGAAATGACAACCAAAAACTGGAACCACCTCTGCCCTTGTTAGAAACAACAGAACTAAAGATGTGAGAAGGCTTGAAGGTTTATCTATCTTTATACCACAGGACCAGTGTCAGATTTCATTTCACATCACACTTAGTGTCCCAAAGGTCTGGCTGTTTTTGGAATTTAAGGTAACTGAAGGTGTCATGTAGCTCCAAAGTCTGCACCACCTTCTGAATCTTCTTGATATGAAATACTACAGTTCAGAAATACCCAATGCTTGAATCCAATTGGGTGAGAGCCAAAGATTGTCCAACACAAAGTCCTTTTATTTTGACATATCCAGTCACAGACCATAAAATAATCTTGGTGAAATATTCTTTTAGTTTTTAAATAAGTAGAAGAACTTCTTGCCCGTATCCAGAGTCTCTTTCCTGGCCATGGCTCCTTTGTCGCCGTCTCTTTTTCAAAGCCATTCACATGGCTCACATTTAATCAAAATAAAAATATTTTCATCTCAAAAAGAAAGAAAATGTAAGAAATGGTCCCTCTGCATACAAACAGCAGGATATTTATTTTAGATTATTGGTTATTTTCTTTCCAATCATTGGGAAAGAACAATCTCCAACGCTGTTTCTGTGAAGACAGCAGGTCTTGGTCAATATTTTTCTCTGCGTTTGAAGGCACTTGATGTCATGGCAGAGGGTGAACTCTTCTTCTCTGTCTGCCGCAGACAGACAACAATCAAAATATCATAAAAAAATATAACATTTAAAAAGTATCTGTCACTCAAAATAAAGAAAGACTGCTGTTTGTCTGTCCATCTTGCAGTACAGTACTGTTGATCTGTGGAGTAGGATGACGGAGAGGTGTGAAAGGGATGATGAATTGGGATAGTGGGATGGGGAGGAAGATTGACATTCAAGCTGTTATTTCCTCTCTTATAATCTGCTGAACTTGGTGACAAAAAGACCAAATTGTTCAGATATAAAGCTGCAATCAGATGAGGGGCAGATTTGTCAGTTTGTTAACTTTACAAACTGTCAGACTCTGCCCATCTACATGAACACTCACTGAACTTCCACAGGAGACATTCAGATGAAGAACATAGCTATAGGTCAGCTGTGGAAGCGCTCAGAACCCAGAGAGTGAGTGAAGTTGGTTCGAATGTGTTCTGTCACTAATGACACAAGCAACAGAAAACTGAACCTGAAACACCTTAAACATCTTAGAAGGTCAGCTCTAAGTGGGTTTCATTTTTCTGAATGATGGATCTGGACCAGGCCTTCCAGCAAACACAAGCCCCAGAATTTCTGGAAGCATTTCAAGCCAACATAAAATCAGCGTGCTCTAATGTAATTTAACGTCCATTGGTCAGAGCCAAAGTATTCAGAACAATATCAGCCACATCTTTCTCATCATTTTTGCACCTGTTTTAGCTGCTGTGCTTTGTGCTAAAGCACGGATGGATTGATGGTGTAACTCAAACCTTTTTTCAGCCCAAACTGTTCTCAGAGAACTCAAGAACCCGGATCAGTTTTTGAATGCTACAGCTTTTCTGGAATTCTGAAGACATTCTGGTATTTTTTTTTAAAACTACATAGGATTCTTTGTGGCTTTTAGACTTGACTTAATCATCAGCAGATAACCGTCCAGACAGATGGCTGCTCTTCCTGAACCTGCATCTGCTTGCTGGAAGCCTCTTCCTGTTCTTTTCTCCACTGTTGCCTGCTAGCCTGTGCAAAATCAGAATGGGCGAAGAATAAAATTGAAGATTAGAAGTGACCCGTTCCTTTCGAACTTATTTTAATATATTTTTAAAGGAAGGTGCTGAGGAGGTAATTTTCAGCCTAACTTCAGCTAATTTAGTGCATCTTTCATTAGTCTTTGTCAAGTTTTCAGTGTTCACCCAGCATGTGTCCATCTCATGCTATTGTTTTTAATTGTTCTTCAGTTAACGTTTGGACTTTCTTTTGTTAGACTGGTTTTTGACCGGTTCCTGCATTCTTCAGCTCTGTTATGTGTTCGATCGATCTATCACTATCTTCATGGCAGACTGGAGAAGCGTGTCTAGAATTCACATGTAATGTGGCTGCTGGATAGCCCAATTGGTTGAGCAAATGGCCCGTTTAAGGAGAATTAAATGGACTTTTTCTGCATGCCTGTCTTCTAACTTTTTTGTGTCCACAGTCACTTCATTTTCAGCTATGGCTTTGTTACAGGACAGGTGTTACTGATGTTATACAAAATCTTTGTGCTCAGCAAGTTTACAGCTAATATCAGGGTAACTGGTTCATTGGCTGTTCAAAATGAATAAACACGCAGACGATCCAGAAGTCAAATATGTGGACATGCACAAAGATAACTGTGGGTTCTACAGAAGCTTTTCATTTTTCTACAGTGTCTTCTTGTTGTCTGCTTAGAGAATGTCCCATTTGTGTGCAAAATAACTGAATTGACAAAAAGAGGCATTCTCATGGCCACTCTGGATTAAGTCGTCACTGAAATAACAAAATGGAAGGCACACAGACATCCACATAGAACACAACGTCTGATGACATCACTGACTTCACATGGATCCTAAAGGAATCCAGCTTTCGGGGGGACGTGTAAGGCATAACACCTGCAAGAAAGTAATCCTACAATCTGTCACGTGACCTTTGTGCAGCTCCCTGTTAAACATATTTTATTTACACAATGTAAATTGCTTTTGGAGCAGATAAAGACATACTGTTTTAGCAACATTTAGCACTGAACTCAAACAAACTGACGTATGAGTGGACTGCTGACAAGCTACTTACCTAGTTAGTTAACAACATTATTTTGAAAGCTTGGTCTTCTCTTTTTCTATTTTTGGATGAACTGAGGCTCTCCTTCTGCTTTTACTCTCTGCTGAACTAAAATTAGCATGCCTCGGACACCAATGATGAAGGAGATTAAGGGACCAGAGGAGTCAAATGTTGTGTGTCCATGTGGAAACGGGAGAGGGGTGGAGTGGGGAATGAGGGGTGGGGGGTGGGACTGGGGGTCACCTCTGCTGGCAAATCAGAGCCAAACTTAGAGTGATGCAAAGTTGCCATATACAGTGTGATGAGGGTGGGGCAAATGACCTGAGATCTGTGTAGGACAGAAACAAAGAGAAAAGGACATGTTAAATATTTCAAAGAAGATAACAGTGTCACTTTAAGTGTTTGGAGTAAGATATGAAATCAATTTTTCATAAAATTCTACTTTTTTCAACCTTTAAATAGTGGCAAGAACACATAACATATCTGCCTTATGTTGTATTCCAGGGTATTTCAAAGTCTGAGACTGTAAGCCTCTGGGTAAAAACAAAACAAACAAAAAAACTAAAATAATAATAGAACCTTCATGTTTAATTTTTCTAAATTCCTAGAAGTCCCCAGGATCGTAATTATGCTTATCCCCATTTCTTAGAAAGTGAGCAAAGACAATCACTTGCTTTGATATATTCAGACTGCTCTAAATATGTAGAAAGTATACTATTATTAATTACTAATGTAATATTTCCACAACTCATATATATATACACACACTGCTCAAAAAAATAAAGGGAACTCATTTCTAATTTTTACTAAAATAACACCTCCTAGATCTCAATGAATTAAATATTCCAGTTTAAAATCATTATTCATTAAATAGTGGGGACAAAAAAATAAATAAAAATGATCAATGTAAACCTAAATTATTATCCCATGGAGGTCTGCATTTGGAATCATACTCAATATAAAAGTGAAAAATCCCATTACAGGCTGATCCAGCTTCAGTGGAAATTCCTCAGGACAAGTCAAAATGAGGCTCAGTAGTGTGTGTGGCCTCCACCTGCCTGTAGGACCTCCCTACAACGCCTTGGCATGCTCCTGATGAGGCGGTGGATGTTCTCCTGAGGGATCTCCTCCCAGACCTGGATTAAAGCATCAGTCAACTCCTGGACAGTCTGTGGTGCAACGAGGTGTTGGTGGATGGAACGAGTCAGGTCTGGGGAACAGGCAGGTCTGTCCATAGCATCAATGCCTTCATCATGCAGGAACTGCTGACACACTTCAGCCACATGAGGCCTAGCATTGTCATGCATCAGAAGGAACCCAGGACCCACTGCACCAGCATATGGTCTCACAATGGGTCTGAGGATCTCATTCCGGTACCTCTGGCTAGCACATGGAGGGCTGTGTGGCCCTCCAAAGAAATGCCTCCCCACACCATTACTGACCCACCGCCAAACCAGACATGCTGGAGGATGTTGCAGGCAGCAGAATGTTCTCCATGGCATCTCCAGACTCTGTCACGTCTGTCACATGTGCTCAGTGAGAACCTGCTCTCATCCGTGAAAAACACAGGGGCACCAATGGTGAATCTGCCAATCTTGGTGTTCTCTGGCAAATGCCAATCGCCATGCAAGGTGTTGGGCTGTAAGTACAAGCCCCACTTATGGAAGTCGGGCCCTCATACCACCCTCATGGAGTCTGTTTCTGACAGTTTGAGCAGAAACATGCATATTAGGGGCCTACTGGGGGTCATTTTGCAGGGCTCTGGCAGTGCTCCTCCTTGCACAAAGGAGGAGGTAGTGGTCCTGCTGCTGGGTTGTTGCCCTCATACAGCCCCCTCCACGTCTCCTGGTATCTCCTCCATGCTCTGAATACTGTGCTGAGAGACGCAGCAAACCTTCTCACCACGGCTCGCATTGATGTGCCATCCTGGATGAGCTGCACCACCTGAGCAACTTCTGTGGGTTTTAAGGTGACCAAAGGTGACCAAACATCAGCCAGAAAGGATGAGAACAGAGAAATAGTCTGTGGTCACCACCTTCAGAACCACTCCTTTATGGGGGTTGTCTTGCTAATTGCCTCTAATTTCTACCTGTTGTCTGTCCCACCTGCACAACAGCAGGTGAAACTGATTCACCATCAGTGTTGCTTCCTAACTGGACAGGTTGATTTCACAGAAGTGAAACTTGGAGTTACATCGTGTTGGTTAGGAGTTCCCTTTATTTTTTGGAGCAGTATATATATATGTGTGATAATGTGTGTAGATATATGTAGACATAGACTTTACCACAATACTGTATCAATGAAAATGCATAAATGGATAAAAAAGGATAAAAAAATTACTTCCATCCATCTAGCTTTTTGACTTTACATGCAGCAGTCGTTTCGTCTTGATTATGCAATCATCCATTCAATATTTAATACATTCAGATTGAAAAAAATACCACTGCTTTATAAACTATTCACTAAAATTTGGATTGATGGTTGCTAATAATTCAAAGAACTTCAATTGTAAGCTCAATTTTGGTTAACAAAGTTTTCTTATTTTCATTTATTCACTCTGCTGTTTCATCAGTACAAGTTAATGACAATGTTTCGGTTAGGTTCAGCCAAAACTTAAGATCAAGAATTAGGTCTGGCATTAAACCTACTAGGCTAGATTTAAGAGCCAGAGTCATATGGTTAGGAAAAGAAAGTGGTCAGGTTTTTTACCATAAACATTGCTTTTTAAGTAATGTTTGATTGAATATGAGAAAAAAATGGTCAAAAGAAGGTAAACCTTACATTAATAAAATCTGAACAGAAGCTGAGTCTCCTAGACTGAAGTCCTCAATTTTGAGAGAATTTGATATAATCAATAAAATGAAATATTACAATCAGGACGTAAAAGTCATTAACCCATTAAAATCTTATTTAAAGGTGCTCTGAGAGGTTTGGTTGCTGCTGTCTTTAAATAATGGATTAATCAATGTATTTCATAGGAATATCTCTGCCTAAATTTAGAAGCTTGGTGTATTACCAGCAACAAAGTAAGGATGAATTAATATGCAATATAAGGGGATTTAATACTTAAAATGTTCCATGAAAATCGAACAGATTAAGATACTAATAGCTCTTTACTAGAACAAAACATGATAGAAAGAGCAACGGTGTCTTTGTATTTTGCTTTATCATTGTGTGCTCACTGTTTGGTGGAGGGTCTTTGCATTCACCCTCCTCGATCATGACATCATCGATAGCAATATCTCCTTCGACACCAGAGCCTCGAACTCCCTCCATCACCATCTACAGGAAAGAAGAGAGGAACCCCTGAGGAATCAAAAAACACCAAAAACCCACAGACGTGACTGAGCCCCCTCCCTCAAGGATGGATCCCAGACATCCCAAAGCCAGGGTGGGAGGGAGGTGCTCTGAAGGAGGGACCTGGAGCCGGAGCCAGTCTGGTGGACAGCCAGACTTCCGGCAACGTGAGACCCAGGACTGGAGTCGGTCTGGCGGCCGATCAGACGACCAGTGACAAAGGAACCGGCCCACAGACGGCCAGACATCCAGCGACGTGGGAGCCGGCTCGGCGGATGGCCTCATATCCGGCGATGTGGGAGCCGTTTAGTTGGCAGGACCCCCTCCAGAGCAGCAGCGGGAAGAGGTGAGTCCACCCGGGCCCCATGATGAAACCCTTTGTTTACATGCTGCATTTTCGTACCCTTTAAAACGTCAAAAAGTGGCCTATTCTTACCAGTTACAGTTTTGGGCACTAAAAGTGCCCCATGCTTACTTAATTTTGGAACACTTTTAATTGATAAAGAGTGTGCCATATTTACTTGGTTCACTTTGGGGCACTTTTATCGGTTACGAGTGACCCGTGCTTACTTCATTATACTTCATGGTACTTTGGAAAAGAACCAGGCTCCAGGCCCCCTGACTTGGCAACCTCTACCCGCACATAATCACTCCTCCTCGGGCACACACTCCTGTCAGCACTCGCGGGACCTCCGGTTCCCAGCCGATCTATAATTGGACCATCCGCCAAAATGAGTCAAATTTTTTCAATGACGGAAGTGTTCCAAAGTGAACGCTTTGTTTACATGCTTCATTTTCAGACTTTTTAAAATGTCCAAAAAGTGGCCCATTCTTACGACTTCATTTTGGGACACTTTTAACTAATGAAAAGTGTGCCATATTTACTTGCTTCACTTTGGGGCACTTTTATCGGTTCGCTATGGTAAGTTGAATGCATGTGACTAGATAAAGACGGCTGAAAGATATCAAAGACAGCCAAGGGGATCACGACTAAAGGGGTTGAACTACCAAAAGGCACCATAGCAGATGTTCAGGACTGCTACAAATACCTTGGGTATTGCCCACAGGCAAATGGCAACCACGAGAAAGTGAGCCACAACCAGCTACCTACAAAGAGTAAGATAGGTCTTGAAGAGTCAGTTAAATGGAAAGAACAAAGTCAGAGTCATCAACACATACGCACTGTCAGTCATCAGATACCCCAATAGCATAATGAGGAGAAGGAGGAGATAGAAGCTACTGATATCAAGACAAGTTTCACCTTAAGTCCAGCACCATGAAATTGTACTCTAAGCAAAAGGAGGGAGGCAAGAGCCTAGTGAGTGTCAGAGCCACTATCCAGGATGAAACAACGATGATCCTGGAATACATCAGGAAGATGGCCCCCATTGATGAACTACTAAGTGAGTGTCTCGGTAAGCTGAAACCCAGGGGAGGCAAGGAGGAAGAGGAAGAATCATCATGGAAGAATAAGCCTCTACATGGCATGTACGACCTACAGATTGAAGAAGTGGCTGATATTGATAAGTCCTATCAGTGGTTTGAAAAGGCTGGTCTGGGTTAGGGTTAGTACTGAGGCACTGTTCATGGCAGCTCAAGAACAGGCCCTGAGCACAGCAATAGAGGCTGGGATCTACCTCACCAGACAGGACCCCAGGTGTAGTCTGCTCAAAGAGCCCTCTAAGACAGTCCAGTACATAGTAGTGGGGGCATAAGATGCAGGCAGGTACGGCATACATGAAATGCCTTAACGAAGTGGCGGGAATAATGTACAGGAACATCTGTACCGAGTATGGGTTGGAAGTTGCAAAGTCAAAATGGGAGATACCTCTAAAGGTAGTGGAGAATGACAGAGCTAAGATCCTGTGGAACTTCCAGATCCAGACTGATAAACATGTGATAGCTAATCAACTGGACATTGCGGTGGTCGACAAACTACAGAAGAAGGCAGCAGTGACAGATGTAGCAATTTCATGTGACAGCAACATCAAGAAAAATAAACATGAGAAGCTCTAAAAATATCAAGAGCTGAAGGAGGAAGTTTAAAAATGTGGAAAATGAAGGAAACAGTGGTACCAGTGGTATAATCTATCCGTTGATTATGTAATTTAAAAAAATGTCCACTTTTAATTTTTCCCATCAAAGTGAAGAAAGCACTGCAAAGTCTTACATGGATTATATGTCACTTAAATAATAAAGAGCAACAGTTTAAAGTTCAACAAAATGTAATCGTCCATTAAAGTTCCAGTATCTTTAGTTTGTCTAGCATTTGAGTAAATGTATTAGTAACTATCCACCACTAGTTGAATGTACCTGAAAAGATGTTGTTGGGTGAATGTTGACCCTGGCCTGTTGCCAGTGGTCACCTTGATTACCATTCAGGCTCCAGACTGAAGTGTCCTTCACCTTACGACCTTTCTGACGCAAGAAAACGTTCAGAGCTCCTACAGGACAAAGAAACTGTTTTATTAGGGAATTCATGTTATTATCATCTTATGTGTACAGCACCTGAGACAGATGGCATCCTGTTGCATTCTTACCGATGTGTTTCCCATACATGTGGTAATAAAAGGCCAAACAGTAGGTGGGGTTGTTGCTGACTGAGGAAGGAGAGGTGGAACTCTTGGAGTTTATGTTGAAGGTGGGAGACAGCAAACGGGCTTTGTCACCTTCCAGCCTTGGCCTTGATGTCTCAATGTACATATAGAAGCCTAAGAGACCACAACAACAGGGCATGGTTAGACAACAGCTTTGGGCAATAATTAATTCCAAAAGCTCAAATGTCTTTTATTTGACACTATACCAATCACAGGACACAGTTGTGCTGCACTCACCATTTGCAGACTTTTAATGACTTTGAGTGAGACTACTTCACTTAGTGTAACATATTACACTACATTCTGTCAAACCTGACTATTAAAGCAAACCCGATATACCTTCTTGTGATTTTACATGGCTGCATTTTACATGGCTGTAGAAGCATATTTCAGACTACAACGTTGTACCTGACATTCAAACTATACGGGCAGACAGACTGCTGACCAGGACTGCAGTGCTTGTTAACAATAGATGGAGTAATCCTGGATATGTTACTGTGATGGAGCATCTCTGCACTCTGAATTCTAAACTATTTGTTGAGTTTTTCTGCCCATGTTATCTACAGTACCTAGAGTTCAAGTGTGCAGTTTTGTATACCTTTCAGCTTCTGCTGATGCCGAGTGTGATCATCAGCTTAGTTGTCACAAGGCAACAAACAAAACACTTGAACGCATTCATCATACCACCAACTTTCAATCAGTTCACCAACTGCTCTACCAGAGAAAACAAAAGGGTGAATTTATTCTATGTAAATAATAGAAAAGCTCTTTGCCCCTTCTCCATTAAGCAAAGCAGACCATAATCTGGTACATTTCAACTCCACATACACACTCATTATTTAACAGCAAATGAGACCAAAAGAACATTTTGACGAGCTGGTCAAGGTGAGCTGAAAAAATAAAAAAAAAATCTCTGAAGAGGTGCTTTGAGGCCACAGACTGGAATAAACTGTGAGCCACAGGAAAATAGCATCAATGATATGACTGAGTGTATGACAGGCTGTGTCAACAGCACCATCCCCACTAGGACAGTGAGACACTTCCTCAAGTATTAACACCTATGGTACTTTGACATAAATGGATATGATGATCAGATATATTGTGACGGAAACAACCAAGACAGAGTGATAATGTTTAATGTAAATTCACCTTTCTCTCTCGAATGCTCACTCCTGTTTGTTTTATTCAGTAGCTGTTTTCACTCATGAACTACAGGAAAACAGGTCATCAGACTGTGTCCTGGATATGATGTTCACTGTAAAATGAGAAATCTGGTTATTCATATTCCTGAATAGGCTCCATGCCAAAGTGTACCACATCCAGAGCACACTGAAATTATGCTCTGCTACCTTTCTTTATCACGCAATACACCGATATGTAATAGTCAGAGTTGTCATATTTACATTTAACATGTATTGACTGATTTGTAAAGTTATCTCATCCATCAAGTAAAAGGTAGGAAATGATTCCACGCTAAGTGCTAGTAGTTCCTTCTGAGCTGCACAATTAATCTATTGGTTTACTGGAGACAATGGACACAATATACGGATATAATCTTTAACATGAGAGCATAAATTTGTTCTTTTTGTAGATTAATGATTTGCAACATGACAACATGAATATAACATAAATGTTACATGTGATTGGATGGTCTGTTATAGTTAAACTTGCTTGTTAACTTATTATTTAAGTTTAGTCAAAATCGCCCATCTGTGAGGATGACTAACAAAGATGTTATTCAAAGCGCAGTTAGTTATAAGCTCTTTCAAATAATTTCCATTTCTTCCCTTAATTGACATTGGGAATGTGACATCACACACAGATAAAATAGGTGAGCTTGGAGCCCTAACAAGATTGCAGCAATAATATTGGGAAGGCAATATAATTTATTTCACTGAGACAACAACAACTTTAACTCCTCTGTTCCTGCTTTCACACTCTATTGGCAAAGCCTGCATACAGACATTGATCTGTTGGCTGCAAGCTTTTTATATTTTGCCTAATGAGAGTTACCTGCTGATGCTACCATGGCACCATCAGTTAAGCTGTTGTCAAGCTACAAAAACAACTCTCCAGTGCATCCATGGTGATCGCTGAAGATTTCACCCATACTTCTCTCTCTGTTGCACTTTAATTATCTCTTTTTTAATTTTATTCAACAATTATTTTATTCTGAATTGCTATCAATTGATAGCAATCAACTATCTAACTAAATTTTATACAGCAACAATATAGTTTTCCCTTAAGGATTATTAGTAATTCTCAATTGAACTGAATTTAATTATATTGAATTAATTTAATAAGATGATTATTAAATGACAAACTTCTGTTCATTATATTGAAATGTCTCACGTCAACTGCTGGAAAGTTATGCTAAGTGCCATTTTGTATTATTTTCTTACAAATACAAGCAGATGACTTTTAGTGCAAACTGCAGCTACTACAGGATACACTATTTTACATGAATCCATCACATAACTCCCCCTTCACTGAATTGGTGCAAGCAATTGCAAATAGTTGGTTTCAGAGGTTAGCAGGGGAAAGGTCAAAGGCAAAGTTTCAATCAATTATCAATTCTTATTTTTACTTACTTGGCTAATTACAGTAAATTCTGCTTGATTAAGAATAAGGAAAAATAAGTTCCCTCAAGATTGTACTGAGTCAGGAGCTAACTGTGTTGCTACGGAAGTAAATATTGATGAGACACTGTAGGACTGTGATTAGACTGAAGCTTAATTTGTGGTTCTGTTATGTAGTCATATACACTATGTTTTAGGAAGGGCTGGGCAATAAAATGATTATAAAACAGCAATTATATTTAGGTCATTCTTGATGATCAGCATGTGAAATTATCAGTTGATCTACATTTCTACAGCTGCATGAACACTACAGTCCACTAGCTGGCGGTAATGCGCCTTTGAGTTGGGTGCTGACCACCAAGAAAATCCAAAAGAAAAAAAAGAAAAATCATAAAAATAATAAATGACCCACCAGCGGACTGAGGAAGGAAATGTAGGAGAGAATGAGTGTAGCTGAAGAGAGCCACGAAAGCTGCGAGACTGAACTTGCATTATTTATGCAAACTGTCAAAGTAGTTGACAAAAAGGGTCCCACTATGTCAGCGATATGGAAGTGGTTTGGATTCAGTACAAATTATGAAGAACAAATTAATACAATATGCAAACTTTGTCATCGGTTGATGAACGCCTAAAACAGAAAACACAGCTAATATGTTTAATCAACTGGAAAGGTATCACCCCAAGCATAAAAAAGCAGGCCAACAGAGTGGCTGCGTCATACAGCAAAGCATCGTCTCATCATCTATGGCTGCTACCCCGTATAAAAAGCATTCAAAATGAGGCAAAGAGATTACAAGTAGTTTAACAATTCATAGAAATAGGCATGATTTAAATGTAGTGGTCCAGACTTTTATTTGGAATATGTAATTATGTTACGTTTGTGATTATGTTACATTTATAGTTTCTACAAGGGGAGAAAACGTTTTCAGTTACGTTTTGTCTTGTTTTCAGGTCTTGGTTCATTCTTGTCATGTTTTTTCCCGTCACGTTAAGTTTCACTCATGTCAGCTGTTTCTGTTCCACAGCTTTTGTCTTGTTTGTTTAATTCATAGTCTTATGTTCTAATATTTAACTATATTTGTTTTATGTTGTGGTCATTGTTAGTATACTTTTGAAACTGACAGCATTAACAAACTCTATATGCTGCTTATCTATATCGTGATCAAGATTGATCAACATAGAAAATAATATTGTAATATTTTTTGTCATATCACCCAGCCCTAGTTGTCAGTGCTACAAAAAGAATAAATCTTTAAGAATGAGAGATTGAATTGAATACGTAAAGAATGAATAAATAGGAAAATATTTTCAATATTTATTTCCACATAATGTAATTTACTTTATACAATTTAATATTTTTTTTCCATTTTGCTTTTGCTTCTGCTATTTCGTAATTTCTTTTGCTATTATTTCATCTTTCAAAAGATTTGTATTATGTCTATTTTTGTGGATTGCATGTGCCATTTCATTTTGGCTTTATTTTGCTTTTGCTATTACTAGTCTTTTTCATTCAGTTGTTTAATCTTTTCCCTGTCATGTGCAACGACAGTGAACCGTGGACAAGTGTGACTGGGAGGAACTAGGTCCAACCTGAATCCGTGTGGTGGATTGTTGTTGGACCTCTGTTTTAGTCTTGGTTTGTCAATAGCAAACACCATGTTCAATCATAGGAGTGTCCATAAGTGCACCTGGCACCAGGACATTCTTAGTTGCAGAATGATGATTGATCTCTTAATCATATCATCAGACCTGAGAGGAGCTAAGCTGTCATCTGATCACCACCTGGTGGTGAGCTGGATCAAGTGGTGGTGGAGGATGCCAGACACGGCCTGTGCACTTAAGCTTGTAGTGAGTGTGTTGGGAATGTTTGGCAGGCCAGGAACGCCAGTCCAGGAGATCTTCAGCTTCCGTCTCTGGTGATATTCTCCCACTGTGAGGGGACAATTGAGTCAGAGAGGGCCATGCCCTGGGCCTCCATTGCTGAGGTGGCAGTATGGAGCCACCCTAATCCTAATGTGAAGAGACGCATCAGGTTGAAGAGGGAGTCCAACAGACTTTGGCTAGCTTGTGGGACCTTGGAGGCAGTTGACAGACATCAGCAGGTCAAGTGTTATGTTCAAGCAGGTGAAAAAGCAAAAAATTGGTCTTAGGCCATGGCCCTGAGTCATAAAAAGGTGGATTGCTCACTATAGGTTGAAGGTAAGTCACTGGCTCAAATGGAGTAGTTTAAGTTTCTCAGGGTCTTGTTCAAGAGTAAGGGTAGAAAGAAGCAGAAGACTGACAGAAGGATTTGGGCAGTATCTGCAATGATGTACCTTTCTGTTGTGATGAAGAAAGTGCTGAGTTGGAAAACAAAACTAAAAGGCAATACTATTGATTCACCAGTGTTCTATGTTCCAATCCTTACCTATGGACTTGAGCGCTGGGTAGTGACCGAAAGAATGAGATTGCAAATACAAGTGGCGGAAATTAAATTCCTCAAAAGAGAGGGTGAGGAGCTTGGTCATCCATGAGGGGCTCAGAGAGTCACTGCTCCTCTGTATCAAAAGGAGCAACTTGAGGTGGTTCGGGGAATCTGGTGAGGATGCCTTCGAGATGCCTCCCTGGGGAGGTGTTCTGGACACGCCCCACCCGCAAGAGGCAGACTCAGGATGCTGGGAAGACTATATCTCTTTGTTGCCTTAGGAATTACTTTGTGTCTACCTAGATGAGATGGAGGAAATGGCTGTGAAGAGGGAGGTCTAAGATCTCCCCATGACCCAGTCCTGAAGAATGGTAGAAAATGGATGGATGGAGTTCCAGTGGAAGAAACAATAAATGGAAAACAAACTGAGCGAGGGTCACTTGGATCTCCAATCACCAACTGATTTGTGGTCAGACTCAGTCAGGTGGATGGTCTTGTTAGGATTTTTATCAATTCTTCTGGCTGTGGGGATAACTACCAGCCTCAGCAACAAGCAAGAAGAGTAATTTAATGAAGAGAGATAAGGCGGACCTTGGTGTTAGATAAATGCATTCTAAGGTATAACCGTTCTCATAGTGAGTAAAAAGGGATTAGTGACCTTGCTGACTGATCTTTGATTGAGCATTTAGCCTTTCAGTCCTCTGCACTGCATACCCACCAAGCAAATAAGATAATAGTATAATGATAATAGCATATAAATAATAATGTTTAACAATATAATTAATGATTAGACAGTGTACAGTGCAAAAATGAGGACATCTATTTTGCCAATAAGGTGCAACTGATACTTTAAAGAGGCGAAAGTTAACAAAAATGACATATGACAAAGAGAGAAAAGAAAACAAGGTGAGGAACAGTGCATCATAGGAAGTCTGCAAGCTGTCAAGCCCTATATAGGAATGTTTTCAGCCTAATCTTGAAGATCTTGAAGGGTCAAAAGCTACCTGACACATTATTTTTGGGCATTAAGAGGTTCAGTTCGTAAAATATATCTGGGCAATAGAAACACCTTTAATAACTTGATGTTCTGAAGGATAGGAAATTCCTGAACAGCCTTCGTTCTCTAAGCGTCAACTTACAGTGTGAAGAAATGTATTGGCAGCATTGACTGTGGCAACTGCAGTGGGGTAAAAACAGTTCTTTAGTCTGTTTGTCTTTATTTTTATAATTCGGTACCATCTCCGTGATGGAAGCAGTTCAAAGATTGGGTGTCCAGGGTGAGAAATGTCCTTTATGATGTTATTTAACTTTTTGAGGCACCGGGAACTGTGCAGCTCCTCCAGTGTGGTGAGAGGGCAGCCGGCGACCTTCTGTGCGGTTTTAATGACCCCCTGAAGTGCTGTCCTCTGGGCCACTGTGCAGATGCTGTACCACACACATATACAGTATGTCTGGTTGCTCTCAATGGACCACCAATAAAAGGACACCAGCAGTCTCTGGGAGATGTTTTTCCTCAGAACCATCAGGAAGTGCAGTCTCAGCTGCTAGCAGCTCCGAGGTGTTCATGCCCCAGGTCAGGTCCTCCTCAAGGTGAACTCCCAGGAAGCAGAGGTCCACCACCCTTTCCACACCATCCCGTTGATGTATAGTGGAAGGATATCCGTTTTCTTCCTCCTGAAATTGATGATGACCTGTTTTGTTTTGGAGGTGTTGAGGAGCAGATTGTTCTCCCTGCACCATACTGTCAGCCACTCCGTCTCCTCCCTTTCGGTGGTTTCACTCCCTCCCAGAGACTAATCCCACCACTGTGGTGTCATCAGCGTATTTGACTATGGTGTTGCTGTGATGGCTGGAGGTGCAGTCGTGGATGTACAGGGTGTAGAGTAAAGGGCTTAGCACACAGCCCTGTGGGGAGCCAGTGCTGAGGCTCAGGGCTGTGGATGTCTGTGGGCAAATTGTCATCGTCTGACTTCGACCAGACAGGAAGCTCCAGATCCATGTACAGGTGGAATGTGGAAGACCCAAGTCCATCAGTTTTCCCACTAGTTTATGGGGGAGGATGATGTCAAATGCAGAGCTGAAGTCCACAAAGACCAGCCGCACGTAGGTGGTAGCTAGCTGCTCTCGGTGGGACAACACAGCATGGAGGGCTGTGACTACTGCATCTTCTGTGGATTTGTTCTCCCTGCATGCAAACGGGTGTGGGTCATAAGTTGGTGGGAGAAGTGAGGTGATATGATCCTGTACCAGTTTTTCAAAGCACTTCATCACCACTGGTGTGAGTGCAACTGGCCGGTAGTCATTGAGACTGGTGATGTGGGGTTTTTCTTGGGCAGGGGGATTATGATGGAGGACTTCAGGCAGGGTGGGAAAGGGGACTGGGACAGTGACCGGTTTAAAATCCTGGTGAAGACTCCAGCCACTTGGTCTGCGCAGTCCTTCGTCACACGTCCGGAGACAGGTCAGATCCAGCAGCCTTCCTCGAGTTTGGGCTTTCCCTTCAATCCTCCTCCTGCAGTCTAACTTGGCCTCTTTGATGCCTCTCCTCAGGTTAGCTCAGGCCACGCTGTACAGAGGTGAAGGCGATGTTCCTCTTCTTCATGGATGTACCTTCTGGTTAGTCCATGGCTTCTGGTTGGGGTAGACCCGGATGTGCTTGTCTACAGTGACAGTGTCTATGCAGTTCTTAATGTAACAGAGAACACCATCTGTGAACACCTCCAGGTCTGGATGTTCAAAGAGCAGTTGGTCCTGTTGAAACAGTCCTGTAGCTGCCGAGAGGCACCATCAGGCCAGGTTTTTACAGTCTTTGTGATGGTAAGGGGGACATATGCAGGGACATGTGATCAAACTGGCCTAGCTTGTAGCCTAGCTTGATGTTGTCCAGCATACTGGTTCCTTTAGTCACACACCTATGTTGTTTATGTTTATGCATTTGGCAGACAGGGGTAAGGGGGTCCTGTCTGAGGACCCCTACTAGAGGTAGTACCTTTCATGCAGGGGATTTGAACCCAGGTCACCCACATGAAAGGTGGCAATCTTATCAGTGTCAGGATACATGCTCTGATGATTGCTTAGCATTAGTGTCCAGTGGAATGTAAATAGCAGTTATCATGACCACGGTAAACTCCCTCAGGAGATAGATGGGCCTGCATTTAACAGTCACAGATTCCAGGTCTGGGGAGAGTTGGCTGTCACCAGTCACTGCATTAGTACACTAGTTGTTGCTGACATAAGCACAGAGCTCCCCTCCTCTGTCCTGACCTCAAGTCCCTTGTCCTGTCATGACACTGTGCTGTGTAGCCTGTTAGCTTGATAGCAGAGTCCAGGATGAATTTAGAAGAGTAACCTCCCTGATCTGAAACTGAGTGGTGTTTTCTTATTGGACGTCTGTGCGAGTTTGGCTTAAGCCAAATGGCAATAATTGATTTTTTTATTTTTTTTTAGTCATATCAATCAATCAATCAACATTTACTTATATAGCACCTTACAACAACCAGAGATTGACCAAAGTGTTTCACAATTCCAGAAATAGATTTAAAATAGATTACATACGACACAAGACCACATCAATAAGGTGAGCCACAGCTTCAGTGAAAAGCCAGTTTAAATAAGTATGTTTTTAATTTGGCTTTGAACTGAGGTCGGTCAGTGGTGGTACATAAATCAGAGGGCAATGTATTCCAAAATTTCGGACCTGCCACTGCAAAAGATCGGTCACTCCACTGCTTACACCTGGACCGGGGAACCTCCAGTAGATGTTGACCAGCAGAGCGGAGAGCTCTGCCAGATTGGTGAAGCCTCAGGCTTTCACTTATGTAGGGGGGTGCAAGGCCATTAACTGCGTTGAAAACAAATAAAAAAGTTTTAAACTGGATCCTAAGTTTTACAGATAGCCAGTGGAGGGAGTAAAGTACAGGTGTGATGTGGTCATGTTTACGGGTGTTAGTCATAGTCATATCATAAAACTTGTGGTCAGAACTTCCATTGCTGCTTCCAGATGCTGTGGCCGGAGTGATCATTGGTACATGTCATAGCTGCAAATGGAGGAGCTGGTTGTAGAGACCAGCAGTGAGGGAAGCTGTCAATATGGAGAAGGAAGCCTTTTGGGTTTGGTTGTCCACGGGATACCTTGTGGTCATCAACTGACAGGGTAACAGACCTTCAGCAGGTAGTGGGGAAAAGTTCAGAGAGGCAGTTGCTTTTCACAGGAACTATTGCAAATACCCAGTACATAGGTAGAAATAACAGATTGGTGAATTGTATGTTTTAATCAACGAAGACTCATACATTAAACTACTGATGCATCAACAATGCATAATTGATATTTTGTAATATCAAAGATAAAATTTCAACATAGATTTGTCAGAGGCAACACTGGCTGAAGATCTAGGGATATGTAGTGTCATGGATAAGGACTGTTACAAAACTTGTAATGCACATCAGCGAAAAAAAGTTCCTTGAGATAGTCTAGATATGAGAATGTAAAGTACACCAACTGGATGACAAGATCTCAATTGCTGCGGCAGCAAAGTTTGACATGGAAAGGAATGTTGGAATTCACTGGGATATTAATTGGACTAAAAGTGTTGATATTGGACCCTTTAATGTGTTGTATCATACCTATAATTAAGGGTACAGTGAAGAAAGCTCTCAGTTTGATGGTTGGGCAGTATCCACAGGGAGCAGCATCTCGAAATTACAATTTAGAAGTGTTATATTCAAAACCAAGACACTGAAGTAGAGTGACAATTAGTATCAGTGTGAAATTCTGCTACTTCTATAAACTAACAGCCCACATACTCTCTGTTCATATTTAAATGTATTTAAATGGAACTGCAGTTACGAGCTTCTAATAATATTATATGTAATTATCATATCAAAGGTTCGTTTTATATAGTCCAGATATATTATTTTTTCATTTAGCACTAGCTATTGCTAACAGCTTAGGTTGTAAAGACGGTATAAACCAACTTCTAAGAAGTTATTGCCGTTACTTTTTTAAATAATGCCATTATTGATATGCCATTACTTTAACTGAATGCTCACTAGTTGAATGGTGAAGTTCTGTAATTTGGATAACCCTCAGAAGTGTGGTTAAGGTGTGTTTTTGGCACACCAGTCCTCACCTCACTCTTGTTGCTACATTAAAAGCTATGTAAAGCTCTCAATATGCTAATTTTGCATTATTGGCTTCCTAATAAAGATGTAGGTCTCCAAGTAGTACAGTAGTAGTTGCTCACCAGGAAGGGAGGTGGGTGGATGGAGTGAGTAGCTGCTCACTCTGCCCCCTCAAACAGACTTGTCTCTGCAGAGATGTTTCAGTAGGGGTGAGAGATCGGCCATTGTGCTTAAACCAAGAGATTTTTACCAAAGCCTATCTTATTAATTTCAGTAAGATCAGGAATTTGTATCAATTTGTTATAAAAAAGCACAATATATAATTGTCAAGATTGTAATGGATTGGAAGGGTATACAGAGATAAGTGTAAATGTGGAAATGACCATTGCAACTAAATAGAAACTCCCATAGAACATTTTCCAATTAAAGTAAATAGAAATGTATTTGAATGTTTGTATTGCATATGTGGAGAATAGTCTTAAGAGGAAAGGCTTGTAGGAAGAGGAGGAGACAGATTCTCCCTTCGGGAGTGTAAGGAGAAAAGTTCTTATCAAAGCCAGTCTCTCAGTCACATGAGACCCATATCAGTTTGCCTTCAGAGTGAATAAGTCTACAGAAAATGCCACAAAGACTGATACTGCTCTGTCCCACCTCAAACATAAGGATGCTCTTCATGAACTTCAGCTTTTAAGACAGTTGGTCCATAAAAGCTCACAGATTTAGGTATTTTGTTCTCCATCAGACCAGTGACTTCCTTACTGCCCTCTAACAATCAGACTAGGCCCACACATCTCAACCATCTTGACACTCAGCACTTGTGTCACACAAGACTGTGTGTTGAGCCTCCTTTGCTAAACCCATGACTACATCCCCATCCATCCTTTCAACGCCATCATCAAGTTTATAGATGACACAACAGTCATTGGACTTAATTCAGTAGGAGACGAGACCGCCTACATGTAAGGAGTCCTGAAACTAGTGCTCAGAGACAAACTTACCCTTACATCCTCAAAGACAGAAGAGCTCAGCATAGATCAGAACACACTACACATCCTTGAAGACAGAGTGGAAAGAGTCCTTTCCTTCCTTGGTACATACATTGCATACATTACAAGTCTTTTCAACCACCAACACCAAGCAACAATCAGGAAGGAAAGGCAGACACTATTCTGAGGATCCTCAGCAAAAAACTCCTGCAGTAGAAGCATCTCATGGTTTTTAATTGATGCTCAATAAATTAGGCTGTTATAATAGTTCAAATTAGTAGCGCAGGCTTACTTTGGATTCCCAAAACAAGGAGTTATTGAGGACAGTTACCCAGGACAGTCAAACGCATCAAACCATTCCTCTTTATGTGTTCCTCTTTATTGTTAATAACCTCAGTCAATAACAATGAAGAAAATGTCAGAAACACATACACAAAAAATTGACATTTATTGTACATTTCAACTTGTAAAATGAGATTGTAAAACATGCAACCAAAAAGCCTTTCCTGGTTGCAGCTAACTGTATTATCAATCAGTTTGGTAACATATTATGTACTTGCAAAACCTAATCTGACACCATAAAAAATCCCAAGACAGACATTTTCAAGGGTTCATGGCAAAGTGTGCGTGTTAGTTAAGGACACAGACAGAAAAACTGGGTGGTGCTATTACTTTTAAAAACATAGCACTTTCTGTCCTCTTGCCTTTGTTCAACCAGATATACAGATTTCTTATTTATCTGTAAAAGGCAGACTTTTTACCCTTATTGTACGTCCATTCAAATATGGTTTCAGTATCGTCAAGAGTTGCTTATCGTTAAACATTTGTTAAACCAAAAAAGCTCCTATGTTCTTTCTTTAAGGCTTGTTTTAATAGATGACCAATTATAAAAAAATATAGATATAACTGTTTAAGACCTCATAACATGAACCTTGATACTAATTAACAGAAACATCAGGTCTATTGCTGTTGTAAGAGCAGCACGTAATTATGAGCTATGAAAAGAACAACTCTCACAGCAAAGAGGGCTCAGAACAGGCTGGAGTGGTAAAGAACTAAATGTTTCTGATCGCTTGTATTTGAAGAAATCACTGATCAAACTGAAGATTTAGCTGGTTAATCCTGGAGGCACAGAGAACACTGAACTAAATGCTTTTCTTCTCATTAAATACCTGCCTTGACTAAGGTTTATAAAATCTAAACTCAACATCAGTGTCCACTGAAGTGTGGGTTCATTTGACCAGATTAACATTAAATAGTTCAGAAAAAGAATTTTTATTTTCAGAGTCTACTCTCAGGGTATCTTAACGTGGTTGGTAACAAGAGGGATTTAAGAATAAGAAAATAACAATAGCAAAATGTGGATTAAAACAGCTGTAGCAGTTCTAATGGTGCTCATCAGCTTGTGTGACACAATTCACAATTAAAACTATATCACTAAGTTTGCAGCCCTCAAGATCATTTCGCTAATATTACAGGTAAGACAGTAAAGAACTTGGAGTATTTCTTAATCAAATTTGACATGTTTCAATATATGTTTGGATCTTTTTAATGGGAAAACATATCAATTGCATTTTATGTCTTGGGAGACTCTTTATGTCGCCACATTTTGGAGACTTTTTGGAGACTTTTGGGAAAAATAAAGGCAGTCCCCATCAGGTACTTGAATAGGTTTCGAGGTGAAGATGTGGTTTATGTTCAGATTTGAATTTTTTTTCATTGCGTAGGTCTGTGTAGGTGTGTGTACCCTGTTTGGAGCCAGTGTGGTCGGCGTTTGGTCCTGTGTTTGGTGTGGATTTGGTGTTCCGTGTGGCAGCACTGCGGCGTGTCCAGTCAAACTCGTCTGCTTTGTCCTGAGAGAACAAACATAACGCCTCGTCCTCAAAACCACACTGGAACTCCCCTGAACACACACACACACACACACACACACACACACATATACTTAATAATAACACCAACACATGTTACAAACATTAGAAATATGAGAAAAACAGAACATTTCTGATGCCCAAAAGGATAAGCTGTCTTTGAGACTCAACTGAGGTAACAGAAGTCTACCTACAGTGCAGATTAATGAGAGACTTTAATCTGATATTAAATATAAAACTCTGACTGAAAGTTAGTTGTTTGAAACTAGAGTAGAACTAACAGGGTTGAGCATGTGATTATGTGTGTATCAGTGTGGAAAGATACTTACTGAGGTGTGGGTTAACAGGAGCTGTGGAGGATAAAAGACAAGACCAGGATCAGAGCCATTACACCAGCAAATGAGAAGCAAAACATTAAACTTCAAAGGTTTCTGTTGCAGAAAAACATTCAAATGTGACCTTCTAAAATTAGAATGAAAGTGAAGATTAAAATTTGAACACAAACAAGAAGCAGATGTATTAACCCAGTTAAAGACAGGGGAAATACAACTCCATGGGACATGTGTTCCACACTGTGAGAGAATTTTTATTATTATTAACACTTTTTTTTGAGGGGTTATGTTGAATCAGTAACATGACTACACTTTACTGAAACACTTTTGTCTCTTCCTCATTGGGTTTAGGCAAAACAAATCTCTTGGCGAGGGTTAGAAATCCATCATCCATTTTCTATACCCACTTAATCCGAGCCTATCCCAGCTGTCATCGGGTGAGAGGTGGGGTACACCCTGGACAGGTCACCAGTCCATCACAGGGCCACACAGAGACAAATGAGACAAACAACCACACACACACTCACAGTTACTCCTAAAGACAATTTTAGAGTCACCGGTTAACCTAACATGCATGTTTTTGGATGGTGGGAGGAAGCTGGAGTACCCGGAGAGAACCCCCGTATACACGGGGAGAAACTCCACACAGAAAGGCCCCAGGTGGGCTCAATCCTGGAACCCTCTCGCTGTGAGACGACAGTGCTAACCACCACACATCATGGTCGGTGGCATACTTTCTACAGCTCCAACATAAACGTAGCAGACACCATGTGGACACATATGGTGCTCATCTCAACTAGAGGTTGCGTACAGTTGCCTGCATAAAGAAATGACTGAAGGGGTAGTTTTTAGGCAGGAGGGGTGTTTTACATCTTTGCTGGACTTTCAGTAGCACGATAAGAGTATTGGTAATGCATAGGTTTTAAATGTGCGAATAAAAGGCATGTGTGGTGGGAATTGCAGGGGTTCATCAGGGGGCTGTGGTCCAGTGTACCACAACATGCCTTTTTCACCCTTATTTCTATTTCTATAGCATAATATATCAGTTCTGTGTTGCAGCTCGTGAAACAGATTGTAACACAGTCCAGAACATGTTGTTTGGTGCTGAGCTCATGCTTCATTATCAGCCAGAACAAACTGATGAGTTCTGTGTGCAATCTGTGTGTTTCTGTACATCTAACACTATGTGGACTGGTTTATGCTGAGTACGTTCCAATTCCTGTATTCAACACTACAATGCGGACATCTCATGTCATTTGCTGAGCTTGCAGAAGGGTCATGTGATGCAGCCGAGTGGTATCTGGTGGAAGTGTTTAACCTGATGAACTTCCAGCATGAATCCTTGCTGTGTTTCTATGGGAGATAATGTGATAATAAGGAAGGTGAGGACAATGAGATAAACACTAAAAATCTTTTTAACTCAACATCACCGAGCAGAGCATATATAAACGTTCTTAGACCATCTCCTTTCACCCTTTGTGTCCTGTGTCTGTCTTCCCCTGCATTTGTTTCCATTTATCAGCCAGTATTAACATCTGTTCAGCTTCTTTTGTTTTTTGCTTTTCTATATCTCATATTCAGTCAGAATTTCTCTATGTTCTCAACAGTTTGCGTTTCTTTTATACTGTTGCTGTTCCTGTCTTCCTTTTTTATCATACAAACAGTAAAAAGTACAGCAACTTGGGTGCGCATTAGGGCTGTCATGCTATGCTAATATGCTACATTAATATTTATATATTCATATCCAAAGAATGACATATTGATATTGTGTTGATATAAATGTGACCAGTCATATGATTTGATCTCATTGAAAAAAATCAAATCATTGAAAACATATATTTTTGTGTTATTCAACTGCCAAAAAAGATGACAAGCACTTATTAGTCCAAAAGTAATTTAGCTATTTTCAAGTTTGCAATTGATATTAGGATAATGTTGTTACTGTGAATGCTTTCGGCCTTGCTAAATGTGCTGGGAAAATCTTAAATTCCACTTAGCAAAAACTTGGGACACTGTCTAAAATACGAATAAAAACCAAATGTAATGATTTATGCTCATAATATTGCAGTACACGTTTCCATGACAACACCGGAAGTCAGCATGTGAGCTCATTATGTTTGATTTCTTTCTTTTTTTAATGAAGTTTATATACATTTATTATTAAACCTTTGCACTGTAATTCATAATTCTGCTGCCAAACTGTTAAAATGTTTTCAGTAATCACCTCCTCCGTGAGTTATGTGAACTGGGAGTTGTAAGCAGGAATTGGTGAGAGGAACAGACGAGAGAAGCTAACATGACGGACATAACATGATGGACTTTTATGCTCTTCAACTCAGTGTGGAACTCAGCCCCTAATGCTCCTGATGCCCTAGCATAGGCCCTTTAGGACACACAAAGCAGCCACACATTTCTTGATCAGGAGTTGTGTGGAAAGTTCCAGGCAGCAATGGAACCAGAAAAACTCAAGCTCTCTACTATGATGGGGAAAGACTCAGTTGTGAAGAGTCAAAGAGTAGGTGATCTCAAAGCTAGAGGATTCTCCTCAAACATTTCCATTAACTTGCCCCCAGTCAACATAAGGGACTTCATTCCTCTTGACCTTGCACACATTCCCACTTGTCAAACAGCCAACAAATGAAAACACCGTGCCGGCAAGAGACACCCCCACGAATGGACTGTGGTGTTGGATTATTGATTGGCTATGACTGCTCTAATCCAATTTTTTGAGATGTGTTACTGTCATAAAATTTAGGTTAAGCTAATATATTTCACTTTCAACATTTGATATGTTCTATTCTATATTCTGTTGTGAGAAAAAATGTTTTGAGATTTACAAATCATTGCTTTCTGTATTCCTTTACATTTTACTGTCCAAACTTTTTTGAAATTGGTCTCCTATTTCAAACAGAGAATAAATTAACAATTTAAATAATGAGATAAAAACATCTCCAAGAAAACATGAGTAGTTGCCCTAAGGAGGGAGGAAGTATGGACTCTGAAACTCTAGGCATTAAGAAACATTCTTCAAATGAACTTGGTCTAAACACACTCATTTGTTTTCACTCTCAATTTCTCGCTGTTTAACAAGTTTGTAGAGTTTTGTTGTCATCGGAATTACAGAACCCTTAATAAAGAATAAAGAACAAAGTTTTAAAGAGAAGTGCAATACATCTTCACATTTTAGAGACGGGTACTTTAAAACTGTATTCACAATTTTTTTTCAGGTCTTCATACAAAACATTGAGCTTATAAAGAGATAAAAAAAGTTGGTAAATGAAATGGAATAAGGGCTTAATGTCTCTGTGAAATGTCCTATGGTAGAAGTAAGTCAGCTGTGCTAATCAAAATAACCCCGACCATAAATGCTGAGCTGGTATTTGAATAATACATTTATTCATAAATTTACAAGAAAACAACTTACCGCTGTACGTGATGATGCGTTCAGTGGCATCTCCCTCTCCGTAGCGGGTGATGGGGGTGAGGCGAACCAGGTAGGACTCAGGTTTGATCAGTTCTGTCAAGTTGTAGGTCAACAGCTCACCCTTCTGGATGGTTCCCTCCATAGGAATTTCCTGCTCCCACCAGCGAGTCTGACCCATCTGAGAGACACAGAAAAAAGTGGTTTTCTACTTTTCAGGGACCTAAACAAGACCCTAAGTTTATCATTAGAATGTGCAATTCCAGAAAAAAATTGCCTGTGTGACTGTCACGGTTTATGTTCTGTTCCATGTCTTGTCTCATCATTTCCTGTTTTATTTTGAAAGCACTAACTGTCTCCTCTCGTTTCAGGTATCTTGCTCTTCCTCCCGTGTCATGCGTCTGATTGTCTTCCCTGATTCCCAAAGTGTTTCCACCTGTTCCCCTTGGTCCCTCATGTGTTCAAATAGTCTGCGTTTCCCTTGTCTTGTGCCAGTATGTTGTCTCTTCCCATGATCTACACTCCCAGCCTCACAGTCAAAGTTCCACAAGCCTGCAGTGAGCGATCCTCCTGCAGTGCCATCTTGTTTGATAGATTATTCTTGTCCCTAGCCTTAGTTTATTTATTCCACACGGTAAGTTTCATAGCCTTGTTTTCTCCTCCGTTTGCAAGGAGTGATTTTTCGTTGTTACTATTCATAGTCGCCTCTGTTAAAGGAGAGCCTTTAGTTATCGTTAAAGTTCATAGAGCCTCTGTTTGGTCAGAGTGCGTCTTTGTTTTATTCCGCCTCGTTTTGAGAGTGTGTCTCTGTTTTATTTAATGTTCACAGCTTTTCTGTTTTCCTCCCAGTTGGAGAGTTTTATGTTTGTACCTTTCATAGCTGCGCTCTTCCTCCGCTTAGTTACTGAGGAGAGTGCTCAGGCTTTTCTTTTGCGCTGCCAGGAGATCGCCCTGCATTGCTGTGCTCTGAGTGCTGCATTTAAATAATAAAAACCCTGTTGGAACCCACACGACCCTGCATCTGTGTCCTGACTCCCCTGGTAAACTGACCGTGACTGCAGACCACAATCACAGAAGTTAAATAAACAGAGACAAAAAGTACATGCCATCTCAAACTGAGAATATATATCTGAAAAATAATCACCTAATTTAAATCAAATGACAAAATATTATTATTAAAATGGATGTGGATCACTGTCACCAGCATTATTCAATAAATGTGGAGACACAAATAGACAGGACGGACTAATCAGACATCTATGGTTGGGATGGAGCTGGAGTCGGTTGTGGGACTGTATAACAGCACATTGGGGAGGGGTGCAAGTAATTGCTGAGTCCACACTTTTAATTTAGGATCACCTACCTACTTACATACATACATGAAGACTTATTTTTGCACACCACAGCACTCTAAAGGTCTGCTATCTGAAGTCAGCTATATCATACTGTGGAAACAAAGAGCATCTTTTCTCCATCTGGAAACGTGCTGTGAAATACCAAGTTCACTGCTGATTTTAAATAAAGCAGAAGTGCGCAAGCACTGAGAGTGAACCACTATTAAACTATCTGTCCATAATGCAGAAACCCTGGGGGCTGTAGCAGAAATCTTACATTACTTCAGTACTTCAGGTCTGCACTGCCACAGTTTCAGTGTTATGTCACCACATTGGTCTGCTGTTATGTTAACCCCCTGATGTCTGTTACAGCAATATTTTTTACCTTCAAAATATGATGGCACCAATGAAGAAGCAGCTCAAGACATTTTAGATTTGCAGTCAGTACAGTGCTTGAGATATGATGATATAATGATGAATTTGTCAGAAACCATACAAAAATAAATAAAACAAAACAAACAACATTAATTCTCTAAAATCAGCTTTAAGATATCTGTTTGGCTGAATAAAAGACAGCCAATGCCTCCATACCCCTTCACAGAGAGCACTGCCCAAACACTGGCCAAAATTGACTAATGGCCACAGGAGCCTCAGCCATGGTAGCCTGTTTGCAGTTAATCTAAAGCTGATGAAAACAACATCATAAATGCACAAGAACAAAACAATCGCAGTATTGGTCACAACACTACTAAATGAAACATTTTGAGTCCAACGAAGCTTTGGTGCTCACCAGCAAGAAGCAAGTCACTGAGCAATCAAGCATCTGCTATCCCTACATTTCCCCCCAAAATAAAGTAATAATGTTGCATGAGTTGCTGACAGACAGTTTAGTACATTGAGATTAGAGAACATGGAAATTTAAAAAATGAACAGGATCACTCATTTCTAGGTTCGAGCTTCTGACAGGACTGCTGCACTATCAACAGACGCAGGAACAGTGATGAGCTCACGTTTCATCATAGCAAATGTGAGATGGTTTTAAGATTACTTATGTTTGCTGTAAAAAAAATCAGTTTGAGTCGCTGAGCATGAAATTATATAGATTGTTTCCATCTTTCCAAACAAAAAGGACAAAAATGAAAGAAGTTGGAGGTGCTAAGAAGACAAGAGTATTCAGTTTTAACTGCACCGAATGAAAGCATGACATTCACCCTCCTATCAATCAAGGTTTAAATCAAACCCTGCTTGAGTCAGTATTGTAAAAAAGGAAAACCTACAGACTACATTTTTTGTGCCCTTTAAATGCTTGTGGAGACTAATCCTTGAGAATTTGATTGAAAGCCTGGACCCTCACCAGTTTGCATTAGGACCAAATGATGCACAGAGGATGCCATTTGGACTATTATTCTCTCTGTCTTCACGCACCTTGACAAAAACTCAAATGTTCTTTGCTGATTTAAGCTCAGAGTTAAAAACTTCCCTTACACCATGAAACTGATTGGCAAACTGAGCTCTCTGGGCTTGAATAGCACAGACAGTCGAGAGGATGATGTTTGCTGCTCTGTGCTCACATGGCTCATTCAGCAGCTGTGAAGAAATCAGTTAAAGACCCAATATTTCAAACTAGTTCTGTTCCTCTTTCTGAACACCACTGAGAAGACAAAAGTGTTTCATCATCTTTTGGGTGGGTGTCAAGTTTAAGGGCCCATTTTCTGGCTTGTCTGCACTGTTAAAACAATGCATTATCATCTAAAACAGTGGTCCCCAAACTTTTTCTAAAGCGGGCCGGCTCGCTCTGCATGGCTCTAAATTACAGTAAATATGCCTACTGTACACAGCAGATCAAGCTTAGCTGAATTTTAGCCCATTCAATGCAGGTTATTGTTATCGCTTATGTTAGGTTACTCTCATGTTAAAATGATAGAGCGTAGTCTGAAATAGAAATAGCTGAAATCACAAAATAAGACTAAGCAAGTAATAATTGAAAGTTACACAACTTCTTTCACATTGTTAATCAATCGATCAATAGGCCTACATATTGCATAACTTATTTTGCAAATAATGAGTCTAATTTACTGTTACTCAGCTTATTTAACAACACAATCCATTCAAACACTTTGCAATGTTCGTTTTAATAAAATAAAATAAAGCTTTTATTTTGACGAGGTGGGGAGGCTATTCTTGACACAATACTCAGGTGAGAGTCGTGTGAATGTTATGTTATGATGACTGCATAGGCTTCTAAATACAGTGGCCATGAGAGGATAAAAATGTGTTTATGTTATTACATTTGCGGCATTTGATAAAAAGGCCAGAGTCCGTCTCTGAAAAAGGCTGTGCAACAGCGCCAAAAACCACCAGTGGCTATAAAAAGAATAACATATATATGGGCTGTAGTTTGGGGATCTAAAGCATCAACCAAGGCTAAAACAAAAGAGGCATTTTATGCTAAAGAAACTTGATTCATCCAGTTGTCTAAAAATCTTGCTCATAATAGTTTCTTTCGCAACCGTGGCTACCATCACATCATAGTACTGTCAGGACTGGTGTCTTCTTGTACATGGATGCAAACGCAGGACAACCGGAGGCGCATCCATGACAGGCAATGAGCCACAGAGGCTTTATTAAGGCAGGATAAGCAAATTTCAGACAGAAAAAAATAAGTAACAAGAACTGAAGGGAAACTATGGGCGGACTGACTAACTGACATAAACAATGACATAAACAATGATCTGGCAAAGGAACAAAGCAAAACAAGGGGATTATATACTGAGGAAGTGATGAGGGGATTAGCAACAGCTGAAGCTATTAGCAACAGAAACCAGGTGTTCAAAAACTGCAGTAAAGCTAACAGAAACTAACCAAAGGACAGGATCTTACAATTACAATAACCCATGGATCATGACAAGCACCTTGATTTTCCAGGTATTAAAAGCACTAGAGTGCTGACGTTTCGCGGTAAGATGTATTGCATCACTTCCTGTAACCTTGTTTGTGTTCTGTGGAACTTCTGGCTTCTCTTGTATTATTAAAAAACACTTAATTTCTTCTCATAAGAGACACACTTTTGTATCGTAAACCCTATCACACACTATTTGTTTTATTCTAGCACCTATTTATATAGATCTTTGGTGTTTTGACATATTTTGATGGATTTTCTGACTTCCATTATTTGTTTTATTTCAGTCTTGAATTTGCTTGTATTTTTATCTGCAAAGCATCCACTATGGAAATCTTGTGATGTGCAAAACCAGATACTCTAATTTGTGACACAGCAGGCATACATATAAATTCATCTCATGTTTTCATTATAGTATGATGGCAGTGAATATATCATACATATATTCATTGCCATCATACAATAATGAAAATATCATATTCAGAACTTACAGCAGTTCTTTGCCACATTTCTATCAAAAATAGGATCTAAATATCAGATTCCATCCTGAATTTCGTTGCAGACTTGATGCAGCAGTCAATTGTTGTCCGTCACCTCCAACAAGTTCTTGTAAAAGTGTCGTCACACCAGGACATATCCCACATATCCACATTCAACCAGGAAAACTCGCTGAGATGCTAACAACAACACTGTGGGTGTGCACAAATTACATTCCCCTGAATCTCTGAGATTCCAGATACACATACTCTCCTCAGAAGAACAGTGTGTCTACAAATAATGATTGGAATACTAAAGCCAGTAATGATAAGTACTCTTTACATTTGGAGTCTTACTCATCCTGCTGGTGGTTAATCTAAGAGCAATGAATCACACATCTTGCAGTTTTATAAACTAATCACATTGTTGTGTAAAATCATGTTCCGTAAGTAACATTTATTTTGGTTGACAAGTGGATGTAGCAGGGTTTTTGTACAAGGCAAATTGGAACTCAAGCAAGGAACATTTACCCAAAAAATGTATGCAGATATGTGATCTTGGTGTCTTTGGTTTGATAGTACTTACCTGTCTGATACCAAGTCTGTAGGCCAGGATTCGATCCACACCATTTGGCTCCATCTGAGTCCACTGCAGCTTGAAGCTGTAGACTTGAGGTCTGTTCTGCCATAGGCTGTTGTAGGTATCATAGTAAAACTCTGGAGCATAGGCTTTCCCTAAGAAGACATAGGGGTCAGAGGTCAAACTGGAAATGTTTGCAAATTATAAAGAAAAAAAGCATATAATTCATGCCAAAATCTGCACAAAAGCATCCACTGGCAAGTGAATATAAAACAAATAGATGAATAAAAACGTGACATAGATATATTTGTCAATGTCTCCAAATTGCAAATCACAGACCCATATAGAAATACAAATCCTGTGGGTGAGTCACATGTCCTTTTTCAGTACGGCCATATTCAAAATGTTAAGGTACAAAGAACATCATAAATATTGATGAGCCAGTTGTTGGGCTTAACATAGATCCCCATCCCCAACTTGTGTTTCAAATGAGACATTTTATGAATATTAGCTAATCTTTAATGTAGTTAATAACGGCTAGAAGTGTAAAAAGATGGGGGTGGGGGTAACAAAACTGGAAAAGTAACTAAAAAAAGAAACCACCAGAGGAGCATGTTGCAACTAATTATGTTAACTGAGACACGGGTCAGTGAGTATTCAAAGAGCACGTTAAAGAAAAAGAGTTTCTCACACACAAAGACAGAGATTCAGCAATCTGCAAAAAACTGTACCTACAAGTTATGGAGCAATGTTAGGATAATATTCCTCTAAATATTCCAAAAACTTTGAACAGTCAAGCATTTATAGTACATAATGTCATCAAAGCATTCAGAGAATCTGTAGAAATCTCTATGATCAAGGAACTGAAAATCAATATGAGATCTTTAAGTCCCCACTGGATTAAAAACAGACATGATTCAATCATGGTAATAACCGTATTCTCTAGACCAAAGCTCATTTAAAATGGACTGAGGCATCGTGGAAAAATGTTCTGTGGTCAGACAATTCCATCCATCCATTTTCTATACCCGCTTAATCCGTTGGTCTGGTCGCGGGGGGGCTGGAGCCTATCCCAGCTGTCATCGGGTGAGAGGTGGGGTACACCCTGGACAGGTTATCAGTCCATCACAGGGCCACACAGAGACAAATGAGACAAACAACCACACACGCTCACACTCACTCCTAAGGACAATTTTAGAGTCACCAGTTAACCTAACATGCATGTTTTTGGATGGTGGGAGGAAGCTGGAGTACCCGGAGAGAACCCCCGTATACACGGGGAGAAACTCCACACAGAAAGGCCCCAGGTGGGGATCGATCCTGGAACCCGTGCGGTCAGACACATAAATATTTAAAAATAATTTTTTGGAAATCATGGACACTGCATCCTCCGGATATATTAGGTCCTGTGGAAGTGGATATGGAACTATATATGCTGGGTAGTACTCAGTTTTACACAGTTACCTGCCTCAGAATTTTAACAGCATACCATTAGACATTGAGGCCTGGTGGGCGGGTCTCCACTGTCTACGAGCAGTGGAGATAGCTGCAATTTCCCCTTCCGCCCCATTTTAACTGCACGTCAGCAGTCATTAATCATATTACACTGCATGTTACACACCCTCACACACACCCACCATCAGGGAACAGTAGAGACGGGGGAGGTCTTCCCACACCCCCATTTCCTGGGCTTGGCCCGGGACGGAGGGACCAGGAGGAGGGACTGGTCATCTGGTTCTGGTTCTGCTACTCGGGTGGGTGGAGCTCCCTCAGAGTGTAGATGAGTGCCTGGATGTTCATGTTCTTTTCTCGCTGTGTCTTTGTATCTGTGTGAATGTGTGTCCTTGCATCTGTGAAGCCGTGTGTTAGTGTGAGTGTCTGAGGGAGTGTGTTTTGTATTTGTGAGTGTATGTCTCTGCATCGTGTGCATGGTTGTCCATTGGGTTTGGGGCCCGTTGTCATCTGACCCTATGCTGTTCCCTAGGTGGGGGGAACAGCCTTTCCTGTCTGCTCCTGATTTCTGGAGTGGGTGTGGTTGCAGCCCCCTCCCCCCATCACTATAAACAATCCATGTAGAGCCTTTGGCATATAATTGACACACACATATGCACAAACATGTTTCATTTTTTGTGTGAATTTTGGCTTAATAACAATGATTAACTTCGGTGATTTTCCTTCTCGTATACTTGCTGCTGGTGATGCTGTTGCTGTTTGTCTGTTGTGTGTTTCTTTCCAAATATGTTTCTGCTGGTGCTCCTGACGATCCTGTGCATGGCCACAGTGTGCTTTCTTTTCTCTCCACAGATGCAGCAGTTGGTTACCCAGCTTTTGGCTATTAATCTCCTCACTGCCCCTTTCTTGAATTTCTTCTTTCAAATTTAACAACAAAAAATAACAACAACAACAATGTTGCTGCAAACTATGATGAGAACATGGGCACTGTGGGGCTTTGGATTTGCTGATGCCTGTGCCTCTGAGTCCAGCAAAAAAAAAAAGAAAGAAAGAAGAAACCAAAAAAAACCCACATATAGAGGGTGGGAATTGTGGTACATACATATGATAATTGAAAGGGCATGTAGAAAGAGTTAAGTGTGACAAAGACTGTATGGTTTCAAGTGTTTTGTTGAGTAATTGTTATGTGTAAAATATTTTGGGACAATTTCAGACAAGTCACAAAGTCATGTCTTCTCCAGGAGAAGTCCAAAGAAAGTGATAAAGCACAAGTTCTAGGAATTTCAGTGGAAACTGAGGACTTGTCAAAGTCAACTTTTGTAGTTTGATTTGACTATACAAATAAATACCATCAAAGTAATCTGAAGTCATCTAAAACAAATTCATGTTCTGATTTGGCGACCTCAGAATCGGGTCTCTGCTTTTTGCGGATGATGTGGTTCTGTTAGCGTCGTCAGGCCGTGACCTTCAGCTCTCACTGGAGCGATTCGCAGCCGAGTGTGAAGCGGCTGGGATGAGAATCAGCACCTCCAAATCCGAGACTATGGTTCTCAGCCGGAAAAGGATGGAATGCTCTCTCTGGGTCGGGAATGAGATCCTTCCCCAAGTGGAGGAGTTCAAGTATCTCTGGGTCTTGTTCACAGTGAGGGACGAATGGAGCGTGAGATTGACGGGCGGATCGGTGCGGCGTCTGCAGTGTTGCTCTGCACCGACCCGTCGTTGTGAAGAAGGAGCTGAGCCAGAAGGTGAAGCTCTCTATTTACTGGTCAATCTACGTTCCCATCCTCACCTATGGTCACGAGTTGTGGGTAGTGACCGAAAGAACGAGATCGCGAATATAAGCAGCCGAAATGGGTTTCCTCCGCAGGGTGTCTGGGCTCCACCTTAGAGATAGGGTGAGAAGCTCAGTCATCCGGGAGGGGCTCGGAGTAGAACTGCTGCTCCTCCACATTGAGAGGAGTCAGATGAGGTGGCTCGGGCGTCTGGTTAGGATGCCCCCGGACGCCTCCCTGGTGAGGTGTTCCGGGCACGTCCCACTGGGAGGAGACCCCGGGGAAGACCCAGGACACATTGGAGAGACTATGTCTCTCGGCTGGTCTGGGAACGCCTCGGGGTCCCCCTGGAAGAGTTGGAGGAAGTGGCCGGGGACAGGGAGGTATGGGTTTCTCTGTTAAAGCTGTTGCCCCCACAACCCGACCCCTGGATAAGCGGCAGATGATGGATGGATGGATGGATGCACAACCCTAATGAATGAGTGAATATAAAGATCAAGCTTTCTCACCTGTTACTGAGAAGGTGCAGCGTCCTGCTCCAGCCTCATTGGTGATGTCGCAGGTGTATTTGCCGTAGCCCTCTCGGTTTAGAGCTTTGACATGGTAGCTGGTTTCATGTCTTTCGTCAGTGAACTGTCCAACGGTGAGGAGGCGAGAGCCCAGCTTCCACTCGTATTGCAGCAGGCGAGCGGGGTAAGCTTCCAGCAAGCGGCAGCTAAGGCTGAAAGCCCGGCCCAGAGCTTGACGAATCTCTGTGAACACTGGCTCTACTGTTGGAGGGTCTGTAACGTAAATAGAAATAAGATTGTACAGCTGCTAACAGGATAAACACGCTACATAAATCGCACAACTGTATAAATAAAATGCAGACTTTTTTTTCTTCAGGGTGTCATGGTATATTGGTTTTATTGGGTTTGATTTGTTTGCTCTTTCAGTTTACTTGGACTGACGTCTTGATAACATCATCTGGTTTCATTGAGTTATTATTGGCTTTTTGTCACAATTTGAGTATATTTGTATCCAAATACAGGATAATTGAGAGAGGTGAAGACGGGCAAATGGTTTAACAGTTTTTTCCCCCCTTTGTCCTGTCCAGCATCATGGCAGCAGAACTGTAATCTGAATAACGTTTTATGCCAAACGCATTTGCTTTGCCAAGGGAAGCTTTATGGATGCAAAGCTCCCCTTGATTCATTAGACCCAGGCCACCAGCAGTCCCCATTGAGCACATAACCCAAGCAACCCACAGGAGGGACAACCATGCATCCATCCAGAAGACAGCAGAGGAAGCCCCCGGACAGAGCCTCCACAGCCATAGGGCAGAGGCCAGGCCCTCACCACTCAGGCATGAGTCGAGCGCAGGACCAGGGCCCAAGAGCCCAAACCCCCGACAGAGGCCCCGCTCCATACCCGAGAGGGCCAGGCACCCCAGACAGCCAAACAAAGTGGGCCAGCGCACGCCCCAATGCCCCGGCTAAGTGTGCCAGGAGCAAAGAGGCCAGCAGCACCCCAGCCACCACAGACCCTGGACAAGCAGACTGACTCCTCCTCCTGGCCCCCTCTCACCCCAGGCAGCACCCGGGCAACAGGGGTGTAGGATGACCCCTTACCTCACTACCCTGGCTCATTAATATTAAATGTATGAGAAGCTAGTGTGTAATTAAAATGGGCGAGGGCAAATGTGGCAGAATCTTCCTCACTGTTGATGGACGGTGGAGGTCCTCCACATCCCCCTCCTGCCCAAAGGCCCTCAATGTCTAATAGTGAGCAGTTAAAATTGAGGGGCAGGCAACATCCATCAAATACCACTCAGCAGACCCACCCCCCAAGGCCTAGTGAGTGTGTGTGTGATGAGTAGTGATGTCTAAGCCGGAGGTCTCATTTCCCACCAGGTCCAAGGCCCGAAGCGTCAGTAACCGGGGAGCCACTGTACACCCAGAAAGCACCCACCCGCTCCACCCCGGAGTCTCCCCTAAAAAAACAAAACAGACATCAACAAAAAACACGCAGTCACAACATTCGCATCAACAGGCCTGAGCCTGAGATCCATCCTGCCCCAGGCCCACCAAAGCAGCCCCCAATAAGGGGAACCTGATTTGCATCTGTACAGCTCACACTATTGCCATTTACATGCAAGAGCTTTTAGTTTCTTTGTTGTTTATTAACTAAAATTTGTTTGAGATTTGATTTTGTATTACTTTGGATGTTTTTTATTTTGATATATTTTCTTGTCTTATAAGGGAGGATGTAGTACTATAAACACATGGGACATGTTCTGCGAAACAGGTTCAACATTTCCAGAGTATTTGAGGTGATTTGGCTTTAGTAAAGCCCTAAAAATAGAGATCTAGCCAAGTGATGCAACGACCCTGGTTATCAATTTGGAAAGTCAGTCGAGGTTTTTCAACTCTGGGCATTTGCGCATTCATGTATGTAAAAAATATGTAGTTGACATCAGAGGACCAATCACAATTAGATATATTAACAGGCTGAAAAGAAACACAGCCAAAGCAGTAAGGAAAGATGACAAAAAAAGAAAAAGACTGCTGATGATGTGTAAATATATTTGATTATTGCTGGGATCTGTGGAATATTGGACTTTGGTTTAGTTTTTCTGTGTTTTGTTTCAATCTAGTTTATTAGGATTTGTTTGTTTTTGTCTTGTCTAGATTAGTCTTTTTGTTCTTACGTCCTCCTTGGTTACTCTCTATTCTTGAGTTATTGGTTTCAGGATTTTTTTCATTTGTATTAATCGAGTTTTTGGTTGTCTGTCGTAGTTACATTCATGTTCGTCTTTGTCATTTACTTAGGTCAGTAGTTTTTGTCTTGTTTCAGGTTCTTGTTTGATCTTCTCAATCATTGTTTTAGTCCCCTTCTGTTCTGGTCATTAGCTCCACTGCCACACCCGTGTTCAATCTTTTCGGCTGCAACCATTCACTGATCAGTTCTCCACAGTATGTAACCTCTGGTGTCTCATAGTCAGATCCTCATGTTCCTCTGGGTAGTTCATGCTCATGTTGTTTATAGTTTCAGTCAGGTTTTGTTTGGTTCTTAGACTTTGCTTTCCCACAGTTTAACTCCATGGAGTTCTAACTAGGCTGCCCTTTTTGTTACAGTTTAAAACAAATCAACTTAAGTTCTTCTACAACCTCCAGTATTTTCCATGTCTGCATTTGGGTTCTCTCCATACAACACTCAGTGCGACAATTAATATCACTACTTCAACACTAAAGAGCGATGTACCAGATCTGCTGATGTACAATTGTGTATTTTATGAATGTGCTCCAGGTATATTCTTGAAGCATGAGAGAAAGTTTCAGACTTATTCTGTCAGATGCAACACTACCTGTTAAAGTTGATCTTTATTCCAAATACATCTCCACTTTAAACTATGTTTATGGTTAACCCGCAAAAGCGGTAAAAAAGGGGGTAAAAAAGGGGTAAAAAAAGGGGTAAAAACCCCTTTGCTTTGCATTATTTCTTTGTAAGTTTACTGTTCATTTAACATATTTTTTTCTACTGTGATCAACATTTGGTAGACACTGATTATACTAATAATAATGGCAACTCAGTCTGACAGCTGTAGTACAGAGAGAGGTCAGTGTATACACAATCTGTCAGAGACGGCAGTACAATGAATGTCATAATATTTTGCCAGGCTTGCTATTGGAAGGATCCCAGTTCCAGGCCTGTTTTAGGTTAAACAAAGGGCTCCTTTCAGAGGGTTTAGGGAGATGATTATTCATGCGGAGCTTTTATGTGACAGCAGAAATCTTCATTTTAACAGACTGTTTCAGCTTTGTCACTATCACATTACTTGATGCTACTATTACTACCAACATTAAGAGGTCTGCTGACACAAGTGGACTTTTCTGATAATCTCTGACTGACACATTAAAGCCGCCCACTCGGGATAGACAGACAAAGCAACAAGAACAAGTTTTCTGCTGATATAATTGTATGCCTGAAAAAAAGCAAACTTTTTCGAAAAGTGAAACATTTTTTTAGCTTGTGAGCTCCGAATGCCCCCCCCAAAGAAGGCAGAGCCCTCTGAGGTTGGGTGCAGTGTTTTTCCTCAAGGCATTGTCAGCTAGTTCTTATGGACCTCAGCCTGTGATTACTGCTGAGGTCCAAGAAGCCATCAGATCTTTGCAGAGTGGTAAATCCCCCAGCCCAGATGGCTCCACTGAAAAAAAAAGGCCTTTTGCAACACTCTTGCACCAGTTTTAACAATACAGAACAACGAGGCTTTCTTGCATGACAAACCAACACATTATTGAGGGAAAAAGGACAGAAATAGCAGAAATAGATGGATTTAAAATACTCTCTGCAACCCCGGCACTCTGTCCTCAGAGAGTGATACCTTTTTTTTTTCTCAAAACTGTTATACTTTTTGCTTTTTATCATTTTTATGAGATATCTTTATTTCGGTTTAATTTAGTTTGTAGAGAAATTGTTAAAAGAAATAGATAAAGAACAAACAAACAAATAAATACATGAAAAAATACAGACCCTTCATTTAATCCAATTCTGTCATGTATGAAATATAAACAGCTAATCAACCATCAAATAATTAGATTTTTCCAGCTTAGATATAAAAGATACATTAATTATGAGACATTTTAGTCATTGTATGTTGGGCTTAACTCTAACAACTCCCCTAAAAGTCCAGAACTTGAAAAAGTGGATTATGAAAATACTGTTCAGTATGAGTGTGACTAATGGTCTTTACTGAACAATATTTTCAAAATCAAATTTTTTGTTCTCCTTATTTGTTCAATTTCATTTACAGAAAACGTCCTACAATTCTGAAAGATCTGTGTTTGCTTAATGGATTTGACATGTGTGGTCAGTAGTCACCATCTGTGATTCAATAACTTTTTGGGGAATTTTTCAAACAAACTCACAGCATGTAGTCGACCAGAGAGAGCACAACCTGTCTTCAACTGGTTCCCCTAACAGCAAAAATCAATTCCTCTCCGGAAGACACTTCTAGTCTTTTGCTGGTCTTATTTTTTCTTCCATTAATCAGGCTAATAATAATAATAATAATAATAATAATAATAATAATAATAATAATAATAATAATAAGGCTATGTCTATTATGTGCATGTGTAATTACATATTCAAACTCTTCACCATCAAAGTTCGTTTTTGGATCCATATTTCTTATTGTTAAACTCACCCTTACAGTACATAACAGCAGAGCTGAGAGCTGTGTTTTTTAAAGTTTACAGTTTTAAGAGCCTGAGCTGTCTCGCGCTGCAGTTAAATCTGGCGCTCCTGCTCGGAGCCGGCGGATTTTTAACCCTGTAACTACTGGTCAGTTCTCGTCTGCTTTCAACCAGCTGTGTGTCCCTTCAAAAGACTGTTGGCACTGCTACCAGAGCACTGTTAAAGAGGCCAGAACCTTATCCAACCTTATCGACTCTAATCATCACAACCCCCCTGTGCTATTTAAAACCATTGAAACTGCTCTTTACCCCCCCCACCACCCCAGCCTGGGTGCACAGAGGTATCCCCCGATGCAATAGCTTCCTGCACTTTTTAATTGACAAGGTTACTACTGCTAGGGCTCTCATCTCTACTCCTGAATCTGACCCCTCTGCTTGCTCCTTGCTCGGCTGTGTTTGACTTGTTTGAGCTTGTGTCTCTGAATGAGAAGCTGTAGTTGGCCAGATTAAGCCATCAGGTTCTGCCTGTGACACTGTCCTGCCTCACTTTTTTTTAAAGAGGTCTTCCCTAGTATAGGGCAGTCGGTTCTGGCCATTATTAACCGCAGTCTGTCTTCTGGTGTTGTCCCCCAAAGTTTTAAACATGCTGTGGTGCAACCCCTGCTTAAGAAACCCAGTCTTGAACCTGGTGTGCTAGCCAGTTTTAGACCCATCTCCAAGCTGCCTTTTATTTCAAAAGTTTTGGACAAAGTTGTTTATACTCAATTAAAATAATTTCTGGATGAGCATCATGTCCTGGAGGTCTTCCAGTCCGGCTTTAAAACACTGCATAGCTGCGTAAGCCTTGTGCCCCTTTTCCACCAAACTGGTTCCAGGGCTGGTTCGGGGCCAGTGCTGGTGCTGGTTCACAACTTGTTCAACTTTCGAACCAGCTCAGAACCAGTTTGCTTTTCCATAGCTCGGGGTGCTAAGTGCAGCCACGTTATTACGTCACTATATACATCAGTTACGTTGCTGCGTTTGCAGACACTTTGGAGCAAACATCGAAGCAACAACAACAAGATGAAGAAGAAAAAGAAGCAGCAGCAACAACAACAATGGATGACTTCGCGTTTGTACAGCTCCTGCTTCTGGCTTTACGGTGCTTCATTGGGATCAGAAAATGGCAGATCCAAAATGTTTGTGTTGATCGAACGGTTCTGAGTGGACGGCGATTACATTCACAGACACAGGTAATAACCTAATAACGTTTTGACTCTTACTTACACTGAATGTGAGATGGTTATGTCAGCCTTTGTTATGAGCTAACGTTAGCTGGCGTTATGTCCCTGATGGAATCGTCACAAATTCACAAATTCACCTCTTGTGGTGTGTCCCCCCTTTTAAAAGGCTTTATAAATAAAGTTGAGTTGAGTTGAGCTTGTTAACTTTCAGGGGCCTTATATACCGAGCCAGCAATCAGCTATCAGGCGTGTCTGGAGCATCGAGTTCACTCTGATTGGCTGTTAATGAATGAAGTGCACGAGAAGGAAGTGACAGCAGTAACGCCTGAGATCAAACGGCTGGCTCAACATGTCTCTTCGTGTTTCATCTTATTTCTCGAAGACAAGCAACACTTTCACAACAACGTGGCCATATGGAGTGCAGAAACGGAAGACTCAAAAGAGTCCAGCTTTGTGTAACTCTGTCTGATGCATATGTTTGTGTTTATGTGTGCGTTACCCACACTGCACCACCAGCTGGATTAGGGCTTCTCTGGGTTTCACGTTGAAGCCGTTGTACTGGCTTGTCTGGCACCGATATATCCCGCTCAGCTTTCTTGTTACGTTGCTGATTCTCAGTATGCCATCATAGCTCTCCATCTGAGGGGAGCCATCAGGCATCAGAGCTGCCACTGCTGCAGCTGCCCCGCTCTCCTCCACTCGAGACCACAAAATGATTGGTTTAGGTTTTCCAGAGACCAGACACTGCAGGTCTAGTGTGTCGCCCTCCTGTGCGATGAGTCGAGACTGCCCCTTGGGGATGGTGAGCTCAGGAGGAACTACAGAGAGAGGCAGAATAGTCGTTTTAGGATTGCAAATATTGTAAATGCAAAGAAGTGTTTTTCAGGTGTTGAGTTTTGCTAAAATGTAGCTAACATGTAACTAATTTTGAGTCAAAATTTGTTCTCATCACATTAGTTGTTTCTTTGTTTCTTTACTCTTTCACATAAATCAACATCACATTAAATGAATAAATCAGGTCATTTTTCACTGGCCAAATATGAAATTTTGTTAAAAAAAAGTACAGAAGAAAACAAACAAAAACCAGGATTGAGGCTTGAACAAAAGCTTAAACGAGGGTTGCAGAATAATGTGTCACGCTCTATGTTTTGATTATTCTTGTTTTCAGGTCTTGTATCATGTTTTCAGGTTATGTTTCTAGGTTTCTTGTCATGTTTTTTTCCCCTGTCACTTAGCTTCACTCTAGTCACCTGTTTTCTATTTCAGAGCTGCACCTCGTCATGAATCCCCTCCCACAGTACGTAGTTTCCAGGTTTCCATTGTTCATTGCGAAATCCTCACTTCACTCAACCTTCCCATGTTTGAAGTCATGGTTTGCCTCATAGCCATAGCTCCATAGTCCTGTTTATTCATAGTCCTGCTTATTTAATGATTCCATGCCATAGTCTTGTTTTATTTTGTCGCTTCATAGTCAAGTATTTTTGATAACCGGCTCAGCCGCATCCTCTGTTTGCTGCGTTTTGGAATAAATCTTTTGAGGTTTTTGAAGTATGCATCTGGGTCCTCCCTTCTCTCGCACCAACGACCCTGACATAATGTACAAAAACCTGCAATATGGTAAAATATGTTAATTAGATACTTTATATCACAACATCATAATCAATGAAATTACATTTGTGAGACGTAAAAACCAGAAGAGACAAACTTCAAGTAAATGAGACTGAGTAGGATTGTATTTCTGGTTCTAAGTTTTAGGATTATAGTCAAATAGCAGCACCGACCAATGTCTTGTACATACACTATATTGCCAAAAGTATTCACTCACCCATCGAAATAATTAAATTCCAGTCACTTCCACAGCCACAGGTGTATAAATTCAAGCACCTCGGCTGCAGACTGCTTCTACAAACATCTGTGAAAGAATGGGTCGCTCTTAAGAGCTCAATGAATTCCAGTGTGGTACCGTGATAGGATGCCACCTGTGCAACAAGTCCAGTCGTGAAATTTCCTCGCTGCTAAATATTCCACAGTCAACTGTCAGTGGTATTATAACAAAGTGGAAGCGATTGGGAACGACAGCAAGTCAGCCACGCAAAATGACAGAGCGTGGTCAGGGGATGCTGAGGCACATAGGTGGCATGACAGAATAAGTCTGAAACTTTCTCTCATGCTTCAAGAATATACCTGGAGCACATTCATTTCATAAAATACACAATTGTACATCAGCAGATCTGGTACATCGCGCTTTAGTGTTGAAGTAGTGATATTAATTGTCGCACTGAGTGTTGTATGGAGAGAACCCATAGTGCGCAGAGTCAGTCGCTACAGACCTCCAAACGTCATGTGGCCTTCAGATTAGCTCAAGAACAGTGCGTAGAGAGCTTCATGGAATGGGTTTCCATGGTAACTGCATCCAAGCCATACATCACCAAGTGCAGTGCAAAGCGTCGGATGCAGTGGTGTAAAGCACGCCGCCAGCAGGACTCTACAGCAGTGGAGACGCGTTCTCTGGAATGACCAATCACGCTTCTCCATCTGGCAACCTGATGGAGGAGTCTGGGTTTTGCGGTTGCCAGGGGAACGGTACTTATCTGACTGCATTGTGTAAGGTTTGGTGGAGGACGGATTATGGTGTGGGGTTGTTCTTCAGGAGCTGGGCTTGGCCCCTTAGTTCCAGTGAAAGGAACTCTGAATGCTTCAGGAAACCAAGAGATTTTGGACCATTTCATGCTCCCAACTCTGTGGAAACAGTTTGGGGATGGACCCTTCCTGTTCCAACATGACTGCGCACCAGTGCACAAAGCAAGGTTCATAAAGACATGGAAGAGCCAGTTTGGTGTGGAAGAACCTGACTGTCCTGCACAGAGTCCTGACCTCAACCCGATAGAACACCTTTGGGATGAATTAGAGCAGAGACTGAGAGCCAGGCTTCTGTCCAACATCAGTGTCTGACCTCACAAATGAGCTTCTGGAAGAATGGTCAAAAACTCCCATAAACACACTCCTAAACCTTGTGGAAAGCTCGCCCAGAAGAGTTGAAGCTGTCGGTGGGCCGACGTCATATTAATCCCTATGGAGTAAGAATGGGATGAACTTAAATTCATTTGTGTGTAAAGGCAGATGAGTGAATACTTTTGCCAATATAGTGTATTGTATATACACATTTAATAGTTTACAAGCTTTGCATAACTTGATTCCAGTTGCTGGCCAAACAACATTTACAAACTATATGACAAAGATAGAAGTATTTGATCTTTTCTGAAGTTTATTTAGAATCTCGACCTGGCCTTTTTCAGTATAATACAGGTGTTTGTGAGCTACAATCCAGAGTGTAAAGACTCACATTTAATACTGACAAAACATGTACAAGATGGGATGGGTGTAAAGAATGGTCTCCAGTTCATTTAGCTGTTGTCTTTCTTATTTTGTAATATACAATTCAATCATTGTCAACACGGGTTAGCTGTGGTGTGGCTTGGTGTGAAGGTAATTGGACCCGGATGCAGATATTTGTAAAAAAAAACAACTTAATTTTGACGGTGCTCTAAATATGTATCAAACAACAGACTTTTTGTTTTTAAATGGCATGTATGCTTTCCTTTAACTGATCTTGCACAGATTCATAAAATGTATTTCAAATCTGGACTGTTAACTATTTTCTCCTTTTTTCTTTTTTTAAATAAACTGAATAAATAATTCAGAGCTTATCCCAGTACTGGTAAAAGCAACCAATGTCTCCTTATGACCTCAAAACAATGTAGTTATGAAATACTAAACCTGCCATGGCTCTAAATAGATATAAGAATATATAAATGACTTAACAAATAAATAAATGTCAATAATGCTGCTAAAATAAAGCAACGAAAAAAAGAGAAGCAATAAATAATGTGTGGAATGTGAAATAAATTCCTATTTCTGCTTTAATTTCCCCCCTTACTCATTCAAATTAAACCCTCCATTTTATTTATTTTGGCATCTAAATTTCAATTAAATTGATGGATTTCATAATTTCTATTAATTTGTTTACATATTCATCCTTTTATTCCGCATTTAATGAGCCAATATATTTTCCTTATATCCATTTCCCCAAATTTATTCATGAAAGATGTCATATCACGCCCTTTTTTAATTTTTTTTTAAAACAATTTGACACCATATTCTGAGCTCCTATTGAGATGTATGAGACAGGCTTCAGTCAAAATACCTGTTGGTTTAAGCACAGTGGCCCCTCTCTTAAGAACAGTCTCTTTGGTGCAGCAGAGACTGAGCAACTGAACAAACTCCTTTGAAGTTCATTAGCTAAGTCCTTAGTTAGCCAGTACTAAATAAATAAATTTAAAAAAAGGTACATCAAATCTGACTACTTATTTCTTAGATAGCCTACTTCCATCTCCCTGCTCTGAAGTTCAGGCTCTGAGAGTTGGGACTGATCCGGACAGGCCAAGTTGGATTATGAAAATAAAATTGAGGACCAACTCCACAGCAGCAACTCAAGGCAGGTGTGGCCAAGGTGGGGTCCAAAACATCATAAACTACAAATCCAGATTCAATGCTGTGGATGGCGATGTTGCGCTGGTGATGCTGTGCTGTCGCTGCTAAATGTGCATTTCTTGCCCATGACTTTTTCTTATGATGGAAGCATACAGGTCTTTATATGCACATTATATGTTGATGCTTTGGAATTTCCCCCCATTGGGGGATGAATATAAGTATTTTTCTATTCTATTCTCTATATATCTTTATACTGGTCTATTTATTAGTAATTATTTATCTTTGTACATAAGTACATAGTTAGATTGCTCTCTGTGCACTGAATGGGACTGCATGTCATCTCTTATGAAATATAATCAAAAGATTTTGTCTACTTTGTGCATGAGAAAACTTGATGATACTGTTCACATTTAAAATACTGTGCTTACAAATTTGACAAATGAGTTTCCTGTAGAAGATGGATATCTGCATAAATCTTATGCAGGTAGAAACCATTTTTGGTCATTTTAGCTTGAGGGCTGATGACAAATTGTTGATTAAATGATCACATAGGTTTAAATTTACCTAACATAAAAATTTAGGAAATCGTTTTAAAAAATGAAAGAATACACACTGGTGCCAGTGGAGTAATGAGTCGGCACCATGCTCCATTGCAAGATAGTTACAGCGGTATCTGCACGTCACATGACTAATTCGAACACATTCATGCTCAAACAGTGGACTCACCTGTGGTGGAAGAAATGTTGACATCAATACTGATCTCTGGGATTCCACCGTTCCTCAGTGATGCCACGCAGGTGTAGGTGCCAAAGTCAGTGAACTTGAGGTCGATGATGTCGAGATTTGTGGTTCCTGGTGAGACGGTGGTGCCTGTGTGGCTGATGACCATCCGCTCAGAGCTTCTAAGAGGCCGGCCATTCTTCATCCAGCTAAACTGCAGCTCCTCTGGGGGTGTGGCCTCCACCTGGCAGCTGATCTTAACCTCCCGGCCGATCTGAATGTTGTCTTCATTGTGATACGGGTCTGGTGTGATCCAGAACCGACCTTTACGAAGACCTAAAGAAGTAAACAGATTAAAAAACAACTTCTGACTTGAGAGGGGTAGATTTGTCAGAGTTTGGGGTGAAGGTGTAATGGAAGAGTAACAGATACCATATGACAGTTTCTTCAGCAGTAAAAGTTTTAAAGGCAGGTTTGACAACTTCCATCTCTAACATATGTAGTAAACGCCTGACACGGCAGGACCAGAAGAATGTTTACAGTTTATATATAGTGTTCTCACTATTAAATGGAATAAGGCTTGATAAAGGGGCACCATCCTTTGAAGGAAACAATCTTAAAATCATTAATACTAAAATGAATGTAAATCAGTCTCAAAGCGCGACTTCTTGCTTGAATTGACCGAAATCGCATAAAGAAGCATTCAACAACATATTTAACAATATATTGTTAAATATATATGAACTATTTACTGAAAGATGTCACCAAAAACATGAACCTTAAAGGACAAACAGGAGGAATGTGTGGACTATGTATGGTGGTATAGGGAACACTTTATGGTTTGGAAAAGAGGCAACAGGATGGAGAAATGTATCGTAATTGCTAAAATTATGTCCTAATTTCAGTCACTAATGACTGTTACTGACTTTGGAGTCATTTATCATTTTTAACCAAGAATTCTCTCAACACCACCCTACCGCCTGAAAAGGAGAAGAAGGCAGCCCTTACTTTGGTTAGCATTTAGCCCAACCAAATATCGTCCCCAACAATGGCGTAGAAAAAGAAACAACAGGGAACATCGGTTAACAGTCGAGTTACTTCATAGAAATGTCCGGTTACTGAATTAATTTAGGTTCAACTGCTTGATGCTACAGACCACAAGGTGGCAACGTGGCTCCATAGAAAAGTTTGTCATTTTCTTAAATAAGGATTTCTTCCTTATTATGCAAAGTAAGATCGTGTAAAATGGTATCAAAATGCAGCTTGGGATATCACTGAAAACCTTAAAGAACCCGTACAAAGGTATAAAACACATTTACCACAGTTTTAAGAATCCAACTGAAACTGAATCTGACTAAAATAGATGGGAGAGACGTGAGAGATCACTTTCTTGTCTTGCATGATCAAAGCAGATAGGTGTCACCTTTGATTTACATGTCCAGAAAACGAGGAGGAAACATTTGGTCTGGTTTCTCCCCCGACTCTCATATAAAGGGGTTCCTTTATTTGATTACGGGAAGCCTTTTGCTATCTTTTATTTTAATATTCTCCAGATAAGTTATGGGACAGGTCTGGTGGGAAAGAGTTCCCCAAGCCGTCTCCAAAGCACAAAAGTTGTGGTAAATAAGGTGATGTCTGTCTCTTCCTGGTGTGGAAATCCCCCATCTGTGTCTTTGAACAGACATTACCACGCAGGAATGTTTCTGGGGCCTCCCAAAGATTAAGTTTCATATTAAATCCACGCTTGAGTTCACTACCCATAACAGGACTCTTCTCAATGAGAGATCGCTACACTCTCAGACACCTGCAGGGGAAGACGACTACTAAATTTCACATTGAAATTATGGCATTGATTTGAGCCCCACCGCTGTATGGGTTAGCCTAGAGTTGTCACGATACCAAAATAAGTAACCATGATACTATACCAGACAAAGTATCACCTTTCCGGGTTTTGTCGTGATACTACAGCCTTTTAAAATTATTATTTTTATGAACTGCAATGTATTTGTACAAGTTATAAGTCCTTATTAATTATGTATAATGTTGTTTGGTGCATGAGAAACATAATGCTGGTGAAGTAAGAATTAGACTGAAACTAATATTTTTACGAATAACATTTATTGAAAAGTTAGAATTGAAAAAAACATAACAGATCTACTGGCCTTTTCTCTGCATGTTTGTGTCTATCAGTCAGAGGTATTTAACTTAAAAGACAGAACTCATGCAAAGGCATATCAAAGGCTACTTTATTGAACTGTAGCTCAATTATATACATAATAACAGTATATTCTGAACAATAGAGTACAATATAGACACACCCAAGAGGGTCGTTGTCTCCGCTGATCTCTGTCATTCTGATATAGGGTTAGGGTGTATTGGTCATCCATTCCCCAGATCCGGGGGGGGGGGGGGGGGGGGGGGGGGGTCACTGACCTCTCCTTTCTTTTTTGTTTTGATGCTTGCGAGGAGCCTTTGCATGTCTGTTCTTTGGTGAATCTACCTCAACTTCAGCCTCAGGCTCAGTGTGTTGCAGAGTCTCCTGCTCCTCAATGTCCTTCATGAGACGTTCTTTCACCTCAGGTGTCATCGCCATGTCTTTGAAACGAGGTACAATTCAGAATAATCTGTAAATCCTTGTCTGCGTATCTTTTGTTGAGGTCCTCTTGAACTTTTGCCTTCATTTCACGGTACAGTGGGGTATCATCAGCAAGGCAAGATGATATGTCCCACACGACCACTAGAACTGCAGCGATTGTGGAGAGTTTCTCTCCACTGAGAACATCGGTGAACCGTCGCAGGGGTCCAAGCACCTCCTTCACTGTTTCAAGTGTGGTGATGTCACTGTCCCTAGGCATGAGATGCCATTTCTTCCTCTTGGTGGCCAGGGCAGCACTACCAGCCTGCGGCTGCTCCAAGAACCTCTCTACCATGTCATAACCAGAGCTCCAGCGTGTTGGTGTATCATGAAGCAGCTTTTTCTGAGGTAGACCCATGTCTGTCTGTTTTTCTAGCAGTAGCCTGGACATCTTTGGTGACCTGGAAAAAGCAGAAACAGTTTTTCTGTAGTCTGGTTAAGGCGGATGACACCCTGTCGATAGCCAGCACTTTGTCATAGGCCACATCGAGATTATGTCCAAAACATGGTATCCTGGTGTATTTTTATGTTGTTTGATGTATTGTCAGTAGTGACAGCTGACATCTTGTTTTTGTCCATATTCCAGTCTTCCATCGTTTCACCCAGGGCTTCCAGTAGGTTTTCAGCATCGTGGTCACTGTTCATCTCAGAGCAGCCAAGCACCATGCTGTTATCATCTGCACAGTGATGGTCATGTAGGCACACATGACCCTGCTGGTCCACAGTAGTACATGGGAAGTACTTGTTAGGTCCTGACAGGTGCTCCATAACTGCCTGTTTGGTTTCTGTGTAAAGCCTGGATATTTCTTTATACATGAAGAAATTCCTCCCAGGAAGCTCCTATTTACAATTTAATTTCTTCTCCAATTCCTTAAAGCCCGACTTCTCCACTGTGTATATTGGAATTTGGTCCAAACATATGAATTCAGCCACTGCTCTGTTCAATGTTGTGGCTTCCTTTAAAGTTGGCTGATATTTTCTTTGTCGCTCATATATTTCAGGTATGGTCTTGACCACCATGGGTTGCTTCCCTTTTGAGTTGGATGGCTCTCTCTTAAATAAGGAGTGGGAAATAACATAAATTAGCCTAATGGTCCCAATGGTTTTAGTTCATAACTGGGTCAACAAGAGTACATGAACACAAGAATATAAGCAATAAAAAAAAAAAATGAAGTTAGAATTTATATGGTTGAAATGAAATAAGCATTCAGTTTCCTTTGCACATTAATTTATGTTTAACTAATATAAATAATCAACTTTGATAACAAAATCCACTGTCTTTTAAAAAAAATCTATTTGACAATAATGCTTATTCTCCAACATAATAAACCATAGAGGACAAAATACAATAAACAGGAACTGATTCCCTGTGAAAACTATATTTTTATGAATTTTCTAGGTACTTTACACTTTAACATCCTTTAACTCTTCATTCCTCAGCCTGTACATGGAGCATATAGCCTAATATGACTCAATGAGAAAATAAACAGGAAATACTAACCTGGTACTCCACATAGAAATCTTGGTGACGACACTGCAGGTGTTTTAAGAGGTTTGACGTGTTGCCTCCTTTGGCTCCTATAGCTTGGTGGCAGTGCATCTGTCGCTTTACAGCCTGTGCCTTGTTTAAAACTAAAATAATTCCAAATATGGCTTTTGGAGTTTTGTTTTTTGGATTATGGATGTAAACTCACAGCTAACAGTTCAATGTCCCCTTCCTGGTTCTGGTTCTGCCAGAGTTTTCTTCCTGAGTCTGGTTCTGCCAGAGTTTTCTTCCTGAGTCTGGTTCTGCCAATGGTTTCTTCCTGTTAAAAAGGAGTCGTTCCTTTTAACAGTTGCCTTAGACACGCTCAGGATGGGAGATTGGACTGAAGACAAGTTTCAGTGCAATCTGTTGGTTTCCTTAGCTAGGATATTGTTTTTGAATTGGCTCTATATGAATTAATTGGATTATTTTGAAATTAATTAATTGGATTTCATTGGGGCTGCACGGTGGTCTGGTGGTTAGCACCGTCACCTCACAGCAAGAGGGTTCCAGGTTCGATCTCCGGCTTCCTCCCACCATCCAAAAACATGCATGTTAGGTTGATTGGTGACTCTGAATTGTCCGTAGGAGTGAGTGTGAGCGTGTGGTTGTTTGTCTCGTTTGTCTCTATGTGGCCCTGTGATGGACTGGCGATCTGTCCAGGGTGTACCCCGCCTTTCGCCCGATGACTGCTGGAATAGGCTCCGGCCCACCCGCTACCTGACCATCAATCGATTGACGGTATAGAAAATGGATGGATGGAATTCGTTGGATTATGATTACAATGAATGGAACTCCAATTGATTTGAATTGGACTATATTATTTAAGTGCCTTGAGATGACATTTGTTGTAATTTGGTGCTATATAAATAAAACTGAATTGAATTGAGATACTTTCCTTCATAGTAACTCATCCAGGATTAAACCATTTGTTGTTAACATCCACAGCAATATCCATGGTCTCCGTTTGCCTATAGTCTGAGAGCCAGGAAGCGAGTCGTTGGAGTTTGGTATATAATCCTGCAGCCATGTCTGAGTAAAACACAAAACTGCGTTCCTTAAATTCCTGGTGTGTTCTCATGAGTGCTCCAACTTATCTATTTAATTTGCTATGCGATCTAACGTTCTTCGTCATGATTGATGGAAAAGATGGTTTAACTTTTTCCACATCTTGCTGAGTGTCTTGCTTCTGCCAACATCCACAGGGTGTCCTTTTGTATGCTTCAGGGCTTTGGTTATTCTTATTCTGGGCATTCTGTCTGGAAAATCTGTCATTAAACTAATCAAAGCTAAAATTTGCTCACAAAAACATACATATCAGAGGGTTTTCTTTCATGTTTTGAGCTCACTCGTTTAATAACTTACGTCATGCTGGTAAAGCTGAATAATGTATTTCTAGCTTCTTTTTTGCATCCTTGTGAATCTTCCTTTTTTCACGCTCCTCTATCCTTTAATTAACATGTATTCATATGTTCCTTTATGAAAGGGCTACCACATGCAGCAGGAGAAAATGCTTAACACACACAGCAATAGAGAGACTGTAATTTCACAGCCACTTGCAGTTGGTTCCATGCTTGCTATGAAACACTTTTGTTGTTTTACTTTTTATTGAATTTTGAAATGACAGACACATCGGACAGTTGAGCTCATCACCTCCATATTTCCATGTGTGGTGCATGTACACATTATAGATCTCTGGATTGTTTAATAAAACCAACAAAAAAACAAAATAAAATTTAAAAACAACAACATTAATAAAAGACAAACAAACAAGAAGCCTTCATCCAAACCCCCACCCGACCATCACTGCCAGTCAAACAGAACACACTCAAAGTCATTCACTAAATTGACCAGATTTCCAACTTAGTCCTGAATTATCAGTCCCTCATTTGAGTTCGCAATGGATCCCATATTTCTGTGTATAGGTCTAGTTTACCATTTATTTTATATATATCAATCGCTCATATGAGGCTGTTTCTGCTAGAGCATGAAATCATTCAGAGTAAGTTGGGCTATTCCCTCCTGCCCAGTGCCTCAGTAGAACTCTTTTAGCAGTAGTACGTGCTACCTTTAATCACTGGGCTTTTCCCCCACTTATTCTCTCATTACCTTTAAGACTGTTCAGGAGGCATAACCCTCCTTGATATTTAACATTGATATTTATGCCGAGACAATCCGTAATCTTCCCCATAACTCTCTGCCAGTAGGCAATTAAGCTAGGACAGTAAAGGAGCATCACCTTTATCTGTTTTACAAAGCCAACAAAGATTTGACTGACACAGCCCAAGCCTATTCATCCTCGATGGAGTCCAGGATATCCTCCTATTTTAAACTGGATAAGTTTAGATCCCTCATTGGTTTCAGCTAGGGCCGAGACATTAACGCGTTAATTAAGATTAATTAATTACACAAACATTAATGCGTAAAAAAAATTAACGCATCTTAATCACACTTACTTTGGCACTGTGGAACGTTTCTCACTGGATGAGCTTCAGGCATACCGATTATACTGGAGCACCAACTATGTTCATGACTTCAGACATGGGTAGGGCTTGGTGGGGCTATAGCCCCACCAGGAATTGTGTTAGCCCCACCGTTAGCCCTACTATAAAACCAAGAGAAGTGCGAGTCCAACAGCGCCTCCACGTCAGGCAGCTGCGATGACAGCTGTCGCTCACATCATGTACTTCACTCATGTGAGCGCGCTTTGAGTGCACGCTCGTCACAAAACCCGGCCGATTGTGTTCATTTGAAAATCTCAACCTGATGAGTTTTAATATTGTTTTTGGAAACTTTGCTGACTTTGTTATTGCGTTTTGCCTGTTTCATGCTCTTCCTCGCTGCGGTCTTGTTGCCTAATTAGCATACTTAATTGGTCCCGGCTGTGTTTTGACTCTTGGCTGTTGTGTGGTAGACTATATATAGCTTTAGGACACCTTAACTATTAACTATACCGTCTCTCTCTCTGTCTGTGTGTGTGTATGCTGTGGGAGGGTGTTGTTTTATTAAATATATATTCACCTTGAAATCATGGCATTGATTTGAGCCCCACCATAGTTGAACCAGAAAAATACTCTGGCGCTGCCACTGACTTCAGACAACATAAAACCACAGTGAACAATAGTCAAACATGAACGAAGAAGCTGATGAGACCGCTTTGGTTGGCCTCGTGGACGGGAGATTTTGTTTTAAAAGACAGACAGGATGGGATGGTCGGTAGCGTAGCAGTGGGTTGTGCAGGTGCCCTGTGTATAGAGGCTATAGTCCTCGCCGCTGCCGGACAGCCTTTTACTGTGTGTCATTCCCCCTCTCTCTGCTTTTATCTTTTCTGTTCATTAAAAGGCATAAAAGGCATAAATAAAAATAAAAAAAACATACGGATGGATGGAAGCGTCGATAAGAGCACGTTTGGTTAAGTACCACCTTGAAAAAAAGTGAACGTTTTGTTACTTAAGCTTATGTATTCAGGCATTAGTCAATGGTATACTAAAATCCATGTTAAAAAAATTGCTTTTCACTGTTTTCAGGTCAAATATTTATATGCGATTAAAAATGCGATCAATTTAGATTAATTAATTACAAAGCCTCTAATTAATAAGATTAATTTTTTTTAATCGAGTCCTGGCCCTAGTTTCAGCATCTCCTCAATCAGCTCCCTCCACTCCGCCTCACATGTCATTCCCAGGTCTCCATCCCACACTGCTTTTAAGCCTCATGTAGAAACTCGCTAATGAGAGGATTATAAATTTTACCCATCAAATGAGGCGCCTTACTTAATACTATCAATTTAGAGGAGATAGGAGATTGGGCAGGCAGGCAGAGCCTCTGGGGGGCACTTTAGACAGTCAGTCCTTAATCTGTAAAAATGTTCAGAAATCTCTGTTATGCAGATTGTGGGTTTCTCTTAATTTTTCAAATGATTTGAAAGTACTGTTGTGGTAGAGACAATTGATATGCTCAATTGCTTTAGTGTGCCACCCTCTCCAAAAGAACACCCTCCACCTTATTTTAAATGATGGATTATTCCATATTGGCAATGAGCCAGTCAGAAAAAGAGATACTTCTTTCTTGTGCATGTTGTGCCAGACGTTCCTTGTATTAGAAATGATTGGATTTGGCTGATGTATCTTTGGACACTGACTCAGATAGTCTATTTGAGTTTATTTGAAAATAGTGATGCAATCTGGGCCCCTATAACCGCAAACCCGCGGTATCTCTCACCCGTATGTTCTTTGGCTTCGACATGAGTTGTTCCTCTCAGAACACTCTATGAGACAACTTTAAGATAATCATTTAGCTTATTTAGTTCAAGAAATATAGCTAAAGCATCGCAGCCTCCTCAGTACGCCACCTCTCCCCATCGTCACCGGAAGTCGCAATGAAACACTTTTGCTACTTTGGGATGAGTTTGTGGCTGCAGAGGATGATAACTGAAAAATATGTCCACAGTTTTTAGGACAAGCAAAGTAATCAAACTGATCAGTCTCTTTAGCTGCACTAACATCTGCTTGTGAATCAGGAATCTTCTGTCAGGTGGCTGTTGTCTTACTGACATTTGTTGGATTGTCTTCAATCTTTCTACTTCAGATGATATTCTAAAAATATTTCACATTTTCCTAGACAATACTCAACGAGACATTCCTTGATTATCACTAGCTCATTTGGTTGCATCTTCTCCAATGGCCCTCCTCGTCTCTTTTTACTGTTCACTGTCAACTAATTTAAGAATTCGCTAACAAGCATGTTACGCCTGGACCATCCCATCAAATTTTGATGATTTGAGAGGGCACAGTCCCTCAGGTATAAGGATCCCTCACGTCTGCTGCTGTTTCACAGAGAATGGCTCTCTGTTGTGTGCCGCATAGTAGCTGTGTGCAGAGTACAGGCACCTTTTTTCTTGCCTTCTTTCCCCCATTTTTTTTCCTTTTTGACTGCAGCACTGGGACCAACTGGGAATTCTCTATTTCTATTTATGTTGCACTTTTCAAACGCAATCCAAATCACTTTACAAAGCAAAAACAAAACAAAAAACTTAAATAAAGCGAAATGCAAATGACAAAATATTAACTAAACTTATCTAAGCAATTTTCAAATAACAAAAAAATATTAATGACAATAAAAGCAAAAAAGTAGAAATAAAAACAAAGCCCTTGAAAGTATACAAAATCAGTGTTTAAAAATAATAATTAATAATTGTTTTTTCTCTTATTTTTATGCATAGTGACATATCACGCATTAGCATCACTAGATTTAAACATAAACATGCATAATATGAGAACCCTTGTAAAAAGTCTATAGACTGTCAAACCATATTTGTCAAGACATCTTGGTCTGTAGCTGTACATTTCGTTTTTCTACATTTTAATAAATGCATGTGTGAATTATAGCAGTGTGTGAGTAGCAGTTTTTATAGTTGGAAGGGATTACGTTGATGTATATTTGATTATCTATTTTAGGTAGTGCATGTCTAAATGTAAAAGTAGACATTTAGTCATTCAATTAAGATTTGATGCATCTATTACTTTGGGGTGTATTGGTGTGATACTCTGTCACAAACCAGCAAATTTAGGGCTGGGAGAAGTCTTTGAGTTTGAGAAGTTTAGACTGAAGAGTTTGTGTCTTACCTCTGACAAGTATGGTGGAGGATTTCTTAGCAGGGTTCCCAACATTGTTGGATGCCACGCAGGTATAAGTGCCTCCGTCGTCCATGTTAACAACAGGGACTGTCAATGTGCCACCACTGACGATGCTCCTCTTCGGAAGTTCCTTTCCTCCCAGTCTCAACCATCTCAGTTGTGGGGGAGGATCTCCATCAAACACCACACAAACCAGAGTGATTGTCTCTCCTGGGTTCACCACCAGAGGGTTGTCCAGAGGGAGTTTAATAGAAGGAGGAGCTGATAAGAAAGAATGAAAAGAAGAGGGTGAAAGGCAATAAAAAAATTGTCATTAGTTTTATTTATCAACATATTACTAAGTATGGAATAAACTAAGATCTTGAATGACCAGCGGGCAATAACATCAAATTGGATATACTGTCAGGGTCTGTGGTATTTTGTTGTGTTTCTCTATGTTTTCCTTCTGTGTGTAGCCCCTGCTTCTCTGTGGCAACTGGTGGTGCCTCGATTGTTCATCATCCTTACCTGTGGCTGATCAGGTGGTTCCTTGTAAAAATTGCCACGTATTGTCTTGCTTACCTTTCAGGAAAACAGTTACTTGGATCTACCTAATCATCGCCAATTCAGATTGCCACTCTGCATTGCCACCGCCAATACCACTGCTGCAAGTTTACCACAGAGAAGAAATTCCAAAGCTCCAATAAACAAACTTACGAGTCAGTATTACCTTCTGGAAATACATTCACAACTGGAAAGCCTGTGACCCATGTAATCAAAATCTCCTCTCTTAGGGACCCTAGCCACCCTTCCGGAGAAACTCCTCCTGTCTGCCTCTTATGTTTGCCACCAATGTTGTTCCCCAATCCAAAAGTTTCTGAGAATAAATAACTTACCATTTTACCTTCCTGCCTGTGAACAAACCTAAACATATACGGTGAGATTAAAAAGTTTCAATTATTAACAAAAGATTATTTGTAAAGTTACTGCCATGTAAATAACATTTTCTGACTATCATAACCCAATATCAGTTGAAATGTGTGTGCTAATCTCAGTATAATTATGTAGATTTGTATTGACCTTAATTGCAAAATGACATCCTTGCAACATTTTCACAGTCGACACGGGCGGCTGCTTTGCAATGCATGCTCTACGTTTCTGAGTTCCCCGGTCTGTTTATTTTACGCAAGTTTGAGCTAAAACTAAGGTGTGGGATATGTATGGCGAGGCCATTGAGAAGGGCTTCTGGCTGGCCTCAAGGATGTTGTGGCAAACCATTTGGCAACTCAAACAGGGAAAGCAGAGGTTGTCCCAGACTGTCCTTGATCTGAACTGCTGACCCAAACTGAGGACGGTGGAAAGAACACTTTGAGGATCTCCTTAATCTGCCCAACATGTCCTCCGCTGAGGAGGCAGTCTCTGGACTTTGGGGATGACTCATCCATCATTTTGGTGTGTAGGCTGAGGTAGTTAAAAAAAAATTTTGGCAGGAAGGTGCTGGGGATGGATGAAGTTCGCCCCGAGATACTGAAGACTGTAGACACTGTGGGGCTTTCTTGGGTGATACATCTTTTAAATGTTGCATGGAGGTCTCAGACAACACATTGGAGGCAGACCAAGGTGTTGGTTCCAATCTTTAAAAAAGGGGACCGAAGAGTGTGCGCCAACTATAGAAGGAAAACATTACTCAGCCTCCCTGCAAAGTTTCCAGGGTGTTGGAGGCTCTGACCGATTGCAGAACCTTAGATTCAGGAGGAGTAGTGTGGTTTTCGCCCAGGTCCTGGAATAGTGGACCATAAATTCACCCATGCAGAGTTACTGAGGGAGTCATGGACGTTTGACCAACCAGTCTACATGTGTTTCGTGGACTTGGAGAAGGCTTATAACCGTGTCCCTCAAGGGATTCTGTGGGGGGTGCTGCGGGAGTACAGATTACCAGAGTCGCTTTTGCGGGCTATTTGGTCCCCGTTTAACCAAAGAAAGAGCTGTGTCCCCAATCTTGGCACAAAATCAAGCTCATTTCATTTGCGTGTTGGACTCTGTCCCTTATCATTGATCCTGTTTGGGATGTTCATGGACAGGATTTGAAGGCATAGTCAGGGAGAGGAAGGTGTCTGGTTTGGAATCTCAGGGTCCCCTCTCTGTGTTTCATAGATATTGTGGTTCTGTTGACTGCTTTAAGCCATGTGATGGAGGGGGGGATGGTAGGTGTGTCAGGATTCCATTGTGAGATTTCAAGTGAGATTCAACATGGCGGTGCCCTGCTGCTAGATTATCCAAAAACAATCCGGCTAACTCTAGAGGAAAACAGAAAATAAAAAAAAATAAAAATCATCAAAATACTTTGGAACCAACTCTGGAAGATCTCAAACATTACATGGACAACTGGTTCAACAGGCTGTGCATCATGAGTCCGCCACAGAAACAACCGAGGAGATACTGGTCTACCGAAGTGTACTTCGATCAGTGTACTCAAGTCAATAAACAAGAAACTGGTTATATTAGAAATACTCCACATGGACATAAAATAACTAAAATCAAGTCTGGAATTCAGTCAGTCCCAAATCAAAATATTATAACGAAAACAAAGAAATCAAATTAACAGTCAATGGCTCGTTGATAAAGTCGACGCCACTGAAATCCACTGAAAACAAACTATTAAAAGAAACAATGTTGGATATCCAATGTTGCAGCGTGTGCGATAAGCTCATTTTCAAGGGCTTTGCTGCAGAAAACCAGTGAAACTGCCACTGAACAGTTTGTATTAAAATGATTAACTTCCACCGAGTACACCACCTTAGAAAAAAAAAAAACAGTTCAGGTGCTGTGCCAAAAAGTGATTGACTGACAGCAACTGATTAAACGACCACTGGAGCGCGAACAGGCCGTTAAAGCCGTTTCGCTCTGTTTCTTTTGGTGCCTCCAGTCTACATTGGTTCCTCTCAGCATCAAACCGACATAACAAGCAAATACACTAACAAGCAAATACACCATTATATCCATGCAAGCAGAGAAAGTATGTTGTTGTGAAATGTATGTGCTTTAATGGAAGTGCAGACGAAGAGGTAATCTGAAAACAGTATTCAAGCATGTTGCTGCTTAACTGTTGGCTTCATACATTTTGCCTTATGCTTGTTTGTGTTTAGAATATAAAGTGAAATTGATATAATTTGTGTGTTTGAGATTTATTAAATATACTCTCATTTCCACACATTTTCACGACTGTGAATTATGGAACTACTGCTCAGTACCATTAATTATGAAGAATTGTTAATGGTGTCAAAGATGCAGCTTAATCTATAAAATAGTTTTCTACTTGCCAAGACATGATCACTGCCACCAGCTTTCTACTTCAAGACTGGTTTACCGTTAAAATGGTTTTATTTTATTCAGAAGAGTAATTTTTGGCAACAGTTTCTTATCACTCTGTGAATTCTTCTGTAAAAATGTCCAATTTGATTCAAATGAGTCCAGCTGTACACATTATAGACATACTGAACATTCTCTTTCTATCCTCTACAATGCCCTTCAAGTGCTCAATGAAGGTACTTACTCTTGTTTTTACCTGCCAAAAAGTGATTACAGTATAGTTCTTGTCAATAAAATGACCTTAAAATGAACTGATTTCATTCAAGAAAGTCGTTGCATAGATTACAGGCCAACTGGTTCTCTTCTACTCTGTCCCATACCTTTTTAAGGGGGGGTTATATGTCAACATAGCACTTTCTGCTTGCAGGTCAATAAAAACTTGAATATACCTTTAAATGGCTTGATTTCATTCAAGAGAGTCATATTGTATGGATTAACGGCCAACTAGTTCCTTCCTCCAACTCCTAAACCCTTCAAGGTTGAATTAAGCCTCATAGCAGTTTTTGCTTGCCAAAAACTGATTATGGCCCGTTTTAAAGTATATTCAAGTTTTTTTTGACAAGACAAAACCATGGCCCATCATCACCAAATTTGAGCATTATGAAACAAAAAGACTCACACCACAACAACCATCTTTTTTTTTTTCCCACAGCTACAAGCTACCCCAGCCTCTCACCAACTGCACACCAGTCATAGCGGGGTGGGGATACAGACCCTGGTTCAGATAGGGGGTAGAAATAGGAGAGGTACAGATAAGTAGGAATTAGATTCAAACCCTGGTTCAGGTAGGGGGTAATGAAAGTATAGAGGGTGCCAGAGGTGGAGGCAGGACAAGACACACTAGGAGATTCAGCAGACAAACTCACCTAAACAGTCCTACAATCTCTAAAAATGCCAGCAAAAACAAGGCCATACAGGCCAACTCACCTGAAATGGCCACCTACTTTCAAAAGGCTCACATGGGCCACACCCTCCACTTAAATATATCCTGGATTTCTTCCTTGCTTCTGCCAAGAGTCTGTTTACCCTAAGTGCTCCCCCTGCTGGGCCCCCAGCTACTATTGCTTATTATAATCCAAATCCACTGACTAAACTTTACTGCCTCATCTGACACTTCCTTCACTATTTTCCTCACACTCTGTCCACTTACACCCAACTCCCTCAACAATGAGACAACAGACTTTGCAACAAATCCTCTACATCCTACTTCCACTGGACAGATCCTAACTTTCCATCCTTGCTGCTCTGGTTCTGTCCCTAACTCCACATACCTAAGCTTTTTCCTTTCATATGCTTCTGCCACTAATGCCTCCCAAGGAACAGTCAGCTCTATGAAATAGACGCTCATTCTACTCCTAGACAACAAGACTATATTGGGCCTTAGATTTGTAGAGGATATTTCCTGGGGAACAACAAGATTATCTCCTAAATCTAACTGCATCTCCCAATCACAAGCATCCTCTCAGCTGCCTTGCCTCCTTATTGTCTTATTAACTTTCTCCCCCTCTTGAACAAACTGAATTGCCAGAATCAGCGCCTCCAAATCCGAGACTATGGTTCTCAGCCGGAAAAGGGTGGAATGCTCTCTCCGGGTCGGGAATGAGATCCTTCCCCAAGTGGAGGAGTTCAAGTATCTCGGGGTCTTGTTCACAGTGAGGGACGAATGGAACGTGAGATTGACGGGCGGATCGGTTCCGCGTCTGCAGTGTTGCGGGCTCTGCACCGACCCGTCGTTGTGAAGAAGGAGCTGAGCCAGAAGGCGAAGCTCTCTATTTACTGGTCAATCTACGTTCCCATCCTCACCTATGGTGACGAGTTGTGGGTAGTGACCGAAAGAACAAGATCGCGAATACAAGCGGCCGAAATGGGTTTCCTCCGCAGGGTGTCTGGGCTCTCCCTTAGAGATAGGGTGAGAAGGTCAGTCATCCGGGAGGGGCTCGGAGTAGAACCGCTGCTCCTCCGCATTGAGAGGAGTCAGATGAGGTGGCATCTGGTTATGATGCCCCCTGGACGCCTCCCTGGGGAGGTGTTCTGGGCACGTCCCACTGGGAGGAGACCCCGGGGAAGACCCAGGACACGTTGGAGAGACTATGTCTCTCGGCTTGCCTGGGAACGCCTCGGGGTCCCCCCGGAAGAGCTGGAGGAAGTGGCCGGGGACAGGGACGTCTGGGTTTCTCTGTTAAAGCTGCTGCCCCCGCGACCCGACCCCCGGATAAGCGGCAGATGATGGATGGATGGATGGAATTGCCACTCTCTTCACCTTAGACCCTTCTAAATTCACCTGCCTTCGTTTATCTTCAATACCTGCAGCTAAGTTTCTTAATACTTGGTTATGTCACCACGTTTACCGGCGTTGTGACAGACTAACCTTACAGCCTGACAAAATATGCCTTACAGTTACTTTACCTGAACATAACAAACATAACGGGTCTCCATTTACCCAGAGTTTTAGGTTCTGGAGAGTTGGCAATACATTATATGTTGCCCCTATCAAAAATCTAATACTCCTTTCCTCCATACTCCACAGCTCTTTCCAACTAAGCTTTTTCTTCTCTACACCTTCCCAATTCAACCACTGTCCCTGCTTAGCCTGACCCACTGCCTTTGTACCTCTTAACATTTCCTCCTGTCTACGAACCTGCTCAACAACTAGCTTTCTCTTTTCCCTGGGACCTGCTCTGCTCCACACCGGTTTGCCTTGGCCAAGCCCCAAGCATCCCCGGCCTATTTGAACATTTCTCATAATCTCTTTATGTCTAAGAGTTGCTTCTGCCTCCTGAGCTGTTATTCTTGATTGACTTCTTAAAACATACTGATCGATGCGGCCACACTTTTTTTTTTTCTTTTGTCACACATCTCTTTCTTCCCTGATGCATTTTAAGGCCTCTAACTGACGATACTTTCTGGCAGCCACAAGGACAAAACTGGAGCTTATTTCCCTATAGCCTACCACTTTGATTCTCTCCAGCTATGCTCTCTTTGCTCTGAGAAATATTCTGCCCAGCTTTAGCCCTAGAGAATACGTCCGTGCCCCTATTCTTCACTGAGTCAAAGCTCCACCTCACAGACATGTTGCCAAGTGGTCTGCCTGTGAGTCATCTTCCACCCCTGCTCTTGCTGAGGTATTGCTGGGGTATTCTCCCTAATTTACTTGTAGCATATGCAGGTTGTAGTAAAGCTTCTAGGCCTCGCTATTGCTACCATGGATTGCTAGCCCATGGCAGTACCTTCGGGGTCTTTGCCTCCTGTCAGCTGTCTTTCCAGTCTGTCACATGGTCTTTCCCTTGTTGTCAGCTGCCCTGTTCACAACAGTCACTAGCTAGGCTATTCAAGGTAAACACAAGAAATTTGTGCAAAAAAAAAAATGGACCACACTCTTCTCTATAAACCCTATATAGACCAGTGAGCTGTGCTGACCAGCATGTCATTGGGGTCATCAGGTGGGAACCTCCTGTAAGGAATTCCCAAGTCAACATACTGCTTTTATGGATAGAATAATAATAATGAGTCAAATCAATTACATTAAGCACCACTCTCTGCCTGGTGGACTGCAAATAAACAGTTTATGAAAGCTTATCTGGCACAACCCCCATGTTCAAAATGAATTTATATATATAAAAAATAGACTTCACTGCACAGGGACACAAGAACAGAGAGAACAGAAATGACAGAATTGTCTTTTTTTAAAAATTTGCGATACCAAAAAAACCCACAACCTTCAGCATGCACAAGTATGGATGAATGGCAGCTCCTTCAAATCACAGGCCATGGTTCTTAACCGCAAATTGGTGGAGTGATGACATGTTTCCATCTCCTCCAAGGGGATGAAACATGTCACTGGGGAGAGGGATGTGTGGGTTTCCCTTGTGGACCTGTTGTCCTTTCTCTGTTCTTCCTTAAATGATGGGACTTAAATGGGACTTTCAATCCTGAATTGTACAGAAACTCTCATTTTCCTGTTTGGTCAGAGATGAGACGATGCCTGAGAATATACCCAGAACACAGCACCAGTTTGTTGGAGTCAGACAGACAGACAGGGAGGCAGACTAGAAACAGAGCCTCAAACAAACATTTGCGGTGAAAAAAAATTAAGAAATAGGAAGATAAAACTGTCAAAACTCAGCAGTGCACCTACATCTCAAGGAAAAAGGGACACTGTTTTGAGGACAGTAATGTCCACATTCTGGACAGAGACAGATGGTTTGAGAGAGGAGCCAAGGAAGCCATCTATGTTCAACTGGAAAAAACATATTTGAACAGAGAAGGTGGTCTCAGGTATCACCAAAACTTGCGCAGGCAGGCAGACAATTTCCTAGGTGACAATGACTCTAATGACGTGCACATTGGTCGGGGGTTCAGTGACACGTGACTGTAACGACCCTCTCTGCTTATAAGCTGATACTCCCTACCATCCAGTTTAGAACCGAAGAAACCTTTCGGATGAGAGATGAAATGTCTTCAAAATTCAAGAAGAAGTCCAGTTGCCCTTATTCAAGCTCTTTTGATCCACACAGGAATGCCCCAGCGGAGATTTGAACTGGGAATCTTCTTACTGTGAGGTAACAATCAGTGGGTCTACATGATGAGATTAACTGGATTACAGCTACAGTTGGGTTCTGCTCCTTATCTGAGGGTAATTATCCTTGGATATATGGCGGTGAATGAATGGAATCACTGGCACAAAGCATGTCATACCCCGGTACAATAGGTGGCGCTGTCCCCATTTCAGCTATCGCTAATAGAGCCACTTCCTGTTGACGTCTTCACCACCAACAACAACAAACTCAGGCATTCAGAAAGATGGAGAACGCAGAGCGAGATGAAGCTGCGTCCCTCTCCATCTGTGATGAGCTGGTTATGGCACAGACGATGCACAACGGCGCATTCTCCATCGCGTTGTTTCTTTCTTTCTGACGGCACCGACAGCAACAGTAATATCGTCTCCTTTGACTTCCGGGTGACGATCGTGGGAAAAAATCTCGAGCATGCGCAGAACGCTCGATCCGATCCATTGTCGTCTACATGCACGTTCAGTGGGCATTTGGATGGACCCTGACAATACATAATGACAATGACTTCTTCTTAAATTTGTTTTCCAGCATTTTTCCTTCTTGCTCTACAATAAATTCTCCAAATTGGATCCATAGAAGAAGAAACCCTCCAACAAACCCTTGGCACATTATGAGTACCTGGCCATGCCTTTCAGCCTGATAAAAGCTCCAGGTCTTGCGTCTTCAGGAAGCTCCTCCTTGTCTACAGAGTACTGCAAAGGTGCTTTAGAAAAGACTCTTTATTATAGTACAGAAAATAAATTCAAGCAGAATAAGTCACATTTCTGGGAGACATTTTTGAGAGTGAGGAAGTGAAGATAAGGTGCAAGCAATAGCAGAGTTCTGTCTTCAGGGAAACAGATTTCAATTCAGTTTTCAATGAAAACAACAAAGACAGAAGTCTTTCCTGCAGGTACAACAAATGAGCATGGTAATTATTATGGCAATAATCTAATAATAAGAAAAGTCAACCCTATCAAAATACATAAAACAGTTACAACAACCAAATATATTTTTTCACTAAACCATAAGTAAAAGATACATAGAAGCTGATGTCGTGTTAGATGAAATGAGTGACTAACATGATGAAATTATGACATTCTTTGAGAACAAATACTGGCTTCTGAAAAGTAGACTGTGGCTTTTAGGAAATGTGTTTGTTCAAAAGGGTTGCGTGGTGGTGTCATCAAAACATCAGCAGATGTTTTAGTATGAATACACACTAACACTCCATCTGATGACAATATATTTTCCCTACATGGTCATACTCTAATGAGCGTGCTTGTGTACCTGTCCTGTTGTTCAGACTGAAGTGGGTACTCTTGTCTCGTATGCCACAGACATTTCTGACAGAGGAGATACAAGTGTAGTCGGCATAATCCTGGAGACGGAGATTCTTCAGCTTCAAGATCTTTGTCTCTCCCTGAAAGACACACACACACACACAACTTCATTCTTGCAAGACTTTATATTCAATTTGGCTCATATTTTCTGAAAATGTTTGAGTTTTAAAAAACCCGTCTTGTTCATCTCAAGTCATTTGTCAAGTAATTGTCTATGAAAAAGGGGGTAATAAATATGTCCACAGCTGATTTTCTTTGGTACATTACCAAAAACACTAAAACAACATTTTATTTAACTTACACTGATGATTCTATTGTGTTTTTATCTTTAGTTTCTGGGTTTCTTTAATGGTCAGGCTGTCTCACTTACCTCTGGTTAGGTTATTCTTAAGACCAAAATACATTGCGACTGAATGTCATACATTAAAACAGACACGCCTGTTTTTCCATTTACAGTGACAAGGGAAGCAGCCCGGCACAGAGACACCGGCTGATGCACCGAAGTGTGACACATACACTGTTCTGTTCCTGCATGGCTGCTGCTTTTTTTTTTAACCCATTCACGTGTTTTTTTTTATCAGACAAGGTTAATTCAGGTTAAGCAGAAGTGTGAGGGATCACGCTGGAACTAGTCTTTTGACAGGCCTGTGACAGCTAGGGTAGAGTGCTACTTGCTGTTGAGTCGGGTAGTGTGGGCAAATTGACATCAAAAGTTCAGACGTACGAATGATAATCTTGCTTTCTGTACCATTCAATCAGTAGTATCTGAACTTATCTTTGGTTGAGTAACGTGTTGTAATAAAACAGCTATCTTTTTTAATCCGCTGTGATATGTCCCTTGCTTTCCCGAGTTTAATGGCTTCAGCAAAGATTTTACAACTTGGCTGCACATCCAGACTGTCAAAGCATTTTTTTCTACTCCTATGACAGCTCCCTCTCCTCACATCTAGCTATCGCAGTCTCTCGTGTGTATAAAAAATAGAATAGCTATTGAGGTCAAGACATCTCACAAGCAATACAACCCATGATCCAGTTATTACAAAGACAATGTGGAAAAAATGTTTCAAAAATACATATATTTATATTTATATGTATAAAAGAACCAAGGAGATTTATCTCTTTGGAGATAAATCAAAGTAAGTTAAACACTTGGTAAAAAGCTTCATTTTTGTTGTCCTGTCCTTGTTGCACTATTATGTGCTGTTTCACTGCTCCAGTCGCACGTTTTCAGCTTTACAAAATAACAGTTTATTAACTGCAACAACACTTTTTATTTTAAACACAATAACATAAACACATCGTAAATAAATTCAAATAGAGATTAAAACTAGAAGAAACAAATATTTACATTCTAAATGACATTAAGATTTCAAGAATAAAATTTATAGTAATGAATAAAATGTGAATAAATTTGTATTTTTATATAGAAATTCCCTCTCAGTTGGGTAAGGCAAAGCAAAGGGTCCATGTTTGATAAAATAAACATTTTAGCACAGCTTTTGACCAATCTTTTACTCCTTAGACAGACTTGGATGCTAACTTTCCTTGCTGTCTGCAAACCCAGAATTCAATCTTGGAGCAAGTGAAAATCACAGAACAACACAGTAAATCAGAGAAATAAAGCTTTACAGCCCAACTGTCTTCCAGCGGGTGAGTTCCAAACCACAAATAAGCATATCCACACCTCAACACAACCCAGCACGCAGGATGCCGCACTGCCAGAGACTTTATGTTGTCAGCCTTGTGCTGAGCGAGTTTAAACCTTCATGTAGTACAGGCATCCACACTGACAGAAAGCAGAGATGGGACAGTGATTTTAATTAGCTAGTTTGGTAATTGCTACATTTTATAGTCTCATTCTTCCTGGCGGCTGGCGGCTACACACACACTGCCAAAGACTCCCAAAAATGTGTTGAACATAACAAACTAGGATGAAACTACAGGCAGGGAGGAAATTACAGGCAGTCTTTCTGCAGATAACATCACCAAAGACCTCTAGGGATCCTAGGAAATGACTGAGAGGTGTTCATTTAGTTTAAGTTTATTTTAAGGAATCATAGTGTGGTCTTAAAGATATCAAGGCAAGATATCACTTTTTTTTACTGCTTTATTTTTAATGTTTTAGCCTATAGTTGTGCACCTCCAGCCCTCCACACAAAGTCCAAAAGAGTCTCTCTGGTCTCGTAGTCCTCCAGTCAGTGGCATTAACGCTAATTCACTGCAATGGTATTTAACAGGCCACTACCCAATTACCCGACTGGACATTTCACATTTACATACAAAGAACAGATAGACTCTCAATCTGCAGAATTTTACTTGTTGTGACCGAGGTTTGAGAGGTTTGTTTCTTTAAAGGTTCAATCATTGTATTATGTGTCTAAACCCAGTGAGATTTGGATATTTGTTTGACTACAAGCTGAAAATGACTTTAAACCATATTTGGTCATATCTATGTGCAGACTATGTTAGGATCACTCATGGCTGTCAGAGGTAAAGCAGGATTAAAAAGATTAAAAATCTCAAGTATGAACAGTCGGGGGATTAAATGAAATTAGAATAAAATGCAACAGTCCCTCTCACGGTCAAATGTTAAATACTCAGTCATGAATATTACAGGAAGCAAAGTCTCCCATTCTAAACAGCGAGGTATTTCAAGTAAATGAAAATCGGTATATTTTTTCAAATCAGATGATGAAGTTTGCATCCATCATTGCTTGAGTACGTGATAAACAAATGAAACATTGTCATAATGATCTGATGTCATGTGAAGGCTTGTTTTTGTGACATTTATCACTCTGATGGGACAAAAGCATTTGCTAAATAAATACAGTGCTGCTCCCAAATGAGAAATATGCAATATAGAAAAGGAAAGTAGTTCAGTAAATCAGTAGAGCCTACTCCTGCTGCTAAAGCAAGTATGAAAGTATTTAAGTCCTTCACTAAATAAAGCCTCTCAGTTGAATCTCCTCACCTGTGTAAAAAATGGCTTGTATATCTCCACCCCTGAGTCAGATCCCTGTGACAGCACATCCCTGCCTCTCCTCCAGGTGTAGTGCGCAGGAGGGTTGGAGTTGGCAACACAACGAAGAAATACTGTCCGTTCAAAGTAGAACTGTTCTTTTGCTTCATCGATGCTCTGATGCACTGTTATTTTTGGATTATCCAAGTCTAAGAAAAAAAAATAAGAGAGATTTTTAGGAAAAATACAGTGAAAGAAAAAAATAAATCGCTTTATCATCAATTTTTAGTGATATAAAAACTTGATTGTTGATATTTGAATTTAGTTCGGATAATCACAAGAAGAAAAGCCATCCAATGTACAGGTATGTCATACTTAGATTACAGGATGTCAGCTTCCCAACTTTACAGTGAAACAACTCTGTTAACGAACTGTCAGATTATCCAGACGGTGCTGAAGAGTTAGCACTCTCCACATGTTTAGTAATAGCACTGCTACCAAGTGTTTTCTCAGAGAAGACTGCTAATGTTGGATTTCTCCATTACACAGATGAGTTTCTGTGCCATGTCTGTGCAGTGAGGGGAGCAAAGTGAAATACAGATCCATGCGAGGAAAAGGGCTCATGTCCTTGGTCTACCACAGGCAGCAAAGTCTCGTCATTGGCTACTTTGTCTCACATCGCTAAACGCTGATCCTGTGTCATACAACTCTGCCTCTTGTAACAACACAGAGAACATAATTATATGCATTCAATTATTTGTATTTGTAAGTATTTGTATACACCTGGATTTTACTTTTAATTCTAAATATTTCACTATCCACAAATATGTATTCTTATATATCTAAAAATACAGATCAATCTGCAAATACATATATTTTTATCATTTTTGTAACACATTTATGCATAAACACGTGGATAAGATTTAGTACATTTGTGCGTCTCTCTCAGTGAATTTGTGGATTAAGGGACATTTGTGACTTCCCTGTCTGTCTATGGATTTTTTTCCAGGTGGTTGATCTGTCAAAAATATTTGCAACTTGCACTTGACAATTCACAAATATGTACAAAGGTCCACAGACATTTTGATTCACAACACGTTTTTGTAATAGGTTCTGTAACATCATATTAAAAAAGATGGAGAGAAAATACAAATATCTATTATTTGCTCTGTAAACATGCAATATAATTTCACAAGAAAATGATAAAGGGTTTAAAATATGGAAATACTATTATACTGTACTATAAAATGATACTGCTGCGATATAAATTAATGTCATAGATATATAATATTAAAAAAATAAAAACAAGAAAACAAGTTGACAAACTTTTGAAAAGTCAAAGTATAACAAAGAGAGAGAAAGGTGTAGTTGAAATGTTCAGAGATCGTCAGGAATGGATGTTGCTCTTGTAGTTTGAAACATCTTAGCTGATGATGTCACACACTGCTTCAGAAGATAACATGGGTCTCCCTGTGGGACAGAGGCTCACAGCCAACAGCTCAGAATCCAAGGCACAGAGTCACTTCTTTTCAGTGACACATCCAGGGTTAAAACTGCTGTTAAGCACTGCAGTCCATCCTCCCCAACCGTTACCTCTCTGTCCACAGTCTTTGTCACAAAGCTGTTGCTTCGCCCATGTCTGGGTGAAACAAATAACAGTGCGCTTCTGTCCTTCCTGCTACATACTCATTGGAGCAACAAGCTTGTTAATTTTGTCTGACAGTGATCTAACACTTCTCATGAAAATCAAGGGAAGAAATGGTTTTACCTTCATTCTTTTTCTCTATTCTGTTCATGCTCTGCATCCCATACATCTCCTATTCAACTCATCTCTTCTGGATATAACCTTTAGAAGGTTTAGGCTTTAGAAAGATCAACCAGCTGCTCCCACATGCAAACAACTTTCCCGTTTAACATTATAGAGGATGCTTAAATACAAAACCCTGAACTAGTGCTGTCTCACCAGAGTATGCCACCTCTGTACTCCACCACCAAACTCCTCAGGCTCAATAACCAGCACAACCCGGACTGCGTGGACATTCTCTGTCTAAATGTCTCATCTCGCATCCCTGACACAGAGGATCTGGATGTATGTTTATATACAAACAGACTCCATCCCATCAATGTGGTCCTGCCGTTCTCTGACTTTTGCATTACATCATCAAAACAAACATCTCATGAATCTGTCCAATCCCCACCCACTTTCTCAGTCCCCCCAACCAAGCACAAAGTGTCATCAGACACTGGTCTTGCTTAACACCCACTCACTCAACAACAAAACTTTCATCCTAAACTAGTTCATTACAGATTCCAAACGTGACTTAGTTTACCTCACTGAAACCTGGCACAAACCTATGGACTACAGCTCACTTAACAAAGCCACACCCACTAGCTCCACCTACCTCGACAAACCTCACACAGAGAAATGAGGAGGTGGCGTAGCCGCTATTTACAGAAAGGATATCAAAACGACAACCATCTCCATCCGTGATGCACTCTCCTTTGAACATCTGACCTTTGAACTGTCTGGTTCTGCTCCCCTGGTCGATGATGTCATCTAACACACCCCCAAGCCTAACCTCTCCTTTTATTCAGATTTTTTAACCCAGTTATATGCCATCTCACCCGCCACTCTCCTCCTTGGTGACGTTAACTTCCACATCGACAATACTAATTGCAAATCAACCACAGAATATTAACTGCTTCAAAACTTCACACACGTGAGCTCCCCCATCCACAGCCACATTCTGGACTTGGTTTGCTCCACTGGACTCACAATTCATCAATCTCTGTATCTCCGACCACTTGGACACATGGACATAGACATCCCTGCCCATGCCTCAAAAGAGAACTAAGTCATGTCTTTTCTAGATCTAAAATCTATACCCCCCCCCAGCTCTTCCTAACTCGATAGCAAGTAAAATGTCAACCTTCCCTCCCCCTTTGACTGACAGTCCCTCTGATCTGTTCACCAACTGCAACACACACTCTCCTCCTGCATGGATCAACTCGCCCCCATCAGGACAAAACCGGTTTCCTTCGCTAACACAGCTCCCTGGAATACTCCTAAACCCCACAAAATGAAATCCCGCAAGTGCCAGATTGAAAGACTACACAAGAAAATCAGACTAACTTGAACTTGAGTTCATCTCCAAGCTTGCAGAGACTTCCTTCGTGAATAGAAAAAAATATAAACTACAACACTTAGCTCATCCACTCTGGCTCCAACAACCCCAAAGCTCTTTTGCACTGTCTTCCTCTCTTTCTTCCTCTTCCTTCCTGTATATTCTCCTTATTGGTCACATCATTCGCCATTACGGACTCCACTTCCATTGCTATGCTGATGACATCTCCACCAAATTTATAACCCCCACAACCCACTCCACTCTCACCAACTGAAACAGAAGTAAATCATGGATGCACCAACTCCACTCAACTCAACTACAATAAATCTGACATGTTAACAACTGAACCAAAATCTCTCCCTGAATCTGCCTACAACTTCTTCCTCACCCTCAACCAGTCCTGGCCAACCCCTTCTTCACATATCCACAAGCTTGGAGTCATCTTTGACAGCTGCCTCAAGTTCAAGAACCACATCAGCAACATCTCCAGAACTGCCTTTTTCCATCTCAAAAACATTGCTCGCCTCCGCCCTTCACTCTCCTTCTGCGCTGCCGAGACCATGATCCACGCATTTGTCACTTCCTGACTCAATCACTGCAACAGCATCCTCCATGGTTTATCCTCCACACTACTTATTACACTCCACTACCTCTAGAACACAGCTGCACGTATTCTGACCCAATGCCGCGCCAAAGACCACATCATCACTGTCCCCAAGAACCTTCATTGGCTTCCCATCCCTCAAAGAGTCAGTTCAAAGTCCATCCATCCATTTTCTATACCGACAGTCCGTTAATCGGGTAGCGGGTGGGCTGGAGCCTATCCCAGCAGTCATCGGGCGAAAGGCAGGGTACACCCTGGACAGGTCGCCAGTCCATCACAGGGCCACATAGAGACAAACGAGACAAACAACCATGCACGCTCACACTGACTCGGACAATGTGGAGTCACCAATTAACCTGACATGCATGTTTTTGGATGGTGGGAGGAAGCCGGAGTACCCGGAGAGAACCCACGCATACACAGGGAGAACATGCAAACTCCACACAGAAAGGCTCCAGGCAGGGATCGAACCTGGAATCCTCTTGCTGTGAGGTGACGGTGCTAACCACCACACCACCGTGCAAGCCCCAGTTCAAAGTCATCCACCTAATTTTCAAAGCCCTCCAAAACCAGGGACCATCCTACCTTACAAAACTCCTTCACCAACAGGAGACTGAGACTATGCAGCAAGGAGACCTGAATGTCATCCAAACAAGATAAACCTGGCCTCAGGCATTCCCTTTGTAGTTTATCACTGGGGGCCATTTTCCTGGATCTTTGTTGTTCCATCCTGAATAGTGGCTCCAATGCTCATGGGGAAAGAACAAAGTATTTTCTATTCTATTCCATTTCTATTTTAAGTTAATAACCTGCTAATTCCTTTGTGTAAATGACAGGAGTTCCATTTTCTTTCATTATCTGATAAAGGCCACCAGACTGACTGGTTAGTTTAATTGACCAGCATAAACTGTTGAAATTGAAATGAGTCAATCTTGTCTTGTCTATGACGAAATAGCGTCATAAATAAATAACGTCATTAAAGGTTCATCTCACTGCGCTGCAGGACTGAGAGCTTCAGGAGGTCCTTTGTCCCCACAGCCATAAGGCTTTTTAACAGTGACTGCTGACATGTTTACTTTAATTTAATTTAATGTAATACTGATGACACATAGTAATAAATAGTTTGTTTTAGTGCGAGAAATAGAATAGAATAGTAATTAGAGAAATAGAATAGAAATAGAATAGTAATGTAATAATTATTATGCTGCCTGAGACAAAGTCAAGTTTTCATATCAGTGACATCTTATGCCAATTTTGCATTAAAATTGCCAAATGACAAAAAACAGTCAGACACATTATATGAAGGTTGTATTACACAACAAGAAATCTCATTAGTAAACATTCATAAAGCTTTATTGATGTTGGTGACAGGTGCCGTGTAAAGTTGATAACATTCTCAACCCAACTCTTTAATTAAAGTGTCACTTGAATTTCTTACATATCAAAGAAAAAATCATATATAAGAAAAAAATGTGTACATGGGTGTTTTTGGTGCTTTCCCGTATTATCTAGTTGGTTCCAAATTGTCCTTTTCAGGGTAATATGACACAAATCAGTAACAAAACACGTGGACAAATCAAAAATATTAAATATATATATATATTCTATATATCCAGTGTGTGAAGTGTGTGTTCTTACAGTAGACATCGACTCGCATGGAGCGGATGGCTGGGGAGCCCACTCCATTTTCAGCCTTGCAGTAGTAGCGCCCCCCCTGGTGGCGGCTGATGGTCTCAATCCTCAGAGTTTCGCTGTGCAGCGAGGAGTTGCCATGACAGTCCGAGGCTCCTCCCACTGTCTTAGTCCAACGAACCTGCCCACAAAGTGTAAGGTTATTATTACATGCAAATGCAATAACCATTTACAGTGACTGTGAACATCTGTCAGCTGGAATTTATAGTAATCCAAAAAAGTTACTTTGAATTTTCAGCTTCTTCTTCATGGATTAGTCAAATGAGTCCATACTCATGCTTTAGCTGTATAACGAGCCCCAACATCCAGCCAAAGTAAAAAACAACTGTCTTCCTTCAATAGAAAAATATGAGTTCTGCAACATCAAGGGGTCAAAGTCCAAAACCCGTTTGAAACCAATTAAAAACTAGTTTAAAGTGCTAAACCAGTCCAAAAACTGTTTTATATGAGAGGTCATTTAGGAAATCATTCATATTTGCTCTCACACTTACTATAATTCTCTCTTACACGCTATTATGGATGGAACAACATGATAGTGAATGTATGAGAGAATGATATGCGATGTGTGCGGGTATGGTAGTATGTGTCAGAGAGTTTGATTGAAACGGAAGTCAACTTGAATTTTCAGTTTCAGAATGGCCCATCGCGGGTGTGGGTACCGGATGTGTCTCTAGCGGGATCTCAAGGATAATGTCCCACCTCCTCTAAGATGACCAATTTGCATGGATGTAGCATGAAAATGGTCGGCCGGTGTTGTGTTAAGCACCCCTGCAGTGAAATGCGCCCCTTCACAGGGCGCGCATATGCTGCTCAGCTGTGAAAAGTGAAGCATTTCGCCTCAATATTGCAAACAAATGCAGGGGGAAATACTGTCCCGTGATTGTACATCGGTGCCTACATCGGTAAGCAACGTGGGGTTCAACCTATTGAGCACCTACGGAATGAAAAAATATCCATAGAGCCAAGTACACAGACAATTAGTTAGGAGGAAAGGCCCAGAAGTCCATGCTTGACAAATTCTATCAAAATTGTAAACAGGAGTGTTACAGCTTTAGGACCCTTTATTGGTTGCTTTAAGAAATGCTGCTTATTGCTATGTACATCAGTGTCCACATGTGATTATAGAGTTATCTGCCAAGATTAGCAGAGGAAGCTAAGGAAACAAATAAACTGTCCCTTCAATAGAAAATGTAGTCTAATAAATGACCTGGTGAAGGGTGAAATTAAGTCTACAGACCTTTACAGACCTACTTCTTGCTATTTTTATTTTATATTTCGTGCAGACCCTACTAAGCTAATTTTCCATGGCATTAAAAAGATAAATAAATGAGGACCCACAAAAATGTTCCTCTTATAAACACTCCTCAACACAAGATTATCTACCAAGATTATCTACCAAGATTATCTACCAAGCCTTAACAAACAGCTTTATTAGGTTTCCTACACAGGCTGTCCATTTGGCCTGTCGCTTCGGGGATAAAGTGTGTTTACAAGGCTCTTGTCATTGCAAAAATGTTGCGTGAGAGTAGTAAATGGTACATATGCATTACTTTGCAAAATGTTGTGTACATTGGTTCGGTTCATTACTGCTGATGACAAAGCATTGCTTGCCGGTACCGCTAACTTAATCCTTTAGTCCTTAACTGTATCCCTTGTGAACTCATAAAGTAAAGTAACTATATGCATATTAGGGTGAATAGATGCCCCGCTTTGTGCGGGACAGTCACGCATTTTGATTACTTTTCACACCTTACGCAAATTGAGACGTTGTCCCGCAGTGTTATTGACAGACTTCAGTTTTGAAATGCACGTTTTATAATCTGGCTTTTATCAAATGGCTGTGTGGAGAAAGCAGTGAGGCTGTCATCAGGTGCGGGACGGGCCGTTTCATCATGTCAATCAACAGCAAAAAACAATGCAAATCAGGTCAGAACGACACCGGCAAGCAGCACGAGAAAAAGGTCAGGAAGCACGACTCGTACAACCAAGGAAAGAACATACAGCTACAACAAAGACTGGGAACTATCTTCCCCTGGGTGAAACCAGTGCAAGGAGAGTCCGGGAAAGCTTTGCTTGAGTCATTTTTCCGTTTCACACGGAGGTGAATCCGACGTGAAACAACACAGACAATGCAGACTCACAGAAAGCACTATAATTAAAAGAACAATCGTAGTCCTGACTGTCTGTTCTGTTTAATTGTACAGTCAGGTGTGTTAATTTGAGAGGCACTGTGCAATAGTATGAAAGCTCCATGATTACTGTTTTCTTACGTGAGAGAACTTGGGAAAGTAAATAAGATATATAAGTTTTTATTTGCAGTCTGTTATGTGCTACTGAATCAACCAGAAGGCAAAGTAATGTACAAGCTAAGGGGCAGAATAGAGAGGTTTATTTTTTAAAGTTATTTTAGACTACCTCCATGCATTGCTATCCCACACAAACATAGTCTTTGTCCCACATCTGGTGAATTGGAATCTGGTCACCCTAATGCATATATAGATATATTTTTAATGTTGGCATGATAAATTGGTAAGGTGCCCTGAACACAGTTACAGCAATACAATCTTCATGTCATTTGAGCAACTCAAAGATACATATGACCTGTCAAACAAACTTTTATTTTATTTGCCATGAAACTTTTAGGTAATCTAAAAAAAAACTCACTTTAAAAGAATTGCACCGACACAGACCTGCAATGGCAGGGCCCTGCAATATCGACTGTGTTTCGGCTATTATAGAATGTAATAAAATATACACAATGTAATAAAATAACGTCATTTTGAAAGAATACAATCTATAATTATTCATAATCAATTAAGTTGCCAATCCATAAGTCTTCTTGAGAATATATCAAAAGTTCCAGAATTTCCTGGTTTTGCTGCTTCCAGAAACTTGAAATCAGACTTCTCCCTCTGTATACCAAAACAGGTATTTGACAAAACTAACTGTTAGGGTTGTCATAATACTAGAATTTCAAACGCGATATCAGCATCAAGGAAAATACTCAACACCATTTTCAATACCACAGAGAGAAATTTATCAGTAATTTATAAATGAGTTTTATCAGTTGCTTCACTCACTTTCCAGTGATTCGTTTGACGTCCGTTATATTCATTGTTCACGTTGTTGTGATGCTAGCTGTTGACTTCTGCATCTCTGAAGTACCACAAATGTACAACCATACAACCATAAGTACAAATGTGAAGATGGTGTAATGCACATTCCTAATGTTAAGTAAGTCCCAGCATGAACTGGACTATGTTTCCATAGTCCTGATATGTAACCCATTCTGTGTTTAGCCGTGTCTTACATTTGTGATATTAGTGTTAGTTGCAGTATGTTGAAGCATTCGTATGTTTCTTATGTCTTTAATTAACGTAACCTTCTATAAGTGGTACTAAGCGCAGAGGTTGTGGCGGGGAGGCACCAGCAGAGGGAGTGTAGAGCTGTGTGAGCAGGAGTAAAGCTCCCCCACCTCTGTTATTAGGTGGGGGAGAGTTTGTGTCCGCTCATCTTCCTTACAAATATCCCCTTTTAAGGGCTTTTACACAAATACAACCCCTCATACACCCAGTGTTCCCACTGTACCCAGAGTAGTGTTACCTGTGGTCGAGGGTGTCCAGTCACCAGACACTGGAGCTCCAGAGTCTCTCCCTCTCTGATAGTGTAAACCCTCTCACTGTAGTGCTCCTCTTCCATGTTACAGGGCTGACCTGAGTACACTATTTGCACTGTAGGGGATGCTGTGGACAGCAACATAGAGACACACACATAAAGAGGGTTAATACATGGAAAGTGTGTTTTTTGGGTGTATTTCTAGTCATTTTGTGTTTTTGTGACTGTTTAAACAACAAAAAAGGCACATGTGGCCACCTGATAGAAATACTGGGATACAACTGGGATGTCTTTATACAAAACAACAATGCAGTCTGTAATTGATGAGTTAGAGACTGAATTTGCTGAATATCTCGCATGCCAGGCTATATATCGATGGCTTTATCTGAACGCCATACATTTGTGGTCATTCTGGTTACTTAGGGTACATTAAAGTATAAATCTACCACACTTGTGCACACTCTCTCCCTCCCTTAAAAACAATTCCTCCTCTTCCGGAGTATGAACCTCTGAGGGGGTCTCAGTAGTCTGTTAAGGGTATTAAGGGTATTATCCATTATCTTAATCAACTTGTGCAATATTCTTTGCAAAGTCAGCCCCAGGGGTTCAAGAGCAGTCCCAAGCACAGAGCCAGCTTTGTCACTGAGTTTAGTTTTTTGAAGTCTCTGACTCTCATGCTGCTGTCTCAGCAGATGACAGTATAGCAAATGGCCCTCCCTGGGAATGTGACCCACCGCCCCGGTCTGCCACTCCACTAGTGTTGTCTCAGACCTCCATGTGACATTGAAAATGTCACCATTTAGGTTTGATTCTTGTCTCCTCATTTCCTGTTTTATTTTGAAATCACTAACTTCCCTCTCGTTTCAGGTACCTTGCCCTTCCTCCTGTGTCTGATTGTCTTCCCTGATTCCCAAAGTGTTTCCACCTGTTCCCCTTGGCTCGTCTTGTGCTCAAATAGTCTGTGTCTCCCTTGTCTCGGGCCAGTGTGTGTTTCTAGCTTCACTTCTAGTGTTTTGTTCCACAGCAACAGAATCCATGAGCCTGAAGTAGAGTGATCCTCCTTCAGAGCTATTTTGTTTGTAAGTTATTCCTTGTCCATAGATTAGTTATCCATAGGTAAGTTTCATAGTAGTTCCTCCCTTTTGGAGTGATTTTGCTTTGTACCCTTTTCATAGTCACCTCCGTTAGTGGAGCTTTGCATTCGTTAAAGTTTCATAGTTCCTCCTCTAGTGGAGCGATTTTGTGTTTTTATTCTTAAAGATCTTTGTACCACCATTAAAGGTGTGCTCATAGTCAATTGTTAAGTTTCATAGTGCCTGTTTTTTAAGAGAGCGTCTTTTGTTTAAGTCCGCCTCAATAGGAGAGCGAGAAGCTTTATTTTGTAATCGTTCATAGCTCTTTGTTTTCCTCCTAGAGTGAAGAGGTTTTGACTTTGATCATTTTTCATAGCTGCACCATCCTCAGACATTTACTGAGGAGAGTGTTCAGGATTTCACAGCCCTTTCATTTGCTCTGCTTGGAGGTTCTCCACCTGCTGTTTATATAAATAAACTGAAACTGACCCTGCATCTGTGTCCTGAGGCCGTGACAGAAAAGGTGTGTCAGCCAAGACAGTCCTACCATGTTCAAAGCCTTTACCATCTCAAAGCAAATTTCGCCCATCCTCGAGGCTTTACTGCTTGAAAGCTTTTTAAAAACCTCAGCGACTTCCAAGTTGATGGACGAGTCTTCCCCCAAGCCCTCAGACTCTGCCTCTTCAATAGATGACATGCTAGCCGGATTGAGAAGATCCTCAAAGTGCTCCTGTCACTGCCTGACAATATCCTCAGTTCAGGTCAGCAGTTTGCCAAAACATCCTTTAGGCCAACCGAAAGTCCTTCTCCATGGCCTCCCACACCCAAATTTTAGCTTCAGCAACCACCAATGCTACAGCCCACGCCACTCAGTTCACGGGACAACCAAGCCCAAAAGGCCTACTTCAGCTTGATGGCTTCCCTCACTGCTAGAATTCAGCAGTGGGTCCTCCGGTTACCGCTGTAACAGGCACCAACTACCTTCAGGCCACAGCTCTTGGAAGCTGCATCCACAGTCGAGGTCCTGAATATTGTCCATTCAGATTCCATGATCCCAACCTCCCCCGATATGTGTACTTGTTTGGACTAACCAGATCTGGCTCTGCAACCCACTTCAGCCGGGTATCCAGGACATACGGCCACAGGTCCGATGACATGACTACAAAGTTGATCACCTTTGGCCAAAGGTACACTTTGGTACCAGGTACACTTATGAACCACCATATGCTCAAACATGGTGTTTGTAACAAACAATCCATGACTAACACAGTCCAAGTCCAAAATCAGATGAGGGAGGCTGTTCCTCCCAATCACGCCTCCCAGGTCTCTCCATCATTGCGGTAAGCAGAGCTGCTGTTTGGTGCATAACAAGAAACGACAGTCAGAACCTTCACTCCTGTGACTTGCAGCCATAGTGAGGTGACCCTCTTGCTCACCAGGGAGAACGCCAACACAGAGGTGCTCATCCAGGGGCTCCCTACACCCGCATGATGCCCGTTTCCATGGGCAACTCCAGAGCAACCTTAAACACTCAAAGAGCCACTTGGACCCAAGAGAAAGGAAAAAAACCAGGAGCAACAAAACCCTTTAGACATCTAAAATGAAGATAACACTGGAAATATATATATTTTTTAATACCTTTATGCTATGTGTAAGCATTTTTTATATAAAAAACAACTAGTGTGTGGCATTGATGAAATCAATTAACTGCTACAGAGAAAACAAAATTTTATTTCTGCATGTAACAACTTTTTAAACTCTGAAAAACGGTTAGCCTATTGTTTTTCAGAGTTTTATTCATTGGTTCAATGCAAGAGCACCAAAATCTTCACATTTTGAATTCAATTGAAAAAAACCTAACAAAGTAAAAATAAAACATTTAAATTAAACACTTAAATGAATTATTCATTATCTAAATTATTTATTTTCCAAAGCCACAGGGAGCCGCAGCAGAGGGATGAAAGAGCGAAACGCGGGTTGCTGACCTCTGACCTATAAGAAACCCTGCAACGACATTCTGTGTTCTGCGTGCCCACCCGATGCCTTATTTGCATTTTTCAGAATCACAGAGAAAATCATGTTAACAGCAGTGAACCAGAACATCCAGCCTCCACTCTCTAAATGTAAAAAATATTGCACAGATGTTGTATCCTAATCTCCTCTTCATCCTTTTTACTCTCCTTCCTTCCTTGAGCCTCCATTCTCTCCTTCCTTTCCGATGTTGTATGTATTGGCTGCTTTATCCCCAACACAGGCAGCAGTTACAGGTCACAACTAGAATTTGTATTTGATGGACTTGACAGAAATGTCATCAGTGCACACTTTACAATTATAAATAGTAATAAATATCACATATTATTATGACTCCATTCCCTTTCGTCTGAGACGCATATGATTACTGATAATCTGACAGGGATCTAACGTTGCACAGAAACAACTAAGTAGAATATACACAGTCCCCATTTCTCAAAATGTCTGCTGGTCCTGAAACAGATGTTTTTTCCTCAAGACCAGTTTGATTTTCTTTTGCATTAAAACATTCACAACAACTGTGTTCAATTAAAGGTAAGAAGCGCATTGCCAATTCACATATCAGTGCTGACAGGCAATATACCAAAACCATTTCTTAACTGCTGCAGATATATTCATGTCATTCAATAGACACACAGCATATACAGTATTTTCTTCATTGTTTTCATGTTCCAACTGTAATCAGTGGGAGATGGTTCCATTAAGGGGATAGTAGGGGACAAAGGGCCCAGAAGCATATTGGTTAAGTACGGTAGGTGATGTTAGAGAGCAAGCATGTTGTTCACTGTCAGTAACAAAAGGTCATACTGCTAATTAGCCAAGGAATAATCACTCCAGCAGTCTCCTCCCTCTTGAATAATTATATCAGTTCAAATGATAAAAGTGTTGTGGGTAACACCGTCAATACACATCTGCAGTCAGTACATTTGACAGTACAGTACAAACAATTGTAGCCAGTAAACCAACAGGGAGCCGTGAGAGTGCATCTGCACCATTACAATGCAGGCGTATGTGGGGTGAAGGCAGAGTCAGTACATCATTTCAAACACCTTATATAAGATCCAGTCGCGCGTGTACCAGATGGTGAGAATGGTTTGTTTACCCTGTGTACAGTAGCACCCACTCATCTTTTAAGAACAGTCCATAAACAATTGGGAACTGAGAAGACCAGCTGTTGGACCTTTGGGAGAGGAATGCTGTCCCATTCTTGTCTGACATTTTTTGTCTGGGTATTCTTATCGTATTTTGCATTTGATGATGTGTCAAATGTCTTCAATTGGTGGAAGGTCTGGGCCACAGGCATACCAGTCCAGTACCTGAACTCTCCCAAAATATCAAAAAGATTCTGATGATTATATGTATGCCTCTCTAAGGTGCTCTTTCTATGCCTGACAATGTTATTGACCTTTTGCCAATTAAACTTATTAGTTCCATGTTGTCCAACAATTTCTGTTTAGCACCTCCTACTTTTCCAGCCTTTTGATTCCTCCATCCCAACTTTTGTGGGACATGTCGCTGTCACTAACCTCAAGATTTTAGTAAAATGTAGTAGTAAAGTAGTAGTAGTAAGTGGTAAAATGTCTGACTATCAACATTTGATATTTTTTCTTTCTTCTGGTGTAAATAAAATAGTGATTTACAGGATTTGCAAAAGATTGCATTGTTTTTATTGATATTTCACACGGTGTCCCAACTGTGTATGACATTTGTCCCATAAAGGATTGACAGACTAAAACTTGATCAAGCTAACCTATCCATGCTAATTTACAATGGCTATTGCTATTCCTATCAGCAAATTTTTTGCCTTGCTTAAAGAAATTTGTTCCTATCTTGCTGCTCAGCCAGCTTGTCTCCCGACAATTGGAAAGAAGCAGACCCCTATGTCTGATGTTATGTAAATATGCTTTGAAAGTATAAGCTCACGGTGCACTACGTTTCTTTCCCAATGTGATCCGATAATTGCAGAACAAATTACAGAAAAACTTGTAAGAAACATATAACTTTTCTTAAATGTGCTTTTACATATTTACATGTTATCTCTTCATGTTTTGCTTTAAATTAGAGTTTTGTATTGTACCGATATTAGTATGGAAAAATATTGGTATGAATGACTGTATCGGTATCAATATCAGAACTGATCAAATCCTCACAATACCCACCCTGTGCAAAATTAAAGATTGTCTAGAAAGAGAAAACTCTTCTTCTTTCTTGTGTGTCTTGTTTGTCTCTGTGTGGCCCTGGGACTGGCAACCAGTCCAGGGTGTACCCTGCCTCTCGCCCAATGACAGCTGGGATAGGTTCAAGCCACCCCACGACCCTGAATTGCATTAAGCGGGTATAGACAATGGATGGATGGACGGACTTCATACCAACTGTCAGCCACAGGGCCTGGCCATATGAGGCTATCTGTCCGATAGCTAAAGATTGATTAATATTGGGTCATACAACAGGACAACAATCCAAAGTACACCAACAAATCTACAAAAAGCGATGAAAAAGAAAACAAAAACAAGGCGTAGCGATGGTCTATTCAATGTCCAGACCTGAAGTAGATTTTGAACCTTGAGACTGCAGTAAATAAGGCTTTCTCGAAGCTTGTCTCGAAGAACTGTTGCAGACAAGATTGTTGATATGGCGGAAGATATTGGAAAAACACTGAAGGACACTGCAAGAGACTCTGGCCTGTGATGAGACGATAGACATCAAACACAGAGCAGCTTGACATTTTTGTGCATGGGATTAAGGCCAAGTTTGAAACGAAGAAGGAGACGCTGTCTTTGCAAGCCATGCATGGCACAACTAAAGATTCAAAACAGGGTGTTAATCATGAACAATGAACAATCATGAACAATTTTGAACTGCCATTTGAGAAGTTGAGCAGCATCGCGCACTGACGGAGCCCCCGCAATGGTTGGCGCGCAAAAATAATTGACTGCATTAGCCGTCTGAACCTGGATCCAAGTGATTTGGTTGTATGCCACTGTATCATACATCAAGAGAGTCTGCGTTCATATTCCCTGAAGCTTAACAATGTGATGAAAACTGTCGTGTCGACCATAAACAGAGCGCTCAACAACCGCCAGTTCAAGGAGCAACTCCACGAGCTTGAGTCAAAGAACAGTGATCTGTTTTATCATTGTGAAGTATGATGGTTGAGTCATGCAAATATGCTTGCATGGTTTTATGCACTGCGGGAAGAAGTCAGACACTTCATGGAGATGAAGGGGAAACCTGTCATGGAACTCAGTGATGGCAAGTTCCTTAGTAATCTGTCTTTCATGGTGGACATCACCAAGCACCTGTCATAGCTAAACATCTAGCTGCAAGGTCCCAACCAGCTCGTCAGCTCTCTGCTTTCAACTGTGAAATCATTTGAAGTGAAGTTAAAACTGTGGCAAGGACAATTGAAAGGTGAAACACTGCACACTTTCCCATCCTGCAAGAACAAAAAGCCTGATGTTACAACTTTATATGCTGGTGAGTATGCAAAACTCATTCAGGCATTTGATGACAACCAGACAACCTCCAAATGGAAATAATTGAGCTGCAAAACCACAATGATCTCAAAGCTAAGTACAACAACCTCTCTGTCCTGGACTTTTACAAACCGTATGTTCGTGCTGAGGATTTTCCTATCCTGAGGAGACATGCCCTGAAGTTTACATCTTTGACAACGTACCGCTGTGAACAACTCTGTCAACACTGACTCTTGCAAAGACTTGCTTCCGCTCAAGCCTGAGTGACCCAAACTTGAAAAACCAGCTCCGAGAGCATCAGCATCACCAGCTGACATCTGAGGCTTCGGCAAATAGAAACAGTTTCAGCCCTCGCATTAAGTGAGTCTGACATGCATAGAAATGCAGCAATCATGAGGATTAGTAACACAGTGGTTATAGACTTTTTTCCGTCTTTTTTTTGCATCCCTAGGTATGTGTTCATAATAGTATGGCCCTCGGAGGACTAAAAATTGAAATGGCCCTTGATATGAAAAAGGTTTCCCACCGCTGAAGTACACGGACACGTACTTGTTCAGGATGTCTCTCAGAACGTCACTGATGAGAGCCTGGAAAAGGGCCAGGGCATTGGTGAGGCTGAAGGGTATGACCAGGTACTCATAGTGTCCAGTGGGCATGTTGAAGGTCTTCTTCCAGTCGTCCCCCTCCTGGATCCAGACCAGATGATAGATGTTGCGGAGATCCAGCTTGGTAAAAAAATCGTAGCCTTCTGAAGCAGTTGGAAGGCTGAAGCGATGAGTGTGAGGGGGTAATGATTCTTGACAGTGATGTCACTGAGGCCACTGTATTTGAGGTAGGGTCTCAGGGACCTCGCCTTCTTTCTGACGAAGACAAACCCTGGCCCAGCGGATGACAAGGACGGACGGATGATCCCGGCAGCCAATGCGTCGTTAATACAGGACTCCATAGCCTCTCTTTCAGGTAAAGACCTCGAGTAGAAGCGACCCTTAGGACGCGTGGTGGCTGGCAGGAGGTCTATGGCACGGTTGTAGGGCCCATGAGGGGGCAGGGAGGTAGCCTTCACCTTGCTGAACACCTCCCGAAAGTAAGGATATTAGGCAGGCATCTCGGACAGGTCGGGGACTGAATTAGAGTTGGCAGGCAGCAGAGGTGCAGTAGCTTGTCTGAGGCAGATCTGATCACAGGAGGAACTCAACCCAAGGATGGACCCCGTTCGCCCAGTCAATTTAGGGGTTATGGTGACAGAGCCAATGATCAGCGGGAGATGAGGTGATTTCAGGACATGGAACTGTGTGATGTTATGATGATTGCCAGACAGGAACATGTGGTCTGATGAGTGACAGTCCCCAGGAGATGAACGTCCAGGGTGCTAGCAGGTGCTGGATGTGGCAGAACGCCCATACTGCTGAGCCCTCCCTTTTATTGGGCAGTGGTAAGTTGCCTGGCCTGGCCACAGTAGAGGCAGAGGTTCCCCCGGTCTCCCGAGTCTGGTTCTGCCAGGGGTTTCTTTCTATTGTCGCCTTGTGGACGACAAGGCGACAATAGGATAGGAGGATAGGATAGGATAGGAGATGGGATCGAAGAGAAGTTTCTGTGCAATCTGTTGGTTTCCTTAGTTATGCAACTTTTCTTTGAACTGGCTTTGTATAAATTGAATTAATTTGGAATTAAATTAATTGGACTGCAATTGGCTTGAATTTGCCTCCATCCATCCAAACTGTAGGAATATCACAGGATGAAATACAGCATAAGAACCTTGAAACCTTGAAAATGTGTTTTTATTGCTATATTCTTTCAACAACTTGACATTATCAGCAGATGGAGTGTGCACAGTTGTCATTACATGATTTTCTAAGGTAAAGCATTTACTGACTGTAAACAAAGTCTTTCAAATCTAATCTTTCTTCTCCTTTACTGCAGAGTAATACTGCGTTGACTAACCTCAGAAGGAAGATGTTGAAAGTTTAAATCACACAACTTTTGACCTTAAGATCAAATTTTCCAAAGTTTTTGTGTTTACTCTATGTTATGGAGTTGTTACTTTTTCCAGAAATCAAGTTTGACTGAATTCTTCGACTGTATTCGAATGTCACCCCTCCAACATAAACATGCACAGGACACACTATATTGGCAAAAGTATTCGCTCATCAGCCTTGACACACAGATATATTTAAGTAGCATCCCATCCATAGGGTTTAATATGACGTCAGCCCACCCTTTGCAGCTATAACAGTTTCAGCTCTTCTGGGAAAGCTTGCCACAAGGTTTAGGAGTGTGTTTATGGGAATTTTTGACCAGAAGCACATTTGTGAGGTCAGACACTGATGTTGGACAGAAGGCCTGGCTCATCCCAAAGGTGTTCTATCGGGTTGAGGTCAGGACTCTGTGCAGGCCAGCCAAGTTCTTCCACACCAAACTGGCTCATCCATGTCTGAGATTGCTAGATGGAGAAGTGTAATTGGTCACTCCAGAGAACGCGTCGCCACTGCTCTGGAGTCCAGTTGCGGCGTGCTTTACACCACTGCATCCGACGCTTTGCATTGCACTTGATGATGTATGACTTGGATACAGCTGCTCGGCCATGGAAACCCATTCCATGAAGCTCTCTACGCACTGTTCTTGAGCTAATCTGAAGGCCATATGAAGTTTGGAGGTCTGTAGCGACTGACTCTGCGCACTATGTGCCTCAGTATCCTCTGACCCTGCTCTGTTATTTTACATGGCCTACCACCTCGTAGCGGAGTTGCTGTCATTTCCAATCGCTTCCACTTTGTTATAACACTGACAGTTGACTGTGGAAACTTAGCAGTGAGGAAATTTCACGACTGGACTTGTTGCACAGGTGGCATCCTCAGTCATGGTGACTGAGCTCCTGAGAGAGAGCCCTTCTTTCACAAATGCTTGTAGAAGCAGTCTGCATGCCTAGGTGCTTGAATTTATACACCTGTGGCCATGGAAGTGATTGGAACCCCTGACCTTTGGCAATACAGTGTATCTTTACATATAAATCTTGCCATCTTGTCAGAGATGGCATTTTTACCTCTGACAAGGGACATGCTCTAGCTGATTGTGCCCAGTATTGACTAATTTGTATGAGAGGCTTCAACTGCCTTACTTGGGTGGAAGGCAAGCTAACAGGCGAGTCCACAAATGTGATGTCCCTTTAGAGAAAGACAGCATTACTGTACCATGTATGTTGCAAAATCTAAAGTAATTCCAAAGATGACCACTTGAATTTACTCTTAGGATATCCTGCTCGTATCAACCATTTTTATAGCAAACATAACATGAGCAACACGTATGCAACGTGTGGTCTGACACACTTAGTAATATTTTATTTGAACGGGGTGCTGAAGTCTGCTTTTTGCGGATGATGTGGTTCAGTTAGCGTCGTCAGGCCGTGACCTTCAGCTCTCACTGGAGCGATTCGCAGCCGAGTGTGAAGCGGCTGGGATGAGAATCAGCACCTCCAAATCCGAGACTATGGTTCTCGGCCGGAAAAGGGTGGAATGCTCTCTCCGGGTCGGGAATGAGATCCTTCCCCAAGTGGAGGAGTTCAAGTATCTCGGGGTCTTGTTCACAGTGAGGGACGAATGGAGCGGGAGATTGACGGGCGGATCGGTGCGGCGTCTGCAGTGTTGCTCTGCACCGACCCGTCGCTGTGAAGAAGGAGCTGAGCCAGAAGGTGAAGCTCTCTATTTACTGGTCAATCTACGTTCCCATTCTCACCTATGGTCACGAGTTGTGGGTAGTGACCGAAAGAACGAGATCGCGAATACAAGCGGCCGAAATGGGTTTCCTCCGCAGGGTGTCTGGGCCTCCCTTAGAGATAGGGTGAGAAGCTCAGTCATCCTGGAGGGGCTCGGAGTAGAACCGCTGCTCCTCCGCATTGAGAGGAGTCAGATGAGGTGGCTCGGGCATCTGGTTAGGATGCCCCCTGTACGCCTCCCTGGGGAGGTGTTCCGGGCACGTCCCACTGGGAGGAGACCCCGGGGAAGACCCAGGACACATTGGAGAGACTATGTCTCTCGGCTGGCCTGGGAACGCCTCGGGGTCCCCCCGGAAGAGCTGGAGGAAGTGGCCGGGGACGGAGACGTCTGGGTTTCTCTGCTAAAGCTGCTGCCCCCGCGACCCGACCCCCGGATAAGCGGTAGATGATGGATGGATGGATGGGTGCTGAAGTTCGAACTTTCCACATGTTCATATGGATGATCAATCGTTGAAGGCAAAGTGACAACTTTAATAAGCTACACACCTGAGTAACCAACTTGGAAAAGCAATTTTAGTTTGCGTTTCTTTTATTTTTTCTTGGAGTTTGAAAACTTCAAAGTTGCTCCTCAATGCAGTATAATAATAATAATACTTTAAGGGGGTGTGAGATAGGGCAAAGCACCAAAGAGCAAAGCAGATTAATAAATGTACTAGTTTTGTGTTAAGACAAGTCAACACATCCACAGTCTCACAGAGAGGTTCTGCATCTTTACATTCTATGTAATAGTCAATTTTCTTCCAAAGAAATGGATATATATGTGGGTTTTTTTGTTTGAAGTTATTTTTAGATTAATAAAACCTTCTGTTCAACAGTTGAGGCTCAAAAACATCCCATATACAGCACAGTAAGAAAAAAGAAAAAAGGGAATCACTGAAGAGGAAAATGTCTTTACAGACTGCAACACACACTTCTGCTGCGCTTTAAGATGATGACTCAGAGGGATTATTTTTGTATGAGTCTATATTTTGGTTTTTTTAGGACTGTCCTGCTTTACTGTCTTTTTGTGTCTGAAGTAATAACATACTGTACATCACATGAAGGGAAAGTGACGACAACTGAGCTAACTCCATCTGCTGCTTAAGGACATGAAATGTAAATGAAAGAATACAAAGCTTATAAGTGAACAATAAATTACACATTTCTTTTGTCAAACTTGTGAGAGATGAGAAATAAGATTAAGAAATAACGGGAAGAAATTGTGGGCAAGGAAAACATAGGATTTTGTAGAATTTGTAAATCTTGTATAAGGTATCAACACAATGAGTTGCTGTACAAGCATCAGAATGAAAAGGTTTTTTACCTGGACTTTGAAGCAGAATTAAAAATAATTTTTTAAAATTTTTTATTGCTTGCTTTGTTTCAAGAAGTCACTTTTAAAAAGGTCAGAATAATAATTTCAGGGCAGAAATTTCAAGTGATGACTGATCATATTTTGATTGCAGTGAGCAGACTTGAACTGCCAAAGTCAACCTGAGATGCAGCTGAAAGATCCTCAAAAGAGCTGGAACCTGTCAGTCCAACTTGATTACTGTGGGAGTCTCAGTCTATGCCAGGCCAGTGTCTGAGTTTATGAGTGAAACACTTAAAGCCGCGGGGAATAAATTAAAAAACTCTTTGAGAAACATATAGTGACCTGTCAGAGTAACTTTTTTCAGGGGGTGGGGGTACAGAGAAGCTACAGTCATAAGTTTCCACAGAAACAGACATCTGATCAAACTGTTCCAGTCGAATCCAAGCGTCATCACAGGAATTCTTCAGGAATCATGGTGTCATTCCTGGTATCCACAGGTGTGTATGGATGCGGCCAGCAGCTTACCTGTCGTGCCTCCAGGCCAGGCATGGCTGTGATGAGACTGTGAGCAAAGCTCTCTCAGACACGCGCGCACATATTCAGCATAAACGCTCTAAATCCCTCACAAGGTCAAGTTGCTGTTGGTGGTGTTCAGGGTCAAACGCTGATCGCGCGCTGCAGCCACATAAAATGTATGAGAATTAAACATGGAACTGTTTGCGTGTCCTTACCGTATACACCCTGACCGTGCACGCCCTGCAGGATGCTGGTAAACAGCCACAGGAGACCAAAAACCAAACTCATCTTCTCATCCTCCTCTCTGCGCCTCGCTGCTTCTCCGCCCCCCATCCCGATCCCACCTACAAGAACAGGATTGTCAGTTCGGTTCCCCGCAGATGCAGCAGCCCAAACTCCCTCCTCCGCTATGATCGGGGCCCTTCTAGTCTTTTGACCGGTTCTCATCCACAAATCCAAAAGTGCCACTCCAGCTCCCTGCCACCCCCCACCCCCGATCCCGGTCAGATGAGATGGGTAGGTCAGGTTCTGCTCATAACGGTTTGATGTTGACTGAGACCATCAGAAACAGTTGACGAGAATGATGACCAGCAAAGAACGGAGATGAATCAGGTGCTTCAGCCAGTGTCTCCTTGGTGGTGACATTGTGGTAAATTCAACGGAGAGAAAAAAAAAAAAGAAAAGAAGAGAAAAGTCCTCAGTATCCCGCGATCGGTGAAACATAAAAAAGTCTCAGGTGCCCATTCCCAGGAATGGTGGGGTTTTACACCCATACATTCATTACATCCACGACCAAATCAGCAACACCGGCTTCGTTCTGTCTCAGTTTCCAGCGGTTGGTCGCGGCCCGACAACAGGAGGACGGGACTCAGTGATGATGCCGCGACTTCCGGTGAGGACGCAAGAAAAGCAGCAGTTTCTTTTTTTATATACATTTATTCATAAAATGTTTTTTTTTTATTGAGTGGCTGAAATATAAAAGGAAATGAGACGAAGGAACGGTACCACAGTGGTACTTCACATTAGATCGGCGAGAAGGGAAAATAATTTAAATCATAGTGATTAGAAAAAGATAAATACACCACAGAAGTAAAGTCACAGCCCACACACTGACCGGATCAAAAAAACACGTAGATCAATTAATAAATGGGGGAAAGAACAAACGGGGCTGATGGGGGTGGAGGGGATAAATTCTTTACAGCGGGGACAGCGCGGCTTCCGGGATTATAATTTCAAAATAAAATACTTTACCGAAACGTTTAATAGTTTTTGGGGTGGCCTTAACAATTATTCCAATTAATACAACGCAGTTACTATTAAAATAATAATAATCACAATTTATAAGTATATGGGACTGATATTATTTTGATAAAATATTCCACAGACCACTGAACCCACTGCAGAGCAAACATTTCCAGCCTGTGCACCGAAAAAAGATCTTTGAGTTACAACAAATAAATGAATCCATGTCTGACAGAGCTGTTCATCAAAACAACACTTGGATTAAAACTTTTTCTCCTCTTTCGTCACAAACACCTGGCACGACATTCAAACAACCTGAATTATTTAGAGCATTACCTTGACGAATAGTCTACTACAACAGATTCTGCACCACCAATAAAGGCAAACCCGATGACAACAAAAAAGTAAATTAAACCATAAAATAAAGGAAAGGCTCCATCCGGACTCACTCTCCAATCAAGGAACACTATCCGCTTCTCCAAAATCGCTCTGTTGCCCAGAGGTTAGTGACATTTTGATTTCCCTTGAAAACTAACTCACCTGACTTGATGACCAACCGTCGCTCCTTTAGATCTTGCATATAAAATTCCAGTCACTGTGAGAGAGCTTTTGGGATTTGCTTAAGAAATAATCGTTAAACTCACACGTGATATTAACTCACTACAACAAATGATCAAAACACTCACAACTTAACTAACCTCCACCATCACTGAAAACAAAATAATGAAAGAGCACATTCTAAAGCTACCATCACGTAGTATGAACTTAGTATTTTTCGGGATTTCCGAACAATCTCCAGAACAGGGATGTCAAACTCGGTCCTCGAGGGCCATTGTCCTGCAGGTTTTAGATGTTTCCCTGCTGCAACACACCTGATTCAGATTAAAGGGATCTGTTCAAAGGATTTTTAAATTCTGCACAAACCAGCAAGTGAGGCATCGATCTGAATCAGGTATGTTGATCATTTCCAGTTGCATGTGTCGCATGCAGTAGCATGGGACTGTCAGCCTTTTCGTGGCTGCATGGGGCCTGGGTGTGGAGATCAGGCAGAGGCTGAGTGCTGAGCACCCCCTGTCCATCAGTGACAACAACTTCCTTTTCTTCCCTACAGAATACCTGAATAAGAGCCTTGGACAGGAAATTGAATTGTTCTTGTGATTTATTGAGCTACTTCGCCCCACAGGGATGCACATTTTTGAGGGACGCTACTGCAAGTTCAGCCCTGTTGCTCATTCCATGAATGCACGATCCTTACAAGCTTTACCTCGTTGTAACGGTGACTAATCAGGCTTTCCAAAAATATACAATACATCACCATTTGGTATTATTAAAAGGGCAGTTTTTATCAATCATTCATTTATTCTCATTACAAATGGCTTCTACGGCCACTAGGGGGTGCTTTTGAGGTGGCCCAATATCCAGATTTGTTTGAAATAAATTCACCAACACATCTACCAAATTTTATGCTTTTTGATTGGTGCAAAATATTGAGCTAATCCGCCCCACTAAGAGTGAAAGATCCACCCTATAATTATTAGTGAGGGTGTCCCTGTATCATTTAGCTGGTCTAACATAACTCATTTCAACATTTCAATAGATGGCTCGTCAGTACTTCTGTTCTTAAAGACTCAGATTTATCAGGGATTACATTCCTTTTAATTATATTTTATTATGTATAGTCTCATTTTATTACATCAGACTTTATTCTATTTTATTGTGTACAGTTTTTTACTTTAATGTTACCTTTTAGCCGTGAAGAAAATTTTGTTATCCCGTATAATGACAATAAAGATTCTTGATTCTTGATTTTGACTGTTTTATGAAAAGTGAGTGGGCATCCTTCCTAGAACTGAACAACTTCCCGGGTTTGTCTCCAACCTTTTGTGGGAAACAGGGCAGGCAGTTCTGAGAGGTAGCAAAAAAAAAATCGACTTGAAAACATATTGTCAAAAAAACCCATCAGAGAAAATCCAGAAAGAATCACGAAAATACAAATTTCAATTTAATGAAATATTGACTACACTTTAACCTGGATTAGTTGATTGTACTTAAACCATTTGTGTCAAATGATTGCCTCAAATGGTTTAAGTTATTGAGAGTAGAGAAAATTAATTTGTGCAAGTATAGTCAACTTAAAAGTACAATAGTCGGAGAGGACATGAGGTCAGAGGTGCTGTAGTGTCACTAGATTCTGTGAGAACAGAACAACAGAGCCAAACTTGGCACGACTCTAATCTTGCAAACAATTCAGTAAAATAATAACTTCGCTAATAACTATAGTTTTAATAAATATATTTTTGGGTGGAAAAATAACAAAAAACACTGGAGTTCAGTGAAGAAAGTGTGGACAGCCTAAAGGAGTACAGAGATGAGTGTTTTGACACGATCGTCATGGGGAAAAACAGCCAAACCTATCATGTCATCACGTCTCCAACTGGGAATGATTCAACAGACATTTTGATGTTAATCGATAAGAAATTATCCAGTTTCGACGACCATATGTCTCTGTTAGAGATTCTACATGGAGAATTTCAAGCATTACGGGAGTCGTTGGAGTTCCATTTTCTTTACCTGCTAAACCCGTTGGTCGGGTCGCAGGGGGGCTGGAGCCTATCCCAGCGGTCATCAGGCGAGAGGCGGGGTACACCCTGGACAAGTCGCCAGTCCATCACAGGGCCACATAGAGACAAACAACCACACACACTCTCACACTCACTCCTAAGGACAATTTTAGAGACACCAATGAACCTAACATGCATGTTTTTGGACGGTGGGAGGAAGCCAGAGTGCCCGGAGAGAACCCACGTATACACGGGGAGAACAAGCAGACTCCACACAGAAAGAACCTGGAAGCTATGCTAATATATATGACTCAAATGTTGATGACCCCTCATTTTCACTCCTTTTTCACTTCACTCTCTGATCACTCAGACAACACATTCATCATAGGAGGGGACTTTAACATGGTATCTGACTCAGGAGTGGACAGACTCAGTACTTCAGGAAGTCAGCGGAAGTGGCAGTCCACAAATATTGTTCAACAGTATATGAATGATTTTGGTCTTTGTGATGCTTGGCGCTCCCACCACCCCACTCTCAGAGAATATAAATGAAGAAAAGCTAATCTCGAGTTAAAATAGACTATTGAGAAACAACACAGTTCCTGATAAAAAATACTTTGCTTGGAGAACTTTGAGCATGGGAATAAATCTGGAAGGTTATCAACAAATCAATTAAAAATAAACAAAGAGAAAACAACAATCACTTTTGCTAAGGACTCAGAAGGAAATGTCACCCATGACCCTGACGTAATCAACAACACTTTTAGGGACTTCTATATAACGTTATATTCATCACAAAATGATCCACCAGACAGTAACATAGATCAGTTTCTTAGTAACAAATTAGAACCCGAACAGGCCATGGCTTTGGATTCGCCTCTCTCAGTAGTAGGACTCCATGAAGCCCTTCAACATATGCCGAGTAACAAAGCCCCAGGACCAGATGGTTTTCCAGCAGAGTTCTGGGGCGGCTGTAGCTCAGGAGGAAGAGCAGTCGCCCACCAATCGGAAGGTCGGTGGTTTGACTCTGGCTTCCCCAGGATACATGTCGAAGCGTCCTTGGGCAAGACACTGAACCCCATGTTGCCCCCCCAGTGTATCATTGGGGGTATGAATGTGTGTGAATGATTAGAAAAGCACGTAGTTATGTGTATCTTAAGACGTGCTGTATGAGTGTGTGCGAGTGGGGTGAATGTGGCATGTAGTGAAGCGCTTTGAGTGGTCAGTTAGACTAGAAAAGCGCTATACAAGTACAAGTCCATTTACCATTCTACAAAGAATTTTGGACTATTTTGGCACCTACATTTCACAAAATGGTATTACAAGGTATTACAAATGGCAGATTATCCCCATACATGAACTCTGCTAACATCATCCTACTACAGAAACCAGGAAAAGACCCCATACTTCCATCCAGCTACCGCCAAATATCTCTAATAAATGCAGACCTCAAAATAATTTGTAAAGCCCTCGCCAAAAGAATGGAAAAAATAACTCCACTTATAATACATCTTGACCAGACAGGTTTCATAAAGGGTAGACACTCATCCACTAACACCCGCAGGCTAATTAATCTCATACACTATTCTACCATCAACAACCTGGAAACCACAATAGTCTCTCTAGATGCAGAAAAAGCATTTGATTGAGTTAACTGGAAATTCTTTTCTATTCTTTTTGCTATTTTCATCTAACCTTTTGCAGCTGCTATTAGACAAGATAGAAATATTAAAGGCATCCAACCCCAAAATATTGAGCATAAAATAAGTCTTTATGCTGATGATGTATTACTTTTCTTCCAGAACTCACAGACGTCTCTCACTCACACGATCACACTCATAAATAAATTCTCAGCACTTTCTGACTACTCTATCAATTGGTTTAAGACCACAGTTCTGCCCATTAACTGCAGAGTCCAGAATATACCAGCAATCACTTTACAGTCAGGAAATATCAGATATTTAGGCATAAACATTTCCTCCAGGCTCTCAGAGCTAACAAAGCTAAATTATGTACAACTATTAAAGACAGTAGAGGACGATCTCACTAGTTGGAAGTCATTACCCATATCACTTATGGGGAGAGTTGCATCCATTAAAATGATGATACTACTAAAAGTTAACTATTTGTTCTCAATGATCCCCATAAAACCATCTGCTACTTGGTTTAAGTCACTAGATTCATGCATCTCCCAATTTCTGTGGAAAAACAAACTACTGTGTATTAATTTAAAACTCTACAGATGACCAAGGACAGTGGTGGACTAGATTTACCTAATTTTCAGCAGTATTTCTTAGCCAATAGATCATAGGCCAATAGGCAAATATAATCAAAATGGTTTAAACCTAGCCCACAAGATGAACCATGGCTGAATATAAAAGAAGCACTATGTGAACAATCTGGAAATCTCTGACCTGCCACTTATTAGTTCAAAGTTCAAAGCTTTAACATCAGCACCTCTCTGACAGCCTGGTGGGAATTTCTTAAAATAACAAAGTCTTCAATTGTCCCATGTAAGCTTACACCCATCTGGAACAATCCTGACATACTGCAAAACAAAAAAATGCTAAACTTTACTCTGTGGAAGATCAAAGGAATCAAACATCTGGAACATATAATCCAAAATAGAAATTTTACTTAATTTGATGCGCTCATACCACAACATAGGATCAGCAGCAATACATTTCTAGAATATCAACAACTTAAGTCTATAATAACTAAGAAATATATTGTCAACCAACTAGACTTACAACTCCCAAACAGGGTAGCAGAAGTTTTAAACATCTGCACCCCAAAACTGTGCACATATATCTATATAGATTATTGTACAAGACAGAATTTCCCTACCATCCTCAAAATGGGAGGCAGGTCTATCAATCAGTTCCAATCATAACTTCTGGCCACAAATATGTTTCAACACCTTCAGAATGACTGAAAATCCTAATTTGCTGCTCGTACAATACAAAATATTTCACAGAACACATTATACAGGACAAAAGATGTTCCAGATGGGTCTAACACACTCAAACATCTGCTCACATTGCACAGATAACACACCTGATATTTATGCACATGCTTTGTGGTTTTGTGTGCATGTACAGAAGTTCTGGCTTGAGGTTTGTGAGGACCTATCAACATGGCTCAGGTGTAGTATTCATGCATGCCCCACACTGTGCATGTGGGTGACTTAGATTACATCAGTATGGAAGTTAACTCAGCACACATCACCTCCCTGTGCATGTCTGCCCATGTCTTGCAAAGAAAAATATTCTCATGAACTGGAAAGTGAAGAACAATCTGTGTATTAACAAATTTAGACTTCTTTTAGATTATATTAGGATGGAAACAATATCTGCCTCCTCAAAACATCAATTGGCAATTGGGTTGTGGGGGCCGGGTTTAAAAAATGACAAAACCACAGGGTGAGTAGTTGAAGTTTGAAAGTTTACTGTACTTAACTGCTGCACCAGACACCAGACAATTTAAGCAGAGATCAATGTTTATATGTACTCTTATGTCTGCATGTGCATGGCGGTGTGTGATATGTAGGAAAAAATAAATTATTAATTAATGGTGGATACCTGTACATTTTAATACAAATGGATATCCATGAAAATCACTCTTTATGCTATGGCAGACAACGTTGCTTGGAAAATCTGAAACGCAACCTCACCTTGTTCAGTCCAGATTCTGGGCACCAGCAGGAGACCCCTCCCTGACGTTCTCAGAGTCCAAGTTGGTTCATATGACTCTAACATGTCAGAGATGTACTTTGGTGCTAGACTATGAAGAGACTTGTACACAAGCTATTTTAAAGTCTATTCTCTGAGCGACAGGAAGCCAGTGCAGAGACCTGGGCCCTTGACTAACATGATCATATTTCCTGGTTCTAGGCAGGATTCAAGCAGCATGGATGTACTGCAGCTGTCTTACAGCCCGTTTAGAGCCCAGTGAGCAGGCCGTTACAGTAGTCTAACCTGCTGGAGTCAAACGCATGGATTAGTCTTTCTAAATCTGATTTAGACACTATTCCTTTGATTCTGGCAGTGTTTTTAGATAGTAAAAAGCTTCTGATGTTATTGATTTAACGGGACTGTTAAAGTTCAGGTCTGAGTCCAATATTACCCCTAGATTTCTAACCTGATTATTAGGTTCCAGAGAGAGAGTCTCAAGGTGACTGATAACATTTTCTCTTTGTTTCTGTGAGCCACAGACAATGATTTCAGTTTAGTCTCAGTTTAACAGGAGAAAATTGTTTTGCATCCACACACTGATCTTTTCGATACAGTGACACAATGAATCTACAAGCCCGTGTTCTCCTGCCGTCAGTGACACCCAGATCTGAGTTTCATCTGCATAGTTGTGGTAGGACACATTATAGCTGCTATAGAATTATAGAGGGTCGGTTTGATCATTTTATATTTACTTTTTAACGACTGCTCAAAACATCAACACATACCGGCATAAGAAAACGTCCTATAACCTTGGCAACAACAAATTCACTTCCACTCCAACATTCTGCATTACAAAGTAACTGTTTCTGTGGCAACATTAGTTCCCCTATATAACTATATATGACAGCTGCATATTAGCTAACCTAATGGAAGCATGTACAGATTGAACAATAGGGGTCCCAGGATTGACCCCTGGGGAACCCCACAGGTCATAGCCATTTGGTCTGAGACCCAGTTACCAATTTCAACAAAGTACCTCCTGCCCTCGGGATAGTACTTGAACCAGTTTAAAGCACTACCAGAGATTCCCAACCAATCTTTTAACCTCTATAATAAGATTACATGGTCAACTGTGTCAAAGGCAAGACTGAGACTTTCCCTGCGTCTGTGTTCAGGCGGATTTCCCTCCTGCTGTGTCAGGAACTTGGAAAGGTAGGACCCAGATGCAGTTCTCTTTAGTTCAAAAACAAGGTTTATTTCTCAAAACAAGACAGGGAGCATGAACAAAGGGCGCGGCAGAGCCGGATCATCAAAATACTCAGAACTATGGCGAACAAACAAAACTATGATTTATAAATAACAAGACTAAGGAAAAATAACAAACCAGACTATGAATAACGAGACTATGACTATGGTGGCAAAACCTTACTTGACAAGACATGGAGAGATCATGAAAGGGTAGTGAGGATTCTGCAGTGACTGAAAGTAAACCAGGAAGCTAAATACTGTGAGGGGAGTGATCAGTGACATGAGGTGCAGCTGTGAACAATTAACCAGGTGACTTGAGTGAATTGAACGTGACAGGGGAACAACATGACTTGAACAAAACATGATTAAACAAAAACTATGACATGACAAACTGAGCAGACTGTGACATGCTGTGGCAGAAGCTTCCCAACGCAGCGACGTGGCATGTGAAATAGTCACTGTTCAGCTCAACTATGTCATCGGGCAACTTCAAGCCATGGGCTCAGCCATTCACCCCTCTCAGTCAGCTGATCCTCTGCGCCAGCCTCATCATCAGCTCTGGCTCCAGAACCAACTCCGGCTCCTGCTCTGCCCTCAGGGATCAGATCTGTCTCTCCAGTCCGGAAAGATTCTCACTCAGTGCTCCATTTTGAGTTCCAGGCTGCTGACTTTCCTTCGGATCGAGCGAAAATAGCTTTCGTCATGTCCCATCTATTGGGGAGAGCCAGAGCGTGGGCCACTGCAGAATCGAGCCGGCGTTCTGCCGTATGTAACTCTCTTCATGGACACTTTTAAACAAATCTTCTATTGTACTCTTCCTGCTAGAGAAGCTGCGAGAGTCCTTCACTCCCTGAGGAGGATCACCTCACTCCTCTGGATCTTCCTGTGGAGCTGGATGCCCTCGTCGCTTTAGCCTCCTGCGTCAACAAGAGGCTGTCTTCTAGGCAGAGAAGTCGCTTCATCAGGGAACCGGACCAGCTCGGCACTCGTCCCCCAACTTCGGCCTTCATGAGCGGCTCATCTCCCAACAGTCTTTTGTACCTCTGCCTGTTCTGATTGACCTCTTGGATTTTGACCCTTGAACCGAATAAATAACCCTGACAACTGAATTCCGCCTGTCTGCCTGCGTTTCTATCCGCCAGTCTCCTCGTTCGTGATTGACAGGAGAAAGTCAGTAAGTTGTTGGTATACACTTTTTCTAGGACTTTGCCTAAGAATGGCAGTGTTGATATGGGCTGGTAGTTGTTCAGTACTGTGGCATCAAGACTGCTCTTCTTTAGAAGAGGCTTAATTACAGCAGTTTTCAAGGGGTTGGGAAATGCTCCAGTCTGGAGTGAGATGTTAACTAGATGAGCGAGTTGTGGTAACAAACTGCTCAGCGCAGACTTTAGAAATCTAGTGGACAGTTCATCAAGGCAGCATGTCGATGAACTCAGACTGCAGATGATCTCTTTGACTGTTTTGTCAGTGACAGGTGTGGAATGTCTCAGCTCTAGGTGTCGAGCTGGCTGCAGAGTAGTTGTTTCCGTTGTGGAAATTATTGCATTTTTAATGCCTTGAACTTTGTCATTAAAGAATACTACAAACTCATCACACTTAGATGTAGAAATTAGTTCTAGAGGCAGTGAAACTGCAGGGTTTGTTAATCTGTTTACTGTAGCAAACAGCAGTTTTTGACGATTTCAGAAAAATAACTCTCCCTTGTTCTACGCAAAGTCTGGTTGAACACACATAGCTTTTCTTTGTAAATCTCATAATGAACCTGGAGCTTTGACTTGCGCCATTTACGTTTGGCTCTCCGGCACTCCCTTTTCTGTGCCCTGACCAACTCTTCTTTTCTCCATAGCGCCTTTTGCTTACTTTTAACCATTCTGACCTTGAAAGGAGCAATGATATCCAAAACATTGAAAACACTTGATGTGTAAGAGTTCAACAGAGCATCAACACTAGAACAAGATATTTTCAAACCTAATCATTTCCACAATCTGTGTCCCTGTTCTGTCATTTATAAGTCTTCCTTGAACAACTGCAGACCCAACTGCTGGCTTGGCTGTGACAAGATCAGATAAAGCAACATCGACGACATCTGAATTTGGTGAATGATAGTCCAGTGTCTGGCCACTTGGGTATTACTAAGATGTATAACCGAATACTTAAACAATTATGGCCTGGACTGAAATCAGACGTTGTTGAGTATTGTCATACTTGTCATATATGTCAGTTAGCGGGAAAACTAAACCAAGCGATTCCTCCTGCACCTGTACAGCCAATTCCTGTTTTTGGGGAGCCATTTGAGAGGCTTATTGTGGACCGTGTCAGCCTTCTACCAAAGTCAGAATCTGGTTATCAATACCTCTTAACTCTTATCTGTGCCACCACTGAAGCAACAACTTTGTGCATCCTTAAAGCTAAATCAGTTGTGACAGGATTGGTGAAGTTCTGTGCTAAGTTTGGCTAACAAAAATGTTGTGTAACCTGGGTCCAAATTGCAGAATTGAAATTAAACACTATTACAATACAATATTATAATATATATATATATATATATACATAAAAACATTTTTGAATGCATATGTATCTTATCAGACAATCTTCAATATATTTTGTGAATCATCAAAATTCCTTTTGGCAAACGTTTCTGTAACTAATGGCTTTTTTATGGCCAATCTTTCATGAAGCCTAGCTCTGTGGAGTGTATAGCTTATAGTGGTACTTTGGACAGATAGAACAATCTCCTGTGTGCACATATCCAGCTCCTTCAGGGTTGTCTCTGGTCTCTGTGCTGCCTCTCTGATTGATGCCCAGTCTGTCGGTTTTGATGGATGGCCATCTTTAGGCAGGTTTGTTATGGTGCCATATTCTTTCCAGTTTGTGATGATAGGTTTGATGGCTGCAAATGCCACTTCGCTTTTTTATTTTTACGAATTTCTGAAAATATATTTTTAAAAATTTTACTTCTCTAATTTTATTATTTTTTGTATGTATATAAATATATGTATACTATACTTTTTTCCGTATAAAATCCCCCCAGATCAATTTAAATCACAGGTTGTAAAACTTTAGTCCCTTTAGTCAGTGCAGAACCACCAAGCGTAGCTAACACAGTTAGCTGCCCCTTAGCAGAATCCAAGCAGCTGGGACCCTATGGCTGGGTAACTGTCAGGGAGAGAAGTCATAGTCCTAAAGTCAAGCCTGTGTTTCACCATCAACCTGTCCAAGTTTCAAATAGATTTTCCCCACTCAATGACACACCCGCTGAGGACAAAACTCTGGTAATTGGCAGCTCTATAGTCAGAAATGTGGCATTAGAGACACCAGCGACCATAGTCAAATGTATTCCAGGGGCCAGAGCGGGCGACATAGAATCCTATTTAAAACTGCTGGCTAAGGATAAGCGTAAATATGGTAAAATAGTTATTCACGTCATCCAGTTATGCCAATGACATTCGGGTACGCCAATTGGAGGTCGCTAAAATTAACGTTGCATCGGTGTGTAATTTTGCCTAAATGTTATATCAAGTACAGCAGCTTTAGAACCTGATTTGTATTATGTTTGCGTGTAAGGACCAGATGGGGGATTTCTACACCAAGAAAGAGATCGAGATAGTCTAATTTACAACAACCTTTGCCCTATGAAAGCATTTGGGGATCCAGAACTGCACCATAAACTTATGTGAAGGCATTGATGACTTAGTGCTAACTAAGTTGAATAAACAAAGGACCCTTTTTGGGAGACATTGGAGAATCAACAGATTAACCACTCCCAACCCTATCTGGACAAAGTAAACCACGGGTGACATCTGCTCTGACTCAGCCAGACGAGAGACAGACGTCTCATGGAACTCTCAAAATCACTTTCCTCAAATTCACTTTCAGTGAATCTTAAAAATGTGCCTTATATCTTTTCTTTTTTTTCTTTCAGGTTCTCAGTAAAATCACGAGCTGCATTTTAGGACCTTTTTCACGATTGTACTTAGAAAATTAATGGAGAAATCATTATTTTGGAAAATGACTAACCTGCCTATGGAGCCACATTGCCCCGTAGTGGTCTGTAGTATTGAATAGTTAAATCCAAATGAAGTCAGTCAGTGGGTCCACATGATGATATTAACTCGATTATAGCTATAGTTGGGTTCTGCTCCTTATCTGAGGGTAATTTTCCTTTGATATATGGCGGTGAATGAATCGAATCACTGGCCTAAAGCATGTCATACCCCGGTACGATAGGTGGCGCTGTACCCATTTCAACTATCGCTTATAGAGCCACTTCCTGTTGACGTCTTCACCACCAACAACAACAAAACTAAGGCATTCGAGAAATATGTCGAACGAAGAGCAAGATGAAGCTGCGTCCCTCTACATTTGTGATGAGCATGGTTTTTGGCACAAAGATGATGCACAATGGCGCATTCTCCATTGCATTGTTTATTTTTTTCCGATGGTGGCGACAACAACAGTAATATCGTCTCCTTCGACTTCAGGGTGACGATCGCGCGAAAAAATCTCGAGCGTGCGCAGAACCGATTCAATTTCTCGTCAGATTAAGGTGTCTACATGAGCTGAATAACTCAATCTTATTATAATTCAGCCATTAATCTGATCCGATGGCACGCATGTAACCTAAGAACTGAAAAGTTCTAAGAACTGTCCACCTCGAATTTCATTATAAGAACTGCCCTTCCCCAGGGGAACTGTTTCATTTTGCATTCGCACATGAGTCAGGGACCTTGACTGGGACTGATGTGACGCAACCGTCTGCGACAGACGTGTTACTTTAGCGCCACTCAACAACAAAACAGAACCTGGGAAAAGTAAGGAGAGAAGGAAACAACAGCACCAAAAAGCTAACATGGAGAGCGAGGAGGCCACCGTGTTCATGGTCTGCATGACGGTGATATTAATCATGGACGATCACATCAGGCGTCTAAGATGGAGGCTGGAAGAGCTCACAGCGAGAGTCAGGAGACGGAGAATCGAGGAGACAACTTGTAAGTTTAACTTATTAAACATGCGGCGGTTGTGTCTGTATTGTATGAGTAAACGTTTCAGACAAGGGGCGGAGCTACCAACCACCAAATACCTACCTCATATGTGTTCCTATGGAACCCAGAAAAGACCCTGCCTCGGAGAAGGAGCTAAAAAGGTTCTAGGAACTGAGGGCCGTGGTCCCTAGTTCCTGTATGTCCGAATGGATGAAAAAACAGCCCTATTCCTGAAAAGGTTATAGGAACTGCAAAAGGTTCTTACAGTGGGAATGCACCTTATGTGTTTCACAGTGCTTCTTTGGTGGGCGGATCCAATTGTGGATTGCAGAGCAATTGTGGCAGAATCTTCCTCACTGTTGATGGACAGTGGAGCTACTCTACATCCCCTCCTGCCCAAAGGCCCTCAATGTCTGAAATTGAGAGGCAGGCAACATTATAGAACTGGAAGCGCGGTTTTCGAGCAGTCCCAGCTACCCAAAGAGCCTCGCCCACCAGATACCACTCAGCACCCCCCGCTCCCCCAATGCAAGGCCTAGTGTGATAAGTAGTAATGTCTAAGGTGTAATTAAAAATGAGGGGCGGGGGCCTGCAGAGTGCAGCAAAAGGGACCACCTACACCTAAGTGGTCCCATCCACTACACCCCACAGAACACATGACCCCCAAAATCCGTGTGTGCTGTGTACAGGTGCCAGAGGAGATATACTTCAAGTGGTCCAGAATTCTGCTGCATCATCTCCAGAACTCCCTCCACACAACATATCATCTCCGTCCTTAAGAACCTTCACTGGCTTCCATTTTAAGTATGAACTGTAAGATTCTACTTCTAACATTCAAAGTCCTTCATAACCTCGCCCTTCCATATTGCACTAAACTTGTTGAAATCTATGAACCTTCCCGTACGCTCAGGTCCACCTCGGCCTCCATCATATCTACTCCTTCTGCCTATCTGACCACCATGGGACTCAGATCTTTCAGTCACTCCGCCCCCGACTCTGGAGCACCCTCCCTCTGGACCTTCATACAACTTAATCTCTGACCACATTCAAAACTCATCTCAAAAACTTGCTTACCCCACATGATCCCTACGTCCTCATAACCACCACAGCGCCTTCCACCCATTTTTGTGTGTATTCTTTTATTCAGTAGTTTTATGGTATTTTACCTTCACTGTGTATTTTCATTTATTCTGACACTGTTGTTTTTAATTGTTGCATAGAATGTAAGGTAAACTTGATATTATTTAAAGGCATAAGTTGTCTCTAAAGACTACAGGGCAGCTGTAGCTCAGAGGAAGAGCAGTTACCTGATTCATCCATGCCGAGTGCAAGACACAAAACCCCATGTCGGCTATAGCTGTGTCCATCTGCGCTTGAATGTGTGTGACTGAGAAAAGAAAAAGTAATATGTAGCCTGAAACACCACACAGACCAAGATGAGCTGCATCAATGTGTGTCAATAGATAAATGTGGTCTGCAATGCTAAAGTATCTTGAGCAGTCAACCAGACCAGAAAAGTGCTATAGTTAAAATCCATTTATTTATTAAAAACACAACATTTAAATTCTAATATATATGTAATAGTATATTTTAATGCAGTAATCTTTAAACATTTCTTTGGCAACTTCTACTCACATGGCTTTTTCATTTCCTTCCTATCTTCTCAAACAGTGCCCCTGTGGTTCACCACCTTGTCTAACCACAACTGCTATTGAGCATGAGTTTGATTGAATGGATGTTAGTAAAACACAGGAAAAACTTATACAGTATACTGTAAGTATACTGTAAGAAAATATGATACTGTTTCTTGCTTTTCATAGACTATAGCCTAGCAGATAATTAGACTAATCGACTTGAATTGAACTGTATTACTGAAGTGCTTTGAGATGACATTTGCTGTGATTTGGCGCTATATAAATAAAACTGAATTCAATTGAATAGTATATAGTATCAAACACCTCTATTACACAATAGATAATCTAATGACCACGAAATGTTCCTTGTACTGCCTCTTTGTTAAAATGATATATTTATAATATATGTTGTATATATATATATTTATTCTTTGTTTTATCCTTTATACATATGTATTATATCCACTACAACATAACAGCTTCCAAATGGAGAATTCCGCTTCAAGCATAATTTTCATAGACAATCACACGTAAATCCTAGAAATATTTGTATAATTTTCATTTACAGAGAAAGCTGAATTAATTCCAACCAACTAAAATTATCTTGAAAGCCACCACTAGGTGGGGCAAACAGATAAGGCATATCGATGGGTTGAATCAGTCCCCTCAGGAAAGCTGTAGGTCCTTTTTCAGGTCCAGTCCATGAGAATATGTAAGAAGAGAAATGCTTTCAAATAATAATTCTAACAGTAATTCAAATGACAAATGAACAGGTGAATTCCCATTAGGACTACAGATCTGCATACTGACATCTGACCTCCGTGGGCTGTCCCCTACAGATAAAAACAGAGCCTTCTTGTGCCACTGGCATTTTCATAATGTTTTTCTACATTGTTTCATAATGTTTGTTCTAATCATTTGAGATATCTGGCACATTCAACAACTGGTAAGATATCAAAGCAAGAATAACTCATCTGAGTAACTGCATTTTTTCTGCCTCTGTTAATTCTGTTATCATGTTTTCAGTGATCAATCTGCCAGTCAAATATATCAGATTTGTTGTTGTCCAATAAGGACAAAATCTTAAAAGGTAAATATCTACATAGATGTGTCATGGTATATATATTTATAAATTGATATCTAAAATATCACAAACAATGTAGCTTATTGCTGTGAATAGGACCAGCAATAATGAATGTTATTGCTGGTCCTATTCACAGCGTAGGGAATAGGGCCAGCAAAGCCACCTAGAAAAGAAGAGTCTAAAAACACAAACAAACAAAACTAAATAGTCTGATCATTTTCCCTTCTTTATCTTACCATCATGCACATGACCTCTCCTGCTTGCTGTTCCAGACTGGGAGCACAGCTAAACGTAATACAGTGACGATCCCTTTAAATGTATGTATCCAGCTACATGCTTCTCTGCTCACTCTTTTTGTGTTTATGTCTCTCTTTGCTTTTGTTTCTGTTTGTTTTGTTCTTTTTTTCTTTGGCTTGTTGTTTAACGCATCTTACAGTTGTGTGACTGTGACAAAGTGTGTTTTTGTGTGTGGAGCTGCCGGGTGACATTTTCCATTGCAGGTGTGACATCTCGCTCCCCTGACAGCCTCTTCGACGACACACACCAAACAACTCCTCTCTGATTTTACCTGCCTCCCACATACACTCACACACACCTTACCGTCCACCTCTGTCTCAGCTCTACTGCTTGACAAGCTAATTTAGCCAATTACACGCAGGTGTGATGCTAATTTCCCCGAGCTGGCAGCCAGCTCCTGGAGGAGGTAAAAATAGCATAATTACACTCATCTGTCCCCCTGCAGGCAGACGGTTTCTCCCACTGGGTGTCGGCTCCAGCGCCACCACAAAACACACACAGGAGAGGAAAAAAATACAAACTGTTGGCTTTGATAATACCAGAGAAGGCAATGGACAATCTGTGTATATATGTATCTGTGTGTAAGTGGAGGAATTTGAGCCACAGCCACAGTTGCTTTTCTCCTCTTTGTTTGCAGCTTTCAATGGATTTTTAGCAATACACTGCAATTTACTGCAAGAAAAGAAAAACAGACTTTGGTGCGGCGGGATAATTATGTGAAGCTATTTTCAAAGACGACAGGGTTGGATGTGTCATTGTTAGACTGTGTGTGAAGAGAAGAGAGGTTTTTCCGAGCTGCAACACAAAACATAAAGAAGTCAGAATAGACAGAGACCACCAGAAACGGTTAAACCTTGTTTGATCAAGGTGACGTTCTCTCGACAGAAATTATCTAATGTAACTTCACATCAAACGTAAAAAATAAATCTGAGAGTTGGAAAACTGAATAACAAGTATTGAATTTTACAATGTCGTTTAAATACAGAGCTTAAAGTGCTGCTGCAGCAAGAATTTATATTGACAACATCTTTGTCTTCTTTAAAAACTTTAAAAATCTAATCCTGCCTTGTTGGACCAGAGTAATATATTTGGAAAAATCTCAGGTTGTAAGATAGATAAATTTAAAAACTCCATCGTGCTATTGAACCGTGCTGAAAGGATAAACCCTTCTCATTACAAAGCTAAATTAAAGTCCTTGATTCTTTCTTATATTTGGGTATCAAAATTGTACCATGAAGTGGGAATATTGTGGCAATAATTTTCTCAATACCAATACATGAAATCTCAAATTCAGTAGATAGATTGACATTTATTCCTAATACATAATGTAATTGATAAGCAACATAAATGTGCTTCCTTTATTTGTTTCAAAACATACCTTTACCACCACCAACTAATTTTCACAGCTCAAAAAGCTATTTGATTCTTATGGAAGAATAGATGTCCCCAGGCTCAAATCATAGACACTTTACTGACCATATGACAGAGTTGGGCTTGAATGTCCAAATCTACTTTGGTATTATTGGGCTATACAGCTGATGCCACCTTATGGAAGAAAATGGAACACCACAGGAACTTTTCCCACCAAGGAGGTCTGTATTAAGGTAATGCAGCCGGATCCACATCAAGGTTCCAAAAGGAAGAAGGAGTCAGAGGGCAGGCACATGAAGCTCTCACTAAGGTGGGACAAAGGAACAGTCATTGGCAGTTTCTGAAAAAGAATGACATCACATGGACTGCCAGACGACCACCAACCATCTGATTAACCTGTGATGGGCATACCTCAGCAGAGGATGTTTTGTATTTAAAAATGTCCACATACAAAAATGACACATGGAGCTGCACAACTGAAGCTGTGTCTAAATGTTAGGACATTCTCTTGTCTTTCATAAACGTCCCACTCAAAGATCATGGCCAAAGAGGCGCTGATATCCCTGTCCCATTAATCGGTTATCTATTGCCATGTGTCAAAATCTAGTTCATCAAGTTTTCATCAAGTTGTAATCTGTCAAGAAGCATTTCGACTTAAAGAAATGCAACTGAGTACATATCTGCTTTGAGTGACAGGTGAATCATGGCCACTTTATGTTCATGTATCGTGTCCTCGGGTTCATCAGGAGTCAGATTAATCCTGTGCACTTCTGTTTAAAAAAAAAAAATAGAATATGATGATGACCAAATGCCAAACCCAAGCCTTCAAAATGATAGTCCAAAACCCCGGCAAGCACACAAGCTGAATTTTAGAAAAAACAAAACTCACTTAAACATTTTCATATATGACCACAGAAACAATATAAACTACAGCTTAAGCCAGTTTTCTGAAAAACAAAAGGTCATTTGAGTTTTAATTAGCACTTCTTTATTACTAGATTAATAAATCTGGTCTGAATAGGAATAATTGAATCAGTGAGATCTTTTCCCATCCACTTTTCTCTCCTAAACCAGGTCATCACAGGGGAGTGATTCAAGTGATTCATGAAAAACAAAAAGTTAAGACCTGTTTGGACCCAATGCTCACTCTGGAGCATCTAACCCGATAGCCTGATAACCACCATGGTTGGATTTCACAAACACCTACTTCTACATTTCTGTCATAAACAGTCTGCTGCACACAGTGCATGTAAAAAAACAGCCCTTGCCAGTATTGAGGCTTGTTTTTTCACAGGCAGCAAGATTAAATAAACAAGGGTAGGAGATGCAAAAGGACTAATGGGGCTGATCATTATAGAGGCAGCTATCAGACTACCTTACATGTCACCTTACTGGACAAAAGTGTGTCCAGATATAAATACAGTTTGAGAGGATTTCATTATTAAGACTTCTGCTGACATGTAGACATGTGAAACATGTCTCTGAGGCCTTTCCACCCTGCCAAGAAAAATAAATTGGTCCTCACACATAACCTTCTTATCTACATTCCTGCCGTCATGTAGTCCATGTTTCTTATGAAGTGTGTATGATGACTCTGACCATACAGATGGCATTATTCTACACTTTCACTTAGAGACAGATGGATCTGTCAGTCTCTGTGTCACACAGAGATGTGCTCTGAAGTCCCACTGAGACCAACCACACTCTGAGACATAAAGAGACATTGGTATTACAAAGGCTCTGCAGCAGGATTCACTGTCAAAAAGCAAACAGAATTCTGCACTGTAGCGATAAAAAAGTGTAGCCATATTTTGACCTCAATAAACTTGAGTATATATTCTATCCAGTTGGTGAATCAAATTTAGATTAATCCAATTATATGTCCAAAGTGCTAATCACAGCAGAGGTTATCGCAGAAAACAGAAAAAAAATGTGCATGTATGTATATAGTCTCTAGTGTTTCCTATTTTTGTTCACATTTGGAACAACCTCCAGGTAACCCTGCTGCACAAAGTGTAGCCTATTGGCCTGCTCTCACTACAAACACAGGAGACAGCCAAGCTTCATTATCTTCTGCCACCTCAGATGAGCTGAACCCTCCCACCACCATCTCCACTACCACCAATGTAAAAAGTGTGGGGACCTGATTAGTGGCCCATGTTGGTGAGCTGAAATTGAGTGGAACCTACTGACGAGATTAAGACACACCTTCATGTTCTCCCTTTGTTCTTCTCTCTCTCACACACACACGCACACTGACACACACATGCACACACACACACACACGCACACATTCTCCATGAAGTCAAATTAAATGACTCAGTCCCTTGTTATTTTCTAACACTTACATTCCCCCTCTGACTTTAGGGAATAAACCAGAGGCCTGAGTGTGTCTGTTTGAATGTGAGTATTTACCAACAGCCTCCACATGAGTCATTTCCATACTCTCTCCCCTTTGTCTCACTATTCTTACTTGCAGTGTTTCAACTGTACTCCCATAATCCACATAAACCTCATGGTAGTACCGCGACAGAAGATTTTTTGCTCCACAGGCCTCAACATCTGAGCTCATGTTCTATTAAAAAGACAAATTGAAGTAATTTATTACCAGGCAGAAAATTAATTGGCAACATTTTGTAGATTTATCATCTTAGTTAGAAAAGAATATCCAGTCACAGCTTCTGAAATGTTTGCTGTTTTTATAGTCATCCATAGGAAGAAGAGTGGAACATTTTATGCACTAGGGAAAAGAATCATCAAATGGATTGTGTAATCGAACAACTATCGGTTGCACCTAAGAATTTCTCTATGATGGAATAATATTACCTGACATCAGGTTTCTTTTGTGCTTACTGCAGTGTGTTATTATAAGATTATAAGATTTGTATACCAGATTCATGCAGGCTACTTTTTATTTCTTTTTAAAAAGATTTAATTCTCTGCAGCCTCTCCTCTGAGTGCTTTACTACGCCTCCATATTGTACGTTGTAGAAAACCCAGTATTGCTGTTTCCTCTGCTTGACTGGATAAGGTCAGCACTTTTGTTAGCACATATCACTAATTAGGGGACGGGTGAGTTGTACGAATACGGATAGAACCAAAATAATGGCAGAAAGGCTGAATGAAAACATAACTTTGTTGCTAAATGTGCCTGGTGCCAGTACCAATGTTAAATTTCTTGTCATGTCTCTTGTGTTTTTCCAAGACATTTGCTGATTTTGCAATGACAACAATATCCTGATTTTGACAACAGGATAAAGTTTTACTCTCAGCCTGAACGTTGCAACATCCCTGAATTCAAGGAGAGGGGAGTCCTTAACACCGAAGCATTTTGGAAAACACCATGAATTCCCCTTCAGTCGTTGAATGAATTTGTATGGAGGTGAAATTGGACAAAGCTTCACTATGAACACTGAGAAAAACTGGCTAAGCCAACAAAATGAAGGCTTCAAATACACCATAGCAATAATCTGTGTGAAAGATTGTTGGACGCTGGTACTCTCTTTTTCAAAATAATATCTAATTTTGTAAATGTGGAACTTATTTTTGGCCTCAGTCAAGTAGTAATCTTTCATTCCAGCAAATGTGATAGTTCCATACACTTACGTAGATTATCAGCCATTTGCATAATAGCGTGTTCTTTAAACATGTAAAAATCAATTAATTTACATTTGATTGTTTTATTTTGAAGTTTTCTCCATACCAGCCATTATTTAACGTGGATTAGCATGTAAAAGATGCTGAGTAAATTAAAAAAGAACAGAAAGAGAGGATGAAAGAGCTGCAGAGACACAAAGGTCCAGCTGTGAGATGAACATGGAATGAACACTGGAAGAGTGAAGCGGATCTCATCTTGCAGGGGGAGAAACTTCCAGAGCGCGGCCTGGGTTATTACCATGTAAATTACACATACACAGATATGCATTCACTGGGATGTTGCACAAACACAAACTGCACCAACACGCATTCCTTTTACTGTGTTTGATTGGGTGTTTTTGAATGAAGATGGCTCCTGCCTGGTATTTTGATGGTTATCTATTGGATGGTAAAATTAAGTTAATTGCTTATTGGTATTTTAATTAAGTTTCTTTCTTACTGGGAGTTTGAGAGATTTTGGGAGCATTTATTGCTATTTTAATGAAGTATTATTTGGCTGAAGCCTCAGTGGGAGAGCAGCTGAAAAGGCATACACACAGCAGGTGGCCCCAAAAAACACATACACACAAAGATAAATTATACATACACAAATCATAGCAGCAGTTGTACTTAGACATCATGACATGTCACATTATCAACACATGTCCAAGCCAATATTCTGCATTTCCTGCACTACTACTATGAATAATGGGTGAGTCATTCTATATTTCTATTGTCTCAAACCAACATGGTATTTGTGTGTCTCTCAGTACTTTCTGACTCCCTGTTTCTGCCGGACTTTGGGGGGGGGTTACTGTCAGATGAAGGTTAATGCAAATGAAATTGTGACAACAGGACGATCTATTGCACATGGGACTGAGTCAAAATAACTGTTTATGTACGGTAAAGATGGAACGTGTGTGGAACATCATGTGGTTTTAGAATGTATCACTCAGGCAAAGAGGAAGAGGATATGTCAGGCTTTGTATACACACTTTCCCAGCCTCTGTTCCCAGGCTCTCTCCCCTCCCTATCCCTTCCTCTTTTGTAGGTGATTACCAGCGCAGTCTCACTGCAGCACGAGTAACTGGCATGAAAACTAATTCTAATTATTTGTGCTCCAAGACATAGATTTGGACGAAAAAATGAACTGCATAGAGGAATACAGTCTGAAATTATTATCTCCTTCACAGGGCTGAAAAGTCAGAGGTGTTCTGTGTTGGAGCTACGCACAAGGTTGTTGAGGAAGCTCAAGACCTATCCCAGCCAGTAATCTTTGGTTTTCTTTAAATCCCTGTTTGGTAGGGTTTATGGAAGTAAAACTATGTGCTTGTGGTTAAGTATGAAAAATGACTTTGACAAGGTCAGGAATTAATCTCATTTTGCATTAAAACAGACACTATAATAACACATCTGATTTGAAAATAGTTTTACTTGATAACTGGGTGACTACCTACCTTCAGAAAACCACACAAACAATGTTGGACATACATACATGCCGTTCCACTGAATTACAATGCTTTGAAAGTCACGCTGGGTTGCACAGAAATGACAGAATTTGTGTCCAAATTTGGTTCCAGCTAATCCTGATCTTCAGTCACCTGCTGTTGCAAGGACTAGCCTCTTATGGATTTACGAGAGTCATGAGTCATGTTCATGACAAGTAACGTGTTCCTGTATTTGCTCATGTATACTTAGTTGCTTATCCTTGTCTTTGTGAGATCCTTCAGACCCTCCTTCCACCTACGCCCACGTCTATATCGTTAGACCAAAGGAAAACCACTAGCCAGGATAAAACTCGAGACCTGAATTCTGAGATGAGAGATAAGACACTCAGAAATCTTAAACCAGGCTGGCTCCAACTCTTGCTCATTACCTATGTACTATGCTTACTATTTCCCTTGACACTTGGATTCAATGTTTGTGTTCACCTGGGTTCTTCTTAAAGTCTGAAGGGAGGTGATTATGGAGGCCAATCTCTGTAGTAAGTGATAAGAAAATATGTAAAGGCAGTGAAAAAAACTGGGAGATGATATGCAGCAAAGTGTCTTGGGCCAGGACTTAAACCTAAAAAATAAAGTATATTTTGGCATAGAAATTTGAAAATATTTAAATATTGAGTTTAAAAACTCAACACTGAGACAGTTAAGACATTGAAAGAATTGACTTTATTTCCTTTTTTAAAATCTCATTTTGATTTCATACCTCATAGTCCAGACATTTTTTTGCCCTTAAGATTAAAGCAACAATTTAGATTTGAAGATGTTATACATATTTAATAAGTTAGTTGAATTTTTGTAAATCTTACTGAGCTACAAGGGACGTGTTTGTTTTAATAATGATGATAATAATGATATCAATATTACAGGGAATGCTTTTTCTTCTGTTTTTTTTTCAACCATTAACAGCCTTAGTGATTGTTGTTCGTTTCCATGGTTGCAAACAAGAGCTTCCATCAATAATTCAAATGACTTTCGACGGTGTAAATTCACTCAAATTCAACATCTCATTACGCTGAGGCACAAAGACAAGGGAGTCTTCAGCCTAACCATGGCAGAGCTGGTGATCAGATTCTGTCTGACAGACTGTTAGGAAACATGTCTGCAGCTGCTAGTTTGTATCAAGTGTTGTTCCAGCAGCTGCAGCATTGTGATTTAAGGTGGCATGTTTAGTTTCAACATACTAAGCAGCTCTCATGACTATAAGGAAGGGGACTAGAATAAATCCATTTTGAATATTACTGTCTCGGCATCAGCCTGCACTCTGCATGGATGAGCAGGCAGTAAACTCACAGATCAGTTAGGTTTAGGAAAAAGTTGAATTTGACAGTTTATGGAGTCTAAGCTAGGAATACCACTGGTTAATCTGCAACATTTGCTGCTGTATAAATTCTTGAGTAAACAGTAGTGAAATCTTGTATGCATCCTCATCTTTTTTTTAAAGCATTATGATTACAGGATGATTTAAATGTTCCCCATTAGCCCGGATTATTTAATTCATTATTCTGAATTGTGCTTTGTAATTAGCTAAACTATCAGCATATTTCTGTGGCAGTCAGTGACATTTAGCAGAATGGAACAAATCAGAGAACATTTATCAATTTAGGATACACTTCCGTCCAAAGCTTACAACTGAGAAACATATTGCTTGCAGGCAATACTGGGTTCATTACCTTGCCCAGGGACACTTTGACACTTGGGCTGGGGAAACCAGGGGTGGAAGTAATGACGCTCTGGTTGGTTGACAAACACGCTTTCTCCTGAGCCACAGCCATGTCATGCATTGTATGCCCTGATAATGACAGAGACGCTGCATGAAACTGTTATGATAGAAAGACAGAATGTCAAATTCAACAGGCATTTGGGTCAAAACCAAACCTTGAGCACTTTGCAGCAGAGGTGTTCTTGTAAGCAAACACGTGACAATTCTAGATACAATTCTCTTTGTCTAATGGTTAGTTGGCCTTGTTGTCAGATAACCTTTAAGTATTAGATTTATGAGAATAAATCAAGACAGCCATGACAACAGATTATTGAATGTCTCAGAATATAAGAACCTTTAAGAAAAGTAAAGTACTGTCATAGTACAAAACTAAATACTAAATATGCAGTCAGGAATTTACAGTAAGTTAATTTGTGCAATATTGAAGCATCGTTTCAAAATCCTGTGGGAAATCATTTTTCTTTCTGAACAAAACAATCAGGATTTACCTGCTCAAGAGAAACTGAGAGGCATATAATTATCAAAAAGGTGACCTCTGTTTTTTTTTTTTAGCTAATTAGCTCAAACACTTTGGAATCAATTTCTTGTTCCACTAATCCTTAAAAATAGTGTTCCTGAAACTTTTGGTGGAAACATCTTGAGCAGTATATTTATGTATCATTTTTCTAGGTGTGTCTGAATGCAACCACTCTGATGGCTGACGGGATTATCATGGATTAATCATTTTACTAATAGCGCTGCCTCATCATTCATCAGATCACATCACTGAGACAAGTTATCTTGAGTTTCGGATGATAACACTAGGAAAAAGTCTGAAGAAAAAAGGATGGGAAGTGTTTCAAAGTTGAAATTTTCCCTTATAGTTTACTTAGCCTCTGAGCTGAGCTGAGGGTGACCAGTCACCTGAAGGCACAAAAGAGGTTGAATATATATTCAAAGCCATGCTTAAAACTTAAAACATCCAGTGTATCGACTGTATGAAGTTTTGATTTTAGCTTGAGATAATTTAAAGAAATAAAACAAAACTTTTCCTTTCATGAGATTGAAATTTGGAGTGAGTCAAACCAAGACTGTAATGATATATTGGCTTGTGTCTGCTGATTTCTATTTTTGTAATTTTAAAAATCAAATTGTTTAAAAAAAAAAATCACTACCACCTTAAGAAGAAAGGTCTAAACACGTGTAACTGATTATAGACTAAGCCCTCAAACGGCATCTGAACCCTCAAATAACCCAGTAAAACTCAATTAAACCAGCCATTTTTCTCTCTATTGCCTCAAGGCTTGTGGGCAGTGGGATGGGATAAATTGGGGTTTTGCACACATACACACAGATGCACACACACAAGGCTGAGAGCTGTGAGAATATTTTCTTGAGGCCTCAAGGTGTCAAGAGATCCATCAAACCACCAACAACTAATTATTACCTTCCTTTCCTTTCTCACCATTTCTACATGTGCATGTGTTTGTGCACGTGTAACTGGGTGTGTGCGCGCGCGCGTGTAACTGTGTGTGTGTGTCGGCCCCTAGGGGCCATTGGTGTACATAATGGCTTTTTGAAAAGATTGTCAGTTTAAAAAGACATTTGATTGACACCTCCTGATGTCTCAGTCCAATTAGAGAGAAAGAGAGAGAGCGAGAGAGGGGTCCTTTGTGTGTGTGTGTGATCAGTCTGGGACACTGAGGTAAAAAAATGTGTGAGTACAAAGCTGATGAATTACTTAACTCTGATGGTCAATGAATCATTTGAACAATTTACAGAGTAAAAAATAGAAAAAAGTAAAATAAAAACTCACTGTCATGTGATTGTTTTATATGACTGTTATTTTTTTGCTGTATGTAACAGATGCAAGTCTTTTTAAACTGAATATAAATAGCATGTGACACACACACGCAGATACATTTAGTCTAGAAATGTAACCAGAGAGTTATTGTGCTGTACACTTCACAGCTCTGTTTTTAGACTTTTATTTCATCAGGAAAAATATTTGGAACAATGCTAGGTTTCCAGCTAATTTGAGCCCAAACTGCTATGATTTCCATTAAATCTAACCGTGCCACAGCTTCTGTCAGAAGAACTTTGTGTTGTGCAGCTTTACATAATATGATTACAAATTTTAAAATATACTTATCTATTAAATTGTTGTAGATTATCAGAGATTGCCCCATACTTTCCTTTTACTTTGCAGTGAAAAAGAGGAAAAGCTTATTTCTAAAGTACAACACCTTTTTAAGAAAGGTGAGTTGGAACTAAAAGAAAAATTTTGTCTTACTTATTTCTATTCTTTTTTTTTTAAATTAAAGTGTGGAAAATAATATATTTTGTTCAAAATATTGTGAATCTGACAGAAGTCCTACGCTGAAATAAAGAAAAAGAATACAGTATTTTTTCTATGAATATGTGAATAAAGGTATGAAGCTGACTAATGAAATTTAAACTTCAGAAACATAAAAATTTGGATAATAATCAAAAGAAAAACAAAATGTAAAAATACATATTAATCTTTATATGAACTGAAGGAAAGAGAATAGATTAAATAATTCTAAAGAATAGTTTATAACAGAAATTCACTGTGACAATTAGTTAAAAAGAGAATATGTGACAAAAGATATAAATATAAATATATGTACAAAAGGAAAATAAAGAAAAGATTTGAAAACTGGATTTAAACTTTTCAAGATAACAAAAACTATTAGATTTTAAGAATACTTTTAAACACAAAATAGAAAGTAATATATAATAGAATTTAAAATGGACTTTTTTATTGCTTTAATTGTTACATAAGAAAATAAATATATATATATTCAATATACACTAAATATATTAAAATATGACAGCAAGTAAATTATAAACAGAAAAAAAATGTTGTTGCTTATTTGGTCTGTTTAAAACTAAAGTGTCATTGATTTTTTTTCCTGTGTTGGCTTTTTGGGAGATTCATGTTTGTTTACATATTTGCGTTCATATTCATGCACATATATATGTTCACCTGTATTTTAGTGGCTGTTACTGGGGGAATTGAACTCTAAGGAGATATAAAGAAAAGAATAGTTTGAATAAGATTCTAACAACAATTCTTGCTTTATTCGGTTTATTTGTCTCTCCATATCCAGATTTCATATATTCTTTTTTAAGGTTTACAATTAACACACAAACAGACATATACAGACACACACTCACTCAGGCCTCTTGGGGTCCTCTATTCAGTCTGAGTAACAAAGCCCAGGACCTAAACCCAGCATGTCTGAAAAAACACTCTGAGTGTGTTTTGTAAGTGTGTGAGTGTGTTGTAATAGAGAGTGAGTGGGTGTGTGACTATGTGTGTGCTGTATTTGTGTGTATGTTGCACTAACAAGGTCCAGGCCTCAGCGTGATGACGATCTTAACGAGCTGTCTGTCGCTCTTCAGCTCTCAGCTCAGACCTCTGTGCCATTAATGATTGCGTGTGTGTGAGTGTGCGCGCCATTGGTATAAATGAAATAATGCCTCAGTGGGAGAGAAAAAACATTTAGTCTCTTTTGGCGCCACAATGTCAAGATTTCAATGGCTGCTGTCTTCTATGAGAGTGTGTGTTTCAGTGTGTGAGTGTTTGCCCAAAATCCCATAATTTATGTACTTCACAAGGTTAATGTTTAGAATTACAGAACTTTCACTCCCATTTCGAGTATTTCTAGAGCTATTTTGAAAATTATTTTAAGTAAGCATTGCAAACAGACTTGAGTGCAGTCCTCCAAAAAGCTAACACTGCATAACCCTTTGAAATGATGCTAGACATAGGTCATATGACAATTGATTGAGAGTTAGTTGAACCGTAAGGGGGACAATCACAACAGCTTAATTACAGAGAGGACGAAGTGTGAAAAAAACTAATAATGAAGAAGCACAGGTGAAAGGCACATCCTAATAAAGATTTTCAGCGTAGCTCGAAAACCTTTATTATTTTATTTTCAATTCTTAGTTCACTCCACAAAGTACTTTTTTGTCCATTCTTGTGTTTCAAATACATGGGCCAAACGTGGCCATCAAACAGGTCAAGGGGTTCAGGCACTAGGTAGTTCCTCGAGCACCTCCTCTTTTTGCATTCTTCATAGGGGATGGAAATAAAGTGGCATTGGAGAGTCTTTTTCTTACCAATAATTTAAATCTTTAAATACTTATTAGACTTACAGGGACTATAAACTGAAGAAGAAAATGTCTGTCTGAAAACTATGAAAAATTGTAAATAGATAGGATTCTTTGACACTTGTATTTTCATTTCTTGACATTTCTACCGCATTTCATTTCAGGTTTGCACTTAGCGGGGGACAAAGGCAAGCAAAAGCTGCCTGTGACTGCCCCCGCCATAAGGATCAGATTCAGTGGCAGACAAACATCAATCCAACAGTTATACAGGGTTACAAATTAGTTGCATGATTTTTATAGTTTAGGTTGTCTACAGCTGACTACCTTACAGAAAAACACTGAACAAACTTCCGATATACTCCTTTTTGTCACGATCATGCTTGGCTGTGTTGTTGCTTTGGTTTCTGAGTTGTAGGTCGGCTGGGCAGGTTTCCTGGGAGCCCTGAGCGGAGTCTGGATTGCTCCTACTTCTCATCTGCCCTCATCAGGACACCTTTATAGGAGCTGCAGGAGAAGCCAGTCTTCGCCAGATAGTCTCACAATCTTTGTAGTAATAGGGTCGACTCCAGCGTTTCCTCATTGCGAGTTTTTCCAAGTTCTTACCTTGCCTTTGCTTCACTAATGCTCGTCTCCTTCGTCAATTCTCTGTCTTCTGGTTTCCTCATGCCTGTATTGCCATCCATGGTTGGATCCTTTCATCAACCTGTTCCACTTACCTGCCTGCTTGTCCCACCACCAACTTGGAACCTTGAACCACAGCCAGCACCCTCACGTCCACCTTGGATTCTCTCTGGAAAATAAGTGATGACAAATCAACCACTTTGGACAATACACCAACCTGGAAAATCCCTCTAACCTTCTCCCCCCTCCCTCAGAGTTCCACGTCTTCCTGGATTCAGCGACCCTCCACTTATTGATAATTCTTATCACTTCGATTCTCCTCGAGTTCTGTGTCTGAAGAATGGACTCAGCAGACACATTTTGGTCAGCCCTTTCCAACCAGGGAGTTATGCTCTGAGAACACAAGAAGGCTCTGCGATTATTGAACGAGCAATAAGGTTCAAATAACCAACATCTCAACCAAGTATGTGACCTGTTAAAAGATATTCACAAACGTTTGTCTGATTCCTCTCCAAGCATGTCTCCAGTCAACCCACCTACTCCGATTTCAACCAGCCATGGAGATACACTGGAGCCTGTTTTCTAAGACGCCCCCTTTCCCACCCTGGACCATTTTCCTGGCGATATCAGCAAATGCGGATGTTTCCCGCTCCAGTGTTTGCTAGCTTTTGCTCATTCCCCACGTTCTTTTTCCACAGACTCTGCCAAGATCTCACTCATCATAGCCCTACTGAAGTGGAGAGCACTTGACTGCGCACTGGCTTTCTTCCAAACAACACTCTATAGACTCTTATTCCTTTTCTGCCTTTCAGGAGGAGTTTAGAAGGACCTTTGATCACCACTTTTTGAGGCTAATGCAGCCGAAAGACTATTGAACTTAAAACAAGGCAGCCAGTCAGTTGCCGAGTTCATCGTCGAATTCCTCATATTAGCAGCAGAAACAGGATGGTTGACTAACACTCTCTTGGGAGTTCTTCTAAATCAGGGATGTCCAAAGTCGGTTCTGGAGAGCCGCTGTGATGCAGGTTTTAGATGTTTCCCTGTTTCAACACACCTGATTCAGATGAAATGGATCCCTTCAAAACTTTATTGAGTTCTGCACAAGCCTGCTCATGATGCATTGATCTGAATCAGGTGTGCTGAAGCAGGGAAACATCTAAAACCTGCAGGACAGGGGCCCTCGAGGACCGGATGTGGACATCCCTGTTCTAAATGCACAATGATCAGATGAAAAATAACTTTGAGGGAAGAGCCATCCTCTTTTGAGGACCTAGTCTCACTTGACATTTGTATCCATAGCCGGCTAGCTGAGTGGAGAAGGAAGAGGAACTCTTGCTGTCAACAGTGGCCGTCGCTCAACCTACCCATCTCCCCTCTTTCCCCTGGACCTACCATGCCTGACGCTTCTCCAACTGGAGATTCCCATGCAGGTGGGTTGGACCAGACTCACTTCCAAAGAAAGTCTTCGTCACTTGAGAGCAAACGAGTGCATCTATTGCAGCGCTAACAGTCATTTTATTGCTGCTCGCCCTGTTCAACCAAAAGACAGAGCCCACCCATAGAGGCAGGAGTACTGGTGGGTGGTACTGTCAAAGGAAATCCTCTACGCCTCACATAACCTGTAACCATTCAGAACCTCCTGGATCCCACCTTAGCCTCTCCGCTCCATCTTCCTCTCGAGCTTCTACCGTCTCCTATCACGGTATCGGCACTAGAGGTAAATTCACTGACATCACTCACAAAACAGCACCCATCACAGTTTTAGTTTCTTGTAATCACTGTGAAACTTTTTTGCTTTCTCTCATTCCATTTTCTAATGTTCCTATAATCCTATAATTCCTATAAAGCTTGCGTTACATAACCCTCATATCCACTGGTCGCCTGACACAACAGGAGTTCCCCCGGGAGATCAGTCATTGGTTCCCACTGAGTATCATGACCGTGGCACAGTCTTTAGTAAAGATAAGGCTCTGTCCTTACCTCCTCATCGACCTTAGGACTGCACCATTGACATTTGCCAGGATCATCCCTGCCGTCAAGAAGGCTGTACCACCTGTTGTGCCCTGAAAGCAGTCCATGGAGCACTACATTCGAGACTCTCTGGTAGCTGGAATCATTAGGCCATCGTCTTCACCAGTTAGAACCAGATTTTTTTTCGTTCAAAAGAAAGATAAAACCCTGCGATCTTGCATTGATTATCGGGGTCTAAATCAAATCAAATAACTGTGGGTAATAGATGTCCCATGCCGTTTATTCCCTTCCCTTTTGAACCCATTCAGGGCGCAACCATCTTCTCCAAACTCAATCTCTGCAATGCTTATCATCAGGTACGATTTTTGGGAAGGGGACGAGTAGAAGACAGTCTTTAATACACCCCTGGGACACTTTGAATGTCTACTTATGCTCTTCGGTTTCACAAATGCCCCTGCAGTATTCCAAGCTTTAATCAATGATGTTTTGAGACACTATTTGAATCCATTTGTGTTTGTGTGCCTCAATAACATTTTGGTTTTCTCTAAATCCCACAAACTACATGTCCGCTGGGTTCTACAAAGGTTTTTGGAGAGCCACCTTTTTGGGCACTGGTCCTCCAGACCGCTGTTTTGTTCCCGCTACTGCCCACTTCGCTGTTATCCACTGGGCCCATACTGCCAAGTTTGCATGCCACTATCACTCTCCTCCAACACTATTTTTGGAGGCTGTCCCTCGAGACTGACACTAGAGAATATGTTACCGCTTGCTCTACTTGTGCTAGGACTATGAGCATCAACTGCCTGCCGTCTGGTCTATTACACCCACTGGAGGTCCATGGTCAGGCTTGGTCGCACATCTCGCTGGATTTTGTTACCGGACTACCTCCCTCACAAGGTAAAATCACCATTCTCACCCATTATAGATCGTTTTTTCTAAGGCTTCTCATTTCATTCCCCTTGAAAAGCTTCTTTCATCCTCTGAAACTGTTGACTTGTTGATTAATTATGTTTTCCGTCTCCATGGCATCCCATCCGATGGTGGTGTCTGACTGGGGGCCCCAGTTTGTCTCACAGGTTTGGCAAACCTTTTGTACTGCTCTGGGAGCAAAGGTTTCTTTAAGTTCGGGTTACCACCCCCAGTCAAACTGGGAAAACGGAGCAGCTTAACCAGCAACTAGAGGCCGCCCTCCGCTGTATTTTCTCTAACAATCCTTCGTCTGGGAGTCAGTCGACACTTACCCTGGATAGAGTATGCTCACAATACCCTCACATCCTCCTCCACAGGATTATCACCATTTGAGGCCACTCTTGGATATCAACCACCGTTGTTCCCTGAAGAGGAGAGGGATTTGGAGGTTCCCTCTATTTAACACCATGTCCAGTGTGCCCAGCATGTGTGGGATACTCTACTATGCACTACAGCACAGAACCGCCATCTGGCGGATCGGCACATTCCTGTTCCTGCCCCTCAGTACTCTCCTGGTCAATGGGTGTGGTTGTCCAGCAGGGACATTCCTTTGAAATCCACCTCTAAAAAAACTGGCTCCTGAATACATAGGTCCCTTCGACATTGACTCTGTCATTTATCCTGTCCGCCTAAAGCTTCCAGCCTCCAAGCACATCCATCCCACTTTTCATGTATTACTAATCAAACCTCTGTCTTCCAGCCCATTGTGCCCTCCAGCTGATCCCCTGCGACCCACCCGAGTTGTGGATGGTCGTGTGCCGCATATTGGACGGCCGTCGTCAGAGTCACGTCTAGCATTACTTAATGGACTGACTTTAGAAAATATTGATATATTTCAGTCCAAATTAAAGTTGACTAATCAAATGAAATCACATGATGATTTGTCCAATATATCTATGTTCTAAGTGACTGTATCATCAGTATTGTTGGCATGGTTACTTGCAGGTTGATATAGATGGGGGGGGGGGTCTGACCTATAATAACAGAATTTGTAGAATTTGTGTATCAGGCTTTAAGAAGTGACAGGTAAGATTTCAATTAAATTCAGTTTAATTTAAATAGCGCCAAATTACAAAAAAATGTCATCTCAAGGTACTTAAATAATATAGTCCAATTCAAGCCAATTGGAGTTTAATTTGTTGTAATCATAATCCAATGAAGTCCAATGAAATCCAATGAATTCATTTCAAAATAATCCAATCAATTCATATAGAGCCAATTTAAAAACAATATCCTAGCTAAGGAAACCAATGGATTTCCCCGAAATTTCTCTTCAGTCCAGTCTCCCGTCCTGAGCATGCCTGAGACGACTGTGGAAACGAACGACTCCCTTTTAAGTGCCCGTCCACACGAGAAGAGAACGTTTTTGTCGAATCCGCATAAATACTTTAGGTGGATCGGGCTTTTTCGAGGTGTGAAACCGGTATTTTTTGAAAACGGGTCGCAGAGTGGCAAAATCCTAAAACGCCTGATTGCCTGGAGTTGTGTGGACACCGAATGTGAATTTTTTTGGAAATGATGACGTATAAGCCCCAGCCTCTCTAACCATTAACCTCAGCCACCGTTGCTAGGTTATATGTCATAACCATAGACATATAAAGAATAAAACTTTAACAAGTCCATTGTACTTGTATTTTTTCAAACTTTATAATGTCTATGGTCATAACAACAACAATGGTGGACTACAGGCTTGTACTACCTTTATACATAGACATTATAAAGATTTATATGTCTATGCCTTTATATGCAACCTCGTATTGGGTGAGGCTGCGTACTCGTGTGGACGGGCCCAAACAGGAAGAAACCTCTGGCAGAACTAGACTCAGGAAGGGTGGCCATCCACCTCGACCAGCTGGGGTTTGAGAAAACAGAAAAGAGGGGGAAAAAAAACACTGTAACACCATTCAAAGGATACCTGTTGGAACAGGGAAACACAAGTTAATAACCACAATAATGTCACATGTACATAATATAATTTGAGAAATTAAACAGGGGGAAAAAAGAGCAAAGTGAGGAAAGGTGTGACAGATGAGGTGCCCCAGCAGTCTAAGCCTATAGCAGCTTAACTATGGGATGTTTCAGGATTACCTGAGCCATCCCTAACTATAAGCTTTATCAAAAAGGAAAGTTTGAAGCCTCGTCTTAAAAGTGGAAAGGGTGTCTGTTTGAAAGATGTGTTTGTCTCTGCTGCTTCTCTTTCAGACCATTTTCAATCGATGTTTACTGATAAAAGCTGCTTTGTTTTGACATTGTATGGAGGTATATTACTGGTTTTTATCAAAGGCATAGCTTGTATTTTAACAGGCTTCCTTGTTTTCATGCTCAGATATAGTTTTTCTCTCTCTCAAAACTCTGCCCTCACACTCAAAAAGCCCAACTTGTGTGAAAATATGTTCTGCTGCACGTCAAATCTCTGCATCTACTTTAAGACACACTCTAGTTTGTATAAGTATCCTGTGCCCCAGCATGAGCCCCTCTTCTTGCATTCAGACTCCTTCTGTGTGCTTATAAAACTTCTCTAGGACAGTAGCTTTTCACTTTCAGACTGCTGTGAAGCACCCCTGTAAAAAGTCTGCCAATGCAGCGCCTGATATGATGCTGATTCCTGCCTCCTTGTTTACTTCAGAGTGTTAATAACTTGTTAAATGAGTTCAACAGATCACTTATCACTGAGAAATGTATCTCAAATATGATTTGACTTCTTTTGTCTGCATGTCTTTGTTAGTATATTGAATTAAATGCAAAAAGAAACTAATACATGTACAATAAACTAATAATTGTTTAATGTAAACTGGCTTGTATATACAGTATATACATCTATATATACAGTATATTCATATGTATGTGTGTGTAATGCATATAAATGTGTGTGTTCATTAAATATATAAACATATATTTAGTCAGCTAAGAGCTGTGAGAAGGTGCATTGAAGAGGCTGCAGAGGAGCTACTTTGAAACTACTGATTGGGATGGGGAGGACATTAACAGCTTGACTGCCTGCATCACAGAATAAATCAAATTTTTTGAGGTGAACACCAAAACACCCCAGACTATCTGCTGTTTTCCAAATAAGCCATGTATCACCAGTGACCCGAAGGTACTTTTGAATTTTCAAAAAAGGAGGCCTTCAGGTCAGGAGATAGAGACAACCTGAGGAAGGTGCAGAACTGAAGGTAAAGCACAGGGAGTATAAAGACTCCTACGGGAAGAAGTTGGAGGCCAATGTGCAGAAGAACAATGCATGGGATGTGTGGACCAGAATGAAGGAGATCTCTAGGTGTAGGAGGAAAGAGATTCAACCATCAGGTAGTCTGGACAGAGCCAATGGTAAACTGTTTCTTTATCAGGTCTCTCTCCTGACTCTCCAACCTCCCTTCCAGCCCCCCATATATCACCACTGCCTCTACAGATTCTACCCATCGCTGACTTTGTCCTGTGGTCAGGGATGGGTGGTCACTGCCCCCACCCCATGGACCCTAAAAATGAAAGCCTCCTGTTTGACTGTGACTGCTGACCAGATGAGGAGACAACTGGAGAAACTACACCTGCAGTCCTGGATGGCATCGGCCTCTTAAGTCCTGTACCTGCCAATTGTCTGATGTTCTCCAGCATTTACTCAACCTGAGTCTGAGCCTGGAGAGGGTGTCAGTGCTGTGGAAAAAATCTTGCCTTTTTCCTGTCCCCAAAAAGATGACACCATTAGAACCAAATGAGTTTCGACCTGTTGCCCTCACATCTCATGTAATGAAGGTGTGATGAAGAGGTTGGTCTTAGTCCATCTGAAGACACAGATGAGATCAACACTTGGCCCTCTACAGCTTGCCATCTGCACAATTTTTCTAGCGACTCTGTGGTGTTTGGTGTATACATGGTGGATGGAAAGAGGAATACAGAGAGCTGGTGGACAGGTTGGTGGAGTTGTCAGGTAGAAATCACCTGCTGCTGAATGTGGACAAAACCGAAGAGATGGTCATTGACATCAGGCGGAAGAGGACAGCAGCTGCCCCTATGCAATCTGAGAAGGTCTGTCAAAACAGTGGAAGACTACAGATACCTGGCTGTACACATTGAGAGCAAACTGATCTGGAACACCTACAGTATGACTGTGTACAAGAAAGGGATGAACAGACTCTACTTACTGAGGAAGCTCAGATCCTTTAATGTGTGCAGCAGTGTGTTGTGGCAAGTGGAATGTTCTTTACTTTACTTAACCTGAGCGGCTCTCCCTGTCTCTAACTATAGCGGAGGTTGGAGCTGAGCTCAGGAGACTTCAGTCAGGGAGGGCTGCAGACAAACATGGAGTCTGTCCAAGGCTTCTGAGGGACTGCGCTGGTCAACTAGCGCTTCCTCTTCAGAGGCTTTTCAATATGAGCCTTCAGATGGAAAAAGTGCTGTGGAAAATTTCTTGTCTCATACTGGTTCCCAAATTAGGGCAACCAGTGGAGCTAAATGACTACAGACTGGTGGCTTTGACATCCCATATCATGAAGACCTTGGAGAGACTCCTTGTTTGTCGCATGAGATTGCAGGTTGCTGGAGATCTTGACCTCCTCCAGTTTGCCTACCAGAAAGAAATAGGAGTGGAAGACGTGATTCTGTACATGCTGCATCGGGCAAATGCTTATCTGGATGTGCCTGGTTTATATGTGACAATCATGTTCTTTGACTTCTCCAGTGCCTTCAGCCCCATACGGCCTCCCATACTGAAAGACAAGCTTTCTAGGTATGGGTGTGCCCCCCTCCCTGACATTGTGGATTATAGACTATCTGGCTGCCAGACCACAGTATGTCAGGATGGGGTGATGTGTTTCTGGAACACTGGAATGCAGTAATGGGGCTCCACAGTGTACTGTTTTGGCTCCTTTTCTTTTCACCCTGTTCAAGCCTGCAATTACCCAGGGGTGGTGCTGGATGATAAACTGGAGGGGTCTGCCAGCGCAGAAGCAGTGTACAGGAGGGGCCAAAACCGTCTCTTCTTCCTGAGACAGCTTGGGTCCTTCAGTGTCTGCAGTGACACGATGAGCATCTTTTATCACACTATGACTGAGAGTGCACTGTTCTATGCTGCTGTCTGCTGGGGGAGTTGCACTACAAACAAAAACTTTGGGCGCCTGGACAAACATGAAAAATGTCAGTTCTGTAATAGGCAGAAGGCTAGACCCTCTCAGTGCTGTGGTGGAGCAACGGATGAGGAGGAAATTATTTTCTGTTTTCGAGAACCATAAACATCCTCTCCACATCATCTTGGCAGGACATAGGAGCAGCTGCAGGGAGAGGCTCATCTCACTGAGCTGCAGGACTGATAGATTCAGGAGGTCCTTTGTCCCAACAGCCATAAGGCATTTTAACAGTGACTGCTGACATGTTTTTTTCAATTTCATTTATCAATTTATTATTTATAGATTGTGGATGACTACAAGTTTCTGGGTGTTCACCTCAACGATAAATTGTACTCGAACACCAACACCAATGTTCTGTTTAAGATGGGCCAAAGCAGATTCCATGTACTGAGAATGCTGAGGTCTTTTGGTGTGTGCAGTTTCTTGCTTGAACTTTTTTTACAACACAGTGGTTGTATCTGCACTGCTCTTTGCTGTGGTCTGCCGGTGCTGTGGAAGGGACAGAAAGAAACTGAACAAATTGATCAGGAGGGCCAGCTCCGTCATAGACTGTTCCCTGGACTCCATCTGTTTTTCCATTGATGAGAATCTTGATGACCCAGGTTACCCATAAGTTTTTGTCCAATGAACTTCCATTTTGTCTTAAGCTAAAACAGCCAGCTACAGTGGAAGAAAGTGCACGATCCTTCTTTGCTTTGTATAAACCATGCCAGCTGTAACAAGTTTGTTCAGGTCAAGGCGGTTAAAAGGGGATCACAAAGACTAATATGACAGATCCAGAGTTGCTCTAGAGCTGCCCTGATCCTTGCTTTGTTCACTCTCTTTAGACAAGCTGGGGTTTTTCTGGAAGTGATACATGCTGCCACATTTTCACAATGTGATATTTCCAGAAATCCATAGAGCGATATCCTGATGGTAACTCTGCTTGAGTCAAATCAGGTCAGTAGGTGTACCCAGTGTCCTAAGGAGGTATTGTCCGAGACCATCTTCGAATGTGGCAAAAATGATTGGATCTGAATGTGTCCTTAATCCATCTTGAGTGTGTTCACATCTGTATTTAGCACTGTCCAGTTGTGACTAGATCGGCAAGGATGCATGCTAATACCAAATGTAAAAATGGGCCCCAATACTTAAACGCCGAAAAAAAGCATACCCAAAGTGAATTGAAATCTAATTTTGAACCATAAGGAGTAGAGGCATGGGGTCTCTTTTGGAAGAGAACAATTTGAACTTCAAATTTGACTGTAATACAACAAAAAATGAGCATTTTCCACAGGTTTTTGTAAGGATAGGAGCAGGCATGTCAAAAGTGTGCCATTTGGAGACCCTTGGAAACCATGAGAAAAAAGGCTGCTATTCTTAAACGCTTCAACATACAGTCATGATCTTACTCTAATGAAAGGTTACACTTGGGACTGTCCTATCCCACAGAGTAACGGAAGCACAAACACATTGTTTCTATAAACAGAACTTTGTGCATACAATAAAGAAATGCCCAAAGAAATAGTATGGTCTAAAATCCAATTATTTTATATACAAAAATAAGTACATAGCAAACAACACTGCACACTATTTACAATTGGTATTAACATCATTTGCTGTTGGCAACATGCCAAATATTGTAGCAGTCTCGCCCTGGCACAAAGCATAGGGACACTTCACAGGAGCCTTGGCTGGCAATGTCTGCACTTCAAGCATCCAGCTGTGCAGTGTCCTGATATGTGCACAGATTTGTGATGACAAGCAAGAAATGACCCAGGTTCAGCTGGGGTGGTAGACCCCGCCTCTGCCAACTCCAAGGCTAAGGTCACCCTGAATGCTTTCTGGTGCAAAGCAACCTCTCCTCTGCTTCTGGTATGTTCTTTGTGCAAGATGAAGGCATTCCCAATAGCAGTGTTCATGAAGTGGTAGAAGAAATTCTACTTCTGTGTTTTGTGCGAGACCATGTAGTATCTTATCAGGCCATGAGCCTCCCCCACCCAGCCACCCGCCCACCCATGTACCGAAAAGGACAGTTGGAAGAACAAAAAAGAAAAACATATTAAAATATCTCAAAAATATATCAAATTATTACTTTTCTAAAGGAAGAAAATACTTGTGTATATAGTACATACTAGTTGTACTCCTTTACTGCTTGTGGAACTGGGATGTCCTTCAGGGTCCATTGCTCATCTACACCTTTACCAGTGCCCAGTAGGTTGGTGTTGACCAGCCGCATTTCCCTTCTTCTGATCATCATCAGCATCCTCTGCCCTACTGCTAGGCTGCAGGAACCGGCATATTAGGAGGAACTTTTTATATGACTGATTTTGGGAATGGAAGGCTGTATAGTTTTGTCCTTCTCCAGTAATCTCTACATGAACGGTATTTTACAAATCCAACATATATATGTATATATATATATATATACATATATATGTATATATATATACACACACACATATATATATATATACATACATATATATTGTGTTTGTGTTACAGAGATCAGCTATTATAGTTATTTTTGCACTTTTTTGTTATATTTTGTTTGCACTTGTATACTGACTTCTGTTGCCAGAACCTGTGGTCTATCACAAGTTAAGTCTTAAGAAACCTTTGCTTTGCCAAAGACCAAGTGTATAGGGGTGGTTTATTTTGCGTTGTTTTCTTTGGTAAGGATTACACCAGAGATTATTGTAAACAACTTCGAGTTGTACTTTATTCTTTCTTTTTCACATAAAGTGAACACCAATTATTCTGCTCAGAATAGAGACCCCAAAATAAGATTTCTGTGACCTGAGCCCATTTAGCCAGGCTTCACTATAAAGGAGAGTAAGTGAAACTAGAGAGTTTGAATCTGAAGGTATATCTCTCAAGGCCAACTCATCTATCAAAGCGTTTACTAAGGCATTCAGAAATACTCCCTATAAGGCTGTGTCGTTTCAGCAGGATACATCAGAATCATGCCAGAATCATGAAGTCCACCAAAAAGTCCATTACACTCCTTTCGCCTTTTCAAACAGTTAATAGTCGTTTAGTCACCTTCTCCCCATGGCCATGATGACCAAAAACTCTTTTAACTTCTGCAATAAACTCGTTGAAAGACAGATGTGTGTGTGAGCGTACTTAGTTCATTCGTCTCTGTGTGCCCTGTGATGGACTGGTGACCTGTACAGGGCGTACCCTGCTTTTTGCCCAGTGGCAGCTGAGACAGGCTCTATCAACCCTGAAACCCAGAGCTAGATTGAGCAGATATAGAAAACGGATGGGTGGATGTCCTTGGTGGATACTTTGTTTTAATAATACTCCCTTACCTCCTCATCTTTTTCCCATCTCTCACTCCTTCATTAATTCCTATCCTTTTGTTTTTTCCTTCTTTCCTTTGCTGTTATTGGCTGTTCCTCCCTTTTATTTCCTCTCTTTTCCTTTCTTTTCGGTTCCTTTCCTCTCAATTTAATCTAGCCCCCCCCCCCCCTTTGGTGTCTCCCTCTTGTCTGTTTTTTTTCTTTCACTCAAAGTTTGCGTGCCACTTTGGTGTGTTTTCATTGATGCCAAGACCTTGCTATCAAATATGACTGCCTCTACTTTAATTCACCCCCAGGATACCCCCCCCCCCCCCCCCCCCCCACACACACACACACACACTTACACAAGACTCCTTGCTTTTGCACATACTTGAATGAACAGACATATCCACACACACAAACACACGCACATAAATGAACATTTTCTTCTTCAAACACACAATACGCTTTATTTTATATCCACAGACACACTTTTATTGCTAGAAGAAGAACTATATTCAATCCTGACTCAGTTCAGTTTTATTTATATAATGCCAATTCACAATAAAAAATAATCTCAGGGTTTTTTAAAGATACAGTCCAAGTCATTCTAGTTCATGGTAACCCAATTACAACAAAATACAATCAGATTAATTAAAAATCTAAATTAGTCAAATTCATATACCTGCAATTCATAAGAAGTTACTAAGAAAGCAAATGGATTGCATAATTTCAATCCTCCCTCCTAAGCCTGCACAAGGTGACATTGGAAAGGAAAACTCCTTTTCAACAGGAAGAAACCTCCAGCAAAATCAGACTCAGGAAGGCCAAGAATGCCTCCTGAAAAAGACAAAAGAGAAACACAAGATGACAACCACAACACCATATACATGGACCGGGGCTGTGGCTATGGAGGAAGAGCAGTCGTTCAACTCCAGGCTTATCAAGATGGGCAAGACACTGAACCCCACATTGCAGAGTGATGCATTCATTAGTGTATGAATGTATGTGACAAAAAACAAACACTTTGTAACATATAACACTGCATAGACTAAGATGTGTTGTGTGTGACAACTAGAAAAAGCCATACATAGATTGATTCTTATACAATCCACCAGTCTCGGCCTGTAGCAGCATAACTACCATACTGACAGCTGATTCTAAAAGAGGGTGGTCCGGTAACTTAAGACTCGGCCTCTCATTTTACTTCTAGAAATTAGAGGAACCACAAGCAAACCTGCAGTCTGAGAGCAAAGTGCTCTGTTGGGAAAATAATAAACTATGAGGTCCTTAAGATACAATGGGGTTTGATCATAAGGAGGTTTTTATGTAAGGAGAACGATTTCTATTTGACATGAATTTAAACCAGGACAGCTGCAATGGGACAAAGAGTCTCTGTTCATGGGCGACCTGCTCAACCCAGTGAGCTATATGGAATGGACCATACCTCTTCAAGGTAGAGAGGGTTTCTGCTTTCCGGACGTATACTGGCAACTGGTTCCACAAGAGAAGAGCTTGATAACTGAAGGCTCTGCCTCCCATTCTACTTTTAGAAAATCTAGGAACCACAAGTAAACCTGCAGTCTGAGAATGAAGTGCTCTGTTTGGAAATATTTCTTACATAATGACATCATCAAGGTATGGTGGAGCTTGGTCATTAAGAACTTTATATGTAAGAAAAGGAATTTTAGATTCTATTCTGAATTTAACAGGGAGTCAATGAAGAGAAATCAAAACTGGAGAAATGTGATCTCCACTGCTAGTTCTCATCAGAACTCTGGCTGCAGCATTTTGGATCAGCTGGAGGCTTTTCAGAGAATATGTGGGACAGCCCAATAATAAAGAATTACAGTAGTCCAATATTGAAGTAACAAATGCATGGACTAGTTTCTCTGCATCACCCTGAGACAGGCTGTTCCTAATTTTGGAAATACTATGAAGGTAAAAGGAATGCAGTCCTGGAAACTCGTTTTATATGTGTTAATCTATCAAAGGATAGAGTCTGGTCAAAAATAAATGATGCACTCTGAATCCTGACTGAAACTGTATGGAGACTCATAGGCAGGAAAAAGGTCAGTTTATTGTGGACAGAAAGTCTTTTCCGGGATGATTGGAGGTGTGGAGAGTCAGGCGTGTAGATCAGGTAGCAAAGGCAGGACGGCAGCAGACCCACAGGTGAACTGATGCACAAAAACTAAGAATGGTAAATGGACTTGTACTTGTACTTGTACAGCACTTTTCTAGTCTAGCTGACCACTCAAAGCGCTTCACTACATGCCGCATTCACCCCACTCACACACACCCATACAGCACGTCTTAAGATTCATAACTACGTGCTTTTCTAATCATTCATACACACATTTATACCCCCAATGATACACTGGGGGGGCAACGTGGGGTTCAGTGTCTTGCCCAAGGACGCTTCGACATGTAGCCCGGGGAAGCCAGAGTCAAACCACCGACCTTCCGATTGGTGGGTGACTTCTCTTCCTCCTGAGCTACAGCCGCCCAGAATCCCAGGGGCAAAAATATCAGGCAAAAACAGAGGAGGGTTAGATGAGCCAAGCTTTACCACATAGAACGCGGAACTCTCTGGCGATGTATTTACATCTCTTACAAAAAGGGATATTTGGGTTTCGGGTGAAATTTATGGAAAATGTAAAAAGTTCATGCAACAGTGATATTATATCATGAGAGTTTATATACATTTAATTAGAAGCATGCACTGGTAATTTCCACATCTGAAACAATTAACTGAAACAAAAGCCAACAACAGTGGTGGGTATACCACAACAAGAAATGTCAATGTCTCAATAACTTGCCCTTGAGCATCAATTACAGCTTGACAACGACGTCTCTTACTATTTACAAGTCACTTATTGTCTGCTGAGGCATGGCATCCCACTCTTCTTGAAAAGCAGCCCTCAGGTCATTGAGGTTCTGAGCCTCTCCACGGTGACTCAGCTGATCCTGTAGGTTTTCTATGGGATTCAGGTCTGGAGAAAGTGCTGGCCACTTCATCTGAGTTACCCCAGTTTCCAGCAGCCGTTCCCTAACGATGTGACCTCGATGAGCTGGAGCATGGTTGTCCATGAAGAAATTAGGCCTGTGTTCATGCAAGGGCACAATGACTGGATTAATGATGCTATTCAGGTAGTATGGGCTTGTCACTGTACTATTCTCAAAGTGTAGGGCAGGTCTGTACTGACGAGACACACCTGCCCACACTGTAACACCACCACCACCAAAGGCTCGTCTGGTGACAACAGTGGCTGATGCATAGCGCTCTCCTTGATGTCACCAACATCGTTGGCGGCCATCATTTCTGCTCAACGTAAATCGATTTTCATCAGAGTACGGCACTGAGTCCCATTGGTCCCACTGAGTGTAAATGCTCCCTGGCCCATGAAAAACGATGACATCTGTGCCAGGTGGTGAGGTCAGGTACCCTTGCAGGTCATCTTACACGCAGACCACGCTGATGTAAACATTTCGAATGGTCAAACGTGACACTTAGGTGCCTCTCACCTCCCTTAAATGTGTCTGGAGTTGAGTGGCATTCATCATTCGGTTCTGCAGGGCATTGTTCACAATGAAGCTGTCATCAGTGTGGGATGTGGCCAAAGGATGTCCAGTTTTATGCCTTTCTGTGACTCTCCCAGTCGCTCTCTATCTCTGTTGCAACCTGCTGATGATGACTGTGACAAGCTCAGTGGCCACATCTGTCTGAGAACATCCTATTTGAAGCCTCGCAGTGGTGAGGTGCTGTTGATCAGTTGTTAGGTGTCGTCTTGGTCTCATGATGTCAAAATGTGAACAGCATGATGGGGAGGGCTATTTAAATACCAATTCTAATTGAACCAGGAAATTTATAGGTTAATTCATGGATCAAACACCTGTTGCCATTAAGCTCCTTGTTAGAAAAGAGCAACTTGTGTAAAAAGTACTGAAACAGTATTCAAAAGTTTACAGAAGGTCACCTATAAAGGTTATAATGCATTTTAGGTTCATCCTGAAATTTCACCTGAATAGCCTTAACTTTTTGTGAGTAGTGTATGTGAAGGCTAGGTAAATATACACAGCCGGTAATCAGGAGCAGATGGAGAACTGGTGCGTGAGGGCTGCTGCGCTGCATCCTGCCTCTTGCCTCTTGCCTGTTGCCCATATATATAACTTCACTACTTTCTTAAAAATCCGATTTAAAGACATATCTGTTTTCCCTGGCATTTGACACATCATTAGTTTTTGCTTTGTACCTTTTATGTGTGATGTTGTGTTTGCTCTATGTGTTTTGTGTCTATTGTGTCTTTTCTTTCTTTTTTCTTTTTAAATTATTTTTGAGTACTGCATTTTGGTTAACTATTGTTTTTAAATGTGCTTTATGAATAAATAGGATTGGAAAAATACAATGTATAGTATTTTTTGTATTGCCTTAAACACTTGATAAACTGATATTAGAAATCATAAAATATATCAAAGCTAGAATAAATCATTTTATTGGATTTTTCTCATACAGTCTTAAATTCTTATCTTAAATTCTAATCTTAAATTAGATTATGAAGGCATTAGCACTTTAGCACTTAAAATAAAGAGGTAGGTTAGTTTAGTTTCAAACAAATTTCTATGGTATTTTATAATAATTTTGTTACAGAGAGATTAACATTTGTTTTTATGCTCTTCCTGTTATTATCACAAAAACAAAAGTAAAGGGTATGTATAACATGTATGCATTTTTCTTCCCTTTCTTTTATGTGGTTATTTTAGTTGTAGGATAATCACACATAATCACACATAGCCACACACAGAAGAGTATGCAGACTCTGCCACTGTCTCTTTTTAATCTCCAGACACATACAGGATAAACAGTGTTATTTATGTAAGTGTGCACACACACACACAAAGTCAGACAGTGTGTTTAGCCCTCAGTGTCACAGGCTGTGAATTTAATATTGATTCCATAAAGTAGTTTCAGTGTAACATGTCACAGCATGTTAACATCAGAGCAGCAAGTTGGACAGAGAGGAGAGCAGTAAGCACGCAACACTGTGGGAAATATGGAGGGGGAGAGCTGTGGTGGCAAGAAGGAGGACATAGGTTTAAGGAGGTGGATGATAGAAAGAAATGCGAAAAAGAACTGAGTTAAAAGAAAAAAGAAAGAGAGAAGATGGATGAAATGGAGGAAGACTGTGTATGCATATGTGTGTGCATGTAAATGTGTGAGTAACAGCACAGCCCTCTAAAAACACAGTGATCCCTTAGGCTATCTGTAAATTTGTCTGTATGTTTGTTCAAAAGAAAAAACATACACACACATACACACAAAAATGTGGTTTTCCTTACTTTTGAGGACATGGCACTGGCTATCATAACAGACTCTAGCCTAAAAATGTTCAACTGCCTATTCTAAAACTAATTCCTTATTCTAAAATTCCCCATTGCAGAACCACTTTATGACCGTGAAAGTAAACTCACACAATAAGAAAAATACAAGTAAAAGAACAGAAAGTGCATTGAAGACTATCCAACAGTGTCTGGCCCCTCTAAAAGGTTTAAGTCAGTAACTGAGAGAAAGATTAACACACCGTCACATGATGCTGACTCAGTGTGTGTGTCTGTGTGTGCAAGTGAGCTCTCCCATTGTGTGAGCCAGATATTTCATCTGGCCCAATTTTAGACATGACATAAAGAACAATACTTTCATGTTCGCGGTACATCACTCAAAAAGTTCAGGATCAACTGGCAGATCCTGATTATGCTCATCTGTACTTTAAATATTTTTTATTGCTTTTTGAGATTAAGTTGAGTGTAGTGGTAATCAACTATACGGTCTGGTAATGGGATGAATTCTCTCCTACTCCAGAACTGTCCAATGGGAGAGGCATTGGGTTATGTTTATGTTTCTGTTTATGCATTTAGCAGACGCTTTTATCCAAAGTGACTTGCAAATAGGGTAAGGGGGTCTTGCCCAAGGACCCCTACTGGAGGCAGTACCTTTCATGCAGGGGATTTGAACCCAAATCTCCCACATGAAAGGTGGCAATCATACCACTACACTATCCAGTCCCCGGGTTGTTGTGGGAATACTCACGATCCCCCCGGCTGAGTGGTGTTGGAGTTCTTTCCAGTGAGCAAGTGAGTTGCTTGGCTGTAAGTCACAGAAAGGAAAGTGTTGTAAGTGCGTATGCACCAAACAGCAGCTCACATAACTCAGCTTTCTTGAAGTCTCAGGGATGACCCGGAGGAATGTGAATTTCAAGAGCTGTGGCCTGAAGGTTGTCCGTGCCTGATGACTCAAAAAGGAAAAGCAGGGTTTGTCTCAGGTTGTGCTTGGCCTGGGTGGAGAATACTGACCCAAACTGGGGCGGAGGAAGTGCTGGGGTGTCTGAGATTTGCCCAGAGATGCTAAAGAATCTGGACATGGTGGGGCTGTAGACCCACAGCTTGTGAACAGGCAAGGCAGACCCGAGACTCGATTCCTGAGGGCTGTTTTTACCGAAATGTCTCAAAAATAAAAAAGTATAAGCCGCAGTGACCACATCCCCCTCCCCCTTAAACAACAATGGGCAAGTTGCAATGACATCTCAGGAAACCTCCCGAAAGGGACCCCAGGTCAATCCCATGATCCCACCTGACGTTGACCTGTGTGATGCTAGTTGGAAATAAAGTTGAAGGAAAATGAAGAGGACATGTCCATCAGGTAGTGAGAAGAGGAAGAAAAAAAGTGGATGAAGAAAAAAGAAAGAAAGACAGTGGTAAGTGGAGATAATGATATAAGCATAACATGAACAGTAAATGACTGCTGTTATTGAACAAATGCTGTTACTTTGTCTAACTAACGGGGAAATAGACTTGAATAGCAGCTGACATTAGCGTCAGACGATATGTCTATATGTTGATGGTAAGTCATCATCTCCCCATCTTATCAGTGCGGCACGTGCGGCTCTGGCACTGGATGTGGTTATGGCCAGCACGTTCCAAAAAAAAATAAATGCAAGGTTAACCTAACTTTAGTTGCTGTCCTCCTTGACAGCAAGCAGAAGCATTATATTAACTTGCTAGCTATAAGGCTAACAGAAAGTAAATTCGCTAACTTATAATGTTACATTATTGAAATGGAGTATTCACTATTATAATATCAGTATTGAAACCCCCTTAACAGCTATTTTTATGCTAAAGTTTTAACTTTGAATCCGAAGGTATATCTCTCAAGGCCAACTCATCTATCAAAGTTTTTACTAAGGCATTCAGAAATACTCCCTATAACTTTTAACATGTTTTTAACTTTTTATGCAGTATTTATTGTAAAGTTTACTTGTTGTTGTCACAGTCGGCTCTGTCACAGTTTATGTTTAATCATGTTTTCAGTTATGTTCTAGTCATGTTTTTCCCCTGCCACCTCGGTTCATTCAAGTCACCTGGCTCATTGTTCACAGCTGCACCTCATTCACTGATCACTCCCTCCACAGTATTTAGTCTTCTGGTTTCCTTTCAGTCATTGCAGAATCCTTACCTCACTTCATGCCTTGCCACACAGATAAGTCTCGGGTTGCCGTTCTCAGTCTTGTTTTGTTTCTCATGGTTTTGTTATTTCATAGTTTAGTGTTTTTGATAATCCGGCTCAGCCGCGCTTTTTGTTCTTGCTCATTGTCCCCTCTTTGTTAATAAACCTTGTTCCGTTTGAAAGAACTGCATCTGGGTCCTACCTCTCCATCGAAACGTGACAGAAGGATTCTGCCAAGAATGGACCCAGCAGTTCTGGCGCATCTCCAGAGCCGACTCGCCGCCCTGCAAAGATGCTGCACAGAGGGCGGTGACATGTTTAACCGGTGGTGGCTGTCAGGTCCTGGAGGTGTTCTGGTGGGGACTCGGTCCAGGGACACCCGCAATCCAGGCTGCCTGGGAGGGCGTGAGAGCCATCCACCACGAGGCACTCGTGGATGTGTTCGGCGCGGATTCGGCCCAAATGTCACACGCTCTCCGCGGGATTCTCATGTCTCCCTTTGCCTCCCCAGCTCCGTCTCCTGACATCGCTGTCCCGGCACAGCCCGCTGACATCCTGCCAGTTTCATCCACGTCTCTGCCGAGGTCGTCCTGCTGCAGCCGCCCGCTGCCGCCGTCCCTGTTGCCACGTCCACGCCTGATCCGGCCGGTTTCGTCCACGCCTGATCCGGCCGTCCTGCCGGTTTCCTCGCCCACCCACCCCATTTTAGGAACGTCTGGCAGCCGTTCCTTGAGGAGGGGGCTATGGGCGTCGCCGGGGGTGGGCTGGGTGGGCAAAGCCTTGACCTTGCCGCCTATGGAAGCCCGGGTGGGCAAGGCCTTGTCCTCGCCATCGTCCACAGAAGCCCGAGTGGGCTCACGGTCCTGGCCCATGGAGGCTCGGGCGACCTTGCGCCGTCGCCGATGGGAGCCCGGGTGGACTCACCACTGCTTGTCGCCAGTGGGGACCCTGGAGGTCCCGCAGCAGACTCCACCTCGGATCGCTGCCCTGAAGGGGCGGCTGGGTCCCTGGAGGTCTGGCCGGACAGGACCCGGCTTTGGGTCCTTCGGAGCCCCTCCCTCCCACCCTCGTTGGATGACTGGCAGCCATCCTTGAGGGGGGGCTCTGTCACAGTCGGCTCTGTCACAGTTTATGTTTAATCATGTTTTCAGTTATGTTCTAGTCATGTTTTTCCCCTGCCACCTCGGTTCACTCAAGTCACCTGGCTCATTGTTCACAGCTGCACCTCATTCACTGATCACTCCCTCCACAGTATTTAGTCTTCTGGTTTCCTTTCAGTCATTGCAGAATCCTTACCTCACTTCATGCCTTGCCACACAGATAAGTCTCGGTTTGCCGTTCTCAGTCTTGGTTTGTCTTGCTTTGTTTCTCATGGTTTTGTTATTTCATAGTTTAGTGTTTTTGATAATCCGGCTCAGCCGCGCTTCTTGTTCTTGCTCCTTGTCCCCTTTTTGTTAATAAACCTTGGTCCGTTTGAAAGAACTGCATCAGGGTCCTACCTCTCCATCAAAACGTGACAGTTGTACCATGCTTGTTGTGCCTGTATGCTCTGTGGACATGGGTGTTTGTTGAAGGTACAAAATGTATTGGAGTATGAATGTATTTGGATGGAAAAACAGCTTTTTCTGTAACTAAAGTTGTAAGAGTTAATAGCTAGCATTAAGCTATGGATGCTATGATAGCAATGGATAATGAAAGCTATGCCCAAGGAGAACAATTAAAAAAATCTCTCTTTAGGACCATTTCTTAAATTCATAACATAATGGTGATGAACACTTATCGGAAGGGCACCCTGGGAATTTTTGCTTAGGACCCCAACAGACTCTAGAATTTCCCCTGTGGGACTATTGTGGCTGACAAGCCTCTTCAGTGTTGCATGGAGGTCTGGTATGATGCCTGTGGAGTGGCAGACCAGGGTGGTAACCCTTGTTACATATAGGATCTGATTTGGGAACTTCAAGGTAGCATTTCTGCTTTTTTGCAGATGATGTGGTTCTGTTGGCTTCTTTAAGCCATGACCTTCAGTGTGCGCTGGAGAGATGTGAAGCGGCTGGGATGACAGTCAATTCACAATACAAGTGGTTGAAATGGGTTTCGTCTTTGAGATAAGGAGAGGAGTTTGACCATCTGGAGGGAGGTCAGAGTAGAGCTGCTTTTGTTCTGCATCAAAAGAAGTCAGTTGAGGTCATTTGGGCTTCTGCTTAGTATGCCTCCTGGTTGCGTCTCCTTGAAGATTTTTCAGGCACTTCCAACTGGGAGGCCACCACAGACCTCAAAGTCACTGGAAGGACTATATAGCCCTTCTGGCCGGGGAATGCCTTGGGGTCCCCCAGAAGGAGGTGAAAAGTGTTAATAGAGAGAGGCATGTCTGGGTTTCCCTCCTGGATGTTTTTCTGGCAGGACCCGACCTTGGATACGCGGAATACAATAATAATAGAAATAGAAATATAAAAATGGGTGAATTAAATGTTTTCCAAAGTTTAATTTTGTGCTGAAGTGAAAAACAGAAATAATGCATAGCATATACATACTTATGTACATACTATTATAGTTATCAGTATTTGTTTCATGTTTCTTTTTTTTCATTACTAAAGAGAAATAGCATGGTATGGATGTTATCTTTAGTCTATGTTGGTCTGTGATCCATGTATGATGTGTAGGCCAAGTCCAAAGCTGTGTTCAACTCATTTGAATCCATCCATCTTCTTTCAATGCGTCATCCTATTTAGCATTTATGAGGCAGGGCTACTCCACCTGCCATTGGACAAGTACACCCTGGACCCCAGTCTATCAAAGATGTTCATGCTCATAAAATTGTGTAATGCTACATTCTAGTGCAATCTATTTACAAGCCTGCCAATTTCCGAAAGAAATTTCAGTGAAGTAGGGTTCCAACTCAGCATAGAAAAAAAGAGTTAAATTCTGTCAACAGATTAATTCTAATCAGTGTTTAATCTTGTAAGTTATGGGGTAGCCCAGGCTTTAAGTTTACTTTCACTTTCTGGAGGCAATAACATCTCTTGGTTGAGGTTAGAAATAATAATTACTTGGTTAGGGACTGAAATATGATCTGGACAGACATTTCCTAGCATCCTCCAACCCCCTTGCTTTTCCGGCAGGAAGTCTCTCTATGTGATGTGCTTGTATAAACAGCAGCTCCAGAAAAACACCTGATGAAATTGTCTGTAAGAAAGTCTTACATTTCAGTATTTTTGTTAGGGTCTGTTATTTTGGTCAATATTTTCCTTTGTTTGTTTTCTCCATGTGTCTGTCTGTTCCTGTGCCTAGTGGGCATGGCGCTCGGTGGCGACCTAATTACTAAGCTCCTCCACCTGCAGCTCATTATGGTGTTTCCTGCTCTTAAGCTCCAGTCTTCCTTCCATTTGTCACCAGTTTGTTAATACTCCACGAGTGGTACTATGCTGGCCAAGTCTCATGTATTTTCAAGTTTTTTGTGGATTTTTTCCAAGCCTTTTGCTGTTTATGTTTCAGTAGAGATGGATGGGTGAAGCCTTGTGAAGCTTTTGAGGCTTCTTCCTGATTGTATCTAATTGAAGAGTCAAAGACAGACCCTACCAGTGACATCTAGTCAGCTGTAATTATAGCAGCCACATACTTCTAAATGATTCATGTCTTGATTGACATTTTGAAATGTCAGTTTACTAATAGAATGTTTAAACTGTGTTTTCCATCATTAAAGTTCTATCTCAATTGGATGTCTCTTGCAATGTTATGAAGTGTGGAGGGAATGCAAACTTGACTGCTGGTGTTTCATTTGGGTGTATGAAGCCTCAAACATGGTCACAAGATCACAAAGATTTTATACAAACCTCAACGCAGTGTTTCGAACCAATCTGCTTCAATAAAATGTCCCATCTCAACTTTTCGGGAAGACTGTGAACGGATTCACACTCATGTTGCTAAAGCCGTTAAAGGAAGAGAAGCCAAACTCCACTGCCACTGCTGTCAAAACCAAACCCATCACTCATTGGTCAGGACCTTCACAGTAAAGTCCACCTGGTTCCCAAAGTTCTGCAACAGGAAAGGAGAAGCCACTCTGCACCCTCACCAACACCAGACTTGCCTTTCCCTGGATTGAAACTTCATGGGGCGGCTGTACTGAGTCTCAAGACTTCATAACAGGTAGTATCCCTACCCCATCGCTTTGTCTTCTTTACTGTCGTTTCCATTCACTGAACTGAAACCTAATGGAAAAGTTATTCTTTATGAAGCTTCTTATGGTCAGTATTGACTCCCTCAAGCATTTGTCAGTCTGGACAACTCATCAACCTTCACTAACTTACACCTCTCTTTGAGAGTCACTGAACCTTTCACAAGAAGGCTCTCTGACCAGCTTTCACCAGAGCCCACCAATGAATATTTGTTTTTCTAATCCACATATTGTAAATAATCTTTTAATCATCTGTTCCTCACAGTTTCTTCTGGATTCTGTCTACCTGAAGACCTTAACTGTTTTTCAACTCTGATTGTTTTTCACTTTTATGTTGTTACAAAACTGAAATTTCTTTACTTGAGGGTTATTATTATTGTTAATTTATGTAATTATTTTTGCCTTAAATGTTCAATTTCTTTTCTTTGCTGTTGGTGTCATTGTCGAACTGTACATTTGCTTTACTGTGGAGAACATTCACATGAACCCAGTTGCAATAAATGAACAGGTTCATAGAAAAAAATATTACTATTGATGCATTATTCCACCTTACTATGTTTTTTCAAAGTATAAAATGTTTCCTGAAAATGACCACAAAGACTTAATTGGAGTTGAAATATACTTTATACATCCATAGGAGGGAATTAAATGTTTGCAGTATAATATAAACAAATTAAAGTAATTTGTCATATTAATCAATCATTGCAAAGGCCTGTTGAGGTAAATCAAATGCCTGTACACTGAAAAAAGAAAATAGTTGGACCAACTTTATTGAATTGCTTCAATTGGTAACATCTAAAATAATTGAGTTATTTGAAATTAGATTAATAAATTAGATTAACACAACTGATTTAAGTCACATGTCTTTAATAATTAAATTGTTTTCAGATCATCGTTTTTAGTGTTTCTAACTCAATAAGTTGCATAATCCAAAAGTAAAATACTACTCCTTTCTAACCTAATACTATGGTTTCCATAAAATGACTTTTTGTAGTAATATTAAAATGGAATTTCAGTTTGTTTAATTTAACTAAAATTATGATTTTAAATTGGCTGAAAATATTTTAATAAATCAGGTTAAAAAAATTTATATACTTTATTGTTGAAAATGTAAAGACCCATTAACTTTATGTCCACCAACACAGCTTTTGGGCTAGGACATTACACATTTGTCCTTTAAAAAAAAACAAACAAGTATATAAGTAACTGTTAGTAGGACCACAAAGTTATTTTGTCAGCATATCATACAAATATGCCTAACAATCTCAACACATACAGTGTTATTACAACTGTGAAAAAGTGCCAATGGTATACAGAAATCTCTTTAACCAGACATAGCCAATGAGTATTATGTATCTGACCAGAGTAACTGAACAGTGGGGATGAAAACATATGAACACTTTTTGTAGAGTTTAAAATCACACTCAGTGCAGTTACATGAGTGCCATCGGATCGGATTAATGGCTAAATTACAATAAGACTGAGTTATTCAGTTCATGTAGACACCTTAATCTGACAAAAAAAACCTGGATCGGATCAGGTTACTCGAGATCAAATTAAGACCCCGAGATAACTCGATCCAAATATACACTGAATTTGCATGTAGACGGCAGTGGATCGGATTAAGTGTTCTGCACATGCTCGACATTTTTTCCCCAGGATCGTCACCCGGAAGTCGAAGGAGACGATATTACTGAAAAGCCTCCAGCTGATCCAAAATGCTGCAGCCAGAGTTCTGATGAGAACTAACAGGAGAGATCATATTTCTCCAGTTTTAGCTTCTCTTCATTGGCTCCCTGTTAAATTCAGAATAGAATTTAAGATTCTTCTCCTCACATATAAAGCTCTTAATGACCGAGCTCCATCATATCTTAAAGATCTCATTGTAAGATATTTTCCTAACAGAGCACTTCGCTCCCAAACTGCAGGTTTACTTGTTGTTCCCAGAGTTTCTAAAAGTAGAATGGGAGGTAGAGCCTTCAGTTATCAGGCCCCTCTCTTGTGGAATAAGCTGCCAGTAAATGTCCGGGAAGCAGACACCCTTTCCACTTTTAAGATTTGGCTTAAAACTTTCCTTTCTGATAAAGCTTATAGTTAGGGATGGCTCAGGTAATCCTGAAACATCCCATAGTTAAGCTGCTATAGGCTTAGACTGCTGGGGGACCTCATCTGTCACACCTTTCCTCACTTTGCTCTCTTTTTCCCCCTGTTTAATTTCTCAAATGATTTTATGTACATGTGACATTATTGTGGTTATTAACTTGTGTTTCCCTGTTCCAACAGGTATCCTTTGAATGGTGTTATGGTTTAAGTTCATTGAGATGACAGTTGTAATTTGGCGCTATATAAATAAACTGAATTGAATTACTGTTGTTGTCGCTGCCTTCAGAAAGAGATGGAGAATGCGCCGTTGTGCATCGTCTGTGCCATAACCAGCTCATCACAGATGTAGAGGGGACGTAGCTTCATTTTGCTCTTCGTTCGCCATCTTTCTGAATGCTGAGTTTGTCTGTTGGTGGTGGTGAATTTGAAGTTCTTGATGTGAGATGTCAACAGGAAGTGGCTCTATTAGCGCTCTATTAGCGATAGCTGAAATGGGGACAGCGCCACCTATCTACTGTGGTGTTGCATGTTTTGTGCGCAGTGATTCCATTCATTCACCGCCATGTAACAAAAGATAATAACCCTCGCTCAGATAAGGAGCATAACCCAACTATAGCTATAATCGAGTTAATCTCATCATGTAGAGGTAAAGTGCCTTCTCATCCTGATGGCGGACAGCACCTCAGGCCTCCCAAAAAGGTTATTCAGATCATTCAGGAAGTCAGCATCATCGTTACACACCGTAGGGGCTATCCTGTATTTGGTGATAGCCCGAATGCCTTGCCACGTTCCTGGTGTTAGAGGGGTCGTGGAAAAAGTCTTTTTTTTTTTTTTACCATGAGCATGCTTTGCCAGTCTGATAAGGTTGGCTCCGGCTGTCCTCAGTGCCTCCGCATCCCCAGACTTAAAGGATAAATTTAAGTTGCTAACCTTTAGCATCAGGCGTATTCACAGATTGGCACGGGTGGTGATGTTTTTGATGGTGTTCACGTCCTCTGTGCATTTACTGATATAAACTGACATAGACATGGCGTAGCTCAGTGCCACATCAGTGCTGTTGTTGTTTGATGCAGCTGTCATATACCAGTCTGTGTAACGAAGGAACAACATGCAATTCCAAGTTGATATACTATACAAATGTAGACTGCCTTCAATAAAGCAGAAATCTGAATGAAACTCACTCAGAACTTTACGTTACTTCAACTACTGCTGAAATGCACCTTTTTAGTGTAGCTGAGGAAAGAAAAGAGCATGTAACAGGCTGACTTAGTGGAGTATCCAGGATGAACAGGTGAATGTCTGACGGCTGGGGAAGGGCCAGTTAACTGACTCTACAGCATCATTTGGATTACACTAGTCCTCCTTTTAAACAGTTATTTCAACTATTAAAATCACGTTTGACTGGCATTGTCGAGGTATCTGACATGGCATAAATTCCATAATCAAAATAGTAAAACTATTACTGTACATCCAGGTTTCAGAATCACCAACAAGAACATTTGGTGACACTGCTGTGTTTTTGTAATCTTCAGATAATCTGACAACATGACATTGTAGCAAAGGGCTGTTATTTCATTCTTTATATGGGGAGTGAGAAATTCCAACACATATGGTGAGGATTTGTTTCGAAATAGCTCCACCATCACGGAATTCTATCTTATAGCCAACAAGCAACCTTAATGAAGATAGAAACATTACCTCCTGTCCATACAACAACATGACAAATGAGGACTGAATAAAGCTAACTGTAACTAGAAAAAGCTGTTCCTGCGAAACAGCAGTGAGAATGCTGAACAGCTGAATAGGGATTGCTGACCATGCTAAAAAAGCTGAAAATAGTGAAAATTTAGCAGAGGTCAAGTGAGTAATAGTTAAAATGGTTGCAATGTAATATGTAGCAGAGTCACTGTGATGTCATCACAGTGATGGTAATGTTTGTAAACACCTGCCGCTTAACGAGCTCCCTCCCAGTAGAACCAGCAGAAATAGCTGAATGGATACTATGACCTCCTGTGAGAAAACTGTAAGAGCGAGGAAAATAATTTGAAGACCGTAAGAACCAGAAGGATTAGCGGTAATGTAGTTTTAATGTCAATGGAGTGAAAGATTTTTAAACGGCAGTGAGTTGAACACACCTGAAGCTGTCTGCTGTGTCACACCAAACTTTCCATTGGAGTTAGTGAGAGAAATTGAAAGGTTTCTCTCGCTTCAAGGCTCATAACTGAAATTCTGTAAATGTGAACTCTTTAGCAGTTACATTGGCCGAAAGACGACAAATATTCCTACATTTTAAGGTATAATTTGTTTCTGTAAGTTAAACTGTATGAAAGATAGACAAATTTGTTTGAATATCAGAAAAAGATGAAAATGATCAGTGTGTCACTCTGCTAGCTCTTCATTCATAAAAGAAAAAGAAAAATTTTCATGTTTTTGAAACTTTCTTATTTCAAAATTGGCTGAATATTTGAAAAAGCTGACCCATTTAGTAATAGCTTAATGCTTGTGACCTGTTTAAAGTTTGAATGGTGTCTCTAGCTGAAAGTATGCAGAAGTAGTTAGGTTGAAAAGAGGAAGAAGTTTTTGAAGTGTTGAAAGCGCTTTCCATTCATTTGATGGACAGGAAAATTTGCATAAAAGTTAAATATTTTAAAAAGTGTAAAAGTCAGAAATACCAAAAGTCATTGCACCCATCTCCTGAACGAGCTGAACATTTTGAGATCAAAATTGTTTAAATCGGTGAAAGTATGCAGGAGTAGTTAAAAGACAAAAAAAGTAAGGAAGAACTAAGATGTTGGAATTGTAAAGAGAAACAGGTAAACAACAGTGTAGCTTAATCAGCATTCTCACACTTAGCTGGCTTGTGGCTAGTTATTATTCATTTTTTTATGGTTTACCCTGTTTTACTGACTAACTGGAAATTGCAGGGAACTGTTTGTTTGCAAAAAGCAAGTTAACACCTAAGCTATGCGCCAGGCTTCAGTAAAGTCACAGTTTCAGGACATATATATATATATATATTTTTTAACAAACACTGATTCCATTTCCATCGTCAGATGTCATCGAAAGTAAAATCTTGTTATACTGCAGCTGGACAAATGGACTGTGTACAAGTTTTGAGTCACTGATGAACAGGTTAATGAGACAATTGATATCTCTATTCTGTTAATACATTTAAAACTCTGGACAGATATTACGAATATGTGTTGTGGTGTTCTAAATATCAATGTGTTTGGGGGTTGAATGGGTTAATGTGCCACCTTAATCACTTTATCACAACTTTGTAAATGTGAATGTTAGTAAAGATGGTTTTCTGAATGTACAAGACATATAGGAAGCACTACTCAAACAAATTTCTGAGTTCAGGCTTCAAGCTTTTCCATAGATTAGCCATACTGAAAGCACATGCATTATTGGTGACAATTTACCTGAACAATTAATCTAAGCAATTAAGGGGTAATTGTGTCAACGCATTTTGAAAGTGTGAACTTGAGAGCACTAGTTTAAACATATCCAATAGTGAGGACAAAAAACAGAGTCTGGCCTTTTGGTGTCATCTTCTTAGGATATTTTAAGAACTACCATATCAGTTCTTTACAAAATGAGCTAAAACACTGCTTTAAAGAGTCGATATGGTTAATCAATCTGTCCCAAAAAATTAATTAAAAGGTGTGTTTAAGAGCAGTCACAGGACCAGCTGTGTTCACAACTCAAACTGTTGCAGTGTTGCTCTCACAGCGGGTGATTCTCAGACAAATCTATCACTAAGTGCATTTTTGTCACCAGTGAAATGGTTACACTGTGAGAACAGTAACCCTTTCTCCTTAATTCATATTTCACACTGCTAAATGACTCACATTTCAACACTGTTTGACACCTGAATTGCTTCCGACAGTGATAAAAATGTTACACCTCAGACTTAAGTCCCACATCGGCAGCATCGTTCCTCCCTAATAATTATTAATTGTCAGGACTTAAACTCGGCACTGTTCATCATTTGGGGGAGCTGCAGGTGCTAACAACCAGAGCTAATTGGGCTGCAGAGCCAATTAGAGGCAGAAGAAGACTGACGACATTAATGGTGATGAGGCTCATAAACCTGGCAGACCTGCAGAGGCACAGTTTGAACTGTTCATCTGCAAAAGCACGAGGAGACATAAAGCAATAGAAAAACAGAGGAGTAACATTCTATGAACAAACAGCCTCTTATCTGACAGGTGCAGAAAAAAACTTTTTGAATTAATTCTTTCCTTTTTTTTTACTGCCTTTCATTGTCTCCACCAATGAGGTTATGTGGCTAGCTAGGTTTGTTTTGTTTTGTTCTGTTTTCATAAAACAGACAAAAATAAAACTAATAAAAAAGAATAAAAGATTTGGGTTTAGATTGGAACACTTGCACTAAAACTGCAAAGTAAGAGATTGGACTTTTGCATGGCTGCTTTAGATTTGCATGATCCATCTTAAAGTGAATTAACATTTTTTTAAGTCAGCCTGGATGCGGTATGCGGTCCAGTCTTTCTGACTGGATCTGGTTGTGCTGCATTCTGGTTCAAATATAGTTAAGTTCAGTTCCTTAGATTGTTTAAACACTCCAGATACTGTCCACACTTTCTTCTTTCAAGTGTCATCCTTTCTAAAAACAATACATGTGGTGTGAAAGAACACCTTGTCTTGCCCAACTGCTTAACTTTTCCTTATAATCGATTCAAGTCTTTTCACCAGTTGTTCAGGCTGTAAGAGTCTGACATTTTGAAAAGGAATCTGATTGTTGAACAGTCAGATTGCAGAGCCAGGAATCAGTTGTATAGGTGCTGTTGGGTTGGGTTAATGTGTTAAAAATATGGTTGAGGTTAGATATTAAATAATAACAATAACACTGCAACAACTTTCACCGGATAACAACTGTTGCTAATATGGGCAAACTTGCAAAGTGTATTCGATGCATGAAACATATGTCCCAATAAAGCATGTAACTTTCAAAGTCCTACTGGGTGGTACAAAAAAAACTAAACAAAAAACATTCAGAATTTTTGTGAATCTGCACATATATTTTTTATTTTGGTTTTATAAGTTTCACTTTCTTTCTTAAGATGCGGCGAAAAGATATTTTAAGTGCATCTTGTCTTTTTAAAGAGAAATATTTAGAATTCACGATGAATATTAAATGGAGAAATATTTCATACCTGCAACATAAGGCGTCAGATATAAACACATTCCAAAAGGGAGAAATGAACGCTCACTTGATGTTGGATCAAGTGTTGGATCTACACCACTTTCAAGCATATCTTTTTTTATCAAAAAGATAAAATTAATTAATAAATCAATTATAAACAAGACAGAAATAAACAAATCTGAAATGGATAAATGCTCAAAAGGGGACGGGGCGTCCTTTGGACCTGTTCCATTACCAAATTGGCTTGTGATAGCAGCTGTTCAACTTTGAAATTCATAGAAAATAAATGAAATATTCAGTCTGACTTTGTGGAAAAAAATAACTTCTTATGGCTTTGGACGATGACTGAACAATCAGCAGGGTGCTAAAGAAGCACAGCCAGATGAAATGTCACTCCAATGGGTTGCTATGCTTGTAAGCACATATTCTATAAACAAGAGATTGTTGATATCCAAGATCTGTAAGAATATTACACAGTTCTGTTAGGTGGAAGTCGAAGGTCCATTCCATTTTATAAACAAAACAAAAATCATTGTTGTTTTTTTTCATTTTGAGTTTCCTACACCAAAAGGAAAACCATTATAATCAACCGTTTTCCGAATTCGTGCTCAAATCAGAAACAGAAAAAAATGAGTAAAGATCGCTCAGATTCTATTTTGGATTTTTCATCTAACACAAGTGCTGTGACATGGAAGTTATCGCTGGTCCTTGCATGCTTTCTTCTGACCTGCTTTAACACCATTGTAACTCATGCTGAACTCATGATGTGCCTTGGAGCAGTTTATATAAAGAGTTTCTGCTTGAATCTTTAGCAAAAACCTCCTTCCTTTCATTGATTCTGTTTCTGATGATAACCTGGACAGCCAAATAAGATTGAAAAAGCATAGAAATATTGTCATTTAGAAGTGTTCCACGTTAACTTCATAATTTAACTAATTTAAATAAAAGCCAGTCTGTTAATTTAGATTATAACGTGTTGGCATTTGAACCAAAATGACAACAACATAAAATAGCTTTTGATCTGTGAAATAGTTGGTAACCTGAACTATAAAATGTTTTAACCAGAATTCGGTGTTTGAAGACAAACCTTTTGAGCTGCTCTTGATGACATAGAAGAAACTTTTTATTTACAATGAAACAAACTACAGGCTAGGCTTCACGTTAACATCATACATTTAGTTTGCCAATCAAAGTGGGCTATAGGCCCATACGTTTCTATGACTCCATTCTATACTGTTCAGAGTGCACCTAACACCTTCAGAAACTAATCTATAATTCTTCACTTATAGAATATAAACGATTTCTATAAATCAAGATTAGACGATTTATTCAATAGGGGATAATTTTATCATTTTGATTTGCTCTGAGATTTTGATGATTACCATGTCAGGCAATTAAAAGATGGTGGCAGAAGAAAATGCTTTTTATTATGAAGTTAAAAGTGTAAGAGCTTTGTCCAACTTGACATAAACAGCAGACAGAAATGAACTGACTTTATAGAGCTAGCAATTTTCTGATTGTAGTCCTGTCTGATCTTAACTACAGCATATTTTTTACTTCATGCTGTAATAATTTTTGTTTTCCTCACAATTTCCTATTCATACAACCTGCTGATCTAATGAACAAAGTGTCAGTGGATCTGTGTTGCCTATCTTGAGTTGAATGAGCTTGAAATGACACGTAAAACATCCATTTTTAGTGCCGAAAGAGGAAAGTCTGGTTAACAAAAAAAGATCAGAATCACTGTTACAGCATCCATTAACTTTAAAGAAAAACTGGCCGTATTGTACTTGCTTCATACTGCACTTCTCTGGAGGGACAATTCTCTGTAACCAGGGCCACAATGATATTGGTTAACTGCTGTCGTTCTCATTCTCAAATTTTATTAGTTGCTAGTTCAAATTGTCCTTTAGGTTTGGTTTTTCATTTTGCAGTCAGAAAAATTAAAAATTTTCTTGGAGGCAACACTACTAAGTGATGGAAAGAGTTGAACTTCACAAATATATAGAACATTTCTGCAGCAAAGATGAGGAAGGCAAGCAGAAAAGGGTTAATCATGCAAATTTGTAAATTAATATAGGCTAATTTATTCATCTATGTTGTGTCAGAGCCAACATCTGTAGTGTGGATTAGCAAATATAAAAACATGTTCTCATCACCAAATGCTACAGGATCCCATAGCAATGTAAAGAATAGCCTTCCGTTTTCACTGCTTGAATAGCATATTTTTCAACAGTTCCATAATGTAGCTTGTTGAGCTTGGGTTAAAGAAGGACAATAAGCTATCACTAACCCATAAAGTAGATCATGACATTCTACACCTCGGGCATATTGTTGTTTGCTAATGGTTTGGTGTTCTGTAGCTACACAAACACTTCAGATAAGCAAGCAGATCTGCACCTGTAGGGACATGATAGAACACATGGAAGGATAACTTCATCCTTTTTGTTTTCTGAAAGTGCATCATAAACTAAATAAGGAAATATTGCATTGTATATGTATTCATCGTTATGATCAAGCATGTTCAGCTAAGCTTTAGACATGTGGCCTACACAGCATAAACTGACTAGAGATGTCCGGTCACGGTTCTTCTCTTGCATGAAAAAAAAAATAAAAATAGAATATGGGCAGTCGCTCTACATTTTTTATATGAGCACAAAATCAGAAAATGGTTTGTTTGATGTTAGCGTTTCTTGATAACACTTATGGTTGTGCATCTGTAAGAAAGTTAAACTGGACATGGCACGACCATGCGGTAGAGCTTTCTCCATGGCAAGCCTCCACCTGAGAACCAGAGGATCTGACAAAAGTCTCTTATGATTGGTCAAATTATTGGAGATTTGCTAAATGTGTGGAGAAGGGGATGACAGTGACTTTTGAAAGTGAACTACTCCAGTTGCCAGATAGAAAGCACTGACAGCTCATAAACAGGAAAAATCCTTACCTGACTTTTCACTCAGTGTACCCTGCACATTTGTACTAAAATCCATTCAAACGTCTAATGCTAGCACAGCATAGACATTTGAAACAGTTTCAATCACCATTTGCGGTTTAGTGTTGAAACAGCTTTGACTGTCAACTTCAGTCTCTCTGCAAACCTAGGAAAAAACACATGGCATCTACTGATCCAAGTTTTCTGAATACAAATGTCTTTGCTCTAAAAAATAACTGCCAGTTTTAAAATGCTTGTGATGGATAATGTGCGCACTATAGCTATATAGTGTATAGCTATACTCTATAACACTATATACACTATAGCTCCCATGTGCTGGCATTGGCTGAAGAATTTGACCAGAAAAGGAAATCCTAAAATGTGATGCGAGTTGGCTTGACTTTAAGGTTAAGCCTCCTCCTTCTGACTGTTGCCCAGCCAGCCTGGAGTCCCGGCTGAGCAGGGGCTGCTGAGGGACAGCTAACAGGAATAGCTACGATAGGTAGCTCCACACTACCAATATGGGGATTGGCTGGCTACCTGGATGGACACCCTCTCTCATAATCTTGTTTTTCATCACCTCATATGTGTCATTAGGAGAGCCCAATGCAGAGCTGGCCACACTGATGATCTTATGGATTTTCCAAGAATATTTTTTCTTCATTCCCCAACCATAGCATACTACAGCAAAAATATTATGATATAATAACTATGATGATATTATTCATTTAAGAATTACAATAGATCATAACATAAATGTGGACGTTGTGTGTAATTGCAGTTTCCAGAAATGATAGACTGGATTGGTTTCTCCTGTTGTGGTGGATAACTTTCCTCTCTCCTTTCCTTTTTTCATTTCTTTGTTTTCTCTTCTTCTCTTTCTAATCACAGCTCCAATAGCTCAGGTTGCATAGTAGACATGTTCACATAACTAAATCTTCCCTTCTGCGTCTTATTTACATTTCATTATCTGAGCATGCTCTCTAACACCTTGATGTCATTCCTAAAGCTTCACTCAACAAGCTCACCCACCCCTCAGTTCACCTCCTCTCCATCTCTCACCCAGGATAGTTGCTAAGCAACAGGGACCTTGCATAATTCATTTATCCGGCGCATGCAAATATATGGACAATTAACCACTTCTGTTTGCATAATAGATTTGGGAAGGAGGTGGAGGGAAGAGGCTGAGGTAGAGAAGGGGCTATTTCATTTCCAGTTCAACTCATCCTGCCTAATGACACAAAGCAAACAGGGAGGGAGGCAGAGGTAGATAGAAAGAGAGAGAGCACCAACTAAATAATCTCCATTCCTTCTCATCTCAATAGCTGGAGCCTTAATACCACCATTCTTTCTCTGTATTCGTTCACTTTTCATACCCATCATGATTGAGGGAGGAGAGGAGGAGCATTGCTGAAAATGATCCCGACAGCAACACACACCAAGAGTACAAAACACACACATGCACAAATGCAGGAACATTGTAATTAGTACTCTGAGCGGAGCTCAGCCTCCGCTCAGCAATCATTGATGTGCAGATGAAGATGGCCGCTGCATGTTTTTGGGCTGAAAGAAAACCATGTTTTGGTTGGGCTCTGTCAACGGAACAGCTGGATTGCCATTTTTTACTCAAATTAGATTTCAACTGAAGCACCGGCGCTGGGGGAAATTAAACCGCACAACAAGAAGCAGAAGGAGAGAGCAGACACTTTCTCTTTTTCTTTCTTTTCATATTCTCCCTAATTTAGTACAAAAGAGGATTCAGAGCAGGGCACAGCAGTCAAGCTGCATCCACCCTTTTATTCATCTGCCTATCTATTCATCCATCTACCTTATCCATCTATCTTACTATCCACGCTTTTTAGTTTTAATATTACTTCAGCATTTCCTTTTGTTCTGTGCTTCTAAGTTTCTTTTAAACAGTCTGCAGGAGCTAGTCACAATAAAAGTATCCCTTTTTATCTCTGCCCACCACACATCATCCATCGCTGTATCTGCATTCTTGTAACTTGTAGATAATATAAGACTCAGCTGTAGAAAACAAGCAGTTATGTTGTTGTACCAGTCAAAGAGAAGTGGAACCAATAAGGGCCTCGTAGTATTCTGGTGATAGTTTGGTGCTTTTGATTTCATGATTAATTACAGTTCTGGTAGAACAGTGGAGATAAAGCAGCTAACTTCAGTAACAGCATCTTCTCACACTGGGCCTGCTTTATAGTGATGCTTGGTTAGCTGCTCTTGGCATCACATTATAATGCACTGGCCAGCCATTTAATTTTGACATGTTATCAGCATTCAGAGAAACTTACATGCCAAAATTACTAGAAAGCCACTGTCAGCAATAATGTTTTAATCCCCAAGTTAAATGAATCGACTTGTAAGTAGGAGGTTTCTTCAATAGGTGTTGAGCATAACAACTAGAAACAGTTTCTGTTTACTTAAAATGGATTCTGGAACAAGTAAATAAATGTTTCTATCTGTGTCCTTGCGTGTTCTGTTTCCTGTTTTATTGTGGTGTCTTGTGTGTGTTTCCTGTTTGCTTCCATGTCTCTGCCACCTTTATTTTCAGCATCAGTGTTCAATCATTCCACCCAGTCACCTGTCATCCCTCTGTCCTTGCCAGATTGTCACCTCAGCTTGTGTCTCTGTGCTCTCTTGATCGCTTTACCCCCTCACGCTCCTTTTATACTTTGTTTTTTTTCATTCTGTTGTTGCTCTGTTTCATTCCTTTTTTTTTAAATGGCTTGTTTGTTTTCCTGTTCTTTTATGCAGCGGTTTATTCTGATACGTTGTCGCTCAGTTTTATCCAGTCTGTAATTTTCTGTTTCCCTGTTCAGGTGAATTTTTTTTGTTCATAAAGACTGCGAACATGTGTTCTGCATATGGGTTGTGCATTTGGGTTGTCCCTTTGGCTGAGACAGTGGGTGAGACTGACAGTAAACCTTTTCAAGATGAGCTTTTGGGTCTGGCAGCCTGAACAAAGAAATTGCCAAATTTTCAAGTGTTACATTTAAGGACTTGTGTAATCCGAAAATTTCAAGGTTGGATTAATTGATTTTTTTGTGTGGATTTTCCAACAATCGGCACCATACCCCCCCCCCCCCCCCCCCCAAAAAAAAAAAAAAACAACTTAATCTAATCACTTACATTAAACCTAGAAAATTGATTGATTTAAAAAAGAAAAAAGAATATATTAAAAAATTCAACCTTGAATCCATTTTCTATACCCACTTAATCCAAATCAGGGTCTCAGGGGAGTTGGAGTCGGAGTCACACAGAGACAAACCACCAGCCACACTCACACTCATTTCTGCGGTCAATTATTTTGAATTTGAATTGGATGCATATTTATGATTAACATTCTTTATTTTCTATGACTAATCTGTAAAGTGGAATGTTTTAGCTCTTTGATGTTCTGGCTAAAATAAGTTGGCTTTGTTTGGACTGGTGGATCTCATCAACAATAACGATGAGTCAGACTACTGGATTAAGGTCAGCAGATAGGCCACATAATGCAGTGATGACAATATCTTTCTTAATGTGGAGAAGACAAAAGAGATTGTTCCTGACTTCCAGAGAGCACACACCCTGCACACTCCTCTGACCTTTAATCATGCTGCTGTCGATAGAGTGAGAAGTTCAACCCAGAGGACCTCTGCTGGACCAACAACACTCATCAGTGCCTCTATGCCTTTCACAGACTGAGAAGAGCAAAAACCCCTCTCCCCATTATGTGCTCTTTTTACCAAGGCACCATTAAGTGCACCGTGACATCACTGTTTCCTGCTGGAAAACCCTGCAGACAGTGGGAAGAGCTTGCAGAATCACTGGTGTCCCCCTCCTCTTCCTCCAGGACACCAATGACACTCGCCTGATATGCAAGCACTCCGCATTGCAGGCAACCTCACCCAGCTCCTTCATACAGTTTCTTCAGTCTCCTGCCATGAGGAGAAGGTTCCAGAGCCTCCGGGCAAGAACCAGCAGACTGACGCAGAGCAACAAAGTGTCAGCAAGCTGAACTGTCTGTGTGCACTGCTGTCCCTCCCCTCTCGATAATCTGTTCCCACAAAGTCTGGACTAATATAGCTCAGGTGAATGGCCTGCCCTCTGTCACCCCGCTCCCTCAGGGATGGAACAGAAAGCGACACAGAAGTCAGCTGTTGTTGTATGTTGCACTTCAGTCACTTTATGACTCAATACATATTTTCTGTTGGTTATATATGATCTATTTAGTTTGATGTATATTATCAATCAAAACATAATAAAATTTTTATTATAAACAATATTTGATTTTATTCTATTTTATTTTATTCCACATTTTCCATATTTTTTTATTCTGTGTACACCGAGCATGAGAGAAACACAATTACAGACCTCTGCATGTCGAGTACACAGCTGACATTAAAGCTGACTATGACACCAGAATCCCAGTCAGTGACCTGAAAGCTCCCTCACAGATTCTTAAGCGTCTTGTGACCACCTTGTCACAGTTCATTTGCTTACAGTTTGCAACTAAACATTAGTTGTATAGTTGGAGGTGAGGAATACCAGATTATGTTCAGATTTATTTTCTGATCGATGATGGCAAGAGGCACAGTATCTATCTGAAACATTTGCTTGGAATGAATCCAACGTTTTATTTTCTCTGATGGATCAGACAAACTTTTGGAAAATTGGAAAAGATCGCTATGAATGTGTTGGGGTACTGGTAGCCCAGCAATCATCAAACTAATTATGTAAACGGAGAGCAACAGCAGTGTTGGGTTTTTGTATGAATACAAATTGATTCTCTTGGTAGACAATATGGACAGAAATTCAATCAGCTAATAATTCAATGTCCTGGGTACAAACATGTCCAGGATGCACCATCTGGTGTTGACGAGCTCCAATATACCTCATCCTTTAGGACTTAACACTGTGGAGAGAGAAAATTGAGTTTTGTTTATGCTCCTGCAGCCTTGTCTAGGCACAACACATGATACTGCATCTCCAATATTCCAGTGGTGTCATCATCAGAGCTACAAGCGTAACAGTTTTATTTGACAGCAATTTCAAATTTTCCCATAACAACTGAGAGAAGAAATACTTAAACTTCCTCAACCTCTCTCTGTATTTCCATACCAACATCAAATAGGTGTGGTGTTTTCTCCTTAACCCGTCATGGATTTGTGGTCTTATTCCAAGCATTACTTAGATTTTGGAAAGCTCAAGTACCTGCTGCCATTTGTCTACAAACAACAGAAGAGTTGTTTAAAGTTGTTGTGATGGTAACTCATCATAACGGATATTAAAAGTGTAAGAAATCACTCAAGCAGCATAGTTTCATTTCATTCAAACACTTCATTGTTGCTGCAACTTGCTGCCACTATAGTTGGGCAGATTTAAAAATGTTTTATAACACACACACACACACACACACACAATAGACAATGAGCAAAGAAATGCATGACATGTTGAAAAATGTCTTGTCTGAGAGCGTGGAAAAGTTCGATTACTTCATCTCACCAAAGGTCCGCTTTACAAGCAATTTCTGTTAAAGTTATATAATCTACTGGACCAAATTACAGAGTGAATTATTATACGGAAGTATAGGTGGTATACATATTTTTTCCAAAAGGTAGACATGTTTACTGTTATTATTTTTCTTTATTTCTTCTCCTTATTTTTACTCTGAAAAATTAAGCAAAATCGTAGCATGATTGCTGCAAGGAAGGTATTATTGTGGGATTTCTGTCTGATTTGATAGATAAATGTGCATGCATTATTATGGTTTTACATTGTCAGAAAAATAGGCCTGCCTTTACTCATAATTCTAAATTTTCAAGGTGAAGGCTCTTTATAAATTTCAAAAGACACTAAGAGTTTGGTTTTGCACTGCTTGCCTTCTGCTTTCATGCTCTTAATTTTTCAAGCTTTTACTAGTGTGGCGTCTTTTTTTTTTCCCTGAGATATTTTTGATTTCACTTGGGACAATGGTATGATAAAGCACTTTTTAATTGGTTGTTTAAGGTCCACTGATGCCAGCAGTTACTGCCACGCTGAAGTAAAATCTGTAATGACATCTGTCACCATATTTTTTTTTAATGTGTTGGCCTTTGGGGGTAATTGATTCTAAATATATCTAAAATAAGTAAAGTAAAGTATAAGTAAAGTATCATTGGCACAAGATTTTGTTTTTTGAAACTAACAATGTGTTGGATTTCCATTCTTCCATTGATTTGTAGAGACTAACCCCTGATTAAATTTGTCATGGTGGTCATAGAAAAAGGTTATGGGTGAAGTTTAATATCATGGTCACTGAAAAATTCAGACATACTCTGCATTCTCAAACTCACCATCTAACCTTATATAAAGAGCTTTTGTTGCTGATCAAGCTGCTAGTGAGAGTGTCATCCCCAACCACCTCATGCCTATCAGATGCAGTTAAAAAATATAATTCTTTATTCATTCAAAACAAAATGTTGCCTCTTTACAAAATTGGGGGAAAAGTTTAGTAATATAAGAAAGTACTCTACTGATATAGAGGAAGCTAACATTTTCTTTTGGAACAAGTTGGTCTTTAACTAAACCTCTGGTGGATAGTTTGAGGTACATCATAAAGAAAATGGTCACATATCACTATCAAATGACACAAACAGCTTAATTTTGTCAGTTGGTAATTGCTAAAAGTATCTTTTATACCTAATTTACATTACAACCAAAAGTGTATAAATTATGTACAATGTAAATCTGAAACTTGTTAACAAAAAGCGTGGGAAGTAGAAAATCAAAGTAATTATATTCATATTTCAGTAAGCATACTTAATAAAACAAATTAAATGTTGTTTTCATTGAGGTATTGTTTAATGAAAATACAGAAATTGAGTAATCACAAATTAAAAGGTTAAAGATTTTAATTTCAAAGGTCCAATTTAGAAAACCACTGCCTAAACCTGAGACAAGCGCCAAAACTGAATGTAGCAGCTACTAGCAGATCTTTCGCTTCTTCTAGAAAAAAAAGTCTGAAATTGACTCTGGACTTTTCAGTGAAAGAAACTCACATGCATTTAACATGCACATCTGAAAATACATCAGCAAGGAAGAATACATAAATACAGAGGGAAAAGAATAAGGCTACACAATCCTCCTATATATATGCATTTTTTTTCCATATGCAGGTTTAGCATATTGTATACTGGAACTTTAGCTGTTAGCTATTGTTCTACAGTGTTAAGTTATTAAGCACTAAACAGAGGCTTGGGGTCACCAAATAGTTTAAGGGAAGAGTGTGGGATTTATTGTTTTTTACTTTCAAGGGTCACCCGAGTTTATGTAAAATATTTGGCTATTTAGGCTCAATTCCATACTGTTTACTGGATCAAATAAAATAAGCATGATCCTCTCAAGAATGAGGCAAAATTATAATGTGAACAAAGAATGGGGACGAGGGGGCATTTTTGGAGGCTTTGTCTACGGATTGAAAAACATAGACATATGCTTGACTTTACTGTTAGATCGTAACAGCTGGAGCAGAAAAAGCAAGACTGATGTTTTTGATTATCTGAAGGGTCTTTGAATAAAAGACCCCCCCTCCCCCATCTCCTGAATCTCAGGTGGACATACAAGATTTCTGCATGAATCGTGAGGCAGAAAGAAGATGATTATATCAAGGCAGACCATCCACCTTGAAGAAGCTATTCATGTTGTCAAGGCTCACTGCACTGTGAGGCACAATATATTAGCCACATTACTGAAGACGTTCCCTCTGGTATTCGCTGACCTGCCTCACATACATACATGCACACACACTAACTCACACACACACACTCCCCCAATTGACTTCAGATATAATCATAGGTATGACATGGTGACGACACCTTTAATCAGACCTGTAAAAGAAATAGACAGAGATCCTTTTTAAAACAAATTATAGTGTGAAACCTGCCCTCCACTCCCTCAAAGAACTGCCAGTTCAATTCCCACCTGACACCACACTTTTGACCATAAAGAATAAGGTACATAATCATATGGATGACACACTTGGTGGCAGGTGGAAACCAAGCATCTGTAAAAAGGAAAAAAGGCTATTTCTAAAAAGAGAAGAGAAGTCCGTTTCTCTTTGTATTCATAAAAAATTAAAGAACATTCAGACTTGCAAATTAAGGTGACTCAAAAGCGTGTTTATATTGCCGATCACTAAAAGTTGACATACTTTGTCTCTTTCCTTTTTTTTTTTTAGACTTGCTAATGCTGCGAGGCTACAGTATGATGAATAATAGAATGCAGCATTATATAGGTGACACAGGTGACACCAAGGTCATCATCAAGGATTGCTTGGATTTGAAGGTTTAGTGATGATAAAGAATATTACATTTATTCATACCATTTCGTCATACCCTTTGCTTTAGGTTCAGTTTGGAAAGACATGAGAAATTATGTCCCAGCTTAAGAGCCAGAAAATGTACAGCATTGCTAGTTTCATCCTCTTGCCTAAAATTGGTGCAGTCTTTCTGTAATAAACAACAAACTTCTGCATGAAACCAACTGTGAAATGCCAGAAATCAGTGCCCTAAACACTGTCATTTTTTCATGGAACTGAATTGTCTAGCACAGACATGCCAGGGCCCTCTAGGCTCTACTTCTGAACTCGACTAGTTCACCTTTGCCAAAGGGCTGAAGCAGGAATCCAGCAGAGCTTCTAGGACACTGAGGGCAGCTGACAGGCCAAGAGGAATGTGGTTCGGGTAGCTGCAAAGCAAGAACTTGAGTGTGGGAGAAGTTTAGGGAGGGTATGTAATGAGGGTATGTAATATTACTTTCTTTCGTGGGTCGAAAGATTTCAAAGATTATTTTGAGGATCTTCCTAACCTGACTGATATCCCTTCCTCAATGGAAGTAGATGAAGGTGAGCATGTAGGCAACTCACCAATCACCAGGGTTGGAGATGCTGAAGTAGTTAAACAAATCAGCTGCACGGCCTTAGTGGTGGTATCAGATTGGCCCGGCAGCATTGCATGGAGACATTGTCTGGACTGGCATACCAAGGTGGTGGTTCCTCTTTTTAAAAAGGTGGAGGAGAGATAGCATTTCAACCACAGCGCAAAAGTATGGCAGATAGTCAAACCACAGATCCCAGAAGAGTATTGCAGTTTTGTTCTGGTTGTGTAACACTGGACAAGCTCTTCACCCTTGTAAGGATATTGTAGAGTGTATGGGAATTGCCCAACCCATATTCATGTGTTTTGTGGACTCAAAGAAGGCTCACAACTATATTCCTCCTGGTGTCCTGTACTTGTGTGGTAACAGGCCTCTGGTTACAAGCTATTCAGTCTTTGCACAATGGAAGTGAGAATTTGGTTCACATTGGTGGCAATAAGACTATTTTTGTGTTTGTTGGACTCTGCCAGGGCTGCCCTTTGCCCAATATCTTTGTTCATTACTTTTATGTACAGTGTTTATAAGCACAGCCAAGGGCAGGAGGGTTTCCATTTGCTCTTTTTGCAGAGTATTATTCAGGAGTGCTAGTAGAGAGGTGTGTGACATTGACAGGTGGACTGGAGGAGCATTAGCAGTGCGGACATTGTACCAGTCTGTGCTGGTGAACAGAGAATTGAATCAGAAGTCTGTCGAAGCCATCGATATACCAGTTAATCTACATTCCAACCCCTCACCTATGATCATGAGCTGATGGTAGTGACTGAAAAAATGTGATTGCAAATACAGGTGGAAGAAATTAGTTTCCTTTGAAGAGTGGGATCATCCGTAGGGACATGCTCATGAGCTTGGTCATCTATCCATCCATCTTTGGTCTTCAGTACCTGAATGCCACTGAGGTGGTTCAGGCACTCTGGAATTCTAGTTCAACTCCAGTTCGAGGGTTTGATCAGGATGCCTTCTCAATGCTTCTCAGGGAATGTTTTTCAAACATGTCCCAACAGAAGAAGGCCTCTGAGGAGACCCAAATATTGACATGGTGGTCTGTGATTAAGGCAGAACAGTCATCATGTTGTTTTTAGTTCAAGGTTTATGCATTGTAGTAAACCTGTTTATAACAGCCAGGCATTAGGGTCAGTTTTCGGCTGACTGATACAAAACCTCAATGTGAGATGGAATTGTAATTTTAGACCCTGATCCTAGGCATAAAATTAGCCATAAACATTTCAACAGACCAACTCCATAATGAAAAGATGATTCTTGACCTTTTAACACCTTTATGGCAGTGACTGTCTAACACATATAACAAGTTTCCATACAAATCTCTGAACTGGCTTTACTTATACCTTAACATTCAGAATATTTTTGAGTGTTCATGTTTGTTAGAAAGGTCAATAGAAATGTGAAAGGGAAAGCTAATGTGGTCAGAGTGAGCAGCTGAGCTGGATCATAAAATTATCCATCAATTCATCCATTGTCATCTGCTTATCAGAGACCGAGTCAAGGAGAAACTGGTTCAGGACAGAAACCCAGATATTCCTCTCCCCAGTGACACTCGAGCTCCTCCTGGGGGATCCTGTGGCATTTCCAGGCAAGATGGGATACATAATCCCTCCAGCAAGATATGGGTCCAAATATAAACCTCCAAAGGGAGGCAACCAGGAGACATCCTAACCAGATGCCTGAACCACCTCAGCTGTCCCCTTACAATGCGGAGGAGAAGCGGTTCTACACCAAGTTCCCTCCGGATGGCCAAGCTCATCATCCTATCTCTAAGGCTGAGCCCATGCACCCGAGATCTTGTTCTTTCAGTTAATAACTCAGATCCCTAACCCATATTTGAGGGTTGGAACAAAAATGGACCAGTAAATTGAAAGTTTTGCCTTCCATCTCTCGTGCCAACCTGCCATAACTCGTGAACAAGATACCCAGATACCACAACACCCTCCACCTAAAACAGGAACTCATCTGCAACCCAGAGAGAACATTCCACCTTTTGTGTGACATGGGGCAGCCCTGGTGGAGTCCAACATGAACTGTAAACAAGTTCAACTTGAGTGTGAGGAATGCAGACACAGCTCTTGCTTTAGTTATACAGGGATTGAATAGCTCGCAAAAGCAGCTTCGGTACCCCATATTCCCTCAGCATTCCCCCACAGAATCCCTCGGGGGAACACGGTTGTAAGCTTTTTCCAAATCTACAAAACACATGTAGACTGGCTGGTCAAACTCTCATGATCCCTTCTGTAACTCTGCAAGGGTAAAGATCTGGGGCCTCATGTGCAAAGGGTACGTATGCAGAAAAAAGTGGCGTACACACTTTTTCACGTCAACGATCAGATGTATCACGAGCGAAATGACCGTGGAAATGTGTGGTGCCTCACGCAAACTTCAGGGCTGTCGTACGCACTTTTCTGCAGCTGTTGATTCTTTTGGCGACACTTAGAGGTGATGTTGGGAAACTGTTATAATAAATAAATGTGAACACAATTTGTCCTCAGAATGAGTGATGTACACATTTGAGACACATGGAGAATTAACACTGATGAACAATTAACACACGTGTCTGCAATTACATGAGTGGATATAAAAGCATGTGCAAAGTGGTGCAGTGCATACTATTAAAAACAATGGCTGCTTTAGTGGTATTAGAAGATTTTGTAAATGGTGCAATTGGAAGAGAGCGTGTGTTCAGAGACACAGGATTTGCTGGCACATGATGACAACCGGCTCATCAGCCGTTGCGGGCAATCCTGGAACTGTGCGCAGAGCTGCGGCCGGTGCTGGAGCTCAACACAGCAAGGGGCCATACGCTGATGTGCACACTGGGGTGTAAGCCACCGGGGCATTCCAGAGGGAGCTGCCAACCGATTGGGACTGTGCCAGTCGACCCTGAGCCGAGCCATGCCAGCCGAGTGGGACGGAATTATCTGCATCTCAGCAGGTATATCAAATTCCCACAATGCAGTTGAACAGGCCAACATTGAAGCGCAATTCGAAGTGAGAGCCGCTTTTCCTAATGTAATCGGAGCTGTCGACTACACACACAGTGCTATAAAAGCCCATCACATGATGAATTTGTATATCAACAGGAAACATTTTCATTCCATTAATGTACAGATCGTATGTGATGCGTAAATGCTTTGTGGGGGTGGCCTGGTTCAACGCACGATTCATACATTCAGTAACAGCATTATTGGGAACAGACTACAAGCTGGCACTATGCTTCTTGGTGAGTAACTTTATTCGTGTAATTGTCCTAATATTATTCCCCGTGACGTGCATTGAGCATGTGCGCCCCCAGTTTCTATCCCATCTTCACAGCATCATAGTTGGTGGTTAAAGTTAGTAACGTGCTGTTTTTTGCTGGTTAAACTACAGCTTAAGATCTTTCTAACAAGCCCCTGGTTGTCTCCGTGTGCAAATGTTAATATCCCCGTGCATAAAGTGTGAAATGTCTTAATCAGCCTCACCTTTTCCCCGGCGCACTTCTGCACTGATTACTGTGTGAAAATGTTTGTTGTGAGTTACACAAATATAGTTATTTACCTTTAATCAGAGTCACCCACAATCCCACACCCACCACCCCTGAGAGAGCAGTGTCACCTATAGCTGTGCTGACTCTCTGTTCAAACAGCCTCCCCCGCCTGTTTTGGCCACACTTCGGCGGTGGACAGCCAGTCTCCGCTTCACATCCACCTTAATATCGGACCACTTCTTTTTCACCTCTGCTTGTGCGCGCTTCTCAGACCCCACAGCATTAGAGGCCTCGCTCACGCTCTCCCACCCACTCGTGTTACGTTTGCTGCTTATATCGTATATATATATCGTAGGACAGCGCGCCTCCTCTTCAGAAAGTAGCACCTCCATCTCGCTTTCCATTAAGTTATTCTTTTTTTCCATCTTACTCATTCTTTTTCCTTTATTTTCTGATCCTGCAGAGAGAGGAATCGCAGGTGCAGGGCTCATTTAAATATGATTTGCATATTTAAGTAGGGGCGTGGACAGGGAGGAGTTGGGTACTCCGATATGTGCGCTCAATTTCACGTTGATTGGGATGTACAAAAGAAATGTGCTTGGGTTCATGCGTGCGCAGACATTGATACATCCGGATATTTTTGTATGTTGGAGGGCATTTTGGTTTGAGTGTACGCCATGTTTCAGTAGGAAATCCATGCAAGTCTTTGTACATAAGGCCCCTGGTCCACGACGTGGGCAGAAATCACACTGCTCCTCCTAAATCTGAGGTTCGACAATCGGTTGGAGCCTCCTCTACAACACCCTGGAGTAAACATTCTTAATAGTGTGGTCCCCCTGTAGTTCGAACACACTCTCCGGTGCCCCTTTCTTAAAAATGGGAACCACCACCCCATTCTGTCAATCCACAGGTGTAGTCCCAGACCTCCACGTGACATTGACATGTCAGCCAAAATAACCCCACCATGTCCAGATTCTTTGGCATTTCAGGGCAAATCTCATCAACCCCCCAGCAGCTTTTTAACAACCTCATAAAGTCCTTCTATATAGTCTCCCCAAATTCCCCCCACACCCAAGTTTTAGCTTCAGCAACCACCAATGCTGCAGCCCTTTTACCCACTCTGTCCCTGTGAGCTGCTTCAGGTGATCGACATGTCCAGGCCCCCGCCTTTGCATGACACCCAGTTCACAATGCACCCAATCTCGAATGGTGGGCCCACATGGAGGTGGCACCCTGAGTCTTCTTCGGGCTGAGCCTGACCGAGCCCCAGGAACCAAAGCCACCAGGCACTCCCTCGCTCCAGCAGGGTGCCCCAGTTTCCCTTTTCTGGGCGAGGGTACTTTTATTGTCTGGTACCACTCCATTGAGATCTTTAAATCACTCTTAGTCTAACGCCTCCCCTGAGACCGATTTGCCAAGGGAGACCCTACCAGGGGCTAATGCCCCCAACAACACAGCTCTCAAGATCATGGGGATTCTCAAACCCCTCCAACACGTTAAGGTGGTGATTCTATGGAGGGGATCCTAAAATGAGCATTCTCAAATTTTCTGATTCTATAGTTAATGTTATTTTGGAAAATAAGCAAAGGCTCTATTTGCACATTTTGATTTTGAAATTGTGTTATATTCAGGAGAAAAAATACAAAAAATGGCCCTGTCTGTATCTTTGTCATCTGCTATGTTGATTTACTTTTGTGTGTGTGTTTGAGTTAGTCATCTTTTTTGTAGAGAATCTTTGAGTGTTTGTCCACAGGTCCAAGAGTGATTGGCTGTCCCCATGGCGAATGTGAACTTTTGATTGACTCCTGTTGAACATTTGCAGTTTTAATAAGACCGGTTCCCAGCACCCTTTGACAGCAGCAGTGATCCATCTGTTCGGTCTGTCGCTTTTATGTATGCTAAGGACAAGGAATGGAATCAAAGAGAAATTTCAGTGCAATTTGTTGGTTTCTTTGGCTTATCTCTAGCTTTTTTTAAATGAAAAATTATTTGGACAAAATGGATTTTAGTTTCATAGATTTTACTAGATTATACTTGGCTTGAACTGGAAGGTATCTTTGAAGTACCCTAAGAATACATTTATTGATGTTCGACATTATATAAAATTTTATTGAATTATTTGGTATTTGTAAATTCTGTCATAAGAATAGACACCTCCTAATGGAACCACATCAGTTTCTAATGCTTTGTCAATCTGCTCCAAGTCTAGTGTTTTTATTACCGAAACCATTCCATATTCCTTTGATAAAAACAAAATAATGCTTAAAATATTTATACTCCAAAATATAAATCCTTTGTTTTCCATACTCACTTAACTTTGTTCAGAGTCAGTTCTGGAGCCCATCCCTGCTGTCATGGGTAAGAGATGAGTTTCACCCTCAAACAGAGACCGTTATGACAAAACTTTGCAACATGCATCCTTTTTTATTTAGCCTCGAAATTAGACAACAACCATTCACACTCAATATTAATTTAGGAGCAATTAGCCTCACATATGTGCTTTTAGACTGCTGGACTACTGGGTAAACATTAAAGCTTAATATTTAGCAAGTAGCCAGTCTAGTAGTATCCTTTTATTCAACCAGGAAATAAATAAATAATTGAGATTAAAACCTCTTTTCCAAGAGTGACCTGGCCATGGCAGCAGCGTAAAACAAACAACTCACAACAAGACCAAAAATTCCAGAACAAATACACAAACACATAAACGACAGTTTCACATTTCATGAAAAATACCCTGGAGATATCACAAAGCATTAAACATTAGGGCAATTACAGGAGCCAAGTGAGCTAATATCTCTGTCCTTTAAAATTGACTTGAATCCCCCCAAAGTTATAAGAAGAACAGTTTTAAACCCTTTTTCACATTATTCCAGGTAGCAGCAGCAGAAAATTGAAAGGCCCTTTTACTCAATTGAGTTCTGACTTTTGGAACGTGCATCAAAATGATTTCTGCTTAAATTCAATCTGGAATGATGTTTCAGATGCTGTTTCACACAGTGGCAAATTATCAGCTCAAAATGTAACCAGACTTGATATTCTGATTAGGTTGCTGCTTTTATGTAATTTTCCATCCTTTTTTGTTCCTCAGAGTAGTCATTCTCAAATCCATTTAACAGTGTTGTTACACATTCTATATTCTGTGTGTTGCTGTAGCATCAGCAGCCTGTAGATGACAGCAGAGAACACAAAATGAGCCACAGAATGAGCTGCATTCAAAGAATCCTGAGGGGAGGACAATGTTTATCCTTATAAGATCAGCCAAAATTCTATTTATATTTAGAACTACAATATATCTATAGATCTTTATTCATGTCCAAATATTTCACAATAAATAAACAATATATTTTCTCCCATCATTCTAATGATCTAGATTTTTAACACGTTGTTTTGTGTACATTGTTTATACATGCACATAGATATATCTTTAATATGCATATACATACATATATGTGTATATATATACTTTGAAAAGCATTTGTTTTTTTTGTGTTTTTCTTTGTACTATCTCATTATAAATACTGTTTGCTTGTAAGGGATGTAACAATATGGAAAATTTGATATCTCAATTATAGTGACCAAATTATCTGGGTTAACGATATTATCGCGGTATTCTTAATTGCTGTACAAATGTCCAAAAAACACATACATGTGATTCTCTTATCATACTAAAACATTTGAAGCCAAAAATCTCATCAAACTTTCACAAACAACTGGCACAGAAAGAGTTTATTTCGTCAGTTTTAAACAAAATGTGTTTACATATTTTGTTCATACATAAGAAGTGTGTGTGTGAGTGAGAGGAGTGCCTGTGTGAGAAAATGAGTGTATGTTCTTGTGTGTGTGTTGGGCCAACACTGTGAGCAGTGAACTAAATTAACACAGCTTTATTTTATTATTTCAAGTACAGACAGCATAACTTGCTGTCAATATCAACTCACGTTTTTAACTCGCTATTATAGATATCTCCGTATGTTCTTCCCCACGTTAATGTACATGTTTACATTATTTTATGCCGCCTTACATTGTGTTGGCTCTACTCAGTGGAGCTGACAGTAGACTGGCTGCCTTCGGTTCCGTTTCTTTTGGAGACACTTAGCAACACAGCTGCTAACACGGCTAGTAGCTTCTCAGCTAAATGTCTCAAAATGAAAACGGAAAACGTTGCATTTTAGGAGGATAGATACTGCTCAAAGCTTGGGAGACTTGGATGAGGCTGTTTTTACACAATCCACTGTGATAATGAGATTAATTTAAACATAAACAGTAATCTTTATCGGGTAAGATTTCACCACGCTTTACCGTAATACCAGTAAGCATTACAGCCCTACTACATTGCATTTTTTTTATTGTTTCTTGCATCTGTAGAAAAATAATGTTTCATTGTGTCTGTTATAGAAAAGAGGGATCTGGAGGTTTGGGAATGAGATGGTGGAAGCTGTATTGTTATTCTTTTATTTGTCTTCCTCTCTTGTTTATTTTTCTGTTTACAGTCAGATGGACAAAACATTGCTGCTGTTTGTTCCCCTTACATTTAAAACAAACAAAATGAGGCCCGCAGCCGCTGCTTTTGTCATTGTGTTTGTAGTTCAGACATTCAATTATTCCACAGCACCAACCTTCATCCAATTATCATCACACATACACACACACACACACACTGACACACTCACACTCACATGCAGTCTATTATCATCTCTCTTTATGTGACAGCACTGAACAACAAGAATTATACACCTTAATTAACCAGCCAACATGTCAGTGTATTTATAATCACTACTAACACTGAGACGGATTCAACTCCAACACACACACACACACACAGCACAGAATCACTGTAAAAAGAGGAAAAGCTCTGCAAAATGGGATACATGGCAAACAACTAAATCCAAAGTTTTCTTTAGAGTCAACATTCAAACACAATTTTTTCATCAAAGGAATATCACAAGAATTTATCGTTAATAATGAAAAAAGCTCCTGCGGTTTTTATCTTTCTTTCATTCTTGCATCTTGTACCTCATGTTGGCAAAAGGCTCAGGACAATATTTAATAAAGGACTGCATGTATTTCTCCCATTAAAGAAGACATGTTACGTCCTTCTTTAACAATTTCACACAATTTTCATGGTTCCTTCTGTAAGAAATTCTGTCTCATAAAGAACTGTGGAACTATATAATTTAGAGCTGCAGTCAAAGTGAAACAAGAAAATGCTGCTGGAGAAAGGACACTGGCAAAGGATCAGTTATTGTATGTTTGTATGTAGGCAAAGTCGCTGGCATGAGTTCATATCATATGGTTTATTACCTTACCATCAAAACCTGGGCACCCAATGGTTAATGTAATGTAGTAAATGCAAACATAATGAAGTCATACAAAAAACATTCTTGCCCTATAAGTAGATAGATACATATAGATAGTTACTCTATTGATCCAAGATGGAAATAGTTTAGCAATGTAACTGTAAGGGAGCTACAGATGCTAATGAACTATGCTTTCTGATCAACAGAAATGGACCAATTTGTAAATTCACACATTTTAACTCAAGCATGTGTACCATTAATTTCTGTGTTGAAACATTTTGTATAGATTAACATAATTAAAGAATTGTACTTAAAAGACCTACATCTTTTTAAAAAACACAACAGTAAGAACATCAAGAGCAGTATGCAGCACTCAATGTAGCAACAAGAGTGAAAAGAGGACCAGTGTTTTGCTAATAACACACTTTATCCACACAGCTGTGGGTTGTCTGAATTACAGATTGTGAATATTAAACCAGAAAGTATTCAATAACAAAAATAATGTCATAATAATAATATTACCCTTTCAAAAAGTAAACAGCAATAACTCCTTCAAAGTTAGTGCACGACATCTTCATTAACTAAGCTATTAGCATTAGCTACTGCTAGTTATAAATAAATAAATTAATAGAAATAGAAAAATACTTTATTCATCTTCCAGTGGGAGAACTTCAAATTAGTCGAGTAGCTAAAAAATTATGAATATTAACAATGATTTCATACTAGACAACAACAACAACAATAATAATGATAATAATAATAATAATCAATGACAAAATAAATAAATTTGAGAAGAACATGTCAGGAGTCACTATTAAAAAGCCTTATGGCTGTGGGGACAAAGGACCTCCTGAACCTTTCAGTCCTGCAGCACAGTGAGATGAGCCTCTCACTACCGTTGCTCCTATGACCAGCCAGGATGCTGTGGAGAGGATGTCTATTATCATCCAAAACAGAAAATAAGTTCCTCCTCATCCGTTGCTCCACCACAGCACTGAGAGGGTCTAGCCTTCTCCCTACAACAAAACAAGTCTTTTTCACCAGTTTGTCCAGGTGCCCACAGTTTTTGTCTACAACTCCCCCCAGCAGACAACAGCACAGGACAGTGCACTCTCAATGATAGTGTGATAAAACATGCATATCACATCACTACAGATATTGAAGAACCTGAGCCGTCTCTGGCCCCTCCTGTACACTGCTTCTATGTTGGCAGACGACTCCAGTTTATTATCGAGCACCACCTCCAGGTATTTGCAGGTCTGAACAGTCTCTATCTCCCCTCCATCAATGCAGATGGACTGGTATGGAGTTTTAGATCTCCTGAAGTCCACCACCAGCTCTTTGGTCTATGTATTGTTCAGGAGCAAAAAGTTATTTTTGGATAGAAGGACTCCATAATGTCCCTGTACTCCTTCTCCTGTCCACCACACACACATGCCAGAACAGCTGTATCATCAGAATACTTCTGTATGTGGCAGGACTCTGAGTTGTACATGAACTGTGGTGGTGGAATGTAAACAACGATCACGACTATATATGGGAAGTCTCTCGAACGCATGGAAACCAACTGACAGCAGTTCAATGTCTGGACAACATATCCTCTCTTTAATGGTCACATTGCGGGGGTTAACCCATCTCTGATTAAAAAACAGGATAATACCCCCACCTTTCCGCTTACTGCTCGTACTCCGGTCACAATCCGTTCGTACGGCTGTGAAGTCAGTGCTCCTGGACCTCACAACCGCCTTCGACACAGTCGACCATGCAGTACTTATTACCCGCTTGGAGCAGTACATTGGTATCCGAGGCACTGTCCTCCAGTGGTTCAGGTCATACCTGACAAATCGGACCTTTTCTGTGATGGTGACCACTGCTCTTCTCAAGCTCCTCTTACCTGTGGGGTCCCTCAAGGATCGATTCTTGGCCCTATCCTGTTCTCCCTGTATTTGCTGCCCTTGAGTACGATTATAAAAAACACGACCTGTTCTTTCACTTTTACGCTGATGATGTGCAATTCAATCTGCCATTGAGACACAACGAAAGCTCTGCACTCACCAAGTTACTGGACTGTCTAAATGACGTAAAGCAGTGGCAAGAAAAGAACTTCCTGCACGTTAATGACAGTAAAACTGAATGTAATCTGTTCGGTCCATCTCCACTGTCTAGCACTTTTGCTGAAAACTCGGGCATTCTGGCCCCTTCTTTTAAAACACACAAATCTTGGTGTGATGTTCAACTGCAGGCTAAAATTTGGCTCTTGGCCAAAGTGAAGCCTTTTCTTAATTGGCAGGACCTTGAGAAAGCAATCCATGCTTTTATCAGCTCTAGACTGGACTATTGCTATGCCCTGTATGTTGGCCTCTCCCAGTCTTCTATTGGACGTCTTCAAGTGGTCCAAAAGATGCCCGATTTTTAACCAACACGTCCCTTATCCTTTCGTTGCTCCACTGGCCTCCAGTCCATTTTAGAATTGATGTTTTTGATGTTTGTTTTTAAGGCCATTAACGGCCTGGCGCCCACCTATCTGTCCAAGATCCTAACCATCCGGGACACTGGCAGTGCCCTACGCTCTTCAGGCCAGCGTTTACTGGATGTCCCCAGATATAAATGTAAACAGTGGGGTGACCGCTCTTTCGCCGTTGCGATCCCCAGATTGTGGAATAAACTGCCGCCTGACATTCGCACTGTTACAGACCTCAACCTTTTTAAGTCAAAGCTGAAGACCCACTTTTTTAGTCTAGCTTTTACCCGCATCTAGAGAAGTCCTTTCCGCAGGTCATTTAATACACTTGCTTATACTGGTTTTATGTTTTGTGTTGGTTTTATGTGCCATTTTATGTACTATTTTATTAACTATTTTTATGTCTTTGTTTTTAATATTTATTTTATGTCGGTTACTGTTTTATGATTTGCATGTAAAGCACTTTGAGTACCTTTTGGGCATTGTAAAGCGCTATACAAATAAACTTGATTTGATTTGATTTGAATTTTCACTTACTGGCGACTTTAGAAATCCAAATACGTGCTCTCAAGAACAGAAAAGAGTGATTGCTCCATAATATATCCCCTTTAAATCATTCCTTAAAAACCCTTATGAAGTTGTGATTAAGGAGCTATGGGCATTCTTGGTGGACACATTTACAGTGTTGTTGCACCAGTGTTCCAGTCTTAAAACAAAAATAGAAATGAAAATAGGAAACTAAGACAGTCAGAGAGTTAGTTAATGCCCTACATCTCTTCATGTTTGACTTTCTACACCTCTGACAGTGCACCTTCAGGACTATAATAAATTGAACTGTGCCTTAGGATTCAAATGCTATTTGAGTCATATGTCAATGCAGCAATACAAACTTTTTTTTTATGGGAGAAAGTGAATGGAAAAATAAGAGGAAGGAGGTTTTGAAAAGGGTGTACAATCCACAGGTGCTGGAGGTTGATTCAGCCAAGAGGGTGAAACTAAAGGACAAATGAGCACAGAACTATTCATGGTAAGGAAAGACATAGTCATAAGTAATAGATAAATAATTATCTATATATATATATAGATATATATATCTATATATATATATATATATATAATAAGTAATAGGTAATAGAGGCCTTTGGCTCTTGGTCCTTTCTATACCCTGCCACATGAATGTCCAGAGGCAGCTCAGTGGGACCTGGACTGCCCAGTCCAGTCCTTTCACTGTTAAATCTGTGCTATGATGACAAAAATAGCTGCAGCTCAACTTTGTGATAATTTACACAGAAATAATCTGTTTGAAGAGTTTCAGTTAGGATTCCGAGAGCATCATAGCACAGAAACAGCACTGGTGAAAGTTACCAATGATCTCCTCTTAGCCTCTGATAGCGGACTTGTGTCTATGCTTGTCCTGTTGGATCTCAGTGCTGCATTTGATACCATCAATCACAGCATTCTGTTACAGAGACATGAACTTGTTATTGGGATTAAAGGAATTCCAGTTTGTTCTTGTAAATGAAGAATCTTCATTTAGCTGAGGAAACCAACAAATTGCACTGAAACTTCTCTTCAGTCCAATCTCCTTTCCTGAGCATGTATGTGGTGAATGTGGAAAGGAACCACTCCCTTTTAGCAGGAAGAAACCTCTGGCAGAACCAGACTCAGGAAGGGTGGCCATCCGCCTCGGCCAGCTGGGGTTTGAGAAGACAGATTCTGAGTAACAGCATTGTTGGGGACAGACTACAAGCTGGCACTCTGTGCGATGGGTGGCTTCTTGGTGAGTAGAAGCTACTGCTGCTAAACTTACCTTGTAATCCCTGTAACAAGTGCAATATCCGTACTACTCTTTGTGGAGGCAACATAATATTTTCTGCATTGACGTAACCACGCATTCTTTGGGGGGGGTCATATTGAGAAAATACCAACCTGTCTCCCCCAATATACAGAAGAAAATATGTAAAATGCATGTTCTCCTTTTATGAACCCTGTCAAGGGATCGGTCTCTTGTTATGTCTTATTTATTTTCAGTGTATTTCCGTGTGTTACCATGGGGACGTAACGGCTGCGCCGCGGTCGCCGTTGTTGATCGCTAACACTCTAGTCAATGAGAGTGACCCACCGGGCGCGCCCCCGTCTCAGCAGCGGCTCTCCTTATCTTTACGTTGGACTTCTACTTTTGACGGAGCCACTGCTCAACCGCGCCAAGCTCAACAGAGCAGATTGTACCAGAACAGGAAATCCAACACAGAATCAACAAAATAAACTTCCGCCCCCTTTCAAAATAAAAAAACTAGGCTGAGAGATACAGGCTGAACTGGTCAACAATATCCTTCACAGCTTACTTACCTCCACCATGGAGCCTCCACTGTACAAAAAGGCAGCAAACCTTTAACAACAAAAATTGTGACTGCCCTGTGGTGCTCATCTTTTTCTTTTGTCATTTTTCCCTTTTGTGCAAGTGTGAATGGATTCACACTTGCTACCCAATTGATGAGCACATCTTTACAAACTAAGCTTTATCTGTTACTGTCAATCTTTAGTTAGCTTTTGATTTAGCTAGCTACATTGCCATAAAATAAAGCTACATACTAATATCTGATTATTATGAGTTAACAGTTAGCGTTACATGGATCCCAGTTTAACTCACTGCTTTCTGCATGTATTAAGTTGCAGTAACATTGAGATTACTGCCGGATTTCGCTGATTATGCGGCTGACTGGAACGTTTCCTTTTGCGGTGTGGCACCTGTCACGGCTGTATATGTGAGTGGTGTTTTCCCTCCTTTCCGCTTCCATTCCTCCACGAGGCTGGGTGCGTGCCGTAGCTGGAGCAATTGTTTGGCGTGGCCGGCACAGGCAAAACTCTCTCTCCATCCAGATATGTGTATTGTCAGTTTTTCTGTTGTGCATATGTGGGCGCTTGGTTTATGCAATCTTCGCTTTGGCAGAGCCGAGGGTTGCGGTGGCTTCATAGCAGTGCGTGCTCCACCAGAAGCCTTCTCTGGGGATGCGGCCATCTTGGTGAGTCATTCATGTCTGTCGTACAGCGGCTCTGTTGACCAGTCCCAGCTGATTGTGTTCTGTCTCCTTGGCACAGTTGGGTGATTGACAAGCAGCTCCGAGCCTCACAATCCAGCAGTGTTGAGTGAGGCCTCAAATGGTCTGGCAGTACTCTGCCACCTCACCCTGAGCACTGCTGTTTTGGTTTTACGGTTGCCTTTGGTGTTATGGTTGCTCTTGGTTTATTTGGTTATCCAGGGTGTACCCCGCCTTTCGCCTGATGACCACTGGGATAGGTTCCAGGCGACCCGACTGACGGATTAAGCAAGTATAGAAAATGGAGGCAAATTAGAATTATTAAAAACAAGCAACAGTTTGTTCCACTTGTTTGCAGCATAAATGCTGCTTCTCCGTGTTTAGTCTGGACTCTGGACTGGACCAGCTGACCTGAGTCCTTGGCTCTGTGACCTTCAGCTCTCACTGGAGCGGTTCGCAGCCAAGTGTGAAGCGGCTGAGATGACAATCAGCACCTCCGAATCCGACACCATGGTCCGAGACCAAAAAAGGGTGGCATGCCCTCTTCAGGTTGGGAATGAGTTTCTTCCCCAAGTCAAGGAATTCAAGTAGCTCAGGGTCTTGTTTACGAGTGAGGGACGGAAGGAGCGGGATATTGACAGGCAGATGGGTGCGGCATCAGCAGTGATGCGAGCTCTGCATCAGCCTGTTGTGGTGAAGAAGGAGCTGAACCAGAGGGCGAAGCTCTTGATTTACCGGTCAGTCTGCGTTCCTACTCTCACCTATGGTCACGAGCTGTGGGATACAAGTGGCCAAAATGGGCTTCCTCCGCAGGGTGTCTGGGCTCTCCCTTAGAGATAGGGTGAGAAGCTTGGGGAAGACCCAGGACACGTTGGAGAGATTGTTTCTCGGCTGACCTGGAAACGCCTCGGGTTGTGGCGTGGCTGTGGGAAGTGACCAGGGACAGGGACGTCTGGGTTTCTCTGCTCAATCAAATATCTAACAATGAGATCTTTAAGATATGATGGAGCTCGGTCATTAAGAGCTTTATATGTAAGGAGAAAAATCTTATATTCTATTCAGAATTTAACAGGAAGCCAATGAAGAGAAGCTAAAACTGGAGAAACGTGATCTCTGCTGTTAGTTGGAACTAACTCTGACTGCAGCATTTTGGATCAGCTGGAGGCTTTTCAGAGAATATGTGGGACAGCCCAATAATAAGGAATTACAGTAGTCCAATCTTGAAGTAACAAATGTATGGACTAGTTTCGCTGCATCACTCTGAGACAGGATGTTCCTGATTTTAACAATATTATGAAGGTGAAAGAAGGCAGTCCTAGAAACCTGTTTTATATGCGTGTCAAATGATAAACTTTGATCAAAAATAACTCCAAGGTTCCTCGCTCAGTGCGATTATATGCGGGCCATCAGATCGGATTAATGGCTAAATTACAATAAAAATGAGTTATTCAGCACATGTAGACAGCTTAATCTGACAAGAAATCGAATCGGGTTACTTGCGATTGGATTAAGACCCCGAGATAACTCGATCCAAATGCCCACTGAACGTGCCTGGAGACGATCGAGCGTTCTGCGCATACTCGAGATTTTTATCTGTGATCGTCAGACGATATTACTGTTGTTGTCGCCGCCGTCAGAAAGAAACAAACAAAGCGATGGAGAATGCGCCATTGTGCATCGTCTGTGCCATAACCAGCTCATCACAGATGTAGAGGGACGCAGCTTCATCTCGCTCTGCGTTCGTCATCTTTCTGAATGCCTGAGTTTGTTGTTGTTGGTGGTGAAGACGTCAACAGGAAGTGGCTCTATTAGCGATAGTTGAAATGGGTACAGCGCCACCTATCGTACCGGGGTATGACATGCTTTGTGCCAGTGATTCCATTCATTCACCGCCAAATAACAAAGGATAATTACCCTCAGATAAGGAGCATAACCCAACTATAGCTATAATCTCATCATGTAAACCCACTGAGTGTAGAACTAGACAATTGCTCCCTGAAACGCTCAGGTTTGAATTAAATGACCTTCAAACATTTTTATATTCTTTTCCATTGTTTCCAGTGACAGTTCTCATGATGGGGCCTTGTAAGCACTCAGAAATGCAAATTACGGCTTTTTTTCTTAGAATTCAGTATTTTATTTGAAAACAATTTTCTGTTGAAATTAAAATTGTCCAATAAAAACTTTAATATCTCAGCCTCTGAAAATAAAAACCTGAAAAACAAAAACACTTTAGTGGTTGGAGATTTTACTTTTCTTGTAGAAAAATTAATTGGAACCTCATGCTTGTGATTTTTTTTTCACTATAATTGTTCATGTGTCTTGAAAATGTATTGACAAACAGATCGCATCAGGTCATAGATGGATAGATATTATACCTCTTTATGAATGAAATGTACATTGCTTGATTAATCCTTTGATGCAGATTGTTCTCAGCCCATCTGTCTCCTCTCCCCAGGGGAACAGAGGTAGGAGGGGAGGGGGAGGGGAGCAGGAGGGACAGAGGTAAATTAACAAGTTGCCACATGTTTCCAGGCTGTAAGGTGAAAGCGGCTTTTAATTACACCTGGATGTCACTCCCAAAGCTTCCATGTAACTAATGGAGAGATGGAGAGAGAGGATACTGTATATCCAAAATGTTCTAAGCTTTTAAGTTTTTCTTTTCTCAAAAAATACTGCATCTATCAATAGTTTCTATTGTTCAGATGTCAATTAATTGATTTACCAATAAATCATCAGACTCATGGGAATTCACAAATTAATGAATTCATAACTCGGTTAGTGTGAAATGTTGAATGACTTGTTTTTTCCCCTTGCTTGGAGATTTCAGGGGAAATACAGAAAAGCTTGAATACCTCACACAACAATTTAGCTTTTCTCTGACAGTTTTCAATGGATTTTAACAGTTGTAACAGACAATCCACAATTCTCCTACACAATCCACAAATATTACATTATTCACAAATATGCACTTTTTGATTTGTGTTCAAATCATATGCACATACATCTGAAATTATTTGCAAATATAACTTACCATGGGAATCCACTTAAATGTGTGAATATGCATTACATGTAATATGTATTACATTTAATATTTCTGTCCTGTTTTGTCCAAGAGGCATCTAGCTATTGTGTAAAAAGAGAAAAAAATTACAATTGTTCACTTATATCTTTACTCCCCAAATGTATATTTTTGCTGTGTAAAACCATATCCAAAAAATGCTGAATGCGATCAAAAATGTATAACTTGCTTTTTAAACCCATATTTTAATTCCGCATTAAAATTACAAAAATAAATAAGAAATGCTTTATTTTACCACTGAATGCATGTAAAGGGAAATCAACACATTTGTGGATCCATTTGTAAACAATGTGTAAACACATTTGTGTTTACATTGTATTTTGGTTTTATGTAATGTGTCCTTATCATCTTCTGGTTCAGTTGTGTTGGTCTTCCTCTTACTGTGCTCATTCCTTTAGTTTTATTCCCATACTTAGTTAATATTTGCTCAGTAGTTCACTCTGAGGGCTGTGTGAATGTACATGGCATCACTTGATCTACCACTGATATGCCTCTGTGCAAGGTATCATTGCGGAACACACTGTCATCACTCAGGTGATTATGTGACGCTAGTTTGAAATGTATAGGTGCTCGCTGATTCTGTGGTGACCTTTATCTGTTGTGCAAGTGTAAATTATCTTTTTTTTTCACTAATATGCCTTAGCTAATATGTAAAAAATAAAAAATACTGGTGAATACCTGTCTTGCCAGGCTTAACAGTGGCGGATCAGTCCCAGATTGAAAATCATATGTGAAAAGGTCTTGCGACTCACAGAAATTAAACTAATTGTGAAGTCTGGCTCTGTCCTGAGAACTGTTCTGGAACCAGTAGGAAGGGTGGTCATCTGCCTTGCAGATAGCCGCAGATGGCTGCCCTTCCTGGTTCTGGTTCTGCTGGAGGTTTCTTCCTGTTAAAATGGACTTTTTCTCTTTCCACCTTCGCCTTGTGCACACTCAGGACGTGGGATTGAATTAAAGAGAACTTTCAATACAATCTGTTGGTTTCCTTAAACTATTTTTTTTTTGTTGACAGTTTATGAATTGGACTAATTTGCGTTTTAATTAATTTGATTTGATTGAATTATGATTGTTATACAATTTATTAGATTAGCATCGGCTTGAACTGGACTGTATCTTTGAAGTGCCTTGAGATGATATTTGTTGAGATTTTGTCCTATATAAATAAAGCTGAACTGAACTGACTGGCGACCTGTACAGGGTGTACCCCGCCTCTCGCCGAATGACCACTGGGATAGGGTTCAGCCCCTCCGCGACCCGACTGACTGATTAAGAGGGTATAGAAAATGGATGAACGGATGGATGGATGGATGAACTGAACTGAACTGAACGGATTAGAATTAGGTCTGATTGTACAAAGAATATCGCTGCACAAGTTGTTCAACATTATGGACAACCTTGCACGACTCTACGTAACATAGTGATTAAACAATGAAATGTGTTAAGTTAGAGGCTTTTTCAGCTTTGTTGCAACAATGAACAGTACAGGTCATTCTTCTCCAAAACATAAACCCTACGCATTGAATGACTATAAAGACCGTTTGTCAATCTTATACTACTGCAAAAAGAAGACGTCCCTATAAATGAATAAATATGATGAATATGGGGATGAAAAAAGTATTTTTCTATTCTATTATAAGGATTGATCAAGTATCTTTAAATTTTTAAGTTTGTTTGATTTTCATCCATCCAGCCATCTTATCCGCAATAACTTCTTTAACACAAACAAATGCTTTTGTTGTTTTATGGCATGTTTTTTTTTGTAGAAATAAATGTTGTATAGTTTTCTCATTACGTAAAATAGACAAAGTTTGTTGATGTTCAAACTTTTATATAACTCAATGACATAGCCATCAAACAGTCTGGAACGCAACAAAAAATTCATGGTGGACACTGAAAAAATTGTCCATAACAAGGTTCCGTCCTATTGAATTATGGGAGCGCCAAATAAGTGAAGGGGTAAATATAAAGAGAAATTAATGCAAGAATAAATGTGGAAGTATAAAGGAAAATCAAAGCTGGAAGCAGCAATGAATGGCCTATGCCGTGGCGGAGGGCCATAGTGGCTCTAGGTGTTCAGGCCCAAGCTCGGCAAGGATGTCATGGAAGAAACTAGAGATTGCTTCCTCTAAGTGGCCATTAGGTTGGGCTGTGACCATGAGTCAACACTGATGTGCAAGGCTGGGACTGTTATCAGTCATGAAAAATGTGAGTTGTTTAGAGCAATGCACAAGTGAGTAACATCAACATCCTGTTACATGGCAAACGTTTGACATTACACAGGAAGGCACTGGAATAAATGTGTTGGATTGGCACAGAAGAGTACATAAAAGGTAAAACATGGCACTTCCTGTTGTCAGCTGGCGTGGCCATAGCATTAACAGAGCAGTGACATGTACATCTAAGCATCTGACGTTTTTTGCAGACTGGCTATTCTATGTGTAGAATATAAGGAATTTCTGTTGAATGGCCAAACATCATAATAAGAGTTCGCTCAAGGGCCTGCCCATTGACAAAAAAGGTCAGAACTTGGGTCATGATTGATGACCAGCTGACCTTTACAGATCATGATGCCTCTGTTGCTCGATTCTGCCACTTTGCATTGTTGAACATAAGAAAGATCAGGCCGTACCTAGCCCAACACATCACACAGTTCCTGATGCAGTTCATGGTAATCTCCCTTGACTAATGCAATGCTCTCCTAACTGGTCTCCCAGCCTGTGCTGTGAAACCTCTGCAAATGGTCCAGAACGCGTTGGCGCATCTGGTCATCAATCAGCCTAAAAGAACACGTCCCCCCTCTGTTCATTGAGCTCCACTGGCTACCGCTCAGCCGCCCGCATCAATGAATGAATGAATTAAATCTTTAATGTCATTATACATGAGTACAACAAAATTAACCCGGCAGCTTGCAAAATGCATGCACCAACTTTTAAAGGGGGCCGTGCCGTAAAAGGCTGGAATGCAGATTAGATTATGATTGTTGGGTTGGGGCGAGTAGTCGCATTTCAATGCGACTTACTCTGTTTGTCCATTCTGGTCAAAGAAATGATCCATACGCCTTTGCAAAGCCAAAAGCTTCTCCAAGATGTTTTCCATGTTGCGGTTAATGACCACATTCTGAGCGCCAACAGCTCTGCCCACTGCTTCAACCATGTCGGGCAGCTTAACGGGGCTTTTGACAGCTATCTGGATAGTGTAGTGGTATTATTCCCACCTTTCATGTGGGAGACCTGGGTTCAAAATCCTGACATGAAAGGTATTACCTCCAGTAGGGGTCCTTAGGCAAGACCCCCTTATCCTATCTGTCTACCTGTAAGTCGCTTTGGATAAAAGCGTCTGCTAAATGCATAAACACATAAACATAGCTATCTCTGTCTTCCGAATTTTCCGATACACCAAGGCAATGCCTAATCCAATCAGCAGATAGCTCGTTATCTTAATATGTAAAGCTCGTTATATGTAAATAGCTCGTTATCCAAATATGTAAAGATCCTCGATGTCCTCAACGGAAAGAACCGCCAGGCAAACGACCCTCCATGTCTCCCAGAAGTCCCTCATTTAACCAGCATCAAACTTTCCGTCAGGACAGAAAGGTTCCCCAAAATCCGAACTTCTCGTCGAAGAAAATTCTGTCAATTGTGTCGAGAGACCAGTTGACCAATTCCATGAGAAATGCGACTGCCTTCGTTGAGAGCAGGAGGAGATATATCAAATTCAAGTCACGTTAGCCTACAAAGTGCTTAATGAATGCTCTCGCATCACGACTCAGTCACTCTGATCATCAAAGGGTTGTTGTCTAGCAGTGCCTACGCCACACGCAAGACAGTCCAGACTCTTTTTATGTGTTGTTTTATGTGTTAAGTGCTACAAGAACAGGGGCGTTCCTGTCTGTCTTCAAGAAACTCTTGAAGTCCCAACTCTTCAGAGAGCATCTCCTACCCTCGCCCTGACCCTGTACTTCCCTTTCCCCTCTATTGCACTTCTCTTTCTGTACTTCCCTCTATACCTGCACTCTATGTCTACACTGGCACCGCTGTCACCTCTGACAGATCCTTCCTCAGTCCACATGTCAGTCCTTGGACAAGATGCTTAACACCACATTACCTCTGATGGGTTCATAGATGTGTTAATGTGCGCATGACAGAGAAAAAAGCTCCCATAGATAGAAAAAAGACCATCTTAGAGAGACAAATCATGTTCAGAGTCTCTTGGAGAAAAAGATGGGCAGAGGTTCAGTAATCTGCCTCTTTTTCAGTAGGTATCCTGTCGGGCCCTATCACGTAGACGGTTATGCAGAAACTGATGGCGTGAGGCAGGCTTTTGAGTTTTACGGCTGCTTCTTTCACGAGTGTCCCAGCTGTTATCTGCCTCAGGACACATGTCTGTTGAGTAAGGTATCATTTGAGCAGGTCTATACAGCGACTCGAGAGAGAGAACGTGTGCTGCAGTCTGTACACGGTCTGCGTGTGCAGGTCATGTGGGAGCACGATTGGTCGGAGTTGATCAAATTTCTTGAGAAATTTAATCTCCCCGAGCAGGCTCTGTACGGTGGTCGGACCTGTGCACTCAGGCTGAGATACACTGCAGGGATAGATTAAACTGTGCACTATGCAGACTTTACATCTCTGTACCCCAATGTAAACTTTCCGCAGCTTTCCATACCCCTTGGGCCACCCTGAGATTATCTGCGAAGATTTTGATGACCCTGACAAATACTTTGGTTTCATTGGAGCCGTCGTTTATCCACTACAAGGTCTCTTCTTCCCTGTTCTACCTTACAAGTCATCTGGAGGTAAACTAATGTTCACTCTCTGTCGCACCTGTGTGGAAATGAATAATCAGGCAGGTCCTTGCAGCCACAGTGATGAGGAGAGAGCACTAACGGGCACTAACTCCATCAAGGTATCCAGCTCGATGTCAGCAAAATAGAGGTGAACACATCGGGTCATTTAAAGGTCACCTGTCAAACTACTTTGGCGAAAGGGTGCCTATATTTTTTTTTTCACCTGTCCCCTCAGTGAAGCATGGCATGACAGCATCATGCTGTTGGGATATTTTTCATAGGCAGGGCCCAAAAAATTGGTTAAACTGGAAGAAGGAGGAAACGCTGTTTCAGTCTAACAGAGAACTGAGACTTGAGCAGAGGTTCACCTTTCAACACAGTAACTGACCTTAACCATGCAACTGAAGCAATATTCAAGTGGTTTAATTGGAAAAAATAAACATCTTACCACAGACCTATTTTAAAGTGCTTACTTTTCTTTTTTAATTTCTCCTTATTTCTTACACCTGATTCCATGTGTTTCTAAATGCAATCTTTTTATATTTTTTCACGATAGTTTTTAAATGTTTTTTCCCTCTCAACCATCTCATTCTCCCACCATTTCACCCTGTCTCTTTCCCCTATTCTGCCCTTTTTTCCCCATGTCTTCATCTCTTTTTCTTTATATAATCGGTCTCACTGTGTTTTCCCAATCATATGCTACATTAATTATCACAGCAATAAGACCAGGGACAATATGGCTTTATTTATTCCAGTGGGAGAGCAGAGTGTGTATGTGTATGTGTGAGTGTGAGTATGTTTGTGTGTGGACAGGTGATATTCACTTGCATGTTAGATACAGCTGAGCACTTATATAGCTCATTATAACCTCTAACAAGGTTTCAGTAGCTGTGTGTGTAGACCCCACTGGGAGCTGCTGTGAACACCCTGTCTCATAGGGCAGCTGAAAATACACACTGAAAAAACATAAATAACACTCTAGTAAAGAAAACAATTACAGTGAGTCAGTCTGAATACAGTTTGCAAAAACCCCTTTGTTTCTCAGATCTAGCCATGATGATGCACAGTTTGGGGTGGTTATACTTTTAAACCTAAGATTTAGATTTAAAACTTGTGGCCATTTTTTTAGATAATGAAGTCAGAGAATCCTAATTTGGGTGAAGGAACAAGAAGTTATGGTCTATGGAAGAAAATATGTGGACAGTAAAAGATAATAGCCATATGTTGTATGTCCATTTTTCTGGTAGTCATACCATTCTGTAGGCATTTGTTTGCACTGTTTTAGGTGGTGATGGCTTTCAAATGGTTTTACAGGAAATTGGGGAGAGACAGCGAAACAATATGCAGTAAAGAGCATTTCCGTTTCCATCCATTTGGAACATTTGGAACATTTCTTAATACAAAGAAGGAATGATGAAGGATGGCACTACTTTTTACATCAATTTCCAAGTATTGATTCCAGTATGAAACCAGATTACTAGTGTTTTTTCACCAATTTGGTTTCATTCATTCACGCTTTCATTTTTTCTCATGGTTGCCAGTCCATCATGGGGCCAACACACAGACAAACTAGATAAACAGCCATATACACTCCCACTTACTCCTGGGGTCAATTTTGGAATCACAAATTTATCTGGCATGTATGTTTTTAACAGCGGGAGGAATCAAGTTCTCTTGGTCCCACACAAGCCCAGGGAGAACATACAAACTCCACTCAGATAAAATCAAGCCAGGATTCACAGATCTTAAAGATCTCATCGTTAGATATTTTGCCAATAGAGCACTTTGCTCCCAAACTGCAGGTTTACTTGTGGTTCCCAGAGTTTCTAAAAGTAGAATGGGAGGTAGAGCCTTCAGATATCAGGCCCCTCTCTTGTGGAACAAGCTGCCAGTGTACGCCCAGGAAGCAGACACCCTCTCTACCTGTAAGATTATGCTTTAAACTTTCCTTTTTGATAAAGCTTATAGTTAAGGATTGATCAGCTGACCCTGAAACATCCCATAGTTAATCTACCATAGGCCTAGACTGCTGGGGGGCCTCTTATGTCACACCTTTCCTCACTTTGCTCTCTTTTTCCCCCTGTTTAATTTCTCAAATGATATTATGTTCATGTGACATTATTGTGGTTATTAACTTGTGTTTCCCTGTTCCAACAGGTATCCTTTGAATGGTGTTATGGTGTTTTTCCCCCCTCTTTTCCCTCTTTTCTGTCTTCTCAAACCCCAGCTGGTCGAGGCGGATGGCCACCCTTCCTGGTTCTGGTTCTGCCAGAGGTTTCTTCCTGTTAAAAGGGAGTTGTTCCTTTCCACAGTCGCCTCAGGCACACTCAGGACGGGAGATTGGACTGAAGACAAGTTTAGGTGCAATCTGTTGGTTTCCTTAGCTAGGATATTGTTTTTGAATTGGCTCTATATGAATGAATTTGACTAATTTGACTTTGAATTTAATTAATTGAATTGAATTTGTTTGAATTGGACTATATCATTTAAGTGCCTTGAGATGACAATTTGTTGTAATTTGGGGCTATATAAATAAAACTGAACTGAATTGAATTGAAACCTTTTGCTGTGTTCACCACACCACTGAGCAGCCCTTCAGATAAGCCTCATTTCTGAATTCAGTGGAATTGCTGATGTTGACACACATTTAATTTATTCAGGATTTCTGTTTGCTTCTCCTTATCACAATTCCCTTTGCCTTTTTAGTATACTTTTCCATGACTGCAGTTGTTACCAATACTGGGATTGTAACTTTCCCTGCAGGCACCACTGTCATTATACCCAGCTGTCTCTTAACTCCAAAGACATGCTTGTGCCATCTGCCAACGCCTCTGACTGACAAGATCTGCAACTGGGCAAACATACATCTACAAGATGATTGATTTATTTTTCTATTTGAACAAAATGTTTAAAAAATAAGAGCTTTGACTTAGACTTTCCTCATCAGATTTTTTCTCCTCTTACATAAAACAGACATTTTCCAAGTAATTTGGTGCTTCTTCCACACAAAACACACAAACCATAAGAACCACACTTAACTCATAAGAAGAGCAGGTTGTATGAATGGAGATGTGTGAAAAATATAATTGCTGTAAGACTAAGGAAGAATGCTGTCAAATCATAGTTAGTCATGTAATGTTTTATGTTATGACATTTGCACATAAACATTATACTTTATAAGAAGTACATTTAACTCTTAGACTTTCCCATAATAACCTAGAAATCACATCAGTCACCAAATCTTTATTTCTTTACTGAATATTCTCCAATATAAAAAGACCTAGACAAATACATTTTCTAACCTTGTTGTTGAATTCTGTATCAGGTGTATGGAACTGACTTTTTGGCAAATCATGACAAGATCTAAAGTAATTTATTGTTCATTTTACATGAGTGACTGAAAGCATGCTTCCCATGATAAGGCGCCACACAACCTACTTTTACTTTTATTTCAAAGCCAATTTGAAACATCGGGAATAGACATGCTCAGGCCCCTGCCCTTTCCTGCCACCTAGCTTACGATGCACCCAACCTCAAATTTGTGGTGGGCCCACTTGAAGGTGGCATCCTATTGCTTCGTCAGGCTTTGTCAGCCAAGACCCAGAAGCTTGGCCACAAGGCCCTCCTTCGTGCAGAGCATAACCTGCTAGAGGTTATGAGGTCACGTGGACATGACTTGCAGACAAGTTACAATGAGTTTGATTATTTCAGACTCGACAAACTGGACTAATTTCAATAATCCACCAGACCAAGGAGTGATAATGGGCTGCAAGTGGATTGAAAACAAATAAATATCTTGAATAAAATGCATGTTTGGAGGTTTGTGTTGTGGTCTGTATGTAACCCCCATATCCACCAGAAATAAAGCCGTCCCACTGTCAGATACAAAGCAGTGATTTTGACCTTCAACACTTACTCAGCATCAACTAGTGACCACAGCTAGTGATGGGCTGGATCACAGCTGGTGCAGGTGTGTTGGGCCAGTGCCATGCACCTCCACCAGTGCTCTGGATTGCCCTGCAGTCCCAGCAGGACCCAAAGCCAGCCAGGGCATGACCCCCCCAACCCCAGGAGCAACAGGAAAAAGGACCAGCCCAGAATCCAGGAAAGGCACCAGCCAGGACATCCTGAGTAAACCGGCGGCCCAGCGGGTATGATACGGAGGGTAGGGGGAGGGTAGCACACTGGGACGCAGGCCAAAGGGGGTACACCCAACCCACAGGGAGGAGCCAGGAGCTGCAAAACACATGGAGGGTAGGGGGCCACCAACCCCTGTGTGGATTTATTTGGTAAACATCCTGACGGGGCTTGGTGCAAAAGCACCAGTAGGTGGGAGCGACCCAAGCAAAACCAAAAAGCATCCCCCCACCCCAGCAGGCCACCCCCAGTGACATCACCGCAGCATCCCCATGGGAGGCCCCCACACCACGGTCCCCAAGAGTCAGGCCCCCACACACGACAGGGTAAGCCAGGGGGATATAGAGTGGGACAACGAGGTGATGGAAAGCATCTAGCCATAACGTGCTACCAAAACCCGTGCTGTGTGAACCCCAACCAAGTGACTAAGGATAGATGATGCATTGAAATTGGAGGGCAGGAGAGGGTGGGGGGGTGAAAAAGGGAGGACAGCGCCACATTCCTGTGCCGCAGACCTCACTCCCCACAAAGCCCCCCCCCTCGAGCCAGCGCCTCAAACCCTATCATGCTATGGTAGATACATACTTTAGATGTCAAGAGGGTTTTGTGGCTCCTAGTGTTTTCTTTTCTGAGGGAAACAGGGCCAAATGGCTCTTTGAATGTTTAAGATTGCCGACCCTTGATCTAGATGGAGGGAAACATGTTCATTACTCTAACTTGATATTGGTAAGCTGCAGTGTTTTCATACATGCAAGAAAAAAATTTGATGTTTGTATGCTATCAAACACTTCTTAAATGTCATAATGATTACTCATATATAAACCGCTTATATCGATATTTAGACGACTTATACTAGCTCAATTTCCAAATTCAAAATATGTTGATTAAAAATGTCCAATGCTTTTATTTATATTGTCAATTAACCTGTTTATCATCTGCAAGTTTGTTCCTAATTACAATAACACATACCAAAGCTATATTAATTTAAAAAAAGGAAAAAAAATCATTGCAAAAACATTGAATTTCACTATAAAATATTAATACTGGAAGCAACACATTTACATAGGGACTGAACATTAGTCAGAATGACTTTTAGTGTCCAGTGTTTCACTTTATAATGCTTCAGTCTGGCTCTGATCCTATGCCTTTTTCTTCCCCCTGTGTTACCTTAATTTTATGATGCCATTTACCTGAGTGACCAGGTTTGTGTTTATGTTGTATCACCCTTGGCAGCTTCTCCATGAAGACAGCTTGATGGGAATACAACTGCAGCAGCATCAGGTCTCTGGAGTATGTGATCCATTGTAAGCTGAAGCCATTTGTTATACAAATAAATGGTCCAAAAAGTATAAAAGGAACACCATTATCCACAGGATTATGAGTAAGTGTCAGAACAAAAAAGCATTCTGTCAGTCCACAACAGAGTCACCTAAAATGGCTCAAGTTATCCAAGGTGTAAGAAACAAGTACCTGTAGACACCCGTACACCCGAAAAACAGGGCTGCTCTCTGTACCACTGATCACCACTTGAGCAGTGACCCGGAAGACCACAATAATTCCCCCACCTCATTCAGTCCTTGATGAATATTAGTGCACAATTGTTTAAGCTGCCAATTTTCTATCTGTCAATCCATCCATCTCTTTTCCATGCCTCCTTTATCCAATTCAGAGTATGGGTCAGCTGGACCCAACTGCTATCGGGGCAAGAGATGAGGTATGCCCTGGAAAGGTTGCCAGTCCTAAGCAGAATGAACGTAAAGACAAGACATATGATACAAAAAACTGTGCATGCTCACATTCACTGGGTCTTGTTTTATTGTCAGCTCCCTACGAATAATATAAATAAAATACTAAACTGATTAGAATGGAATATCAACAAGCAACTTGATAATTCTGAATAATTTCATCCCCCATCTCAGATAACTACTTTTTAAAAAAATATCTTATCTTTATACCAGACTATAAAATACTTTTTTACCAAGTCTACCTAAAATGTGTATCTTCACTTCTGAGAAATGGTGCAAGTCTTTCACAATTAATTTTGTGACAGAATGGTGCTTACTGCTGCTCATCTTCTTTGTCCGGCCCTTTACACGTTCATTTTTCTCCTACTCCAACTATTCACATGTACAGTATATTGATACAGCCAAATTCCCAAAACATCTGCTGTAATTTACATATTTTCTTAATGTTATGTCACATGGTGAAACTGGTCTAAAATTGTTACTGAGAAGTGGTCCATTAAAACTACATATTGAATCCAAGAACATTTCTAGATTGTCGCTTGTGTCCGATACATAATGTATGTAATTTTTGAATAATTAAATCCAATTTTATTTATATTGCATCAAATCACAAAAAAAGTCATCATGAAGAACTTCAAAGATTATGTCCAATTCATGCCAAATAGAACCCAACTCATTGTAAGGCAATCATAATGCAATCAAATCAAATTTATTCAATTCCAAATTCATACAATCCTAATTAAAAGAAAGTTGCATAGCCAAGGAAACCAACAGATTGCACCAAAACCTCTCTTTGATTCAATACCCATCCTGAGCATGCATGAGGCGACAGTTCACAGACTAAAATTCCCTTTTAACAGGAAGAAACCGTTGGCACGGTGGGTTCTCTCCGGGTACTCCGGCTTCCTCCCACTGTTCAAAAGCATGCATGTTAGGTTAATTGGTGTCTCTTAAATTGTCTTTAGGAGTGAGTGTGAGCGTGTTTGTGGTTGTTTGTCCCGTTCATCTCTGTGTGGTCTTGTGATGGACTGGCAACCTCTCCAGGGTGTACCCTGCCTCTCACCCAGCCTCTTGCCCGATGACCATTGGGATAGGCTCCAGCCCCCATGATCCAACCAACAGATTAAGTGGTTATAGAAAATGGATGGATGTATGGAAAGAAGCTGGCAGAATCACTTAAAACAGGGGTTGGCAACCGTAAACACTCAAAGAGCAAGTTGAACCCATTTTTCACAGAAAAGAAGATAGCGGAGCCACAAAACCCTTTTGACATCTAAAATGAAGAGAACACTGCATATGCTGATTTTTTTTTACTTTTATACAATGTATAAAGAATTATAGTGTGTTGCATTTATGAAATCAATGAACTGCTACAGAGAAAACAAAAAAATTATTTTTCATGCAACAAAAACATTCTGAACTCTGAAAAAAAGAAACTGGGTTGAAGATTACTTTTAAAAAAATAGCGAATGTCTATTTGAGTCCTCCTTGTATTTATGAAATAAAAAGCCAAACTTGAACTAGAAAAAGCTGTTCCTGTGAAACAGCAGTGAGAATTTGTTTCTGTAAGTTAAACTGTATGGAAGTTAAAGGAATTTGTTTGAATATCAGAAAAAGATGAAAATGATGAGTGTGTCACTCTGCTGGCTCTTCATTCATAAAAATCAAGAAGGAGCAAAAATGTTTATGTTCATATTTGAAAATTGGCTTAGTATTTGAATAAGCTAAACAAACTGGTAATGGCTGAATGTCTTGTGACCTGTTTAAAGTTTGAATGGTGTCTCTAGCTGAAAGTATGCAGAAGTAGTTAGGTTGAAAAGAGGAGGACGTTTTTGAAGAGTTGAAATCACTTTCCATTCATTTGATGGATGGGAACATTTGAATAAAAGTTAGGATATTTAAAAAAGTATAAAAGCTAGAAAGACCAAAATATACTGGATAAATCTCCTGAACGAGATGAAGGTTTTGAGACCAAAATTGTTAAAATCGGTGAAAGTATGCAGGAGTAGTTAAAGTCCCCAAAACGTATGGAAGAACTAAGATGTTGGCATAATAATAAAGGGAAACAGGAAAACAATAGTGAGAATGCTTAATTCTCGGCAGTCTAGGCCTACAGCAGCATAACTATGAGATGTTTCAGGGAGTCATCCCTAACTATAAACTTTATTAAAAAGGAAGGTTTTAAGCCCAATCTTAAAGTTAGAGAGGGTATCTGCTTCCTGGACATATACTGGGAGCTTATTCCACGAGAGAGGGGCCTTATAACTGAAGGCTCTGCTACCCATTCTACCTTTAGAAACTCTGGGAACCACGAGCCATGAGGTGGTGTATATGGCAAAGAGAAGAGGTCCCAGTACTGAACCTTTGGGAACCCCTGAGGTGAGGTGGTGCACTGCAGAAGTGTGACCAAGCTAGGACACTTTGAATGACCGACTAGTGAGGTTTGATTCAAACCAAGAGTGTGTTCTTCCTGTAATGTCCACGCTAGAAAGTATGGACAAAAAGGACACTATGGTTGACAGTGTCAAATGCAACCAATAAGCTGAGGAGGATAAGTACTGAGGACTTAGCTGTTTCTCTGGCTTAATTTAAGGCTTCTGTCACAGCCAACAGAGCCATTTCAGTGGAGAAGCCACTTTTAAACCCAGATTGGTTTGTATCAAGGAGGTTGTTTTGTGAGAGGTAATCAGTGACCTGCTTAAAGACGCCCTTTTCAATGGTTTTAGACAGAAATGAGAGGAGAGAGAGAGAGTGCATGACAAAATATCGAAAAGTGTGACTCTCGCACCCAGTCCGCGCTACGCCTTCTGCCACGCCAGTTAGCGTTGTCCAAGCACCATTCCTCGTGCTGTTTCCCCTCATCCGGCCTCCGGTGCTCCCGAACTTACAACTCTTGTAATTGCATGCTGTGTGGTCAAATGTTTCAGCATGTTGAAGGTTTTTCCTCCCTTTGATTGGATAAAAGCTCTGCACGTGTTGCAACTGGCTCTAGTATTGTCCTTTTTGGTGAAATATAACCAAACTTTGGAGTGCTTCTGCCTTGCCACCACGTTGGAAACATTCTGAATCAAAATACGAAACGTGCACACGACGTCATTGCACAAATGCGTCATACGTTAGCAGAACTTATAAACGGTATCATTAGCCAGGCAGATTAACGATTCCATGGAATCAAACTACTGGGAGCCAGTTCTCTTTGAGAACTGGGTCTCGATTCCCATCCCTATTTGTAATATCCTCAATTAAATCAATTAATGCCAATGATGTTAAACTGTTTGTTCAGAATTCATATTGATTGTCAGAGAGTATTTTGTGTATGTTTTGTGATTACTGAACAAATTTTCAAGTATTTTGGACAATTATTGAAATGGTGTCTATCCCCATCTTTATATAGCAGCACAAATTTAGCAATTTTCATTTGGTTTGGAAAATTACCGGTTTAAAATGATGAGTTACTGATGTATGTTATTGGTCCTGAGATCTCATCTATGATCTTTTTCACAATTTTCATGTAGTTATTAGAATCTGTGGATGTTTCGCTTTATATTAGATATTTCTTTTTTATTATCCATTTCCCTCCCACTGTTGTAAGTAACATTGCTTTAGGATTCTTTACAATCAAGGTGTCAATACGATCTCTAGAATTTACCTTACCACGAAAATAAGGTTGTCCTTTATGATTTAATTTTCAGTGAAATATTGAAGGTAGCTTTGCTGTTCTGAACTGTTTTTAATGATACTATTTAATATATCCCATGTACCTTTTAATATTATGTTTGTTATTATTCAACATTTTATGATAGAACTCCTTTCTAAATACCCACATATCCATCCATCCATTTTCTATACCCGCTTAATCCATTGGTTGGGTCGCGGGGGGGCATTGGGTAAGAGGCGTAAATACCTATATAGTATTCATTTTATTTTTATTTTTTCTTTAGTTCTGTTCTCTTTCAAACCATAGCAGGTATTTTTCATTCAAGTCACACATCAAAGAGTCAAAATGCCAAACATTTTGCTAACTAATCTTCAGCCCCCAAAACCCTCGGGACAAATGGTCTGAAATGCTGTATATAGCTGATAGTTGTTTTAAGCCTTTTCGCAGGTTCTTCCGTAGCACTCATTCCGAGCAGTCTCCTCTTTCTTATTCCTTACCACAGTCGCCTCATGCACACTCAGGATGGGAGATTGGACTGAAGAGAAGTTTTGGTGCAAACTGTTGGTTTCCTTAGCTAGGATATTGTTTTTTAATTGGCTCTGTATGAATGAATTGGATTAATTTGGAATTTAATGAATTTTATTTGATTGGATTATGATTACAATGATTTGAACTCCAATTGGCTTGAATTAGACTGTATTATTGAAGTGCCTTGATATAACATTTGTTGTAATTTGGTGCTATATAAATAAAACTGAAATGAATTGAATTGAACGGAAACTCGCGAATACAAATGGCCGAAATGGGTTTCCTCCGCAGGGTGTCTGGGCTCTCCCTTAGAGATAGGGTGAGAAGCTCAGTCATCCGGGAGGGGCTCGGAGTAGAACCGCTGCTCCTCCGCATTGAGAGGAGTCAGATGAGGTGGCTCGGGCATCTGGTTAGGATGCCCCCTGGACGCCTCCCTGGGGAGGTGTTCCGGGCACGTCCCACTGGGAGGAGACCCCGGGGAAGACCCAGGACACGTTGGAGAGACTATGTCTCTCGGCTGGCCTGGGAACGCCTCGGGGTCCCCCGAGAGTTGGAGGAAGTGGCCGGGGACAGAGACGTCTGGGTTTCTCTGTTAAAGCTGCTGCCCCCGCGACCCGACCCCCGGATAAGCGGTAGATGATGGATGGATGAACGGAAACTCCTCCCTGTGAGGCAACATTCAAAATTCCTTACAAACCCATACAGTTTGTTTAATTTTTTTCTTAAATCTGACATTTCTCTTAATTCTTCATAAATTCTAAATCTTCATTATCTGGTAGGTGTTAGGGTTTCTCAATTTGTGGAATTTCTGTTTTCTTGTTTGTATTTAGTCAGTGGCATAAATCAGGTTTTATTCTGTTAGTATTGGTCTAGTCTTCATTTGTCCTCTAGTTACTTGGCTTGGCCATGCCTTTTGCTGTAATTCTAAAATAAAAAAAGTAAATAAAGTTCAGTCCTTCTTCAACTTCCATGTACTGCATTTGGATCCTCTCATCACCTCTCACCCACCCTTACAGTAGGTCACTAGACGAGACTAGCTTTCCAATCATCCACTTCATCACTTTGCTTCTAAGTGTAACAAGTACCCATTTTTCTGTACATGGAGCATCCAGCAGCAATTGCTCTTCTCTGCGTGCTTCAATTACACCTTTCAATTACACCTAATAATGCCAAGACTTGAACTTAAGTCTCTGTATTATGTGTAATCTTAAAATGAGGTCATTACCTATAATAACCTTGGTTCAAAACACAACCTACGTATTGTATTACTGCTGGTTGCACCACAAACAAACAGACATTCTACATTAAACAAGAAGTGTGTTTATTTCAGATTCCTCACCTTTTAGTTCTTAGTTGCAGTAGTGAAAGAGTCTAGGCTTGAGTCGCTGGTTGCCTGACATGAAATTTGCATGTGAGAACTTCATAACAAAGAACAATCATTTTAGTACAAGCAGCTGTTTTGGGGGGGATTAACCCTTTATATTAGCTTGAGGTTGTAAACCAAATCTGTTCAATCTCTTAAAGCAAATCCAGATACCTCCTCTGTCACTTAGGAATATACTCACACTAACGCTCTGTTGGTAAACATGCATAAAAAGAATCTGCATTGTAGGTAAAAAAAAACCAAAAAAAACAGTTAAATGACAATGAATAACTCATTTTCTACTACAGCTACCTCAGGTGATGCCACTAAAAAAGCAAACAAGTCAAAGTAACCATCTCATAATAAACCTTACCATGTTACTGGTGTTTTCCTTCGTCTCACTGGGCTCTGCTGACACTTAGCACTGTACTAACTGCTCTGTGTTACTTTGACTGTTGCCGTCATCCCTGCTGTCTCTCTCACTCTGTTCTTGAATATCATGATAAAGCGGCTGGGATAAACTTATGTGGACCATGGTTAACTGGTTTCAACTTAGAGAAGCACAAGACCCACCCCCTTTCCTGGAACTTATCTATCTACCCAACCTAATCACACAGTGTCCGCTGCTTGATCATGTCACAAACCAATAGATTTTAAATTGTATTTGTCATGCACTTGGGGTGGCTGTAGCTCAGGAGGAAGAGCAGTCACCCACCAATCGGAAGGTCGGTGGTTCGACGGGCTACATGTCGAAGCGTCCTTGGGCAAGACACTGAACCCCACGTTGCCCCCCCAGTGTATCATTGGGGGTATGAATGTGGGTATGAATGATTAGAAAAGCACGTAGTTATATCTTAAGACGTGCTGTATGAGTGTGTCTGAGTGGGGTGAATGCGGCATGTAGTGAAGCGCTTTGAGTGGTCAGCTAGACTAGAAAAGCGCTATACAAGTACAAGTCCATTTACCATTTACCATGTTGAGTGTCATACACTGCTTGTTTTATCTTGTTTTCTGTTATGTGCCGTGCGTTGTGTATTTGGTTTAAGTTGCAAGTTTATTTCTATTTTTTGTGTTTTGGATTTTTAGTTATAATTGTGTGTTTATTATAATATAGTTTCTTTGAGTTATTGCACGTATTATGTTGAAAGGCAATTGGTAATTGCAAGCTGTGAATGCACCTGTTGGCTAACCACTGCACCAGCCAATCAGCTGATGGAACTCGCCCATAGACTGGCTGTTAAGGAGGCCAGGTAGCCGGATGTGAAGGGAAGCTTTTGGCCTGTTGAATGGACGCGGACTAACGAGAGGCAGCAGTGGCAGGAAGGACTCGAGGGTTGACCAGAGACGCTGGAACAGCGTATTGGAGGCTGTTGGGACGCAGAGGGGCAGAAGGTCTGCTGGGACCAGTTCGGGGGCACCGGAGGCCGGATGAGGGGAAAGAGCACGAGGAATGGTGCTTGGACGACGCTAACTGGCGTGGCAGAAGGCGTAGCGCGGACTGGAGAGAAGGCAGGAACATGGTTGTGGACCGTGAATTTTAGTAAAGCTTTTAATTGGGCTTTTAAAGAGGGATCCCACTCCATTTTAAAGAACGGACATTGCTATTTGCTCAAATAAATGTATTTTATTTGTGATTCCTGGGTTTGGCTCGTTGAGTACTGCTCACCATCGTAGTAGCAAAGAACTGAAATGATAGAAAAAGGATGGTTTGGTGGATATTGCAAGATAAAACAAGATTTTTTTTCTTCTTCATTGTTTAACACTACGTAATTTACTGGCCCAGTTGTTCATTGGCACACCAGGAAAACTCCCAGTACTCCCAATGGGAGTTTGAAAGAATGAAAGCAGAAGGTTGGATGGAATAGGACTGACTTCCAGATGACCAGCAGCTGATGAGTGAAAAGGGGGAAGGAAAAAAAAAAAAGCCTTGTGGCTGCTGTCATAGCAGCGCCTGACCGAAATGAATAGTGTAAATATCATTCTGAGATCCATCAGCATTTCAACAGCTCTTGATGAAAATGATCACTAGAATTAAGGAATTTGAACATCACATGTTAGCAAAAAGGTATGGGAAGATTGCCTGGTCCCTTATTTATCCAAAAATACAGAGAAAACTGGAATCCACTGAGAGGAAACACAGGAGGCTCAAAACAAGGACATTAAAAAAAATAACAATGAAATGATCCAACAAGCAACGACTGAAAACCAGGGGTAAATATACTGAGGCAGTGCATTGCAAACAAACAGCAGGTGAGACAAGGAGTAATGGAAAGCAGGTGTGAAACAAGAAGGAAATGCTACAAAATAAAACAGGAGGTGAACTAACTAAGGGAGAAGAAGTAACCTGATGACCAAAAGGACAGAACATAGGAAAACATAAAGTAGGTGAATCATGACAGCTGTTCATAGAGCGAGAAAAGTTTGATGTAAATATCTTTGAATAGATAGTTTGTTTTCATGGCAGAAACCATTGGTAAAGGTTTGTCATGTCACGTTTTTGTAAAACAATTTTCATTTTAAAAATAAGGTATAATAGCATTCATTTCAAAGCTGAGTGGAGGTGATGTGTGCATGTAATGTACATTAGTCTTCACTTGTTATTTTAAAAGTATATTAACAAGTCTATAACAAAAGGCCTCCTCAGAAAAAAGAAAAAGAAAACATTTTTTTCTCACAGCATATGTTCCACTGCAACACTTAGGAATAAATTACCAAACAGCCTTTATTTAATCATCTGTGAGAGTGTCACCTTTTCATGCTGTCGGTCTCATCACCGCATACTCAAACCAACGTTATAAAAGCTGGCTGTATACTGATGATTTTGGTTATCTGGTAAGGAGATGCTCTGGAGTAACACCACCATTTAGGAAATTTCTGTCAGCTGATCCACAGTTTTTGTATTATGAATAAATCAATGAAAGCCCTGGATAAACATACTCCACACTTGAAAGCTCTAGATTTGCCAGAGTAATTATTTGCTTAGTTGTGAGTAGTTGTGTTGACTGTTTGACTTTTAGTCACCATCATGAGAGGAAGGGATCTTATAATGTTGAATTTACACACAATCGGAAAGCTGGCACGATGAAAGTAACTATGCGATAAAGGACAAACTTTACTGGGTAATCTGGATAAGTATAGTAAAATCAATTCAAATATTAACTGATTTCCTTGATGAAGTCTCTCCTCTTGTGTACCATTGACAACATTATTAGTCGATTGAAATAAATTCATAAGTTATAAAAGTCTTAGATTGTTTCTGTGTTTAAGGTTTTTTTTATCATTATCAAAGTAATCTAGAGGCTGTGGTCTCTACATTGTTAAGTAGAAATGTGGACTCTTTGTAATTTTGCATACTTGTGCATGGATATCAGAATCTGACATTCTAAATGAAAGACCCTCTTAGAGTAAAGTCCAAATAAATGCAGTTTTATTCGTGATACAGTTTTCTTTCATTTACTGTGCTGTTTGTGACTGAGTAGTCTCATATTTTGCTGAACAGGGAAAACTGATTTTCAAGTAATGTTCAACTTGTAATTAAGGGGCTGTCCTACTATTCATCTGTGGAGCAAATAAAAAAGAAACTATATTATTAACTGAAGTTGCTAGTCTATCTTTAAATCAGGCTTGAAAGGAGAACAAATCACTTGCAAGTCTTGTCACCTTTTGCAGAACAATTTCCAACTTGTCGTTCATCAACATATGTCTAAGGAAATGAAACATGAAAGCTGACAGCTCATACACAGCAGCGCGGCTGTAGGCTTTAGCGCTCGTCAATATTTACATAAAACTCACAAGGGACACAGATAACATGGAGGAGCGGGTGTCAGTGTCACCCTGCTCTCACAGAATCAGTGTCTGCATTTGCATGCCCCTGGGTCAGAGTTGCAAATTGTGTTGAGCTGAAATTTCAAGAGTAGCTGTTGTTGCTCGAAGGGAAAACAATGAAAAAAGCAAACACAATTACACAAAAAGGGATTAATCATGAAAACATTTCCTGAACATGATTATTTATCAGTCAATCGCCTGCAAATATCTTTATGCAAAAAATATGATTTCAAAATGACTTGATATAAAAATGTCATTAAAACATTTCTGACATGCATTCCACATTATACTGTCAGACTGAATTGAAATCGGTTCGAACTTAAAAGGGAAAATGTTCAGAAATCTCTCTAACAGAACACAAAGTAGTAAGCAGAAGAGCCTTTCATTGGACTAGAAGGACATTAACAAAAAAGCAACAAAAACTGCGTGCAGACAACTTGAAATATGTATGAAACTATGTAAACTCGAGTTTAAACAGCCGACACGTGAACTGCTATTTAAAGCCATTCACAGCATCCCTATATCTTAAGTCCAAAGGAAGAGAGTTGTATTATGCAACAAACTGCTCATTTATAATGAAAGTTTTCTGGATACATTGGGCTGTTGTTTTCCAGTAATTACAAAAAACCTTGTTTTGATTGTATTTTGATTGAGAGAAATCAAGACGTGTACCCATTGAAGCCCTACGGGGAATTCCTCCGTGTGGTGCGTTGTCTCGTGTGCTTGCAGTTGTTTTGCTGCTGTTTATGCTTGTTTTTTTTTTGCCTGTGAACATTTTGTATTTCTTTGTTTTTTCTTGTGTCTTTGCTGCCATTTTTAATTATCAGTGGTCGCTTCATGTCTCTACCTATTTTTGTGTCTTTGTCTTTAGAATTTGTTTGTATCTTTTGTGTTTATCTCTGTTTATCTCACAGCAGTTACTTTACTATTCACTGTAGCCATTGTGTCATTTTATTATATGATGGAAGATACAGAAGTACAATGTGTGTTTTGGGTGTGTGCCTGCTGAGTGTCTGTGGAAGCAGTTTTGATAATGAGCGGAGGAGGGCACTGTCACACCACACAAGCTTAAGGACATGTTTCATTCTGAGATTGTCTGTTTAATTTACAGGCAAATATTTTTCACACAAATGTGCACATTCTGGTAACACAGTCACACTAAACACATGTGCACAGACATCAAATCTCACACAGATGCAAAAAGCCATAAGTGGCAGTGTAGTGGATAAAATATGTTGTGTGTATCTGTAAGAGCACAAATGAACCATTGTATCTGGGTACAATGAACCAATACCAACATTCACAAACACTGCAGCACTCCTGGAAATAAATTGTACATCAACTTATTTTTTAATATTTTAATTGTGTCCTAGTTTATTTCAGCTGTAGATAATAGAAGATAATCACGAATCTTTTTTACTTGCCGCATAGAGGGGACATGCAGTGTATGAGCTGCTACTCAGACATTCTATCAAATTGCATTAAGTACAGACTGAGTGCATGACTTTAACTAGTTCCACATGGTAATAAAGATGAACCCATCCTACAAATAACTCTGTTTTTCTTGTTTTACAGATGCTCCAATATAGGAAAAACTGAATTTGTTAAGTAGAAAGAACAAGGCACTCCACAAGGCAACTAATGAAAAGAAAACTGGGGTTTATATATAGCAGGACACCAATGAGTCTCAGGTGTGGGGAACTAACGGGAACGAGAGCCCCCCAGCCAGCCATGCCTATAGATAGATAGAACAGAGAAACAAGGAAAAAAATCACAGGAAACACTAGGGAAGGGGAATGGAAACAGAAGGGATAGAGACAGGCTGCAGGCTGCAACAGCATCAGACATAAAGGTATAGTATTTTTGCTTTTATTTGGCTCAGGTGCAATGAAAACAATGCAAACGCTCTGTATGTAATAATGGTAGGGAAAACCATGTGACAGGGAAGTTTTCAGAGTGCTGTTTGTTTATTTAAGATAAGATCTGCCGGATTTCCCTGTAAAGCAGAATACATGCCAGAATAACCCATCTGTTCATATTTGTGCCATGTTGGGACACATGAATTTGCCCAAGTCTGAACCAGTAAGACTGCCAATTTCACAGAAAAATACCATGGTTCTCATTCATGAAACATTCAGTTGTTGTCAGCTTAATCTGGAAGTGTTTTTGGGACTAGAAACCATAGAGCCAATTATATTCAGATATCTGTGAATAAAGGGACTGAAATGTAAACAAATGAGGATTTCTCCCTGATGTCATATACACAGCACTTAAAGCTGACTGACTTATAAGCTGTATTTTGATTATCATTTTGATCGACAAGTTAATGAAAGATATATTTGATCACATTTAGAAGCTCCATTTAATACAGGATTTCCAAATCACCTTTGAGGTTGAATCAATACTGAGGTTAAAGTGATCAGACTCACAAGTTGAAAAAAATAAATAAATAAATAAATAAATAAATAAATAAATAAATATACATATATATATATATATATAGGGATTTATTTTCAATGGTCCCAAACAACTTGGGACATCCTTACCTAAATCTTTGCACAGTACAAATAATGCAACATAAGCACTTTCAAATCTCATTATGTTACTGAAAGGGCCATCTATGGAATGACATTGCAAATAAGCTTAGGCTATAAAAGCTATAGTGTATGCATCTGTTAATGCCAAACACAAAGAAGTATGCTGTACACTCAGTCACTGCAGAAGTAGATACTCATTTGACAAAGAACAATCAGAATTCTTTTTTTTTTTGTCTCAATCAGTCTCTCTATGCCATATGTTTGTGTGATGTGTTTTTATTGTTTTGGAAAAGTGAGATATCATTTCAGAAAATGTGAAAGTAATTAAGACAGACTAACATGCAGGAGTTGTAACCTGTGCCCCACAAACTGTAGCATATTCCAGCATCCTGCAACTACTGCCCTCTGACTACTGTTGAACCTCACCATGCACCGGCCTCAAAACATTTGCACAACAACATACAACAACTACACTAAATTTACTGGGAAGAGACAGCGGCTTTTTAGCGCTTTGTCACATCTCACGTATCCCACAGTGATGGGAATGGCACCCATGGAGGGAGGAGGGGGCTGCAAAACTGTAACAACGGGTGGTGGGTGTCAAATCTGTCAGTGTGTTTGTCCTGACAGTGTGTGTGTGTTCATGAGTGTAAGTGAACAGTGTGTTCTTGTTTTCCCATAATGGTGTGTGAATAACCAGGAGTGTGTGTGTGAGTGAGTGTGATTGGAGGTGTTGCAGAAAAACTGAAAACTGAGCATACTCACTGTAATGATGAAGACATCCTATGATACATTACATTTTTAAGATTTGAAAATGTGTAAATCCTACATAGGGTCACCTTTTGAAGATACAGTATGATTTCTGTCACTCAAATACCCTCCAGGGGGGTATCCCTCCAGCACAACCTGCTATTGTAAACTTGATAGAAAGCTTTGCAAATACTGAAAGTGAGATATTTTAATATTTCATGAAAAATCTCAGCTCAGCTTGAATTTGATAGCAGCAACTCATCTCTAAAAAGTTGGGACAGGTTAATCTTTACCACTGTGTAACAAATCCCTTTTCTTTTAAGAAGAGTCCTATATTCTTTGGAACTGAGAAGACAAGTTGCTGATTCTTTGGGAGAAGAATGCTGTCCCATTCTGGTCTGATATGGCTGCTGTCCTACATCTTCATGTATGTTTTTTTTGCACTTCATGATTCACCAAATGTTTTCAACTGCAGAAAGTTCTGTAGCCAGAAGCTTCTATTACAAAGCCAAGCTGATGTAATAGATGCAGTTTAACATTATCTTGCTAAAATATACAAGGCCTTCCCTGAAACATGTAATCTGGATGGGGGCCTTTGTTGCTCTCAGATCTGTATATTCCTCTCAGAACTGATGGTGCCTTTGCAGATGAGCAAGTTGACAGTTCCTTATGCACTAATTTACCTTATACCATCAGGCTTTTGAACTAAGCCCTGATCGCTGATAACAGGCTGGATTGGCATTCTGTGTAGTTAAGAGAACACAGGGTTTTCAAAAAGTATTTTAGAATGGATTCATCTGACAACAGAACAGTTTTCCTCTTTGTCCCAAATATGATGGCAACGCCACTAGATCATGCCCACAGATGACAGCGCTTAACCCTGCATTTGTTGATGGCATGGTGGACTGTGTTCACAGACAATGATTTCTGGAAGTGTTTCTGAGCCCATGCAGTGAAATCCATGAGAGACTCATGACTGTTTTTCATGCCCAAACTGATGAGGGCCCAAAAATGATCTTTGGCGGTTTCCCCTGGACACAGAGGTGTCTCCAGGTTCTCTGAAACTTTTGATGATATTATGTACTGTAGATGATGTACGAATATTCAGTCTTTGTATTAGATGTTGAGCAACATTGTTCTAAAGTTGCTGTGCAACTTGTAGACTTTTGCTGCACCTCTGCCTCTGCTTCTGTGAGGCTCTGCTTCTCTATGGTATTCTTTTCATCCCAAGTCAGGTTAGTGACCTGGTGCTAGTTAAACTTACTGGTTGCAACATGTTCCTCCAACTCCTTTTTAGTACCACTCACACTCTAAAACGCGAAAAGTTGAACTTACTTAAAATAATTTAGGAAACCGATTACACTAAAAAGGTAAGTAAATATAACTAATAGTTAGGTTTACCTCATATCTACTTGCTAAGTTTACTTTAAATAAAATTGTATTTACTTAATTTTGCGAAGTTATTTAAACTTAAAAATAGCAAGTATATGAACTTGATCTTTTTAAGTGTTACCAACCTAAATAAGTCAAGTTAGTCTGACTTAACTGAGCAGTTGTGTTTACTCAGTAGAATCTAGGAAAGCAATACTGTGCACTAAAAAAATCAAGTAAGCAGAATGAAGAATGATAAGTTTGCAGGCTTATTTTATTATTGGAACGAAATGTAATTCTGTACATCTAAAGCCAAGGCCACTGTTTGTGGAAACAATTGAAATGACACTATAAAAACAAATATATAAGCCTTATAAAATAATCTTTTACAGCAAATCTTTCAAAACAAATGTGGAAACATATTTTTCTCTGACATTACCTAAGACTTCAACAAGGCTCCTTTTATCACAATATCAATATTCAAATAAGTTTCAATGAAAATGAAACAAACAATGCATATTCTTTGAACTGTGATAAACAAAACGAAATGCAAAAATAGATGAATTTGTACAGGCAATCTGGGTATTTGAATTTCCCAGAGCTCCATGGCCATTTACAACTTATCCCTTAAGATTTTGCGGTCACTATCCAGGATTTAAAACTGGGTGTATTAATGCTGGTATGGTCTGAGTTATCTAGAATGCAAGATAATTTAAGCAACTCCAACCAGTTTTACAGATAATTTCAAATGTATGTTTTGCACAAAGACAGAAAAGTGGTGCATCTATAGTACAACTTAACAGGTAGTTAAGGCTCACTGAGTATTTAGAGCCATTCTCCATGCCAAAACAAAGACAGAACAACCCATGGCCATATTATAACACTGGTACTATTCAGTTACCCAGAAAATCTGTTGTTTAGTTCACTGTTGTAATATGAAAGTGGAAGTAAACTTTCCATGAGAAAAGACACATCCTCTCATTTTTCTATTTTCATGTTGACTGCAGTCAAATCGTAGTATTTTAAGTATTTACTTAGGTCACAGGTAAAGTATGGCAGCGCTTGGCTCAGAGTGACAGAGATCTCGCAGGGCCTCCGTCAGAACGAGCCCTGATCTCTGGAAAGAGTTCATATTTATCTTCTTTACATTTACCTTACAGAGGTTGGACTTACACGTGACCGAGCAGAATGGGCCAGTTTCCAGCGACGTGGACAGGCCAATCACTGCTTTTGAAATGTATCTAATGCAACAGACCTAATCTGACAAGATAGAGTTTCATCTGTTCCTGTCATACAAGCCAGTTCTAATCGGTTATCTTATAGTTCTAAACCATAATGTCCTGTTCAGTGGAAAACTACAGGAGGTATGAACGTTATCTCTGTATTGTGTCACACCTATCGGTGGCAGCCAACTTAGTAGGCCCCTACTAAGTGACCACCTACTTTAAGATGTGGCACAACCAGATGGGATATTTTTGATATCCTTTTGTTGCATCTTTTATGCATAAGCAGGTCTTCATTGCATCTAGCAGCATAACACACTAATAAAACTTTTCTCACAGAACATTTCATTCATTCATCCTCCCACATTCTGCACCTCATACTCACTCTACTTTCTGTCTATAAGACTGTTTGGATCACTATGTTTAGTTGGTGTTGAGTTTTGTGGGTGGGTTTGAAATCTGATGTACAATCAATCATCATAAATCATCACCTTTTTGTCAGAGAGTGTATATTTCTCAATATAAAATCAGTATTTTCCTTCACTACTTGTTGTTGTAGTTGAGGTAAACTCAACTTTGGTAAATTTGGTTTACCAAGTTAAGTCAAATGTTGAACCTATTACAGATGGATTCATTTACCTTTTCCAATCAGAGCATTTAAAATTTTCTAAAACCCACTCTTTTTCTCAGTTTCTTAATCAGTTTCTGTAAACACTGCTTTTTTATTTCTATTTCACTCATTTTATTCAATGTTATATTGTTTGATTTAATTAATATTTATCTGCAGAATTAGAAACTGCTAATAGTATTGACATATTGTTTCGCTTGTACAGCTTTCTGGTCACTGTGGCTGTTTTTAAATATGCGATAAAAATAAACCTTGATTTGACTTGTTATGACTCAGACTCACTGCAGCAGTTTTCCACTTTAATAAAGCCATTGGTGATATCTGACTCTCATAGCACATTTTATGGCCGTATTTTTGTTACTATCCTAATAATCTAACTCACTTTAAACCTTTCTGTAAAGCACTTTGCTGCTCTGTTAAGACAACATATCCATTATTTCATAGATCTGCTGCAGTTAAATAGTTAAATGGTTTAATGAAATCAGATAAATACTGATGATAAAAATCAACTCAGGATTGGTGAAAACATCATCTCTGAATGTTAGACTGAAAGGTGATCTCACTGAGCAAGAAGAATATTTAGATCAGCTTATTTTTAAAGTCATGTTAATGAAGGCTAACCTTTATGTTTCTGTTTCTGTATTTATCAGACGCTTTTATCCAAAGTGACTTACAAATCAAGATATAACAGCTTTATAAAAAGCTAACAATAAGCTACATAGAAGGAACCCAGGAGTCCGACTCTGTCAGAGGGGACAGAGTAGAGATAGGGTGCAGGCATAGAAGGAAGTGCAGAAAGATAAAGTGCAGAGATAGAGGGGGGAGGGAAGTACAAGGTAAGTGCTGGGATAGGAGATGCTCTCTGAAGAGCTGGGTTTTCAGGAGCTTCTTGAAGATAGACAGGGACCCCCCTGTTCTGGTAGCGCTCGGTAGGTCATTCCACCATCGTGGGACGACACATGAACAGAGTTTGGATTGTCTTAGGCGTGGTGTAGGAGCTGCTAGACGACAATCCTGGGACCAACGGAGGGACCCAGTTGTGACATAAGCCTTTGCAAGAGCATTCAAGTAGATGGGGCCGTTCCATTAAGCACTTTGTAGCTAACATCAGTGACTTGAATTTGATGCGGGCGGCTAAGGGCAGCCAGTGGAGTTCAATGAACAGAGGGGTGATGTGTGCTCTTTTAGGCTGATCCAAGACCAGACGCACCGTCGCGTTCTGGACCATCTGCAGAGGTTTCAGAGTACAGGCTGGAGACCAGTTAGGAGAGCATTGCAGTAGTCAAGGTGGGGGATGACCATGGCCTGCACCAGGAGCTGTGTGGCATGTTGGGTTAGGTATGGTCTGGTTGGATTAGGTTAGGTATGGTCAGGATAAGTACAGAGGACTTAGCTGTCGCTCTGGCTTCTTTTAAGGCTTCTGTCATAGCTAACAGAGCCGTTTCGGTGGAGTGTCCACTTTTAAACCCAGATTGGTTTGGATCAAGGAGGTTTTTATGTGAGAGGTAATCAGTAACCTGCTTAAAGACCTTTCAATGGTTTTAGACAGAAACGGGAGGAGAGAGACCGGCCGATAATTCTCCACATGAGTTGGAGGGAGGGAAGGTTTATTGAGCAGCGGTGTAACCTGGGCTTGCTTGAAAGTGGTAGGAAATGTGCCCGATGTCAGTGAAGCATTAATCACATGCTGCTGCAGTTACAGTAGGAGCAATGGATTGGAGAAGATTAGTAGGAACGGGGTCCAGCGGGCATGTTTAGACACACTGCTCTGAGTCAGAGGGGTAAATGAGGAAAATGATGCAGTAGGACTTCTGCATGCAGATTTTGTGGTACAAGGTTCAGTAAACTGTTTGCTTATAGCTGCCACTTTGTCAGTAAAAAATTAGGCAAAGGTGTCTGCTGTTAGATTGGTAGAAGGTGGCGAAGGATTAAGTAGAGTTTTGAAGGTGGAAAAAAGTTTCCGGGTGTCAGTAGTACTATGAATCTTGTTGATGTAGAAAGACACCTTTAAAGCTTTAAGGTGATGATAAAAAACTGTTTGACATTTTACCGTCTGGGTTTGCTGTTAAATACTTATATTGAAACATAACTTTTTGGATGCCTATGTTTAGGCTAGGCTCAAGCTTATGCTAACACTAGCATCATACTAGGCCAGGTTTATTTAGGTGTTGCTAACTATGCTATGCTTATGGCTAAGCTAGGCTACTGCTGGTGCTAATTTAATGGCTTGCTTGTTGTGAGCTATGATTATGTTTATGCACTTAGCAGACGCTTTTATCCAAAGTGACTTACATACGTAGGCAGTCAGGGTAAAGGGGTCTTGTCTGAAGACCCCTACTGGAGGTAGGTAGTACCTTTCATGCAGAGGATTTGTAGCTATGTTAGCTGAGGGCGTTGCCCTAACTATTGCTCTACCCAGATGCTTCCAATGGGATCTATGCACAACAACCTTTTACCAATCTAAATGAGACAACAACCCACATTGTCATCATATTATTCCATGATGACATTTTATAACAAAATGTTTGGTTCAAATCCTTTTTTTTTGCTCAACTGACACACTTGTCACTTGTAATTTAATATGGTTTTAACTAGAAAAAAGTTTTTAGATTAATATTTTAATAAATTAATTAATATTTCACAGTAGTTTTCTGGCTTGAAGCACAATGAACTGGGTTACAGATGCATGTATTCAGTTCACATGAAAATCAAAAAATTTAATATAGAATAATCATGTCTTCTACAGAAAATAATTCATCCCAGCTCATCGGTCAAAGCATCTACAGCCACATATTTCCCTCCAAGTCATTTACAGCTTCTTTAAAGCTCAGCTTTGCCATTCAGCTCATTTTCCATTTGACACCAGAGACACCAACAAACTTAATGACATCTTCTACATATGGGGCGTTTGGGACAACAGGAGTAAATCTGGGAACGGACAGTAATATTATGCTTTGTTGAAGGATGTAGATCTGAAGGTAAACTGGCATGATTAAGTATACAAGAGGACAAGGTATAGCTGTCCCCTGCTGGCATGCAGGGACACCCTTTAAGATTTAAAACAGTGATAAATGTGTCTCTGCCACTCCAAAAAAGAAAAACATTGATAAAATACATAGTCAGTGAAGTAAGTAATGCAGATTATTGGTCAACATTTACTGAAAATTACGTCATAAATGTTAAAGTTGTTGTTTTTTATGCTCCATCCCGCAAAAACCCGTTCAAACTGACTGACAGCGCTGTGACGTTTGGAACTATTGAGGCTTACGTGAACCACGTGACACCTAGCATGTGACAAACTAATGCTTAAAAATCTAAAAAAAAACAAAAAACGTTTAAAATGCTGTTATTTCATTAACTTACCAGTAATTGTTCTTGACGAGCAATTGAGATCAACTGAGCTCGGTCCCTTGTTCGGAAGTATTGGTGTCTCCATAATCCGGAAGTGTCGTCCACCATTTTTACAACGGGAGTCATTTGGAGTGTCGTAACTCTGATATTAAGCGTAGTTTATGCTTCTCCGTCATGTCGACGGTGTAGCTACGACATAGCCTGACGTGAACCTTCAAAAAATCCTTACTGCTGTCGAGTTGATGCAGACCGCAAGGACTGTGATTGGTCCGCTCTGAAACTTCTGGCAGTTTCTTTTTCCGGTCTTAATGGCTGCAATCATCACACATTTTCTAAAGGCTATAGATTTGTTGTTATTTCTTTAGATCATTAATATTAACTGACAGGTTTAGAAGAATGCCAGGAACACATTAATCATTTCCTTCACCGACAGCAGGTTTGCATCTAGCTGTCAATCAAAATCAAAAATATTTCAATCAAAATCAAAAATATAAATTTAAAAAAAGTAAGGTGGATGCAGAATGCCACATATTTCAGGAAAATGAACAAATTACTTTTTATTTGTTGAAATGAAAGGCAAGCCAGTGTGCCTAGTTTGTGGTGAGGATCTGGCAGTGATGAAAAAGGCAAATGTCAAGCGCCAGGTCAGCTCGAAACATGCTAAACTCAACGAGTTGAGGGGGCAAATGTGTTTGGATAAAATGAATGTTGTTCATCGGAGTTTGGGTGCTCAACAAGCAGCTTTCACATGACCAAAGACTGACAGAGAGAATATTACACGTGTAAGTTTTGTGGTGAGTGAACTAACAGCCATGAATCTGAAACCTCATGCCGAAAGAGAGTATGTGAATGAGTGCCTCACAGCTGCCGCGGAGCTACTCAAGTCTGACAAAGTTAAATTATTTCAAAGTGTCCGTTTGTCTCGAAGAACCGTTGCAGACAGGAATACTGATATGGCAGAAGATATTGGAAAAACACTGAAGGACACTGCAAGAGACTGAATATTTTTCTCTAGCCTATTATGAGACAGATATTAACAGACATCACAAACACAGCGCAGTTTGCCATTTTTGTGCGTGGGATTACGACTGTTGTAATCCCCTTGTTTTGTTTACCCTCATATGCCAACGTCTATCTCATTTTGCACTTTTCTTTTATTTAATGTATTCAGTATTCATACATGTGGGGATTCATGTACTGTACTGAATGTTTGTGTGTTGAAAATTCTATAAATAAATCATATACAAAATAAAAGTTTGTATACACTCAAAGAAATGATTTGTTAAATGAACTTAAAATAATGGAAATCATTTCCACACAATTAAATTACTCTTTTTCAACACTAAGCAATTTTGTTGTTTCAGTCCAATATACTTTATTTGGGTCAAGGTTATTTATTTGAATTCGTTCAACTTAATTTTTTTGTTCTAGTTTAACACAGTAGAATTAGTAGTTTCACTGATTGTACATACATTTGATTTACACTAATACTTTACGTTAATCCAACTAAATTTGCATGGGTAAAATTTCATTTAAGATTACTGTGCAATCTAAACTAATTTAAAACAAGGTGAAAAGATTCATCTAAATAGGATCATATTAAACCATAAAAAATAAGTTTCATTAACCCAAATAGATTTGGTTAAAATCAAACTAAGGGTATTTGGTTTAAACAATTAAAATGCTTAATGTTGAAATTAAATTAAATAAATGTGTGGAAATGATTTCCAAGATTTCTTCAAGTTCATTCCACCAAACAAAAATAAAACAACTTCTAATGCGTGGTGGCAAAAGTAGGAACATGCCTCAAACAAAGTATTTGAGCAAAAAAGAATTTATTCTGACGACATGTTGGAAAAAAAATGATAGATTACATAAGACATTTTCAACTGAAAACAGCAGCACATCTTCCTCAGTTTCTTAAGTGCAAACAACATTTGTAGTGCTCAATTCACAAAAAAATGACACAGGTCTGACATACAAGATGTATTTTCCCTGCATGGAACTCTTTTTTTTTTTCCCCAGACAGCTGACATTCTTAAATCATACTCAAATGTATTCAGTAAAAGTTACAATAAAAAAAAATACTTGGTGTCACGTTTTGAGGAAAAAAATGACATTACAAATTTAAACCTTTTGTAAATATGTAACTGCTCCTGCAACTGTTTAGAGGTATATTCACACTCATTTATTTTGAAGCAGGTCTCTTAAATTTACACAGCACACTAAAAAAAAATACTCTTTAGTAGTTTTAGGCTGTTTAGGAAAGTTAGAAAACTGTAATAAAGTTAGAAAATTGAGATTGAGTTGAGACTGTTTCTCTAAGTTACTGCCAGAACGTGCAACATGAAACCTTTAACATGATAACTGTAAATGAACAGTCGGTTCATGAACCACTGAAATGTCCTTCCTTTTTTATTGATTAACGTGTCAACAGTGTTTGAACTTTGGCTGACAACCTGTTTCCTTCCATCTCCATGATGAGTTTTTGCAAAGCTTCAAAACCTTTTTCTGTCAAAGACTGGTGGTGAAAGGTATGACCCAGATGCAGTTCTTCGAATTCAAAAAAAGGTTTATTCCAAAAGCAAGGCAAGAACAAAAGGCATGGCTGAGCCGGTCATCAAAAATACTTGAACTGTGAATAACCAAACAAAACAAGACTATGAATTACAAACGAGAACAGACTAAGAGGCAAGCACCAGCCTTAACAAGACTTAACTGTGGCATGAAAGGTAAGTGAGGATTCCGCGATGAACATGAACCAACTGGGAGACTAAATACTGAGGAGGGTGATTCATGAGTGAGTGCAGCTGATGACAATGAAACGGGTGACATGAGTGAAACTAAGTGGCAGGGGAAAAACATGACAAGAACATAACCAAGAAAATAAACATAACAATAATCAAAACATAAACTGTGACATGTTCAATATAATGTCCCCCTAATTAGTTCATGCAACAAAATCTCTTCTACTGTGAATGTTAAGTTTAATATAAATTTACTGTGTTTTGTGCATCTGATTTTTTGTTTTTGTTATTCTATGTTCAATTATGCTTTTGGTCTGAAAAGACAATAGGTGCAATCGTGTAGGAGCAATGGAATTATCAACATGTTGAGAGGACTTTCAACTTAGGGAGTTTTAAATGAGTAATAATTAAGGTATCTTCTCTTTGCTCAGATACCTATGATACTTAGTTGCATTATTACTTTTGATGAGCTTCTAGACTTCAAAACACAACATAATTTCTTAGCCTTTTATCTTACCTGAGTCATTGGGACCATCATCAACTTTATCTTTTTCCCGAGGAATCCTCCTTTTCTGGAAAACACCTTCAACAAATTTTCAGAGTGTGCATCAAGTTGCGAGAAGAACTTGGATTGCAGGTCCACTGTGGTTATTCTCTTAAACTCTGCATTCACCTGAAATTGAACAGAAAAAGAAAATAATCATAATAATCATTTTAAGAAAAACAAATAGAGTTCACATTATATTTCCCTCACACTGAAGAGACCTGGCCACCTCCCTTTGAAGTCCGCTACCATGGGTGCATCTTGGACTACTTCAAGACGTCTGAGTGCAAAAGTCTTGTCCATCATGGCAGCTATTTTGTCTGTATTATTTCTGATCTTCACTTCAGACAGGAGTTTCTCTCTTATCTGTTCCAAAGTCTCAGCTGATTCACCTGCCGGATATGGTGGACAATAATTCATCTCAGCTTTTTTAGGTTTTTTAACACCATAGGCAGGACTGCATCCGGTTTGTGTGTCAGAGAATTGACAGTCACTTCTGGACATCCAAGTCGCCTGAGCTTTGACTTGCAGTTCCCAAGTTTATATTTTAAACTTGTCTTCCAACCACCAAATCCGCTGACAGAACCTGGCTCTTTCAAGCAAGGATGTGCCATTATAAGAGCTTCTGCTACCTCACTGAACTCTCCGTAAGATAGGTACACTTTGTACTTAACAATTGTTTCCATCAAACCATCCAGGATTCCTGATTTAAGCTTTACATCAGGATTCAACAAGGTTCCAGACTCTCTAAATGCAGTGTTCGCTTTTTCAAGCTGCAGCTCAGTTTCATAAGAAAACCGGAAAAAGTTGAAAAAAAGGGGCCAACTGGAGGACCTTTGGAGGAGGTTTAGTCGGAAGAAGACAGAATATCTGTGTCAAATGAGCTGCCAGATTCAAATGAAGAGCTGTCATCTAGAGAGTGGGATGCTGCAGCCGAGGAACAAGAAGGTGGTGCAGATCCATCGGGCAAGTGAGGTGTTTCTGCATTAAAGATTACTCTGAGAGTACCTTTATCCAGGACATCTGAAATTGATTCCAAGTTGGTGAACTTATTTCCGAAGTCTGCATCCATATACTGAAGTCTGAAGCTTCCTTCTACCCCACACTGCTTCTTTATCAACTCTGCAAGTTCACCAACAGATTCTGGAATTTCATCCGGGAGAATACATTTCTTTGAGTTGTTTTCTCCAAAGATTATTCTGAGCTTTGCTGGTGGAGACATCTTTCAACAATCTAAACATGTAAAACAAAGACATTTGACAAGAACCAATATGAACAGGTTTCAATAGGGTTTTAGCACATCTTATAAGTTAATGAATTTTTTCAGTGTCAACATTCGGGTGGGTCCAACAAAATAATCTGCCAAGGGGTAGTCATCAGCCAGTTCATCAAGCCTAATCAAGAGTGTTTCAAAGGCCAAACACGTTGTCAGCTCAAAGGTTCTGAAATGTTCTCTATATAGAGACCCATAGAGCCCTGTAAGTGCAGCTACTGAAAATGTATTAAACTTGGCATTTTTGTAGACCATGTCAAGACCAAAAAAATCCTCACGGAGCTATGTCCCAAACCTAACTGGAATCAGTAATTTGGACTTATTATGGTGAAATTGTTCTCCAGAACTACTTCAAATGTGATCAGAACACAGATAATGAGTTCATGATGCTTCCCTACAAAAGTGTGACTTTTTCCTGAAAGGTGTATCTGTGGTGGCATGGCCTATCTCAATATCATGTCATGACAGCAAAAGCCATTATAAATCACTTATGTCTCATCTGAGCGACACCATATTTAGAGGGTGTAATCTCTTTCACACCTTTCATGCTTGTACCCTGCCAATGCCATAGCCCAGCCCACTGACAAAAGAAAGTGATATTTTCTAGTTTCGGACTTACTGCTTCTCAATGATTTACCCTTTTGTATGTTACAATGAGGGTAAGTCTTTCCTTATGCTATTTTATTAAAACAAGCATATGCATGACAAATTTCAATGCGTTGCCATGCAAGAAAGTCCTTATATTTGACACTTACAACATCCAGTCCCCACCCAGTCCTCACCCAGCTTTGATACAAATTAGACATACCAAGTCCAATTTGTATCAAACTTCACTTGTTGGATGACAATCGGCTTCTGAACGGCTGTACAAGTCAATATTTTGACATTGCCATTGTGCTACCTCTTCACTGTGTATAAGGCAATACATAGCTTTCATTTAAAATGTAATATCCACCAAATTTAAAATGCATGAACATAGTCCCATGAACCCAATTGGATGTCAATATTTCTTGAAATAAGCCCCGTCTTCTCCAAGTCAAAATGTCTCAGTCTACATATTTTTATCGTTTAAGATTCTTCCTGTTAAATGACAGTCCTTTGCCATGAAACAGACAGTTGATGTTACTCAGCAGTGCTGTGTCCTGGGAAACTCATAATTTGCTTTTCTAATAACAGTCCTGGACTGATCACGTTTGCATGTCAGTATTGACTCACATTCACAATGTCACAGAATGGCTGCTTGGAGGAAGAAATCTCCGTATCCCTCAAACGCCATGCCCTATGAGCCCAAGCCCCAACGTCTCAAGGTAGCTGCCGCCAGAGCCCTCAGTCGCATCACTGGCTGAAGTGCCTCCAAAGAGTTTACCCAATGTCTGACGCCTGAGGTGATTGAAAAGTCTATCGCAAATTCCACTGTTGTGGATCTTACTGCTTTCAACCTGTCCTCTGTGGACATTTCAATTCAGCACTGTGAATTTAGAGCTTGTATACAGCCTTAATAATTGAGTATTAGAACAGAATCAGTAGGTTCCTTCTTTCGGCGGTGTTACTTCTGATTATCTGAATTAAGTACATTAAGTCGTATTAAGTACAATATTGTCACATCGGTCAGTTCAGTTCAGTTGCGCCACTGCAGCCAATCTTTGTGATAGAAAAGCTATTTGAGTACTTAATTCTTGACTGTTTTGGGTAATTTCCCAAAATGAAGTCAGGATGTCAGTATATTTTTACTTTGATGTGTGCTGTACCACAACATCCTGAGGCAAGTTGGTTTAGCTCACTTTAATCCAAGACTGTTCTAAAACCCTTATAAAAGCCGTTTTTCTCTACCTCCGGCTTGCTAAAATCTGATCTGACAGACCAAAGTTTGTTCGTGCCAAAATTCTTGGGTCAAATTCCTGTTTTATGGCCCATATATCATGATGGAACAATTGAGTGACATTGACTATGTTGTCATTATTCCTGTCCATAAGCAAAAGTGTGTGCCAAGCTAATTTGCTAAAGCCATTTTTCGCTTGTCATGTGAAAAGACTCATAACCATATGCTTCGTTTGATGGAAAACAACCTATCTCTACTCCCAGACACTTCGTCCTGCATAGCAGTCCTCTGTCATGATGTATTCGTGTGTGGGTGTGTGTGTGTGTGTGTGTGTCTCCTAGCAACTGCTCTGAGACAGTTTTGCTTGGCAGATGCAACAGGTGCATGGTAAAACGTTCCGAAAGTGTGTAGAAATATCAGCTGGCAGAGTATGTATCAGTGTCATGACCTGTCTGCCTGTGTTCATTGAGCCTGGGTTTTGACTCATGTTGCTGGAGCCAAACAGTAACAATTAGTTGAAAACAACATCAAAATGGAGAAAAAATGTTTTGCTTTAAGTTCAGACACACCCTTTCCTGTCTCACTAAATGCCTACAACATATTCGTCTCATACACAGAACGCACCATCCTTAAACTTGCTTGAATTGGGTTTCCATAAAAAATATATTTTCTAATACATCTAATAATAATAATAATACCTTTAATATCTTCTTCTAGCTTCAACCACGGACAGTTCAGTCCATGGACAGTACTCTACCGGGACAATTTCATTGACACAGCTCGTTCACTCCGGTAAGAACGTCCATCTTACTCAAAGTTATCGTTCACATTGTCAAAATCTGATAAATATCCTGCCATGTTGCACAAAACTAGCAGTAGCAAACTCTGTGTGAAGTTAGCCGACTGTCACAGAGAAAGGAGTAAGTAAGCTGTGCTCCAGGGGGGCGTGTGGATGAAGTGGTCCCAGTAGAGGTGTGTATAGAAATCCCTCCGTTAGCTTTCCTATAGCCGCAACTAGCCACATAACAGCAGCTATGAGCTAACACAGCTATAGTACACGTTCGTTCATTCATTCTTCTTAAAGTATTGGTGAAATGAAGGCAGAAAATGCCTTATTTAGAGGCTGCATCGTCCATGCCCCGTTCATTCTGTTATATGGATATACGCCGATCGCGAGTTATCTAAATAGCTTCTGATGGACGCCGACTTTCGCAAAACTGTTCTCGGCGAGTAGATAAACGTATTTCATGCCAGAAATAGGTCTAGGTTTAAAAATACCGGAGTTCCCCTTTAAGAAGACGCCATGATGAGGGCAGACAAGGAACAGGTGTGAGAACAGGAGCTAACCAGACTCCGGCCCAGATTTCATGGAACCTGCTCAGCCCCACCTAATGCTCAGAAACCAAAAGAAACACCACAGCAAAGCATGATCGTGATAGTGCTGTACAATAATCTCCTTATAGTCCTTCAAATTTTTTTTCATTTCCTCAATTCAGCTGAATCAAGCTCAACTTAACCAATTCACCAATTCTGAGTCACGATCTTTATCCCTGTACAACAGATACTACACTAAAACAAGCATCTCTCTATGAACGGTAGATGGAGTGAACAGAAACTCAAACAAAGACATTGCTTCATATGACACACTGACAGCACTAACACATGTATGGAGGTAGGAGGGGTAGGAGGTGGGTTTCCTGGGGCTAGGTGCTGAATGCACCATCACCCAGCACCTTGGTCTGGAGTCTGGTACTGGGTGGGTGTAGGTCAGGTCAGGTGTTTTAATGATTACCATGTTCTTTTTCATTTAATTTCATGTTCTGTACTTGTATAGTTGCGTTTTTTTTAGTCTTACTGGCACTGACTGATTGATTAGATTTTTCGAGACAGTGAAAGTGGTGATATGATAACCACAATTTTTTTTGTTTGTTTTTTATACAAGACATGAGTTGCAGGAGCAAACTTTTTTCTGGAGTCTGTTACTGCCAGTCGGACATTCTTTGAGACACAGGTAAGCTAAGCTTGAACCTTAGCCTGCCCAGGAGCAGGCTCGTTCAGCGGCATAAGCTACCATGGTTACGCAGCTGGCATTCAAATAAGCCACATTGTTGCAACGGAACTCCCTCTTATATGAGGCTTTCCCTTAATCCAGCTTTGTGGAACACCCCTCCGGTTCAGAGGAATGCTATAAACACTGCAGACCTGCTTTCACTTACTGCAGCTGTGCACACTCGTCTCCTCCTACATTGCCATTACAGGTACCTCATCCAACCTTGATACTGCCAGTGCATGTCAACTGTTCTCCAAATAAAATTTTAATTTTAAAAGGTAAAATTATAGCTATTAAGGCTACATGTGAAGCAACATTTAGTAGATGTAAGGATTGTTTTTCTTTTTGCCATGTTGTGCCAAGCATGTTTGCTTTTCAAAGGGAAGCTACGTACATATAAAGCTGCTCTAGATGCTTACGCACAAAATATTTATTTTTGTTGAAATTACAAATCAATGCCGAACCTGACTGGGGGAAACAAAGAAAAGACAACTGAAAAGAGACAAATATGTTAATGTCGTTCATGCATTTGGCGGATGCTTTTATCCAAAGCAACTTACACTAGGAGGCTTATAGGGCAAGAGGGTCTTGTCTGAGGACCCTTACTGGAGGTAGTAGCTTTCATGAGGGGGATTTGAACCCAGGTCACCTACATCAAACAAGAACAATGGATGTATAAGAAAAATAAGCCAAACTCAGACAGCTGTCATGGCTAGGTGCCTCGCCAGTCACAAAAAGAACCCAAAAACAGACGCAGAACACTGGAAGAATTAGAGTGAGGACACAGTACATTTACAGGTGCGTGGTGTTGGAAGCCAGAAGGAGGATGCGGGTAAACGTGGAACTCTGAGAGAGCAGGAAGACGGTTAGTGAAGAACTGATCAGGTAATTTGTCCAAACAAATGTAATGATCAGTTCTTACAAGGTCCAGGTGGGAATCCAGAATAGAAGGGGAGGATGCTGGCTGTGGTGCTGTGGTTCTGAGTTGGCAGCAGGGTGAGCAGGGAGATAGCGGAAACAGGAATCCAACAATGAATGCTAAGTCCTTAGCATGAGAATTCAGAGTGAGGAGAATAGATGACAGAAGCGGCACTGAAGAAAAACAAGAAGGCAAAGTAAGTACTACAAAATAACTCTCTATGGAACATTGAAGTTGGCCTAATTACCACTAGTGAAGTGTGACAAGACTGCTTGCTCCTGCAGCTCCTTAAGAATGAGTCTTGATGACGACAAAAGAGGAACAGGTGTGAAGACGGGAGCAATCCAGACTCTGCCCCGGTGTTTCTGGAAACCTCCTCAGCCCCACCAAAGGTCCAGAAACTACAACAAAAACTCAGCAAAGGTGATCGTGACAACAACCAGTTGCTACATCTGTAGAAACTTGATAGAAAACACCCCACAGCCTCTGTTGGAAAACCAGGTGGAGAACTATCAGGAGCACCTGTAGGAAGACAAATTGAAAAAAACAGTGTATTTGAGTGCATGCTTGCAAAAACTATTTGGCATTGGTCTTACACAAACTGTGTTCAAATAATGGGTGTAGAGAGCTGTGCATGCAAAAACCATTTGGCATTGGTCTTACATCAACAGTGTTCCAATAATGGGTGTAGAGGGCTGCCACCGCATCTTGAGGGTCGCAAGACCTTGCCAACCAATTCAATTCAGTTTTAGTTATACAGTGCCAAACAACAACAAATGTCATCTCAAGGCATTTCAAAGATACAATACATTTTAAGTCAATTAGAATACAATTCATTGGAATACAATCATAATCCAATAAAATCCCAGGGAACCAGGGTCGACAGCCTATGGGTCCCCTATAGCCACCTCTATAGGCACCAGCTACCCAAACATGACACAGGGCTTTGTGAGTCTGAGAACCAACCAATTCCCTGGCAGAGGCCTCGTCCACACGAGAGAAGAAAGGCCCACCCCGAAGAACCAACCAAAGCAGGCCAGCACCCACCAAAATGCACCAACAGGTGATGTAACAGTGAGCAGCCGGGAGGAGCTAGGGCGGAGAGTCCCACCCCGCTAGGAACAGCCCAAGCAGGCCAGAGAACAACAACCCCCAGACCTAGCCCTAACTGTAGGCAACTAAGTAAATCCACCAAAACCCCCCTCACCACAAAGACACTCATACAAGGGATGCCCAGGCGTGCACCCACACACACAACACATCCCCCCCAAGTTATTGCGCAGTGGCTTCACCCTGAGCCAGCAGTGCCCCAGTGACAGAGCCACCCCAGACCCCAAACCAGCAGACCAACTGGATGGATTTTGTCCATCTACTCGAGCTTTCTCCCACAATCTAAAAACATGTTAGGTTCATTGGTGGTTCTAAATTGACCTTTGTCTAAGTGTGAGCCAACATTTTAAAAATCTTTTTCTGTCTAGTGTTGGCCTTGTAATGAACTGGCCACTCAATTTTGTCTGCGCTTTTACATGTTAATGAAGCTGATTCCAGTTATAATATATGCAGGGTATTTCTTTGTCTTCATTAACTGGGATTCTGGTTGTCTAGAGCACTATTCTCCAACATTCTGCCCAATTCTGTCGTTACAGCTCTCACAGACGTAAGTCAGCATATAACTGGTGGTGGTCTTAAGCCTTTTCTCAAGTTCCTCCTTTCTTCTGGCCTTTGATGGTCCTCAAGCCTTATCACAGGTCCTGATTTCTGTCCTAATCTTTAATCTATTAAAGATGAACTTGCATACTATGGGCAATATGATTGCTAAATGAAAAGAAAATATTGTACAATATACATTGAAAAGGGAGAGAAGATCAGAATACGTCTTTTTTTCTGTCCTAATCTTTAGATTAGTACAGATACTGTACAATATTTTCTTTTCATTTAGCAATCAAATTTCCCATAATATGCAATTTAATGTGTTCGCGTTTTCAAACTTTAATCCTTGGTTAAATATTAAATAAGTATATTTTTCTTTGAGGGGTTCTATAATTTCTTTTTCAAGTCACAATTAATTATTAATTAATGATATTTCTGAATAATGTCTGCAAAGTGTCTATGAGTGCATCACTTCATCCCAAACAGGAACACCATGCCCTCTTCCCTTATCCTTCACTTCCCATAGTGCCTACACTTAAAGTCACAGGACCATAGCCCCAACCATAAGTCCCCCTCCATGTGAAAATTTGAGAAATCAATTTGGTTCAATTTTGATAACTTTTCCCAAATGAATAATTTCTTACCCCAAATTGAACCACCTACCCCTCATCTGTATGCCTTTCCCTTTCATTTACCCTTACCCTAAGGTCACAGGGCTATAGCCCTAACCTTAAGTCCCCTCCCCCTTGCTCCACCACAGTAAAAATAATTTTCATAATTCCAACAAATTTCCCCCAAAAATGAACTGTTTCGCCCTAAATGGGACCACCTTCTCGCCATTTTTATACCCTCCCCTTCCATTTATCCTTACCCTAAGGTCACAGGACCATAGCCCTGGTTTCAAACTGAAACACACACACTACTGAAATTCTCTCATACACACTACTGAAATTCTCTCATACACACTACTGAAATGCTCTCATTAACACAACTGAAACACACTCACACACACTACGGAAATGCCCTCACACACACTACGGAAATGCCCTCACACACACTACTGAAACACTCTCATGCATACAAGTGAAATATTCTCATAAACGACTGAAATTCTCTCATACACACTATTGAAATGCTCTCTCACACACACTATTGAAATGCTCTCTCACACCCTACTGAAATGCTCTCACACACACTACTGAAATGCTCTCACACACACTACTGAAATGCTCTCACACACACTACTGAAATGCTCTCACACACACTACTGAAATGCTCTCACACACACTACTGAAATGCTCTCACACACGACTGAAGTTCTCTCATACACACTACTGAACTCCCTCTGACTATTTAAATGTTCACGTTCCTCCAACCACAGGCAGAGAAGGAGGAGTGGCAGCTATCTTCAGATCAGGGTTACTAATCAGTCCTAGACCCAAGATTAGTTTTTGCTCTTTTGAGTCTCTGATTCTCAGTTTTTCCCAAAGTGGAAATCACAAAAACCTCTTGTGTTTGTTGTTGTGTATCGTCCACCTGGCCCTTATTCTGAGTTTCTGTCTGAATTCTCAGAGTTTTTATCCCAGTTAGTGCTGAGTACAGATAAAGTCATTGTAGTGGGTGACTTTAATATTCATGTAGATGTTGAAAATGACAGCCTAAATAGTAACTTTAATTCTATATTAGACTCTACTGGATTTTCTGAAAGTGTTCACAGACCTACTCACTGCCTTAATCATACCCTTGACCTTGTGCTGACTTATGGCATTGAGAGTGAACAGTTAACAGTGTTCCCTCATAACCCTGTCTTGTCTGACCATTTTTTGATAACTTTTGAATTTACATTACTTGACTATACGGCTTCTGAGAAGAAATTTACATATAGAAGGTATCAGAGAATGCTGTAACCAGATTTAAAGAGTTGATTTCATCATCCTTTTCTTCACTGCCATGTGCAGATATGACAGAGGACGGCTACCTAAATTTTACTCCAGTAGAACTTGACTCTCTTGTTGACAGCACTACAGCTTCAATGCGTACAACACTGGACAATGTTGCCCCTCTGAAAAGGAAGGTAATCAGTCAGAAGAGGTTGGCTCCTTGATATAATCCACAGCTGCTTTAAAGTAGACTGCAAGAAAGCTGGAGAGACAGTGGTGTTCCTATAATTTAGAAGAGTCTCAATTAGTCTGGAAAGATAGTTTAATAACTTATAAGAAAGCACTTCATAAAGCTAGAACTGCTTATTATTCATCATTGATAGAAGGAAATAAGAATAATCCCAGGTTTCTTTTCAGCACTGTAGCCATGCTGACAAAGAGTCCGAACTCAATAAAATTGTTTCTATCAGAGAGAAGATTGATGAAATCCTTCCCTCTATTATCACTGATGTATCATCAAGTAGAGCAGCTTTAGAAGTATCTTTAGAACCTGATTTGTATTTAGACGGCTTCTGCCCAGTTGATCTCTCTGAGTTAACAACAGCAATAGTCTCTTCTAAACCATCAACTTGTATTTTAGACCCAATCCCAACCAGACTGTTCGAGGAGGTTTTCCCCTTAATTGACACTTCCATATTGGATTTGATCAATCGGTCTTTGTTGATAGGATATGTACCTCAGACTTTTAAGGTTGCTGTAATTAAACCTTTACTTAAAAAACCTACTCTTGATTCAGAAGTGTTGGCTAATTATCAACCTATATCCAATCTCCCTTTTTTGTCTAAAGTTTCATGAAAAAATAGTTGCAGTTCAACTTTGTGATCATTTACATAGAAATAATCTGTTTGAAGAGTTTCAGTCAGGATTCAGAGTGCATCATAGCACAGAAACAGCACTGGTGAAAGTTACCAATGATCTCCTGTTAGCCTCTGATAGCGGACTTGTTTCTGTGCTTGTCCTGTTGGATCTCAGTGCTGCATTTCATACGATCGATCACAGCATTCTGTTACAGAGACTTGAACATGTTATTGGGATTAAAGGAACTGCATTGGGCTGGTTTAAGTCATATTTAGTTTGTTCTTGTAAATTAAGAACCTTCCTCACACACCAGAGTAAGTCATGGAGTTCGTCAGGGTTCTTTGCTTGGACCGATTCTTTTTACTTTATACATGCTTCCATTAGGTAACGTTATTAGACAGCATGGCATAAATTTCCATTGTTATGCTGATGATACTCAGCTGTACTTATCTATGAAACCAGATGAAACCAATAGGTTGGTCAGACTACAAGCCTGTCTTAAAGACATAAAGACCTGGATGACTCAGAACTTTTCCTTTCCACAGTCGCCACAGGCATGCTCAGGACGGGAGATTGGACTGAAGACAAGTTTCGGTGCAATCTGTTGGTTGCACCGGACAGAGCAGAAGTGACCTGTAACAACTTCAAAATAAAAGTAGCGTGCTAAGTTATTATCAAGCATAATAAAGTAAAAAAAAGCTCACCTGTTTAACTTTTCTTCACCTTCTTTACGAGAGGAAATATGAAAAGAGACATTTACAGAAACCAAAATCAGACCGTTATTTGAATCTTGTTTTTCTCGTTTTTTTGTTTTTGATTCAGACAGCAAAAACACGAAAAAAACGGTCTGTTTATTGTGGGGTGAAAGTGATAACTAAAATAAGCCAGGGGACAAGGCTTATCAAAACAGTATGGGTCACAGTCTGGTCAAAGACAGTTTAGAAACTAATAAATAGAATATCTTCGGTCTGGTTGCAGAGCTGCACATGGTAACTGAGCTGACCTTGCTGGTCTTACTGGAAACACCATCAGTCAACAGCTTTTTCGAGTAATCTTCCCTTCACAGCATAACAATGAAATAGTAATGATGTTTTTGTCATTTTGTTTAGTATTTAAAGAGTAGAGTGATTTGTTTGTCTGTAAAACTCATGTAAATCTTCTCTCTTTTAGCCTGAAGCAGGAGAAGCTGGGTGTTGCATGATGTCTGCCAGCTGGTATGTAGATGCTTTAGACATTCATTGCCAGCTTACTAAAAGTACTCAGTTTTCCAATGGTTTGACGTTACTTGTCAGGCTGCCCTTCGTCATATCATTGAATATGATCTCCCTTCACCTCAGCACTATAAAGTGTTGATGAACATGATCAAGGCATGTTTTGGTAGCTCTGCAGGTTCATAGTTAAAAAAAAGAACTCCCCTGATGTTATGAAATTCACTGGAAAGATGTTTTTTTTTTTTTTTTAGTGTAGCAAAAGGAGATAATATAAATTTACATCCAGTTGGCAATTTGATACTAAAACATTAAGGCAAGAAATCTGCTTAAAAATCTTTTTTATTTTATAGAAATGTTGCATTGTCTGTGGTCATTTGATGCTGTAGCTTGTGGTGCAATTAGTTTGTATTGTGGTACGCTAAGAGGTGTTTCTCCTCTCTCGCTCATCTTCAGCCTGTGGAGTCCCCTGAATTGGACATTGATGATGTACGGGTTGGCCTTGCTTTGATCTGTGCCAGTTCAACTGGACACATTCCTCTGCCCAAACAGAGTTGCAGTTCTCATTGAGGGTAATCTCATGATTGACGTGGATGTGATTCTTCTTGGACTGATTTATGCGCTGCATTTACATTACTCAAAAGCCTTTTCCAAAACTTTCAACTTTATCCAGAAAGTGTTGATGGGCCTGGAAGATGGAAAGTTGAGGCCCAGAGTGTTGAGCCTTAAAAATGACCTTTTGGCAGTGGAGTAATTTGACTCATGAAAACAATGTTGATGCACAACAATTCATAGGTATAGGTAATTGAAACAGTGTTTTGATGTTATTGTTCACCTTCATGTTGTATGTTTGACAGTTGGACAGCATGGATAGGTCATTGAAAACATAATGTCATGCATTTGTAGGTGCATGTGGTCTACTGAATGGTTTAAAAATGGTTTAAATAGATTTTATTTTTAAAAAAGAAATGTCCCAAAAAAATTGACAAGGTCCTTTTTGTTTGTTTTCCTTAAGGTCTTTTATTTCTAAGGTCTCTCATTTTGATAGGAAAAAGTGTTTACACATGAAAAGATTTTGTTTTGCAACAGAAATATCTAATGTGCCTTTATGCTTAAAATAATAATTTAAAGAAAATAATTGTTTTGCAAATAATTCTGCCAAGGGGAAGGCCTGCAAAAAGAAGTTGTCTTACTGTTCCACTTTCCTAAAGTGACCTAAAAAAAATAAATCTGAGGGCACTGTTCTTGAAAAAATCCTGGGAAATGATTTCCTTACGTGAAAATCCTGATATTGTCGATTTCACTATTTCAGGTATTCAGCATATGGAAGTGTAGAATTTTAGAAAACAGTTTGTTGTTGTAGTATGTTTACTCAATAAAAACTGAGTTGCATCGAACCTTGTTAATGTGTTTTTGACTGTATGTATACTACATAGAGATTTTTATCTTATTTTGAGTTGAGTTGTACTGGAGTTAGTATAGAGCTTATTTCAAGTAAACATAAGTCAAAACTCAGTTTTACAATAATAAGAACATTCAAGTTATCTACACTTGTATTTATTTTCATTGTGAAAACAAAATAACTCGTAGAACATACTTATTAGATAAGTCTTGTTAAACTTACCAAAGTAAGTTAGTGTCACTTAAGATTACAAGTAAAGCATACTTAATCAGGACGGCTTTTTTATCTCAAAATATTTAGTTAACATTGATTAAAAAAATTTATGTAATCAGTTTCAACAATTTTTTTGAGTTAACTGAACTTATCAGGGTTTACAGTGTACTTGCCAAAAGGTGGTCACAGCTCCTTCTTTGTAACCTAACACATTTTCTGCCTCAAAATGTCTTTAAATCACTGCACTATCAAAAGACAACCTTGTTGAATGTCTTGGTTAAAAGAATGTTCCTACCTCGTGACCATTGAAATACAAATTAGAAAGAATGCAGGAATTAATTAAATTCATAAGTTTTGGCAGAAAATAATTTTATTATTTCTCTCTCTCTCTCTCTCTCTCTCTCTCTCTCTATATATATATATATATATATATATATATATATATAAATGTACACACACACACATTTATTTGTTTGTGGTAAGTATGTGTCTATATACATATGTGGATCCAAACTTATATACCAATAGTAGCTGCAGTTGCTTGCATGATGTATGTGTGTGTGTATGTATGTATGTATATATATATCGTGCAAGGCAGGTGAAAATGCCCATTTTGTGCTGTAATTATCCTTTGAAATAATCCAAGCTGTCCTGTGAGCTCAGCTTTTTCTATTATGAAGCTTAAGAATGAGATCAAGTCATATTTAGGCAGAAATCACCTCTCAGTAACTATACTATGCCTTCAATCAGTTTTTGTCAGCTGAAAACTGATTGAAAACTGCAAAACACATCAAAAGTAGTTATGAATCTTAAGACGTTCTGTATGAATGTGTGTGAGTGGGGTGAATGCGGCATGTACTGAAGCGCTTTGAGTGGTCAGCTAGACTAGAAAAGCGCTATACAAGTACAAGTCCATTTATGAAGGGCCCAGATCAGATAAAAAACAATGCAGAGTCGGTTTACTGTGCGTGCGTGCTGCCCCTGGCAGACGAACCGTTTTTTGGCACAACAATGCTGCTGCCTCGGTAAGGCTACTTGCAGGCTGTTGGACAGACACTAGAGTGGCTGACGATCAATGTGTGAATCGCGCTGTGAATTGCGCTGACCCAAGATTTTCTGGTTTTACTGAAATCCTCTCACACATCATGGTGAAATATGTTATATATTATATGAGAGCATTTCACTTGTATGTATGAGAGCATTTCACTTGTATGTATGAGAACATTTAAGTAGTGTGTGTGAGAGCATTTCAGTAGTGTGTGTGAGAGCATTTCAGTAGTGTGTGTGAGAGCATTTCAGTAGTGTGCGTGAGAGCAAATAATTTTTTAATTTCAGTTGTTTATGTGAGAGTGTTTTAGTAGTGTATGTAAGAGCATTTCACGTGTGTGTGAGATAATTCTGAATAATGTCCCTGACGGCCCATTATATCTTTGCTCCTTCTTTACATTCCAGATTGATGATGAGCTCTGACATGGCATGGTTCTTCCCAGGATAGTTAATCAATCTTGGGCCCTGGCAACCTGACACAAAAGTGAACTGACTTTCTTTCATGAAGTAGAGCATATCAAACACAGGAAACTCACTGAAAAGCCTGAAAAACGAAAAATATGCAGTGTTTATTAATGCTGTAGAGTTTGATGACGGGTCGGGAAAAATCTTAAAACAAAGTTGAATGGTCCAAGTCAGCAGAAGGTGAGTCCAGACTAAAAATGGTGCATAGGTCCAGACATCAGGTCCATGGACCTTCAGGATGCAATATGAGAGAAAAAGACTTAATGAGACTCAAAGACAAGAGTAGAAATGAATCACACACTAACTGTTTTTATTTGTATGAAGGCTGAGATGCTTTGTCGGATGCCATGTCTGGGTATTCTCAGATAATAGGTTCTCCTCTGATAGAGAAGTTGAGAGAAAACTTTAAGTTCTGATTTAAGTAATTATTGTTGAAGAAATTTTTATGTATGTATCATAGAAAAAATAATTCAAACAACATTATACTGAATAAGACATTTCAAGAAAACAAACATTAAAGATGGATGTTTGCTTGTGCATGTGTATAATATGAATATCTAATAAAAGATTAATAACCAATTGGAAATCCTGCATGCTTGAAAATGTACATGTATGACAGTAACATGAATGAATTAAATTAAATTGCTCCAAATAAATACACAGAAAACAGTCTTTCCATTGATCAGACCAGGTGTTTGTCAAAAGTTAATTGCACATGGAACAGTCTTTTTATATTCCATATATATTCTTCTGTAATGTCCTAAGGATAACAGAGAAAAGGCCTCTTATGCAGCTCTTCATTTATCCATGTTAGATTCACAACATAAACTAACATGTTACAAACTCAACTCATGTACATCAATACATTTTCTTATATTTTTTCAGTTGATCTACCTGTTGAAGTGAAGCTTAGTGTCAGTTCAGTTAGAGAGATCTGTTCTTCTCATCCGCCATAATTTTCTGTTGTCTGAGCCTTTCATTGTACCACACATTATCACTTCCATTTTCCCAAGCTTTCAAACTCATTCCTCATCTGTCATCATTATGCTCCAATTATCTTCTTGCCTGCACATTTTGAGCCAGTAAGTCTCCAGTCTTTAAAACTCTTCTGTTCTGTTAGGCTGACTTTTTCAAAACCTCTCCATCTCCACCTCTCTCTGATTCCATAGCTGCTCAATTGAATATTTCTGCCACCACGGGGCTCTTTAGGTATGTAGGCAGCCCAGAGGGCCGCGCTCCCTGTTCTACAAGGTTGGCTGGCCCTCAATTTTATCTACTCAATTTTATCTACTTGAGCTGTTCCTGATGGGTATTGGGTGGGGCCTCTGCCGGGGGGTTTGGGGGCACTTGGGTTCCTGGGGCACGGCCTGGCAGGGGGCCTCTGTCCTATGCTTATCGGGCCTCTGTCCGGGGGCTTTCTCTGCAGTCTTCTGCGTGGTTGTCCCTGCGGGCTTCCCGGGTTCTGTGCTTCGTTGGGGCTGCTGGTGGCCTAAATCTCTGCCTGCTTCTGATTACACTCTGATTACACTCTGTACAGTTATACACTCATAACTAAGCACGGTTATCATGTAGAACCTATGCCATGTAAATGGTAAATTAACTGTACTTTTCTAGTCTAACTGACCACTAAAAGCACTTCTACACACACTTCACACTTCACACACACTCATACTGCACGTCTTAAGTCCATAACTACGTGCTTTCTAACACGGGATACATCCTGTATCCTGTACATCATGAATGCATACATCCTGTATGTATGTATGTGTATGAATACATGTGTGTATGTGTATAAATACATCCTGACGGCCCCTCATTCAGTGTCTTGCCCAGGACGCTTCAACATGCAGTCCAGGGAAGCAGGAGTCAAACCACCGACCTTCCGATTGATGGGCGACTGCTCTTCCTCCTGAGCTACAGCCGCCCCTTGTGTATTGCATGTTCATGCACACACACACAAACACACACACACATATTCATTAGCCCAGTAGCATGCTCGCTAAGCAGTTGATGTGTTATCCTGTGGTTTGAGGTCATCTATATCCACAGTTGTGTTGTATGCGATTGCCTTTACTTGTGTTTGTTTTTTCTCTGCTTGTCTGCTTTCAGGTGCTCCTGGTGGCACTAAGGCTGGATTCCCCTCAGAGCCCATGAATTGTCGTCTGTTTTGTTTTTACAGGTGTAGAAGCTGGTTGTCTGGTTTTTCTTTCTATTTTTGTTCAGTTTCTTCTACTTTTCTCTTCCTTTTTCCCTGTCCCCCGAAGAGAAAAGAAAATTTCTGCCACCTCCCATCTCTACTCATCCACCATCTGCATCTAGACCAGTAACTGTCCCCATCCTTTGTGAATGTCACCGCTTTACATCTAAGTCTAATCACCCAACAAAACTGCAAATTCAGCCCTCTACTTCAATACATTTTATTACCTCTTTTCAGTTGGAATATTTCCCATAACTGTGAATAATTTTCCATCAATAACACAATTTTGCAAATTCATATAAACACAATGTTTGGTTATAGCTTGTCAGAAAAGTATATTAATAAAGTTGGCCTACCTCCATTCAACTTTGCATACTGTTGATTTCCTGCGTTTGAATCCACCTATAAGTATGGTTGTCTTGGCTCATCCATCAACCACTAACTAACCAGTAATATCAAAAGCTTGCTAGTTATCAGTTTCCAGTGAAAATCAACTTTTTATCAGGCGCATACACAACTTCTAGTACAATTGTCATTTCAGTGAAAGTTACAATAACAAAGTTTCAACTCTATACATCAAAGAGCTATCATTAACTATGATTGCCTCCCTGTTGTGTCTCCACACAGTCTTAGGATAGAGAAACCACTTGTTAAGTCATCACTCTTCCAGCATTTGATTTTGGCAGGTCCAGATTATGTAGGAAAAGTCTCAAAATTACTAATCCACATTAGCTTCTTCAAAACAGATTACACTCTAGCAGTCAGCATTTAACGCTTCAACCACACACACACCAGATGGATTTACCCTCCTTCTCCAACCAATGGCTCTTCCTCAAACAAACCAGAGAAGTATTCCTTTATTATTCCTCTCATCCTTACTGGTTGAAACAGTTAACATGGTGGGTTTCTGGGAAATGTAAAAAAAGAAAAGAAAGAGGATGTTGGGACAATCCCTGAAGTCAGGCCTGGAGTGCAGCTTGCCAGCTAGTGCCTGGTGGCTGAGCTTTGGCTTTTTAGGACTGAAGAAGCCACAGGATGTCACCTTTACAGGGGCAAACCACCTACAGGAAGGAAATTCAAGTTTGAGTGTAGGCAGGTGAAGGTGGAGGCCTAGGTGCGTTGATTCCCAGCGTTGTAAACTTGCTCTGGGGATGTGGGATACCACCTTGCTGGAGGAAAGGGTCTGAGCTGTTGGTGAGGATCAGTATTAACAAGTTATTGTTGGGTTCACCTCCACACACAGCGTGGGCTCTGGAACCACCCCTGCTGGGGCTTGACCCTCGCATACTCTGAAGTTGCCCAGCAGGGTGTCAAACCCCCGGCTGAGCATCTTAGTGATGAAGTTCTCTCAAGTGAGCGCAACAGTTGCAGAAGGGAAGGCTCTGACTGTGGTATCTCTGTATGCGCCACACAGCTTACAGTTTAGATCAACCGGCCTTCTTGGATCCATTAGGTGGTGCAGCCTGCGTGTTTAATTGTTCTCCTGGGGTACTTCAATGCTCATATGGGCAATGACAAAGTGACCTGGAGGGGCTTGACTGAGAGGGACAGCCTCACTGATGTGAATCAGAGTGATGTTTTGTTCTTGGAAAAAATAATGGCACCACAACAAACTTGCCCATAGGGTGACGTTCAGCTAAACTTAGAGACTGGGCAGTCAAAGACGCATCACAGAGACTAAAGATAACCCCGAAAGAGCTGGAAGCTCCACAGTGGGGTTAAAGTTGTTCAGAAAAAAACTGTTGCTTGCGGGGGGCAAATAGTTACGCACACTCAAGTCCGGTCTTTTTGGTTTATTTCTTGTTTACTTCACAATAACAACATTTTTGCACAATCATGGTTGTTGGTATGTTGTGTAAATTGAATGATATAAATCCTCCAAATATCCATTTTAATTCCAGAATGTAAGACAACTAAATATAAATTTAAAAAAAGCCAGAGGGGATGAATACTCTTGCAAATCATTGTAATTGCAATATTCTGGTGATATTTCTGGCAATGGAATGCCAGTTGTCAAGCTGCAGGATAAGCACAGCTTAGCACAACAGTACACAAACAGTCGTAAGCAAGAAGCTACATATGATTGTGCATATACAAAATAAAAACGTAATTCGTTGTTTAGGGAGGCCATGGTGATAGTAGGTCGTGCAATAACCGTAAGGTCGGCAGTACAATTCCCACTCTCGCCACTCAAAAAGGTTGGTGAAACTGACAGCTGTCAGTCCACCTCCTTGTCACGGCTGAGGTGCCCTTGAGCAAGGCACTGTACCCCATGTTCCCCGGGTGCTGTGAATGGCTGCCCACTGCTCCAGTGTATGGCATCTGTCTCTATGAGCGTATGACCCTGTGTGTGTCAACAGGTGCCAATCTGGATGGGTTAAAAGCAGAGGAAAAATTTTGTGTGTATACATGTGTGTATGACAATAAATCTGATCTTAACATCTTAATCTTAATCTTCTTGAGCAGATGCTCATATACATTCTCCCTGATGTCCCGAGACAGAGAAGGGTAATCTATGATGTACAAGAGGAGAGATGATAATGCAGTCCTCACAAGACATTTCACCAGCTCTGTTGCCTTGCTCAACCAGAAAAGCCTGGAGCCAAAAATGACAACAGTAGTATTTCCTGTTTCAATGTTAAAAGGCAAAATGACAGATGCAAAATTAGCCTAATTTTTGCTCTCTTGTGTTATGTTTGATCTGCTGCTGTTTGATCAGAATCATCTCTCCCTCTGCTCTGCATTGGCTGTAAATCAGAGGAGATCTAACCCCTGATTAAATCTACCATAAAACTAATGGAACATGTTTTTACACGCTATGTTACTTAACAGATATTTAAACTTAAGTTCTAACTCTATTGTTATGACTTCTGTCTCATAGATAAAGCATCAGTTAGCCATCTCAATTTCTTTTTCAAACTAACATGGGAATAGGTTCTTCTTATGTAAAAACTGTTGTTTGCATATTTCACACCAAAATCTTAGATATTTGCAGCCTTTCAGAATGTTCTCTGCTATCTAGAATATAAGGCTCTGTAATTTGGAGCGGCTGTAGCTCAGGAGGAACAGCAGCACTGTGACAATGTTTGTAGCTGCACTAAGCCTGAACATTGTGAATTTAATAAGGTGCTAAATGACACCATCAGAGATAGACTTGTGTGCGGGCAAAGAACTGAAAGTGCACTGACACTAGAAAAAGCTGTCAGCATAAGTGCACCAAGGAGCCCCACCAGCTCAGTATAAATAGAGAATTGCATGAGGTTTCCAGAGAAGAAAAGGGATCTCAGAGCAAGTACTGAGGGGTAAGGACCTGACTTATAAGAAATGAGGCAAAAAGGTTGTACTGAACGTGCTGGAAAGGACTGGATAAAAACCCAAAATGTAGCAACAAAAAAACCCCCAACAAAACCCTGATTTAGAAAGACACCATCTGATCTGAGTATAATGTGCAACAATAGCAGAGCTGAATGCAGCAGCTCATCAGATGAGCTGACAGTTTACATACTGTCAGTTTCTGGGGTCTTAAGGGATAGTGGGTTTCTTCACAACTGGATAGACAGTGCACTCTGGGAGATAGAACGGGAGGAGACATTGCACTGTCCGGCTGCGTGAGGAACGCTCTGCCTGAAAAAATATCCAAAAGTGATTCAAACCGAGTGAAATAGTCGTAATCCACTGTGAGCCGACTCTACAGAGTCCCCGGTTGATGTTACCCGCTCGGTGGTCAGGTTTTTTTGAGAGGATGTGATTTGGTGATTTGATGTTGAAAGAGAGGACATCAGTGACACCAGTAGTTGACGCTAGAGAGAGGATACTAGCACTGGATAGCCACCAGGCGTCTTTCCAGACATACGCTGGTGAGACGGATCCAGAGAACCAGATGGCGAGCCGGAACAGAGGAATCAAGGACAACTGAAGCTACCTCTCAAACCTGCGGCGTGGTAGGGCAATGAAACACACTAAGATTAAAGGGCCCCAATGATACAAAAGTAAACTGAGCTCATAACAAAAGAAAGAAAAGACAATAAAGACTGAACACCACAAAGAACACAATTTCTTTTGCGTGCATTTTATTATTTTTCATATTCAATTATTGATATTGTTGTTCCCTCCTGGTTTCCATGAGCGTTTCCCCAGACTCCTGATAAGTGGTCAAAACTGTGAATTGAAACTGAAACCTAATAATATCCATAACCTGGGGCAGTTCTGTCTCACATCATTCCCAGTGGGGAGGAGTTACCAATCACCTTTGCTTCACACACACTCAGTAAAGCAGAGAGCAAATATGCCCATATTGCACAAGACGAGTTGAGCTTTGTGTTTGGAGTGCGGAACTTCCACCAATACTTTTTTGGTAGGAAGTTTATTCTCCCAACTGACCATCGCCTCCTCACAGCAATCTTCAGGCCCCATACTGGCATTCCACTCTCAGCTGCAACCAAAATGCAAAGATAAAGTTTGACAAATATATGATATACAAATATATATTTGTACATAAGTATATATAAATATATAAGCCTCGACAGGAAACTGTCCTCTGTCTTTATGTAGATGTAGATGTAAAAGTAGGTGTTGGTCTACTCAACTTTAAACTTTAAATCACTGCATAAAAGACAGCAGAGGACTCTGAGAAAAGATGCTAGGTACAGAACTTTTCTCAAGGTGGCTGCATATGTTCTCCTTCCAGGGAATTATTGAAAAAAAAACGTCCTGGTGCATAGAAAAAAGCTCTATGTGTCATGATCATGCTTGGCTGGGGTGTTTGTTTGCTTTCTGGGTCTCAGGCGAAGTTGAGCAGGTTTTCTAGGAAGCCTGTGGTGGAGTCTGGTTCAGCTCCTGCACTCGCGCCTGTTTTCCATCTACGCTCGTCAAGACGCCTTCATAAGGATCTGCAGGAGCAACCAGCCTTCGCCAGATTATTCTCACTGCTGTTGCAGAGTGTCTGTTGCACTCTGGATTTCCAAGCTAAAGAATGTAGTTCTGAAACACCTGCCTGCTCACCACCTGCCTGCTAGCCCCACTGTTGACTCAGTGCCTTCTTCACCACAGCCAGCACCCCACCCCCCCCTCCTCTTTGCAAACCCTCTTGGATTCAGAAAGGAAAAACTCATCATCTCTTGGATAAATCTCCCTCTCCTCTCAGAATAACCTGTTCTCCTGGATTGACTCATCACTGCACCTACCTTTCAATAAACCTTGCCTTTACTCAAATCTCTCTGAGTCTGCATCAGCTCTTCAGTCCAATATATGGGTCAGCCCAGGTTTCGACATGACAATGTGGACAGAGGCCCTGGAGTGATGCTCAGCTATTAAGGTAACAGTAAAAATGAAGAAACTCCTTTGCAAGACTTGGTGAGCTCAAATGTTATGTACTGCATATGCAACCCAATATCATATGTGAACGTTAAACACCTGCATTTGTCCACAACACAAAACTATGTAGTTTCACTATAAAGGTTTAAAAATTGCAATCTATTACTTTGTTTTATTCGAAAATGCAGCTTCAGTTTCAATGAATCAGCACGTAGGCATCCAATATCTTCCTACATCATGACATCCATTTTCCACATCTTGGAGTAGATGAAATGTTTATAAGGACTAAGGAATAGTGGAATGCGATAGTTCACAGACCTTACATTTTCTGAGAAATTAGAAATGTATCAATGTCTCATATTTACATACACTACATTGCCAAAAGTATTCTGGCTTTACACACAGATGAACTTAAGTAACATCCCATTCTTAATCCATAGGGTTTAATATGATGTCGGCCCACCCTTTGCAGCTATAACAGCTTCAACTCTTCTGAGCAAGCTTTCCACAAGGTTTAGGAGTGTGTTTATGGGAATTTTTGACCATTCTTCAAGAAGCGCATTTGTGAGGTCAGACACTGATGTTGGACAGAAGGCCTGGCTCATCCCAAAGGTGTTCTATCGGGTTGAGGTCAGGACTCTGTGCAGGCCAGCCAAGTTCTTCCACACCAAACACATTCATGTTTTTATGAACCTTATTTGTGCACTAGTGCACAGTCATGTTGGAACAGGAAGGGGCCATCCCCAAACTGTTTGCATCAGACGCTTTGCATTGCACTTGGTGATGTATGGCTTGGATGCAGTTACCATAGAAACCCATTCCATGAAGCTCTCTACGCACTGTTCTTGAGCTGATCTGAAGGCCACATGAAGTTTGGAGGTCTGTAGCGATTGACTCTGCAGAAAGTTGGCGACCTCTGCGCACTTCGTGGCTGAGTTGCTGTTGTATCCAACCGCTTCCACTTTGTTATAATACCACTAACAGTTGACTGGGGAATATTTGGCAGTGAGGAAATGGAAGTGATTGGAAATATAAAATATTCTTCTATTTACATTTTTAACATTTATATATGTTAAAATGTCAGTTGTATTAATATATTCCAGTTTATGTAACTATCTGTGCACAGCATATGAGGCAGTGTTGACTAAAGCTTGAATTTCATTTATCAATCTGATCATATGACACCATTGATTCACTACTTATTTACATAATAAACACAACATGAAATCTGGTTTACATTTTAAACTTAATAACAACCCTTTTCACCCTAATTTGTGTGTGGGAGATCTCTTTGTTTTATTTTGTATTATCATTATTATTATTTATTTTCTTAAGTTTTTACTTTGTTTAAACTCTTAACTTAAAATTGAAAATGTAATGTTCGGGACATTACATTTTCAATTTAATTATAATAATATTTTTCTTCAACTCTCTATTGTCTTAAAACAATAAAAAATGCTCTTAAGCTGCCTCAACTACTGAGGTCAAAATTTCTCAATCATCTGCCATCAGTCAGTTGAGGAGATTTTCCTACCTCCTCTACTGTCTTCCCTCCTCCTCTTCTCTTCCAGCCGCTGTTGACGTCCATGACTCTGTCACCGGCATCGCCGCTCTCCAGGCTCCTCTCAGGTCCAGTCATTCAGCCATGAAGGCTCTTTACACTACCACTGTGTTTACATCGGTGCTCTATCTCGTCGTGGCTTTTTTGTGCCTATTTAAATAGTTTTCTAGTAGTTCATCAATCGACGTTGGTGTTGGAAACTCGCTGTTCTGACGCTTTGGAGAGTTCCGTGTATCAGATCATCCCCAACCGCTGCACGGTTTAAATCCTTCTCTCCACTCCATCGGGATCAGTCGCTAATTTCCCTACTGAATCTGTCACTGTCGTGACTCCTTATTATTTCTCGGCAAAGTTGGAGACCACCAGGGAAAACGCTTATATGAGTGCTCCTCCGCTGATCCGGGCGCCCAGCCCGCTCTCGTTCTTGGGGGGCTCAAACAGCTCCAACAGGGGGAGTGGAGGAGCAGGTGGTGGCGTGATCTCTTTCCACATCCAGATCGGTATGAGCCGGGAGCCAGTTTTGCTGGACACCGCGGAGCTCAGTCTCAGTCAGGTCCGGGAGGTGGCGTGCTCCATCGTCGACCAGAAGGTAACTAAGAAGTAAATCGAATGCACTTCAGAAATTTAGGCTCAGAGTATTACCTAAGTTTTGATCATATTTCTGACACGGTGTTATGAAAAAGCCAGTCAATCTTAAACTCATATGCATGGTAATTATACCTGTTGTATTTACTTTTCTCTTGTGTACACTTAACTTAACACTTAACTAATTCACCAATTTAGCTTATTTGCCTTTTTACCAGGGGGGAATGTTAAGATATGTGGGAAATGGAGCATACACAATTTTTTCCTGAGTTGTATTCAACCTTATCCAGGTTGCTTAAAGACATTGAAATAATATTTTCAGTTGCAAGGTAAAATAATTTCTAACCAGGATACAGGTGTGCATGCCAATTGCCCCAAAGCTTTTGAGTTCGTAATTCATCGTAATTTATTGAAAGTAAAATTAGACCTATCAAACACTGCAACAGTTTATAATAAACCATTAATACATTATATGTATGAACAAACTGTCGAGGAAGCATTTGCAAGGCCCTCAAATTATATATTTATTTAATTGAAGTGATGGTCATCTATAAATCACTGTAATTAGGATGGCATCAAAAGAGAAAATCAGGTGATATTAACCCTAGCTTTAAGCATAAAGTTGGTGTGGGAGGAGATCAGAATGAATGAGTGGATATTTTAACCTTCTGGACATTTTAACCACTCGTGTTGGTTGTCCCTCAATCTTAACACAACAGAAAGAGACTGTACTTTTGAGATTGTTGCCCCTAAACTTTGGAACTCTCTCCCTTTGGACTTGAGATCTGTGAACACTGAACACCTTTAAAAAGTAGCTTAAGACTAGCTTAAGAATGGAAGGCAAAAAGAACGTTTCCAAGGAAATCATGAAATTATTTTTATAGATTTGGGAGAAAATTTTCTAGCTTGATTGTATCACTTTGATGTCTATAGTTGTGCATGTACATATGTTAGTGTGCATTTGTGTGTGTCTGTCTATGTACATGCAAAAATGACAATTGTTAAAAAGGTATTGGGAAAAAATAGAGGACTAAGTCTATACACTGGTACAGGATACACAGTTCTTTTTTTCTTTATCACCAACTTCACAAACTGATGGATGCATTTGAGGCAATGTTGGGTTCAGTGTCTGACCTTTGACATGTGGTCTGGGAAAATTGGGAATCAAACCTTCCAACCTTCCCTTTGGCAGACACCTACTCTTCTTCCTGAGGTACAGCCGACACTACAAACATGTAATGGTGATGTAACCATGTAATTATTGATTAAATAAAAAGTGGTAAAATGAAAGTTACTAGATCAACCATATATGAAGACAATAGGTACTGAGTTAAAATGCAAGGCTATGACATTTTTAAAACATGTCGACAAACACATCACAAAGCATTCAGGTGATAGATAACAGTAATACTAATGTAGGCCATGAATTTTCAAATTCATTGACAGAGGGCACCCACTGAAGTGTGTAAAATGACAACTCTTCAAACTCTTTAGTTAATTTGCATCATTGTGCACAATTTCTGCCAAATTAAAATCGACCCAATATCACTAATTTTCACTGTTTGGCATCATTTCGGCTCACGCCAACTACACACAGGGGCAAACGTAGTGACGTTTTAGTGTACATCAAGTTCCTGCTAGTGCTGTATCCAGAAACAAATTTTTTATAGCTACCCGGAGTATTCCCTCAGTTCTTTTCATCCTGGTTTATATTCACCTAAGAGCAAATGCCCCTACAAACATAGCGCTGTAGAACACTTAACAAACTCAAACTCATTTCCCCTGATGCTCCCAAATTCATCCTGGGTGACTTCAATCACTGCTCACCTGAAAAGTCACGAAAAGGATTTCAACAATATGGCACCTGCACCACCTGCATGGGGAAAACTCTGGATAAATGTTATAAAAAAACACCAAGCAGTGGACTACTGACAGCATTAGAGCTCTGCAGGGATGCTTCAAATCCACAGACTGGGATAACCTTCTTGCTCCCTCCAGCAACATGAGTGAGCAAGTTCTTCTTTAAGGCCCCGAATTGACCTCAGACCAAGGTGGCTCTCACCTTCCTTGTGATGAAGGCTTTGGAGAGGCTCATAAAAAAACCACATCATCACAACAACGGACCAAGTGATGGACATTCTCCAGTTTGCAGGCTAATGTTTGCAGATCTCTCCTCTGCATTCAACACACTACAGCCACACATCATGCTCTACAGACATTGTCCCATCCTACTTTCTGAAAGACACTTTTGATGTTGACTGAATTCATATTGAGTTAATTATTGACAGCAGTCTTGCCTCAGGTGTTGTATCAACTAATCTTAAAAATGCAGTAATGAAAGAGCTGAAACAGCCTAACATGGACACTTAAAGGAGAAGCTTGTCTTTTTTAAACCTGGACCTTATTTCTGACATAAAATACATTCATCTACTCACCGATAACAGTTTGGTTAAAGTCGGCGTCCTTCGGGCACTATTTAAATCACTCGAAATTTGCACACATCCATATAATGGTAGTGAATGGGGCATAGACAATACAGCCTCTAAATAAGGCATTATATGTCTTTATTTCACCAATACTTTAAGAAGAATGAATGAATGAAGGCGTACTATTGCACTGAGCTGCCATGTTGCCTCAAGGCTCGCTCCGCCTTTCACCTCTGAGCTGCTTCATCCTTACACTCCTGCCCAGTGCCTCAGGTCAGCTGATCAGCTGCTCCTGGAGGTACCGAGGGCTCAACGGAAGCTCAGAGGAGATAGAGCCTTTTCTGCTGCCGGTCCTAAATTATGGAATGAGCTCCCATTGCACATTAGACAAACCCCTTCACTGTCCATTTTTAAAACTCGTCTTGAAACTCATTTTTATTCCTTGGCTTTTAACCCAGCATGAGACTCCGTTTCTGTTTTTGCTTTATTGTTTTAATATTGTTATCGTTTATATTGTTCTTATGTTTATGTCTTATACTTCATTTTGTTATTCATGTACAGCACTTTGTTTCAGCCACGGCTGTTTTTAAAGGGCTTTATAAATAAAGTACAGTTGATTTGAGTTGTTATTGGGGGCTATCTGGGGCTTTCTACGTCTAGTGGCATGACGTCATGCGCGCTGCTGCAGCACAGCTTATTTACTCTGTGCTCTGTGATGGTTGGCTATCTTCACAGGGAATTTTCTACTGCTAGTTTTGTGCAATATGGCAGAGTATCTATCAGATTTTGACGACATGGACGACGACTTTGAGTACGATGGATGTCCTTACCGTTTTGAGCCAGAGTATACGGATGAGGAGCTCCTGGAAAGGAGGATGCAGAAGCAAAAAGAGGAACTGAGCTGAACTTTCCCTTTAAACCCTCTCAAAATTGAGACCTATCTCTAAACTAACTTCTCTCTCAAAAATACTGGAGATGGTGGTATTTGAGCAAGCACAATCCTTTCTTGATGATTTACACAATTTTTCTGAAGCGTCCCAGACTTCTTTTAAAGTCTTTCATCGTACTAAAGCCATACATTAAAGTTTTTAATGATCTAATTTTAGAAATAGATCTACGTGACTTTACCATTCTTATGCTCTTAGTACTACACAGCAGCATTTGACACCGTTGACCACAGTATAGGTATAAAAGGCTCTAAAAATGTCATAGATCTTATTAGTCTGACAGAAGCTTTGCAGCAAACCTGTGTGACTCGGCCTCTTCTTCACCTGCTCTTCTTTGCAGAGTCCCCCAGGTTTCTTAAGTAGCTTTCCCTCTACATGCTCCTCCAAAGCTCCATTGTCAGGAAATATAGTATCTCATCCCATAGTTATGCTGATTTACCTATCTTTGAAATGTGGCTATAACTATTGTTAGAGTGTATCACAAATAAAGACCTTGGAGGGTTTTAAAGAGCTAGACATTTTTTAATTATATGTAAAAACTAAACTAATGATATTTGGAGCCATGGCTGCAGTTTATTGAAGTATTTTACTATCTTTAATCAAGAGTTGATTTTTTTTCAGTTTGAGAGCAGGCTTCTGTGGTTTCATGCTCAAATATCGTATTTCTCTTCCTCAGATTCTGTTGTCACACAAGTCCCGACTTCTGTGCAAATATGTTCTGTTTCACCTCAAACCTGTGTGTTTGCTCTGAAAAACAATGTGCATGCAAAGTTTCTTGTCTCCAGTTTGACTCCTTCGTCTTGCTCTCCGACTCTTTTATACTCTCACAAATTTTATTTCTTCTCTGGATTTTCTCCATCAATTCTAAAAATTCCTATGACACAACCCTATAAAAATCTTAGCCAAAAGACTGCCAGATATGACATTGATCTCAGCTTCCTTTGGCTGCATTTGTTTGATCTTACAGCATTCCTCCAGGAGATTGTTAGTTAACTGGACTCAGCAGATCACTTGCAGAGATTAATGACTCAAACTAATAAACACATATCATAATCATTCATAATGAAAGTATTTGAAAGCCAATCAACTGTCTGTGCCTGTCAGGTTCACAAATCTTGAAAAAAAAAGCTCTTGAACCTGCGCTTTATTGTGTACTTAAAAATGTTTCTCATGGAACAACATGTCTAGATACATAGTCCTTTGAGAAATATTTTCTGCCAGGCGGCTCATATTGCGCATCCAGTGTAGCCAGCATTTTTTTTAAACTTTCTCTCCCAACTATCTGAAATGGGACTTCTCCTTCGTCAGATATCTTGCAACAGCTGTTGTACACTGGGCCTATCTGTCCCTGCTTGCATTTGGTTGATTTTGCAAAAGCTGCCGATATCGATATATTGGTATATCCATATATTTTTTTTTGTGGCCTCGGAGGGGTGATGAACTCCATCCATCCATCCATTCATCCATTCATCCATTCATCCATTCATCCATTCATCCATCCATCCATCCATTCATCCATCCATCCATCCATCCATCCATTCATCCATCCATCCATCCATTCATCCATCCATCCATCCATCCATCCATCCATCCATCCATCCATCCATCCATCCATCCATCCATCCATCCATCCATCATCTGTCGCTTGGGGGTTGGGTCGCGGGGGCAGCAGCTTGAGCAGAGAAACCCAGACGTCTCTGTCCCCGGCCACTTCCTCCAGCTCTTCCGGGGGGACCCGAGGGCTCCTCCTCCGTACAAAAGCCACTTTAACCACTGTATATATATGTATGTATATGTATATATACATACATACACATATGTTTACAAATTTATATATAAAAAAACAAGGACGACTAGCTGAGCAAGCTACAAACATGTAAGCCTATGCACATCTTTAGTACTTGCATCCCTTCGCTGGCTGCGTCTACATCTTTATTGCTGACTGATGAGGCATTTAAGGGCCAAGAATGAGTGATCTGCTTGTAATTTTCAGAGATGATACTTTGCTTTAGCCTTACAGATGTCTCAAAGACATTTTTTGTCTTTGTTGTGATAGCAAGTTGAAACTTTTCAGCTTCCCCAAAGACTCAGCAATCTTGGATCAGTGGATGTGATTTGTTTTTCCTGGCTCAGAACACAGTCAGGAAAAGATTTAGATATGTTTGCTACTCTTCAAAGATGACAGTTATAAAAATAACAACAAATATAATTGGAATTGCTGCCATTATGGTGTGGCGCATTAAACTTTCTAGAACATTATTAAGATTATTATTGATCTACAAGTGATGAGTCTAAAACTATTTTATTTTGTGATTAGAATCTCAGTAGTGGTGGCATGAACAAAGAAATGGGAAAAGGAATAGATCCCCCAGCTCCAGAGTATATGCTGGCAGTCAAAGACTTAGGAGGTGGCAGAGACTAATGAGGCTCCTCTGCTATGAGGAAGAAATAGTGATAGGGTGGAGGCAGGATGCACGAAAAACACAGTCTGGCAGAAGAATGATAGACGAGAATACAGTTTTAAAGGTAATAAGCTTCCTTCAGGTGGCATGAGGAAAATATGAAAATGAAAGATCATACAGGCCAGGAAATACTTTTAAGTAAGGTATTGTATCTGGTATTTCTTTGGTGTGGGCCAGATTACTGGCTTTTAGCAAGGCAGCAGTAAACTTGTGAGAGTTGGTCTGATGTGTATGGTAAAAAAGATGTGAAAAAATAACAAGGTTTGTAGGGTACCATGTAAATAAATCATGTAAATAATCATGTCCACGTCAATAATAAATTTATTTTGATGAGAAAATTGCACGAACACTTTCTCCAAGTCCACAAAACACATGTAGACTGGTTGGGCGTTCTCCCATGCACTCTCCAGGATGCTGCCAAGGGTATAGAGCTGGTCCACGGCCAGGACGAAAACCACACTGCACCTCCTGAATCCGAGATTCGACTATCCGATGGATACTCCTCTCCAGTACCCCTGATTAGACTTCACCAGGGAGGCTGAGGAGTGTGATCCCCCTGTAGTTCGAACACACCCTCCAGTCCCCCTTTTTAAAGAGGGGGACCACCACACCGATCTGCCAGTCCAGAGGCACTCTCCCCGATGTCCACGCGATGTTGCAGAGGCGTGTCAGCCAAGACAGCCCTGCAACATCCAGAGCCTTGAGAAACTCCAGACGGACCTCATCCACCCCTGGGGCCTTACCACCGAGGAGCTTTTTGACCACTTCGGCAACCTCAACCCCAGAAATGGGAGGCCCCTTCTCCGAGCTCTCCGACTCTGCTTCCTCTGAACACGTGTCGGTAGGATTGAGGAGGTCCTCAAAGTATTCCCCCCACCGACTCACAATGTCCCTAGTTGAGGTCAGCAGAGCCCCTTCCCCACCATGCACAGTGTTGACAATGAGCGGGATATGATTGAAGCTCTGAGAGTTAAAGGTCCTTCTGACAGGGGATTCCACCAAACGTTCCCAGCAGACCCTCAGACAATACGTTTGGGCCTGCCAGGTCTGATCGGCATTCTCCCCCACCAGCGGAGCCAACGCACCACCAGGTGGTGATCAGTTGTCAGCTCTGCCCCTCTCTTCACCAGAGTGTCCAGGACATATGACCACAAGTCCGACGATACAACCACAAAGTCGATCATTGAACTGCGACCTAGGGTGCCCTGGTGCCAAGTGCACATATGGACACCCTTATGCCTGAACATGGTGTTTGCTATGGACAGTCCATGACGAACACAGAAGTCCAACAACAGAACACCACTCTGATTCAGATGGGGGGGGGGGGCATTCCTCACAATCACACCCTTCCAGGTTTCACTGTCATTGCCCATGTGAGCATTGAAGTCCCCCAGCAGAGCGAGGGAGTCTCCTGCAGGAGACTTGCAGGAGACTCCCAACAATTTGACCCAGGAAATAAAGGTATCCCCAAACCCAAACCACTTAAGAACATAAAACAAGTAATTCCATTCAACACGATCAAACGCTTCAAGGCCAGAAGTGCCTCTGGGCACTGATGCCCCTTTTCCACCAAATCGGTTCCAGGGCTGGTTCAGGGCCAGGGCCGGTTCTGGTTCACAACTCTTTCAACTTGCAAACCAGCTGAGAACCATTTTGCTTTTCCATAGCTCAGGGTGCTAAGGGGAGTCACATCATTATGTCACTATATATGTCAGTTACGTCGCTGTCACTGTTTATACAATTCTGAGGTAGGGGCATTAGTATAGGCATTGTCTACTTCAGAGATGAGATCAATTAGTTCTGTTTGTCTGGCCCTTCACAATTTATGGATAGATGGCGTTCCACCTTGAAGCATATACGGACTCTGGTGCAAACTACAAATTAAATAAAATACAACCATGGGTGGACCAAACAGAAACAAAGATAAGATCTTCAAAAGAAAAGAAAAGAAAAAAACAAAACAAACAAAAGAAAAACAGCCCCCAACCCCCACACTAACTCGAACATAGTGTATACACCGTTCAGCAAAGAGCCAAAACTCACTTTCTTAGGTCTCTAACTACCTAAATAGATCCAAAGTCCCACAAGCGACTGCACAGAAAAAAAATAACAGTGCCAAGTACTACAACTGTGTACAGCAGATAGTCAAACAGGCAGTAGCAGTGTCCACTTTATAGTAAGGAGCATTGTACCTTATTGATAAGCTACAGATTGTGCAAGTTGACTACTGTTCAAAATCTGTAGACTATTGCTGCCTCAAGGCCAATTTATAGCCCATTATTCAGTGTCACAAGGAAACCACATAATAGATATTACACATAACATTAAGTCTGGCCTAACTGTTTACCAGAAACATTCTAAATTTAAATAGTAGGATGTGTCATACAACAGAGAGTAATATATCCATTTATCCTATTATCTTTCCAAGCAAAGACAGACAATGAGATGCTCTCATTCATTCTCAACAATTCAATGTCTATTAATGGGTACCTGATCATCACGGCAGTAGAATGTTCTCCTTTATGTAGGATACGGCCAGTTCAGGGTCAGTGAAGGATTGCTCCTCCTCTCTGAAAGTGATGTGGAATGTACCTGGAAAGTGAAGTCCAAACTTGACATCCTTAGTGTTTTTAGTGTTTCTTAAGGAGCTGCCTCACCTCCGTGAAAGCTTGCTACTTCTGGAGCAAATTTGGGAAAGATTTGTACATGCTTCTCCTTGTAGAACAGCTTCTTCTTCTGGCATGAAATGTGGAGGATGCGATCCTTTATGTCCCTGTGATGTACACAGATTATGAAGGGTCTGGGCTTCTCGCCTTCTCTGGGTTTTGGTGCCAGTGAGGCACATGCGTTAACAGACTGTAGAGAGTTGACAGTCATGTGCAACTCTTAATGAATGGAAATTAATTCTTGTCGGAGGGGAGCCGTCTGAGAGTCCATTTTCGTGCCTAACAATTCAATCGCCATCATAATGTTATCGACAGACTCCGGAGAAAACGGCAATGCATCAGCATCTGTGGGAGAGCTTGCTACTTTCTTGCTAGCAGTTGAATTAGCAGCTTTCGCTACTTCTAGACATGTTTTAAACAAGAACAACTCCGTGTAAACGTAAATTTTTTTCACCTAACAAAACCAAATGACAAACAAGTTTGAGACAAAGTTGTCGTATATTTATCAGAATTAAGCACTTTCATGAACAATAAAATTAAAAGTTGCATGCAGAGCTCCAGGATCTCGCAGCCTCACATGTCGAACGCCAGACCGGAAGCCTTTTTATTAGTTTTTAAGGATTTTTCTTGGTATCATTAGCTTTATTATAAAAGCTCACGTCATGTCCAAGACATTAACTTGGTCTTTAATTGATATAATTAAAAAAAACTGAGATAAAGAACCTTTAAAGGGCCCCATTTCTCTAAATCCACAACTTTTGATGACATAACAGAATAAGAAATCACAGTGACGGTACTGCCTTCACGGATGACAACAGAACACTTCAATGCAAATAAGTTAATCATTTTCATGGGTTGAATGCAAGCAAGACAAATTAGATAGGGCTCAGAGATCAATGCCAAGCAGAGGTAAAAGCTTGATAAGTGATGTAAGTTACCATTGAAAATCAGGTACATTTTTAACTTTGAAAAAAATAGTTTTTCAGTTGGAAGTGACTTCAGATACCCAAACATATGCTATTTAAGGATAGAAAAAGTGTTTTGTAAAAATGCATTTCAGACCCTGCACTTCTCCACTTTTACTTAAGTAAATGTAAGTAAAATTTATTAAAGGCATTTGCACTGCTACTACAGCTTATGTGATTTTACAACCTCTCCATGTAATTATGATAAATCTTATCAATCTTCATATAAAATACGTAAGGTACACTAAAACACCATTATTTATTATTTTAAAGGAAAAGAAAAGCCTTTGTTTATTCAATTTATTCAATTTATTTACTGCCAAATCATCACAAATGTTCTCAAGGCACCTCAAAGATACAGTCCAATTCGAGCCAATTACAATCAAACTCATAGTAATGCAATCATGATTCAATAAAATCAAATTCAATAAAAATCTAAATGAAACCAGTTCATACAATACTATTTTAAAAAAGTTGCCTAACCGGGTATCCCAACTAATGTTATCGAACCTTCTCAACAATTCAATCACCCATTCTGACCCTACTATACAGGGGTGTGGGGATGGGTACCATTGTTGTGCTAGGTACAGTGTTGAAGGAAGTGTTTTAATTTCTGTATTACTAGAAAGTTAGCATTTGCTTAATTCAATGCAATTCTACATCAATAGAGGGAGTGTTACTCTTTTAGTGAACAGCATATCTGAATTCACATTTTGCATTAAAACACTGAAATTAATTTTTGTTTCATAGCATTTTAAGCCATTATATCCTAAATAGAAAGTGTTTAATGAGCATGATTACATAAATCAGAAAATTAAAGAAATTATGGTAGTTGGTCAAAACCGAACTTAGATATATGTAAACATTTATAAAAAAAGATAATATATGTCCCCTGGAGGACCTGGAGAGTGTCGCTGGGGGGAGCAATATTTGGGTTTCCCTTCTGAATCTGTTGCCTCCATGTTCTGACCTCAGATAAGCAGATGAAAATGGATGGCTGGATGGATGTATACTTGTTTCAGTAAATGATAATGTAGTGGTACTTCCCTGCAAGTCAGTAGTCCTATTGTACTCTGTGTTAGCAGTTCCTTCAAACTACTTGTGGCTTCTTCCAGCTCCTGGCTGTTACCTTGGGTACCATTGGGTAACTCGACTATTAGTCTTTTTGTTTTTTGCCATCCATTGCAACTGAGAGTGATCTGTGATTAACGTGAACTTCCTTCCCCACAGGTAATACTTTACAAGTAATACTGCCTGGACTTCAAATTATTTGTCAAAGTCTGTAGCCATGAGAACCGGTTTTAAACACAAGGCCCATTTCAGGTTGATGAATGCTTCCTCTACTGCAGGGGTCCATGTCACCAGCTGACAGTGCCTCTTTGTGTTGAGGTCTGTGAGAGGAGCAACCACTGCAGCAAAGTTAGGGATAAATCTTCTATAGAGGTTTGCTCATACTAAATAGGACCTTACCTGCTTTTTGATGAAGGGGTTTGGCCAGTCTTGTATGTCTTGTAGGATGACCTCTTGGGACAAGCCACGTCCAATGGAAGACCCCCAGTAGTTGGTCTCACAGAAAGCCATCTGACATTTCTTAGGATTAGCTGTGATATATGCTAATCCATGGATACATGTGATCCATCTAATGCTGGAATGTGGCCAGGCCTCCAAAAAGACAGGGTGACATCAACCGGTACTGCCACGGACCCCTTGGAGTCATGAATTCAGTTTTTTTCTTTGAGGCTGCTGCCAAGGGAACTTGCCAGTAACCTTTAGTGAGAGCAGTAGTTTTAAATCTTGCCTTGTTGAGTGGTTCAATCAGTTCATCCACTTTCAACATTGGATATGCATAAAATTCACTCTTCCTTCAGTTTTCTAAAATCATCAAGGGGCAGTCCTTTTTTGGACCATTGCTGCCTTGGACACACTGCTAGCATAAGGTAAGATAAATTTCACTTTTTAACATGTTTAAATTTAAATAACTTTGTAAAAATAATATCTGTGATGTTTATGAATATGTGAAGAAGCATATTTGATTGAGTAAAGACACCTTTTGTCTTTATTTATAGAGTAAAATGGTATTTTTTCATTCGTTGCCTCAGGGCAACATTGTGCAGTTAGACTACTTTTGTTTGAACAATAACATTCTTATGGATGGATATGTCCAGGGATGCATAGTCATCATAACAATAATTTTTTTGCCTGTATTTACTAGTGCTCATAGGAAATGGATATACGAACATTTTATGGGTGTAAGGAAAATGATTGAGCAGTTAGGCTTATTCCTTCCGACAGTAAGGACAGTGAGCTTGAGGAGAGTGACAGTGAGTAAGACTGGACCCCAGAATCAGGTTTGAGGGAGACTTAGAAGATCAGGGTTCAGTCAGTTGAACAATATACTATATGTAATGAACATATATGTGAGCGTGTGTGTGTGTGTGTGTGTGCATGCATGGACATCAGTAGGTGAAGTGTATGACCTTCCGTATTGTTTTTTTAAAAAACAGATGTCCTAACTGATGAAAGTGAGTCTGTGGGTGAAGAAGGAAATAAAGATGAAGATGATCTTTCTGAGGAAGATGTTCCATGTGTACCCCGGTGGAGAACACACAGTGCCAACATCACTGATTATCCAGAATGGTCAGCCTTCCAAAATCAGAAAACATAATGTCCCCCTATGAATACTTCAAAATGTTCTTTTCTGAAGACATTCTGGAAAAAATTGCACAACAGTCAAATTTATATGCCATTCAATGTGACACCAACAAGCCCCTTAACCTCACTACAAAAGAACTGGAGCAGTTCATGGATACAGCAGTGCACATGTCATTGTTTGGATTACCAGGCACCCGCGTGTTTTGGAACAAAGCCACCCGAGTGGCCCAGGTTGATGATCAGCTCGTCATCAAGCTCTGCAGTGGCCTGATAAGGAGCCATTCATTTGAATCAGGTGTGGTGGAGGAGGGAAACATCGAAAACATGCAGGGCAGTGGGTCATGAGGACCGGAATTGAGAAACACTGTCCTATAGGATTCTACGTCACCTGCTCTGGTCCCTGGAATACATTCGACTATGCTGGTGTCTCTAATGCCACGTTTCTAACTATGGAGCTGCAAATAACCATGGGCTTTGTCCTTAGTGGGTGTGTCGCTGAGTGGGGAAACGTGGACAGGTTGATGGGCTTGACTTTAGGACTATGCCTCCTCTTCCTGACAGTCACTCAGCTAGCCTTGGGTCCTGGCTGCTCCGGTTCTGCTCAGGGACGGCTAAAACGGTTAGCTACACTAGCTATGCTAGGTGGCTCCGCACCGACTAATGGGACTTGGTTAGCTATTGGGTGGTTTTCAACGGTGCAGAGTGGAGCGTCCATTTCAGATAACCTCGCCTCCAAAACTACAAAAAGACTACATTTGTTACATATACCATTATCGCAGAGGAGTAACTAAACATCTGACACACAGAATGAGTGAAAGCACAAACTGTGTAATATTTTGACCAATAGATTGGAATTTTTTTTTTTTTAAACATGAAAAAGATAACATTCAAACTATTCAAAACCAAAGATGCCACAAGTCACCGTCCTCACCCCTATGTTGATCCACCATATAACTACAGTTGCCCAAAAAGGCAAAACCAACATTCACAGCATTATGCTTTAGCAAAGGAAGGCCATTCAAAGGAAGAACAGTAACTACAAGAAGGACTATAATGTTAGAAATCTGAGGATTCACACTGCTGAGTGATAAGATTTTGTAAACTGTTACACCAACCATGCGCTGTCAACAGCAGCTGGATCATCCACACAACAGATTTTCATGACCTCTTACGGCTGTAAAAAAGAAAGCCAGAAGGGTGTGGGTTCACAAACTTTCAAAAGGACAAGAGGAGTCAGGATAATTTCTTACCGTGTTACCAGACATGTCTTCTTTTGAAAACAAATTTTAGTTAATTTTTATTACGACAAAATCAAATAACCTGCCAATTGTTAGAAGGCATCATGAAAGACACTTCAGAGACCCACTGAGTACAACACTTGGTGGTGTGTCACAAGTAATTTGATTCTTTTTTTGTCATTGTTAGGCATAATATCATGTTGGTTTAACTTTTAATAAGACGCTGACTACAGCCAATAAGGTGTGATTTCAAATCAATCTGAAAGGCGCCCTAACAGTAATGTTTGTCACTATCTTTTTGATTTTGGTTGTGGACTGTGGATGGCCTTTAACAGATGTTAACAGACTTAATCTGAGAAAAAATAAAGTAAAATACAAAAAAAAAAACATCATTGTGGTCTACAAATGCAAGATAATTGCAATTATCAACTCTGTGTTACAAAAATATCTTCTTACCAAAGAAAAGCAAAACGAACAGAACAATACCTGTAGTTGTTTAGCTTAAATCAACACATAGATTTCACTCTCAACTGGATATCTAAAAGGAAAAACAACAAACAAAAAATACAATCACAGAAAAATGAAAACCCAAAACCATGCAATAAGTATTCTCAAATCTAGCTGCAGCATGGTTTACTGAAAATATTACCGAAAGTCGTGATGATGTGTGTGATGGTATGTGCTGATGTATCATTCACCAGCTCTCATTTAAAGCTTTTGTATTCAAACCATAAACATTTAGTGGAAAGGTGAAGCCCAAAACGTAGTTTTGCCTCTTCTACTTTAAACACATTCAAATAATCACAGCAGTCTGATTACTAGATGAGACAGTGTGGAGGTTTTTCAGGTGTTCAGTGGTTGTTGGCAGGTTTTGCAAATAGTATTTAAAGTGCCAACCACGTTTCACATCGAAATAATTTTAAGCATTTTACTGGGACTGTTGTTGTTGAGCATCTGTACTTTTGTTGAAAGTCAATTGGAGGAAGATCTTCTGAAGCACCTCAAAGAAGGCTTTCAGTTCCTTAATGTAGCTCAGATTCAGTGCATATATCACATCCATCAAAAATGCAAAGCAGGTGTGCCACAACAATCCCAACATCTCCTTGAGTAGTGGGGGCATAACGTTTGTCCACCTTTATCCTTGGTTTGCCATGGGTCACCTTTTTCAATTTCCCTCTGGACCGCTGGTCCATATGAATCGCTCAAAAAAGAGAAATACAGACAAAACTAAACTGGAAACTGGAAAAATTTGAAATATCCTTCACTACGGTATAAGGAAGAATTTAATTAAATTCCTTTCGTATAAGAGCTTATGGTGATGGGATCATGTACAAGATTAATTAAACTGCTTTAACTAACTCCCATGAACAAATACACAGGAAATTTAAAAGTTAAGTAAAAATTTAAGTAACTAACATTATCAGGTATTCTTTGAAGAAGATGCTCAGGTCGTCTTTAAGGTTGATACAAAGTGCTTTGAGGGTCCTCCCCCTCTTCTTTTCAATTGTTTCATTCTAAGGAGAAACACAAAAACACTTCTGTCCTTCACACACACACACATCTGACCAAATCTGTGGTGACATTAATCAGGGGACCAATAATAATAGCAAAACATACGTGTGTGATTGGTGTCACCAACATTTTCCTTCCTGCAGATCATCCCTTTTTCTTGAAAATTTCGATGAGCTTGGCAGTGTGATGGTCAAGTTGTGAAATGAAAAATGGTGATGAGGGGACCAGTGGTGATTCTTGTAAATTCTGCTTCAACCTGAAGAAAAAAACTGCCAGAACAAGCATTTTAACATTATCATCTAAACATTTACTGTTATCAGTTAAACTTTTAACTTTATTAACTTTTTCTAGTCGTCACCATTTTCTTCACCATGTTGAGATTACAGAAACAATGTGTAACACATCAATATTTTAGTCTATATGATAACCCATCAACAAGTAAGACTGAGGTAAGATACAGTAATTGTACCTTGTTAAAAATGTTGGTCGGACTTTGTAAAAGAAAATACTCTGCAGCACTTATTTCTCTTTTCAAAATTCAAATATTATGCCTTAACCATGCATACATGTACAATGCATCCCAGTAGTTTTTTTTAATTATATCATATTATAATTATTGAAAACAACATTTAATTTGACATTTATTGATAATATAAATAGGGTGCATCAAGATTCGATTAGGTAGAGTGCTAAACTAACCCCGTACTTATATAATTAAAATCTTATTTTATACTCAATACGTTGTGAAATATATATATTTTCTAAATATTTATATATTATATATTTTATATTAAAAAAAATAATAATAATTTTTTTTTTCTCCTGGTCTTTTTGGGAGAGAAAACCTTTCATTCTGTTGATGTTTCTGAGTCGGTAAAAAGCTGCCTTGGTGACAGCTTTGATGTGGCTGCTGAAAGTCAGATCTGAGTCTATCAACACTCCAAGGTTACGAACTTGGTTAGTGATTGTAAGAGAAGAGGGTCAATGCTGACCCTCTTCTCTTTGCTACCAAACAGAATGATCTCAGTTTTGTCTTCATTTAATTGTAGAAAATTCTCTCTCATCCAGGTGTTTATTTCCTCCAGACACTGACACAGTATGTCTGCTGGGCTGCAGTTGTCTGGTGACAGAGACACATAAAGTTGTGTATCGTCTGCATAACTGTGATAATTGATGTTAAAGTTCTGCAATATCTGACCCAAAGGTAGAATATACAAGTTAAACAGAAGAGGTCCAAGAATTGACCCCTGGGGGACTCCATGAGTCATGGTACATCGTTGTAACAAAATAACTCCAGCCTTCTAAGTAGGACCTGAACCAGTTAAGGACCGTTCCAGAAAGTCCAACCCAGTTTTCCAGCCTGTGCAACAGGATTCTGTGATCTACAGTATCAAACGCAGTGCTGAGATTCAACAGAAGCAGGACTGAAACCTAACCAGAATCAGTTTTCAACCTAATGTCGTTAAACACTTTGACCAGAGCTGTTTCAGTGCTGTGATGACGTCGGAAACCTGATCGAAAGTTATCAAGATTTCCACTTTCATTCAGAAAGTCATTGAGCTGGTTAAATACAACTTTCTCAGTAATCTTGGATATAAAAGCGAGGTTAGAGACAGGTCTGTAGTTGTTCATCACAGAGGCGTCTAGAGTTCTCTTCTTTAGGAGTGGCTTAATGGCAGCTGTCTTTAGTGACTTGGGAAAAATGCCTAATGCCATTGAGCTGTTAACTATTTGTAGGAGATCACTTTCTACTGAGGTAAAAACAGTTTTTAAAAAGTCAGATGGTATTATGTCCAGAGTGCAAGTTGTTGATTTGCCGAACTGTTTCCTCCAGGATTTTTAAATCAATAATTTCAAATTGTGACATTACGTCAGAGTTATTTCTAGGTTTTTGACACATATCAGTTTTCTTGTTGGTCTGTGTGGCGTGAATGTTTTGTCTAATTGTTTAGATTTTTTTTGGCTAAAAAAGTTGGCAAATTCGTTGCATTTCTCAGTGGAGAGGAGGTCTGGGTTTAACTGTTTAGGAGGATTTGTGAGTTTTTCAACCATAGCAAACAGAGTTCAAGAATTGTTGGCATTCTTATTAGTCAGTTCAGATAAATGCAGCTGTCTGGCCTTGCACAGCTCATTGTTAGAACTACACAGGCTTTGTTTGTACAGCTCATAGTGAATCTGACGCTTTGTTTCCCTCCACTTACGCTCAGCTTTCCTGCATTCTCTTTTGTTTTTCGACCGTAGTGGTGTTTCTCCATGGTGTTTTCTGTTTGCTTAAGTTTCTCTTGATTCTTATCAGTGCAACAGCTTCCATAAAATTCAAAATTTTCAAGTTGAAATGATCCAGCAGTCTGTCAACCAACTGTGAGCTCACTGTTGGTGATATAGCTATTAGATATTAATGTACCTCTTCTTAACAGAGAAGCTGGTTGTTTGAACAGTCTGAGGAATCAATAAATCAAATAAAATACAAAAATGGTCAGGCATGGCCAAATCAATAACCACAACAGAAGAAATATCAACACCTTTAGAAATGACCACGTCCAGAGTGTGAATTTTAGCTCATTGTTATTACTCACGGAACTAAAATAAAACTAAAATATTTTGCAGGGGTACCATGAGACATTATTATGTAAAGTTTACTAGAAATAATCAAGTTAACCCAACAAACACCTGTTTTATGTGTTAAATTAAAAGGAATAGTGAACATTAAGTGAACACCTGCCCTGGTTCACTGGCCCAGTGAGAGGCATAGTATACCCCACCCAGAGATGGATTAAGCTGGTGTAGAATGGATGGGTGTCGAGTGATTTTTTTTAATATATATATAACTTCTCCTGATTTGTTTGATGGCCGCTATAAGATGGAATAGACTTTTGAACAGAATCAAAATTATATACATAATATATTCAAATAAATATTTGTCATTGAATTATTTTTAGATAGCGATTTCAAAATGGACAGGGTACAGATGATAATTGCTCATAATCAGAATGAGATTAGAATGGAATGGGAAGGTATCGCTCTAAAATGGTCATCCGTATCAAAATGGGATAAATCAAGAATCAGTCCAGACATGAGTTGGATTAATACCAAAATTGCAAAATGACTTTCGATTTTAATTTTTTTTTGGGTTTGGGCCTAACTTTACATACGTTTAAGCATTACTGTAAGTAGTAATGGTTGAAAGTAACGAAGCTATCATTTTAAATTTCCTCCCTGTGATGAAACATGAAACAAATGAACAGTGGGTTTCAACAGGCAACATGTTTATTATTTATTTATTTTTGCAACCTCACGTACGCACTCAAATGCAACAAACACCTCTATCACTCTGAAACAGTAATTATGGAACTGTGTGTCCTGTGCATCAGTCAGTATTGGTCTCTCTTTGTTGCCTGGCAACAGATCATGATGAGGACGGTGAAGTGTCCTTCTCAGGGCCATTATTAGACAAACACACATTCTCTCTGATTGTGGCTAAGGATGAACAGATGTGTGTTTTTGTCAGTCTCATTGTCAGATCTTTTGCTGTCTGTTTTCTCTCTATTTTTTAATCCATTCATGCCTCTTCATTATTTTTTTTTTATATTCATTTTCAACCACTCCTTGTTGACTCCCTCTCTCTTGCTCTTCCACCAAACATCTTCTTATCCTTTATGGATAATTCTGGTGGCTCAACGGAGTTTAGGTGGTCAGTTTTAGATTTTCCTAAAATTGTGCCTACTCAAATGTGAAATGGAAGATATTTTCAGTTTAGTTTTGAGTAAGATTGAGTTATATGGTACAAAAAGGTGGAAGGTTAACATGACAAAACATGTGAACCCTCAACCATCTGAACAGATTCACATGGTCATTTTGAAAGGAAATTGCAAACTATTTTATGGATGTATAAATATGATAGTGAATAGGAATTCTTGACAAGTAACAGAAACTTGCACTCACCGGCCACTTTATTAGGTACGCCTTGCCAGTAAAAGCTTGGGCCCCCTTTTGCATGTTGGAAGCTTTCCTCAGAGATTTTGGTCCATATTGAGACGATAGCATTACGCAGTTGCTGCAGATTTGTCGGCTGCCCATCTATGATGGGAATCTCACGTTCCACCACATCCCAAAGAGTCTCTATTGGATTGAGATCTGGTGTCTGTGGAAGCCACTGGAGTACAGTGAACTCATCGGCATGTTCAAGAAACCAGTTTGAGATGATATGAGCTTTGTGACATGGTGCATCATCCTGCTGGAAGAAGCCATCAGAAGATGGCTACGCTGTGGTCATAAAGGGATGGACATGGCCAGCAACAATACTCAGGTAGGCTGCGGCATTTAAACGATGCTCAATTGGTGCTAAGGGCCCAAAGTGTGCCAAGAAAATATCCCCTACACAATTATACCACCCCACCAGCAGGATGGATCCATGCTTTCATGTTGTTTACTCCAAATTCTGAGCCAACCATTTAAATGTCGCAGCTGAAATCGAGACTCATCAGAAAAGGCAACGTTTTTCCAATCTTCTATTTTATTTTTTCTTCTTTCTCCAGTTTTGGTGAACCTGTGCGAATTGTAGTGTTCCCTGTTGTTAGCTGACACCCAGTGTGTTCTTCTGCTGCTGCAGCCCATCTTCTTCAAGGTTCCACGTGTTGTGCATTCAGAGATGATATTCTGCATTCCTTGGTTGTAATGAGTGGTTATTTGAGTTACTGTTGCCTCCCTATCATCCTGAACCAGTCTGCCTATTCTCCTCTGACCTCTAACATCAACAAGGCATTTTCATCCACACAACTACCGCTCACTGGATATTTTCTTTTTTTCGGACAATTCTCTGTAAACCCTACAGATGGTCGTGCGTGACAATCCTGGTAGATCAGCAGTTTCTGAAAAACTCAGACCAGCTTGTCCATTGGCTATTTTATTGATTAGCTATTTGTGTTAACAAGCAATTGAACTGGTGTACCTAATAAAGTGGCCGGTGAGTGTGCATGCACACTATTTACTAGTTTACCCTTTCTCAGTTCTTTACCCTTATTAATTTCTTCAAAAATCTTAGTTTGGAACAGCTTAGGATTTATATAAATAATCTAAAGTAGACCGATGAAAACCAATTTTTGTAGAGTCTTACTTGTGAGCATGTCTTTTTCCCCCTTGTCCTGTCCAACATTATGGCAGCAGAATTGTAATCTGTATACCGTTTATGCCAAACAGATTTGCTTTGCCAAGGGAAGCTTTATGAATGAAAAGCTCCCCTTGATGCCCATCAACTGCCAATTTATTTATTTTTGTTACAATACTTAACATGTAATAGTGTCGAACTGGACAGGGAAAGAGGAAGAGAAAAGAAACAGAACAGAAAAGAAATAGAAAGAGACAAACAATGGAAAAACCAGACAACCAGCTGCTACACCTGTAAAAACAAAACAGAAGACAATCCACGGCCTCTGTGGGGAATCCAGCCTTAGAGCCACCAGGAACACCTGAAAGCAGACAAGCAGAGAAAAAACAAACACACAAACAAAAAAGCACAAGTAGCAGCCCTAACATACAACCCCCCCCATCGGGAACAGCACAAGCAGGCCAGAGGACAGCAAGTCCCAGGCCCAGTCACCACATAAATCAGATAAGGAAAAAAACTAAATAAATTCCTAAAAATAATTTAAAATAAATAAACACACACCCACACACACTCAAACAGCACATGCATCCACTGCTGTCCCCCCTCCTTCAACTCCTTCAACTTTCCTGGGATCCGCCACAGGGCAGGAGAGCCTGATGTCTACCAGGCTCGGGGTGACCGTAGTGACCGTATTCAGGGAGCTGTGCACCCAGAAGGCAGCCACCCCACCCCAGAGGGCCCCTACAAATAAAGAAAAGAGAAAACAAAACAAAAACAAACAAACAAAAAAAAACACACCAGTTGCAGCAGCTCCGGCCTGAGACCCACCATCACCCAGGCTGCCCCCAACAGGGGAAAAGCACCACCCCGCCGCACGCCTCAACACTGGAGGTCCCAGAGCAACCAGTCCGACACCAGGACCCGCACCAACCCACCCACACCACGGTGTGCCCAGGGTGACCCAGACCCCCCCAGACATCAGGGCCCAGGCCCAGCACATTTATGAGCATGTCTGATGCAGATTATCTGAATTTAATCATTTTTAGTACAACAGTATTAACAAGAGAATAAAAGTAATTGTAAATAAAAGTTTCACAATTTCGAAAAACTCTTCATGTCTTATTCCTTTTGTTTGTTTGTAACGGTTAAAAGTTTTCAAGCAATCAAGTAATATGATTTATTGTCATTAAATCAGTAACACAATACATGAGAAAGGCTTGAATGTAAATATATGCGCGCGCACACACACACACACACATATCTATATATATGTATAGATATGTGTATATGTATTGACACAACCTGGCTCAAAGGCCATGTTAAAAAGGAGGAAACACATGGGTTAAATGTATTTAAAGTATTTAATTTATCAAAGTAATCCAAGAACTAAACTGAATCTGCAACAAAAGAACAAATGTGAGGAGTGGCAATCAGTCGTCAGTAGTACAGTGATGTAGAAAATGTGCTGCAAGTGTGTTGTATGGTCGGAAACTTAAGAATCAAAAGGTAATGCCAACAGAACCCAAAATACGCTGCTGTCCTCAGGGAGCAAGAGAAGCAAATGGAAAAGAGACTTGAAAGACTTCTGAAGGGCCTTGACAGTATATATAAAAACAAAATGATAGAATGGGATACATTATTCATTCAAATTTAAACAACAACAATAAAAATGAATGAATGAATGAATTTTCAAATTAATATTATTAAGTAATCTTATTAAAGAAATATATATTCATTCAGCAATATTCATACATACAGGAGGCTGAGTACGGGGAAAAGATGAGCTGTTTGGAAATCATAGTTTTTCTTTGGGATTATTAAAAGGACTTTTTCATTTCAAATAATTTGACAAGATGAAGGGGCACTCACCTATTTTTGACCAAGAAAAGACAATTGTTAAATGGTACAGTTAAATGGTCTGCACTTGTGTAGTACCTTTTAACTTTATCTACGAAGTTCCACAAAGTACCCTTCAATGTATTTGTAACAAATTTTCGTCAACACATCAATCAGTATATTTTTGATAATATGGTGGGGTAAGAATTTCCCCATTGTGGGACAATAAAGGGAAATCTAATCTAATCTAAGGACCTTTTGACACGTACAAGGGCTGGGGATGGTAGTCTGTGCCTTTCAGTGGAAAACATTAACTTTGGCCGTGTTACACCAAATCAAAAGAGACAAAGAAAATTATTGCGGATTTTAGGAGGATTAGGAATAAAACAAGCACTGTTTCCAGAGGAGTGGAAGATAATGGAGGAATCTGAGAAGAATCTGTACAATCGGGGAAACAGACTGAACTGGAATGCAATACAGAAACTGTTTACAATGTAAAAAAGCTGACTCTAATTTTCTGAAAGCTGAGGTCCTTCAATATTTCCTGCAAGATGTTGAATTAATTTCATAAATCAGTGGTGGATATGCGTAACGTCATCAAAAAAATCTGAAGATATCTCTGCACATGGTATACTTGCACACCTAAAATCAATATTGGATGAATATAATCTTTTTTAGTGACTGAAAGAACGAGATTGCGGATACAAGCGGCTGAAATGGGTTTCCTTTGGAGGGTGGCTGGGCTCTCCCTTAGCTCGGCCATTCAGAGGGAACGCGGAGTAGAACCGCTGCTCCTCTGCATTGACAGGAGTTAGCTAAGGTGGTTTTGGAATCTGGTTAGGATGCCTCCAGGTCCCCTCCCTTTAGAGGTTTTCCGGGCATGTCCTATTGCGAGGAGGCCACGCGGCAGACCCAGGACTCGCTGGAGGGATTAGATGCCCCTTCTGGCCTGGGAACGCCTCATATCTCCCAGGAGGAGCTGGAGAGTGTCACTGGGGAGAGGGATGTATGGGTTTCTTTCTTGCACCTGTTGGCTCTGTGACCCGACCTTGGATGAGCAGGTATGGATGGATGGATGGATGGATATGATCTTTGGGCCCGAGATGGCACTGCATTAAAAACATACATGAATCATGGAAAATCACAGCTTGGGCTTCTTCAAGCAGGACCTTCTGGAGTAGTTTGTTGCTGTGCGTAAAGTGGCAGAGATCAGAGTTAGCCCCTCAAAATCTGAGGCCATGGTTCTCAAGCAGAAAAGGGTTCAGTGTCCCCTCCGGTTGGTAATGGGTTTAAGTATCTCCGGATTTCATTCAGAAGTGATGGCAAGTTGAAGTGGGAGATGGACAGATGGATTAGGGTTTTGCGAGCAGCAATGAGGGCATTTCTCAGGTCTTTAGTGGGGAAGAGGGAGCTGAGCCAGAAGGCAAAGTTTCAATTGAGTGGTCCATCTTCATTCAATCCCTAACCTATGGTTATGAGATTTGGGTCTTGAACAAAAGAATAGGATCGCAGATATAAGCCGCTGATATAAGTAGTCTTCAGAGTGTGGCTGGGCTCAGCCTTGAGGATAGGGTGAGGAGCTCTGACAACCGGAGGAGCTTGTAGTAGAGCCGCTGCTCCTCTGCATTGAAAGGAGTCAGCTGACGTGGTTCGGGCATCTGATTAGGATGCCTTCTGGTCACTTGGGAGAGGGACATCTGAGTTTCCCTCCTGGACCTGCCCCTGTGACTCAACCTCAGATAAGCGGAAGATAACTAATGGATGGATAAAAAAAACAAGCCAATATCATTATGTGGAGGTACAGAAATGTTTTTATAAGAGCTCCCTTTCTTTGCACATTAATACTCATGTAGTTTTGTTAGAATCAGTAAGGTAAGGTACAATATGTCAATACTAGTTTACCTAGACCCGTTTTTCTTCTTTATTATATTTATAATATGACCTTGTGTGTTGTCAGTTTCAGAATCCAGTGGAAGGACGTGGTTATTAAGGGACCTCAGCAATTGAGATATATATGATAGTTCTATCATAGTCAGACACTCTTTAGGAAACTCTATAATCAGAAACTTCACACTTTTAGCTTTAAAGTTTCTCCACAAATATCCGCTAAATGGATGATGGGTTCAGATTTGACAAATGCATTCATTTAAGACTATACCCAAAGCCTTTCAAGGCAAGGAGGAGCAAACGGGGAATCTGTAGTTCAAAATACAGCACTGTAATATCCAGCACAGAAAGTCTTGAAGCTGAATCCAATATAGAGAGATTGTGAAGATGGAGAGGAATCAGCCTTGGGTTTTTGTATCCATGACAACAAGAGCAGCACCGCTGCTATGGCGACAGCACACATAAAGATGAATCTATGAAGTATATTGTTGAAAGGCTGAATTGAGAGGATGGTGAAAAAATAAACAATCAATGGGCTCAACTTCACATACACTCTTCTTCCTCATCAATTTTTGCTTCTTTTCTCGATATTTCAGTTTCATTGTCTGCAACAGTTGCTGTGGAAGTAAGCTTTTTGTGCTTACAAATTTGTGGTACAAATTCAGTTTCAAATCTATAATTTGGAAGTTAGGTTATTTTTAGTTTATAACCATTCATCATCCATAACATGTATTATTTATTATTATTATTTGCTTTTTATTATTTAAGCAAACTATTTTTTTGTTATTTCCTCCATTTAAAAAAAAGAAGTTAAACTTTTCTGACTTACTCAAGGTTGAACATTTTTTTCTGTCTACAGAGCACTGAGTATCACAATTTTTTCACCATCTTATGAGGAAGAAAAGGTTAACCTACAGGTTACCCTGTATAGCAAAATTGTATCACTCTTGTGGCCACTTTCAGAAAATTATAAATGGTAGTTTTAGTGTTATGAAAAAAATGTTGAATGCAACAATGAGAAAATGATTAAATGCAACTGTTATATTTTTTTCAAATTCAAATTTTTATGACAGATACAACTCTATAACTCTGTAGGAGGGAACATCCAAAGGAAAGATCTTCTGCACATTGTCCCCTGACTTGCAATGCAAACGCAGACTGTGGGATGACTCACACAGGCAAACTTACTCTGGATGACTCCCACAGTCTGCTTTGTGCATTTAGTAAATAGAAGATACCTCTAAATTCAAAAATACGCAGGAATGACTCCAGTTTGTATAATTAAAAAGGTATGAAGTTCAATTGGGCAAATCCTTTGGAAGGGAGCTGCTAAAGTTATTGATGTACAGATTTTGAAAATATTTGTAAATTTCACTTCAATGTAATGTTATACTTAGTGAGGAATAGCGAAGGGAGAGGACAGTTTTGATGCTGGTGGTGGCTTAGCAGAACATAAGGAAACATATGACACAGGTGCATTGAGTGGCTTTAGGTTTTATCCACCAAATGAAGTTCTTACATGGCAGTACAACACTAAAAAGTAGTGTAGAAATCAGGAATCTTGACAGATAAGAACACCTGCTGGCTAATAGGGGCTACATTGCTACCAAAGCTGAAATTTGATATATCACTTAAGAAGGAATATGACAGGCAAACTTACTCTGGATTCCTCTAACATCAGATTTGACAAATTATCTAAAGAGATTCAGGAAATTAAAACATTCAGTTTACATAGAAGTGCAAATCGCGTGCAAATCTCGCACAAAACTTTTGCTCTTGGATTTTTTCCTCCAGCCAATATACTGCCAAATATGCTGCTGACTAAGTATATCGCCACTGCCTTGTTTCACTGCGCTCGTTTAACTTCACAGAGTGCACTCCAGATGATTGATAGTGAACCGGTTTCTCTATTGCTCCCACTCACGGGCCACTGATTAGCCTTTTCTTCTTTAACTTTAAAGGTCGCTGCATCATTGTCCATAATATCTTAAAATGAGATATTAATTAAATTCTAAATAGCATCAGAGGACAACCGTATTAAGGGACGTAATGAGATTATAATAAGAAGATAGTTTTTTGCAACATTGCAGGATATTTATCAGATTTTGACAACAATTTTGAGAGCTAACGGAGGGAATTCTACACAGGCACTCTACTGGGACCACTTCATCCACAAGAAAGTCCATCTTACTCAAAATCGTCGTTCACATTGTCAAAATTTGATAAACATCCTGCCATGTTGCACAAAACTAGCAGTAGCAAACTCCATGTGAAGTTAGCCGACTGTCACAGAGCACGGAGTAAATAAACTGTGCTGCAGGGGGGCGTGTGGAAGAAGTGGTCCCAGTAGAGTGCCTGTGTAGAAATTCCTCCGTTAGCTCTCCTATAGCTGCAAGTAGCCACATAACAGCAGCTATGAGCTAACAGAGCTATAGTACACGTTCATTCATTCATTCTTCTTAAAGTATTGGTGAAATAAAGACAGATAATGCCTTATTTAGAGGCCGCATCATAACCGCCCCATTAACTCCGTTATATGGATATACAACGATCGTGAGTTATCTAAATAGTTTCTGATGGACGCCGACTTTCACCAAACTGTTCTCGGTGAGTAGATAAACGTATTTCATGCCAGAAATAAGGTCTAGGTTTAAAAATACCAGAGTTCCCCTTTAAAAATCAATGTGGTGTCATTTATTGATTGTAATTTGTAGAATTGCACTAAATGCTTACTACGTCTACTCAGTACATTGGAAGTAAAGAACAACAAAACACCAGGGTTCCAATAAATCTGTCAACTGTAACTTAGTTGGTGAGATGACAGGTTGGATTCAAACTTGGTTTAAGAAGTAACAAATCTTCTTCTTCTTTCGGCCTTTCCCTTTTTATCAGGGGTTGCCAAAGCAAGTCTACCTCGCATCATTGATTTGGCACGTTTTACGCCGGAGGCCCTTCCTGACTCAACCCTCACCATTTATCCGGGCTTGTTACCGGCACTAGAAATACACTGGCTCGTATTCCCCAGTGGCTGGGCGCTTTCAGAAGTAACAAATAAGTTACATTATTTATGTATGAACCTAGAAATGGAAATGACAAAAGTGAATCCTGAAGACCAGGGAATGAGGGTAGGTGAGAGGAAGCTTTTATCTAAAGCTTGTGCAAGAGGAAAAAAAAGGTTTCACTTGTCAACGGATTAATGGAAAGCAATGCGTTTGTAAAAGGGCCTTTTACAGTTTTTCAATTGTTTGAGTTATGTCTACTGATGTTTAGTAGCAAAGTAAATGTTTACACTTCAAAGAATAAAAATTCATTTCAAGTGAAAGGGGAGTTTGTTTCAATTAAATTTCATGCAAAACTTTGTTTATGGCACCTTCATTATTATTTCCGTTATTTTATATTGTAATATATGGAATACCACAGTCTGGTATATGTCAAAGTTTAGACAGGATTTTTTTTTTAACTGCTTCAATTTTTTTAACGGCAGCAAATAGTCACACCTGTTGTGCTCCTGGATTAAAATGACCCGGTCTGTTTTGACTGCTTATAAAACATTATAATCCTCAAATTTTTTTTTTTCACCTTTTTAGTGAACTTGTTTCCAACACATCATCTATTTTTAATTTCTTTTACACCTCATATTATTTTTATTATACTTAATTTGTGAACTATTAACCTCATTTACATGAAATTATACCATGTTTTGTTTATAATTATTAGTTATTTCGGATAAACACTGACTTGTATATGTCAAACATTAGCCAGGATATCCCCAGGTCAAAATTGACTGCAATTGTATTCATAAATAAGAGAGAGCAAAAAAAAAAAAGATAACATTTACTTCAAAACTTTCCCAAAACTGTTTTCAACTTCTTTAGAAAAATTACCACAAGCAGAAACTGCGTGTGTGCATGCTACGTCATCATGAAATAATCTGTGTGTCTGTCTGCCTTCATTTGGATGAGTGGCAGATTACAATCCTATGGCTTTTGCAAATATGTGCGTCGCAGTTTTGGTGTCTGGTGCTGGTTTTGTTGTCACTTGTGCAGAATCAACACCTTTTTCTTTTGGGTGATGGGTTAGGAGGAGCAGCTGCAGAAGTTGACACATCATGATGGACTTCTATGACCAAGTTGGCAGAAGCTGGCATGTGGGGAAATGCTGTATGTAGCCTTTATGCTTTCGAGAAACAACATGCCTTGTTGGCCCTCAGGTTCTCCTCTCCCTCTCTGCACCCAACTTACACCATTGGTCACTTGGAGGACTGTAGAACATTTCCATCTTTGGATTGGAAAATACCTTCAATATCAGCAGGCTCCTCTTCATCACTTGATTCCTCCTCATCAGTTGGAGCAAAATCTTCAGCATTTCAGTGATGTTCTCTTTCTCCTGTTCTTCTGCACGTTCTTCCTCATCTCTCTCCTCCTCCACAGGGCTGAAAATGAGGTCTGGGATACAGTGTAGGTCCTCTGCATCGTGCTGTCTCAGAGTGAAATGCTTTAAACTCAGTTTTGTGTTGGTTGTTATCTTTTCCCCAACTGGGGAGGTTTACAAATGTGTAGCTTTTGTCAGAAGGCCCAATGTAATGCAAAAGTCCAATGCTTTCTGGTGTGTTTGAGTGTGTGTGTAGCTCCATGTAGATCAGATGTGACTAAATCAAGTTTACACACCAGTGGCTTTGAAGTTGTGTGTTGGTGGGTTAGAGATCAATCGGTGTGTGTGTGTGTGTGTGTGTGTGGACGTGTATGTTCATTGTGCTGGAAAGTGCAAAAGTGTGACCAAATTACCATTAAATGTGGCCGGGATTGAACTGGAAGAACACAGGTGTTACAAATTTGAATAAAACACACTAAATTAAACAAAAATAGTCATAATTAATTTTACTTGCAAAGAGCATGGTGTAGAACCACCCATGTAATTTTCAGGAGATTATATTGAAGAAAACTAAAAAAAATTAAATTAAATTAACTTTCGAAAATGGGTCAAATTGACCTGAAGACAACAGGAGGGTTAAACAAGTAAACTTCTTATGCCTTATGGGTGGACGGCATGTGGGTCAATCAGAACTGAGCTGTAGAAAGATATAAAGAATAGGGAACTGACTGATTGGCCCAAGTAAACAGCATGAAAGAAAACCGGTGGGCCACAGCAGTGATATCAAATTAAAAATGAAATGAATAAGGCACCTTGGAAAAATGGAAATGACAAAAGTGAATCCCGAAGACCAGGGAACGAGGGTAGGTCGCAAAAGCTATATTTCAGTAAGGACAGATGTATTAGAGGGAGTTAGAAAATGTATTGATGTGACGAAATTTATTTTTGCTATTAGACGTTGATGAACGTAAGGATAGATCTCTAAAAGAAGAAAAATAAACATACCTGCAAAAACAGAGGCTGGGAAATTTGTCCACTAATTTGTCCACATAAAGAAATCAAACACACAAAAAAAAAAACTCTGGAAAAGGCGGCCTATGGAGAATGAGCCTGCAATAAAGCTTGGGCTTTGAAGGCTGGAAGAGAAAAGTGTGCGATAAGGCTTGATCCGCCAGTGACTGAAAAAGAGAAAAGAGCCTGCTGAAGATCCAAAGAAAAATGACCAAGTCTGTGACAAGGCTTGAGCAGGAGAGTAATGGACCATGTGGAAGACTAGAGGAGAACAAGCCTGAACATGTAGAACAAACACATACATCGCATGCAAAAGCATGGTCCAGACATGGACCCAGCGGACTTACGGCTCTCCAGAGCCGACTCGCGGCTTTGGCCAATTGTTTGGCCAAGGGGGCCGACATGTTCGACCGGTGGAGGGAATGTGAGATTGCTAGCAAACAAAATGGGAAAGCTTGGAGCACTAAGGAGGACACAGAAGGAATATTGACAATGTAGTATTGTGTTTCAATGAGACATGGCTACAGGAGCGTATGAGAAACTCCAGTGCCTCTCTGTCCTGCTTCAAGACAACACAAGCTGACAGACGCAGTGGTAAAGGTGGAGGTATCGAAGTGCTTATTAACGACAGATGGTGTCATCTTGGACATTAAACTGTGAAGGAGAGGGATCTGTGACTGGGACATTGAACTGCCAGCTGCATTCACATCCATAGTATCTGTGGAGAAAGTTCACCTTTTATTCTGGTAGCGGTGTATCTATTATCTGCTGCTGCTGCAGACACTGTGTGGAATGTAATTTGCTTAGTAGTTGGCAGGCTACAAACAACATCCCAACATATTCAGGGGAATTTCTGAAGAAGACTTTTTCATCTGCACCTCCAATTTTTGTCAACTGTTCCACCAGGTGGAAAATTGGATTCATCCTATGTAAATGAATTTGATGCTTACAGCTCCTCTGCTTCTTTCTCATATTCAACTGTACACCCATTGTTCAGCGGCAAACTGTCATCTTATGAACTATGAAAAAAAATATTGTCTCAGGAGACTGAAGATGAGTTGCGGGGAAGCTTTGAATCCACTGACTGAAATGCACTCTGTAAGCCTTATAGAGATTATATGAATGCCATGACTGAGTATGCGACAGATTATATAACTTCTGTGTGGAGAATATTGATTCCACAAAGACAGTGATGTGCTTCCCCAGTAACAAATGCTGGATCACCAGTGACCTGAAAAAGTCGCTTCACCATTTCAGCACCACCATTGCAGAATTGCAACAAGTAACACTGACTAAAGCATGTTGAAAGTCCCAAGTAGCACAACAGATTTTCTTTCTATTCATTACAACTAGATGCCACACGTGTATTATTTGAGCTATAATCTCCAAATTAAGGTGTCTCCCATTCAGAAAGTAGTAAATTAATGAGAAAGGGAATTAACTGAAATGCTCTATCAATGACAGACATTATTCAGTTATGCTGAAGTGTTTATATGGAAGATGTTCTGGTGAGAGTTTGAGAAAATGGATAATAAATATTTAACAAGAAAAGTTGTTTTGAGTCATATCATTGCTTTTCAAGACCAGTTTGTGAGACTGAAAGGTTCTGTGTCTGAGAAGGTGGTCAGCAGCACAGGAGCACCACAGGGGACTGTACTCTCACCGTTTACCTTCACTCTGTACACCTCAGACTTCCAGTACAACTGGAGTCCTGTCTTCTCCAGAAATACTCTGGCTGACTGTAGTTCTTGGGTGTATCAGTGATGGACATGAATTCACTTTGTGTCATGGTATGGAAACAATGACCTCATCTTTAACACAAACAAAACAGAAGAGATTATTGTGTAGAATTTTTTCAATTTTTCTATCCTCGTTATCAGATTTTCAAAATCTGGAAACCCAAGTTGATGAGTGAGATGTTAAAGTAGCAAAGTGTGTTCTTCTGCTGTTTTTGTCTCATGTTCATATATACTTTTATTTTTCAGTGTCAATGCAGTAAGATCATTTCTTAACTCTTTTTTTATTTTGGTCTGATAGCATGTCAAAGTTAGTTTTTGGTTTCTTTTTCATCGAATTTGATTCCGTCATTTTCATTTATCTTTTTTTTTTTTGTTGTTGAAAGAAGCTTTGTCTCCATCTTTACTAATATCGATTGACACATAGTTTGCCTTCCTGTTTCTATCAGTTGCCAGAGTGTGGATTCTATGGGATGTATGAGAAGATCCTACTGTTTCGTCATGACCAAACATCGGACAACATTCTACAACTGCTGCACTCTGCTTCTCAGATCCAGGATGGAGACCTCGTGGAGGCCATACTGTCAGGTGAGATTTGCTAATTGTGGCATCAGACTGGAAAGGGTCATGGTGCCATGTATGAAAGAACATCACATCCATTCAATCAGACATTTTGCTGGGTTTCTGCAATGTGAGCAGTCATAAGTCTTCAGACATTGTTGACACTGTTTCTTCTTGTCGGTGTTGAGTTTAAAAGTCTCTTGCCCCTTTTCCACCAAATCGGTTCCAGGGCTGATTCGGGGTCAGTGCTTAGTTTGGAACAGGGTTTTCTGTTTCCACTGACAAAGAACTGGCTCTGGGCCAGAAAAAGGGTAGCACCAGCTACACCAGGGCCGAAGTTGTTAAGACCAACAACAATAGCAAGACCGCGAGAGGGCTCATATCTTCCGCTGTGGTAGATATGAGCGGCGACTTAAAAATCGCCAGTAGCCTAATATGTTTGTGAATTTGTGACGATTCCATCAGGGACATAACGCCAGCTAACGTTAGCTCATAACAAAGGCTGACATAACCATCTCACATTCAGTGTAAGTAAGAGTTAAAATGTTGTAAGGTTATTATCTGTCTCCTAGAATGTAATCGCCGTCCACTCAGAACCGTTCGATCAACACAAACATTTTGGATCTGCCGTTTTCTGATCCCAATGAAGCACCGTAAAGCCAGAAGCAGGAGCTGTACAAACGCGAAGTCATCCATTGTTGTTGTTGTTGCTGCTTCTTTTTCTTCTTCATCTTGTTGTTGTTGCTTCGATGTTTGCTCCAAAGTGTATGCAAACGCAACGACGTAACTGATGTATATAGTGACGTAATAACGTGGCTCCACTTAGCACCCCGAGCTATGGAAAAGCAAACTGGTTCTGAGCTGGTTCGAAAGTTGAACAAGTTGTGAACCAGCACCAGCACTGGCCCCGAACCAGCCCTGGAACTAATTTGGTGGAAAAGTTGTATTGGTGTCTGCTTAACAGTGAGAGCACAACTAAGGTATTTTCAACAAGTTGTTTTACAAGACACGTCATGTAATTGAAAACATAGTGTACTTTTACACACAGTGTGACCCCTGGGATTCACGGCCAGCTAAACTCTCTCTGACATCACTTCCTCCAAGGAACAGGCAAAGTTGTGGTTGGACAGGATTTAATGCCAAAAAGTGTGAAACTTAAAACAGACAAAGTACAGAAAGCATCAATTAACAACTGACTCAACATACTTTGTCATTTGAAAGAGTTTACGTGTAATGGCGATACTGAAAGATCTAGTATTTATAGATCTACGGTGGAGTCCGAGATTGTGTCTCGATCGTTACATTGACAAATCACACAGTGTCAAATGCTACAAACCGTTCAGTCTCTAACAGTGATACATACTAATTCACTTACTTATATTGCCACTAAAGGCTGCAAACAAACAGTTGCAGGAAGGGTTAGCATCTGTGCGCTAAATAATATCTGTCGCTACGGAGATGAAAGAACATCTTCCCGTTAAGTCACGTCTTCTAAGTTCTTGTAGTTCTTTTAAGAAAAAACATATAAATAAGCAAACTATGCCTCTTACAGGCCTGAAAATGCTACTACAAATGCAGATATAAACAGTTCCAACACAAATACGTAAGTTGCAGTTTGGAGCCTTTGTTGTCCAACTGCAATATTTTGCAATGAGGACCACCGTTCCTATTATACATTCTGAGTGAGATTGTGTTGTCTGTTGTCCTGGAGAAATAACCATAAATTCAAAATTATACAGTAATACCATACAGTGAATACGACAAGGTAAAAACAATAAAATGAAAATAAAGAGACATGATGGAAAACAGACTAATTAAAACAGGAACAGGTCTTAACACCCAATACTGTGGTATGAAGTTTACTTTTAAAAGCACCAAGTGAGATGAGTCTGTCAATTTTCAGTGAATCCTGTATTTTATTACATCGTAATGGGGAATAAAAGGAGAAGGCTGTTTTATCTAATTCTGTATTTGTGTAAGGAAGGTGGAGTCTGATATGGGTGTGATGTGATGTGTTGAATATGGATCCCCGTGATAAAATGTAAGACACGATGGAAAATGGCTTCGAGGGGTTTCAGTATTGAGGCTGAAGCGTGCATATACTGAAATCAAGAACAGACATTACAGAGGCATGTGCAATAGTCTTTTTATTAAAAGTTGAAAGGCAAGAATTGCTTCCATACAAAAACAATTCTAGCTTGGAGTCCAGCCAAATGCCCAAGTATTTGTAAGTAATGACAGCTTCAATGAGTTGCTCATGTAAGGTGTCAATGCTAAGACATGAGTTTTTTTCGTTGGATCTTGTGAACAACATACATTTAGTTTTTCCAGAGTTAAATACAAGTTTATATGCAATAAGAGACACTTGGAAATGGTGGAAGGCAGATTGTAAGTTATCAACAGCTGATTTAAGAGTAGGGGTAATGCTGTATAGAATAGTATTATTTGCATAATAATGAATGTTACACGTTGGGAAGGAGGGGACAATGTTATTAACGTAAAGAGAAAATAGGAGAGGGCCGAGAATGGACCCTTGTGGAACACCCCGTGCAATACAAGAGAGTTGGATCTAACTTCGTCTGCAGAAACTACTTTCGTTCTTCCAATTATCTAAGGTATTGGTACCACCGCCTTTAAATAAAGGAACAACCTGAGTAGCTTTCCACACAGGCGGGATTTTACCTGATGAGAATGTCAGATTAAAAATTAATGTAAAGGGAGCAGCAATTGATTTAGCACTCAGGTGCTGGAGATATGGGTCAAGGTCATCTTCGCCTTTGGACTTCTTAGGGTCAAGGTGACTAAGTGCTTTCAGTATCTCAGCCTGGCTTACAGGTCTCAATGTAAAGACTGCTGGGGAATTGGATGTATTTTTCACTACTGGATCTGGTGCAGAGACAACTGGGACCATGTTATTATCAAACAAGTGACCAGAGGTAATAAAGTGGTGGTTAAAGGCATTGCACATATCCGATTTATTTGGGATGCAAGTATTACTGTTAATCATTTGTGAGGGGAGAGAAGAGCTAAGTGTAGATTTTAAAGATTTTATGGTCTTCCAGAATTTGGCAGTATCACCGTGGCTGGAAGTAAGAGAAGATACATAGTAGGTGAACTTAGCTCACCTAATTGAACAAATACACTTATTACGTAACTTTCTGAAAAGCAACCAATCAGATGGGCTGTTAGTAAGCCTAACCTTTGACCAGGCCTGGTCTCTGATACACTGACACACTGTTGGACTTTTCCCTTCCCTCCTGCTGGTATGGTCACTAAGGTTGTCATACTAAAATGATCAATTTCATTCTCATACCAAGAATATATTTTGATATAATTTCAATACCTACGGAGGGAAAATGACAAACTACAAACAGGACGGCAGTTTACCTTTTTCAAAGTTGGAAACTTAGGAACACCAGCACAAAAGAAGCACCTCTTACCTTGAGAAACCTTAAACCTTAAACTTGAAAGCAACACTTTTTATATATTTCATTTTGACTGAATTTGTGTTAAGTAAAAGATTTTGTTCTGAACAGAAAAAAATCCACATTTTAGTTTAATATGGCTTTTTAGTTTAAAGGTAAAATGTCAGACTAAAACTGTATTTTACAAGACAAAAATCCATCCATTTTCTATACCCGCTTAATCTGTCGGTTGGATTGCGGGGGGGCTGGATCCTATCCCAGCTGTCATCAGGACAGGTCACCAGTCCATCACAGGGCCACACAGAGACAAACAAACAAGCACACACGCTCAGACTCACTCCTAAGGACAATTTTAGAGACACAGTTAACCTAACATGCTGTTTTTCGGATGGTGGGAGGAAGCCAGGGTACCCGGAGAGAACCCACACATACACAGGGAGAACATGCAAACTCCACACAGAAAGGCCCCAGGTGGGGATTGAACCTGGAACCCTCTTGCTGTGAGGCAATGGTGATAACCACCATGCAGCCGCCAGACAAGTCTTTCAGGAAAACAGTTTCTTTTTAAGGCCAATTAATTATTAAATCCCTTAAAATTTAATCCTGTCTTTAAAAATAAAACAGTCTTGTATGTCTGTAGCCTGAACTGTTTTTTCAGTAACAGAATTTATATTAGTGATGATGGTAAGATATTGAGAAGTGAAAGCAATAAACCGTTAATGTCAGGGTCTCAAGCAGAGCTCATGCAGGATGTGGACCCCAATGCACAACTTGCAGGACAACAGTAAAAGTTCAGAAAATTTGATAAACAAAATGTACTGTAAATTCCGGACTAAGCCTGGAGCATCTTTTGTTTTGTTATTTTATGTATTCTCTTGGAGAGCGCTTTTCATTGTTTCCCTGGAAAATAAATACTTTTTGTTTGATTATCTTGTCTTCAGAGTCGAACATTTGAGTCAATCTGAACTGTGTCTCAAGTTGTCACACAATTTCATACTCCCAACTTTGTGGAAACAGTTTGGGGATGGCCCTTGACCTCAACCTGACACCTTTTATTATGAATTAGAGCGGATTAGTTGAATTAGTCTCACCCCACAAATGCGCTTCTGGAAGAATGGTCAAAAATTCCCAGAAACACACTCCTAAACCTTGTGGAAAGCTTGCCCAGAAGAGTTGAAGCTGTTATAGCTGCAAAGGGTGGGCTGACGTCATATTAAACCTTATGGATTAAGAATGGGATGTTATTTAAATTCATATTCGTGTAAAGGCAGGTGAGCGAATACTTTTGGCAATATTGTATATTGAGTGTATCCAAAAATTTGAATAAACAATCGTGCTCTGAAGCTCTTTGAACAATAGAAACAATGTGATTAGTGTTATTCTGGCCAAAGCAGCCAGCTCTGTGCAGTAAAGAGAGCTATGCTCAACCTGTTAATTTGAGCTGGTCTGAGATCTGTCTTCAGGGTGTTTATTGAACATTCTCCAGGGGCCTGTTGTTCGAAATCAAGATAAGAGATTAAGCCGGGATATGTTGGTTATATGCTGAATTTAGCCTGCATTCGGGTGTTTGAAAGCTGGATAACTTTATCCTAGTCCACTTATCTTTGGAATCAGCGGCTGCGCTGATCAGAAATGAATGTGTTTTATACGGTCATTCCATGTTCCGATGAAGGCTACCTGGCCTTGTTTTTAAACAAACAACACATAGGCTAAATTTTTATTTTAAAAAAATAAATAAAACAAAACATGATCAAATTAAAAATATAAATAAAGTTAGCCTATTACCATAATTATTTTTCATAATTTGGGTCTATTTGTGTGTTCATCATAGGAAATAAACACCCTTTATATGTTTGCCAGCTCAAATCTGATTTTATTGCAGAGTAATTAGAAATGGCTGCTCTTACAAACGCGATTGCAATCAAGTCAGTGGGGTAATAGCATACATTATATTTATATTTATTTTTTATTAATATTTATATTCATATAATACATTATATTAAGTCCCATGAAAACGTGTCCTTTCCTTCACAGTGGCCTATTTTGGAGGACATTGTGGATGATGAGGTAGTAATTGTTCGGTGGGCATTTCGACCTCAGAGGGTGGTTACAGACAGGTCAGACCCACTGGAGTTCAGTGACGAGTACCTATTTGAAAGATTTTCAGGAGAGGGCATCCGCTACCTGTGTGGAAAACTACTGTCCAATGACAGTTCCACAGATGGTCTGCGTTGCGCTCTAGTTTTTTGCAAGCGTCTCGTTGCTAGCGTCTCATTGCTAGCGTCTCATTGCTAGCTGCTACTGGCCGCGGCTAACGCTGTACACGGGCCGACCTAGCGACAAGCTAGCTGCTACTGGCTATGGCTAACGCAGTCTAGTCACAACTTGGGCTCTAATCATGGTACGGTTGGTCATTTTCAGCAAGCCGAAACCTATGCATGTTTAGAAGCAATGATAGAAGCAATACACCACTCCAGGATGGTTTAATGTCTAACACAGTGAGTTAGCGCTCTGAGCTAATATTTGCTTAGCTAATGCTAAGAAAGGACTATACAGACATGCAATATTTTGCTGAAACTAATGTTACATCAAATGACTCACCAAATATGGCTAACAAGCTAATCGAAATATCAAACAGAATAACAGCATGATACCAATAATTTGTAATACTGTTATGTACTCACAAAGAACTTGTCCACTTCGCTCTGCTGTCTGTGATCTGGTGTGGTCTGCGTGTCCGAGCCGAATCTTTAAGAAGGCAGATCCTCAGTTCACTTCCTGCCGTCCATCTGCATTTCCGCAATGTGACGTCATGTGAAACCCAGATTTTCCTGCCCACTGCACTATTTCTATAGAATTTTTTTTACTTATAAGCAGAACAAAGAAAATAAACAAAACCCCCCCCCTCTAACCCAAAAAATGGGTTTCTCCCTGAAAAAGAACCCAAAAATGATGCATAACATCGAGGACCCAGGAATTGGGTTAAATAATAACCCTATAACCCAGTAAAAATAATCCAAAATTTTAACCCAACACCAGTAACACATAAATTGGGTTACCAAAAGAACCCAGCATTTTTTTGTGTGCACACACAAAGAAAAACATGTAGGTAAAATGGGATGGGCTGCATATTATGTTTTTCACAGGAGTTTATTTTTATAATAGCTTTACCTAATGTCATTGATGCACTGAACTGCACTCATGTGATGATAAAGCGCGCCTCGCGTGTTAATGAGGGCGGTTTTGTAAATCGCAAATCGTTCTACAGCATCAACATTCAGGTAAGAATGACTTATGGTGACTGTTAATAAATAAATGAATCAATCATGTGCTTCAAATTGTCTTAATAGCTTACATCTTATTCTTTCAGATGATCTATGATGCTGACTGCATTATCATAAAATTATTCAAGCACCAACAATGTTCTTATATTCACCACTGGTTATCAGTTTCCACTGCTTATCATTAAGGCAACAATTTTTAATTTGTGAAAGGAACTTAAATTGTGATTAAGGGTTTTGGTTTTGGATTACTTACTTATCACATTTGATCAGTCCGTCTCCAAACTTCAAGACAGCAGCGGTGCTTCATTTTATGAGAGGTGTGACCTTACGTCAACATTCAGATCCGCTGTTCATTGGAGGAAAGAGTCGTCTCATCAGTGAATATGCGGTCTACTGAAGAAAGCCATGGCTGCGCACTTACTCAAAGTAATTAGACCTGGCTTGACAAAGCCGACTCTCCTCAGCCTGGCTCCCGTTCGAACAACCAATTAAACTTGGATGGACTTATGAGACTTTGTCCAACCTGCTTTCCCACTTATCCTGGATGTCTTTATTCTACTTTCGAACAACAGGCCCCTGGTATCTGAAGTCAGAAAATACTGCTAATTTTGAAAATAATTTTAAGATCTAATTTTGTTTAATTGGTGATTGTTTTATTTATTTTATTTATGTTTGGTTGATTGGTTAAAAGTTATCCGTCTGTGTACTCAGTACACTTTTCTTTCTAATCTGCTTTACTCAGACTGTAATTCCTACAGAATTTACTGTGTAGAAGCTGTTGTTTCAAAAGAGTGTTTTCCCTCATACCTTGCCAAAAGCTTCAACAGGTACACAATCCTGTAATGTATGTCAGGGATGGAGAGGCAAGCCACATCTTACTTCACTTGGTCTGAAGGTTTTCTTTCTTCAATGAGTTCAGCAAAAATCTGAATCAACGGACAGCTCTTTGTCTGAAGTACTGTTGACTTTATTCTGGCAGCTTTCCTAACCAGGGGCTGCAAATTTCAGAAATATCCCTATAGTATACATTCAGTTTGCACAAATAGCCAGCAGGTGACACATATGGGTGGTCAATTTGAAGTGGCAGTTATGTTTCAACTTGGGTCAAAAGATCCCCTCATTTCTGCAGTAAAAGTTCCAATGAATTAAAAGGGCTTGACAATTTGCATCTAACTAGAAAAACTCAAAACAAAGAGTAAATAGGAACAACTCTGGCAGGATAATGGTACTTTTGTGATTACATGTAACTTTTGGGATGGGTCTTGCAGTGCTTTGTGATTGGTTGAGTATTCTTGGTGTTTCATTCCCACAATTCCATCTCATATAATTTCAGCTTTCATATCAACAATAGCTTGTAATATCAGTTAATTTTAGATTATAGCACAGGAATTACTGTTTGTAAACATGATATTCAAACTCTGCCTTTCATGTAGCTGTGATGAGCTCAGAAGACAAAGGCACACCGACAGCTGCTGCGTCAAAACAAGCTACAGAATGAACAAAGAAAGATAGATTTGATAATGACAAGAAAGGATTAAATCTGAACAATGCAATATTTTCCACAGCAATTACATTCTTAGACACAAAAAACACCCAGCACAATATTAAAGAATCTTGATTTAAAAATATTAATATTTTTTTTGTCAATTCAGGTGAAGTGCACTAACTCATGTACTAAAACTGCTCTGTGTACCAGAGAATAGAGGACACAGATTGTGACAAGTATGGAGTAGCAAATTAATGTTAATCTATGTTTCACCACGGTTATATTCTAATGTACGCAGAAAACAAACAATCTATAAAAATGTGGTTTGTGTTCTTCGATAATTAGTTCACAAGGACAGCCAACTGACATCAGGGGATCACATGTTAACTGCTGCCAAATAGACTAGTACATGGTCCCTATTTATGATGGAATGCTCACATGGACCACCTAGTGTCTGTTTTTTGAGCTGAGGCTGAACAAATACAATCATTTCAACCCCCTTAATGATGCTACTTTAACAATAAGGATTTAATTTATTTTCAGTCTGCTCTGACTATTAGGCAAGGCAAGTTTGGAGAGCACAATTCGTACACAAGGCAATTCAAAGTGCTTTACAGCTATGTAAAATCACAGGAAGACAAATAAAATCATTCCATAAAACATAAAAATAATCATTATTTAATTAAATTAAAAGTGAAGAGTGTAGATAACATACCTTCAGTTGTCATATGCACAGCTAAAAATAATTGTTTTCAGCCTGGGTTTAAACATTGTCAGAGTTGAGGCCTGTCTCACATCATCTGGAAGAATGTTCCAGATTTTAGGAGCATAAACCTTAAATGCAGCCTCACCTTGTTTAGTCCTGACTCTGGGCACCAGCAGGAGACCCCTCCCTGAGGTTCTCAGAGTCCGAGTTGGTTCATATGGCTCTAACATGTCAGAGATGCACTTTGGTGTTAGACCATGAAGAGACTTGAACACGAGCAGAGCTGTTTTAATGTCTATTCTCTGAGCGACAGGAAGCCAGTGCATTTTCCATCCATCATCTGCCGCTTATCCGGGGGTCGAGTCACAAGGGCAGCAGCTTTAACAGAGAAACCCAGACGTCCCTGTGCTTTTTATTATGTATTATTACAACGCATTTATTTCTCGCTGGATTGTATTGAAATGTTCGTAAGAGTGAGCTGAATGTATTTGCTGATTACTTTGTGTTAAATTGATTAATTTGAGGCTTTCGGACCCAGGATATTTTACAATGTGACTTATTAAAAACTGAATCTTGATCCTGGCTATTTATAGTTTTCCTTTGAGTTCAACATAATTCCCTTTTTCAACAGGTGCTGAATTAGTCATTTTACTACAGCACCTACTTCATAATGAAATGATTTATGCCCATAATCATAACAAATTTTGTCTATAAAGAACAAAATTCCAACCTAAGTATATTACACTGTTAACACTTGATGAGCCAGAAGTCTACCTGACTGTCCAGATGCGTGTAATTTCAATCTCAGTTAAGAGTTGTCAGACTCTTTTCTCTTATTGTTTTCCAGCATAGGACTCAGGTGTTTCCACAGAGCTATGCTAACTGCCTAACAGCTGTTGCTTCCCAGTGGCCTGCCTCGCTGTCAAAACCCAGTGTAGTGTTTGTGTGTGTGTGTGTGTGAAACAAATTTAAAGGGTGTTACAAACTACCAACACACAATGAGGTAAGTGTTTTGCTTTGAGCAAGAGCCAACTGACAATGTGTGCCAAAAGAAGGAAATTGACAAGAACAAAAGTGACTGGGACTGGTGAGAGAAACCATACGGTTGTCAGCTCACCTGCAAGTTCATTACTGTGGCAGCTGTAGCTATGCATTTCTTGACAGATTCCCTTATATGACTTAGGGTGGCAGGTCAAGTCTGAAGTTTTTAGCCCAGATTTTGTTTAAATAGGTGGAATTCCCAAATTTAAAGCCAGGCTAAGAAAAAAAAAACAGATGTTGAGTTTGAGATTTCACATAATATTAGATAGATTTAAACGAAAACACTTCAAAGTATTTAGAAATGAATAAGAACCCCCTACTACTCCGAACTGGACGGTGAGAGACAGGGGACATCACGTGAGACCAAATGTCTTCATCAATTGATTTATGACTTGTGCAGCCAAAGGGGTTATATCCACTGAGAGCATGTTTTATCACATTTGGGGGCACCAGCATTCTGGCGCCAACTACTTCTCAAAGCCAGATGCGGCACAAGGATTCTGACAAATCAAATTGGAGGATGAGAGCTCAAGATACTGCACATTCAATACACCTTTTGGGAGGTACAGATTCCTGAGAATGCCATTTGGCTTCTGAAATATATCACTGTGCTATGGACAATATGCTACATAGCCTAGAAGGGGTCCGTTGCTATGTGGATGATGTGTTAGTGTGGGACTCCACACGACAAGAGCACAATGGAAGACTGACAAAAGTGCTCCACAGGGTGCATGAAAATGGACTAACGTTAAACCGCGTCAAATGCCAGTTCGGTGTGCAATAAATAACATTCCTTGGAGACAAGCTTTCTTCTCAAGGGATAGAGCCTAATGAAAGAAAAGTAAAAGCCATTTTAAGCATGCCGCACCCCACAGACAAGAAAGGTGTGCTCAGAATAATGGGAATGATCAACTTTATTGGAATGTTCATACCCAACCTATCAGTGAGAACATCAGCACTGAGAGAACTTCTCCATGACTCCAATGAGTTCAAGTCGACATCGAGAAATGATCGAGAATGGAATGCCCTAAAGACCACACTGACAAATGCACCTGTGCTTGCGTACTATGATCCCAACAAAAGACTAAAGATTTCAACTGATGCATCGAAAGACGGACTTGGAGCTGTCTTTCAATGAGATGTCACCAAGGATTCATAGCTATCACGAGCGCCAGAGAAGAACACTGCTCCACTGAAAATGAGATTGAAAATCATGCCAACATGATAGTTGAGTCATTACCTGTGTCTGACTGTAATGCAAAGGAAATTAGTGAAGAATCAGTCAAAGATAAGGAGTTACAAACAGTGATGGAAAACATTAAAATACTATCACATCAGATCAGAGCTGTATGGCAAATGGACTGTTATTGAGAGACTTTAGAATAGTCATTCCACACAGCCTGAGGCCTGAGATACTTCATAGGTTACACGATAGGGGACACCTTGGCATAGAGAAATGTAAAAGGAGAGCCAGGAATGCCGTGTATTAGCCCGGCATCAACAACAATATTTAAAACTAGATAGGAAAATGTGAAACATAAAAAATACCAGAACAAACAGGCAAAGGAGCATATGATCGTCCAAGATCTTCCCACTGCACCTTGGGAGAAAGTTGGAACCGATTTGTTTCACTGTAATGGCAAAGACTATGTGCTAGTAATAGACTACTATTCAAACTATCCTGAAATTGTTCTGCTTACAACAGTACTGACAACATTGTCATTATTCATGTCAAGTTCATCTTTGCCCGGTTTGGGATACCAAATACTGTAGTGAGTGACAATGGTCCTTGCTGTAACAGCAAGGAATGGCAGCAGTTTGCAAAACAATATTGTTTTCAGCATGTCACTTCTAGTCCACAGAATGCACAGGCAAATGGCGAAGCTGAAAACGGAGTGCACGTCATCAAACAGCTCCTCAAAAAGGCCACAGACAGAAAGTCAGATCCTTATTTAGCTCTGCTAAGCTACAGAGGTTACGCAGGTTGGACCGAGATCATATGAAGTAAGGACTGAAGAAGGTCACATGCTCAGAAGGAACCATCGCAACCTTCTCAGAACCAAAGAGGCTTTCACTGAAACACAATGTGAAGCTGCAGATGGAAATTCTTCTGTGTCACATGCAGAAACAGTACCAGACCTGAAATCAGATGGGCGTGTGCATGTGAGCACAAGTGACTGTCACTCAGGGTCACGTGTCTTGAGGAGATCTGAGCATCAGATCAAAAGACCAGTCAGGCTCGATCTGTGAATCAATTGGCTGAATATGTGATGTTCCCATGTTGTGTTTTTTTTTGTTTTTTTTTTAAATGAAGATATATATGTTGTATTTATGAAAAGAAAAAAGATGAATTTTGGTGTTCACAATGCCAGTATCATTTATGTATGTAAGGACATGTTTTTGTTTACAGCTTCAAAGAAAGGGGGATGTGTTTATGTAATGCAATACCCAATGTGACCAGCAGAGGAAACCATCAGGTTTCATATGGATCGAGGAGGATGGGAGTGGGGAGTATGAACAAGAGAAGCCACAGGCTGCATGTCAAGTACGATGTTTGTTATGACATTAAAGTTTGAGCACAAGCTCATTGCAGATTAAACCATGCCTCATTTATTTGAAGACACAAATAACATAGATACCAATGTTTACTCCTTGGTTCATGTCAGTCAGTATGAATTTTACATTTAGAAACATGTTAAATTATATATATTTTGATATATAAGTCGCACCTGAGTACAAGTCACAGGATCAGCTTACGGTACATGTAAGTTGTGTTCTGCCTGCTGATGTTTTGTTGGTATCAACACAAGACTTATGACCCTAAGATGGCAAAGCTAATCGGCCAGATAGGTAGGACTAAGTAAGAAGAATGATTTTGTCAATTCTCAAACCCCCTCTCTTTTCAGACAGTTAATGGACTTTAAAGAACTTGGAATGTAAGTCGTATGCAGCTTATGTATGAGGATGAAATTTGTTCAGAAAATAGAAAGCATTTCCAATTCTCTCAGGAAGTCCTGCATTTTGGGTCCCAACCACATTAAGAAACCCGAACCCTGAGAGAATGTTCATTTTTTTTCTCTCAAAAGTAAAAAACATTCCAACAATTTATATACAGCAAACACTTGTGAAAGATACCCACTCAAAGGTTGTAATTGAATTTATAGTAATTAATGGTAGCTATTGATCATTTTACATTTTCCTGAAAAAACTGTCACCACAAATGGCCTTCATACAGGCAAAGGTTTGACAGAAGTACAATTTCACTGATTTCACTAGGAAAGGTCTTTATAAGATAACAAGAACATGCACAGACACATTTCCTTTTTTGAAACCTATAATGATAATTTAGGAGCTTGTTTAGACTTCCAAACCTCTGTTTGTCCAAAAAAAGGCACGAACTGTTAGGGTTTGAGTATTGTTTTGGTCTTGGGTTTCTGGGTTCATTGTTTCACTTTGGTTTGTGTTATTGAGTTTGTCATCAGGTTTTCTTCAGTTTGTATTCTAGTCTTTAGTTTACTTTACAAGCTCCTCGTGCTTTGCCCTAATTAGTTGTTCTTGTCATCAGTCTTGTCTTTATTAAGTAATGTTAGCTCCTGTTTCACAGTGTGTGTTTGAAAAGAAAAGCCAAGAGAATTTCTGAAATATGCAAAACAACAGAGAGGGACAGAAAAAAGAGCGGAAGGGAGTTAAAACTGTGTCCAAAACTAATCATTACGCTTTGCCAAGCCTATTGTCCAATTAAAAAAAAAAACAGTCCAACTACGCCTGCTTAGAACCTCTTATTCCTACAAAAAATTTACAAACTGTCTGCTAATAACCCATTCATGAATTTTTGTCACTCAGTTGATGTCTTGCACAATCTTGCAAGTTATAGAAATACTGTGATTATATTTCAGAACTTTTGTCAGAATATCCAGAAGCTACAGGTCTAACTCCAAGCCAACTCTCCTAACTCATAACAGAAATGTACAGTATGTCCTGGGAAGTACTTTGTATAATCTATGTACAGTGTAATGTAGTGTATGTTTTTTCTCTGAGTGCAATTGAAATACACATCACTCAGTCACAATGTGCCAGCTGACTGTGCACATGCTAAAAATACTCAAATTGCACTGTTGATAAGTAAATAAATAGCTTTTGCTGGACGAACAACTCTACACACTGGATGTTCAAAGACGTCCCAGTTGGTCCTGTCGAAACAGTCTTGTAGCTGCTGAGAAGCACCATCAGGCCAGGTTTCTACAGTCTTTGTGATGGTCAGAGCAGTTCTCCTGAGGAGGACATATGCAGGGATTAAATGCAGGGATATGTGATCAGACTGGCCCAGGTGCGGTCGTGGCCTGGAGTAGACCTTGTCCACGGTATTAGCTCCTCTAGTAGCATACTTCACATGCTGATGGAATTTCGGGAGCACTGTCTTTAAATCAGCATGATTAAAGTCCCCTGCAAGGATGTGCACAGCATCAGGATACATGCTCTGCTGATTGCTAATGCTACCATGTAGATGTCCGATAACCGATTTAGCATTTTCGTCCGGTGGAATGTAAACAGCAGTTATCATGACCACAATAAACTCCCCCAGGAGATAGATGGGCCTGCATTTAACAGTCACATACTTCAGGTCTGGGGCGCAGTAGCTGTCAACAGTCATTGACAGTCATAGACCAGTTGTTGCTCACATAAAGACAGCGCTCCCCTCCTCTGCTCATGTGGCAAGGCATTTGGGTATGTAACAATGATGCTGACTTCCTGAATGATCTAAACAACTTTTGGGGAGGTTTAAGGCGCTAAACAGCACCCTGCTGTGAAAGCTGTCCCCCGCCAGGATGAGGAGGCAATTTGCGTCAACACTGTGGACGTGCGGTGGTCTCTGAGGACAGTCAACACCTGAAAAGCCCCTGGTCCAAACAACTTGTGTTCTAACGGACATTTTTAACTCCTCACTAGACCAAGCCAAAGTCCCAGCTTGCTTCAAGATCGCCTCTATCGCCCCAGTGCAAAAAAAAAAACGACCATCTCGTCCCCCAATGAGTTCCGGCCTGTCGCACTCATGCCCATTATGATGAAGTGCTTCAAGAGATTGGTGAAGCATCACATCACCTCCATGCTCCCCCCTGCATTCGACCCCTCACATTTGCCCACCCAACCGCTCCACTGAGGATGCCATCTCCTCTGCTCTTGTGGAGTGCAGTGCAACTGGGTGCAGGACTTCCTCACTGACAGACCTCAGTCAGTGTTCGTTGGAAGGGACACCTCCAGTGTCATCACTCTCAGCACTGGTTCTCCTTAGGGCTGTATTCTGAGCCCCTGCTGTTCACCTGGATGACACACAACTGCGTCCCCAGCTCTGCCACAAACCACATTGTGTAGTTTGCCGACAACACAATAGTGGTGGCCTCATCAATGATGACATGGCCTACAGAGAGGAGGTGGAGCAGCTGGTGGACTGGTTCAGGGAAAACAACCTCATCCTGAACATGGACAAGACCAAAGAGATTATCGTCGACTTCAGAAAGAAATAGTCCAGCCACGCTCCTCTCCTCATCAACAACACGGCTGCGGAGGTGGTTAACAGCACTAAGCTTTTGGGGGTGCACATCACAGACACCCTCACCTGGTCTGTGAACACCACAACACTGGTGAAGTGGGCACAGCAGCTGCGCTTCCTGTGACAAATGAGGAGATCCCATCTGCCCCCACCCATCTTCACCACCTTCTACAGGAGCACCATAGAGAGCCTCCTGACCAGCTGCATCTCTGTGTGGTGTGGAAGCTTCAGGGCCTCTGACTGGAGGAACGTGAAGAGGGTGGTGAGGACAGCAGAGAAGATCATAAGGACTTCTCCTCCTCCCATTTAGGACATTGCATTAAAGCGCTGTGTGAGCAGAGTGAGGAACATCATCTGTGATGCCTCACACCCCCACCAGAGACTGTTTACCCTGGTGACCTCTGGGAAAAGGTTTGGGAGTATTCGGTGCAGGACCACCAGGTTCCGGAATAGTTTTATCCCCCATGCCACCAGACTGTTAAACAGGAAATGATGATAATCACTACTTCACTGCACACTTTTCAGGGTTTTTCTTTTTGCACTACTGTTTTATACATACTTTCATGTTTTTAAAATTCTCTTTTTTTATTCTGTATAGCTTAAATTATGTATCAATAACCCTTTTCAACGTCGCCTGCTGCTGTTACTTTATACCGTTATTAATGATGTTTTATACTGTCGAGCCATGCATCGAAATTTCATTCTGTATGCTTGTATATCTGAATGACAATAAAACCCGTCTATGTCATTGCTATAAATTTGGTCAGGTTGGATAATGAGCGATTTCTGACTGATTGTTTTTTTTCTATCTGGAAACTGGCAGGTCCAGCTGTGGGTTGTGGCATCACCCAGCTTTGTTGGTTGACTCCAGCAGTATTACAATGCAATATATTATCTTGATCTTATAACATAGATGTCTAGGACCCAAATGCAGTACTAAGGAGGTGAGGACATGTGACGAAGAAAGAAAAAAAGGTTTTTATTGATATCTAAACTAAAGGTGCTGCTAGGGCAGCAATTAACAGCTACAAACTAAACTTAAACGGAACAATGGAAGCACAAACTGACTTTTTTTTCTAAAAATAACAAGGAAATCACTAGAGGGATGAGTACAAAAATCAAAGCAACAAACATACACGACAAAACAATGGGCCTCATGCAAGAATGTTTTCGTATTCTTATTCTAAATTTCTCTCACTTTTTTCGTATGAAAGTTTCGTACGAACACGCCATGTCAGATTCAACAAACTCTTAACTTTGGAAAAGTGTGTAAATGACCAGCATAAACATGACTGCTACACATGCTTAAGTGCACATGCGCGAGGATAGTAAATTTGCATACTCCACGCCCAACATAATACCATATAAGGCTACGCTTCCTATAAACCACTCATTGGCTGCTACATGATTCCTTGCCTGTTTTTTCTCTTACTGCATTTTCCAGCCACTAAATTGTCATTCTAACAGTGACACAGAAGCTGTAAAACTAACAGGAGTGAATGAAAGAACAGGATCTACCAAAATAAATGGAAAATAAAGAGACCATAACAAAAAGGAAAACCAGATCATCCAAAACCCATGAACCATGATAGTAGAGTTGACCGACTCATCCCTCGAGGAGTTGCATATACTGTCACCAGAAAGTAGTGGGGGTTGAATCATTTTTCTAGTGACTGTATAGTGACAAGGGATGCAGTCAAAGTCTTCGATCCATCACTCACCATACCCACATCCACTCAGTAACCATCAAGTCTTCTGCTAAGGGCCAGGGTTTAACGCTGAATTACAGGTGATGCCGGTTGATGACTAATGACCAAGCTTCTCCATAGCCATACCAATCTCCTTGGACTTGCAAAAGTGTTGTGCATATGGGCTGAACCTTTTCTGCTGTACACATGCATCAGAAAAGCCAAAGCCCACAGTGCCAGTGTTCTCATCATAGTTTGCAGCACCGTTGTGTTAATCTTTTTTTTTAAAGGATACTTGAAAGGAGAAATTAAAGACAGAGGGGGAGTGAGGAGAGAGGAAAGGAGAGAGCTTGAAAAGATAGACACCAACAGCCAAAAAACGAGGTAACCAACTGCTGCATCTGTGTAGAGAAAATGAAGCACACTGCAGTCATGCACAGGATCGTCAGGAGCACCTGCAGGATCATAACTGGAAAGAAACACACATCAAACAAACAGCAACAACATCATCAGCAGTAAATCTATGGCAAGAAAAGTCAGTGTAGTTACTCATTCTTATTAAAGTCACATTGTAACAGTGGAATGAGCATTTGAGTGAATGAATGCTTGTGCATGAGTGTGTATGTGTGTGTGTCACTTACTTGTCAAAGGTTTTACATGAATTATGGATAGTAATGGGTGAAGAGGGCCACAACCACTCAGAGATTAGGAGCAGAGAGGAAAAGCCCCCAGACCTGGGAAACCAGTAACCCCTATGAGGAGAGGAAGAGTGAAAACAAGCAGCCTATCACAGGAACACGCAAACACGCAGAGCCCTCAACACTGCAGACGCCGCACCGATCCGCCCGTCAATCTCACATTCCATTCGTCCCTCACTCGTGAACAAGACCCCGAGATACTTGAACTCCTCCACTTGGGGAAGGACTCCACTTGTTTCCTGTTGATATACAAATTCATCATGTGATGGGCTTTTATAGCACTGTGTGTGCAGTTGATAGCTCCGATTACATTAGGAAAACCGGCTCTCACTTCAAATTGCGCTTCAATGTTGGCCTGTTCAACTGCATTGTGGGAATTTGATATACCTGCTGAGATGCAGATAATTCCGTCCCACTTAGCTGGCATGGCTCGGCTCAGGGTCAACTGGCACAGTCTCAATCGGTTGGCAGCTCCCTCTGGAATGCCCCGGTTGCTTAAACCCCAGTGTACTCGTCACCTGTGGCACAAGCAGCGCATGGCTCCTCGCTGTGTTGCATTCCAGTGCCGGCCGCAGCTCTGCACACAGTTCCAGGAGGATTGCCCTCAAAACGGCTGATGAGCCGGTTGTCATCATGTGCCAGCAAATCCTCTCTGTCTCTGAACATACACTCTCTTCCAATTGTACCATTACAATGTCTTCAAATACCGCTAAAGCAGCCATTGTTTTTTAATTGTATGCACTGCACCACTTTGCACATGCTTTTATATCCACTCGTGTAATTGCAGACACGTGTGTTAATTGCTCATCAGTGTTAATTCTCCATGTGTCTCAAATGTGTACATCACTCATTCTGAGGACAAATTGTGTTCACATTTATTTATCATAACAGTTTCCCAAAATCACCTCTACGTGTTGCCAAAGAATCAACAGCTGTAGAAAAGTGCGTACGACAGCCATGAAGTTGGCGTGAGGCCTTGCACATTTTCACGGTCATTTGGCTCTTGACACATTTGATCGTTGACGTGAAAAAGTGTGGACACCACTTTTTTGTGCGCACGCACCCTTTGTACATGAAGCCCTAGGACCCTAGATCCAGCTGCATGTCTACCCAAAATAAATTGGGTGATCCATAAAAAGCTCCCCATCATAATTTCACTTGCAATCCTTTTGTACTAAAATAGACAATGTTTAATGCCTTTTGAACAGATCTGGAACATTTGTGCATTTGTTGATTTCGTCATACCTCAAGAGTTACTCTCCACTCGACTGTATTGCAAAGTCACCAATTGTTTTTTGTATATGGGACCTCTTAGATTTTGCTGTTAATTTTTTTTTCATTGTTTGTTCAGACGTTACTTCCAGGGTCACATGCCATTTGATTCCATTGAAAATCTCTTTTTGGGTGATCCAGTCAGATTATATACCAGGGAGTTTAAAATAAAGTCTGTTTGTAAAATCCAATTTCACATTCATGAAACCTTGCCATTTTCTTCTGTTTTTGAGAATAAGTTTTTGCAGCAGCAGTTCTTCCCCAGTTTTCTACCTTTTGGCTTCCAACCTCTCTTTGAGTTCCCAATGCTGAGGTATTCAGTCTGTGTCTCCAGCCAGTCTTCCTCGTGATAGCATAACATCATTTCAATTGGGTTTTATTTACTCAACAGGAAGAAACCTCTGGCAGACCCAGACTAAGGAAACTGGCTTGGTGTTGAGAGGACAGGAAAGAGGGGAAAACAAGTACCATAACACCAAGCCAGGGATACTTGCTGAGAAAAATAAATACAAGTTAATGACAACAATAATGTTATATGTACACAGAGAGTAAAGAGAGTAGAGTGAGAAAATGTGCATCATGGGAGCTCTCCCAGCCGTATATGGATCTATCTATCAATGTAGCAGCATATCTACGGGATGTTTCTGGGTCACCTGAGCCATCCCTAACAATAAACTTAATCAAAAAGGGAAGTTTTAAGCCTAATCTTAAAGGTAGAGAGGGTGTCTGCTTTCTGAACCCAGGCTGGCAGCTGGTTCTACAGAGAGGGGCCTGATAACTGAAGGCTCTACCTCCCATTCTACTTTTAGAAACTCTGGGAACCACAAGAAAACCTGCAGCCTGAGAGCAAAGTGCTCTGTTGGGAAAATATCTTGAGATCTTTAAGATATGATGGAGCTCGGTCATTAAGAGCTTTATATGTGAGGAGAAGAATCTTAAATTCTATTCTGAATTCAACAATGAGCCAATGAAGAGAAGCTAAAATTGGAGAAATACGATCTCACTTGTAAGTTGTCATCAGAACTCTGATTGCAGCATTTGCTTTTCAGAGAATTTTTGGACAGCCCAATACATTTTTTTTAGGCTAGTTGACCAATCAAAGCACTTTTACACAACAAGCCACATTCTCCCATCCACATCCACAATCATGAAACAGTGTACATATAGTGTCTTGGCTAAGGACTCATGGTCATGGAGTCGAACCACAAACATGCTGATTGGCAGCTGGGATTGTAGCCAGAGATACAAAACTGCTGCCTCCTGCATGAAGATATAATGTGTCAGTTCCCTTCCTCTATTTTGTTAACAGAGCTGTTTCTCTGGCTCATCAAGTCTTGGGGATTTTTTTTTTCTGGCTGGCTGAACTGGGCCAATTTCAGGATCTGGAACTAAGAATATCTTCTCATCTGCCGTATTCCATGTTAGGTGCTATGGTACTTTCCACTGTCCCCTTTTGAAGGTATTGACAGACTTTGCTTTGAATGTTGTCGTCAGTCCCCTAGCCAAGCGCTCAGTCCTTCAGTACGCCCAATAATCAAACCAGAACTGCTAACTCCTTATCCTTGGATAGATATTTCCTCTCCACTGATAATTAGGTCTAACTCTACAGTGTCACAAGGCCCCTTACCTTGTTACTTACTTTCACCATGGTAGTTTTATCTTCACTGCTAACTTCAGCTATGACTCTTCTATTGAGGCTCCCCCACCCCAGTCTTGCCGCCTCTAGAATAGTCCTAATTGGTTATTCCAAACCATTCTGTAACTGTCCATATTCCGCTTTCACTTGTTGGCCTCTTCCTTTCTTAATTTTCTTGAGACAGGCATGTAATAAATAGTTAGGAATGTGATCTCTTAAATAGCTGCAGAAACATCCTTTGTAGCTCATTATGTGATGCAGGAGGGCTTATTTGAAAATTTTCCTGATACCTAATTTACCCAGATCTGGAATTGTACAAACTTTCAGTCCTGTTGCCGTTAGCCTTTTAATCACTTTTCAGAATCTTTCTCGATGTTCTTCTTCTCTGTTATCTGCAGTGAGAGCTCATTGATGTAGAATAGATGACCATGAACTGAATGGAAGAGGCTTGAAATGTTCTTATGACATAGGAGCAAGCGCTGCCAGACATATGCTTTTATGTTGTGCATATACACAGTTTTCCCCTGCAAAAGGTAGTCAATAATCCAGGCTGCTGTTAAGGCATCCGCATGTATTTTAAGCATTGAGGGAGATGTTGATGGGGCTGTGTTAAGATCCATGACTAAGGTGCACGATGACATTACTCGATGCTTTTATTCCTGATACTAGTATAAACAACCTGGGACTGATTTAAACTGTTGTTTAGGAGACAATCTTGGCTTCCAACTGTTTTCCTCTGAGTGCCTAACTTGCTTCCACTGGTAATACATCCGACCGTGTGGCTCCAGTGTGTCAAATGTTGTTATCAGCATAACTGTCAGTTATCCTCCCCAACTGATCTATGTATTTATTAGGAAATAACTTTAGTGCCCTAGATGTATGTCTTAATGATCTATGTTTTGTTTTTTTTTCTTTTGACTAATATTACGTTTAAAAATGAATTGACATCAGTGTTATTGGTACAAGTCAACTTTGACTCCTTAAAATCTAACAAAGAATCACAACGTCCAAACTGACTTGAAATGCAGATTATATATTTATTTGGCAAGGTTAACACTTAAGGTTAACAATTCTGCAAAATTTGCCAAGAGTACAGAAAGTTTTGCTGTGGATTTCAAAGAGAATCTGTACTATGTGCCAGGAAGTTGGATAAACAAGTAGCTGTAGTTTCTGAAACTGGTTCGACAGTCAATTTACGTTTTAACACATTCAACTATAAAAACCTTAAAGTCATGTTTAGCAAACATTAGTGTTGAGATGATGGGAAGCTGTGTAACTTACAGAGGGTATGCATAGGGATTCATACATCTTTTAACAACATATTTCACACTCTTTAGACATAGGCAAACAAATCTACTAGCTTCCTCTCTTGTTTTATTAGTGTTGGTCGGTTGTGGTATTTCCACAGTCATATTTCATGAAACTAGATGAGAAAACATGTAGAATTAGCTTTTCCCATTGTTGCAGTGAAGTTTTCTTCCATTCAAAAGAAATTTTTGCTTTACGTGGTTGTATATCCCATTATTCTCTGTGTAGGCCCTGTAATGGACTGGTAACTTGTCCAGGGTGTACCACACCTCTCGTGTGATAGGAGCTAGGATCCAGGGACCCTGACTTGAATCAATGCATCGAAAATTTAATTAGTTTTCCCCCTTCCAGTTAAAAGGTTCAATATGGGTGTATAACTGACATAAAACTTTAAAGCTCTTACACCTTAACTAGCATTTCAACTTATCTAACTGCTTTTATTTTATGTTAACACTTTAGAACACTTGGGCTCATTTTACAAATGAGTTTTCCTATGACAAATTAATTTCTATAATGATTACATTTTGTCCTTACATTTAAAATGACCAATCTGCTTCCAATAAACTAAATGAAAACTCCAGCATAATTCAATACCTCATTTAACTGCATCTTTAACAACCCTGCTTGTAAGAGATGTATTTTAAATGCCTCAAGTTTCTGATAATAAGATAAGTCAACCTGGCAGAAATATTATTGTAAGGTTTGTGACTATTAACTTAATTCTCTGATCTTCTGCAGCTTCAGCCACAATGGAGGACTTCCAGATTCGTCCTCATAGCCTGTTTGTCCATTCGTATAGAGCTCCAACTTTCTGTGATCACTGTGGGGAGATGCTGTGGGGCCTTGTACGACAGGGGCTCAAATGTGAAGGTGCGACAGTTTTGCACTTAACAAGATGTTTCCATAAAAAGAAGTAATAATGTGGACACTTCTGAGCTGAAAAGTAACAGAGGATTCCATGAAATGCTGTTTTGTTCTCTAGGTTGTGGTCTGAATTATCATAAACGCTGTGCCTTTAAGATTCCCAACAACTGCAGCGGGATGCGAAGGCGTCGTCTATCGAATGTATCCATGACGGGAGGAATGGTCAATATGGGTCGCCCCCTCTCTGCTGAGCCTTCGCCTCCTCACTACACAGACGACGCCTTACTGGTCAGTTAAACGGCTGAACATCCGGTACATGTTCAAACTGTTTTCTTGTTTCTTTTTAGAAACTTAACCATCTGTTATTTTCTTTCATTCTTTTATTTTTTCTCATTATCCAGTCACCAGTCAGTCCAAGTATGGAGGTAAGTTCCAGTGTTTTTAATGATGTAAAATTTCAATGATAAAATTTGAGTATGTAACAGACTGAACTGAACTTGTTCTAAATTTCTGCTTTTGGTCTATTTATAGAGTAAGTGGAATTTCAAATCTGTTGTTATTCATCTTCCACCTTTCTAACGTTACCACTGTTCTTAGCATCATACTATATTCAATTTATCAGTGTCCTCACAGTAATTTCACAATCATTTAAAAAATAAACAGATGAACATTTTTCATCACAGAAATTTGATCTTTTTATTCTAGGCTCAAAGTCTGGGAATTTATTTTTTGTTTGATATGTCTTATAATTCCACAAATCATATACATTTTTCTTTTTTACCGCTGAGCTAAGTCTGGGAGAACATGTCTGAAATGTCTTAGTGTTGCTACATGAATTGTGATAGCAAAATTTGTGCTAGCCAGCAGCTAGTTGTTTTGGTTGTTTCTCCTTACAGCAGAAGAACCACTTAGAATATTTCCCTGGCAGAGAAAGGCGATCCAGCTCCCAATCATACATTGGTCGTCCCATTGAGCTGGACAAGATTCTGCTGTCAAAGGTCAAAGTTCCCCACACCTTCCTGATCCACTCGTACACCCGTCCGACTGTCTGCCAGCACTGCAAAAAGTTGCTGAAAGGCCTCTTCAGGCAGGGGCTTCAGTGCAAAGGTGTGCACCCGAAGGAGTCTTTGAACATTTCCATTTAGTCTTACTCTTATGATAACAACATGAATAGTTTTTGTTGATATATTTTAGTTCAACATTTCAGCATATAAAAGTTGAATTGTATGTCAAATAGTCAAAAACAAGTCAAATACGGTGGAGGCAGGATGGTGTTAAAATTCAAGGATTCAATCTTGGAAACATTAAATTTGGAGAGTATCACAAGAGGAATAGGTTTTTTTGTTCATCCTAACATTCTTTTATAAAAATAATTACTTGATCTTGGAGAATCATTTAGCTAGACAATCGGGTCCATTGTCATTTTACAGTTTCATTAAAGAAGATAGTTGTGGAGATCAGGAAACTGTGTAATTCATGTAGATTGTAGGGAAAGTGAGCCACACCAGATTTACTTTTATTTAGTTACAGATAACCAAAACATACATTTGTGAGGGAGGAAATAAGAAAGCAACACATCTGGGATGTCACAATCCTAATTTGCTTGAGTGGGTATTCCATCCACAGAGGCTGTAGTTTCTCATCAGCCTTTGCTCAAGTCTCAGCCAGTGGGAATTAATTGCGTATCATCTCCCCACCATCCTTTCCAGTCACTGTCATTTAAAGCCTACCAGAGATCTTTAAATGATAGAAAAATATTTGAAAAAAAAAAGAATGACAGCCCTGACTTTTTGTGGAAAGATAGCAAAATTTCACATTTAAGACTTTAGACAGACTTTCTAAGTCTCTAAGATCTCTTGGTTTGTTTTGAGCATATCACATGACATCATCAGTACACCAGTTATAATGAATTTTCTATTAAATTAATCTAATCCTTATCTGAGTGTAACCTTCTCTTATCTTCTCTTATGTTTTTTTCAGATTGTAAATTTAATTGTCACAAAAGATGTGCTCTGAAAGTGCCAAATAACTGCCTAGGAGAGGTTTCCAAAAATGAAGGTAAGTTTCAAAATACACAATCCCACTGCAGAGGCAAAAACTGTTTGCAGTAGAATTGAGTAGTAGTAAACAATAGTCATCAAACAGAGTCAGAGACCAAGTCTCACTATTCAGCCAAATTGGGTGCAGCCTCTTTCAGCCACAGTAGTTCAAGAGTCTGGACAACCCACTGATGTCTTTTTGTACAGTTTTGACCACATACACATGTGGTCAACACATTACTATGTCACCCACATGAAAGTTGGCAACGTTACCACTACACTACCCAGTCCCATCTTAAGTACAGAGCATGTTGGAAAAACAATCATATGACGGTAAGCACCATTTGCTCGAGCAGTTCATGCAGTTCTGTTGTATGACAGTTCAGGGAAAAAACTAATTTCCCATTACACAAAAAATGAATCTCTGAGGAAATAAAGATATATCAGAAGGTTGCCCCTCTTTAGAAGATGCATGACGAGTCACTTCCTCCCATGGATCTGCAGCTGTCTCTGCGACAGTCAATCATCTTTTAATGAGTCATCTCAGTCTTTTGTCTAGCATCCAATAGAACACTCAATATTAAGTAGGCACATTAGGGAAAATTGTATTTTAGGTGTGCTACGACACTTTAGTTTCATACATGTTACATCAGCTACGTCAGAGGGTTGGGACTTTTATACCACCTTCTTCTGGGAGCTTATATTGTGTCCATCCAAGTATGCAGTCTGTGCTCTTTATTACTTAGGCAGACTTACAATAACTTCCTTTTTTTTAAATTGTTGTGTAGAACTTCTGAGCCCAGGAGCAGAGTCAGATATTGTCTTGGTGGAGAGTTGCCTTGATGACCACAATCTTGACAGAAGTGGCAGCCTACTTGACGACATGGATGAAGTACTAACGTCAGGGGGTAGTTTGCTGCTGGAGACAGGACCCACCGACCTCAGCGATTTGCGTGACAATGACCTGGACGACTCCAGTCGTGCCATCAGGTACACACACAAAATACACACACAAAAGTGCAAATAGAAGCAACAATTTAAGGCTATGCTTTACCCTGCTTCCTGCAGCCCATCCACGAGTAACAACATTCCACTAATGCGAGTTGTCCAGTCCATCAAACACATAAAGAGGAAGAGCAGCAATGTGATGAAAGAAGGCTGGATGGTCCACTACACCAGCAAGGACACTCTGGTACCTGTCTATTTACATATCTGGTCTCTATTTGTACACCTGTTGTTCTGTCATACCTTGCCTATAAACCTCAGCTACTCAGTGGTTTTAAACATCATAGAACTGTAAATGGAATTGTTAAAAAGCGTCTTCTGGCCCAAATCTGAAGCCTTTGGGACTTGAGTGTACTTTTCGTGTTTCTCGTGTGTTACTATGTGTCATTACGCTATATTTAAAAACAACACAATGTCAGCTTTTCTGGGTCTGACTCAGTCTCCCGTAAAACATTTCTGATGGGGGGAAAACACAAAATTCTGACTTGCTGCAGTGGCGTAATTGTCATTGTTTCACAGAGCTTATTTTGCACGGCAAATTCACAATTCATTCGTTAAAGATAAAACATGTCAGACCTGAGAGCTAGCACTTTAGCAGTTTTTACGAACACAGTTGCAGATATTTCACAGCTGGAACTAAATGCAGCAACTTAGTTTGTGTGAGGAATTAGACATTTTAAAAATCTATAACAGACACATTTTTGTCATCCAAATTTACACCTACTGTCATAGATCTTTTACAGATAATTATTATTATTTCAGTTTAGTTTTCAATTACCCAAACCATTTTTTTCAAGTCTTGTTTTAAGTTTAAATATGAGAAATTAAAACAGCTAAATAAGGAAATAATTACTGTTATATTACTATTGCATTAGAGACCATGGCAACTAGATGTGACAATACAAAGAGAAAATTTTGAGGAAGTAAAACTGTTCTGGATTTTTCTTGAAAGGTTGACTTATTTTGAAAGTACGCTTGTTTAATGATAACTTGTCCTCGCCTCTCTCTCCTCATCCTTTTTATTTCCTGTACACTTTCTTTAATTGGTTGTATTTTTTTGACCTACTTTTTCTTTTTTCTATCTATGTTTCAGAGAAAAAGACATTACTGGCGGTTGGACAGTAAATGCATCACATTGTTTCAAAGCGAAACAGGAAGTAAATTTTACAGGGTAAGACCAGCTCTTCAAGCAATGTTTCTTAAACAAGGATTAATATAAAGATTTTGTGCTTGATAAACATATTGGAAATTGTCTGTTGGACTTGTTGCTTGGTTGCTCAGCTGAGGTACTACCATAAAGTATGGGAGTGTCAGTTATGATTCCCCAAGTTTGCGTGTATCTCAGTGTTACTTGATGATTGTGCTATGCTCAAAACTGGACTCAGATTTGTGTGAGGCAGACAGATAAAAAAGACACAAGATTACTTTAATAAAATAATAATAAAGTCCAATAAAACTTCACATCGAACAAAAAAAGGGGAAAATCGAAAGGGGATGCCAAAAGGCAAATAACAGGACACTGAGGACTAACAGACCCAAGTGCAGGAATAAGTTTTAGGTGAAGACAAGCTTAATTATTAAAACTGGGGGATAAAAAGGACTACTGGGAAAAAAGAAGAGCATGCAATGATCTGGCAAGGAGAAAACAAAAAACAGGAGGACAAATACTGAGGGAGTGATGAGGGGATTGACAACAGGGGATAGGTAATCAGCAATAGAAACTAGTTGGAACACAAGTAAATACAACAGAATATACATCAGGGATAACTTTAAAAAAAAGCAGGAAGCAAGGAAATTAAATATCAGGAAGAAAACTGATGGCAAAAAGGGAAAACTAGAACATAGGAATTTCTTCCTCCTTATCTGGACATGTGAATGTGACGCCTCTCTGCTTTTTGATCTAGAGAGACAAGAAACAGACTATTCACACCAAGGGCTGGGTTCCGAACTTCGGTTCTTTTAAGGCACTGACCGAAATGCTTCGGTAGTACCGAATATCAAAACATGCCTCGTCTTTCGGTGCCAAATTTCAGTACCCAGAGATTAATCACGTGATCAAGAACTGATCATGCTACCCTCGATTGGCTGTATTAACGTTACACTTTGATGCAGGAACATGTGGTTCCGCCCACAGACGGGTTCACGCGTATCTGCGCTGGGAACTGTAGTTGAACCGGTTAAACGATGCCACCGAGGTCAAAAGCTTCGCTCCATTTCACCATCCAACAACCATCCTCCTCTCAGCATTCAAGTCAGCCTGTGGACGCCACAGAGCCCGAGCATCATTCAAAGTCTCCACCACTGGACTCGGCTTCATCTGAGAGCACCGAGGATGGCACAGTGTGTGGCATTTTAACAGGTAAATTAACGTTCAGCGAAATCCGGCAGTAATCTCAATGTTACTGCAGCTTAATACTGCAGAAAGCAGACATGCTGATGTTTCTGAAGGAAACTGCAGAGTGAAAAGTATCCTCAGTATGTAGGATAGTGTTAGACACCAACCTGTCATCTGTTGGCAACTGTTTTGCTCTGGAAATTATTTGTTATTAATTTTTTCGGTAAGAAAACTGCTTGGATTGGAAAAATAGATAGACAACTTTATTAATCCCTTTGGGAGGTTTCCTCTGGGAAACTGAAATATTGAGCTGAAAAATAAAATGGAAGATTTGTACTGTTATGTGTAATGTAATTTCCTTTTTGTTAGAATTGCTATTATTAAATTGGTATAGAAAAAAAGTATCGTTCAGGAACCGGTATCGAAGTGAAGGTATCGGTACTGGTATCGGTATCGAAAATTTTTGATTGATACCCAGCCCTACTCACACCTCTACCAACGGTTTTCTTCAGATTCACTTTCAGTTGGATTTTTAAATGTGTTTTATACCTTTGTACAGGTTCTTTAAGGTTTTCATTGACATCCCAAGCTGCATTTTGATTCCTTTTTTCATGATCATACTTGATATAACAAGGAAGAATTGATTACTTTGTAAAATAACTAACTTTTCTATGGAGCCACATTTCCACCTAGTGATCTGTAGCATCAAGTAGTTCAACCTAAATTAATTCAGTAACCGGACATTTCTATGACGTAATTCAGCTGTTAACCGATGTTCCCTCTTGTTTCTTTTTATACTCCATTGTTAAACACAGGAAGATAACGTTGTTCAGTTCTATTTATTTGTCGAAACTTTACAGATATCCATCTGAATTTTAGAGGTGTTCAAAATCCCCACCTGTTATCTATGTTATTTTAGTTGGAGATGTTGTTTATTTTATGTCTTCTTATTTCATGTTTATTTCATGTCTTTACCTCTATATCTTAACAAGGTGTGGTGTTTTGTGTGTTATGATAAAAGAATGGAGAAATTGAGCTTTCTTTGTTTTATCAAGCTCTTAACACGAGAGTTATGCCCAGGTAAACGCCACAATGGTTTCAGGCATACTATTGGCCCCTTTATTATACCATATGGTTCTTTTCCAAACCATAAAGTCCATCCATCCATCCATCATCTGCCGCTTATCCGGGGGTCGGGTCGCGGGGGCAGCAGCTTTAACAGAGAAACCCAGATGTCCCTGTCCCCGGCCACTTCCTCCAGCTCTTCCGGGGGGACCCCGAGGCGTTCCCAGGCCAGCCGAGAGACATAGTCTCTCCAACATGTCCTGGGTATTCCCCGGGGTCTCCTCCCAGTGGGACGGGCCCGGAAGACCTCACCAGGGAGGCGTCCAGGGGGCATCCTGACCAGATTCCACCTCATCTGACTCCTCTCAATGCGGAGGAGCAGCGGTTCTACTCCGAGCCCCTCCCGGATGACTGAGCTTCTCACCCTATCTCTAAGGGAGAGCCCAGACACCCTGCAGAGGAAACCCATTTCGGCCGCTTGTATTCGCGATCTCGTTCTTTCGGTCACTACCCACAACTCGCGACCATAGGTGGGAACGTAGATTGACCAGTAAATAGAGAGCTTCGCCTTCTGGCTCAGTTCCTTCTTCACAACAACGGGTCGGTGCAGAGCAACACTGCAGGCGCTGCACCGATCCGCCGTCAATCTCACGTTCCATTCGTCCCTCACTCATGAACAAGACCCTGAGATACTTGAACTCCTCCACTTGGGGAAGGATACCATAAACCATAACCATAAAGTGTTCCCCATATCGCTATACATAGTCACACGCATTTCTCCTGTTTGTCCTTTAAGGTTCATGCTTTTGGTTAGATCTTCCAAGAAATAGTTACCATATATTTAACAAGTCGTTGTTGAATGCTTCTTTATGTAAGAAGCACAAGCAGATCTTGTGACCATACATGAGGGTTGGAACCAGTAAAACAGATGGACCAGCAAATCAAAAACTTTTGCCTTTCAGCTCAGTTCCCTCTTTACAGCAGTGAACCAGAGCATACCCTTGTAACTGCTGATGAAGCTCCAATCCATCTAGCCATCACTTGTGAACAAGATCCTGAAATACTAAAACTTTTCCATTTGAGGCAGAGACCTGACCTGAAGGGAGTACTCCTCCTTTTTCCTGTTAATAATCATGGCCTTGGATTTAGAAGAACTGACTTTCATCCTGGCCACTTCACACTTTGCATGCTGCAAACCATTCCAATCGTTCATGGCTTAAAGAAGCCAACAGAACCACATCATCTACAAAAAGCAGAGATGCAACCCTGCAGTTCCCAAACAAGGCACTCTCCTCTCCTCGACTATGCCTTGAAATCCTGTCCATTAAAATCCCAAACAGGATCAGTGACATGGGGCAGCCCTGGCAGAGTCCAACAATCACGTAAACAAGCTCAGCTTTGTGCCAAGAATATGCACACAGCTCTAGTTTCTATTATACAGAGACTAAATAGCTTGCAAAAGGCTGGATAGGCTGGATCCCCTAGTCCCCTTTTTTAAAGATGGGAACCACCACCCCGGTCTTTCTCTCCAGGTGTTGACCACCATGCAACACAATCTCTTCAGCCTTCAGTATCTTCCTGGGTGCCTTACTACAAGGAAGCTTTTTAACTACCTCAGCCACCTCTGCCAAGGTAATGGGCAAGACCACCAACAAGTCCTCAGAGGACATGCTGGCCAGATTAAGGAGACCCTCAAAGTGTTCCTTCCACCACCCAACAATATCCTAGTTCAGGTCAGCAGTTCCCCACCCAGGCCAAGCACAGCCGGAAGTCCTTCTCCATGCTTTTGCCAAAATCCTCCCATGTCCAAGTTTTAGTTTGTGCAACCACCAATGCTGCAACCTTTGTAGCCACTCAGTACCTGTCAGCTGATTTAGGTGACCCCTGGGACAACCAAGCCCAAAAGGCCTCTCTCTTCAGCTTTGTGTCTTTTCTCACCACTAGCATCCACCAACAGGTTCTCCAGTTACTGCCACAACAAACAACAATGACCTTTTGGCCACAGTTGCTGGAAGGTGCATCTGCAATGGAGGACTTGAACATGGTCCATTTTTATTCCTTGTCCCCCATCTTCCCTGGTTGTTGAAAAAAAGGTCTCCTGGAGGTGTGAGTTGAAGACCTCAAAGACAAGAGTCTCCACCAGACATTCCCAGTTCACCCTCACTGCCCTTTTGGGCTTACCAGGTCTGTCTGGCAGTATCCCCCCCAACAGATCAAACTTCTCACAAGGTGATTATCTGACAGCTCTGCCCTTCTCTTCACCCGAGTGTCCAAGATATACGGCCACAGGTCTGATGATAAGACAACAAAGGCGATCATTGACCCTTGGCCTCAGGTGGCCTGGTACCAGGTACATTTATGCTCTGCCTTATAATTGAACATAGTTGGTAACGGACAATCAATGATTAGCACAGAAGTACAAAAACAAAACACTGCTCAAGTTCAGATCGGGGAGGTCATTCAAACCCCCCCAGGCCTGGCTGTAGGGCACCACTGATTTATTTGTTCTGGATGAAGTGACAATATTTGTCTGATGCCATTGATCATGGTCTTTAAATTGATCATAGTCTGACCTGTCCACTGAGACCAGTTTGGCTTGGGAGATCCTACCAGGGTTTCTTTCCTTTAATTAAAATAAATTCTATTCTGTTTTTTTTTATATTCAATTCAATTCAATTCAGTTTTATTTATATAGCGCCAAATTTCAGCAAATGTCATCTCAAGGCACTTAAATAATATAGTCCAATTCAAGCCAATTGGAGTTCAATTCATTGTAATCATAATCCAATGAAAACCAATTAATTAATTTCAAAATAATCCAATTAATTCATATAGAGCCAATTCAAAAACAATATCCTAGCTACAGAAACCAACAGATTGCACCGATACTTCTCTTCAGTCCAATCTCCCGTCCTGAGCGTGCCTGTGGCGATTGTGGAAAGGAACGACTCTGTTTTAACAGGAAGAAACCTCTGGCAGAACCAGACTCAGGAAGGGTGGCCATCCGCCTCAACCAGTTGGGGTTTGAGAAGACAGAAAAGAGGGAAAAGAGGGGGGAAAAACACCATAACACCATTCAAAGGATACCTGTTGGAACAGGGAAACACAAGTTAATAACCACAATAATGTCACATGTACATAATATCATTTGAGAAATTAAACAGGGGGAAAAAGACACCAAAGTTAAGACAGGTGTGACAGATGAGGTCCCCCAGCAGTCTAAGCCTGTAGCAGCTTAACTATGGGATATTTCGGGATCACCTGAGCCATCCCTAACTATAAACTTTATCAAAAAGGAAAGTTTTAATCCTAATCTTAAAAGTAGAAAGGGTGTCTGCTTCCCGGACATTTACTGGCAACTTATTCCACAAGAGAGGGGCCTGATAACTGAAGGCTCTACCTCCCATTCTACTTTTAGAAACTCTGGGAACAACAAGTAAACCTGCAGTTTGGGAGCGAAGTGCTCTGTTAGGAAAATATCTTACAATGAGATCTTTAAGATATGATGGAGCTCGGTAATTAAGAGCTTTATATGTGAGGAGAAGAATCTTAAATTCTATTCTGAATTTAACAGAAAGCCAATGAAGAGAAGCTAAAACTGGAGAAACATGATCTCTCCTGTTAGTTCTCATCAGCCTATTCACAACACATGTCATCTCAAGGCATTTCAAAGATATAGTCATTAACATTCAAATTAGTCCAATTCATACAAAATAAAGAAAAAAAGTTGCCAAGCTAAGGAAACCAACAGATTACATTAAGATTTCATCATTTTGCTTTCTTTAATGACCAAACCCATTTTTTCACTGAGAGTTGTTATGTTAGAAGGAAAAAGTTGTTGAATTGTTATAACGTAATAACGTAATAATGTACCGTATTTTCCGCACTATAAGGCTCACCTGATTATAAAGTGCACCCTCAATTATGGGGTCCATTTTGTACTTAACCCATAAATAAGGTGCACCTGATTACAAGGTGTGCATATTATGTTGTCTTATTGGTTTATGTGCGGCAAAAGTGAAGGTGGCGGTGAGTGGCACGAAGGGAGAACGGTGATTGATGCAGATGGGGCTTAATGCCCCGATGAATGCTCGGCGCTCCCCGCGGGAAGTTCAAAGAAGTTCAATTCCCTCAAAGTATCCATTACAGATTTTGGAATCCAGTACACACATAAGGCGCACCCAATTATATGACGCACGGCTGATATTTGTGAAAATTTAAGGCTTTTAGGTGCGCTTTTAGGTGCACTTGTAGGTGCGGAAAATACGGTAATTGTGAGCAAATTTCAGGCTTGAACAAACACCGTTTTTTTACTGTGTAGCTACCAGTATGTCAAGTGAATTGATAAATGAACTGAATAGACTGTCCTCTATTTATGTAGTTTGCAGATTGCTGGTGTAGATAAATACTACATCAACAAGATGAATACTACAACCACTACAAAATAGATTCAGCAAGCTCTAATAGCAGTAAGAGGTGGTAGAGGTGTGAGTAGGGCTTGGTATCAATCAAAATTTTTCTATACCGATACCAATACCGATACCTTCACTTCGATACCGGTTCCTAAACAATACTTTTTTCGATACCAATTTAATAATATCAATTTTAACAAAAAGGAAATTACATTACACATAACAGTACAATTTGTCACAGTTTATGTTAGGTTCTCATGTTTTCAGGTTATGTTCTGGTCAAGTTTTTCCTCTGCCACCTAGTTTCACTCACGTCACCTGCTTCATTGTTCACAGCTGCACCGCATTCACTGATCACTCCCTCCACTGTATTTAGTCTCCTGGTTTCCTTTCATTCACTGCAGAATCCTCACCAACCCTTCATGCCTCAGTCACTGAAGATAAGTCTGGTTTCCTGCCTCATAGCCTCATTTCCTTTTCATAGTTATTTATTCATAGTCTTGTCACAGTTAATCATAGTCTTGTTTTGTATTTCATAGTCTTGGTTTTTTTTTTGTCAACTTTTAAATATTTTTGAATCCGGCTCTGCCGCGCTTTTTGTTCTTGCCTTTTGCTCCCTGTTTTTGGAAATAAAACTTTTTTGAATCCAAAGAGCTGCATCTGGGTCCTACCTCACCACAGTCCATGACACAAATCTTAATAACAAATAATTGTTATATAATTTCCAGAGCAAAACAGTTGCCAACAGATGACAGGTTGGTGTCTAATACTATCCTACATACTGAGTATACTTTTCACTTTGCAGTTTTTCTTCAGAAAAGTCAACATGTCTGCTTTCTGCAGTATTAAGCTGCAGTAACATTGAGATTACTGCCGGATTTCGCTGAACGTTACCTGTTAAAATCCCACACACTGGGCCGTCCTCGGTACTCTTCGATGAAGCTGAGTCCAGTAGTGGAGACTTTGAATGATGCCGCTCGGCTCTGTGGCGTCCACAGGCTGACTCTGACTGCTGAGAGGAGGATGGCTGCGGTCCGACCTTCTTGCAGTCAAACACGGAGCAACGTTCTGCTCTTAAATTGATTTTGTGCAAATAGTTCATTAAATTAGCCATGTTGCTGGCCTTAGCAGCGATGACTTTTGGCACATGTTGCATTGCACACTATTGCCATCAATCTTGGTGAAATGGAGCCACGCTTTTGACCTCTGTGGCATTGTTTAACCAGTTCGGCGACACACACCCAACTACAGTTCCCAACGCAGATACACGTGAACCCTGTCCGCGGGGCGTGACCACATTTTCCTCCATGTGGCAAAGTGTAACGTTAATACAGCCAATTGAGGGCAGCTCCATCAGTTCTTGATCACGTGATTAATCTCTGGGTACCGAAACTTTGCACCAAAAGACGAGGGATGTTTTGATACTCGGTACTACTGAAGCATTTCGGTCGGTGCCTTAAAAGAACCGAGGTTTGGTACAAAGCAATTTCCTCAAATGCTATGTAGCCCGGTAATGTAAACTAAAAGGTTAAACTGTTCACTTTCAAAATATTGTGAAGTCAAGAGTATGACTGAAAGAGTCAATAGGTCTGTGTCCATTTTTAAAAAAAGAATTAAAGGCAATATATAAGTTGTTATTTTCAACAACTACATGAATGTTGAAGTTACCCACTACAATGACTTTCTGTATTCTGCACTAAGTGAGATAAAAATGTAAACTTTAACATTCGTGCACTGAATTCAAGTACATTTGTCCATGTTAACTGCATCAATACTATAAGCTGTCCTTAATTCAGTCTCTGTACTTCATCCTCTGTCTGCAGGAGATTCCTTTGTCAGAGATCTTATCTCTAGAGCCAGCTCATGTCCTCTCTCTACTTCCTGATGGAGCCCATCCTCACTGCTTTGAGATTGCCACAGCATCACTTGTTTACTATGTTGGAGAGAATGTGCATAGAGCCGAATCTGCTATGACAAGTAGTACCATTCTGGTGAGACCTTTCTACACTCATAGATAGATTTATCGACTTTCCTTTCATCATTGTATTTTAGTGAGATTATTCTCACACTGAAATGAGACTAGACTCACTAAATTATACAGGATTGAGGGTGATGTTTAGGCAGAAATTTAATAAAGCAGGTCACAAATGCAGCAGTTTCATTAATTGTTTTCTAACATAGAATCATGTCACAATAAGAATAATTTTTGTTACCTTGTAACAAACCATTTATATCAACTAATGGCACAGGTTCTTCTCCAAATGGCCATGATTCTACCGTAGCCAGCAGTGGACAAACCAACAACAGTTCTGGACAGGACCTTTTGAACATTATGATTTTTATTATCGCTACCATTAAGAAGACCGATTTTATTTTTCTCTTTTGTTAATTCACGGCCTCAAATGATCTGATTACCATGGGCACCACTGTCACAGGGGCAGCAGCTTAAGCAGAGAAACCCTGATGTCCCTGTCCCTGGCCACTTCCTCTAGCTCTTCCGACGGGACCCCAGCATTCCAGGCGTTCCCAGGCCAGCCAGGAGACAGGAGTCTCTCCAATGTGTCCTGGGTCTTCCCCGGGGTCTCCTTCCAGTGGGACGTGCCCAGAACACCTCATCAGGGAGGTGTCCAGGAGGCATCCTAACCAGATGCCCGAGCCACCTCATCTTGCTCCTCTCGATGTGGAGGAGCAGTGGCTCTACTCCGCATGTCAATCTCCCATTCCATTCGTCCCTTACTTGCGAACGAGACCCAGAGATACTTGAAGTCCTCCACTTGGGGAAGGATCTGATTCCCAACTCGGAGAGGGCATTCCACCCTTTTTCCGGTTAAGGACCATGGCCTCGGATTTGGAGGTGCTGCTTCTCATCCTAGCCGCTTCACACTCGGCTGCAAACGTCTCCAGTGAGAGCTGAAGATCAAGACCCGACAGTGCAAACAGAACCACATAATCCCAAAAAGCAGAGACCCAATTCTGAGGTTGTCAAACCGGACCCCCTCAACACCCTGGCTGCACCTAGAAATTGTGTCCATAAAGGTTATGAATGAAATCGGTGACAAAAGACAGCCCTGATGGAGTCCAACCCTCACCGGAAACACATCTGACTAACTGATGGCAAACTGTGACACTGGTCATACAAAGATCGTACAGCCCCTATCAAGGTCCGGCACTTCATACTCCTGGAGCACCCCCACACTCCCGGAGCACCCCCACAGGACTCCTTGTGGGACACAGTCAAACGCCTTCTCCAAGCTCACAAAACACATGTAGACTGGTTGGGCGAACTCCCATGCACTCTCCAGGACCCTGCAGAGGGTGTAGAGCTGGTCCACTGTTCCGCGACCAGGACGAAAATCACACTGTACCTCCTGAATCTGAGATTATCTGACGGATCCTCCTCTCCAGTACCCCAGTATAGACCTTACCAGGAAGGCTGAGGAGTGTGATTCCCCCTGTAGTTGGAACACAGCCTCCGGTCCCCCTTTTACCACCCCGATCTGCCAGTCCAGAGGCACTGTTTCCGATGTCCACCCGATGCTGCAGAGGCCTTTTAGATTTCTGAAAAGAGTCAACAAAGACCCTTGAACATCCAGAGCCTTGAGTAACGTCCACCCCCCGGGGGCTTGCCATGAGGAACTTTTTGACCACCTCGGCAACCTCAGCCCCAGAAATGAGAGGCCCCACATCCAAGCTCGCCGACGGTGGGATTGAGGAGGTCCTCGAAGTATTCTCCCCACTAACTCACAATGTCTCTCGTTGAGGTCAAAGGCCCGATAGGACTCCTTCTTCACCTTGACGACTTCCCTCACCGCTGGTGTTCACCAGCGGGTTCGGGGATGCCACCACAACAGGCTCTGACCACCTTACGGCCACAGCTCTGGTCAGACACCTCAACAATGGAGGCACGGAACATGGCCCATTCGGACTCAATGTCCCCCACCTCCCTCGAGACATGGTTGAAGCTCTGCCGGAGGTGGGAGTTAAAGCTCCTTCTGACAGGGGATTCCGCCAGACGTTCCCAGCAGACCTTCACAATACATTTGGGCCTGCCAGGTCTGATCGGCATCCTCCCCCACCAGTGAAGCCAACTCACCACCAGGTGGTGATCAGTGCTGCACTTGATAGTAACTTGTGCAATTTGTTCTGAATTGGCCTTCAGGGTTGTCTCTCACAGTCCCACTGAGTTCTTGAGGAAGGCTCATAGTGTCCTGTTGAGTTCCAGGCATTCCAATATCCATGTGTGCGGCATTGAGTTGTCTGCTTTCCTGTAGTCAATCTAGATGGCGCAAAAGCTCGTATGACTGATCATACAGTCTTGAATTAAGGTTTTGTCAATAAGAAGCTGATGTTCAGCTATGTGCCTCCTCATCTTATCCACTATGATGCCCTACAGGACCTTGCGTGTTGTACAGAGGCAGGAGTCACGACCCACCTTAGTAAGCTGTGACAAAAAAAACAACAATTAATGGTCCACTTTAATTAAATTTAAATGAATGTGCAAGTCAAAGATCCAAAGATTTCCTTTAAGTCTTCCTAAACACAAATGTAATAACGAGCATTATTTCACGAGTATAAAATACTACCATACCTAAGGTTACCTAAAGTACAAACTGATTCCAGGTCAGTGGTGTGGGGCATGATGTAGCGCGAATGTGGGAGATGGCCATCCAGCATGCTCTGATGCCAGCTGTCTCTTCAGGAGTCTGCTGCAGCTCTCATCACAGTGGGCACAGTAAGACACTGAACCACATTACAACAGAGATAGCACACATGTGATTTACCCTCAAACACACAAAGTTTACATTTACTTTAAGTGAATTTGATCCAATCTAATTCAGTTGCTGTGCCACTTATATTTTATTTTGAACATTCACGTTATAATACTAATGAAATTGTGATCACAGTCTTACCTTTTGATCATTTGAATAATGTGAAACTTTTTTCCTGGCATTTTCAAGAAACATAGGATTACTATGTGTCTTCTTTATAAACTAATTTCAGTCTATCAGTGGAATAGTAATTTGGCATTTTTGGAAAATACATACATTAACCAACGTGCAGCATTTAACTGCTGGATCTGACCTTGCATCCCTTTAGGTGCCTTAAAAATTGGAGTGTTTGATGTAGTTGATTATATTTTTGTACTGGAGTATTTTATGTACAATTTTTGAATTTTTTAACGTCTTTATTTTGCCTCACAACAGGATTTTAATATGATTGTATTTACTATATGCAACATACATACTATTCAGATATAATAAGTCTTTAAAAAATGAGCATGTCAGCCTTAGTGTCACTACTGTTGTGTAACAAAACTTTAATCAAAATCTCAAAACTTCACTTTCTAGTAAAAAGTTGCCAAATATAGTGTCAGTTTGAATTCATTTAATTTAATTTAATTTGTATTTAATTTGAATGAAAATGTATGTAAAGATGCAGTCAAATTAATGTAGAAAGTTTGTAAGATTCAGTGTTGCTTTGAAGACAGGTTGTCTGTCATCCTATTGCAGAAATAAAGAGAAAAATATTGGATTTCAAGTGGTAAAATCCAGCACTCTGCCTTCTCCCCAACATAAATATGATTAAGGACAGCCTTTGTTTCTTTCTCCAGCAGCTAGTGTAGCAATAACTATTTACATAGAAACAATATTAACAAATATTTTCTTGGTGAAAAAAGTCCTGACGCAGTTCAAGCTCATTCATTGCTGCTTGTGTTTAAGCTTAATCCCCCTGTAGTCCCCTCAAATCTCCTCACATTGATTTTTCCCTCTTGAAACCCATCAGAAGTTTTTAGCAATATCAAACTTATTTGACTAGCATCTACATTTTTGCATTGTGTCTTTTATTTTTTATTACCACACAAAGAAAATAGCTTACTGTCCTAGAACAGAGGCCAATCAATCACATTAAAGCCAGTCAACACTATTGATTGCCAGTGGTGTCTCTAGTCAATCATCAATCATAAATCACTTTGCATAAAATATTTGGTGTGATAATGTTTTTGTCTCATCAACAGAGGAGGTTTCGATTAGTATTTCTGTGTCCAATTGCCAGATCCAGGAGAATGTGGTGAGAAATCCTATGCACGTACACACACACACACACACACACATTCAGCTGCCATCACATAAACAGGCATTTTCATGGCCAAGTGAAAAATTAAGTACACCTTCTTTTTACTGCTAAGATTTTGTTTATCACTACAGTATAACCTTGAATAACAATGAAATGCATTGATTTGCAAATTATCAACCTAAGACATGAAAAATAGTTATTTTTTAAAGCTCATCTTTAATTTTGATACTGGCAAATCTTTTAAAAACACTGGAGCAGGGGTACTGACTGACCTCATAACACAGCTACTGTAACTGTTTGGGAACTGAAAAGACTGAAAAGAAATATTTAGCCATCACTGCTTAATAAATCACCTCAACTTCTTAACAGTAGGTGGTCTCAATTGTCATATGTGTCATTTCATAAAGCACCAAAGGTTTTCAATAGGTGAAACTTTGGACTGCAGGCATCCAGACTCTTTTATTGGAGTGCCCTGATGCATAAAAAGTGGAATGGCATTGGATTTTAAAGAGTGTCTCAGCTCTTCCAAATGGGATTGAAGTAATGAAAATGTCTTAAAATGCAGAACAAAAATTCAAATATTATCATAAACTAATACTTAAGATCAAAATCAAAAAGAATAATTAATCATATGAATTTTTTTATCAGGATTTGAAAACCACCTACTACGTTTTGATGGATTTAGCTATTTAGAGCTTTAATTTCTGAGTGCTGCAACATCTTCATTGATTACTGACTTTGTATTCTAACTGAGTTTGTATTTTTTCCAGGATATCAACTCAGTGTATCAGATATTCCCAGATGAGGTTCTTGGCTCAGGACAGTTTGGCATTGTGTATGGAGGTAAGACATACCTACAGAGAGACACTTGCCATTATTATACACAGTGTGTAACTTTTTTCCAACTGGGTAAGTTTCAGTAATTTCTAAGTCTAGAAAAAACATTTGCAGATCACTGTGACTCAAACATACCCATCAAGCTATTAGCCCAGATTCAAGCTGGGAATCTTCTTGTTAGGAGGCATTACACCAACAATGCCACCTGCTTTTAAGAACCTGAGTAAACTCCTGTCAATTGTAGATGAGCCAAAATGTCCCCTCAGAACTGTACATGTACTATGAAAATTAGCAAAATAGCAAATCCGTTACAAATTTACAGACATTTAATTGTCATGTGTTTGTCATGTCCATGATTGTATCTTATTTTATTATTTTACAAAAAGAAAAAAGCAACTGTCCCTTAGGATTAGGCTTTAGCATGGCTAACATTACATATTCCTCTGTTTAAACACCTCACTGACTTGGTTGACTACTTCCAACTGATTTCAAGAAACACTCAAATTTGAAACATTTAAAAAAAAAATAGGGTTCATCTGAGTGTTTCTGATTTAGAAGCTGCTTTTCCCTTTTTATGCTTTTTAGCTGGGACTCAAGTTCCAGGGGCTTATAGAGGGCTTTCTACACACTCGTCTACTGGGATGACGTCATCCACTGAAAAATTAACTCACAGACAACGGCATGAAACCAAGAAATCCCTCAGAGGCCTCAGTATTTTACTTGCAAGGGGAGAACAACACACAAACCTTCTCTCTGCAGATTCACAAGAGTTCTCCAACGAGCGGTTGCCTCCCTTGCTCTTTTATTTGGTGACACACACACACATACATGTGCCCAGGTCTGGCATATCTCCTGAGTTTGGAGGCATCTCCTTATTTGGGGAGCTATAAAGATAACAATCAGTGGGGAGACAACATTCCTTCTTAAAACACAGTTCTCTTTGTCTCCCAATTTCTCCTTGTGAAGTTTTGATATGAACGGGCCTCTCTGACTGTGACTTTTATTTAATGATAATAAGTAAAAATAACTTTTCTGACATCCACGCATGCTGCTGCAGCACAGCTCATTCACTCCGTGCTCTGTGACAGTCGGCTAACTTCACACAGTTTGCTGCTGATAGTTTTGTGCAACATGGCAGGATATTTATTAGATTTGACGACGTGAACGACAACTTTGAGTAAGATGGACGTTCTTACCGGAGTGAATAAGTTGTGCTGCAGCAGTGGGCGTCAATGACGTCATCCCAGTAGACGAGTGTGTAGAAAGCCCTCTATAAGCCCCCCGATAGCCGCCAATAACAACAACACAGCAGCTATGAGCTAACAGAGCTATAGTACACGTTCATTCATTCATTCTTCTTAAAGTATTGGTGAAATAAAGACAGATAATGCCTTATTTAGAGGCTGCATCCTCTAAGCCCCGTTCACTCCGTTATATGGATCTCCAGTTATATAAATATCTTCCGAAGGACGCCGACTTTCACCAAACTGTTCTCGGTGAGTAGATGAACGTATTTCATGCCAGAAATAAGGTCTAGGTTTAAAAAGAGTTCCCCTTTAAGGACTCCTGATGAGGTTGAATGAGGCACAGGTGTGCATGCAGGAGCTGGCCAGACCAATCATGACACCCTCTCTAGTTTTCCCTAATAAGTTATTGCGATTGGCACAGAAGAAAGCTGCATGTTGAGTTAGAAAGCATAGAGTGGTATGTTGCTATTCTGCCAGATTTCTATGATGAGCACAAAAGTTTTGCATGAGACTCAGTATTCATCACATTAAATACATTTTACATACATTTTCAGAGTAAGGATGTTGAACAGAAAGAGTGATGGTAGGGGCAGTGTGCCAACACTAGCCTTTAACTTGGCCAGTGAGACAGCCCTCTTGCTCATCCTCTACTTACTTATACACCTTATCCTTCGGGGGAACCCACTGACAGAAGACCCTCATCAAATCTGTGACCCTCATTCGTAACATTAGATATTCACCACCAGTAAGGCTTATTACAACTGAGTAATTTACACTTAATAAATACCAACTCTTCTTTATAGCTCATCTCAAAAAAGCTTCGCTTTAGTTTTAGTAGTGTCATTTTTTGTTTCCAACGTGGCCATGTGATATCTATACTAGTTTAATAGAGGAAAGTAACAGTGTTCACTTGTCTCAGCGGGCCAGTGGGTGTAGCTTTGTAAAATTATGAAAGAGCTTTAAGAAGGCTGACTTCTGTAGAAGTGACAACATAATAGGGTGGCAGCAGAGTGTCCCTCTCATTTTTGTTATCTTGTGCTACATGTTCTTTCTCATATTCTTGTCTTGTGTTGAATTTGATGGCGCTGTTACTAGAAAAAAATTTATGACTATGCGTAGAGAAAGTGAGACAGAGAAACGTAATCACAAATGTGGCAAGTAAGCCCAGAATAGATTTTACTTCCGGTTAGTCTCTGTCACAGGTGGTAGAGGGATATGGTTCCAATGGCTGCAAGAATTTCAACAATGCTGCAAAAGCAAAAAAGGAAAATAAATCCCATGACAAAATAATTTCTGCATAGGCTCAGAGGCCCACAGTGCCAACTTATTAATTGTTTCTAACTGTGTGCTGTGCTCAGACCTAACAGAGCAAAACTTAGTCAAGCATCATGCAGGGTCTCAAAAGTGTCAACAATGCGAACTGATTGATTTAAAAACGACCTGGCAGAGTCACATTTATTCAGATAGCACAGACCACAGCTCACTACTATGCAGATAAAGTACAAGCTGTAGTCTATCTCAAAACAACAAAATAGCCTCACATAAGCTCCTGCATACCAGAATCTGGGGTCCTGTAAATGCTGTATTAAGTCAAATTCTATTATTGTCACTCGCAGCTCTGCATCCAAGGCCCGTAAGCGGATCAACAAGTGGACCCATGCATCTAAAAGGTTTCCTAAAGCCATGTTAACAAGACAAAAGAAAGCTTCACTAGCACTAACAACTTCAAAGCCCTTTTGCTCACAGGTCAAGTAACCTGCTCACAAGTGTCTCATCAGCATACAGTCCCATGTCAAATAACACGTAGTTGATGCAAGTTTTTACTGGATCCCACCTGGCATCAATAGTAAAACAACTCCAGCAGGTCTATACAAATTATATATATATATATATATATATATATATATATATACAAAATTATATATAAATATACAAAAATGATATTTGTATACACAAACATACACAAAAGGATGTTTGGGTCAGAGCTGTTAGTGGGTACAGCTAATTTTTTCTTTTCAGAAATCCAAATTTACCAACTTAAATTTGAATTTCCCACACTGGGGAATGAATAAAGTATTATTCTATTCTATATGTCTCACATCAAAGCTCTAAAACTGACAGCAACAACTCACAAATAAAAAGGAGGTTAGTCGATTTTACCCATCTGCAAGTCAGCTGGCAGCTTGCTCTCAGTCCTACTGTGAGAGGCTGAAATTGTTGTCCAACACAGAACCATAGTATTGTGCGTGAAAAGTACACCCCACAAGGCCTTGCCCTTCATGGGGCCTTGCTATTGGCCAGATCAATATTAAAATCTTAGGACATAAACATATAAGACATTGTTCATGGTTTCAGGATACTTACAGTTATCAGTCCATAGAGAACAACGAAGATTTTTTTTTAACACAGAAGAAGTGAGAGACAGATTGTAGAGATTGAATGTGTGCCAAAGTTTGTTGTTTAAAAAAATATCAGTCAGCTGTTTGCACAGTTGTAGACAACAGCTGAAATATAATTATCATTATTTCCATTTGAATTTTTTCTACATTTTCAAAAAATACACAACATACCTCTTTGTGTAATACTATTTTTTGATGCACTTCATCCTCATACAGAATTTAGATAAACCACTAAACGTGTTACGATTTTGTGTCTTGTCCAAAACTGATTTTGACACCCTCCGTGCTGTGCAAACCTCACACACCCCCTGTGAACAGTAGTTGGAAATCACTGTTACTCTGTCACTTTATAGATATCTGAAAGTCATTTGTAATGACAAATATGAAACCTGATCTTAGCTTTACACCTAAAATACAAGTGCAAAATTCTGTCATTTAGCATGCCAAAAACAAACAGAATGCCAATCTGACTTGATAATATAAATTAAAGATGTCAAACTCAGGCCTGCAGGCCAAATATGGCCTACAGAATATTTATATTTGGCCCACTAGATGATTCAATTCAATTTCGTTTTATTTATATTGTGCCAAATTAGAACAATTGTCATCTCAAGGCACTTAAATAATATAGTCCAATTCAAGCCAATTGGAATTCAATCCATTGTAATCATAATCCAATTAATTAATTTTAATACAGAACTGTGTTCTGAAGAAGAAGAAATAATAAAGCTGGAAGTGAGGTACACCTGCTCATCATTTTAGAAGTATTACTAAATACCATATTTTTGGCGATGAGGGTGGCTGTTTCCTTGCCTTCACCTGCAGCTTTCATGTCCTATCCAGGCAAACCTGCTGTTGCTTTCACTAGGTGTTTGAAAACTACATGTTAGTAATAGCTGCTACCGCGGATAGCTGGCCTGACGCCAGAAAACGCGCTGTTCTTCTCCATGCACTCTGTAACGAGGGACAGAGACTGTTTGGTGTTTTAACGGATACAGGTAGTACTTACGCTTCTGCTGTGGAGGGACTGCTAAAGTACTTTGTTACCAAAGTCAACGTGATTGCAGAAAGTCACAAGTTTTGACAGAGGACACAGAGACCTGATGAGATTTCTGTCTGGAAAAGTGGGAGAGTTTACCAAAGTTTGTAGATCTGGTCGAAGAAAGGTATGTGAGATACTGATAAATGTTCATTTTTATGCAGTTAGCAGACGCTTTTATCCAAAGCGACTCACAAATGAAAATATAACATTACAGCTAACAATAAGCTACACAGAAGGAAAACCACAAGTCAGGCTCTGTCAGAGGTGTCAGGGGGGACAGTGTAGATATAGTGCAGGCATAGAGGGAAATACAGAAATAGAATTGCAGTAGAGGGGGTTGGGAAGTACAGGGTAACTGCTTGGATAGGAGATGCTCTCATCTAGTCATCTAGCAGTGCCTACACCACGCACAAGACAATCTTTTGGGGACCGGAGTGACAGAGCTGTGACGTAAGCCTTTGCGAGAGCATTCAAGTCATCGACGCGCGCTGCTGCTGTCAGGAACTGCGGTTCAGGACACAGACACAGGGTCTTTTCAGATTCAAAGGGGTTTTAATATTAAACCAAGCACACAGAACACAGCAATGCAGGGCGATCTCCAGGCAGAGCAAAGAAAAGGGCTGTGAAAAACCCAAGCGCTCTCCTCAGTATCTATGGCAGAGGACAAGCGCGGCTATGAAGAGTTAAAACATCAATCTCTCTACACCAGGAGGAAAACAGAAAAGCTATGAACAGATTACAAAACAAAGACACGCTCTCCTAACGAGGCGGAATTAAACAAAGGACGCACTCGAAAAACAGAGGCACTATAAAACTTTAACTATAAACTTAAAGCTCTCCCTTAACGGAGAATGAAATGTTATAACGAAAAATCTCTCCTTGAAAACAGAGGAACAAACAAGGCTATGAACTTACTGTATTGAAATAAATAAACTAAGGCTATGACTAAGAATAATTTACAAAACAAGATGGCACTGCAGGAGGATCGCTCACTGCAGGCTTGTGGAACTTTGACTGTGAGGCTGGGAGTGTAGATCATGGGGAGAGACAACATACTGGCACAAGACAAGGGAAACGCAGACTATTTGAACACATGAGGGACCAAGGGGAACAGGTGGAAACACTTTGGGAATCAGGGAAGACAATCAGACGCTTGACAAGGGAGGAAGAGCAAGATACCTGAAACGAGAGGAGACAGTTAGTGCTTTCAAAATAAAACAGGAAATGATGAGACAAGACATGGAACAGAACATAAACCGTGACAGCTGCAGCATTTACAGCTGCATTTATTTACTCCGTGCTCTGTGACAGTCGGCTAACTTCACACAGAGTTTTCTACTGATAGTTTTGTGCAACATGGCAGGATATTTATCAGATTTTGATGACGTGGACGACAACTTTGAGTACAATGGACGTTCTTACTGGACTGAATGAGCTGTGCTGCAGTGGCGGGCGTCGATGACGTCATCCCAGTAGACGAGTGTGTAGAAAGCCCTCTATAAGCCCCCCGATAGCCGCCAATAACAACAACACAGCAGCTCTGAGCTAACAGAGCTATAGCACACGTTCATTCATTCATTCTTCTTAAAGTATTGGTGAAATAAAGACAGATAATGCCTTATTTAGAGGCTGCATCGTCTAAGCCCCGTTCACTCCGTTATATGGATCTCATCCAGCATTCACATGATCACTAAAGTTAGCGTTTTTTAAATTACCATCACTTATCCCAAGAGCAGAGAAGCTGTCACATCATCTTTAAAATGGGTGCATGATTATTTCAATATTAATATCTTGATCATTCTGAATATTAATGTCCTGATATAAAGATGGTCACACTGCCTTGATATATCACAAGACATTGTTTATATATTTTATTAAATAATTAATTTTTCAACAATAAGATAAGATAATCTGTTTCACAAACTGACTGATTGTCAACACTAGCTTGAATCCAGTGCAGTGGAATGGAAATTTTCTGTAAAAAATGTTTGTCATTTCTAATAGGCAAGCATAGGAAGTCTGGCAGAGATGTCGCCATCAAGATAATTGATAAGCTCCGCTTCCCCACTAAACAGGAGAGTCAGCTGCGAAACGAGGTGGCAATCCTGCAGGTAAAAACAAATAATGTTTTGCATTTGGTGGCCTCTTCCAAGAGAATTAACTTTGTCATGAATGATTTTTTTTACCGTGAAAACACACAGTGAACATACTGATTACACCCCTATTATTACTATTTCAACACACACAATTCCCATATAAATATCACACAACTAGGGTACTGGATTCAAAGTAAAGTATTTTTAACTTTACAACAGGCTGCATTGTGTCTTTTCAGCCTTTTGTAAAGACAGATCATACATAAGACATTACTCACAACCTGACCTTGGCCTCTCTGACCTAATTATATGGTCAGTCTCATAAATTGGCCCTGCAGTCCTGGGTGAGCCAACAATCTAAAGTCATGACAGCTGAGGATTCTGCTTGTTGACACTGAAGGTGAGAGCCCAAGCTGGTACACAAATGACAACATTGTTGGATTTTTCCAAGTAAAGAGCACAAAGTCTGCATTCCAGAGAACATACACATGGTTCTTTCAGACTCTCAGAGAGGTGCAAAGCAGAAGTCCATAGCACTGTCCATCACTGTTCAACTTTGATTGAATCACTTGTAGTGAAGTAATCAAATCCCTCATCTACTGGCACAGTCTTAGGTTAAAAAACAGGAGAAACTGGAAAACTATTATCCTGTGTGGCAATGCTCATCATTACTTCAGTCAGTGCTCAGATTTCAGAAACAAAGAAGTAGAAAGTGGCATGGATTAAAACAGGCTAAATAATGTTGGAGATACGCAAGATATAACCAAGCAGCACAATGTTATTTTAAAGCAAAATGTCATCAGGGAAACCAGTTCCACCCCTTTTATGGAAAGAGGAGGTACCCCCTCTTCATGCATCAAAGGTGTCAGTGCTGGGTGACCTACATGGGACCAAAAAAAACCTCTTTAAGACCCAATCAGAGCAGACACCTAAAACCATGAGATAAATAGATTGTTGGTTGCTGGCTTTGTCCAAACACTCACCACTGGTGAAGTACAGGCCACTGAAGTTTTTGTACATCCCTTATCCCATGGCAAAATATGACAGAAAAGGATCACATCGTGTTCAATTAATAATTATTTTACCTAGTTACTTTAATGAGCACTCTTACTAGGACCCATGTTGGGATCTACTCTACTTGTCATGCTGCATCATTTCAGAGTCAATTGCAGATAACAGTCATATAAAGGGAATGTTTCCCTAGTCTGATTTTTGTCTAAACCCTTTCTTAGGTTTATCTGGAGAGCCAAGGATCGCAGCAAATGGCCTGATGTCAACGAATAGCAGATATCCCTATTTGATACGACTTGCCGTCTGGGTTTCGCAAATTTTACACTTCAGAAATATGTTCTGGATCACAGCTGTTCTGGGGGTGACACTTACCACTTGGTTGAGAAATGCCTTTTCACTGACAAACTCCCAAAGAGCCTTGATAGATTGTCAGCAAATTACATAAGCTCTTCCCTTCAGGTGGGCTAGACTAATGTCAGTGGGCTACCCCATCAGAAGACATTGAACTTTGATTATCCCCAGTTGGAGAAAATTCATCAGAGTTGACTCTGGGGCTTTAGTGGCAGACTACCATCAGATACCATCACATACTGATTTTGTCACACTTAAACGTCTGATCCAACAATACAGAATATCTGTTAAGCTCTAGTCCATCAGAACGACCCTATTGGCCTATTCTTCTCATACACCACTTGAGTTAAGATAATAGTGTAGTATCTCTGGGGTAAAAGAAGATGTGCTGCTAATGGAGTGACTTGATCCATCAAATATCTCAGTTTCAAATAAAAAATAAGACAAACACATTGCCAGTTAGTTATCTCATCAGCTTCTATCACAAGATACTCCAAGCTTACCTTGACATAGTCATCTTTGTTCTACAAAGTGGGGGGAGCGCTTCAAAACATTCACTTCAGTACATTTCTGTACTTCTGTACACTTCTCCATCTCGGTCAAGAAGCACAGAGAAATCTAGAAAGTGTTTTACAGACTTCACAGGAACATATAGCAACTCACTTCACTGGGCCAATCCGATGCCTCCAGCCATCTGCTCATTAAGTCACCTTAACAAGCTTCAATCGTCTCTGACAGAACACAAGACATTATTCACCATTGTAGTTCTGAACTATCCAATTACTTCTGTTTGCTTCTGGACTCTTTATTGCATGGTTGTTTTCTACTTGTATTTCAGTGCTTATTTCTAACTGAAAATTGTTGTAATGCACAGTTGCTATTTATGGTAATTAGTTGTGTTGCTGTGCTGGAGACAGACTAATTATATTTATAGCAGAATGAGGATAACTGATCTATAAGGCATCACTGGTAAATTCTTCTCGTCGCCTATGTATGCAATATGCCAATATATAGTAAAAGCTAGGAGTCTTTCTAAGCTAAGAAATTGTAATAAGTCAATACTCTTCACAGTTTAATTGTATCCTCTCTACGTAAAAGCTCTGAGGTGCCCTTTTCAAATACATTACTTTAAATTCCAGATTAATGCCTTATCCTGTTTGTCATAACATGTCCTTTGTATAAACTCATGTATGTACTTATTTTATATATTTTATTGCATATCCATGATGTTTTAAACATTTCCTCTCATTTGTTTACATTGTATCGATAGATGTATACATTTGTATCCCTTCAAATTGGATGGTACTGGCTAATAATGAAAAGTAAATGAGGAGTACATATGAGGAAAAATGTGTTTGGACTTGACTCATACCCATCACCTTTTCTAATCCAGCAGCCTCTGGAAATTCCATATCTATTGAAATGGTGTCTAAGAGTAAACAATTAGTTTCTATTTGGGATTATTCAAACCAACACTGTATTATACAGGAAATCAAACAAAAGACAATCAGCATTTAAAGCAGAACCTTTGAATATTCTTCAAGAAGCCTGGAGAACTGGTCCTATAAAAAATTCATTCAGAAATTCCAAGAATGATTGCTTTAGAGGGCTCAGGCTGTGTTAAAAACTAAAGGTGGATATGGCAAACACCGACTTTCAAGCTCAAGAATTTTAAATTTAGTTTTTGCCTTATATACTCGATATCCATTTTTATTTGCCTGTGTTTCTGTAGACCTTTTCAAATATCGGTTGCAGTGACACACATAACAGAAGGTCTAACAGTAGTGGATCACCTTTGACCCACCATGCTGCCATGGTTTTTTCACAAGACTCCAATGCGTAATAACAATGCATCAAACCCAGTGTGAAAAGGATGGATAAAAACCCTAATAAATAGCTGAATCTATTTCCCCTGGAAATATATAAAGTAATAAAGGGAAGCTCAAGTCTTCTGCATGGTATATTTTAATGTCATACTCACAAGATACTCATTTATAATTTATGTTTTAGTTGATGATCAAAGGTTTAAAGAGAGTTGTCCTTTTTCATTGCTATAAATACTGAGCAGTTAAACTTGCATTAATTCAGATGTAGCAATTTAAGATGGACATCCAGCACACATGATAAGGGGTTGCATGAAGAAACAGTGTAATTTCAAAGGGGCCTTTTGTCTAAGTGGCCATCTAAATCTTTTCTTATTTTAGAGCCTGCACCACTCAGGTGTGGTCAACTTGGACTGCATGTTTGAGACACCAGAGCGTGTGTTTGTGGTGATGGAGAAGCTCCATGGAGATATGCTGGAGATGATTCTTTCCAGTGAGAAAGGTCGGCTGCCTGAAAGGATCACCAAGTTTCTAGTCACACAGGTTTGCTTGAAATAATTTACTTTAACCCTAATATAAGCAGTTTTTGTGTAAACCTAAGCTTTTTGATCGGCTACACATCCACAATCTTTCAGTATGAAAAATTTAAATTCAACAGCACACAGTCTTGAGCATATCGGAAGTAATGAGGGTTTCAGTGTCTTGTGTCAGCACACTCCAGCTCAAGGAGGGGCAAAACAGCAGCAACTGATTGGACAACTGCTCCATCACTTGATCCACAGCAACATAACATAATTTGGGGAGGGTAATGCATTAATTTGTCCTAAATATTTTTCTGAGTTAATTACCTTATCTCATTTGATTACAATTAGTATTTACAACTGTTTTTGTTTTTTGTTAGATTATCTGTTAGTAGATATTTCGCTTAATGTGTTGGACTGGTCTGATCAGCCAGTATTTAAATCCTCTTTGCTTGTTGTGTGTTAGGTCTGTTTGATTTTGTTCAACAGCCGGTATGGAGTTACTTTGGCGGTTCAATTACTATACTGACTTGAGTTCAGTTTTGTTAATTGACTTATTTTAAGGGGCCCTGTTTATTTTGATGATTTTATGTGTTTTTTGCACTTTTTTTGGGTCAATAAAACCCATTTTTCTGGGAACTATCACTGTGTCCTCATGTCTAACCAGCTTGGTCCCTCACACAGCCCTTGACTGCTTCAAGTGAAAGTGGGTGTTCATAAAATCGAAATCTCTGTGAATGTGCTTTCAAAGTGGTTTCAAAGTAAACATGAATGCTATTTTTGTGTGTATGACTGTGTATATTTGTTCACACAGCGGATGAAGCACAAAAATAACAATAAACTGCTGAACAGACCATGCTCACATGCATCAGTGATTAAGTATTTAAGATTTTGCTTGATTAGGATTTTGCCCCTAGACCAGGGATACCCACATCCGGTCCTTGAGGGCCGCTGACCTGCAGGTTTTGGATGTTTCCCTGCTTCACTATACCTGATTAAGATTAAATAAATCTCTTCAAAAAAATAATGTTCTGCACAAGCCTGCTAATGATGCATTGATCTGATATATTTTTGATCAATTTGGGATCAGTTTTCTTCTCGTCTTTCCACTGTAAATGTAACCAACTCAAATTACACAATTTCTATGATAAAGCTCAAAATAATACTGGGCCACATCTTGAACTCATCTGCCGGAGAAAAGTGAATGACTACTTAAACTAACACAGTGGATTTGGTTAAATGCTCATGTATTATGATAACATAGATTTCTAGCAACTTGGCACTTGTTACATAACTTATAAACAATTATTCACATACATATAAAGAAAGAAAATGGGCCTAAAACAAAACCTTATTAAAAATGGAAAGTGAAGATATCCCGGGGGTCTACATCAGTCTGTATGGTGTTTAGATGCACCAAGAAAACAATGTCTCTGTCTTAAGCTTCCTCTTCTTCCTGCAAAGTGTGCTGGGAAAAACCTTAGTGAAAATGCATCTACCACAGTTAGCACAGTTCACTCCAACTAGCACAGTTCCATCCAGAGCAGATAAAATGCTTTCATCTTTATGACTTGGCATAATGAATTTGGTTTGGGGGCTCACCATCCCTGGATTGAGTCCTCCATTAATGAAGGTTCATAAGAGATAAATATTGATGATTATAACACTGATACTTCTTCAGTGTACACATATTTAACTACATACCATAATATCATTATATCTTTCATTATAGATATGAGGTTTCCTACCAAGAGCAACAAAATACAGGACTCCTTGGGAATCTCTAGATAGTAACGTCACAGTGCCATAGAGAAACTACAGTCAAAAATTCCATAAGTACATCGAAATTTCAAAATGCACGAACATATGCTATTGTTGTATTATACGTACAGCATGAATCTCACATACTGCTTTGCTTCTGTTAACATTTAAAAACAGACTTTACATAGGAAAAGATAGCTTTCAAAGTTCCACCATGTGATGCTACCTTACTTGACGCTAGCTGTTAGCATCTGACACGTATCATTGACATCCCAAATGTTTAATTCACTAAATCACAGCAACACATAAGTTTAATCCAGTAAGCAAAAATTTGGACAAAGATGAACCAGTATATAAAAAGCTTTGCCTTCCAGCTCAGCTCCTTCTTCACTACGATGGACCCGAGCAGCGTCCTCATTACCGCTGATGAAGCCCCAGTCTGTCTGTCCATCTCTCATTCCAACCTGCCATCACTCGTGAACAAGATACCCAGATACTCAAACTCCTCTGCCTGAGGCAGGGACTCATCCCCAACCCAGAGAGAGCGTTCCAACTTTTTTCCAGTTGAGAACCATGGCCTCGGATTTGGAAGAGCTGACCCTCATCCCGGACGTTTCACACTCAGCTACCAACTACTTGAGTGTACGTTGAAGGTTCTGGCTTGAAGAAGCCAACAGAATCACATCATCCGCAAAAAGCAGAGATGCAATCTTGAGGTTTCCAAACCAGACAACCACCTCTCCACAGCTACACCTTGAGATCCTGTCCATAGAAATCCCAAACAGGATCGGTGACAAGGGGCAGCCCTGGCGGAGTCCAACACGCACTGTAAATTAATTAGACTTAGTGCCAAGAATGTGGAAACAGCTCTTGCTTTGGTTATACAGGGACCGTATAGCTCATAAAAGCGGTTCTGACACCCCATACTCCCTCAGCACCCCCCGAAGAATCCCTCGGGAAACACGGTCGTAAGCCTTTTCTAAGTCTACAAAACACATGCAGACTGGATAGTCCCGTGATCCCCTCAGTAAGTCTGTATGGGTAAAGATCACGTCCAGTGTTCTACGATCTGGGCGAAAGCCACACTGCTTCTCCTGAACCTGAGGTCTGACAACAGGTCGGGGCCTTCTCTCCAACACCCTGGAGTAAACTTTCCCTGGGAGGCTGAGTAGTGTGATCCACCTGTAGTTGGAACACACACTCCGCTCCCTTTTCTAAAAAATGGGAACCACCACCCCAGTCTACCACTCCATAGGCATTGACCCAGAACTCCATGAGACGATTCTCGTCTAACCCCGACACTTTGCCGCCAGGAAGTTTTTTGACAACCTTGATGACTTCCATCAAGGTGATGGAAGAGTCTTCCTTAAAGTCCTCAGACTCTGCCTCGTCAGTGGAGAACAGGCCAGCTGGATTGAGAAAATCCTCAAAGTGTTCCTTCCATCGTTCAAATATCCTAACCTTAACCTTATATATAACTTTAAGTCAAGCACAACCTAGGAATGTCCCTGCTTTCCCTTTCTGAGGGAAATGCTAGATTTCTGCCAGTTCAATTTAAGAAAAACCTAATTAAAATCTCCCAAACTGTATCTGATCTAGCCCCACACCATCTGCCTCCACCCAGTGCCAACAAGGCAGGTAATTAGTACATAAGATCCCTTTTCTTCAACTCCCCTCTTCCATCCCACCACAATGCTCACAACCAAGCAAGTAATTTGATCTCTTGAACCGTAAGTATAGATCTACTGACATGTACTGATAGACTCTACATAGACTCCTTAGCATCTGACCACAGCCAAAAGTGAAGTTATGTCCAGGAAAGAAAAAGTGCTATTCTTTTTCTACTGAATTCCACTAAGATAAAACCGTCGTCTGAATATTATTTGATAGATTAAAAAAAATCTAACCTTAATAAATGTGTTGATAATCTTTCCAAATTCCAAGCATTCTGATGAACAAGAATTTAACGGACAAACTGATTCTGAACCTTTTTATTTTATCAAATAATTTAGGGTTGTCTTTCCACACTACAATCTCTTTGGAGCTTCCACTGCTTCTACCAGTAGGGAAGGAATTTACATTGTCCAAAATGCCTCTGCATTACTTCAAAGCCTTAGTCTAAACAATGCTCTATTAGCCATCATTGTCTCCGCAGCTCATCCAAAAGTCAAACATCCATAATCAAACATTGCTTTAACCATAGCATTATAAATAATCATCAGTGCACTTCTATCTACCCCTCAGTACCACCCAGTCAGAACCCTCATATGTTTATCATCACTTTCATCTGTATACCATTTCTTTCATGTTGTCTTTATTTGTCAATCCTTCATTAACAATCTATTCATAAAAAAATAAAAAAAAACAATTTCAATTTCTTTATTTCTAAGAAGGCCACAACCACCACCTCTTTATTTACAAGTGCTCTTTTGATTTTCCTGTCCTATACCAACACTGAATCCATGGTTGCATGACTCATCCAAAATCCATTCTGACACAAAGCAAAAAGAACAAATCCACCTTTTCTCTATTATTTACGGCTTATTTAATCTTGCTCACCGCAACAGCTAAACAGACATATTTTAGAACCTTGTTTGGTCGGGCATGTAGTCTCTTATATTTAGAGACAAGACTGTAAGTTTAACTCTTTTTAAAGATGTCTATATACTATTTTTATAGCTCTCACTACATCTTCATAAGCTTCATCCCACTGTGGTCCTTGTTGGCTCCCTTTTCTTTTTCCTTTATTTGGAACTGATGTTTCTGCTGCTTTTCTTAATATAGAACAGAAGGAAAATACTTTCAAGGGTATATTTCTAGGTACATTTGACCAAATTATGGCAAATTCCCTGCTAAGCCCTTACCATGGCGAAGAGCCTTTGGTCTGTGGCAGCCATATTTTTGAATTTGAACAATTGTGTGGCACACAAGTCCCACAATATGATGTACCAAAATGTGGTGTCAATACAGTCAAAAGAAAGTGTACCACCCTTTCCTGTTTCTTACATTGTGAAAGTAAGCCACAAATAATTCATATTTGACTTGAATTTCAGAGTTTTTAAAAAAACATTTTGAGCTTGAGATCTTTGTCAAATTTCACGTCGGTGTCGTTGGACAAGAATTTCTCTTGATCACCTCAGTCAGTCTGAATCTCAAAAACAGTTTAGGTTAAAAAAATACTTGTTCAGTATTGTTGTTCAGATGACTGTAGAATCAGGAGACAAAGATGGTGTGACTTTCGTTGTGAAATAGCACTATATAGATCAAACTGAATTAAACTGTCTTTGATTAGAACAGTTAATCATGCATCTAGAAACAGGTACAACAGAATTTAATCAGATTTGGTATACATGATCTTGTGTCAAGTGCTTCCCAAAATAAAAAGTACCATAATGATTGATACATGGCCTATTCCTCATGAACTGCTCACTCAATCATTTTCATTATTTGCTGAACTCTAGAACCACTTAGAGACTTAAGTGGTCTTTAGAGAAAATAGTCTGCATTACTAGTAGTGAATGGTAAATGCTTCAAAATACTGTGATCCAAATTGGCCTAATGATGGCTCTGATTAAGATTCATCAATATCTAATAAACACCTAAAAAGCTACTTTCAACACACCATAGATTTGGTCGGCTTGGAATTTGACAGAACCTTTCAACTGTTCCAGTGTTTTGATTTGAGCTAATTTGCATGAGATGAAAAACAGTAAATGGGACAATATACTTTTTAGACTTAACTCTTTCAACACCAAATTTGGTATGCAGCGTTGGTGGACTGAGCTACACAATTCTACTCTAAATAAAGAAGCACAGTCAAACAACATAGGAGTTGAGATGAAAAATCTTTGTAATGGATAATCATAAAAGAACTTTCCCATGACTTTTCTTGGTTACATATCTTCAGGAGGTGTCTGGAAATAAGTGTAATCAAGAATTCTGAGTGTAGCCCATAAGGGTTACTGCAAAAAGCTCAAAATGTAGCCACCGAAAAACTAAAAGTTTAAATCAAATTTGGTGCCTTTCCACCTATTCACAATTTATATATCACAATTTCAGCTGAATGTGTTCACATGGTCCAGGGTTTAAATATCAAGGACAGTCTTAAATACCATAGGGACTGATGCATGTGGGTGTGGTCTAAATTTAAAAAAAACAAAACATTTTTCTTGTGCATTTACTTAGTGTATTTGGACTTAAACAACAATATCACATGAGACATTTAAAAAGCTTCCACTATAGAACTCTACTATTTAGATTTGAGAGACATTAGAAAGTTAGCTGCACTGAACCAAAATACTCAAAGAACTTTTTCGAATTACTGTGATTCTTTGTTTAACATGTATGTTTCTGCTTCTCTCTCAGATCCTGGTGGCTTTGCGTCACCTTCACTTCAAGAACATTGTCCACTGTGATCTGAAACCTGAAAATGTCCTACTGGCATCTGCAGACTCTTTTCCACAGGTATTATTAGACTAACAATCATGTATACTCACATCTACATGCAGTTTAGATTCACTAATTAACCTAGCATGCATGTTTCGCACTGTGGGAGGAAGCTTGATTACATGGGAAAAATTGGTAGAACATTCAAAATCCATGCAGAAAGGCCAAGATTCAAAAAAAGATTCTTTAAGTTCTGTATAGACGCAGTGAAAACTGCCAGACCACAGTGCTGACCCCTTTTTCAACATATTTTCTGAATCATTGAGAGGAAATTAAATTTTAAAAAGTATGAATGTTAATAAATTATAATATTGCAGTATGTTTTAACTCGGCATGATTGAAAACTGACAATATGTGTGGTTATTGATGCTGGCAGTCATTACCTACTGTATCATTCTGTGTTTCACTCCATTGTTTTTAACACTATTTATATAGGATGGGTTGCATTGTTCTTTATGTTAATCAGCTTTGCACCATCAGATCCAGGGGCTCCAAATTTGTCCCCAGCACAGAGCCAGTCCTCTTTATCAGCTACTGCTGCAATAGATGGCTGCAAAGCAGATTGCACTATGTACCACAGACTTGTAGAAGACATGCAATATCTTGGTGCAGATACGTGAAACAGTTTGTGTGAGAATTAAGGGTATCATATACTCCTAAAACACACATAGATATGTAGGTTGTTGCATATACAAGTCCAAATGGAATTTTGATTAAAACATCATACCTTTATTTTTACAATAAGACCAACAAGATGTTGCAGAGTTGTTAATCAAAGACCATTCAGTGTGAACACAGTGGAAGAAAAGCTACAATTACTTTGTAAAGACATGTTGGGAGGTTATGGAGACAAAAAAGGTTGGGACACACTGCTATGGTCAAAGAAAAGTACACTGTCCCTCAAAATGAGTGTTTTTGATATTTGAAAATATGTACCCTCCCGTGGATCCACCACCAGCAGGAGTCGCTGTAAGGGTCCATTGCATTATACTGAGTGGCAGTTAAGAGGCGAAACCGTGCAGAAAATGGCATGGATATGGACATTTATATTCAATAGAATTATTAATGAAACTCATAAACTACGGAGTGCCACCAACAAAAATTAGAAGCCAATAACTAAACTCCATTATCAGTCTCAAAGTGGTCAATATGATATATTAGCACGTTTTCCAGAATGTGAAAGCAAATGGCAGACGTGCTACAGCATGACAGAGAGACCATACAGACCAGAATGTTTAAATCCTTGTTTGTGTTTACAGTTCTGGTTAGCAAAGACTTCAGATGTGTGATTGTGTGCTACTTATATTTGAGGTGCCAGGTTAAACAAAAGGAGGATTGTTAGTTTGTATGCAGGACCTTAACCAGCATCAACTTGACTCAAATTAACCTCATTAGCTAAATAATAACACAACAAAACCTTTGCCGAGACAAGTCGAAACAATGCACTTTCAGTACAAATGAATGCTGATGCTAGCGCCCAGTTGGTTCTGTTGTTACCACAGTCATTGGAAATGGTTCAGTCATGGAAGAAAGGGGGCTGGAGTTGGTCCTATGTCCATTTAAGGTCCTCTATGTCACGGTTTAGGGGCGGTGGAGGTGAAGGAACAGGACCCAAATGCAGACACGGACAGGAGCCAGAGATAAACACGAAGGGTTTATTGTAGAAAATAAAAATCACAGCAATGCTGGAAAAAACTAGAAACTAAAGCACTAGAAAATGCCCTAGAGAACAACAAAACTTAACTATGCAAAACTCGGAAGAAAAACCATGGGAATGAATACTGCGAGAATGACGGAGGGGGTGACGGCAAGGATGTGACAAAGACTGAGAAGAAAACAGGAGACTAAATACTGTGGAGAGGAGGATTACTGATAAATTACACCTGAGGAGAATTAGCACGGGAGATGGGGTGGAACTGGACACTAATTAGGAACTGAGGGAAACAGGAAATGACAAGTAAAACTCATAGGAAAATAAACAGACTAGAAAACCAGAATACAAAACTAAACCAGAAAAATACAAAAACAACAAGGATGCGGGACACTCTCTTTGTTGCAAATCCTTGCTAGAAGTGTTTGCCAGAAGTAGGATGCTGGTAGCTTCTTCTAGTCTTGGTGGAGTTAGCACTCAACTCTGGGTCATCTCTCGGTGGACTCTAAGCCGTACACTTGCCTTGGCTTTGGCCGCTGCAGAGGGATCAATGCAGGCTTTGTATTGCTGATGCAATAGAAATACAGTGAGGGATTGGGGCCACTGGCAGACTGCGCCGATCCTGAAGACTTTAAGAGCAAAATGAACGGTTAGCTGGCCTTTGTTCTCTCTTCTTGTGGAGAGAAACCTGGAGGAAGGTAAGGGGCTGCAGGAGAAAGAGTGTTATGACCCCTGTCCTCAGAGGTCTGGCTGGAAAGAGGGTGATTACAAGCAGTCCTTGTGGTTTGAAGTGTGAAGTTGGAGCCGTGGACTTTCTGGTTTAATCTACCAATGAATGGTTTTAGGTTGTAAGGTCCCCACCTGACCCAGCCTTCTTGGAGTCTTTGGGCGTGGTGCTGAAAACCGTGCTTCCTTAGGACTTCTTTGTCCGACATGAAATGAAGAGAATAGAATAGAAAAATACTTTATTCATGCCCCAGTGGGGAAAATTCAAATTAGTCAAGTAGCTCAAAATTTTTTCGATATATAATCAATATTTATGATTGTCAATTATGCTCACTGGTCTATATAGGGATTATAGGGATCAGGAGTATTTATTAGGTACTGCACCAGTATTAGAAGATTAATTGTTGAATTTAGGGGCCAGGATGCTGTGGAGAGGATGTTTATTATTCTCCAAAACAAAATAGAATTTCCTCCTCATCCATTGCTCCACCACATCTCCCCATCCTGACATACTGTGGTCTGGCAGTCAGATAGTCTTTCATCCACGATGTCAGGGAGAGAGCTACACCCACACATAGAAGCTCGTCTTTCAGTATGGGAGAACGCATGATGTTGAAGGCACTGGAGAAGTCAAAGAACATGATTCTCACATATGAACCAGACACATCCAGATAAGCATATGCCCGATGCAGCTTGTACAGAATCATGTCTTCCACTCCTATGCGTTTCTGGTAGGCCTACTGGAGGGGGTCAAGATCCTCAGCAACCTGCGATCTCATGCGACAAACAAGGAGTCTCTCCAAGGAGATGTCAAAGCCACTGGTCCGTAGTCATTCAGCTCCACCAGTTCCCCTTATTTGGGCACCGGTATGAGACAAGAAGTTTTCCACAGCACCGTTACTTTCTCTATCTGAAGGCTCATATTGAAGAGCCTCTGAAGAGGGACTTCTAGTTGACCAGCACAGTGGTTGAAGCAGCCACCAATGTGAAGGTGCAGCTGGGCTCAGGAGGCCTGAAAGTGGTAGCTACCAGAGATATAGATATGCAGCTGTGCTCAGGATGCCTGATGGTGGAAGCTGCTGCATAGGTGTAGGTGTGGCTGGGTTCAGGAGGACTAGTGCTGGAAACTGCCGCAGAGGTGGATGTGCAGTTGGGACGGGTAGGCCTGGTGGTGGAAGCTGCCATAGAGGTGGAGGTACAGCTGGACAGAAGAAGCCTGTTGGTGAGAGTTGCTGTCGAGGTAGAGGTGCAGTCAGGCAGAGGAGTAGGCATGGCGATGCGAGTTGCCATTGAGGTGGAAGCACAGCTGGGCAGTAGAAGCAGTATAGAGGAAGCAGCTGTAGCGGTGGGAAAAAGCCACAGTATCAAACTATCAATGAAATGACATCAAATGAAAAATAAAATTTTATCCTAAAAAGAAATCACATGATTTGGAATATGCTCAGTGCATCCTAGCATCGAGTGAATGTGTGCTGGGGAGGTCTGCCAGAGGTCCCAATCCAGGAGATTTGTCATTACTGGCTTTACCCCAGGACTTTGAGTGGGCCAAGGTCCGGGGCTCCATTGTTGAGGCAGCTGTGCAGAGCTACAACCACTAGGTGATTGGTAACTCCCAAACCCAACGATGAACACCTAAAATGAAGGGAGCTGTCAGGCCAAAGAAGGAGTCTTATTGATTAGCTTTTGGGACTCCAGAGGCAGCTAATAGGTACAGACAGGCTATGCAGAATGGAAAAAAATAGGTGTGGTGGGAGTATAGTGAGGCCATGGACATTTACTCTCACTCAGCTTCAAATCGTTTCTGGCAAACCGTCAGACACCTTGGTGGGGGAATCACACTTCTGAACCTCCATGGGAAAGTCTCAACACAGGTGTTGGAGAGAGGAGTTCAGCAGATAGAAAACTTTAGAATCAGAATGAGCGATGCAGTTTTCGTTCCGGACCAGCTCTTTACCCTCATAGCACAACCAGTAATAATGTGTTTTGTGGAATTGACAAAGGCTTGTGACCATGTCCATCATGGGCCTCTTGTTAAGGGCAATTCGGTACATCTATAACTGCAATGAGAGCTTGTTTCGTATTGCCAGTGGTAGGTTAGATGCATTTCCAATGTGCATTGCGCATTCCCACTGTAGGAACCTTTTGCAGTTCTTATAACCTTCTTGGGAATAGGGCCGTTTTTTCGCGCATTCGGACATACAGGAACTGGAGACCACGGCCCTCAGTTTCTATAACAATTTTAGCTCTTTCTCAGAGACAGGCTATTTTCTGGGTTGCATAGGAAGGCAAGGCAAGTTTATGTATAGAGCACAATTCGTACACATACAATTCAAAGTGCACATATGAACACATATGACATAAGTGTTTGGTGGTTGGCAGCTACAAACACCATGAACACGGTGGCCTCCTCAGTCTCCATATCAGCTTCTTGGTGGTGTTGTTTTCTTCTCTGCTTACTTTTTGAGTTTTTTGTTTTGTTGTTGAGTGTGGCGTTCTTAGAACGTCTCTGTCCAAATGCGGCTATTGATTCTAAGAAACTATCATTTCTAGGTGATAGCCAAGAGCCAGAGGGTTTATTATTCAGTCATCTTGGGCCGCTTAGCTTTTGTAAATCACTAAGGGAGTTAAATGTCTCCATGTCTTCTCCACAAAAAAAGGGGTACAAAGAGGTAGAAGGTGTTTTTGGGCCGCATCGGCAGATGCAGATTTTGTTCTAATTTGTCATGGGGAGGAATGCTGCGAAAGAAGATGAAGCTGTTGATTTACCAGTTAATCTAATTTCCAACCCTCACCTATTCTCATAACCTGTGGGTACTGACTAAAAGAATGAGGTGGTGAATACAAAAAAAATATTGCAGGGTCTTCCCCTGAAGGGTGGCTAGGCTCATCCTTAGAGATAGAGAGAGGAGTTTGGTCATTTGGGATTGGCTCAGAGTAGAATCGCTGCTCCTCTGCATGAAAATAAGCCAGAAAAGGTGGTTGGGGTATTGCGTCAGTGCCAGACAAAAGTATTGGCAATGTAACATTAGCTATGGTCTTTCTCATATGAAATATAGAATTGCAGAGAATTTTCTGTTCATGGTAACGCAAAAAGCTCAATTTTAACTTTCCTCTTCCAAGGTACTGCAACGGTAAGATGGCTTGATCTTGGAGATGCAGTATTTTCTCATAAACAGCACTGTTGTGTGTTTTTTTTTAAAATGAGATTTGACACAACAAAAATATGCTCTCAAGCACAGAAAAAGAGATTTATTTTTCATAATATGTCCCTTTGACATGAATCAGTCAGCAGTGTTTCACAAAGAAATTAAATATCAGCAAATTATGCATATTTTTTCATCCATCTGTGTCATAAGGGGGCTGGAGCCATTCCAGCTGCCATCAGGTAAGAGACCTGGAGACCTGTACACCCTGGACAGGTCAACAATCCATCGGAAGGCAAACACAAAGACAAATGAGACAAAACAAACATACTCACTCCCACTCACTTGTCTAATTCTCGAATCACCAATTAAGCTTTTAGAGCTAAGGATATGCAAAGTTATGTTTTATTTTATTTGTGTTCATGGGTTTATTCATTTTACTAATGTGTCTACTCTTGTGGACATTGCACAACCCTTTCAGAAATAAATTACGACAAACTTGAGTGTATTTGTAGGCTTCACTGTGAAACAAAACGTTTTAACATTTTCTCAGCATTTATTCAAAACATACTTTTTGTTATTGAATGCTTGAATTGAAAGCTGGCCAATGATACCAACAGAAAAGCTAATATGCAGTTATACCGACCTCACTCATGTTTATACCAAATAACTGCTTTTGTCCATTGTAGTAACTACTATGCTTGAAAGGGTCAAGTAATATTTATTGAAATCTTCTGAGATCTGTTTTCCCTGGAGTCCACTTTACATGGGTGTGAACAATGCCACATATGATCAATAGTGTTTCTCAAACATACAATTTCACCTCGGTGACACTGAATTTCAAATTTTAAAACGGTGATTCCACCACAGTATTTTATTTTGAAAGTTCCCTCTCTGCAAAGTTCATAAACAACAAACCCCAGCCACCCACATGATTTTCCAATCAAACTGAAAAGTAGCCAATTCACTGCAGTTTCAGTTCTTTGTGCCAGTGTCAGTCCAATGTCCTGAGCATACACAAGGCGATAGTTGAGAGGAAAACTCCCATTTAACAGGAAGAAAGCTCCAGCAGAAAAGGTGGTCGCCTGCCTCGGTTGGTTGAAGGGTGAGAAGAGAGAAAAGACGAGTTCAAAACACCCTAACACCTACTTAGATAAACCTGATGTGAAAGTGAAAAATAAGTTAACAACAAAAATAATGTCATAAGTACACTAAGCAAAGAGAGTAGAGTGTGTGAAGTCGTTTCATGTTTTCCCCGTGTATACGTGGGTTCTCTCCAGGTACTCCGGCTTCCTCCCACCGTCCAAAAACATGCATGTTAGGTTAATTAGTGTCTCTAAAATTGTCCTTAGGAGTGAGTGTGGCCATGTGTGTGGTTGCTTGTCTTGTTTGTCTCTGTGTGGCCCTGTGATGGACTGGCGACCTGTTCAGGGTGAACCCCGCCTCTCACCCGATGACAGCTGGGATAGGCTCCACCCCCCCCACGACTGGACCGATGGATTAAGCGGGTATAGAAAAGGGATGGATGGATAAACACATACAGTAACAGCCAGAAAATATTTCATATTCAAACATAACATGTATCCTTAGCATGTAAATTCTACTTCTATAATAAACACATTTCCCCTGAAAACATTTCCCCTGTAGGCTATTTTAGGTAATCCACACAAGATGCCATAAATTGTAATAATAATATTAGACTCTATAAATTATATTTACTTAACTCAATCTTATATTATCAAATCAAACATTATGACATTAAACTTAACCAAGGCACTTTCACAGTCACACAATGATTTCCAGTTAACATACATATTTAATTCTTTCTTTCTCTCTCTCATTTTTTTATTTTATATTTTAAAAAAAAAAAAAAAGAAAAAAAAGAAAGTCCTTCAGTTTTCCTAATCCCGCCAGAGGCCATATGATTGACACCTCAGTGTCTGTGTACAGGACTAGCCTGTTGACTGGTCTGCACAGTCCTCCAGCTCTGGTTCGATACTGTCCTGGTGTCAGTGCATGTGTGTGTGTGTGAGACAGCAGTGGTTCTGCTGCAACGCTTGGAGTCACACACTCCTTTGAAACAACTGCTGGTGTTACCCAGGCCTTTTCCTGATCCAGCTTGGTGAGGACTGTGTCTCCCGGTCGTATTGGTGAAAAAGGTCTGGCTCTACATCGACGATTATAATAGAAAGCTTGTATAGCATTCTCACCAGCATCCTTCTGTTCAACAGTCTTTTTGTTTTGCCATTTAGGTCGAAAATTCTTCTCTAATGTGGGGAATGTTGCTCTGATCTTTCTCCCCCTTAACAGTTCTTCTGGACTGACTTCCATAGTGGGATAGGAAGTTGATCTGTAGCACTATTACAGGGTCTTCTTGTCAGAGGATTTTCTTTGCAGTCTGTACTGCTCTCTCCGCTTTACCGTTTCCCTGACGACGGTGAGGACTAGACATGATGTGCTTGAAGTCTCGCTGTCTTGCCAGCTCCTGAAATTCTGCACTGGAGAATTGAGGACCATTGTCACCCATTTCATCATCCGGGATCCCAAACCTTGCAAAGGTTGCTTTAAGTATTTGAATGACTTGAGTCCTTGTTGTGGATGATAGGTGCAGCACCTCGAAGGAACCATGAGTATTACGCTCCAAACTGGTGGATTCAAATGCACAATTCAAACAGATGGTATTCCAAAATCAGTGTCGGTTTAGTAATTCCAACGTCTGATACATAGGCAGGCAAGAGAAGATAGGCAGAAGTAAAAAATCGGCTGGCAAAATCCTTGGTCAAAAAACATGCAAAGGGGTCAAATAACGTGAGATCTAGACTTGAAATAAATGCTTTGAACGAATGACTAAATGACAAGATGAACACGCAACGAACAAAGGCTGGGGTATAAATACACTAACAGAGGGGAAGCCAATGATGCACAGGTGAAAAGAATTAGGATGATGACAATAAGACATGGAAGTGACAACCAAAATAAAGCAGGAACAAAGAACACACACACACACACACACACAGACCTGGCATGACAGTGAGTAGTAATCTGATATTACTAGGTAGTTGTTTCTGTTGTGTACACAGAGGTGAAGAGCTATTCTTTTCCATGGACGGTCAGGCAAAGGTGTAGAGATGAGTGGCTCTTTTTGTTGGGCCTGCTTTTGTTCATGGCATGACATCACCACCAAACCAATGATTTTGCTTGTTAGCCCCTGATGTCGATCATGTATTTTCTGTAGGATGTTGACTCTCAGTGACACTGGATATACTGGACTTCATATATGCTCTGACATTCGGTGCTGCATTTCCACTGTATTCAGACCATCCGCTTCTTATAAATTTGAACCTGATCAGCTGCTCCAAGAGGTACAGAGAGTTAAACAGAAGCTCAGAGGAGATAGAGCCTTTTCTGCTGCCAGTCCAAAACTATAGAACAACTTCCCATTGCACATTAGATAAGCCCCTTCACTGTGCATTTTTAAAACTTGTCTTAAAACTCATTTTTATTCTCTGGCTTTTAACCCAGCATGAGACTCTGTTTCTGCTTTATTATTTTTATTGTTCTGATATTATAGTTTATTATTGTTTTATATCGTTCTTATGTTTTATGTCTTGTACTTCGTGTTGTTATTCATGTACAGCACTTTCTTTCAGCCACGGCTGTTTTTAAAGGGCTTTATAAAAAAAAGTTGAGTTGAGTTTCCATTCTGCTTGGAGATGCTGAGATGCCTTGTACCACTGAAGCTACACTTCACCTCGCCATATGTGTCAGTCTCTTCTCTTGTGTAAGTTTGTGGGCTTCGGGGCAAGGTATCAGCAATGAGGAGGATTTTTCCTGGCACATATACAGCCACCTCATAAGTGGTACTATATAGCTAGTGCCTTCACCTCCTCTCTGGACAGTATCTCGTTGTTGTCTGTGATAAAGCCCACAGTGGTTGTGTCATCCGTAAACTTAATAATGGTGTTGGAGCTTTGCAGGAGGGGACTAAGCAAACAGTCCTACAGCGTTCCTGTCTTCAGGGTCAGCAAAGAGGAAGTGAGGTCACTGACTCTCACTACCTTGGGCCTGACTGTGAGAAAGCTGAAAATTAATTTGCAGATGGATATCTCCAGCCCAAGGTCATAAAGCTTGGACACAAGCTTTTGAAGAATGACCATACTAAATATGAAGAATATGTAATCCAGACTGGACCTTTCGGATTGACTTCTTGAAGTAATATCTGGCTGCTTTGTAGACATTAGACTCACCTGAGTTAAAGGTGGAGGTCCGTGACTTGACCTTAACACACCTTTTAGTGTGGTAGTGGGAACAGCATTGTCAATACAATTACTGATACAACCCATTACAGAGTCTTTTGTCTCAAAGCAGTCCTGTAAGACACCCTTGGCCTCACTGTCCCATTTGTAAATGTCTCTGGAAACCGTTTTTTCATGTTTGAGTCTTTTTCTGTATGCAGGAAGCAGCAATATAGAACAATGGCCTTTTCAAAAGCGGGGCGGGGAGGGGTTTGCAGTAGTACTTGAAGGGGGTGTAACAATGATCCAGAGTCTGATCACAGCTGGTAGGAAAAGTGATATGCTGAAAGTATTTTGGGAGAACTTTCTTCATATAGACTCTGTTAAAATCTCCTAAGACAATGAATACTGTCTCTGGGTTTATGTTCTCTAAGCCACTTATGACGTCATTTAACAGCTTGTGGATGGATGTAAACAGCTGAATGGACAACTGCACTAAACTCCCTCAGGAGGTAAAAGGTTCTGATTTTGACATCTTGAGAATCGGAGAGTAGTGCATTACTAATACACAGACTTTCATGGTTCTCAAAGAGTTAACCATAAAGCATACGCCCCCTCACCTCAACTTGTCTTGGTCCTTCGTTCTGTCCAATAAACAGTGAACCCATCCGACGTGATTGTGCAGTCGGGCACGCTGGGCTCCAGCCACTTCTCTGTGAATACAAAGCAGTTCCTGATGTCTTTTTGGTGTTTAATCTGTGCTGCCGCTTGTCCGGTTTGTTGTCCAGAGATTGAACATTAGAGAGCAGAATGTTGGGCAGAGGAGGTTTATCACGAGAAAGCAGAGGAAGTGGACCCATATGCAGACTGAAAGAAAGATGAACGCAGCTGGCAAATTTTTATTTTTATTTTTATTTTACCAAAACAGAGATCATGGAGATAAACTACAAGCTAATGACAACGAGAGTGAAACTATGATCTGACAAAGAATAACTGAAACCAAGGGGTAAATAAAAAGAGGGAGTGACAAGGAAATCTAATACAGGTGAGTGCTAATCAGAGATGAAAACCAGATGTAACACAGGAAAGGAAGTAAAACTCAACATAAGAAAGGTGGGGGAAACTGCGAAAAAACAAACAAAACAGGAAGTTAAGTAGCTGGAGGGCAACTGAAGACCAACGGAAAGCTAGAACCTAGAAAACCCCAAAACACAGGAAAAGACCAAACCTAAAACACAAGAAACATGACAAGGCTTGTTGTTTTTTTCAGTTGGATTGTGCACAGAATTCTGGCCCATGTCTCTCTTTGTTTACATTCTGTGTCACACATGTAAACAAAAGACCCAGGGCAATGTGGTATCCGCAATATCAAGAGCAGTTATAAAGTCCAAACTGGCTGACGATTGTAGCCAGTGTATGAACACAACTTCATTTTAAGTGATCAGAAAGCTTTTGAGAGTTACAGATATAAACCATAGTTAGATTCAATAACTGGTGAGGGAAATTTGATGCAGAGCATTTGGAATTTTTCTAACACCCCTCCATTGTCCTGTTGCAGGTGAAGCTTTGTGACTTTGGATTTGCTCGAATCATTGGTGAAAAGTCATTCAGGCGCTCAGTAGTTGGCACGCCAGCATATCTTGCTCCAGAGGTCCTAAGAAACAAAGGTTACAACCGTTCTCTCGACATGTGGTCTGTCGGAGTCATCATTTACGTCAGGTAGGGCTTTATGTAATGAAATTTGCTTTTTAGGTACATTAGTGTTAGTTCCTTTCTCTGATTCCTGCTTTCACCTTCTTTATCTTTTTAAGTTTAATTGATTAAAAAAAAAAAACTCAGCTAGTAAATCTATAGTAATCTATATCTATATCTATATATATATTTTTTCTTTTTTCCACAAAAAATGAATAATCATCATAATAGTAATCAGTCATTATAGTAATTAAGTTATATTCTAGTTTGTTAAAGTTACAAAAACACTTCAACATGTCATATAATTCTGTATTTGTAGTCTCAGTGGGACATTCCCGTTCAATGAAGATGAAGATATCAATGATCAGATCCAGAACGCAGCCTTCATGTACCCTGCTCACCCCTGGAAAAAAATCTCAAAGGAAGGTATGAAAGACTGCTTAACCTCTTTGTGGTAGTCAAGACCCAAATACAAACCTATTATACAATCTACCTGAACCTAGCACACAATTTTATATACTGCCTAAAGTGGAACCAAAGTCGACCTGAACCACAAAATTAATATCAGTAGCTGAATATGTCAGCAGGATGTAAATGTCCATTACATATTAGTAAATGCTGGTTTCTCATTAGATCTTTTAGATAATGTTGAAGAGAAAATCCAGGTAGATTTGAGGATTGTAAACTATCCATTGCCATGCTCCACTTGAAGTGATCAATTAATTTTGTTGGTTAAAGTTTGGTTGCAAACATATCCACCATCACAGTAATCTATGGCCAATAACTGAGGAGAAGGATATTTTCATGCATTTAATGCAAGCCACAATGTTTTTTCAAATTTTTTCTTACATGTAACCTTAACCATGAAGTTCTAAGACCAAACATTAACTATCTCACTTCAAATACCTTTCCTGGACTACCTGGGTTTAAATTTCAACCCTAATCAAGTAGCTGGAATTGTGTAAGACAGAAACAATAAAACCCAGACTGAATGTAAAAACACCACTTCAAAGTAAAGTTTCTTGAAGGCACCAGTGGTGTGGGTGGGACTCTATCTTGACTCTCTCACATGGCAGTCAGACCTCAAAATGTGGACTATGCCTATCAAATGTGATGCAACAGTCAATATGTGACTTTCTTTAGAAATGCAGTGATATTGTGTTACTGTTTCTGTTTGCCGTTGCAAAAAAAGACAACAAAAATTGGTCTGGGGGGAAACAAATCAAGAGCTTAGATTTATGTCTATTGTCCAGACTGCATTTTTCTGACACAGCAGCAAACAGCAAGAAGGATGACACACTACTCTCTTTCCCTCTCTCTGCCCTGTAAGTGTATTATGTCTGTAGGCTACTGCCAACTTTTTTTTCTCAGAGAGAGGCAAAAGAGAAACACAAGTTAACAAGAACAATGTTACATATGTGGGGAGTACAGAGTACTTCAGAGTAAGAAGTGCTCAGTGCAACACTGGAGGTTTAAGGATGGTTTAGGGTCACCCAGTTAAGCATTCCTATTCATTCTCATTTTAATCCAATTTTAATTAATTTTTTTTTAATCCAAATCTATTTTTTATTATCCACTTTAATCCAAATCAGTTAAATTCAGTACGGTCCAATTCAGTAAAATAGTGTAGGAGGTCGCTCAACAATGTAGGCATATTGAAGGATGACTAAAGGGATGGCTTGGTGAGGCAGCCCTGCCCATAAATTTGATCAAAAAGGAAAGTTTTAATCCCAGTCCTAAAGATGAGCATTTTGTTTCCCGAACTCAAACTCAGAAAAGGTTAAACAGAAGACCCTGATATGGAACAATGTATTTTAAGATACAACGGAGTGGAACCTTTCCTATTGCAGGACAAATTTTTTATTTTTTTTTGCTGAATTTTATGGGAAATTAAAGTTGGATAAATCTCTCCACCTTATTATTAACAAAACTCTTATAGTAGATTACAGTATACTAAACATAATTTGGCATTTATTTAAACTCATTGTTCTACCAGTTGATATGGTGGTGTCATCAATGCAAGACACCACACACAAAAAAACAAGATTTATTGTGGTCAAGGTGATGGACACATAGTATGATTTTCTTTTTTTCTTGTGACACCAATCACAAATTTTAAAGTAAGGCAATACTGTAGGTTTCTGTCATGTCTCCACAATATTTTGTTTTTTTTGTAGGGAAGTGAAACACATCGGTAAGACAGGAAAGTATTTGTACATAGTTGGTGTAATGACAGGTTCTGTTTTAAAGCAAACATATTTTCCACACCAAAACCTAGTAGATTTTAAAGCCTACTCGTAGCAGAGTTTAAAGCTATTGTGGAAGTAAACAAAAATAAAACATTTCAAAGTCTTTCAGAATACATTGTGTCTGAAGGAAGTGAAAAATGAAGGTTGACTCTCCACCAACAAAACCCCTCTAGCTTTCAAACATTACTTGTCCACCTATTATAGCTAATAATCATTGCTTTTGTGATTTTTTTTTTTCCCAAAATGCCACTTTTGAGTTCATGCTCATGGAAGAAAGAAAAAGTCTCAGACACAAATCAGTAGGTTTAAAAATCAACAGATTTTATCATGAGTTTAGTTCATGTGTTTATATTCTTCAATATGTTATTCTATATATGGTAACTGAGGTGACTCAGTTACAGAAACAATTAGGTTAGATAGTAGGCTTACCTTTTTATTAAAATAATTTTTACACAATGGGAGAGTTTGTTGTGGCAGAAGTAGCAGAAGGTAAAACAATTAGTTTGATTAATTAATTAATTAAAGAGTATCATTTTATTTATTTACCAAATGAGTCATAGGGAATTCGAATGACTACAATGAGAAAACATCCACCAAGACAAAGTCATCTAAATGCATTTTTATTTACTAGCTACTACAGACACAACATAAAACAGACGAAACATGTGTATTACCTTTTTATTCAGGCACGGCCCTCCGCAGAGAGTCTCAGCTTACAGAACGAGTGATAAAGAGTCGATTTTGGGCTGTGTGGTTTGCTTGGCTGTTACTGATAGATCAAGCAGGATGAACACAGAGGATTAACCTGCAGCATAAAGGATTGACCTGTACATACAGGTTGCAAGGAACTCGAGTGTCACCATTGATGACCAACTGACCTCTGTTGTCCGGTCGTGCCGCTATGCACTATTCAGCATAAGAAAGATCAGGCCTGTCTGAAATGAAAAGGCAGCTTGATAAACTTACCTGGAACACGATGTTCTCACCCCAAAGCCCTGCAGCCCTGCATGGCACAGCCATGTGAGTTTGTACTGCATCTCTTTAATCTTAGCTTGACTTAAGAGAAAGTCCCAATGTTGTGGAGGACACTTTTAAGGACCCAAAACAGTTTGCTTATCATCCAGTAAGTGGTGTAAAAGATGCCATTATCGACCTGCTTCAACAAGTCCAACATTTGACTGGAGGAAGAGCTTCATTACATTTGCGTTTACCACATTGAATTACACAAGTGCTACCCAGGTTATGATGTTGGGTACCGCATGTAAACACACCAACAGCCAACCCTTTACTGACGTCTTGTTGCAGCCTTGGTTAAACTTGTCCTCCAGTGCTTTTCAGCCTTCACTGGTGTGTGAGAAACTTCAGGAAATTCAAGTGAATCCCTCCTCAACCGCCTGGTTTATTAACTGCCTCACAGTTTGTGAGACTGAAGGGTTGAGTCTGAGAAGGTTGTCAGACGTTCCAAAACTTCTACACACATTTGGTGGAAAGTGCTATTTGCTCTGCAGCCGTCTTTTTTCAGCATCAGCAGTGGAGTTCGTGACTCAATGAAATTGAACAAAGTGATGACCAGGAGGTGCTTGGGACAGCTGTACATAATACAGCGATTAAACAACCAAACAATGAGTTTGTTCAGTTTAACAACATGTTTTTTCAGCTTCGTTGCAACATAGAGTGGTGCAGGAAGTTATTGCAGCCCACACCAATTGCCTTACACAATGACTAGTTATGACTAATGATATATCATAATAATTTAATTTGTACGGCTACATTAAACAATCATTTTACAGGTTAATAACATATCTTTCAAATTAATCTGATGTATAAATTGTGTGACCATGATTAATTCCTCTGATTGGGTGTTTTTTTCATCTACAAATATCAGCAAATTACAGTTATCAAATAAGTGTTGCATATCGAAATCAGTTTAAGCTTGTTACGACTTGATAAGTCTTGATAAGCTTGATAAGTTGCCAACCATATAATACTAATAACAATATGTTTTAAGCATAGAAAGTTCAGCAAGTTCCGAGCCAAGGACAAGCTTTTCGCAAAAGCCACCGATGGCACCAAAAAGTTTCCAGGAGCGTTTTAAACCAGAGGCACTGGTCAGAGGCTTTGGCAGTTGGTGCTGAAAGCTGGAACACCATCCAATCGGCTATTGCAGGAGGTAGATGTAACAGTAGCAGGAGCCAGTTCTTAACAGGCACCAAAGCACCAACTTTGCATAAAAGGTGGGTGAAACAGTGGAGAGACCCAATCCTCATCAAGCATAAGAGAGCGCCATAACATAAAAGCTATTCTGGACTGATGAGTGACTCATGTTGATGTCTCTAAATGCGTCTGCACTTAATGTTGACTTGAAATGTTCCGTGCACTATCAAACAGATTTTTCAGCCTGACTCACTCAAGCCTCAGCTATATTCACAAAGCACTTCCCCAGCCACCACCTCATCCAGCCAAAGGAAATGAAATATCAGAGAATAAACTCTTAACGCGTAAAGATATCTGTATTTAGAACTATCAGCTAAAATAGGACTCACCTACCCACAAGCAAACCAGAATACAGTTTAAAAATCAAGACCAAAAAAGCTGAAAGTTTTAAAAGACCAATGATCACATGTACTTATTCTCAAGCTAAATCACAGCTGTTTAGGCTGAATAAATATAGTTAGCTTTTAACACACATCAGTGTTTATGTATTTGGCAGACACTTTTATCCAAAGTGACTTACAGGTAAGCAGATAAGGTAAGGGGGTCTAGCCTAAGGACCCCTACTAGAGGTAGTACCTTTCATGCAGGGGATTTGAACCCAGGTCTCCCACATGGAAGGTGGAAATAATAACAATACAATATCCAGTCCCAGTCCAGTTTACTCCCTGTTGAATAACATACTGGTGTTGTTTAAGTTTCTGCATATGCACAAACAATAGGATAAGGTGTTTACCAGTTTCTTAAACTAAATGTCCCAACAGAAAGTAGCACCTCAGTACCTCATTGTAACCATGACACTCCAGGTCCAGGTCAAACCACTCATTGAGGTTTAAACCAGTAAGTGGCCATGAGGCCTATAAGGAATTGACTGACTTTCAAACTGAAAAAGTAGTCATAGAATCTGTGACAAATGCTTAGAAATATCTACATGTATGAAAACTATCACGTATCAATCTGTGCACTTTTCCTTTATAAATCCCTATGGACATGCACAGAAATTTAGTCAGTAGATATAATTCACTGTAAGAGTTAACTTTATATCGGTTTCAAGGTTTATTTAGGTAAATATTTTCACTGTTAAAATCAGCAGTGAACACAGAAGTTAAATCAGAAACACCCTAATAGTGTATAATCCCTAACTCTGCGAGTATAAATTTTTTGCAGATATTATTTCACAAACGTAACAAACAAACATTCAAAATGAATCTTTTATATAGTGTCTTTTTGGTACACTATGGAGTCTATTGTACCAGAGCAAAGGTATGATTTATCACAATAATTGAGTGAAATAGGCGGCTGTAGCTCAGGAGTAAGAGCAGTCGCCCACCAATCGGAAGGTCGGTGGTTCGACTCTGGCTTCCCTGGGCTACGAAGCGTCCTTGGGCAAGACACTGAACTCCACGTTGTCTCCCAGTGTATCACTGGGGTATGAATGTGTGTATGAATGATTAGAAAAAAAAAAAAAAAAGCACATAGTTAAGAATCTTAAGACGTGCTGTATGAATGTGTGTGAGTGGGGTGAATGCAGCATGTAGTGAAGCGCTTTGAGTGGTCAGTTAGACTAGAAAAGCGCTATACAAGTACAAGTCCATTTACCAAATGCAGAAGAAGTTAAGAGTTGAATATTGACACTTGTGTCATGCAATAAACTTACTTAAAAATCATGCAACTTTAAATTTAATTTTTTTTTGCATTCAAACTAAGAAACCATTTAACACCATTAACGTTCAAACACATTTGAAAAACTGCCTAGCGTACAGTGTTGAAACTATATTACAATGCATGGACAAAGAGTTTCAAGTACCTAGTACAGTGCAAAGCCCGTTGTACATTTTTTATAATGAGGAAAGTCCATTGTATGAATAAACAAATGTTAACAAAATAGCAAGAAGTATGTTTCAACTTTCAGTGTAGGGTTGCCTATCATATTATGTAATTATGTATATTGGAAAATGAGCAGTAAAAAAGGGAGAAAGACACTGAAAAGGAAGCTATGCTATTAAAGGAAAGTGGAATATCAGTTTGTATGGAAATATTTTGTCTGAAGAAGAGGTGATATTGACGAAAAACAAGTTCCCTGTTGGTAGTGTAGAGGAATTGTCCTCCCAAACCATAAAGAACCTTGGCCTGAAGAGTATATGAATACAGGGGTATGAGGTAAACTAGAACATTTCTGAAAAACTTTGATGGGTGCCAAGCTACTGCCCGCTGAGAGACGGAGGCTGTCATGTTATATTGTTTTAGGAGCACACATGACACAGGCTGGCATAAAGCTGTTATAGTAGGGCAGCCATCTTGGCTCTAAGCAGTCTCAGCTGTGTGAGCAGTTGCCATGGGAGACAGTGTAAGAAAGACAGGAGCTGACAAAAGTGCCATCACTTTGTATCCTTTCCTGTCACGTTTAAACTTTGAATGATGTCTCTGTGATGCTGTATGGCTGAGTTATGAGGCCTCCAAAATAGGGCTCGTTGAGCCCCAAAAAGCCTTCATTTATTGCTTTTCAGTGCATTTCTCCATATATCTCCATATATCCATTTTTCCGGAATTCCTTTCGAGTAATGAGAGAGAAAAGTCACAGCACAGTATTCCTGATTGTTGCACATGCAGCGATGTGCTTTTTATGCCGGTCGGACCACTGGTGCGGGACTAGTAGCACGCGGAAATTCGTGACGGAAACGGGAAAATAATAAGTATTCTCAATAGTAATATGTGTGCCCTGCCTTTGGCATTGGCATCCATAATTATTTACACTGCTCTGATTTAACGAAGTAGATCCTGCAATGCAAAATATTTCTAATATCATGCAACGCTAATTTAGCATGTATACTTTGTTACTGTTCACAATGAATGTACATGTACATCTATCTGTGCATTTAAGAAACAGAAACAACTGAACTTTCAATATTCGTAAGGTAGACTGCAAAAACTGTTTAACAAGAACTTTAAAGGACAGAAATTTTCCCAAATTTCAGTTTCCTTTACAGGAAAACAAGAGCGCAAAACAGATAAAGGTCATTACCATCAAAAACAAAAGTTGTCTCAAGATCAAACAGTTTGCAGAAAAATGTGCAACTAATCAATCCTCATTTCCAGTCTTCTTCTTAATCTTGTATATGTCTAGTTTAGCTTTGCACATTTTATTACATATTTCAATAGTAATTTAGTAGTTGAGAAAGAAGGTGATCTTTCTCTTGGACGATGCCTCCTCTGGAGAATGAGAGGACCTAGCTAAAGGTGTTGTCTGAGCCAGAATCAGATCCTGAACATCAAAGTCAGGAGCGTGACAAACTGCTACCGTGCAGAATGTCTCTGTTTGGTAAATATACCCTGCTTGTCACTGCTTATGTGAGTAACTCTGTTTTTTAGTGGTTGTAGAAGCAACAAACGTTCAGTTTTCTTGTGTTTAAATTTATCAACACAAAGTACCGCCCGCATAGCTGCCTCTTACTCAGTATAATTGTGATGTTTGCTCTAAACCCGTTTGTACGTCTAATGCCAATATAACACAGACATTTGAAATATTTCCACTCACTGTTTGCGGTTTTGTTTGTGCCCTTTTGGTGATGGAGCAGCTCAACTTTTAGCTTCAGTCTCCCCACAAAGCCAACCCCATATTATATGTAGGTACAAGTTGTAAGTACCTCCAAGCTTTTCGTAACTGTGTTGCTGGCCAGGAAAAATAACACACATCCACTAATCCAAGGCTGCTGGGTCAACTTGCAGGTTAGGTTCACTCAAGTCACCTGTTTTTGTTCACAGCTACACTCCATCACCAATCACCTCCTTAGTATTTAGTTTCCAGGTTTCCCCAGTCTCATTGCAGAGTCTTTACCTCACCTTTCCCCATGTTTCACGGTCACAGTTTGTCAGATCAGGTTTTGCCTCTTTGATTCCAAGTCATAGTCTCGTCTTGTTTTCATTGTCCATAGTCAGTCTTGTTTTGTGTCACAGTTTAAGATTTTTGACATCCGGCTCAGCTGTGCCTTTTGTTCTATGTTTTTGTAAATTAATCTAGTTTTGCTTAAGTTCTGTATCTGGGTCCTCCCTTCCACACCACGCTCCCTGACACTATGTTGGCAAAGATTTATCCAAACATGAAACCATCGTCCCTTCAGCCATCATCAAAATCAAAACATGTGTTTTGTCCAGATGTTTTAGGTCAACATATGTTTTGGGCTTGCCCAAATCCCTCCCTCTTTTTTTCCGAGATATTAATCAAAAAGCTTTTAGTGAGATGTTTGGAATACAACTTGACCCTGACCCCGTTTGTGCCCTTTTTGGTTTAATACCAGTTGAGTCCCATGATCTTTTACCAAATAAGGCTCACATGGTCATAGATTTCACAACACTATTTTTTTAGCTGAAAGAAAACGTTAATAACAACAATGTCATGTACACACGTGGACAAAATTGTTGGTACCCCTCAGTTAAAGGAAAAACCCACAATTCTCACTGAAAGCACGTGAAACCTACAAAAGTAACAATAAATAAAAATTCATTGAAAATTAAATAAGCAAAATCAGCCATTACTTTTGAAATGTTGATTAACATAATTATTTAAAAAAAAAAAACTAATGAAATAGGGCTGGACAAAAATGATGGTACCCATAACTTAATATTTTGTTTCACAACCTTTTGAGGCAATCACTGCAATTAAACTAGATTTCTGTATTTGTCAATGAGCGTTCTGCAGCTGTCAGCAGGTATTTTGGCCCACTCCTCATGAGCAAACTGCTCCAGTTGTCTCAGGTTTGATGGGTGTCTTCTCCAAATGGCACGTTTCAGCTCCTTCCACAGATGTTCAATGGGATTCAGATCTGGGCTCATGGAAGGCCACTTTAGAATAGTCCAACGCTTTTCTCTCAGCCATTCTTGGGTGTTTTTGTCTGTGTGTTTTGGATCGTTGTCCTGTTGGAAGACCCATGACCTGCGACTGAGACCAAGCTTTCTGACACTAGGCAGCACATTTCTCTCCAGAATGGCTTGATAGTCGTCAGATTTCATTTGACCTTGCACACATTCAAGACACCCTGTGCCAGATGCAGCAAAGCAGCCCCAAAACATTGCTGAGCCTCCTCCATGTTTCACCGTACGGACAGTGTTCTTTCCTTCATATGCTTGGTTTTTGAGTCTATGAACATAGAGTTGATATGCCTTACCAAAAAGCTCCAGTTTGGTCTCATCTGTCCAAAGGACATTCTCCCAGAAGCTTTGTGGCTTGTCAACATGCATTTTTGCAAATTCCAGTCTCGCTTTTTTATGATTTTTTTTCAGCAGTGGTGTCCTCCTTGGTCGTCTCCCATGAAGTCCACTTTGGCTCAAACAACGACAAATGGTGCGATCTGACACTGATGTACCTTGGCCTTGGAGTTCACCTTTAATTTCTTTGGAGGTTGTCCTGGGATCCGTCTCTTCAATCTGTCAATTATGAGTTTGGAAACACCTGTGATGTCAATTAAAGGACACATCTGAGTTAATCATGTCACTCTGGTCAAATAGTTTTCAATCTTTTATAGAGGTACCATCATTTTTGTCCAGCCCTATTTCATTAGTTTTTTTAAAAATAATTATGTTTAAGTATGTTTCAAAAGTAATGGCTGATTTTGATTATTTAATTTTCAATGAATTTTTATTTACTGTTACTTTTGTAGGTTTCAAGTGCTTTCAGTGAGAATTTTTCCTTCTTTAACTGAGGGGTACCAACAATTTTGTCCACGTGTGTATGTGTGTGGAGAGTAAACCTGAGCCATCCCATGGTGAGCCAAGTATAAGCTTTATCAAAATGAAAAGTTGTACGCATAATCTTGAAGATAGTGAGGGTGTCTACGTCCCAAACACATACTGGCTGCTGGTGCCACAAGAATGCGGCCTGATAACTGAAGGCTCTGCCATACTACTTTAGAAACTCTAGTAACCATTAAACCTGCAGTCTGAGTGTGAAGTTTTGAAAATATCAAATTATGAGATTTTTAAGATATGATGGAGCTTGGTCATTAAGAGCGTGTGAGGAGAAGAATTTTTAATTATATTTTGAATTTAACAGGTAGCCAAAGAATAGAAACTCAGACTGGTTTGGGCGGCCACCAATCGGAAGGTCGGTGGTTCGACTCCGGCTTCCCCGGGCTACATGTCGAAGCGTCCTTGGGCAACACACTGAACCCCACATTGCCTCCCAGTGTATCACTGGGGTATGAATGTGTGTATGAATGATTAGGGAAAAAAAAGCACGTAGTTAAGAATCTTAAGACGTGCTGTATGAGTGTGTGTGAGTGGGGTGAATGCGGCATGTAGTGAAGCGCTTTGAGTGGTCAGCTAGACTAGAAAAGCGCTATACAAGTACAAGTCCATTTACCATTTACCATCTTAAGATTGTCACAGCTGGATAACCAGTCGTCTGGAATTATGAACTCAAGAGCAGATAGGGAGTCAAGGTAAAATAATTCATTTAGGACACAAAATGAGGGGAGAGTCGAAGGCTGAATCCAGTTTTGGCAGGAACTCTGCAGGTGGGGGGAGAAGAATAGGAGATATTTCCAGGACAGGGGAAAGATCAAAATTATTTGGTTTGTCCTTACTTGTAGTCCAGAGGGAATCCAAGCTGAAGGGGAGGGTGCAGACTGTATTGCTTGGTTCCGAGTCGGCGTGGCGAGCATGCAGGTAGGTGACAAAAGGTGGAAGAGGGAGTCCAACCATGAATGTCGAAATGGGCATGGGGAAACCAGAACACAGAGTGGACGAAGGAGACGAGCACAAGGAGAGACAGGTAAATGTAAAACTGTAGCATGAAATAACTCTCAATGGAACCGCTCGAGTTGGCCTAATAACCACAATGAATGTGGGACAACCTGCAGCTCCTGTAAGGGTGTCTGGATGAAGGAGATAAGGAGCAGGTGTGATGGTAGTTCACATCCTGCTAGTCCTGGCTGCAGCATTTTGGATAAGCTGGAGGATTTTCAAAGAATTGTGGAACTGCTCATTAATAAGGAATTATTGAACAGAAATTTTAAAATATTTTATTCATCCCCTGTGGCGGCAATTCAAATAGTCATGTAGCTGAATTAAAATATTTACAATGATTGTATATCAGAACAAAAATAATAATAATAACAATAATAATACTACACAAATAAATAAATAAATGTGAGAAGGACATGTCAGCAGTCACTGTTAAGTGCAGTGAGATGAACCTCACTGCAGCTGCTCCTCGGTCCTACAAGGATGCTGTGGAGGGGGTGTTTATTGTTCACCATCAAAGACTATAACTTACTCTTCATCCACTGCTCCACCACAGTTCTGAAAAAGTCTAGCTCCCTGTCTAGCACAGAACTGGCCATTTTTACCAGTTTGTCAAGGCGCCTACAGTTTTTTGTCTGTAGTGCAACTCCCCCAGCAGACAACAGCATAGAACAGTGAACTCTAAATGACAGTGTGATAAAACATCCACATCATGTCACTGCAGACACTGAAGGACCTGAGCCGTCTCAGGAAGAAGAGATACTCATACCTAGAAGCTTGTCTCTCAGAATGAGAGGAGGCCGTATCGTGTTGAAGGCACTGGAGAAGTAAAAAAGAACATGACTCTCACATATGAACTAGGCACATCTAAATAAGCATATGCCCAGTGCAGCATGTACAGATTACAGCATGTAATCGTGTCTTCCACTCCTATGTGCTTCTGGTAGGAAAACTGAAGAGGGTCAAGATCCTCAGCAACCTCCAGTCTCATGCAACGGACAAGGAGCAGCTCCAAGATCTTCATTATGTGAGATGTCAAAGCTACCGGTCTGTAGTCATTGAGCGCCGCTGGTCGCCTTAATTTGGGCACCGGTATTGCCGGACATTTACTGGCAGCTTATTCCACAAGAGAGGGGCCTGATAACTGAAGGCTCTGCCTCCCATTCTACTTTTAGAAACTCTGGGAACAAAAAGTAAACCTGCAGTTTGGGAGCGAAGTGCTCTGTTAGGAAAATATCTTACAATGAGATCTTTAAGATATGATGGAGCTCGGTCATTAAGAGCTTTATATGTGAGGAGAAGAATCTTAAATTCTATTCTGAATTTAACAGGGAGCCAATGAAGAGAAGCTAAAACTGGAGAAACATGATCTCTCCTGTTAGTTCTCATCAGAACTCTGGCTGCAGCATTTTGGATCAGCTGGAGGCTTTTCAGAGAATATGTGGTACAGCCCAATAATAAAGAATTACAGTAGTCCAATCCTGAAGTAACAAATGCATGAAGCAGTTTTTTCTGCATCACTCTAAGACAGGATGGTCCCGATTTTAACAATATTACGAAGGTAAAAGAAGGCAGTCCGTCAAATGATAAATTCTGGTCAAAAATAACTCCAAGGTTCCTCACTGTAGAACTAGAAACCAAGGAAATACCATCTAGAGTAACTATATAACTAGACAATTTCTCCCTGAAGTGCTCAGGTCCAAAGAGAACAACTTCAGTTTTGTCTGAATTTAGAAATAGACAGTTCTGAGTTATTCAGGTCTTTATGTCTTTAAGACAGGCTTGTTGTCTGACCAACCCAACACTGCAGGGACAGCAGAGCTCATTCTCCAACAGACTGATTCAGCTCTGCTGTCACAAACAAAAGTTCTCTTTAAAAGTTCTTCTTTGGGCAACAGATGAAACGGTTTGCACATTTATTACTCTGTTTGCACCTATCCATTTGGGTTCAGTATTGATTTGAATATTTAAAAAAAAAAGTTTCATAACCACTTTATTCTGTAAATATATATATATATTCTTATTTTTTTATGCTATATTTATATCTCTGACTTATCATCTATTTTATTTTGTTGTCGATAATATAACTTATGTGTACTGTTTGCTGCTGCATTGAGAGAATTTCCCCTTGCGGGATTAATAAGTAAGTACTTTGATTGATTGTTTGATTGGTTTCATAGATAAGTACAGCTGTGTATCATCAGCATAGCAATGGAAATGTATGCCATGCTGTTCCCTCTGAAGAAATTAAAGGTGACAAATAACCTCCTTGACTTTTTTCATGAGAAGTCAGTGCACATGATGAGGACTGATATGTCACACATCTGGGAGGAGGCTGAGACACACTCCAGCGGGCTCCAGGTCCCATGTCGTCTGGCTATATGTCAGACCATTGCTGGCTCCAAGTTTCTCGTCGCTGGAGGTCTGGCTGTCCGCCAGATCATCCTCGGGTCCCACATTGCCGGAGTTCTGGCCTTCCGCCACACCGTCTCCGACACCTGCACCCTCACTGTCTGGCTGGCTGCCAGATCGCAGCCGGTTCCACAGTCTCCAGTGCCACAGTCGTCACAGTCTCCAGTGCCACAGTCGTCACAGTCTCCAGTGCCACAGTCGTCACAGTCTCCAGTGCCAGAGTTGCCACAGTCGCCACAGTCGTCACAGTCTTCAGTGCCACAGTCGCCACAGTTGCCACAGTCTTCAGTGCCACAGTCCCCACAGTCGTCACAGTCTCCAGTGCCACAGTCGTCACAGTCTCCAGTGCCACAGTCGTCACAGTCTCCAGTGCCACAGTTGCCACAGTCGCCACAGTCTTCAGTGCCACAGTCTTCAGTGCCACAGTCGTCACAGTCTCCAGTGCCACAGTCGTCACAGTCTCCAGTGCCACAGTTGCCACAGTCGCCACAGTCTCCAGTGCCACAGTCGCCACAGTCTCCAGTGCCACAGTCGCCACAGTCTCCAGTGCCACAGTCATCACAGTCTCCAGTGCCACAGTCGCCACAGTCTTCAGTGCCACAGTCGCCACAGTCGCCACAGTCGTCACAGTCTTCAGTGCCACAGTCTCCAGTGCCACAGTCGCCACAGTCTCCAGTGCCACAGTCGCCACAGTCGCCACAGTCTCCAGTGCCACAGTCGTCACAGTCTCCAGTGCCACAGTCATCACAGTCTCCAGTGCCACAGTCGCCACAGTCGTCACAGTCTTCAGTGCCACAGTCTCCAGTGCCACAGTCGCCACAGTCTCCAGTGCCACAGTCTCCAGTGCCACAGTCGTCACAGTCTCTAGTGCCACAGTCGCCACAGTCTCCAGTGCCACAGTCTCCAGTGCCACAGTCGTCACAGTCTCTAGTGCCACAGTCGCCACAGTCTCCAATGCCACAGTCGCCACAGTCGCCACAGTCGTCACAGTCTCCAGTGCCACAGTCGCCACAGTCTCCAATGCCACAGTCGCCACAGTCGCCACAGTTGTCACAGTCTTCAGTGCCACAGTCTTCAGTGCCACAGTCATCACAGTCTCCAGTGCCACAGTTGCCACAGTCTTCAGTGCCACAGTCTCCAGTGTCACAGTCGTCACAGTCTCCAGTGCCACAGTTGCCACAGTCTTCAGTGCCACAGTCTCCAGTGTCACAGTCGTCACAGTCTCCAGTGCCACAGTCGCCACAGTCTCCAGTGCCACAGTCGTCACAGTCTCCAGTGCCACAGTCTCCAGTGCCACAGTTGCCACAGTCTCCAGTGCCACAGTTGCCACAGTCTTCAGTGCCACAGTCGCCACAGTCTCCAGTGCCACAGTTGCCACAGTCTTCAGTGCCACAGTCTTCAGTGCCACAGTCGCCACTGTCTCCAGTGCCACAGTCGTCACAGTCTCCAGTGCCACAGTCTCCAGTGCCACAGTTGCCACAGTCTTCAGTGCCACAGTCGTCACAGTCTCCAGTGCCACAGTTGTCACAGTCTCCAGTGCCACAGTTGCCACAGTCTTCAGTGCCACAGTCGTCACAGTCTTCAGTGCCACAGTCTCCAGTGCCACAGTCGCCACAGTCTTCAGTGCCACAGTCTCCAGTGCCACAGTTGCCACAGTCTTCAGTGCCACAGTCGTCACAGTCTTCAGTGCCACAGTCTCCAGTGCCACAGTCGCCACAGTCTTCAGTGCCACAGTCTCCAGTGCCACAGTCGCCACAGTCTCCAGTGCCACAGTCGCCACAGTCTCCAGTGCCACAGTCTCCAGTGCCACAGTTGCCACAGTCTCCAGTGCCACAGTCTCCAGTGCCACAGTCGCCACAGTCTCCAGTGCCACAGTCTCCAGTGCCACAGTTGCCACAGTCTCCAGTGCCACAGTTGCCACAGTCTTCAGTGCCACAGTCTTCAGTGCCACAGTCGCCACAGTCTCCAGTGCCACAGTTGCCACAGTCTCCAGTGCCACAGTTGCCACAGTCTTCAGTGCCACAGTCTTCAGTGCCACAGTCGTCACAGTCTCCAGTGCCACAGTCTCCAGTGCCACAGTTGCCACAGTCTTCAGTGCCACAGTCGTCACAGTCTCCAGTGCCACAGTTGCCACAGTCTTCAGTGCCACAGTCGTCACAGTCTTCAGTGCCACAGTCTCCAGTGCCACAGTCGCCACAGTCTCCAGTGCCACAGTTGCCACAGTCTTCAGTGCCACAGTCTCCAGTGCCACAGTCGCCACAGTCTTCAGTGCCTGCTTCGCAGGGGACCCAGGGGGCTCGCCTCCACGATGCCGGATGTCTGGTTATCCGCCGAATCGTCTCCTGCTCCGTGCCCCACGTTTCCAGATGTCTGGTCGTCCGCCAGATTTTCTCCAGTTCCGGGCCCCACGTCACCGGATGTCTGGTCGTCTGCCAGACCGTCGCTGATCATCTGGCCTTCCACCGGGATGGTTTAAAAGACCTATCTCTGACCTCACTCTGGATATCTCTGTTTTAGTGGCAATTCCTCATGTTGAAAGCCTGCTCCTCTGTATTAAGTAGAGAACTTTATGTTCTTTATGTTCTCAGGTGAGAAATGGTGGCCACAGAATTAACAAATTAGTTCTTAAAGACTTTCACTACGTCACCTGAATTATTTATCATGTGTCCATTTACATTAAGTTGAATAAGATTCCTTTCCTTTTTGGTAAGTCCTGTTAATTTTTTTTTAACTGATGCTGTTTCAAGAATATAAATCAACAATTAAATCTCCACCTCCAGTAAAAAACAGACATCACCTTATTTACCATCACCTTTGTGATGGGAAGAGGATTTGAGAAAATCTCCCACATGACCTTCCCCCTTTTTCTGTCATGATAGAGCTGGAAAACTAATTGCAACTAGCAACCTGTCCATGAACAAACATTATTTGGGGATCTGGGTAGCACCCAGACCAAATGTTGCTTCCTCCTTATCAGGACATGTAAATCAAAGGTGACACGTATCCGCCTTTACCTCCTCTATTCATCACCCCTTGAATCACTATTTTATTTCAGGATCATTGTCAAATAGATTATTGGAACTGCATTAAGCATGTTTTATACCTTTGTACAGGTTGTTTAAGGTTTTCATTGACATCTCAAGGTCCATTTTGATACTTTTCTCAAGGTTTCTTTCTCAAGGTATACCAAGAAAGAAGTCCTTAAGTAGAAATATCACTAACTTTTCTCTGGCGCCACATTGCCATCTGGATGTCAGTGGCACCAAACAGTTAAACCTAAAATAATCCCGTGGTCAGATACCTATATGAATAAACTCCATGTTAAACCAATTTCCTTTGTGTTTCGTGAGCTGCTCCAGTGGTCAAAAATGGCTGATAACATTTAGTTTAATTTGATATATGTATAACCTTACAGACCCCGATCTGAAGATCTGAGACTCACTATAATCTGTTATTTTAGTCCAGAATAGGTTGTTTTCTAATGTCTTTTTATATATCGTATGTTATTCCATGTCTGTTTTATATCATTGTACCATCTGGTGTTTTCATAACTCCTTTAATAGTGTTTAGACAAAAAAAATGGAGAAATCATGCTTTATCTTATTAAACTCTTAACTTTAAATCAAAACCCCCTCTCCTTACCCCCAGAATCTAAACCATAAAGTTTTCAAACATAGTATTGGCTGAGACTTGAGCGCAAACTCCGGCTTCGCAAGTTAAGGAAAAAAAACTAAAAAGCTTGGGAACAACGCCAGGGGATTAGACAAAAGAAGAAAGAAAAAAGATGTAGAAGTTTGTGTTTTCGTCTTGTTTTTTGTCACCGTTTTTGTTTCTCGTGTTCCATGTTTTTCTGCTTCTGTTTAACCATGCAATTGAAATCACCTAGTAGACAAAGTAAACTCTTTGTAGAGCACATGATTTCTCTCTCAAATAGCTGGTACAGTTTACTCCAATTAATTTTTTTTTTTTTCTTTTTTGTAAAGTTTTTATTTGAAGAGGGGTTAACCTTATTGGAGTTGGATTATTTGGCTGAACCAACCAACTACAACTCAAACCCCTAGGTGAATGCACCTACCTTTTTTTGTTTTTGTTATTTTGACGCAACATTTTTCTGGCATCGCCCGATCATTGCGACCTTGGCCGTGAGAATAAGAAGAACTCAAACATCTTACCCCTACTGCTGAGCCACCGAACGGGTCCCTAACCACTCTAAGGAGCGAGGACCCCTGACTGCTTGGGGACATCACTCTTCAACACAGGTAGTTAAAGGGTGTCCCTTTTCCTTGAGATATAGGTGCACTGCTGAGTCTTGACGTGAAGAGGTGGTTCTCCTATGTTGTGCCATGTCCTTGTGCAGCTGTTGTTTGGCCTCTCCTATAGAGAGGTCTGCAAACTCCTCGCTGTACTGCTCAACAACACCACTCAGTTTTTCTTTGGGCGAACGAATCTCTGTCTGAGGGTGTTTGTGGGGTTGTAGTGCATTGGAATGTCATGTTTATAGAAGATCCTTCTAAGTTTATCTTAGACTCCTCCCACATAAGGAATTACAATATGTTTTCGTCTGTTCTTCTCAGCTTCTCTATCAGTGTGGTTTGGTCCAGTTATCTTTGCTAATGTGACAAAGACCCAGTGTGGCCCAATCAGGTCTGGAGAGCTTTTTTGGAGTGCTGATGTTCCTTTTGTTTTTCCTCAGCTTTAGTGGGTACACTCTCCACCTGGTGGTGTTGAGTGTTTTAAGAGAATTTTCTCTACCGTCACACTGTTTTGTTTGCTTTTGTTTATCGTTAAACTTGAATTTTGTGTCTATTGACACACTGTGATATTTTATTTTATGTCAGGTTCAAACTGCAACATGTTTTCATGAAAGAAATTTGAGATGTTAAAAATGTTCCTTGTCTATAATAAATGATGGTGGGTTGAACCAGACCTGGGTTCAAATCCCCTGCATGAAAGGTACTACCTCCAGTAGGGGTCTTTAGGCAAGACCCTCTTACCCTATCTGCCTACCTGTAAGTCGCTTTGGATAAAAGCGTCTGCTAAATGCATAAACATAAAAACTGTAGGTGCCTGGACAAACTGGTAAAAAAGGCCAGTTCTTTAGTAGGCAGAAGGCTCGACCCTCTCAGTGCTATGGTGGAACAATAGATGAGGAGGAAATTATATTCTGTTTTGGAGAACAATAAAAATCCTCTCCACAGCATCCTGGCAAGACAGAGGAGCAGCTGCAGTGAGAGGCTCATCTCTCTGCGCTGCAGGACTGAGAGGTTCAGGAGGTCCTTTGTCCCCACTGCAGTAAGGCTTTTTAACAATGACTGCTGACATGTTCTTCTCACATTTATTCATGTATTCATTTTTTATTATTATCTGTATTATTGTTCCAATATACAATCATTGTAAATATTGAAAAAAAATAAAAATAAAAAAAAATAAAAATATATATATATTGAGCTACTTGACTAATTTAGAATTTCCGCCACTGGGGGATGAATGGATGAAGTATTTTTCTATTCTATTTCTATTCTATTCAATGTGCACTACACAGTCCAAAAAGCAGCTTGTGGTCTTTTGCATCTACCTTGTGAACTTGATGGTGCTGTCCACTAAGTTGATGTGCTCCATGAAAGAGTTTTTGTGGCTTGGTACAAATCCTTTTTTATGATCTCAGACTGTTTCCACTTCCTCCATATAAATATATATATCTTTATATATTGTTCAGTGAGTCATCTTGTAGCAGCCCTTTCCTGACAGTCTCCACTGCTGCTGAAATCAGTGACACATGTGACTGACTCTCTGCTTATAAGCTGATACCATCTAGTTTAGAAATGAAGAAGCCTTTCAGATGAGAGGTGAAATGTCTTCAAGATTCAAGAAGTCCAGTTGCCCTTACTCAAGCTCTTATAATTGCATGTCTAACCTGATACTGTCATTATAGAAACCAGTAAGCAAAATGTGCAGACACGCATGTTGGACTAGAGCTGGATTGTACTTGAGCCCTGACTCTTGAGAAGCAAACAAGACTTCCTGCCTCAAATCTAGAACTCACACAAGAAAGCTTTCCTTTGCTGTTCTGTGCTTCAGAAGCGAACCGCTGGTAAAGTTCGGTGACATTCCTCTCTTGAAAATGAAAATAGCTGCAATAATATGCAATAATAGCTTCCTCTACTTCGTCCATTCTCGATTTATTTGCCCAGAAATCTTAAATTCTTTGTGCCAGAACGGGGCTTGGATACTGTAGAACACTGGCGGATGGCCGTGTGCTTGTGACGCCACCTGTAGCTGATTGGTGTAGATACTGAGACTCATTAACACCATCATTAGCTGTACTTGTCAGCTCACTCTCCGACTTTTTGTACTGACTTACAGTTCTTTGTTTCACAGTTATTCGTGGTGCACCAGTCCTTTCAGCACCCTCCTCAGTTTGTGATGCCTCTGTATCTGCACTGAGAGTCAAATCTGCAGTTTTGTCTCTGAGTAGTAACAACTCTGGCAAGCCATCATCCTCCAAGTCTGCCACTTTTTCATCACATGGGTCACCAGTGGAATGCAGGACTTTCTTTTAACATTTGCTCTCTGGTCACCAAAAATGTTGAAAAAAAATAATTAAATCTTAGCAAATTGTCTCTTGATAGGGTATATACAGTAGTTGTCACAGCCACCGCTGTGACACCTGGTTCGTAACTCACCTGTGTTCCATCTTCCCTTGATTGCCCCGAGTACCTTGGTTTTTTGTTCCGATCCTGCTGGCCGACTTCCCTGCTCACCAGGCCAGGTTTTCCTCTGTGTGAGATTTTCTGTTAGCCAATAAACTTTTGTTTGAACTAAGAGTTCTTGTTTCTCCTGACTCTGTGACCGCACCGGGGCCCGCACTCCATTAGGGTGTGACAGTAGTTCTCCAACTATTTCTTCCTCTAATTTTTCCAGAGCTGCCATCATGTTAAACCAGACAGGTCTGTGCAGAATTTAATCCAAAACCGAATGACCTAAGTGAAAACTCCAGCTCTTTGGCTTGAGATGTAACATCACTTGAATCTCTTCTTGGGGACATCAGAAAAGTATCATCATTGTGCAGCCTTTTAAGGGACATGAATGAGGTCTTGCTGTCTGATGACAGTGATATTGGATGGAAGAGGGTGTGTATGCATGAGGACTGTGTAATTCTAAGGAGAAGCCAGTGATATGAAAAGAAGAAAAGTTGATCTTCATGACATGATTTGACCATGTAATAACCCAATGGGAAGTAGGTTATTTTAGTTGATTAATTACATAAGTTTTTAGCTGATGGACTGTGATTAATACGGTAATTCCGAACAGGCATTAACAAGTATCTAGATGATTTTTACTACCATAAGAATTCATGCTAAAGATATTTAGAAAGCTTTGTCACAATGTAATAATGTAATAAATTAAGTGCCTTAACTTGACAAACACATTACCTTGTCTCGGGATTGTAGCACTTCTTTCTTTGATACGGAAATCTAAAGGAAATAAAAAGAGAAAAAATATCTGAAATTTACAAATCATAACATCTGGAAAAAGTAATGATGTACTTTTGGAATTTACCATCTTCAGCTGCATCTACATCTAATTATTTGAGTGGAAGTGGACGGAAAAATGAATAACTGAAAATGAACCATAATCAAGTTCACAGATTTGACATTTAATTGGATCAAAAATGTTAACATTTTTACAACCTCTTATTCCTGTGTTCTCTTTGTGTAGACCGGCAAAGTGCTGTTTCTTCCACAGTCAGGCTCCTGCTCTGTTGCCAACACCATTTGAATTTTATCGACTCGTTTGGAACAAATCGGAGTCCTCCCAGCTGTCAGTGATGAAGGAACTTATGCTGTGTGAAATGCAAACCATAAAAACTCCAAAAAAACGAAATTATCAATACAGGCCTATAAAAGTAATTTTCAACAAGTTATAGTGAACTGGTGTACCTGGTGACATATACGTTATTCTTTTAAGTAAATTGTTGAAAATGTGTGCCAAATTCTACCGTTTCTTGTGTTTTTTTCATTCCTTGCATCACATCCCAATGATGCTACTGTAAGGCCCTTACATAATATGTCCGACTCACATGAACAGAGAAAGCTGTCCACTTTAATGTCTTGTAGCAACGTGAAAAGACATGTCAGCAGTGGGAAATCATCTTTAGAAGTTTTTAAATGCACTCATTTAGACCAATCTTGCATCATGTGGGCACAATATTTTCCTCCAGTACTAGGGTAACTGTAATTTAAAACCAGGTGGGTTTTGACTTTCAGATGTTTTACATTATCAGACTTATAATGTGTCTGCTTATGTAATTATGACTTTATGTTGGCAAAGTGTATTTTAGAACCGCTCATTCTGTTATAATTCCATCCATCCATCCATCCATCATCTGCCGCTTATCCGGGGGTCGGGTCGCGGGGGCAGCAGCTTGAGCAGAGAAACCCAGACGTCTCTGTCCCCGGCCACTTCCTCCAGCTCTTCCGGGGGGACCCCGAGGCGTTCCCAGGCCAGCCGAGAGACATAGTCTCTCCAACGTGTCCTGGGTCTCCCCCGGGGTCTCCTTAAATGGACTTTTTGTACGTTATTTTGCTTTTTCACTTCATGATGCCGACTACATTTCATTGACTCTGTACTCTGCTCATTACAATAAAGTTTAATCAAATCGAATCTAATAACACAGTAACTGGTCTGGAAAAATTCATTTTATGACTTCTGTGAAGCATGACAGTGACAGTGCTTCAGAAGTTTCTTCTGCTGACAGCTGCCAGACAAATACTTTCAGGATGGTTTGCACATTTTCACAACAGCTTTGTCGCTCTGCCCACATGCGCTCAAGTTAATTTCTATACATACTGAAGCGTTTGTGGAACCAGGCATATGTTAAATGTCTACATATGCATGTAGTTTAAACATGAAACCCTGGTCTAGTGTGCATTTAATACCATTTAAAATATATAAAATGTCAAAGAATAAGAAAATGAATGAGGAATTACTTTGGAATTAATTAAATTTTAAAAAAGTGGAAAGAAAAATGTAGAAGACAAAATTATTATTCTTTTCCACTTTTACTGTTTCTTCATTGCTATTGTTTTTTCTTGTTAGCTTTTGCTTTTCCCGTTTGCATATTTCTTTTTCTATCTTCAATTTTAGTTTTCCATTTCCCTGTTGTGTGTGCTGCTCCTCATGATGAAGGTCCATCTGCTAGCAGCTAGCTCTTGGTCTTTAACCCTTTGTTCTCAGTAAGTCTAGTTATGCATCAGACAAATTTTACCACTTAATCACTTGCCCCATAAGTGTTTTTCTACCTATCTCTGACAATATTTTGGATATATAAACAACAGGATACAAAATGATAATATACATGCAAAGTGTGACACTGATACTTCAGGAAAAGGGTTGGCAGGTTGGGTTGAGTCTACAATGAAAGCATGCAAAAGCACGAGTGTGCACATGAGGGAAACAAATCTTCCTCCCAAAAGCTCTGCCAGAGTCACACTTTGCATTTACTGTATATTGTATCCGGCTGCCTGGGAAGTGAGTGGGTGCACCTTCAAGAAGGGGCTCTGACAAGAGAACTTGACATTTTAAAAGGCATTCTGTAGTGTTAAAACTGGAATGAATTCACAAATAAAAGAAGCACAATCAAGAAGTAGAAAAAACACATGCAGAATATCCAAGGCAAAAGCAATACAGATATACCATATGCAAATAAAACTGTCAATTGATGGAATAGATACTAAATGAAATAAAAAAAAATATTTCACATTTATTTCCACTTTTACTCTTTGGGTAATCCTTCTCATTTCCTCATTCATGTTCTTATTCTACCATCCATCTATTTTCTATATGCTTAATCCAATTGAGGGTTGCAGGGGGCTGGAGCCTATGCAAGCTTCTCATTGGTTGAGAGGTGGGGTACACCCTGGACAGGTCGGTTCTTAATCTTTTACAGATTAAAGTTGTTGTGACACTCATTTTATTTCATACTTTTCATGCTTTTGAGCCACGTTTAAAAAAAATTCTCACGTTTAAAAAAAGAAATTCATAACTGATGACTCAAATGTAAATTAACTATTAATTTAACATCAGTTTCATAGACAGGTTTGGGTTATTTCTCCATCAGTTAAATGGTTAAATGGTACAGAGTTATTTGGAGGGTTTGGAAGCTATTGCTTCTTACGCCAACCAAAAGTAATTTTCCATAGCCTCACAAGACTCCTCCCACACTAGCTTTTTTGCTTCTGTTACTGGCCGAGTTGCATTCCGTCTGACCTATTAGTACATATTAGCTGCCTCTGGAGTCCCATGAGCTAACCAAGCTCATAGGACTCTTTCTTCAAGCTGATGGTTTCACTCACCTCAGCATTACATTGGTACAAGTAATTAATTACAAGTACCAATGTACGGCTGCAACTTCCTAAAGCAGCCTCAGCAATGGAAGACCCAAGTGTGGCCCATTCAAACTCAATGTGCCCTGCCTCCGTCAGAATGTGGGAGAAGCTCTACCAGAGAAAGAGGTTAAATATCTGTTGAACTGTGGTCTCTGCCAAATGTTTTAAATACACCCTGACTAAATGCTTGGGTGCACTGAGCCTTCCCAGCATCTTCCCTGCCACCCAACTCACCACGTGGTGGTCAGTTGACAGCACAGCTCCTGCCTTCACTTGAGTGCCCAAGACACATGTTACGGTTTAGTGGAGGAAAGGAGAGGACTCAAATGCAGAACAGCAAACCGGAGGAGGACAGAGAATTTAACAGAAACTTTATTTCAAAGGTGAAACCAAAAAATGTATATAAATTTGTATATAAATGTATAACAAAATACAGAAAAAACAAATCCATAGTTCGAAAATCCACAAACTCTAAAAACATATGGTTGCTGGTATGATTATATCGTTCCAAAATCAGTCACATGCTCAAACATTGTTTGCTGTTTTTGACTAGCTCAGAAGTCCAAAAATACATAACCCGAGCTCATATCAAGAAGACTGTTCCTCTTCGTCACACCCCTCCAGGTTTTACTGTCATTACCCACATGAGCAATGAAGTCCCCAGGTGACAGTTGAGTCCCCAGGAAGCACACTTTCCAATACCCCATCCAGAGGCACAAAGATGGCTTGGTACTCTTTACTGTCATTAGTCGCGTAAGTACAAATTCCAGTGAGAGCCATTTCCTCAATCCAAAGGTGCAGAGAGACCATCCTTTTATCCACCAGGGTAAAAACTCCAGTTTTGGAGCACAAAACTTCTGACCACGAGTTTGCTGACCCCAGCCCACTGCTTCTCACCCAGGGTGAATCCAGTGGAATAAAGCCCAAATTAAATCCTGATTATAGGTACGAGTAGGTTATACGTTCAAGTTCAGGCTCCTTCCTCACCAGTACAATAATAGAATCCCCCCATATAAATTAATTGTTCACACGAGAAAAAGGGAGGATGTCTTCCACAGAACTGGAACTTTCTTTGACTCAGACTAAGGTTGAAGAGGTGCTGCAGAATACTATATGGCTGATATGTGCAGGCCTTCTGAACCCTGGGACTGTTACCATCTGGGCCTGCAGTTTTGTGAATTCAGATAAAGAGGCAGATGAAGCCACTTTATCTGAATTCTAGAGATAGACAGGCTGGAGGGGGTAGACAGGGGAGGTCTCAAAAAGCATGATTAAAACCATACTTTTAGGATGCATCTAAATATGTTAGTCAAACCAAAATTGTACAAAAAAACCAAGCTTCTCTAAACCGGACTAACATACCCAGACTACAACAGATAATACAGTTGCAGCTTTATTTAACCTTACATATATAAGTTAGACTGAAATTAGTTAAGACACTCTCTGAATGCTTCAAATAAATTTTTTCATCTTTCTATTATCTTTCCACAGCATTGTAGCATCAGATATATGACACGAATTTGCTCCCATACATTAGATTTGTTAAAATGAACCCATGCATGTAATCTGTAATCAAAAATTTGAGCTATTCCTTGCACATCTTACTTACCTGACTTTTCCCTCAATGCTGTCTGTCTTTCATTTCAACAGCTTTCTTGGGTGACTTTCTCCACATTGGAGAGAACTGCGAAAAAGTTACAAAAAAGGAGGAATGAGTAAATTATTGTTCAAATGGAAATGTACAAATTCACTTCAATTATTTTTAAACAACATTAAAACAAAAATTCTCGCAGGAACAAATCTAGAGTTCGAGGCTTTGTGGATCAAGAAACTAATCACAGGCATATATATTGGCTTTTGATAAGACAGTTTTTGGAACAGAAATACATAAATCAGTAGAGTATGTATTTGAAAGATATCATTTGAGTTTAGTACTTTGATCCTTGGTGATGGAAACAGAACAGAACATATATTCTTATATATTTATAATCCTGATTTTTTTCAAGAAAAATAAATACTAGTTTAGTTTCTCTCCCCGGCTTACCTACTTTAGACTTGGTTAATGGGTAAATATAATCCTCTAACTTTATTTACAAATTAATATATTTACAGAGCTACGGTCACACAGGGTCTTTTTTTTCAAGCAAACACATCCTGCTTTGACAAAGTTAATAAATTGTTGGGAGCAGTACAAGCTATTAGTTATTGTTCCTTGGAATAGACAGTTTAATATAAGAAGTCCAAGAAACATTTGATGAAGTTTCTGTTGTATCTGTTTATGTGTATGTGTAAACTTATGCATGGGCTGATGCATATGGAAAACGCTCCTTTTTTAAATGGTCTTTATGAAATATTATATTTAATATTATCATATTAAAAATGGACAATTAAATGTTCATAGCAACATCAACATAACTTTTTTTCTTGCTTTGTGAATGTTAGTTTATAAAACTCGTCCACTTGTCCACAAGTAGAAATGGAAATAACAGAAAGAAAAAAGAAGCATTTCGTCAATGGAATGCATAAAGTCAACCATGTAAGTCAGTGAACATGTGAGCGAGAGAACAATAGAAGGGACACTCACAGATGACCCATTCGAATTGTTGTTGTAAATTACATGCCTTCTTCCTTGCAGCAACTGACCTGATTAACAACCTCCTCCAAGTGAAGGTGAGAAAGAGGTACAGTGTGGACAAGACCCTCAGCCACCCCTGGTTACAGGTAAGAAATCAGTCAACCAATAACTACTAAATGTTGCAGATTAAAAAGATAAAATAAAATTTAACAAATGGTAAGCATTTATTATTATTATTATCATCATCATCATCATACCAATTAGTATTAGTAGAAGTAGATTATATACCTTTTGGAGTGCTCAAGTAACCCTTAATTTCATGTCAGCACCTTTTATAGAGAAGAGGAATGCTAATATTCATGATTATTCATATTATTCAGGTTTTCACACATAGTGTTAATACTTGGGCCAGCTATTCAGGTATATTTTGCAACCTTCTCAAATATGAATTTTCTAGATGGGGTTGCTGACTGAGTGAAATGACCGAGAAGTATCTAAGTAACAGCCATGAAAAGAGAGGGAAAGTGTATTTCAAACAACCAACCAGGTTTGGTTACCTAACCTAAAAAATGTGCAGTTTTTTTCCTGCTATGGTGGCTGTGGTTTGGTTTGCAACAATGTTTTGTCTGGATATAAAATAACGACATGGAGGTGAAGACTCACGGTTATCCAATAAAACATCAACAACAACAAAATCATTATGCAATGACAACAAACATAAAGCCTTTTATTAGATTTGTCAGCTTGTATATATTATCATCAAAAATGCAGACCACATTGCATTAGCCTTTCCCTGCAGGAGTTTTAAAACTCCTCACTCTCCCTATAAGATAAACAAAAAGGTAGGCCAAGGCGTTTGGCTTATAAGATGAACATATGAACAGAACTGATGACAAAGGGCAACCCTGTGAGTCAAACACACTGGAAATTAGCCTGACTTACTGCTGTAAATGCAAACCAAGCTCCCACTTTAGTTGTACAGGGACCAAATGGCCTGTAACAAGGGGCCTGCTACCCCGAAGCACTATCCACAGAAAATCCTGAGAAACATGGTGGTAAGCCTTTTGCAAGTCCACAAAACACAAAAAAATTCACACACCCTCCAATAGGGTAAAGTCCAGGGGCTTGCACAAAAAAGTGGCGTGCGCGCTTTTTCACGTCAACGTTCAGATGTATCAAGAGTGAAAAATGACCGTGGAAATGTGCAGTGCCTCACGACAATTTCAGGGCTGTCGTACGCACTTTTCTACAGCTGTTGATTCTTTGGCGACACTTAGAGGTGATGTTGGGAAACTGTTATGATAAATAAATGTGAACACAATTTGTCCTCAGAATGAGTGATGTACACATTTGAGACACGTGGAGAATTAACACTGATGAACAATTAACACACCCATGTGTCTGCAATTACACGAGTGGATATAAAAGCATGTGCAAAGTGTTGCAATGCATACAATTAAAAACAATGGCTGCTTTAGTGGTATTAGAAGATTTTGCAAATGGTGCAATTGGAAGAGAGCGTGTGTTCAGAGACACAGGATTTGCTGGCACATGATGACAACCGGCTCATCAGCCGTTGCGGGCAATCCTCCTGGAACTGTGCGCAGAGCTGCGGCCGGTGCTGGAGCTCAACACAGCGAGGGGCCATGCGCTGCTTGTGCCACAGGTGATGTGCACACTGGGGTTTACGCAACTGGGGCATTCTAGAGGGAGCTGCCAACCGATTGGGACTGTGCCAGTCGACCCTGAGCCGAGCCATGCCAGCCGAGTGGGACGGAATTATATGCATCTCAGCAGGTATATCAAATTCCCACAATGCAGCTGAACAGGCCAACATTTGTATATCAACAGGAAACATTTTCATTCCATCAATGTACAGATCGTATGTGATGCGTAAATGCTTTGTGGGGGTGGCCTGGTTCAACGCACGATTCATACATCCAGTAACAGAATTGTTGGGAACAGACTACAAGCTGGCACTGTGCGCGATAGGTGGCTTCTTGGTGGTAACTTTATTCGTGTAATTGTTCTAATATTATTTATTATGTTTGTTAGAAAGGTCAATAGAAATGTGAAAGGGAAAGCTAATGTGGTCAGAGTGAGCAGCTGAGCTGGATCATAAAATTATCCATCAATTCATCCATTGTCATCTGCTTATCAGAGACCGAGTCAAGGAGAAACTGGTTCAGGACAGAAACCCAGATATTCCTCTCCCCAGTGACACTCGAGCTCCTCCTGGGGGATCCTGTGGCATTTCCAGGCAAGATGGGATACATAATCCCTCCAGCAAGATATGGGTCCAAATATAAACCTCCAAAGGGAGGCAACCAGGAGACATCCTAACCAGATGCCTGAACCACCTCAGCTGACCCCTTACGATGCGGAGGAGAAGCGGTTCTACACCAAGTTCCCTCCGGATGGCCAAGCTCATCATCCTATCTCTAAGGCTGAGCCCATGCACCCGAGATCTTGTTCTTTCAGTTAATAACTCAGATCCCTAACCCATATTTGAGGGTTGGAACAAAAATGGACCAGTAAATTGAAAGTTTTGCCTTCCATCTCTCGTGCCAACCTGCCATAACTCTTGAACAAGATACCCAGATACCACAACACCCTCCACCTAAAACAGGAACTCATCTGCAACCCAGAGAGAACATTCCACCTTTTGTGTGACATGGGGCAGCCCTGGTGGAGTCCAACACGAACTGTAAACAAGTTCAACTTGAGTGTGAGGAATGCAGACACAGCTCTTGCTTTAGTTATACAGGGATTGAATAGCTCGTAAAAGCAGCTTCAGTACCCCATATTCCCTCAGCATTCCCCCACAGAATCCCTCGGGGGAACACGGTTGTAAGCCTTTTCCAAATCTACAAAACACATGTAGACTGGCTGGTCAAACTCTCATGATCCCTTCTGTAACTCTGCAAGGGTAAAGATCTGGGGCCTCATGTGCAAAGGGTACGTATGCAGAAAAAAGTGGCGTACACACTTTTTCACGTCAACGATCAGATGTATCAAGAGCGAAATGAACGTGGAAATGTGTGGTGCCTCACGCAAATTTCAGGGCTGTCGTATGCACTTTTCTACAGCTGTTGATTCTTTTGGCGACACTTAGAGGTGATGTTGGGAAACTGTTATGATAAATAAATGTGAACACAATTTGTCCTCAGAATGAGTGATGTACACATTTGAAACACATGGAGAATTAACACTGATGAACAATTAACACACGTGTCTGCAATTACATGAGTGGATATAAAAGCATGTGCAAAGTGTTGCAATGCATACAATTAAAAACAATGGCTGCTTTAGAGGTATTAGAAGATTTTGCAAATGGTGCAATTGGAAGAGAGCGTGTGTTCAGAGACACAGGATTTGCTGGCACATGATGACAACCGGCTCATCAGTCGCTTTTGAGGGCAATCCTCCTGGAACTGTGCGCAGAGCTGCGGCCGGCGCTGGAGCTCAACACAGCGAGGGGCCATGCGCTGCTTGTGCCGCAGCTGATGTGCACACTGGGGTGTAAGCCACCGGGGCATTCCAGAGGGAGCTGCCAACCGATTGGGACTGTGCCAGTCGACCCTGAGCCGAGTGGGACGGAATTATCTGATTATAATAATTAATTATAATCAGATTATAGTAATTATAATAATTATAATAATATAATTATATCAAATTCCCACAATGCAGTTGAACAGGCCAACATTTAAGTGCAATTTAAAGCGAGAGCCGGTTTTCCTAATGTAATCGGAGCTATCAACTGCACACATATTGCTATATAGGCACCATCACATGATGAATTTGTATATCGACAGGAAACATTTTCATTCATCAATGTACGCGTAAATTAAATTAACCAACATTGTAGCGAGGTGGATCGGTTCAATCCACGATTCATACCTGCTGTTACTCATACCATGCTGAGTAACATCATTGTTGGGAAAAGACTACAAGGTGGCACTGACTCACGAAAAGGACCCAAGAGCTGACCCTGGGAGAACTGGGTAAAAGACAAGGTTTATTTAAAGGCAGGATATGTGGCGTACCAGAGGGAGGATCCAGAGAGATGGGAAACTCTGAGAGGAGATGAAGATGGTTTATGATGGTCACAGAGAGACAGATTTAGCCAGGAAAGGTTGTGGATTCCTCCTTACTGAGTCCAGGTTGTGTTCCAGAGTGGAGGGGGACAGCTGTTGATACTGAGTCTATACGGTGGGGCGAGCAGGTAGGTGTCTTGGAATCCACAGGAGCGTGCTAGATCCTTTGCTCGTGATTCCAGAGTGAGGTGAGCAATGAAGGACACTGAGAACACAGGAAGACAGAGTAAATATACATTTTAAACATGAAGCACAGATGTCGGTCGATTTACGACTGTAGTAGTGAGACAATCTGGTGAAGACTGGTTGCTCCTGCAGATCCTTAAGGAGGCGACTTGATGAGGGCAGATGAGGAACAGGTCTGACAGCAGGAGCCAACCAGACTCCACCCCAGGCTTCCTGGAAAACCTGCTCAGCCCCGCCTAAGACACAGAAACCAAACAAACACCACAGCCAAGCATGACCAAGAGAATTAATCTTTGTTACTCTGGTAGTGGTGTATATCTCACCCTGCATGGCTGCCAGCTATTCATGATGTAATTTTTTTGCCATGTAACTAACTAACAGACAGACAGACAGACTTTATTCATCCTGGGGGATATTCAACTTGTCCAGCAGCTCACAAATATACATATCACACATTTTCAAAAAAACAATTAGATAAATAAATGAAAAAATGAGGTATTGCACAACGCCCATTATGTGGGTGTGGGGAACATATCAACAGTCACTGTTAAAAATTCTAATGGCTCTGGGGACAAAGGGTCTGCTGATCATCTCAGTCCTGCAGCCTCTCACTGCAGCTGCTTCTGTCTTGTCAGGATGTTGTGGAGGGGGTGTTTATTGTTGTCTGTTACAGTATTCAGCTTCCTCCTCATCTGCTGCTCCACAACAGTTCTGTGAGGGTCCAGCCCCCTGCCTAACACAGAACTGACCTTGTTTACCAGTTTGTCCAGGCGCCTACAGTTTTTGTCCATAGTGCCACACCCCAAGCAGACAACAGCATAGAATAGTGCACTTGCGATGACAGTGTGATAGAGCCCCTCTCGACTCAGCTTTAGACACAAATTGCAGACAGAGAGATCTTGAACAGTTGGCTGTGAGTTCCTGTTCCTATTGTTTACTGAAAGTGTTCACCTGTGTTTCATAATCCATCTATAACAATAGCATATCTTTAATTATAATTTACATTTGAGCAAAATAATTTTACTTTGGAATTTGTAAATTATTATTAAACTGAATTGAAAAAGTTGTTACACTCCAATTCAACTTGGAGTGTAACAAAATGTTTTGTTTTTTTTCATTAATCAGTCTAAAATGTGGAGTAACTGCATGTAAAATTTTAGGGTTGTAAAATGAAAACATACAGGTTAACCAAGAACGATGTCAGGTCAGAAAACTCAGAGCAATATGCCTTGAAAATAGAAAATGCACAGCTTAAAATGAAAAACATCTGGGCAGAAATGGGAGTTTGTGGCTGAACTGTCAGAAACTGGCTGAAGGAAATGAGATTCACAAATAGAAAGCCAAACTTAAACCATCTCCAAATGTCACAAGCCTAATCTTAAAAGTGGAAAGGGTGTCTGCTTCCCGGACATTTACTGGCAGCTTATTCCACAAGAGAGGGGCCTGATAACTGAAGGCTCTGCCTCCCATTCTACTTTTAGAAACTCTGGGAACAACAAGTAAACCTGCAGTTTGGGAGCGAAGTGCTCTGTTAGGAAAATATCTTACAATGAGATCTTTAAGATATGATGGAGCTTGGTCATTAAGAGCTTTATATGTGAGGAGAAGAATCTTAAATTCTATTCTGAATTTAACAGGGAGCCAATGAAGAGAAGCTAAAACTGGAGAAACATGATCTCTGCTGTTAGTTCTCATCAGAACTCTGGCTGCAGGGTTTTGGATCAGCTGGAGGCTTTTCAGAGAATATGTGGGACAGTCCAATAATAAGGAATTATAGTAGTCCAATCTTGAAGTAACAAATGCATGAACTAGTTTCTCTGCATCACCCTGAGACAGGATGTTCCTGATTTTAGCAATATTACGAAGGTGAAAAAAGGCAGTCCTAGAAACCAGTTTTATATGTGCGTCAAATGATAAATTCTGGTCAAAAATAACTCAAAGGTTCCTCACTGTAGAACTAGAAGCCAAAGAAATCTATCCATCTAGAGTAACTATATAACTAGACAATTGCTCCCTGAAGCGCTCAGGTCCAAAGAGAACAACTTCGGTTTTGTCTGAATTTAAAAGCAGACAGTTCTGAGTCATCCAGGTCTTTATGTTTTTAAGACAGGCTTGTAGTCTGACCAACCTATTGGTTTCATCTGGTTTCATAGATAAGTACAGCTGAGTATCAGCATAACAATGGAAATTTATACCATGCTGTCTAATAATGTTACCTCATGGAAGCATGTATAAAGTAAAAAGAATCAGTCCAAGCACAGAACCCTGAGGAACTCCATGACTTACTCTGGTGTGTGAGGAAGAGTCTTCATTTACAAGAACAAACTGGAATCTATCAGATAAATATGACTTAAACCAGCCTAATGCAGTTCCTTTAATCCCAATAACATGTTCAAGTCTCTGTAACAGAATGCTGTGATCGATCGTATCAAATGCAGCACTGAGATCCAACAGGACAAGCATAGAAACAAGTCCGCTATCAGAAGCTAACAGGAGATCATTGGTGACTTTCACCAGTGCTGTTTCTGTGCTATGATGCACTCTGAATCCTGACTGAAACTCTTCAAACAGATTATTTCTATGTAAATGATCACAAAGTTGAACTGCAACTATTTTTTCAAGAACTTTAGATAAAAAAGGGAGATTGGATATAGGTCGATAATTAGCCAACACTTCTGAATCAAGAGTAGGTTTTTTAAGTAAAGGTTAAATTACAGCAACTTTAAAAGTCTGAGGTACATATCCTGTCAACAAAGACAGATTGATCAAATCCAATATGGAAGTGTCAATTAAGGGGAAAACCTCCTTGAACAGTCTGGTTGGGATTGGGTCTAAAATACAAGTTGATGGTTTAGAAGAGACTATTGCTCTTCCTTCATTTAAAAGAATAATATCTGATTTTCACCAGGATGTGTATTCATATATAACAATTATTATGAATAATAATAATTAGATACTAATACTAAATCATTATTATTAATTTGCTATAATTCTGCAAAAAGCAGAACAGAATCTGCTTGTGTGGGGACGAAAATGTGTCATGAACCTGTGTCATGTTTTTGCTTTTCTGCCCTTTGGTTTCTTAGTCTAGTTTCTTAGTCTAGTTTATTGCTTTGGTTTCGTCTTTTTTTCCTCTCCTTGTTTGATATTTTGTTTGAGCTTTATTCTTGTGTTCTGTTTTAGTTTTCAGTCTCCAGTGTTAGATTCTGTTGCATTTTCTGTTATTATTACCCCTAGATGTCCTCAGTCATCTTGCTTTTGTTCCTTGGTCTCATTCACATCTGTTTTTTGCTAATCACCCACATGTTGCCACTCAACTTATCAACCCTCCCAGTACTAACAACTCTCCAGTCAACCATGTCATTTGCCAGACCATTGATATTACTGCTGCTGTTGATGTCTTCTTTTCCTGTGGTACGGTCAGTCGTCAACCACTTTATTACTAGAGGCCAAGGTTACGGCATGCAAAGTAAAATTAACAGTTTTTCTGAGCTGTTTCGGATCAAATGAAATAAGTTTTATCATGTACAAATTAAAAAGCAGAACAGTACAGGTCATCCATATCTTTATGTTTTGAGGCAGACTTGTAATTCATTCAAATATTTGTCTCATTCAGCTTCAAAGAAAAATATAGCTGTGAATCTGCTTAACATAGAAGCTTGTCGGCCCACTTGTTGCTGACACAAACAAACTGGGATTTATCTGATAAATATGACAATAACTATCATATTACAGAAAGAAAGTTTTCAATATGGTTCCAGTTTAATTGGATGGTGGAGTCCACAGTTCACAACAGAGACAGTAGCAGCGGAATGGCATGAGTAAAACTCACAAGAACTGTCTCTTTTCCATGATGTACTTTGAATTCTGAGTGAAACTGGTTTAACAAACCATTTCTGACTTGCCACAAAACTTTGAAGTATTTTATAAGGCGACAGGTACCAAAGGCCAAAGAGAAAGTAGCCCGTGCTGTTGCTGAAACAAAATCTCAGCTGTAGGATATGTTCCAGGCTATAGAACATGACTTTCAAGAAAGCCTGAAAGAAATTTCGGCACCCGTCAAATGCCTTAAACATCAGCAGTGATGCTTTGCCAACATTATTTAGACTAGGGATGGAGTGCTGCTTACCTGGAGCGGGGGGAACCTGCTCATCATGAAAAACTGTTCCAGCTTTTTTACCAGCTTTGTCCTTGCAAAGACATAGATAGGTGCATGGGAGTTTGGCCAACTAGTCATAAGTTTTGTGAATTTTGAAAAGGCATGTGACTGTCTCTCACACGGTCCTTTGGAAGGTGCTACAGGAGTATGGGGCATTAAGGGTATAATGGGGTCCTATTTGCCTCTTTGAGCTGAGACTTCCAGCAGGCACTGGGGTGGTTTGCAGCCAAGAGTAAAGCAGCAGGGATGAGAATGAGCTCCTCCAGGTCTGAAGCCATTGTCTTCAGTTGGAAAAGAGCAAATCATCTAGGCACATGATTAATGTCTTGTGTGTGCTATATTAAATGCATATATTAAATCTCCAGGTCACGCATGAGCTACACATCCCCATTGTTGTGGCTTCTCTAGCTAACACGTGACTTACTGAGCACATAGTCACAGCTGCCATCTTGTGCCCTCACCATCACATCATCACAGCTAACATTTTGTCTCAGTGTACTCCCCTCTTCTCCAATACACATATCCATACACAGCCCACACACATACACACAGACTAATGGTCTTTCTCCTTTGCTTATTTATATTGTACATAGGACTAGCTCAGTAGACAATAGTGTTTATTAATGAAAGTACAAAGTACAAGCACTGGAAAACTGAAACAGTCATAGTGTTTTAGAGTATTTCCTAGACTTTTTCCCTCAACTCACAGCATGTCACTAAGGAAAAGTACATTTATTTATTTAGTAAGTATTCAGAGCCAAAATAAGTGCTTTTCTACTGCAAATTTGGAAGTTCAGTCCTACTATCCTTCCTCAGGAGGAAGAGCAGTCGCCCACCAATCGGAAGGTCGGTGGTTCGACTCTGGCTTCCCCAGGATACATGTCGAAGCGTCCTTGGGCAAGACACTGAACCCCACGTTGCCCCCCCAGTGTATCATTGGGGGTATGAATGTGTGTGAATGATTAGAAAAGCACGTAGTTAAGAATCTTAAGACGTGCTGTATGAATGTGTGTGAGTGGGGTGAATGTGGCATGTAGTGAAGTGCTTTGAGTGGTCAGCTAGACTAGACAAGTACAAGTACCATTTAATCATTAGTGCCAACTTGAGACTGTTACTGGATTTTACTGTTACTGGATTCTGATATAAGTCAGTGGTGCCTCGAAAGTAAAGATTTTCATTAATAATTTTACTGATAATCAATAACTGTCCTTGGACACTAATCCAGCTCCTGCTAGATCCCCCAACAGCACAAGTGAAACATCAGTAAACTCTGTTGACTCGAGAGTGCACGCCTAACTAAAAAGTAAATGCACTGTGATAAGATAAATGAAAATCTTAAAGTTTTTCCCACCTAAAAGGAATATATCAGCATGTTAAATTAGATAGACAACATTTAGCCCACTGCCAAAAACATTCTGGGTGGACATTGTATCCAAAAAGTATGAACAGTAGGTTACTACATCGAAATAAATATAACCCCAAAACATTTTTTAAAAGTACATAATGCTGCATACAAAAACAATTGAGAGAACAATTACTGATTAAAACTGAGCACTTGTTAATCTATTCTAAGATTAGAGACATGACTCAAAATTAAAGCTAATAATACCTTCTATATACTAGATTTGTGATTAGATATTCAATCACATTCAGCATAATAATGATCTCGGCAAAGAAAAAACATTTTTTTACAGTTTGCTTTATACATTCCAAGATGTATGAAATGAAATGATAGCAGCTTTATTGTCCAGGAAACTCCTTTTACGCTGGAGTCATCTCACTGACCTGCGGACTTCAACCCACCGAGATGGGACATAGCATAGTCAATTAGACAACAGGGCCATGGACCACACTGTAAAACAAGGACCAGATAGTGGGGGCGCAGAGGAGGTGTCCATCTTGGGGTGAAAGGCCAGTCAATCTCATGCATTTCTCTGCCATATTTCATTATTTACAGCATCCAGTCCCTTCTGAATAAGACCGATGTGTGCTTCTATCTGAATGACCACTGATGTACATCAGTCATTGTGAAAGAAAAATTCTGCACTGCCAATGTTGAACTGCTCACAGCTTCATTACATCCTCACAACCTGCCCCAGGGTTTCTGCAGCTTTACATCACTCTTATATATATTCATCGTAAAGTGAATAGCAACAATGCCTGTGAACTAATCTTTCAAGTAACTTAAAAGCTCCAAATGTAATCTTCCAAAAATCTTTACTTTGAGAGAAGCAAACAATCGATTCTTGAAGAATCTGATGAAGAATGGTTGCTCCTGCAGATCCTTAATAAGGCGTCTTGACGAGCGCAGATGAGAGCGCAGGAGCTGAACCAGACTCCAACCAAGGCTTCTTGGAAAACCTGCTCAACCCTGCCTAAGACCCAGAAACCAAGCAAACGCCACAGCCAGGCATGATCGTGACACTTACAGTTGCTACACAAGCTTCAAACGGACATCAAAAAGGAAATCTGGGCAGGTAAACTTAAAGACAAAGTTAAAATAGAATTACAGCTAGGGGTGAACAATGTGGGCTCTGCCAGGGACAGTATGAAGACTGTGGGGCTCAAGAATGGGAGAGGAGTAGGTTAGAAGTTAAAGGTTACAAATCTAGTGCACTGCTTGCACAGGACCTCAACAGGTTTTATGTCAGATTCAATTTCAGTCACCCTCTAAATTCAAGATCAGCCTTTTGGCATGTTCTCCATTTGTCTCATTCATCATTGAACTTAGCATTATCAACTGTTTTAAACACTGTAAACCTAAGAAAAGTCCAGGCCCAGATAATATTAGCAGTCGTCTGGTGAAAGTGTGTGCAGAGCAACTATGTCCAATCTGTAATTGTATATTTCTTATGTAAATCTCCCAGCAGAGGGTGCAATCTCAGTGGAACCAATCTGTGGTGCTACCCATTGCTAAGGTTAGTCACCCCTAATGATTTCAGGCCTGTTGGCTTAACCTCCCTGGTCAAGAAGTCTTTTGAAAAACGTATCAAAGCAGACATGCTATCGTGGGTGTGGCCTCTTTTAGACCCATATCAGTTTGCCTACAGGGCCAAGAGGGGAGTGCAAGATGCCACAATCATCCTAATCCTTTATACTAGCATCAAGAGGGGAGTGGGAATCATGTTGGGATGCTCTTTGTTGATTTCTCATTTGTCTTTAATATCATTCAACCTCATCTGCTACCTGAGAAATTACTCAGCAATTTTAGTCTTGATTTGAGCTTAGCAGACTGGATACTTGATTTTCTCATTCAGAGACATCAGAGGGTGAAGATGAAAAGTGAGCTGTCCTGTGTGTTATCATCCACTGGCTCCCTATAGGGGTGTGTTCCCGTCCCCTCTGTTGTACATCTTATACAGAGTGTCATAGCAATCATGAAAATAGGTACATTATCAAGTTTGCAGATGACTCTGTTATTATCAGCCTACTTAGTGTACACGAAGTTGGTCATGGTTCAGTGATTGATGATTTTGTTTCCTGGTGTGAAAATACCTTCCTTCATGTTAACATCTCAAAAGCAAAGGACATGTCCATTGATTTCAGTCATCTTCCCCTCATCCCCCAGCACAGTGTTATCAAAGGCCTGGACGTAAAAATGGTAACATCTTACAAATATCTCAGCACCTTGAAAGATAACCGCAATCAGGAAACTGGCCATATTTCAGGTGGACAAAACACTAATGACCTTGTTTTACAGAGCTTTCATTGAGTGAGTTTTGACATTTTCTTGTTTCTGCTGGCATGGTAACCTTAATATAAGAGAAAAAAATTACTTTTAAACATTGTTAATGTGGCCAGTAAGCTAGTGGGTTGTAAGAAATAGCTGCTGAACTGAGACTACCAAATCTCTCCGCAACTCAGTAATTTTACTCATTTTTTTAACAAACAGATGTTGAACAAAGCCATGTACATTAGCCAATACCCCACTTGCTCTCTGTATGCTAAATACATGCTTTTACCATCAGCCTTACACATCAACACTCCACGTGTTCTTAAACAGAGATACAAAAGTTCCATTCAAGCACTAAACTCAAGCAACAGGAGGAGATAGCCCTGGTCCATTTTAGTGACTACTTACCAATGTACTTATTTATTATTAAGCTATTCTGTTTTTTTTTTACCTCTATTCTAGCTTGTTTTTAACTCTGGCAGAAGCTGTTGTTGTTATTGTTTTTGTTTTGTGTCAATTGTTGGATGCTCTGTGTTATATTCCATTGTATATTGTATACACTGTGTATATTTTTCCATGTAGTGTATCCCTCCCTGCTGCACACAAATTGCCCTTTTGGGACAAAAAATAAACTGAATTGAACTGAAGTCCTGAGACTGTCCAATGAGGTGATATTGACTTTAAACTGAGGAATAGAGCTGCAGCTCCTGATATATGTTGAGATAGACACTTCATCAGAAATGATTGCATTGGGGATAAAAGAAGAGTCATTGCCGTGTGTGTGATTCTGTGTAAAGCACTTGCAGTAAAGAGAATAATAAAGGCAATTGGTTGCTGTTGTGATTATCTGTGAAAGCTTTTGAAAGAAAAATGTTGTGCTTAAGCTGCTGTGCTTTGTGCACTTAGTTTAAAAGAAAGGGAAAAACTGAGATTGTTTGTCTTTAAGTACAGTTAAAAGGCTTACAAGCACTGAGTGGAATAATAACTACACTTGTGTATCATCAGAGAAAAGGGCAATCTAACTCTGTTACTTTACATTTGTGCTGATGATTTTGGTGGCTTTATTACGTAAAGATTTACCTCATAGTGGGTCTGAAGAGAAAATAGCTACTGAAATGAGACTGCCGTGTCTCTGAGCATTGTGGAAGATAAGAGCTTAGCAAAGCTGCCTGCCTTGAGTCTTGAAAGTTTGAGCATTTGAAAGAACATGCCAAGATCACCGTGCCTCTTTATGTGCGGCGTTAATTTGTTAATGAGAGAGAAGTTGGTTTCACTATGGCATAATTCCTCAAGTTGGAAGCAACTACGTGTGGGGGGTGCAAAGATTCATTACTAGTGACATCAACGACTTACCTCTTTCTTTTGTCCCCGCCTCTTCTTGGTAGACAAAGATGAACCCTGGCATCAAGCATTAGCTTCTTTGGTTAATTACATTGAGGAAAAAAAGAGGGAAGAAATGTACTTATTCAGCTTTGTAATTATGAATGACAATCATTGTATGCTAGCTAGTTACATGCAGTATTCTTTTAATCATTTTCAAATTTAGTTTTTGAATTCAAATAGAATAATACTTTCACAATTTGACCCTATTACTCATTTAATTTAAACTAACCAAAAATGAATTGCATCACCTTTGTTTTTTGGAAACATTGATTCAATGTAATTTGTAAAAAAGAAATGTATTCAAAATGTATTATTCAGTTCACCTTAACATGAACTGATTGTGAGGCCCAAAGTTTTTAAGAGAACCTCAACCGAAGAGCTTACATGTTTTCTTTTGTGTTTGCCTTTATATTTTCTTCCCCCTCCCTATAGTCGGTAATGATAAGCTTCTGCATCAAATGAATTCTTCCCTTTTGTTTGTGCTTTGTTGCAACATCACCTTTTCTTAAACTGATCAACCAAACCACCTTTACAACTACCCTCATGTTGACCCAACCGTTCTACACAAGCTCAAACTTATAGCCAGGAAGATCCTTTTTGAGTATGTGGAAAACATGATGATGGACTTGAATGAAGAGTTGATACTGGGTCATGCAGCTAAGAAAAGAGTCATTAAAATATTTAAGCTTCAGCCAATCAGGTTAGAGCCAATTGCTATGTTGGGGATCACACAGGAGCTGGATTAGTTATTAGCAAATATTGATATGTCCGGGGACATTTGTTAATATTAAGTAAAATTATGAATGCAAATTCTTACCCACGGGGCACCACTGACGTATATCAGCAGCTAATAATTAAAACCCAATATCAGTCTCAAAATATGTTGGTCTACAAGTGTCAATCTGGGACAGATATGATATGTACAGAACAGACATATAGGCTATGAATCCGAGCTCTGATATTCGCAACCAGCAGTTCTCTCAGTGAAACATACACAATGACATCTCCTTTAAAACAGTACAAGAGAATTTACAAAAGTTGGTTTGGTGAGTTGGTGAATACCAATGATTAAATCAATGGTACTTTCATCAGGAAATACTATTGTCTACAAAGCTACAAATTAAACAAGTAACAGAAGAAAGACCATTAGTGTGTGTGTGTGTGTGTGTGTGTGTGTGTGTGTGTGTGTGTGTGTGTGTGTGTGTGTGTACACATGTATTGGAGAAGAGGGGAGGACACAGAAAATGGCAACCGTAATCATGTGATGGTGAGGGCACAATATGTTGGCTGTGATGGTGTGCTCAGAAAGTAATTTGTTGGATAGAGAAGCCATAACAATGGGGAAGTATGGCCCACGCGTTACCTGGAGATTTCTGGTTGCCAGCATGTGAAAGCAAACAATAAAAATAATACTATGACTGAAGGAGAATACAGGGCGGGTTGTTCAAATCTCTGTTTAGGTTTCCAGTTCAGGTAAACAAAGAATTCCAATGTTAGTGTGACTAATATCAACTCGACTCACATTAACCTTACTTCCTAAACAGCATAAACAACAACCATGACCCCCTACAAAAGACAGTCAATATGATGCACTTTCAGAACAAAGGATGTCCTATGCTTAGCCATGTGGTCCTGATGCTAATGGTTATGCCCAGTGTGCTATTGTTACCACAGTCCTTAGAAATTATTGTTAATATTGTTTTAATTTTCTAACTCTTTCTCCAGGCTTATTAAAAGCACCATGAAATCAATAAATATAAAAAAAATAGATAGTTTATTTTTTCCTGTGAACATAATTGCTTCAATCATAATCTCATGTAGTACTATACTTTTGACTAATTTATAATTCAGGTATCTATGGACATGTAAATTATCTCTTCCTCTCTCCTTTGCTACTGAAAAAATTGTAAAAAAAACTCTAAAGAGAAAATTATTGTATGGGTGTGTAAAAGTGAATTAGATTTAGTATGTGTTTGTTTCCTCCTCTAGGACTACCAGATGTGGCTCGACCTAAGGAACTTGGAGACTCGAATGAATGAGCGTTACATCACTCATGAAAGTGATGACCTGCGCTGGTTTCACTATGCCAAACTCAACGGCTTTGACTTTCCCACGATTCTTATCAATGCACCCCTCAGTGACAGCGATCCAAGGGTGGAGCTTTATCAAGAGAAGGAGGAGCTGGAGACCCTCAGCGAGAGAGTCAGTGAACTCTGAGGCCAGTGCCACAAGTTGATTTTCACATCTAACAAAATGAAAGACAGCACCTGGGCATGTCAGTTTCTACTAAAGGAGCAAAAAGCTGGCTAACTTTTTGTCAGCAGTTCCTGCACAAAGGGTTCCGGTGAGATGGTTTATTGACAGGGACATTCCTCTTGAAATAACAAACAAATTAAATACTAATTTCATAAACTTCATACTTACTTCATAAAAACTTCAAATTAATTTATTTTTAACTTTAGGGAGATTTTTCTTTGTCTCAGATTCTAATTTGTGTTTGGAATTTAAGAAATTGTGCTTACTTTTTTGGCAAAAATAATTCCATAACTATGCCATGTCCTTGTGTATCTGACAACTTGCTAGCTTATTATTTTACCTTTTTCATCAATGTGATTCTGTCATGGATGTGAATTTACAAAGCAACTTGCTGTCATGGATGTGAATTTACAAATCAACTTGGACCACTCCTTTCAATTTTGACAATAAGAAGAATCAGAATGTACACAGATAACTTGATTTATTCATCAGTAGACTAAAAGGCCAAGTTGATTAGCTTGTGCTGTATTAAGGCTCATGTGCTCATATAGTCCAGGCAAAGTAGCGTTTTACAACAGACTAATTGTAAAATCACTTTTTTCAGCTTAGATCATTTCTATGAGGTGTCCAGAACAACATACTAAAAGTCAAAAGAAATCCTAGTTGAGGAAATATGTTAAATTCTCATTAATCCGAGATGTGTGCCAATAAGGCCAAACAACAATGCACCCCAATGGGACTATTTTTTTCCCTTTACTCTTATCAAAATGAAACTTTATACAATGAAAGTACCCATGAAAAGTAAATTTTTTTGTATTACAAGTTTCTTTGAAAATACATTTGAATATGCAAATGAGCTATACACTAATCGAAAATACCCAAAATACACCCAAATAGGTTTAATTTTTTCCTTTACTCCTACCACAATAAAACTTTACATTGTACAAGTATACATGAAAAGTAACTTTTTTTGTACTACAAATTTCTTTTGAAATTAATTTTAATATGCACATGGGCTCCACACTAATTTGCATAGGTAGAAACACCATTCATGACAAATACATCGGCTCAGTCTTCATCCAATCATCCTACTGCTAGTAGGTGATGGCAATGTTGATTTTAGATTGGCCTCTAACCTGAAAACTGGCTTCATAGTACCTGCAGAGGGTATAACCCCCGCCGGTATAGTCTTCAGGGTCACAGAGACACACGTCTCCCCACCACGACAAGGTAGCAACAATAGGGGAGGGTTTTTTTTGGTGAGTTTTTTTTTTTTGGTGTTTTTTTGTTTTATTTTTAGGGGGTTTTTTTGTTTTTGTTTTTAAAGTTTTTTGAATGTTTTTTTTTTTTATTTTAATCCAGCCTGGATCCTCGACCCCTTCTCTGTGACTCTTGGTTCTGGCACCCCCTATATCAGTTCCTGATATATCAGTTCCTCTTTGCTCAGCTCTTCTCCTCTCGGTCATATTCATCGGATAAATCAGGCAACTGTGAATTTGTGCTAGTACCACAACATTCTCCACAAATGGCAGTGCAGGGGAGTCCATGTTTTTTTCATGTTCATTTTTTTTGTGCTGCAGTCTTTCTTGCAACAACAGCAGACTACATCTAGTAGTTCTGGTGGTGCTGCAGGCTGATCTGTCGTTATTGGCATAAATCTCCCATCCAAAACATGCCACCCCCAGTCTTTTGGGTCCATGTGTTCACTTCCCCCCTTTCCCCTCGATCATTTGGTAAAAGACCCAAAGACTATGGAACTTTGCAGCTGTTGACGTTGGAGGGAGAGTTTGAGGTTCCACTGGAGATGAGTTTTGAGTTATTTTATCACAGAATCGCCTGTATCTCAGCATATCCAGTGATTCCTCTTTTTTGCCCCCATACAGTGATACCAGAGCTTTTTCACTTGCTGTAATGATAATACATTTTCCCACATTTTCCTGTGACTGCCTGAACACCTTAACTTGTTCGAGAAAGCTAGTGTCATTCTTTTTTGGGCATTTTAGATTAGTGTATAGCTCATTCACGTATTAAAATCGATTTTCAAAGAAACTTGTAATACAATAAATGTTACTTTTCATGGGTACTTTCATTGTATAAAGTTTCATTTTGATAGGAGTAAAGGAAAAAAAAATAGCCCCATTGGGGTGCATTGTTGTTTGGCCTTATTGGCACACATCTCGGATTAATGAGAATTTAACATATTTCCTCAACTAGGATTTATTTGGACTTTTAGTATGTTGTTCTGGACACCTCATAGAAATGATCTAAGCTGAAAAAAATAATTTTACAATTAGTTCTATTTTTGGATCCAAAATGAGTTACTTTTCCTGGACTAATAGAATAGGTGTCACTTGTGTCACTGCAGTTGTACTTGGTTGATATTACGATGATTTGAGTGGCACCGCAGATTTTGCAGGCGACACATAAAATTGGAGCTCCATAGATAGTTTACTGCGAATTCAAACAGTATAATATTTGACAGGGCCATGTTGATAGAGAGGTGAGCATTATCACCAAGATATATATTTTATACTTGGTAGTTTTAACATACTTTTACTGAGACGACTATGATTAAAAGATACATTGCTGCTACTGCTGATCATTGCCAAATGGTCTCTCTTCTCACACTTCTACTGCTGCATTATTAGCAAGACATGGTCGTCACTGAGACTAAGATGCCTCTAGTGCTTTATTTATTGGTCTTTGTAGTAAGTCATTGTAATCTCAAATTAACAATATTTTATATATTTCATCTTTTACGTATTACATGTGTTTTGTCTAAATGATAACTCTCAGTTTATCTAAATAATCATGATAATTTTGCTCTGTATTTGATTTTCATTCTTTTTTCTTTGAATACAAAATCAATGTTGTATAATGAAGAAGTAAGTTTAATTACAAATTCATCCAATAATTATAAAATGCTTGTTTCTTGTTTGCAAGATAACGGTCTTATAAGTATCTAATGTCATAAATATGTAGTCATTGTATAAATATAAAGATGAGGATCTTGTAATTATCAAATAATCGTTCTGGAATGATGTTTCATATTCTTTATTGAATTAGGATTTCTTTTAAAATCACTGAAAAACAATGAATTTGATTAATTTGACAAGATATTAATATTCTATCATATTTTCTGAAATTTGCACATTTTATTTAAAAGAATAATGGAATTTTTACATCTGCAACTGTTATTAGACTATCTACAAGTTAGAGATGTCTCACTATGTAATAGCAAAACATCAAATAAAACAATTGTGTTATTTAATTTTATTTAAAGAGGAAAAATCTTTTCAGATAGTTATGATTATTATTTTTTATTATTTTATTATTATTATTGTTTTATTTTTATGATTGCCTGACTGACAGCAAACACAGTTTTGGTTCAAGACAGGTCTCCCATCTTTCTCTGTAAGAGATTTGTTTACTGGTAAACAAAGCACAGCTGATTTGCCTTTTTTTCACTCGAACCACAGAGACTCAGGAGAATATCATGTAAAGGGGTTATTATATATTATCATTATGCTATCATAGATCTGAAAGGTAAGGGCTAATAACAGCCCTCAAGCCTTCAAGGACACGTCTTTATGTCTCACTCTGGTTTGTGCTAACATTGCCTCAGCTACAACTTGAATCTAGTCTCTCTTGTATGTTTCTCTGTAAATAATTGACTTCTTTATCATTTGTTGAAATTCTTGTTTTGTATTGTATGTTCAAATGGTCCAAAAGTGGCATGTGTTTTATGTGTTGTTATATGAATCTGCTATCAACTGTAAGTAAAAGTTAGTGCAAGCACTGGGTTATTGACTCTCTACAGCAACATCCTGCTACAAGGGATATATATAAGAAGTAAGGACTATGGTAAACCGAAAACAAACCTAGTAACAGGTATTGTTTAGCCTTAATAGAGATTATATCACGTCAATTTAAACTCATCTCCTTTGAGTTTGAATATTGGGAACTGATAACATAAATGTCTGGTGAAATCAAATCAAAGAAAATCAACAGAAAAACTTACAATAATGTTTAATTGTGGAAGTAACAGCATTTACACATGTAAAATGAGGAAGGAAACGTCACCGCTGAAAACGGACCTACACACCTGATGCTTAGCAGCTGTGCCCGGGATGTGTCCAGCTGGAAAAGCAGTGACTATATCGGACAGAGGGGAAGCGCCATGGGCTCATAGAGGGGTGTTGCCACGATGTACCCCTCTCACAGCTAAGTACCCTTTTTAATTGTTTCCCCTGAAGTGGTTTTAATGCGGTAAGACTTATTGCATCACTTCCTGTTACCTAGTTGATGTACTGTGGAATTTCTTGCTCCTCTTGGACTACCAATAATCACTCAATTTCTCCCTATAATTTACATATTTTGCATTGTTAAGTATATCACATACTTGTATATTCTAACACTCACTCTTATAGATCTTTAGTCTTTACTTTTCACTTTTTAGCGGTGTGTCTGGTTCTCTAGCTTAGCATGGCTACCAGTTCTCTTCCTCCATCTCCTGCTTTCACCTGCTCCGTGTGTCATATGTTTAGTTACTCCTCTGCCTCCTTTAGTGATAATGGTACATGTAACAAATGTAGTCTTTTTGTAGTTTTGGAGGCGAGGTTATCTGAATTGGAAGCTCGGCTCTGCACTGTTGAAAACCACCCGATAGCGAGCCAGGCCCCTTTAGTCAGTGCGGAGCCAACTAGCTTAGTTAGCTCTGTTAGTCGTCCCCGAGCAGATCCCGAGCAGCCGGGACTTAAGAGTGGCTGGGTGACTGTCAGGAAGAGGAGTCATAGTCCTAAAGTCAAGCCCGTGGTTCACCATCAACCTGTCCACGTTTCAAATAGATTTTCCCCACTCAGCGACACACCCGCTGAGGACAAAACCCTGGTAATTGGCAGCTCTATAGTCAGAAACGTGGCATTAGAGACACCAGCGACCATAGTCAAATGTATTCCAGGGGCCAGAGCGGGTGATGTAGAATCCTATTTAAAACTGCTGGCTAAGGATAAGCATAAATACAGTAAAATAGTTATTCACGTTGGCGGTAATGACACCCGGTTACACCAATCGGAGGTCACTAAAATTAATGTTGCATCGGTGTGTAATTTTGCCAAAACAATGTCGGACTCCATAGTTTTCTCTGGACCCCTGCCAAATCTGACCAGTGATGACATGTTTAGCCGCATGTCCTCATTCAATCGCTGGTTGACTTGATGGTGTCCAGCAAACAACGTGGGCTACATAGATAATTGGCAATCTGGAGAAAACCTGGTCTGATGAGGAGAGACGGCATCCATCCCACTTTAGAAGGAGCGGCTCTCATTTCTAGAAATATGGACGAATTTATTAGTCATCCAAAAACATGACAACCCAGGGTTGAGACCAGGATGCAGAGTTGTAGTCTTACACACTTCTCTGCGGCTTCCCACCTGATGCTGCCCCCCCCTCAATCAAAAAATACAAAAGGAGCAAATCCTCTTGTGCAAAAAAAATTTAAAACAAAAACTTTAACTGAACAAAAACATCAAACTATTAAATGTGGTTTGCTGAATATTAGATCTCTCCCTTCGAAGTCTCTGTTAATGAATGATTTGATCTGTGATCATCATATTGATATATTTTTTTTCACAGAAACCTGGCTGCAGCAGGAGGATCATGTTAGCATTAATGAATCAACTCCCTCTGACTATTTAAATGTTCACGTTCCTCCAACCACAGGCAGAGGAGGAGGAGTGGCAGCTATCTTCAGATCAGGGTTACTAATCAGTCCTAGACCCAAGATTAGGTTTAGCTCTTTTGAATCTCTGATTCTCAGTTTTTCCCACCCAAAGTGGAAATCACAAAAACCTCTTGTTTTTGTTGTTCGTCCACCTGGCCCTTATTCTGAGTTTCTGTCTGAATTCTCAGAGTTTTTATCCCAGTTAGTGCTGAGTACAGATAAAGTCATTGTAGTGGGTGACTTTAATATTCATGTAGATGTTGAAAATGACAGCCTAAATATTAACTTTAATTCTATATTAGACTCTATTGGATTTTCTCAAAGTATCCACAGACCTACTCCCTGCCTTAATCATACCCTTGACCTTGTGCTGACTTATGGCATTGAGAGTGAACAGTTAACAGTGTTCCCTCATAACCCTGTCTTGTCTGACCATTTTTTGATAACTTTTGAATTTACATTACTTGACTATACGGCTTCTGAGAAGAAATTTACATATAGAAGGTATCAGAGAATGCTGTAACCAGATTTAAAGAGTTTATTTCATCATCCTTTTCTTCACTGCCATGTGCAGATATGACAGAGGACGGCTACCTAAATTTTACTCCAGTAGAACTTGACTCTCTTGTTGACAGCACTATAGCTTCAATGCGTACAACACTGGGCAATGTTGCCCCTCTGAAAAGGAAGGTAATCAGTCAGAAGAGGTTGGCTCCTTGGTATAATTCACAGCTGCGTGCGTTAAAGCAGACTGCAAGAAAGCTGGAGAGACAGTGGCGTTCCTCTAATTTAGAAGAGTCTCAATTAGTCTGGAAAGATAGTTTAATAACGTATAAGAAAGCCCTTCATAAAGCTAGAACTGCTTATTATTCATCATTGATAGAAGAGAATAAGAATAATCCCAGGTTTCTCTTCAGCACTGTAGCCAGGCTGACAAAGAGTCCGAGCTCTGTTGAGCCATGTATTCCTTTAACTCTCAGCAGTGATGATTTCATGAGATTCTTTATCAATAAAATTGTTTCTATCAGAGAGAAGATTAATGGAATCCTTCCCACTATTATCAGTGATGTATCATCAAGTAGAGCAGCTTTAGAAGTATCTTTAGAACCTGATTTGTATTTAGACGGCTTCTTTCCTGTTGATCTCTCTGAGCTAACAACAGCAATACAACAACAGTCTCTTCTAAACTGTCATGTTCTGCCCTGAATATGTTTATGTTAAAGAGAATCCAAGTTGACTGTTAAAATAAGTTTTATACACAAATAATTGTTAGGCTTTTATTTTGACACTGTCAGCCATGCAGAAAAAACAGGAAATAAGAAGTAGAAAGCTCTGGAAAACGATAGACAAGCATGGTTTCATCTGAAGGTTGTCTAATCTAATCCAAGCCAATTCATCACGTGTATCCCTCAGAAAGCAATGGCTGTGAGTTTTTACATGTTTGATATTCATGATTATTGTGGACATTTTCTAAGTTTGTGTGAATATATTAGTGTGATGTGTTACTGCTTATAAGATAGCATTACCATCATACAGTTACATGCTACTCACCTGGTTGTTTGTTCTATTATTGTCCTCAAGGTCATTCATACTTACCTGTTGGTGATATAGTAGTTTATTAAGTCTATTTTTTGTATTTTCTTTTTTAGTTTCACTCCAATTCAATGTTGTCATCTCAACTCACCTACTGTGAAAGAAGTGAATAAAGGAGCAAGCACGCTCACTTTCCTGGATCATGAAAAGGAGTTTGGCTGGCTGTTTGTCTATATTAACGCTTTGGAAGTACAACATATAGAGAGAACAGTACACGTCAACTTGTATTTTAGAGCCAATCCCAACCAGTGTTCAAGGAGGTTTTCCCCTTAATTGACCCTTCCGTATTGGATTTGATCAATCGGTCTTTGTTGACAGGATATGTACCTCAGACTTTTAAGGTTGCTGTAATTAAACCTTTACTTAAAAAACCTACTCTTGATTCAGAAGTGTTGGCTAATTATCAACCTATATCCAATCTCCCTTTTTTGTCTAAAGTTTCATGAAAAAATAGTTGCAGTTCAACTTTGTGATCATTTAAACAGAAATAATCTGTTTGAAGAGTTTCAGTCAGGATTCAGAGTGCATCATAGCACAGTAACAGCACTGGTGAAAGTTACCGATGATCTCCTCTTAGCCTCTGATAGCGGACTTGTTTCTGTGCTTGTCCTGTTGGATCTCAGTGCTGCATTTGATACGATTGATCACAGCATTCTGTTACAGAGACTTGAACATCTTATTGGGATTAAAGGAACTGCATTAGGCTGGTTTAAGTCATATTTATCTGATAGATCCCAGTTTGTTCTTGTAAATGAAGACTCTTCCTCACACATTGGAGTAAGTCATGGAGTTCCTCAGGGTTCTGTGCTTGGACTGATTCTTTTTACTTTATACATGCTTCCATTAGATAACATTATCAGACAGCATGGCATACATTTCCGTTGTTATGCTGATGATACTCAGCTGTACTTATCTATGAAACCAGATGAAACCAATAGGTTGGTCAGACTACAAGCCTGTCTTAAAGACATAAAGACCTGGATGACTCAGAACTGTCTGCTTTTAAATTCAGACAAAACTGAAGTTGTTCTCTTTGGACCTGAGCGCTTCAGGGAGAAATTGTCTAGTTATATAGTTACTCTAGATGGTATTTCCTTGGCTTCTAGTTCTACAGTGAGGAACCTTGGAGTTATTTTTGACCAGAATTTATCATTTTATGCACATATAAAACAGGTTTCTAGGACTACCTTCTTTCACCTTCGTAATATTGCCAAAATCAGGAACATCCTGTCTCAGAGTGATGCAGAAAAACTGACTGAACCTGTGATGTGTTTTATTCTGAAGTCTTTTGGTCTCGTCATTTCCTCTTTTATTTTGAAATATTAACTTCCCCTCTCATTTCAGGTGCCTTGCTCTTCCTCTTGTGTCAGATGTCTAATTGTCTTCCCTGATTCCAAAGTGTTTCCACCTGTTCCCCATGCTCCCTCATGTGTTCAAATAGTCTGCGTTTCCCTCTGTCCTGTGCCAGTGTGTCGCAACTTCTCAGTTCTTCACCCTCGCGCCTTGAATCCCTCGTAAACTGCCAAGCCTTGAATCCTAGTGCCTGTTGTCGAGTCACCCTCCTGCAGAGCCTTTTTGTTTGTAAAACTTTTTGCCATAGCTTTAGTTCTAGCTGACGTAGTTTTTCATAGCCTGATTTTCGTTCCTCCGTTTTTGGAGAGATTTTCTGTTGTTAAACTTTCATAGAAACCTCCGTTAGTGGAGCGCGTTGATCTAATAACTTCTTTGTTTATGTCCGCCTCACCAGGAGAGCGAGAGTTAATTTGTAATCTTTAATAGCCTTTCTGTTTTCCTCCTAGAGTGGAGAGAGCTTTGTTTAGTAATTTTCATAGCCGCACTCTCCTCGAGTATAGTTATCGAGGAGAGCGCATCAGGAGTTTAACAGCCTGTTGGTTTGCTCTGTTCAGGTAAATCTCCTGTGTCACAATAAATAAACACCTTGTTCTGAAATCTCCCTGCATCTGTGTCCTGTGATCCTCTGGGCCTTGTCACTGACAGCTTATTCTCTTGTGGAATAAGATGTCAGTATATGTCCAAGAAGCAGACACCCTTTCCACTTTTAAGACAGGGCTTAAAACTTTACATTTTGATAAAGCTTATAATTAGGGATGGCTCAGGTGATCCCAAAACATCCCACAGTTAAGCTGCTACAGACTGCTAGATTGCTGGGGGACCTCATCTGTCACACCTTTCCTCACTTTGCTCTCTTTTCCCCCCTTTAATTTGTAATGACATTATGTATATGTGACATTATTGTGGTTATTAACTTGTGTTTCCCTGTTCCAACAGGTATCCTTTGAATGGTGTTATGGTGTTTCTCCCCCTCTTTTCCCTATTTTCTGTCTTCTCAAACCCCAGCTGGTCGAGGCGGATGGCCACCCTTCCTGAGTCTGGTTCTGCCAGAGGTTTCTTCCTGTTAAAAGGGAGTCGTTCTGTCGTGTCTGATGTTTACCACCTGTGCAAAGTTGCCTTGGGAAAATGATAAGAAGCCTGTTAATTGCCATCTGTGTAAGGGAGTTATGGGTATAAATCAGGACATTTTGAGAATAACTTACTCCCCAGTAAGTTTGTCCAAAAATAGGCTCAAAATTACGCACACACCATGTCCAGGCTTTGTGCTTAGTGATGGGAACATGCAACATCTTCAAGGTCACTTGGAACAGTCAGATTCTTCTTAACGAAGACCGCACCCTCAGTAAGTCAGAGATTTTGGGGAATCCGGGCTTGACACATCTCTCCAGACTTGATGCATTATTCTGTAATTCTGATACAGACCTGGTTGACAATAAAGGTTTCTGTGTTCGACCAAGTCTGTGTCAGCAGAGTTCTTCCTGCATCATCTACACACAGGCTGTTTGAAGGCAACCATCCCCAATACACCACAGTTCCTTTCCACAGTCGCCTCAGGCATACTCAGGACGGGAGATTGGACTGAATTGAAGTTTCGGTGCAATCTGTTGGTTTCCTTAGCTAGGATATTGTTTTTGAATTGGCTCTACATGAATGAATTGGATTGGATTTTGAAATTAATTAGTTGGATTTCATTGAATTATGATAACAACGAATTGAACTCCAATTGGCTTGAATTGGACTGTATTAGTTAAGTGCCTTGAGATGACATTTGTTGTAATTTGGCGCTATATAAATAAAACTGAATTGAATTGAATTGAATGGGTCTCATACCCCGAGGATTCTCCTCAATGTGATCGTACATTGACGCTGGGTGTCTCTGTTTCTGTTTTTATGTCCTGAAGATTAGAGGTCTGTCGCTTGCCAGCTGAAGAGCGAGGCTCTAGGGATTGTTGGACACTCTGGACTGGACCTATTTTTTCAAATATTTATTTTAATAAAGGTTGTGTACACAACAGTCGGACTTCGGTTGTCTCAGCTCTGCTCACACCTGTTTTTTTTCAGAACCTGTGTTCTGTTATTGTATTTCGTTAGCATGCTTTTAAGTATTCAATTCATTGTTTCATTTGTTAGCAATGGCCCTTTAAGAGAAACAGGTAGTGGAGACACATGGCAATAACACAGCTAGTTCAGTTGCCTGTTTCTAACTAAAGACATCTGCCTACATCTCATGCCTTATGAAGCATTGTCGGTATGTAATCTTATCATATGTTCTTTTGTTGAATTATAGTGAGTTATTTGTTGTTTTAAGACTTGTCTGGTGCATCTGAGGACAATATTATTTCTGTGAATATTAGTGCATAAAATGGATACTTAGCTAATTCACAGATTCATTATTCACAGTTTAAATTATGTTTATTAAACAGTAAGCAGTATGAGTGAGAACACATTTAAACTCAACAGGTTACTTTGTTGATAGATTTTTGACAATAACTAAGCAGTTCATATGTAAGCATGAAGGAATTAAAAGTTAAAGAAGGAGTAATTTGATTTCTGTTGAAAGTATGGTACAGTGTATTACCAAGACTATATATTGTGTGAGAAGCACATTTTGTAAGCATGTTTCCTTTTTGTCTGTTCTCAGTTTCACCCTTTTTTAATCAATAAACCTGTGGACAAACTGATAACTGTCTTCAGAGTTTTGATGAACGAAAGGTGTTTATCTTACTGCCGAGTTATATTCAGAACATATAACGAGGGCGGCATAACCTGTTTTTAAGAGTCCTAGGCTCTAACATAGGTGGTGTTGTCAGCATCCTTTAATGATTTTAGCTTTGTTATTTATTATTTTAATTGATATTTTTTTTTTTAACACGCGTGACACAACAATTTTCTGTCGGCAGGACCAGGTATCCTAGTATCGTGTTAGTGTTTGTGTTTTTGTGTTGTTGGAGTCTTTTAATGATTTTAGCTTTGTTATTTATTATGAATTTATTATTTATTATTTTAATAGTAGATGAGTTTTTTTTTTTTTTTTTTAAGATGCGCCACGTGACATATGTGTTTCTGGTAGGCAAACTGGAGGGGGTCAAGATTCTCAGTAACCTGCAATCTCATGCAGCGAACAAGGAGTCTCTCCAAGGTCTTTATAATATGAGATGTCAAAGCCACCGGTCTGTAGTCATTCAGCTCCACCGGTTGCCCTAACTTTTTCCATCTGAAGGCTCATATTGAAGAGCCTCTGAAGAGTGACTGCTAGTTGACCAGCACAGTCCCTCAGACGCCTCAGACAGACTCCATCTGGGCCTGCAGCGCTCCCTGACTGAAGTCTCCTGAGCTCAGCTCCAACCTCCTCTATAGTTAGACACAGAGGTTGTAGTGGAGGGATGGTGACAGGAGTGCAGCTGAGCTCAGGAGGCCTGGTGGTGGAAGCTGCCGTAGAGGTGGAGGTACAGCTGGACAGAAGAAGCTTGTTAGTGAGAGTTGCTGCAGAGGTGGAGGTGCAGTTAGGTGGAGGAGGAGGCTTGGTACAGAAAGAGCTTTGTAGCAACAGCAATTGTAATGCTGAACAGTACGGCCCAGAGGTGAACAATCTTGTTCATACTGACTAATTAATGTTGAAGTATTTTTTAATTACTGCATCAAAGCAGTCGCTCAATGCATCACTCGCCTCTGGTGACCACTTCCTGAAAGATCTGGTAGTTACAGGAAGTCTTTGTACACAAGGTTTGTATGTGGGTTGTAGATAGACCATGCTGTGATCAGATCAACCCAGTTGTGGAAGAGACACTGCCCTGTAAGCCTCCTTCACATTAGCATAAAACAGATCTAATGTCTTTTCTCCACGTGTTGGACAGTCCACATACTGTACAAAGCCAGTCAGGCAGGAGGATAGGGACGTGGTTGAAATTCCTTGTGATTGCAATGAATGCCTCAGGATGCTGGGTCTGTATCCTAGCAACGGCGTCATGGATTATGTCACACGCCATCGTAGGTGCCGCCCTCAGTGGAATGTAAACAATGATGACAACTGTATATGGGAACTCTGGGCTCATAGAACGCACAGAAACCAACTGACAGGAGTTCATTGTCTGGACAGCATACGCTCCCCTTAATGGTCATATTGCAGGGGGTTAACCCATCTCTGATTAAAAAACAGGATAATACCTCTGCCTTTCCGCTTACCGCTCGTACTCTGGTCACGATCTGCTCGTACGGCTGTGAAGCCGGTTATGTCCTCACATGAGTCTGGTGTGTTGTCGTTCAGCCAGGACTCAGACAGACGGATCAAACTGCTCTCCCTATACAGCCGCTGGTTCCGCACAAGCGCCTCTTGCTCATCACACTTGTTTGGTAGCGAGTTAACGATTCCCATAATCACAGAGGGCAGAAAAGGCTTGTACCTCCACCTTCTGTTGTCCCTCTTTGCCTTTTGTTTTGCTCCAGCTCTGCATCCACAGTACAGCTTTTTTAGCTCGGTCGGAATTGGATGTTTAATTCCGTGTCCAATCCTTGACAGTGCCAACAGTTCCTCTCTCGTGTTCACTGCTCTACTGGTAGCAGTACAAATTGTCAAAACATAAAACAAAATGTAAAAAAGAAAAAAGCAGATCACTAAAAATGTTGAGATTAAAAGTAAAATTACATATAATTATATCAACAACAAACAAAATTCAGAGCTACACAGAGTAGCAGCTGATAAGGCTGGTGCATTGCAAAAGTATATGTGAAAAGTATATGTAAAGTGCGATATAAATAAAATGTATTATTATTATTATTACTGCCTCTGGTTGGCTAATAGTAAAATTGGGATCAGCTGAGCCCTTTCCCCTCAGGCCTAGAGTATTTAAACAGTGCAACAGACAAAGAGAGAGGGAGAGATCGAGAAAGACAAACCTAATGAGAGAGAAAGACAGACAGACTTCCTTTATTTAACCACGGTGTTAAAAATCACATGAGTCTCCACCTTGTCTGGACCACACCATGCCTCCTGAGGTTATAAATACCCGTTCTCAAAGGCTGAGGCCTCTCTCTTTTCCCTCCACACCAGACAAAGGAACCCTCCGACCTATCCTCTTACCCTACCACATTTAATTGTGGATGCATTTGTTATAAGTGAGTCAAGTTTAAATGTCCTGATCGATTGTTCTTATTTGTTTGGTATGGAAATTTATGTTTTCTTCTATTTTGTACAAGAAATCATTCACCACCTTTTGTTCACCTTTGTTCAGCTACCAAATAAATTTGCTGAACTGATCTCTGGATCTGGTGTTTTAATATGTACACCACATGGATGTTCTGTGAGCCAGTACCACCAATAAACCCCAGCGTAGTTTTTTTTCATGTCTCGGCCTTTTGATGACCCTGTGGCAGAGGTTGCGCGCTTAATTCAAAGGGCATTCAAGCCACCACCTCCACGGGTTTTCAGTGACACGACAAACCCAATTGGTTTCCAAAGTGAGTACCTGTGGGAGAGGTACAGGTCCAGCAGGCCTGGCATAGTTTACCTTGTAGCCTACTGGAACCGCATTTCACTAAAACCACACAACGTAGCAAGGCCCTAACCACTGTGCAGTCTGTCTGCATTGCACTGTAGTTCTTTGCCAGTGGAACATTTCTTTACAGCGTAGGTGATGCTGAAAGTCTGTCCAAGGCAAGTGTTTGCAGGGAAATAAGGAGTGTATCCGTTGCTTTGAGGCATTTCTTGAACATCTTCATCACCTTCCCTGTCCATAAAGACACTCAAGATCAAGGAGGTGTTTTATGCTATTGCAGGGATGTGACATTTACAGTCGCCGAGAATGTTGAGCTGAGCTGCAGGCCACACCCTCTCTGCCTGAGTGCATCAGGTCTGGGTGTGTCTCCCAGACTCAAGGCCGAAGATTGAGTGCACCAGGTGAGGGTGATCTGGTAATCAGGGGGGTTTGGAGAAACTCACTCACAGGTCAGTGAGAGGAGAGCAGTGTGTGTGACTATGGTTGGAGATTGGACTGGGAAAAGGGAGACAGCAGGATCAAGGCTTGCATTCAAAGAAGGAAGAAGGAGCTGGTGAGCTTTGGACTAATGGTTGATCTAATTCAGGTTAAATGTGATGTGTTTAAAAAAAAGTAATGTGATTAAAATGTCATGTTTAATATCATGTGGGTACAAAGTACAGTTAAAATGTGGTATATTTTAAGAGATTCAAGCTAAAATTTCATGAATGTGATTTTGTGCATTTACATTAATTTAAAATCTGCTAAATTTTGTAAGGTTAAAATCATCATTGAACAGAGCATTAAAACATTTAATTTATTTTGGGTGCTTTAAATATGGATATGTTCTACTTATTTTCAAGGTTAATTTCTAGTTGTTTAAAAATTAAGTATTTGATTTGGGTTATGGTGTCTTGGGGTACATTTTCTTGATCTTCTATTTGTGTTTTTTGCTTAAGTCTTTCACCTGTGTTTGGCCTTGATGACTTTGAAAATAAAAAGAAAGAAAGCTGGATCTTGGTCATTGAGTGAATCCTAGTTAGATCTTCTGAAGCAAGCTGCCTTTTACAGCGGGGAAAGCTGCAGGTTAAAACTCACAAGAGTGAGGAGCACTTGACAGATAATGTAAAATTATCTACTGGCTGACCTATTTGCATAAATTCCTTCATCTCTCTCAGGCTTCCCCAATGTTATCGGTGCACTAGACTGTACATATCCTGGCCCCTGCTTGACCTGTGGAGGCTGACTAGGTAACTGAAAATCTTTCCATTGCCTAAATGTACAGGTACGTATTGGGGATAATTGTCCATGGACTCTGAACTGGATTTCTTATTTTGAAAAACACAACATCAGCCCCTTTGAGTAATGCTGAGAAATGTTACATTAATGCCCTGTGAAACCAAGCACCTCATCACTGACTCTTATTCTCCATGCATACAGATGATCTGTGGGGTAATAGAGGTAATTTAATTTCCCAAACTGACGCTAAATGGTGAGGATCAGTTTATGATTCTAAGATCTTCCGAGCATCCTCACTGTCACAGAGGTTTGCACAAGGTGCGGAAATGTTACTTACCCGAAGGAGTGTATTTTTGAAGTAAACTGTATATAGCATAGGCATAATTTTAGTAATCTAATGAGAGGTCAGATGTAGAGGTCATCTTAAGGAATTTAAAGTGCTCGTCCTACTTTATTATAGATGGCCATAAGGCGCATATTGCAAATTGCCAAGTCTTAATGCTCGTATATCCAACCAACATTTCTCTTATTCTGCGGGAGAGTTCAATGGTGTCCTGCTTGGGGACCGAGGCTATGCATGCTGGCCGTACCTCTTCACACCATATCCTGATCCAGGAACAAAGGCGGCGAGGGCATTCAACCATGCACATGCTCAAACAAGGGCACAGATAGAAATGACCTTTGACCAAATTAAATCCAGGTTCATTGTTTAAAGTTCTCAGGCACCATGGCTGACTTCTGAAAGAGCTATCTTAAATTAATAGCATACTTCATATTTTTTACATTTTATCTTGTGGGTAAGGCAAGTTTTTTTTTTTTTTTTTTTTTTTTTTTTTTTTTGTAGAACTCAATTTGTACACAAGGCCATTCAAAATTATTTACAGCTACATAAATTCGCAAGAAGGCAAATAAAATAATTCCAAAAACAAAAAATAATCATTAAATTAAAAGTGAAGAGTACGTATTAAATACTTTCAGTTGTCATATGCACAGCCAAAAAGAACTGTTTTCAGCCTGGATTTAAACGTTGTCAGAGTTGAGGCCTGTCTCACATCTTCTGGAAGACTGTTACAGATTTGAGGAGCATAAAGCTGAAATGCAGCCTCATCTAGTTTAGTCCTGACTCTGGGCACCAGCAGCAGACCCCTTCCTGAGGTTTTCAGAGTACCAGTTGGTTCATATGTCAGATGTACTTTGGTGCTAGACCGTGAAGAGACTTGTACACAAGCAGAGCTGTTTTAAAGTCTATTTTCTGAGCGACAGGAAGCCAGTGCAGAGACCTGAGCACTGGACTAATATGGTGTCATTTCCTGGTTCTGGTCAGACTCGAGCAGCAGCGTTCTGGATGTACTGCAGCTATCTTACAGACCATTTACAGCCCAGTGAGCAGCTGTTACAGTAGTCTAACCTGCTTGAGACAAACGCATGGATTAATCTTTCTAAGTCTGGTTTAAACACTATTCCTTTGATTCTGGCAATGTTTTTTGATGGTAGAAAGCTGCTGATGATATTGATTTAATGTGGCTGTTAAAGTTCAGGTTAATATTACCCCTAGATTTCTAACTTGATTATTAGGTTTTCGAGAGAGTCTCAAGGTGACTGATAACACTTTCTTTGTTTCTGTGAGCCACAGACAATGATTTCAGTTTTGTCTGAGTTTAGCTGGTGAAAATTGTTTTGCATCCACACAATGATCTGTTCGATCCAGTGACACAATGTATCTACAGGCCCGTGTTCTCCTGCCATCAATGACACATACATCTGTGTGTCATCTGCATAGTTGTGGTAGGACACATAGCTGTGTGTTAGCTGGCCTAGTGGGAGCAAGTACAGATTGAACAGTAGGAGTCCTAGGATAGACCCCTGGGGAACCTGTTGTGGAAGTTTTTAATCGCTTCCTTCCTAATACTTCTGATGAGCAATGAAATAGAGAAACTTACTTTTTCTGCCGGCCGGCTAAGTTTTTATTCTTCGTTGCAAGGAAAAAGATCAGTCCACACCATTCAGCAGCAATGGTATGAAAAGATACAGACAAAAGTAACACAAAGTATTTATACCTGAAGATGGGGGGCTTTGTTCTTGAATCACATCTCCGGGGGGGGGGGGGGGGGGGGCTTAAGATGCAGTCTTGATGGTAATTAAGAAACAGGAGGTTAAAACAATTATCTTGTCTGAGTGTTAATTAAGAGGTAAATAGTTTAAAACAATTAGCGTGTCTGGGTGATACAAATGGTTAATGTGGATTGGAGAGTCTGTCAGTCCTGAGACATAAAATTTACCATCACAATTCTCCCTTTTGATTATTAATTAATCATTATCAGAAAACAAACTGAAGAAAAATAAAATAAATGAAGAAAGCTAAATGAAATGGGAGTAAAAAAAAACAAAAAATAAAATAAATAAACAAATAAAAGAAAAGAAATAGTCACAACTTAGTATCCGATACGCTAATTCACGCAGATTTCAAAATGTATCATCATGGCAGTTGTTTAGAGGAGATCAAAACAAAGCAAACAAAACAACCAAAAGAAAAAATAAAATTAAATTTACAGAATGTCATCATCAGAGTCAGAGTCTGAGCTGGGGTAATGATCAGGGTCAGGAATATGAAGAGAGGTTGAATTTTGATCAGCATAATTGACATCGGCATGAACATATGTGGAGGAAGGAGTCATTCCTTTCATGAGCACATTAGACAGGCATTTCAATATGCATGGAATGAAGGTGCAGAGCAAAAAGAAAATCACTACATAAGGGATTATCATTGTTAAAAACCATGCTGGCCATCCTTGGCCCAAAGATTCCAGCCAAGAAAACCATGAGTCATTTACTGCAGGAGGAGTTTGAATGGCATCTTGCATATGTTCAATGATGTTGGTAATATTTTCGTACTCGTCGGGGACATAAAAACAACAAGAGATGTTAAGTATTTTGCAAACACCTCCTTTCTCAGCTAGAATGATATCAAGAGCCAGTCTGTGTTGGATAACTGCTGTTCTAATAGCAAACATTTCCGTGTTCATCAAAGTGAGAGCGGCTTCAGTTTGATTTGCTAAGGAAAGTACCGACCAAGCGAGTCCATTGATTTTGTTTAGGGCCGCAGCTGTCCCGCCTCCTAGAAATAGAGACCACCCCACATTAGCGTTGGGGGTAGTCCAGGGATCAGCTAGTACATAACCATCATATTTGAAAGGAACACCAGTAATTTCTCTGTGAGCTTGAAAACGTGTGGTGGATTGAATGCTGGTGACAGGAGCCCTCTTATGGAAGACTTTTGTATCAGTTGCAACAATTGATGGATGACAACATCCAGACCACTGAAATAGAGGTGGTAAATCATGATAGGCTTTCCTACCACAAGACCACATTATTCCTGGTTGGGATGATAGTTGCCTAAAGGGACAGCTAAATCTTGTCATGGTGTTATTAGTCCATCTGTGAGAACAAGTAGTTGGAGTTGTAGTATTCACAAATATTCTAGTTTGACAACTTGATTGGCCTAGATGAGGCCCTGATGATGATGTTGAACAAACACAAGTCTCTGCATGCTGTAGAGGGACCTCAAATGCCAAGTTAGTCGGGGTTGAACGGGAGTCCGCACAGGTAATATTGGGATGTGGAGACACCGGGGCATTATTTCTGATTTGTTGACCAGCAATTAACAACATCATTCCCAGGGGAACGGTGCATTTACCGTGATCTTCTCTGCCCCAAGATTCTTTCATATGACCTTGTAATACAACACTTGCTGTTAGAGGTTTCGCTTGCCACCTAGCTGTTAAGGCATGGCACACCCAACAGTCACCAGGAATATTCAGCTCCTTTTTGTGTAAAAGAGCTAGAGCGCACGCACTGTTGTCATTACATTGTCTGAGGGCTTGCTGAATTATGTTGTCTTTGGGATCTGCGACGTTGAAGCTGGAGTGGTTGTCTTCCATTGCAGATGTAACAGAGACAGTCTTAACACCTGACAGCATGTTAGGTGTTGCTTCAGTTGGGTCTGGTGGACCACTGACTAGGACTGTGAGTTGTCTGTACATATCCGAGCTTGGATATTCAATTCCACACCAATACGTGCCTGCATCAGTGGGCCTGACATCAGAGATGGTAATTTGAGCTCCGTTTGAATTTGGGACTTTTGTTATTGTGAAGCGGGGATCTCTGTTCGGAGCAAGGGCTTTGTCCGTGGCGGCAAGGATCAAATGCCAATCGTGTGGGCCACAGGGGTCTCTGCATAGGTATTTGTCATACTTGGCATAATATGCCTGAACCCGTCCCGATCGCCAAATTTCAGGGTATATGAGGCAGGTGAATGTTGCACTTTGACCTTCAGTCAAAGTGACAGTCCTGGCAGGTTCGTAGGTGTAAGCCTCCATCAGCTGTGCCAAACATGACAGCATCAGAATCAGGTGATGCATGGTGGGGTTGGGTGGAACACGACTAGTTGGTGTTTGTTGAATTGACAGAGTTGCTTCCTCGTGTTGTCCTCCTCGGCGTCTGTGCGTCCTTGCACCGTCCTCGTCCGTCCTCCTCGGCCTCTGCTCGTCCTTGTGTCGTCCGTCCTCTTTGGCGGCTGGGCTCCTCCGTTGGCTCGGGGATCTTCCTGCAGTGGTTGGCGTGAACCCACGTTGCCCTCTCGGCTACCTTCACAGCGGTATGTGTCGTCAGAAGCACCTGGAATGGACCTCGCCACCGTTTGGAATGCCAGTGCTTCCTTCTTAGGTCCTTTATCACCACCCAGTCGCCAGGCTGGAAGTCATGGAGTGATGTGGAAGCTGGTGGTGGGAGGGCTGATTTCACCTGCTGCGAGATGTTATGCGTTGCACAAACCATACACGATTGACAGAACTTCTGCGCATGAACTGAAAATCCTTTGGTGAACCAGTGTTGGGTTATGGCATCCATCATCCCCCCTTTTGACACATGGTCCAATCCATGTGTCAATTTTGCGAAATGAGGGAAAAAATTTTTAGGCAGGCAAGGTTTATTATCAGGTCCTCGCCACACATCTTCCTTCTGTGTGGCACCGCAGCGGCTCCACAGCGCTTTTTCCTGTGGAGTGGCAAAAGACTGTACAGCTGTAAGAGATGTGGGAATAGAGTCAGGAATTGATACCAACAGAGTATCAGTTAATGTGGATTGGAGAGTGGCTCTTTTTGCAGCAGCATCGGCCCGTGCATTTCCTTGAGAAACAGGATCTGTGTGGTTAGTGTGAGCAAGGCATTTACAAACAGCAATAGACTTTGGGAGCAAGATGGCATCAAGAAGAGCTGCGACTTTGTCATGATGTAGAATGGGTTTTCCGTTAGATTTTAGGAATTGTCTGTGTTTCCACAGAGTGCCGAAATCATGCACAACACCAAACGCATATCTGGAATCAGTGTAGATGGTTACTGCTTTGTTGTTAGCTAGTCTGCATGCCTCTGTCAAAGCTATCAGTTCTGCCGCCTGTGCCGAATAGTGAGGGGGGAGTGAGCTGGAGAGAAGAGTTTCATGGTTAGTGACAACAGCAAACCCAACTCTGTTGTGACCAGTTTGTGGGTCCCGTGAAGCTGATCCATCTACAAAGAGAACCAAATCAGGATTTGTTAATGGTGTTTCTTGCAGATCAGGCCTTGGTGTGCAAGCCTGTTGGAGGATGGCAACACAGTTATGCTGTTCTCCATCGTCTGGTGTGGGGAGCAGAGTGGCAGGGTTCAACACATTACAGCGTTTGACAGTAATGTTAGACATTTCTAAAAGTACTGTGTTGTATCGTAGCCAGCGTGCTGTGGAGAGATGGGAAGTTTTTTGTTCAAGTAGAATCATGGACACAGCATGTGGGACCAGGAGAGTTACTTCAGAATAGCCCACAATGTCTCTGGAGGCCATAACTGCCTTTTCAGCAGCCGCCACGGATCTGATACATCTTGGGAGACCTGCAGCCACGGGGTCCAGTTTTGAAGAAAAATAAGCTACAGGCCGCAGCTTATTTCCATGATCCTGCAACAAAACAGAAGTCATACATCCATCTTTTTCATCTACTGTTTGAGTGAACGGTCTGGTAGGGTCAGGCAGGCCCAAAGTTGGAGTGCTTTGTAAAGCAAGTTTTAGTTCTGTGAAAGACTGTTCTGCTTCAGGAGTCCATTTGATCCCATGTTTTGCTTGCAGGCCTTTGCCATGAATGAGGGAGGCAAGTGGAGCTTCAAGAATGGCATAGTTAGAAATGAATTGTCGACAGTAAGAGCACATACCAAGAAATGACATCATCTGCTTCTTTGTGATGGGTTTTGGAAGGTTCTGAATTGCATCCACTCTTTTTGGTGAAAGAGTTTTACCTTCAGAAGTGATGACATGACCTAAGAAGACAACCCTTTCCTGGACAAATTGGAGTTTTGTCAAGCTGGCTTTGTGACCAGTTTGTGCCAGATGTTTCAAGAGTGTGACTGTGTTGGCTTCACACTGCTCTTTAGTCGGACTGCAGATCATGAGGTCATCCACATACTGTAGCAAGGCCGTGCCTGGGGAGAGAACAAGAGATTCTAGACTTTGTCTGAGAGCTTCATTGTAGATGGTGGGACTTTCGCAGTATCCTTGGCACAGACGTGTGAATGTGTAGCCTCGCCCATTGAAGTTGAATGCAAACCAGAATTGGCTGTCTGGGTGGATTGGAACACTGAAGAAGGCGTTCGAAAGGTCCACCACTGAAAAGAATTTTGCATTGTTTGGAACCTGAGACAAGATGGTGTAAGGGTTTGGAACATGTGGGGCTCTGGGTTGGACTGCTGCATTAACTGCTTGCAGATCCTGAACGAAACGCCATTCTGTTGGTTGGCCTTTATCTCGGATCTTCTTGACAGGAAACAAAGGTGTGCGTACCGGCGAATCGTTACATGGAACAATTACTCCTGTTGTCTTAAGAGACTCAAAGACTGGTGTGATGCCATCGATGGCTTCTTGTTTAAGTGGATATTGAGCCTTGCAAGGTCTAAAGTCAGATTTTGGAGTGATGATAACAGGTTCACAATCTTTGATGAGGCCTACATCATATTTACCGACAGCCCAAAGTGTCTTAGGAACGTCTTGTAGGGCTGCGATATGTGTGGATTGATCTTCGGACAAGCAAGAAAAAGTTTTGGAAGTACTTCTGGGTATCAGCTGGATTGTTCTTTCTGCGTGCACAACAGATGTCAACCTTCTTGAGTAGCACTGCAGTGTAGGTGAAAAAAGGACAGATCGATCAGATGTTTCTTGCCAATCGGCTGCACGCTTACATGACTCCACAAATTGGCCCAAATCTTCCCAATTATCTGATGTGTGTTTTGCGAGAGGGATGTGTGGGACCGAGTCCATGTTGTACATGTTACATTGAGCTGGTGTGAGAGAGACTGACACAGCGCATTTATGTTCTGTCCAAAAAATGTGTGTCAGTGTTAGTTTGTCAAACCTCTCCCTTAACCAGCTTTCCTCGTATGATTCGTCAGATTCTGGTGACAGATGGGAGGTACACTGCAGGTCTTCTTTGGCCATGAAGTCTGTTGAAATTGTGTTTTTTGCTGAAACAAACTCAGGAAAGGTTGTTAGTGGTTGCAGTTGCCATTGATATGCATATGTCATGTTTGGGGAGTGGTGGACAAAGGTGTGCGAAGCATTTGGTGTCAGGTCAGATAGCCTGAGGACTCTGACACCTTCTGGGGTGGAGATTAGACAAAGGCCTAATTTGCACATCAAGTCCCTGCCCATCAGGTTAATAGGACAGACTTCAGAGAGCAAGAATGCGTGTTGGAAACTTGAATGTGACTCATCTACACAGTTAAGTGGGACGGTTATGTTCTCTCTAATTGTTTGACCTGATGAACCAATAGAATACACATTATTTCCACTTAGCTTTGGCTTTTTTGTGAATTCTGAAGTTTTTATCACTGAATGTGTGGCTCCTGAATCAACTAAGAATACAATGTTTTGTTCTGCGATGTTCAGTGTGTGTTCTGGAAATTTCTTAAAATGATCAGATGTATAATGAACATATGTTAGGACAATTGCATGTGTGCTGTGAGAGCTCTCAATAGATTGTGAATCAGTGTGGTCACCATGTGTCTGTGAGTGTGGTGTGATACCTTCCTCTCCATCCACAAGTTGGTTGGGCTTCTCAGCAGGAATCCCTCCCCTTCTGGCAACCCCCAACCACCTTCAGTCCGACTTGTTTGCTAGTGCCGATGCGGTGTTTTTGTGACAGTCACGTTTCCAGTGTCCACGTTCCCCACAGAGGTAACAGATATCCCTCTGAGTTTTCCGTAGGCTGCTCTTGTTGTTGCCACGTCTTCTTTCTTTATCTTCATCCTGTTTCAGTTCATAATCTCGGACTGTGTTATACATGGTTATTGCTGCCATGTGCATCTCTTTTTGTGTTTTCTCTTCTTTGTCCCTTTTATTTAAGAGTATTTGGTCATGAGCATGTATGGCATGTCTGCGAAGCTCAGACAGGCGTGCATCATTCCAACCAATGCAGGATTTTTTTACAGCTGAGGCAATGTTTGGTTTTAGTCCACTTAAAAAACAATTGCAGAGATGAATTTCCCACACATCTGGAGCGTTGCTTAACTCACCAGGTGGTTGAAGGCCACTGTGGATGTTGAATACCTCTGTCAGGCGGGTGAGATATTCATCAGGGTTTTCACCATCCTTTTGTTTGCAGGCGGTGATTTTCTCCATGTTAACTTTTACAGGGAAGGCTTGAGTAAATGCACGGCAGAGATGACAGACAGCGTCTCTGTACTGGGCATTAGACTCATCTTCCCAGGTGATGTGTTTGCAGCGGATGTCAGCATTTGATGGGAATTTTCCAGCTATCTTTTGCCAGTCTGTGGGTTTCATCTTGGTGATCAGGAGTCTCTTTAGTTCATTCATGGTGGGTTTAAATTCTTGGCAGAATGTGAGGAATTGTTCAGCAAACATTTTACCTGATGTTGTGGGGTTGGGTAAATGCTGAGCGGCTGCTGTGATGTCCTCAGAGGTCCAGGGACGAAAAACTAAAGTTGCACCTTGTGGTCCAGATACTTCAACCATGGGCATGTTGAAGGTTGTATCTTTATTGGGATGGCGTAGTCTATGTGCAATTGGAGAAGAGGGACTGTTTGATGAGTCTTGTGGTGGAGAAGACACTTCAGGATGAGCTGCTTGTAGTTGTGGCATGATGGGGTTATCGCCACTTCTTTCGCTGGCATATGGTGGTGGAGCTGAAGAATGAAGAGGTGGGTTGCCATCAAGGTCTGGATCCAGCTTCAAAGCCGCCAACTGTGGATATAAAGAAGAAACCTGCGAGTCTGGTGCCCTTTGTGTGGTTGAAAGTTGCTTCTCATTAGTTTCAATTTTTTCACATGAGAAAGGAAGTTGTTTTTGCATCAGTTTCTTATTTCGTCTCTCAGCTTCAGCTTTCCACATATCTAAACATTCTTTTTGCCCTTCCATGAGTTCTAATTTCTTAACAGAAATTGTTTTTTCTTCTCATCTCCTGTTCTTTTTTTTTCAGGTTTTCTTCTAGTTTTTCTATATTTTTTAAACTAAGGGACCCCCCTATTGGGAATCCGAGCTCATTTGTCCATAAATTTAAATATTTTAAGCTTTTATCCCCAAATCTCTTTTTCATAATTTCCACAATTGGCCCCTCCGCAGACTGGACCGCTTCTACGGAAAATTTACTCCCCATTCTGAATGAAGAGGTCGTACGACGAGAGCCAATTAGTTATGCTACAACTGGCAAAAGCGACATTTCGATTTCTGCTTCAAATGACAAATAAAGCAAACTGTTTCCATTGCTATAAACAGATAAATAGCGACATTTCGATTTCAGCTTCAAATGGCGAATAAAGCTAACTGTTTTGATTGCTAAAAACAGATAAATAGCGACATTTCGATTTCTGCTTCAAATGACAAACAAAGCTAACTGTTTTGATTGCTAAAAACAGATAAATAGCGACATTTCGATTTCAGCTTCAAATGGCGAATAAAGCTAACTGTTTTGATTGCTAAAAACAGATAAATAGCGACATTTCGATTTCTGCTTCAAATGACAAACAAAGCTAACTGTTTTGATTGCTAAAAACAGATAAATAGCGACATTTCGATTTCAGCTTCAAATGGCGAATAAAGCTAACTGTTTTGATTGCTAAAAACAGATAAATAGCTGGCCAACTGTGAAGACTATGAGAAATGAAATTGTTGTCTAATTAAAATCCAAATTTGAAAGAAAATACATTAAGTCAATATTTCAACACTCACCAGACGAGTTTCACTGAACTCTGTTCTTGGAACCCCGGTGGCAGCGACTCAGGACGTGTTACCGGTTAGCCCTCCTGTCTCACAAATTAATCGAGGTTCGGAGGCTGGAAATGATCTTTTTCTCCAGGATGGCCTGTCGCTTTCCGTGCCTCGTCCTGAACGGCTGCTCACGGGGTCCTGTCAACAACGCCAAACTGTTGTGGAAGTTTTTAATCGCTTCCTTCCTAATACTTCTGATGAGCAATGAAATAGAGAAACTTACTTTTTCTGCCGGCCGGCTAAGTTTTTATTCTTCGTTGCAAGGAAAAAGATCAGTCCACACCATTCAGCAGCAATGGTATGAAAAGATACAGACAAAAGGAACACAAAGTATTTATACCTGAAGATGGGGGGCTTTGTTCTTGAAGATGTGTAATCACATCTCCGGGGGGGGGGGCAGGATGCAGTCTTGATGGTAATTAAGAAACAGGAGGTTAAAACAATTATCTTGTCTGAGTGTTAATTAAGAGGTAAATAGTTTAAAACAATTAGCGTGTCTGGGTGATACAAATGGTTAATGTGGATTGGAGAGTCTGTCAGTCCTGAGACATAAAATTTACCATCACAAACCCCACAGGTCATGGCTATTTGGTCTGAGACACAGTTACCAATTTCAACAAAATACTCCCTGTCCTCGAGATAGGACTTAAACAAGTTTAAAGCACTACCAGAGATTCCCACCCAGTCTTCTAACCTCTGTAATAAGATTGCATGGTCAACGGCAGCACTCAGGTCCAGCAGAACTTTTCAGGCTCAAGTCTTTTCTTGCTTGATTCCCTGCAGGTTCCAGTACCTGAAAGGACTCAGTTTCTCCTGTTCGGGCTTGTGACCTCATCATTGCCTGTGCTGTCCTTCACAATGTATCAACAATACACCGGGAGAAACTTCCAACCACGATGGTGATGGAACAATGGGAAGACATCGACATGGCCATTCCCGAACAAATGGATGGAAGAACAGTGAGGGGCCTATACAGGGACACATTTCTGCTAATCCTTGTTGTTGTGACCTTTGAGTTAGAACTTCTTTTCATAATTTAGCATTGACACAGTTCGAGCAAATGTAAGAAGGCTAAATGAACAGATAATTCAAAATTTTCCCAAATGTTGGGTCGTGGCACCCCACATGAACCGTACAATAAGTTTTGAGTTAAAGTTGTGTTGAATTGTTTATTTCGTGTTTTTCAAGCTGTGGAGAGAAAACAGAATTAAATGCAGTTCACACCATGACCTTCTCCTTTGTCTGAATTTATACTTGCATCCCTCTCCAGCTTCATGTATTCCATATCTAGTTTGGCGCTGTCTATACCCAACAGAAGTTTGTTTGTACAGAGTTTGGACATTCTGTGATAGAGCAAATGTGCATGTGAGCAACGAAGTATGTAGGTAGTGATAGTAATGCAAAGAGTTACTTCACTCTTTGCTGCTGGAATTTGTTCCTGTTGCAACCTGCAGAAAGTGTATTGGTTATAATTAGTTCTATTGGTATAGAATAGACTGCAGACGCATCAAAGCTGTTTCACATTTTTAATAAATACCTGTGGTATTTCTGTGTCTGCCGACACGGTTTCGTCATCAAATGCCTGAGATGTGCTGGGGCCATCAAACTGCAAACAGAGAAACACCACAGTTGTTGAAGTAGGGGATCACAGGGATGCATAGTATTTCCATCGAAAGAAAATTAAATCAAATACTACTTGCACATGGGTTAGGGATGTCCTCCGTGGTCTGCGGATCAACCAGGCAGGTGATGTTTCCCCACCACTAACGGATATAGGCACACCATCAGTTATCATAATTGAGAGACTGACATTTTGAGGGAAAGTGACCAATACCTGCTACATACTGACACAGCACACTTCTGGCAACATATCCCGAGGAGGTCTCTCCATCTATTCCTTCCACCAGTGGCCACCCTCTATTGCTGGTTAGAGCAAGTTCCTCCGCTGGTGTAAGGCTTTCAGGTGAAGGACCCCCACCATCGCCTTTTTTTTGATAGCTACAGTGCAACACATTTACAGCTCAATGCATGTTTTGGACAAACATTTCTTTAAATGCTACTTACCACTCTGAAATATGTTCTTGTACTTTACTTTCACCTGCTGCTAGGTACGCTTCTGGCTGTTAAGACAGCGCCTGTTGAGATGTAACAAAGAAAAATTAATATGTGGGTGACACACTCACAATAATATAGTCACAAAGTATAATGATGCATGCTGATTATAGGGTTATTAATAAACTGAGCAGGGACAGTATTTTTGTGCAGTACATCTCATGCAGAGACAATTCAGCATTCTTTATGTAAACAAATTTATAAACCAAAGAGGAGAGCATAAATACACGAGGACAGTGAAATACACATGCAACAATGATATGAAACTTGTATCTTTTTGTATAACACATTTAGTCTGTTGGCAATTGTTTGGACCTTTTCCCTCGCTTTATTTATCGCAGCTGTATTATCTTTTCTGGTGATCACACTTTTAAACTCATCATACAGATCCATCAGCATTCTTTGTTCAGCTGACGAGAAAATGACAGCTCTTGTCTTGCTCTCCTTTTCTGCCATCTCCTTTTTTCCACCATCCAGTCGTCAGGGCTTCCTAGGTTCCTCGGGCACTTGCACATAGTAAGCCTCACTTGAATTAGCCTCGATTAGATGCAGGTGAAATGTCTAAGTGGAACGACTTGACGCTTAATTGGGAGATGGCTGCTTAATATGATAAGCTGAGGAAGCCAGAGTACCCAGAGAGAATCCGTGCAGACACTAGGAACATGCAAACTCCACGCAGGAAGCCCCAACCGGGATTTGAACCAGGAACCCTCTTGATGTGAGGCATGGTGCTAACCACCACACCACGTGCAGTCTGTCTACAAAGCCAGATTAAACGAGTCAGTTAGTTTGACTATGAGCATATCTCAATAATATAAAGACCTCACTCAATTTTCTTGTTCTTATTTCAGATGAAACTGAAATGGTGGTCTTTGGAAAGACATTGTTTCTAGCTATGAAATGACTACACACTAAAAAATCCTGGGTTAAAAACGCCTGGGTAACTATTGGACCAACCCAACAGTAGTTAATTTGACCCAACAAAATGGGTTGTGTATTTTAACCCAACTACATGGGTTACATATTTAACTCAAATAATGGGTCAAATTATTTTCAACCCTGGGTAATTTCTACCATATGAATTAGTTAAATGTTATACTCAAATAATGGGTCAAAATAATTTCAACCCTGGGTAAATTCTAACCAATGAATTAGTTGAATATTATACTCAAATAATGGGTCAAATTAAATTCAACCCTGGATAAATTCTAACCTATGAATTAGTTAAATATTATCCTCAGATAATCGGTCAAATTAATTAAAATGCAGGGTACATTCAGACATACGAATTAAATATTATGCAAATTATACTTTGTATTCCACCCAAATGGTGAGTCATAAACTGCAATTGAATAACTCGACCTGAAAAACAGTGATTATCGTGATGCATTTTCCTGTAAGAGAATACCCATGTCTTGTAAACCGTTACATTAAAGGACAATAAACACTTTTAAACTATGTTAAAATCTTGAAAATTTTTTATTCTATTTTTACCACAAAGCATTAAAGTGCAAAATAATTTTCCATAGACAAATCCTTAAACATGGCCTTTGCCTCAATAAGCACACAACTTGAGCATGAACTAACAATGTACATCTCATGTAACATTCTATTTTGAACATTAACAGACTTAAAACTTATGATTTAAAAACATACATCTCGACTCTCAGCAGGAGACAAACAGAATAAAAAATTAAAAAAACCTCCACAGACTACTTTCAAGCAAGTATTGCGGCATGCAAAAACTTAACAGGCTTTGACTCATCTCCTTCCATCCCATACACTCCATTTTTGAGGAACTGCCAAACTAGTGCACACGGCTTTGGGTACTCGATGTCAAAGAAACAAAATACGTTAAAGTAGACATCGACTGCCTGAAGCAGTGTCTTTTGCTCCAGAGCCTCCCCAGCGATGATGACAAAGGCCTGAGATGAGTGGCATATGTTTTTCCCAGCGACATGACATACGGATATGTTCGCGATGCCTTTGCGTCATCCAGATATTCCACCAAGTTTGTTCCAACCTGACAAAGTAATAAAGAATAAAAGCCGACAGACTAATACCACACACCTGTTCTCCAAGTGAATTCCACTTCCGTTAACTCTGTAGTTTCATTGAGGGGGATCTAAATTAACCCATACAAGTCTATAATTCAAACAATATTCAAATTGACCATTTGTTTACTGTCAGTGAAGGGAAGACCTTAAAAATTCAAAGTTTGAGAAACACTATAGGAGTAAAATATTGTCCAAAAGCAAAGAGTAAGAGAGATAATAGTGTTTACAGTGGCTGATACAACACATGTTCAGAAATACATTTCTGAATTATTCCACAAGTAGTCAGGCACATTCTTAACCGATTAAACTTGACCTGGGTTGGCTCTATACTTGGTTTCCATCTACATAAAATGTCTTTCCCAAAAATCGCGTGTCAAATTGCAAAGCTTTGGGAGCCTGCTGAGCTGCCATTTTGGCTAACACAAAAATGTGGATGCTGGGTTCAAGTGGTTAAAATGAATAACATTTCTCATTAGATTTTCAGAGGGACTTACAAGCTTATGGTTGATAAATTCTAATTTGGACTCCTCAATGGTATGCCGGAATACCTTTCGGCTAACTTTGTATACGGTTGGTGGAAGGAGTTTAGGTAGCTGGGCCAGGGCCAGTGCCCCCAAACAAACTGTAGGAAGAAAATTTTATAGGTACCAATACGTAGAAAGGCATATCTGGGAAATTGACATTTGCATAGTCTGCTGTACAATATAATATTGTCTCACCGGGTGTTAATCCGTCGAGCGAAGAGGTCAGTTTCCCTTCCCGTCTTGCAAGGTGCAGAATAAAAGTTTTGGTGCAGCCTCTCCATGTAAGACTTCAAAGTCTTGTGCAATCTAATACACATTGAGGTAGACAAATAAAATGTGGTAGCTAACATGCAAGTAAAAGATTGCAATTAACAATGAATCCTCAACATATACTCCTTCCTAACTTACCATGCCTGGAGTGAGGAGATGAGGAAACTCTTGGCAGGTATCCTGGATGTACCATTTGTTTCCCCTGATCGTCTTGGCCCTGTTTGATTGAATACTTTATTCGCGATTGCAGAAAGAACAGTAGTACAATTGTACTAGAATGTTAAAAGGATAAACATAATATCTGTTTTTGTCTTCTGAAGTAGTTTGACAGTTACATAGTCACTTGAGTATCTTGAAAAGCAGGCCAATGGCAAATTACTGTGCTCTGTCCTTTACCCTGGGCCAGCCCACCCTAGCATGATGAGCAGGTCTTAGGGTCATAGGTGGTAGTTCTCGGAGTAGTCCAATAGGTTTGTCTGAAGTTTATATTTTAAAGACTTTGAGGTGTTAGAGTACCATGAGTCTCGTGCATAGGAAAAATGGGAATGAGTGCTGCAGCTATAGTCCTCTGCGTGTTCCTACTGACTTGTAAACTGCTGTATCCAGCTTGTATTGCTCCACCTTGCTGAGGGGCTGTGAATTGTGTCTCAGCCATTCTTTGAACTAGATGGCTTTTTCTTCTGATATGGTAGTCTATAAAAAGTGCACATAAGCTTTATTACCAATCACTAAATTATACAAATATTGCTTTAACAAATTATTCAGTTCCAACAATTACCTGGTATACGTGTCCTATGGGCGCCTTCTTCATTGCCTTGTGGCAGTCTCTGCTGCGTTCCCTGTGATCTCTTCTCTGATATCAGCTTCTTTCTGCTGTTCCGAAGTCTCTCTTCCAGGAACCCCTTCCTGGGGTGAACCAGGCTCCCTTTCAAAAAAAGCAAAGTCTTTGATAAATAAAGATGACGCTCATTTTGTTTTTGACAGCGTGCCATATAGAACAGCACAGACATCTAGTGCTTAGGTGCTGGGAGATTAGTTAGTGTGTCTACTGTCTGACTATTTTGGCATCAATTCCTCCATAAAATGATAAATACTCACAATGCCACTGCTCGATTCATTCTTCAAGCAAGGAAAGGCGTCAATCAATGCTGAAGCCAGGCACTTTTTCGTCTCAGAGGTAGGACTGTAAACAAAAACAGATTACCAAGAGAGTCAAACTACATTTCAAGTATTGATAAAACATGTGTAGTGTAATGTTAAGTAAAACCCTACTGAACATGTGTTTTGGTACATGTGATGTACATGTATTATTGGTGATCTGTCATTAAAGAATCATGAAACATTTGATAACGGCAACTGTTTTTTACCTCAGACAAGTCAGGATACTGCTTTCAAGTCAATAATTTCTACTTACTACCAAAAACAAACCCTTAAAAAGCATATATTCTACAACTGATAAAAAAGGTAAAACGTTCTTTCTAGAAAATATGTCTTGAAAAGTTGAAAATTTAAACTTTCTGTCACAGTCTGTCATGTCATAGTTTATGTTAATCATGTTTTCAGGTTTTGTTCTAGTCATGTTTTTCCCCTGTCACGTTCAGTTCACTCTAGTCACCTGGTTAATTGTTCACAGCTGCACCTCATGTCACTGATCACTCCCCTCACAGTATTTAGCTTCCTGGTTTACTTTCAGTCACTGCCGAATCCTCACCATCCCTCCATGCTTTGTTGCACTAAAGATAAGGCTGGTTTCCTGCCTCATAGTCATAGTGTTTTTCATAGCCTTGTTTGTTTAGTGTTTTTTCATAGCCGTGTTTTGTTATAGCCTCGCTTTGTTTGTCATAGTTCTGTTTTCATGTCATAGTCCTTTTGAATCCGGCTCTGCCGCGCTTTACTTTTGCCTTTGCTCCCTGTCTTGTTTTTTGGAGAATAAACCTTGTTTTTGAACTTGAGAACTGCATCTGGGTCCTACCTTCCCATCGATCCTGACACTTTCCTGTCTCCTCCCCTGAAAGAAGACTGATAGAGGATTCATAAACATTTTCAAACTAACATTCAAGCTAAATTAAAGGTGAAAAACATTATTTTTACGTACCTGTCGCCAAGAATCTGACAGATTTCCTGATTGTAGATTATAGATATTGGTCATTACACTTTAGTTTTACTTAAAGAAAACAAGTTAAACACAAGTCTTCAAAAGTGGAGCTTACAAATTGTGTAACTATATATATACTTTGTGGCATCATCATCCCAGGTGCAGTTTTGACCTCCATGGAGGGTGGACTTTGGGCAGTTACCGTGTCTTCATCTATGAGGGATGGAAGTTGGAAGATGGCAGCTGGTTGGACATCAGAACTTGTCCAATCTACAGGTCCAATCTAAACAGAATCCAGGTTAATGGAGTTTGTAGATCTACTTGTTTTTTTTTCTAATTTCGAACAACACTGTAAAAGTCTTAATTCACAAACAAATATGGAAAATCACAGTATTTACTGCCCAACAGTAACAATATGTAGAATAAACCAAAAATACTTTCTGTACAATTCATCACATCCTAGTAGTTATTTACAGAAACATCCAAGTTCTTCCATTGCATCCCCGGAGTCCAGAGGCTCATCCCATACCGATCATTTATCAATCATCCTCAAGGCAAAGGCATCTTTTAGGCAGCATTTATAGCTAACGACTAAGCAAATGGGAGGGGGGGAAAGTGGCTTGTCGGGACTTAAGAGTAAGATGAAAGTGTTATACCTACTGTACGCACACCTGATGTCAGTAAACTGATTTTCTAAAAATATATTCTATAGCGCAGTGAAATGTATAAACTGTCATCGTGCTCAGTGAACGAACTGACTGCATGTAGGGGATGGTGGTCAAGCAGCTCTCTCATATCAACAGCTGCCAAAACATGAGTGGGAATCACACTGTATGCAAAGAAATGCCTATCTAACCATTTTTTTCCCACTTCCGTAAAACAAGTTTTATTGTTGGTGTGTGTGATGTTTGGTCTAGTACTAAAATGGACATTATGAGACCAAACTGGGGCTCCGTTCTGGGTCATGAGACAGGAATACAGTCATGACTGCTCGATATGTAGTTCTCTTGAAGGTAACTGAGGCCAGTTCATACAATCCGCTAAAAAGGGGAATGCCTGCTAAACCACTTTGGATGTCTTTGAACCCATCAATGTTTGCAAGAAAGGTAGTGTGCCCTGGACCATCCTCTGTATTGTGGCTCAACACAGTTCCACACAGCCAATTTAAGCACTGCGCTATCTGATGGCGAAAGGCCTTGGTTTTGCAAATGTTTCAGAAGTTACAAGTTACATGGCTAACCCTTTTAAAGAAATTGTGTTTGGCTTCAAATCTCATTGCCCAGAACTGAACCAAGGGTCCAAGTTTTTGAGTGGCTCTTGGGTAATGAAGCATGAAGTGGTGTTTTGGCCGCAAATGTCAGTGAGAGAGTGATGCTCTTTAATGATTTTGGCTAAGTACAGTGTTGCTTCAACAGTAAGGGAAGGAGAGAAGATGAACTCCATACATAACAGTAACAGTAGGAGAAGTTTCCATTCCTTGTTACGCATGGGGATCAGGTCACCAGCCATTGTTGGCAACAACCTAATTAGGCACCGCATTTGAGCTGCTGACTGTCGCATGGCACCTTCCACGTTTTTTAGATTGGTCTTACTGTCACAAAAGCCGTAGTCAAAACTGATGATTCTGTAGTTAAGTTTGTCAAGTATGAGATGTTTTTACTCAATTAACGAATTCAAGACAAGCTTGACTTCAAATAGCACTACACCTTCCAGAACATCATGCATGATGTCAGGTGTTACATTGTCAGTAATATGATTGAAAGAGAGGTCATTTAAGACCCTGTCTCTTTTCAAGGCTGTCTGGGAGGGGTCGGCTGTACTCATATCTGCCTCATGACTTTGGACATCACGCAATAGAGCAGGGTCTGCCAGAGTCCTCAGGACCTCCTTATCTGCTCTGCAAAAACAACAAACCTAGTTTCCAGAGAAGCTTTCAATATATCCAAGCATGGCATTCAAGCCCAAATTATCTCCCACAACCTGGATTAGAGTAAACTTCACAACACCTGTGATGCCATCCCTCTCAAGACATCTGATCTCTCCAACAAGGCGCAGCACTGCATCAAGGCCATAGGTCTTAGCATCATCCGATTTGTACACTGCACGAAGGAAATGCGATTGCAAACTGGATAGCAAGTCTGGTGGCAAGCTTTTTAAGCTAAAATACATAAATCCCAACCTGTGCACCACAGTCTTAGACCCAAGTGGATTGACTGTTTCACAGTCATCTTGGTAAAGCACAAGAGGGATTGAAACAGCAAACCAGCAAAGTGGAACCAGCCCTTAAGTTCTCTAAAGTTTGTGTTTTGGTCTTCAAGTCAGTTAGAAAAGCACCCGAGGACTCATCTCATTTTTCTGGGGTATGCAGTAATCATTGAAAAGTTTAAGTACTGTGTCCAGATCCTCTTTTTTTCCACATTATCCATGAATGTGTTAAACACCTCGATAGCCTGCGGGCCAGCCACTGTCAGCAACAAAGTTACATTACTGTTACCAGAGTTTGATGAGGCGCCAATTGCCGTGAGGTAGAGAAGAAAACTTTGCTTGATGGACTGCCAGTTTTCATCCATATTCCCATCCAGCTTCAGATTATGGGGCAGTTTCATCCCCTGCATTGTTGTAGTATGTCCTTATCGTGAGTTCAATAAATCCTGGTACCATCTTTATCTGTGTAATATAAGAGTCAAGTCACAAGTTACTATCCAGTTTGTGTTGTTCACTTCTTGCTGCACATGCTCTACTACAAATCACCTTACAGCCGTCGAGCTTCGCCGTCAACCTATGTTTACGACAGCTACTGTTATCAGTACAAAGGCATCTGCCCAGTTGATCTCTCTGAGCTAACAACAGCAATAGTGTCTCCTAAACCATCAACTTGTATTTTAGACCAAATCCCAACCAGACTGTTCAAGGAGGTTTTCCCCTTAATTGACACTTCCATATTGGATTTGATCAATCTGTCTTTGTTGACAGGATATATACCTCAGAATTTTAAGGGTGCTGTAATTAAACCTTTACTTAAAAAACTACTCTTGATTTAGAAGTTTTAGCTAAATATCCAATCTCCATTGTTTGTTTAAAGTTCTTGAAAAAATAGTTGCAACTCAACTTTGTGATCATTTACACAGAAATAATCTGTTTGAAGAGTTTCAGTCAGGATTCAGAGTGCATCATAGCACAGAAACAGCACTGGTGAAAGTTACCAATGATCTCCTCTTAGTCTCTGATAATGGACTTTTGGTTGTGCTGGTGTAACCCAGTGGTAAAAAACAGTGTTTAACAAATTTAAACTAAGAATTAATATTTGGTTAAAATCACAGTGGGAAAAAATATCAATAACATTGAAATATAAATTCCTAAATATGTTGATTTTAAGTATGCTAAAAAGAGATTAAAAGTTGTAAAAGGTCGATAAAAATTTATTTTGATAGAGACACTGTGAGCAATCAATAGCAGTTTAGTCTGATGTGATATTAGCCAATAAGGTCAAGGTTGAGCTTGAGGCATTGAACAGCCTTCACCTTTCTCAGTCTCTCATCAGATGCTGACCAGAGGACCCCCTGCTTGTGTTTTTGTTGAAGCTAAGGCGTGGAAATCGGCATTCTTCTCGTGATTCAATTAGTGATTGGTAAGCACAAACCATTGCTAAGATACCTGAATTGTCATTATGTTTCATTCGGTGACAAAGTCTTTGTTAAAATCAAATATACTGACATGCTGAGTGCCCAGTGCCCATGGAAGCCGTGCAAAACCCCGTAGCCTATTTAGCACATGTTGCCTAGCAGAGTCCCATACACAATGTACTGCGCTAGTGAAACATGCTAATTTCCGCTAACCATTTTACTGTAAAAATAGCCTTTTTATGTGTCAAAACGATTGATCTGTGGGTGGTTTATTTAATCATTCATGTCACTAAAAGGTACTATGTATAGTTTTATATTTGTTTTTTGTATTTGAAGTGTTTATATTTCTGCTCGTTATGGTAGCAGCACCCAGTTTCTGTGAAGTGATAGTGTCAGCTTGGTTCCTGAGCACTGTAGAGGATAACTTGAAAAATACAAGTGCAATTTATTGCAACTTTTCTGTTATTTTGGTTCAGATTATTAGATTTAAAAGCCAATGTGTATTTGTAATTGCACTTGAGAGGGACTTTATTTTAAAAGTGTATTGACTATGCACTTTGGAAAATTTAACTAATACATTTACTTTATTACCACATTCCAACTATTTTAGTTGGTTTATCATATGGTAATTTTGTAATTGTAAATCTTTTGAAACTATATTGTTGTACAACAAGTTTTATTTTTTAAATTGAATCTGAACAGTTGCAAAAGGGTATTATAGTCAAGTAGTATATATTTTAAGCTACTTTATTCTGACCTCATCCCTTAGGTCAGGTTTTTCTGTATGGATCGGAGTTGTGAACTACAGACGTGCAGGAGAGCGAATCATTTTCCAGTACTGGATGGCGAGCCCCAGCCCAAAGAGTCGAATGAACTGGTAGCTTGTAGCCTTACTGGTTACAAGCACATTGAACACTGAATGAACATTTGAAGAACATTTATCAGACTATAACAGACATTGAGAAATGACTAATAGGACTATACCCGGGTATATTTTATTTTATTTTTTGAGGTAAAGAGAGCTCTCTATTTTGCTATTGTGTTATACTTGAATTGATTAATAACAGTTTACATTGCAATACAATAATTTTTCTTTTTAAATCAAAGTGCTGCTTGTGTCCTACGTTGATTGCACCCCTAGGCTCCTTTGTACTTAGATTCTGTTTGATCTGGCCTACTCTCCCTTTCACACTAGTATATAAAATAAAGGTAACTATACTGCTATAACCAAATACTTGAGATGCCCTTTCCAGACAGTGCACCTGCCAAAGAAGATCAAGAGAACCAGCCCGGATCTTTCCCTCAACCTACCTCGTGGGTGGTATCTCTTTGCAGATCAAGAACCAGATTCGTCAGGGGGTTAATCTTGGACCCGGATCCGGGCACCGGAGCTCCCAGTCGCTGTTTTGTTCCTTCCGCAGCCTGCTCCACCGCTATCCACTAGGCCCATACCTCCAAGTCTGCTTGTCACCTTGGAATACATCGCACCATCACACTCCTTCAGCACTATTTTTGGTGACCATCCCTCAAGACGAATACCAGAGAGTGTATGACTGCTTGCGCTTGATAATTAAAAAACAGGGGGTTAAAACAATGAATGTGTCTGAGTGAGACAAATGGTTAATGTGGAGTCTGTTAGTTCTGAAACATAAAATGTATTTCTGGAGAGGATACGCCAGACAGAGATGAGGCAATGGCAGCGCTGCGAAAGACACCAGCAACGGGGAAAATGAGCTGGCATCAGAGCTAGGCTAACTGCGACTCCACATAAACCAGCGGTTCCAAGCATTTTTCTTGCCAACGTCTGCTCCCTGGCTAACAAGATGAACGAAATTTAACTATGGGACGTTAACAACTGGATAGACAATTGCATCACGGAGAGAACATCTGTATGAGAACATCCCAGACCTAGCTGTGGAGCTAGCAGGCAGTACAATCTTCCAGGCAGACCGAACATCAGACTCGGATAAGACAAGAGGAGGGGGCGTGTACGTCTATATTAACAGTTGGTGCATGTACACTGCCGTTATTGAGAGACACTGCTGTCTTTAACCACACCAATTTAAAGACTGTGCTCCCCAGATTTGACAAGAATATGGACGTTAAAACAAGGAAGAGCAAAACACTAGACCAGGTCAACACCAACATTTCGGGAGCCTACAAAGCCCGCCCTTCCCCTCAGCTCGGACACTCTGACCATCTTTTCCTGTTCCTGACACAAGCAAACAAGCCCCTCATTTGTAAGTCTAAGCCACAGTACAAGTCATTGCAGTGCTGGACTGAGGAGGCCACATTGTCCATTGTACAAGACTGTTTTAAGGACACCATATGGGAGCCCTTTGTGGACCCAGACATTGAGCTCCACACATCCTCTGTGCTATCGGTTTCTGCATGGACAGTGTAACTACAAGAGCTGAAAATATTCCCCAACCAAAAACTCTGACTTAACACCAATATCAGAGCACTACTCCAGGCAAGGGATTCAGCACTGAGATTGAGAGACAGGGAGGCCCACAGGAAGGCTAGAGAGGACATGAACAGAGGCACGAAGGCTGCTAAAACAAAGTACAGAAAGCATATGGAGGCCAGTTTCAAGGAACACAGCCCCCGCTCCATGTGGAAAGGCATCCAGAACATTACGGACTAGAAACAGTGCCACAGCACCCCCTCACCTATCGACACTTCTCTCCCAGACCAGCTCAACGTCTTTTTCTCCCGCTTTGAAGAGGGCAGCAGACTGGCAGAGGACACACAGCTGACACTATCAGAGCATGACAGGCCCCACATCAGGTACTGCGAGTCCTGCGTAGCATCGACATCAATAAAGCACCCGGACCAGATGGAGTACCAGGGAAGGTGCTGAGATCAATATACCTATCAGCTTGATGCAGTATTCACTAACATCTTTAACCGTTCGCTGCAGCAAGCTAGGGTCCCCCACTTGCCTAAAAACTGCCACCAAAATCCCTGTGCTCAAATTTTCTGCAACAGGGTGGCTCTGATGCCAGTTTTCATGAAATGCATTGAGAGACTGGTATTACAGCATGTCAAGGCCCATATCTCACCCGGCTTTGACCAACATCAGTTTGCCTACAGGTCCAACAGATCCACAGACGACGCCATCTCCTTAGCACTCCACACCGCTCTCAGTCACATTGAAAGCCCCAAAACATACATCAGGATGCTGTTTCTTGACTTCAGTTGGCATTAAACTCCATCAGAGGCTGGCAGAGGCTAGAAATAGTCATTATGGCAGGGTGTACGATTTCTCCAGTAGCATTTACAATGGCGATGAAGATAATTATTAGAGCTTCCAAGTGGGTTGTAGGTGGAGAGAGACTTCAGGATGGCATGTGCCTTACACCAATTAGGGCCTACATGGATGATATGACGTTGGTGACTACAACAGTGCCATGTATGAGGAGAATTCTTGAGATACTTAAAAAAAAATCTAAAGTCGGCTGGTATGAAAATCAAACCTATTAAGTCTAGAAGTATGTCAATAAGTAGAGGGAAATTAAGTGACAGAAAGTTTGTAATAGATGAAGAAATAATTCTAATAATTAGGGAAAAGGCAGTAAAGTTTAGGTAGGTGGTACCAGACCAACTTAAATGATGGGGAGCAGGAAGTGCAGTTTAAAAAAGACGTTGCTGAATAGAATAGATAAATCAGGGTTTCCAGGAAAGTTGAAGCTGTGGTGTCTGCAGTTTGGATAGTTTCCTCAGTTGATGTGGCCACGGACTGTGTATGAGATTCCATTATCTGTTGCAGATAAAATTAAAAGATTAGTTAGCTTTTACATTAGGAAGTGGCTAGGTGTTCCTAGATGTTTAAGTACTGTGACACTCTAAGGGGAAGGCATACTCCAGCTCCCAGTATCTAGCCTAGTAGAGGAGTTTAAATGTACTAAAGTTAGGACAGAGCTCCTGTTAGCTGGGAGTAAAGATGTGGTAGTTAGTAAGGCGATTACAAACCAAACCAAACCAAGGGGAAGAAATGGAATCCAAGAATGGCAGCTCAGGAGGCAGAAGCAACTCTTAGACATACAGAGATTGTGGGTAATGTTCAAATAGGCCGGGGAGGCTTGGGGCTTGTCCCAGGCAAACCGGTGTGGAGTAGAGCAGGTCCCAAGGAGAGGAGAAAGCTAGTTGTTGAACAGGTTCGTAGACAGGAGGAAATGTTAAGGGTACAAAGGCAGTGGCTCAGGCTAAGCTGGGACGGTGGTTGAATTGGGAAGGTGTAGAGAACAAAAAAGCTTAGTTGGAAAGAGCTGTGGAGTATGGACGAAAGGAGTATTAGATTTTTGATAGGGGCAAGATATGATGTATTGCCAACTCCCCAGAACCTAAAACTCTGGGTACCGTATTTTCCGCACCATAAGGTGCACCTAAAAGCCTTAAATTTTCACATGCGCCATATAATCCAGTGCACACATAAAGCACACCGGATTCTAAAATCTGTCACAGATAGCGCCATTTTGAATTTACCGCGGGGAGCCCCGAGCATTCATCGGGGCATTAATCCCCCTCCGCATCACTCACCGCTCTCCCTTCGCGTCGCTCACCGCCACATTCACTTTTGCTGCGCCTCTTCGCTCTCGTATATTGGAAAAGAATGGCAACTGGCAACTTTCATCGCTCTCTTTGCATTCGGTGTGAATCCAGGGTTAAGTGGATCCCAGCCATTCACTCTGAATGGGGCGAAGATTGTATCGAGGTCGTACTTAGTGATTGAATCGTGTCATCATTAATGCTTTTGCCCATGTCCCAGTGAGTGCCTGTTCTTCGGTCTGAGATGGGTGATGCAGACCAATGGTCTTGACCGATGGTCAATGTTGTCCTTGACCATCGAATCATTTCCCGCTGACACAGGGACGTAATACATACACTACGTGTGCTGGCAGCGATAAACATATCAGAGAACATTAGGTAATACGTACGCCTTATAATCAGGTGAGCCTTATAGTGTGCAAAATACGGTAAATGGAGACCCATTATGTTGAGCTACTGCAACTCTAAGGCATATTTTGTCAGGTTGTAAGGTTAGTCTGTCACAAGGCCGGTATACTTGGCGACATAATAAAGTATTAAGAAGCGTAGCTGCAGGTATTGAGGATAATCGAAAGCAGGTGAATTTAGGAGGGTCCAAGGTGAGGAGAAGGGCAATTCAGTTTGTTCAAAAGGGGGAGAAAGTTGATAAGACAATAAGGAGGCAAGGCAGCTAAGAGGATGCTTGTGATTGGGAGATGTAGGTAGATTTAGGAGGAAAGCTTGTTGTTCCCCAGGAAATAGCCTCTACAAATCTAAGGCCTGATATAGTCTTGTGGTCTAGGAGTAGAATGAGAGTCTATTTCATAGAGCTGACTGTTCCTTGGGAGGAATTAGTGTTAGAACCATATAAAATGAAAAAGCTTAGGGATGTGGAGTTGGGGGCAGAAGCAGCGCAGTGAAGATGAAAAGTTAGGATCTGTCCAGTGGAAGTAGGAGTGAGAGGCTGGGGCAGCTTGTGGTTGTGGAAGAAAATATGGTTGTTGTGGTGTGAGGAGCAGTGATGGCTGGCATGAGGGGAGTGACTCTGGGATGCCAGTGATCACTGTCTAGCCTCCTAGAGGTATCATGGACCCAACTAGATGAAACACTGATGAAAGGAGGTTCCCTCCTGATGATCCTAATGACATGTTGGTCAGCACTACTTACTTTCTCGGATTGCACATCTCAGAGGACCAGGGTTGGACTGTGAACACCACCCACATTATTAAAAAGAATCCAAGAAGTAACAACTGCAGTGGGTCATCAAGACTGCTCAGTGGATCATTGGCTCCCCACTCCCACGCCTTGAGGAGATCTACTCAAACTTTCTCCTCCGACGGGCCACAAAGATCTGGGAACATCTTGCCCACCCAGGACACTCTCTTTTCACCAATCTTCCCTCTGGTAGACTCCGAGTCAGACACAAATTCATCATTGCAAAACAAAGCTGCGTGTAAAAACAGGAAAATGGTAATGGTCAAAATATAGCATGTTCGATGAAAAGCTCTGTGATAAAATTGCAACTGACCATAAAAATTAAAGCGAACCTAGTGTGGAATGAATGAAAGGACCCGTTAAGAAGTGACTTAACTGAAATTCATGTGTTCGACTTATTGACTCACAGACCTGCAAACAAATTTACACACAAACAGTCGTCACTCTTCTGCACAGTCAATGTGGAGACTTTTGGGGTGAGCTACAGAACAACAAACCCTAACGTCACCACTCAGGATATACATTAGATAATAAGATACAGCAGCCTCAGTTATGGAAGGGTTCTAAGTTCAAACACCACTTGTTAATGTTAAAGTATGATTTACATGGTGCTTACGTCCCCGGTGGAATCCCCCAGTTAGGTTTCTAGTTGAGGAAGAATATTGAGTTCTGGGAAGCTTTAGATAGGAGAAGAGCTTTAAAGTGTGAGAGAAAAGTAAATAGACGAGAAGATGGAGAAGTCTGTAGTTCTTGGTGAGGCCAGACAAGAAGCTTCGGAAAACAGACGAAGATAATATGTCAAAGTAATGACAAGATAACTAAGGAAGTTGGCATGAATGGATGATAATTTTAAAGTGCTGGTGATGTCAGCTTTGGAAGTGTCCTGACTTGCGAAGCAGAGAGGGTTGATAGTTGTTGCTGGTTGTGTATTGGTCAGACTGGAGAAGTCTGGAAATGGAATGACGCTGATTGTTAGGGTTTGTGGATTTTGGTGGACTTTGTTGTTTTGTTTTTTTTTTCATGTTATTTAGTGATGAGTTTTTGATTCATGTTTGGTCTTTATTTGGGATTTTGTTTATCAAGTCAGGATTTTCTCTCATAGTCTCCTCAGTCCTCGTGTCTGTTCATTAATTTGATCAGTGTCCAATAGTATCAGCTGCTGTTCATCACTAATCACTCTGCCCTGTATTTAAGCTCGCAGTTTGTTTTAATCATTGTCAGATCTTTTCCGTTGTTTCACTCATGGTTTTATCTGCATTGCTTCATGTTCATGTCTGGTTTTTGTTAGTTCTTGGGGTTTTGTTTTCACAGCTTAGTATTATTTTGTTTCTAGCTTTGCCGTGCTTTGGTTCTAGTTTTAAATAAATGAAATGCTGTTCCTCCTCAACATCATTCTGCATAGCTCAGACTGCAGACAGAATCACCATTGCGAGAAGAAGCAGAGCTATTTATGACAGCACAAAGGCAGCAGCGAAAGCCTCCAGGTGGCTCTTGACCAAGAGTGAGGGTCCATGTGAAAATGCTGGAAGGGCACAAGTTGAAGCCCCTTTCAACCTCAGCTTGGTCAGTACAGAGTATCCAGTGTTCAGAATACCCAAGACCTCTAATGACCTCAGGTACATCATTGACAATCTGCCCAAGCATAGCATCAAAACATGTTTGTTAAAAACAAACAAGATTTTTCAAATGTTATGGCTGGTCAGTGTATATCTTTCCTTTGATCTTTAGTTGTTAATGTTAAAATATGACTTAATATATTCATTTGTTTATCAGTTTGTACACAAGAAAAACATATTACACTGAAGAAGTTGTTCTAATAGATAATTTACTAATTAGACAAAAAAGAACTCCAATTATTTGTCCTGTGATTTGATTACTGTGAGAAATAAATGTTTTACAAAACTGTCATTAATGATTTAGCTGAACATTAAAAACTTTTCAAAGCTCTATTTATATACAGAAGTAAATCACAGTAAAACAGTTAAGACTTACTTACACTGAATAACACACTGTCGTATAAATGTGACATTTCTTCCATCTTTAAGCAAAATCTATTTCCTTTCTGTTAATATTCACCGAGGCGGTTTCTAACACACTGTTCATAGTGTTAAATATCAGCAAAGCATGCTGAAAAATGAATTATTCAAATTAAGAACATGTCTATCATTATCAAAACATTTAAACTCGGTTGGGCTTATTATCTCACAGAGTAGGCACATCCAGTTGAAGCAACACAAACTTACGGTGAAAGGCCTGCCACTCTGGTTGCATGATGAAGGGAATTTCATAATCCAGATTATGAAATAATGTAACAATCTGAGCATTCCCCATGGAAAGGAGGTTGCTATGTCAAAGGTGAAAGTTGGAAGTTTGATGTGTTCTCACAGATTTTTGTACTGATTTATTTTGTGTCGTGTTTCTTAGTTGAACATTTGTACTTGCAGGTTTTGTTATTTGAAAGTTGTTTTGTGTATCTTTATTATCTTAATGGCATTTGATTTCATTCAGTTAATTGTAGAATGTTTTTTTTCAGATTTAAATTGTAAACATTCAAACGTCTGAATACATTTTATCAATTTTATCATTTTACACATTCAGTCATCATACAAAATGTCTCCACACTCTCAAATAAGTTAAAACACACAACAAATGTAACCTCCTAGCTCCTAAATTCAAAATAAAAAATATGTGAGATTTTATTATTGAAATTAGAAATCAAGAAAATCCTAAATTCATCAACGTAGAGTCTGTTAACTCTTGTGATCCCACAAGATGGCGCCACATAAGAGGCAACTGGCTTTTGCATGTATGCCATATTTGATCTACTTGCTGTTTATTTTGTGTGTGTGCGTGTGCGTTCTGTGTGGTATTGTTCATTTGCATTGAGTATTTGCATTTTTCTGTGTTTTTGTGCCTTCCAACAGGTTGTGTGCCAGGTTGTGTTATGTATTTCTATCTCTGTCGTGTATTTTGTCACGTGTATTCCTTTGTGTATATTTTCTGTGTTGTTTTGTTTGTGTGTTTGTTGCCCCTGAAAGCGCCTCCCAACACCTACTGCAGTGCTTGTTGGGACACCGGGGGTCACATGAGCACGATCACACACATTTAAGAAACAGCAGAGAAGAAAAACAAACAAGCCTCCCTATATGCCAATTAAAAACACAGAGTTAGAGGTAGAGATGGAGGCGGGCTTAAGACAGAAAAAAAACATTTTCGAGACTCTGTGTGAGTGATTGCAGACAATTGACAATTAACAGGGTGAAATCCTCTAACTCTGAGATCTGAAACACAAAATGGAAAACCTGCACTTGTAAAATCCATCCAGCAATCCAATTGTTTTGCAGCAAAACACGCAATCAAACCTGGGCTTCATTTTTCCACATGCATGTACACACACACACACACACACAAGCAGTGAAACTGAAGCGTGTAAAAGAGTAGTCAAGTCAAATGCCAGTGAAGTCGCTGAACTAGATTTTCTTTGTACATTCAGTACAAAGAAAATCTTAAATCTTCATATGTTGAATTGCTTTTGTTTTATAATGAACATAATTAGAATTCTCTTAGACTTTTACAAATAACTATACAATGGTATGATGACATATACAATCAGAAATTAACAATCATTACAAAATCTATGCATATTTGTTGAATGCTTATGGAAATTGTGTTAATTTAAACACAGGATCTGCTGTATGTTAATATAACCATTAATAATGAACAACGCAAATAAAATTAATATTTCACATTTTTCATGTCATCAATTAGAAAATTATTTATGTAATTAAAGTTGAATTATTTATAGATTTGTTTTCTACATTTCCTCCATATTCCTCTTCCAGTTTGTTTTCAGGCCATTTCTTCCCTCCGTTTTTTGCAGGAGGAACAAGCTTCAATCTGTTTGCTTGGTGGGGTAAAACCCATACATTCTTTGTGATGATATTCAGTTGTTCCCCTGCACAACACTGAATTAAAGCTGCAAACCTTCGAAATTCGGGTGAGATAAGACTGCAGAATTAATAAGTGGTGTACATACACACCATTTGTTTCTTCTCAATTTCTTATTTCCTAATCTATGTATGTTTGTATGTGTAAAATAACATCCTTATGACACTTATGGGTTTTATTTGAATATCTGGAAATTAAATTTAGAATATTTAAATGAGTCCATTATTTAATTTTTGTTGTTTTATAAGTTATCTTTTTACCTTTATATATTTCAACAGTTTAATACATTGCTGCATTTGGTTGTTACATAAATATATAAAAAATAAGATTAAATCAAAGAAAATGTTTTCAATATACATTATGGAAATATAGGGATTAAAAGCTGATAAAATCCTTTATTTACAAATTTTAGTTTGGGCTTCCTTTTGGGCGCTCTCTCCCTTTTTTTTCCTTCTTGCTGTAATGTTTATTAAATCTAATTTATCAGCAGTATCCTCAGATTACATTTCTCAGTATAAACATTAGCTAATATGTCATTGATCTGTCATGTATTCATCTGTTGGAGAGCTTGTGCTTGTTTGAATTAATTCTACATTACAGCTGACATTATATTCTGCGCACACAACCCAGGAAATAGGCTTACATCCACTCTTCGGGTGTATTCATGTCCATTTGCTTCTGCTTACTTTGTCACTCCAGCCTGATTACATTGTGTCTACCTTTTCTTACTACCTCTACACGTTATGTTCCAATGTTATTCAGAGGGATGAAGCGAGCTGTCAGCTTGAGGCTACCAAGCAGAAGTCTGCAAAGCACCAGCTGCCATATGTTTGTCTGTCCCTCTGCCATTTTCTTGCTTCATTACTCTCTTTTTATTCCCCAATCTTTCTATGATTACTTTTTCCTACCTCTTCACTCATTTAACAAAAAAAACTTTCCTGTAAAAATGTTTTGGGTTGTATTGTACATTCAAATACAGTTTTAATAAAGCAGTATTAATACTGATATTTCGGGTTAGAATGTAAATTTTTCCTTATTTCACCAATCCAAACCAGTTTCTGATCTGATCCTAACTCAGTCCCACGTGTGTTTCATTACAGCACAAAATGTTGAATAAGTTCATACTAATTTAATTTCATATAACTTTAGGAGGTGCAACATAAACTAAAAATAACAAAAAACAAGATTCTAACACAAGGCCTCCAGGTTTAATGATAATATTAAAGACGTAAAAAAAACCACTTATCTGCTATTGTGCTGCTCGTGTTACACGTGCATGCAGCAGGTAACATGGTTTTCAAACTGCTTTACTTTCACACTTACATTCTTGACTTCCTTTAAGAACGAACTTCCTTTCTTGGAAGATTTTCTTGTGGTGATTTTTTCCAGCTTAAACAATTCTATAAATTCCACACTGAATAAAACACAGTATACAAAATGTAGCTAAAATAATTTTCACCAATCAAAATATTTTCTGACATTTTTGTATACAAAAATGTATTAAATTAAACATTTAATTATCCATGCATGAAAGCAGCTTTAACAGTTTTTTTTTATTATTTATTTTTTTGGGCAAGAACTCAAACAAAACATTTAATATAGAGAATGAAGATAAAAAAACAAAGCTAACATAAATTAATTTATCTCTCTCTTGGTCTTTATCTCAGTTTCTAGCACCTTTCAACCACCACATTTTTCTGTTTGTAACTCCTCTTTTTGTCTTAGGCAATTTCATCTGGTCCACTGTCTCTTTGTCTTCATCTTTAGCTTTTTCATCCTCTCCCTCCTCTTTATCCTCTCACTGTCTTTCACTTTTTCCATCTCTGAATCTCCAGCCCCTTGTTGCTGTCTATTCTCTCTTTTTCTCATTTAGTGAGAGAGATGATGGGTTTGTTGCCATAGAAACTACTTCATTCAGCCTCTCTTTGCTGAAACTGGAATACCAAGCATCACCCAGTGACGACATACATATACAACCATTTTCCCACATCGTCGTGATTTAGTTTTGTGTCATAGAAAATAAATGGAGCCAGACAACATGAGGACTCCTCCCTCTATGTATCCCTACATCCTGTCCTTGTTCATCCATCTGTCTGCCATGCTCACTCACATGTTGACTACACAAAGTGGCTGTAAAGACAACAGATGAGTAAAAACAAATTTATCGTGCCTCACAATTATTGCCTCTCTGTCAACCCTTTCTCAAAAATTTTCAACTGGTTGGTTATCTTCTTACATGTATTGTTTAATCAGGATGAGATCGTATATTATTGATCACCAAAGAGAGATAAGTACCTGGCGCAAAGACAGAAAATAAACAAGGAGAAAGCTAGTCAAGAGAAGCTTAACTAACTCATGATAATGTGATTAGCCCTTACTTATTCTTTATTGCCAAAACCTCCCTCCATAAGACTTTTGAAAGTGTCTACTTACTGGTGGCAGCCTAATACCACAGCTTTTCTAATTTCTTTACTTGTCTTCATACACTATGAATGTGCTATTGCTAAGGTTAGTCATGTGCTTTTTGTGTTTGGAGTACTCACAACTGTTTTGGGCGAAGATCCATTCAGTCACAACTTTGCAACATTACGTTGTTTACACTTGGAAACAGCTGCTAGCACTGTGCTATAAGAAGAAACCCCTATGGAGAAAGAGGAAGGGATGCAGAGCTGGAATCGTGCATTGTGAGAGAAAAAGATGGTACAAACTACATGTTTTGTCTTTTCTCACAGGAATTGTTGGAAATCTCCCCCCAGAAATTGAGGAACTAAAGACACCAACCCAATTTCTGAGGGAATGTTGGGAGTCTAGTCTTATGTGCTTCACAGAGACCATGCTGAATCGGGTCCCTTCGAACTTAGCGTTGACTGTGGAAGGTTTCATATTTGTGAGGGTGGGTTGGAGAGCAAAGAACAGTCATAAAATGAAGGGTGTTAAATGCAATACAAGGGACAAGAAAATATTGGATTTACTGTATGCAAATTGTAGGGAAGCCTACATCCTGTCATCCCTTCCCCCTCTCAGCTGTTTAGATTGCAACCTCCAGCCAGTTTATAAACCTAAAGTAAAACTCAACCACTAGGAACATGAGGAAATGGACTGAAAAGACGAGTGAGGAGATGAGGGACTGGACATTACAGGTGTTCAGAACCCTTTTACCTTGACGGTAAATTTAGCTTAGCAGTCTAACTTCCAGATAGCCACACCTCTAACTTCACGCAGAAAATCCAAAGACTCTTCCCACATTTTCACACCAGACCTTCTAGGGAGGGAGAAAATTCCCTCTCACTCTCCGCAAGTCCCACGACTTCACAGTTGTGTTCACTAACAGAGAGGACAAGGCCTGCTCACCTCAGCTTGCTTTCCAAAGCCTTCAGAATCAGCGTGGCCTGCCATTATCCATCGATCCCTCTCACCGTGGCTCTAAAGCAGCAACAGCACAAAACCTACACGGAGCTCCCTCCTCAGCGAAAGTACCGCAGTGAGCATACAGCTGTGAGTCCTTCCCAGGGAGACAACACAGTTTACGTGCTTACGCCAACAGGAGCAACCAGCATCCCTCTATTAGAGAGCACACAAGGACTTTGCTGCAAGTCCTTGGATGCTCTCTAATAGGGTTAGGTCCTTGTGTTTGCATGATCTTGCATGCCCTCTAATCATTTAACTCAAATCACATACTAACATTTGAATTGCTGTATTAACCAGAGCTGAACCCACAGACAGGGATGTAACCATCCCACTCATCCCAACCTCATAATATCCCTATGTCATATTGTACCACATATGCTGAAGCCAGTATATAATACACTCCTGCCTACATATACAAAGAGCCATAATTCCTAAGTCGATATATGGACTGCATGTCCAACTTTTTTTTTTACTTTGCCTTTGTCAATAAATATTGCTATCTTGTTACAACACCACTCATGTGCTAAAGGCTGACACTTTGTTTCGTAGTTTTCCCTCTTCTCTCATACACACTCACCCACGCGGTTGTTTGACTTTAAGTATAGCTTTCGCTTGTATATGTTGTATATAGTGTGGTAGTATAGTTAATAGTATTCATTCATCAAATTATCATTGATTAAATCACTTTGCTAACTTGTAATGCTGTTTTGTACTATTTTAATGGAGAAATTGTTAGTGATCATTGTATATGTGTACTGTGATTAAGACCAATGCTCAGATTCATAGCCTTTATGTGTTCTCTGTACAAATTAATATCTGTCCCAGATTGACATGTATAGACCAAAAGACCCTTGAGACTGACACTTGTGTTTAGTTAGTAGTTGCTGCTTTTCCAGTGGCACCCTGTAATTCATGATTTTATTGATTACTTACTTTATTATTGGGCTGTCTTTGAAAATAATTAAAAATTCTTCTCCTCACATATAAAGCTCTTAATGACCAAGCTCCATCATATCTTAAAGATCTCATTGTTACATACTGTATTTTCTCAACAGAGCACTTCGCTCCCAAACTGCAGGTTTGCTTGTGGTCCCCGGAGTTTCTAAAAGTAGAATGGGAGGCAGAGCCTTCAGTTATCAGGCCCCTCTCTTGTGGAACCAGCTGCCAGTGTGTGTCCGAGAAGCAGACACCCTCTCTAACTTTAAGATTAGGCTTTCCTTTTTGATAAAGCTTATAGTTAGGGATGGCTCAGGTAATCCTGAAACATCCCATAGTTAAGCTGCTATAGGCCTAGACTGCTGGGTGGCCTCATCTGTCACACCTTTCCTCACTTTGCTGTCTTATTTCTCCTCCGTTTAATTGTTGTTGTGCACAATTGTTGTGCATCAATTGGAGGCGTGGGTCAGACCCAGAGAAAACTGAAGGGATTCCATGTTCTTTTTGGCCTGGGAATGCCTTGGCATCCCACAGGAGGAGCTGGAAGTGATACTGGGGAGGTCAAGGCTAGTGGTGAAGTGAAGAGAGGACCCAATTGCAGATACAGATGCCGACAGGAGGTTGAATTGAAACGAGATCAGTTTTAAAACTAAAACAAAAAGCGTGGCCAAGTCAAAACATTAAAGACTAGAACTAGACTGATAAAAAAAAAAACTGAGAACAGACAAACCTGACAATGACGAGGACCATAGAACCGACTGCGTAAACGATAAGTGATAACGGCAAGGATGGGAACAGCTGGGAACATATGGTTACATATGGTTTCTGAGTGATCAATTAACAGTATTTTCCCTTAAATAACATTTATTTATAGTAGGGGTCTACCAGAGAGTGCTGGAACTAAATTTGAAAAAATCCATTTCGTTATTATTTTCTTCAGGGCCATTAAAAATGAGGTATGCAGTCAGTATAGGCTGGCTTCTTGGTTTAATTCACAGCTGGGTACAAAACAGACAGAAAGCTGGAAAGAAAATTACACTCCACTAAATCTGCAAATATATAACTTTGTCTAGAAAGATAGTTTAATAACAAATAAGAAAAAAGCGAGAGGTTTTTATTTTATTCATCATTGATAGAGGAGAACAAAAACAACTCCAGGTTACCAGGCTAACCAGAAGTGCTAGCTCTGTTAGCTTCACCAAGAGCTTCTTCACCAATTAAATTGTTTTTATCAAGAAGAAAATTCATGAAATCCTTCCAACTTTTATTACGGATCATCTACTACAGCAGAGTTACAAGTGTCTGCAGAAAATTATTTGTGTTTAGACTGTTTCTGTCCTCTTGAGCTTTCTGTCCTCTTGAGCTTTTTAACATCCCTTTAACACTCAAGTGGCTGCATTTGAATTCAAAATCAAAAAGTGAACTGAGGTCGTTCCCCCCTTTTGTCCTCAATAGAAGAAAATCCATATTTTATGTAGTCAATGTCATACCTGTGTTTAGCCATGGTCACTCATATGAAAACAAACTGTAGCTTTTCTTCTATCTGTGAAATGGCGGGAGTCGATTAGCATTACAGGGTATCGTCGCCACCTACTGTTTAGGAGTGTGAATAGAATGCATTCTGAGCCCTTTAAAATCAAAGCATGGAAACTTTTTTTCCCTCCAGTCATTGAAAACGGGTCCTTGGGAACCATTGATCTAAACCATCAATTTGTTCTTTGTTCATCCCATTCCAACCAGAATGTTTAAGGAGATTTTTCCTTTAATCATCCTTCTTAAACCTTCTTAATCCGGGGGGGGGGGGTCCATCATAGGGGATGCCATACCCGGTTCAGCCGCAGGGCTGAGAAAATGATCAAGGACCCAGCCCACCCTGGCGTACCCTGCTTCTTCCTGTGGCTGGGGCAGTCTATGGTACATTTCTACTTGGTACATTTTAAACATAAGACAAAGAATTCTTGTAACTTCGAGCTGTCATTTTCCCTTTAGACACTACTAATTGATGGAATTTGACGTTATTACAACATTTTCCAATCCAATCCAACTTTGTTTATATAGCGCTTTAAAGCAACATAGTTGACCAAAGTGCTGTACACATATATAAAGCAAAAGTGAAACAAAAAACATAAAGATAAAAACAAAGTAAAAAAAAAAAGAATAAAAATAAAACGATAAAAAGTCACAGTAAAAGTTAACACCTCAGACTGAATTAAAAGCCAATGAGAAAAAAAGTGTTTTAAGAGAGGACTTAAAAACATTAAGTGCGTCAGCCTGCATGATTTGCAAAGGTAATTCATTCCACAGTTTTGGAGAAGTGACTGAGAAGGCACGCTCCAAGTTTTCTATTTGTTTTAGGGACGACTAACAATAACTGATCTGCTGACCTGAGAGAACATCAAGGAGCGTACGGCTAAAGCAGATCAAACAGATACTGAGGGGCAAGGCCATGAAGACATTTGAAAACAAAAAGAAGAAATTTAAAATCAACTATAAAACAAACTGGAAGCCAGTGAAGTGTTGCCAGAACTGGAGTAATGTGTTCACGTTTTTGTAGACCAGTTAGGAACCGAGCAGCAGCTTTCTGAACCAGCTGTAGATGAGCAAGTGATGCTTGATTTAGCCCAGAATAAAGTGCATTGAAGTAGTCTAAATGAGTCATGATAAAAGCCATGCAAAGAAAGAAACGGTTTAGCTTTAGTAAGTTGTCTCAGTTGAAAAAAACTGGACTTGACCACTGAACTAACCTGTGCATCAAATTTGAGATTGCTGTGCAGCCTTACACCAAGTTTTGTTGCAACTGCTGTCAAATGTTGACTTAACAAGCCCAAGTCAACAGGTACTGTGGAGCTACTGTATCTGTAGACCCAACCAACATAACCTCAGTCTTATCATCATTAAAGTGCAGAAAATTCATTGAAATTCATGCCTTAATTTCTGAAATGCACACGAGTGGTGGATTTGCAGAATATCCATTTTCTTGTTTCAGTGACATATAAATCTGACTATCGTCATAAAAATGGAACGCAATACCATATTTCCGAATAATTGAATTTTTTTAGATCTAACACGACAAAACCAATATACTCCACAACTTATTTCTGACAGCTTGCCATTTAAAGAAGGCCTCTGTGGACTCAGATGGCAAAATATTTATTTTAACATTAATATAAAGTTATTTCCATTAAGGTTGCCTTTTGATAACTAACATCTTCATAATAACAAAAACATTTAGATGGCATACTGGACGGGTTTGGTTACAGCAATTAGGACAAATGTGAGAATGCCGGAAATACAGTTGACTTGACAATACTTTGGTTTTTAATACGACTTAAAGAAAAATGCTTTTGCATGCGATGTATGTTTCTTGACAAAATTAGCATGAATATAAGTTTAAATGAAAAATAGTAACCACTGCAACAAATATAATAAGTTTATAAAATAGAGAATAAACAAGAAATTCCTTAATTAGAAAATATTGAAAATAGAAATAAAAAATAGAGGAAGCAACTTAAAAAAGCTTTAAAGTTGATTAAAAATGTAAATAATTTATCTCTGCCTAATATATCTTTCCAGTTAGTTCTGGGTCTGCCATGGGGCCTCCTCCCTGTTGGAAGTAAAAATGTGTAGCATCGAAAGGGAGGTGACCAAAAATGACATGTTTTTTAGTTTTCAATCATGTTAAAGTATTCCCGTAATTGTTACATTTTATATAAAAAATATTTTTAGAAAAGTAGCCTTTCCTCATTTGTTGTCATGTTTTATGTAATGTTACAGTGTTTTGGTAAATGTTGCATATTCTCTTTTGCTGTCATGACTTAAACTTCAGGGTTGCCATAATATTCATAGTTATTATATTTTATTATTATTATTTATCTATTAATGTGTTTATTTCACCCAACCCTAATCTATCCTATACAGGACAGTGAAGGTGCTGTTATAAACAGTAGTTTTGATGTGACTTTGATTACATAGTAAGAAACTATTGATTCTGTGATGTTTCTGTTTATGAAGTATACCTAATTTGAATTCAGAATAAGATGGTGTGACTCAAAATACAGCAAAATACAGCAGCTTATTCATTATCATATTTTTTGAAGGGTTGACTCTATATTCTTGAATGGCTTAAACTAAATTCAAACAAAAAACTAGAAAAAGGCATCAACTAAAACTAGTCAGAGTCATGGTTAAAAGCTGGTTTTGGAAAACAACCAACAGAAAGTTTAGTTAACAGAATTTGTATTAAATTAGTCAAACACTGGTATGTATGGAATTGTATGTATGAAGGTGAAAAGAGCGATTGGGATTTTATTTCCTGATGGCTTTTCCTCTCCTCTGTCACTCTGTTTAAAATGAAGTGTTGGGTGCTGTCAATCACATGGTAATAGCCAGCAAGGAGAGGCAACAAGGTCGTTATGACTTCATGAAATGTCTGCTCGTGAGCTGATTGGATGAATTAGTGACCATAATTGTTAGTGGCCATGCTTCAGACAGACTCTTAATGTATCTGTATTAGCACTAATGGAATGCAATTTCAGCTCTCTCTCTGCTCGCCATCACCCCACCCAACCATGATCCAGGGAGCACCCGCTGCACCGTTGTCTAGGTAACTGTAATCATGGTACTGATGCCCAGTCTCCTTCCTCCTCCTCCTCCTCCCATGAAACCCTCTGTGAGACAGTAAGAAAATTAGACATAGCTCTTAATAAGAATCCTGGTGCTGAAGGAAAATGACCTATACACCTCGTCAGGAGGGAAATGATTTAAGCTGCTGCCAGTTTTGTGAAGGAGCAGCAGGGGAGATTAGCTCGATTAAGGCCAAATCAGACCTGCTTACAATTTGATGAGAGAAGAAAGGATAATGTCTCTTAGAATCATTTCTATTGCAGCTCTGGCCTTCTACGAGAGTATTAAACTACTCTTTGTCTCTCTATCTCTCTGGGTGATTTGATTCCACCAACCAATCATAGGTGCCGTTTGCTAAATTAAAAGGCATCTGTAACCTTCTCTCCTGAGAATTACCTCTGTACAATTTTAGTTTTCATTACCTAAACAATTTTGTGTGCAGTTTTTCAACTTGTACCAATGGATGCTGAAAATAGTTCTTGACTGTATCTAGCAGGTTTTGGTTCACATATGGCAGATTCAGTTTTTTTTTCATAAACTCCTCCATCTTCTGCTGAAGGCAGTGTTGACCTTTAGGTAACAGTAATTGTAATAACACTGATGCTTGAGGTTATTCAAGGTTATTTGTAACATAGCCTTCAAGTCTGTTGAGTCTTCCACCACCTCAATGAATTCACTAATACTTTTAACCAAGGATTTAACATCCCAGGTTTAGGGGTGTTTAATGTTTTAACTGATTAAAACTATTCACATATAGTGCACTATGTAGTTAGTCAGCCATCTGATAGGGCTGTTTGTAAATTCTCATTATTATATTATATTATATTATATAGCGCCCCACATGTTTGTCTTACGGAACACAAAAAAGTAGTACACTACATTGCTCTACATAAACCATCATAGACTGCTCTCTGAAGTCAGGAACAGACAGAGCGTGCTTATGTAGGTAGATATAGTGCAAAAGATTTCAAGTGTGCAGTGTATTGGTGTCAGTGTTATACAGAGAAATGTCCATTACAACATCCTCTCAACAACACAACATGCCATCCATTACTTCAACTTTAGCAGTATGTATTGTGTCGGCATTTGTTTATGCAAGACAACACTTTTAATAGGCGCCACATATTTATGAGGTACTGCATTGAAGTAGAGTCAGAAATACATCAGTAGCTGTTCATCTCAACCCATTATTGAGTCCTTTATATGGTCCACACTTTATTCAATTAGATTAGATTCAACTTTATTGTCATTGCACAAGTACAAGTACTGAGACAACGAAACGCAGTTTAGCATCTAACCAGAAGTACAAAGAAGCAGAAGGTGCAGATGATGTACATATGAATGGTAGTGGTATATAAATAATGAGAAACAGTATGTAAAGCTACAGTATGTGCAGTAAGAACAGTATGGTAGTAAACTGTGACAAAGACTATAAACATGAGACGGTGGTGACGCGGTGGTGCAGAGTTCAGCTTGGGTGACAGCCCCAGGGAAGAAGCTGTTTCTGAACCTACTGGTCTGGGAGCAGAGGTCCCTGTAGCGCCTCTCAGAGGGGAGGAGGGTAAACAGTCTGTGGCTGGGGTGGGAGCTGTCCTTGACGATGCTGCGCGCCCTTGACAGACATCTTTTGTGCTGGATAGCCTCAATGGTGGGCAGTTAGGAACCGGTGATGCGTTGGGTAGTTTTCACCACTCTCTGGAGTGATTTACGGTCAGCGACCAAGCAACTGCCATACCACACCGAGATGCAGTTGGTGAGGATGCTCTTGATTATGCAGTGGTAGAAGTTCACCAGAATCTGAGGGGACAGGGGCCTTCCTCAGTCTCCTCAGGAAGAAAAGGTGCTGATGAGCCTTCTTGATCAGGGTTGAGATGTTGAGGGTCCAAGGGAGTGTACTTGGAGGTGTGGACACCCAGGAACTTAAAGCTGGCGACACGCTCAACCTCCATCCTGTTGATACGGATGGAGATGTGTGTGCCACCTTTGGTCCTCCTGAAGTCAACAATGAGCACCTTGGTCTTTTTATTGTTGACGGCCAGGTTGTTGTCCTATGCACCACTCAGTTAGGTGCTGAAATTCTTGCTTGTAGGCCGACTCATCATCGTTGCTGATGAGGCGACACACCGAAAATGGTGTCAGAGCCATGTACAGGTGTGCAGTTACAGATGAAGGAGGAGTAGAGGAGAGGGCTGAGCACACAGCCCTGTGGAACACCGGTGTTCAATATGAGGCTTGAGGAGGTGTGGTTCTCTAACTGGACAGATTAGGGTCTGTTGGTTAGAAAGTCAAATATCCACTTACTGAGGGAGGTGTTGATGCCCAGATCACTGAGTTTGGTGATCAGTTTGGAGGGAATGATGGTGTTGAATGCTGAACTGAAGTCTATGAAGGGGTTCAGTGTGGGTGGCAAACAAGTTTTGAGATGAGCCAGGACCTGCCTCTCGAAGCACTTCGTGTTGGTGGAGGTGAGTGCAACAGGGCGCAAATCATTAAGGCTCGCTGTCTTGGTGTGTTTCGGCACCAGCATGATGGAGGTTCTTTCGAAGCACATGGGGATAGATGCCTGGGCCAGTGACAGATTGAAGATGTCCAGATTTCAGTCAGCTTCTCAGCACAGGCCCTGAGCACAAGTCCGGGGATGCCATCAGCGCCAGCTTCCTTGCGTGCTTCCTTAATCCTGCTCCCTGCAGCACATACATCGGTGGGGGAGCGTTTGAGGGGCTGGTGGTCTTTAGGGAGCACAGCCTTTATGGCCACCTCCCTATTGTCTTTGTCAAAGCGTGCTTAGAAGCTGTTAAGTTTGTCAGGGAAGGAGGCGTTGTTAGATTGGGCGGTAGTGTTGATGGTTGTGTAGTGAGTGAATAAGTGAATGAACATGTAGACAGTCAAACACAGCGCAAAACGTCGACGTTGCAGTAATGAGTAACCAACCAAGAAGTTGCTTTCTACTTAAACATCGTGTCCTCGTTTGCCCTTCAGGCCCCAAATGTGTTCACCTATATGGATTTAAGTTGGACCAGAGATGAGCCCCACATCAGGCCCACCCAACACATATGTGGTGCCCAAATGGGTAGCATGAGACATTGTGGGGCCCACTTGGGATACCTGATTCTGTCTTCAGTTTCCATGTAGGCCCCCAACGTGTATGCTTAGATGGGCTTATGATGAACCTTTCAGGGCCATATTGTTCAGTTTATCCCATTTGAGACCTGTGAGGTTCTACCTGCACAGGATAACAGTAAGGACCTTCTGGGTCTTTTATCGGGGTGTCTGACAGGTGCAGCCAAATCTTATGTTTGGTTGCATTATGTCAAAGATAGATAATTAATAATTTGACAACATTCAATGAAGTCTGAAAACAAAAGGAAGAAAAATAAAATAGACAGCTCTGCTGCCTAGCAGTTGTATAACTGTTTGAGCCAAGACATCCTACCAATGCTTCATACTAGTTGGAGCTGTCAAAAAAGGCACAAGATGTGGATCAGGACAGGATAGAAGAAGTGGAGGATGCATGGGGGAGGAAGAAATCAGGAACCTAGGTACACAAGAAGCAAAACTAGTCAAGAGCTGTGATTAACATCTCAGGAAAGCCTTTGTCAGAAGGCAAAGAGTTTTCTTAAGAGGGTGGCTGGAGTCAGCCTTAAATATAGGAACCACTGCAATCTAGAAGGAGCTTGGTGTAGAGCCGTAAGCCCAAACGGGTAGTGGGGGTGAACTATGAATGTCTGGCAGAGCTTCCTGTCCTTAAGATCTTAAACTCACACCCCTGGGAGAATTTTTGCCATTCACTGGGAGAGTTTGTAGACATTGAGTCCAAGTGGGAATGTTCAGGAGTTCCAATGCAGATATGACTTCTAGCAAGCAGTTTAAAAAGGGTAGAAAACATTTTTTTTTACGTTTTTTTAAAGAGACACTAAACTCTTCAGCATATCTAATAAAAGAAAGATCGTCTACTTTCTCTGAACAAAGATTATGAGAATATTATATATAGTTCTCGCTAGAAATGTCATCGAAATAAATACAAATGCAGATGCTTTCTTAAAATGTTAAATCTTAAAAGGTTTTCTGATTTTCTTTTCTTCGCTGAGGGAAACTTGATAGTCACATGACCTGGTTGCAAGGCAATGTAAATTACTAGGCCAAATAAAATGTAGTATTGTCACAATATTCACAAAATTGTGACAATACTATGTTTGTGGAACAACGTAGCTATTAGGCCTACACAATTTCATGTCAGACTGGGTTGGCCAAGAAGGTCTTTGTGAAAGAACTTACCGTTCCTTGGAAGGAGGGGATGCCAGCAGCATATGAATTCAAGCGGCTCAATTACTCTGAGCTGGCTGCGCCGTGCAGGAGGCTGGATGGGCCACATCCATTCACCCAGTCAAAATGGGTTGCAGGGAATCTGTGGGTACATCAGCAGTCCAGCTGCTTCATTTGGGAGGCGTAAGAACGGTGAGCTTACAGAGGACCATCAAAGATGTGAAAAAGGAGGCAGTGATGGTCGGCGCGACTGGTTGGCATTATGAAGGAGGAATAGTTTTAGGGTAAACACCCCAGTAAAGGTAGCTGCAGGGGCTGGCAAGGAGATGTCCCCAACCAGCCACTGCTTCCCCACCTTTATGTACAGGTTAGGGGGCGAAGCATCAGTGAACGATGGCCTCCAGCTGATGACCCTGCAGATGACTCAATGTGCAATGGTGGAGATGCAACAGGCAAGATGCCAAGCAGGAGTGATGCCTATCCATATAAGATATTTCCCGTTGTTGCAGTGGCTTCCGGTTAGTGACTGAGATAGTGCACATTCATGAGTACCATTTATACTCTCCCCTGCTCTCTCGACAAACCTCCAAGAATTCGACCAGCCATTTATCTTTAGACAATCCTCTCATTTTTAGGAGGACCCTTCCCAAAAAGAAAGCTCTCCATTGTTCTGAAATAAATACAAATACAGTCATATACTACACTGTATGCTGCTAACACTTTAACTGTGAAAATAGTAAATCTGTTTCTTATCTGATGTGATTATCTTCTTCATTTATGTAACTCTTTTGTCTCATCTGTCACTCTACTTATCTTCTCTCTTCTGTCCTCATAGTCTCCTCTCCTCATATTCAAAAACAGAAACCAATCACTTACTAACCAAAATCTGATTAAATCTCTAATTTCTTGACATGATGATTAGATAATGAGAACAAGTTATTTGATTGCACCTACAGGTATCCATTGTAAGTAGTCTTGTTTAGCCTGTCATTTCTGAATGTGTGAAGGAACAGCAGTTAAGGAATAAAGGGATTGACATAAAGAACCTAACTTTCAGTCATCTTTTCAGTCATTTTTTTTTAGATGAGTAAATAAATCAGAAATAAATGGGGAAAATTTCTTAGCAACACTGAAAATGCCCACCTGTTATGTTCAGGTATTAACTTCTGTACTTTGCTGACTGACATTAACATTGAATTATTTCTAAGGGCATTTGTACACAACTGGTAAAATCCAAAAGCTCCAAATTGTGTGACAAAATTAAGTATTAAATGAGAATAAAGGCATCATAGCTATGCTGATATTACATGATAGGAGTGATCCTTCATGCTTCAGATTGCTTGTATGTTTTCTGATCTCTTTTTATTTTATTTATCACGACTGTTTTAATTTGATGTAATTTGGTTACGCTGACTCAGACATTTTTCTAAAATTGCCTGAACTGTTGCTAAGTAACACAAACATGTCATGATCCAGCAGTTTCTAAGTCTGTCTCCTTGTGTGCCACTCTGTGTGCAGTGGATATGGCGCTCCAATGTTCCTGGCAGTCTCTCCAGAAGTGCTGTGGCTCATTTTATTATCCTTGCAGTATTATTCTTACCAATCTGATCTCCTCTTACTGCCAGATGATTGGGGTGAAGTGATGTTGTATTCACCCCTCAGGTAACATCCAGGCCAAGACTAGATTTCACTGGGAAGTCTTTTCTTGTTAGTGATTAAGAGGGGGTTCTCAGGGCATATACCTGTACTGAGAAAAATGTACAGGTATGTGTATTGACTGGTATTGCTGTGTCATTAGCTTTTATTTGTGATCTAAAGATCGTCTAGCATTTGAATATGCATATCTTTGATAAATATATGAACAAATTGTGCATATACAGACATTGAGCAGCATTGCATTTCTTCCTGTGCCCATTTTAGGGCGAGAAATATACACACACACACACACACACCAAACATTTTCTTCAGTGAATTGTAAAACTCGTTTTCTGGCTTTTAAATAACTGTAAATGTCCAGTTTAAAATATACAACTTGCAGCATGGTCAAGTAATTTGTTTACATGAATGTAAATCCTTTCAAATGATATTCTGGAACAAGGAGTCTTTCAGAAGTTCTTTATCACACCATGTTTGCAAGGGAAGTAAAGCCACGTCTATCACTTCCTTAGAGTGGAATGCTCAAACACATCTCTCACTAGCTTTAAGACAATACAAGCCGACAGAGACATCAGGAGCACTGAAAAAAAACAAAGGTGGAGTTCTTGTTAACTAGATGGTATAATCCTGAAAATGTCACTGTGAAGGACAGGATCTGTACCAGGGACATTAAATAGCTAGGTGTGAGTTTACATCCATACTACCTACCAAGAGAGTTCTCCTGTGTTATTCTGGTAGTGGTTTATTTATTACCTGCAGTAACTGCCAAAACAGTCTGTGATGTTATTGGCTCAGTCGTTGCCAGGCTACAAACTTAACATCCCCATGCATGCATGGTGATTTCTGGGGATTTCAATCAAGTCTGCCTCTCGACTAAACTTCCAGAGAAAACAATAAGTTAGACTTATTATAAAATATATATATATATTTACACACAAATGACACAAACAACCATGCTCACACTCCTATGGTCAATTTAGAGAGAACATAGAAAAAAACATGCAAACTCAACATAAAGTAACCGCCACGCCACTGTGCATATATATATTTTCATATATTTATATATATTTTCATTTTCAGAGGGGAATGCATATGTATATAAATGTTCAATTCAATTCAGTTTATTTATATAGCTCCAAATTACAACGAATGTCATCTCAAAGCACTTCAATGATACAGTCCAAGCCAATTGGAGTTCAATTCATTGTAATCATAATCTAATGAAATCCAGTTGATTAAATTCTAAATAATCCAATTCATTTGTACAGCGCCAATTCAAAAACAATTTCCCAGCTAAGGAAACCAATAGATTTCACCAAAACCTCTCTTCGGTCCAATCTCCTTTCCTGTGCATGCCTGAGATGACTCTGGCCTATAGCAGCTTAACTATGGGATGTTTCAGGATTACCTGAGCCATCCCTAACTATAAGCTTTATCAAAAAAGAAAAGTTTTAAGCCTAATCTTAAAAGTGGAAAGGGTGTCTGCTTCCCGGACATTTACTGGCAGCATATTCCACAGAGAGGGGCCTGATAACTGAAGGCTTTGCCTCCCATTCTACTTTTAGAAACTCTGGGAACCACAAGTAAACCTGCAGTCTGAGAGCAAAGTGCTCTGTTAGGAAAATATCTTACAATGAGATCTTTAAGATATGATGGAGCTCGGTCATTGAGAGCTTTATATGTGAGGAGAAGAATCTTAAATTCTATTCTGAATTTAACAGGGAGCCAATGAAGAGAAGCTAAAACTGGAGAAACATGATCTCTGCTGTTAGTTCTCATCAGAACTCTGGCTGCAGCATTTTGGATCAGCTGGAGGCTTTTCAGAGAATATGTGCAATATTCAGTTCTATTGAATATTGAATTTTCAATATTTTCTTATAGACTGCTGGGATAGGCTCCAGCCCACCCGCTACCCGATTAACGGATTGACGGTATAGAAAATGGATGGATGGAATATTTTCTAATAGTGAGTGATTAAAATTGAGAGGCAGCCAACCTTGTAGAACTGGGAGCGCGGCCCTCTGGGCAGCCTACATTCCAGAAGAACCCACCAGATGCCACTCAGTGCTACCTTCCCCCAAGACCTAATGTGTGTGTGTCTGATAAGTAGTAATGTCTAAGGTGTAATTAAAACAGGGACGGGGAACTGCAGAGTGCAGCAAAGGGGACCACCTGCATGGCCCCATCCACTACACCCCACAGAACACACACGCCCCCAAAACCCCCCGTGTGTGAGCAGATTAATATCACCGTCATGCAGATCATAAACACGGTGGCCTCCTGGCTCTCCATGTTAGCTTCTTGGTGCTGTTGTTTTCTTCTCTCCTTACGTTTTGTTGTTGAGTGTGGCGCTACAGTAACACGTCTGTCGCAGACGGTTGCGTCACGTCAGTCCCGACCAAAATTAAACAGTTCCCCTGGGGAAGGGCAGTTCTTAGAACTAAATTGGAGGTGGACAGTTCTTAGAACTGCGTTCTTATAACTCTCTGTCCGAATGCGCTAATGGCTCCTTATGAGGCCACTGCAGAGGTTGATGATGAGCTGATCATTTGAATCAGGTGTGGTGGAGGAGGGAAACACCGAAAACATGCAGGGCAGTGGGTCGTGAGGACTGGAATTGAGACACACTGATTTAAGCATCATGTGTAAAAAATGGCCAGATAGTGCCACCAAGAATATTTTAGATTCAATTTCCATTGTAATTGGCTTTAATTGGACTGTATCTTTGAAGTGCCTTGAGATGACATTTGTTGTAATTTGGCCCTAAGTAAAGCCTACCTGTCTCCGTCGCGCTGGTCTGCTTCTCCTGGAAACCTCTGGAAACCTCTGGAACCCTTATCTTATCTACTCACTTACTTGCTCACCCTTCGATGGCTTCAACTCTTTTGGAAAAGTTAGCCAGTAGCCCCCCTTCTCTTGAACAGAGGGCTGTTTCTTAAAAGGTTTAATTTAGGAATCAGAAATGTGAATCTGGATCAAATCCATTTTTTTTTCTGAGGTTTGTCTACTGTATGAAAGTGGAAATTAAATTACACCTAACAGAACAAAGTGTGATGTAGTTAAGCAGGAAGCTTTAGAAAAGAAAAATGTTTAGTTTTATAGGCCTGGCTAATCTTCTCTGACCTAAATACTATTGGCTTTAGGTTAGTGATGCAAAAATTGAGGGTTTTTATTCGCAGATGAATAAATTAGTCCTTTTTATGATTGTTAGTCATATTAATATTATAAACGTTTAGTTAAGAAAAGAAAAATCTAATGATTCTGCAACAGGATCTCTATGAAACGAGCAGCTGACTGATTGCTGCACTGTGCTACCCCTTGCTGCCTGAATGCAGCAATCATTTGTGTGATTTGACAGACGAAGGAATGAACCAAGTCGTGCTGATTAGTGCTGATATGGATGGATGGATGGATGGATTAGCCCCCTCCCTTTCCCTCAGACCATCACCAGTATCACCAGCACAGACAATAGCCTTCTTGCAGTTTTCTTCTTGGTTGGTAGTATTATACAATACAACACAATTTCCTCCCATCTGAATACTAGCAATAGACATATTAGAAGTGCTGTCTTGCTTTTGTGTTTTAAAAGAAAAAATTGTGTCAAAACATATATTTCATTTGACTTTTTTACAATGAGGTATCATCACCTGCTATCTTGATACTTTTGCAAGCTTCTTTGATCCTCTCCTCTGGCTGAATTTCAGGAATGGAAACACTCTTCAAAATACACTGCTCAAAAAAATAAAGGGAATTCCTAAACAACACAATGTAACTCCAAGTCAATCACACTCCTGTGAAATCGACCTGTCCAGTTAGGAAGCAACACTGTTGTGCAAATGGAACAGACAACAGGCGGGAATGAGAGGCAATTAGCAAGACAACCCCTACAAAGGAGTGGTTCTGCAGGTGGTGGCGAGACCATTTCTCTGTTCTCATCCTTTCTGGCTGATGTTTTGGTCACTTCTACATTTTGTCAGTGCTCTCACCCCTAGAGATAGCATGAAGTCGTGTCTACAACCCACAGAAGTTGCTCAGGTGGTGCAGCTCATCCAGGATGGCACATCAATGCGAGCTGTGGTGAGAAGGTTTGCTGCGTCTCTCAGCACAGTATTAAGAGCATGGAAGAGATACCAGGAGACGTGGAGGGGGCCGTAGGAGGGCAACAATCCAGCAGCAGGACCACTACCTCCTCCTTTGTGCAAGGAGGAGCACTGCCAGAGCCCTGCAAAATGACCCCCAGTAGGCCCCTAATATGCATGTTTCTGCTCAAACTGTCAGAAACAGACTCCATGAGGGTGGTATGAGGGCCCGACATCCATAAGTGTGGCTTGTGCTTACTGCCCAACACCTTGCAGGGCGATTGGCATTTGCCAGAGAACACCAAGATTGGCAGATTCACCATTGGTGCCCTGTGTTTTTCACGGATGAGAGCAGGTTCTCACTGAGCACGTGTGACAGATGTGACAGAGTCTGGAGATGCCGTGGAGAACATTCTGCTGCCTGCAACATCCTCCAGCATGTCTGGTTTGGCGGTGGGTCAGTAATGGTGTGGGGAGGCATTTCTTTGGAGGGCCACACAGCCCTCCATGTGCTAGCCAGAGGTACCGGGATGAGATCCTCAGACCCATTGTGAGACCATATGCTGGTGCAGTGGGTCCTGGGTTCCTTCTGATGCATGACAATGCTAGGCCTCATGTGGCTGAATGTGTGTCAGCAGTTCCTGCATGATGAAGGCATTGATGCTATGGACTGGCCTGCCTGTTCCCCAAATCTGAATCCAATCCAATCTGAAGCACATCCTGGACATCCCGTCTCGTTCCATCCACCAACCCTGTTGCACCACAGACTGTCCAGGAGTTGACTGATGCTTTAATCCAGGTCTGGGAGGAGATCCCTCAGGAGAACATCCACCGCCTCATCAGGAGCATGCCCAGGCGTTGTAGGGAGGTCCTACAGGCAGGTGGAGGCCACACACACTACTGAGCCTCATTTTGACTTGTCTTGAGGAATTTCCACTGAAGTTGGATCAGCCTGTGATGTGATTTTCCACTTTTATTTTGAGTATGATTCCAAATCCAGACCTCCATGGGATAATCATTTAGATTTACATTGATCATTGTTTTGTTATTTTGTTCTCAACGCATCCCACTATGTAATGAATAATGATTTTCAGCTGGACCATTTAATTCATTGAGATCTAGGAAGTGTTATTTTAGTGTTCCCTTTATTTTTTTGAGCAGTGGATAGGGCCTTTAACAATTTCCAGGTTACACACAGGAGAATGAAGGAAATCATTCCTGGATATGTTACTGCCTTTATCTATCTCTTGTAGGTTGGCTGTAGCTCAGGAGGAAAGGCAGTTGCCTGCTATCCATAAGTCCACATGTCAAAGCGTCCTTGAGCAAGACACGGAACCCCATGTTGCCTACCAATGTGTTCATCGTGTGTGAACAAGCAATGTTTAGCCTGTAAAATTGTATAGACTAAGACTTTCTGTATGAGCGTGTGAGTGAATTGGTGAATGTGGCATGTAGTGTTAAAGTGCTTTGAATGATCAGCTGGAAAAGTGCTATATAAGTACAGTCCATTTATCTTAGATTATCTTAGCAAAAAAATGAAAAAAAAACAATAAACAGATAACAATGATTGTAATGATGACAATAATTATTTTATATTTGTGTGTGTGTGTGTTTTATTCATTTAGACAATAGATTATTCCCTAAAATCAATACTGTGTGAGTACTACAGTGTTGTGCTTTTGGATCATGCCAAACGTAGAGATTAACCTATGTAAACTTGAGTTGTGAAAAGTGCCTGGCATTATCTTTTGTATGTCTAGAGACAATAAATGTGTCTGTATTTTTAATAAACACAATTTTTGGATGTGCACAACGGATCCTTGTGCTTAATTAATATTGCTCTTATTTGTAGTTTCTGATATTCAAGCAAGGTTGTTTCTTTTAAAAGCATGCTTCAGTAAAGTAATGAAATGCAAAAATATTTGTTTTGCTGTTGGCAGGAATGACCTCCTGTATATCTCTGTTTTACTAATCACACATTGTTTCAACATAGTGTTTTGTAGAGGGTGGTTACTGTTGTTCTTACGTTAAATTAACTTGTGCAGCATTCTTCTTTTTATAATCAGATCAAAGGACTCCAGACAAGTCCTGAGCACAGAGCCAGCCTTCTTTATCAGTTTGTTAAGTTCCTTTGAGTTGCTGGATCAGATGCTGCTGACTCAACAGATGGCTGCAAAGCAGATTGCTCTCCACCACAGACTTGTAGAAGATATACAACATCTTGGTAAGGACACTGAAGGACCTAAGCTTCCTTAAGAAGTACAGTTTGTTTAATCCTTTCTTGAAGGTAGCCTCAGTCTGTGGGTCTACATGATGAGCTTAATTCAATAATAACTATAGCTGGATTATGCTTCTTATTTTTGGCAAGGGCAATTATACAAGTTTATACGGTGATGAATGAATCGAATCATTGGTGGCGCTGTACCCATTTCAACTAGTGGTAATAGAGCCACTTCCAGTTGACTTCTTCACCACAACAACAAGAACAAACTCAGACATTCAAGAAAGATGGCGAACGAAGAGCGAGATGAAGCTATCATGGGAATAGAGCCAGGATAAGAGAGACACCTCTGTGACACTGAAACTGCCAACTTTCAGCTCAACATAGCTGACTAAACCATTAATCTCTTAACCATACCCTTAGGCTATGTAAAAGAAGAAAAAAACCCAACAGAAAACCACAGTTGATCCAAATGGTAATGGTACACAATACATGGAAGGGAAAGAGAGCAGAGTGAGGAAAGGTGTTCAGTACATCATAGGACTTCACACAGCCTTGGCCTGCAGCAGCTAACTAAATGGAAGGCTACTTCAAACCCAAACCACAAGCTTTATGTAAAAAGAGGCTTTAAAGCCCATTCTTGAAACTAGAGATGCTGACTGTGTCCAGAACCTATAATAGTGGTCTGGTTTCACAAAAGTAGCCTTACAACTTGAAACTATGCATCCCATTCTACTTTTAAAAGCTATAGGAAACACAAGTAACCCTGCAGTCTGACATCAAAGGTCCTATGTTGACACTTATTATGTAGCTTTAACATTAAAAGAGTCATATGTGAGCAAAATAATTAAAAACCTACTCTGAATTTTACAGGGTGCAAATGAAGAGAAGCAGAAATTGAAGAAATATGATTCTGCTAGTTCACATCAGAACCCTAGCTCCATCATCCTGGATCAGCTGGAGTTTTTGGAAACTCAGACATGCAAAGATGAAAGACAGTGGTCTGAGAAATTATTTGATATGTGAGTCAAAAGATGCACAAAAATAAATCCAAGGTAGTGCCTCACTGGGATGCCAAACTAATACCATTCACAATTACTGCTTTATTTCTGAAATGACCGGACCAGAAGAAAATTGCACTTTAATCTCTCAGATTTAGAGTCATTTTGGTAATTTAGAATTAATAAAATAAATAATAATTTATATAGTTTCCCTTTGGAATGAATAAAGTATTTTTTGAAATTTAATTCAATTCAGTTTGACTTAAAAGTCTATATGTTAGTTCTATATGGCTTCATACACCAGCATAGTTGGGTATTTTCTGAAAATTTAATTAAATCAAATGAGATTAAATGAAAAAATACTTTATCTATCCCAAAGGTAATTATATTATCCGCAAAGCTATGTAAATGTATGCTCTGCTGTCTAGTAATATTCCCTAATGAAGGCCTGAATTAAGGGAAATTTATCAGTCCAAGCTCAAAGCCCTCTGGAAGTATGGGGTGACTAACTCTGTGGTGTGAGAAAGAGCTCCACAGAGAGCAGAGTGGAATAAATCAATCTATAATTTATCCATCACATGCATATGACTTAAACAAGGCTGTTCCTGTTAAAGGTAGGTAATTAAAATGAGGACAGAATTACTGTGAAAACCAGGATCAGATATTTTGGAATTCAGGTGTTCTACTCTTAGATTTGGGTTGTAGTTACTACCAATAAAAATCGATTAGAAGCAAAATGCCTCAATCCCACCAACAAGATTTTAGGATAATACTTGGTAATAATTTGGTAACAACAAAATGGGCTTCAAAGCATTTGGTTTATTTTCTAATCATTCTTTTGTACAGCACTTTAGTAAACTATTGTTGTTTTTAAATACGCTTAATAAATAACCCTGAAATGCCATGTGTATCATATTTGATACATACATTTCTGAGACCTATTGCATCACCATATGGTAAAACCTTGCTCAAAACCCTGTTATATCCAACCTTTTTATTGTGCCCCGTGGTGGATATCTTTTGCAATACAATAATTCACCAAAATGGATGTGTCAAGGAGAAGCAATTAGCTAAGCTAATTAGCTAAGCTAATTAGAAGACTTTATGGTGAAATTTCCTTTTTTCATTTGTACATATTTTCTAATATTGCAAATCGAGCACTTACTAGATGAAGCAACTTATAATTACTTCATTTTTTTGCATTTTAGTTTATAGTAAAAATGTGTTGAAAATGTTCCTATCACATTTCAGATTAAAAAATGGATTTGGATTCGTGGTTATTTTGATGAACATATTCAGAAGGGCTGTACTCAGTGGTCCCAGGGCTGACAAAAATAGCTTCAGGAAGCTTGGGAAGTTATCATTTTGAATATTATATGCATTATTACAATAAAAATGTGGTCAGCTCTGTACTCAGGTTTGGGTTTGCCCCATCCTGGATGAACAGCAGCAATGACCAAAGACAAATCTGAAATTTTTATTATTACACCATATACAAACAAAACATATGTACCCACTACAACATAATTTGGTTCACTTGCTCTGATTGACAGAATGATAAAGTGAGATCTTGCACTGTGGTTTGGGTTTGGGTCCTCTATAAGCAGCAGCTCAGCTGTTGTCCCCAGATCATGCAGAGGAGATATTTGCTCTAAACTCTAACTCTCCAGTGTCTCCACTGTGCGCAGATCTATTGTCAACCAAAATTCTTTCTACATAAATTTGACATATGATTTATTTTCTTGATTCTTTAAACCCGCTCAGTAACATAAACTCAATTTAAGTTTATATGTCATTAAGATTTGAGATACATCAATTTTGGACTATTTTCAGCAGTAACTAATCAAAAACATTATTCTTAGTCTTGAGTTGGTCACCAAACCTCCCAATTGCTCTCCAGGTACTGTAACAATAGCTGCACACTGCTTTGGGTGTTTTTCACTTTGTCTAGTGTTTGCTCAATGCTCCCAGTGTGATCACAACTTCAGATGCGTTAAATGCAGAGATCAAATTCCTGTATCTATGCCATTACCCAAAATATATTCACTTTTGAAAGTATGAAAGCGCTTTAAGGAACCAAAACAGATTAAGTCAGTTTGTCAAAAATGAAAAAAAACACTTTTCATTAACTGTTATGAACTTCTGGGTTTCTGTGTGTGTAGACTCTTTCACTTGTGTGTTGCACCATATATGCGTAAAAAAGACATCCTCACTATTCCTTCTTGTAATTCACACATGCCAAACAGAAGAGGTTCAGTCTTGCATTACTGTGTCCTTATACACGTCAAGCTGGCATTACACGGTAACCTGAGTGACCAGAGCGGCAAGTTTTGTGATGCTGGCTTGAGTGTATAAACACACAAGGCAGGACCATTTCCCCTTTATTACTAACTATATTTCTCCATGTTCGTTCAGATTCTTATCAGGGACAGCTTGACTTCAACCCCTTGTTCCATCTCTGTACTTTCACACATGAAACTAAGAGCAACAAAGGTGTATAAGTCTCGAAAAAGCATATATAAAAAAGTCTGAAGACTGTGTGATTAACAAGGGAGCATTGGAAAATAAGCATTACTAAATAAAAGATAGAATTAGACTTACCATATCAAACATCAAACCAAACAACTTGAACACTATGGAGGCTTCATTGCATTGATAAGGTCATTTTTTTTAACTTTCCGTAATGGGGTGAAGTAATGTAGCTTGAACTCAAAGACTCCATTGAGGCAAACACATGATAGGTCTTCCTGAGGTGAGGACAGAGGTGGGGTGTCTCCTACTGGATTGGGTTATGGGTCCTGTGTTGGTTCCATGCTGGTATTCGACCTCTGGACCACACTGCTAGGATGAACGATGAAATGTTTCTCCAGTTTTAGCTTCTCTTCATTGGCTCCCTACTAAATTCAGAATAGAATTTAAGATTCTTTTCCTCACATATAAAGCTCTTAATGACCAAGCTCCATCATATCTTAAAGATCTCATTGTAAGATATTTTCCTAACAGAGCACTTTGCTCCCAAACTGCAGGTTTACTTGTTGTTCCCAGAGTTTCTAAAAGTAGAATGGGAGGTAGAGCCTTCAGTTATCAGGCCCCTCTCTTGTGGAATAAGCTGCCAGTAAATGTTCGTGAAGCAGACACCCTTTCCACTTTTAAGATTAGGCTTAAAACTTTCCTTTTTGATAAAGCTTATAGTTAGGGATGGCTCAGGTAATCCTGAAACATCCCATAGTTAAGCTGCTATAGGCTTAGACTGCTGGGGGACCTCATCTGTCACACCTTTCCTCACTTTGCTCTCTTTTTCCCCCTGTTTAATTTCTCAAATGATATTATGTACATGTGACATTATTGTGGTTATTAACTTGTGTTTCCCTGTTCCAACAGGTATCCTTTGAATGGTGTTATGGTGTTTTTCCCCCCTCTTTTCCCTCTTTTCTGTCTTCTCAAACCCCAGCTGGTCGAGGCGGATGGCCACCCTTCCTGGTTCTGGTTCTGCCAGAGGTTTCTTCCTAGTTCTGCCAGAGGTTTCTTCCTGAGTCTGGTTCTGCCAGAGGTTTCTTCCTGTTAAAAGGGAGTCGTTCCTTTCCACAGTCGCCACAGGCTCAGGACGGGAGATTGGACTGAAGACAAGTTTCGGTGCAATCTGTTGGTTTCCTTAGCTAGAATATTGTATTTTAATTGGCTCTATATGAATGAATTGGATTATTTTCAAATTAATTAATTGGATTTAATTGGATTATGATTACAATTAATTGAATTCCAATTGGCTTGAATTGGACTATATTATTTAAGTGTCTTGAGATGACAATTGTTGTAATTTGGCGCTATATAAATAAAACTGAATTGAATTTAATTGAACTGAAAAGGCCGGCGTCCCTTTTCCTTTCAGCTCTAGGTTGATGGTGGATAAAACAAGCCGTGATTTTCCACAAGGTCATTCATCTATCTTCAGCTATGGTTATAAACTCACTAATACTTGAAACTGATGACGGGGATGACAAAAAATAAACAGACAAATGGGCACATGGGTCGTTATGGATCAGGGTTGGATTATGCTCCTTATTTGGGCAAGGGCAATTATCAAGTATATATGGTGGTGAATAAATCGAATCACTGGCACAAGCATGTCATACCTCGGTACAATAGCTGGCGCTGTACCCATTTCAACTTGTGCTAATAGAGCCCCTTCCGATTGACAGCTTCACAACCAACAACAACAACAAACTCAGGCATTCGAGAAAGATGGCGAACAGAGAGCAAGATGAAGTTAGGTCCCTCTACATTTAATTTGTGATGAACATGATTATGGCAGAAATGCAATGCACAACAGCGCATCTTCCATAGTGCTGTTTGTTACTTTCAGACGGCAACAACATTAATATTTTCTCTTTTGACTTCTGAGTCATGACCCCAGGAAAAAATCTCGAGCATGCACAGAATGTAAAGTCCAATTCACCACGTGCTTCACCGTCTACAAGCATGTTTAGTGTGACTGTCAACAGTTATCTCGGGGTCTTAATCCGACTGCGAATAACCCAATCCGGTCCAATTTTTAGTCAAACTAAGGTGTATACATGAACTTAATAACTCAATCACAATATGTTGATGATCTGATGATCTGATGATCTGCAGCCCCACAGCCGAACCATGTGAAAAGGACATGGTAGCGCTTTCTTTGTGCTCACAGAAATAAAACTACCCTATTGAAACTTCAGTTTGTCCAACAACAGGTTACATTCTTGGGCCATGGTATTACTGCTGAAGGAAAATCCTTATCACCGAAACGCGCAGAAGCCATTCAGTGCCAAGAAACAGCTGATATCTTTTTTAGGCGTGTGCTCCTGTTGTAGGCAGTTTGTTCCAAACTATGCCGCCTTAGAAGCTCCTCTTAGTTCTATGATCTATGGGATAGGTCTTACTCCATCATCTGAAACTTCCTCTCCAGTTCATCCCGACTTTGGGTCTGCCTGATCCAACCAGACCTTTCAACACAAACAGTAGATGAAAAAGATGGTTGTATAACTTCTGTTCCTCTTCAGGATCATGCAGGGACACTCAACCTGTGGCTTACTTCTCCTCCAAGTTGGATCCTGTTACGGCAGGTCTCCCAGGCTGTCTCCATGCTGTGGCTGTAGCAGAAAAGGCTGTTTTGGTTTCTAGGGACATTGTTGGTTATTCTGATCTTACCCTTCTTGTCCCTCATGCTGTAGTTCTCATTCTTCTTGGACAAAAAAAACTTCTCATCTTTCTATGGCTAGATGGACTTTGTTGCTTGACATGCCAAACATTACTGTTAAAAGATGTACAGTTTTGAACCCAGCTACTCTGCTTCCTACTCCTGAAGATGGTACCTCCCCATGACTGTTTTTCTATGCTCAAGCAGCAGTGTTCTCCACCTTAGAGAAACATCCTTGGACAATTCAGATCTTGTTATTTTTATAGATGTCAGCTTTTTGTGACCCTGCAAGGGAGAAAAATAAGGTTGGTTATGCTGTATGGTACTGCACACGACTTTCTTGAATCTGCTCCACTACCATCTCACTTCTCTGCACGGGCAGATGAGCTTGTTGCACTTAAATTGTCTTCTGTGCAGAGCTTTGCAACACAGGAGGAAAATAATCTGTGGAAGGCTAATGGAGAAGTTTTCGCTGACAATATTTGACTTTGACCAAATCACAAGCCTTGTTTGCCCAATAATTTTTTCTTCATTATGCTAAGTTAACAGATGGGTTAGATTGTGTGTCAAAAGGAGGGATGTTAGATGCTCTGACAAAATTTTGGGTTTTCATCCTATGCACAAAAATACTGTGAAGCTTGCATGATCTGTGCCACTAACAATGCAGGTAAAGGAACATCAATTTCCCAGGAAGCTCATCCACCACCAACTCCCCCATTTGTCCATCTGGACATGTGGTCTAAATGGGTTGCAGCATTCCCAGCAAAACATGCCACCAGCTATGATGTAACCAAGGCCCTACTGACAGAGATACTTCCCAGATGGGGCATTCCAGGTGAGATAAGTTCTGATCAGGGTTCACATTTTGTGAATACAGCCTTGGATGAAGTGGGAACCTTCCTGGGAATTGACATCAAGAGACAGAAAATGGCACACTTAAAGCTAAATTGACTAAGTGCTGTGACTTCCAATAGTCCTAACCTACATGAGAATGAGGCAAAGAAAATGAGTCCATATGAGATCTTGTTTGGACATCTTCCTGGACTGGGAATGGATCCAGGAAACAGACCACTTCCAACCACATCACCGTGATGATGACATGTTACATTATTGTGAACAATTGTCTGCAGTGTTGTCATAAATCTCTCAACAGGTAATAGCTGTCCTTCCTTATCCAGCTTGGGGCCTCCATCACAACCCTCAAGCCAGGGGACTGGGTGATTGTCCGAGAATTCCGAAGGAAGCACTGGAGATCCAAAAAGTGACAGGGACCATTCCAAGTGCTCCTGACCACTCACACCGCTGTTAAGATTGCAGATTGAGCCTCCTGGATTCACACCAGCCACTGTAAAAAGGTCCCAGATCCTTTTGACGACTCTTCCTCATCGGTCCACCAACATCAGGAAGGAAACACACAAGAAAGCCAAACGGCTGATTAATGGTCTCTTTGCCTCACCGCTCATCAACATACACACTCGTAAAGCGGTGAGAGACACGCACACACATGGACGACCTCTGCGGATTGCACATAACTTGTTTCAGGTGAGGACTGTGATCGAAGCCAGACTTTTAACCAGCATTCCCAAAAAGAAAAATAATTATTCGAAAACAATGGTGTTCTGAAAATTGTTTCTGGATTTGTATATATTTGATTATGTTTGCAGTTTTAATTCTTACTCCTGATGTGTTTGAAGATTCTTATGATTATCATGATTAATTGGTGGATTGTGGCCCTATACACTTATACACTCACAACTAAGCATGGTTATCATGTAGGACCTGTGCCATGTGTATTGCATGTTCATGCACACACACACACACATACACACACACAGTCATTAGCCCAGTAGCATGCTTGCTAAGCATTTGATGTGTTATCCTGTGGTTTGAGGTCATCTATATCCACAGTTGTGTTGTATGCGATTGCTGCTACTTGTGTTTGTTTTTTCTCTGCTTGTCTGCTTTCAGGTGCTCCTGGTGGCTCTAAGGCTGGATCCTCCACAGAGGCCGTGAATTGTCTTCTGTTTTGTTTTTACGGGTGTAGTAGCTGGTTGTCTGGTTTTTGTTTCTATTTTTGTTCTGTTTCTTCTTCTTTGCTCTTCCTCTTTCCCTGTCCCCCGGTCCGGTTCGGCTCGGCTCTATTACATGTCAAATATTGTAGCATTACATTCATAAAGCTCCCCTTGGCAAAGCAAATCTGTTTGGAATAAACAGTATTCAAATTACAATTCTGCTGCCAAAATGCTGGACAGGACAAGGGGGAATTTATTTTTTTTTTGTAAAAAAAAAAATAAAATAAATAGTAATAGCACACAGTGAAAACCCACTACACTTCGGCTGGCTTTACCAGCTTTTAAGGCACATTTTAAACACAGGACATGGAGTCAACACACCACCCCACACGCGGCTGACCTGCAGCATATGGCACCTGAAAACCGCCCACCCACAGACCCGTCACTCCTCCCCACTCACCCACACCACTTGACAATATGAACCATAAAATTAGGTCGACCTACACACAACACGTTTAACAAATAGTGTTAAAAATAGAGGCATACTTAGCTCGCCCGCTCAGTGAGACCCTCCCCCGGGGTCTGAGCTTGTGCCGCCGTCCAACTCCCCGGGTAACCCACCTGGCGTCTCTCCTAATCTTACCACAATATCAAGATCGAGAGGGTGCATCACTCTTTCGGATCTAGACCTAAAGATTCAGCGAGACCTCCAAGATTGATAATAGGGAGATTCCTCGAATCGTCAATAAAAGACAGCAATAAGAAAAAAGCTTGGGGGTCCATTATAAGTTTCAAAACCCATGTCAATGGTGGGCAATATCGAATTTGCCCCCTCTGTCTGGGACAGTCGTTTCAGGAGGTGGGTCAAAACAGGGCTTAGTACGATTAATTAACTATTTAATGGAACAGAGCTGCAGTCATTTACCCAACTTCAGTAACAATTTCAGCTTCCTTCTAATGGTCTATATATAAATATATTTTACATTACATTTTACATTTTACAAGACATTATATTCCAAGTCACAAACAAATAGATATGGTTGGAGATTTCTATGCTGTTTGGAATTTTACTGAGACAGGATGTTCCTAATTTTGGCAATTGTGAAAGAAGGCAGTCCTGGAAACCTGTTTTATATATGTGTCAAAGGCTAGATTCTTGTCAGAAATAACTCTTGGAATCCTCATTGTACTACTAGAACCTAAGGAAATGCCATTTGGAATAAGTATATAACCAGACAGTTTCTCCCCGAAGCGCTCAGGTCCAAAGGTAACAACTTAAGTTTGGCTGAATTTAGATGCAGAAAATTCTGAGTCATCCAAGGTCTCTATGTCCTGAAGACATGATTGCAGTCTAATTAGTCTCAAACAGGGCAACAGTCTTGAAATGATTTAAGGGACTGCAACGTGACACACAGTGTTAATAGGCAAGTTTACACTGAGTACTAAGGCCCATTTAAGTCTAGTTGAGCATATACAAGCATGACCAATTTGACCTCCAAACATGATATCCGGGAGTGTTTTGAGAGCTTTTGTTGCACACGATTTTGGTCGCACTAACATGTCTACATTTTCTTTGAAAGTCTGTTTTTGATCTGACTAACAGAATTTCTTTTTTTCAAGTGAACATGTTGATTGATTCCAACACTTGCAAACTTCTCATTTATGTGTGGGCACCAAGGTACCCAGACATATGTTGATGTAGATTCTCAGCCATCCAGGTCATTGCTGGGAAAATTATGATTTTATTGTATCACATGTATTAATATCATAATATAGAATCTTATGTCCCAGTTTATTGTTATGCCACCAGGTTGTTATTATTGTTGCCAATTATTTAGATTTTACATAATAATAATAATATTAACTTTTTAATTTGTGAAGCACGAATGTTACAGCACTAAGTGGATGATGAGTGAGCAGAGGAACCTACAGAAAAAAATGAAAGAAAATCTGGTAATTTTTCACAAAAAAATCATGTCACGTGGCATTCACTTGAAGAAAAAAAAAAAGGATATGGGAGCTTGGCCCAGACCAACACGATTTAAAAATCCAGCAGCAGGCAAGTTACCAGGGATTCATCCGCTCATGTTATGAAAAATGAAGTTGGCTAGCTGTATGTGATGTCAGCAGTGACTTTTACTGCTTTCCTTGCTTGTTTTTTCAAAGTGTTGGCACTGAAGTGTTGTGGATAAGAATGGGGGTAAGAGATCTAAAACATCTTTCTGAAAAATGTAAATGGTACAAAAAAAGCCGCAGCCATCTTGAAAACGTCATGAAGATGAAATTCTTTGGCAGAGTTAGCATTGCTGAACAGTTAGATGAAGGCTACAGAGTTGGTAATAGAAGAGATGACAAAAAAAAATAAAAAAATCGACATATACTGTCCAGAATAATAGACTGTGTCAAACTTTGTGGAGCCTTTGACTTGGCTGAGAGTGAGAGCTCTGAAAATCCTAGGATTTTTCATGTGTTGGTAGATTTAGTCTTCTCTCTTGATGGAGCTTTAAAAGAGCACCAAGACAATGCCACTGTATTGAAAAACTGTACAGAACAAGCTACCGTTGCAAGGGAACAAATAATCACAGAAGCTTAAAGCAGTGATCAATCCAGGTCGACAAGACAATGGATATTTCCACACAGTCTTAACTTGTGCTGCGCTATGTATGAAAAAAAACAAAGCACAGGAAATAATTTTTGAATTAATCCCTCTGCAGTCAGTCATAGCTGAATCTTTTGCCACTGCTCTAAAAGAGTGTCTTAAACTCATCTGCCAGACATATGATGGAGCCAGTGTGATAAGAACTTCTGGATGTGACACAGCTCCGAGTTGTACTGGAAGTCTGCTGTGTACAGGGTGAAGAAGAAGGGGGGCAGTACAGTTCCTTGTGGTGCTCCCGTACTGCTCGTCACCATGTCGGATGTAGTCTGTCAGTGAGGCAGAAGAGAGAAGGGGCCATGATTGGGGGGATGTTGGAAAGGGTGTTAAATTCGTTGGCTCTCTCCCTGCACAGCCGGTGGTCTGGTTACAGCCTGTGATGGTCCTCAGGCCATTCTAAACTTTCAACATGTTCTGCCGTGGCTTTTCAAGCTTGCCCCTATACTGCTCCTTTTCCTCTTTCAGCATGTGAGGGAGCTCCCTCTAGGTGTTTCTCATCTCCTCCCTGTTCTTGTTCATGAAGGCCTTATTCCTCCTGTTCAGAACAGCCTTCACCTTGTTGGTGATCCATTAATAGTCAGCGAAGCAACGCACTGTTCTGACAGTAACCACTGTGTCCATAGAAAAGTTTATGTAGTCTGTCACACCCTCAGTTAGACCATCAATGTCCTCTCACCCTCATGCAATCTCAACAGTACACTTCAGTCTGTGGTTTCAAACTCCTCAGCTACAGTGGACCACATGCTGAACGATCTGATGTCAGGGGGCTGCCTTTTCACCAAAGGTGTGCATTTAGGTTGCAAGCGAAAGACATTTTGTCCACCTTATCAGAATTGAGGTTTGGCATCTCGGCACCGAGCTTCAATTCCGTCGGAATAGTGTAATAGATGCTGGCTTTGAACATTGTCCCTGAGGGCCAGCAGATCCTTTCTCGAGTACAAGAAACTGGAGTCGTGCTTAGTCGTGTACGTGTCTATAGGATATATAACGAGCTTAAGCTTAAATGTAAACTATGACGTTCTTAAAGATGTTTCACCTCACATCCAAAATGGTTATTCAGTTCTGCAGTTGCTGGAGAGTTTTGGATGTCACGTGAAACAAGAAGGGATATCCAGTTGCCTTTACTCAAGCTCATAGCAAAGTACCCTGCTATACCATCAGGGGTGGATTGGCCATAGCGAGTACCGGGAGTTTTCCCGGTGGACCGGTCAGCAATGGGCCGGCAGTGGCTGACCTTTTGTGTATGTATGTAAAGACGCATAAGAGGCCCAGTGGCCCTATGATAGGCCCAGTAGTCCCTCCCACGCATTTTACAGACTCCCCCTCGTCAAATCGCCTTTAATGATGAGCTAATGACACATCATTAACAATCTGTGAGAGAAGAGAAAGCACAAATGGAGAAAAAACGAAAAGGCGGTGCAGAAAAAGGAAAAAAAAAACTCTCGCAACTGATGCTGCTAAGATCAGAAATATAATAAACGTGTTTGCTGCTACGGGGGCTGGCGACGGTGGCATAGCCCCCGGCTCCGGGGCTTTGGTTGCGGCAGGTCCCTCTCAGGAGGTGTTGTCGGACAGTGAAAGTGAGGCTCCCGCTGCCATGTGGTACAGGAGGAGGAGGAGGAGATTGGTGGTGGTGATAGCAGGTGTGTGTGCTAGCTAACATGTTGTGGAAAAACACTCATTCACTAAATGTTCAGAAATGTTGTCTATGAACTTTACTTGATGTAATAGATAGTGTGTGGTGTAAATCTAGTTCTAAAGAGTTGGAAAATGATATACTATTCTGATTAATCAACCACTATTTTATGGTGGTGTGGTTTGAACATGCAGATCTGCTTTTTCACAATTTTTACAAATCAGTTAATGTGTTTTAAGTATCAATACACTTTCTTCAAGCCCACAGTCCAATTTGCTCAAATATGCTTTACCTATTTTTTTCTGTCAGTGTTTTTTGGTTTATTGTCCTTGCTTTTCTTTTTCGAACACTTATTTATGGAAATTTTCAGATTAAATTACATCAAATAAGAGACAAGGAGACAATGACCCATTTCACATTATACAGTTAAAACTAATGAAACACTGATTAACTACTGTTACAATTAAACATCTGCATACATATTAGGGGCGTTCAAACATATTCCGTACTATTTCTCTACTTTTCACGTCCAGGTTTGTGCCCATTACATCATCTCTCTCACCAGAGACCCTAAGCCCACCCATTGATTATTTCACCCGTCCCAACCCAGACACCCTTCAGCTATGTTTTAACCATCATCCTCAACAATCAACAAGTAACCCCAAATGACAGAAAGTTTTCCGCTGCGAGGACGGCACACTTCGAAAGTGGCTTTCATACAGTCAGAGACGCCACACACTGTTTGTCTTCGTTTGCATGGCATTTGCCAAGTCCACTGACAATCCTTCTCCAGTATCCTTCTTAAGAGCAAGTGAGCAACATACTGTATAGTCATCATTTATTTTATTCTATTCAATGCTCCAGAATATCAAGGGATATTATTCTGTATAGTAGTGTTATTAAGGACTTGTGTGATTATATGTACATTACATCAGCGGACTGAGTTGGCACAGTATCTGCGCGTGGATTGTGGTAGGCCAGTCTGGACCAAAAAGTCCAGGGCCAAATTTTTGTCCCAGTTCAGGCCTGTATACCATTCACAACATTTCCAATGGAACATATTCCATTGTATCAACGCTATGTTATGGAGACGATGGGGAATATTGTCCATTATGTTGATCACCTTGTCCAGTGTTGTTCTTTGCACAATCAGGTCCAGGGGCTCCATAGTAGTCCACAGCACAGAGCCAGCTCTCTGACCGTTTTTTCACTTTCTTTGAGTTTCTCAAATAAACTATTTGCTGCTTCTGCCCACAGCTGGCTGCAAAAGAGATCGAACTTTCCACCACAGACATATTGAAGATATGCAACATCTTGCTGGAGATATTAGAGGACATTAGTTTCTTTAAGAAGTACAGTCTGTTCTATCCCTTTTTAAAACAGTGTCAGTGTTGCGTCTCCAGTCTGTTCAACTGCCAGGTGTCTGTAGTCCTACACCATCTCCATCTCTTCCCCCAGAATGGAAGATTCATTTTAGTTAATTAATTTGTTAAAAAAATGTATTTCATTTTTTAATGACTTTATTGGAGAGTCATGTACTGCTTTGTCTGTGATGTTAGATGTCAGTGGAGTTTTTGTTTATTGTTGTTTTATTTTATTTTTGAGGACCTGACTGCAAACTAAGTTCCCCATCAGGGACAATCAAAAGACTGAACTGAACTTGAAACAGTGTTAGGTTTATTCTCAGTTCTTCTAAAATCCACAGTTATCTGATTTGTATGTTTATATTCAAAATTCATTGATTGTCCCCACACCATGCGCCACAAAGTGGTCAAACAGTTTCCTATAGTCAGTCTTTTGTCCATCACTGCAACTCTGGGTTGTACTGGAAGTTTGAAGTGCCGATAGTGAAAAGAACTATTGTATATACTGCAACATATTTGTTCAACATAACTGACAAGAACATAAAAAGTAACAATATAATTAGCAAATGGATCTTGCTGTTTCAAACAACATTTTTGGTTGCACCTTGCAACACATATAAATACTACATATATTTTAGTCATTAAATAATTTAATTCATCTTTGAAACTTAACAAAAGAAAATGAATATGACAAAACTATAGATATACTGTATATTTATAAACTATGTAAAGGCTTGTCTTACTTATTGTAGGTTCAAATTCAGTTGTGGAGGAGCTGAAGTAAATCCCCATCCCCAGGTACCTGTCAGTATGAGAGGAAGTGGTTACCCAGTGTGTCTGTGGCCATAGTTAAGAGGGGATTGCCGTCCTGTATACTGACCACCAGAGTAAAACAACACATGGCATGTACATGGCATGGTATGACAACCCTTACATGTTGACCAGATAGCCTCAACACAAGCCAACAAAGCTGTCATAAATATGATGCCAGTAATATATATATAGGTGGAGCGCAGGTTTGTTCTTTTTTTTTGCCATTGCAGATAAAAACTGACCTATTAAACCTGTTTAAACAGCAAAACTCAAATTTAATAGATAAAGTCATACATTTACAAAAGAAACAACCAAAAACCACGACAATAAAGTTATAATAGGAGATAGCAAAAAATGTTAGTGCCCTTTAAAGTTGATTACAAACAGAAATGCTACCAGGTAACAAAATGCTATGACATTATAAAACAGTAACATTTCAGCAGAATGTTTACAGTTAACATCACAGCTGAGGCTTTTGAAAAAAACTACTCATTTATACAGCTTTGTGACTACAAGTAGCGCTGAAAACAATAATATTTAGTTATATGTCTCATAACTCTTCATGTAGTTCATAAAGTTGATCCTCATCACGCATAAGTGTATTTGTTTTACAAAAAGCTTGAGTCAGTGGCTAGATTCACATTAGTATATGGTTGGGAGGATATCTCAGTACATGCAACATTGCTCTGATTGTCAATCTTTTTCTTGACAATAAAGAGCTACGCTGTACATGTTTGCAAAGAATCTTAAGTGGTTTCTTCAGTTAAATGTAGAAAACATGACCACAGGTTATTTAACACAGTGTTAAATTAAATACCTAAATTGTGAAAATATGTGATGAATATATGGATCTGAATCTGTTTAACAGTGTCCGGGAACACACATTTCACTTGTGTATGTGGACACAAACATAACAGCATACAGAAATAAAACCACACCATTTCATGACACTGTTACTAAAGGAGTGATTGTACAAGCAAAAAAGGTCTTTATTTGGAGGTTGGAGGTGATTGGTGGTGAGAATGCAAATGACTGTCAAGCAAGGGATCTAGTATCTGTTTGCCATCTAGCTAGTGTCTAAACTTAATATAATTTGTAACTTTTTTTCAGGTTGTGTAGATGTAGGTACTAAAACGTATTTACCCCAAGTTAGGTATTGGACTATATTTGGTTAGGGCTAAGAAAATGTCATAGGTGGTGATAAAACTCTTTTATAACACATCCCATAAAAATGTCAATTTTCTGGTTTACAGGCTGATAAGTCCCTCTCCCTCTGCCAGAGAAAGAAATTGTTGGACACAAAAATTCCAAGTGAAAAATACTTTTTGAAAAAATCCTGCTAAATAAGAGGTGAAATTACACAATTTGTGTCCTTCAGCACCAAAACAAACAAAAAAACCAACCATCTTGTTACGTGACTATTGTTCAGCTATGAGACTTGTTCGGATTACTAAGCATAAAGATAGAGATTGACTACATCATCTTCTAAAAGCATAATTTTCTCTTTGGACCGTGGTGTGCTCTATCCTGCTGTGTTAAGGTTTAAAACTAGCTACACACAAGGAGGTCACATAACACAGTTCATGTTGTGGCACAGTGTTGCAGAAGTTATGTGGTGTCAAAATGCACAAAATAGCTCTCTATTAAAATGCGATGAAGTTTGTTTAGTTTTAGTTGTTTTAGATGGTGAAACATTTGCTCTTTTTAATAATATTTTTGTTAAATAATGAAATATTTCAAATAGATTTTAACAGCAGTAACTTAAGGATTGTGTTTTCTCTAAGTCTTTGATGGTAAACTGAATTGTTTAAGACAAAACAAGGCGTTTGAAGGGATCCACTTGGATTTCTTTGAAATATTTCACAAACTTTTTTTAGGTTGTTCTTAGATTAAACTAGATTACCAGAGCATCAGGGCATGTTCAGGCCAGTGAAACTCAATAAAACTCTTTGTTCTTGCTTGAGTCAGGGAACAGAGAGACACCGTAAACAACTCCATGACTTCTTAGCCATGTTTCTGAAAGGTTTTAGCCCTCAGGGGACAGTGGTGGCACCATCATGGGCCAGTGATACCTGTTGGGTTCTCTTCTCTTTTCCTGATTGACAGATGGCTACCCCATTAGATGCAAATGATAAGTGTTTTTTTGTCAGCAGAGAGGACTTCCTCTTGACCTCTAACCTCTACTCTGACTTTTGACTCCACTTAGGGGTTAAACATCCAGCCCCTCCCCCATATGTCCGATCTCTCTTTTTTCCTCTCTCCCGTGGTGTATGATTGTCTCTCACCCCTCATCAGAAGCAGGTCAAGACTGGGTGATGTGGAGAGGAGCTTTTGTTTGTCTCAAGGTGGAATCTGTGGAGGAGAAGAGAGAAAGAAGACAGACAAGACAGCATGATAGCAAGTCTGTTCTGTCTTCTTCAGAGAAAAGAGAAAAGTCTCACTCTATGTGAGACAGAGAGAAGGAAAAGGAAAAAGTTAAAAATAGAAGTTAGGGCTCAAATTTACACAAATAAAATCAATTATTTTTCAGGTCCTGCAGAAAAAAAATAAGTCAGTTGAGCTCTCATCAACTACAAGTAATACAATTATGCACCTCCCACAGAAGAAATTAGGAAAATTAAAGATCACTCAAAGTAAAGTGTATCAGAATATAAAATGACAAAATTGAAAAAATAAAACAACTTTACCAATAAGAAGCCAAAAGTATTAGTAGCATCTAAATGACCTAATGGTAGAGCCTTGTCAGCACAAAAAAATGGTTGTTGTTAACCCATCCCTATTCCGTTTTGGTAATTTACACATGCCAGAGAGAGGAGGGTCGGCTTCGTATCATTGCCTACTAATACATATAAAGCTGGCATTGTTTCAGTGGCAGATCAACTTCTATCCCCCCCGTACTTTCAGCCATGACACTGATGCACAACTAAGACACATGTGTCCCTGCTTGAAAGACATTTATGAAAAGGCCTTACTTTGGCTACGAAAATGCAAGAGCCGACTTCAGAACCTGTGTCTGGTTTGTCTTATCTGGGTTACTATAATAGAATCTATATGAGTTTTTTAATATAAACTGCTCATTGTAAGATGATGAAAACAATGATTTTTATTTTCATGTTTCATATATTCTATACGGGCTGCATGATTGTGTGATGATTATCACCATCGCCCCGCAGAAAGAGGGTTCATGGGACCTTTTTGTATGTAGTTTGCATGTTCTCCCGGTTGGTTCTCTCCGGGTACTCCGGCTCCCTCTCACTGCCCAAAAACATGCATGCCAGGTTAATTGGTGTCTCTAAATTGACCCTCGGAGTGAATGTGAGTGTACATGGTTGATTGTTTCATTTGTCTATGAGTGGCCCTGTGATGGACTGTTGACTTTTCCAGGGTGAACCCTGCTTCTCACCCAATGATAGCTGGGATAGGTTGCAGCCCTCAACTTTCAAGGCAAAGATTAGACAGAGAAAAACCCTGAGTTGGATTAAGCAAGTATAGAAAATGGATGGATGGAGGGATATAGCCTACACTAAGGACAAGATAGTTCTACTAGTAGACTGCTCCCCAAAATGTCATACACTGGACAACATTCTATTCTGATTAATTAAACTTTAATTTTGTCACTGTTTTATTTAATATTTTACATATTGTGCTTATTTGTTGTTCACAAATAACTAACCTTAGATATTGAATGTGTTTCATTGGTGGTGAATTAAATTCACCTTTGTAATTTTTTTTTTTTATAACTTGAACTGATAAAACTCACTTAATTTTTATATATATCCCATTTTTTTGTCGAACTGTCCAGTAAATTATTCTTGTATTTTTTATTCTAATCTCTTGGAGCTATGGTTTGCTTGAAACACCCAGAAGTCACAGGGCTTCCTGATGAGTCAACAAACTGTAATTACTGTAATTATATTTATTATTATAATTATTGTAGGATTTTAAGAAACCTGAGCACTCTTAAATCATTCTGACTCCTTGGAGCTGGAATCCAAATTCAAAGCTACAGAGGTAGGAGTAAATACTCTTAGGTTGTCCAGCCAGCCCAGTCTGCCCCTCTGGAATCAAGTAATAATTATAATAATTCAGGTTGATGTGTTTTTCTCCTTCCTTACTATAGCTCTGGCAGAAGTGGACTGACTCTCTTTTTATTAATAAGCTGTGCAGTACTCAGCGCAGTGCGTGGTAAAGCTTTGCCATGATTACAGTACACCATCAAGAAAATTAGTTGTTTCCCACACACAGCAAAGCACAGCAAGGGGTTTGCAACATAACAAGTTGCTTTTGTTTACAACGGTTTGCTCGCTGTTTTCATTATGCTGAGACAAGCCCATAGACTCAGAGCCAGCTGCCACAAATCACACATTCAATTATTCTGCTTTGCTTATGAGCATCCAAATATTTAGTCCACTTACCAAGAACAAAAACAGTAGTAAAGTGATTACAGCTGAGAAGTTGAGTTTTTCTCGACAGGGAAACAGGAAATATGAAGGTGTACAAAGGAGCAATACGTGGAGGAGGATGTTTTTCTCTTTGTGTTTTTCATGATGTGGAGTCTTCAGAGTATCAAGACTTTGACATACTGTCTTTTCAGATGAAAAATATGTCCACCAAGAAAATATGGATAAAAGTTGGCACAAGAGTGGGGAAGTAAGAAAAAGGCAGGCATCAATGCAGAAGACTGACATAAAGTCATGGAGTTGAAGAATAAATGTAACAGACAGAACAGAAATTCAAAAAAGAGAATAGAGGGAAGGATTAAAAGAAAAGGAAGACTTAAGAAAGTAAAGATGGTCAGATGGACAAATGGGGCTAAAAAAGTAATTAGGAATTGAAATGCTTTGCATCGCACAAATATTGGGAAATGTGGAAAAGAAGAAAGAAAAAAGATAAATAAAAGAAATCAGGGATTAGAAAATGAAAGCTATAAAGGGAATAGGAGCCAGAAAGGCACGAAAGGGGAAAGTTGAAAAAAAGAGAAGCATTAAAAAAGAACATGCAAAGGAAGAATAAATTGTCTGCAATTGTTGTTACTTTTACATGTCATTACCCAGTGTTAGTGCTTGAAGTGTTTACAGTATAAGCATATTTTAGTAACCACACTTGCACACAAACACAAATACACACACCATCAGGGGCAATTGTCATGGTTGAGTATGATATATATATATATATATATATATATATATCAGTCAGATAGGCGCAGAGGTGCATCCTGTTATCTGTGGTGGACCTTTGAGAAAACACTGCCCCAGTTCCCTTATTGGATCAACCTTAACCACGAACTTCAGTTGAAGGTCAAGAGCAGAGAGCACTGGTGCCGTGGTGAATCTTTCATTGAGACGCTGGAATGCCTTCTTGGCTTGGGGAGCACACTGCAAAGGAACCTTGGAAGAGGAGAGTGCATGTAAAGGTGCGGCAACAGAGCTAAAGTTACAAATAAACTTTCTGTAGAAGTTAGCAAAACCCAGAAACTGCTACACTTTTCTCCTGCTATCTGCAGTGGGCCAATTGGCTACAGCACTGATTTTAGCTGGATCCATTTGGATCTTGTCAGCTGAAACAATGTAACCCAAAAAACTGTAACCTTTTCAACTGTAACATGCTGGTTCTCTAAAGGTTTCTGAAGAACCTTGTGAACATGATCTGCATGCGACTTCTTATCTGGTGAGTAAATCAAAATGTCATCCAAATATACAAACACAAAAATATTATGATACTGTCTGAGAACATTATTCACAAATGCTTGAAAGACAGCTGGAGCATTACATAATCCAAAATGCATCACCAGATATTCATAATGTCCATTAGGGATGTTAAACCCTGTCTTCCACTCATCTTCCTCTCTGATCCTGATGAGGGGATAAGCATTTCTTAGATCCAGCTTGGGGAAGACAGTGGCACCCTGGAGCAGTTCAAAAACTGATGAGATTAGCGGGAATGGGTATCGGTTCTCAACAGTGATTTAATTTAGAGGGCTGTAGGCTAAGTGAACCGCCCCTCTTACCCACAAAAAAGAAACCTGCACCAGATGGAGATGAGGACTGACGGATTATACCAGCCTTCAGAGATGAGGTGATATACTTGTCCATGGTTGCTCTTTCTGGTCCAGAGATGGAGTAGAGTCAACCCTAAGGGATGGGAGCACCTAGTAATAAGTCTATGATGCAGTCGAATTTTAGATGAGGAGGGAGTGACATAGCCTTTATCTTATAAAAAACTTCTTTTAAGTCGTGATAACATGAGGGTACTTTAGATAAGTCTGGATAGTCAGAGTCCTTATTCTTGCTCTGTTCACTCTCTGAGATCTCAGAGATGTCTGCCTGTGTCACCTGTCTCACCATACATGAGTGTTTGCTGTCATGTCCCCACCCCATAATTTTCCCTGAATGCCAACAGACATGAAGTTTGTGTTTTTTAAGCCATGGACACCCCAAAATCAATGGGTGCTGCAATGAATCAAATAAATTAGATTGCATGAACTCTGTGTGTTCGTCATTAATTATCATCTCAATAGGTTCAGTACAGTGAATCACTTTAAACAACAGTCGGCCATCCAAAGCACTAGCATTTACTGGTAGTGTCAGAAGAACTGAATATAGGTTTCTCGAGCTAGATTCCTGTCCATGAGACTTTCGTCCGGACCAGAGTCAATTAAAACCCCTTGAGTCACTGTTTGATTGTGTATGGACAGTTTTACCTGGGTCGGTGAACGAGGAGGAAAAGCAGAGATCAGCCCACTTGCCAGCATCCTCCTCACTGCTGGTGAGCCTGCCTTTTTCCCGGACAAGTGGAGAGCCCGTGGCCCCGTTGTCCACAGTAAAAACAGCACCCCTCATAGAGACGACGCTGTCGCACTTCTCGAGAAATCTTGGTCCTTCCCTGCATAGGTTCTGGTGGCTCTTGCGGTGGCAGCATCCTGAAATCTGCCATTGTGGATGATGAAGGAGCCCTTGGAGGTCTTGGAGAGTACCACCTGTGACCAGGAGGATGAACTGCTGCCTGACACCGCTCTCTCTCCCTCTCCCGAAGTCTGGGGTCCACATAAACTGATTGATAATGATGGCATCCAAATCCTGTGGAAGTTCTAAAAGTGCTAAGAGGTCTATAATGGGTTCAGAGGGTCCATTCACAAAAGTTTCACTCAAGAGCTGTTTTGTTCCACCCACTATCTGCAGCTACAGTATGAAACTCTATGGTATAGTCCACTACATGTCGCTGGAGCTGCTTGATCTGTATGAGGGCCGGTGAAGCGTCTTTGGCACGTGATGAATGATATTTTGCAGCTTTCCGAGATGGTGTCTCAGACGGACAGATTTTAGAGTCTCTGGACCATTCTGCTGTTGCCCAAGCGGCAGCTCTGCCACTTAAGTGGGAAACAATGAAAAAAAGTTCTGCACTCACCCGAGTCCTCAGAAAACTTCTGAGGAAGGGCCAAACGTAAAGACAAGGGAGAAACTGGTCTAATGGCTGGTGTAGCATTAGGACTCTCTTTACAGGAGGTAAAGGACCAGGGGCCTCATGTATCAAGAGCGAAATGACCGTGGAAATGTGCAGTGCCTCGTGCAAATTTCAGGTCTGTCGTACGCACTTTTCTACAGCTGTTGCAACCCTTAGAGGTGATGTTATAATAAATAAATGTAAACACAATTTGTCCTCAGAATGAGTGATGTGCACATCTGAGACACGTGAACAATTATCACTGATAAACAATTAACACACCCATGTGTCTGCAATTACACGAGTGGATATAAAAGCATGCACAAAGTGGTGCAATGCATACTATAAAAACAATGGCTGCTTAAGAGGTATTGGAAGACATTGTAAATGGTACAATGAGGAGAGAGTGTGTATTTATAGGCAGACATGATTTGTTGGCACATGAGGACAACTGGCTCATCAGCCGCTTTAGGTTCCCAAGGGCAATCCTTCTGGAGCTATACGCAGAGCTGCGGCCGGCGTTGGAGCGCAACACAGCGAGGAGCTACGTGCTGCCTATTCCCATACAGGTGATGACCACGTTTGAGTTCCTGACAACCGGGGCATTTCAAAGGGAGCTGGTTGACCAATCGGGACTGTGCCAGTCGACCCTGAGCCGAGCCATTCCCATACAAAGCACGCATAATTCACTAGTTAACATCTCACTTCAGACTGGAACGTTTCCAAAGGCCTTAAAAACTGCTGTAATTAAGCCTCTTTTAAAGAAGAGCAGTCTTGATGCCACAGTATTGAACAACTACCAGCCCATATCAAACCTGACATTCTTAGGCAAAGTCCTAGAAAAACTTATATACTAACAGCTTACTGACTTTCTCCTGTCTAACAATGATTTTGATACTTTCCAATCAGGCTTTAGGTCCCACCACAGCACTGAGATGGCTCTGATCAAAGTGACAAAGGATATCCGCCTAAACAGATAACGCAGGCAAAGTCTCAGTCTTAGTTCTGCTGGACTTGAGCGCTGCCTTTGACACAATTGACCATGCAATCTTATTACAGAGGTTAGAAGACTGGGTGGGAATCTCTGGTAGTGCTTTAAACTGGTTCAAGTCCTATTTCGAGGACAAGAAGTATTTTGTTGAAATTGGTAACTGTGTCTCAAACCAAATACCAATTGACCTGTGGGGTTCCACAGGGGTCCATCCTGAGACCCCTATTGTTCAATCCGTACATGGTTCCATTAGCCCAGCTAATATGCAGCTATAATGTGTCCTACTACAGCTATGCAGATGACACTCAGATATATTGGTCACTGACGGCAGGAGAACACGGGCCTGTAGATACATTGTTTGGATGCAAAACAGTTTTCTCCAGCTAAAATCAGACAAAACTGAAATCATTGTCTGTGGCCCACAGAAACGAAAGAGAAAGTGTTATAAGTCACCTTGAACCTAATAATCAGGTTAGAAATCTAGGGCTAATATTGGACTCAGACCTGAACTTTAACAGCCACATTAAATCAGTATCATCAGCAGCTTTTTACCATCTAAAAAACATTGGCAGAATCAAAGGAATAGAGTCTAAACCAGACTTAAAAAGGCTAATCCATGTGTTTGTCTCCAGCAGGTTAGACTACTGTAATGGCCTGCTCACTGGGCTCTAAACGTAAGACAGATGCAGTACATCCAGAAAGCTACTACTTGAGTCCTGACTCGAACCAGGAAATAAGACCATATTAGTCCAGTGCTCAGGTTTCTGCACTGGCTTCCTGTCGCTCAGAGAATAGACTTTGAAACAGTTCTGCTTGTTTACAAGTCTTTTCATGGTCTAGTACTAAAGTACATCTCTGACTTGTTAGAGCCATATGAACTATACCGCTAGTCTCAAACTTTTACTAAATTACTAAAACACCAAAACACTGTTCTCACTACTACTACTACTACTACTACTACTACTACTACTACAACAACTTCCACACCCTGCCCCCATCTGTGAACAGTCACTTGCAATTCCCTAATCCAGTCTTTTAATGAGAAACTCCACAATATCCACAAGGACTTATCTTTGAATTTACTTCCTCTCTCCCCACCTGACCCTTTCCCATGCTGTCAGCCCCTCTCCAGCTTTGAACTCCCTGATACTGCCAAAATGTCTGACCTCATCCAAAAATGCCTCCACTTTTTAGGTGATGCCCTCCCCACAAACTTAGTTAAGTCCTGCCTCTCTCTCTGCTTTCCCTCATATCTGCCATCATCCTCCTTCAGTTGTTCCATCACTATTCAAAACTGCATCTGTCACTCCTATATTGAAAAAAATGGTTTAGATCTCAATAACTACATTAACTTCCACACATCTCTAATTTACCTTTCATCTTCAAAATTAGTGGACAGTTAGTCCAATTAGTCGCCACTCAACTTCATTCGCACTTAACTCAAAATAGCCTTTATGAGCCTTTTCAGCCTGTGTTCTGCTCAGGACACAGTACAGAAACTACCTGCATGAAAATAATTAAAGATCTCCTCATTGCAGCTGACTCTAGCTTCCTCTCCATTCACATCCTCCTTGACCAGAGAGCAGCATTTGACACCATCTCTCACTCCATCCTTCTCAACGACTCTCCTCCATTGGTATCATTCACAACCCTCTTGAGTGGTTCCACTCATATCTCTTTGGCTGCACTTAGTTTATACAGCTCAAAACCTTCAAATCAAATCCCTCCTCAGTCACTGCAGGTGTGCCACAGGACTTACCAGGAATTCAATATCCTTTTCCATTGCTTTGCAGATGACACCCAGCTCTACCTTTACCTCTACTTCTAACTCCACTTTCCCACTGTCCTTCCTCCTGGTAACCCTGGTTTACCTCTAAGTCTAGATGTGATCTTCGATAGCACACTGTCATTCCAGTCCCATATCAACAACATCATCCTACTTCCACCTACAAAATATAAACCGACTCCGCCCCTCTGTCACCACCCATACTTCTTCCATCCTTGTCCATTGCCTCGTCACCTCTTGTATTGAGTACTGTAACTCTCTCCCTTCTGGTCTCCCTTGAAAGTCCCTCCACAAGCTTCAGCTGGTTCAAAGGTCAGCTCATCATCACCAAAACCCCTTTACTACTACTACTTTTAGGCAAACCTCACCCCTTCATATTTTTCTGATCTCCTCCACATTGTCACTCCAGCCCACAATTTAGAGTAGAGCTTTCAGCTGGCTCTACTCCTCTGCTCTGAAATTCCCTGCAACCACCCATGTGAAACATTAACCCTGTCTTCAAATCCAGACTCAAAACACATCAGTTCAAAATCGCCTACTCACTGTAACTATTGTACCGTGTTACTTGTGCAAACTTGAGCAGACAAGTGGCACTGGAAGGACATGAGTGGTCCCGAGGGAAGCTGAAGACCAACTAAATCAGACACTCTGATGAGCAGCTAAGCTAATAATATACCCACACGCATCGCCAATAGTTCTACACAGTTCAGCGTGAAGGTAATAGTTAACCATGTTATCATCGTGTGCCTGTTAATGTAGAAGAAACCACAACACAACCCAACTAAATAGAACACATTATCCTTTTCAATAAATCAATAAAAAAGGTTGAACGAATCCCTGAGGTAGCTCCAGCCTTTCTAACCGAAGACTTAGGCCAGACTTTGTACACTCAGCATCCAGCATATAATCAACGTTACTACTCTGCCCTACATTATCTTTTTTTTTTTTTTTTTTTTTACTATTTTCTTCCTTTTCTCTTATTGTTTACTGACTTTTAATCATGTTTGTTGGATTGATTTATGTTGATATACAGTGTCCCGGAAAGGCAGTTACAAATAAGATGTATTATTATTATTGCTGTTGTTGTCGAGTTCAAGAAGTGATTGCCTCACCTCTGTGTAGAAGAAAGGTGGGTCTGAATAAATATGATTAAATAGAAAACTTTACATTTTAGAAAATGCTTTAATCTAATTTAGATATTCAACTTTTTATAATTCATCTTTTGTACTTATTCATGAAAGAGACTTTTTATGCATTATATATTCATACCACACAAGGAAAGATAACTTGAGAATATGTGGCACCAGTTAGTTTTGAAATGTATGTCCTTTTCTGTGCTGCTCACTGTTTTAGCATTGCAGCTTGATCATTATTTTGTATGAGCTACAATACCCTGAACTATGATCTTCAGGGAAAAAAAAACAAAATGACATGTTCATTATTGGATTTTAAAACTTGTATTGAACATCTATGAGATATGTTTGTATTTACATTTGCAAAATTGACAGAAAACTGACTAAGAAACCAGGAAATTCGACTATGGAAAGTATTAAATTTTTAAATGTGCAGGAATCCCACGTATATGACAACTGCAGTGATACTTTATGACAGATGTATGCTCAGGGATGGTGGAAAACAGTTTCCCAGCGTTATCTCATTAGGTTTTACACCTAGCTTGTAATTGCCAGCAGAACTGAAAAACACACCAGGAGAGGAGAATGTGTCAGGCTTACTCACCTTGTCAAAGAGAAGGAACACAAAGGGGAAAGGCGGTGGTATCCAGACCGAGAGTATTGATGCATTGTCCACAACTGCCCGGCATCCTGCACTCTAATGTAAACAAAATTATCAACATCAAACCTAGGGTTGATTTTCAGCAGCATGATACACAGCCATTTTCTTACTTTAAGGAGAGACACAGTAGCTGTTTTCCACTACCCAAGAAAAAACAGTAACTCCTTTCTTTATCCTTGGAATTGACAGTGTGGTGGATAGAACTGGGGCAAATAGGACTTTGGTATCTAACATTTTTTTTGTCCTCCAAGTTCACTGCAAACATCATCACAGTAGTTATGATGGACAGTACCAGAGGACAGCATCATGGTTTAATGTGAGGATGTGGGGTGAGGAGCGAACATTCTGGACCACTGCTACACACTGTACAAGAATAGCACATAGCATAGCTAGCCTCCGGGATATCATCACAACCCCATCTTCCTCACACCAGCATATAAAAAAAGATTTCTCTTAGAGTTTCTAGTCACAAGGGATCTGAAATGCTGGTTTGTTCAGTTGGAGTTTGATCAAGATGCACATGATGATGTAGACAGCACTAATGACCTAGATGTAGCAATTAGCTTCCTCAGTCAAAATCTCTGAATCAGAAACTGTGGGTACATAGGACAAAACATTAGCATTTATATGTACAATGAAAGACTCAGCTTTGGTGAAATAGGCAAATGTAAGTTTGCAGATAATGGTGGAAAGGCAACTGGTGAAGGCTTAACACCGGGAAGTGCATGGACTTGCACTTCAGTCAAGGCATTGCATACCACATGTGACACAAACTTCCCAACTTCACAGACTTTAAATGCATTTCAGACTGGTGAGTGAAGACTGCTCTCAATGACCTTCTATGGTTCCTTTGAGTCCATAAGTGTTAATGCTACTCACTCAACTAATAATTGATAATATTTTGGCAATAGAGGACAGTATCTTACATTCTCATCCATGTAGAATGTAAGATCAGTATAACAGAGCATGATATGCACAGAACCCTGCAGACAGTAACTGTCCACAAACCACTTGGCCAAATGACGTCCTTACGTGACTGCCATCTTGCACTGACCAACAATCCAGATTCCTTGCCTGTATCTTTCACGAGTCCCTTGTTTAGCCCATGATACTTGCATGCTTAAAAATCTGTTGCACTTACATTAGTAATAATTAGGATATTTGAGAGACTTATTAAGGACATTGTCTCCTTCTCTATCCGCAGTTACACTGACGACACTTCTGTTCACCTATTGCATCTAATAGAGCGACTGAAGATGCCATATCCCACGTCCTGCATACCAGTCTCAGTCATCTGGACAGGAAAAATGGGAATTACGTGCGATTGCTGTTGATAATATGATTGTTCAACTTTCCACTGCCACTTGTGTGCATGGACTCTGGACTTCAGCACAGCCAGACTTCGTGTAGTGAAATCTTGCAACTGTATCTCCAACCCATCGTAATCACACAGCAGCCCCTCAAGAGTGTGTACTCAGTCATTTTCTGTTTTCTCTGAACTCCTATGACTACACAGCCATGCAAAACTCCAACTACATCATCAAGTTTCCGAAGACAAATTGGTTTCATCTCAAGAAATGATGAGACAACCTAATTGGAGGAGGTAGAGAATCTGGCATCATGGTTTCAGGTTAACTGCCTCCAGCTGAACATCAGCAAAACCAAGGAGCTGATGGTGTACTTCAGCAGTAGAAAACAGTAGTCCTACAACTTCCTCAACAACACAATGTCTCTGGTAGAGAGAGTAGGGAGCTTCAGGTAAGTTAATCACTCAATCTAATGGAAATAGCAGTCATTTGATTTTTACTAACAACTATTACAGTTATAAAGCTGTAAGATTGTGCTTCAGCTTTGCTAAATATCAGAAAATAAATGTTTTAACTTAAGATAACTTGAAAATTGTTATTTTTCTCTGGAGGACTACAATGAAAGGATGGCATACTTCTCTGTTAACTTTAAGAAATTTTCATAAAATTTAACATATAAAAGATATATATGACCAATTCAAATTATTGTTTTTTTAAGAAAGACTTTGCGTTTAATTTATTATTATAATTCATTCAAATTTGTTAGTTATTGTACACAGTAATATTTTGAAATTACCACTATTAACAGTAACAATCTTAATGTGTTAATGCATATCTACATTATATGTCAAATTAATTGGTAGAAATCTACACTTTCTTTGCATTATGACAAGTGACAATAAAGCAACAAAATAAAAAGAAAAAAGTTTTTTTTTCTCAGCTTAGAAGTATATATTATAACTGCACCCACACAGTAAAAGACACAACAGCACATCTATTTACTCAACGATGTTCAGAGCCAGGAACAATGACAGAGCTGGATAAATAACTTCACACATCTCACCCAGCCACATACAGACCCTGCTTTCATGGGACTGACAGCAATGGTTGGCAGAAAAACAGAAAAGGAAAGCTGACAAATCAAAAGACAGGTGAATTTTAAAGGAGATACAAAGTGTATTTAAAGGGAGATGGAAAAGCATTGAAATAAATCCCCAGGGCAGTCGAGCAGAAAGGAGAGGTGAAACTCAAAAGAGGTCAAGGGCAAGATGTTTTTCAGATAATTTAATTAGTCTTATAAGATATGTTAATAATTGTGTCCATCCCCCTGGTCTGGGAGTTAATTCCTTTCAATTCACTTCATTGCCTAAAATATCCAAACCAACACTGGAAATGTCCATAGTAAAGTACAAGATCTCATACAGGGTCTCCTCTACAAGGAAATAATTAAAATAATGAAAACATCAGTTATCCACTCTTACTACCATTTATACACACTGCAGTTTTTTTGTTTATAATGTTCTGCTATTTAAAAAAGGAGTAAAATGGTTTATTTAAAAACTGCACCGGCCAGAAGTATGTATGTATACATAAGAAACAGAAATGTCCCTTCCAATGTGAAGAGCTTTTTAGAATTTGGCATGGGACCAGCTAGAATTTGGAGCAATAGTGCTGAAAATAGATTTAAACATTAATAGGTTCCCATCAAATTTACAGAAGTAGAAACTGTAGTCTGCACTTTCTCCAAATTCCATCATGTTTGCAGTAATGGAAGCTATGTACTCATGCTCAAATTAAACAAAACAAGAAAAAAAGAACACATCTAGAAATGCTTTATTCATTAGACAAATGCTTGTTTTCTTTAAAAGCAAAAGTTCTATTTTTTACATTATTCTTTTTTAATTAAAAAATTGTGACTCTACACACACACAGTGTGCAGAGTCTCCTGTGCAGATTGGTGAGGTAGAGCTTGAACTTTGTGTTTCAAAAGTACAACATGAATGCCCAATTCCTGAATAAGATGCTTATCAATTAAGATAGTTTCTGCCCCAGAATTGATGAAAACTGGAAGAGGAAGAGAAATGTTTCGGTGGGAAATCGTGGCAGGAACTGTTAACTGTAAGGGGGGGAGTTGATACTTGAGACCCTGCTTGTCATTACCCCCAAAAATCTGGTTGACGTTTCTGACAGTTAGCTACTTTATGGTGCTGGTTACTACAACAGAAACACTCATCCGCCCTGAAACTACACACCCGTTCCTCTGGTTTTAGATAGGTGCCAAAGAAACTGAAGCATGTTAGTTTGATGGAGCAACGCATAAGGCTAACTAATGTCTTAAAGGCTCTGACAGCGCTTTCAAAATTACTCCCTGAATCTTTGTGTTGTTCCACCCAGATTATTTTGCTAAAATACAGAAGTCCATTGAGAAATCACCACTTAGGAGATTCCTCATCATAGTCATGATATCCAAAATCACGTTTCAACTCTGAAAGAAACTAACTCAAGGTGAGTGGTGTAACAGGTGTGTGTGAATTGAAAGATTCAACCCATGCCAGTGCTTTTCCACATATTAGTCACATGATGTAATGGATCTTTAAAATGTCTGATAAAATATCATCAAAACATTGCAGGAGAAAACCGTTACATTTGTCATTATCTCTGAAGAAATGTCTGAGCCAGGCATATAGGATTCCCTGGCGAGAGGAGAGGACGTGGGCGGACACGGCTGGGCTGCAGGTAAAGCGTTGGATTCTGTGAATAACCTGGTTTTGAGAGAAGAAACCTGTAAAGTTAATTGAACAACTTGATGAAGTAAAGACTAATTTGTATCAACTAGTGAATGAAAACCTTGCTTGTGTTGTGAGAGTTTGTAGCCAGGAATTATCAGGTTCAGTTCTAGTAGGGTCCATTTTCCTTTTGGCCAGATCGTTCTGTTAGGGTTGGTTGTAGGGCAGGATCCCAAAGGATCTGAGGAGAACAGGTTGGTGTAAGTGACCTTTATTTACAAAAATATATACAGTGCAGAGCCGTGGGTGTGCTCTGGTGATTCCAGCTGTTTTCCAGTGATCGGTCTGTCGTTCTGCTATGAGAGAGTTAAGTAAATCGTAGTCCTTGATATTTCAGAGATTTGTTATCAGACCTGACCAGTGAAGTAGAAGGAATGGAGTAACTTTCCTGTTATTTTCCAAGGACAAGGTTGTGGAGGATTGGGGAGCAGTCTTGGGATAGTTCTCATGAACAACACATTTTTAAGTGACTATTGAACAAGACTAATATTTTAGGACATTTAGGTATGAATGTAGAGAACATTAAAATTTTAAATTATATAAAAGGAACTTTAGATAAGTTCTTTTTTTTTTTTTTTTTTTTTTACAATTTACAAGTTTACAATACATAACATGTGATAGAGCTAAACCGGACCGGGGGACAAGGAAAGAAGAAGAGGAAACAGAACAAAAATAGAAACAAAAACCAGACAACCAGCTGCTACACCTGTAAAAACAAAAACAGACGACAATCCATGGTCTCTGTTGCGTATCCAGCCTTAGCGCCTCCAGGAGCACCTGAAAGCAGACAAGCAGAGAAAAAACAGACACACAAACAAAAAAAAACAAGCACAAGTAGCAGCAAACGCATACAACACAACTGTGGATATAGATAAACTGAAACCACAGGATAACACATCAACTGCTTAGCGAGCATGCTACTGGACTAATGAATGTGTGTGTGTGTGTGTGTGTTTGCATGAACATGCAATACCCATGGCACAGGACCTACATGATAACCGTGCTTTAGTTATGAGTGTATAAGCGTACAGGGCCACAAGCCACAGCCCCCATCCACGCATCCACCCAGACGACAGCAGAGGAAGCCCCTGGACAGAGCCCCCATAAGCATAGGGCAGAGGCCCCCCAGGAACCCGGGGCAATGGCCTACCGACCTCGCCAGGCCTCAGCCGCCAAGACATGGGCCGTGCACCGGACCCTGGCCCCAGGAGCCAGAGCGCCCCCAAACCCAATACCCGAGAGGGCCAAGTGCCCCAGAAAGTCACACAGTGGGCCAGCACCGAACCAGCAGAATATTTCATCCTCCTGGCCCCACTCGCCCCGGGCAGCAACCAGGAAACAGGGGTGTGAGAAGATCCTTCCCCTCACCCTTCCGGCTCTTCAATAATTTCTAATAGTGAGCGATTAAAAATGAGGGGCAGCCAACCTTGTAGAACTAGGAGCGCGGCACTCTGGGCAGCCTACATACCCAAAGAGCCCTGCCCACCAGATGCCACTCAGTGCAACCACCCCCCAAGACCTAATGTGTGTGTTTGATAAGTAGTAATGTCTCAGGTGGGCAGGGAACTGCAGAGTGCAGTAAAGGGGACCACCTACGTGGCCCCATCCACTACACCCCACCGAACACACACGCCCCCAAAACCCTACATGTGTGAGTGTGTGCTGTGTACAGGAGCCAGAAGGGAGAGGAGTATGGGGATATAGACTGGGGGAGAGAAGCTCTCCCGGAGAGGGCAGCCAGAGACTGGCTGCAAAAGGCACCCCCGTTACCTGGGACCCAGGTTGTATGAGCTGCAAATTAGGATTTCAAGTCATTCTGAAGGTGTTCAAACATATTTGTGGCCAGAAGCTATGACTAGAACTGATGGATAAATCTGGCTCCCATTTTGAGGATGGTAGAGACATCGTGTCATCTATCTTAGACAATAATTTATATATTTTTGATAGTAGTTTTGGGGTGCAGATGCTTAGAAATTCCGCTACCCTAATCGGGAGTTGTAAGTCTGGTTGGTGGAGGATATATTTCTTGGTTATTATAGACTTAAGTTGTTGAAATTCTAGGAATTTATTGCTACCTATCCCATGTTGTGATATGAGCTCATCAAATTTTGGTTTATATGTTACACATGTTTGATTCCTTTGATCTTCCACAGAGTAAAGTTTAGCATTTTTTTGTTTTACAGGATGTCAGGATTGTTCCAGATGGGTGTAAGCTTACACAGGAGAAGTGAAGACTTTGTCATTTTAAGAAATTCCCACCAGGCTGTCAGAGAGGTGCTGATGTTAATGCTTTTGAAACATTTGGGATTTTTTATGTTTTGACTAATAAGATTATTATGATCCAGATTATCACACAATGCTTGTTCTATATTTATCCATGGTTCATCTAGTGGGCTAGGTTTAAACCATTTTGATATATACTGTAACCTATTGGCTAAGGAATAGTGCTGAAAATTAGATAAATCTAATCCACCACTGTCCTTGGTCTTCTGTAGCATTTTTAAACTAATACTTGGTAGTTTGTTTCTCCACAGAAATTTGGAGATGCATAAATCTAGTGATTTAAACCAAGTAGCAGATGGTTTTATGGGGATCATTGAGAACAAATAGTTAACTTTTGGTTGTATTATCATTTTAATGGTTGCAACTCTCCCCATAAGTGATGTGGGTAATGACTTCCAACGAGTGAGATCGTCCTCTACTGTCTTTAATAGTTCTTTGACAGATTAATCTTTGTAACAGCAGTTCAAACCATTTGGTCACAGATTCAGATAATATGACCAAACAATACAAGCAGTCCTTACAGCAAATAGCAACCCCTCGAATACGAACGAAACTTTGGGAAATTTACCCAGTAGCAGTTTAAGGACTTTTACATGAGAACGGGCACATGGACAATGCGGAGGAAAGCTAATGCAAAACATGACCTGGACGAGGAGACAGGCCTGCACGAAGCCTCGGGCACAATCACGGAGATGAGAGCCGGCGAGAGTGCCCAGCAGGTGGATAGCAACGATGTGCTGAAGGCCATAACATCTCTCCACGCAGAGCTGGCACATGTGAAGTCGGATATTTGCAACAAGATTGAGATGGAGATCTCAGAGGTAAAGCACACCTTGAGAGGGGCGATAGCTACGCTGAGAACCGAAAGCGACACAGCAATATCAGCGCTTAACATCCAATTGGGCGCACAGAGCCAAGCTTTGCAGGAGCTAGCCGATGCTGCTAATGGCACTTCAGACAAAATGCAGGAGCTGGAAGACTGAGTTAAGAAACTCTCTGGGCAAGTTGAGACACTATCAGCGAAATGCATTGATCTGGAAGGCCGTTCGAAATGACAGAATCTGAGAGTGGCTGGAGTTAAAGAGGGGAATAAAAACGGCCAAAAGCCGAGAGAGTTGGTGGCTCAGCTATTGAAAGAAGTGTTGAACCTCACAGATGTCCCAGTTATAGACTGAGGTCATAGAGCACTGAGGAAACGACCTGGCAAGGATGAACCCCCTCGTCACTTTATTGCAAGGCTGCATTATTGCCACGCTTATGAAGACATAATGCAGAAGGTGATGTCCACCAGAGATCTAAAGTACCAGGGCCATCAAATACAGATCTTTAGAGACCTGCTACCTGAAGTCGCAAGAAGGCGAGCTGCCTTCATCCCAGCCAGAAAGATACTACACGATAAAACATGGGGTTAAGTTCAGTCTACTATATCCTGCTAAGCTTCGGGTGACATACAACGGGTGAGAGAGGCTCTTCACGGATCCAGAAGAAGCATGCCAATACGCAACCCGCCACTTCGGATCATCAGAGTGAGGTGATGGTGAGATTATAACAATGGTCCAGACATGTGTAAATCTCATTCCATGAGATGAACTGCTCTTCAAAACCACAGCAGATGGCTGGACATCACGACATTCGCTGGCGTTTTGTTTACATTTACAGCCAGGATTACTGTTAGTAGTTTTAGTGTGTTATAAGATACTTTTTTTTTTTTTTTTTTTTTCACATTTTGGTTTAATAAGATAGGACATATAACAGCTCCCTTGCTGAGCTGGCAGCAAGGTTAAAACTCCCTACCACATGTTCATAAAACTATTCATGCTCATATGCACATTAATCTCAGATTAGGTGGTGGAATCAGGAGAAGGAAGAAAGACTGTGTCCTAAAGTTCTTTACTCATTTAAATATCAGCATTCCTAGCTATCGTTGGAATCTATGACTATAATGTATTAAGGTTTTTGATTGTCTGTATAACTACTGAGTTACATAGTTACTGTACGAGCAGGATAATGATCAAGAATTTATTCATTTTTTTTTTTAAAAGAGTTGGGGAGATCGGACATCTGGGGAGGAGGCCTGGTTTCACTCCAAGGTTTTTGACTGTAGGTTGACCCGTGGGGAGACAGACTTTTTCTTTTTGTTGGGGTTTTTCTTCATGGTGAGCATTGGGACAAGGGCAGAGTGGGAGAAAGTGCTACTTAGAACAAAATACACAGAATTAGAGATGCCACGTCCGAGATCACAGTTGGAACAGACATGTCATCATGACCACGTATACTAACATGCCAGGGGTAGGCACGAGAACACGAGGAAATGTAAATGGAATCAATGAACCGGTAAAACGAGGTAAGGTACTATCTCATTTACGACAGATCCAAGAGGATGTGATTTTTTTGCAGGAGACATCTAAAAAATGACGCACACAATAAAATTAGAGCCAGCTGGATAAACCAAGTATATCATTCCAAATTTACAGCCAGAGCAAGGGGAGCAGCCATAATAATTCGTAACAGTTTCCCTTTTTACATAAATCTACCATAGCTGACAAAGATGGGTCACATCATGGTCACAGGAGAGATACATTCCATGCCAATCACATTACTGAACATGTATGGACCAAATTGGGATGACCCAGATTATCTGGACAGATTATCAAATCAGCGATCACCTCAATCCAATGCTTCCAACTTTCTGAATTAATTTATCAAAAACACCAATTTGGTTGATGTGTGGAGAATCTTGAATGCAACCGTTAGAGAGTATTCGTTTCACTCTCGAGCTCACAATGTGTACTCCAAAACAGACTTTTTTCTGTTAGACAGCAAACTTCTACCTGGCGTGAATGATGTTAAATATCACAACATAATAATCTCAGACCACTGCCTGGTTTCTATCTCACTGAAGCTACTTGAACTGAGACTCAGATATATATATTTTTTTAAACAAATGATATAGATAACATCTCCCCAGTTCTTCTATGGGAGTTTTTCAAAGCATACATAAGATGATGCATTATCTCATATCAATCCTCACAAAAGAAATGTAATATTCAAAAGCAGACAGATCTAGAGGAACAGATACAAAAATTGGATACAGAAAATGCTGCCCAGCCCTCTGCAGAGAAACAATAATATTTCAGCCCTCAAATATCAGCTCAATAACCTTCTCTCTGAAAAAATTTCTAAAGCCTTTACTAAACAGACTTTTTTTTTTTTTTTTTTTTTTTAAAATTCGGGGACATTCGGGACAAACCACATAAACTGCTGGCAAGGCAATTGCGGAAAAGGGACAGTGATGGAGCTATTCACAAGCTAAGATCAGGAACTGACACCCCTGTCACTTCACATAATGATATTAATAACGCATTTCGTCATTATTATGAGGCTTTATACAGCTCCCAGGCACACGCTCCTGGGACTATGAAACAGTTCCTAAATGCATGTCAATTACCAACATTGTCGGAGAGTGAACAGAACTCCTTGGGAATCGAAATTACAGGCGGAGACATAAGGAAAACGATCAACTCCCTGAAGGAAGAGCCCAGGACGGGCTATGTAATGAGTTTTATAAAAAATTTGGAAACAAAATATCCCCATTTCTTCTCAGGATGTACAAGAAGTCTTTGGAGAATGGCAAATTACCATCCACAGTGAATGACGCTGCAATAACACTCATTCAAAAGAAGGGGAAGGACTTAGAGCAGGTGGGCTCTAATAGAAATATTGGCTAAAACTCTGGCTCTGAGACTCAGTCCTCTGGTAACCAAACTGGTACATCCGGATCAGACCGGCTTTATCCCAGGCAGGGACTTATTTCATAATGTTAGATGCCTACTTAATATTTTGTATTCCCCAAGGCATCCAAAGGAAGATCTTTTCATTCTGAGTTAAGATGCCGAAAAGGCTTTTGACTGTGTAAAATTTCCATATTTATATGCCGTATTAGAGAAATTTTGACTTGGAACAAGATTTATTTTGTGGATAAAATTACTTTACTCCAACCCTACCACTAGAGTTCTCACTAATCAGACTATGTCAGAGTCAATTAACCTATATCGAGGTAAAAGACAGGGCTGCCCTCTTAGCCCCTTGCTGTTTGCACTGGAGCCGTTAGCGGCTACCATTCGTACAAATAACGAGGTTCATGGTACGAGTTATAACACAAATAAAATATCGCTATATGCAGGTGACATTTTGACCTTTATCACAGAGCCCTAAACTTCAATGCCTGCTTTATCAGAGACGATTGATTTATTTAGCTTGTTCTCTGGATACAGAGTGAACTGGACAAAAAGTGAGCTGATGCCAGTGCAATGCGATGACCCTGGTATACTAGAACATAATCCATTCAGATTGGCATGGGAGAAATTCACATACTTGGGGTTGGACATTACAAGGAAATATAATGGATTATTCAAGGCTAATTATGTGGCTATTTTGAATAAGTTTAAGAACAAACTGGAGTTCTGGAAACCCTCCCTATTTCTTTGATAGGTAGAGTGAATGCAGTCAAAATGGTTTGCCTCCCTCAGTTACATTACCTTTTTCAGAAGTTACCCATTTTCCTTAGTAAGACCTACTTCAAGAAACTAAATTCTATGATTCTTTAATTTATTTGGAACACAAAGGATGAGAAAGGGACATTTGTGCAAAAGTAAAACAAGTGGTGGACTTGCCCTCCCAGATTTTGTCAAGTATTATTGGGCAGCAAATATCCGATGCCTCTCCTACTGGCAAGACATGGAGTGTGAGGAATGTTTTCTCTACTCGATTGGTGCTGTTGTGGTGTCTCCCATCCACCTTAAAAAAAAAAAAACATACTATATCTACAATCCAATTATACACAGCACTATTCAAATCTGGAGGCAGATATCAAAACAACTTAAACTTAGAAAGCTGTCCTTCATACTCCCATTATCGGCAAATCCCTCATTTACCCCTTCTATCGTTAATGGAGACTTTGATACATGGAAGGAATTTGGACTGCACCGCGTGGTTGATCTGTATGTTAATGGTTCATTTGCGTCGTTTCAACAACTACAAGAGAAACATGGTCTGTCAAAATCTTTTTATATCTCCAAGTCAGACATTTTGTAAGGACACTTCTGCACCATTTCGAAAATACCACCCCTGAAAAGCTAGACAGATGTTTTAGAGATTGCACAATGGAGATGAATGCAATTTCAGTTATATAGGATTCACTTCAGGAGCTAGACCAGGTGAACACGGAATACAAAAAGAAAGGCTGGGAAAAAGAATTGGGTACGGGGATAACGGAGGATATATGGAAGGACAGCCTGAAATACATCAACACTTGCTCCCTGAATGCTAGGCATTGCCTGATCCAGTTTAAAATTTGCATAGGCTGCATTACTCAACAGTAAAATTACATAGAATATTCCCAGCAATATCACCCATCTGGGAAAAATGTAACCAAGCAGAGGCAAATCTACTTCACAGTTACATACTGTGCCCCAAACATGAACATTTTTGGACAGCAGTGTTTTCGTTCTTCTCAAAGGTATTCAAGACTACATTACAACCAGATCCACTCTTGAATATACATCAAACCTAACCCATCAAGACATCAGGGAGCACTGAGAACCTACAGAAGGTACAGCGCTGCCTTCTGTCCTATGTCTCCTGTGGAAAAAAAAAAAAACTTGTTCTTCTCCATTGGAAAGAAACAAAGACACCCACTTTCAGAGCATGGCTAACGGCACTGACTGATATGTTACACCTTGAAAGGATCCGTTACTCTATTATTCGAAGTTTGAATTACTTCAAAAGGAAGTGGCAACCAATTATCTCTTTCTTGAAACAGGATGCAGGACAATCTTAGTAGCACTGGGTGGGTGGATGAGGTGGATAAGGGAGGGAATTGTTAGTTACTTATCTTAATTTATAAATGTATTTATTTAACCATTTTAGTATGTATATATATCCTATTTATCTCCTTTTTATTCATTCATTTCCTTATTGACAGGGCACCTTTGATACTTATGTCACAAAATAATGAAGCGCTGCATAAACCAAGGTTGGATGTATTTTTGATATTCTTTCTGCTTCATAATAAAAAAATATTTGAAACTTAATTGAATTAAAATAACACTAGATCTCAATGAATGAAATATCCCAGTTGAAAATCGTTATTCATTACATAGTGGAATGCGTTTGAGAACAAAATGACAAAAATGATCAATGTAAATCTAAATTATTATCCCATGGAGGTCTGCATTTGGAATCATACTCAAAATAAAAGTGGAAAATCACATCACAGGCTGATCCAACTTCAGTGGAAATTCCTCAAGACAAGGCAAAATGAGGCTCAGTAGTGTGTGTGGCCTCCATGTGCCTGTATGACCTCCCTACAACGCCTGGACATACTCCTGATGAGGCGGCGGATGTTCTTGTCAGAGACCTCCTGTGGGATCTCCTCCCAGACCTGGATTAAAGCATCAGTCAACTCCTGGTGCAACGTGGCGTTGATTGATGGACCAGTATATGGTCTCACAATGGGTCTGAGGATCTCATCCCGGTACCCCTGGCTAGCACATGGAGGGCTGTGCGGCCCTCCAAAGAAATGCCTCCCCACACCATTACCGCCAAACCAGACATGCTGGAGGATGTTGCAGGCAGCAGGCATCTCCATGGCATCTCCAGACTCTGTCACACGTGCTCAGTGTGAACCTGCTCTCACCCTTAAAGAGCACAAGGCACCAATGGTGAATCTGCTGTGTTGGTGTTGGGCTGTAAGCACAAGCCCCACTTATGGAAGTCGGGCCCTCATACCACCCTCATGGAATATGTTTCTGTCAGTTTGAGCAGAAACATGCATATTAGGGGCCTACTGGGGGTCATTTTGCAGGGCTCTGGCAGTGCTCCTCCTTGCACAAAGGAGGAGGTAGTGGTCCTGCTGCTGGGTTGTTGCCCTCCTACGGCCCCCTCCACGTCTCCTGGTATCTCCTCCATGCTCTTGACACTGTGCTGAGAGAAACAGCAAAGCTTCTTGCCACAGCTCGCATTGATGTGCCATCCTGGATGAGCTGCACCACCTGAGCAACTTTTGTGGGTTGTAGACATTACTTCATGTTACCTCTAGGGGTGAGAGCACTGACAAAATGTACATGTAAAATGTACATTGTGTTGTTTAGGTGTTCCCTTTATGTTTTTGAGCAGTGCATTTTCTTTACCAAACTACTTTTTCCCCCAGACAGTTTTACAAATTTTGTACAGTACACATGAACATTTACTTAAAATAAAATCAGTTTCTTGACTCTGCATTAATGATTTGGCTATCTTTGAAATTAATTAATTGTATGCCATGGTAGCTTTGTAATATGATAAAGAGAAAATGCCCATTGAAGCAAACCATAATGCCAATATGGCCCCAAATTAAACCGAGTTTGACAGTAATTAAACTGAGCGTAACGGATGTATTTAGGACCCAAAAGCAGCACTCTGGAAATCAGGAACAGTTGGTAAGTACAGTTCAGTTCTTTAGCAGCCCGGAGTAAAGGGAATGACCTTACAGGAGACAAGGTAGATGAGGTGAGGTGTCCAGAGCCAAAAGAGAAAGCCGATGGTACAGAGGTGCCGACGAGGAGCGACCAGCAGAGGAGCTGGGGCCAGGAAGTATCAAATCCAAGAGAACAGACAGATGCCAGAGACGCTGAGGCAGACTACGTGGTCGGGGACCGAAGGCAGGGTAGGCAACAAGATATCAGGCAGGTAATGAACGCTGGAAAGTCTTACATGGATACAGTAGAACAGTCTGGCAACAGTGAGGCTGCTGGAGAGGCTTATAGCAGCAGGTGAGTGTAGTTGGGCTGATTAGGGAGGAGTGGCTGGCAGGTAGAGTGGAGCATAGGCAGGGAGGGTGGAACATTTCTGAGGCAGAGGGATAGAAGGGAGGATGAAACTGTGACACCCTTGTTTTTTCTTCAGTTTTCATTCAAAATCATCCATACAGAATCCTATTCAACATATCTACCGTTTTTCAAAATTTTCAACAAGACATCATGCTTGTAGGGACTTGATAAGAATTATGACACAACAAGAAAGACAGACTGTAATGACAGATAGAAAAAATAAAATAAAACAAAATTACATATTGTATGGGTTCCTCACTACAACAATATACCCATGACAGGGCTCCACCTTCTAGTGAATATATCTATTCAAAATATGTTATTTGATCCATTTGATCCATTTCCTTTATTTTTTCCTTCCACATATTGTATATGTTGGAGGGTAAGGCTTCAACCAACTTATTGTAATGCATTTAACTGCTGTTGCTAGTAGTAAAATATATTTTTTGGCTCTTGGGGGTTGGACCTAGTAGAGGCCCCCATTGGGTCCACTGTAATATTTCCATCAAATACTTCATTAAGTGTTTCAAACACTTCCTCCTAAAATGTTCCCAGTTTCGGGCATGACCAAAATATGTGGATCTGATTGCCAATGTGTGGGCAACAGTTTCTCCAGCATTTATTTGAGTATATAGTGCCAAATTTAGTCGTAATTTCAGGTGTCCGAAAGAAACTCATGATTACCTTCCATTTAAAATCCCTCCACACATTGGAATTAGTTACCAAATGTGCTTCACGACCTATGTCTTCCCAAATATCCTGTGTTATGTTGGAATTAGTTGAGTCCACCGCACCACATTAAAGGTTTGCAGTGTAACTGTATTGGCAATAACCATAATATACATACAATTTCCACACCTGCTTAAACCAATCAAGGGTCTGGAGCCTCTCCCAACTGTTACTGGGTGAAAGACAATGTCCAGTCCATTACAGAGACCTGTCCAGTCCCTGACCATCACGGTCCTCATTAGTCACAACAGTTTTACAAATGAGACAGACTTCCATGCACACTCCCACTTATTCCTATGTTCAATTTATAATTACCTGTTAACCTAAAATGTTTTTTGGATGGTGGGAGGAAACCGGAGGCCCCAAATTGAACTAACGTATCATCAAGTACAGAAACTTTAGAAATATCTTCAGAACTTGATTTATATTTAGACTGTTTCTATCCAGTCAGTCTTTCTGAACTAACAACAGCAATAGTTTCTTCTAAGCCATCAACTTGTATTTTAGACACAATCCCAACCAGACTGGAGGTTTCCCCCTTAATTGACACTTCCATATTGGATTTGATCAATCGGTCTTTGTTGATAGGATATGTACCTCAGACTTTTAAGGTTGCTGTAATTAAACCTTTACTTAAAAAACCTACTCTTGATTCAGAAGTGTTGGCTAATTATCAACCTATATCCAATCTCCCTTTTTTGTCTAAAGTTCTTGAAAAAATAGTTGCAGTTCAACTTTGTGATCATTTACACAGAAATAATCTGTTTGAAGAGTTTCAGTCAGGATTCAGAGTGCATCATAGCACAGAAACAGCACTGGTGAAAGTTACCAATGATCTCCTCTTAGCCTCTGATAGCGGACTTGTTTCTGTGCTTGTCCTGTTGGATCTCAGTGCTGCATTTGATACGATCGATCACAGCATTCTGTTACAGAGACTTGAACATGTTATTGGGATTAAAGGAAATGCATTAGGCTGGTGTAAGAATACAGTTTGTTCTTGTAAATGAAGACTCTTCCTCACACACCAGAGTAAGTCATGGAGTTCTTCAAGCTTCTGTGCTTGGACTAATTCTTTTTACTTTATACATGCTTCCATTAGGTAACATTATTAGACAGCATGGCATAAATTTCCATTTCTTTGCTGATGATACTCAGCTGTACTTATCTATGAAACAAATACGTTGGTCAGACTACAACCATGTCTTAAAGACTTAAAGACTTGGATAACCCAGAACTGTCTGCATCTAAAATCAGACAAAATGTAAGTTTTTTGCTTTTGGACCTGAGCGCTTCAGGGACAAACTATCTTGCAATATAGTTACTATAGAGAGCCTTTCCTTGGCTTCTAGTACTACAGTGAGGAACCTTGGAGTTATTTTTGATCAGAATTTGACATTTGAAACACATATAAAACAGGTTTCTGGGACTGCCTGCTTTCACCTTCATAATATTGTTAAAATCGGGAACATCCTGTCTCTGGGTGATGTAAAAAAACTGCTCCATTCATTTGTTACTTCAGGATTGGACTACTGTATTTCTTTATTATTGTGCTGTTCCAAAAATTCTCTGAAAAGCCTCCAACTGATCCAAAATGCTGCAGCCAGAATTCTGATGAGCAAGTTCCATCATAACTTAAAGATCTCATTGCAACATATTTTCCCAACAGAGCACTTCACTCTCAGACTGCAGGTTTTATTGTGTTTCCCAGAGTTTCTAAAAGTAGAACGGGAGGCAGAGCCTTCAGTCATCAGGCCCCTCTCTTGTGGAATAAGCTGCCAGTATACGTACCGGAAGCAGACACACTCTCTAACTTTAAGATTAGGCTTAAAACCTTTTTTTGATAAAGCTGATGGTAGGGATGGCTCAGGTAATCCTGGAACATCCCATCGTAAAGCTGCTATAGGCCTAGACTGCTGGAGGGCCTCTTATGTCACACCTTTCCTCACTTTACTCTCTTTTTTTTCCCTTTTTATTTCCTCATATGGCATTATGTATATTTGGCAATATTTTTGTCATCAACTTGTTTTTCTCTGTCTCAGCAGGTATCCTTTGAATGGTGTTATGGTGTTTGTTGTCCCCTCTTTTCTGTCCTCTAAAACCCCGGCTGGTCGAGGCGGATGGCCACCCTTTCTGAGTCTGGTCATTTTTCGCCTCATGCATGCTCATGACTGGGGATTGGACCGAAAAATTTTGGTGCAATCTGTTTGGTTTCCTTAGCAAGATCATTTGTTTATGAATTGGATCTCTATGTTTGAATTGAACTAATTTAATGAATTGTATTTGATTGGATGTTGATTACAATGAATTGGACTCTCATTGGCTTGAATTGGACTGTATCATTGAAGTGCCTTGAGACAACATTTGTTGTTATTTAGAGCTATATCAGTTAATTTAATTGAATTTAATTTAATTGAACCCCAGGCATTGGGGTCATTGTGTTGTAAAAAATACACAATGATTTCCACAGAGTAAATCTTGCTTCATCTGCACGCTTCAGACAGTCTTTCCCCCTCACTTTCTCCCTTGCCTTTCCACCAAGACAGCACATCTCCAACAAGGGCCTCCCACTATGGTTTGCTAGAGTAGTAGTAAGATTGCTGCTTTTCATGTGGATGACCTGGGTTCATATTCCCTGCATGAAAAGCACTACGTCCAGTAGGGGTTCTTAGGCAAGACACCCTTACCCTACCTGTACCAAATGCGCAACTATAAACCTAGTGTGAACAGCAACTGCGGAAAAAGACCACATCAATCTTTTGATTACATTTTCAGTGTAGGTGTTATAATGGCTTATGCACTGCACTGAGCTAAAGGCCGCTTCAGTTTTTATAGTTTTGAGATTTATAGAACAATTCCTTTTTTTATTTCCAAAGGGATTTTTATTTGGTGCAAAGTAATAGTAAAATAAATAAAAGTCATTTGTAATTAATTCATAATCATAAGCAGTCATTGTGTATGACTATTGCAGAAAAAATTGGCAGGAATGACCTTCTGTACCATTCTGTGTTGTAATGGAGCTGAAGAAGTGTCTGAACACACTCAGAGGGTGTTCAAAATGATCCATTATGTTCAGCAAGTTGTGGAACATCTTTCTTGCACTGCCTAGACTCCAGAGCAGTCCCAAACCCTAGCCAACTTTCTGTATCAGTTTCTTCAGCTTCTTTGAGACACTGATGCTTCTACCCCAACAGATGATTAAAGCAGATTGCACTCTCCACCACATAGAAGATGTGCAGTTTTTATTTTTATTTTTTGTATTTGTGACCTACTGTTAAAATGTTATTTAATATGTAAGAATTGTTGTATTTAGATGTTAAACATTCTTTCTCCATCAGTACTCAGACGATCACATGGAATTTCTCAAGAAACAATTCTCTGCCTTTTAACTTCTAAATGTAGTTTTAGTTTGCTCTTAAAAGTTGACTTTGTGGCAGAAATCAACTATAATTGTATCACTTTTAATTATTTTTATTGGCGAAAAATGATTAAATCCATTCTTAAAATACTGTATAAACAATCGCTTTCTATCTTTTTAACTTACCAAAAAACAAACGAGCAAAAAAGAAAAAAAAAAATCAAATCAGTATCTCTGGCTCAAAAAGCCTTACCATCAGTAATTTAGATGAATAAATGAACTTTTAACTACTTTTAGTAGTGGTGACGACAACAATTTCCAAACTTTGTGTCAGTATCCAAGGAGCTTACTCCTGCACAGATTACTCTCATTTCTGTGGTGTTCTGAATAACCATGGGACCTTCCCTGAGTTTAGATAGTTTATAAAATATGTCTTATTTGTCCAGTAATAGTACCAAATAGTGATTAGTGGAACAGTTTGAACTACCATTTATGCCTGTACAATGTGAACTATTGTTCATGACTTCTTTTTATGCCCTTATTTACTGAGGCCTTTTATTACCTTATTTACTAGCTGCAATGCAATTTTTGTCTATCTTGTGAGCTGCTGGAAGACTGAATTTCCCTACGACAATCAATAAAGTATGTCTTATCTAATTTTTTAAGGTGATATACATAAGTTAGAAGAAATAAGGTCACTAATATGATCACCAGTCTGCCCATAACACTATGCTGTTTCTTTTCTTTTTCACCAGGAAGCTACAGTAGGATCTCCATGTTACAGGAAAACAGGTAGGCCTACAGAAAATTTCTAAGAAACCTGGACATCATGAAGCAGGATCTCCCCAATAAAAGCAGACCAGAGGCCCACAATCCCCTCTTCTTTGTATCTGTTTGGTCATTATAGATCTTTTTTGCAAACTCTGTTGATCTATTAAGCAGTTTTATGTCTCTTCGATACATTTGTCATGTTGTGTCAACTAATTTTTAACAGTATCACTGTGATTAAATTATTTCTTACAGCTCTTCATTGGAACTTGTGAGAAGTCCTGGCCATTGTAACAACTTTGGTCCTGGACTTATCTATAGTTGTCAATTAGGTAGCGTTCTTGAGAGTCCCCGTTTGTCACACAATTTTGTCAGATAATTGAACTTTTAGTCTACTTTCTATGAGTACTAGTAACTGACATGTACAGTACAAGTTCTGGTTTTCAGCCTTTCATAGGAATGTATTTCTTTGTGTATTGTGGACTATCAGATGCTGTAGTTAGACACTTTCAACTTGTTGAGCAATGTGAAGTGTTCAGTGCAAATTTCCCCCAAAAAGTTATTTGAACTTCTGTCTTGACAGCAGCAGCTCTGCGATCACCCCCAACCTTCTCCATGACCCTCACCCCCTGTGCCTCACTCCCTACTACCCTTCTCCAATAGTCACAGCTATTATAGCCCCTGAGAGTGTCATTACCGCTCCCATCCATGATGATGAAGCTCTCAGCTCGAAACATTGGCAGCTTTTACAGGCTGCGCTTGATTGGCAGGATACATGAGGTGAGGTGGGGATGGGGGAGGGGGGGGGGGGGGGGGTGATGAAGGAGGAATGGGGGTTTGGTATAGAGGGCTTATGTGATGGGAACTCCACTTGAAATGTGAATTGGCTTTGCCACTCCAATCAGGCCACTGGATGACAAATGAAGTGTGTGTGTCTCTTTCACCCTCTCTCTCTCTCACCCTTCCTCTACCACCCCCCTTTCCACCAACCCACACCTTCTCCCCCTATGCTCCCTTCACACTTCTCTCTGTCTGGGTAGAGAAAGAAAAGGGGAGTTCATGCGGGAGTGCTTGACAGCAACACAATCAAATTTCTATTCAGCTCCCCTGCTTGCCTATTTTACCTTCTCGGCAGCCAGGCATGCCATGCCTGCTAACACGCAGGCCGGATTGCCAATTAGAACACAGTGCAGAGAATTCTTAAAAGATACAAAAGGTCTTTAAAGGTTTGGACAGGTGTCTAATTTGGCTGCAGGACATAGTTTAGGTGTTTTCTATGTCTGTGGTTGAATTTGTGGGCAGAAAGCGTTGAAGGTTATTTGTCGAGCTGTCATTTTCCTCTGCTTTTTTTTACACCTATGTCATTGTCTGATTCTCTCAGGGAATGATGGGAGTGATGGGTAAATTTAAACTATAGAGAGAGAGAGAGAGAGGGGGAGAGCGAGAGAAAGAAATATCAGGTGAGGCAAGGGCATAAAATGAAAATAATTCTATTAAATTTGATTATTTTTCAGGATTATTGTGGGTCATTTGGAGTTTTGGTGTTGATGAAAACACACTTCTCTTTCTTCTGCATATAGTAATTGTAGTGAGACTAGACAAAAAGAAGCAAATATAATTGGTTTGTCAGCTTGCACCAGTTTGTTTTACAGGGTTATTATCCAACAGCTCCTTTATGGCTTGCAGCACAGAAATTCTTCATTAGCATACACAAACACAGAGAGGATGTGGGAAGATAGAAAAATGCACCAGTGTTTAATACCAAACGCTCCTTCTCTCACACACATATGACACACAAAAACATGCAAATACAATCCATAATAGAGCGGCACTGACACTGCCGCCAGCTGTTAGGACATGAAGGAAGGTGTCAGGAGGAGTAAAGAGTAAAGACAGAGGAAGGGAGGGACATAGCATGAACTATTTGTTCAGCAGACAACAGAGGAACAAGAGAAGAAGAAGAAAAGATAGAAAGACAGATGTAGCTGTAATTAGCATGGGGCCTGATGGCGGCAGCAGAGATTGTGCTTACCGGTGGTGGAGATGACGGGAGAACAGTGGAGACTGATGGTGCCTTTCACCCTCCACCATCATCATCACCATCATCATCAGGGCCTACACAAACCAACAATCGCTGTCAGTATGTGTCAGAGGAGTATGTCATTGTAGCACAATGGTTGCTGTCAGTTAGCTCAAGTTCATCTGGATCAACTCAGTTTACTTTGTTTGAAAAAGATGAATGTGTTTGTTTGTTGTCATTTGGTTTAGTTTTAGCCTTAGTTTCTGTAGCTTTGATAAGGATTTTTCCATGTTTACAACTAAATTATTCCTAACCATACCAGTTTAATCTGGACTAATCGAGACAGCATAAATCAGACCATTTGGAAGAATTGATGTTAGTCAACTTGGATTAATTGATCTGACCTGGTTTACTTTGAATTGTTCTTGACAGTATTTTTCTGGTATGACTTGACCGCTCTAATCAAGTTTCTGCTTCACTTTGATTCAGATTTGTCTTTGTGTGATTTGTTTAGTCTGGTTTGGTCAGTTCTGATTTAGCTTGAGTTAGTATGATCTGTCAGGATTAAAGCTGTCCTACTTGGATGCTTTGAGTCATAATTATCTGATAGATTCTAGTTTGATTGTGTCAGCAATTAGTCTTTCAAGCAAACAAAGACAGTCACAGAGTTTCACAAGACTCTAAACTCAGATTGCTACTTTTCTCTGTACACATGCTCCCATTAAGCAAAATTAGGCAACAATACATATGTCTAATATGCAGACGACACCCAACTATACTAATTTGTGATGCCAGATTAATCAAATTGTTTAGTTCAAATACTAACATGTTATAAGCTATTTTCACACATGCACTATGGCACACTTTTTTTTCAATCATGTTCTAGAGGAGCATCAAGTGAGGACAGAAATGTTCAACATACAATCATTATTCAGAGGTTGAATAAATCACCAAGTGAGAATTCTCCAGACAATCTTGCAGATAAATAATGTCTAAATAAATGTAATATTGTTGTCAGCAAAAAAACAGTCACACACAAACTTATTCCACCCATTTTGACTTAACATTAGTAAAGCAGCAAGTCAAAAGACGTGTGACCTACTTTTTGGGCATAATAAATGCTATTGATAATTTCTATGAGTTTTTTGTCCGCTGGTTCCCAACACAAAGATAGATTAACATTACATTAATAATGAATGAAAAAAGTTGAGAATAAAAATTCCAGCAGTTTTTTAAAAATGCAGTAATTCACTTCGAAGTTTCAGCAGAAATATGAAATAGATTAAAATGGACTTAGTAATTGCAGTTATGATAAACAGTGATTATTTAATTTTCAACAAAATTAATAATAGAATACAGGTAAGTGCATCAAAGTGAGACGGAAGTCATTCCAAATAGGTACTGCAGAGAATTACAGAACTTTTTACTGTACTGTACAGTCAATAAATAGCAGATTTCTCAATGAACAGATGGAAAGCTGACAAACTACGCTGATAAGAATTAAAGGGATTTTCCCTTATATTTCTTGTACAATTTCATGGTGAATATGTTATTATTCTTAATATTTAATTTTTGCAGCATTTAGCATTATTATTTTTACTGTTTTATTTAATTGTTTTATGCTATTGTTATTTTTTCATGTTGACACCTTTTGTTAATTTCACTATTCATTTTCCCTCTGTCTGTTGTGTGTATTTGTCTGTAATGTTTTGTTTGTCCAATTGCTGTTTATTTGCATGTATGTTATGTAAAAAAGTTTGTGAAGTTATTGGTGGAGAAAATTACAAGAATATATTTATATAAATCATTTCTACAAAAAATAAAAGATAGAATCATTAGTTGGTATATTTTTCGGTACCTACTTTGTACTTTGACATATATTTTCAAGACTCATGAAGTAGCATTTTCAACTATGGAATTTTACTTGTGGTGGAGAATTTCTATGCAGCTATATTTGTAGTATTATTAATTTTACCCAAGTTCTGAGCACTTCTGATGGATACTCAAATAAAAATGTTTGCTATTTGTTGGGTAAACTGATCTGGTAACTTGCTACATGTTTTTAGTATTTTGCTTTTTTATTTGTATTTTTGTGTTTTCATGCAGTTAAATTTGGTCTATAAGCTGTGAAAGCCTGTTCAGTTGCTGGGAAGGGGTGAAGATAGGGAAGGAGAGGTGGAGGGGAATGTGGTGGGAGTGGGGTTTAAGAAAAGGTAATGTGAGAAAGCTGGAGGTGACAGCTATTGTGGGAAGGTGTGAACGTCAGAGTGAGAAGATGTGAGGAGGATTGAAGAGTGTTCCCTGTGAGGAAGAGGGACCTTTTCAGGAGAACCCCCCACCCCCCACCCCCATTCCTCCAATCCCTCCAATTAGGCAAACATTAACATCAATTAAGGGCCCTAACAGGAACACAGGCTCTATATAATTACCTTAATGGGTGGACGCTTTCTCTCTGTCCCTCTCTCTTTCTGTCTTTCTTATACCCTCAATCTCTTAAACAAACTCAGAGGGCCTCAGTGGGAGGGGTGGGGTGAAAGGTTTGTAGGGTAGGACTGTGTGTGTATAGAGGATGGGGGGCTTTTGTGGTGCCTTTCTTTCTGAAAAAGGCTGGGATAAATTGCTCCTATTGGTCAACAAACAGAGAGGCTGTTCCCACAGAGAATCGAGAGGGGGACAATAGAGACCCCTGACTGAGAGGAAGGAGGGAAAGAAGGCAAGACAGTAGAAGAGAGGATGTGTAGAAAGAGGGAGAGAAAGGTGTTCCAAGAACAGAGAATTTTGCAGAAAAGGAGAGATGAGGTAAAATGTGAGAGAAGCTCACATGATGGGAGAGGAAAGAGGGAAAGCCATTTGAAAATAGGAGTCATAAGAGAGGAGGCTATAAAGGAGGATCGAAACTACAAACATAAGGAAATGATTGGAAATTAACAAAAAGGGAGTGAAGAAAATTATCTTCATCCTTACCTCCTGTCTCCTATCATTTCACTTCCCTGCCTTGTATTCTACTTTTCTGTTGGTTGTTTGTTTGCTGTGAGAAACATTTTTACTAATTTCTCCAAATCCCACAAATCAAAAGACCTTCTCAACCTAATTAATGTCAGACTCCCATTACTCTGGGAAAAAGAAAGTGTTTTGATGTGAAAGATGTAAGGCTGAATTCCTGACTTATTGGCCTCTAGAGGGTGGTATGTGTTCAGACCCACAGTAAGAATATGACGGCCTTATTGAGTTATTGGTTGCCAAACCACAGCCTAACTGTTGCTTCCAGTCTGATGGTGAAAAGGAATGAAAGAGATTCAGTCAGGGAAACACCTGTGCACATAAGACGGGGCATGACGTATGTGGTAGAAATCATTGTGTTTTCTTTACAAAATAGGAAATGACAACCAAGTCTTCTTGATGGCTGTTTTTATGTTGGGATCAGTAACTCATGTATTTGAACATATCTACATGTCTACAAAAAGAGACACTTGCTCACTTTCACATTTGTGGTAGATGGTGTGGAAAACCTTCTGTATTCACACATTGTCTCACCTGCTGATCTTTTAGAGACTTTTCTGGGCAACTGGCTGGAACATCTCTGCAAGAAGTCAGGACCAAATGTTAAGAATATTTTTGATCTCACATATCATCTCTCATGTTGAGAAAATTTCAGGATTGTATGTGTGTAAACTGTTTTATAAGTCCTACAGTGACCCTATGTTAAAGCCAGTTTAGCTGCCTGGTTCTTACATTCTTGCTGTTAAAAAGATCATCTCTCACATCTTATCTTCAGGCTAGTTTACAGGTATTTTTCCTGAGAATTTTAAGAAAGAAACTGATGCAATACAAACTTAAAAATGCAAGTTTTCCAGGCTTACTTTCTCAGTTGTTACTTTCCTCTCCATGACTTAAGCTCGTTTTGAAAATGATTACTATACAAGCAATAAGTACTGACTTTGCTAAATTGTAGCACACAGTGGGCAGTATGTAAACAATTACAAAATCTGCAGCTTGTAAAAAATATAACAAAATGGCGTATTGATTAGGAAAATATCTCCAGTATGCATCATACTAGCCTACCAAACTCTCAAACTATATCCCACAATGCAATGCATCACCACAGCCATTCCAAAAGTCAGAGTGCTGGTGGACAGTTGGAAGTTTTCTGACTACTTGAATCTTGATTAATGTTAATAATCAAAAGATGTGGTAAAGCTATAGGCTTTATGGTAAGTGTATTGAAATTGTTACATTTGTCGCACTACATGTAACGAACCCCACCATAAAGACAGGTAAAGGAGAGTTTGATATTCCAGACAGCAAGGTATGACGGACAGTTAATGCATGAGAGTTGTCAATAGGAAGAAAACTCAACATACAGAACTTTACACACAGTGTGAAATGAAAATGCTTGAGTGGATTCTTGTTGTATTTCTGACACTTTTCATTGTTTGGAGTGATGAGTTACAATGGCAGTGCAAGAGCCATTTAAAAATGAAGCAGCTCAGTGGTTGTGGTGGCTGCCACCTGTATTTTCTGTAGCTTCTAACTTAACATTACAGGCTGAACTGGAACAAATACACTGGAGAAATCAAAGAATATTATCCTAACTGTGCTGACTGCATGTCCAGATGAGAGAGAAATTGCTTAAACTGGCAGAGGATGGCATCTTCAACACCAACCTTAGAATGATAGCCATCGTGGGTTCTTAAAGGCGTTCACTTGCCTGCTGATGTGAGCCAGTAGTGCTGTCTAATCCCACACAGCTGTTCTGCGCAGGCCATCATGACCCTGGACCTGACAGCATCTAGACCTGTAGCCTTTTTCTGGTTCAATCTCTCCATTTGCCTCTTCACCTGACTGCTGTAGACACACAGGCTGGAGGAGGAGGGGGAGGAATTCTCATTTTTCCCTGATGTGGAGGGGGTGTATGTGAGGTTGTATTAAGATTTGTGACTGAGGTGAAGGGTGACATTATGAAGGTGTGACAGGACAACACGGGTACAAGTAGAGTATGAGGTCTATTATGATGGAGGCAGGGGAGGCGCACGCTCAGAGTTGATCTAAGCTTAACCTATTGAAATACATATTTAGCTCATTGGCTTTGTTCCAAGCTTCGATCAGTCAGATCCTCTTTTACCTTAAAGCATTTTATCTTTTTCATCCCTGGCCACACATCTCTCTCATCGTTCCCCTGAAGCTTGGTTTCTAGTTTTTTTCTGTACACCGCCTTGCTCTTTGTTGTCCTCTTTTTCAAATGTTGCTGAACATTCCTCTATAACTTCTTGTTTCCCTCTCTGAAGGTTTTCTTTTTGATGTTCAGCAGCATTTTCAGGTCAGTACTTTAAACACAGAAGTAAATATAATCTGTACACACTCAGTTATGACACTGATATTATCTCTGTGTGGCTCACAGAGTGCATTCCAGTCTGTGGAGTCAAATCATTGCTTAACAATGGGTGTGGAAGATGAGGAAAACCAGATTTTGGTCTAATGTATGCACCTTTTACATTTGCATAGAATAAATTGATAAATATTTTTTCTGTGGTGGAACAATCTGTTGAAAAGGTGGATTTATAGCTGAGAGGGAGACTTGGTTGAAATTTTCAGTAATCGTCATGAATGCGTTGGGATGCTATGTTTGTAGCCTGGCAACTACTGAGCTGACATCACAGACTGTCGGCAGTGGTGCTTGGTAATATGTACACCATTTCCAGAATAACACAGGTGAACTCTGTTGGTAGATATAATGAATGTAAACTCACAGTTAGCAGTTCAATGTGCCAGATACAGGTTATTTTCTTAACTGTGGTATGTCCAGGATTACACCACCTTTGTTTTTGACACTGCTCCTATTGTCTCTGTCAGCTCATGCAAATACACCTTAAATGGTAAATGGACTTGTACTTGTATAGCGCTTTTCTAGTCTAACTGACCACTCAAAGTGCTTCACTACATGCCGCATTCACCCCACTCATACCTACGTGCACACACTCATAACTACGTGCTTTCTAATCATTCAAATCATATATTTATACATTTTATATTTATTTTACATTTATATGGGGTTTATTATAATTTGCCCAAGGACGCTTCGACATGTATCCTGGGGACCTGAGACCTATGGTTCCGACTTTGAGCTTCAGTCTGCCTTTGGGGTCTTGCTAAAAGAAACCCTTTGCCATGAAAAACAAACCACATCCACTGAAATAAGATCGATGGGTTTTTGGGAAAGCCAAAAAGGTTCAATTTACTCTAACAACCAAAAACAGATTTTCTTGAAGACATCTTTGAAGTGAAAATAAAGTACCATGCTCTGAGAAGTATTAGTGGAGTTCACTTTTAAAATGTTTGCGATGGATAACATGTACACTCTGGCTTCCATGAGCGCACACTGCCGGGAGAATTTAATGATAAAAGGAAATCCTATAATGTGACATGGGAGTAAAACAGTGTAGAAAAAACATGCATATACCTCATTTTGAGCTTTGGGTGATTTTTTTATTATTGATAATAGATCAGTAATAGAAAAGGTAGCCTAAGTACCCTTTTTGCCAAGATTTTGTGACCTTTTTTATAGGCGATAGAAAGGACAAGGAAGTTGGTAGAAAGAGGGGAGTGACTGGAGTAAAGGAGTAAAGCAACCATAAGAAAGATCAGACCATACCTAACCCAACACGCCACCCAGCTCCTGGTGCAGTCTATGGTCATCTCCCGCCTTGACTGTTTCAACGCCCTTCTAACTGGTCTCCAGCCTGTGCTATGAAACCTCTGCAGATGGTCCAGAACGCGGCGGCGTTCGATCAGCCTAAAAGAACACGCCCCCCCTCTGTTCATTGAACTCCACTGGCTGCCCTTAGCTGCCCGCATCAAATTCACTGATGTTAGCCTACAAAGCGCTTAATGGAACGGCTCCCATCTACTTGAATGTTCTTGCAAACGCTTATGTCAAACTCTTTTCACGTGTCGTTCCACGATGGTGGAATGACCTACCAAGTCCCTGTCTATCTGCAAGCAACCCTTGAAGACCCAGCTCTTCAGAGAGCATCTCCTATTCTAGCACTTACCTTGTACTTCCCTGTATGTCTGCACTCTATCTCTACACTGTCACCCCTGTCACCTCTGACAGAGTCTGACTGGTGGTTTCCTACTATGTAACTTATTGTTAGCTTTGATGTTAGCTGTAATGTTATATCCTCTTTGTAAGTCCATCCATCCATTTACTATACCTGCTTAATCCATTGGTCGGGTAACCCTAACCCACAAACAACCATTCATGCTCACACTCACTCCTAGGGACAATTTTAGAGACACCAATTAACCTAACATGCATGTTTTTAGACGGTGGGAGAGAACCCACGCATACACGGGGAGAACATGCAAATTCCACACAGAAAGGCCCCAGGGCCTCTGGGAACCTGGAACCTGGAACCCTCTCGCTATGAGGCGACAGTGCTAACCACCACACCACCGTGCAGCCCCCATTTGTAAGTCGCTTTGGATAAAAGTGTCTGCTAAATGCATAAACATAAACATAAAGTGCCAAATACATGACAAGAACTTTTAGCCTCTGTACGTGGGGTCCCTGTTCAGCAAGTTGATATACTTGACACCCTGTTCACTCTTTTCATTCCTATTTTTAAGGCAGATAACGAATTAAATCAAAATACCCTGACAGAAAGATATAGAAAATTCTTAATGTATTATAAGTATAAACTGTTTATAGTAAATGGACTTGTACTTGTATGGCGCTTTTCTAGTCTAACTGACCACTCAAAGCGCTTCACTACATGCCGCATTCACCCCACTCAGACAGCACGTCTTAAGATACACATAACTACGTGCTTTTCTAATCATTCACACACATTCATACCCCCAATGATACACTGGGGGGGCAACATGGGGTTCAGTGTCTTGCCCAAGGACGCTTCGACATGTAGCCCGGGGAAGCCAGAGTCGAACCACCGACCTTCCGATTGGTGGGCGACTGCTCTTCCTCCTGAGCTACAGCCGCCCCTAAGTCCAGTGTATATTCAGTGACACGCCTGTTCCTGCATTCTCAATATTCTTTCCTTGTCCTCCTGAGTGCTTAAAGCTCATCCATTTCGTTCGCTCGCAATCTGAGATTCCCCATGAGGATCAAAGGAAGACTTCCTCCACCTGTTTCTCTGTCCACCCCCTGCCTGATTTACATGGTGTTTCCTCATCAAATTGGCAGGGATTTGCTCTCATTTCTAAATGACTCTTGTATTGGCATTGCAACTCATCATAACAGATTTTGAAAAGTGTCAAAATACAAGCAGAATCAGCTCAAGCAGCACACCTAACAAACCAGCGCAGAAAAATACTCAAAAATGATTTGTTTAAATCACATAAATGCTAGAATACACATGGTGTGGCACATTCTAGCATTTAGATAAATAATGTAAAATATATATTTTTTTAAATTAGCTAAATAAAATAAAATGAAAATCATCTGACAACATTCAGAAGGTTGACGTGTAGCATAGAGAGTTGTGGTAGAATTTGGAAGACCACCATGAATGAATTGTGGTGCTGTTTTTATAGCTTGGCAACCACTTAGCTGATGAGTACTACACCATGCCAAGAGATAAAAAAGAATAACTCTCCCAAAAGACAAAATCAACAAAAACTCACAGCAAACAACTCAACAACTGGGGCATAGAGTAGCTCCTTCATAGCAACACATCCAGCACCAAACCATCTGCGGTCAACAAGCAATGCAATCCTCCCTCTCTATCTGCAGTCTGTCTGTCCATGTAGCCTGAAAGCTGAGCAGATTAGTTTTACAATTGTTCCCACGGCCATGTCCCAGTGAAAAAAACAACACTGCCATTCTGCATGCTGCCATTGTAATATTCCTACTCCCCATCAGGACTCCAAGCTCTTTATCATCTCCCATGATGATAAAGGGAAAGTTTTAAACTTCATCCTCCCTTTTATCAGTTTGTTCCTGTTCTGCATCCTAGATACCTCCTCTTCAAATCATTTGGATTTGAAGTCTTTGTCTGCCCATATAATCTTAAATATAAGTGGAGAGGTTTTAGAGTTGTTCCTGCTGTCAGGTGTCATTAAAATAAATAATATTGCCTGCCTAATATTCCCACTGCATTCTTGTCATCTCTCAAAGCCTCTTTATTTTATCTGCCAGTTATCTCACACTTCCCATGATGATCAAAGAAAGAAAAGATTTAAACTTCTTCTTAATTTTTCTGTTTCTTTCCTGCTCTATATCCTTGACATCTCCCTTTCAACCCATCTGGATTTTGGGTTTTATTCTCTGGCATTTCTCTGGCTTATGAATGCATACTCATCTTATTTCACATGCAGACAGGGTTAGCAGCAGAAATCATTGCAGGACCACATCATCCAAACCAGTATAGGAAGTTGTTTGAAAATAATCTGCTCAATAGAAAAATTCAAGGACAAGCAACAAAAGACTCAATATGTCCAATGGTGATGTCATCATAGAACATCATAGTATATGGAAATGCCTCAGGAATACAGCTGTGCAGAGCAAACAAATAATAACATTTCTTTTAAAATATGTAAAAGGAAGATAAAAATAAATAAAACATTAGATAAAGCATGAGCAGAGTAAGGGTGAGGCATAGAAACATAACAATAATCATACATATATACATACATATATTTATTATATGAAAATTAAAGATATTGCTGTATTTATGGTATAATTTCTGAGTTAGTATTAAGCAAGGTTTAACTCTTTACTGATATGCAAATACCTATATGAAAAAAGAGCAGAGTTTGTCTGTGTACACTATATATTATATGAAGGTTCTTAGCGGTAGCTATATATACTGCATAGAAACAGGACTAGCAAGTGATGTCAGTGCATACATAAATATTGCAATATAAATAGAATAACACAAATTTATAAAGAGCTTTGTCCAAAAGTCAGTCAGAGCTGTCACTGAGATGACAAGTGTGTGGGAGATCATCGAAGCATGAGTGAAGGGATGAAGAGAGTTGTGACTGGGTTACAGTTAATGGAACTTGAAAGTCTATGGTAACTCTAGGTAGTGCTTGTTTTGCTCATTTGTAAACCTCCTCATTCCCCATCACACCTACATATCCCAGAACCCACTGTAACAAGAGAGCACTTCGATACAAGAAATGTGTAAATTATTTGTATTATACTTTGGACATTTTACATAGGCACTTTTGCACTTTAACTTGCACTTGTCACTTTGAAAGTCTGGATGGATTTTCACAGAGAGAAACATCTGCACAAGAGTTATCTTAATCATTTATTGAATATCTATTGAATGTGTTAACAGTCTGCATGTAGTTCTGTTTTTTAGACACCACACAACTGCTCAGAGTTTAATTGATTGACAGCTGCCTGTGAAGGAGAGAGATGTTCATATCAGGGAAGAAAATGGGCTATGGTTTGGTGAGTCAGAATAAATATGTTCTTTGTGCAATGTCTGGAAGTGCGAGATATAAAGGTAGTGTTTAAATGGTTTGTTTAACCATTTGTCTTTACTTGTGTCCCCTTTCTTTTCAAGCCAAGAGAAAAGAAGACATGTGTGTGTTTATACATGTACACACACACACACACATATATATATATATATATATATATATATATATATATATATATATATATATATATATATAGCCAGTACATAGTAAGATGTAGGCAGGGACAGCACAAATTAAAAATCATAAACAAGTGGTGAGATTAGTGTACAATAATATCTGTGCGAAGTAAAAGTCAAAATGAGCTCAATTAAGAAGCTCAAAAAAGATTTGAGGTTTAAGATTTAAAGGACGAAGTTGAAAAGATGTGAAAAGTGAAGGTGAGCACTCGGGAGATGACCCCCAAACTGGGAGAGCAAATCTAACGAACAATATTAAAGATTTCAGTTCTAGAAACAGTTAAGACTGCCTAAAAACCTCAATTTCCCAGTGTAACGGGAGGTGTTGGGACCCAATTGCAGCACACTGCCAACAACAGTTCTGACTGAAGGGAGCAGGAAAACAAGTCCAAACCAGATTAACAGTCAAAGCAGGCAGAAAACTCCACAGGAAACCGGCCAAAGAAGGAAAGCCAGTAATAAAAATCACAGAAGCTCCAGAAATGCTGAGACAAGTCAATACTATAATACAATGCAATACTTGTAGTCAGAAGCAGAAGGCACCAGAGGTTAGACAGAGAGGATGTATCCGAAACAGGCACAGTTGGGAAAAGGTGAGAGGTCTTCCATAGGCACAGCAAAGACAGTCTGCCAAGGAGTGAATGAACTGGGGAAGCTTATATACTTTAGATTTATAAATTTAGTTTACAAATGTATGTATATATTCATATACATATATAGTTTATGATTAGGCCTGGGGTAAATAGTTATGTGATATTGTGAGAAAGTGGTTTTGTGTTTAGTGTTAAGGGCAGAGTTTATTAAACCTGCCTGTTGAGTGTGCTCCTCAACGTTGATCCTGGATGTATGTATGTTTTGTGGATTAATAAAACGATAACTATTTTTGCCAATCGCACCATAATCCACTTTGGTTGTCACCACTGTTACCCAGTGTCTTGTTACACCCCCATAAACACAACTTGCATACCTTGGGGAATTAGTCAAGCACTGGAAAACTGAAACAGTCATAGTGTTTTAGAGTATTTCCTAGACTTTTTCCCTCAACTCACAGCATGTCACTAAGGAAAAGTAAATTTTTTTAAGATTATACCTTAGTAAGTATTCAGAGCCAAAATAAGTGCTTTTCTACTGCAAATTTGGAAGTTCAGTCCTACTATCCTTCCTCAGGAGGAAGAGCAGTCGCCCACCAATCGGAAGGTCGGTGGTTCGACTCTGGCTTCCCCGGGCTACATGTCGAAGCGTCCTTGGGCAAGACACTGAACCCCATGTTGCCCCCCCAGTGTATCATTGGGGGTATGAATGTGTGTGAATGATTAGAAAAGCACGTAGTTATGTGTATCTTAAGACGTGCTTTATGAGTGTGTCTGAGTGGGGTGAATGCGGCATGTAGTGAAGCGCTTTGAGTGGTCAGTTAGACTAGAAAAGCGCCATACAAGTACAAGTCCATTTACCATTTACTATAAACAGTTTATACTTATAATACATTAAGAATTTTCTATATCTTTCTGTCAGGGTATTTTGATTTAATTCGTTATCTGCCTTAAAAATAGGAATGAAAAGAGTGAACAGGGTGTCAAGTATATCAACTTGCTGAACAGGGACCCCACGTACAGAGGCTAAAAGTTCTTGTCATGTATTTGGCACTTTATGTTTATGTTTATGCATTTAGCAGACACTTTTATCCAAAGCGACTTACAAATGGGGGCTGCACGGTGGTGTGGTGGTTAGCACTGTCGCCTCATAGCGAGAGGGTTCCAGGTTCCAGGTTCCCAGAGGCCCTGGGGCCTTTCTGTGTGGAATTTGCATGTTCTCCCCGTGTATGCGTGGGTTCTCTCCCACCGTCTAAAAACATGCATGTTAGGTTAATTGGTGTCTCTAAAATTGTCCCTAGGAGTGAGTGTGAGCATGAATGGTTGTTTGTGGGTTAGGGTTACCCGACCAATGGATTAAGCAGGTATAGTAAATGGATGGATGGACTTACAAAGAGGATATAACATTACAGCTAACATCAAAGCTAACAATAAGTTACATAGTAGGAAACCACCAGTCAGACTCTGTCAGAGGTGACAGGGGTGACAGTGTAGAGATAGAGTGCAGACATACAGGGAAGTACAAGGTAAGTGCTAGAATAGGAGATGCTCTCTGAAGAGCTGGGTCTTCAAGGGTTGCTTGCAGATAGACAGGGACTTGGTAGGTCATTCCACCATCGTGGAACGACACGTGAAAAGAGTTTGACATAAGCGTTTGCAAGAACATTCAAGTAGATGGGAGCCGTTCCATTAAGCGCTTTGTAGGCTAACATCAGTGAATTTGATGCGGGCAGCTAAGGGCAGCCAGTGGAGTTCAATGAACAGAGGGGGGGCGTGTTCTTTTAGGCTGATCGAACGCCGCCGCGTTCTGGACCATCTGCAGAGGTTTCATAGCACAGGCTGGAGACCAGTTAGAAGGGCGTTGAAACAGTCAAGGCGGGAGATGACCATAGACTGCACCAGGAGCTGGGTGGCGTGTTGGGTTAGGTATGGTCTGATCTTTCTTATGGTTGCTTTACTCCTTTACTCCAGTCACTCCCCTCTTTCTACCAACTTCCTTGTCCTTTCTATCGCCTATAAAAAAGGTCACAAAATCTTGGCAAAAAGGGTACTTAGGCTACCTTTTCTATTACTGATCTATTATCAATAATAAAAAAATCACCCAAAGCTCAAAATGAGGTATATGCATGTTTTTTCTACACTGTTTTACTCCCATGTCACATTATAGGATTTCCTTTTATCATTAAATTCTCCCGGCAGTGTGCGCTCATGGAAGCCAGAGTGTACATGTTATCCATCGCAAACATTTTAAAAGTGAACATTATCAAAACCACAAAGAATGGTGATCCACTAATACTTCTCAGAGCATGGTACTTTATTTTCACTTCAAAGATGTCTTCAAGAAAATCTGTTTTTGGTTGTTAGAGTAAATTGAACCTTTTTGGCTTTCCCAAAAACCCATCGATCTTATTTCAGTGGATGTGGTTTGTTTTTCATGGCAAAGGGTTTCTTTTAGCAAGACCCCAAAGACAGACTGAAGCTCAAAGTCGGAACCATAGGTCTCAAAACTATTTTCACCTTCATTTATTAGGAAATCCTTCTTGTTTCCCGGTTATTAATCAGATTGGTCAAACTCCAATCAGAGAGGTTATATTAATTTGGCAAGTGAAACCGTACAACATGCTGCTGGTGGGAATTCACAGTTTCTGCTGTATTACACAGTAAATCTCAATAGCACATTTGTGCCTTTAAATTTTTTACTGCTGCTGGAAGGGATGATTTAAGTTGTCATGTTGCTGAACAGGTTAACAATAGTTTTAATACAATATTTCAGAAAATTCAAAATACATTCTGAAATAGGCCTGTAAAGCACTTCAGCGTCTGTGTCTTTTATGTCTTTTATTTTTATGCTTAGTGAAAGTAACGGTTTAATCTGACATATTTTAGAGCAGTAGAATAATATTATTTCAGTAAGGTCCTTCTTATTAGTTGGAGAAAAGAAAAGGCTTTAGGCTATTCATTGGCTGATGGCTTAATTTGACACCAGCTGGTCCTGCCTCAGTGGGGTTCCACAAAAGAGTTTCCACGAGCTGCTGCTCAAATGAACTGACAGGAAAGCATTAGCTGGCCTTGCTGTTGGTGGAGGTCACAGTTTTGATTCCCCCTGTGCACAAGTTTTTGACGAAGAGCTTTCGGCTCTACATCTCTGACTCCTCTGTGTATCCTCTGGAAATCAGGAATCTTTTCATCAAATTTTATATAATTTTGCAAAGAAATTTAATATTTACAATCAAATGTTGATTTTCTTAACTTGAAATTGATGACAGAAAAAAGGACTGAATCTTTATCATAGTATCTCAATCTGTCATAAATAATCTAATTTAATTTGCAGGTTGTTCATATCAATTGATCCAGTTGGAATAGACCAGACTCAAGCAGACCAAAAAAGAGCTGACTCACACTGGAAAAGACTGGCAGAGATTTGCCAATACAAACCTAAAAGAGTTGTTTTGATTTTAAGTGTAACTGAATGGTAAATGGTTCACCCTTATGTAGTGCATTTTGACCCCGTCTACAAAGCGCTTTATAATGTGTTATTAAATCATATATATCATTTAGACACACACTAACATATACCTATCTGTAATATTATACAATAAATAGTTATTTTATTAGTTTTATTTTGTTGAACTTACCAAACAGAGCCAAATGCTGGTGTTAACTTTGTCTCATAAGACTGGCAAAAGTATTTACACATACTTCACGTTTTTTTCCAAAATTTAAAATATGGGAAGGCAGACAAGTGAGACAGAGTACAGAATGGAAGAAAGACTAATCTAAGTAGATAAGAAAGTTAAGCATAATCTTTTAAGAATGAAGAACAAAAGAAATGGCACATTTGCTTTGTGTGATTTTCTTTTTTTCAAACTGAGGGGGCAAATTATGTTATTGTGATGAAAAGTGTATTTTGGGGAATTCAGTAAGACTACAGTTTTCGGTGTTTTCTATCATAAAAGAAAGAAAGAGAAATCAAGCCATTCAAACGTCATGAAAGGGCTCAGGGTGTTTTCCAGAAGAGACAACCAGTGACTGCACATATCCAAATTTTTTTACAAGACAAAATGAGGGTCGAAACAAAACCCAAAGTGGACATCAGGGGAAATAATTGATAACATATGGTAACATACACAATGATCCGAGGGCTGCCCTTCAAGTCGACTTGTGAATAGTGAGAGACGTCAAGTTGTCAAGCTGTAATTGAAGCTCAAGGGCAAGTTATTGAGACATTGACATTTCTTGTTGTGGTATACCCACCACTGTTGTTGGCTTTTGTTTCAGTTTATTGTTTGAGATGTGGAAATTACCAGTGTATGCTTCTACTTAAAGGCCCTACGCTCATGATATATAACTGTAGCATGAACTTTTTACATTTTCCATAAATTTCACATGAAAGCCAAAAGCTGGAGCCTATCCCAGCAGTCATCGGGCGAAAGCGGGGTACACCCTGGACAGGTTGCCAGTCCATCACAGGGCACATGTAAACTTAATTTAAAAAAAATGTGTTCATAAAAAAAAAAAAAAAAAAACAGGTTGCTGCACTGCATGGCAGAGTGCCAGAGTGCTTGCACTTCATAAACTGATCTAGCAGATAATAAAGCATCTCTCTACAAATTACACAGTGTTTATTATTTCTTTAGAGTAGAGTTAAATCAAACCAAAGGCAACTTCTTATATTTGAAATCCCCAATGCACATTTCATACATGAAATATTATGGTAACTTTCTAGCTGTAGACAAAGATATAAACATTGGTAATTTGTGTTAGTTACATCGACATGACGGATATCCTAGCTGCTGACTTTTCTAAGACAAAATATAACTGCATAGCGTGAGCATGCCAGTGGGACTGTCTGGCAATCAATAAGTGTCCATTTTCAGTTTTTGCAAATAAAAGTACCAGGTAAAAAAGAGGCAGGTGTTGGAAGAGACCCTGAAGTCTCTGTCCCTGCAGCTCTGCACAAAAGTATATTATTGAACTTCAACTTATTTAGTTAGTCCTGGAACTTTGGTTCTCTGAGTAACTGAGCAGTCCTGAAACCTGCACAGTGGTTTGCTTTTAACAAAATAAATTTGTGGTATGTAATTCCAGTACATACACATACAAAGCGTAACAACTGCACAGTGAGATGGCTAACTTGACTACATTCAGCATAATTGATTGTCTGAGTTGGATTAATGTAAAGTTGGCTTTTGCTGGAGTGTTGCTAGATCTGCGGTGGTGCTGTAATTCAGCTTTAACTTTTATCTTAATTTATTTTGATCTCATTATTCCTCCACATTTAAAGTAGGTACCACAAGCACTGCAAACTCTTAACATCCAGGAAAGATGCATTCCACGATGAGTACAAAGCAACTGGCCCGCTACAGTTGGTGGAACACTCATGTTGTTGAACTTATCCATCAGGCTCCATTCGCTTCACTGACAACTCCATTTGACATTCCCCTAGAAACTCAGCTGATCGTCTGCCTACACCTGTTTCAGTCTCTGGCTCCTGTCTCCATCTGCTCATGGATTGATTCACTCTCTAGCCTGAAAATACTGATCAATTGAACTTTTGAAAATATATTGCTAATAAATCGCTTTCTAATGCTCCCTGTTTCCATCTTCTAAATGTGGTCATATGACTGCACTGCAAAAACAGACCTGAAAGAAGCAAAATATTCTGAAATTCAATCACATTACCTTGCATCAAGAGAAAAAAAAATCTGCCAATGAGCTTTTTCTAGTTAGAATAAGCACAAAATTCCTGCTGCTGACAGACTAAAATTGGCCTTAAAACTAGACAGGCAATCTTAAATTTAAGTAAGTTATTCTATAAAAAGCAATGAAAATTAAGATTAAGTTACTTGAAATTTAGAATGTTGGTCTCTTGACTGAGTTAACTTTAAGAAATTACACCTTAATCTGAATTAAAAGCAGTTAAAATTAGACACAATTTCTTTAAATAGCATTATAAAAATAATGAACCAAAACATTCAAATTTTTAATGTATTTTATTAACTTTGCAATACATTTGCTTAATTCAACATCCATCAAAATTGGCATAGCATATTAGCCATTGAAGCAGCATACTATAACAGTTTACATAGCTTTGCAGCTGCTGTGATTGTACAATATCCCACAGGAAAAAAAATAATTTCACGAACAAATGTGGCTAATTGTGATGAACCTTTTCTGAAACAGAACTTTGACTTTCTCTGAAAGTCTTACATGAGATAGAGAGTGGGGCAGAGTCAAGAAACAAACACACAGAAGAAACAAAGAGACTCACTCACACAATGAAGGACTTCCACTCACCAATGGCATTTCTGTAGAAAGGGGTAAAATCTTGCTCATGAATGGAATCTTGGAGAATTTAATTTTACAGTACTGACACAAGTGTGGAAGTACACTTTGGGTAAGTGAGGTGCAAGGCATAGTAATATTCCATGAGGTAGAGCAGTCCCTCATCCATCCTCTCAGTGTTGAAGGCAGTCACTGGCATGTTTCCAATGGCGATCATGCAGTTGTCCTCAGAAGCAAGCACAATTGGGCAAGACAGTGGTCGCTGACGCAAAAAAAACAACAGGATCCTCTGAAGTCTGGATGACAAAAACCAATGTAGAGGATCAGAAAAACATCAGAAGTAACACACACTTTCACCTGGGCAAGGATATTGGTGAAATCATAATTGTTCTTCAAAACATATAGTCAAGGTAATCCCTGAGCAGGAGAAGATGTTGTACTGTCATTGTTGTGCACAACAAATACTGAATGTGCCAAAGCTAGTTCAAATTAAGTTAGTATTACAACATCTACACTATGCAGAACACTTCCTCTTTGGACATTTTGAAATAAAATGTATGCATGAATAACTGGAACATTTAGTATGAAATATTGCTGTCTGTAAATCTCACCGTAAGGACAAAAGAGCCTTGCTGCTTAAGCCCAGCTTCTTAGGTGGCATGGTGCTGGATGGGAGCAGCTGTAAAATGCTCAACTGATTTGATGGAAAAGGCACAAGAGAAGGTGGTACCATAAATAACTTATCATGACACATTAATATATAAAATTAACAAGTCAATGTATTGTGACTTAACCTCCATTCAAAGTTTTAGAAGGCTTCATGGCTTTCTTCATCACCCCATAAACCTGGACCTTTGAATAGAAGGTTTCCCATCTGCTCTTCATTTCAGAGATGTACTGGGTTTGTTGGCTGACCGGTCGAGATCATCCAGCACCTGAAAAATAGATTCAGATACAGAAAGAAAATTCACTGAAAAAAATGACATTTGCTCCTAGTCCTTGTCAAACATTCTGATGAATAACATTCTTCAAAAATATCTATAATGTCTAAGGTATATGAATATCATGCCAATTATGTCATGCTAAAATAAGTCCTCAGTAGAGCTGAAAATGTGGACTGAATAGGACCAACATAACTTACATGATCCAGTTCTCAGAAACATGGGTAAGCCTCTAGAAGCTTTGTCTGTTTTGCTCCTTTAAGACCTCGGAGGTAAGGAAACGTCTTCGAGACTCAAATTCCAGGTTCAGCAAGTTATCGCAGTTGTCATGTTATCGCAGCTTTGTTTGGCTTTTTGGACTTGAACATTTCTTGGAGGGTCTTGTAGTGTGTTTCTTGGGTTTTCGGGCTGCCCATGAAGTCAACTGAACCAACTGAAGACATCCGAGGGAAGTTATGGTGGAAAGAGGATATGAGATTTCCGAACTAACAAGTCGTCAGTATAATGAAACTCAGGAACTGGAAGGAATTAATTAATGTTCATGTTACTTGATATAAAAGTAAAACATTGGACAATAGAACCAAAATGATGTTTAATACAATACATACATGTTTCATCACTGTTGTCCCAGCTCTGGTAGCTCTTGGTGACAGATCTCCATTATAGTCAGTGGTTGAAATGTCTGAACTTACTTCTATATGTTGTCGTGGTTTTTTGAAGGAGAAACTTTGGCCTTACTTGGACTTATGACATTGGAGAGTCTCTTCACAAGTTTTTTAGCAACATGCTCCTACGAGATATACATAGTAAACATTAAAAAATGACAAGAGACCCAAGCTTTCTAATACTGTAATCATACTTTTCAGCAAAGTCTTGCTCCATGGGAACCTTCTGTTATGGTTTAGCACTGTATGAATAGAATATATTGAAATCTTACAGTTGAAATGATACCATCAACAAGCAATAGCGAATAAAATCTACTAACCCACTCACTGTTTGATGACCTGTCGTTTATCATTGGATAGTAAACTACCAATGTGTGGCATGTGTAATTGAGCTGTCTCCCTTCCAGCCATCTAACAATCTGTTTCAGCCAGAAAGATTGGTAGTAGAAAAATACATTAATCAATTCCTTTGATTCTTGCATAATCGGGACAACCTCATGTTTGTCTTCCCCTAAGATTAGTTTTTTCTGGTTCCAGGAAGCTTACCTTTAAACACTCTTCAAGAACAGTAAATCTTTGCTCCGGTCTTACATCATCTTCTAAAGAATTTGTGGTTGATATGAATGAGTCTGTGTGTGCAATTTTGTTCCAGGGACAGTATAGCTCCATCCTCGAGCCATTTTCTATCATTGCCTGTCTCCAGTGGAGAAGAAGCAAAAAGCCAGAAATCGAGACTCATTGGTGGTGAAGCTGACTCTATTGAAACGGAAATCTTCTTGACAGAGCACAGGAATCTTGCTTATTTCTAGTCAGCAAAATGACTCAATCTTTGCCAAGTCTGCAGGGTGCTGTTCTATAAGAGATTTCACTCTCACATACAGACCAGGTTACGGTACTAACCAGATGCTTTTTCTTGACTGTTCAGCTAGGACGACCCTCAAGCCAGCATAGACACCAACTCACCCCCATCCAGCATAGTACCTTGGAGTAAGGAGTCAAAGATGCCCAGCGAGAACAACCGAACCCAGGTGACAGGCCTGCTAGCTGCCTGTATGCACCTGACTATCCATTCAAATAAACTGGGGGCACTCTTCCTGCGTGGTATGCCTGCCTGCTCAGTTCACAGACAGGTCCATTCAGCATCCACCAAGAAACTCAACTTATCGCCTGCCTACACCTCTTTCAGTCTCTATCTCTGTCTGAAATCACGATTAGCTGAACTGAGAAATGTCTTTGGAAAATATCTGTTAGTAATTTTGTTGTATGCTTTTGGGTTCTGAAGTCTAGTAACATGACAGTGAGAGCGAGCTGCAAGCTTTCATTCAGGTAAAATCAGAACCTGCGGTTAGCACCTCCATGTGAAATGTCTGGCTTTGCCAGTGTATGTTTTTGTAGAGTAAATGCTAATTGTGCCCAATCTTGCTGCACAATGTGCATCACACCCATTGGATAATATCTGAAAGCCAATCAGACATTTTTTGACTGCACTGAAAAACCAGATGTTAGCAGATTTTAGCTATTTTTTTTATCAGTTAGAGATTTGATGAACTAGTATCAAAAACATTAAAAGATACTTTGTGTGTTCTTGTCCATTATGGGGAGTCCTGTCATCAGACAGTTCCCTCTCCAGAGAGAGGGGCATTTGGAGGCCTTCCTTACCAAAATGATCTGTTTTCCTGAGTTGTTTGGAGCAAGTCTTCCCCAAATTTGGCATTGGTTTTCCCTAACTAAATTGAATTAATTTTGCAATTGCAGTTGTCTGGGTCACTTTCTACACGATAGAGTGTAGAAGACAGGAAGACTCTACAAACTTTTCTGCAACTCTAGGTATCCTTATCACTTTTACCTACAACCTTTTCTTCTTTCATTCTAAATGTTCAAAATTGTAATAGAAATACAAAATGAAAATACTAAAACATTTTCTTTCAGTATGATTTCAGTTTAGTTATGCTCTTTTTGACTCTGTCCATCTCAAGAACACTCAATTCCACCTGTGCCTGGCTGTCAATCAAACATGGCAGGGGGTGGAGGAGACAGATGGAAGTCTGTAGAAGGAGGGGGGCTCTGTGCTGTTGGCACTTAATCTGCATGTATGTATATGTGTCTATATATACTGAGATGAATATATAATAAGACTCAACATGGAAGACAACTGCAGATGGAGGGGACAAGGTCATGTCTGTCCATCTGTCCCCAATCAATGCAGCACTGAACAGTACAGAGGAAATGCATTTTGTCCATGTAGACAGTCACTTAAACAGAAAGTTGTGAGATCTTTGTTTTCTTTTTCCAGAATATACATTTCAGTCTTAAAAACAAACAAACAAGAATGCTATTTGGTGACGGATGTACACAAACTGTTTATATTAACTGTGATTTTATGTTTACACTAGAGTTACAGAACTCTAGCAACTGCAATAATTATGATTTATCTTAAAAATACTCATATCATAGCCACATAATGTTGTGTGTCTGATGGGCCGAGAGTTTATCTGTACCGCAACAATATATAAGCATATATCTATATCTGACATTAGGTAAGTATTCTGAAGAAAACAAAAGAATAAAAAAAAAAGACGTCAGCCACTCTAAATGATCATTAGAGTGTACAAATGATATATTGATATGTTCCTGAAAAAGATTCACTCCCTCAACAATAAAAGGTGAAAGGTAGTAGTGTTTTAATGGATTATCATTATAGTATTCGTATTATCTAAATCTGTATTTAGGTGCATGGGAAAATTGAATGGAAGTGCCTGATTTTATTTGTAAAATCTTATAACTCTGCTGGCTGTTTTTACTGAAACCAGAGACAGCTCATTTAAATAAGGACCAAATCATTTGAGCTGGAGCAGTTCTAATTATTGCAGTGTTTGATAATCATCAGCCTGGAATTACGGACAAAGTCTTTTGAATTTATTCTTTTATTTTTACAATTTGTTTTGTTACCACACAGGACACAGAAGCATGAATCTGATAACCTGTTCTGGTAGATATGTAAGATATGGCACGGTTTAAATAAGAAATCTAAAGAAGGACCTGAGAGATAGGTTCACAGCAAAATTTGTTTTTAATGACACAAGCAGTATCTCAACATGTAATGCTTGCCATAACTGAATTTCAGAGAGACCATTCAGTTCACAAGGGGTGCACTCTCTGTAAGAGAAGAGAGATGGATTCGTACAAGCAGGTCTTTTGGAGATTAATCACAGAGACGATTCAGACTATAGCTAATTTTGCAAGTTTGGTTGCCTATCTGGGATCAATGAAGAGATTTAGCTTGGGAGGTCACTGGTTTGTACATGAGGAGTTCTGAAGAACCTCGGAAGGTGGACAGGCAGGTGGGCAAGAGGCAAGCATTCCAGAACTTGATGGAGACAGGTGACTAGCCCTTGCACAAGTATCTCCCTCGAGAGCAAATGTAAGAGACTGTCCTGCCACTACTGCTCCAAACTGCCTTCACACTCTAACATTGCCTCTCCCTCTCCCCAAATCTTCCCTAATTCCCAGTTTGTTCATGAGTGTTAGTTCAGTTCATCTTTGCCTTTTACAAACCAGTGCAGGACTATGTTATCTGATTAAAATGTTTTCTTTTTTTGGAAGTTTTCCTTACATTAAGGTCAGTTTGTGACTTGACATGCATCTCAGTTATACAGTATGTTTTTGTAATTTGATCAGGTTTATTTGAAAAAGCTTTTAAGTGTGAGTATATTCTCTTAAACACGGGGAACCCTTTATCATCAGTTGAAAAATGTTTACATTTTTCCTGCTATGCTTATTGAGAAGGTTTATGTTAAAATCTCAGAACATAGGGTCTTCACAATTATGTTTAAAACTGTTCAACACTTCCCCTAATTGTTTGTAGAATGTCGCAATGCAGCCTGAAGGAGATATTGTATAAATCCAAAATATTCAAGTCAATAAAATTCAATTAAGTCATATTTATATAGCGCCATATCACAACAAATGTCATCTCAAGGCACTTCAAAAGTATAGTCCAATTCAAACCAATTGGATTTAAATTAATTGTAATAATAATCCAATCAAATCCAATTAATTAAATTAAAAATTAGTCCAATTCATACATAAAGAATTCAAAACAATATCCCAGCTAAGGAAACCAGCGGATTGCCCCGAAACTTTATCTTCAGTCCAATCCCCCGTCCTGAGCGTGCCTGTGGCGACTGTGGAAAGGAACGACTCCCTTTTAACAGGAAGAAACCTCTGGCAGAACCAGACTCAAGGCGGCCAGCTGGGGTTTGAGAAGAGAGAAACTAAGGTACAACAAGCACCATAACACCATTCAAAGGATACCTGTTGGAACAGGGAAACACAAGTTAATAACCACAATAATGCCAAATGTACATAATGTCATATGAGAAATTAAAGAGGGTAAAAAGACAGGAAAGTGAGGAGAGGTGTGACATAAGAGGCCCCCCAGTAGTCGAGGTCTATAGCAGCTCAACTATGGGATGTTTCAGGATCACCTGAGCCATCCCTAACTATAAGCTTTATCAAAAGGAAAGTTTTCTGCAGCATTTTGGATCAGCTGGAGGCTTTTGAGACAATTTGTGAATAATAAGGATTTACAGTAGTCCAGTCTTGAATCATCAGTCATGATCTCTGTTAGATTTCATCAGAACTCTGGCTGTGGCATTTTGGATCAGCTGGAGGCTTTTAAGAGAATATGTGGGACAGCCCAATGATAAGAAATTACTGTAGTCCAATCTTGAAGTAACAAACCTGCAGTTTGGGAGCGAAGTGCTCTGTTAGGAAAATATCTTACAATGAGATCTTTAAGATATGATGGAGCTCAGTCATTAAGAGCTTTATATGTGAGGAGAATAATCTTAAATTCTATTCTGAATTTAACAGGGAGCCAATGAAGATAAGCTAAAACTGGAGAAACATGATCTCTCCTGTTAGTTCTCATCAGAACTCTGGCTGCAGCATTTTGGATCAGCTGGAGGCTTTTCAGAGAATATGTGGGACAGGTTTTCAGGTTGAATCTCTCGATGGGCAGACCTGCTTATCGTTACCGCCGCTAATTGAGTGCGATGAAATACTCAATGACCGCTCTGAAATATACCAACACCTGTGAAACTTAGCGTCATACATACTAGAGCTCGATCCTAAAGCAGAAATACTCATCTTGCTAGGCAGAGACATTGTGAGGGTCCATAAAGTCCGACAGCAAGTGAGTGGACCTCACAACGCCCCCTTTGCACAGAAAATGGATTTAGGATGGGTCCTGGTAGGGGACGTGTGCTTAGAGAACGTGCACAAATCAGCTGTAGGCACATGCAAGACAAATGTGCTGGAGAACGGCCGACCTTCTATTCTCGAACCCTGCAAAGGCTTCATGAAGGTGACAGAGGATGTGTCCCATGGCGGGGAGCAGAAGAACCAACCACGCCATGCATCATTGGAAGCAATTGGACGAAGAGTCTCCGATGAGACAGATTCTGACAACAAACCCGCTCCATCAATTGAGGACACAGTCTTTTTGGAAATCATGGAACGAGAAATGTACAGAGACACATTAAACAACTGGGTCGCTCCTCTCCCTTTCAGAGTTCCCCGACAGCGCTTATCCAACAACCGTGAACAGGTGTTTACCCGCTTCATATCCTTGGAGAAAACACTGCGGAGGAAACCAGAGATGAGAGATCAATTCCTGGAGTTTATGAAGAAAATACTCAACAAGAGACATGCGGAGGTGGCTCCGCCACTAGAGGAGAATGAGAATTTGGAGTCTACCATCCACGAAAGCCTGGAAGCATCCACGTGGTGTTTGATTCCAGTGCAAAGTACTTTGGCTCGTCACTAAATGATGTTCTTCTCTCAGGCCCAGACCTCAATAACTCACTCATTGGGGTGCTGGTGCGCTTTCGCAAGGAGCAGGTTGCAGTGATCGCCAACATACAGCAGATTTTTCACTGCTTCCTCATCCGCAGAGACCATCGGAACTTCCTGATGATTTTGTTATACAGAAATAATGCCATGTCCAAAGACATAGTTGATTACAGGATGAGGGTCCACGTTTTCGGCAATAGTCCATCTCCATCCGTGGCCATCTATGGACTAAGGAGAGCCACCCACGAAGAGAGAGGACTGTGTCACAGTCCAGTTCGTCGAGCGTCATTTCTATGTAGACGATGGGCTCATCAGCGTGCCCACCGAAGCAGAAGCCATCAGTCTCCTGCAGAGAATGCAGACCTCTCTCAGTGAATCTAACCTTAGGTTGAACAAGTTTGCATCAAATAGTGAAGCTGTCCTATAGGCATTTGCGCCAGAAGACAGAGCAGTCCTAAAAGACCTGGACCTTAGCAGTGAAGCTACGCCAGTGCAACGCAGTTTGGGACTGCTATGGGAGACAATAGCAGACACTTTCACATTCACAGTCTCTGAGCACAGAAAACCCTTCACTCGCGGGAAATCAGTGTGGACACATGTGACTGGGATGCTCCTCTTCCAGAACAAAAGCTGAAGCTATGGGAAACGTGGCGCGAGTCACTGCATGACTTAAGCAAGCTGCACATCCCACGTGCATACACAGCAACGTCACTTTCCAGTGCTGTACACAAAGAGCTATGTGTGTTCTCCGATGCATCCACAAAGGCTATTGGAGTGGTGGCATATCTAAGGACCAAGCAGCCTGAGGGAAAAGTCGAGGTAGGATTCGTCTTAGGAAAGGCTAAGCTAGCTCCACAGTCCGAACCTACCATTCCTCGGCTGGAATTGTGTGCCGCAGTGTTAGGTGTGGAAGTCGCAGAACTCATCCAAGATGAACTTGACACAAAGCTGGATGTGATCAGGTTCTATTGTGACAGCAAGGTCGTGCTCGGATACATTCACAATCAGACCAAACGCTTCTACGTCTACATTCATAATAGAGTCCGCCGAATTAGGCAGTCCATGAGACCTGACCAATGGTTCTACGTCCACACAGAGAACAACCCGGCTGACCATGCATCCAGGTCAGTTCCTGCATACCAACTGACTCAGACAACGTGGTTCACTGGACCAGCTTTTTTGTACAAACCAAGTCTACAGAATGAAGAGTCAAGTCAATCGTTTGAACTTCTAAACCCGGAATCGGACATGGAAATTCGCCCTGAAGTGAGTAGTTTCCTGACGCAGACTCTAGGGAGAGGTCTTTCCGCTGCACGCTTTCAGCGCTTTTCATCTATGCACTCTCTCATCAGGGCTATTGTACTACTCATTCATGTAGCTAAAGCTTACAGATACAACAAAGGGCCCAGCAAATGTAGAGGATGGCACCGCTGCAACTTCCCACATACACTGGATGAATTGTCATCATCAGAGCTCCTCAAGAAGAAGTCTTTGCAAAAGAGTTCACAGCTCTCAAGCTCGGACAGGCTGTAACCAAAGACCGTTCCCTTCAAAAGCTCAGACCTGTTCTCGAAGATGACCTGATTTGTGTCGGTGGCAGACTGAAACATGCTGACTTGAGCATACAGGAAAAGAACCCCATCATCTTGTCCAAGAACAGTCATGTTTCACTGCTGTTGGTGCGACAGTACCACGAGGATGTCAAGCATCAAGGCCGTCACATCACAGAAGGGGCTCTCAGGGCAGCTGGCTTCTGGGTCATAGGGGAAAAAAAGGCTTATCGCGTCAGTCCTGCACAAATGTGTTGTGTGCCAAAAGTTACGCCGGAAAACAGAGGAACAACTTATGGCTGACTTACCTCCAGAACGTTTACACACAGGACCACCCTTCACCTATGTTGGTGTCGATGTATTCGGACCCTGGCCAGTTGTCTTCAGGCGTACACGAGGTGGACAAGCCCAAAGCAAGAGATGGGCTATGCTCTTCTGCTGCATGACCTCCCGAACCGTACACATAGAGATCATAGAGTCCTTAGACACGTCCAGTTGTATAAATGCACTGAGACGTTTCTTTGCTATACGGGGACCTGCAGAGCGGATCCGATTCAGACTGTGGAACGAACTTTGTGGCCGCTGCAAAGGAACTGGGAATAAGCCAACGACAACCTGATGTGACAGTGCAGAACTTCTTGATCAAGCAGGGGTGCTCATGGGTGTTCAATCCTCCTCATGTGTCCCATTTGGGAGGATCTTGGGGACGTATGATAGGCCTGTCAAGAAGGATCTTGGATGCAATCCTGTTACAAGAGAACAGTTAACTTACCCACGACATCCTGTGCACACTCATGGCTGAAGTGGTCGCGATAATCAACGCCAGACCTCTCGTCCCAGTCTCCACTGATCCGGAGTCACCCTTCATATTGTCAGTGCAATGATACTTACCCAGAAGGTTGTGGTTGCCCCACCAAATAGAGACTTCACAGACAAGGATCTCCACAGCAGACAATGGAGACAAGTGCAAGTCCTCGCTGACAGGTTTTGGCATCACTGGCGTCAAGAATTCCTCCTCACTCTACAAGCCCGCCGGAAATGGAGAGATTCCCAACGGGACCTGAAAGAAGGGGACAATGTGCTCCTGAAGGACACTCAAGCCGCACGCAACACGTGGCCAATGGCAAAGATTACAGCTGTGTACCCAGGGAGAGACAGCAAAGTGAGGAAGGTTGAGCTCAGGACATTGGATCAAGGTTCTGCGAAGGTGTTCCTGAGACCGGTGTCAGAAGTCGTTCTTCTTCTGTCAAAAGACTGATGTTTAAGGTTCAGAAACAGTTCATAGTCAATAGTGACCTTTAAGGTCAGACGGGGAGTGTTCTGCCTCTCAGGCATTTAGGCTGAATTTTCATGCAATTAATAGTGTATACTTTCTGTTTTATGCAGACTCTTATTTTGACGTTTCACACAGACTCTTCTTTTAAAGTTGTGTTCTGAGCTAAAACCGGAAGTAGGAAAAAGATCACTAAAAAGACAGCAGGCTAGTGATCGATGCAGTCCATTACACCAGAGGAAATGTATCTCACCTGTTGATTCATCAGCAGAGGCATCACTTGTATGTATTACATTTTTGTTCTGGATAAGTTCATTCATAAGTATATTAAATTCATATTATAAAAAACGAGTTATTATTATCTCATGGACATGTTAGTATTACCAGTTGGTTAAGCTGTTGAATAATTTGCACAGGAATAATTTAGAAAATCTCTGATTTAAGTTCATGTTTATGAAGCTAGGTAACTAATTGCAATATTGTCTGTTTTTTCCTAGTTTCACTCTCTCTTAGCTCATTCCTTTTGTATGGATTCAGTACAATGTGAAGAGTGAAAATAAATCTGCAAACAAAACTACGGCATTGTTCATGTTCATGAATATAGAGAGAGTTTAGCTCACTGTCTAGTTGGAGTTATCACACCTCAGCGAGGACAAAACACTTATCCACCCCTGAAGAGCTGGTCTCGCATTATAACACATGACTTCATGATATCCTCAACCCTCAACCCTGTCTCTTTCTCCCTCTCTGCTCCCGAACTTCAGCTAATAAAAGCCAAAGGCCGGCAGCTTGAGCGGCTTCACCATAAAACTGGACACACTATTCACAAAGAGATGTACAAAAATTTTTTTCTGCATTACCAGGACTGTATTGCTAAATCCAAATCAAACTATTATTCCAGCATAATCTGTTCAAATGTAGGTAACACCGAGTCATTGTTTTCACTGTTCAATAATATCACACGATCCCCAGTTTCTATACCACCCCAATTGTACTCAACCACCTTCTGTAATTCTCTTATGTCTTTCTTCAACAACAAAATCCAGACAATCCATGAGGATCTTGGTTCAAACTTCTCCTGTGTCACTTCTGACCTTCACTCACCCGCTCACCCCTTTTCCTCATTCGAGCTCCCCATCCTCTTAGAGATCTCTGACCTCATCCATAAGTCCAAGCCCACCAAATGTCAGCTGGACCCCCTCCCTACAGTTCTAGTTAAATCCTGAGTCCCCTCTCTGGCCCCCCTCATTTCTGCCATCATCCACTACTCTCTCACCTCTGGAACTGTTCCCACATCATTCACAACCGCTGCAATAACCTCAATCCTGAAAAAACCTGATCCTACCAACTTCATTAACTTCCGTCCCATTTCTAATCCGCCCTTCATTTCCAAAATCCTTGAGAAAATAGTCACTACTCAACTCCACTCCCACTTATCACTTAACAATCTGTATGAACAGTTCCAGTCTGTTTTTGTCCACTCCACAGCACAGAAACCACACTAAAAATCACCAATGACCTCCTCATGGCAGTCTACTCACTGTCCTCATCATCCTCGACCTGTGCACAGCCTTTGATACCATCAGTCTCCCCACCCTCCTCAATAGATTATTTTCCATCGCCATTACCCACACTCCACTCGACTGTTTCAGATCCTACCTCTCAGACCGCACTCAGTTCATTCAACTCAAATTTTTCTCATCCCAGCATTCTCCTGTCACTTCAGGTGTGCCTCAGTGCTCTGTCCTGGCTCCCATTCTTTTCATCATTTACCTTCTTCCCCTCAGCAATATCTTCCATAAGTACAACATCAGTTTTCACTGTTATGCGGATGATACCCAGCTCTACCTCTCCAGTAAACCCACCTCCACTCTCCCACCCTCATCCCTTGCTGACTGCCTAACAAACATAAAATCCTGAGGTTCTCATTGGTTCTAAATCAACATTATCCAAAACAGACAGTTTCTCAGTAACCATTGACAACTCCACTGTCTCCTCCCCACAGGTTAAGAGTCTGGTCATCCTCGTCAGTGCTCTATCTTTTCATTCCCATATCAATAACATTACCCGGTCTGCATATTTTCACTTACGCAACATCAACCGCCTCCGCCCCTCCCTCATCCCCCATACCACTTCTATTCTTGTTCATAGCCTCGTCACTTCTCGCCTGGAATACTGCAATTCTCTCCTCTCCGGTGTCACTCACAAATCCCTAAACTCATATGGGAGGAGGAAATGGTCGGTGATGGGGAGTTCAGCTACTGCACAGTCAATGGTGGTGACTCCAGAGCAGTATATTAAATCCAAAATGTGTCCTTTGGAGTGTGTGGGAATATGGGTGTGCTGCTGAAATCCAGAGCTCTCAAGGCAGGATGTAAAGTCTCTGGTAAGAGGGTGGTTTATATTATCCATGTGTATGTGAAAATCTCCCAGCAATATTGTCATTGAGAAACTCGCTTTTTGGTTTTGGGAGGCGGTAAACAGTTACAATAATTGTAGGAGTAGGTCCAGGCAGTTGACATACAGTGGATTCGAAAGAGCTGGAGTCAGGGACAGACAGCAGCAAGACTTTTCACGTATCACTGTAAATTATTGCGAGACATCCTCCCGCCGGTCAGAACCGTGGGGTTGACAGATGTAAACAAACCGCGGAGGAGTTGAGTCATTGAGTTGGGAAAAGTCTTTGGGCTGTTGCCATGTTTCAGTTAAACAGATAAAATCAAACTTATGATCACTGAGGAGATCCTGGATGAGATGCCCCTTGCTCGTGAGTGAGCGAATGTTTAGAAGCCAGACCGAAGTTGACAGCGTGGTGTTGAACTCCACAGCTGTGGTAGCCGACCGGGCTAGGTTGGTTATGGTTGGCAACACGGCTGGTGTTGGGTGAGAGTCCACGGAAGTTGGACCAGATGGACTTGATTTTGTTTGAAGGGTCCACTCAGAAGCCTCGGCGGGACCCCTGATTGATGTTTCTCCAACGGGGCAGGAAAGCGATGTCTGGGTGCAGGTGGAGTGCAGTTGGCGGAGGCTCGAGCAGGTGGAAGCGCAGTCTCAGGAGCTCAACAGCTGAGTACTGGCACAGTCCAGTCACGGGCTGGCGAGCGAGTGAGAGGAGAGTCCAGGCAAACATGGACCAGATCTATATCCTGTCGGATCACATTGTTGGCATGTACTCGGGTAACTTAGGTGAGCAAGTCCAGGTGAGACTCAGTAGCTGGGGCAGAGCAGGTGAGCTAGTGTTGGTCATACACAGTCACGCAGGAGTGACAGTCGAGTCTTTTATCTGTCACGAATAAATAATGGAGACATTTACCCCGAGTCAGAACAAATGCACTGGCAAATGTTGGTCATGTTGGTCATAAACAGTAAAAGACATAGAAATAAGTTTAAAAGAGTTGGTGAGCAGCGGGTCCACAGTGAAATCGATGGAGTCCTTGATGTGGGTCATTACCAGCCTTGTAAAGCACTTCATGACTACTTGGGTTAGGGCTACAGGTTGGTAGTCATTTAGGCCTGTTACTGCGGAGCACTTGGGGATGGGGACAATTGTGGCAGTCTTTAAGCAGGTGGGGACAGATGCCAGTGACAGTGAAGTGTTAAAAATGTCTGTCAGCACCTCAGACAGCTGGGGCCTCATGTACAAAGGGTGCGTACGCACAAAAAAGTGATGTGCACTCTTTCACATCAATGGTCAGATGTATCAAAATGAGCGTGGAAATGTGCGCCAAACTTAATGGCTGGTGTCGCACTTTTATACAGCTGTTGATTCTTTGGCGACACTTAGAGGTGATGTTGGGAAACTGTTATGATAAAGAAATGTGAACACAATTTGACCTCAGACTGAGTGTTGTGCACATCTGAGACAAATTACAAGTTACAACACATATCATTAAAACAATGGCTGCTTTAGCGATATTGGAAGACATTGCAAATGTTGCAATTCGAAGAGAGCGTGTGTTCAGAGAAAGATAGGATTTGCTGGCACATGATAGCAACTGACTCATCAGGCATTTTGAGGGCAATCCTCCTGGAACTCTTCGCAGAGCTGCAGCCGGCGTTGGAGCGCAACACAACGAGGAGCCACTGCTTGTTGTGCCCACAGGTGATGTCTGTATGTCAGCCAGGTATATGAAATTTCTATATTATGCAGTTGAACAGACCAACATTAAAGCACAAGCTGCAGCGAGAGCCAATTTTCCTAATGTAATCAGAGCTATCGACTGCACACACATTGCTATAAAAGCGCTATCACATGATGAATTTGTATATGTCAACAGGAAACATTTTCATTTGATCAATAGAATTAACCAACATTGTGGCGAGGTGGCCTGGTTCAATGCACGAATTATACATTCTTAGTAACAGCATTGTTGGGAACAGACTACAAGGTGGCACTTTGCGCAATAGGTGGCTTCTTGGTGAGTAACTTTATTCATGTAATTGTCCTAATATTATTCCCTGTGACGTGTATTGAGCATTTGCACCCCCAATTTCTATCCCGTCTCCACAGCATCATTACTAGTCGGTGGCTAAAGTTAGTGACAATATGCTAAGTTAATAACCCCATGTGTAAAGTGTGACTTAATCAGCCTCACCTTTTCCTTGGCGCACTTCTGCACGAACTCTGGAACACCTTGCCTCTTTCACTAAGGTAATCTGAATCTGAATCTTTTGAGAAGCAGCTGAAAACTTTTTTTATTTAAGCAAGCTTTTAGTTAGTTGTGGACTTACCTATATATCCACCTATATTTTATTTATTTTGATCTTGTTATGATCTTTTTTGTCTTATGATTTTATAATTATTCATTTATCTTATTGGTGGTGTTTTCTTATAATTATTTTTTATTTATTTGGTTATAAAGCACTTTGTGATTTTTTTATCTGTGAAAGGTGCTGTATAAATACTTTCTTAGGTTACTGTATGAACACCTTTGTTGTGAGTTACACAAATAGATAGGTGTTTACTTTGGGGGTAATCAGAGTCACCCACATGTGCTCTCACCACCCCTGAGAGAGCAGTGTCACCAATAATTGCGCAGACTATCTGTTCAAACAGGGTGGGCCCCTGTTCTCCTGTCCCCCCTCCTTTTTTTGGCCACACTTCGGTGGTGGGCAGTCATTCTCCGCTTCATGTCCAACTTAATATCGGAACGATTCTTTTCCACTTCTGCTTCTGTGTGCTTCTCTGACCCCACAGCATTGACAGCCTCACACACACTCTCCCACCCACTTCTTTTGCATTTGCCGCTTATACATGGGGACAGAGTGCCAAAGACCACATTTTTGTGCATCTCCGCTTCGGAAAGTAGCACCTCCATTTTGCTTTCTGTGAAGTTATTCTTTTTTTTGTCTTACTCATTCTTCTTTCTTAATTTTCTGATTGTGCAGAGAGTGGAATCGCAGGTGCAGGGCTCACAGGGACAGGACACACAGGACAGGGAGGAGTCAGGTACTCTGACATGTGTGCTCAATTCCACGTTGATTGAGATGTACAAAGGAAATGTGCTTGGATTCATGTGTAGGGGTTAGATTCATACATCCGGATATTTTTGTGCATACGAGGGCATTTGTGTTTGAGCGTACGCCATGTTTCAGTAGGAAATCCACGCGTCTTTGTATATGAAGCCTCTGGTGTGCACAGTCCCTCAGTACCTACCCTGGGATATTGTTAGGACCTGCAGCTTTGCGAGGGGTTGGTTCCCTGGAGGGTCTTCCTCACCTCTGCTGTGGTCACACTGAGGTGCGTGTCACCGGGTGGTGGTGTAAGTCTGGTGCTGGTGGGGTGTCAGGATCCTCAAAGCGGGAATAGAACCTGTTGAGTGCATCTGACAAAGAGGAGTCTCTTCAACATTGTGCATCCCTGGTGTTGTAGTATGTGATGCACTTGATGCCCTTCCATATGGGTCATTGGTGGTGAAGTGACCCTGAATTTTCTAGGTATATGTGGCTTTGGCCCTCGCAATGCCTGCAGTCAGTCCTTTCCTCACCTCTCTGAGTGCTGATGCCCCACCTGCCCTTTACACAGCATCCCTAGGTTTCAGCAGAGCTCTCACCTCAGTATTTAGCCTGGGTTTCTGGTTCAGATAGCAGGTTACTACCCTGGTGGTGGTGACATCATTAGCACACTTGGAGATGAAGCTAAGGACGGAGGAGGTGTATTCCTCCAGGTCCACCTCTCCCTCACACATAGCTGTCTCTCTGAAGACCTGCCAGTCTGTGCACTGAAAACCGTCCTGGAGCACAGAGGCTGCATCCCTAGGCAACACAGTGACTGTCTTCTTTTCTGGCCTGATCCATCTCAGCAGGGGGCGCTATGCTGGCGCCAGCAAGATGGAGATGTAGTCGGAGAGGCCAAGATTGGGGCGAAGAAGAGCTCTGTACGCACCGTGAATGTTGAGTTTTGTCTCCCTGTGTAGGAATGGTGTCATGCTGGTAAAATCTGGGCAGGGTGTCCGTCAGTTTCACATGATTAAAGTCCCCCGCAACCACGTAAAATGCCTCTGGGTGCTTTGTCTGCAGCAAGCTAATGTTGTCATGTAGCTCCTTTAATGCCTCGTTAGCATTAGCTAACACACAGCATTAGCACAGGATGTAAACAATGGTGACGAACACCTCAGTAAACTCCCATGGCAGATAGTATGGCCGACATTTCACGGTCATAAGATCTATCGCCTCAGAGCAGTAGCGTTTAACCAGTCCACAGTTTGTACACCAACCTTCATTCACGTACACACAGTATCCTCCTCCCCGGTGGTCGCAGTCCGCTCGGAAAAGCTGTAGGCCGTCAATCTGGAAGGCTGAGTCTGGCATGTTGTCGTTAAGCCAGGTTTTTGTGACACAAAGAACAGCAGAGTTCCTCATCGCTGTGGACACATTCAGCCTCCAATGTAACAAGTCAACTTTGTTATCCAGTGAGCAGACGTTGGCCAGAAAGAGAGTTGGAATCGGCGGCCTGCTAGCCTTCAGCCGTGCCAGTGCGCCCGCCCACTTTCCTCTCTTCTGTTTTAGGGCACATCGTTTGCTCTTGCCCGCTGCTCCCCGTACTCTGCTGCACCACTCCATTGTCCTCAGGAGCCGCTGTCTTTCGAGTGCAGATTTCAGTTTCAGTGATATTTTAATAACCGAACTATCTCTGATGACCATCAGTTTGGTTGAGCTGTACTTCACACGTAAATGTTTCAGCACTAAACTAGTGCTAAACGCGGCCTCAAAGGTCTTTAAATAGGCCTTTGTATTGGGAGCTTGAGAAGCTGCTGCAGCACTGCATGCCACCATTTGGAATTTATTCCTTATTCACATTCAAGATGAGATGTGTTTTCTTATACCATGCCACAAAGTGGTCTTCATCATCATGTAAATGTCATGTCAATACACTCCACAAGTGCATCTGAATATCTTTGAAGATGACAAGACACAGATTTGCCCTGGAAATTTGAGGCGTACAGAGAAATTGAGTACATTCACCTTTGATGCGCCTGTGCTGCTGACCACGTTCTCAAACACAATGCAGGCTGAACGATATCAATAGCACTGGAGAAATCAAAGAACTTGATCCTCCATTGCCTGCTTTGTCCAAATGACAGTAGGCAGGGGACATTGAGCAAACATTAAAGGGGTCTAGAGATGTTCCCTCATTTACTTGATTGAGCCAATCACATCAGTCTCTTTAGCTCTTTTGGGATGTGGACTGTTTGGGCATCTGGCCGATAATTGTTCAGGAAAAATGGATAAGATTTTTTAGGTATCATAACAAAGAAGGGTCTTTGTCTTGCACAGCACTGAGACCTTCTCCTGATTCAGGCTAAGATTAAAGAGGTGCTGCAGAATCCTACAGAGCTGGGTTGACACCATCTGGACTTTTTCAGTCTCTCCATCTCATCTGCACCTGACTGTTGGAGATACAATGTTTCTTTATGTGGAAGGAGAAGTTGGGATCCATGACTGAGATGCAGGATGACACGTGGTGGTGTGACAGATGTGGTGGGTTCAGTGAGGGTGTAAAATCTTTGTAGCTGGAGGTAGGGAAGAGAATGTGGAACAATATTCCTATTTGTCAATAGGTGTAGTTCATTGGTTCATTGACATTGGGGATTTTTTTAAATTCTGACCACACACCTCTTACATCCTCTGCATTAAAGGCCCTACCTCCAGTAGGGGTCCCTAGGCAAGACCCCTTTACCCTAACTGCCTACAAGTGTAAGTCGCTTTGGATAAAAGCGTCTGCTAAGTGCATGAAAATAAAGATAAACATTATCCTGTAGTTTACTTTTCAGCTTTGTATTGTACACCTCCTTGCTCTCTTTTGTCTTCTTTTCAACTGTTTCGGTACATGAAACAATAACTCCTTATCTCCCTCCAGAAGGCTTTCTTCTTCATGTTTAACAGCTTCTAAGTTTTGAAGAATTGTTCCAGCACTTATTGGTGTGGCAATTTACTGTCCTTGTAGTCTCCACATAGATACTTGTAAAACTTGGCACACACTCAGACATGACATTGTTGTTATCACCAAGTGTTTTGGAGAGCGTTTCAGTCTGTAATCTCAAAGCACCTCTTCAGAGTTTGCTCAGTTTCCTGAGACCATCTCTTAAAACTTTTTAAAAGTATTTTTATTACAGGTTGGCACAGAACAAACAACATATAGTTGGACGTAAAGAGAACTAGACTGTAGTCTTGTCAGATTGTGGATATTTAAAATGATTAATGTGAATCATAGTGGAAATGTGTGGGTCATATGTGATTTTTTTTAAGATGTAGGGAGCTCTAATGTTTAACCTACATGTATATTTGCCATGTTTAGTGTTACACTGCATTTTTTTATTTCCTTTTTAACAGAGGTGAAGTGTACAAAGTTCACAATAGATACATGACACAGAGAAATTCACAGACTAAAATCAACTAAAGTTATTCTTTATAATCTCACAAAAATAGAGAAGACAAATCTGGTGAGGTGTGGCTAACAGTTTTGTCTTCATAATTTTCTTCTTTTTCTTCTCTTTATTATCTAATTGACAAAAGTTGTTAAAAATATTTTTCATCTTTCGAAAATAAACAAAAATCTTAGTCAGTTGGTTAGACTAAGAGCATGTCTTAAAGACATAGAGGAAGACCTGGATAACTCTGAATTTTCTGCGTATAAGTTCAGACAAAACTGAAGTTGTTGCCTTAAAAACACAAACTAGATTACACACACACACACACTAGATCACACAAACACACACCATTAACTTCCATTCTGTGTAAAGCCACAACAAAACAAACGTCATTGCTTCTCTGGAGGACAAGTGTGTGCGAGTGTGTAACTATGTATGTTCTTATCACCTCTGCCTCATATACACTGCACCTAAGGGTTGACACATACACCACATACACACCCACAAACACACCCCCACACACCCGCACACACCCTATGAGCGCACAGATGGCCTCACATTCATTTCTTCTGCCAAACAGATGGACGTGGCTGGATTCATTCATCGATGGACACACAAAAAACACACACTAGCCCGTACCAATTTATTTCAACACAGATAAACTGTGTGTTTGTGCGCATGTCAAGGATTTTGCATGCAAACACATATATTTACATTTGTGCTCTCACTGCTTCATACACATAGACGCTAATGCTTGTTTTCCTCAGTCTGTCCTAACACACGCACACACAGAGACACACACACTGATAATGGCTGCCGTCCAATCACAGTGCCCTCAGTGTGTCTCTGTGAGTTGGAGATGTGAAGTCTAATTACAAGAACAGCATCAATATTGATGAGTGCCATTTTATTTAATCTATTCCCAGCTCTGATCTTCAATTAATTTAAGATTTGCTTCATGCTTATAAAAAACAGAAAAGTGAAAGGTCAGTGCTGTGGTGTCACTGCACATGTCACTCTTTGTGATTTTAGACACCTCTGCACTCATATAACCACTGAGGATGGTTTTATAATGAGTGTGAGTGTGTTTCCTAGATCTAAAAGTAGTAGAACACAAAAAGTCTCAAAAAAACCTTTATAATTCTACTGTGATTCAAAGGTCCTGGTACTCCATTTTCACCAATGTTGTTTTATAGCCCCACCAAATTACCCCAGGCAGTCAGTTCATTTAATAATTTTACCAGAAATGCATAATTCAAAATCAAATTATATTTGTATAATGTTATATTTGATATCCATGCTGTCATTTGTTATAAACACAAATTCAGTAAGCAGTGTGCATGCTTATATATTTGTAAATGCTCAAGTGTGTCAAATCTGTTTCTATGTATATGTTTAAATGATAATTTTATGTTTAAATGATGTGTCATAGTCTTATTGCTCTCAGATGTGTAACCACGTGCATGTGTGTGTTTGTTAGTGATCACATCCAATCTGTTAAAAAAGCAAACGTTGCTAATTCCTTGTCATTCTCCATGACCTCAGATCTGTCCCGTGAGACGACCAACACTGATGGATGGACAGCAAGTGTGTGTTTGTAACTGTGTGTGTGGAGTGAGGATGGATTATGGGAAACCTTCTGGATGCTATCAAACCAAAAACTCAAGAACAACTCAACACCTCTATAGCCAAAATAGCCTGAGGAATAGTTTGTGTCTATAAGGAATCTTGCTGTTAATTTGTTTTTTTCCTGCTGCCATGTCCAGGGTTTGGAATTTGCAGTTTTTCGATCTTTAGTCTCAAGTGGGATTTGTTCATTTGTGTCAAAGCCTACATAAAACTGCAGCAGTTTAAGATTGTCTTATGTTTTTAATCCCTCTAATATATTCAGAATTGATCAAAAACACATGAAGTAGATTCCATTAAGGTCAAAATACTTTGTCCAATCTGATAAACAAAATGCTGAAAGCAGAGCATATTGCTGCCACGCAAGAAGTATTCTACTATGATTGTGATCATACAGATCTTGTAAGAATCCAGCTGCCTCACAAAGTCAGTTGCAGGGAAGTATCACTAGTCTGGCCACATAGCTTAAATGTTTAACAGCATTTCTAAGTCATTGAGGTATTTCAGGATTGCTTCATCATCTAGTCTATGATAAATATATATGAACTCATTTGTTATCAACACCCACCCCTACTGTGGACCCATCACCTTCAGGAATTGCAAGAAAGGGTTAGCAATGAATATTGGGCAGTAGTCTAAGGATAAGTCAAATTCTTGTTTGCTGAAACTGGCTGTAAAGACATGGAACATCACTTCACTGGTAGGAAAGAAGCCTGATCTTGTGCAAAACAGCTGGGATTCACCGATTTGCTGTAATCAGATTAACCTACAATATATTGCCAAACGTATTAGCTCATCTGCCTTTACACATATATATGAACTTATTTGACATCCCATTCTTAATCCACAGGGTTTACTATGATGTCTGCCCACCCTTTGCTGCTATAACAGATTCGACTTTTCTGGGCAAGATTTCCACAGGGTTTAGGAGTGTTTTTATGGGATATTTTCACCATTCTTCCAGAAGTGCATTTGTGAGGTCAGACACTGATGTTGGACGAGATGGCCTGGCTCACAGTCTCCGCTCTAATTCATTCCAAAGGCTTTCTATCGGGTTGAGGCTACACTCTGGTGCTGTACACTCTGTGTAGGTCAGTCAAGTTCCACACCAAACTCGCTCATCCATGTCTTTATGAACCTTGCTTTGTGCTCTGGTGCGCAGTCATGTTGGAACAGCAAGGAGCCACCCCCAAACTTTTTCCACAAAGTTGTGAGCATGAAATTGTCCAAAATCTCTTGGTGTGCTGAAGCATTCAGAGTTCCTTTCACTGGAACTAAGGGCCCAAGCCCAGCTCCTGAAAAACAACCCAACACCATAATCCTCCCTCCACTAAACTTTACAGTTGGCACAATGCAGTCAGACAAGTAGAGTTCTCCTGGCAACCGCCAAACCCAGACTCGTCCATCAGATTGCCAGATGGAGAAGTGTCACTCCAGAGAATGCATCTCCACTGCTCTCGAGTTCAGTGCATTCGATGCTTTGCATTGCACTTGGTGATGTATGTCTTGGATGCAACTGCTCTGCCATCAAAACCCATTCCATGAAGCTCTCTACACACTGTTCTTTAGCTAATCTGAAGGCCACATGAAGTTTGGAGATCTGTAGCGATTGACTCTGCAGAAAGTTGGCGACCTCTGCACACTATATGCCTCAGCATCTGCTGACCCCACTCTGTCATTTCATGTGGCCTACCACTTCATGGCTGAGTTGCTGTTGTTCCCAATTGCAATTGCTTCCACTTTGGTATAATACCACTGACAGTTGACTGTGGAATATTTAGTAGTGAGGAAATTTCACGACTGGACTTGTTGCACAGGTGGCATCCTATCACGGTACCACACTGGAATTCATTGAGCTCTTAAGAGCGACCCATTCTTTCACAGATGTTTGATCTGATCATTTTTATTTTAGCAGTCTGCATGCTTGAATTTATACATCTGAGGCCCTGGAAGTGATTGGAACCCCTGAATTGAATTATTTGGATTGGCGAGCGAATACTTTCAGTAATATAGTGTCCGTCACAGAAAGAATTCTAGAGCCAATCCCCTGGAGATGGGCTCAGCATTATTCCACTCGAGGTCTCTGTTGCTGAGGATGATGTAAAGAGCCGCAGCCATAAGGAGGTTGGTGATTGGCATGGGGACATTCCCCAAACACAGTGGTGAACAGCTGGGGTGAAGACAGCCATTACACATACCAAGAAGTTATATGGAAGCAAAAATCGGCAAACTGATACTTTATACCTGGGAAGTGGTGCTAAAGGTAGAATATATAAAATTCTGCTGAACTTTTTTTTTCTAGTGTCATGTAAATATGTTTAGGATAGCTGGCATTGTTGAGCAGACCAACTCTAGTGAGTCTCAAGTTGGAAGCGAGAGTTGATTCAATAGATTGGGAGATGGTAAGATAAATGTAGTCTAAACTCATATGGACTTTGGCTAGTTAAGAAGCTTTACACAAGCAAACTGTCACATTATATGTTTTGACATTCTTGTTTTCTAATTCTTTGTTATGTTTTCAGGTTCCTCATCATGTTTTCAGGTTTCTGGTCATGCTTTTTCCCCTATCACTTCACCCTGAGCTTCACTCCAGTCACATGTTTCTCGTTCCACAGCTGCACCTCATCACCAATCACCTCCCCACAGTCTTTGCAAGATCCTCACCTTACCTTCCATGATTCACTTCCACAGGTTTCAGGTCTGGTTTTTGCCTTAAAGTTAAGTCTTGTTATTAATCTATAGTCTTGTTTAATTTTTTCATAGTCTTGTTTTGTCTTGTTATTTATCTACAGTCTTGTGTCGCTTTTTTCATAGTTTAGTATTTTTGATTATCCGGCTTTTGTTCATGCCTTTTTTTGCAAATAAACCTCAGTTACCTTGTTGAAGTCTGCATCTGGGTCCTGCCTTCTCCTGCACCATCCGTACTGACACAAACTAGAAATAAATGCCAAAGTCCCACTCTGGCATTTAGTATGAGTCATATAAAATAGAGGATCTAGGGATTGTCAGCTGTGTAAGAGAATCGACTGATGCAGTGGTATGGTAACAGCCATCAGACGTTAATTTGATGGCAAATTAGTTCATTTTTGCTTTCAATGGAGAAAACCTTATGCATGCTCATAAATGCACAATATTACACCAAGCTGATAGTTCCTGCAAATACGTTAACTTAAAATCAGATCTTTACACCTGTTTCATCACACCATTTGGCTGCTACCACTTTAACTGCCTGCCCTTTGACATCTCCTCTTGAACTTTTCCATAGAATGGTATGTTATTGAAGTTACTGCTGATCTTGAAGTTGTCTTGTGCCACACGGATGGTATCCTCATCTGGGAGACTACAAATGAACAGCATGACACAAAATATACAATCTGTCCTCGAGAATGCAGAAAAGCAGGTGTCCCACTGAACAAGAAGTCAAAGTATGAGTTTGCAAAAAAAAAAAGGGTAATGTTTATTGGTTACATCATCTTAATAGATGGCACGAGGCCAGATCCAGACAAAACACAAGTTTTGCCAGATAATGAAAGAGCAAGCAAACATAGATGAGCTTGGTATTCGGTAAATCAGTAAGAGAAATTTATGTGTATCTGACAACTAGCGAGCAAAATTTTCTGCCCTTGAAATCTTCTCTGCATGCTAGCATTAGCACAACTTGGACAATTTACTTCAACAGACAAGAAGTAATGTAAAGACGAAAAAAAATGGAACAATTTTGTGATAAACAACGTTGAAGACAACACTGTAGATGTAGGAGGGGCTATAACATGCCCATAAACACACCTTGGATTCATTTTGTGAAAAGCCAGCATCACACTGTGAAGGTCAGGTAACAATTTTCAGATTGAGTCTGAGAGTTGAAAGATACCAAATTTCTTTGTGTTAATATTTAAATATGTGGTGTGTGATTGAGACCTTACATCTCAGAAGTTTGGTGTGGTTAAAAACCATCACTTTTTTTGCTCTATACTGCTGTTCATTTGAGCCATTCTGAGATCTGTCACTTGGTTATTTTTTTAATTAGTAGTGCTTTGGTTTTTCTATGGTGTGTAAAATTCAGAACGCTGATTTATCTAAACTCTACTTTGACATTTTATGTGTTTGACAATTCAATGTTTTGCTCAGGTGCATTTCCAGTCCTGAGGTGGGTGTTAGTTAAGCCATGGTGTGAGGATGGTGTGATTATTTATTTTTTTTCCTTTTTGTAACAGTGCATCTGCTTATGTGGGTGGGGTGGGGTGGAGTGGGGGGTTCAGCTAATTGTAGTCTGTTGACTGACATGTTGGAACTGGAGGAAAGATGAGAGGAGTCAGAGGAGCCAACAGTATTCACTTTCAGGGGGAATGTAGATGTGTGTTGGTTGATACCAGAGCTTTATGGATGAGCATGTGTCTTGGGGAGCTGCTGAATCCTGCAGGAGTTTTTCCTCCAGTAATCCCAATGAAATGTCCCAATTTTCCTCTGCACTAAGTATACAATATTATCTATTATAATATAGAAGAAACATTTTTCCAGTGATACAAACACATGTGTTTAGGCTAAACTGGAAGTAGAACAGCAGTCAATGAGTTTAGACTTGGGGAAAAAAATGTATTTAATATGGAAAAACTCAAAATCTCTTCCCAATGTAACATGTAAGTAAAACTGTTCAACATGAGAACATTTTGCTGCTATTAAAGGATTAGAATAGGAAACTTATGATAATGCTATAATCTTTTTGTCTTTATCTCTGTGTTTATAGATAACTTGAACTAAATCTACTCTGAACTGCATCAATACTCCAAGGATTCATGTACGCCTGGGAATTACTCATATAAAGAGACCTCTTATAGCAGTTTAGAAATTTTTGGTCCAGCAAGAAGCACCATCCTGAACTTTGACTGATCAATGGCTAAAGGCTCAGTTACACTTGGGTTAGGGCCAGATATCCTCTATATTTACACTTTCACTTGTTTTACAGAAAACATTAATGTCTTCATTTGTCCCGATAGGAAAGAAAAACAAACAAAAATAGAATGTTTTTCAAAGACTGACAGAAAACCTATTCTTGTTCATTTCTCTTTTATTGGTTTATGGGGTATGTTTAGAAGCTATTGTCTCCTCTAGAATGATGAGTAAATCTAGATATGACAGAGCAGGGTTAAAGAGCTGGCAGAGATGCAGAAAAAAAACAGCTTGGTATGGATGGATGTGATTGCACAATGCATTCACATCACTTACTGATACTTTGGTAATAGACTAATCTCAAAAATGGAAAGGAGAAAAGGTTGAAGAAGTATAGGAGATGGAACAGGAACAATTGAGAAAATGAATAAAGCTTTAGGTAAGGAGGAAGGGAAAATAATAAAGGGAGAAAATAAAGAAAAGGTGAAGAGATAAAGAATATGAGACTGAAAGGTTAGGGATGCAAGGGTAAAGAAGAGACAGGAGGGTCAGTGTGATGGAAATGTAGAGAAAAATCTGTTGAAGAAGAAAGGAAATAAATAAGGAAGAAAGGGAAGAAGAAAGGAGGAAATGGCAAATGAAAAAAGGGGAAAAAGTGATAAAAAGTTGTACCCTTTTTGTTTTAGGAAAAGAAAAAATGGTGGTGGACATGGGGGTTAGAGGAGCCATCAGACATCCCACTGAAGGAGTAACTTCTTAACTTGTGAGTCTCTAGAGGCAGCTGACAGGCAGAAGCCAAGCAGAAAACTGCTCTAGAGTTGCATGAGAAAGCTCTTAGGAGTTTGGTGAGGCTGTGGAAGATGACTAAGGATGAGGAAAGCACTGCTTTACCAACACAGGTTGGTTGTGCAGAAGTGTACTTGAGAAATCAAAGAACACAGTCCTCACCATGCTACCTGCTCTGTCCAGATGAGAGCTGGCTTTCTGAAGTAGGTAGATGATGGTATCTTCAAACATCAACTTCAGGATGATGAGCAAACTGAAGTGCGCCCCCAAAGGTGTTTACCAACTGAGAAGAACCAATAATGGTCTCTCCAGGACATTCATGATGTGAGATGTTAGGGCAACTAGTCACTGAGAGCAGATGAATGCGTTTTTTTAGCACCAGAACAAGGCAGGATGTCCTCCACAGCAATGGTACTTTATCCTGACTTGGGCTAAAGTGGGCTAAAGAGGTGCTGTAGAATTCCACATAGCTCTTCCGCACAAGATCCCTGACTGAGGTGCAGGGTATAGATGTGACAGAGGGGCTGGGAGTTCAGGTTGGGCGTGAGGTCTGTGTTTCCGGAGGCAGATGAGGAGTGTGGTGAGTGTTTAATCTGAACTGAACATATTTAGAAACATGTTCAGCTCATTGGCTCTATCCAAGCTTCTATTAGTCTGTTCCTCCTTCACCTAAAGAGCTCTAATCATCTCATCCTTTATGACATCTCTTCTGCTGAACCTTGCTTACTACCTTTGTATCATACATCTCCATGCTATCATGTCTCTGTCATGTTTTGCATTTTTTGTCATGTTCTGTGTTTCTGTCTCATCTTTAGTTCTGCCATGTCTTCACTTTTTCCTCAGTTCCCTTTGGTCTGGTCATCACTTCCATTCCCTTCACCTTCACCATTATCATCAGCTGCACTCATTCACCAATCAGCCTCCATAGTATTTAGTCTCCCAGTTGTCATTTACTCATTGCCAGATCCTCACAGTCACTTATGTTGTGTAATCTGGTTTGTCCTTGTTTTTGACGTTTCATGTCAGGTTTTGGCATTTTCTTTTGTTATCGTTCTAGTCAAGTTATTACTGTCTTTTTTTGTCACTTTAGTTTTTTTTTTCTTAATTCCGGTGCCTTTTGTTTTCAAATTTTTTCATTTATAATCTGCTTTCGGGTCCTCTGTCCTCACTTCGTGACAGTTGCTCTCTATTATCGTCCACACTAACTCTGTCTTTCTCCCTGAAGGCAGAATTCCATGCTCAGAAGTTTTTTCCGGTCACTGGTAATCTAGTTTTGTTATTGTGGAATCACCTCACTATCAGTGTGGGGAAAATACTCCACAGAGAGGATAATGTACAATAATGGCTGGAACAAATTTTTTTCAAAGTCTGTTTAGTCACAGGTTGCCACTAAACAATGCCATAGTTGAGGGTATGGACTTTCCCAGAGTGGCTGAGAAGTGTGTTCCCCCTGTTGTTGTAGAACATCGCCTGGTTCCCGTTTTGCTTTTTAAAAAAGAGGGTGACCATCCTGGTCAACCAATTGGCACAGACATGCCAACCAATACTGCCCAACAACATCCAGCACCTTCAGGAACTCACAGGGGGAATCTCATCCACCCCAGTGCCTTGCCACCTCTTCAGCAACTTTAGCCCTGGTGATTGACAAGTCCCCCCCAAAGTCCCCAGCCTTTGCCTCCACTGTGGAAAGATGTATGCATATACAGCTGCAAGGGTTAAAAACATAATCTCATAATCACTCTTGCTTTTTGTTTTTATGTTGTCTTTGTTATTCTTTTATGTGTTTTATTGTATATTTTTATTTTATGTCTGTGTTCTGTGATCCACACTCAGAAGAGCTCATTTCTGAAATCATTCAGCATTATTTCAGTAATTAGTTACTTTGTATTTTTTTGGCTTGATTTACACCAACTTTCAATAGTTGTTTCTAATTTTACTGACCAAGAAAACTAGTGCCAAACTTTTCAAATTACTTTTATGAGTATATGTCAGTTTGTTTTTGATGTCTTGTTGTCATGAATGAATGAGTCACGAATTGTATGACAGAAGACAGGAAAAACAACAGCCCACTTTACACCACAACCCTATAATAATCTCCACACAGGGAGCTGGCTGGCAGATGACCCTGAAGTCGGTCCAGAAAACCACGCAGAGTAATTTTTGAAAGACCATATTTAACTCCGCTACCAGGGATGACTCATTGTAAACCTAGAGCTGCTCTAGGTTTACAATCTGAGACCCAAGATTAGTTTTAATCTCTTTTCAATCTCAGTTTTTCTCACCGAAAGTGGAAATCACAAAAATCTCTTTTACTTGTTGTTGTGTGTCATCCACCTGGTGCTTAATCTGAGTTTCTGTCGGAATTTTTTTTTTTTTATTTATTTTTTTTAACCCAGTAAGTGCCGAGTACAGATTAAGTCATTGTAGTCTTTAATATTCATGTAGAGGAAAATTATGTTTAAAATGACAGCCTTATTGTTAACTTTACTTCTATATTAGATTCAATTGGATTTTCTCAAAGTGTACACAGATCTACTAAACCTCTAAATCACACTCTTGATCTTGTGCTGACATATGGCATTGAGAATAAGCAGTTAACAATATTTCCACACAACCCTGTTTTATCTGACCATGTTTTGATAACCTTTGAGCTGACTTTCCTTGACTACACAGCATCTAAGAAATCTAGTTATAGTAGGTGTCTATCAGAGAATCCTGTAATGTAATTGAAATAATCAATTCTATCTATTGTGAAGTGGTTCAGCCGGTTGAAGAATTAGTTCACTCTGTTTGCTTCCCCCACACCAGGAGGGTGAACTGAGGCTGAATGTAGACAAGGTTGTTGTTGGACTTGCACAGTGCGGGAAGTGCGGTGACTCTCTATGCCTCCTTTATGCTGGTATACAGAAAATCAGTCATCCTGTTGTTTCTGGTGGGGCTGTCCAAAAGCTGGTCCAAAAACAGCCAGGGTAGAGCCCAGGGTGAGATTGAAATCTCCAGAAATGATTATGAAGGCCTCAGGATGTTTGCCTGCATCCTTGCTGTGACAGTGTGGATCTTCTCACAAGCAGTGGCTGCATCCTCTCTCTGAGGGATGTAAACACGCATGGAGAGCACGTGACCACACTCCCCCTACAGATAGTATGGCCGCAGGCTAACGGCAAGCAGCTCCAAGTCTGGGCAACACAAAACTACCTTTATGGAGACATGACCGGGGTTACACCAATGGTTATCCCCCACCTTTGCTTTTGCCACATGCCTTTGTGTCCCTGTCGACTCTCACAGTCATGAATCCTCACAAGTACATGTTAGCATGTATGCTGTCTGTTAGCCACATCTTCATGAGGATGAACAAGCTGCATGCCTTGCAGCCTCAGTATATCCTCCTCAGCTTTGCCAGTATGCTGTTTATTAGTCTGTATGCGTTTGTCCTGAAACCCAGCAGCTTCTCCCTTGAAAAAACCAAGAGCGCTGGCTCCTGCTTGTTCTTTCAAGTTCAATGTATCCATGGGGTACATATAAAAAAGGAAAGGAGTAGGAAAAAGTAGAGTAAAGCAGTAAAAACAAACTTGGTGCTGCAAAGCGACCAGAAAGGCTGTCGTCTCAACAGCGCCATCTTGTCACCATACTTAAAAAAACCTACCCTTGATTGTGGACTGTTGGCTAATTATCGACCTATATTCAATATCCTTTTTATGTCTACAGTTCAATTGCTGCAGCTCAACTTTGACAGAAATAATATATGTAAAGACTTCGGCCCGATTTCTGATTTTAAAAACTAGTAGGAGAGATCATCTGTTTCTAGTTTTAAGTTCTCTTCATTGGTTCCCTGTTAAATTCAGGATAGATTTTAAAGTTCTTCTCCTCACATATAAAGCTCTTAATGATCGAGCTCCATCATATCTTAAAGATCTCATAGTTGGATATTTTCCTAACAGAGCACTTTGCTCTCAGGCTGCAGGTTTCCTTGTTGTTCCCAGAGTTTCTAAAAGTAGAATGGGAGGCAGAGCCTTCAGTTATCAGGCCCCTCTCTGTGGAACCAGCTGCCAGTTTGGCTTCAGGAAGCAGACACCCTCTTTACCTTTATGAATACGTTGAAAATCTTCCTTTTTGATAAAGTTTATAGTTTGGGATGACTCAGGTGACCCTGAAACATCTCATAGTTATACTGCTATAGGCTTAGACTGCTGGGGGACATCCCATGATGCACCTTTCCTAACTCTGTTGTCATTTCTCTCCATGTACATTTGACATTATTTTTGTCATTAACTTGGGTTCATCTGTCTCAGCACGTATCCCTGGTCTGGCGTTATAGTACTTGTTCCCTCTTTCCTCTCGTCTCAACCCTCAACCTGTCGAGGCAGATGGGATTAACACAGAATTTCTCGTTTCTATGTTTCTTATATGTGACATCAAGCAGCATTTTGCTACCTGCAAAGAAGTGGCAAACTGAGCCCAGGCTCTTTTTTCAGTCATCCTTTATCTGACAAACACAAGAGGAGAAAGTAGACACTGGCAATCGCTAATAACGAAGCCAGTTAGGAAGAAATATCCAGCCACCCATTTGCTTCATTCATCAAAACAATCTGAATGAAGAGCAATGGCAATCTTTCTGTAGAATTTTTCTCCTTGGCTTTAATAAAGCTAAACATGTCTCTTGTCCTCCTACACTGAGAGTATTTATTTGCTGAAGTAGCTGGAAATAAATACCGGGGATGCATGTCATTCACTTGAAGTGGAAACATAGATAATGGAGACCATTGTGCAAACTATGAGTGAGGAGTTAAGATGGAGTCGGCTGAAATTTGGGAATTGCTTTTTGATGGATCTGAGGACATCACAAAAACCAATCAGGAGATTATTTAGATTGTGTGTGTCTCCAGCAGCGGAGAGACTTTATCTTGGAATTTCTTGGTCTGATTGAACTGGATGCTGACCGAACCACACTCAATTCAGTCCAATTAAGTTTTATTCGTATAGCGCCAAATAACATTAATGTCTATAATACTATCCAGTTCAAGCCAATGAGAATACAGTTCATTCTATTATAATCATAATCCAATCAAATCCAATTTAATCAATTCATTTTCAAATTGGTTCAATTGAGAGCCAATGAAATGTTTCCTAGGCAAGGAAACCAACAGGTTCCACCAAAACTTAACTACGTCCGATTCCCCATCCTGAACATGCACAAGGCATGGTAGAAATAAAAAAAAAAACTCCCTTTTAACAAGAATAAACCTCTGACAGAACCAGAATCGGGGAGGGCAGCCATCTGCCTTGACTGGACAAAATAGGGGGACTTGTGAAGCTTTATTTGGGACACAGGTTTGGATAACTGGAAGACAAATTTGATTGTTGTATGCACAGATGGTGTATAATGGAATTGTGCCAAATCTTAGGCAGCTGGTTGCAGTTGGAGACTCCCTCATGCACATTCAATGCACCATGCCTACACAGGACAAAATCAGCTGATCTTAACATACAGTACTGAGACATTTGATCACTGCATGGTCAAAGTATTGCAGTTTTATTTGCAAATAGGTGGTGACAACAGTGACTGCACAGAACATTTTCAGTTTTTTCTAGCCACCATGTTTGATATTGGAAACATTTTGACAACAAAATCTATTGCATTTTAGAAGGGAAAACTAACCATTGGAGAATATAACGATGACCTTATGGTGGCAACTGAACAGTTCACACTTGTGACTGATTGACACACTTCTAATACTGATAACGACCAAGATAAGACAATCTTACTTAGATGGTTGATGGAAATCAGATACGACTCCCTGAAGTCATTATTACTTGATCTTTCAACTTGGCCTTGGAAAAAACGTTCTCCATAATTTTTGCAACACAAAAGTTTGCATCATTCTCCAGAATTATGAGGTCATCTTGCATCTTGACAAAGAAACCACAATGAGAAAATGGATGCACCTAAAGCAAGCAGGAAAATGCTTGGTAGCCCCCCCAGTATATGATTTGGTCCAAATAACAAAGTTAGTTTAAAGCGTAATCACTTTCATGTGATGCTGTTGTCAGTGACAAGCATAATTCAGTGACCCTAACTGTGCAAATATTCACACTATCAAAATAATTGGCTGGATTGCCTATGGAAAAGCAGTGGGAAGTGAGTGGAGCAGGAGAGCAGTGGTGAATGAATCTGAGCAAAACCTGTCAGTGATTTACCAGTGTTTTAGCTGTGTTTTCAATAAATAATAGTATATAATGAAAGTAAATAATAGTATAGGAAATTATAGTATTATTCTTTGTAAAATGGATGGACACCGGGGAAATCTCCTTGTACACAGCTGTCCATCCTGAACACACAGGAGAGACTGTCCTGTGGTGACAGAAGACCAATGATGAGCACAGTCAGAGGGTCCCTGTCCCCAGACTCACAGCTGTGGGTGAGCATAACAAGTACATTGGGGGAGTGGATATCTCTGACCTGATGCTGGGAACAAACTTGGTGCACATAAAAACAAAGAGATGACCCATGACAGTTTTTCAGCACCTTTTGGACATTGCTGTCAATAACAGCTTCATTGTGCACATGGAGCTGGACAGGAACTGTCTCAGAGCCTTCCAAAGCAAAGAAAAATGCCTAAACATGGACAAATATATCAAGCTATAACATGGACACTGAAAGCTCCAGGCAAACGAAACTGTTTGAGGTGATGTGAAATAAGTAGTTTCATTTTTGCAATCTCAAAAGTTTTTTCATGTACATTTGAAATTGTTGTAAAGGAGAAAACTGATAAAAATTAAAATCCATGTTTTTACTTTTCTTGTTATTACCCACTGTTTCAAGCATTTATAACATAATATTGACAAATACTTGCCAATTTTTGAAAGTCATATTTCTCCTGAAAATTTTTTTGGAATTGAAAAGACAAAAAAAGGACCAGGTGGCCTGTTATGATTATAGTAGATAAAGGGTTAAACTGTCACTTACACTACTTTTGAGCAGGTCAGCGTGTGAGAACAATAAACATCTCAGAATAATAAAAACTAAGTACAGATCTTAATCTTGCTCGTCTCTCTGCCCTGTTGCACATTTACCTGTCAACGAAGACCACAGAGACACCTGACCCAAAGCCAACTGTTGACCTGAGGATGGAGACAGCCAATAGGAGGCTCAACTAGGAACAGAGAGCTGCATATGTGGCATCTTCCCCATGTACCACGCAGGAAGCTAAAGTAGATGACAGTGAAGGAGGATTGCACTTATTAAGACCTCACTACCTACCAATCATCTCCTGGTAGTAATCTAAGTATCTCACTAAAAATGCTTTGAGCACAAGTTATATTCATTTTCACAACAGAAGATTGACAGGTAAACAGGAGCAAAATCTGCAATGACACTAACTCTGTACCCATTTATCATAGTGAAGAGAAAGCGGGGTCAGAAAGAAACATGTCAATCTACATTCTCTCCCTCAAGGAAACAACACTGGAAATTATGTTTGTTTAAAGGGTAGCTTGGCTCATCCTTCATAACAGGGTAAGAAACTCAGTCAGAGTTGCTGCTCCCCTGCTTCATAAGGAGTCAGTTGAGGTGGTATCAGGTCAGGATGTCTTGCCTTCTGGAAACCCCTGGGTGAGGGGGTTCTAACAGAACCAGCTCAAGAGATTATTATATCTCTAGGCTGACTAACTGTGTGTCCCTTCGGAAAAGCTGGAGGAAGTGGATGTAAATCTGGATCCAATCTGAAAGGACTTTGGCTTACATCGCCCTTCCATATTGACATAATTGCTGAAAAATCATATCTTAGACCTTCACATTTGGACTCACCATTAAGAAATTGGCATAGTGATGGTATGTGAAAGAGGTCAACAGCAATGGTATCTTATTATCCTTTGCAGCAATATGTATGACTTGCTAAAAAAAGAAAAACACTCTTTTCTTTCTTCCAAATTAGAGATTTCCTGCTAGTCTTCAGATTGATCTTGCTTGACTGGAAGTTTTCCTGCCACTCAGTACACATCCAGTACATGGAGATTATTTTTAATAAAAAAACTTTAAAAAGAAACCCCACACACATTCTCACTTTTAGACTCTTTCAATCAATCAATCAATTGGTCAGCCAATCTTTATTTTTTGTTTTATAAATAAAATAATTACATTTTTATTTCAGGGTTTTATTTATCTCACAATTTCAATCTCAATTTCATCTTTCTCACAAAGCTTCAGCTACTGTGTTTCCTTTACTCCATGGTTTCCAGATGATGATGATGATGAGGGTCTTGGTATTTGGACTCTTGTCAGACAAGTATTTTTCTCTGATCTGAATGGCCAGCTGGCCAAATGCTGACAGGTTGACCCGAGGGTTGCTGCTTCACTTTGTTGTTCCCTGAAGAGACAGAAAGGAACAGCAGGACAGAGCTTTGTCTGAAACCACAAAAGATGGCAGGATAACCAGTGGGCTGTGAATTTAACCCCCCAAAGACCTATACAAGCAAACTGCTGAGGGGCTACAGGTGGAGCTGCACTAAGGAGAAACTAATAATTAGATGGCAGGAGTTTTCACAGCCACAGGTTGTACTCTCAGCTGATAACTCAGCTTTGGGGATGACAAGAAGGAAGGAAACCTTGGACACAGCTAAATCAAAACTATAACTGTTACATTTGACTGAGCTGTTTCCCCTGTACATTGAAGAGAAGGAAACTGCTATGAGATCACCTGTTAGTCAATTAGTCCTGTCAGAAAAGTTGCATGCACATTGTACAACTTTAATCTAATTGCTATTTTTTGTAAATGATGCTGTTTGGACAACTTTTTAAACATTTGTATCTTATTTTCTTCTTTCTTGGTAATGGAAGCGGTAAAATCCCTGAAATGTCCCCTAAAGCAAAATTAGGCATCTAAATAAATAGGTCCCCAGTAGTCCATAATTACTCTATGGTTACCTTAGTATCTACTGTTTTTGTCAGTTTCAACTGAAATAATATGTCACACATAGTTACACATTAAGAGATCAGAAGGGATTGCCAAAGAAGAAAAAGTGGCTGATGCAGCAGTATATTCTTGGGAAGAAGAAAGAGTCAAGCTCACTGTCAGATGGCTCATGCATGCTGCATTGATTAGCACTCAAGTTAGTGTAGTGTTAGTGGCAGATGTTTCAAGTGTGTATTATTATTAAACTTGATTTGACATGCTGGGGCATCATGCAACCTCCAAAAAAGTGGTGATTGATTACTTGTGGTTAGAAAAGGTTCAGCCTCACTTCACTCACCAGTTCTTCTAAAAAGAATGGAGTGAGCCCTAAAACATTGTACAGGATTGAAACTTAGATTCCTACCTTCCCTGTGTTGCTTTACTGGATAGATTGCAGGCATTGTAACTAGGTTCAAGCTATCTTTGTGTGTCACCCGTTGTTAATCATGTTGGAGTTTAGGACATAAATTGTAGGATTTGTACATTATTAAGTGCCAAATACCTTTTTATTACCATCATGCCCCATCTCAAATCTGTGTTACCTGATCTATCAACTTTACAGTTATAGTCTGCATTTCTTTAATTCAATTACTTAGTTGTTGGTAGGATAACAAGAACTAGTGAGTCACACAAGATTGAATAAATATTTGTCACCCTTCCTCTTAACAGCAAGCATGTGATGCAGGCCTGTAGTACAGCTTATATAAGCAACTTATTCCCTCTCAGTATTTATGTCTATTTAACAGGGAGTCTGTGTCGGTCAATGGTTAGACTTGCAGAGCTATATTTTGTCATTGGTCCATGGCTTTTTGTGTTTTCATGTGTTGATTTTCCTTTTGTCCGTGTGTTGATGTTTCTTGTTTTATTTTGGTAAGATCAATTCAATTAAATTCAGTTTTATTTAGCACCAAATCACAAAAAAATGTCATCTCAAAGCACTTCACTACAGATTAATTCAAGCCAATTAGAGTCCCATTCATTGTAATCATAATCCATCCATTTTCTATACCCGCTTAATCTAATTTTAAAGTTGCGGGAAACTAGCCGTCATCGGGTGAGAGGCAGGGTTCATCCTGGACAAGTCGCCAGTCCATCACAGGGACACTCTGAGACAAACGAGACAAACGACCACTCACTCACTCCAAGGGACAATTTAGAGACTCCAATCACCCTAACATAACTATTTTTAGAAGGTGAGAGGAAGCCGGAGTACCCGGAGAGAACCCATGCATACATGGGGAGAACATGCAAACCGTGCAGCCCAATCATAATCCAATCAAATCCAATTAATTATATACAAAGCAAATTCAAAAATAATTCCTCGCTAAGGAAACAAACAGATTATACCAAAACTTCTCTTCGGACCTGAGCAGGCAATAGGCGACTGTGGAGAGAAATGACTCCCTTTTAACAGGTAAAGACCTCTGGAAGAACCAGACTCGGGAAGGGTGGCCATCCGCCTCGACCAGCTGGGGTTTCAATACAAGTTAATGACAACAATAATGGCAAATGTACATAATTTCATATGAGAAATTAAACGGGGGAAAAAAGAGAGCAAAGTGAGGAAAAGTGTGATGTGTGACATATGAATTACACACGTGTTTTGCTGTCCACAAATACAAATTTCCTATTTGTAAATTGTTTGTTGTTTTTTACAAATAAATGTGTATTTGTAAACGAACAAATTTTCTATTTGTAAAACAAAAAGCCATTTGTGAAACTGAAAATTCTGTTTGTGAATTGTGACTCAGCATTTGTTGATCACCAATCATCCATCCATCCATCATCTGCCGCTTATCCGGGGATCGGGTCGCGGGGGCAGCAGCTTTAACAGAGAAACCCAGACGTCCCTGTCCCCGGCCACTTCCTCGAACTCCTCCGGGGGGACCCCGAGGCGTTCCCAGACCAGCCGAGAGACATAGTCTCTCCAATGTGTCCTGGGTCTTCCCCGGGGTCTCCTCCCAGTGGGACGTGACCGGAACACCTCCCCAGGGAGGCGCCCAGGGGGCATCCTAACCAGATGCCCGAGCCACCTCATCTGACTCCTCTCGCGGAGGAGCAGCGGTTCTACTCCGAGCCCCTCCCGGATGACTGAGCTTCTCACCCTATCTCTAAGGGAGAGCCCAGACACCCTGCGGAGGAAACCCATTTTGGCTGCTTGTATTCGCGATCTCGTTCTTTCGGTCTCTACCCACAACTCGTGACCATAGGTGAGGATGGGAACGTAGATTGACCAGTAAATAGAGAGCTTCACCTTCTGGCTCAGCTCCTTCTTCACAACGACGGGTCGGTGCAGAGCCCGCAACACTGCAGACGCCGCACCGATCCGCCGTCAATCTCACGTTCCATTTGTCCCTCACTGTGAACAAGACCCCGAGATACTTGAACTCCTCCACTTGGGGAAGGATCTCAATTAATTTTAAAATAATCCAATTAATTCATATAGAGCCAATTCAAAAAATAATATCCTAGCTAAGGAAACCAACAGATTGCACTGAAACTTGTCTTCAGTCCAATCTCCCATCCTGAGCGTGCCTGTGGCAACTGTGGAAAGGAACGACTCCCTTTTAACAGGAAGAAACCTCTGGCAGAACCAGAACCAGGAAGAAACCTCTGGCAGAACCAGAACCAGGAAGAAACCTCTGGCAGAACCAAACTCTGGAAGGGTGGCCATCCGCCCCAACCAGCTGGGGTTTGAGAGGACAGAAAAGAGGGAAAAGAGGGGGGAAAAACACCATAACACCATTCAAAGGATACCTGTTGGAACAGGGAAACACAAGTTAATAACCACAATAATGTCACATGGACATAATATCATTTGAGAAATAAAACAGGGGGAAAAAGAGAGCAAAGTGAGGAAAGGTGTGACAGATGAGGTCCCCCAGCAGTCTAAGCCTATAGCAGCTTAACTGTGGGATGTTTCAGGATTACCTGAGCCATCCCTAACTATAAGCTTTATCAAAAAGGAAAGATTTAAGCCTAATCTTAAAAGTGGAAAGGGTGTCTGCTTCCCGGACATTTACTGGCAGCTTATTCCACAAGAGAGGGGCCTGATAACTGAAGGCTCTACCTCCCATTCTACTTTTAGAAACTCTGGGAACAACAAGTAAACCTGCAGTTTGAGAGTGAAGTGCTCTGTTAGGAAAATATCTTACAATGAGATCTTTAAGATATGATGGAGCTCGGTCATTAAGAGCTTTATATGTGAGGAGAAGAATTAGGTTGCGGAGGTTGCAGCGGATGGAAACCATAGGGGTGGAAGCAGATGGTCTTCTCGGGAGACTCACTCTGAACTGAATTAAATAGTGGTCAGAAATGTGCAGAGGTGTGACACACAGGGCATCTGTCAATGTCCTTTGTCACCCACGGCTTGTTGCTTGGTTAACAATACACAGATCTGATTGGGACAGTGGAGTCCACACAGAAGGAGATGTCTGTTATGCACTATGTCAGCCCATCAATGTCCTCTCCATGCAGTTCATAGAGTGCCTGCCAGTCTGTCACCTCAAAGCAGCCATAAGACATAAGTCTCTTCTGACCATCTCCTCACTGCCTTTGTGGTCATAATTCATCTCACAGGTGTTCTGTCAAGTTGAAGTCAGGAGCTGGCAAATTTTTAATTGTTCACAGCATACTGCGTTCTGCAGGACACCAGACATGTTGACTTATATAGTGGCCATGACAAACAATATAAGATGTGTGTCCATGAATCATCAAGAGGTCCTCACAAAAAGGGAGCTGATATGTAGTTAAAGTATTAGGGTGATGAGATTTGTCAAAGTTTTTCTAAACATACATGAGGGAAGAAAAAGCCTTTGGTAATATTTTTGTCACAGTTTATGTTTAGATTATTGTTTCAGGTCTAGTTTTTTCCCCTGTCGGTTCACTCATGTCACCTGTTTTTCTGTTTTCACAGCTGCACATCATCACCAATCACTTCCCCACAGCATTTAGTTTCCAGGTTCAGTCCCAGTCATTGCAGAATCCTCACTTACCCTTCATGCCACAGCCACCGAATGCTAAGTCTGGTTTTGCCTCATAGTCTTGTTATTCACAGTGCCATAGTCGTGTTTATCTATTAATCATAGTCTTGTCTTTGCTTCATAGTCTTGTCTGGTTTCACAGTTAAGTATTTTTGAGATCCGGCTCTGCCGTGCCCTTGGTTCATGCTTTTGTGTTTATTGGCTATAAACCTGTTGATTTTTGAGAAGCTTTGTATCTGGGTCCTACCTCCCTCCACTGACCCTAACAATTTTCTTTATAAATATTACTTCATTATGATTTATCTAAAAATTTGTATTTTTTTTAGATACATTATAGATTATTTTTCTTTAAGAAACACCTACCCATGCATCCTAGTCATATGGCTAGCCAATAAGTTGACAAGCTGTCTATGGGTGCAGTGCCTCAGCACATTTGCTGATTTATACTCATCAAGAACATCCTCACTTCAGGGGGTAGTACGCAAGACATTTTCTACCGTCTCTCTACCTTCTACTTGATGCTGATCTTTTACCCAATTAGTTTATTGGTTCATACAGTTAGTTTCAGTGCTAAAAAGTCCACATTGCTTCACTTCATAAACAGGGTTGTCATGTTGCTTTTTAGTCATTACCAATACAATAGTATACAAGACAAATAGCAATCTGAACACCCCAATCACCACCAACTGTCAATTTGGGTCTCTTGTGTTATTGGTTCTAACTTAAGTTTAAACAATGAAAAGGGAGAAAGGGAATGTGAATCTCCAAGTGAAAGTTCAAAATCAAAAAGCGGATCGGATCGGGTTACTCGCGATCGGATTAAGACCCCGAGATAACTTGCCCCGTTGTGCATCACGTTTGTGCCATAACCATGCTCATCACAAATGTAGAGGTAGCTTCATCTCGCTCGAATGCCTGAGTTTGTTGTTGTTGGTGGTGAAGACATCAACCGGAAGTGACTCTATTAGCGATAGCTGAAATGGGTACAGCGCCAGCTATCGTACCGGGGTATGACATGCTTTGTGCCAATGATTCGATTAATTCATTCAAATAAGGAGCATAACCCAGCTATAGCTTTAATTGAATTAATCTCATCATGTAGACTTACTTGAAACCAGATCCAAAGTTAACAGAGTTCTCTTCCACATGTGAACAAACAAATTGGAACCAACTGGAGAACAGACCCAGGATTAAGAGCAGCAGGTAATCAGCAGTGTTGGTAATAACGACGTTAGAGTATACCAGCATTACTAACAGCATTATTTTTTTCAGGAACGAGTAATTGTATACGGGTAGCTCAATGCTTTTTTTATTGTGCTTTTTATCATGGGATATATTTTGCTGTGGGTATTTTAAAGTGAGTATAATTTGTGTGGCATTACATTTTGTGTGGATATCATATTGCATGATGCGTTTTGGACATTTTGCACGCATTTGGGATTCTAATGCTGGACCTTTACAGACTAATTAGGACAGCATTGATTTAACCACATCCTCACTTCTTTCCACTGGCCTGTGGAGACAAGTGCTGGTTATAGTAGATGGGTACCAGGTGCGCAGACTGATTGACTCAGTAATAAAAGTTTCTAGCCTGGACACAGAAGAAGAAGGAGAGCGGAAGGACAGGAGGAAGGACAGAAGGAAGGACAGGAGGAACAACAACAACACACCAGCTGGTGCCGGACGGGTAAAGCAGGAGCCTGACTGCACGATTCCGAGGTTTTATTCCAGGACATCAGCGAGGCGGAGAGGATGAGAACTTATTGCAACGCCTGTTTGAAGTGGGCAAAGGAAAGTACTTTGTGCTTGTCTCTTATTTAAGTGTTAACCATATTTTTTAATTCTCTAATTGTTGCCGGAAACTGAGAGCTCCTTTCTGTCCTTCAAGGTGCAGGGACAGGCCGTGGATATACAGGAAATAGATGCCACCTGATTGGAAAGCACTGACAAGAGTTCCATGGACCAGGTCCCTTGGCGTATGACTGCACACTGGACTTTGAAGGACACCTTCAGGTTTTGATTGCCGCACCTTATTAGATTAGCCTGTTGATTTTTATTGGTTATAGCGTATTGCTTTTTATTTTGTTTTAATCTACTGTCTTTTACTTTTGTGGTCTAAAATTAAATACCACTTTGGATCCCAATTCTTCTGTCCATCCGTTCCTCAACAGTGGAATTTTATGCTGGCATTCAGTTACTTATCCAAAATATTACATTTTAATAATCTAATTACTTTTTCTATCGTTGCAACGCCGTTACTGAGAATGTGAAGTGGCGCATTACAACTGATTGAATGATGCTCAAAGTGTCAGGTTTTGGCCACACATCAGCTGCCTGGAGAGAGCAGGGGTGGGGATGGTGATGTCGTTGCAAATGCGATGATGATTGGCTGTGTGGGCGGATCATGCCCTGCTCACGCTGTCTCACTGCACGCGCTGCCTGCCAAACACAATAAGACAGCGACAATGGCGACGAGCCAGGGAAATTCAATGGTAGCATCCTCAAACTGGATGTACCGGCAATACTTCTCACCCATTTTAATTAAAGGAAATAATGTTTCTATAACATGCAGCTTTGCCCAGGAAAAAATACTTTGTCCACATCTGCCTCAAGCAACTCGAACCTCATGAAGCAGCTCACATCAACACATGCTAACATGACACTTGTTGCTGCTGCTGCTGCTAACCCAACCCCGAGCCCAAATATAGAAATATAGTGTTCTGTTTATTCTGCAGTCAGCCTAAAATACAGTTACAGAGATTTGCACTACTTAATGGTCAGATTTTCCTTTGTTTCATTTTACCCATGTTTACAGTGTTTCTTAATTTTGCACTTTATTTATTTTTATTTCTATGCATGTCATATGGCCGGCTGCAATCTACTGAGTTCAAATAAATACCAAATGTTCTAAAATACTGTATATAGGGTTTTTATTCTTCAATCAGTTGATATAAACATCTTTGACATTAAAGATGTCAAAGAACGTAATAGCGTATAGAACATGAAAAATAATGTCACAGTTACTTTGCTGAATAACTAATTACTCACAATGAGGTAACTGAGTTACTAACAATTACCTTTTGGGAGAAGTCATTTGTAACTGTAACTAATTACTTTTTAAAAGTAAGATGACCAACACTGACAATCGGACCATCACAGGTGAGTTGCATCAATAATCAGCCACGCCAGGAGCCACACCTGTGGAAGGAGTAAAGAACAGGAGGAAAACCAAGGGAAACCCCAGAAAACCAGCAGATCCTACCACAGTAACCTATAAATATCTAAGACTGTGGAAGTATATATATTTTAAGCTATGTTGTGATCACATTTGAATAGTAAGGTTAATTTGAGTTTAGTGAATGTTAGTTATAATGTTGCATGCAAACTAACCAATCCTCATTTGTTTAACCTGGTCTCTGATAGACAACTCACACCCAAATTTTTTAAATGGCTCTACATCAAAAACTAGGTACACAGAAAGCGATTTCAACATCCTACTCTTCTTATGATTTGTTTTTCTTATTCTAATGTGTGTGTTGAAGCTTGCGCAAGCTGAAATATGTACATACACACACACAAAAAGCCATAAATCTCACAATCAGTACTTTGGTACATGTTTAAATGTGCGTGCAATTAGTACGGGTGATGTTATAACGTTTCACTGGTTAACATGTATGGCATTTGCTGCACATCACTATTTCATTTGTGACATGCACATGTTAACTAGTAAGTAGCTTTGACAAACTAGTACGACGAAATTGTCAACAAGTATCACAAAAAGTCCAACATGTAAAACAAATGTCTCATTAGTTATGCACAGCTGCTTGCTAGTGCTGAGCAAGGCTTTACTAGTTCAAGAAAAAGGCTTACATGTGATAAAATGTCCAACATGTTTGGTCAAAGTCTTTACATGTTCAGTACGTCTCACTAATGGCGTTTTGACACTAAGTAGTTAACTAGTCACATTTTAATCTTCACTAGTTCAATAGTTAGGCATGAAACAGCCACACGAGTATAACTAGTAACCTTTGTGGCTCTTACTAATTAACTAGTGGTGCTTTTTTCAACCCTGTTAGTTAACTAGTAAGGTCACATCATCTACTCTAGTAACTACTAAACATTGTGTACACTACTGGTTTACTCAATCATTTTGAGCCGCACTAGTGTATTAGTAGAGTCTAAATAGTTCTTAGCTAGTTAAATTGTGAAGAGTTTTGCTTTGACAAGTTAACATCTAAGCTGCAGCATCTATTTATTAGTTGCAGTTCCTCAGGGTAACATGTTAACTAGAGTGAAACATGCAAATAAAGTGGGCGATTAATGACAAAATCGTTGTCATCTTTTAGTTTGGAGAGCCAATAGTTCAATTTCCATTTCTGGTCACCTCCTCATTAGAATTTGGTGTAACTCATGTGACTAGAGCACATTTTGGCTTCCAATAGTACGTTACCCTCACTTGTTAACCACCTCGGCCATAAAGAAGGCACAGTAGAGACTCCACTTCAATTAAATTAAATTCAGTTTTATTTATTTAGCGCCAAATTACAACAATTGTCATCTCAAGGCACTTAAATAATATATTCTAAATGCTCAGCTCATCATCAAGCTCTGCAGTGGCCTGATAAGGAGCCATTCCTTTGAATCAGGTGTAGTGGAGGAGGGAAACATCGCAAACATGCAGGGCGGTGGGTCATGAGGACCGGAATTGAGAAACACTGGCCTAGTGTATTCATACAATGACAAATAAAGATCTATTAGATTGTATTCAAAATTCTACGATGGTCTCCATTTAAGAACAACTTTTTAAGTTTTTTTCACAATATTATGTTTTCTACTCGACATTAAGCAGCAGCCACCATGATCTTTGTCTAATCATCAAAAAACTGTTTCCAACTAAAGAAGGAAAAAGGGAAACACCTGAGTTGTGGTTAAACTTCAAGAGAACAGCAGCCTCTTGGTATACCCTGCTTCTCGCCCCTCACTATTTTGAACAGTTGAAATAGAACAAATAAACTTGTATTAAACTGTATTTAAGTGAGTTTTTGTATAATTGCTGAATGCTGTTGTGTAATGTATAAAGTGATTTTAATTCAGTTTTAACACTGGCACTCTACTTGATTACAATCAATTAATCAAAAAGACTTCTTCACTAATTGGTCAGAGACCAACCACCAGTATTTCTTCAGGTGATAAACTGCCTCTCTCACATTGCGATTTACTCTCCTTTGGTACTCAGCTTCCTGTCATTTGATGCTTAACTTTGGCCTTATTTTCATAGATTTTGTTGTGTTAAACACTTTGAATTGCTTTTACTCTCTCAGTTCTGTCAAATTCCTTTCTACTATGTTTTCATCATAGATCTTCCCTCCATTCCTCCAACTCCTTTGTTTATATGTTCCATTGTCTATCAAGTAGTTCCTTGGCTCACATCTGTGCTGTTTGCCGCCTGCTAATCAATAAGATGGAATAAAAACTTTACCAACCAAATCAATTATACCCACTTCATTTTCATAACTCAACTCCATCTTACTCATTGCCACAACAACAGTTTGATAATCTTGCCTCTCTCCTGGGACATGTAACTCCACATACCCCATTCCCATCCCTTCCACCATCCCAGTGCATTAAAGAATTGTTAAAAAGGTATCAGATTTTCAACGATGTGCGTTAGAACAAGACACTTTAAGAAGAATTTGAGGCGATATCAGTTTACGTCTAAAACGACAAGATAGGATCAATAACAATATTTTGTTTGAAGAACAGCAGACTTTTGCCCTTCTTCCCCTCCAACCCCTTTCCCCCCTGACCTTCAACCATTTTACCCATGTGTTCTAAAAGCCTTGCACATTCATTATTAATGGTTGTGGTGGTGGTTGTGTGTGTGTATGGGGGGGTAACTACACAGTTAACAGCAGCTCTGGATGGCTAATAGGTTGACAGCTGTGTTGTGTGTCTGGATACAAATGCTGTCTAGATGGGGAGGGTCAGTGTCAGTGGCTAATTGGTTCCGGGGCTGTGACACTTTATCTGACTGATCCAATCAGAAGACTCTGAGACAGGATGGAGTCTCAGAGTTTTACATTCAAGATTAGACAAAATGACAGAAACACATAATAACATGAGAAAATCCACTGTGCAGCCTCAGTGGAGTACGGCTCCTTATTGGTTTATACTGTAAATGCACTAGGCATCCACAAAAAAAAAAAAAAACATGTACTAAAAATGAGCTATCAACAAAAAAAATGATTGTGTCAGATGCAACTGTTAGCTAGTCATTACAGTTTAGCATATATATTATTTCTAGAGCTGTTGTCAATCAATCTAATTTCCCATTGTACAGTAGTTGCAGTACAAGCTATTATCAGTGGTTACCAACCTCAGGCCAAAGCTCTCAGGAGTCACATGAGGCTTTGACTGCATTGAGGCTGTGAAATTGTGAAGATGTGGAAATGAGATTTGCACGTTTATTTTTGTTTGTTTATGTTTATTTAGAGGGCAAATACACTTGGCATATTTAAGCGTATCTAAGCCTAATTTTCTTGTGCAGTCCCTGGCATGTTGATGGCATATTGATTATCAAAATAAACTACAACCATTATCATTGAAACATTATAAAGATGTTGCAAATAACTGAATTTCTGATGAAAACAAAAAGCCATGATACATGACTTTATGTTAATGGCAATGTATCTGTCATGTATCTTGGCTTTTCATCAGTTTTCATCAGACATAGGTACAGATAAAACCAAGATGATGACAACACCCATATGTCAAATGACAGCATGTTTGATTAGCTAGCAACCATAGTTTTTATGGATTTATAAAAAATGAAAAAAAAAAACTCTTTGATATAATGTTCTTTAGTTCTGTAGGTAGAGTGTTCCATGTATTTGCTGCTCAGTAAGAAGGCTAACTGCCCAATAGTCGTTTTTCTCTTTAGTTTTTAAAAACTCCTCTGGTTATAGCTTTGGTAGGCAAGTTTTGGTTTTGGTCAATAAATTTGCACATTTAATCATATTATGCCATTTTTTTCTTTTCTTTTGCAATTTCATGAATTTTAGGATGAAAGAGCACAATCAATAGGACTTTTCATGTATGCTCTTGAAGCTAACACTGATGTGCTTTTGTTACACATTGATATCTCGTGTGAAGGTATACACACAGGTGTCATGGGGGTGTAGTTCATCCACCACTTACATGCCTCTGAGCTAGTATCAAGTGAAACAGGCTATATGTGTAAGGACAAGCAATTATCTTGGAATTTGCCATTCTAACCAGTTATGCTGTTGTCAATCAGCTGATTCTGCCACACTGATCTGATGTCTGCAAGCACAAACTTATCAGCCACCTCTGTTTGGCATGTTTATAAAGGGCCCTTTTTCAGCTGATTCGACATGTTTATTTGCCATCAGTGAGAGAGATCACTCTGGCTGTTGTGAATGTTGAATGTACAAAACAATCCATGCGATGTATTAGTTTAAATTTGAAATGGTTTTTGAATCTCAACATATCAAAACAGCCTATAAGTGAGCTAGAACCATATTGGATAGTAACATTTTATTTAATAACTGCCTGACTTTATTTAAACTTTGTCATGTTTACTCTTTTACCATACTGAACAGTTTATAGACTCCATTCTGCACAACAAAGTTTTGCCCTCTTACCAAATGTAAATTCTCTGCAATTGGAGGCTATCTTTGTGGTGTGTTCAAGTGAAATTGTTGTCGCCGCTTGGTGTTGGCATTCATTTATTCTATAAAAGCCCTAAGGACAACCCTATAAACCCAACAGAAAGCTAGCCATTTTAGATAGCATGTGTGATTTTTTCTTTTCTAGATATTGCATTTCCACAAACCAATTCCATTGGTTGAATGGGATCACCATCTGTTACAACATCTGTTTTTTTTTTGTTTTTTTTCAGCTATGCAGTTGCCCGTCAGGTATTGGCTGGTCATCCTCTTTGGCTGTACAAATTTGGCTGGATTACCCTTGCTCCATCCCCTTCCTGCCTGGCTGCTGTTGCAAGGATTGGTCTTCTGTCTGCCACACAGACTGGAAAGGCTGGCTTATACTATCTAATATTTCTGTATTTCAGGTTTTGACTAGTTTAGTTTCCTCTCTAGCTATATTGTCTCTCTGTCTTGAGTAGTTCCCTTGGCTTCAGTAATTTTTTGTTCAGTATTTGGTTGTTTTGCTACCTGACTTCATTAATTCAAAGATTATTATTGTTACTTTTGGAAAATTGTTTCCCTGTCGTTTCTCGATGCTATTCCCCTTTTCCCCTGGCAAGCTGAGGTTGTAACATAAGTGTGGGCTCATCCGGGATATTTAAGTAATTCAGTGATTACAGACAAATAGTTTGATGTCTTGTTTTGAGTTTGTTTAGATTATCTATAATCATTGGTTTGGTGCAACTATAAAAGCTTGTGCTGGCTTGTGCGTAAGCATGGCACATTTTAATCTCAAGCAGTTCCTTGGAGATCCTTCTCTGGATCAGATTGACTGTTGTCGCAAAGATGATTTGGTTCAAATTGCTGCCCACTTATCGGTCTCTTACCCAAAGCAACTTTTTAAATAGGAGCTGATTGTGAGGAAATTAGTGGAGTTAAAGCTTATTGTGTTTCCTTCAACTGCAAAGGTTGAAGTGCCTGCTGTGTTGCAATCTGCTTGTCCTTTATCTGAAATAGTGGGCAGCCCTAAGTCTGAGCATGAACTTCAATGAGTTTCAGTGGTCACAGAGGAGAATGATGGGGTTGTTAATGGGATTAAAACTCCTGTCACACGTCCGTGATTCCCTTTCTGTACCCAGTGGGTCTACTGGGTCTAGGGTCGATGCTTGGCTGAAAGTCCGACTTGCTCGTCTCCAAGTCACAGTTTAGGCAGTTCTAACTGGAGATAAAAATGTTAGAAATTGAAGCAGAGAAGACTGTGACCTCATAAACTGGAGCTTGAATCTCATGCAGGGGCTACTGTTTCTACAGCATCACTAGCTTCTGCTGGTTCTGCTGTATCTGTCTCCTTTGTTCCCTCACAAGGTAGATCCTTTGATATTACAAAATATGTTGCTTTAGTTCCTGATTTTGGAAAGACAGGGGTGGACTTATTTTGTTACTTTTGAACATATAGTACAAGCTTTACAGTGGCAAAATTTTGTCTGGTCGTTTTTGCTGCAATGCAAAATACATGGTAAAGAACAAGAGGTTGTAGCAGCACTTAATCTTGAAGACAGTTCAGATTATGAAAGAGTTGAGATGGCTATTTAAAAGCATATGAACTTGTTACTGAGGACTACAGAAAAAAATTAGGTATTTTAAAAAGACCCCCAATCAAACTTGTATAGAGTTCACCAGAGAAAAGGGGAACTTGTTTGATAAGTGGTGTGGTTCTTGTAAAGTGACTGATTTAGATTTCCTGCGAGAATTGGTGCTTTTGGAGGAATTCAAAAATCGTCATTTAAATGAACAAAAGGTTAAGTCACTTTCTGCTGCTGCTGTTTTTACTGATGAATATGTGCTTACTCATGAGTTTTCTTTTCAGTTGGGAACTAATGTCCTCTCTACAGCGAAGATTCCACGTGAAAAGACCAGACTAACACATCTGAAAGATGTCATGGAGTGTTTCCATACGCTCAAATCAGGACATGTAATTGAAAAACAAAGGTCAATATTCCTCTCAGTCCCAGCCTAAAGGTATTGATAAACTGTAAGACAGATAGTGGGAGAATTGCTGAGGTTGACTGCAATCCTGATCCCTACTTTAGGCCATGGGTTTGTTTCAATCACAGGGATACTTGCGGATTAGCATCCAGTCTGTATTTTACACAATACTGGCTGAACGCAATCAGTTATTTTGGCTGAAACTGTATCAGTCTGTGAGCAGTCCTTATGTGGTTATATATTATATATAATTTGGTTCATTTGCAGACAAAACTAGTCTCTGACATGTTCCCTGTCGCCATCTGTCCTGCACTGTCAATTAAAGGTGTAAAATATTTGTCAGGTAATGATATTGCAGATGGTAAAGTCACTCCTGCTTTGGAAGTGCAAGATAACCCTCAGCGCTATGGAGGTCCCTACAGCCCCCGACATAAAAGATCTGTATGTTCTGCAGCCATCCATCAATCTCTCTTCCAGTCACCCGCATATGCCTGTGCAAAGCCCAGAGGACAAAACCAATGCTACGCAAGTGTTATTCACGTATGGTATGGGCAAATAAAGCCAGAGATGAGACTATAGCTTTTTATATTGACAATGGAGTGCTGATGCGAAAATGGCGTCCAATGAAAACTTGTGATTCCCAGTGGAGTGTGGTTCACCAAATAGTTTTACCTTCAGTTTATCAACAGCAGAATTTGTCTGTAGTAGATGAAAGTAAGTGGTCAGGACATTTTGGGCATTAGGGAAATCTAACCAGCTTGTTCTCAAGCATTTTTACTGGCCAGACTTGAAAAGAGATGTAACCAGGTATTGCTTTAGTTGTCATGTCTGCCAAATAGCTGGTAAACCTAACCAGACTATCCCTCATGTTCTGCTCCATCCTATCCCTGTAGTAGGAGAACCATTTGAGCGCATCATTATTGACTGTATGGGTCCTCTACCTTGCACGAAGTCTGGTAATCAATTTTTATTTACCTCAATGTGCACCGCAAGTCGCTATCCAGAAGCCACTCCCCTGCATGGAGTTACATCTATTCATTTGTAAGTCGCTTTGGATAAAAGCATCTGCTGAATGCATAAACATAAACATCTAGTTCAGCAGTAAAAGCTCTTACCAAATTCTTTTCCACCTTTGGCTAGTCCAAATTGATCAGGGCACTAACTTTCAATCAAAACTATTCAAAGAAGTTCTCCAGGAGTTGAACATACAGCATACAGTGCATACCACCCTAAGTCCCAGGGGTCTGTGAAGCACTGGCACCAGATGTGAAAGTTGATGCTGTAGAAATATTGCAATGAATGTGAAAAAATATGTGATGTAGCAATATCTTTCATTCTTTTTGCTGCACTTAAGTCTATCCAAGAATCTCTGGGGTGTAACCCAGCTGAGCTAGTCTTTGGGCATACACTTTGTAGTCCACTAAAGATTCTCAAAGAGAAACTCGTGGAAACTAATACTACTCCAGAAGAAAATTTGTTAGATTATGTCTGTTTGTGTCCAGTTCTATGAGCAGTTTCATCACTCACGTGTTTTTTTCTAGAGAATCCCTTTGTTGTTACACATCATTTTCAAGTTGGCAATCAAATGCTGGCCTTGTCTAGCTCTGCACTCACTGCTAAATTCTCAGATTATATGTCAGAGCTGTGTACATGGCTGCTTGAGTTGACCTGAGAAGAGGAATCAAAAAAGCCAAGGTGGACCCCAAGAGGAGCATGGGAGGTGTGGCAGGGCATACAAGACTTTAGAGGCTGTGATGCAACAAAAGGAGACCTGAGTGTGCTGCTGGCAGAGGAGATTATCTGCTTCTTTGCCTGCTTTGAAACATCAGTGCAGCACTCACCTGCTCCAGCCCTGCCCCTACCTCCACCCAGCTCCTGCTCTACACCGACCCAGCCTCCACCTAGTCGCTGCACCACTCCACTTACTGTGCAGGACCACAATGTCAGACGGGTGCTCCTGGCAGAGAACCCTAAGAATGCTGCCAGCCCAGACGATGTTCCTGGTAAGGTGCAAAGTGTGGGTGCCCACCATTTTGTCCTCATCTTCACCAGAATATTTAACCTCTCCCTGGCCCGGGCAGTCATCCCATCCTGCCTAAACTCAGTCACAATCATCCCAGTACCGAAGAAGACTCACACCACCAGCCTAAATGATTACCGTCCTGTGGCCCTCACTCCGGTAACCATGAAGTGCTTTGAGAGACTGGTTCTTCAACACATCAAGGACTATCTCCCCCCAGACTTCAACCCCCACCAGTTCGCATACTGCACTAACAGATCCACAGAGGATGCCATTGCTGTAGCTCTCTACTCTGCACCGAGCCACCTGGAGCAGCAGCAAAGCTACATCTGGATGTGCTTTGTGGATTACAGCTCAGGTTTCATTACAATCATTCTGGACATTCTCATCATGAAAATGGACACACTCGGCCTCCCCACTCTCACATGTGCCTGGATAAAGGACTTTCTCATCGACTGGCCCCAGACTGAGAGCTCATCGTCGCCTTCAGGAAGTACAGCAAGTGTGTGGAGAGAGTCCACACCTTCCGGTTTCATGGAATCCTCATCTCTTCTGACAGTGAACTGGTTGTGCTAAACAAATGAGCAAAGTACAATAAAATAGGGCCTAGCTCAACACTGTTTGGAAAGGAAAAAGAAAACAAAAGGCCTGACTATCTTATCTACAAAAGTGTCAAAAAGAAATAGAAATACATCAGTAGCAACAACCCATAGCCTATTTCAGTAACAATCATCTCTAAGTGTGTAAATGTACAGGGTACCTCAGTACAACTTTTCTTTTTATTCATTTATTTATTTTCTTGTTAAAATAAGATTTATTAGGCAAACTACAAGACAAAGACATTTAAAAAATATTGCACATTTTACTGGGTCTTACACATTTCCTCTTGTTTTTCAGTTACTTTCAGTGGTTTGCTGTCTTGGATGTATTTAGTTTGTAATCATTTTAAAAAAGAGACATTCGTCTATTTGATGATTTCTTATTTGTTAGATCATTGCAATAAAGACAATGACAGAATAATCAGCAGTTAAAGTTCGTGTTCAAGTTCGTCCACTCGTTGCAAGGGAAAAAAGAGCAGGATCTGAGAAGGTAGAACCAGTCCAGTTGTTTTGGAAAGCTGATGAGAAATCAGTTTATCCGATAGATGATGGAAATTCCAGCAAGAGCTTTAGTTTTAACCGTGTGTTCACTGCTGAAGAGACATCCTACCTCCTCAGCTCGCCCAAAAAGTTTCTGGTCACTCCCAATAAGATCATTGACACCCTGAGAAAGGTTTTAGAATCTCCCGTGAAGCAGCTGAACCCACTAAAAGTCTCACTTCTCGACTCCCCCAAGAGCAGATTCTTTGATGCATGCGGGAGCTCAGCTGCTGTTCAGAACCTGTCTCAAACAGTTTTTCGATATCTCTGGCTGGACAAAACAAAAAGCCTGACTATCTTATTTACAAAAGTGTCAAAAAGAAATAGAAATACATCGGTGTCAACAACCCATAGCCTATTGCAGTAACAATCATCTCTGAGTGTATAAATGTGCAGGGTACTCCAGCCTTACCTCAGTACCACTTCCCCACCACAAACCTTAAAGGACAATAAGAGAGAGAGCCAGAGCAAACAGGGAGAGAGACTTTAAATAGCATCCTCCATCTCTGATTGACTGAAATGGCTGGAGTGTGAGCCAATCCACAAGATGCTCTGGAGGCAGGGCCAGCCAATCCTCCACCTCTCACCTGCAGGACAAAGGGAGGAGAGAGCAAGAGAGACCACACCTTCATACATCTCTCTAAATGTAACACTGACCTTCCACTGCTCATCCATCTAGAGCCTGCTGACATACTGTATCACAGTATGGTACGGCAGCTGCACCAAGGCAGACAGGGAGAGGCTTCAGAGAGTAGTGAAGACAGCGCAGAGGATCATCGGCTGCCCTCTCCCCTCCCTGATGGACATTTACACCTCCCGCTGCCTCAGCAGAGCAAAAGACATCGCCAAGGACAGCTCCCACCCTGGCTTTGATCTGTTTGACCTGTTGCCCTCAGGGAGCTGTTACAGGTGGATCAGAATAAAGACAAACATACTCAAAAACAGCTTCTTCCCAAAAGCCATAACCACTCACACATACACTGATTTCCCAGCCTAACCCCCTCAACCCCCACACTTCTTCTACCCACGTACTGTGCAACATTTGAATATTTAATATTTGATATTCAATAACACTTGAAAATAATGTGAACCCATTTACTGTGAAATATCTGTATATAAAAATTTCTGTACAATATCGAAATACGAGCAGTTTTTATGTTGCATACATCTTTGCACTACTGAAGTTGATATGTATATTTTTTTGCCTACATGTTTGCACTACTGAAGTTGATATGTATATTTTTTTGCCTACATGTTTGCACTGAATGAGGAGTTGCTTTCAATCTCATTGAACTGTGTATAGTGACAATAAAGGCATTCTATTCTATTCTATATGCACTCCTGAAAGAAGAAAAGGTTCTGTGTGTGTCATGTAATACTGAAACCTTATACTAGAGGCACAATTCCATAGGCTGTGAGTGCAACCAGGTTTTGAGTTTTCTTTCTGGCATTAGTTAAAATTTGGAAAGCTCAATTAGCTACTAGTTTTATTCATATAGCAAATATAGCAACTAATGTCATCTCAAAGCACTTCAAAGATACAGTCCAATTCAAGCCAAGATTCAGGGAGAGCAGCCATCTGCCTCAAACGATTAGGGGTTGAGAGGACAGGCAATAGGGGACAACAAGCACCATAACACCAGGCCAGGGATACTTGCTGGGAAAGAATAAACACAAGTTAATGACAACAACAGTCTAGGCCTGCAGCAGCATCTTGGATGTTTCAGGGATCACCTGAGTCATCCTTAACTATTAGCTTTGTCAAAAAGGAAGGTTCTAGGAACTGTCTAGACTCTGTAGTGGCGTGAGATGCTGTGAGACTTTTGGCAGAATCAAACATTTTAACCACAGAATAACTTTGCCACCTTAAACTTAAAGTTAAGAAAATACGTTCTCAGAAAAGGTGCGCAATCTAACAAAAGAATTAGCTATGTATTAACCAGTTTAGAAGTCTCCTGTCAGACACATCAGTTTTGAAACATAGCCTGCTTCCTCGAAATATCATTTGACTGAATTTCATTCTCTCTGGGCTCTGGTGATTAGCTTCATCACTTAGTGTGTGGGTTGCTGTCTCACCACTCTGGGTGGTTGGGAGTTCGCTGGGGATGGCTTTGGGGCTGCAGGTTTCTGGTGATTTCTTGGGGGTGGTAGGCTGGGTAGGTCACTAGGAGAGATATGTATCTGACTTAGTTGAGGACTCTGGTGGCCTGCGAAGGGTGCTGTCTTGCAGTAGTGGGTGGGGTCACTGGAGAGGCCTTGGCCGATGACTGCTGGCTCTGGGCAGGGCGGCTGGGCTGCAGTAACATTGTTACTGTTTAATGATAGTAACAATTAATCAAATCAAATAAGAAATAGTTTGAATTTAAATAATAAATAAAGTTTTTTTTTTCATTTCTGTTCATTTAATTTCATAAAGTTGGCATTCAGTTTGAAGTTTAAAGCTGAAACATAAAAAAAAACAAATGTACCAAAACTAGAGTGGGATTCAATCAAACCATTTATCTACAAAATGTCTTGTGTAAATGAACCGGAAGCACTATACAACAGAAAAACTTTTCGTAACAAAGACAAATACTTTTTATTCCAAACTCTGTTTTGGAAATGGGATATGTATTTTTTTTTTTATCTTTATCAGCGTGACCCTAACACAATTTTGTAGATTTATAAGATCATATTAATCTACTTTCAATGAGCTACCGAATGTGGGAGGAGGTGGTGCAACATCATACATATTTCTTTAGTTAAATTCTAACTATTCATCAATAAAAAAAATGTAATGCTGGAAACACTTATAGAAAACATAGCAGATATTTTCAAACTGTCAGATCAGGCGAATTTTCCTCTGAGTATCAATGGATCCATCAGATGTATCCTATCTGAAGAGAGTATGCATTTCTTTTCCACCACCACTGTGACAGCTTCAGTCTCGGGTGTAGGGACTTGAAACAATAACTTCCTTGATCTATAATCTCCTTATTTTTACTTTTTGTCTTCTATAGCTAATCTGGACTGCAGAATGAGATTTATTTCACCTGTAATTTCACTGAATCAGCCAGTAAGAAGCAGGCAGATATCAAAGCCAACAACTAATAAAAATAATCATTTTAATAAAAGTGATGAAAGTAACTTCCTTATGAAGCTGTGGAGGAGAAGTAAGAGGAGGAATAAAAAGGAAGAGAGATGTAACTCGAGAGACTGATGTGTGAGCTAACATGTCCATCTCTTGAGTGAGTGTGTGTGGTCTAGGTATCCATCAGAGAATGTGTGTGTGAAAGAAGATTACAGATCTGGAAGCTTTGGTTACATTCTCCTCTCTCATCCTGCCATCCTGCCAGACCAAACGGCAATGGATTTGATGGTTTTAGTGCTTTTCCGCTCGATGCAAATCTCATCAACACATTTTAGACATGAAAACTGGGAAGCGACAAACAGAAACCAGAGTGAGGCAGCATTAACACTGTCCGTGACTCCTTCAAGAAAAGAAAAGAAAACCAGAGGCTGAAAATATGGCGTCGGGTTTCACCCGTTAAGAAAATATCCTCAATTTGATCAAAAATTTATAATGTGACTTTTAGAGCAGCTTGAGTTTCCCGGAGCCTGCTGCAGCACTTTATACAGATCTTTTAATGTGGTTAACCCACATTTACACGCTATGCTCTCCACTTTGTGTTCATGTGTGTGAGTGCAGTATGACTTTTGCTCTTCTGCATTAAAAACAAAGCATAATCAAGTATCTGAAAATGGTAATAAATATTCCACTCGGCGAGTCAGGTTTTCAGATTTCAGTTCCATAAAGATGTCATTTTTGCCTCTGTGCTATTTCATGCATCATATTAATAATAATATAGTAAATCAATCTTAAGATTTCAGACAGATCAGAACCAGACTGACTTCTCACAGTCTTCTCACATGGTATATTTCTTACTAATTTAATTTCAGACTTACACAGGCTGTTGGGATCAAACTGCACATTACATGTAGTTCTTGATGACGTCAATCTGTGATATGTCAGATTGCTTGACCTCAAAAAAACAAATGAGAAAAGGGAGAGAAATCGTCAGTTCTGTAGGAAATTGAGTAAGAAAATATTGTAATTGTAAAGATTTGCAGGCTTTATTCTTAACATGCAACGTTTTACAATGTTCACCAATGTGCCCAATACATTTTCTGAATGGTTTACTGGATAAATTTAGCAATTTAATTCATTAGATAATGACACCTAGCCAGGTCTCCACTAATTTTCCTTGGAGCACAAGTACATTTTTGGCTGTTGGCCATTTCTCCTAATCATTGTTTTTTCCTGGTATATTTGAAGACTAGTAAGCTCAAAACTATAAAGCTGTGATATGTTGTGTCTGTGTGTGTGTGTGCATGCATCTACATTTTTTTTTTCCTGTGTGTCTCCGTATTTCTGAAACCCTTTCCACACATGTACTGGTCCTAAAATGTTCTGGAGATGGTCTGGAGCAGTGGCATTTGAGAACACAAGTGTTAATTGGATTTGCTTTATAATTCTTGTGGAGATTTTTCAACCAGTTCGTTAAAATCTCTGGAAAATCAGCAGTTGCTGCAATGTACAAATATATCAGCACATATTCAAGAACATTTGCTGCTGCTGTGCGACTGAAATGTGTTTGCCTTTTCTGCTGACCTGTACGGTGCTTTCAGATTGCTTCCTTCTTCTGTGGATACATACCAGTACATACCATACTCACATCAGGTCAATGAGGGCTTCATCTGCTACTCTCAGTGAGTTGTGTTGTAATGAAAACACAGATTTTTAGTGTAATTCACATATCATATGCTGCCTCCCGCATACTCTGGCTGTTCCCCACATTCCCCTACATTTCCAGTCAGGAGACCCCATCTCCACAAAAAGCCCCAGGCCAAGATGTGGGAACAGGACAATGTGGATAAAAACTAAATTTGTCGACTCTTCCTCCTACAAATATCCAGTGTTCATGTGTGAAAATGGCTCAATTGTTAAACTTGTCTTAGCTTGGCCATGCTTGAATGCTTATTTAGGAATGTTTATTCTTACAACAAAGTCATAACATAAGACATTATGACTTTGCTTTGCTAATAAATAATAACTAAAATATAAAAACCTGATATCTAACAAATCAAAAATGTATTTTAACCACATACAACAAACATGCATGTGCTTAAACATAACCTCCTGTTTACAAACTCAACAGCTGCAGCATGTCACCAGGAAAACCTGACTCTGGTAACATGATAATAATCAGTCAATTAATCAATGCACATATTTACCCAGGAACACCCACACTCTTTAACCATCCCCCTTCTCTATCTGTGTTTACAGATGAGTTATTGATAGCTGCTCTAGGACCTTCTTGTCATCACTACTATCAGTCAGTAGATATTAGCTTCATCTGACCACACACACACACACACACACACACACACAAAGTGTTTGTGATATATATAATCCCTGCAGCCTGAGCCTCATGTTTTAGAGTTGTATTAACAAGAGACGAGTGTTTACTGTGGAGTCTAAGTGTCTTCCACTAAAACACACAAACATACAAGCTCTCGTCTCATCTAACCCATGGTGCATTAATGCTTAAATTTATATCAAAGTCTGAATATACATTAAAGCCTTTGAAAAGCTGGAATTAGATTTTTTTTGCGGTTTGCTGTGAAAACATATTAAAAGTACACTTGTATTATGAATACGGTGCAAACTCATAGCTTTAATTTGAGGGAAATTGGAATTGGGGAAAGTACTGTTCTTAATACATTGAACCCAGTTTTTGCAGGCTACAAGTATTTGGACAATTTATTCCAGCTTTTTTGTGGGCAGGGGTAGGTTATTCTTTTTCTTTCTTCTGTATCAGTGAAGCAGGTAAATGGTCTTAAAAGTGATTCCAGATGTGGCATTTAGACGTGTCATCTATGGCTGTGAACCCAAATCAAGAGGTCAAATGAGCTCTCGGTGCAAGTAAGATAAGTCATCCTGGGAAAGTGTTAAGCCCCTAAGAATTAGGTTAGCTGAGAAATAAGGAGAAATATTCATTAGAGTGGTATGGTGATGCTTTCTCAGTAGGGCATTCACTCAGATCAAATATAAAACAAAGAATATTAAAGAAATTTATTTTTTAAATGAAATAAAAAAAATACTTTATATATCCATCCCTCCATTTTCTATACTTCTAAACCTGCTTAATCCAATCCAGGGTCACTGGGGGGCTGGAGCCTATCCCAGCTGTCATTGGGCAAGAGACAGGGTACACCCTGGATGTGTCGCCAGTCCATCACAGTACTTCATTTATCTGAGTGGGAAAATTATTTTAAATGGTGAAAAGCTTAGCTACATTGTGACATAAAATATAACAGCATCCAGTGTTTCCTTCAGCCATTAACAGAAATAATATTTACGATATAAAAATAAATACTAAATAAAATGATCAAGTCTAATTTGCTGGAAAAAAAAAACATCAAGATTAAAACGTTCAGTTCAATTTATGTAGTAATTTGTTGTCAATAAAAGTCTTTAAAAAATTGGTTAACCACTTTGTTGATTAATTGCAGAACTGCTTTCCAAACATTGAGATAATATGTGAAATCACCTTTTTAGAACGATAAAGTAATTTTGAGCGAACATAAAAAGCGAATATACATTTGTGAAAGTTTCACAGTACTAGTGGCTGCAATGAGACGGTTTTCTGGTGCAGATATTTTCAAAAAATAAAGTTAAATTTGTACTAAAAACAAAACACATGTTATGAGGTCACCTTTCTCTACAATAACAAGTAAAGTTCATTATTTTGTCGGATTTTTATTGACAGTGAGTTAGGCTTCTTCTAGTCCGTTTGTCCATTTTTCCAACTCATCTTGATTGTCAGTGATTGTTGGATGCAGTTACAGGCTCTCTTTCTACTGAGAATGGAATGGAAGATGTTGCAAAGACTAGGTTATAGGAACTTTTTCTATACTTTGACAGCTTGCCTAACAGCAGTAAGAGTGTTTGAGGGCTTTTCTATATAAAACTCACAGTGGCTCTACATCTGAAGGTATTGGTGAAAAAGCATCTGCATTACTGTTCTTGTTCAAAATCAGCCAACCCAGCAATCCACCTGGATGTGGTCAAATTCAGGCTTATACTATCACTGTACACACTAAAATGTAAAAAATAGATAGATAGTCACGAAACGTATCAGTGATCACCACTAACTAGCCTGCAAGAGCCATATACACTAACTATAAGCTTACCATCTTACAGTCTTCTGATATAATACACCTCCAAGGCCTTGGTGTGATGCATCAGTGTATACAGTGAGTGTCAGAGTAAAACTCAAATCAAGTATTGGTGGATTTGAAGAAGACAGAAGACAGAAAGGAGGGGACAACAAACACCATTCAAAGCATACCTGCTGAGACAGAGAAACACAAGTTAATGACAACAATAGTGCCATATGTACATAATGTCATATGTGGAAAACATTCCAGCCGTCACCATTAAGTCATGCAGATGACTTTTTTTGGCACATTGGTCAAGGCACAAACATATATGTGCACTTGTCTAGTACTGAATCTTTGAGGGAGATAATCATTTTCGTTTCTTAAATGCAGCCATCTGACTTTGAGATGGAGTGACACTCTTCCCTCAGCATCTGTTTCATGATATGCCTCTGATCTTTAGTAAGGTGACTTATGGAAACAGTTGTGTCTCACTCTTCACTGACATTACTAGTGAGCTATTGCTTATTTTGCTTGTGTGACTCACTGTGCTCCATTACTCTCAAAAATTTGGAGTGGCAGGACTGTCATAATAGTCAGTCCAGTTATGAATAAATTATCCTATAACAAAACCATGTCATTATCACTCAGAATGAAAACATCAATGGCAGTGACTGATATTACACCTTTCCTGACAAGTGTGTCATAAAACTCAAGAACTCTGCATGCTGTGGGTCCATATCTGCCAGAAACAGCATGGTCATGTCCAATTTGAAGGGCCATGCAAAAGAAAACTAATTTCAACATTACCTTGTTTTGAAACTGCAACGTCTTCTTTATTTGATTCACTGCTTGCTCGTCAACATTCATCCGCACTAACAGCCTGTATAATTGTTCATACCTGTGCTGTTTGGATGTGTTGAATAACACTGAAATGTATGATGGGACTGGTACACTCCCTCCTTACTAGTATGGGAATAATCAGATCTCCTGCTTGCTCATGTTCAGAGGTCAACCAGACAGTTGTTTTAACCCATCCTAAGTATGGCATACCAGTTCCATTGTCAGCAGTCAATGTCAAAGCATCAGTCTCAGAAACATCTCTCAGAGTAGTGACTGGGAAGCATACCTCTTTTCATCTTTCATCAATTATTGACATCTGGGAACTTATGCCCCAGAATTGCAGTTTGCATTTATTCAGGTATAATGTACAAAGACACTGCTTGACCTCTATCAAGGTGACGTTGTGGCTCTGGTGGACTTTAACTAGGGGAGTGTTAACACTATTCTTGACATACAAGTTTTTTTGTTTCTTAAGTTCAAGCCAGTTATGTTGTTGGCATGCTTCGGAATAATGTAATGTCCCCTTCTAGAATAAGCATTGCTTCAGTTCATCAGGTAAGTTAAAACCACATTTTGCAGATTTCAACGACTCTTTGTTAGTTATCGTAGACACCTGTGGTAATCATTTCCTGTTTCAGGGAGCATCTCTGTCTAATATGGGGCAGCTGTAGCTCAGGTGGAAGAGCAGTAGCCCACCAATCGTAAGGTCAGTGGTCGACTCTGGCTTCCCCAGGCAACATGTCGAAGCGTCCTTGGACAAGACACTGAACCCCACGTTGCCTACCTAGTGTAGTGTATGGATGTGTGAATGAGTAGAAAGCATGTTGTTATAGACTAAGATGTGCTGTATGAGTATGAGTGAATGTGGCATGTAGTGTTGAAGCGCTTTGAGTGGTCAGTCAGACTAGAAAAGTGCTATACAAGTACAGTTTATTTGTTTGATTTTGTGCAAATGGAATGCACTTGCTCCAGTTTGTTGGCATACAAAACATTTTCTTGGAGCACAGACAATATGGTTAGTGTGCTGATTGGGTCCGGGCTGAAGCAACATTGGAGCAGATGTCTGAGGCTGACTGGGCCTGGGATATAACTGTTGTATTTAGGTGGGTCATTGAAAGTTTTTTTTTTCTTGTCTAGCATTAGGCAAGGCATAGAGCTGTGGTTGGAACTAAAGTAAATTGTTTGTTTAAACTGAGCTATTCAAACCTTTTAGGGAAGCTATACCTGACTAAGCACCTGCAACCCTGTTATCAGTTAAACATTCCATTTGGCTTCTTTCACTGGGCACATAGTTAATGTCATATCGTCTGATTGCATCTCATTTACACTTGCTGTAATTTTCATTTACAAGAAACAGAACAGAAATAGAAAGAAACAATCAGAGAAAACAATGAAAAACCAGACAACCAGCTGCTACACCTGTAAAAACAAAACAGACGGCATTCCACGGCCTCTGTGTCTGGGGAATCCAGCCTTAGAGCCACCAGGAGCACCTGAAAGCAGACAAGCAGAGAAAAAACAAACCCACAAAAAAGGGCACAAGTAGCAGCAATCACATACAACACAACTGTGGATATAGATGACCTCAAACCACAGGATAACACATCAAATGTCTAGCGAGCATGCTACTGGACTAATGAATGTGTGTGTGTGTGCATGCCACAGGTCCCACATGATAACCATGCTCAGTTATGAGTGTATAATTGTACCGCAGGGACATCCCCCCATCCACCCAGAAGACTGCAGAGGAAGCTCCGGGACAGAGCCCCCACAACCATAGGGCAGAGGCCCCCGGGAACCAGGGGCAACAGCCACCCAGACACGGGCCGTACGCTGTACCAGTCCCAGCACCAGTCACCGCCAACCAAGTACACCCACACTCCCACATAAACCAGATAAGGAAAAAACATGTTCATTCCAGTTATTCATCAGAGACTGAAATGTAAGTTATTAACTTATCATTATTGTCTCGCAGATAAAGGCTCAGTCACCCAATTCAATCCTGTTTCAGACTCACTTCCAAATAAGTTCTTCACATGTAAAAATGTTTGGTCAGTCTTTGGAAATTTCACACAAAATCTTGGAAGTCTGTGGCCTTTCTTACATGCAGTAAATGGCACTGTAATACACATAGACTATGCCGTCAGAATCGTTTCATATTGCGTGCGCAACTATCAACTGAACGTGTCACTCTCGCGTGCTTTGACGCCTGTGTAGCAAACCGTGCCTGACTGTAATGTAGTTTCCTCATTGACTTATAATGGTCCCCCGCTCATGCCACATTCACGCGAGCACTGCTGCACGCCTGTAATCACAGATGCGTAGTGACTACGTGTAACATTCATGCGTTTTTTGGCTAACGCACGCATTAACGCTCGCATGAAGATAATTGGAATCTTTTGTCACGCGCTCACCCGTACGCGGTATTGACGTGCGCAAACTCTGTCGCGCATGACAAAAAGCCGCGTACGTCTATCTATCATTGTGACAGACAGACGTGCACACGCTGCTTCATACTACGCAGCTTCTTGTCACGCGTGAAATACAATCTGCACGTAACAACGCACTCATACTTTGCTGCCTATCTCTATGGTTGTTTAGAAATCAATATCACTTCATACATACACACCCAAGCACACACCCCCATATGCACACACGCACACACACACACATACATATATGTATACAAATCACATTTCCCTGTATTGTTTTCACACATACACCCAATTCAAATGCAAACATCTAAATCAGAAAAATAATTACAGATAAACTAGATTTAAAAAAAAATTGTTTTACATTTTTGTGCATGTTTGTCCATCACCTATATGGGTGGCAACACCCATTCCAAAATCCCACCATTCCAACATCCTGCTATTCCGACATTCAAACGTCCCACCATTCCGACAAGTCTTTCCGTATAAGGAAATGTGCGTTACTCAACAGGTGAGTCCCTTCTTTCTGTTCATGCAATTTATATGTTTAACACATGTTTACAGATAAGCGTTATTAAAAACACAAAGTCTGGGCAACTGGAGGAGGAGAAGCAGACCGCGGTGGTTTTCAATCACACACTCCAATGCCACTTGTTTCAACTTCCGAAGATTTAATCCAGGAAAAAAAAGGCTTACAAACATGGACCGAAATGGCTCCATAACACGCACAAGAATCCAAAAGAAACGAAAGTTAACTAAAAGAAAGCAAATAAACAGCATGAAGTGGTCAAAATTGGTTTTACGCATGCCTATGTGCGTCTGGCACATGCGTCTTCGGGCTCTCTCACGTTGGTTTGTGGATGAAAGCTATATGTTCAGCTGTAATGTCATGTAAAAACAATCTCTACATGACATCTACTCCCAGGTGTGACCAGTTAGGTCCTTAAGATATCAACAGGCTATATAAAGCCTTGCGCAACGGCTGTGTGTTTGTGAGAAAATGCGCAAAGCCCATCCGCGCTTCCCAAAATTGGAGCGAGTACTCATAAATCACGTGAATAACATGAATAAACATTTTTATTGCATTTTGTTGTGTTTTATAGTTTTATGCTGTCATGTCTCTCCTCTCCTATTGACAAGGCAAGGCAGAGTGCTCGCAACTGTGTCCTGTGCAGTAGCCGTGATATCTGTAATTACAATTATTACTTTTGCATACGATGAAAGCGTGCAAAAGACGCATGGGCTCTGTGGAGAGCTCCGCTCCAGCTGGCTGCTGTGACAGCTCACTGACACTGTATTTCTGCTTAATCAGCTTCAGTCTCGCCAGAGTTACATTAATATCTTTATTTTTATAGTTGAAATTTCAGGGGATTTTGATAATAGATTATTAAAGTTTGTTTGCAAGGCTGTGGCCTCTGCATGTGCAGAGTTTGTGCACCAAACTTTAGGGTGTATTTGCACCGACAATTCCGACAATTGGAGGCCAATGTCGGAATGGCAGCATGTAACCCACATATATAACAGTGTATAAAAAATAGCCTGTCGTACTTTTGTTTGGTTTTGTAACATTACATTACATTGCCGCTTGAAATCTTGCCTCTGAAGGTCTGCTTTTTAAGCATGACAACAAATGAATGTGCATGGCTGTCCATATGCAGGGCTCAGACTAAGATACACTATACTGCCAAAAGTATTCACTCACCCATCCAAATAATTAAATTCAGGTGTTCCAATCACTTCCATGGCCACAGGTGTATAAATTCAAGCACCTAGGCATGCAGACTACTTCTACAAACATTCGTGAAAGAATGGCTCTCTCTCAGGAGCTCAGTGAATTCCAGCATGGTACCGTGACAGGATGCCACCTGTGCAACAAGTCCAGTCGTGAAATGTCCTCTCGATTAAATATTCCACAGTCAACTGTCAGTGGTATTATAACAAAGTGGAAGCGATTGGGAATGACAGCAACTCAGCCACGGGTAAAACATCAAGATTGCAAGTAGACATCCTAGCCAAAGGTTTACAAGTAACTAATAAAAAAAAAATACCAATACTAATAAAAGTCCTAATAGCTTGTGGTTCATAGTTTATCAGAAATGACAGACTGACCACATATAATATAGATATTTTTATTAAGTGTAATTCTTCAGTATACAGGTATATGCACACTATAAACTACAAAGCAAATTATTCTTGACAGACTGTTAAAAATTAGCTTTCTTTTGATGGTCATGTTGACTTATTCGTTTACGTTTAAGCCCTCATAATACAGAGCTATGATTCTAAGACCAGTTCTCCAGTTTAGATGTGAGTACGCCTAAATCATAGCTCAGAGATTGCATCTTAATAGCATGTTCCTTCTATCTGTAAATTTAAAAAGTTCTGCTAAACAGCTAAAATAAGTAAATGTTTCCAGCATTTGCTGATTCATTGTGTAATTTATAATAGTATTATATACTTTTATTGTACAATAAGTATAACCGAAAATAATTTTAAAACAAATTCAGTCTCCTCTGAGCCAGCCTCCTTTGAGTAGATAATCTGTACAGATGGCTATTGACAAATAAGTTGCTTTACACGCTGACATAATACAGTATGAATAACTGATGCAATAGATATCACTCCTCATTTAATCAAATAGGTCTTACAGACAATATAATTTTTACATTGTAAATTTGATTAAAATCATAATGTTGTTATGTTTTCTGAAAACAGCCAAGTCTTCAAACCTTTCTTGCCTTTATATGCATCAGTAAATAATTTTGCAGTTTTCACTAAAGTCAGTTCAGTCAGCACAAATGCATGCACACACACAAGCACCCACCCACACTTGTGTGTTTAAGGCATTACTGTGGTTCCAGTCTGGTTAGGATTGATTTCCTACTCTTCACTTTAATAAATGTCTTCCTGAGTCATTAAAGGAAAAGAATGCATCGGCTGCATCGATCTTACACAGTTCATCAAACACTGTATTCACTTTGTAGTCCAAACTTAAGGTTGAGAGTCCATTACAATTATTACAACAGGAGAAACATAGAGAGCATCAGTCAACTCAGTACTGGAATGTTCATTTATTTGTTTGCTGACTGTCAGCTATTTGTCTTTTTCCAATTCCTATTACAGAGCCTCTCTGATTGGGCACTATTTATAAAGTACATGAATTAAAGCAGTTTCATTGATCAATTACAGGCTACTAATATAAAACAATGTTTAGATTGCCACATGGCAGTAAATCCCTTTCCAGCACAATTCACCAGGGACACTCTCTAGAGTTGCAGGACATCTGAATTTTTTGCCACTCCATAATGTCATGATGTGATGCATTGTTTTATGCCAGTGCTACCAACACCTGGGTGAGAAGTGGATTTTACCAGGTACCAACACACACAACAGTACTGTAGTATTGTAGACCATGTGTAATTTTTGACTCCTCAGTACACCCAACCCATAGTTGCTCTTGTGACACCCACCATGTTGACCAAGGCACCTTGACTCCATATTTGAAATACACTGCCACCAATCAGGAGGTGAAAATAGATGGAGACCGTAAATTTGATTCACAGATCAGCTCCATAGTAAAAACCTGCATTTTCCAACTGCAACAAATTGCCAAAATAAAGTCCATTTTGTCCTGGCAGGACTATGAAGAGATTATACACGCTTTCATTACTACTCATCTCGATTATTGTAACGCGCTGTATTTCGCGGTCAGCCAGGCTTTCATTTGTTGTCTTCAGCTGGTCCCAAATGCAGCTGCTCATCTTTTAACCAAACCACGCAGGTGAAAACATATCATTCCTATTCTGGCTGCCTTTCATTGGATCCCTGTGTGCTACAGAATAGATTTTTAAGATTCTATTATTTGTTTTTAAATGTCTTAATGGCCTTTCTCCACCCTGTCTCTCAGACTTGCTTCACCCGTACTCTCATTCACGGTCTCTAAGGTCAACTGGGTATTCCAGAAAGGAGGTTCAACGAACTCTGAGTCTATCCCTGAACTCTGAGTTGACTTACTCTGAGATTGGAAACTCTAAGTATTCGGTTACAGAACAGCTGATCTGCGTTAGTTCAATCAACTCTGAGTATGTTCACCCTGAGTTAAGCGCGTGCATGTCAATTATAAAAAGCCATCATCAATGGAGCCTGATACCATGAGTCACCATGACAAGAGAAAATAAAAGAGCAACTTATTTCACTGCGATTGAGTTGGAGGTCATTCTGCAGGCCTACGGTGAGTTTGAGCATGTATTTCGCCGCAAATGCAATACAGTTGCAGCAGAGAAGGAGAGAGAGACGGCATGGGAAAAAATTGCTGTCCGAGTCAACGCATAAGCTTGAATGTACTATTCCACTGACTTAACATTTAACCGTAAGATCGTAGCAGCCGATAGTTATGAATATAAGTAGGAATGACATCTGATTTTTATTTAGGTGCAATCCAATAGGGGAAAGAAGGACCTGGAAGCAGCTAAAAATTAAATATAAAAACATAATTCAAAAAGGTAAGGCATATATTGCTAGGGTATGATTGTGCCTCACTTTAATTTTAATTACATTTTTTTAATTGACTTAGGCTATTAAACAAAGTTAATATTAATTCAGTGGCTACTTGAAATAGTAAATTAAACCCCTAATAAAATGTTGTTTTTACACATCTTGTCACTTAATACCCCACTTTTTATTCTATACCTATTGAAGTCATTTAAAATGTGACGCTGTAGCCTACACCAGCACTCAATAAAATACTAATCAAAAAACAAAGAAACATTGAGTTCTGCTCGTCCAATAGAAACAAGGCAGAGGCCCGAAAAACAGGTGGTGAGCCACCTCCACCACCTCTGACAGAGGCTGAGGCGCTGGCCCTCAGCCAAAACAGTGGCCGCCCGGTGGCTGAAGGCATCCCTGGGTGAAGCTCATCTGAGCCTGTCACCCCCCCAGGACACAAGTGCCTACATCAGATGCAAGTATACACTTCTTTAAAAAAAAAATAAAACTAATATATATATATATATATATATATATATATATATATATATATATTCCAAGCCTACTTTTAAATAAATATATAACCACCCACCCAACAGTTGTAGATAGTGTGATCTGCCTAGTTCAGCCTCCGACTGAAACAGTTGTAAACCCTGCAGCTGTAAGTATTCCATACTCAGATCTTGGCTCAGATGATAGTTAAAAGTATTCTGAAACAGTATCTTTTCCTGCATCACAGGATGATGATGATGATGATGATAAGTAGGAGGAGGAGGAAACACTCTCTGCTGCCACAGGGAGAGATCCGGACGGTCCTACTGAAGTGTGTCTTAATATTATCTACTGGCAGTGCTCTACCCATTCACATTCTAGAGTGGAATTTGGAGTTTGAAATGTACAATGAAGTGATGAGCACAGATAATGGCTAACTGGGATATTCTTGTCCTTGAACAGAACATGGTTGGGCATCACCAGGAGGAGGGTTCATCAACGTCCAGTTGACGTCCAAGCACAGCTTGACACAGTGAGATTTTCGGGAAATGCCATGTTAAATCTGTATGTGGAACTGTAGGCATTAAATGTCGTCCATATGTTTCCCAGTTACCGGTAAAGGAGTTGTACAGGGTGCACCTGATTAAAAGAAAAAAAAAATAGAAAGAAAAGATTCAAAAAGCCAACCTTGAAATTCTATTATTGGAACGCCAGTTGAGGTGGGTGCATTGTCATGGTGAAACAGGTGAATATGTTAATGTTTGCAACTATATTACAAATCCTAACTGTTGCTTTTGTACTTTTAGGGAATAAAAAAAAATGTGAATTTGTCTGTATTTTATTTTTGACTCAAAAGTAATTTCGGGTGATTAGGTCCCTTACAGCCCTTCCATTCTGGACATCTGCAGGGTGGATGGGATGGTCATCCTATGGGTCATTAGTTTGTATGGCAGAGTGTTGCTCTCCTCTAATAATTGCCATATTATGGAGAACAATGCATGCCACAATCTGGCCATCTCAATCCGGGCTCTAGTCCTGCAGTGGGCCATATTAAAACGTTGTTGGGGCCCCGACTCAGGGTCAGAGTAAGGTGTCAACAGAGAGGGCTGGCATGGATAGCCTCGATTCCCCCAGCAGGTAGCCATTAAACTCTCCTGTAATTATAGAGGACACATTTGAGTGCATTTTAAAATGGAGACATAGAACATTTGTACAAAGCTTTAGCTTCCTTACCACGTGCAAATCTGTTGCTCAGACTACACTCCCGGTAGATCCAGGAATCATGCACAGAGCCAGGTCACTTGGCTTCTACATTTGTGATAATGTAAGCTGCATCACATGATCTTCAGTGCAGAGAATGACATGAGTTAGTTGTATTGTAATGTACATATTTTTTAAGATGGTAGATCACATATCTGGATATTGAGGCTGTGAAAGGATTTTCTATTCACATAGTCCCCTTCATCTAGTGCAGGCACAGTAATAGGAATATGTGTCCCATCTATGCATCCTATCACATTTGGAAGCCCTGCAAAATGACAGCTAATTAAGCTACTGACCCCACTCTGAGGTCGCAGCAGAATGTATGTCATAATTTAAAATAATAGAATATATCATTTCTACATCGGTCACCTGCAATCCTGTGGAATTCCTCTTTGATGTTTCTAAGAGGTTTGTGTCTGGGAAACACCACCATCACAGGCAACAGGCGTTTCAGTGCGATGGTTATTTTCCTCACAGTTGTACAAACTGTTGCCTTTCCGAAGTGCTCTGTCATGTTGTAAAGAAAGCTACGATTTGCAAAAAAACGCAGTGCAATGCATAAAATTTGCTCTGATGTAAGTGCATGTGCTTGGTGTGTGAGGTTGGTGATATATGGCCGGAGAATGTTATTGACATTAATGATCACTTGTGAGGAAAAGCGGTAGCGTTCCAACACATATTCCTCTAGAAATGATAAAACGTCTAATCTGGGTCGGAAGACTCTCTCGTGACGTAAAGCATTTCGAATCACTAAGGCTTCGATGTAAATTGTATTTGGTAGCAATGGGCAATCCCTGTCTACCAGATTTCTTTATGTGGGAGGAGACACGTAGAAACTCTAGGTCTCTTATAGGAAACCTGCCAGCGACCAGGTTATGTTCACAGAGTCTGTTACCATGGTGATTGACTTAGAGTTTCAGTTACCTCTCTTTCTGGAACTCAGTTTCCCTTGTCTCAGGGTTGACTTACTCTGAGTTTTCACATAACCTGCTTTCTGGAATACCCCCCTGATCAGCTGCTTTTGGTTGTTCCAAAGACGAGGCTGAAGCTCATAGGGGATTGGGCTTTTGCGGTTGCAGCCCCAAATTTATGGAACCGGTTGCCTATACATGTTAGGCAGGCTTCTTCACTATCTTCTTTTAAATACTATTTAAAGAGTCTTATTTTCTCCCTGACGTTCAACACAGCATGAGTTGTTGGTTTTGTGTCTGAGTTGTTGTGATGTCTGCCAGTGTTTTATGTATGTTTCACTTGATTATGTTTTATTGTACTAATGTACAGTACTTTAGTCAACCGTTGTTGTTTTTAAACATGCTTTATGAATTAATTTGGCTTGGATTGGATTTGATTGGATTGGACTGCCCACATTAACTGGTAGAAGGACAGTAAGTGTGTGGAAACCAAAATCATTTTGTTGGAAGTGTGATCATTTTGTTGCACTTCATAGCCATTTCAACCCCGCAAATGCCAATTTCCTACATCATTTCAGCTCAGGCCTTGGGTGGCCGTAGCTCAGGTGGAAGAAGAGTAGTAAATCGGAAGGTCAGTGATTGATTCTCAGCTTCGCCAGACCGCATGTAAATGTTAAATGGACTATACTTGTATAGCGCTTGTATTCACACACTCATACAGCACGTCTTAGTCTATGTATAACTATTTGCTTCCTACTCATTCACATACATTCATACACCAATGGATGCATAGGTTGGCAACATGGGGTTCAGTCTTGCCCAAGGACGATTTGACATGTGGCCCGGAGTCAGGCCCGAAGCCCCGACCTTCAGATTGTTGCGTGTATGTATATATATATATATATATATATATATATATATATATATATATATATATGTATATATATATATGTATATATATATATATATATATATATATATATATGTATATATATATATATATATATATATATATATATATATATATATATATATATATACACATACACGTACATACGCTATATATAGCAAGGACTCATCCCCATCCCTATTTCATTATTTTTATTTTTTTAAATAATTATGTTAATCAACATTTCAAAAGTAATGGCTGATTTTGATTATTTAATTTTCAATGAATTTTTATTTATTGTTACTTTTGTAGGTTTCAAGTGCTTTCAGTGAGAATTGTGGGTTTTTCCTTCTTTAACTGAGGGGTACCAACAATTTTGTCCTCGTGTGTATATATATATATATATATATATATATGGACGGAACTTGTTAATCCGGCATTGAGGTGCAGGCTGTGCAAAGAGGCCTCTGAGACAGTCCAGCACATAATAGCGGGCTGTAAGATGCAGGCAGGCATGGCATACATTGAACTCCATAACATAGTGGCAGGAATAGTGTTCAGGAAAATCTGTGCTGAGTATGGATTGGAAGCCCCAAAGTCAACTTCCAGATCCAGATTGATAAGCAAGTGACGGCTAACCAACTGGGCATTGTGATGGTAGACAAAATACAGAAAAAGGCAGTAGTGATAGATGTAATAATTCCAAGTGACAGTAATATCAAGAAGAAAGATTACAAGAAACTCAAAAAAAAATATGATGGGCTGAAGTAGGAAGATGAAAAGATTGGGAATTTAATGCAGCTGTGGTACAAGTGGTGATTAGAACACTTGGCGCCATGATCCAAAAACTAGAAGGGTAGTTACAACAGATCCCAGGAACAATATCAGAGCTCTCTGGTGGGGAACAGGAACAGCCAAGATACTGTATAGAACCCTCAAGTTCCCAGGCCTCTGGTAGAGGACCTGAAGGGAGAGTGAGGAGTTTATTTTATTCATATTGCTATACGTGTGTTTGTGTGTTAAGTTCTTGTTTTCAGACGGGATCTAACAGTAAATGTTGAGACTTTAATTGATTTCCCTGTGATGTGGTTGACTTGGCTTGTATTCTAATGATGGTGATAAATGGTGGCGATGCAGAGTGGCTTTCCAGCTGAGAATGGTTCGGTGAAACAAAAGCAGATTAGGTGCAGACTTCCTTGAAGACAGGCAAAAGGGAGATCATGAAAAGGTACTTGAAAACTTGACTTAACTAGGATACAAGATAAGCTTGGCTGAAGTTGAACCACTTGGGAGAAAAAACTATCTGGCAGCAGGAGGGGAGATGACTAAGGCTTTTGAACATTTGACACCAGATGAGCCACCTCTGAAGACAATTTGGAATCAAGGTACTGTCGGTCACCATGTCCACCAGGAAACAGGATCCAAAAACACACCCTGACAGTTGTCTCAGAGTGAAGGCAGCACGTTAGGCTTCATTTAGGAACAACACAGATTCATTTCTATTAGAAATTAGGGCTCTGGAGGCGTGGGGGGCTGGTCGGGTTCAGCGGCTGGGTTCTTGGAGAGGAGGGTTAGGATCTGCTCCACCTGGGTGCTGAGGAGACCCACCTGGGTTGTCATGGTGGCCTTAAACCGCTCATGGCCTCGTGCGAGTCCCCTGACTCCCTGACCGAGGTCAGGTCGGTCACCTGCTCCTCATGCTGCGCAAGCCGGGATTCTTGAGCGCACAGTGCCATACTCAGCTTGTCCGTGTCTGCTGAGTCCATTCTGGCCAGTGTGTACTGTCACGAAGGGAACTCTCGAAGAGCACTTGGACACAGAGTACAGGTTCAGCTGACAAACTTTATTCTTCAACAAAAAAAACGGAAATCCCAAAGAACAAAAAACACCTCAAAAGAGGGATGACCGGGAAAGGCTCTATCTATACTGTAGGAGCTATGGAAATACGAAACGGCAAAAGGCCAACCTAAAAATCTCTCTGAGTGAGAAAATCTGAAAATTATAACAAAACAAGAAAATGTCTGATTTATGTCAAAGAGCTATTAAATACTAAATGGCAAAAGGCCAACCAAAAATCTCTCTTGATGAGGAACTAGAAAATGACAACAAAACTCGTCTCTGAGAAACAAAAATGGCAAGAAGCCAACCAAAAATCACTCTTACGAGGTACTAGACAGACTTGACGTAACAGCTGCGCCGCGGTCACAGTTGCTGATCGCTGCCACTCTAGTCAATGAGAGTGCACCCACCGGGTGCAGTGTCTCAGCAGAGTCTCAGCAGTGGCTGTCGCTATCATTCGGTTACACTTCTATTCTTGACGGAGCCGTTGCTGAACAAGCTCAACAGAGCAGATTGCACAAGCACAGGAAATCCGAGACAGAATCAACAAAATAAACTTCCGTCTTCTTTCAAAATTAAACATAATACATAGTTCATGTAGCCGATCGCAACTTTACATCTACATTACGTCATGTCCAGTGGCACCAGGGCAGCAGTCAATCGATCAAAGATCAGTGTGGCAACATAGACGACGAAAGACTGATAGTTGAAGTTGAACAACACACAATCATATATGATATAACACATCCTTTTTATAAGGACAATGGAAGGAAGTACAAAGCCTGGCATTTGTGGGAGTTGTGGGAGTGGACTACTACCTAAGATTATAAAAATGTGAATTTAAATTAACTTTACAGAAATTACCTCTGGGTAGTGGTAAAATGTTTAATTATTCATCAAATTAATTACACATTGAAATTACAATTACTTACATATGTATTGACATTTTTAATGACGTTAAAGTATTACTTTCCTTTAGAAGTACTTGACTGAATAACTTTGACACTTTTGTACTTTCAACCATGTTTTTATTCTAAGCTTTCTGGAAAAAAGAAATGCATAGAAAAGATTTCACACAGCTATGGTATCAAAGGTGTTTACAAATATGTACTACTATTATCACTACCTATTGAAAATGTTACTACCCATTGTTAAATACTCCTGGTATAGTCAGGTGTGGGGTAAGTGCATGAACTTTCAGTCTCTACCTTATGCTAATGTTAATTGCTGACAGGTCATTGTATCTACCACCCCCCACTGAGTTCACAGTCAATGTCACTTACCCTTTTGTGAGGGAGCTGAAAATAATACAACACAAGACTAATTTTTAAATGTTTTATTTACAGTAAATGATTACATCTTTTTGGTGTCAACATTTTGTGGGTGGAGGTTGATCCTGCAATGCAGCACGCTCCACCTGGAGGACAGAATGCCAAAAGCATTCTCAACCACCATCCTTCCCCTTGACGGTCTGTAGTTGAAATAATCTTTTGGTGAGTGAGGTTCTGTCCATGATCTCAGAAGGTATGGCTTCAGTGGGAAGGCTGCATCACCCACCATCATATGTGGCACATCACCCAAGTTAGCAGTGCCAGGCAGAGAGGTATTGGGTGGGACATTCAGTGTGTTTCCCGGCATTCCTCTCCCCAGAGCTGACCCAGCATATACGCCACCATCACTTGTCCTTCCAAAATCCCCCACTTGAATGACCCTGAACCTGTAGTTCGAGTCCACAAGTGCCAAAAGTACTATGGAGAAAGTGTTCCTAAAGTTGAAATACTGACTCCCAGTCAGTGGTGGGGTTTGGATGGTCACTTGTTTCCCATCTATAGCTCCCAGGTAGTTTGGAAAGTTCGACTTCTTTCAGAAGCTGTCAGCCACTTCCTCCCATGTCTGTTGTGTTCGCCTGGGTAGGAAACTCTCCATCATTTTCTCAATGGCAGCACACACCATGTGGACTGAGTTCATGACCGTAGTGTGCACCAGGCGGTATATATGTCAGACTCAGCAGTGAATCTCCAGAAGCCATGTACGTGTGAAGGAAGAAGCAAATAAATATGTTCATATATATATATATATATATATATTAAGAATTTAGTTAGAAACAAGCTATTGGCCCAGTTGGATTAATAGAAACTTGACAATTATTTTATTTATTTTTTTATTTATTTATGCACAAGCTTATCATTTAAAATAATGTAAACAACTATAACCCGAAAGGCCTTATATAAATAACCTCATCCATAAAATCAATAATCAAACACCACATTTGTTACAAACAAAGGCAAAAAAAATGGGAAACAATTAAATGGAAAAAGGAAAGAAACAAAATCAACTATATATATATGTATGTAAAAAAGACATGTACATACAAATGAATAATGTAAAATAATAAATATACAATAAATGTGGGAAACAGAGTGGATTAAGACAATAAATAAACAAACAATATAACTATAGATAACTTATTATGTTTGATGGCAGGTAGTTTGACTGAGGCTTTTTAAATTATGTTAAATGGATACATTCTTTCAGATAGCCAGGTAGCTGATTCCAGAGACGTGGACCTTGATAACGTATTGCAAACTGCTCAAGAGCAGTTCTAAAAATTTCTAGCAGCTATGAACTTGGTTATTAGACACAAATATATGACAGAAACTTGGAGGTAAGAGATTCATTCTTTGCTGGAACACAAATGAGCAGATCTGATGCACATTTATATCATAAACATTCAAAATTGAAAGTTTTTGAAACAGAGGGCCTGAGCTCCCAAGTGGTTCAGAGAATGTAACTATTCTAACAAATCGTTTCTGTAAACGAACAAGGTGTCTGAGGTTTGTTCTGTTAGTGCTTGCCCATACAAGACTGCAGTAGGAAAGAAAAAGATATATTAAAGTGCAGTAGAGCGATATAAGAATCTTTCTAGGTAAAACAGCAACGTTATTACAAATAAAAAAAAAATAGATTTTTCATCAATGTAGACACCTAAAAGTTTTTTTTTGATATTGAGGGATATTTTTGAGTATATTGAGTTCGACATTTGTTTGAATAATTAGGTCTTCATCATTTGGATTCAACATAAACATATTCGTATCATCAACAAAAATAATAAAAAACATATTTTTTTAAACCAGATGTAAATCATCTACATAAATAATAAAAAGCAAAGGACTAAGAATAGAACATTGCAGTACACCACATGATAACTTCCTATTGCTATATTCAGAACCATTCCAAGAAACAAACTGTTTACAGTTGTTGAGATAGTCACAGAACCATTGGAGCTCAATACCTGTGATTCCATCCAACTGCATTTTTTTAACCAGAAGGCCATGATAAACCGTTTCGAATGCTTTGGACAGGTCTATAAAAACCCCTATAATAAATTCATTATCATCCAAAGCCCTTGAAAATCGATATAAATTAGTTGAACAGTAGAGTGTTTTTCTCTAAATCCATATTGATGAGAGTAGAGGAGATTGTTTTAATTTACATACTCATATAGTTTGCTGTACACAATTCTTTGAAGTATTTTGCCAAAACAAGGCAGAATAGATATTGGTCTATAATTTGAGAATTTAGCCCTTTCATCAGATTTATATACCGGGATGAGTCTGGCCCATTTGAATTGCCTGTAGCAAGTGAACAATTCAATATGTGAAGAAGAGGTTTCAATATAGCAGGCACGCATTTCCTGAGAAGACTTCAGTCCATCATGACCAGCTCCCTTAGGTTTGAGTTTGGTCACAGTGTCAACAAGCTTAGCTGACTCAATCATCCTAAACCTGCATTGTTTGGGAAGAGTCTCTATTTCAGGAAATGTCATAGAGCTGTAAGGCATACTGGCAGCAAGAGAGGGTCCAGTATTAACAAAAAAATCATTAAATCCATCAGCACTTTCTACAGGGTCAGTTACTAACTTACTTTCCGGTCCCCCATGAAATTGATCACATGATATTTTCACATATAAGAGTCTTTTTCATAATCTCATTAATAGTTGACCAAATTGACTTCATATTATTACCAGACTCATTAAATTTAGTTTCATAGTGTTGTCGCTTAGCAATTCAGAGGAGATGATGAAGTTTATTCCTATAAGAGGAATAAAACTTAAAGTTCACTGAGGACGGGCTGGTAAGGTATGTTTTATGTTTATGCTTTTCTCAAAAGCAACTTACAGGTAAGCAGATAGGGTTAGGGGGTCTTGCCTAAGGACCCCTACTGGAGGTAGTACCTTTCATGCAGGGGATTTGAATCCAGGTCTCCTACACGGAAGGTGGCAATCATACCACTACACTATCCAGTTATAAAGTTTATGCTTTTTCCTTATAGATTTCTTTAGCTCCTTAGTGAGTCAATATGTAGATTTATTGGAGCACATTTTTGCATTCTGGTAGAGGAAAGCAATATCAAAGAATTTAGAAAGTAATTCAAGGAGTAACAGTGCGTGCTAAGTGGAACAGGGGGAGGTGGTCAGAAAGATCAGCAATTAGGACACCAGATATCCCATGTCATCAACTGAATTAGTTAGTATGTTATCAATAAGAGTTCTATTTGTAGCAGTAATTTATGTAGGTTTGGTGATCAGAGGGTAAAAGGCAGAGGCATTCAGATGGTCAACAAAAACACATGATTGGGGGTGGATAAGGTTTATATTAAAGTCGCCCAACAGATAACACAGTTTCTTATCTGATGATATTTTACTCATGATAGTAATCAAACAATTTATAAATAAATTATCGTTAAGATCTGGGGGCCTATAAATGCAACCAATAATAACTTTGGTCTTCAACACGTCAGTAGTAAATTCAATAAATACAGCTTCAGCTTCCTTCCCAAGGGAAGTTGTAAGATCAGGACGAAGAGAGAATTTAAGTTCCTAGTGCAAAAACAAAGATACACCACCACCTCCTGTCTTGTCTGAAACAAGGAATGTGATTGTAACCCTAGATGTTCAACTGGGACTCTTTCTCACTTGTCAACCAGGTTTCTGTTAAGGAAGGTATCTTTAACTAAATAGAAAATAAAGAAAAATAATCAGTAAGCTCATTGAAATGTTTACTGGAACTATTACTGAGGGTCAGCATTAACAAATGATAAAGATGTTGATTAGAAAAGGTAATAAAATCAGGTTTCTCATCACATAAATATGAAGCATTCAGCATTTCATCCATAGAAGTCATAATGTAAAAAGTAAAAAATAAGTTTGAACCGACAATTAATTAACAGTTTGTTAATTAATTGTCAAACTGTTGCTATCGCCGAATATCTCTAATAAATGCAGACCTCAAAATAATTTGTATAGCCCTCGCCAAAAGAATAGAAAAAAATAACTAACCTTATAATACATCCTGACCAGACAGGTTTTATAAAGGGTTGACACTCATCCACTTACACACAAGGTCTCATAGTCTCATAGACTATTCTACAACTACAACTTGGAAACCACAATCATCTCTCCAGATGCAGAAAAAGCATTTGATCGAGTTAATAGAAAATTTTTATTTGCAGCATTACACAAATTCAGGTTTGGTTCAGACTTCATCAACTGGATAAGGATATCATATAGCTTCCCAAATGCATGTGTCAGGACAAATTATCAAATTTCTCCAAGTTTTAGTCTGCTGAGAGGTACAAGACAGGGTTGCCCACTTTCCCTCACTTTTTGCTATTTTCATCAAACCTTTAGGAGCTGCTATCAGACAAGATAGAAATATTAAAGGCATCCAACCCCAAAATATTGAGCATAAAATAAGTCTTTATGCTGATGATGTATTACTTTTCCTTCAGAACTCACAGACGCCTCTCACTCACACGATCACACTCATAAATAAATTCTCTGCACTTTCCGACTAATCTATCAACTGGTCTAAGACCACAGTTCTGCCCATTAACTGTAGGTTCTACAATATACCTGCGATCACTTTACAGTCAGGAAATATTAGATATTTAGGCATAAACATTTCCTCCAGGCTCTCAGAGCTAACAAAGCTAAATTATGTACAACTATTAAAGACAGTAGAGGACGATCTCACTAGTTGGAAGTCATTACCCATATCACTTATGGGGAGAGTTGCATCCATTAAAATGATGATACTACCAAAAGTTAACTATTTGTTCTCAATGATCCCCATAAAACCATCTGCTACTTGGTTTAAGTCACTAGCAGTTGATGTGTTATCCTGTGGTTTGAGGTCATCTTTATCCACAGTTGTGTTGTATGCGATTGCCGCTACTTGTGCTTGTTTTTGTTTGTTTGTGTGTTTGTTTTTTCTCTGCTTGTCTGCTTTCAGGTGCTCCTGGTGTAGCTAAGGCTGGATTCCCCACAGAGATTGTGTATTGTCTTCTGTTTTGTTTCGTAGCAGCTGGGTGTCTTTCTATTTTTTCTTTCTATTTCTGTTCTGTTTCTTCTTCTTTGCGCTTCCTCTTTCCCTGTCCCCCGGTTCGGTTTGGCTCTATTACATCTCAAATATTGTCACGTAAAATAAATAAATATGCAGTTGATGGGCACCCTTGGCAAAGCAAATCTGTTTGGCATAAAAGGTATTCAGATTACAATTCTGCTGCCATAATGCTGAACAGGACAAGGGGGAAAACATTTTTATTTTATTTGTGATGACCACCTTTTTTCCATCCAATTTTATTTGTAATGCATGTATGTCCTTTTTTTCTTGAACACTTTACCTATTATAGTGAAAGTGCGTTTTTATCTAGTTGCTCGTCCGTGACGTAGTACTGTAAGCAAAACTGTGGACCAAGTTCTGAAGTGTGGTATTTCTACACAAAGGTGGATGTACCTCAAAACGAGTCAGAAGAACAAGGTTTAAAAACTTCTCTGGTTTTGCTTGAAATATGAACATAATTCTCATATGAACCTATGTAAGTACATAGCTATGCTGATTACCTTATGGGCTGCACGGTGGTGTGGTGACTAGCACTGTGGCCTAACAGCAAAAAGACTTCAGGTTTGAACATCTGTACAGAGTTTAGCAAGTTACTTGACCTTTTTCGTTCAGCCCCAAAACATGCATGTTTAGTTAATTGGTGATTCTAAATTGACGAGTGTAACAAAGGTTGTTTTTTGATGGTTGTTTTTTCTTGTATGTCCTTTGTGTTGGACCTGCTATAGACTGGTGCTCTTTCCAGAGTACCCCGACTCTCACCCCGTGGCAGCTGACTCTCACCCCACCCGACCCTGAATAGATGAATAATGATGGTAAGTTTGGAAAGGTGGATAATTACCTTACATTGATAGCTACTTCCAACTTCTGCCTCACTCTGCAGAAAAGGGACCAGTCCAAGTTCAAGTCCTAAAATTTGAATAATGTTATTCAAAAAACCAAAAGCTGATTTAATTTGCTTAAAAAAAAACAAGTCATTAATAATGGGTACCACATGTGTATTTATTTCCCTTTAAGGTGTAATTCTACAGTTGTATTTATACCTTTCAGAAATGATGCAAGACATTTATGAATATCATCATTTCTTTCATATCACCAGACACAACTGGCTAAAGCTGTCCATTTTTATTACATTTTTTCATGTTACAATGTGCAACAGAGGCTGAAAAATAAAGATTTTAGTGAACATAGATCATTCAGTCAGATATGTTTTTCAGATACTCTCAGGTTTCAAAATCGTACTTACACTCAGAGATAAAGGGCCTTGCAACAGTGATTATGATCTTTGTTTGTAGACTCAGGCTTAAATAGTTTTTCTTCAGCATGATTAAAATCGAGTGCTAGTCAAAGGGCTCGTATTTTAGCGGGGATTAGAATCCATGTTCAATCAAATATTTAGTAAATTGAATACGGACAATATGTAACTTAATCAGGATTAAGCTAGTTTGTTGTAGAACATGTACAAAAGAGGAACTTTCTCTAAATCAAATGCAACCTTCAGTAATAGACTAACATTTGTTCCATTTAAAATCAGAATGTCTTTGCAATTTTGATATTACACGTTTCATTTTCAGAATATTGTGCAGCCTTACTTATTTCACAGCCACAACATTTAATAAATATCAGCTAAGCACTTAGATTTTTTTTACAATGTCAACATCAACTGTCAAAATTCTGCCTGACATTATTTAAATATTGTTTCAGTCAGATTTTTCTGCATGGGATACAATCAGGAAATGATTTATAGAAACAATGTTATCTTTTTTTTCCTAACAATCTAATCTGAAAACAACATTGTATCAACTGGAGCCTTTTACTGTTTCACAAAGAATCATAAAGTGAATGTATGCAGTTCTGACTAAAATTTCAATTTAAAATATTTTGTTTAAGTTATTTAAGTGGTTTAGCTTGAGGGCTGAACAGTGGTGTGGTGGTTAGCACTGTCGCCTCACAGCAAGAGGGTTCAACTTCCGGCTGAGGCCTTTCTGTGTATGCGTGGGTTCTCTCCAGGTACTCCAGCTTCCTCCCACCATCCAAAAACATGCATGTTAGGTTAGTTGGTGACTCTAAAACTGTCCTTAGGAGTGAGTGTGAGCGTGTGTGTGGTTGTTTGTCTCATTTGTCTCTGTGTGGCCCTGTGATGGACTGGCGACCTGTTCAGGGTGTACCCCGCCTCTCGCCCAATGACTGCTGGGATAGGCTCCAGCCCCCCCATGACCCGACCGACGGCTTAAGCGGTTATAGAAACTGGATGGATGGTTTAGCTTGAATAATGCATACATATTATTATAATACAGAATGGCTTATAGATACGAAGTCAGATCAATCAGATTAACCAGAACAAATCTTCTGAATTGGCCTTTCTAAAGTCAAATCTGTCTAAATGTGAATTGAAGTGAATACTTACGCCTCTCCAATTGAAGAGCAAAAAATATAAAACAATCATAATACTTCCACATGCCATGGGAAAACGAGTGAAAGAATAATTCCATACAAAAATCTTATAATTCCCCTTAAAGGTCCTATATCCATAGTGGGAGCATGAACAGAAAAAAATGAGAATTCCAAAAGATAAACCACAGCTGTTTGGCAAATAATTAGCTCTTTAATTGCTCCAGGTTATTTAAGACAAACCCATGGATGGATGAATGGACGGATGGCACAAACTAGATTTGAGGTATACCATGGCAAATTGTCCACATTTAGTGAGAACATTATTGATCACATCAAATCATGTAATTTCTCCGATGCCCTCTTCTGAGCACAACTAGATAAATAGGGATTCATACATGATAGCAAAGAAAAGTGGAGAAAGCATGGGCTGCAGTTCAAACAAACAACATGCTATCGGGTATGAAGTTAGTAGCCTCACCCAGTGCACAACGTAACAGTCAAGGCCAAACCTGCTTAGAATCTCATAAAAGTACCTTCATTCAAACCTATCAAATTAATTTTTGGCATAGGAGGATACTCTATGCACAGACCTGTGAGACTCCAATTCTTTATTTTTCTGTGTCATTCATGTATTTATTTATTTGAGGCCTGTTTTGTTATCATTACTTAGGGGTACTTATTACATTGTTGTTATTGTAATTTGTTCATTGTTCAAAAGCTACATTTTTAAATCACAAAAAAAAGAGAACTTCCCACAGGAGGTTTTGACCTCTAGCATTTAGAATGAAGATTTTATCATTTAGGTGACACTGACATGGTTGCAGACCAAAAATAGCATAACCTTCTATACCCTCTGAGCATGAGCAAATCATTCATTCATGGAAAAACATTACAACAAGCAAATCAAACTTGCAGACATAATTATTTTTTGTTATTTAACCCCTTGGTGTCTTCCAGTGAAATTAGTCCATGAATCAGCAGATATATTGGAATCTGTCAACCTCCCACAGACAAATAGGGGTTGGAAAAACAATTTTGTTGCATTGAAATGATCCACCTGTAAGCTCAAGTCAATTTAATTAATTTAGAAGCAGCTAGAAAGCATGTGTGCACGTGTGTGTGGTGTGAGAGTGTGTTGTTCAGTTGATGGTTCACCCTTGTTTTTGCTTTGTGTGTGTGGCCTGTGTAAAATAAAAAGCAGCCTCTGTTACCTTTGACCCCAGTCGAACCAGATGCTGACCCTTTACATTTAAAACTTCTTAAAGGCTCTTACTTATCCCTCTGTATTATTGTTTGTCTTGTCATTTATGGTTTTATTTATATTCTTATTTTCTTCTCAACAGAAAGATTTAACTTACAAGCACACTCAAAAATGTAAGACAGTTTTCCTTTTTCTTAGTTGCTTTGCTTTAATGCTGGCTTTTGTCAACTTTTGTCAGGTCATATTGTGATTGTGATCTTTTCTTCTTTTTTCATTAATTATTAATTTTTTGTTGGTTGCTTTGAATCTATTTGTTGTTGTTAATTTTGTACAGTTTAGTTGGACATAAACATCCAGATGATGAAAAAAAAACTATGAAAACGTGTTTGCCTTCAACAGGTGCACAAGGTGAGTTTATCATCAAATACACAAACGCACGGTATCCAGGAATCTCTGCCATACCTACTGTAATTGTTGCCTGGTAACAGGTTGGTACCCTTTGTTATGTTTACTAGAAATGTTTGTGGTAAATAAGGACAAAAGGGAGTTAGGGGAGGAGAGGAGACTGAAGGGGTAATGGACAAGAAGAAGGAGGTGATCAAACAGAGAGCAATTGACAAGTGAGCTAATGTCATGAGGTGATCTTGGGGAAAAGTGACCTGCAGCTAAAATCTATCATTATCTAAAACAAAGTGCTCAGTAGCCGCCGGCCATCCCCTTTCATAACTCTGAGGAGTCATTCTCCCTCTAATTTTTCCAACCCCCAAGGCTGGAGTTAGCATTTGCCAACCAGTTTGTGATAATTACTACTTTGAAATGTCAGCACACCAAAAGGTGAATTGGGTGCCATTCTGGGGCATTGTGCCAGCATCTAGCATGCTAATAGGTAGACAACATAAGTCCGTCAAATGAAGCAAGGACTGCTACTTCTAATCACTGGCTAGTTGTTAACTGTTAGTTTGAGGTGATGGGTCACAGTATGACTAGAAATATAGCTATATTTAGCTAATAACTCACAGCTGAGTGCGTGTAATAGTCTTTTGAGACAGTAATTAGCAGCTGGTAATTACAAATTCAATTCTAAGAGGTTTTTCGTCGGTAGTTTGTGAGATTTTAGCAAATATAAGGCTTTGCAGATTTTAAGTTAAAAACTCAATTTCAACACACGAAAGGAACTTTAAGAAAGTAGCCAAGGCTTAGATTAAAAACGTCTGCACGAGAGGGGACATGTCGAAAATGCAGAGAAAAGCTAATAGAAAACTTGACCTGGGGCTGCACGATGGTGTGGTGGTTAGCACCGATGTTCACAACAAGAGGATTCTTGGTTTGACTCATACCTGGAGCTTTTCTGTGTTTGCATGTTCTCCTCGTGTATGCATGGGTTCTCTCCGGGTATTCAGGCTTCCTCCCAGCCCAAAAATGAATTGACTCTAAATTGTCCCTAGGTGTGAGTGTAAGTGTGGATGGTTGTTTGTCTTGTTGTGTGGCCCTGTGATCGACTGGCGATATGTCCAGGGTGTACCTTGCCTCTTGGACAATGACAGCTGGGATAGGCTACAGCCCCTCATGACCCTGAGTTGGATTAAGCTGGCATAGAAAATTGATAGTTGGATGGAACTTGACCTGAATGAGGAGTCAGGTCAACAAGCCTCAGGTTCGACTACAGTAGCAAGAGCAAAGTGAGAGCGCCCAGCAAGCAGATAATAACTGGGGCTAACTGGGCTGAGGGCTATATCATTACTCAACTCACTCAGACACTTGTCAAGTTGGAGATCAACAAGATCGAGACAGATCTTTCATAGGTAACTACCACCTTTAGAGGGGAGATAGCAGAGCTGAAAGCTGAATATAACAAAGCAATATCAGTGCTTAAAGGCCAAATGGGCAGAGTAAGAGGAACAGATATGAAAACTAGACCAGAAAATGATGCTCAGCTTTATGCAGAAAAGTACAATAAAATTTCACTTGCCAAATATCAGAACAATACAGTACTCTGAAAAAAACTCTAAAGTAATAAAGTGAGAGGGCTATTCATAAGAATAGCAGGACATAAAATCAGACACTGGCACCCCTGTTACTTCACACAACAATATTAACACATCTTGCCAGTATTATGAAGACTTGCACAGCTCTCAGACAAGAGGGCTGCATTGGGATTGGGTCCTACTGGGTCCAACTCAAATCCGGTGGGAGCGGGCAGTATGAACTTTGCTGCGGGCAGGAGCGGGCAGCTAAAAAAAAAAAAAAATGATGTGGAATGACAGCCTGGCCTGGATAGTGTAGTGGTAAGATTGCCACCTTCTGTGTGGGAGACCTGAGTTCAAACCTCCTGCATCAAAGGTACTTCCTCCAGTAAGCAAGGATTAGGATCAATTGTCCATCAATGTCTTTATTAACAGCCTATAAGATTACATGTTTTCTCCTGCAGTATGGGAGAAGACACAAAATCAATGCATTTCTATTATTGGGCGGGCATAAATTCTCAAAGTTTTGCGGGTAAGGGCAGGAGTGTAACACACATGTAATAGTCAGAAATTCAGCGGGCGCGGGCGGAAGCGGGATGAAGTCCCGCGCAGGGCTCTACCTCAGGCTATGAAACAGTTCCTCAGTGCATGCCAATTACAAACATTATCAGAGAGTAATCAGAGTTCTGTAGAAATGGAAATTACAGAGGGAGATGTGATTAACGATTAGATTAACTTCCTAAAAAATGGCAAATAGACCAGATGAGAAAAAGATATTAAGTTTGGCAATATAATTATCACTATAATTATCACTACTCAATATAAAAAGCTTGGTTCAAACTCTAGCTTTAAGACTCAGTCCTCTTGTAACCAAGCTATTACATCCTGATCAACCCAGGTTTATCCAAAACAGGCACTTGTTTAATAATTTCAGACGCCTCTTTAATACTCTTTCAGTATTACCCCAGACATACAAAGAAAGACTTGAGTCTAGGTGCCTAAAGGCACATTCCTATGCCGACTTGCTAGGTGCTTGCTCAGATTTGAGGTGGAATTTTTTTGCTTTAGATAAAAAAAAATGTATTCCCATGCCGAGTGTACAGCGGTCGCTAATGCTGCTCTCTCCCGCGCTCCATATTATCTCTTGTTGATCCACAGTTGCAGGCAAAGTCTCAGTCTTAGTTCTGCTGGACCTGAGTGCTGCCTGTGACACAGTTGACCATGAGATCTTATTACAGAGGTTAGAAGACTGGGTGGGAATCTCTGGTAGTGCTTTAAACTGGTTCAAGTCATATCTCGAGGACAGGAAGAATTTTGTTGAAATTGGTAACTGTCTCAAACCAAATAGCTTTGACCTGTGGGGTTCCTCAGGGGTCTATCCTGGGACCCCTATTGTTCAATTTGTACATGCTCGCATGAGGCCAGCTAATACGCAGCTACAATGTGTCCTACCACAACTATGCAGATGACACTCAGATCTATGTGTCATTGATGGCAGGAGAACATGGGCTTGTAGATACATTGTGTCACTGCATCGAACAGATCAGTGTGTGGATGCAAAACAATTTTCTCCAGCTAAACTCAGACAAAACTGTGACCCACAGAAACGAAAAGAAAGTGTCATCAGTCACCTTGATACTCTCTCTAAAACCTAATAATCAGGTTAGAAATCTAGGGGTAATATTGGACTCAGACCTGAACTTTAACAGACACATTAAATCAGTTTCATCAGCAGCTTTTTACCATCTGAAAAACATTGCCAGAATCAAAGGAATAGTGTCTAAACCAGACCTAGAAAGACTAATCCATGCATTTGTCTCCAGCAGGTTAGACTACTGTAACGCCTGCTCACTGGGCTCTAAACGGGCTGTAAGACAGCTGCAGTACATCCAGAACACTGCTGCTCGAGTCCTGACCAGAACCAGGAAATGAGACCATATTAGTCCAGTGCTCAGGTCTCTGCACTGGCTTCCTGTCGCTCAGAAAATAGACTTTAAAACAGTTTTGCTTGTGTACAAGTCTCTTCATGGTCTAGCGCCAAAGTACATCTCTGACATGTTAGAGCCATATGAACCAACTCGGTTTCTGAGAACGTCAGGGAGGGGTCTCCTGCCAGTACCCAGAGTCAGGACTAAACAAGGTGAAGCTGTGTTTCAGTTTCATGCTCCTAAAATCTTTAACAGTCTTCCAGAAGATGTGAGACAGGCCTCAACTCTGACAATGATTAAATCCAGGATGAAAACAGTTCTATTTAACTGAGCATATTAAAACTGAAAGTATTTTATCTGCAACTTTTCACTTTTAAATGAATTAATTGATTATTTTTTATATTCATGGAATGATTTTATTTGCCTTCTTCTGATTTTATGTAGCTGTAAAGCACTTTGAATTGCCTTGTGTACAAATTGTGCTCTACAAATAAACTTGCCTTTCTTGATGGCAATGTTAAAAGTGACGATGCATAACTTGGTACATAATTGCACTGAGCTTGTTTACACTGACTGAGAATTTTGTTAACACATAGTTCTGTTTTAAAGATGTCAAGTTGAAACTACAATCTGGGCTGTCTTTTTCTTAGATTTTCTTTTAGTAGATCTTGCCTCTCACCAAGGTTGAGGTCAGGGATCTTTGGGTTAAATAGGTTGGAGACCTCTGCTGTAGCATCTTGGCCCAATTGTCACCATTTTGTTGGCTAGCAAAGGACGTTGGGCTGGGCGAAATGAAAAATAGTATTATCACTATTTTATTTTCTACAATGATCAATCTCAGTCTTGATTGATTATGAAATAGAGTTTAATAATAATGACTGCAACATAAAACAAATACAGTTAAGCTTTAGAACAGTTTATCACCTAAAGTTAAGTGACACCATCTTAACACTGATTTGTATTGTCCTTGAGAGTGTTCTCTCATTTCATACCCACATTAATAACATTACCCGGACAGCCTAATACTATCTACGCAACATCAACCGTGTCCGTCCATCCCTTACTCCCAACTCCACTGCTATCCTGGTACACACTCTGGTCACATCCCATGTGGATTATTGCAACTCCCTGCTCTTTGGTCTCCCCCACAAGTCCATCCATAAGCTCCAATTGGTCAAGAACTCCATCAATCACTTTACGCCTGTTCTCCAACAGCTTCACTGACTTCCAGTCAAATTTCGCATGGGCTTTAAGATTCTGCTTCATAATTTCAAGGACATCCATAACCTTTCTCCCTCATACCGCTCTGACCTCATCCATATCAACACCCCTTCCCGGACACTTAGGTCAAGGTCTTCTATCAACCTCATTGTCCCTCAGCTACTCTGCCCGCACATCTCCAGATTTTTTTAATTATTTCAAATTATTTTTGTTGTTTTGTAAGGTGACCTTGAGCGCCATGAAAGGCGCCTCTAAATAAAAATGTATTATTATCTATGCAATTGATATTGGATAAACACGAAGAACAGGAATCTGCCCGATTACCACGGAGGATAGTGAGACAATCAAGGCTGTCTGGTCCTACTGCTCCTTAAGAGGGAGTCCTGATGAGGTGTAATGTCGAACAAGTGTGAAAGCAGGAGCCAACAAGACTCCGCCCAAGCCTTCCACGGAACTTGCTCAGCCCATAGTAAAACTAAGAAACCAACACAACACCACATCCAAGCATGATCATGACAAGTTGTCTCTGTAGATGGATAAACTAAAAAGGTCTGATGCTGATCATAAAGATCAATGTAAATTTAAACTAGATCTAATTTTGCGATCATTTCATCGCCCAGCCTTAGAAGGACACCATATACAATATGCTTCACTTTGCCCTCAATCACATAGAGAATGGCAAAACTTATTTTAGAATGGTATTTATTGACTTCAGTTTAAATTTCAATCCAACAATTCTTACCGACTTAACTTCAGGAACTCTGCTTCAGGTCCTCCCTCGGTAACTGGATGTAGGAATTCTGATTAAAAAAAATCCCAATCTGTGAAGTTAAACAATTTCACCTCATCCACACTGACTCTGAACACACAAGAGTGTGTACACCAGTGTGTACTCTATTCATTCATAACTAGCTTCAAGATGATTAATTCCACATTCTAGTTTAAAACTGAAGAAGTGATGAGATGAAACGTCGAGTGAGAGGTCAAACTTCAACATGTCCAGTCAGATAACATAAAAGGCAGAAAATGCCTGCCTTTTTATTAGAATATTAAAAAAAAGCCTGCTTGTTTTCTTAGATCTTGCACAGCTTCTACCACTGCACTATGGAGAGTGTCTTATCAAAGTGTAGTATGTGAACTGCACCCTTAACCTGACAGGAAAGCCCTGCAGCAAGTCCTAAAAACAGCTCAACATATCATTGGTGTCCTGGTATCTGCCTTCACAGACATTCAGTTTTTACAGTGTCTATGACAGTCACAAAATCATCAAGGGCCCAACACAGCCTAACAATAGAGCTTTTTTTTTTGTCTTCCCTTCAGAGACACATGACAGGAACCTTAGGCCCTGCACCAGCAGGCTTAGAAAAATGCTTCTACCACAAAATCATACCCTTCTTTCAAGTTTTTTATGTTTATGCATTTTTGTGGGTACTAGTGACTTTTATTCAACAGTAGATGGACAGAAAAGGGGTCAGAGAGATCGGGAAGACATGCAGCAAAGGACCCCAGGTCAGAACTCAAACCCGGGCCAGCTTCATCGAGGGACACCCACCTTCTTCAACCATGGCTCTTACGTGCTCTAGCCTGTCACTCCCTACGTCGGATCTAAGCGTCCTCCTTCCCATCCCACCCAATACATAAACACATGGACTGTGACAACCTTGGGTCTCAAAATTGTTCCACGTGTGTGCAGTTTTTGCATAGTATTTATCCATTTTTTTTGCTGTAAATGTGGTTTGAACATCACTTTATCTAGGATTTGCACCAATGGGTGGATGGAAAATGTATTTTGTCATTCTTGTTTTTTGTATTTATATGTGCAGTGACAGTAAAGAACTTAATCTAATCTAAAATAAAAGAAACTAAGAAAGTAGACCACCAGGGGTGTTACAAAATCTGGTGGGGGTACATGACAGCAGATGTAATCATACTTAGTAACACAGGTGACTGTGTTGATAAACATGCAGCTGTCTGCACCAAGGTCAAAACAAAAGTTCAATTTACAGTACATTATAGATGCTTTACTCTGGCTTTTTGCTTTGCAAAGTTATCTAGTCCATCCTTCAGATTCATCTTGCAGGGCTCACTTTGTTTTCACTTGTTAATAGTTCTCTCTGGAAAACTTTTGATTTCATATGCAACCATTCCAATGTTTGTGTCTTCTGCAGGAGTGCGCACCCACAGGATGTTCAGTCAAACCTCCCTAAGTAACATTCAGTGTGAACCAAGTCATAAGAAAGAATAGATGCTGTCATTTTTATGAATGTGAGTCATTAGTGAGTTTGTTCAGATGTGTGTGTGTGTGTGTGTGTGTGAATTGAAAGACAGCTTTGACCAGATGGGCTCTGTAGATCAGGTTACCTGTTTCTAACATAGCATCTGTCCACCCTGTCAAACAGAGAGAGGTGGGAAAAATCCCTGAAGAACAATTAACAAATGAGGGGAGGAAACAGGTCAAAAGGGAGGGTTAAATCTTTTATACACAGTTTTCTGTAGGTTTGTGATGTCTCAAGCATGTTAGTACATCACTTTGCATGCTGATGATTAAAAAGAAGTTTAATTCCAGCTGTTTACGTGTACCATTGGAAAAAACATTTCTTTGTGAAATTCACTATGTATAGAGGCACTTGAGAATTTCACATCATTTAAGATTTCTCTTCAACTCTTGTAAATCTACAAACATAAATGTTACGCAGAAATTTAAGCTTTGAAATTTCAGTCAAAGTTAGAGCCCAAGCCGTCGGGAAAAGAGACTCCAAAGCAGACCAGAGGGAATAAAGGAAAAAAATATTTATTTAACAAGAAATGCAAGTGGTGGAGTCTTCCAGGCACGGGAAGATTCAGCAGAGGGGAGGAGATGGTTAGACCGGTCTTCCTGAGCTGAGATGACTAATTCGAGAGAGAGGAGTAAATAGTCCTTACTTGGTTGGAGTAGGAGTCCGGGATGGAGGAGAGGGTACAGGCTGTGTCGGTTGGGGTCAGAGCAGAGGCTCGGTGGGCAGGCAGGTGTGGAAATGTGGCTGACGGGGTATCCAGACAGAGAGTCAGGTACAGGTTGGAATCAGAAAACCAAGGCATAGGAGCAATGGGTCGAGACAGGCAGAAGCTGTGAGAACAAGGGTTAGTCAAATAACTATGAGAAACATTATGGCAGAGCATAGGGTGATCCAATTTACCACTTAGTAAGTGAGATGACCTGGCAAAGCCTGGTTGCTCCTGCAGCTCTTATAAGGCAGTCTTAATGAGGGATGATGAGGAGCAGGTGTGGTGGCAGGAGCAAACCAGGCTCTGCCCCAGGCACTCCAGAACACCTGCTCCGCCCACTTTAAGACTCAAAACACAACACAGCCATGCATGATTGTGACAATTTCCAAGCATTGTCGTAAAGCCATAGAAAATATATTGTCAATTCTAATATTGCACCATGCGTCCTGAATTTTTGTCTGCTGCCCCTTGGTTGTCAGTGTCGGGGGTCTGCTTTAGTACTCAGCTGAGGTGTGGACTTAAGTCACATGACTTAGACGTGAGCCAAACTCCAGTCACAAATTTGATGACTTCAGATTCTACTTGATAAAAACGAAACAGACTCGCAAGTCATCTTGGACTTCAAATTTAATGATTTGTGACTTCACTTAGACTTCTGCTTCCAGTACCAGCCCACAAGTGCTTTGGAAATTATTTAATCAAATAAATATCTTGAATGATAAATTTGTATGGCAACTGGCAATAATTATTCCAACTGAGCGTAGCGCAAAAAGCATTACTGCATATTTCAGGCTAATTAGCAATCACCTAACTTTACTATCCACACAATTGTAGTTCCAAACCACAGGTAACCCAAGAACTTCGTGATCTACTACTGAATGTCCCCCACAAGTCAGGAAGAATATCAACTCCTTGCAACTTAATGACTGAGCTCCATCATATCTTAAAGATCACATTGGAAGATATTTTCCTAACAGAGCACTTCGCTCCCAAACTGCAGGTTTACTTGTTGTTCCCAGAGTTTCTAAAAGCAGAATGGGAGGCAGAGCCTTCAGTTATCAGGCCCCTCTCTTGTGAAATAAGCTGGCAGTAAATGTCCGGGAAGCAGACACCCTTTCCACTTTTAAGATTAGGCTTAAAACTTTCCTTTTTGAAAAAGCTTATAGTTAGGGATGGCTCAGGTAATCCCATAGTTAACTACACAGTTAAGCTGCTATAGGCTTAGACTGCTGGGGGACCTCACCGGTGACACCTTTCCTCACTTTGTTCTCTTTTTCCCCCTGTTTAATTTCTCAAATGATATAATGTACATGTGACATTATTGTGGTTATTAACTTGTGTTTCCCTGTTCCAACAGGTATCCTTTGAATGGTGTTATGGTGTTTTTCGCCCCTCTTTTCTGTCTTCTCAAACCCCAGCTGGTCGAGGCGGATGGCCACCCTTCCTGAGTCTGGTTCTGCCAGAGGTTTCTTCCTGGTTCTGGTTCTGCCAGAGGTTTCTTCCTGTTAAGATAAACTTTAATCATCATCTGCAAACCCGTGAGTTTGCTTAATTCATTCTGATTGGTGTTTACATTCCACCGCTGGCCAGCGCTCAGGACACGCAACGCACACCCGCCGACCAGATATTGTCTGTGGAGAGGACATACCCGGACTCTTTAGTTATTGTCCTTGGTGACTTTAACAAAGAAACTCAACCACGACCTCCTTAAATATAAACAGTTTATTAAATGTCCACAACCAGAGAAGGGAATACTTTGGATCACTGCTACACCATAGCTTTTGCGGCTTCAAAGAGCCGCAAAACTGGCTTCATTGGACTAGAAGGTTGGATGCAAGCAGGCAGGGTTCAGATGTCAAGGCTTGGCAGAGGTGGGGCAAACTTGGTGAATAATGTAAGTTTACACTGAAAATTTGAATGGCTTGTTGTATGAGGAATTTTCAAACATAGACGGGCTAAAACAAAATGTCAAGTTTTTTTTCTGACTTTATAAGATGGTAGGGACTTTACACAGCCAGATGAATGCTTTGAAGAACAAAAAAAAGGGATTTTTCCATAGTTTGTAGGCTTAGCTTGAGAAGATCCATGAGTTTATCTGAAGACCACAGAAAACCCCCCAAAAGAAAAGGAAAAAATAACTAGACTTAAATCATCATGCAACAGATCAGTTACTATTTTTTGCCATAATTCCTTTTTTTATGTTAAAAAAATGTGTAGTTGTATCAAAAAGAGTTATTTGCAAAGAACGGTTATGCAAAGTTACTGCTCTAAGCACTGCTCTCAGTTCTTACAGCATTTCAATTACTACACATAAGTGTAATTGATCCAAGCTTCACTTCCAGGCCCTATTCCCCACAATAATAGTTGTGCGTGCATTTATTTATTTATTTATTTATTTATCTACCTACCTACCTACCTACCTACCTACCTACCTACCTACCTACCTACCTACCTACCTACCTACCTACCTACCTACCTACCTACCTACCTACCTACCTACCAGAGCATTTTAGAAATTCAACCTTAATTAAACAGGGATTATAACATTTAAGAATAAGTCTGACAAAAGTATCAATCAGGGTATCTGAAATAGGAACAATTTCATTTTGAATATGGGTAAGCTATTATTACTCCAGCTTTAACAAAATGCAGACAAAAAAGTCTGGAAACAATGAGGTGTGTTTTTGTCATCCTCAGCTGTTCTGTGAACATTAGATTGTAGCTAAGGGCTGTCATTTCTTGTTCTTTCCAGGAAGCAGGAAATGGCTTCACAGTGTTGTGCAACTTTAAACTTTACAAGAACTAGTTTTGTCTAAGTCCTAAAACAGTCCTGAAATTAAAAAGCTCCTGTTCATTTCTCAGTTTTTTTTAAATAAAACTGATTTAAAAAAAGGGAAAACTTTTTTTGGGCATGGCCTATGTTATTTGATTGAGCTTATCATTGTACCTAAACTCTGACAACTCTGTCATTTTTGTGGGTTTAAATAAAACAATGTCGGCCTCAGAAGTGCCTTTCATAATACCACTCTTCTACCACTTGTGCTATCCCTATGTATCACTATGTAGACCAGTGAGCAGTGCCTGGCCAACAGGTCATTTGGGTCATCAGGTGGGAACCTCCTTCCATCGATGTTTCGTCTCGTTGGGCCCACGACTCCTCCAGGAGGCTAGACAATGATCACTGGAGTCCCAGAGTCACTCCCCTAATGCCAGCCATCACTGCTCCTCACACCACAACAACCATCTTTTTTTTTTCACAACCACAACCCCAGCCTCTCACCAACTGCACACCAGTCATAATGGGGTGGGGATACAAACCCTGGTTCGGGTAGGGGGTAGAAATTGAAGAGGCAAAGATAAGTAGGAATGGGATTCAAACCCTGGTTCGGGTAGGGGGTAATGAAAGTAAAGAGAGTGCCAGAAGTGGAGGAAGACAAGACAGACTAGGAGATTCAGCAGACAAACTCACCTAAACAGTCCCACAATCACTAAAAATCCCAGCAAAAACAAAGCTATACAGGCCAACCTACCTAAAATGGCTGCCTGGTTTCAAAAGGCTCACATGGGCCACACCCTCCACTTAAATACATCCTGAATTTCTTCCTTGCTTCTTCCAAGAGTCTGCTTACCCTAAGTGCTCCCCCTGCTTGCGCCCCAGCTACTATTGCTTCTTCTACTCCAAATCCACTGACTAAACTTTACTGCCTCATCTGACAAGACAGATGCTATTGCTAGATGCTAGATCCTTCACTATTTTCCACACACTCTGTACACTTACACCCAACTCCCTCAACAATAAAACAACAGACTTTGCAACAAATCCTCTACATCCGACTTCCACTGGACAAATCCTAACCCTCCATCCTCGCTGCTCTGCTTCCGCCCCAAGCTCCACATACCTAAGCTTTTTCATTTTATATGGTTCTAACACTAATTCCTCCCAAGGAACAGTCAGCTCTATGAAATAGACTCATTCTACTCCTAGACCACAAGACTATATCAGGCCTAAGATTTGTAGAGGCTATTTCCTGGGGAACAACTAGCTTGCCCTAATCTACCTGCATCTCCCTGTCACAAGCATCCTCTAAGCCGCCTTGCCTCCAAATTGTCTAATTAACCCCCCCCCCCCCCCCCCCGAACAAACTGAATTGCCACTCTCTTCACCTTAAACCCTCCTAAATTCACCTGTCCTCATTTATCTTCAATACCTGCAGCGAAGTTACTTAATACTTGGTTATGTCGGCACATATACTGGCCTTGTGACAGACTAACCTTACAACCTGACAAAATGTGCGTTAGAGTTGCAGTACCTGAACATGACAAACATAACGGGTCGCCATTTACCCAGAGTTTTAGGTTCTGGGGAACTGGCAATACATCATATCTTGCCCCTATCAAAAATCTAATACTCCTTTCCTCCATATTCCACAGCTCTTTCCAACTAAGCTTTTTCTTCTCTACACTTTCCCAATTCAACCACTGTCCCAGCTTAGCCTGTGTCACTGCCTTTGTACCCCTTAACATTTCTTCCTGTCTACGAACCTGCTCAACAACTAGCTTTCTCTTCTCCTTGGGACCTGCTCTACTCAACACCGGTTTGCCTGGGCCAAGCCCCAAGCCTCCACGGCCTATTTGAACATTACCCACAATCTCTGTATGTCTAAGAGTTGCTTCTGCTTCCTGAGCTGCCATTCTTGGATTCCATTTCCTCCCCTTGGTTTGGTTTGTAACCACCTTACTAACTACCACATCTTTACTGCCAGCTAACAGGAGCTCTGTCCTAAGTTTAGTACATTTAAATTCGTCTACTTGACTAGATACTGGGAGCTGGAGTATGCCTTTCCCATAAAGTGCCACAATACTTAAGTATCTAGGAACACCTAGCCACTTCCTAATGTAAAAGCTAACTAATCTTTCCATTTTATCTGCAACAGATAATGGAATCTGATACACAGACAGTGGCCACATCAACCGAGGAAACAATCCAAACTGCAGACACCAAAGCTTCAACTTTTGTGGAAGCCCTAATTCATTTATTCTATCCTCAGCAACATCTTTCCGAAACTGTACTGCCTGCTCTCCATCATTTAAGTCTGTCTGGTACCACCTACCTAAACTCTTTACTGCCTCTTCCCTAATTATTGGAATTTTTTCTTCATCTGTTACAAACTTTCTATCACTTAATTTCCATCTACTTATTGACATACTTCTAGACTTAGTAGGTTTGATTTTCATACCAGCCGACTTTAGATTTTTATTAAGTATCTCAAGTATTCTCCTCATACATGGCACTGTTGTAGTCACCAACGTCATATCATCCATGTAGGCCCTAATTAGTGTAAGGCACATGCCATCCTGAAGTCTCTCTCCACCTACAACCCACTTGGAAGCTCTAAGAATTATCTCCATCGCCATTGTAAATGCTAATGGAGAAATTGTAAACACTGCTATAATGCCTATTTCTAGCCACTGCCAACCTGTTGTGAAACCTGTTGTACTTAGGCACAGTCTAATATACTGGAAATATGCTCTTATTAAGTTACCAACTACTACAGGCACTCTAAAATAATCAAACGCTTTCCAAATAAGGCTGTGTGGCACTGACCCAAATGCATTTGCTAAATCCAGAAATATAACATGCAAGTCTTTTTGTCACTCTTGGCTGTCTGAATCTGATGCTAATCTGATTAGTGTGCTCTAAACACCCTGCGAAACCTGGTATTCATGCCTTCTGCACAGAAGTATCTATGAAACTATTCCTTTCTAAATAACTAGCTAATCACTGTGCAGCTACACTAAAGAAAATCTTCCCCTCTACATTTAGGAGAGAGATCATCTGACACTGACTCAGGTCCAAGGACTCTTTCTCCTTTGAAATAAGAACGCTTCCTGCCCAACGCCATGCTCTAGGAATAAACTGTTTCTCCCAAACTATTCTTAATTACCTCCACAAAAACTTTAGGATATCAGGTGCACTTTTATAAACCCGGTAGGGGACTCCAATTGGCCCATGGTGCCCATGGTGCCTCCTCAACCTCTTTCCACTTAGGTGGTCTAACATCCATCTTATGAGCTATCTCTCCTAATGGTGGCTTGTCAGTTCGAAGGCCTATTACTCTACACTGCTCAAAATCTGAATATATATTTCTTACATACTCTTCCATCTCTGACTTTGTTGTTTTAAGCTGCCCTCCTTTTCCTGGTTAAACAACCCTTGAATGAGTCCCTGTAAAACACAGTCCTTACATATTATATCTTCTTTCTCTTATTCCTAAGATATTCAGCTCTTCTGAGTATTGCTAGCCTGCTTCTCAATTCTCCCTGCAAAATATTAATTCCCTCGCTCTCTTCTACTGTTGCTCTTTTCCACTGCTTTCTTAAGTTTCTTTTTTCCTTCACCAATTTCTCCACTTCTCTTTACTGTCTAGACTTAACTAACTGTACTCTTTCAACTCGCTTTCTATCTTGCATCCCAAATCTTTCTACACCATAGGAGTAAATTATATCTTCCACCTTCTCGCCCATCTTCTCTAGCCTATCGTATTGTTAAATAAAACAATAATGATTCTTTCTTATCATAAACTGTGGAGCTCAATCAGCTTACATTTCTTATATATCATCCATCTATTTTCTACATCTGCTTAATCGAATTCAGAGTTGCTGGGCAGCTGCCATTGAGTGAGAGATGGGGTATTCCATGGACATCACAGGACCACAAAGAGACAAACAACCATACACACTCATTACAAGGGTAAATTTAGAATCACCAGTTAACCTACTATGTATGATCTTGGATGATGGGAGGAAGCCGGAGTATCCAGAAAGAACCCATGCATGCACGGGGAGAACATGCAAACTCCCTTGCCTGGATTCAAACCAGGAACCCACTCAGGGTTATTGGCCATAGGGCGTACCGGTGTCTATGAACTTTACCTGACATAATAGATAGTGTGTGGTGTAAATCTAGTTCTAAAGTGTTGGAAAATTATATTCTATCCTGATTAATTAACCACTATTTTACGGTGGTGTGGTTTGAGCATGCAGATCAGCTTTTTCACAATTTTCATAATTACAAATCAGGTTACCAGAGTTAAAGTGTTTTAAGTATAAGGTGACCAGACATCCCCGATTTCCGGGGACAGTCCCCATTTTGGGTGACCTGTCCCCGGTCAAAGCAGTCCCTAAAAATGTCCCAGATTTTGACACTGAATAGGGGGACATGTGCGCAGACTCACACACCAATTATTACGTTTGCCATTTAATGCATCACCAGAGAAGATGTCGTATGACGTACAGATGCGGCAGCATCAACAACAACAAATAGGTGGGAAAAAGGAAAAAAAGGAGACCAGCGGCCGTGATAAATGGTATGTTGTGTTTTTACTTATTTGTTTTGTGTGAACTGGCAGTAGACTTGGCTGTGGGTGTGTGTGAAGTGATGTAATATTCAAGTAAGTTGATGATAATTATTGATGATAATTAAGAGTTTAAGTTAAAACAGTTATCTTGTCTGGGAGTTAATTAAGGGACAAATACTTTAAAACAATCATCATCTCAATCTGGGTGAGACAAAGGGTTAATGCAGAGTCTATTGTGTTTTTTTTAAACAGTTCTGAGACATAAAATTTACCATCATAATTCTCCCTTTTGATTATTAATTAATCACTAACAGAAAAGAAACTTGATTTTTTTTAAATAAATGAAAGGGAAGGGGTGTGGAAGTAGTCACAACTTAAGTATCTGACACACTAATTCATGCAAATTTCAAAATGTATTATCATGGCAGTTGTTCAGTGGAGAGAAAATAATAACAATGAAACAACACAAAAAAAAACAAACATTTACAAAATGTCCTTATCAGAGTGTGAGTCTGAACTGGAGTAATGATAGGGGTCAGGAATGTGAAGAGGGGTTGAATTTTGATCAACATTACTGGCGTTCACATGAACATATGTGAAGGAATGAATCAACTCCAGAGCTCAACACAACAGACTTAACATCTGACAACATGTTAAGTTGGGCGTCATGTGGGTTGGGTGGCCCATTGACTATGACTGTGAGTTGTCTGTACATATCAGAGCTTGGATATTTAATTCCACACCAATATGTGCCTGCATCAGTGGGTTTGACATCAGTGATGGTGATCTGCGCTCCGTTGGAATTTGGAAGTTTTGTTATTGTGAAGCGAAGATTTCTGTTTAGAGCAAGGGTTGTGTCAGTGGCAGCAACAGTCAAGTGCCAATCGTGTGGGCCGCAGGGGTCTCTGCATAAGTACTTGTCATATTTGGCATAGGACGCGTGAGTCCGTCCTGATTGCCAAATTTCAAGGTAAACGAGGCAGGTGAATGTTGCACTTTGTTATTCTGTCAAAGTGACAGTACTGGCAGGTTTGTAGGTGTAAGTCTCCATCAACTGCCCCAAACATGACAGGTTCAGAATCAGGTGATGCATGGTGTAGTCTAGTGGAACACGTCTAGTTGGTGTTTGTTGAATCCATGGAGTTAATTCCTCATGTTGTCTGTTCGTTCTAATGTCATCCGTCATTGAGTCTTTCCGTCCTTGCGTTATTCAGGTTGGCAGCTTAGCTCCTCCGTTGGCTCTGGTATCTTCCTGCAAGGGAAGGTGTGAACCCACGTTGTCCTCTCGGCTATCTTCAGTGGTATGCGTCGTCAGAATGGACTTCGTCATCGTTTGGAATTCTTAGGTCCTTTGTCACCACCCAGTCATCATGCTGTAAGTTTGCAGAGAGAGAGAGAGAGAGAGGAGGATATGTTTTTTGCAATATTGTAACATACTGTCCTCACATAGGCTGGTGGAGGGGAGTGGCCTGGTTACTGGTTTTATTCCCAGAGATGGAGGTCTGCCAAAAAGAATTTCAAAGGGACTCATGTTTACTCTAGATCTTTTTCTCATTCTCATTGGCATAAGAACAATAGGCAAAGCTTTTGTTCATGGCAGTCCTGTTTCCTCACAACACTTGGCCAATTTTGATTTCAGAGTGCCATTTTCTCGATCGACAACACCTCCACTGGCAGGGTGTTATACACAATGTTGTCTGAGGTTAATAGCAAGAAATTCACTGATTTGGGTTATTGCAGAATTGACAAAGTGAACCAGTGTTGGGTTATGGCATCCATCATTCCCCCTTTTCACACATGGTCCAACCCATGTGTCAATTTCGCGAAATGAGGGAAGAAGTGTTTAGGCAGGCAAGGTTTATTATCGGGTTCTTCCCACACTGCTTCTTTTTGTGTGGCACTGCAGCGTCTCCACAGCGTATTTTCCTGTGGTGTGGCAAAGGACTGTGTTGCTGTAAGAGAGGTGGGAATAGTGACAGGAATCGATACAAACAAAGGAGCAGTTATAGTGGGTTGGAGTGTAGCTCTTTTTTAAGCAGCGTCCGCTCTTGCATATCCGAGTGAGTTGTTAGTGTGAGCAAGGCATTTGCAAACAGCAATTGACTTTGGGAGCAAAATGGCATCTAGAAGAGCTGCGACTTTGTCATGATGGAGAATGGGGTTGCCGTCAGATTTTAGGAATGGTCTGTGTTTCCACAGAGTGCCAAAATCATGCACAACACCAAAAGCATATCTGGTATCAGTGTAGATGGTTACTGCTTTGTTGTTAGCTAGTCTGCATGCCTATATTAGGGCTATCAGTTCTGCTGCCTGTGCAGAATGGTGAGGGGGGAGTGAACTGTGAGACAAGAGTGTCATGATTAGTGACAACAGCGAACCCGACTCTGTTGTGACCCATTTGTGGGTCACGCGAAGCTGATCCATCTACAAAGAGAATGAAATCAAGGTTTATTAATGGTGTTTCTTGTAGTTGCTCAGGTTTCGAACAAACCTGTTGGAGGACAGCAACACAGTTATGTTGTTCTCTGTTGTTGTCTAGGGTGGGGAGGAGAGAGGCAGGTTTTAACACATTACATCTTTTGACAGTGATGTTAGACATTTCTAAAAGTTCTGTGCTGTATCATAGCCATCGTGCTGTGGAGAGGTGAAAAGTCTTTTGTTCAAGTAAAATCATCGACACAGCATGTGGGGCCAGGAGAGTTACATCAGAATAGGCCACAGTATCTCTGGAGGCCATAACTGCCTTTTCAGCTGCCGCCACAGATCTGATACACCTTGGGAGACCTGCAGCCACGGATCCAGTTTTGAAGAAAAATAAGCTACAGGGCGTAGTTTATTTCCGTGATCCTGCAACAAAACAGAAGTCATAAAGTGAAAGGTCTGTTAGGGTCAGACAGGCCCAAAGTTGGGGTGCTTTGAAAGGCAAGTTTTCGTTCAGTAAAATATTGTTCTGCTTAAAGGGGAAAAATGTTTTCACATTCAAAATCACTTTCATCTGATATTGTTTTTCTACAAGAGACACATATTCAGCCAACTAATCAGAGACGTTTAAGATCTTCATAGGTTTCACAGGTTTTCCAGTCAAATTTTTCTTCCAAGGCTAGAGGGGTTGCAATTCTTATCCCCAAGTCCATTCCATTTATTTTCAACTCCGTATCTTCAGAATCAGTGGGGAGTGTGCTTGTCACCAGTGAAATTAATTCCATTCCAGTCGCTCTTTTAAATATTTATGCCCCAAATTGTGACTGCCCTGATTTTTTTGCAAGATTTTTGACATTGTTGTGCAATGCAATAATCGGGATGTAATTATAGGAGGAGACTTCAATTGTTATCTCAATCCCCTGTTGGATAGGTCCTCCAATAAAGTTGCTTCTCCTTTTAAATCAGGGGCGGTTCTAAACGATCTCATGAAGTCGCAAAATTTAGTTGATATTTGGAGGCTTCAACATCCTTTCGATCGTAAATACTCATTTCTTTCTCCCACACATTGTAGTTTCACCAAAATTTCCTCCCCCTCTGGCCAACTGTTAACTGACCCTAAACTTATAAATTACACTTTTTGCAATTATTACAGTAATTTGTACTAGTTGCCAAAGTACTAGCTAATCGTCTCAACAAACACGTAACTCACTTGATCCATCCTGATCAAACTGGCTTCATCCCTTACAGGTTTTCGTTTCCCAACACACGTCGACTTTTAAACCAGACCAACCTTCCTGTCTCTGTGGTTATCTCGTTAAGATGCTCAGCAGGCATTCGACCAAACTGAGTGGGAATACTTCTTTGCAGTTTGGCTTCGGTGATAAATTTATGATGTTATTAAAAATGCTTTATGCTCACCCTAATTACAACAGGTCTACTCCTTTTTTATTGCATCGCAGAACCAGGCAAGAGTGTTGTCTCTCATCATTACTGTTTGCATTGGCCTTGGAACCCCTTGCTATCTCCATTAGTACCCATCCTTTGATCACCGGCATTTCGGACTATGCTACAGACAGTCCCATTGGCTTGTACGCGGATGATGTTATCTTGACTCTTTCAGATGTCACAGTCTCGCTTACCTCGCTTCTTACTCTAATAAAGAAATTTGGTCAGTTTTCCGGTTTCATTATTAATTGGCACAAAAGTCTGTTTATGCCTCTGTCGGATGATCTGGACACTGCTTTTCTTAGTAACCTGCCATTCAAAGTTTCCACTAGTTATTTTGAGTATCTTGGGATAAATATTACAAGGGACCCAAAGCTCCTTTTTAAACATAACTTTCTGGATCTGATCAACAAAATTAATCAATGATGGAGAGGTAGAAACTGAAACTTTCCTTGATTGACCGCATTAACGTTGTCAAGATGGTTGTCCTTCCAAAATTTACTTATCTTTTTCAAAATATACCCATTTATCTTACTGTCTCGTTTTTTAAGAGGATAGATTCAATTATCATATATATATATATATATATATATATATGGATAGAATAAAAAGCACTATGTGAACACATGAATAAAAGACCCCAGCCGAGGTTAAAAAGTGTTTCCATCAAATGAAGATTGTTTAATATTTTGATAATTATTTTTGAAGACTGACTGAGCACTTGATACATTTCCACTTTAGCAATTCCCATGACTGAAAGTTTATTGGCTTAATAGCACCACTCAACCTATACCCTTCTCCCATCCCCCAGGTTATAGAAACCATTTCTCAGCTGGTTTTTCTCTTTTAATTTTATTTTTATATCTTTCTTCCAAATGTCTGTTTTTCTCAAAGATTAATGCAAATATCCATTTTCTGTCCTTTTCTGTCACCTATCATCTCTCCTTTTTGCATCTCTCCCCTCCTACTATCTCTCTTTCTGTCTGTTTCTTGCCCAGAAACCATCATTATGCAGCTGATTGCTGCATTTAGTCTGGTAATTGAAATAATGAGAGAAGATTACTTTGCCACTTTTAGTCACCACATCTAATCCACCAATCAGCTGTCAGCAGCAGGTCAAGATTAAGATGTGTTTGTGTGTATATGTGTGCAATGTATAATTTATAGATATGAATGTTTGTTGCTTATACAAGGATGTTTGTGTCTGTGTTACATCTGTTGCCAACGGCAGGAAATCAGAAAGAATCAATGATGCTGTGTTCCCTCAACATGACCGACACAAACAACAAACCAGTGCTGGGTATGTGTGTGTGTGTTGTTTTCCATCTCATGTCCATATTTTTGTTCTTGCCTTTTGATTTAACGTGTTTATCTGCTGATTTTTCTTACTTGGCTAATCTGTGGTTCATGTTGAATAACGCTTTCTGTTCATGTAGCAACAAAGTCTAAGTACAAGGTACTCTTACTGGCTTCGTTAGAGGTTTCAAATTAATCTACAGTGACATGTTTTATGCTTTGGAGTCATCTTAAAATTGAGCCAGGTCATTTATTTTCTTTTGGGTATCCTTTTATTTCTCACAAGCACAGTTAGAGAGCAAAACTTTAAAAAGCTCTTTAGAAAGCTTTAGAAATTTCCCAAAACATTAAGGGCTCAAATATCTAATACCATAGCCATACGTTTCATTAGGTGTCTACTGTCCTTTTTGACAAAAACATTGAAGCTTAGCCAGGTTGGTTGGGGAACATCAGTCTATAGCCTGATAACCTGCCAAATTTATCATAGTATCTCATAGTCATAACAGTTATAAAGTTATTTAATTACAAGAGCAGTCTTTTTATAATTGTATATAAAAATGAATACACCCAAACATTTTTTGCATGTGTAGTCTGAACCTATGTCGCCAGGTCTTTCTCATTTTCCTCACAATATACCACGAGCAGCAACAGCCAACATGACCTGAAATTATGTGCAACAGTATCAGCTGATTGCCTGTTTCACTCTTCTAAACTCTAGTGAAAAATACATTTAAATCTTCAAACACATGACCAGTTGAACTGAAAGCATATTTCCTGGGTGGGATCGTTGCAGGAATATAAATTACTGCTTCAGTCAGCCTGAAGAGGAGAGGATTTGCATCACGGTGATTCCTCCTCCCGGCACTTGCCAAGAGTAAAGTAATTCTGCAGATAATGCTGTTTATCGTGTGACTTGATTACGTCCAGTTTGTCTGTTAGAGTACAGAGAAATATGACATAAATGTAGGTTTAGATTGTTCTGTGGGTCAGTAATGCAGGTTAACTGAAAGCTGAGGCCATTTTTGAAAAAAAGAGTACAAGACTGACAAGGAGAGTTGAAGTGGAAGGTATGTTATTGCTTTCAATGTTTTAAAGGTGTCTATCACCCTACTTTGTCACATTTTGACCTGACCAACACAAAATCAACCATATATTCAATTACCTGTTCGAACGTGCGTGACCCACATCAAAACTACACACATAACGGCTGGCAATGGGAAAATATTTAATCTCCTTATTGTGGAAGATGTACAAGTGTCTAAAAAGCCCAAACATACACACTAATTTTAGGGTAAAAAGGTTGTAAAAAACTAAGCATTAATTATTATGAAATTCTTAATTCTGTCTATATTAGCACTGAATTTGGCCTCATGCTGGATAGATAAGGCCACACTTGAGGCTGCTATACTGAAATTAAAATGGTGTTACAAAACTGCAGACAAAAAAAAAAATCAATAAAATGAAAATGTTCTTGCACGGTGGTGTGGTTAGCACTGTCGCCTCACAGGAAGAGGGTTCCAGGTTCAACTCCCAGCTGGGGCCTTTCTGTGTGCATGTTCTCCCCATGTATGTGTGGGTTCTCTGCAGGTACTCCGGCTTCCTCCCACCGTCCAAAAACATGCATGTTAGGTTAAATGGTGACTCTAAAACTGTCCTTAGGAGTGAGTATGAGTGTGCATGATTGTTTGTCTCATTTGTCTCTGTGTGGCCCTGTGATGGACTGGCGACCTGTCCAGGGTGCACCTGCCTCTTGCCTGATGACCGCAGGGACAGGCTCCACCAACGGGATTAAGCGGGTATAGAAAATCTATGGATGGATGGAAACACAATACACAATGAAATATGAAGACAATTAAAACAATTTGCAGCTCATGGAATAAAGTAAAAAGAGTGCAATTACACAGGGACTTAGCATCAATACTTCAACCCTCAGAAATATTGTCTATTGTATTACAGAGGTTACCCGATTTCCAGAACAGGTGGTTTTTCTTGATCCTCCAATCAGGATGAAGTGTTCAGCAAGAGGATGACAAATTATAACACAAGATCACAGTATTGCCTTTGTTATCCTCATATGACAATACCAAACATAATGTAGTTTGTCAGTTTTTGGAAGCCATCAGAGGAAAAAAAAAAAGAATAAATAAATTAAATTGTCAGGGGGAAAAAGTAGTTTAGAACAACTGCAAGGAATGGCATAAAAGTAAAAGTGTTAATTACAGATGGGCAATTAGGGGTGTTTTGTAATTATGTTTGTTTTCAACATCTTGAATACCTTTTGAAGGTTCACACAAAGGGAAGACATTTTAAACTCCCTGAAGAAAAAAAAATGCAGAAGAGAAGTGAGTTTGTGACACTTACCTTCAATATTACGCTGGATCATCATCTGTGGGTGCTTGGCCGTTGTTTTGTCGTCTGGCACTTTGTGTCCTTAGCACGTCTCTATACGTCTTTAACGTACTACCATTATAATTCACTTGAAATTAAATTATCTTTGATCACGAAAAGTGTGCATTTAATGTAGTAAATGCTCATGCACACTCCGATTACCAGAACGGTGGTTGTTTGAGGTACACACAAAGTGAAAAATATATAGTAATAATAATAACTAGAAAAAGTTGTTCCTGCAAAACAGAGAATGCTGATAAGCTGAATGGGAATAGTGCTAAAAAAGCTAAAAATAGTGAAAATTTAGCAGAAGTCAAGTAAGTAATAGCTAAAATGGCTGCAGTGTAATATGCAGCAGAAGAGTGGAAGAGAGATGTCCTCACAGTTAAAGGAATGTGAGTAAGCAACTGCGGCTTAAGGAGCCCATACCCAGTAGAAAGAGCAGAAAATGGCTGAAGGGATACTATGACCTCCTGAGAGAAAACTAAGGGCGGGGGAAATTATTTGTTTTCAGTACCATAAGATAGCACGTGATACAGTGAGATCTTCACAAGTCTATAACTTTTTGCTCGCTGCAGTGTTGAGTATGGCCACCCACAAGTGAAAACTTCTCAGAAGTTGTTATCCCTTTAAGTTATATTAGTTTACTATCCAACTTTGTAAATGTGTACAAGGTAACACATGTAAATAACAAAACACGTATTTTATTAAAAGTATGCACACACTGTTTATGGAACAGCAAAGAATATTAGTACCTCTGCTGAGAAGAATGATTATTAAACTGATAACACACCACATAGCAGGTTTTCCCCGGTTTGATAAGCTTGTAATAATATAAGCTGCAATATTTATCAATGTTGATGACAAGGTAAATCTGGTCTTGTTGGTTTGTCATCAGACTGCGTTAACTGCTCATTTTCAAACAGTTGTAATATTTGCTAAGTTTTGTCTCAGTTTGTCATTGGGCTTGAGGAGGACACAGGTCGATATGCTGGAGGATAGAATAAATGGGAGCAGCAAATCACTGACCAGAGTGACTACACTTCTGCAATAAAATCTGTGTTGAAGCAATCAAGCGACTGGAGAATCAAAGGAAAATGAGAATCAGAGGACGAGGGGCTTTTGTGGCCATAGATGAGAGCAAATTCAGACACAAAAGAATAGTATAATCAGTTTTTCTTTGTGTGATTCTTCAGCTGTTAAAATCATGCTATAGGTGGAAAGATTGGTCTTGCATACTGGTCAGGCAAGAGCATTACAAAGTTCCTTTTCTTATTGTTTCACTGTGTTCTGAAGCACACATAGACCTGCAACTCCACATAACCCTGCAGCAATGTGTAACATGACTGCATGTTCATCTTATGTTCGACAGACACAGAAAGCAGAGGATATGTAGCCACATTTAAAAATGATCACATCTTTATGAAGTTTCGTCAGAAGTGCACTGTTCTGTCATAATAGGTGAGATTTCTGTTACCTCCAGTGATGATTTAACCTGGTTGTTTTGGGGGTTTTTTGCACTCTGTCTACACAATTAGCATAGCATGGGAGAACTTACTCATATTGCCAGAGGTGGAGGCAAAGTTCTGATCTAGCTTTAATACTTATTGGGAGGTCTTCTTGCCCCAAACGTCATGGTCTAAAATGAACATTTTCAAACACTTTTCATTATATATTTTGTATTGGCATGACATTTTGCATATTTTTCAGTATGGACATGGACAACATGGCAACATGGCAACATGGCAACCAGGCAACGATGATCGTGGCTCTTCGGACGTTTAAAAGTGAAGATCTCTCTTCGGTGACCTGTCTTAGGTCTCGTCAAAAATCTATCTTGGAGATGATTGCTTGGTGGTTCCATTCAGTATCAGATGAATCATTAGAGAAGTTTTGCTCATGCTCATGCTCATACATAGCATATTGAACGGTCATGGTGAAATTATAAAGAGGAGGTCCACCTTTACCAGGAAAATTTGACAGAGAAAACCTTTAAGATGAACTTTGAGTGGGAGCAAGGTTCATAGAGTGAAACACTGACTTGGAAAAGAGCACAGGGCTGGAATTCATGGACGCTTGTTTAAAGATATAGGAGTATGTTATAAGGTGTAAAAAAACATTGTATTATTGATGCTGATGAGGTGGTTTTCATGTGGTTACAGTTTATGACTTTTGTTTAAAGTCAGTTATTGTTTTAAATGCTTCTTCCATGTTATATCAACAGGTTATGATACAGTACATACTACCAGTAAGAGCCATAGCTGGAAGCATCCTATTTTTCCACTGTTTCTGTTTGGGTATGTGTGTTTGTAGTTCAATAAATAATGCTTTAACACTGTGGAACATGGATGGTAATAACCTTATCAAGCCATGGAAATAAATCAGGCTTTTTTTTTTTTTTTACAGTACAATTTCACCATACTTATTGAGTACAGTGATGCTGTATTTAGTAATGCTGAAAAACTTAGATGAAACTAGTTTGTGTACTGATTACATGGAAAAGGGAATAATCTTTCTTAAGTTTCTTTATTAAGAAAGATCAAGTCAATCCATATTTATTTACATAGCACTTTACAACATCCAAAAAGTGACCAAAATACTTTACAGTGAAGATAAAACGGGAATAAAAAAATAGAAAACACAAAACAGAAAATGTAAAAGCAAATAAAAACAAAATACAAATCCATGCAGAGAACAACTGGACAGATTGGTGCTGGCATTGTCTGCATGAGTTGTAGATAAGTACAGCAACTCTGATTTTCTGACCTTTCAGTTCCCCGCTGAAACATGTGAACTGGCATCAGTAGTTAAAATTTTACTCCTCGTATTTCAATTCAGCGGCATTTTGATACTTAACTGCCCTCTTGTATTTGTCTCTGCAGCATTTGTAAGGCTTCCAGTATAAAACAAGTTTAAGCTACACCTATTTCAAACTAAGGAATACATTTTATACGTTGTCTATGTCTGTCATTTAACAAGCCAATTATAGACAATGCTATATACACATTTATGGTGTGAGGAACGGGTCATAGCTGCTTTATCGTTGGTAAAACTTCCTTAGCCAGAGGTAATTGATAATCACAGCTCTACTGTTAGAGAAAATACTTGAGAGCTGAAAACCTAGACTTTGGGTAAAAGAGAAGTCCTGTAGGTAAGATTTCATATTTTTTCTTTTTATGCCATGAAGTTTTCCAGCAGCAATCTGATGTATAAACGTAAACTTAAATTTGATTCTTCTAGTGTTGCTGCTTTTTGATAGTAAAGTGTGCCAACTCAGTGTAGTGTAGTGTGTTGTCTGGATATCTTTATTTGTTTTTAGAGAGGTACACCTGTGGTAGTGTTTGCCAGTACTAGAACATGTTCCACAGTTTTGATGAGGAGGGCTTCATTGACCTGTCCAAAGCAAAATTAAATTCATAATTTATTTTTTGGAATAAATCGGTTTTACGTAATAATCTGCATTCGGGTCCTCTCTCACCTACATGCCACACCTCGTGACAACAAGATTGTGGGTTGTATAGCTCCAGTTATCTCTCAACCTCAAAAATGTATCTATCATCGTCCTTTTTACAAATGTGTTTGATATGTGAAAATACTACTATAAAAGCAGGGGGAAAACAAAGTACTGGAGCACCAAAGAAGAAGAGATGCTATGGGACAAGAGACAGGATGCAGTTGTATGAAGCAAGAAATGTGTTTTATTTTTATGGAGTGGCAGTGCTTTGATGACATGGGATGGCATATTCCACGTTACCAGGCATTACTGGCGTTTGTGTCTGGTGCCAGTGTGTGACCAGGGGGGTATTCCAGAAAGCGGGTTATGTGAAAACTCAGAGTAAGTTAAGCCTGAGATAAGGGAAACTCTGAGTTATCCGTTCCAGAAAGAGAGGAACCGAAATCTCTGGGTCAGTCACCATGGTAACAGACTCTGTGAACATAACCTGCTCGCTGGCAGGTTTACTAAAACAAACCCGGAGTTTTTACCTGTGTCCTCCCATATGAAGAAAGCGGGTAGACATGGATTGCCAATTCCTACCAAATCCAGCTGACATGGAAGCCGTATTCATTCCAAATGCTTTACGTCACGAGAGAATCTTCCGACCCGGAAGGCGTCTTATCTTTTCCAGAAGAACATCTGTTTGAACGCTACCGCTTTTCCTCAAACAGTATAATTAATCTCAATAACTTTCTCCGGCCATTTATCACCAACCTCACAGACTGTGGACGTGGACTCACGTCAGAGCAAATTTTATGCATTGCGCATGTCTTCTTTTTAAAATGGTAGTTTTCTTTACAACAACGGGGATGCAGAGCACTTTGGAAAGGCAACAGTTTGTAGAGCTGTGAGGAAAGTAACCCTCACACTGAAACAACTGTTACCAGTGATGGTGGTGTTCCCCGGACACAAACCTATTAGAACCATCAAAGAGGAATTCCACAGGATTGCAGATGACTGATGTAGAAAATCATCCATCCATCATCTGCCACTTCTCCGCAGATCGGGTCGCAGGGTCAGCAGCTTGAGCAGAGAAACCCAGATGTCCCTGTCCCCGGCCACTTCCTCCATCTCTTCTGGGGGGACCCTGAGGTGTTCCCAGGCCAGCCGAGAGTCATAGTCTCTCCAACGTGTCCTGGGTCTTCCCCGGGGTCTCTTCCCAGTGGGACGTGCCCGGAACACCTCATCAGGGAGGCGTCCAGGGGGCATCCTAACCAGATGCCACCTCATCTAACTCCTCTCGATGTGGAGGAGCAGCAGCTCTACTCCGAACCCCTCCCTGAAGACCAAGCTTCTCACCCTATCTCTAAGGGAGAGCCGAGACACCCTGCGGAGGAAGCCCATTTCGACCGCTTGTAGCCGCGATCTTGTTCTTTCGGTCACTACCTGCAGCTCGTGACCATAGGTGTGGGTAGGAACATAGATTGGCCGGATGTGTGCGGAAACAGCCTATCATATCCCTGGAGGTCACCAGTAACAGGCGAACAGCAAATTATTCAGCAGCTGTGTAGTTCAGTTGCAGTGGTTGCCGTGTGGGTTTGTTTACAAGGGAGTAGCAAGCGGTGAGAAGCCGGGAGGATGGTCGAGGTGGCCGCTGTGTAGCGGAAACTGGCACTGTTAGTATAGTAATCCACGGTAGTACCGTCGTGTAGAATTTCTAGTATAGTAGGAACCGTAACGATTTGGCACCATGGGGTACCGTGGGTATCGTGCAACTCTACAAACATCTAATACTCCTTTCCTCCATACTCTCCAACTAAGCTTTTTCTTCTCTACACCTTCCCAATTTAACCACTGTCCCTGCTTAGCCTCCTGAGCCACTGCCTTTGTACCCCTCAACATTTCCTCCTGTCTGCGAACCTGTTCAACAACTATCTTTCTCTTCTCCTTGGGACCTGCTTTACTCCACACCGGTTTGCCTGGGCCAAGCCCCAAGCCTCCCCGGCCTATTTAAAATATTACCCACAATCTCTGTATGTCTAAGAGTGGTAAATCACAGTGTAGTTGTAAGTCATGAACTAAAAATTATCCCTTCCTGTTTTCAGTATGCAGGAATAAGAGAATTTGCATACAAATCTGTTTGGGGTGTGAAAGAGATTATACTATGTTGCTGATTAGATGAGATCCTATATGAGATATTTATAATGACTTTTGTGGTCATGGAGTGATATCGAAATTTGCTATACTGCCCACACACCATCTCGCAAAAAGTCCCAGGTTTGTATAGGAAGCATTATCAACTTCTTATCTGTCTTCTGACTACATTTGAAGTAGGGTTGGTGAATAGTCAGACTAAGAAGTCCAAGAGGGAAGCATGTGATTTCCTTTTGCCAGTGGGTGACGCTAATGGGACAGCCAAAGATAGACATGTAAATCAGTACAGGAATTCAGTTGGATGATATGTGTCATTTCTGGTGTTCGAAATTCGAAGGACCGCCACACCCACGCCCATTGACAAAAACTCCGGCTTTTGATAACTTTGAATCACACATATGCATACATATATATACATGTGTAAGAGCTGAATTTCTGTAACATTTTAGAGGGTGCTCTTTAACTGTTTTGGCACATTCATAAAATATTTTCATATGACTATATTCAGGACGTAATCTTCATGAAACATGCAAAGAGGTTGACTTCATGGTGAAGCATCAGATATGCCATTGATACGTTTTGTGAAAATACACAATTTTGATAGTTACATCATGAAAAACTTATATATCTTCTGACAAACTTTTTTGTCACAAGTAAACTGTTCAGAAGTTGTATGTCAAAATCTAAAAGATATCACTTCATGTTATAACTGGGTGTGGCTATGGACATATGCACATAGATCTGTTCAGAATCTTGTGAATTTGGTGACATTGGGATGATAACTATATGATTTATAATATGTTTTGTGGTCATGGAGAGATATGGCAATTCACCACGCCTTTACAGTCACGTCCTCCAGTGACAATTTACAGTTCTGTGAAGGAATCTTCATCAACTCTGTCTTCTGAGCACATTGGCTATAGAAAAAATTAACAATATCAGAATAATAAGTCCAAGATGTGACTTCTTGTTGTTAGTTGGCAGTGCAATGGAGAAGACAAAATATTGAATGTAAATCTGTTAATCTCAAATATGATCTTATGTATGAAGTTTGTTACAAATTGGATGTAAAATGTAGTAGATATATAAATTCCCTGTTTCGTGGTGAAAAATCAAAGTTTGAGAGGCTACCACTCCCCCAACCACTGAGAAAAACTCAAGCTTTTAAAGAAATTTCATCACATATGCCTTTAGACTATATGGAGCAGTTTTTAGACTTGTATGATGAAATGTAAAGGAGGTGTTTCTTAAAATGTAACGTGTAAAACACCAAAATTACGTCTTTGAACTTACTTGACACACCTTCGTCCTGTTAAGTCAGCTACAGGTAATTGCCAGCGGGTTCAAGTGGGTCTCTCTCGGTTCCGCGTCTCACGGCTTTAGTTTTGGGTGACTTTCATGGACTTTAAAGTTGCCTGAACCGGTCGCTCTTCTACGCCGGTGGGTGGGGGCTTCTGGTGGCCCAGGAGATGGAACTGGGTGGTATAGAGGAATTCACCGCAAAAAATGACAAAATTGTCATTGTCGGGGCATGACGTAGGCTTACGCTACACTTTCAGCCAATGGTATGCCTGAAACTGTTGTAACTGGGCGTGCTTTGTAAGACATTGAGACTTTGGATGAAACAAAGAAACTTGATTTCTCCATTCCTCCGTCTCATGAACATTGGTCTCAAGGATTCTGAAAATATAACTTGTTAAGATATAAAGCTTAAAGATATAACATAAACGTAGAATATAAAGACACCAAATAACAACATAACATAACAAAGGAAATGATTATGAGTCTCAAAATTCAGATGGATATCTGTAAAGTTATGACACATGAATAACAAACCAAACAATGTTATTTTCCTGTGTTTAATATGGAATATAATAAGAAACAGCAGGAAACATAGGTTAACAGTTGCATTACTTCTCAGTGCTGCATTTGATACGATCGATCACAGCATTCTGTTACAGAGACTTGAACATGTTATTGGGATTAAAGGAACTGCATTCGGCTGGTTTAAGTCATATTTATCTGATAGATTCCAGTTTGTTCTTGTAAATGAAGAATCTTCCTCACACATTGGCGTAAGTCATGGAGTTCCTCAGGGTTCTGTGCTTGGACCAATTATTTTTACTTTGTACATGCTTCCATTAGGTAACATTATTAGACAGCATGGCATAAATTTCCATTGTTATGCTGATGATACTCAGCTGTACTTATCTATTAAACCAGATGAAACCAATAGGTTGGTCAGACTACAAGCCTGTCTTAAAAACATAAAGACCTGGATGACTCAGAACTGTCGGCTTTTAAATTCAGACAAAAATGAAGTTGTTCTCTTTGGACCTGAGCGGTTCAGGGAGAAATTGTCTAGTTATATAGTTACTCTAGATGGTATTTCCTTGGCTTCTAGTTCTACAGTGAGGAACCTTGGAGTTATTTTTCACCAGAATTTATCATTTGACGCACATATAAAACTGGTTTCTAGGACTGCCTTCTTTCACCTTCGTAATATTGCTAAAATCAGGAACATCCTGTCTCAGGGTGATGCAGAGAAACTAGTTCATGCATTTCTTACTTCAAGATTGGACTACTGTAATTCCTTATTATTGGGCTGTCCCACATATTCTCTGAAAAGCCTCCAGCTGATCCAAAATGCTGCAGCCAGAGTTCTGATGAGAACTAACAGGAGAGATCATGCTTCTCCAGTTTTAGCTTCTCTTCATTCAATTCAGAATAGAATTTAAGATTTTTCTCCTCACATATAAAGCTCTTAATGACCGAGCTCCATCATATCTTAAAGATCTCCTTGTAAGATAGTTTCCAAACAGAGCACTTCGCTCCCAAACGGCAGGTTTAGTTGTTGTTCCCAGAGTTTCTAAAAGTAGAATGGGAGGTAGAGCCTTCAGTTATCAGGCCCCTCTCTTGTGGAATAAGCTGCCAGTAAATGTCCAGGAAGCAGACACCCTTTCCACTTTTAAGATTAGGCTTAAAACTTTCCTTTTTGATAAAGCTTATAGTTAGGGATGGCTCAGGTGATCCTGAAACATCCCATAGTTAAGCTGCTATAGGCTTACACTGCTGGGGGACCTCATCTGTCACACCTTTCCACACTTTGCTCTCTTTTTCCCCCCTCGTTTAATTTCTCAATTGATTTTATGTACATGTGGCATTATTGTGGTTATTAACTTGTGTTTCCCTGTTCCAACAGGTGTCCTTCGAATTGTGTTATGGTGTTTTTCCCCCCTCTTTTCTGTCTTCTCAAACTCCAGCTGGTCGAGGCGGATGGCCACCCTTCCTGAGTCTGGTTCTGCCAGAGGTTTCTTCCTGTTAAAGGGAGTCGTTCCTTTCCACAGTCGCCACAGGCACGCTCAGGACGGGAGATTGGACTGAAGACAAGTTTCGGTGCAATCTGTTGGTTTCCTTAGCTAGGATATTATTTTTTGAATTTGCTCTATATGAATTAATTGAATTATGATTACAATGAATTGAATTCCAATTGGCTTGAATTGGACTATATTACTTAAGTGCCTTGAGATGACAATTGTTGTAATCTGGCGCTATATAAATAAAATTGAATTGAATTGAATTGAATTGAATTACTTCATATAAATGTCAAATGTCATATAAAAGTTGTTGACCTCATTTTGGGTTCAATCCAATTCGATTCAATACTATAGACCACTAGGGGGCAATGTGGCTCCATAGGCCGATTAATCATTTTCCAAAATAGTGACATCTTCGGTATTCTTCCAAGTACGATTGTGAAAAAGGTCTTAAAATGCAGCTTGTGATTTCACTGAGACCCTGAAAGAACTTATACAAAGATACAAAGCATATTTAATACAGTTTCAAGATTCAGCTGAAAGTGAATCTGAGTGCGGTCATTTTAAGAATTCCATGCAGCGTCTGTCTATGGTTTGGATCAGAGTCAGGGCAAATGTCACCGTTGGTTTTCTCCAATATTCTGCAAAACAGGGTTCTTTGTTTGTTCAGCTTAGTTAGCACTAAGTCGCTAATGCGTTGATCTAAGTTTATGGCGCAGGTCTGAGGAAAGAGGGACTGAGAAGCTTCCCCAAAATGCTTTCATAGGTTAAAGGTCATGTGTAAATTAGAGGATCTCTGGTCCTTACACATGAACATCTCTACACAGAAATGTGGGATATTTCCAAAATCTTAAATTTGTATTAAATTCCATACCTGGTACCACCTACCTAAACTCTTGACCGACTTTTCCCTAATTATTGGACTTTTAATTTCCCTCTGCTTATTGAGATACTTCTAGATTTAGGCAATGCAATGCAAGGCAAGGCGAGTTTATTTGTAGCGCACAATTACTAGGTTTGATTTTCATACCAGCCCACTTTAGATTTTTATTAAATCTTGCAAATATTCTCTTCGCACTGTTCTAGTCATCAATGTCATATCATCCATGTAGGCCCTAATTGGTGTAAGGCACACACCATCCTAACGTCTCTCTCCATCTACAACCCACTTGGAAGCTCTAAGAATAATCTCCATCGCCATTGTAAATGCTACTGGAGAAATCATACACCTAATGCCTATTTCTAGCCTCTGCCAACCTGTTGTGAAACCTGCTGTACTTAGGCACAGTCTGATATCCTGGAAATATGTTCTTACCAAGTTAAAAACTACTTCGGGCACTCTAAAATAATCAAACACTTTCCAAATAAGGCTGTGTGGCACTGACCCAAATGCATTTGCTAAATCCAGAAATATAACATGCAAGTCTTTTCTCAATCTTGGCTGTCTGGATCTGATGCCAAATAATGCTCTAAACAAAAGTGTGCTCTAAACACCCTGTGAAGCCTGGTATTCCTGTTTTTCTGCACTGTAGTATCTATTAAGGCTTCCGGGTTCTGGCTTCCTCTGCTGGCTCTCTTGCTTTGCTTAATTTATTGATTTTATGCTGGATTTTTTTTTCCTTTTTTTCCACGTAAGCCTGCCTGCGATAGCTTTTGGAAACTTATAAATCTCTGGGATTTAAGTGTTTTTAACAGAAACAGAAACATTTTATATAGTTCTTTATCTTCAGTGCTCTGTGTGCGTGGCCTACACACAGCTGAAGCCTGATTTACAGCATCTGGGCACGTAGCACTCAGCTAAAGCTAAATAGCCTGGAAAGGTTCTAGCCGTTAGGCTAACTAGCAACAAGATGCCTCCCTTCTCCACAGATGACTACTTCAGCCTCCAACAGAAGATTGCAGTACTGGAGACGAAAATTAAGGTATTATTAGGTAAATGGACTATGTGGAAATGAAACAACCTTGCCATTGATTCAAAACAGTGAAGCTAACACACAGCTAAGGAGCACAGATAACACGAGCAAGAAAGCAGACTCTGTGCATTATAATAAATCATCGAACCCTCCCTGGAACTGTCTCGATGCAAAACCAAAAAGTAAATCATGTGGCTATGGACATATGCATATGCAAGTAAATCAAATGGGAGGATGTGAAACTGACTGGTCGTCACTTCCTACGAGACAGAGGAGCTCTTCTACCCCTGTACATGGGATGACACAGGACTGGACAATGGGAAGGGTAACAACAAACCTCCAAAACAACCTAGTGTGAAACTGCAGAACAGATGTGCTCGGTTACATGCTGCCATTTCGACATTGGCGACACTTAATTTTTTATTAAACGTCCCGCCATTCCGACACTTTTTTCCTCCTATGGTCGGAATGGCGGTATGTTTTTTTTTTTTTTTATCATACCGCCAATCCGACAGTTCCTTTTAATAGCCTATGTTTTACCCAAAACATTTTACACTAATGAAGGCTGATATACCGGCGCGCGTATTTTAATAATCTATTATCAAAATCCCCTGAAATGTCAAATATAAAAATACAGATATTAATGTAACTCTGGCGAGACTGAAACTGCTTAAGCAGAAATACAGTGTCAGTGAGCTGTCACAGCAGCCAGCTGGAACGGAGCTCTCCACAGAGCCCATGCGTCTTTTGCACGCTGTCATCATATGCAAAAGTAATAATTGCAATTACAGATATCACGGCTACTGCACAGAACACAGTTGCGAGCACTCTGCCTTGCCTTGCCAATAGGAGAGGAGAGAAATGACAGCATAGAGCGTATAAAACACAACAAAATGCAGTAAAAACGTTTATTCATGTAATTCACGTAATTTATGAGTACTTATGGGAAGCGCGGATGGGCTTTGCGCATTTGGCACAAACACACAGCCGTTGCGCAAGGCTTTATACAGCCTGTTGATATCTTAAGGACCTAACTGGTCACACCTGGGAGTAAATGTCATGTAGAGATTGTTTTTACATGGCATTACAGCTGAACATATAGCTTTCATCCACAAACCAACGTGGGAGAGCCCGAAGACGCATGTGCCAGACGCACATAGGCATGCGTAAAAACAATTTTGACCACTTCATGCTGTTTATTTGCTTTCTTTTAGTTAACTTTCGTTTCTTTTGGATTCTTGTGCGTGTTATGGAGCCGTTTCGGTCCATATTTGTAAGCCTTTTTTTCCTGGATTAAATTTTCGGAAGTTGAAACAAGTGGCATTGGAGTGTGTGATTGAAAACCACCGCGGTCTGCTTCTCCTCCTCCAGTTGCCGAGACTTTGTGTCTTTAATAACGCTTATCTGTAAACATGTGCTAAACTGAAAGCCTTGTCGGAATCGTGGGACGTTTGCATGTCGGAATGGTGGGATGTCGGAATGGCGGTATGTCGGAATAGCGGGATGTCGGAATGGCAGTATTTCGGAATGGGTGTTGCCACCCGATGTGCTCCACTATCGAAGGACTCTGGATCTCTATTGGATGACCAATAGAGATGTGTCCAAGCAACAATCAGAGGTTCTGAAACGGGACATTATTGGATTATTAAACACAGAGAGCTCGCTGAATGCAACAATTTCTACCTGTCGCTGGACGTCATCCAACTTACTCGATTGACTTCTTAAAAAGTACTGATCAATGCGGCCACATTGCCCTTCTTTTACAACACATCTATTTCCTCCCTGATGAATTTTAAGGCCAAAGGGAGTCATTTATAAATTTTGTTTTGAATTGTTGAATGAAGTGCAGGATGACATTGTATAGGTGTTCTTGGGAGGCTGTGGCTCCATGGACGGAGCAAGGTCTCTATAGCTGTAGGCAGAGGAAGACAATGTTGTACATTTTTCTGAACTGAATTTGTATAAATGTTCGGTGCATTGGCTCTGTCTAGACTGCCGTCAATCTGATCCCTCTTCATTCCTGACCACACTGAGGTGAAAGGCTAGTCTTTTTACTAGCCTTTCACCTCCTTGCTCTCTGTTTCTTTTTCAGCTGTTTTTGAACAGATCTCAAGAAATCCCTTTATCCCTCCCTAAAGGCTTTCATCTACATGTTTAGCAGCTTTTTCAGATTATTGGTGGGAGTCATTTTTACTCCCCTGGATTTGTTACATGAATGATTTACAGCCTTCTGGATCTTGCACTTGGAAACTAAGCAATTTATTGCTTCAGAAATCACTCTTGGAGGGGAAATGATCACTACCACAGTCACTACTCAAGGAGCACGAAGAACTGCCATTCGTACTTACTCATAAGTCAGTTACTTAATTTTAATTAAACTTTCTCAATAATTCAAGAATCATGTATGTTTTGGAGTGGCTTTGTAGTTTATATTATGGTTATATTATGGTTCAAACCATGTGAATTCTGGTTTCGACAGGTCGGGGCTTTGGGGAAGGAACAATTTGACATGTGGTTGTGGTTAGTATGGGATGCGATCATCAATGATGGCTGGTGGTGACATTGACTGAATGGGATAACTTATACAATATAAAAACCAACTGATCCATCCGTCCATTCCTCTTACATTTAAACAACAAAAGTACCACAGGAAACAACCTTGTCTTTATTCAATTTAGTATCACAAATATCTTTGAGTAGTTTTCCTCATTTCTCCTGTTCAGGTTGTTAACTCCACTCATTCCAACTGTGTTCAATCTCCTCAGCTGTTCTCATTTACCAATCTCTCCCCTCTGCATTTAAGCTCTCTAGTTCTCTCAGTCATTGGCTCCAGTAAGTAAAAGGATATTTATGACCATCTATGTAAACACTGTACATCTGGCAGATATAAAATGGGTGTTTAGGATTAAATAATTGAATGAAATCAAATTAAATTGAATGAGTGTGAATAAAAAGGAATAAGAAAATGATGAGGATTTGTATCTGAACAGAGCTGTACAAAGAAAATGTGTATAAATATTTACATATTGCACATAATGTAATTGACATTAATTGTACAGTTAAGCCTGCTGACAGAGAGTTCATGTATATATAAGTGAAATATTGCACAGGTCCACTTTGAGTGTGTTTGTATCTGGATTTGCACCAGGTGAATGCGAGTTTAAGAGCCTGGTGGTTTGGGGAAAGCTTTTGTGGTAGCTGGTTGTTCTGCACCAGATGATACAGAACCACTTGCTTAAGGCCAGCAGTAAGAACAGTCCAGGGTGGGGTCCTTGATAATACTGTGTGCTTCTGACAGGCAGCACTTGTGTCTGATGTCTTGGAAGGAAGCAAGAGTAGTCCCTATTATTTTCTCTACTGTCTTCCAACTCAAACAACTGGGGTCTGATGGTAAAGAAGTTGGGGAGCAAGTTACTGTGGAGAAAAAAACTAAGTCATCAGGACAGCCTTTTATTGGAAATTTTACACAACAGTATACAAACACAGTAGATTCTTGGATTCTCTTATATCTTATATCTCTTATAGTCTTTTGTGAGAATGCGGCCGAAAAACACCCTCAATGCAGTGCCACTGTTTCTAAGTCTTGCTCAAACATTTTCTGTTATTACCTCAGCAGAAAACAACTTGACCTTTCTCAGAGACTAAACACCATCTGGAGTGAACAGTAGCAAGTGATTTGAAAAATCAAATAAATTTATTAATGACTGCACGGTGGTGTGGTGGTGCGCACCATCACCTTACAGCAAGAGGATTCCGGGTTTGATTCCCACCTGGGGCCTTTCTGTGTAGAGTTTGCATGTTCTCCCCGTGTATGCGGGGGTTCTCTCTGGGTACTCCGGTTTCTTCCCACCGTCCAAAAACATGCATGTTAGGTTAACTGATTACTCTAAATTGTCCTTAGGAGTGAGTGCGAGTGTGTGTGTGGTTGTTTGTCTCTATGTGGGCCTGTGATGGACTGGCGACCTGTCCAGGGTGTACCCTGCCTTTCACCTGATGATTGCTGGGATAGGCTCCAGCCACCCCCGCGACCTGACTGACGGTATAGAAAATGGATGGATGGATGACTAATAATTTATATAAACTATCACCGTACATATTAAGTACATGAAACACTAGAAAAAAGGAAATATTGAATGAATTTGAAATTATTTTTAAAAAACTTAACGACTTAAACATTACCAACACTAAAAAAAAAACAACTAAAGAATGTAAAAAAAAAAATGTAAAAAAAAGGAATTAATCAGTAATGACGACATTATCAAAAACCTTAAAGCTGAAAATACCCATCCTCATTCAGCTCAACTGGTTACCAGTAAAGTCCTGCATTTCTTACAAGTCCTCCTCCTCACCTACAAGTCACTTCATGCACTTGGACCTCAATATCTAACTGATTTCCTATGCTCCCCTGTGGTCCTCCCCGCACCTGACTAAACTCTTTTGGGAGAAGAGCCTTCTGTGTGACTGCCCCCACAATGTGGAACAGGCTACCCCTCCATATCCACTGAGCCCACTCTGGGCCTGTTCAAAAAGTACCTCAAAGTTCTCCAAGGCTTTCAGTCTCAGTCCCCCACCCATTCAGCGACCTTGGGGATCTTGAAAGGTGCTATATAAAATGAATAATAATAACAATTATGATGGGGCTGACCAACAAGATCTTAGATGCGATTATGACACACAAGCACAAAAAAGGGGCAGTCAAAGGAGTCTGCCAAATGAACAAAGAGATGAAGAAATTAGCCGACTGTGTTGTCAGATTATGGGATGTTAGGCCAGCTAACCTGTAGTTCATCTGTCTGAGATATGTATGTGTGCATTTGCAAGGAAAGAAGAGAGGAGGATATCGACAGACAAAGCACGTGATTTCTGAACATTGATAAAACTTAGCTGTCCTCTTTTCCTCACATGTAAACTGAGTCATACTATGAACAGTTGATTCACACATTGCACTGGACAATGTTATGACTTGTAAAGCCAAATCTAAGCAGACCCTAGTAGACATAAATGGAGTCAGTTAAAGGCAAAAACTATCTAAAACCTCTGTGGAGAAGAGAAGAGGTAGGTTATTTCTGGTGTTCAGGGCAGGTGAGCATCCCAAGATTAATCCAAGCAAAATTATGTTAACTGAATAGTTTGTCTTACTGTCTTGTGTTTTCAAAGTGGCTTTGAGAGAAGGCACCGGTCATTTTCTGCTGGAGCCCTAGAAAAGTAAGCAGGCAAGTAGGTTTTTCAGGTAGAGCTGATACGCACAATGGAGACAGATACAAAGCACTGTCATAGGAACCTCTACCAGAACACTTGGAGTAAACAAGGAAGCATAGGAGAAGGAGGGTTACACGCTGGTCCTTATGAACAGCTCCGGTAATGAGGCTGATGAGACACAGGTGTGGCAACAGAAGAGCAGCGCCTCAGACTCTACCCAGGAGAAGGAACAGTCACGCACTAATGCCCAACCCAACCTATGGCTCAGGAAAAAACACCCAAAACAAAAGACAACCAGTGAAACCATAACAGACAGCTTAAATGGTAAGTATTACTTACATACGTGAACAAAAATATCAAATAAACAAGTAAATTAAGCAAATTAATTGAATAGTATATGTCAAACAGGGAACTTATGGAGAGGACTCGGAATACAGGAGTAAGCTGACAAAACTTTATTTTTCACAAAAACAGGGAAATCCCAGGGAAAAAAAGGAGGGATGATCAGAAAAAAGCTCTAACTTAGCTAAGGAGCTATGAAATACAAAAAGGCAAAAGCCAACCAAAAATCACTCTTACATGGAACTAGAAGATAACTACAAAAAAAAATTGTTTCCGAGGAATGAAATTCAAAAAGGCAAAAGGCCAACCTAAGATCACTCTTTTGAGGAACTACAAATACTTGACAATGACAAAGTTGCTTTTGTGCAAGACGATAGACATGACACACTGGCACAGGACAAAGGGAGACACAGACCATAGGCACAAATTGAGGGAAATGGAGAACAGGTGGACACAATCAGGAATCAGGGAAGTTAATTAGAGTGGTGACACATGAGGAAGGGCAAGGAACCTGAATCAAAGAGATTTAATTTCCAAAATAAAACAGGAAGTCACAAAACAAACGTGGAGACAGGACAAAAACTCAACTTGACATGACCGGTGTGACAGTATAAGAAACTGCAGCAGTCTGGCATCACTTGTGTTATCTGGCTTTGTTCTTAGACATTATGTATTCATATTCTATATTTTACTAAATAACCTATGTTCCTAGTTTGTACTTTTCCACTCTGCTCATGCAACACAATGTACGTCCTTGAATGGTCCAAGACTTTAAGATGACATAACAGGACAAAATAATTGAGTCAGATAAGGCGTCTCTATTAGGGCAGATAGGTCTGGTACATTAGATACACGCCTAAAACAACACTCACACACACGTTGATTATCACATTCAAAGAACATGACGAAGATGGTGGTTGACCTGTTCATGTCACTAATAACTGGCCAATTATACTCAGTCAAGTGTAAGTACAACCTCTGTGAGATAAAGGTGAACATAAATATGAAATGTTTCTGGATATCGGGTCTCGGGCTGACGGATTTCCTGTCACTCCGAGTCCAGCGCTGACATGCAAATAGAGTGATCATTATCACTACTAAAAATAAAACTGTTACCATTTTTACTGTCATTTCTACCTTTTTCCTAAAATCCTCTCCAGTCCACCCTTACTAGGAGTTACTCCCACCAGTATTATCCTTCAGTTACCCCATGAACTTATTAATCCTATTCATAAGAAACTGTAAAGGTCTCATCGGGTGTAGTGTTCCCCAGTATAAATGTGCAACACTTTTCTCCTAAAATAGGGCAAACACCTCCTCTGTCAGCCAAATCCAATCTAAAGCTTGTCTATTCTGCCAAGCCATCCTGCCTATCTCATGCAGTTTTCTAAAAGATGCACTTGAATAGTTTAAGATTCTGACTGGTTGTCATACATATAATTAGTCTGCTCTACATTTTTGTTAATTGTGTCCCAAGACAAAATAGAACCTCATTCTGTGCTGTAAACTCAAAAGGGATCCCTCTTGGCTATCTAATTGCATCTAGGTAAATGCACTTTCTGAGGTTTAAACCTACCTTATATAAATTCTTGTTGTGGGATAACAGCATAGTCCCTGAACGTATGACTCTCTGGAACAATGATAGGCAATGATCCAGGAGCATTCATGCATATGAGGCAGTCTCTCAATGCCAATTCCTTCCTCATATAACATGCCCATCGATACCACATATTCTGTAGTTCTTTCTCACTAAGCACCTCATATAGCTGCAACACTCATCTGACTAGGCATGTGTAAATAAGTTCCCTGTGCTCATAGAGTAAAATGACGATCATATTTTCTGGTGCCAATCACATAAAGTCCCCCTGATGATCATACCAGACATCATTATCATTACATCATTATGGTCATAATGACCCAGAGACAGAGTTGACATAAGTTTATTAGAGTATGCCCATTGGTGATAGCTAAAGACAACGTTTGGGTCATTACACCTCTTGTCACAGCCATGGTCTCCCTAAAGTACCAAAATAAGCATTAGAGAACTCATGTGCCGGGGTACCTTCTCACATCATGTCTTTATGTTGTTTAATTTAATTCAAGACATCTGTAATCAAATTTAATTAATGTTACTGTCAAGGTTTTGGGTGTGTTGTGGACTGATTTAGTGTGTTTTGTTGTATCATACTCTGATTCAAGTCAACTGATTCCTGGCAGAGTCACGTCCTTCATATCCTGACTCAGCTTTCTGCTGCACTCTGCCTGCAAACTTCCATATATGGATGCTCATTAGTACCAGTATTTTCAACACATTTTCAACCATTTTGTTAATCCTTTGCCTCAGATTTAACACTGTCTCTGCCTTTATTCTGGACTTTAGTGGAATAATTCTGATGATACCACGTGCTACTTCTTTGCACTTGAGCCAACTGTGGTTTCAGCTGCCCACTGTGTGTCACAGGTGGGGCCTAAACAGGGCCTGATTGGGTGTCCCTGTGGGTTTTGCTATTGTTACAAAATGCAGGAAACGTGTGAGGCCCACACAATATTGCCCCTGTGGGGCCCCTGAGGGACACCTCTTACCCAGCCCAATGGCTATATTGTGGGCTCCACCTGAAGCCAATTCTACTTTATGTGGGCGGCCCACTTGCGACCCATACTTTGCACACTTTGGGCTTTTCCACTGATGCTTCAGTTAGCATCTTGCACTGCAAGGCCTACCCGTATGGACCCAGAGGGGCCCCAAAGAAGCTTGGTTTGCTGAGCCTTTTGCTGCAATGGTTGCATATGCTTATATGCATATTCTCATTTTTTTCTGTGTTCCTGTCTTTTAAGTTTCTGGTCTTTTCTGTAGTTTATTAATTTCTTGGTTGCTCTCTGTTCTATGTTGTTAGTTTGTATTTCGTTTAAGCTTCCTATGTTTTGTTTTAGAATCTTGCTCTTATTGTTACTCCTACTTATCCTAAGTGGCCCTGTTTTGATTCTCTGCTCCACTGCACACCTATGTCAACTCAATCAGCCACAGCTGCAATCACATCCTCATTTGTTTCCTTCAGTACATATTCCCTTTGTTAGTCTAAGTCTTTGTCAGATCCTTGCTGTTACTGTCCGCATGGTTATTCTCTGTTGTTTTGTTTATTGCATGTCAGTTTTCGCCATCAGGTTTGTCTTGACTTTAGTTTTTGTTTTATAGCCTGGCCACATTTTTGGTTACAGTTTTTAATAAACTTCAGGTTAAGTTTCCATCAGCCTCCAGTCTGCTGCTCTGCATTTGGGTCTATCTGTTCACCTTCCACAAATCGTAGCAGTAGGATTTGACAATCATGAACTCAGAGGACCAGCCTTCTCTGGAGGAAAATGTTAAACATATTTGTCAAGTTCAGTGAGTTTCAGTATTTGTTTAATGAGTTTCAAGAAACAATCCTTATTTTTCTAAAGTAACTAAAATAATACACTACACATGACTTCAAATAATCAAAAAATTGATGAATGAATGAAAGAAACCAGATTTTGTACCAGAGTCACTGATCTTGCATTCAGCATGCACTGCTGAATTCAATCACTCCCAGCAAGGGTTCATTTTTTTTCTCCTTTTTTCAGTTTCTACATCTACTCCTCTCCATTAGATTGGACTGTTTTCACCAAAACAATACAATATCAAATAAGATAATAATGGTCTTAAACACAGGAGCTAGTGACCTCTAATGTCCCAATATATAACACGACTTAACATCTTCCCATTCCATTAATCCTTTTTTTCCCATTTTTTGAATTTCCCCCACTGGGGGATGAATAAATTATTTTTCTATTATTTTCTTGTCTATTCTCTATAGTAATTTCGTTTCTCAGCAAATTTTATTATAGTCTTTTTTTCTCCTACTTTGCCTTGGGTATGTCTGAAGACCTTTTTATTCAATGTCATGATGCTGCTTATCAACTCATCAGGTTTTCAGAATCTAGATGTGAACATGTTCATATAAGTGGGACAGTGTTGGCACAAAACAAACCAATCACAAACATGGAACTGGAGCCAAATATTTCTCAGAACAATCTATAATTCATTATGCCCAAGAGAAAGGGAGAGTCTAATACAGATTGGAAGCTACACAGCTGCTTTTGCCACAGCAGAAAAGAAAGCTCGCAAAAAAGAGGAAAGAAAATTGAACCAATTGCTAAACTACCTTGATTTTCCTCCCTAAAGGTGGTGAGCCCGTGAAATTGGCATCCTGTAGCTTCTTGAGGCTGAACCCAGCTGAGTCTCAGGGGTCATGGCTTGGTTACACACTTGCTGGCCAGCTATAGGATTGCTCATTTTTTCTTTTCCAAGGAGGGTGATTTTCTCTTTCTAAACTATTCATTTAGGTCTTTCAATCACACTTAGTCTGAACCCTTCAGGATCTGTTTCTGTGTCTAACATGGCAGCAATCAAAAGATTCACTGGTGGATAGAATAGAATAGAATAAAAAAATGCTTTATTTATTCCCCGGTGGGGGAAATTCAAATTAGTCAAGTAGCTCAAAAAATATAAATATTTACAATGATTGTATATAATAATAATAATAATAATAATGAATTTTAGAAAAGCCTGTCAGCAGTCACTGTAAAAAAGCCATATGGCTTTGGGGACAAAGGACCTCCTGAACCTCTCAGTCCCGCAGCGCACTGCGGGCCTCTCGCTGCAGCTGCTTCTCTGTCCTGACATGTTGTGGAGAGGATGTTTATTATTCTCCAAAACAGAATAGAATTTCCTCCTCATCCGTTGCTCCACCACAGCACTAAGCTTGCCTACTACAGAGCCAGCCTTTTTCACCAGTTTGTCCAGACGCCTATAGTTTTTGTCTTTTTTCTTCTATGTTAATGGACCACTCCAGTTTATCATCCAGTACCACTCCAGGTATTTGCAGGTCTGAACAGTCTCTATCTTCCCTCAATCAATGCAGACTGACTGGTATGGAGTTTTAGATCTCCTGAAGTCCACCATCAGCTTTTTCATAGTGTTCAGGAGCAAACAGTTATTTTTGTCCAGCCATTGAAGTACTCCACAAGGTCCCTGTACTCCTTCTCCTGTCCACTGCGCACACATGCCACAACAGCCGTATCATCAGAATACTTCTGTATGTGGCAGGACTCTGAGTTGTACCTGAAGTCCAATGTGTACAGAGTGAAAAGAAAAGGAGACAAAGCAGTACCCTGTGGAGCCCCAGTACTGCATTCCAGTGTTCCAGAAACACATCTCTCCATCCTGTGGTCTGGCAGTCAGATAGTCTATGATCCACGATGTCAGGGAGGGGGGCACACCCATACCTAGAAGCTTGTCTTTCAGTATGGGAGGCCATATGGTGTTGAAGGCACTGGAAAAGTCAAAGAACATGATTCTCACATATGAAACAGGCACATCCAGATAAGCATTTACCTGATGCAGCATTTACAAAATCGCGTCTTCCACTCCTATGTGCTTCTGGTAGGTGGTCAAGATTCTCAGCAAGCTGCAATCTCATGCGACGAACAAGGAGTCTACAAAGTCTTCATGATATGAGATGTCAAAGCCACCGGTCTGTAGTCATGCAGCTCCACTAGTTGCCCTAATTTGGGCTCTAATTATGAGACAAAAAGATTTTCACAGCATCGGGACTTCTTCCATCTGAAGGCTCATATTGAAGAGTCTATGAAGAGGGACTGCTAGTTGACCAGCACAGTCTCTCAGAAGCCTTGGAGAGACTCCATCTGGGCCTGCAGCCCTTTCTGACTGAAGTCTCTTGAGTTCAGTTCCAACTTCCTCTACAGTTGGAGACAGAGGGAGCCACCGCGGTTATAGGGAAGGGATGATGACAGCAGTGATGTTGTTATCAATCATAGAGATGGGTGTGGGGGTGCAGCTGAACAGAGAAGGGCTAGTGGTGGTAGCTGCCGCAGATGTGGAGGTGCAGCTGTGCTCAGGATGCCTGGTGGTGGAAGCTGCGGCAGACGTGGAGTTGTAGCTTGGCTCAGGAGGCCTGGCAGTGGAAGCTACCATAGAGGTGGAGGCACAACTGGACAGAAGAAGCCTGTTGGTGAGAGTTGTTGCAGGGGTGGAGGTGCAGTAGGGCGGAGGAGGAGGCTTGGCAATGAGAGTTGCCATTGAGTTGGAAGTACAGATGGGCAGTTGAATAAGTATAGAGGAAGCAGCTGAAGTGGTGGGGATGGAGGGAGGAGCAGCAGTAGAAGCCACAGTATAAAACCTGTTATAATATTGCTTGAAAGTATTGGCTCTGTCCACATCACCTTCTAGAGACAGAATTCTTCAGTCTGTATCCAGTGATTGACCTCATGACCCTCCACACCTCCTTGGTGTTATTGTTTTTCAGCTGTCTCTCTACCTTTTTCTTGCACTCCACCTTAGCTTAACATAGTGTCCTTTTAAGCTCCTGTTGTACATTCTTGCGCCTTTCTCCATCCCCATTCTGGAATGCCCTCTTTTTCTGGTTCAGGTGGTATTTGATGTCACTGGTGATCCATGGTTTATTATTTGGATAGCACCTTGCAGTCCTCACTGGAATCACAGTTTCCCGACAGACGTTAATGTAGTCTGTGATGGTTCTGACCCTTCTGTCCACGTCAATGTCCATTTCTTCTTCCTCTAGCAGTACAGCCCAGTCTGTGACATCAAAGCAGTCTCTTAATGCATCACTCACCTCAAAATAATATGTTGTTGTAGGTGCCACCCTCAGTGGAATGTAAACAACGATGACAACTGTATATGGGGACTCTCTGGGCACATAGAACGCAAGGAAACCTACTTTCAGTTCAATATCTGGACAGCATACCCTCTCCTTAACGATCACATTTTGGTGGTTAACCCATCTCTGATTTAAAAAAAAAAGGATAATACCTCTGCCTTTCCACTTATCGCTCATACTCAGGTCACGATGTGCTCGTACGGTATGTCCACACATGAGTCTGATGTGTTGCCGTTCAGCCAGGACTCAGACAGACAGATCAAACTGCTCTCCTTAAATAGCCATTGGTTCTGCACAAGCACCTCTGGTCCACCTTTGGTGGATACAAATGGTGAGAGAAGTCCTCAAGGTAAAGAAGGAGGCCTTTCAGTCTTGCTTGACCGAGAGGTCACCTGAAGCAGCTGATGGTTACAGAGGGACCAAAAGGGCTGTTGCATCGGTGGGTGTTAAGATAAATTTTATGAGGCCAAGGAGAAGGACTTATGTATGGCCTCAAGAAAATTTTGGCAAACTATGTTGAATAACAGACTAAAGAGATTTAGTTTGACTTTCAGCTAGCGTCCTGCATAATGAATTCCCACCGAATGATATAATGGGTGTTAGGTTGCTCCCGGCCAGCCTCAGCTAGTGTATCAAGCTGTTTCTTGACCATTCTACTGAAATCTGGCTGCAGCTGCGAGCTCTGGGATGCCTAGTATGTCAGAGGCATCCTGTGACTTATTTTTCCATTATGTCTGGGCGAAATCCTTTCGAAATAAAAAAAACTTTATTTCTGGTGCATTCCTTTATATGATCCTTATACAATCAACTTATTGAAATACATTGTCATAATTTTATTTCATAATAATATAGTGAACATAGATACTTACTTCATTGTGATATAGAGTACACAGTATCATACCCTGCAGCAGGACTTTAGTTTTTAGTCCCACAGTCCACATGCTTAGCACAGAGTTGATTTTTCTTATTTTTTTATATATATTTTTTTTCCTTTTTTCTTATTTTTTTCTCTTTTTGAGTTGATTTCTATATTAATGCATGTTGGACTCCACCAGGGCTGCCCGTTGTCATTGATCCTGTTTCTATTGTTCATGAACAGAATCTTGAGGCACTGTCAAGAATAGGAGAACATCTGGTTTAGAAATATTAGGGTCGTGTCCTTACTCTTTGTAAATAATGTTGCTCTGTTGGTTTCTTCAAGCCAGGAGAATCTAAGGCTATGGATCTCAGTCAGAGGAATATAGTCTACTCTTTTTTTGGGTTTATTTACTGGTCCCTGTACGTTCAAAGCCTCACATATGATTATGAGGTTTGGGAAGTGATCTGACTGCTTTTGCGGGCATCTGATAAGTATGGCCCCTAGTCTTCCTTTTTAGTTTTTTCAAGCGCATCCAACTGGGAGGGGGTGCATTTGCAATGAGGAACAGATTAAACAAGATGACTGTGGTAAAGAAAGGCAAAGGCAAGGCTCTCTGCCTGCCAGGTGAGCAACGGGAGGCTGGAACTGGTCAAAAAGTTTTTAAAAAATGACAGCATGCCAGACAGCCACAAGTTTGGCAAAGACCTAACCAAGACATTGCTTGAACATAAGCTTGGGAAGCTTAGTAAAGCTGTGCTAGCTTTACTAAGCATACAAGCCAAGATTTACAGAGCCAAGGTTTCCGTAGTGTTCAGCCAGGAACTTGCAGCCTCTGCATCCACAACCTAGCTAGGCTAGCTAAACCAGCACTTGAGTCGAATGAGCAAATTCCCAGCTGAGGAATTCCCTGACTTTGGAGATCCAGACCTGAGAGCTTGCTTGGCTCGTTCCAGAATTGACAGCTGAGAGAACACTTAGCTCAGGGGTGTCCAAAGTCGGTTCAGATCAATGCATGCTAAAACCTGCAGTACAGCGGCCCTCGAGGACCGGATGTGGACATCCCTGGCTTAGCTAGCTCTCAGCTGACCACATTGGAAACTCTAGAGCCACAAGAGCCTTGTATTCACATGTGCTTGGCCAGGGACTTGTGAGGTGTCTAGGTTACCAGCTGAACAAAACAGGTTGTTCAAGCTGAGCAGTTGATCAGAAATTTAGGAGTTAGCTGGATTAACAGCTGAATGAGTTCGCACCTCTCAGCAAAGCTCTCTGCCAGCAACTTGTGAGCCAGCCAGCTTGGAGAAGAGAACTCTGTCTCCCCACTACTAGAGCCAATAGCTCACTGGCCACAATTCTTGCCCACATATCATTCGCTGTGCATTTTGCACTTAAATAAACATTAACACTTAAATTTTAAACTCTGAACAAAATCAATATTTGTCACAATGTTTGTGTATATTGTTATTGCTAGGATTTTTTTAAAAATGTATTTAAATTTGTCTTTTTTCTTCCTTGCAGTACTTTGCTTGGGCTTGGAACGTGGAAAGTGGGGAAAAAAATGTAAGTAAAATGGAAGGGTAAATTTGGGGTTACAATGAGCCGAACAACATGAGATGAAGCGCTTTCAAAAAAAGTTGACAAACTAATGGAATCATTAGAAAATGATTCCAGGAAAATATAAAATATGATGGAGATGTGGAGGAGGGCTTAAACATTGAAGCATCAGATGGAGAAGAGATGTGTGTCTTGTACTGCTGATTAACTGAAATATCAATTCGCAGAGAAATGCGCTGGCTCCCAAAGGCAAATGTGAAGGAGTCATGGGTGCTACACCGTCACACTCTGGCTGTAAACATCAACATGTGGGGAATAAACAGCAAAATTGGGTTTCAGCACCTGGAACTGAAAGACAGTCATCGGTAAGTTTGTCTTGAGAGAGATTTTTGGCATTAAATGTCCAGTTAGGAACTATGCAGGATTTTTATCTTAATTAAACAGCTTCAGAGTAGTAGTACTGGTTAAATACATGGCTTTAACTTGTGGGGACAATATAGTGTCTCTGCCTTTCACCTAGTGTCTCTTGGCTGAAAATTTTGTAAGATCAGAGGCTCCGACCCGCAACACAAACGCGACCCATAACCTGTAATCTCTTGTTTATGTCTACTACACAAATAAACAATGTTATCCACCGCTCCATGGATTGATTTCTCACCAGTTTCGTTTAAAACAAATGCACATGGATCGAGAGGAGGGTTAGCAACACGGTAAAGCGACTGGATTGCATAGTTCTCCTTTAAGAAAAGTACTATAAAAAAAGTACTATAAAACCCCACACACATTAATCTATATGTTTGTTTGTTTGGTTTTTTTTAGCGGCTGTGCACCATAATAAGCTGATTGGAAATGCAACAGATGAAGAGGTGGAAAGGCGCATCGTTTGTCCACAGCTCTGACTGGGAATTGTTTATGGAGGTGGATGACAAAACATTAACAAATTTGTACTGTGGGGCCTGAGGGCCAAACCGTTGATGTAACAGGACAGCTTTCTGTGGTAGCAACGTTCCTGTCTTAGCTCAAAATTGTTGCGTTTCATGTTAAAACATCTCTTTTGAATCTGTTTGAATCAAACTTTTAAAGTGAATATTCTATGTTGTTGTAATTTAACCTGTTATTCAAAATAAAATAAAAAAACTGGTGCTAAATCTGTGCCAAACAAAGCAGGTTATTTCTTGATTAAGGTTGAGGCTGACATCTGGTTCGACAGAGCTGATCCAAACTGACAAACCACATCTGGCCAATATACAGCAAAGAATGCCAGTACTTTACTGGCCCAGATCCGGTTTGCCTGAGCTGGGCCTCACATGAGCCAGCTCAGGGCCGAACAGTGTGTTCGCAGCTGGCCCAGCACTGGTCCCTGTGTGGATCAGCAAACTGGATCTGGGCCAGTAAAGGGATGTCATTCTTTGCGGTATATGGGCCTCATCTGGGCCAGAACTGGGTCAGACCAATTTTGCTATGTGGGATCTGTCTCGGTTAAAGAAGCATTTCTTTCCAAACAGCTTCCATAGAAATGATAGACAGTTGATAGACAATAAAATATAACATGTCTATATACATACATGTTTATGTATTTACAATAATATGGAAGGATATACACTTTTCCTCTCACTTATCAACCAGCCTTATCTTTATTTTATTTTTTTGCTGTGGCTTGACCTGCTCCTTCTCCTCTAGTCTCCCCTACTGGGATAAGCTTTTAGCTGCATCCTAGCTGTGGTAGCTATCTACCACGCAGCATCTGTCTGCAGCTCCTTGCTGTTCCAGCCAAATGCCCCCACAAATAAGCATATAATTAAGAGCTCTGGATGTGAGCAAGCAAATGTAAAGCAATTTGCAATACAAGGCAAGAGGCTCAGAGAGACGGGGAAAGGTGGAGTATGGTGGTGAGCCGACGGCATCTTCAATCTCATTTAGACATATCAATTTATTTCATTTTTCAGAAATGTCACATCTTGACGTGAAGAAAAGCCAATTATGATGTTGCAGCATGTTTTTACCTTGGAAACAGTGTGGAAAAAATAAGTGAAAAATAAGACAAAAGTGGAGAGACTGACAGAAAATAAGCATTTAGGACATTAAAAAAAGATAAACACACAAAAGACAAATGATGACTTTACAGTCTCATTTAATTAGTCTTCCCTGGGGAAAATGCTTAAATTTCCTCATCTGACTAGACACGAAGAAGACTTTTAGGAGTGCTGCTGGCATGTAAGAGTGTGGCAGTGCTGTTAAAAACATTCTGACAGCACATTAATTTGTTTTTAACATTTTTCCCATGTTGTATAAGATCTTTTAAACACAAGTGGTGCAGTACCTGATACCTCTTCAACGTTACCAAGATAGGTGGGACTGTGTTGCAACAGACGACAATGGCTATGTTTACACGTAAAGCAATATTACGACTGTTTCCTTTATTCTAAAGAAGAGAATTATTCTGATAATTTCCTACATGAGTTGCCTATGGAATATTCTATACACATTCCTGGTTATGTGTTACACAGCATTGTCTGACTAATGCTTCATGCCCACTTTATGTCCTGCTCTGCTATTGCAGTGTTTATGTCCATCCAAAACCATCATCACATTACATCCGTGCCCCACTTTTTTCCTCCTATGGTCGGAATAGCGGTATGTTTTTTTTTTTTTTTAACATACCGCCATTCCGACTGTTCCTCTTAATAGCCTATGTTTTACCCAAACATTTTGCACTAATGATATGCCTGCGCAAATACGCCCTAAAGTTTGGCGCACAAACTCTGCACATGCAGAGGCCACAGCCTCGCAAACAAACTTTAATAATCTATTATCAAAATCCCCTGAAATTTCAAATATAAAAATACAGATATTAATGTAACTCTGACGAGACTGAAGCTGATTAAGCAGAAATACAGTGTCAGTGAGCTGTCACAGCAGCCAGCTGGAGCGGAGCTCTCCACAGAGCCCATGCGTCTTTTGCACGCTGTCATCATATGCAAAAGTAATAATTGTAATTACAGATATCACGGCTACTGCACAGGACACAGTTGCGAGCACTCTGCCTTGCCTTGCCAATAGGAGAGGAGAGACATGACAGCATAGAACTATAAAACACAACAAAATGCAGTAAAAACGTTTATTCATGTTATTCACGTGATTTATGAGTACTCGCTCCAATTATAGGAAGCGCGGATGGGCTTTGCGGATTTGGCACAAACACACAGCCGTTGCGCAAGGCTTTATACAGCCTGTTGATATCTTAAGGACCTAACTGGTCACACCTGGGAATGAATGTCATGTAGAGATTGTTTTTACATGGCATTACAGCTGAACATATAGCTTTCATCCACAAACCAACGTGGGAGAGCCCGAAGACGCATGTGCCAGACGCACATAGGCATGCGTAAAAACAATTTTGACCACTTCATGCTGCATATTTGCTTTCTTTTAGTTAACTTTCGTTTCTTTTGGATTCTTGTGCGTGTTATGGAGCCGTTTCGGTCCATGTTTGTAAGCCTTTTTTTCCTGGATTAAATTTTCGGAAGTTGAAACAAGTGGCATTGGAGTGTGTGATTGAAAACCACCGCGGTCTGCTTCTCCTCCTATAGTTGCCGAGACTTTGTGTTTTTAATAACGCTTATCTGTAAACATATAAATTATAAATAATATAAATTGGTGGCATATAAATTGCATGAACAGAAAGAAGGGACTCACCTGTTGAGTAACGCACATTTCCTTATACGGAAAGCCTTGGTGGGACGTTTGAATGTCGGAAAAGCGGGATGTCGGAATGGTGGGATGTAGGAATAGCGAGATGTCGGAATGGGGGGATTTCGGAATGGGTGTTGCCACCCATAGACAATCAAAGCAGGCTGCTCTCACCCACAGTTCGTATGAAAACGTACGAAAAGTTATGCATATTTTCGTGCATAATCCTACAAATATCCATAAACACTAGGAAAATAAACATTTTAAGATAGTTTACACATAATATATTGATGAAAGCGAAAAATTTACTTTTTATTATTACAATCTTCATTCAGGGAATGTATACAAGCTTTAGTTTGTTAGTTATTAACCATGTAAAGTTTATTTTTGTTTAGAATGTTGCTATGGTGGTTACTAAGGACGCTACTATTGCTGTAGCTTCCGCATCGAATCAGAGTGCCGAGGCAAATGGAGAGAGCCGGAATAATTCTATTCACAGGAGAATGTATTCACAGACAGCTACTATATGAACATATAGAATAAAGATTTTTTTTTTATTTGTCATTCTTATGTGTCAAATAAAAACAAAATTGTGTTTCACACATCCACCGTTTGGAGAGCAGTGCAGTTAATTTCAACAATAAATAAGTAAACATGGATAAATAAATCAAAACATAACAATGGTTAGAGATAAAAGAGAACAAAAATTATCATTAAATAGGTGCTCTCACAAATAAACAGCTACAGACACCACGCACTCGTAGCATTTCCGTTTTGAGCTAAACTACCACAGTTTAGACTGGGTGGAGCAAATAAAATGAGACCCAGGCAAGATCGAAATTTACTGCAAGATCGAAATATTAAGAAACACTAAGTGTACGGAAATCCCTTCATAATCTTCACATCATCGCTAATAAACAACATTTGTAAAGCTATGTCTGCAAAAGTTAAAACTGTATATCCAGAAATGTATTGGCACTACAATATACTGAATCTTGGTTATCTAGGATCATCCTGTCAGCCTGGGGAAAGGGATACAGTAGGTATAATTGGCCATATTAGGTCATTAGAAAATATAATATGAAGCTCACTGTAAATTAAGTGGAAAACTGGGTCTAAACTTGTAAAAGTCTGACAGTGTATTAAGCAGATGTCAATGTTTTGAACACATGTGGCCACCAACTACCCTTTAAAACATGTTTGAATTATTTAATCCAGCTTTGCCTTAATAAGGGTCTGAGAAAGCACACCTCAAAGGGCCTTGGAGCGAGATGAAAATTAAACTTTGGTGTAGGACAAAAATGAAGACATCGTTGGAAAGGTCTTGACCTAGGGAGTAATGTATGTCAGTATGGAAATTGTGAGCAGCTCCTGCTCCTCAGAGGTGACCTTTGAACCTTCAACCAGAAACACTTTTGGAGGCTTACAGAGAAGCAAGAAAATGGGCCACAGATCAGTTGTAAACAGCTTTGAAAAAGCTCTTGGCCTATACTACCATCACCTGTGACACACCTGTAGGGGGCGCTACTAAGTAGGGTCAAAACCCAGGAAAAAAAACATGATTTCACCCCTTTAACTATAAGCAAGATCTGACCAAACAGATGTGTTTCCCACCCCCAAAACCAACGTATTAAGTCTGAAAGTTTCCTGGTCTCAATTTCACATATTAGAGGAAACACATTCTAACTACAGTACACATGGCAGTACACAAAGTGTAACCCTAACATGTACGTTTATGTCGTGAGAAAAGCAATGTTATGAAAACATAAAATATGCTAATTTAGACATGATTCCTGCCACTCTGTGTCACAGACGAAAAGGGGCGTCTTCAATGGGTGAAACAAATGGAAGCTGTTAGGTGCTGGAGAGGACTGGATCCAAAAGCGAACAGGAGACAGAAGGTAGAGGTCAAAAGGGATTTATTTGGCGAGGTAGAAGGAGGCTCCGTGTCCTGGTGACTCCGCACAAGGCTCGGGAGATGAGTGGTTCCAGTGTTCCAAAGATCTCGTGAAGTCAGACTCGGATACGGGATACGGGCTGCGGGCTGGCTCGGTGGCAGGCTGAGCTGGGTACCGATCTCCGACTGGTGTATCCAACTGTCATGAGTGTTCGTCCGTTGTGAGGCAATAATCCGACACCGCAGGACAGGAGGGAGCAGGCTTTAACAGGTGCCAGATTGGTAATGGGACACAGGTGGGAATGGTGAGAGCGCTTCTCCCAGCCGTCCAGCCCAGCCTGAAAAAACAACAGGAGACAACCAGCCAGCACCCAGGCACAAACATAACTAAAAGCAGGAAAAGGTAATAATCACCATAGGAAGCCATTTTTCTCCACAGGCAATTGCACATGTGCACTAGTCGCTTGTCATTGTTTATTCATAGGATAATGCACGAAAATCTGTACACAACTTTTTGTACGTTTCCATACAAACCCTTTCATGAGAATACGTTGATCAAGGAGGTCTTTTTCGTGGAACACTTCAAGCTGGATACATAAGATTCTCGGTGTGAAAAATCTTTCACATTGCAATCACAGGGCTTCTATGACACAAAAAAATGTTTTGAGCATTTACCTTTTATTTCTAATCTATCAAATTTTAGGTATCTATATAAATATACCAGTCAGCAAATTAAATGAAAGCTTTAGATAGGAGTTAATGACAAGTGGGCCACGTCTTTTTCCCTGTTATTTATTTCAATACAATGAGCAACACATAGCATTTTCTAAGCTCGACTATACTAACTAAATAACTTCAGCATATTTTTGCTGAATATGATGTACAATGTTGTATATAGAAATTCTCTGAGATGGCTTTGTTAAAGTTAAGCCCTTTTCAAGCTGAACCCAAGAAACGGAAGGAGAAAGTTTTTTTGGGTTGAGTTTTGTAATGTTTCATAGTTCCTTCCCAAGTGGAGCAGTTTTGTGTTGTGTTCTTTAAGACCTTTAGTGCAAATAACTTAAGGCGACCTTTAGGTTAATAGTTAACGTATCATAGTGCCTCGGTTTTCTAAGAGAGTGTCCTTGTTTAAATCCGCCTCAATAGGAGAGCGTGACATTGTTTTGTTATCATTCATAGCTTTTCTGTTTTCCTCCTAGAGTGGAGAGGTTTTTTTTGTTCATGTTAACTTTCATAGCTGCACTCGTCCTCAGCCATAGATACTCAGGAGAGCGCTTAGGTTTTTCACAGCCCTGTTCATTAGCTCTGTGAGGAGATCCTCAACCTGCCTTGCCTTGCTGTGCTGTGTTTATATAATAAACATTGTTGAATCTGAACTGACCCTGCACTTGTGTCCTGTGTCCTTGTGTCTTGTGTCCTGAGGCCGTGACAGTACATACTGGCCTGTGAGGACGCAGCTGGGTCTAGTCTCGCCCACAGTGAGGATGTTGCCAGTATGAACACAGCGGAGCTCCAGGAGTTCATTGGGCTGGTCAGTGCCCTTTTTGCCAGCCAGAAGAAGGGCACCATAATGATAATTTTTCGGAACCCCTAAATCTGCTTTTTTATTTCAGATATTTTAGAAAATCTAGAATCAGAACCATTATCGGATTTAACAAAAAATCCCCATGGTTTTAATATTTGTTATTTCTCCATCATACCAAACTTAGTTGAGAGCCGGCTTTTCTTCTGGCTCTCAACGAAGGCGGTCATATTTATTTTCTCTTTGCTATCTTCCCCTTCCCTTATCTTCCCTGCTTTTCTTCACGTCCTGTCCTGTCTCACACTTTTTGGTGCCTCTCTCTGCATTGCTCTCAAAATTAAAATCATGGAATTGGTCAACTGGTCTCTCAACGCAATTGACAAAATTTTCTCGTCAAGAAGCTCGGGTTCGGGGGAACCTGCCTGCCCTGATGGAACGTTTGCCGCTGGTTACATGAGGGACTCCTGGGAGAAGTGGAGGGTCGTGTGCCTGGCGATTCTTTCCGTTGAGGACATCAAAGATCTTTACATATTCGGAACCATGATAACGGGCTATCTGCTGATTGGATTAGGCATTGCCCTGGTTTATCGGAAAATTCGGAAGTCTGCGACAACAGTCACAGGCCCCAAATTGTACCAGTAGGCAGAGCTGTTGGCACTCAGACTGTGGTCATTAACCGCAATATGGAAAACGTCTTGGAGAAGCTTGTGGCTTTGCAAAGGCGTATGGATTGTTTTTGTGACCAGAATGGACAAACAGAATAAGTCGTGTCCATTGAAATACGACTATTCGCCCTAACCCAACAATCACAATCTAATCTGCATTCCGGCTCTCCTGTGGCCAAGGCCGCTGCTGAAACAACCCCCCCTGAGATCGCTGCTGTGAGACGCTCTGAACTAGTTTTCCTCCCTCCCTTCCTTCATGGACACCTGGTTATTGCTGACACCGTCTGGGACCCAATCAGGGACTTCTCCATGGCAACTTGCTGTGGTATCACGATGACATCCTGTGAACTGAGACACTGGTTGAGAGCCAGACGTAGCAAATCTGTGGGCTTATCCCCATCCCACGCCTTCAAGTTGTTTTGCGTTTTTATGTGTGAAGCAAGCAAATGTTTGCTTATGTTTTGACTTCTATGTTGGATGGTGAGCTTATGTTTTCTGTTCTTGATGTTGCTAAGGAAATGCCACCTAGAGTAACTATACAGCTTGACAATTTCTTCCTGAAGCGCTCAGGTCCGAAGATAACGACTTGAATTTTTTCTGAATTTAGAAGTAGATAGTTCTGAGTCATCCAGGTCTTTATGTCTTTAAGACATACTTGTTGTCTGACCAACCTACTGGATTCATCTGTTTCATAGATAAGTACAGCTGAGTATCATCAGCATAGCAATGGAAATGTATGCCATGCTGTCTAATAATGTTCCCTGAGGAACATTATTAGACAGCGACCCTGATTTACTCCGGTGATTTACTCCGGTGTATGAGGAAGATTTTTCATTTTAGGAGAACAAACTGAAATCTCTCTGATAGAGTTTAAGGTTTAATTCAAGGGCGTAAGTTTGCATAGGAACAAGTCACTTACCTACTACGCCCTTGGTTTAATTACAGTAACCTTAAAAGTCTGAGGTCTTGGATAAAATCCAATATGTAAGTGTTGATAACAGGAAAAACCTTCTTTAACAGTCAAGTTGGGATTGGGTCTAAAATACAAGTTGATGATTTAGAAGAGAATATTGCTGTTGTTAGCTCAGAGAGATCGACTGAACAGAAGCCGTCTAAAAAAAGGGAGTCGTTCCTTTCCACAGTCGCCACAGGAAGACAAGTTTCGGTGCAATCTGTTGGTTTCCTTAGCTAGGATATAATTTTTTGAATTGGCTCTATATGAATTAATTTGATTATGATTACAATGAATTGAATTCCAATTGGCTTGAATCGGACTATATTATTTAAGTGCCTTGAGATGACAATTGTTGTAATTTGGCGCTATATAAATAAAATTGAATTGAATTGAATTAAATACAAATCAGGTTCTGAAGATACTTACAAAGCTGCTCTACTTGGAAAGAAACCTGGGATTGTTCTCATTTTCTTCTATCAATGATGAATAATAAGCAGTTCTAGCTTTACAAAGGGTTTTCTTATATGTTATTAAACTATCTTTCCAGACTAATTGAGACTCTTCTAAATTAGAGGAACACCATTGTCTCTCCAGCGCTCTTTCAATCAGCTTTAAAGCACGCAGCTGTGAATTATACCAAGGAGCAAAACCTCTTCTGACTGATTACCTTCCTTTTCAGAGGGGCAACATTGTCCAGTGTTGTACGCATTGAAACTATAGTGCTGTCAACAAGAGAGTCAAGTATTGTTGGAGTAAATTTTAGGTAGCTGTCCAGCAATCTCTGATAGACATCTTCTATATGTAAATGTCTTCTCAGAAGGATGACAGTGAAGTAATGTAAACTCGAAAGTTATCAAAAAATCGTCAGATAAGGGTTTTGAGGGAATACTGTTAAGTTTCAATGCAATAAATCAGCACAAGGTCAAGGATATGATTGTGAGATGACAGTGAGTAGATCTGTGAACACTTTGAGAAAATCCAATAGAATCTAATATAGCCACTCCTCCTCCTCTGCCTGCGGTTTGAAGAATGTGAACATTTAAATAGTCAGAGGGAGTTGATTCATTAATGCTAACATGATCCTCCTGCTGCAGCCAGGTTTCTGTTTCCATCAATATGGTGATCACAAATCAAGTCATTCACGAACAGGGACTTGGCAAGGAGAGATCTAATATTCAGCTAACCACATTTAATAGTTTTATGCTTTTAACGAGTTACTTTTTAGGGTTTTCTGGCTTTGCTCCTCTTGTGTTTGTTGATTCATTCAATTTGGGTGCTCTGGGAGTAGACACAGTCATTATGGGGTTTTGAGGGGGTAGCTGCAGGTGGGAAGCTGCAGAGAAGTGTGTAAGACTACATCCTGGTCTCAACCCTGGGTTGTCATTAGTTTGGATTAGTTTGGATATGTGTAGAAATGAGAGCTGCCCCTTCCAAAATAGGATGGATGCCGTCTTTCCTTGTCAGACCAGGTTTTCTCCACAAAGATTGGCAATTATCTACGTAGCCCACATTGTTTGCTGGACACCATCTAGACAATCAGCGGTTGAAGGAGGACATGCGGCTAAATATGTCATCACTGGTTAGATTTAGCAAGGGTCCAGAGAAAACTAAAGAGTCCGAAATTGTTTTGGCAAAATTTCACACCGATGCAACATTACTTTTAGTGACCTCCAACTGGTATAACCGGGTGTCATTACTGCCAACATGAAAAACAGTTTTACCATATTTATGCTTATCCTTAGCCAGCAGTTTCAAATAGGATTCTACATCGCCCGCTCTGGCCCCTGCAATACATTTGATTATGGTTGCTGCTGTCTCTAATTCCACGTTTCTGACTATAGAGCTGCCAATTACCAGGGTTTTATCCTCAGCAGAAGTGTCGCTGAGTGGAGAAAATCTGTTTGAAACGTGGACAGGTTGATGGTGAACCACAGGCTTGACTTTAGGGCTATTCATCCTCTTCCTGACTGCCACCCAGCCAGTCTGGGTTCAGGATGCTCGGGTTCTGCTAAGGAGTGGCTAATGGGGTTAGCTACACTAGGTGGCGCACCGACTAAAGGGACCTGGCTCGCTATCGGGTGGTTTTCAATGGTGCAAAGCCGAACTTCCAATTCAGATAATCTCACCCCCAAACTACAAAAAGACTACATTTGTTACATGTACCATTACCACTAAAGGAGGCAGACGAGTAACAAAACATCTGACCCGTGGAGCAAGTGAAAGCAGGAGATGGAGGGAGAGAACTGGTATCCATGCTAAGCTAAAGAACCAGACATACTGCTAAAAAGTGAAAATGAACACCAAGATCGGTTGGAGTGAGTGTTAGAATTGAACAAGTATGTGATAGAGTTAACTATGAAAAAATGTGTAACTTATAAGAAAGAACTGAGTGATTTTTAATAGTCCAAGAGGAGCAAGAAATTCCAAGGAACACAATCAAGGTAACAGGAAGTGATACAATACGTCTTACCACAAAGCGTCAGGTGTCAGCCTGATCCATTAATTTAGACACTTTTTATTATCTATTTAGAAATTATTTAGATTTTGTCATTCTTGATGACTTCAACATCCATGTTGATAATGCCTTAGATAAATTTGCTTCTAGTTTTATTTATATCACAGAATCTTTTAATCTTTTATTACTGGCCCGTAATAAAAGATTATTACTGGCACTGCAGATGTTGGAGGGCATACTTTGGATGTCATTTTTAGTCTTGGCTCTATTTCATCTGACAATTATTTTTGACTATCTTTGTTTTTTCTTAATTCATCATTTAATACTTTTTTTTTTACCGTCACTAAGTAGTGCATTTTCACATCCTCAACCAGCTTATAAGTTTTTTGCTGCTTTTCATAGGAGCACTGTCACATTTCCGTCTTCTGACACTGATGGGTCTTTTAATGACCATTGCCTCTCTATTTTAGATACAGTTGTTCATAAAAAAAATTGGATTGATCTCAACAACCAAGTCCTTCCCATGGATAAAGCATTCATGCTTTCAATCGAACTTGCCTTAAAATTGGAAGTTCTTGGGAATAGGCTGTGCTGGAAATCCATCATGGTGATTTAAAATAACTTTAATTGGATTTTAATAACAGTTAAGTATCCCAGTGGTGATAATTTTCTAGTCTTATTCCATATTGTGTACACAATCCCCAAATCCTTTTTGATACCATTAACAATATTGTGTTTTTTGATTCAGTCTCTCTTGTTGAGGAGTGCAATTGATCCCCCCCCTCTTAGACAATAAAATAAATGACATAAAAGCTAACATTATTCCTTCCTCTACTACCCCAATTGCCTGTGCCCCCCTACCAGTAATCATAATATTGTGTCCCTGCTTTTTTTTTTTTTTCAAAAAAGCCGCTGTTCAACCATTTCCCAAGAAACAAGATGGGCATTACAGGACCATCTCCAAATTACCTTTTTATGGCAAAGCTTTTGTAAAAAGTGATAGATACACAGCTTACTGATATATAACCTGTTTGACCAGTCTGACCGCTGTCATCTTCACTCAACTGAGATTGGTCTGTACTTGTGCTTCTGGACCTCATGTAACCATGAAATCAAATTAACTAATCAAAAATATCATGTTGTTTTAACCCTTTTAAAATAATGAGTTTAAACTGTTCTTAGACTTGCTTTTCAACAGGAATTGTTCCTTGTGACTTAATGATCTTTTTAACATTACAGACCCAAGTTTTACTAAGTGCATCTTTTTAACTCATCACATATAAACTATATATATATATATATATGAATGCATGTACATGTTTTATCACACTGTCATTGAGAGTGCACTGTTCTATGCTGTTGTATGCTGGGGGATTGGCACTACAAACAACAACTGTTGTCTCCTGGACAAACTGGTGAAAATGGCCAGTTCTGTAATAGGCAGGGAGCTGGACCCGCTCAGAACAAGGGACAGGAATTGTTAGGAATTTAGCAATTCCAATTCCATTATCAATATCGCTTATCTATTCGGTTCCTTATTGGTTCTCATCCAATTATATATAGTACAAATGGCTTTGATTGCAGTAACACTCGCAGGAATGGGGGTCTTTCATCAATAATTTTATTATTAGTGTTGTTGTTATCAATAACTGCTCTGCTCAGACTCATGGGAGACGTGCTTGTTTCCTGTTGTTTACATAGCGATATTTTAAATCAATTCATATTATAAATGATAAAAAGTCATTAAACATATTTTGCTGAAATTAAGGCCTTAAATTACTTTAAAAAGCATTAAAGTAGATTTTCAGAGGCATTAAAAAATTTTAAAAATGCTTTTGATAAAAAATATATTAACTCTTAGTAAATAAACATTAATTTTGCACGGAAAGAATATTGGTGTGATAAACATGCGGAAATTGGGCGAAGTGTTTACGGCCAGTGCACAAATCCACAGCACCTATGGTCCTATTCACAAAGGATCTTAGGGCTAAAAGTGGCTCCTAACTGGCGAATTTAGGAGAATCCCCCAAAAAATAATGGTCAGTCCCAAATTTAGGATTCATAATTTAGGCTCATAAAGGATTTTAGGCCTAAAAGTAGCACCTAAGTCTAGGAAAGCTTAAAAGACCTCGAGAGGACTCCTAACTCAGTGAGACCTATTCACAAAGAATCAGAGAAGGACTGCAGCGAAACAGAATAACGTCCCCGACTAACAGAAATAACCCGATCAGTCCGGAGACAAAATGTTTGGCAACACTTTGATGCAAATTTCAACATTCTTGATGTTGTTACAAAGTGGCCTGTATCTATCCATGATTTGTATATTTTAATGGGGAGAGGTCTGAGGCAGCTTTTTGAGAGGCACTATGTACCAGTTGAATGTCACTTGGTGGGTATCAATGGCTATCCCTGCAAGACATAGCTCTTGACACCCTATCTCAATCCACAACCGGGAGTGCAGTTAAAGTATAACATGTAAGTGATTACGCAGATTACGCTTTGCCCTATGTGTAAAAACATCATATTGGGTCATTGTCACCTTTTATTTTATTTGAATCCATATTTATTATTTATTGTTTATTATTTATTGTTTATTGTTATTTATTGTTTACCTAGAGCCAAATTTCTCCTTAATAATCCCTCTCCTCTCCAGCACAGTTGGGCCAGCAGTAATAATTGGTCCTCAAACCAATTGGGTTTTTGCTTTCGTTTGACGGTGTCTTCACTTGTTTCACTCATCATGAAGGAGGACTTGAACAGCTGGTATTTAAAGGGTTTAAATGATGGAAATATGCTCATTGGATAATTGATCATTTGCAGGGTGCAAATTAATTACTTTGTTAATTTAATTCAATTGTATTTGTATTGTTTGCTTTCTCTCTCTCTCAATAACATGCATAACATCATTATCGTAATCTACACAAACTTGTCATCATGAGTGTATTCTGTTAACTGCACTGTCCATAACTCCGTTTTTCGTTAATTTAGTGGGGTCATTTGTGGGATGTTGCGGAAGAATTTCGCCAAGACTGCCTGCACTCAAACAACCAATCACCATACTGAACGCTTCTAAAGTCGTGCACGAGAATTCGACGTAATCCATAGCAACGATGCGTCACTCATCGTTAACTGTTCACACAGTTAACTCTTTGTGAACTCTTAGTTGTAAAACTCTTGTTGCTGCTTAGCAGCGTGTCATTTGTGCAAAGTAATTGCATGCTGTGTGGTCAAATGTTTCAGCATGTTGGAGGTATTTCCCCCCTTTGATGTGATCATGTGCACATGTTGCAACTTCCTTTTTGGTGAAAAATAACCAAACTTTGGAGCGCTTCTGCCTCGACGCCATATCAGAAACATTCTGAGACAAAATACGAAGTGTGCACATGACGTCATCGGGCAAATGCGTCAGACGTTAGCAGAACCTACAAACAGGATTGTTAGGCAAGCGGATTAACGGTTCCACGGAATCAAACTACTCGGAGCCGGATCTCTTCGAGAACTGGTTCTCGATTCCCGTCCCTACTCAGAACTGTGGTGGAACAGCAGATGAAGGGGAAGTTATATTCTTTGATGGTGAACAATAAACAGCCCTCACACACATCCTTGTAGGACAGAGGAGCAGCTGCAATGACTGCAGTACTGAGAGGTTCAGTTGGTCCTTTGGTCCCCACAGTTTATTTATTCATTATTTTTGTTCTAATTCTAATGGAATTTCCCCCACAGGGAATGAATAAATTATTTTTCCATTCTATTTTCTTTTTTTCTTTTTGTTCTATATACTGCATACAATGCAATTGTCCATATATAAAGACATTGTTCTATGATTTTTTTTCTTTGTTATGATTGTTGCTAACTTGTTCTGCATATGTATAATGTACTTCTCAGACCCCTGTAAATCAAAGTGTATTTTAAGACAATGGCAAAATAGAAATATTTTTCTTAGTCAAGATAACACTAAGTAGTTATCTCCAGTTTTCTCACTGGCTGAAATCTGAGTTTAAGTCCATGTCACGCCACGTGCCATCACTAGAGTGTTACTTAAGACTCTTGAACAGTTCATATTGTAACGACCCAGAATAAAGTTAAGAGCACACAGTTGGCTGTTTCCGCCTCTTCCTGTCAATCACTAGACCACAGGTCATGTCACTCAGGTGTGGGCTGGTGGTTGGTGGGACAGAGTGGGCATGAGCCAGTCTGGGTGAAGGTTTGGGCGCTTTCCTGCGTTTGGTTGAGAAGCAGTGCTGATGATCGCATGTGGGTTATGGTCCAACAGTACTGTGTTGTAAACGGGATTGAGTTCTGTAAAATAAAAGAGCAGTTCGACAACGTCTTGTCTGTGAAGTTCCCCGCAAGTCATTACACTGGTGTCAGAAGTGATTACGGACAGTAGACGGCGTTCTGTCGGACTGGCTGTACGTTGCTCTCGGATTAGCCTGTTAGCCGGAGCTGGCGGCGGAGCATGGATGTGAAGCACAAAGTGCGGGTGAAAGACAAGTTGAGTGGAGACGAGGAGAAAGACGGCACCTACAGATGGTCGGCGGATGTGGTCAGTGACTTCACGAGGCCTACACAGGAGGCGAGAGACCGGGTAAGAGATGCCGCGGTGGAAATGGCTAACGCGGCCGGGCTGACCCCCTCAACGGCGGTCCGCGCCACTTCTTCCCGCACCGGAGGCGGTCTGCAGGCTACTGATGTAAGCGGACAGGTCTGCGCTCGGACTCCAGTGGTTGTCTCGTCGGTGAAGACACCCAGGTACGCCGGTAGATCAGACTGTGAGGGTTTCCTGGCTCAGTTCGAGCTGTTGGCCCAGGTTGAGGGGTGGTCTGCAGAAAAGAAAGCCCTGCAGCTGGCTCTGAGCCTCACCAATGATGCGTTGTCCTGCCTTCTGCTGCTGAGCCCTAATGACAGGCGTGATTATGGGGTTTTGGTGGGGGCTCTACAGAGACGTTTTGGGCAGTGTTTACAACCAGAGCTCCTGCGTAATGAACTGAGTAACCGTGTCAGAAAAGCTCAGGAGCCGCTACGGGTTTTAGCCAATGACGTAGAGAGCCTGACACGGCGGGCATATGCTCACATGCCCCCGAGTGTACAAAGTGAGCAGGGATCAGTTCATCAGAGCCCTCGCACCCGCAGAGCTGCGTGTACAGGTGCAACTACTCCACCCGCAGACCCTTCAGTCGGCCTTGGAGATGGCGGTAGAGAGAGAGAATGTGTGGGGTATGGCTGGCAATGGTGGGGCCTGTCAAGATAAGAGCCAACCTGCTGTGAGAACTGCAGAAAGGAGCCACCTGGTGGAGGAGAAGCCAGCCTGGGTGAGTGAAGTGACTGAACTGTGGAGAGCTGTGTCATTACAGACCACACGCCCCGGACCCAGGGTCTGCTGGGGGTGTGGTCAGCCAGGACATTTGGTCAGAGAGTGCCCCAGCTCAGGCAGGCTGCCGGGAAACGGCTCGGGGCCCGCATAGCTGGGGATATGCGGACCCAGATTTCAGCCCCATCGGTACCACTGCAGCTTTCCCTCTCGCCACCATCTGGAGGTGCCCTTCATCACAGCCGAGGAGGCATGGCACCGCTTTTCCCAGAAGCAGATGACAACTCAGACGGGGGGGTGATTGTCGCGGTGGGACGTGTCAGTACTGGAGACTCTTGTTATGTTCCTGTTACAATTGAAGGGGTGTCCTGTGCAGCACTAGTGGATACGGGGTCGACAGTGACTGTGGTGAGACCGGATGTAGTTCCAGGGGGGACCTCGCTCGAGCCCACTTTGGTACGTCTGCGCACGGTCACAGGTGAGTTGGCTCCTATGACTGGTAGGGCTGTGTTGTCTATGACTGTCGGGGGAAAATCACTACGTCACATGGCATGGATAGCTGCAGTGCAGGACCCCTGTATTCTGGGTCTAGATTTTCTAAGGGCTACTGGCTGTCAGTTAGACCTGTTAAGAGGGACTGTGAGCTTTTATGAGGGGCCAGATGTCACCTTATTCCCCAAGCTTAGTCAGGATGGGCTCCCAGGCAGGATAGCAACTATTGCAGCAGAGACTGTTGTTGTCAGCCCCCTCCCTGTACTTTCCTCTGCCGTGTCCCCTCTCCACAGTGACAGTGGTCACACTATCCCAGACATGGATCCTTCCACACCGACCCCGCCCTCATGGCCTCAGGTGGGAAAAGAAGGAAGGATGGCTGCAGTGAGAGAGATATGGAACAAAAACTGTTGTAGCCTGGATCCACAACAGCGGGAACAATTGTGGCAGCTGCTGCTGGAGTTTCAAGACTGTTTTGCCATGAGTGATGGGGAGGTGGGAAGGACTCACGAGATTGACACGGGTGAGGCACAGCCTATGAAGTGCTGCCCACGTCGCCTCCCACTGGCTCGTCAGCAGGCATGTGACGAAGCTGTGGACACGATGCTGCAGGCAGACCTCATTGAGCCTTCAGCAGCAGCAGCCGTGGTCATGGTTTCCGAAGAAGGTGACTGGCTGGCGGCTCTGCTCGGACTACAGGCCAGTGAATGGCGTAACAAAGAAGGACTCGTACCCCCTGCCTTGCATTGATGAGTCACTCTGGTCTGGTCTCAGGGTCCTCTTCGTTCTCGTCCTTGGACCTCCGAAGCAGGTATTACCAGGTGCCCCTTGCCCCTGAGGCCAGGCCTAAAACGGCGTTCTGCACTGGGCGGGGCTTATGGCAGTTCAAGGTCCTTTGTTTTGGACTTTGTAACGCCCCTGCCCCCTTTGTCAGGCTGATGGCTGGGGTGCCTCGTCGGCAGTGTGTTGTCTATCTGGATGACATCCTGGTGCATGGCGATTCCTTCGAGGCTGCTCTGGATTCCTTGCGGCTGGTACTGTCGAGAATTAGAGCAGCTGGCCTGAAGCTGCACCCAGACAAGTGCCACTTCATGCAGCGGGAGGTGTATTTCCTGGGACATAAGGTGAGAGGGGAGGGCATCGGCACCATGAAGGAGAAGGTGCAGGCTGTTACTGATTAACCACTCCCACTAATCAGAAGCAGCTTAAGAGTTTTTTAGGCTTGGCGTTGTACTATCAGAGGTTTGTGCGGGGTTTTGCCGGTGTTTTGAGGGTGTTGGGGGAGTGTTGTCACAGGTGTGGCCGGAAGGTGAGCGTGTGTGGGGCCGGAAGGTGAGCGTGTGGTCGCTTATTTCAGCCGGGAGTTGTTGGCAGTGGTACTGTCGATCAGGCACTTCAGATACTACCTGTGTGGGTTGGGGTTCTTAGTGAGGACTGACCACTCGGCCCTGCAGTGGCTCATGACATTCAAAGGGAAGGGCAGGTGGCTAGAGGAGCTGCAGGCCTTTAACTTCAGGGTGGTGCGTCATGCTGCACATGGGCCATCTCACGTCGGCCATGATGTGTCGGGCGCTGAAGGTAAATGTACTTGTACTTGCGCTTTTCTAGTCTAACTGACCACTCAAAGCGCTTCATTACATGCCGCCTTCACCCCATTCTTCACCCCATTCACACAGCACGTCTTGAGATTCTTAAATACGTGCTTTTTCTAATCATTCACACACATTCATACCCCCAATGATACACTGGGAGGCAACGTGGCAACGTTTGACATGTATCCTGGGGAAGCCAGAGTTGAACCACCGACCTTCCGATTGGTGGGCGACTTCTCTTCCTCCTGAGCTACAGCCGCCCCGTAGACATGGCAGAGTGGAAGCAGCAACTGGAGCAGGATGTAGATCTGCAGCCTGTTCTACAGTGGGTTGTGGCTCGGCAGCGGCCGACGTGGGAAGAAGTGGCAGCATTCTCCGCCACAACCAAGGGACTGTGGTCCAAGTTTGATGCTCTGTGGCTGGAGCAGGGCGTCCTGCAGCGAATCTGGAAGGAGCCTGCAACGGGTGAGGATAGGTGGCAAGTTGTGGTCCCCAGAAACCTGCTGGTAGATGTGCTTAAGGCCATGCATGGAGCGGCGGGATCTGGGCATTTTGGGGTTGCAAAAACCCTCCGCCGCCTTCGCCAGTACTTCTACTGGGGGTGGTGTAGGAGGAACGTAGAGGACTTCTGCCGTCAGTGCGACCCCTGTGTGGCCCGCAAGGGTCCCTCTGGCCGGTCACACGCTCCCCTCCAGCAGTTTGCAGTGGGTGGCCCGATGGAGAGAGTGGCGGTGGACATTGTGGGCCCTCTGCCACGCTCTTCCAAAGGTAACCGCTATGTTCTCTCAGTCATCGACTACTTTACTCGGTGGCCAGAGGCATGAACAGTGGTGGACGCGCTGCTGGAGGGCATGTTATGCCGTTTTGGGGTGCCGGAGATCATACATTCCGATCAGGGCAGAAATTTTGAGTCCCGGTTGTTTGCTTTGATGTGTGAGCGCCTCGGTGCACACAAGACTCGCACCACCCCCTTGCGACCCCAGAGTGATGGGTTGGTAGAAAGATTCCACCGCACCTTGGGTCAGCAGCTGGCTATCCTCACATCGAAGCACCAGAAGGACTGGGATGACCATTTGCCCCTTGTGCTAATGGCGTGTCGGTCTGCAGTGCAAGAGACCACAGCTTGCACACCGGCTCTTCTCATGTTGGGGAGAGAGCTGCGTACCCCAGCCATGGTGGCATTTGGTCGACCGCCAGATTCGGAAGACACACCCCCGGGTCCTGAGTACGCACGGAAACTTCAGGATCGCCTTGAGTCAGCGCATAGTTTTGCTCGGAAGCAGCAGCCGAGTGCTGGGGTGAGACAAAGACGTAATTATGACGTGAGAACGCAGGGGAGGCATTTTCTGGCTGGTGAGCTAGTGTGGGTCTACAGTCCCAGCGCAAGAAGGGTCGGTGCCCTAAACTTGACAGCCAGTGGGTGGGCCCTTGTAGAGTGTTAGAGAGACTGGGAGAAGTCGTATACCGGGTGCAGCTGCCATCCAAGGGGAGAAAGGTGGTTCTCCACAGAGACAGACTGGCTCCTTACAGAGGGGCCTCTCCCGCACCTGCACAGACTACATCAGCAGCTCGGTCCCCGCAGGCTTCCTCACCTTTCCCTCCATCCCTCCTTTCCCCATCCCCACTACCAGCGGCAGCGACACCAGCCTACTCGTCTCCAGCGCCCAACCTGGCTAGGGCACAGAGACGGAGGAGAGTTCCGATTCGGTTTAGGGACTTTGTTGGCCCTTTGCAGGGAGTTTAGTTGGGGGTGAGACCCCTTAGTCTTGAAGGGCAAGAATGCGCCCTGGTCTCACTGGAGGGGCCGGTAGTCTACCCGGACCTTCCTAGTTCAGAGAGTTAAATTAGATTTTGTTATGGACTGGCAAAGACATTTTTCCTGTTGATGTAAAAAGAAAAAGTATATGGAGAATTGTTTTGTTTACTGTTTGCATGTTGATGTTACTGTTGCATTCTTTTGTTGTCCCCGCCTGCAGATTGAACTGAATGTGATTTCCCAGGCCTACATGTTCCTATGCGTACCTCGTGGGCGAGGAACTTTGTACTGGGAGGGTAGTGTAACGACCCAGAATAAAGTTAAGAGCACACAGTTGGCTGTTTCCGCCTCTTCCTGTCAATCACTAGACCACAGGTCATATCACTCAGGTGTGGGCTGGTGGTTGGTGGGACAGAGTGGGCGTGAGCCAGTCTGGGTGCAGGTTTGGGCGCTCTCCTGCATTTGGTTGAGAAGCAGTGCTGATGATCGCATGTGGGTTATGGTCCAACAGTACTGTGTTGTAAACGGGATTGAGTTCTGTAAAATAAAAGAGCAGTTCGACAACGTCTTGTCTGAGAAGTTCCCCGCAAGTCATTACAATATATTTGAAGATTGCACAGACCAAACACACAAGGGTATGGGTGCAAATGTATTAATTCATTGCGTGTAAGAATCGACCGATTATCGACCGGGCCAATCATTGGCGCCGATTTTCAGCATTTTGAAGCATATTGGCTTTCTTTTTTTTAATCCGAAGGCCGATAAGAGATCCATTTCAAACCGGGTTATTTTGTCTCTCGTGCAGCCGCGCCTCCCTGAATGTCTCTACTCTGTCTCTGGCATTGTCCCACCCACAGCACCAGCTGATTGGTTACACACAAAGTCAGGTAACAGCCAATCAGCAGTGAGAGCTGTGCACGCACACTGCTGAGAGGAAAAACAGTTTTGACGAGAGGAGAAGCTAGTGAGAGCACATATATGTTTTGAAGGTAAGTTAAGGCAAATTGTAATAAACATCCCAGCCCTTCACAACTCACAACTACAAGCAGCATTACTGTGAGCCCAATAACGTCATGTAAATATCAGCGGCAGCTCTGCTCGTTCGCAGTCCCTCCAGATGGGCTGCTGAACATATCCATATGGAAATAGTCCGTTAAAGTAAACGCATGTGTGTGAGTGAGAGAAAGAGAGTTAAAACCTAATAACCTAAATTTAGTCCACTTTTATTGCAGGGAAGCAGGGGGATGGCTAGAGAATAGAGTGAGTCTCTCCTGTTGCTATTGTACTATTTTGAGACTTACATTTGTGTGCATATTTTATTTAACTTTTTTACTTTGTATTTATTTCATAAAACTTCAGGAAGCTATTTATTTATTTATTTAAATTTTCATTTCACTTTATTAGACATGCTGCTGAGCCTCAGAGCTCCCTGCACTTTTTGTTAGACAATATTCATCTTTGTTTTAAAATTCTAAGAAAAAAAACTAACATGTTCTGTTATCTGAAAACCTGTTTGATAAACATATGCTTAAAGGCATTTAAACGAATATAAATGTTGGAGTTTTTATGACACAAAATTTTGACGCCGATATTTTCACTTTTGCTGCAAATTAATATTGGCTCCAAATATCAGTAATCGGCCTCCTTGACTACAAAAATCGGTATCGACCCTGAAAAAAACATATCAGTCTATCTCTAATTGGGTGCGGGACATTACATAGAGTACATTACAATCCAGAAATAATCAGGTCACAGGGAGGGACACACCTCGTAGTTCACCTGTGAATGAGACAGCGTTGATTGATACCGATAGTGGTGGAAGAGAATAAAAGACTAACGCAACGCATATTAGTTATATTGATTGGTGGATTAGCATAAATTTACCTCTGCTTGTCTTCCTGTCTCCCGAGGTGTTCGGGCAAAAGAATTCCCCGGGGGCACGTGCACCTTATTCGTTCCGGGAGGGAGTAGGACAAGTGGGTGTAGGTAGAGGGGAGTTTCATGTTGTGTAAATATGTATTTAACTGGTGTAAAATATGTGTGTGTTTATAAGGTTTACTGTGGGTGTGTTGATTATATATATTTTCTAGTGATGAGTTGTGTAAATATTAACTGCAGAATCTGGAACTGCAGAAAACTTGAGTGAGAAGAGAAGAGTGAAAGAAAAAAGAGAAAATATAAGTTATAGTGAAAAGTAGTTTTCTTGTGTTACTTGTGTTCCATGTCCTTTGATTTTCTGGAACCAGCTGGAGTAGGATTCAGATTCTTCCTAAGAGGGACATGAAGAACACAAGGTGCGCAAGAGACATAGACTGGGTCACAGACCTAGGATCAAGAGAATCGGCTGATGTTTACCACTGAGGAAACTAAACGATCTGGCAATGAGTGGAGTTCCAACCAGAGCAGATAAGCAGATCCATTAAAGAGATGATTACGAGCAGCTGTGTGTCAGAAGCAGCTCCAGTGATGACCAACAACTGTGCCAACTGAGAACCTGTCAGAGAGCAAAAGAAGACCACAGTCACACAGGTACCAAGGTCAGTTTATTTAAACATTTAGCCATTTAGGTGAAAACCTTTCAAAGAAAAAACAGACAAAGGAAAAAAAAAGTTAAATATCTCACATGATAAATTATTACACACCATGTAATATCAAATAAGTGCAACCAATAAATCTTTTTACATATTCAAACCCATTTGAGTCCCTGGAATAAGTAAGTAAGCAGAGTAGAAGGGTATATGCCTATCCAGTGCCAGCGGGCAGGATGAAGAATGCACACTAGAAAACATCCCAGACAGCACAGGCTGTGTCATGGAGAAACTGGAAACATCCTTGTAGTCCCGCAGTTGAAAAAAGGATTTAGGAACGTGGTGGTGCAGATGTCCTCTACTGTCACCCCTACATGCAAAGTTTTGGAAGATGAAATTCCTCCAGTTGAGTGAGCCCTGAGATCCTCTGGAAGATCTGGTCCAGAGAAAACATAAACCACTGAAATAGCCTCACACAGCCAATGTGACAAGTGCTGAGCAGACATGGGTGGCCCAAGATGTACGTAATGTAACTAAACACTGATATGTCCAAATTGCCCTCATGATAGGATGAGATAGTGGTAGAACTCCTGTTTATTAATATCTGGAGGACAATATACATGGCAGGGAACACACAATGTCTATTAAGATGTACAAGAGGAAGTTCATTCGTAATGAACAGGGCATCAGTACAAATAAGTCACCACTTAGGAGGCATATGATGTTGCAGGACATTTCCACTCTCACTCACTCAGTTCAGGAGAAGAGACAACACCGGCAGGCTCACCACAGTGAGCTGTGTTGCCATGAGGTGCATAAACAGCACTTGAGGGGTTCATAATTGCAAGTGATTTTACCATCAGAGTGTGTAGGGAAAACATGACAACAGTGGATGAGATGATGGCCCGCAAAAAAAGCGCCGTGGGGCGCGGTCCACAAAAGGCTAAGACAGCAGGCGCATAGCGAATTCAACGTAGAGTCACTGGAGAACAAGCTGGACAACCTCAGAGCCAGAGATACTTTCAAGCGAGACATGAGGGATTGTAACGTTCTGTGCTTCACTGAGACATGACTGTGTGTGTGTTTCATGGTGAACAACAAGTGGTGTGATGCCAGGAGCGTTATTACTATTTCCAGCTGTTGCTCACCTCAACTGGAGTTTCTGAGCATAAAGTGCTATCCGTTCTACCTGGAATTCATCTCCACAATCACCATGACAATGAAAACACTGAGGGATAACGTTAAGCAGACACAGGTAAGACTTTATCTGAGCTCCACGATCTGCTGAGTGAGTTTCAAAACGCAGCGCTCATTGTGGAGGGGGACTTTAATAAGGCAAACCTCTGACAAGTGATGCCGAACGCATGTCACAGTCCAAGCTAGCATAACACATCCCTGTTACACAATGTACAAGCAGCAAGGCTGACTCACAGCCAGCTTTTGGGAAATATGACTGTAAGATAGTTGTGAAGCCAGAGTGGGAGATCAAACGGCAGCAGTCAGATGTCCTCCTTGGCCCCATGGTGTTTATTCTTAAATGCATGTTACAACACACAAAAAAACTTACAAACAAACATCTTAACTGAAAGCTTAATTTGGTCAACTAAAAATAACTAGACTACAACCACATGCACCCAACTGATCACACAACCCCCCTTTAGACCAATAGTCAAGCATTAAATACCCTTCTACTTGGTCTCTTCCATGATGTCATTATGTCCAAAGTGTATGAAACAGGAAGGGATTCCTTTGTTCTTCCTTTTGGTAAGTTCACAAATGACCATACAAAATATTAAACAATAAAGACGGTTAACTAAATACTTGTGAGTCTTGATTTAACAGATGTTAATGTATTTTAACAAAAAAAAAAAGGTCAAGTAGGAAGTACAACACAAACAAACCCGGGATAGTAAGTGTCCTCTGACCACTGACAAAATAACGATAAAATAGTTAAATCAAGACAGAATTAGGTTAAATGCCTTTGGTGACAAAGGGTATCACTCCGCACTTTGTCACACTGACCACAACAGATCTATTATTGTCCCTGTGCCCAAGAACAAGAAGTCCTCAAGCCTAAATGACTTTTGGGCTGTTGCATTAACATTAATGAAGCTGTTCAAAAGACTGCTCAAGAGGATAATTTCATCCTCCATCCCCAGCACCACAGTCCCACTCAAGTTTGCCTACATTGTTTACACACATACAAGCTCAGACCGAAAAGGCAAAGCAGCGCCTGTTCCAGCTGAGAGAACTCAAGAAGTCTGGGGTCTCTTAAGGGATCCTAAGGACTTTTTAATAGCAGTTTGAGTGTTAGAAAACACAACTTGAAACAGCTGGAAAATGCCCCAGAGCATATTAGTTAACTATTAAAAGATGACATCAATTAATGCACTGATAACATTCAAAGAGGGTCTCTAAAAGAATTTCAACTAAGATTTCAACTCAGTACCAAAAACTTTCACCTCTTGACCAAAAGGTCACAAATCCACATGAAAGGAGCAGTGTGTAAATAATTATGGTGATTTATTAACAGAAATGGGATATAATGCATATAACTATGTTGTTGGTGCTATATAGTCACCCAATAAAATGAGTCGTTACGTTTTATTACTTTAGATTTCGCCTTTTTACTTACATAGACTGCAGTCTACACCACTTGCATCGCAATATTGATTACAGTGGCCTAGAGGGAACAAAGGGTGGTGCAAGCGCGATTCGCAGCTACGCTTCAGACGATCAGCTGATCTGATTAAAAAAACCTAGCGTTTTCTCTGTGTCCCTGTTTTATTTGTCACCACAAATAAAGTTTAGATGTTTTCAAGTGAAAACTTGTGATTTATCAATTCAAGTTGTAATCAGTGTCTTTAAACCATCTGTATGTTGTCACTGTGTTCGTCATACATGAATGTCTCATAGATGACAACCAACCGACCTCATTTATTCTTCTCATCTTTGAAGTGTAGGTGGAAAGCTGAGCCTAGCATTAGCAGTCTTGCTTACCCTGGGGCCTGACACTAATATGTGAATTTTGATATAATGAACAATACAGCCTTCACATTCGTTACACAGAGCCATCAATCACATTTTAAACTAAAAGACTCTGTGTGTGGGAGGAAAGGGTGACCTCGAGATCACACACATGCATTTGTACACAGCATTATCCATTTCGATAAATACATACTGATACATACGTATCTACTGTTCCCACTATGCGTGTAAAATACAGACATACACAGGGGAGACACTTCACATTTCAGCAGCATTTTTGTTCCACACAGAAAGTTCTGTGTTCAGTAAAAAAGTCTTTTGTGTTAACATGTTGTATGTCTATGTTGTAAATGGCAAAGGTTTAGCATATTCCAAGATGAGGGAAGCATTTATGGTTTAAATAAGTAATATTCATTATAAATTAATTAAATATCAAATTATTATGCACAACAATCTGTCTCTGAAGATTGAGCATATACTTTCCATGCGAGATAAGCAATGATTTACAAATTATTAGGCTCGAGCCCCGAAGGTGATGCGAAGGCTTATTGTATCTGTAAGTGTTTATTATTTCAATGCTTCTCCTTCTTCTTCCTATTCCAAATAAATTGTCTTTTTAGGGGCATGAACATACCCCAAACCTCGTGAAATTTTGCAGACCCCACCAAGGAGAATTTAAAAAAATTCCTATTTTGGGGTTTTGTGCATGTGAAGTGGAAGTTGCTTCGACGGCGCCACCTATTGTGGCAGCCCTGAAACTGCAATATTCCTGAAATTCATAAACTTGGCACATTTATAGAGCATATCAAGACCAAAGAAAAATACTATTGGAGCCATGCCCTAAACACAACAGGAATCATTTTGGTCCAAAGAAGTAACTTTTGCATTTTACTGTCGTCATATTTCAACAAACTGATCTACAAATCAATTCAGCATCTGGTTTTCAGAGATTTTCATCGACTCTTCAAAATCTTCATTTACACATGCTCAAATAAACACGCACACACTGATGGACAGTGTTTTCAACTGTTTTCTGCCACTTAAGCCATGTCATAATGAGAGACAAAGTGTGAAATGGATATATTTTGACATAAGGCTATAACAGAAAGACACAGCTTACCAAGAGCCTCAGATGTTCACAGCTTCACTGTTTTTGTGTTTTCCTCTCATTGATGTTGGATCCAAAAAAGTGTTAATTCCAAGCCTCAAACCATTGCTCATATCAACTACAATATACTTCATGCTCCCTATTTTGCTTTTATACATTTGAATATAAACTTTCACTCATGCCATGAATACCGTTTAGCCTTTTGGAATCACTCAATAAAACTTCTGCTTCAAATCCTTCTACTTTTGACTTTCAACCCCTCAACTTTTTTCCCTAAGGCTTTAGTATCTGGTTCAGCAAATGTTATCAACTGTTCAGCTTTTTAGGCATTCCCAGCTGCATTTTCATAGATATATTGCTAGAGTAGCTTTTTTCTATTACCTATTTTAGCTTTGGCAATTTTCCACTTTCCCACATTCCCACTTTTAAATTTTTTTATTTTATTTTAAACTCATCTTTTTAAAACTTGTTTAAATCATGTTTAGCTTGTAAAATAAATTATTTTCATATGAATTGTATGTTTTCTGACTTCATACAGTGCAAACTTACTATAAAAGGATGAAGCAGGTAGCCTACCAGTTTACATGCAAGTACTATAGTTGTACTCTTTAGTGGGATTTAAGAATTTAACTTTAAAACACAATTACTTTTATACTTCCAAAATGAATTGTTTTATACAATGTTTACCATAAAGGTATTTTTCAGCTATACTGAGAATTATTATTATAAATGTCTGTGTGGAAACAGACATAGCGTACTTAAACTTGCTTACTTACCTGAAAAGTAATATCTAATTTAATGACAGGACTATAGATTATAGCTCTGGTTATTTCTCTACCTCAATGATTAATCCTTCATAATTGATTATATAAAACTGCTGAAGTATGTACAAGAAGAACAGCTCTAGGGAGTCGAGATGTACTGACTGGGAGTGAGTATATCTGAAAACTGTGTTTTTTCAGTATAGACAATGCTTGAGAGTGCCATCTCATTCTAAACTAATTCCAGTGTACCATCAGATCTCGAGATATTTAATCTCCTGTGCTTATGCCTTGAGACCTTATCCATGAAAATCACCAAAAGGATTGGTGACAAGGGGCAGCCTGGCAGAGTCCAATGCGTACTGTAAACAAGTTAGACCTTGTGCCAAGAATCCAAAAACAGCTCTTAGTTTGGTTATACAGAGACCAAATAGCCCTCACAGAACCCCTCACATGGTCTTAAGCCTTCTGCAGGTCCACAAAATACATGTAGAGCAGATGATCCAAATCCTATGAACTCGCCAGATAATTCCACACCTAAGTGACCTGTCTTTGACTGACGCTCAGCTCACGATGCACATCAAATTCCTCCCTGTGGGTGGTGGGCCCACAAGGAAGTGCCATCCTGTTGACTCCTTGGTAGACTGAGCCTGGCACCAATCTCAGAGCTGCCGAAAGGAAATGGCAAAAGTCAAAAGATCTGGCAGATCTAGCTAAATTCCAGGCGCTACTGTCATCATTTGCATCCAGTGCTACTGATGCAAAAAAGTCTTTCTTCATCAACAAGATTCATAGTACTACTGACACCCGGAAACTTTTTTCCACCTTCAAAACTCTACTTAATCCTCCGCCACCTGATACCAATCTTACAGCAGACACCTTTGCTTCATTTTTTACTGACAAAGTGGCAGCTATAAGCAAACAGTTTACCTAACCTGGTACCACAAAATCTGCATGCAGAAGTCCTACTGCATCATTTTCCTCATTTACCCCTCTCGCTCAGAGCAGTGTGTCTAAACTTCTCACATGTAGCCGTCCTACTACAAGCCCGCTGGACCCCGTTCCTACTAATCTTCTCCAATCCATTGCTCCTACTGTAACTGAAGCAGTCATGCATGTGATTAATGCTTCACTGACATCGGGCACATTTCCTACCACTTTCAAGCAAGCCCAGGTTACACCGCTGCTCAATAAACCTTCCCTCCCTCCAACTCATGTGGAGAATTATCGGCCGGTCTCTCTCCTCCCGTTTCTGTCTAAAACCATTGAAAGGTCTTTAAGCAGGTTACTGATTACCTCTCACATAAAAACCTCCTTGATCCAAACCAATCTGGGTTTAAAAGTGGACACTCCACCGAAACAGCTCTGTTGGCTGTGACAGAAGCCTTAAAAGAAGCCAGAGCGACAGCTAAGTCCTCTGTACTTATCCTGCTCGACTTATCAGCTGCATTCAACTCTGTCAACCACAGTATCCTTTTGTCCATACTCTCTAGCATGGGCATCACAGGGAGAGCACACTCCTGGTTTGAATCATACCTCACTGTTCGGGCATTCAGTGAGTGTCCTGGCTTGGTCACACTTCTGTAGCGCACCACCTCAGCACAGGTTTCAGAACTGGGACCTCTTCTCTTTGCCATATACACCACCTCACTGGGCCAGATCATCCGATCACATGGCTTCTCATACCAATGTTATGCTGATGATACCCAGCTCTATCTGTCATTCCCACCTGACAACCACACGGTCTCAGCACGAATCTCAGACTGTCTCTCTGACATATCAACATAGATGAAAGCCCATCACCTCCAACTTAACCTCCCAAAAACTGAACTGCTTGTCTTCCCAGCCAAAACAACCATACCCAACAGCATCTACATCCAAACTCAATCCCTATGTCTTGCTCCATCAAAGGTAACTAGAAACTTGGGTGTCATGATTGATGACCAACTAACCTTCAAAGATCACGTTACCTCGGTTGCTCATTCATGCCGCTTTGCATTGCTAAACATAAGAAAGATCAGACCATACCTAACCCAACATGCCCCCCAGCTCCTGGTGCAGGCCATGGTCATCTCCCGCCTTGACTACTACAATACTCTCCTAACTGGTCTCCCAGCCTGTGCTGTGAAACCTCTGCAGATGGTCCAGCGTCCGGTCGTCGATCAGCCTAAAAGAGCACATGTCACCCCTCTGTTAATTGAAATCCACTGGCTACCCTTAGCTGCCCGCATCAAATTCAAGTCACTGATGTTAGCCTACAAAATGCTTAATGGAACGGCTCCCATCTACTTGAATGCTCTTGCAAAGGCTTATGCCATAACTCTGTCCCTCCAGTCATCGCAGGATTGTCGTCTAGCAGTGCCTACACCACGCCTAAGACAATCCAAACTCTTTTCATGTGTCATTCCACGATGGTGGAATGACCTGCCAAGTTCTACCAGAACAGGGTCACCCCTGTCTACCTTCAAGAAACTCTTGAGAGTATCTCCTATCTTAGCACTTTCCTTGTACTTACCTGCCCCCTCTATCTCTGCACTTTATCTTTCTGTACTTTCCTCTATGCCTGCAATCTATCTCTACTCTGTCACCTCTGACAGAGTCTGACTAGTGGGTTCCTTCTATGTAGTTTGTTAGCTTTTTTAATTTAGCTGGTTATATCTCCATTTGTAAGTAATTTGTAAGTCTGCTAAATGCATAAACATAACATAACCTCCAATGAAGAAGGAGGGAATGTTCTGGAGAACAAGAAGCCCACTCTACCACCGAGTGTGGTGTTGTCTCTTAAAGCCATCTATCCTTCCCACTCTTTATTCGAGTCTACCTCATTACTTTCATCACTGTCATCATTGACATCAATATGTCTCATACGTGCCGTGTCAAAAACCAGTGCCCTTTTCTTCGCCTCTCTGGCCCCATTTCCGTTTTTTTTATTTTCCATTTTCCGTTTCCCTGTTTTCAATGATTTGTCTTGCTGTTATAGTAGGTGAACCGATCTGGAAAATGCTGCTCCAGATAGAGGCTATTCACACCTTTGGTTTGCTGCAGGAGCAACTTAGCAACTCAGTTGTTGCACCACCCTCACACACCTCACCTGTCTCACCCATCTCACCTTTCTCACCCACCTCACTTGTCAGCTCATCCGTCATCTCACCTGTCTCACCCACCTCATCTGTCACCTCAACTACCATCTCCCTACTTTCACCTACCTCCCTCTCCTTCTCACTCCTCACCTCAGTGCCATCACCACTCTGGCTCTGTCTCTCCTCCACCTGATGCTCAGCTACCATTCCGTCCAACCCAGACATCTCTACAGCTCCATCCCGCCCCGCGGAGAAGCCACCAGTGGCGTCTGAGTGGTCTCCCAACCCAACAAATGCTTTTCGTCTCCAAAGTAAGTTTGTATTGCTTCCTCCAAGTAGTCATGAGGTGGAGCTTTGGTTACGAGTGGCTACTGATGAGCAAACATGTTCAAGCTGGGACCATTTTCAATCATGCAAAAGTTCTTGTTGTTGAACAATGTACTTCAGAGTTAAAGCAACTTCCTCTTTAATGACAAATTCCCCGTACAAGTGGGTGGAGCTATGGCAGCACGATGATATTCAGTTTAATATCTGTTAGAAGTGAGATGGTCATGGAAAATTTCAACTTTGGTGAAGAATAGATGTATGTGCCATTTACAACAACTTCCTGTTAAATGGCGAAACATGAAAACTTGCCATAGATGGTATGGTGAAAAAAGATTATTGAAGTACAGTGGTATCTTTCAAATCATATGGTCTTTCAGACAACTTTACTTGAATGTTAGAAATTTAGTGAGGATGTAGGTAAAATAATAAAATAGATCACTTCTTGTTCACAGTGGGCAGGACTATGACATTGAAAGGTTTAGTCATAGAGATCTGTTCATGGCACAACAGTGATGAAACCCTGTAATTTTCATGGCTTTAGAATTACATGAGTACGTTCTAATTACTTTTGTGGTTATGACGTGTTATCTAATTTTGCTACACTGCTGCGGACACGCCCTGTTGAAAATTTTTCAACATAAAGCGCCATCAGTGTTTTATGCATTGTCTGACCATATCTGAAGTTGAAGGAGGCTTCAGGTTTCATGGCGAAGCATCAAATTCAGCATGGATAAGTTTTGTGAAAATGCACAATTTTGGTGAAAGGGTTATGCTTATTCTGACAAACTTTTTAGCTTTTCAACAATTTTCAGATCTGAGTGATTAAGTCTCCAGGAAAAGTTTGTCAAAATATAACGTGTGAAACTAAAAAAAAATCCCCCAAAATGGTATCTTTGAACCAAACTGGTCGACTTCCTGTTGGGTTTAGGATATACCTCCAAGAGGTATTCTATGCATATACCAGTTTTTATGCATGTAAGTGAATGGAGCCAGAGGGGCTGCAGTTTAGGGGTCACTGCGGAGCCATTTTGCCCTACAATAATCCTAAAATTAGACAATTTTCACCACTTTGGAATTTCTACTAACTTTCATGCATTTTAGGGGATAGGCTGTTTCTCAAATCAGTGATTAATTTGGCATAAGCATGATAAACATTTGCAATTCAATAGGCCTTAACACCCCCTTCATTGCTTAGGCCTAATAACAATAAACACAACAGATACAATTGGGCTTGGCATCACCTTCAGTGCTCAGGCCTAATAATGAAAGCTGCAACAACTATATATGTGGCGCCAGGGTAGGGCTTAGTGGGTCTATAGACCCCTTGGTGGGGCTATAGACCCACCAAGCCTTGTGTTAGCCCAGCACTACTATAAAACCAAGAGAAGTGCGAGTCCAACAGTCAGGCAGCTGCGATGACAGCTGTCGCTCACATGACGTACGTCACTCATGTGAGCGCGCATTGAGTGCATGCTCGTCACAAAACCCAGTGGAAAAAAAATATTTTGTTGGACCCGGCTGTGTTTTGACCCTTGGCTGTTGTGTGGTAGACTATATATGGCTTTAGGACAACTTAACTATTAACTATACCGTCTCTCTCTCTCTGTCTGTGTGTGTGTGTGTGTTTCTAGCTGTGGGAGGGCGTTGTTTTATTGAATATATATTATCATTGAAACTATGGCATTGATTTGAGCATCACTGCTGTATGGATTAGCCCCACCGTAGTTGAACTAGAAAAATACTCTGGCGCCGCCACTGACATCAGACAACAATAAAACCACAGTGAAAAATAGTCAAACATGAACGAAGAAGCTGATGAGACCGCTTTTGTTGGCCCAGTGGATGGGAAATTCTATTTTAAAAGACAGACAGATGGGATGGTCGGTTGCTCAGTAGTGGGTTTTGCAGGTGCCCTTGTGTTTTGAGGCTGCAGTCTGCCACGGTTCAAATCCCGCATCGGATGGTCTTTTACTGCGTGTCATTCCCCCTCTTTCTGCTTTGTCTCTTTTTATCTGTCATGTCCATTAAAAGGCATAACAAAAACGGACTGATGGATGGAAGCATTGATAAGTGCACGTTTGGTTAAGTACCACCTTGAAAAAAAACCAATGTTTTGTTGCTTAAGCTTATGTAATCAGTCATTATTCAATGGTATACTAAAATCCATGTGAAAAAATTGCTTCTCACTGCTTTTAGGTCAAATATTTATATGCGACTAAAAATTAGATTAATTTCGATTAATTAATTACAAAGTCTCTTATTAGATTCCTTTTTTTAATTGAGTCCTGGCCCTAAATAATTCATAATAGAATATACTGAATGACAAGTTTTGCGGTGTGTTCTATACAAATCAAGTATATGCTCTATTCCACAAAAAGTTCTTTAGTAGTCTTGAGGTCAGAATATTTTTGTTTGTGGTTACATAAGCTTTTTTTGATTATCAAATTGCATGTGATAGTTGGTTGGCAGGAAGCATTAGCATATAAACATACCTGAAACTGACACTTGCACTCCCAACAAGCCTGTTTTCATATTTGCCAAGTCTAACTCTGTCTCTTGAAGGCACACCAGGACACACACTAGCACACACACCTGCTCAGATGGATCAGGTTCAGGTTTTCAGAAGGTTGACATGTCGACTCATTCTTTCTCTTCCCTAAAATGTACCCTTCATCTCCTTTCTAACTTTCCTCTCCTTTGAAAAATCTTCAGCCCATACAAGCATGACATTCAACACACTGAGACAAACACACATTCTTTCTATCTTTCCAGTTGGTGTAAGATGTCATCCAAGTTGCTGTAATTACGGTCAAGGTGCCGATAGCCTTTCTCTCACCTCTTTTCTTTGCAAGGTTTGTGTGTGTTGTGAGGTGGGCGGAGCAGGAAGATAAACTGGTTGGTGTAGTTTTGCTTTGAACAACTTCTTTTGTTGATCCTCAGTCAACTGAAGTTTTTTTGTTGTTGTTGTTATTGGATGACCCAAGAGACAAAGCAAATGTAGTTGAAAATGTGTGTGCATACAGTAAAAACCAGTGCAAAGGAGTTTTGCATTTTAGATTTAGAAATTCGCAAACTTCAAAAACTTCCAAAACCGTAAATGTCTGATCAATTGTTTTGTGTACTTTGATCTTATTCTTAGGCTTTTATCGAGCACAGTTGCACACTTTGGATCTTTGGAAAGGACTTAGGGTGTTTTAGTCATACCAAAGAATTTTTTTAACTTGATTTAGAACTTTTTTTTTTTTTTTTACATTTTTGTTCTGGCTTTAAACAACTGATGTAGTAGTGTCTGGGGAATATGTTATACTCTTGAATTCTGTCCCTTTTTTTTTGTCTCCCTCTTCATCTGGTGGCATCCTGTGATTTAGATTTAGAACTTTTTTGTTTTTATTCCCTTTCCCTATTGAGAATTTATGAACAAGCTATTTTGGATAAAGCCAAATACTAGATAGAGACAAATAATAGAGACATTTAGGAAGAGATCAAAATCAAACATTGGAGCCAGTTTAGTCCATACTCTTTTATGTGAGAGATTATTGGATGTATTGTCTTCTGAGGGGCCACACAAATAGTCTTATGATGATAGAAAACTCATGGAGCCTAGTTACCTTGCTTTGGCTACAGAGACTTGTGCCTCAGCCAGAACTGGGAATATACTTGTGGGTGAGTGGCTGGTGGTCAGACATTTTCCCAAGAGAACTACATGGAACCCCCTTTTTGCTGACCCACCACCTACAGGAGGTGGTGTAAGCATCCGATGCATTGCGGCTTGGGCAGTGGTCAAAGGTGGAGAACTTATCTGACCAAACTCAGGCTGCCAAAGTATGCTATATTGAAACTGAATGTCACTTCACAGGTGGGGAGAGCACTCAAGCTAGTAGGGGAGAGATCCTGCCTAGATATATTTGGGCTCACTTGGGTTCATAAACTGATTCCATCCATGGTCCATGGATCAATCTTCGTGAGATAGACTGGACCTAATTCCAATTTGGAGTTGTCCTGTGTGAGAGATAGTGGATGGTGTGGGATTCCTCAAACTTTGTGCACTCATTGAGGTTGGAGTTACAACATTTCCCCAGTGGAAAAAAGGGGTGGTTTTAACCTACAACTTTGGGTTAAATTGTCTCGTGGAAGATGGTTTGTAAGTATGACCCATTGATACAGGCCATTAGGTTTCTGTACAACCAAGAGCTTGGTTGCATTAGTGATACTAAGGCAGAGTCATTTCCAGCATATGTTGAACTTCACCAGGGCTGTCATTTGCCACAAATTCTGCTCATTACTTTTATGGACACAATTTCAAGGCACCACCTAGGGCTGGAAGGTTTTCAAGGTTGATCGGCTTAGGATTGCATCTTTGCTTATTGTAGAGGATTTGGTCCTGTTGGCCCCACTGAGCAAATTATGCAGACATTATACTGATCTTATCTGGTGAAGAGACAGTGGAGTCAGAAAGATGTCAGTTTACCTGTCGATATTCATTCAAGCCTTTACCTACGGTCATGAGCTGTTGTTGTTGTGAGAGTGATCAAAACCTATCCGTGGGTGAAACCTGTTGCCTAGTAGCCTCGGTTGGGCCATCGCAAAGCAATCAGAGTATTCAGGAGCTGTGAACGGGCGGTCACTCTCCTCTGAAAACACTAGCTGGTTAACTCTCGGTGGGCGGTCGCAGCCTAGTGCAATTAACCAACACATGAACGGCTGTGCACAACATAAAGTAAGGGGTGGCGCCTGAAGCATCAGTGGAAGCGTCAGCCACTCTCGTGTGAAGACATTCTTGGGTAAAGACTAGCGTGTATACCTGCGCGTGTCCACCGAGCAAGGCCACTGAACAAGGCAAACCTGTCCTACTTGCCTCATCCATGTCGCTCTGGCCTCACCACCTGCTTTAAAATGTGCCTCAAACCCATTCAATTCAATTCAATTCAATTTTATTTATATAGCGCCAGATTACAACAATTGTCATCTCAAGGCACTTAAGTAATATAGTCCAATTCAAGCCAATTGGAATTCAATTCATTGTAATCATAATCCAATTAATTCATATAGAGCTAATTCAAAAAATTAATATCCTAGCTAAGGAAACCAACAGATTGCACCGAAATGTGTCTTCAGTCCAATCTCCCGTCCTGAGCGTGCCTGTGGCAACTGTGGAAAGGAACGACTCCCTTTTAACAGGAAGAAACCTCTGGCAGAACCAGACTCAGGATGGGTGGCCATCCGCCTCGACCAGCTGGGGTTTGAGAAGACAAAAAAGAGGGAAAAGAGGGGGAAAAAAACACCATAACACCATTCAAAGGATACCTGTTGGAACAGGGAAACATAGGTTAATAATCACAATAATGTCACATGTACATAAAATCAATTGTGAAATTAAACAGGGGGAAAAAGAGAGCAAAGTGAGGAAAGGTGTGACAGATGAGGTCCCCCAGCAGTCTAAGCCTATAGCAGCTTAACTATGGGATGTTTCAGGATTACCTGAGCCATCCCTAACTATAAGCTTTATCGAAAAGGAAAGTTTTAAGCCTAATCTTAAAAGTGGAAATGGTGTCTGCTTCCCGGACATTTACTGGCAGCTTATTCCACAAGAGAGGGGCCTGATAACTGAAGGCTCTACCTCCCATTCTACTTTTAGAAACTCTGGGAACAACAAGTAAACCTGCAGTTTGGGAGCGAAGTGCTCTGTTAGGAAAATACCTGAACTAAATTAACTCGACACCTTGCTCTCTTCTATCCCGGAGCATGACTGTCCCATAATGGTCCTTGGTGACATGAAGATCCACCTTGACAGTCCTAACTCTTCTGATTTTCTGTCACTAATGCACTCGTTTGAGCTACAACTGCTCAGCAGTCCTCCGACCCATAAAGCTGGCAAAGCGCTCAATCTCGTTTTCTCAAGAAACTGTGCCACAGAGGCCCTATCTGTCAAACCTCTGCAGTTCTCTGACCACTATTTCATTCAGTTCAGAGTGAGTCTCCCGAGAAGACCATCTGCTTCTACCCCTATGGTTTCCTTCCGCCGCAATCTCCGCAACCTGTCGCCCACCCGCTTCTGCTCCGTTGTTGCCTCCGCTCTTCCAACCTTCAGCACATTCTCCTCCCTTCAGGTTAATGATGCCACGGAGTCCCTTTGCTCTACTCTGAGCTTATCTCTGGATAGTCTGTGTCCTCTATCCACCAAACCCTCCCGATCCTCCCAGTCTCACCCCTGGCTTAATGATACTCTCAGAGCGTTGCGCACCAATCTCAGAGCTGCCGAAAGGAAATGGCAAAAGTCAAAAGATCCGGTAGATCTAGCTAAATTCCAGGTGTTACTGTCATCATTCGCATCCAGTGTCACTGATGCAAAAAAGTCTTTCTACATCAACAAGATTCATAGTACTACTGACACCCGGAAACTTTTTTCCACCTTCAAAACTCTACTTAATCCTCCGCCTCCTCCACCTGCTACCAATTTAACAGCAGACACCTTCGCCTCATTTTTTACTGACAAAGTGGCAGCTATAAGCAAACAGTTTACCTAACCTGGTACCACAAAATCTGCATGCAGAAGTCCTACTGCATCATTTTCCTCATTTACCCCTCTCGCTCAGAGCAGTGTGTCTAAACTTCTCACATATAGCCGTCCTACTGCATGCCTGCTGGACCCCGTTCCTACTAATCTTCTCCAATCCATTGCTCCTACTGTAACTGCAGCAGTCACACATATGATTAATGCTTCACTGACATCGGGCACATTTCCTACCACTTTCAAACAAGCTCAGGTTACACCGCTTCTCAAGAAACCTTCCCTCCCTCCAACTCATGTGGAGAATTATCGGCCGGCCTCTCTCCTCCCGTTTCTGTCTAAAATCATTGAAATCTTTTATCAGGTCAACGATTACCTCTCTCATAACAACCTCCTTGACCCAAACCAATCTGGGTTTAAAAGTGGACACTCCACCGAGACGGCTCTGTTAGCTGTGACAGAAGCCTTAAAAGAAGCCAGAGCGACAGCTAAGTCCTCTGTACTTATCCTGCTCGACTTATCGGCTGCATTTGACACTGTCAACCACAGTATTCTTTTGTCCATGCTCTCAAGCATGGGCATCACAGGGAGAGCACACTCCTGGTTTGAATCGTACCTCACTGGTCGGTCCTTCAAAGTATCCTGGCTTGGTCACACTTCTGCAGCGCACCACCTTGCCACAGGGGTCCCCCAAGGCACAGTACTGGGACCTCTTCTCTTTGCCATATACACCAACTCACTGGGACAGATCATCCGATCACATGGATTCTCATACCAATGTTATGCTGATGATACCCAGCTCTATCTGTCATTCCCACCTGATGACCACACGGTCTCAGCACGAATCTCAGACTGTCTCTCTGACATATCAGCATGGATGAAAGCCCATCATCTCCAACTTAACCTCCCAAAAACTGAACTGCTTGTCTTTCCAGCCAAACCAACCATAAATGGTAAATGGACTTGTACTTGTATAGCGCTTTTCTAGTCTAGCAGACCACTCAAAGCGCTTCACTACATGCCGCATTCACCCCACTCACACACATTCATACAGCACGTCTTAGGATATAACTAAGAGCTTTCTAAGCATTCACACACATTCATACCCCCAATGATACACTGGGGGAGCAACGTGGGGTTCAGTGTCTTGCCCAAGGACGCTTCGACATGTATCCTGGGGAAGCCAGAGTCGAACCACCGACCTTCCGATTGGTGGGCGACTGCTCTTCCTCCTGAGCTACAGCCGCCCATAAAACACAGCATCTGCATCCAAACCGAATCCCTATCTCTTGCTCCATCAAAGGTTGCTAGAAACTTGGGTGTCATGATTGATGACCAACTAATCACGTTACCTCGGTTGCTCGTTCATGCCGCTTTGCATTACTAAACATAAGAAAGATCAGACCATACCTGACCCAACATGCCACCCAGCTCCTGGTACAGGCCATGGTCATCTCTCGCCTTGACAACTGCAACGCTCTCCTAACTGGTCTCCCAGCCTGTGCTGTGAAACCTCTGCAGATGATCCAGAACGCGGCGGCGCTTCTGTTCTTCAATCAGCCTAAAAGAGCACACGTCACCCCTCTGTTCATTGAACTCCACTGATTACCCTTAGCCGTCCGCATCAAATTCAAGTCACTGATGTTAGCCTACAAAGTGCTTAATGGAACGGCTCCCATCTACTTGAATGCTCTTGCAAAGGCTTATGTCACAACTCGGTCTCTCCGTTCATCCCAGGATTGTCGTCTAGCAGTGCCTACACCACGCCTAAGACAATCCAAACTCTGTTCATGTGTCGTCCCACGATGATGGAATGACCTACCGAGCGCTACCAGAAAAGGGGCGTCCCTGTCTATCTTCAAGAAGCTCCTGAAAACCCAGCTCTTCAGAGAGCATTTCCTATCCTAGCACTTACCTTGTACTTCCCTACCCCCTCTATCTCTGCACTTTATCTTTCTGCACTTCTTTCTATGCCTACAGCCTATCTCTACTTTGTTACCTCTGACATAGTCAGACTAGTGGGTTCCTTCTATGTAGTTTATTGTTAGCTTTATATAGCTTGTTAAATCTTCATTTCTAAGTCGCTTTGGATAAAAGCGTCTGCTAAATACATAAACATAAACACATGAGCTGTCAGTAGTGACTGAAAGAATGAGAATACAAATACGAGTGGTGGAAAACATGAGCTTCCTCTGATGTGTGGCTGAGCAGACTATTAGGGAGAGGATGAGGAGCTTGCTCATCAAGGAGCCCAGTTCTGGTTAATTGGCAGAAAATGGCTGGATTGACATGTGAATGTTTATGTTTTACTCAAAGCACAAGATACGACTTGCTCTTAGATAGGAGAGACTGATGGGCCAGATGTCATAAGAGCAAATTACAATATTTTCAACAGTCCCAGACCACCCTTATCAACCGTTAACAAAACTGTAAGTTACTCTAATGTTAGCTTGGGCATTTATCATTCCAAATAACAATCTTTGTAATCCTTTCAAACATAAATATTAGAGGGGATTTTATAATGGTAGAGAGTGAATGAGATAATTCAGTTTGAGAAGACTGTTTCAACCCCACCTCTCGCCTGATGACCACTAGGATAGGCTCCAGCCCCCCCGCGTCCCGACCGATTGATTAAGGGGGTATAGAAAATGGATGGATGGAAGACTGTTTCAGTTTTTAGGAGTGATGGTACAGATCCTCTTGGGATGAAGACCTTTACCAATCATCCTTGAAAAGCATCAGTTTTTGTGTCAACCCATCAGCAGAGACACTGGGAAAAATGACAGGCAGAGAGAGTGGGGGGAGGACACGCAGCAAGGTGCACGTGAGCCTAGGCCGACTCCCTTGAGGAACCACAACTTCTGTACAAGCTGCCAGATCAACCGGTCGAGCTATACGGCATCTTCGCCTTACCACACCTTTGCTCTTTCTAGAGCCAGAATGCCAGAATATGCATATCCAACCCATCCACTGCAACATTTTTCAAACTGACAGACAAATAATTTTTTGTAGAAATACTACATTTTTTTTTTTTGCTCTTTAGAGTGGTCATGATTTTTGACCCTCTTAATTCACCTTTCACTTACCAAGAGGACAGATGCCAACGACTACTAAAACAATTTGCAAAACTGAAACATGACCATACATATGAAGCATTTTGACTTGTGACGACCCCTCCCCCCCTTGCATCAGCTCTTCTTGTTGCTGTTGCTGCTTTTCTTTGTCTGTCTGCAGGAGGGCCATTAGTGGGATGGACCACACCTGGGCCCTGTGCGCTCTCCCCCTTGAAATAGCTGTCTCAGCTTGAAGTCTGGTGGCTTTCTTCTTGCTGTCCTCGAGACAGACAGCACCTCAGCAGCATGAGCTCGTCCTGTATTTTTTTTTTTGGTTTTGTTTCTTTTGCACATACACAACCATACATGCATTACACCACTGAATCACTGATTTTCAGATGTTCCGTTGATTTGCTTCCATTTTAGCCTGCCACGTCACATCTGTCTCCCTCCATGTTGCAGTCAGTGAGCCAGGCTGTAACAGATGGGGTCTCGTTGGGATTGTTGTTGACCCAGTGTAGTGACTTGAGTATTGCTGTAATGTTGATACTCAGTTGTTGTCTATTCTGTGCATCTTTTTGGTAGATGTAGGCATAATCAGATTGTTTGGGAGACACTAGCCACTGTGGGTAGGGTGATTGTTTTGCTGTTTTATTAAGTAACAGATGTTGATTGCTCTGAGGTGTGTTTGATTGTATCATTGAGCTGGTAAATGCTGGTGTTCTGTGACTCAGAGTTGTGTGGTCCAGTACACAGTTGAAGCAAACTCCTGCTATCCTGTCTCTGTTAGGCTTAAGAGCAAATTCCCTAGGTGTTTGTTGGGGGGTTTGTTAGTGTCATGTGAAAGTGGCTGGAGCAGAATCTCCATCAGAGGAGTTTTTGGAGCATTGTTCGCGGGAACAGTTGGTGAAAATCGCTAACCATTTTGAGATGGATGTTGGAGATAGATGGTCATAGGAGAGCATGGAGCATGTTCTTTGAGAGAATCTGCCGGAAATGGCAATTCTCCAGCTTGAGATGCTGTTGGTTCAGGATTGGACATGGTTGGTGCTACTGCCTCAAGTGTAGCGGGGGTGAGTTCAGAGTTAACTTTTGAGCAGCACAGAGAGTTGCTGCTTTTGCAAACTGAAAGTAAAAGGCTTGAATTAGAGGAACGCAGGTTGAGTTTGCAGAGTGTCGGTGGTGGGAGTCAAGCTCCTGTTGTGTTGTCTGGACCTTCACGTTCTGTTGATGTCTGTGGTCAAAACATTGTCACAGTTTATTTCGATCTTCGGGATACCAAAAGTGATCCAAAGTGACCAAGGCAGTAATTTTTGTTGCGTTTAAGGGGAATTGGAAAGTTCCACTGTCACAGGGAGCTAAAGAGATTTCTGCTTTCATAACTCCATTTGGCCTGTTCTCCTATTCACTGATGAGCGTTGGGCTGCGGATGGCACCAGCGATCTTTCAACTGTTGATAAATCTTATTGTGTCTGGACTTGATGGTTGTGCAGTGTACCTTGATGACATTGTTGTTTCCTGGGATACCTGGCAAGAGCGTGTTCACCGTATACACAAGCTGTTCAATTGTCTCCATGATGCACACCTGATGGTTAACCTAGTGAAGTGTGAGTTCGCAAAGGCAACGTCACCTACCTGGGTAAGGTAGTAGGACAGGGACAGGTTCGGCCAGTACAGGATAAGGTGACTGCGATTGAGCAATATCCTGCCCCCACGATTAAGAAGGAGCTTATGCGCTTTTTAGGCCTCGTGGAGTACTATCGCAGTTTTTGCAAGACTTTCTCTTCTGTTGTAATTAACCAATTTGTTGAAAATAAAAGGGAAGTTTGTCTGGTCAGCCCCATGTAAGCAAGCTTTTGTAAATGTCAAAGCTGTTTTGTGCTCTCCTTCCGTCCTTGTAGTTCCTCGTTTGGATCAACCATTTGAGTTGCAGGTGGATGCGAGTGATGTCGGTGCTGTTTCAGTGTGACGGTAATGGTGTTGAACATCCTGTGAGTTTTTTCTCTAAGAAATTTAACTTGCACCTTTTTAAATTACTCCATCATAGAGTAGGACACTCTGACCCTTGTCTGGGTGTTGCAGCATTTTGAAGTTTACATCAATTCCCGTGTTCTTCTCAGGGTCTATACCGATCATAATCCTTTAGTGTTCTTGAACTCCTTCATTTGTCTGAACTGGCGGTTGGTGCGTTGGTTTTTATTTTTGAAGTCATATTGTCTAGACATTCACCACATTAAAGGCTCAGAAAACATTGTGGTGGATGCGTTGTCGAGAGCATCTAGCTCTTGATGTTACGGTCTGTGTTTACCTGGTCGGCCGTCTTTCTCCTGCTGTTGCTCCTAAATTGTGTCTCCAGGCGATAGGGTTGCTTGATGCAGAGTGGAGAGAGATGGGCTGATAGAGGGGGGGTCATGACAGAACTGGTGAGTATGAATGTATGGCTGCAATATTTAGTAAATTACATTTAGCTCATTAAAATTATTGGTGGGACAATGCATTGCGTACTTTAGTTATGGTATCTATTGGGTTTCCTGGTGGAACCCCCAATTTTTTAAAGGCAGGGGTGTGAAGACCCCTCCCCCTTACACCAGCTCTTCTTGTTGCTATTGCTTTTCTCTGTCTGTAGGAGGGTCGTAAGTGGATTGTATTTATTACATAATAATACAAACCAGACTTTTTTGTTTACCAAATGCAAAATTTAAGCAAAACACAAAAACTAACATGGGATCCTCCATTATGTAATCAATATAATTGAGGAAGCCACAGGTACCCAATTCATAGTGTTTATGAAAACAACAATCCAAGGGAACAGATAAAAGTGTTTGCCTTCTGTGGTTTTGGTGCTTAATTTAGCTGAGCATCCAGAGCCCACATTCACGATCACCATGCCTCTTTTCCAGGAGTCATCCAGGAAGATAATTGTTGCTTAGCCCGCTAAACTTTCCTTTGTTTCTCGCCCCCACCAGTCCAACCCAGCGGGTCTATTTCAATTTAATTCAGGGTACTGTTTTGCCTAATTTTCTTTTTACCCTGTACACATGACACTTCAGATACAACTCGGAGACCTGCTACATGCAGGAGTATTCTGATGATACGCCTGCTGTGGCATGTGTGCGCGGTGGGCAGGAGAAGGAGTTCAGGGAACTTGTTGAGTCCTTCAATGGCTGGACCAAAAAGAACTGTTTGCTCCTGAACACTACCGAAACCAAAGAGCTGATGGTGGACGTCAGGAGATCCAAAACTCCATGCTAATCAATCTGCATTGATAGAGGTGAGGTAGAGACTGTTCAGACCTGCAAATACCTGGGGGTGTTGCTGGATAATAAACTGGAGTGGTCTGCCAACATGGAAGCAGTGTACAGGAGGTTATCAATGTCTGTAGTGATATGATATGCATGTTTTATCTCACTATAATTGAGAGTGCACTGTTCTATGCTGTTGTCTGCTGGGGGAGTTGCACTACAGACAAAAACTGTAAGTACCAACGGTTGAAAAAGGCCAGTTCTGGAGTTGGCAGAAGGCTAGACCTTCTCAGTGCTGTGGTGGAGCAACGGATGAGGAGGAAATAATATTTTATTTTGGAAAACAATAAACATCCTCTTCACAGCATCCTGGCTGTTCATAGGAGCAGCTGCAGTGAGAGGCTCATCTCACAGCACTGCAGGACTGAGAGGTTCAGGGGGCTCTTTGTCCCCACAGTCACAAGGCTTTTTAACAGTGACTGCTGACATGTTCTTCTCAAATTTATTTATTTAGTCATTTACTGTTATTATTATTATGGTTGTTGTTTTTACAAAATCCTGTAAATCAATGTAAATAATTCAATTTTTTTTAACTGCTTGGCTAATTTGACTTTAATTTAACTTTTCAAACACATTATTTCTGTGTAAATTATCACAAAGTTGAGCTGCAACTATTTTATCAAGAACTTTAGAATAAAAAGAAGTTGGATATAGCTGATAATTAGCTAACACTTTTGAATCAAAAGTAGTTTTTTTAAGTCAAGGTACAATTACAGCGACCTTAAAAGTATGAGGTACAAATCCTGTCAACAAAGACAGAGTGATCAAATCTAATATGGAGGTGTCGATTAAGGGGAAAACCTTGAACAGTGTTGTTGGGATTGGGTCTAAAATACAAGTTGATGGTTTAGAAGAGACTATTACTGTTGTTAGCTCAGAGAGATCAACTGGGCAGAAGCTAAATACTAATCAGGTTCTAAAGATACTTCTAAAGCTGCGGTACTTGATTGTCACTAATGATCACATTAGTGACAATACTGGCCAGGAGCTGCAGCGCTCTATGGTATACGCAAGGGACGCCGGAGACACAAGGGGAAGCAAGTTGGTGCGCTTGTCAGATTGAGGCAGCAGGGGTTTTCGCACTGCGCTCCATCTGACTAACGTCCGCTCCCTTGCCAACAGGACGGATGAGCTGCTACTCCTTAACACAACCGACACGGACTTAGACCGATCTACTGCCTTGTGCTTCACCGAAACCTGGCTCGGTGAGCACATCCCAGACTCTTCCCTTCACCTGCACCGAGCGGACCGCGCAACAGAGCTCACGGGGAACACGAGTGGAGGAGGAATCTGTTTTTATATTAACGAAGGTTGGTGTTCTGATGCCATGGTCCTGAACAAATCATGCAGTCCACACCTGGAGACATTCATAATCTGCAAACCGTTTTATTCACCATGGGACTTTTCCTCATTTGTTCTGGTCAGAGTTTACATCCCTCCTCAGGCCTGTGTTACTGAGGCGTTACAACACATGGCTAACCAAATAAACAACGTGGAGAAAAAACACCCGAACTCTCTGCTCATTCTTTTGGGAGACTTTAACAGAGCTAACCTCAGTCATGAACTTCCAAAATACAAACCGCACATTAAGTGTCCCCCCAGGGACACAAACACTCTGGACCGTTGTTACACAGTTTTGAAGGACTCATATCACTCTGTCCCCTGTGTAGTCTCAGGAATCTCTGCTCACTGCGTGGTTCATCTTATCCCGACCTAAAAGCAGAAGCTGAACTCTCCTAAGCCTGTGGTCAAGATGGTACGGAGATGGACCGATGACGCCAAAGTGGAATTACAAACCTGCTTTGACTGTATTGATTGGAGTGTTTTTGAGGCTCAGACCTGCATGAACTGACTGATACTATGACATCATACATCAGTTTTTGTGAGGACATGTGTGTGCTCACCAAATCCTTCTGCACATACAACAAGAACAAAGCCTGGTTCTCTGGAAAACTTAGGCAGCTTCGACAGGCTACGGAGGCCTACAGAAGTGGGGACAGAGTCCTGTATAACCAGGCCAGGAACACACTGACGACAGAGGTGATAGCAGCCAAGAGTAGCTACGCTGAAAAGATCAAAAACAGCCTTTCAGCCAATGACCCAGCGTCAGTGTGGAGAGGCCTGCAGAACATCGCCAACTCCAGGAGACTTGCAGTGAACCATCAACTGGCTGACGAGCTCAATGTGTTCTACTGCAGATTCAACACATTCACACCTCTCCCCCCCTCAGACATTACACACTCACCTCCACCCCCTGCCATTCTGCCACCTCTCCCTTCTGACCCCCCACCAGCACTCAAAATTTGTGAAGGGGATGTTTGTCAGCTTTTCCTCAGACACAAGATCAGGAAGGTACCCGGCCCAGACGGTGTGTCACCCTCCTGCCTGAAGGTCTGTTCTGACCAGCTGGCCCCCCATCCTTACCCAGATCTTCAAAAGATCCCTTGAACTGTGCGAAGTTCCCTCATTCTTCAAACTCTCCACAATAATCCCGGTCCCCAAGGAACCCACCATCACAGGTCTGAATGACTACAGGCCCGTGGCCCTCACATCTGTAGTCATGAAGATTTTCCAGACACTGGTGTTGTTGTAAGGACATCACAATCCCCCTGCTGGATCCCCTGCAGTTTGCCTACTGAGCAAACAGGTCAGCGGATGATTCAGTCAACATGGGACTGCACTACATCCTGCAATACCTCAACTCTGCAGGGACGTACACCTGGATCCTGTTCGTGGACTTCAGTTCGGCATTCAACACCATCATCCCAGCCAACCTCCACTCCAAACTCACCCAGCTCACTGTGCCCTCCTCCACCTATCAGTGGATTTGTAACTTTCTGACTGACAGGAAGCAGCAGGTGAGACTGGGGAGCATCACTTCCAGCACCCAGGGGTGTGTACTCTCCCCATTGCTCTTCTCCCTTTACACTAACGACTGCACCTCACGAGACCCGTCCGTTAAACTCCTGAAGTTTGCAGATGACACAACAGTCATGAACCTCATCCCGGATGGTGATTAGTCTGCATACAGACGGGAGGTTGAACAGCTGGTCTGCTGGTATGGTCAGAACAATCTTGAGCTGAACACGCTTAAAACTGTGGAGATGACAATGGACTTCAGGAGGAACCCCACCCACTCGGCCACCCATCACCATCACCGACAGCACTGTGATTGCTGTTAAAACCTTCAAGTTTCTGGGCTCCACAATCTCCCAGGACCTGAAGTAGGAGACTAACACAGTCACCATTATCAAAAAGGCCCAGCAGAGGCTGTAGTTCCTGCGCCATCTCAGGAAGCTCAATCAGCCAGAGGAGCTGCTGATCCAATTCTACTCAGCCTTCATCCAGTCTGTTCTCTGCTCCTCCATCACTGTTTGTTTGGATCGGTCACCAAACAGGAAAAGATCAAACTGCAACAGACAATGAGGTCTGCAGAGAAAATTATTGGTGTCAGCCTGCCCTCCATCCAGGACCTGTACCTGTCCAGAGTCAGGAAACAGGCAGGTAACATCTCTGCAGACCCATCACACCCTGGTCACAAACTGTTTGAACTTCTCCCCTCTGGGCGGCGCTACAGAACTCTATGCCAAAAACATCCAGTGTATGCCAAAACATCCAGACACAAGAGCAGCTTCTTCCATCAGGCTGTGTCTGTGTTAAACAGCTAAAAACTGGACTTAAACAAAAACTCTCAAACACAGATATACACATGTGTATATACAGTATATATATATACATACATTTTACCTACTGTTTTTTTTTTTACATAGTTTTGTTATTTTATTTTTATTGTATTATTGTTCTTGCTTATGTTTGTATTTCCATTCTATTTTCACTTAAGAGAGCCAAGTGAACCGAAGGCAAATTCCTCGTGTGTGCTTACATACCTGGCAATAAAAAGAGATTCTGATTAATCTTCTCTTTCATAGAAACTTTTTTTTTTTACTGGTGAAGAAGTTCAAGAAATCATTGCTACTGAGAGTTGAAGGAATACAAGACTCAGAGCTCGGACTCTTTGTCAGCCTGGCTACAGTGCAAAAACAAACCTTGTGCTTATTCTCTTCAATTAATGATGACTAATAAGCAGTTCTAGCTTTACGAAGAGCTTTCTTAAATATTATTAAACTATCTTTCTAGACTAATTGAGACTCTTCTAAATTAGAGGAACGCCACTGTCTCTCCAGCTTTTTTGCAGTCTGCTTTAACGCTCACAGCTGTGGATTATACCAAAGAGCCAACCTCTTCTGACTGATTACCTTCCTTTTATGAAGGGCAACTTTATCCAGTGATGTACGCAATTTCAAAAGTGGAAATTGTAGTGCTGTCAACGATTTAAGTAGCTGTCCTCTGTCATATTTCCACATGGCAGTGAAGAAAATGATAATGGAATTAACTCTTTAAATCTGGTTACAGCATTCTCTGACAGACACCTTCTATATGTAGAATTCTTCTCAGAAACCATGTAGTCAAGTAATGTAAATTCAAAAGTTATTACAAAATGATCAGATAAGACAGAGTTATGAGGGAACACTGTTAACTGTTCACTCTCAATGCCATAAGTCAGCACAAGGTCAAGGGTATGATTAAGGCAGTGAGTAGGTCTGTGAACACTTTGAGAAAATCCAATAGAGTCTAATATACAATTAAAGTTAATATTTAGGCTGTCATTTTCAACATCTACATGAATATTAAAGTCACCCACTACAATGACTTTATCTGTACTCAGCACTAACTGTGATAAAAACTCTGAGAATTCAGACAGAAACTCAGAATAAGGGCCAGGTGGATGAACAACAAAAACAAGAGGTTTTTGTGATTTCCACTTTGGGTGGGAAAAACTGAGAATCAGAGATTCAAAAGAGCTAAAACTAATCTTGGGTCTAGGACTGATTAGTAACCCTGATCTGAAGATAGCTGCCACTCCTCCTCCTCTGCCTGTGGTTCTAGGAACATGAACATTTAAATAGTCAGAGGGAGTTGATTCATTAATGCTAACATGATCCTCCTGCTGCAGCCAGGTTTCTGTAAGACAAAATATATCAATATGATGATCACAAATCAAATCATTCACTAACAGAGACTTCGAAGGGAGAGATCTAATATTCAGCAAACCACATTTAATAGTTTGATCTCAACCCTGGGTTGTCATGTTTTTGGATGACTAATAAATTCGTCCATATTTCTAGAAATGAGAGCCGCTCCTTCTAAAGTGGGATGGATGCCGTCTCTCCTCATCAGACCAGGTTTTCTCCAGAAAGATTGCCAGTTATCTATGTAGCCCACGTTGTTTGCTGGACACCATCTAGTCAACCAGCGATTGAATGAGGACATGCGGCTAAACATGTCATCACTGGTCAGATTTGGCAGGGGTCCAGAGAAAACTATGGAGTCCGACATTGTTAGATAACCTCGCCTTCAGAACTACAAAAAGGTTAAATTTTTTACATGTACCATTTTCCCAAAAGAAGGCAGAGGAGTAACTAAACATCTGACACACAGAGCAAGTGAAAGCAGGAGATGGAGGGAGAGAACTGGCAGCCATGCTAAGCTAGAGAACCAGACACACCGCTAAAAAGTGAAAAATAAAAACTAAAGATCTGTAAGAGTGAGCGTTAGAATAGAACAAGTATGTGATATAGTTAACTATGCAAAAATGTGTAACTTATCAGAAGAAATTGAGATATTTTAAAATTTTAACCAAGAGTAGCAAGAAATTCCATAGAACACAATCAAGGTAACGGGAAGTGATGCAATATATCTTACCCAATGAAAATTAGATATGGGGCATTTGATATAAAGGGTTGCTAACTTTTGACTCAGTGATTTGGTTTTATCTCCTCCATATTCAGCAACTCCCAGACCAGACGTCCTTCTTATTCCAATGGAATATTGGAAAACAACAACAACAAAAATATTGTGGCAGCTTGAGCAATTCTCAAATTGTCAAACCTTATCCAAGAGAAGCTCCTTATCTGTCTTGCTTGTTGGCAGATTAGCTTGCTGTATATTCTTGTAATAAGAGAAAGATGAAACAATAGTTTTGTCTCCACCAATACAGTCATCTGGAATATTTCTGCCCGCCTCCTTGTTCAGCACTTAAATATTTGTTAATAATTCAACTATTTAACAGACTGTCTGTGTTACAGTATCTCTGTTTTTAAATATTATCCCTATTTAAAAAATATAAGATAAAACATTTTCTGAAGTGTCTGATTGACCACAATGTGAGAGAGGGCTGTGACAGAACCACATGAAAAAAAGGTCAACTTGCTTCAAGCCAGAGCTACATGAACCTGATTGGCAGATCATAGCCAGTCATATTACAATGCCCTCCCACTCCACCCATCTGAGCCAGTAATCATACACTACGGGCCAGCTGATTAAGGCACATCCATCAAGCCTTCCATTTTCCTCCGCTCATCCTGGATCGCGGAAGCAACATGTTAAGGAGAGAAACCTAGACATCCCTCTCCCTAACAACACTCTTAAGCTTCTCCTGAGGGATCCAGAGGCTTTCTTAAGCAGGAAGGGATATGTTTAGCAGGATGATGATATGATAAGGATGATTAATAAACTAATATAAATGTATTAAGTTAAAAGAGGGGAAATTATGAATGTGTTCTGCTCAATTTACTGGAATTTGAATTACTGCAAAAAACAAAACAAGACAACACACAACAATAAGAGTTAAAAGATTAATTTATAAAAGCAGGTTAATGAATGCACAAGGCAAAGGAAATTGATCTGGCAAAAATATCAATACTGGTGGACAGGAAGGATCTGTGGAAAAAGAAGAGTTAAAGTGGGAAGATAGTTGGAAGTTGTAAAATCTATAGGGCTGGATAAAGTCTCTTATGTTTGGAAGGAGATTCTTGTACAAGAGTTAGTCAGGGGAGCAGACAGAATGTGAGCTGTAAGATCCATGAGACAAGGCAGGTGGGTAGAACAGGTAAGTCTACAAAGTCTTTTACGCGCTGGGAAGGATGCAAGAAATGAGAGTTACCAAATGGCAGAATCTAAGAACAAGGAACAACTATAGGAGAGTCAATTTACCACAAGAGTGGACAGGACCATGTGGGGGAGAAGTACAGTCACAGCAAGCCTTATACCCACAACCATAGATGAGTAGATGACCTGGAGTTGTGCAGGAGCAAGCCCAGGAAACACGGCTCCACCCGAAGGCGAGACAAGATCTGCCCACCAATCCACCTCCAGCAGAGAAAACAGAAAAACCAGCCCAGCCTGCGCAGATCCTGGCGGAACTGACAAAGCGGTCCAGGAATAAGTATCTATGGATGTGTGCTATCTACTTTCTATTTTTGACATACTGACAAACTTTTGACAATATTTACATACAATTGTAGGACGCTGACTACAGCCACGCAGGGCTATGAAAATAAAGCAGAAGACAGCATTTTCTTCAACAGCTTTCATGTTTTTTTTTCATGATTTGATCTGTTCTACTTTTCAGCTGAAATTAAGAACAAAAGTGATGAATAGCAAAGGTCCGTGGTGACCTGCCCACTCTTGTTTCACAAACTTGGCTGACATACAATCCTAGCTTGTCTGTTTACATATTTTGTGTCTAAATACATGTGCGTTGTTCCATCTCCAGCTACAACAAAACAAGAGCTCCCCTTTCAGTTTGTTTGTCAATTGACACACTTCCTCCCTCTAAATTACCTGTATGTGGGTGTTACCTCTTTTCTCCCTCCACAATACAAACAAAGCTCTCCATCCCATAGCTGACAGGCCTGGCCAGCTTGTTTACATACTTTGCAGCTCTAAGTACATGTGTATGTTTTCACAGTGCTTCTTTTCTTTCGGTACAACAAAACAAGCGCTCCTCTCTTGAACATGACAGCTCGCTCTGAAGCTGATATTGCCCTCAGGGGCCAAGGAGAGAGGCAGAGATGATTCAAAATTACCTGCCATCCTGTCACCACATACGTACACACAGACACGCACACATGCACACCTGAGGGGACAACGGGGGCTGTTGCTCTTAAGAGTGAGTCAAACCTAGATTATCTTACCTTCCCTTGCTCTGTCTCTCTCTTTAAGTCATTTGTACTACCCCCTTTCCCTCTCCTATCTCATTCTTCACCATTAACGGCTAGAGTTACTCAAACTCACACCGCTCTAAAGCTCCAATGACTTATCTGGCATATCCTCCTCTCACGTCCCCCTGAGCTAGTATATAATCATCACTGTTTTGAGTGTGCATCCATAAGTATTACACTAATACTCTGCTTCTCAATGATTACATGAAGACATTTGAAAACAATAAAAGATTATTGAAATATTTACCGAGGTTAAGCAATCATATGTTTCAGATTGGTATTAGTTTAATCTGCACATGATTCCAAAGCTTGTGTAACACATCTTAGCATTGGTAGGAAAATTAAACCAAATGACCAAAACTTCATCACAGAAAGAAAAACATCTTCAAAATGTCACAATTTAAATTGCACAATGTAATAAATAGATTAGTTGATTATTTAATTTAGTAAAATCCAGGGAACAATAGATACATATGTCAGTTTGCTTAACCAGCTGCATGGAGAGAAAAAAGAAAAGTACAAGAGTGAGAATAAGCCAACAACAAGTAAGTAACACAGGGCAGGTTGGAGGGGCCAACAGCAGCAGCTCTAAATCAGTGGTAACTGCACCATTGTATGGTTTTGTTGTCTAAGATTACCAGAATTAAGATTAAATGTCCAACTTTAACATTTTATGGAGAGATCTTTTAGCATATAACATTTCCGTCATATAGTACTGTCATGTTACTACAGTAGCCCAAACAGAACAAATGTAAGACTGATTCTTGGACAGGACTTTCACTGAATAGGCAATCAGTGAAGAAGTAATATTTACTTGAATAGTGCTTATAAGTGTGGACAATTTAGCCTAAAAAAATATAAAGGCAGTTTGACTAAAAATGACAGTGACATGATTTAGAAATGTATTAAGCCTTTCTGGCAATTACAAATAGATCCATAAATAACTTGTCTGGATGAGGATTTTCATTCAAATTCACTTTAATTTATATAGCCCCAAACAACAAACATCATATTTAGATTCAATGATACAGTTCAATTTAGTCCAATTCCAAATCATTGTAAACAAAGCATAGTTCAATAAAAGCAAATTAATCAAAATCCTTATTAGTCCAATTTATACAATGCCAGTTAGGCGTCATAACAGTAGGCCAGGGACACCTGCTTAGAAAATGAATGACAAAAATGATGTCACATGTACATGGAAAGTAGAGATAAGAGAATGACAAGAGGTGCATCAAGAAAAGTCCCAAGGATTCTAGGCCAATAGCAGAAAAACATTATTGAAGTTATCCGGAACTATAACGTTTACAAAAAAACAAAGTCTCAAACCTAATCTTAAGGGTAGAGAAGGTGTCTTCTTCCTGAACCCATACTGACATCTGGTTCCACAAGAGATGTGCCTGATAACTGAAGACTCTGCCACCCATTTTACTTTTAGAAACTCAAGGGCCAACAAGTAAACCTGCTGTCAAAACAGGTTCAACATATCCAAGGTATCTTTGGAAGATTTGGCTCTCCAACTCCAAGAGTGGAGATTTAACTAAATAGTATTACAATGCTGATTATATTCTCTGAATGCAAGCCCAGGTTTCCTGACTCTGCATATAAAATTGTTTATGTAAAACAGATGAAAAGCATCATAGTTGCTATGTTCAAAAGAGGAAGGGAAGCTGACAAAAACTAAAAAGAATGACTGTGAATGAGTAAATTTGTTAATTTTACATTTTGACAACAAGATTTTAAAAGGCTGCTGCTTATAAGTGTAAAGAAGTAAAGGGATACTTTTGTTATTTTTGGTAAATTGAATCACTTAATTTGATGAGTGCCACTGATAAAACCAGTGTGGTAGCATCTTAGATTACATAGCTTCTAATGAACACTGGATTTTAAACACATGTACAGTTTTCGGGGTTTTTTTGTGATCTTTGAACCAACCTTAAACCAAGCTATTACAAGCTTTATTCAACCCATCCATCTTCTATACCGTCAATCCGTTAATCGGGTAGCGGGTGGGCTGGAGCCTATCCCAGCAGTCGCTTTATTCAATGTTTTTTATAATAATTTTTTTGTTATTTTGTCCTAACACTATCAAACCCACTCAACATACTTAGGAGTGCTGGCAAAGTGCAAGAAAGACCGGATCATTTCTGATCTATTCCTGGGCATTACTTTCCCAAAACAAAGTGTGCAGATTGACCAAACGCCTGCTCATTAATCCTCCAGCTCTGGTATTTCTACCAGCCCCATACACAAATGCAGTGCTCGGAAACGGATATACTTCCTGTGTTCTGGATAAAAAAGAACAAGAAAGTAGGCATCGTTTAGATTGAAATAGTTGAGCCATTCTCCTGGAGAGATGACCTGATGGGCTTTAAAGGCATAAAGACCTGGATGACTCAGAAATGTCTGCTTCTAAATTCAGACAAAACTGAAGACATTATCTTTAGACCTGAGCGCTTCAGGGAGAAATTGTCTGGCTATATAGTTATTTGAGATGGTATTTCCTCGGCTTCTAGTTCTACAGGGAGGAACCTTGGAGTTATTTTTGACCAGAACTGATCATTTGACGCACACATAAAGCATGTTTCAAGGACTGACTTTCTTTCACCATTGTAATATTGCTAAAATCAGGAACATCCTGTCTCAGGGTGATGCAGAGAAACTAGTTCATGCATTTGTTACTTCAAGATTGGACTACTGTAATTCCTTATTATTGGGCTGTCCCACATATTCTCTGAAAAGCCTCCAGCTGATCCAAAATGCTGCAGCCAGAGTTCTGATGAGAACTAACAGCAGAGATCATGTTTCTCCAGTTTTAGCTTCTCTTCATTGGCTCCCTGTTAGATTCAGAATAGAATTTAAGATTCTTCTCCTCACATATAAAGTTCTTAATGACCGAGCTCCATCATATCTTAAAGATCTCATTGTAAGATATTTTCCTAACAGAGCACTTCGCTCCCAAACTGCAGGTTTACTTGTTGTTCCCAGAGTTTCTAAAAGTAGAATGGGAGGCAGAGCCTTCAGTTATCAGGCCCTTCTCCAGTGGACTAAGCTGCCAGTAAATGTCCGGGAAGCAGACACCCTCTCTAACTTTAAGATTAAGCTTAAAACTTTCCTTTTTATAAATCTCATAGTTAGGGATGGCTCAGGTGATCCTGAAACATCCCATAGTAAAGCTGGTATGGCCTAGACTGCTGGGGGACCTCATCTGTCACACCTTTCCTTATTTTGCTCTCTTTTTTCTCCATTTAATTTCTTAAATGACATTATGTACATTTTGGCATTATTGTGGTCATTAAGTCGTGTTTCCCTGTCTCAGCAGGTATCCTTTGAATGACGTTACGGTGTTTGTTGTCCCCTATTTTCTGTCCTCTCAAACCCCAACTGGTCAAGGTGGATGGCCACCAATAATCAGTGTCAGATCTTTAATTAACAAATATTTCTTAATTAATAGTTTTATTTTTATGTTTTTAACTGAGAAATGGCTCGACAAAAACACAGCTGATGCAGTTCTGATTAAGTCTAGTCCATCTAACTTCAATTTAGTGTCTGAAACACAAGTAAACCAGTGGGGGTGTTTGTGCCATATTTAGGGACAATATACCCACCCACAAATTGTCATTTGGGTTTTTTTCACCATTTGAGTATGGTGGAGTTCAAAATGGAGATAAAACAATCTTCCATACTTTATATCACCATTTACAAACCACCACTGAATTGTTTTATTCATGTTTTTACTGAATTACTTTCAATTGTGTGCACTGCTTTTGACTGTTTAGTCATGGGGACTTGAATGTGCACGTGGATGTAGCCCATAATAAGCACACTAAAGAACTCACTGTTGACACTCACAGTAGACCAAATAATTTTTTTGTCCATTATTTTGTCACAAAATCTCCACATGTCGTCAGGGTTGTGAAATGTGAATTTGAATGGCTCCAGGATCGTTTCTCTTTCATTCTCGTCCAGTTCATTCAACCTCCCATATTGTAAGGCAACCTCTGCCTGTTCCTCCTCTCCCATGCCCAGAACGTCAGGCAAGTCCACTTTGGCAGAGAACAGTGATTTGTTTACCTCAACCCACTCTGTTGCATGTCGGCAGTTGAGAAGAATGCGATCTTCAACTGAGTCTTATGGAAAAGACAGAAAGAGAGACGTCTGTACCATAGCTGCCACACCAACAGTATCTGACCCAATAGATACTGTGAAAAAGCTTACGCCTTCCACTGGTGCGTCCACATCAGCAAGTCTGAGTGAGACCTCTTCCTGAAAATATATAGATAAGCAAAATAATCAGTTATAATATTCAAAACACAAGCTCCAAAATGAAGAAAAAGAAAAGATCCCATCATTGTCCTCCTCTAATAGGTCTAGTTAGACCTATTGGAGAGCTCAACAAATGTTAATTTTCAAATCCAATCATCCAATTTAATACGTTATGTTATGATGAAGAAAATACATCCTGACATATAGAAAACTTGAAGCAGTGTACATCTGGGGCCAATCTGGGCCAAGCTGGGCTGGTTCCGTGATCAAGGTATTTTTTTTTGTTCTAACTTTGTGACTATGCCCAACTAATGCACGGAGAGTTTACAAAAATGTTTCATAACGTTACATACAAACAAATGCAAACAGTTACTTTACATTATGCACTAAAAAGTTAAGAATCCTTAGGTGTTGATGCAAACCACCATTGGTGCAAGTAAATTTTGAAGTCATTTAATTTGGCTTCAAAACGACATCCCAAACCATTATGTAACATTCGGTAATTTGCATCATCAATGACTTCTATAATGACTACTACAACGGCACCTATTGACGAAGAACACAAGAAAACATGCATTTACTTTCTGTGGATACTAAAAATCAGAAACTCACCGCTACTCAGAGAGTAAGCTCACTCTCCTTCTCCTTTTCATACATATGCTCTCTCGCTGATCTCTCTCGAATTTAAAGGGCCGGTGAAAATTACCTCAAAATGTCCTCCCCACCCCCCAAAAAACGTCCTCACCTCCGGGCCTGACAGTGGAGGTAGGGACCTGACAGTGGAGGTCTGTAGCCAGCTGCCTCTCAGAGCTGACACATTTCCCACCTGTTACTGACAAAACAGTCGAAGAGATCATCTGCAGTCTGAGTTAATCGAAGTGCTGCCTTGAGTTGCCCAATAGATTTCTAGGGTTTGTGTGGAGCAGTTTTTTACCACAACTCGCTCATGTTGTTAACATCTCATTCCAGACTGGAACATTTCAAAAAGCCTTAAAATCTGCTGTCATTAAGCCTCTTCTAAAGAAGAGCAATCTTGATGCCACAGTACTGAACAACTACCATCCCATATCAAATCTGCCATTCTTAGGCAAAGTCCAAGAAAAAGTCGTATGCCAACAGCTTATTAACTTCCCCCTGTCTGACAATGCTTTTGATACTTTCCAATCAGGCTTTAGGCCCCACCACAGCACTGAGACAGCTCTGATCAAAGTGACTAAACATATAACGCAGGCAAAGTCTGTCTTAGTTCTGCTGGACCTGGGTGCTGCCTGTGACACAGTTGACCATGCAATCTTATTATAGAGGTTTGAAGACTGGGTGGGAATCTGTGGTAGTCCTTTAAACTAGTGCTTTAAAAAAGTATTTTGTTGAAATTGGTAACTGTGTCTCAGACCAAATAGCTTTGACCTGTGGGGTTCCCCGGGGGTCAATCCTGGGACCTCTATTGTTCAATCTGTACATGCCTCCATTAGGCCAGCTAATATGCAGCTATAATGTGTCCTACCACAACTATGCAGATGACACTCAGATCTATGCGTCATTGATGGCAGGAGAATACTGTAGATACATTGGGTCACTGCATCCAACAGATCAGTGTGTGGATGCATAACAATTTTCTCCAGCTAAACTCTGACAAAACTGAAATCATTGTCTGTGACCCACAGAAACAAAGAGAAAGTGTTATCAGTCACCTTGAGATTCTCTCTCTAAAACCTAATAATCAAGTCAGAAATCTAGGGGTATTATTGGACTCAGACCTGAACTTTAACAGACACATTGAATCAATAACATCAGCAGATTTTACCATCTAAACGACACTGGCAGAATCAAAGGAATAATGTTTAAACCAGACTTAGAAACCTGCTCACTGGGCTCTAAACGGGCTGTAAGACAGCTGCAGGACATCCAGAACGCTGCTGCTCGAGTCCTGACTAGAACCAGGAAATACGACCATATTAGTCCAGTGCTCAGGTCTCTGCACTGGCTTCCTGTCGCTCAGAGAATAGATTTTAAAACAGTTCTGCTTGTGTACAAGTCTCTTCATGGTCAAGTGCCAAAGTACATATCTGACATGTTAGAGCCACATGAACCAACTTGGACTCTGAGAACCTCAGGGAAGGGTCTCCTGCTGGTGCCCAGAGTCAGGACTAAACAAGGTGACGCTGCATTTAAGGTTTATGCTCCAAAAATCTGGAACAGTCTTCCAGAAGATGTAAGATAGACCTCAACTCTGACATTGTTTAAATCCAGGCTGAAAACAGTTATTTATGACTGTGCATATGACAACTCTTCACTTTTAATTGAATTAATTGATTATTTTATCTTTTTATGACTTTATCTGCCTTCTTGTGATTTTACGTAGTTGTAAAGCAGTTTGAATTGCCTGTATGAACTGTGCTCAACAAACTTGCCTTGCTTTGTCTACAATGAAGTGAACTTGAATTGGACTGTATTATTTAAGTGCCTTGAGATGACATTGTCTTTTAATTTGGCGCTATATAAGTAAATTGAATTGAATTTAATTGAATTGCAGATCCTCTGAGCTCTCATATAGGCCTGAGAGAATTGACCTTTTTGATATCAGAAAACATGTTGAATGAAAGATGAAAATTCATGTTTGAAGGGGTACAACTGTGATGGGCTTCTTGTTAACTGACGTTAGCCTACAAAGTGCCTAATGGAACGGCTCCCATCTATTTGAATGCTCTTGCAAAGGCTTATGTCACAACTCGGTCCTCTGTTCATCACAGGATTGTCGTCTAGCAGCTCCTACACCACGCTTAAGACAATCCAAACTCTTTTCATGTGTCATTCCACAATGGTGGAATAGTCTGACCAATGGGTTCCTTCTATGTAGTTTATTGTTATCTTTTTTTATATAGCTTGTTATAGCTTCATTTGTAAGTCGCTTTGGATAAAAGCGTCTGCATAAATGCATAAACATAAATATAAACATATACTCTCTGCCACATACAGAAGTATTCTGATGATACAGCTGTTGTGGCATGTGTGCGCCGTGGACAAGAGAAGGAGTACAGGGAACTTGTTGAGTCCTTCTATGGCTGGACCAAAAATAAAGTAACTGTCTGTTCCTGAACACTACCAAAACCAAAGAGCTGGTGGTAGACTTAAGGGGATCTAACACTCCAGTCAATCTGCATTGATGGAGGTGAGATCAGACCTGCAAATACGAAGGGGTGTTGCTGGATTATAAACTGGAGTGGTCTGCCAACATAGAAGCAGTGTACAGGAGGGGCCTGAGCCATCTCTTCTTCCTGAGACAGTGACATGATGTGACATGATGTGCATGTTTTATCACACTGTCATCGAAAGTGCACTGTTCTGTGTGGTTTTCTGCTGGGGGAGTTGCACTACAGACAGAAACTGTAGGCGCCTGGACAAACTGGTAAAAAAGGCCAGTTCTTTAGTAGGCAAAAGGCTTGACCCTCTCAGTGCTATGGTGGAACGGATGAGGAGGAAATTATATTCTGTTTTGGAGAACAATAAACATCCTGCAGCTGCTCCTCTGTCCTGCCAGCTGCAGCACTGTAAAAAAAAGTCTTTCTTTACAGTAAAAAAAAAATATGGACATCGGTTGCACATATTAAAGTTATGTTTCCTGAGATTCGCAGCCAAGTGTGAAGCAGCTGGGATGAGAATCAGCACCAAAACCTCCAAATCCGAGACTGTGGTTCTCAGCCGGAAAAGGATGGAACGCTCTCTCCGGGTCGGGAATGAGATCCTTCCCCAAGTGGAGGAGTTCAAGTATCTCGGGGTCTTGTTCACAGTGAGGGACAAATGGAACGTGAGATTGACGGCGGATCGGTGCGGCGTCTGCAGTGTTGCTCTGCACCGACCCGTCGTTGTGACGAAGGAGCTGAGCCAGAAGGCGAAGCTCTCTATTTACTGGTTAATCTACGTTCCCATTCTCACCTATGGTCACGAGTTGTGGGTAGAGACTGAAAGAACAGGATCGCGAATACAAGCGGCCGAAATGGGTTTCCTCCGCAGAGTGTCTGGGCTCTCCCTTAGAGATAGGGTGAGAAGCTCAGTCATCCGGGAGGGGCTCGGAGTAGAACCGCTGCTCCTCCGCATTGAGAGGAGTCAGATGAGGTGGCATCTGGTTATGATGCCCCCTGGACGCCTCCCTGGGGAGGTGTTCCGGGCACGTCCCACTGGGAGGAGACCCGGGGAAGACCCAGGACACGTTGGAGAGACTATGTCTCTCGGCTGGCCTGGGAACGCCTCGGGGTCCCCCCGGAGGAGTTGGAGGAAGTGGCCGGGGACAGGGACGTCTGGGTTTCTCTGTTAAAGCTGCTGCCCTCAAGACCTGACCCCCGGATAAGCGGTAGATGATGGATGGATAGATGGATGGATGGATGGATGGATTACTGAAATTGATATATTCATGTTCTGTACATGAAATTATCATTTGTTAAACCAACATGTCTTATATTAATTTAGAATATTTATTTGATGTCATATAAACTAGATTGTCTTATGCTAAACTGACTGATTTCGGACGCTATTAAATTTGGTATACTTAAAATATTTAAATTACTTTTATAAGCTGATTTGTAATTTACGCAAAATTCTTTCTACACCACCACTTAATTTAGTCCAATCTTTTACTTACATTTGCTAAAAATGAAAAGCACATGTGGCCAACGAACATATCTTCAATTATTAATCCCAGATAGTGCATAATAAACATTCATAACTACTAAAAATACAACCTGCTGGGTAATCGAATATGTACAGTAAATAAAATATTGACAACTCAGTGGAAATAGATCATCCGCCCAAATAGATCAAACAATTGGAAGAGGTAGATGAAACAATGCATACAGTATTACCAGCAAACAAGCTTGATAGTTTTTTTTCAACAAAGATAGAACATTATTGGTGAACTGGAGGAAAGGACTGTCCATGGAGTAAGAAATGTGTACGTGTGGATAACAGAGGTAGATTTGTTTCGCAGAACCTGAAGCTACAGTCACCACACACATTAAAACTCAGCTATGTCCATACAACACACTGACACAGAGAGAATTTTCGCTTGAATACACACCTGTCCTTTCACAGCACACAGCCTGACCATGACCACAGGACATGTAAATGTGAAACACTGAAACAATTCTGTATTACACAATGGTGTATTACAGTGCAATACACACTCATTATAATCTCAGAATTTCTCCAAAAATGATCATGGTCATTAGTCATTGAACAAGGATTGATCAAAAAATTTCTGTAACTACAGAGTCATCAATTTGTAGGTTGTGATACTTAAGAAAATCAGTGACAACACTTCTAGATTGTGTGACTGATGCTTTATTTATAGAGTGGTAAAGTTTTTGTAAAAAATCATCAATTGCTGTACTTGGCACATGGACTAAATATTCCAATTTGCTGCTGCAAGCTGCTGCTCAGTTGCACTTGGAAGTGCGTTGTGTTGCTCTTGCGAATAATCAGAAACTTCCAACACACACTCCTTGTTCTGGCTATCAGAAAATAAATCATCTGATGGTGGAGATGCTATTGTAGTTGTTTTTACAATACCTGGTAAGAAATCAGCTAATATGAATAGTAATACTCACCACTACTACAGAGCATTTGACACAGCAGCACCCAGAGGCATGTCATCACATTAACCACGTGATGGATTTCTGCATTAGATGGCCTGGCCTCCACAATCACCTGACCTAAACCCAAATGATGAAAGATGGTTTTAGGTGAGTTGCAGAGTGAAAGCAAAGCAGCCAACAAATGCTCAACACCTCTGGAAACTCTTTCATAACTATTGGAAAACCATTCCAGCTGACTACCTCCTGAAGCTGTCTGAGCGAATGCAAGGAATACTTGTCAAAGTAAAAGGGGGTTACTTTGAAAAATCTAAAACATATCCTGTTTTTTTTCACACATTTTTGTGTACTACATAATTCCATTTGTGTTCCTTCATTGTTTGGATGTCTTCAGTATTAATCTACAATGTGGAAAAAAAACATTGAATGAGATAGTGTGTTCAAACTTTTAGTTTATATTTAAGTTAGAAATTCCCAAACTGTATTCTCACTGATGAAATACACACTCAACCTTTTTACACATACCAGAATTTATTATGAATATTTACTATTTAATATGCCTACTTATGTCTACTTATACACACATTTTATTTTTATAACTACCTTACACTATATCCTTAAAAAAAATGTTCTTGTGGTCTGTTGAGGTCGCCACACTTTCTGATTATTAGTTAAGTATATTCCATTAGCAAGATCTTGTTTTTCCTTGCTTTTGGTTGCTGTAGGGTCACTTTGCATTTAGCCTCTTCCCTTTGGTTTAGGTTTTGTTAGATACATAATTGCACATTGTAATATCTTATGTCTTGCTGTTCAACCGATGTTGTATTTATGTAAGTTTAAGATCTTGTTGGAATCATACGATTTTTAGTGATGGTTTCTTACGGTCCGATATTTACAACCTTAGAACTGAAAGAGGATGCACTTTGTTTCTGTACCTTTGTTGTGTAGCTTCCTTTATATAGAAACACAAATCAGATTGTTGGTTTAGATTTTTTTTATTTGTTTATTTTACCTTTACATTTGCCTGGAGAATTTTCTTCCTCCGTCTTTCATTGCACACTCATCTTTATCTTTTACCTTCATTCATGCAAACAAACAAGCAGACTTACCTTACACACTCAGTGAGGGGGCTAAACAAGCTGGTAGGGTGATATTTACACAGGGATAGAAAGTGGGGAGGGAGGGCTTTTTGCCAAGAGGCCAAAGGTCAGGGGGCCTTAAACTAACACTTGGCCCTCTATGCTCTAAGCGATTAACTCTCAGGGTCAGAAAAGGCTCAGTTTGCCAGCAGCTCCAGGTAATGGTGGTGGATATGACCGAAAGACTGAGGCATTGACATACACAATCACACTTATTGAGGGGCCCCAGACCCTTCACTTACTTTCTCACCAGAAAAGAAAGAAAGAAATCTGAAGGGAGTGAGTTGACTTTGTGCAAGTCAACTCTTTTTTCATTCTTTTTTAGTCATTATCTTTTCAGTTGAATAATGTCTGTGTGTTTCAACCTCTTCATAAAGAAACTGATTTTCTGTTGGTTCTAGGTTGTACAGTGATTATCACTAAATGTACTCAAGTAGATCAGTTCAGACAGGGATTGCCATCCTACATGTGAAGTCTGGGGCAGATCTGGTCATGTATATATGCACATTATAATTTTTAATCCTTCCATCCATTTTCTATTCACGCTTTATCCAATTATGAGGCAACACACACCCAAGATTGGTAGCCTGTCCATTACGGGGCCACTATAGAGACAATGAGACAAAAGGGGTTTATAAATAAAAAAGTTTCCAGTTGAAATCTTGTTGACATTTGCTGTGAGGTGACACTTAATCACCACACTGCTGTGCAACTAACACACCTTTCAAATGATACGTAATTATACAAATTATATATATGAAAGAAAAAATAAATTGTGCAATTTTAACTTGAGAAGTTTCAAAGATCACACAGACACATTATCTTGTGGATCTGAATAAATCTATGCATAGTTAATGAAATCAGCAACACCTCGAAAAGAGGGAAAACAAACAAAAAACAAAAACATGCCATATTGAACTTTTTTGTAGTTGATGTGTGCAACTTTCTGTTCAGTTCAATTCAGTTTTATTCATAAAATGCCAAATACAATCTCAATATACTTCAAGATACAATCCAGTTCAAGCCAGTTACAACACAATTCTTTCTTCATTCTAATACAACCATAATCCAATCAGTTCAACAAAGCCAATTAAAACAGCTGTCTAGCTCAGGAAACCAAGAGATTGCATCAAAACTTCTCTTCGATCAATCCCCCATCCTGTACTTGCACGATGGTGGAAAGGAAAAACTCCCTTTTAGCAAGAAGAAACTACCGGCAGGACCAGACTCATAAAGAGCGGATATCTGCCAGGAGGAGTGCTACAAAAATAGACAGGTTTCTGAAATCAAACAGACCAACAGTCCTGCTATCAGCAAATCTGCTGCTGCTGATGCAAAAAAAAGAACAACATCTGGCCAAGTAAAACTTGCAAGTATGAGGTGCATACATAAAGTATGGGTATACCGCCATACAGAAAAATGGCTATAACTGCCCAAAATGCATCCTCTGCCTTGAGACTTGTTCAAACGAGTGTTTAAAATCTTTGGAACTTCAGCATCTCTTGACACAAAAATGTGCAGCAGAAGCAAAAAAAACTTCTTCAAACGTAAAGAAGAGCATTTGACCAGGCGATTTGCTAAATTCACACAGCAATCTTCTGTCCCCGAGTGGACCCTGGAGCCGAAATTTCTAGCCTCTTCTTATATTGCTCACGTTAAAGAATGCACACAATTGGAGAAGATTTCTTCCAGCCTACAGACATTGTAAGATGATTGCTTGTTGACGATGCTGGCAAGAAAATCGAAGCTGTCCCGCTCTCTGACAACTCCGTGAGCTGATGGATTATGACATGGCCCATCTATCTGCTCAACTTCTGGTGCGTGCAAGACCCTGAACACAGACTTATCCAGTGCTGGCCAACTGTTTGGGTACATCAGGTTTATGCCCCCCAAAAGGTTTGGTGAAGAAATACTATTTTGTAAAGCACTTGAAAGGATAACTGCTGGAAAAAACATTTTTCAAGTTTTTGACAATTACATCATCTTACGGACTTGACTGGACTTGTTGTGTGGGGAAGTGTTCGGACGACGGTAATGATGACAGTGTCCCGTTTCTCTTCTTTATGTCCAAATTATGTTTTTATTAAATTGCTGGTGTGTTGTGGAGATAAAGCAAAACAGTGTTGTGCTGGGCAGGGAACGGAAGTTGCTAACTGTGGTATCTCAGTCTCTGGGCAATCCAGGGCAGTTTCAGGCAAAGGAACGTGTACTTCCATTCACTTTGGCATCCTGTTGATGCATTGCCATCTCAAAGTTAGATGTCTGATCCTATATTTACTCTCTTATTATAACTAATTATAAGTAATAACTAATCTCAATTATAACTAATTGGTGTATAAAACAAGTCAGAAGCACATATTTTCAAGGTTGAAAAGCTTCTTAAGTGTTATTTTAAATATTTCTTAATTTCATTTGAGTACATAATATTTGAGAAATTAAATGAGGTGGGTTCTGTGTGCAGTGCACTATTGGTGTGTTCATGTTTTGTAGGTCTGCAGCAGTCGTCATTAGGCTGACAGGGAGCACCTGGCCAGCGTTCCCAGTCAGGCCTATTTAACCCCACCTTCCCAGACGTCAGGAGCTCTTCTCTCTCCACTCTGTGCTCATCATTCATGCACCACACATTGGGCTTCACACCCACACCACTGATACTGATTCTCACATCCCATAAGCCTATCCATTATGATAAACTTGGGTTTGTTTGTAATTAAATTAAGTATTTCGCCTGTTTTTGTTGCGGCCTACGAGTCGGTCGTAACAGAGGGGAAAAGCGAGGAAAGGTGACAGATGAGGTCCCCTAGCAGTCTAAGTCTATAGCAGCTTAACTATGGGATGTTTCAGGATTACCTGAGCCATCCCTAACTATAAGCTTTATCAAAAAGGAAAGTTTTAAGCCTAATCTTAAAGTTAGAGAAGGTATCTGCTTCCCAGACATTTACTGGGAGCTTGTTCCACAAGAGAGGGGCCTGATAACTGAAGGCTCTGCCTCCCATTCTACTTTTAGGAACTCTGGGAACCACAAGTAAACCTGCAGTTTGGGAGCGAAGTGCTCTGTTAGGAAAATATCTTACAATGAGATCTTTAAGATATGATGGAGCTCGGTCATTAAGAGCTTTATATGTGAGGAGAAGAATCTTAAATTCTATTCTGAATTTAGCATAATATGATCTCTTTTGTTAGATCTCATCAGAAGGCAATCTTAGAAACCAGTTTTTTTTTATGTGCACCAAATGATAAATTTTGGTCAAATTACTCTAAGGTTCCTCACTGTAGCACCACAAACCAAAGAAGTGTCATCTAGATTAGAAAGTTTTCTGAAAAATCCTCCAGCTGGTCCAAAATGTTGCCGCAAGCAATGCTTCCATTAGGTAAGATTTTGTCTATAGCTGAGTTTTTGAAGTGAAGGTTTCAGTTATAAAAAACTGTGATACCCTGTTCACTCAATAGGGAAGAAACAGTTTTAGCTCAAATCAGGTTCTAAAGTCACCTCTTAAGCTTCTGTACTTGATGATACATTACTGATGATGATGATAATAATAATAATAATAATAAGAGTAGGAAGAATTTTATGAATTTTCTCTGACAGAATAAATATTTTTGGTAAAGAAGCTCAAGAAGTCTTTGCTACTGAGAGTTAAAGGATAACATAATTTAACAGAGCTATGACTTTTAGCGTGGCAATAGTGCAGAAAATAAACCTGGAGTTTTTTTTCCTTTCTCTTCCAACCATTTGAGAAAGCCAGTTGTGTCTAATATGGAATACAAGGCAATATTTAGGCTGTTATTTTCAGCATCTACATGAATACCGTATCAGCTGATTTGCAATGTCTGTTTTAGAGTTGCCTACTCGTAACTTAGGAGTTTGTATAGCAGTACTGACATTTTAACTTCAAGTTTTCGCCTTTGATATTAGTTTGTTATTGCACTTTGTTTTATTCTTGGTTTGGTTATTTTACTATGATAGTTTTGCTGATTTGGCCTTTGCCCTCTTTGAAGTCTCTTTTAACTCCTTTTTAAATTTGTGAATCTTTTGTAAATTATTACACCAATATTCAGATTTACACAATACATCTGCCTTGCGTCAGACATGTGGAAGATGGGTCTTTGTGATGTTGTGACATGGTCATGTCAAGACAACATGAATTCCTTTGTCATTAGTTTTTTTCTTAGTTTGGTTTACGATAAGCTTGGTAAGTAGTCGTGTTGGCAGAAGCACAGAGAAGCATTTTGCCTTTTTTTTAACCTTTGTCATTAGTTTGGCCTTGAAGTGCCCATGAACCGAGTTGAAAGGTTTGAGTAAAAAAGCTGGTGGACAAAGGTGCCTCGGATATGTAAATATAGTGTATATGCACTACAGATGTTTCTGAATACAGAAGTAAACATGACAAAGTAACATGACATGTTTTATCTGAACTGGAAGAAGAAAACTCCTGAGCCTGAATTTTAGTTAGGGAAATTATGAAATTATCATACACAAAGAAATGCTAAAGGTTCAGTTTTGCTGCTGTTACTGTGTTTTTTCTAATGTTATTCCTGGTTGAATTCAAGAAAACAATTAAAAGCCACTGACACCACCCAGTTTGTCAATAATGTAACAGCAGTCCTGCAGATTCCCCATACCCACTGTGCCACCAAGCTGCCATTTACCTGCCATGCAGGCAAGAATATAATTGCTATGGTCCTGAGAGCTGAAGGACAAAAAACACAGAACTAAATCTGCATATAGTCTGTTGATATGGCAGTGATAGTGTTTTTCTCCACCAACAAGCCACAGCTTTCCATGCAATTAAGAATGATAAGCTTATTTTCCCTCACACTGTCTCCACTTTTCCTCACCCGCACACACACAAACAAAGATATACCCGCTCCTCTCACCTCAAGTCAATTTGAGCAAATCCAGTGAACAGGCTTCAGAACTTATCCAAGTTTATAGGCCGAGACTATAACTTAAAGCATCCCAGCAGTCTTTCTCTTCTGCTAAAATCTGCTGTTAGCTCTGATCCATTTCAAATGCAACTCACACCTCTACTGTGATGGTTCTGCCCTCCAACACCACCACCTTGTTCCAGCCAACACAGAGAAAAATTGAGAGCAATATGAATACCTTGAATATAACAATGCTGAAAAAGCAAAAAAACTACTCTGAAATTAAGCTGGAAAGTAGCAAAACATATTCACCATGACAAAAAGGGCTTCTGCATGATGGGATATTCAATCTTCCCAGGTGTTAGTGCCTTCACACACGAGGGGAAATTGGTGCCAGACAGAAAGGTGTATCCAACGGTAGAAGTGCATTTTAAATGTGTTTCATGGTGTCAAAAGCCAAAGAAGAGTGACTTCTACATAATCCTGATGGTGATGATGACAATAGCTATTTGGTCTTAATGTGACATTGTTTCTGCTCCCACATAAACAGTTTCTGTTACTGTTTTTATTGTTATTGTAAGCTGGAAAAAACGTTGAAACTTTTACTTTGAAAGGGTGACAAATGGGTGACAAAAGGGTGACAGGGACACTCACATAAACAGACTTTCTCTGGTAGGACTGTGTGTGCATAAACTGATGTTGGCCATTCTGAAAAGGTTGATTAGCAGGGGGAAAAAAATCAGGAGTTACTAATAGCGGAAACTATGATGCCTGAGGTGACAAACGTAAACACAGACAAAAAAGGACAAGACAGAAATAAGCAGAGTTGTTCAAGCAGTAGATGGTGAGTACCCAAAGATGGCACATGGGTTCAGGTGTTGGGCCTGCCAGACAAAACAAGAAGTCAAGATGGTCTGGGAATGCTGGGAACTGTAGTGAACAAAATCTTGCGTCAGTAGTTTTATCTGACTCTAAGCTTAAATGTTCCGTGGGGTGTTCCTGCACTCTCAGATAACATGCACTCTTTCCTCCTCTCTACAGAGAGGCAATATTAACTTAAAAATTAGATTAAAAACTTTTACACCTGCAGTCACTTACTCTTTAGTTCCCCACAATATATACATACTCCTTTGTTTTGCTCAGTCTTTGTCAGATCCTCATCATTACTCTCTTGATTATTCCTTCCTCACTGGGGAACAGAACTACTTTCAAATATATATATATATATATATATATATATATATATATATATATATATATATATATATATATATATATATATACATACATACATACACACAAAAATACACATAGCCATCCGCACACATGCCCTGCCAGTCCTCAGATACCCCCCTGGCATAATAATCTGGCCAAAGGAGGAGATAGAAGCCACTGATATCAAGACCAGAAATATCCTCACAATGCACAGGGCTTCACCCCAAATCCAGCACCCCAAAATTGTAATCTAAGCTAAAGAGGAAGGCCAGGGACTAGTGAGTATTTCAGGCAGCTGGAGTCCAGTGGAGGGGAGGAGGAACCATCATGGAAGGATAAATCTATGTGCGGCATGTGCCATCAAAAGGCTGAAGAAGTGGCTGATAGCAAGATGTCCTATTAGTGGCTAGAAATGGCTGAAAAACAGCACAGAGGCACTAATCAAGGCAGAACAATAGAGACTGTGGTCAGCCTCTATTGTTCTGCCTCTATAGGTATCTACCTAATCAAGTGGTGTGGTATATACCACACCAGACAAGATCACAAGTGCAGGCTGTGCAAAGAGGCCTCTGAGACAGTCCAACGCATAGGAGCGGACTGTAAGATGCAAACAGGCACAGCATACATGGAACACTATAATCTAGTAGCTGGAATAGTGTACAGATACATCTGGAAGCTGGAAGTTCCAAAGTCAAAATGTGAGATACTTTCAAAGGTAGTGGAGGTTGACAGAGCTAAGATCCTGTGGGACTTCCAGATCCAAACTGATAAACAGTTGATGGCTAACCAACCAGACATTGTGGTGGTCGACAAACAGCAATTGATAGGCAGTGACCATAACACCAAGAAGAATGAACACGAGAAGCTCCAAAAATACCAAGGGCTGATGGAGGAAGTTGAAAAGATGTGGGAAGTGAAGGCAACAGTGCAAACTTATATATATATACACACATTAGATTATATTTTCCTTTATTTTCCCACAATGGGGAAATTCACATTGTCCTTCAGTGATATATATAGATATATATATATATCTATATATATAACAAATTTCCTATGTTGTGTTAAAAGAACACCTGTTGTGTTAAAACAACCTCACCATTCATAGTGCTCTACGAGCGGAAGTCAAAAGTTTTGATGGGAAAAACTAGTTGTTGTACCTTCATTCTATCTCCTCCTCTGAAGGTTACCTGTATCACTCCTTTTTGTTTATTAAAAAATAACGTCAGCATTGTAAACCCAGAGTCTCATTCCATCAGTCATTAGAATAAGTTACAATAATGTTGCCGTGGACCAGGGCTGGGCTACTAACACAGAGGACTGAAGCGCTGGATGCAAAGACTCTGAAGACTTATGGTTTGAAGATTGGACTGGGGCTCTGAAGGCCTGTGCTCTGAAGACCAGGGTTCTTGAGACTGGAGTTCTGGAGACCAGGGCACTAGAGACCGGAGTTCTAGAGACTGGAGCACGGAAGACTGAAGCTCGGGAAACTGGAGCCTTTGACCAAGGCTCTGAGGTTCAGGCTCAGTCTCTGCTGAGGGTTCAAATGCAGATTCTAGAAAATGTTCAAGTGAAGAGTCCGGTGAAGATTCTGTAGCTCGCTGGAACATTAGCTGTGGCAAAGGCTCAGGAACTGGCATAGCAGCTGAACCGGGGAAAAGGAGAAGTTAGTCGTGGACTTAGGAAAAAAACTGAAGGAGCAGCTAACTATCCTATTCAAACCTAATTTAACATAGATCAAATCAATTTAATTATAACCCCATTCATAATAAAAGAAAAACTTGCTGGTATAGCATACACTCCTACTTTCTTAGTCTCAACACATTTTCACATATTCACTTTTCTTCCATATGTGTAATAATTCTATGTTGTACAATAATTTTATCCTGAAAGCATCAGAGCTTTTAATGTTCTTAAATGTGCAGATAAATGTGTTTTTTTTTTGTTGTTGTTCATTGTATAAAGTATTTAAATTTCTGCCTTTTCTATGGGTTTTTATGTTGTTTTTATCTATCTATTTACTCTGGAAACTCAGCAACAGAATTAGTACATGCCCAGCTTGTCTGTGTGGACAAATGGTAAATAAACGTAAAACCTAAGAAAATGCCCAATTCATGTTCACCAAACTGAATGTATAAGTTCATCATGTGTAAAAAAAACAAAACATCATACTGATGGTGAATCACCACAATATTGGTGCTTGCGTTCATTTGTGTGTGTTGATGTCTGTCATTGTCACAGCCTGCAAAAGTGTCCTGTTGTTTGCGTCAAGGTGTCATTACGAAAACACAACAGCATGCAAAAAATGAGAATGACTTGAGCATGTGCTTTAGTTTTCCATGCCAATCAGCCTGCTGATGCTGCCACTCACTGCTTTGTTCTATTAAACAGAGAAGCATCAATGTCAGCATCAGACCCAGTGCCAACATATTTCTTCAAAACAGTAATACTGCTCTTACCCATCTTTTGTTTATGTATTAAGGGTTATGCTTCATAATTTAACACTGGCTCATGAGATCAGTGTGATTTTGGAGGAGCATTTGTTTACATTTGGATGAGATAGATTTATTGTGTGTGATTGCAGAGAAAAAGCACTGAATAGAGAGCATTTATAAAAAGCAATATAAGTGTCTCTGTGAATGGCTGGAAATTGTCCAATTAAGATTAATAATAGATTTATTGTCATGCATACAGTCATACACACAAAATTTGTCCTCCCTTCTAACCTATCTAGGTTGGCACCTGTTGACACACACATGCACATGCACAGGGTTACACACTCATAGACAGATGCCATACACTGGAGCAGTGGGCAGCCATTCACAACACCTGGGGAGCATGGGGGTACAGTGCCATCCTCAAGGACACCTCAGCCATGACAAGGAAGTGGACTGACACCCCTCCAGCTGTCAGTTTCACCAATTTTTTTGAGTGAACTGTCAACCTTGCGGTTATTAGATGACCCACTCTAACCACTGAGCCGTGGCCGCCACAAATTAGAGGCATATGTAAAGTGCTTTGTAGAATCAAGACAAGGTGAAAGGTAAAGACAAGGTACCAAGAAAAGGTAAAAAAGTGCTATATAAGTATGCACCGTTTACCATATACCAAACAACTCGTCCTCTAGAGACTAAGGAGGGTTCTAAGGAGATTCTTAGCTGTTCCCAGGACTCAGCCCTTCTGGACATCATTGAAGTTGTTCCTCAAATCTGTTGGATAATTCTTCCAGTTTGGGCATCATGGTTAAGTCCTACAGGATCTTAGCTCTGTCATTTTCCACCACATTAGCACTAATCTCACACTTAGACTTTGTGACGTCTAACCTATACTTAATACAGATGTTCTTATACAATAAATCAGCTACTTAGAATTCCATGTATGTCATACCTGGGTGCATCTTACAATCCGCTAAGCGTTCTTTAGCTTCCATACATTTCATACATGCTGTTTTTATAGCCTCCATACTGTCTTTCACACCAGGGTTTTGCTTGCTATGAATTGGACTTCTCAATATTAGCCATATACTCAATTTGTGTGAGACGTACTGTGCAGAGGCTTATCCTTGAACTATGGTTTCTTCTCTTCCCCCTCTCTTTTCTGTTGGTTTCAGCTACCTTAGGCACTGACTTAGCAGTTCATCAATTGAGCAATTTTCCAAATGTATTCATAGATATTTGTTGTTTCATTCTGAAAAGTGGCTCTGACACTCACCAGTCCCAAGCCTCCCACATTCCATTTCCAACTGTCTTTGATAATGTTTGGCTCCATTTATCCAGTCAAAATGACATTCCAGAGTATTTTCTATAGATCTGTGGAGGATAGATCAGTGAATCAAGTCTTGCTCAGTTCTGTCATACAGCTACAAATCATCTACATGGTGGTTGATGATTGCACAGCTTTACTACTGTTATCCATAGCCAATCTTCATGATGATTTGGCTGAGGAAATTTAGACAGCAATCTCGGTAGATGCAGCACTTGATGGTAATTTAAGTATTTGGCTTTGAAATTACATCATGGGCTGTCTTACACAGTCCCATTGAGTTTTTCATGAAAGCTTCCAGTGTATTGTTGGGCCCAGCTTATATATCAAGCTATTGACTGATCACTGGAAGAAATTGGCCCCTTCTGGGGATTGTTCATGATCAGGGCTGTTTGACCATTGTGTTGTCGTTCATCTAGCAGCCAAGCATCTCCAGCATCATTGCTGCTGTGATATACATTAGTGTCTTAGGCTTTGGGATGTCCCTAGTAGGTGTTGTATGTAGAGCTGTATTTACAGCTCCTGGAAGACTTTCAGAAGGTTCTTAGTCTCTTAGCCTTGGTAAAGGGCCAAATATGCTCCAAGTATCCAGTTTATCCATGTTCTTCCATCTTAAGTCAACTGCCCTCATTAAGGTTTTAAGAGCTGTTTGTCAGGAATGGGTGGTGTGTGGGGGAGGTCCCAGATGCAGAATTCAAAGCAAACTTCCATCCATTTTCTATACCGACAGTCCGTTAATCGGGTCCGTTAAACAACCATGCACGCTCACACTCACTCCTACGGACAATTTGGAGTCACCAATTAACCTGACATGCATGTTTTTTGGATGGTGGGAGGAAGCTGGAGTACCCGGAGAGAACCCACGCATACACGGGGAGAACATGCAAACTCCACACAGAAAGGCACCGAAAGGATCGAACCTGGAACCCTCTTGCTGTGAGGTGATGGTGCTAACCACCACACCACCGTGCAGCCCCTTCAAAGCAAACTTGATTTATTTAAACAAAAGAACAAAAGGTGCGGCTGAGCCGGATACCAAAATCTTAAACTGTGGAAATACAAAACAAAACAAGACTTGACTATTGCTGTGATAAATTACGGCAAAAACCTGACCTGGCAAAACCTGAACATACGGGAACTGGAATCGTGGAGAAAGGTGAGGTATCTGCCTTGACCTGAGGGAAACCTGGAAATTAAATACTGTGGGGAGGTGATTGGTGATAGGGTGCAGCTGTGAAACAAAAACAGGTGACCTAATGTGACAGGGGAAAAAACATGACAATAAATTAATCTAAAACCTGAAAACAAGACAAAAGCAAAACTCAAAGCGTGACATGACACTGTTAATGGGTACTCATTCTATGATGGTGGTGATGATGATGATGTAGCTCCCTTGACTGGTTGTCCTGGCTCACCTTTGCCATTGTATCTTTGGTGTACCTCATGGTTATCTTCTTTTGCAAAAAGATTCAGTTTAGAAACAATAGATTTAGAACAATAGAACAATCAATAGACACGTTGGAGTAAGTCATGGAGTTCCTCAGGGTTCTGTGCTTGGACCGATTCTTTTTACTTTAAACATGCTTCCATTAGGTAACATTATCAGACAGCATGGCATAAATTTCCATTGTTATGCTGATGATACTCAGCTGTACTTATCTATGAAACCCGATGAAACCAATAGGACTACAAGCCTGTCTTAAAGACATAAAGACCTGGATGACTCAGAACTGTCTGCTTTTAAATTCAGACAAAACCGAAGTTGTTCTCTTTGGACCTGATCGCTTCAGGGAGAAATTGTCTAGTTATATGGTTACTCTAGATGGTATTTCCTTGGATTCTAGTTCTACAGTGAGGAACCTTGGAGTTATTTTTGACCAGAATTTATCATTTGACGCACATATAAAACTGGTTTCTAGGACTGCCTTCTTTCACCTTCGTAATATTGCTAAAATCAGGAACATCCTGTCTCAGGGTGATGCAGAGAAACTAGTTCATGCATTTGTTACTGCAAGATTGGAGTACTGTAATTCCTTATTTTTGGGCTGTCCCACATATTCTCTGAAAAGCCTCCAGCTGATCCAAAATGCTGCAGCCAGAGTTCTGATGAGAACTAACAGGAGAGATCATGCTTCTCCAGTTTTAGCTTCTCTTCATTCAATTCAGAATAGAATTTAAGATTCTTCTCCTCACATATGAAGCTCTTAATGACCGAGCTCCATCATATCTTAAAGATCTCATTGAAAGATATTTTCCTAACAGAGCACTTCGCTCCCAAACTGCAGGTTTACTTGTTGTTCCCAGAGTTTCTAAAAGTAGAATGGGAGGCAGAGCCTTCAGTTATCAGGCCCCTCTCTTGTGGAATAAGCTGCCAGTAAATGTCCGGGAAGCAGACACCCTTTCCACTTTTAAGATTAGGCTTAAAACTTTCCTTTTTGATAAAGCCTATAGTTAGGGATGGCTCAGGTAATCCTGAAACATCCCATAGTTAAGCTGCTATAGGCTTAGACTGCTGGGGGATCTCATCTGTCACACCTTTCCTCACTTTGCTCTCTTTTTCCCCGTTTAATTTCTCAAATGATATTATGTACATGTGGCATTATTGTGGTTATTAACTTGTGTTTCCCTCTCAGGTATCCTTTGAATGGCGTTATGGTGTTTTTCCCCCCTCTTTTCCCTCTTTTCTGTCTTCTCAAACCCCAGCTGGTCGAGGCGGATGGCCACCCTTCCTGAGTCTGGTTCTGCCAGAGGTTTCTTCCTGTTAAAGGGAGTCGTTCCTTTCCACAGTCGCCTCAGGCACGCTCAGGACGGGAGATTGGACTGAAGACAAGTTTCGGTGCAATCTGTTGGTTTCCTTAGCTAGGATATTAATTTTTGAATTGGCTCTATATGAATTAATTGGATTATGATTACAATGAATTGAATTCCAATTGGCTTTAATTGGACTATATTACTTAAGTGCCTTGAGATGACAATTGTTGTAATCTGGCGCTATATAAATAAATTTAATTGAATTGAATTGAATTAGATTTTTTTGCTGATTCTTTGTTAGGTTAGATGTTTGGTTTCTAAGTATTCTTTGGCCCATAATCTTCTGCATATAGCCCCTCTAACTGGAATTGCTTGTATAGTAGCATTCCAACAATGTGAAATGCTTTGGTGAAGTTCAAGATGCTGAGAAAAGTATTATAAAGTAGTTGCATATATTCAAATCCATCCTTTACCCCTGTGTTTATATCATCATGAATGAAGGTTCTTTATGTAATGCTGTCTGAAGGACAGGGGATCAATGTTGTCCAGTTTAGGCATATCCTTGCCTTTTACAAAATGAAATTCCTTGAATTCTTAGACTGCTTAAATGGTTTAAATGATATTGTCAGCTGTGGGAGACATATGCAAATATCATGCATATATTTATGCAACATTGCTTTTAACCATTGTTATGGTTTGTTGATGTACATTATTTCTTTAGGAGTGGTTCGCAGCTGAGTATGAGGTGAAAGATGAAAGTCAACCCCTTCATCTTGTCACAGTCTGCTCAGTTTGTCATGTCATAGTTTATGTTAATCATGTATGTTCTAGTCATGTTTTTTCCCTGTCACGTTCAGTTCACTCAAGTCACCTGGTTAATTGTTCACAGCTGCACCTCATGTCACTGATCACTCCCCTCACAGTATTTAGCTTCCTGGTTTAGTTTCAGTCACTGCAGAATCCTCACTATCCCTCCATGCGTCGCACGAAGATAAGTCTGGTTTCATGCCTCACAGTAGCCATAGCCATAGCCATAGCCATAGCCATAGCCATAGCCATAGCCATAGCCATAGCCATAGCCATAGCCATAGCCATAGCCATAGCCATAGCCATAGCCTTGTTTAGTCATAGTATTTTTGTCATAGTCCTGTTTATTCATAGCCTTGTTTTGTTTTTCATAGTCCTTTTTGAATCCGGCTCTGCCGCGCTTTGTTTTTGCCTTTGCTCCCTGTCTTGTTTTTGGAGAATAAACCTTGTTTTTGAACTAGAGAACTGCACCTGGGTCCTAACTCACCACAGTCCTTGACACATCTCTGAGGTCATGATTCTCAACTGGAAAAAGGACATGGAGCTGAGCAGAAAGTTGAAGCTTTTGATTTACTGGTCCATCTTTGCTCCAACTCTTGTGAGGGTGGCTGGTCTCAACCTTAGAGATAGGGTGAAGAGGTTGATTATGCACAGGAAGCTTGGAGTAAAGCTGCTGCATCAAAACGTGTAACAGTTTTGTCCTCCCTGTCTCCCCTCCTATCCCTCTGCCTCAATAATAGTGCGGAGCTTGGTTCTTGGGATTTGGAGGGTGTTTTTAGTTGCAGAACAGAGGGTGCAACGGAGGGTGCATGAGGAGGTCTGGAGGGTGAGTAGTTCTTTTAGGTATTGGGGGGCATGTTCGTAAATGCACTAATGAGGTAGGAGGGAGAGCTTGTACTCAATTCTAAGTGGGATGGGGAGCCAGTGTAATAATTTCAGAACAGGGGGTGATATGGTTGTATTTGCGGACTCTTAACAGGATCCTACCAGCGTTGTTTTAGACTACAGCACTCTATATGTCTGGTATTTTTCAGGCTATAAAGCACACTGGGTTATAAGCCGCAATGTCAATGATTGACTGCTAACGGGTTTATTTTCATACATAAAGCGCACCGGGTTATAAGGCGCATTGAATTAAACAAAACTCAGATAAGTCAAACTTTATTCAACTCACTTGTACCCCTCACTGATAGCGTTGAGTTTGAAATCTGCTTTGTAAGCATGTCTCTTTTATAGAAAGCGGGTATAGAAAATGAATGAATGAATGCACACATCTTAATGTTAAAGCACAGATTGTTGTACTCCGCGAGGCTCGTGACTACGGTGGCCGTAATGCTCAATCCATCAAGCAGTGCAGCTTCGTAGTTTACCAAGGCCGTCCTAAAACTTTTGGCAGATGTTTGAGTGCTGTGTACCACATAAAATCGGTTCTAGGTCAGAAAGCACAACCAGAATTAATTCATACATTAGGCGCACCGCATTTTAAGGTGCACTGTCCATTCTTGAGAAAATAAAAGGATTTTAAGTGCGCCTTATGGTCCGAAAAATACGGTACGTTGCAGTCTCTGGATTTTCTTGTTAGGGATTCCGATGAGGAGAGCATTACAGCGTGGACAAGCTTCTCTGCATCTGTCAGGGTGAGTGCTGGACTGAGTTTGGCGATGTTCCTGAGGTAATAGAAAGCTGTCTTGCAGATGTGTTTGATGTGGGTGTCAAAAGTGAGTTATCAAAAAGTTGATCAAAATTCACCAGTCCTTTCTCTTTCCACAGAGTGTAAGTTGAGTCAAGTGTAGAAGGTAAAAGTAAGTGGTTTTCACAGATGGACATTAGTGGGGAAAGAGAGGTGATTTTGAAGTGCCGTTTAAACTGTTTCAGGATCTTTATAGTAGACAAAACTATTGGATTGGATTGGAGGTGACTTTAGCAGGATGTGCATTTAGAGGGGCACATATTAAGGCTGATAAAGAGACAGAATTGCGCGAGTAGGCTTCCATCTGACGCCAATCTATGCTGGAGGAGTCGTACCAGGTATAGACTTTTTGAATGTTAGCTGCCCAATATTATGCCCTGAAATCTGGTAAAGCAAAGCCGCCCTCATCCCTTGTTCTTTGCAAAATTGAGCACTTTGTCCTTGGAGACTTCCCTGCCCAAATGAAATGTGAAATAGTCTTATCCAAGTCTTGAAAAATGTTTTGGTAAAACGTTCATTTTGATAGAATTGATTCTACCTATAAGTGACAACGGAAGGGAATTCCAGCGTAACAGATCTGACTTGACCTTCCTAACCAGTTCTACAATGTTATGTTAATGCAGTAAAGAGAGACTATTCAAGATATTAATGCCTAAATATTGAAAACTAGAAGAGGCTAAGCGGAATGGTGGTGTTTGAGCTGGGATCTGTTTTTCTTCCTTATTAAGAGAAAAGCATTCACTTTTATTAATGTTCAATTTATAACCAGAGAAGGAACCAAATGTGTGTAAGATGTCCAGAATCCTGTCAGTGCAGACAGTGGGGTTTGAGACATAGAGTAAGAGGTCATCAGCATAAAGTGATACTCTGTGCTAAATCCCATTTCTATAGACACCGGTGAAAAGTGGCGAACTCCTGAGGGCAATGGAAATCGCAATGGCAAACAATAATGGCGATAGTGGACATCCTTGCCGGCAGTCGAGTGTTAAAGGGAAGAAATTCAACTGTGTTGTGTTTGTTCTTACACTAGCAGTTGAGACTGTATAACAATTTAATCCATGAGATGAAATTTTGACCAAAACCAAATCTATTTAGAACTTAAAATAAATAACTCTTTTCCGCGTCCATAGAAATGACCATTTCAGGGTCTTATGAATCAGGTTTGGACAGCATTATGTTAAGCAGATGGCATATATTTGATTACAGCTGTCTACCCCTAATAAAGCCAGTCTGGTCTTTTGAGATGTTTAGTAGGCAGGGGTCAAGGCGGTTGGCTTAGCCAGTGTCTTAGCCAACAGTTTAATGTCACTGTTGAGCAAACTGACAGGTCGCCAGCTGCTGCAATCTTCAAGGTCTTTGTTTTTCTTTGGGATAAGTCATATTGACGCTTGAGTTAAAGATAGAGGGAGGGTGCCGCGTTCAATAGAATCATTAAACATATCCAATAACAGGGGAGTGAGTTGATCAGAATATTTCTGGTAAAATTCGGATGGGAAGCCGTCTGGGCCTGGAGCCTTGCCGCTTTGCATTAACTTAAGGCTGGCTTGCATCTCTTCCAAGTGGAGAGGGGCATCCAGAGTGTTTTTTATATTAGTATCTACTGAAGGGAAGACTAAGTTATCAAGGAATTTATTCATTGAGGTAGTGTCTGATGAGGCTTCCGATTTATATAAATCAGAATGATATGAAGCAAAAATACAATTAATCTCGGTTGGGTCTGTAACTAGAGTTTGGGGGTCTATGTGTGAATTTGTGTGATGAAATGGGAAGAGGATTGATGTTTTAGTTGCCTCGCTAGTAACTGCCTAGCCTTGTTTCCATATTCATAGTAAATGCCCTTTGTACGCCTTAAAAGAAATTCCGCTTTGTTTGTAGAAATAAGGTCAAATGAAGTATCTGCATCTGGAGAGTAGGATTGGCTGAAGTGGAAAGTTGTCTGTCAATTACAAGAATTGCTTCCATCAGTTCAAGTCGTCTTTGATTTTCACCCTTTCGTATCCTGGCGCTATATGAGATGATCTCTCCACGTATTACCGCTTTAAAAGTTTCCAACAATAGAGAAGGTGATGTAGAGTCAGATTTGTTATTTTCGAGAAAACATGAGATCTTGTCAGAGATAAATTCACAAAATTTATCAGATAATAACGGCCCAGTGTTTAATCTCTAGGATGAGTGGCTTTTGGTTTTAGGGACTAATTCCAAGTCTAATAAGAGAGGGGCATGGTCTGAAATAACTATCGATGTGTATTTACATTGTTTCACTGAGGGTAATAAATTCTAATATAATAAAAAAAGTAGTCAATTTGAGAGTATGTTTGATGAACCTGAGAATAAAATGAAAACTATTTTGCTGTTGGATGGTAAAAACACCATACATCCACACTGCCAATTTGATCTGTGAATACAGACAAACATTTAGCTGCTTTGGATTGAGTTCAATTTCTTAAACTGTATTTTAAAATTGTACTTTAATTAATTTAAACTGTATTTAAATTGTATTTAGGCACGGAATGGATGAATGCAGTAAAATACTCTTGAGGTGTGAAAGTACTTTTGTCCTTTTAATAGGTTCACCAAGTCCCCTGATGTTCCAGGTCATGAGCCTGATGGTTCGTAGCGTGTCTGTCTAGCTTATGTCAATCATAGAACCAGTGCAAAAGTGTCAGTCCTCTAAGTGATCTGATGAGATGGTGCTCCGACCAAGTCAGCTTAGTAGCAGAAAGCAAAGTAGCAACAACACACACTGTGCCACTGTGAGGGTCTAAAGGAAAAAAGAACACTCCTCTACCAAAAATATACAAAAAAAAGTTCAAACGATACTTACATATGCGTCCTAACCTCATCTTTAACACAGATTAGCGTGCATGAACTACTATTTACACAACCGATTGACTGATAGGAGTTTGCTTCCTACTGTAAAAAGGTGTACACCTCTGCTATTTACCATTTGACAGTCTAGAAACCACAGTGCACCAATTTTCAACAAGAAAAAATTAATTAATTAATAAAAATAACATAAAGAGCTCTCAACAAGGTTAAATTACAGTGAGACGGCATGGGATTACCAGGCATATACCAGGAATATATTCCAATTCAAGCCAATTGAAATTCAATTCATTGTAATCTTAATTCATATAGAGCCAATTCAAAAAATAATATCCTAGCTAAGGAAACCAACAGATTGCACCAAAACTTGTTTTCAGTCCAATCTCCCGTCCTGAGCGTGCCTGTGGCGACTGTGGAAAGGAACGACTCCCTTTTAACAGGAAGAAACCTCTGGCAGAACCAGAACCAGGAAGGGTGGCCATCTGCCTCGACCAGCTGGGGTTTGAGAAGACCATTCAAAGGATACCTGTTGGAACAGGGAAACACAAGTTAATAACCACAATAATGTCACATGTACATAAAATCATTTGAGAAATTACACAGGGGGAAAAAGAGAGCAAAGTGAGGAAAGGTGTGACAGATGAGGTCCCCCAGCAGTCTAAGCCTATAGCAGCTTAGCTATGGGATGTTTCAGGATCACCTGAGCCATCCCTAACTATAAGCTTTATCGAAAAGAAAAGTTTTAAGCCTAATCTTAAAAGTGGAAAGGGTGTCTGCTTCCCGGACATTTACTGGCAGCTTATTCCACAAGAGAGGGGCCTGATAACTGAAGGCTCTACCTCCCATTCTACACCGTAAGCAAAACTAGATATTAGCTAATATATTTTCTTTTGTTATTAGCAGTATTTTTTTTCCATGTCAATGCAATAAAAGAATAGGATGATAGAGAGAATAAACCTGTATGAGCTACTTAACCGCATTGCAACTTGCATGAGGCCATTTCCGTCGCTGGGTACAGCCACGCTGGGTACAGCAATGAAGGCTTGAGTTTGAGAATGTACAGCTGACACATGATCTCTCTGGTTAAACACTTCAGGGCAGTAATCTTCGTACATGTAGATTGACTGTCCTACATACTTTAGGTTATCTCACTTTTTACGAGCAGCACGAATGACCATGTCCTTAGTCTAGAACTTATGAAAACCTATAATCATGGCTCTAGGTTTTTCTCCCTCTGCTGGCCTTTGAGTGTGCGATGAGCTCTATCAAGCTTTGGAGGCAAAGGAAGCACCTCTTTCCCCAGTAAATCCACCATTAAGTTTGAGAAAAACAACATTGTTCCCAGCCATGTACCCTCGATTGCCTCAGGCACTCCTAGCAAACAAACATTGCTCTGCATTATCTTCAGCCATGAAAGTTACCTGGTGCTTTCAGCTGGATCAGTCCTGATTCCAAGTCAGAAATACGTTGCTCGTGGTGTGTCACTGTGGTTTGTATCCCAGATAACTTTGTGTCAATGGCAGCAAGCTTGTTTTCCAATCTGACCGCAAGTGAATCCAGTTTGGTTAGCAGGTCTGTTCTTAGCTGTGCTAGCTTATTAGCTAATGTAGCATCTTCGATAGTGGAGTCAGTTGTAGTAGTTTGTTCTGGCTTTTTAGACGGCCTGCTTGGTCTGGACGACATACTATGAGGCAAGTTGTGCAGGAAATGTTGTTAAGCGTGGTTTGGTTTCTAGTTGTCACTTGGTTGAGATCATAAGGAGTATGTTATAGACAAAATAGAAGCTATGTGGCCGGAGCCTGGCAAAAATGCAACTACCATCCATCCTGCTCACTGGAAGTCATGAGTTGTTTTTTTTTTTTTTAACAAACCATCCTAAAATTAATGTAAGGTCCAGCTTCCTACAACTTTTGTCGCTGAAGCAACAGATGTGATGACAGCAGCACAAATAATGCTACACTAAGCACTGAGACACCCTCTGAGGTAATATGGCACATTTTCATATTTGTATTTTTAGTATATTTGGTATTTTCTTCTTATTAAAATTACTTTGTTAGAAGTTTGTGTTTTTTAACTTGGTGTATATTTAATATTTTGAGAGTAACAGGACCCGGGCCATGGTTTCTGGGCACTGCTCTGCACTCTGGAGGAGGGGTTATCTATGCCTGCTATTTATTAGCACACTTATTCACTAAACAGGACTTGACAAAAGTTTCATTGCATCTGTTTTTATCTGTCAGTTTCAGATTCTCTATGTTTGACACCACAGTCCGTAAAAGTTTGATAATAAATGTAAATGAGTAAAATGAGTTTTATATGCTGCTGGAGTGCATGAGACAAAGTTGCATATAGACCAAGGTGTTGTGTTGATTTTAGCTGCAACTCAAAATGTGCTACTGCTACTACAGAGTAGGGAACTATGGCATTTAGTTAAAACCTTTCCCATAAGAGATAAATTTCAGATGTTAACCACTGTTAGGTTTTTTTTTTTTTTTTTTGCATTAAATAAGCGATAGATAGATAGACTTTTCAGAAATTATGTAAGACCAATATCAATAAAGATGATTTTGTTAAAATTTGTTAATTGTAAAATCAATAGAATGTGAGAGATGGATAGAGACAAATGAGACAGAGATACAAAAGTGGGTAGATGGAAAGAGAAGAACAACATCTTGGCTTTTATGTTGCAGATCAATTTGTCTCAATAGTAAATGGAGATTATTAAACAGCAGGAGAGTGAGCCAGGGAAATGCCAATCAACGTATGTCTGTCTCCCCTTCATCACCGTTGTCTGCGGTTACCATGGTAACCCTCTCTAGGTTAACAGCATTTTGTGGATATCTTAAGCACACACACAAACACACACAAATTTACACATGAATAAAAATATATCATACACTAACGTATACAATGGTCTTTTAAACACATTTTGTAACAGTTTTGCACACACAAAAAAGGCTTGCTGTGTAGCGGTAAGGAAAACATTAGTTGGTAGATAATATCAGCTAATCAAAAGTGTGTTTATCAATATATCAAATATCATAGTATATAAATGAACATTTAATGAACTGCTACAGTGTGTGCGTGTTAAACAAGGGGACTTTATGGAAGCATGTATGATGTTCAGACAAAGAAACGATTATGACATTAACACAGAGATGAATTGTAAATATACGTGACCCAAATAAAGAAGAAGATGACATACAGTTAGGCTCCAAAATCAGTGACACAATTTTCATGATTTGGGCTCTGCATCACATCACATTTGATTTGAAACAAAACAACTGAGATGCAGAATTTCAGGTTTAATTCAAGGGGTTGAACAAAAATATCATATGAAATGTTTGGGAATTGCAACTAGGGATTCAAACGTAATTGAGCAAAATAGCATTACTATCAATAGAATGTTCTTTTTTTAATTATTTATTTATTTTATTATCATTTTTTTATTAAATTTTGCCTTTGCAGGCAATTATTAGTCTGCAACCCATGGGCATCACTCAACGCCGGGTTTTCTTCTTTGTGATGCTTTACCAGGCCCTTACTGCAGCTGTCTTCAGTTGTTGCTTGTTTGTGGATCTTTCTGCCTTAAGTCTGCATTTGGTGGAATCTGAGAAAGTACACTATATTGCCAAAAGTGTTCGCTCATCTGCCTTTACACGCATATGAACTGAAGTGACATCCCATTCTGAATCCATAGGGTTTAACATGACATCGGCCCTTGCAGCAATAACAGCTTCAACTTTTCTGGGCAAGCTTTCCACAAGGTTTAGGAGTGTGTTTATGGGAATTTTTGACTATTCTTCCAGAAGCACATTTGTGAGGTCAGACACTGATGTTGGACGAGAAGGCCAGGCTTACAGCTGCCGCTCTAATTGATCCCAAAGATGTTCTGTCAGGTTGAGATCAGAACTTGACTGGCCTGCACAGGTCAAGAGTTCTTCCACACCAAACTGGCTCATCCATGGCTTTATGGGCCTTGCTTTGTGCACTGGTTGGCAGTCATGTTGGAACAGGAAGGGGCCATCCCCAAACTGTTTCCACAAAATTAGCAGCATGAAATTGTCCAAAATCTCTTGGTATGCTGAAGCATTCAGAGTTCCTTTCACTGAAACTAAGGGGCCAAGGCCAGCTCCTGAAAAACAACCCCACACCATAATCCCCCCTCCACCAAACTACATTTGGCACAAATGCAGTCAGACAAGTACTGTTCTCCTGGCAACCGCCAAACCCAGACTTGTCCATTAGCTTGCCAGATGGAGAACCATGATTCGTCACTTCAGATAACCACTGCTCTAGAGTCCAGTGGCGGCATGCTTTACATAAGTGCATCCAATGCTTTGCATTGTACTTGGTGATGTATTGCTTTGTTACAGCTGCTCGGCCATGGAAACCCATTCCATGAAGCTCTCTATGCACTGTTCTTGATCTAATCTGAATGCCACATGCAGTTTTGAGATCTGTAGCGATTGACTCTGCAGAAAGTTGGTGATGCCTATGCACTATGCGGCTCAGCATCCTCTAACCCTGCCATTTTATGTGGCCTACCACTTCGTGGCTGAGTTGCTGTAGTTCCCAATCACTTCCATTTTGTTATTTTTTTATTTATTCATTTATTTAATTAGGACAATGCACATTAATCAATACATCAGCTAAAAAAACATCAATATAAATATGCCAGAGTTAGCATAGTTGCTACATTTCGTCCGTTGTCCTAAGGCAGGTACGCATGATGAAACCAATAACGATAAAACAATACATCATGACAGAAGACATTTACCCACACATCACAAACATCAACTACATGAAAAGTACAGAAAATAAAACAATGTTCATACTATTAATTAATGAGAACAGGTCTGTTTTTTTTTTTTTCAGCCACTGTTTAAGGGTCATTTTGAATGTGCTGATGTTGTCACACAGTCTGATATGAGCTGGCAGTGTATTCAAGGACTGCGTTCCCCTAATGGACACCACCATTTGGCTGAATTTAGTTCTACGCCATTTCCCTTCACAGTCCCCTTTTGCCAGGGCTCTTGTGTTTACTCGTGACGATTTTTTCTTTGTGAAGTCTTGTAATGGTGCAGGAGCTAGTCCATTCAAAACCTTAAAAATGAGACAAACATCTAGAAACAACTGGTAGCTATCAAAGTCCAATATTTGGTATTTATTGACAGTGTTACAGTAGTGGTGACATATGTGCTTTTTATCAAGAACTTTAAGTGTTCTCTTGAAGAGAGACTTAATTGGTTTTAAAATGTTCACTGAAGTGTGTGACCATGTTGTGTAACAGTAAGAAATATGAGTGAATATCATTGTGTGCATATAGAGCTTTGTAGCCTCCATGGGTAGGAAAGGTCTGATGTGTCTAAAATTACACAAACTAGCTTTAACTTTGTGTGTTACTCTCTTAACATATTGATAAAAATTAAGAGAAGAGTCAAAAGATATTTAAAATGATCAACCACATCAAGTTTTTCTCCATCTACCACAACTGATGGTTGCTGTTCCACTGCTGATTGTCGTGAAAAGTACATACAGTCTTTTTTTGTATTCAGATGCAGGCAACAGTTTTGGAGTCAATGGGACACTGGAACCATGGCTCCTTAGAGTCTTGTAGCAGCTTCTTGCATAGAGTTAGCACGACAATATAATACAGTATCATCAGCATATACTTGTATTTTTATGTTTCTTCAGACATCAGGTAGGTCATTGACATATAAACTAAATAAAACAGGGCCCAGAATGGAGCCCTGGGGAACTCCAGCAGAGCAAGTGAGGTATGAAGACAATGAGTCACCAATTTCAACTGCCTGTTTTCTGTCTGACAAGTATGACTTCATCCAGCAGAGGGTGCTGTTTGAGAAGTTGAAATATGTTAATTTTGCAATAAGTAAGACATGATTAATTGTATCAAAAGCATGTTTCAAATCAAGAAACACGCTGGCAACATAGCCACCCTGATCCAACATGCTCTTTAAGTTTTCTAGGAAATAGCAGGTGGCTGTCTCTGTTGAATGGAATTTCCTAAACCCAAATTGCATTGGATGGAGAGTGGCATACCCTTTATTTAAATGTTTTGTCAGTTTTGTAGTAACCCATCTCTCTGCTACTTTGGAAATGATGGGTAAAATACTTATTGGCTGATAGTTCTCCAATTTAGTCTTATCCCCCGACTTGAAGACTGGGGTGACCCTAGCAATCTTCCATGTTGATCGTACTATACCATACTTAATGGATAGATTTACAAGATGCGCAATTGGGCCAGCAAGCGCCTCCTTGTGGTTTTTTTTTATTTAAAAATCACTAGTAAGACCAAATGTCACTTTGGCCTTTGAACTTTTAAAAGATTGATATTATTTTTATTACCTCTGGGACAGTTACTTCTTCTATGGTAAATACTGGTTTACTTGAATTGACAGGATTATGAGGAATGTGTGAGCATTTTACGTGTTTTGTGAGTTCCTGTACTGACTCAATAAAAAATCTGTTGAGGTCATTCACAATGATGTCTAGGTTGTCAGTTTGCTTGCCATGTCCTTGGAGTTGTAAATCACTAAAATGATTAGACTTGTCCCTTCCTAATAACTTATTTAGATTGTTTCATATGAGCTTTCCATTACCAATTGCTTCTTTAATTGTCTCAGTACAAAATTCTGCTTTTGATTTTCGGGTTCATGACTTTATTTCGCAGTGATGTGAAGATCTGTCTGTCACTTGTAGTTTTTGTTTTTAGAGATTGCTTCATTTTAAAATCTCACTATTTAGCCAGGGCAGATTATTTCTCTGTTTCTTGGATTTACCTTTTTTTGTAAAATGTGTTATAATGTCATTGACTTTTTTGATAAAACTGCCTGAGCTCATCTCAATGTTGTTATTTTCAAGAATATTAGACCAATCTGTATGTTGTATCTCCTCTTTCAAAATGTGTTATTGGCCTTTGAGTATGAAATAGTAATCATGACCCCTAGTCGACGCTTCCAAGCACTTCCTTGAGATTTTCCTTGAACACAGGATAAAATTGTGGTCTGACAGACCAGATAATAAATTAAAAGTCTTAGTGATCCTGTCTGGTTTGTTAGTAAATATTAGATCAATCATTGTTTTTGATGTATTGGTTATTCTTGTTGGTCCTTTTATCATTTGTGTCATATTGAATTTATCCAACAGTTTTAAAAAATAATTTCCGATCTGGCTTGATGTCCCTGTTGATGTTAAAGTCACCAAGTAAGATGATTTCCTCATTAAAGTTGCAATGATTTAAAACTGTTTGCAGGTTATCATAAAATATATCATTTGCAGAGGGAGGCCGATACACACAAATCACAGTAAAAGACATTGCAGAGCAAAGTGATATCTTAAAACGAATACATTCAGCTTTGACTTCAATAGTCCAGCTTAATAGCTCACACTTGAACTTTTCTCTTACATAGACCCCCCCTCAACACCTTTCCCTGATTCCCTATCTTTTCTGAACACATTATAACCTGGAATACGAATGGCTGCTGTATGTGTCAACTAACTTTCAGATACTCCAAGTACATCAATATTTGACTCACTTAATAAATGTTCCATTTGCTCTGTTTTGTTGGCAATACTCCGAATGTTAATATGGCCCACCAAAATTCCCTTTGGCTAAGTCCCATATGATTTTAGCATTATTAAGAGTTTTAAAGAAGTACATTTTCTTCTGTTTCTTAATTGCTGGATTAAGCGTATGTAAAAATGTTCTTGTTGAAAGAGACCCAGTTACCTAAGTAACTGTAGTTTTGAACATGGTGCTTGATGTAGTAGTTGCTGTTCAATTTGATCATGTAACTGAGGTAATTGCTCAGTTTGATGTAGTGGAAGCTTGGCTGGATGTAGCCCAGCTGGATGTGGTGGAGGCCCAGCCGGATGTGGTGGTGGCCCAGCTGGACATGGCAGTAGCCAACTAAAACCACTGACAGTTGACTGTGGAATATTGAGAAGCGAGGAAATTTCACAACTGGACTTGCACAGGTGGCATCCTATCACAGTACTGGAATTCACTGAGCTCCTGAGAGTGACCTATTCTTTCACAATTGTTTGTAGAAGCAGTCTGCATGCCCAGATGCTTGATTTTATACCTGTTGGCTTGGAAGTGATTGGAAAACCTGAATAATATTCAAAAATAATTTTGGCAATATAGGGTAAATCCTAAACACTTCAGAATCCATCTAACAACTCTAATAAACACTAGTGACCCAGTGTCATTGGTAGCCATGCATGCCTGTGCCATCACACAGCTTCCACCATGTTTTACAGAGGTTTTCACCAGGGTCGTTTCAAGCCTTTTCCATACATTCTTTTTCCCATCATTCTGGTTCAGGTTACTCTTAGGTTCCTATATCCAAAGAATGCTTTTCCAGAACTAGGCTTGCTTCTTTACATGTTTTTGGCAAAGTCTAATCTGGCCTTTCTATTTTTGAGGCTGATTAATGGTTTGCACCTTGAGGTGAACCCTCTGTATTTGCTCTCATGAAGAGCTCCAGCATAATCTTTTTAATTCTCACTTGTTCCTTACAATTAAATTATCCTTGATTCTCACCAGTGGCTGTGTTTGGTGATGCTGAGCCATCCACATACAGTTCAGGATCAGCATTAAGTTTTTCTGCTCGAGTTGAATCAAAAACACTTCATGTGGTGCCAACAGTGTGACACCAGACCTGCTTACAACATCACTTGATGCAACAACAGCTTTTCCATACAGATTAGTTTTTTTTAAGTTTTTTTTATTTATCTTTGAGGCAAGCCTTGTGCTGCTAACTTTTTCCTTAGCAGTGCCACAGCATTGCGCTTGTGTTGTCTAGATATCAGATCTTTGGGTGGTTATCGATCACTGTTACCTTGCATGCATGCTTTGACCTAAGGGCCCAGATCAGCTTTGTACTCTCATTTTTCTTCTCATCATTGTTCTGAATAATTTTCTTTGCTCTGAGCAGTTTTGGAATGTTAGCAAAATTGTTAGATTTGTTTTCCTTTTAATATAAGTTAGGCTTTTAATCATGTAGTTCAAAGCACTGTGCTTTACCTTACTTAGAGCTGCTCTGCCTTCAGTTTATGTAAGGGATAATGCCTGAAGAAGTGTCCATTATCAGAAATTAATTATAATTTATGATGTGGAGGCGTGAACCGTCCACATTATCCCGCTTATACCATGGTCACTTATTAAATAAATAAATATTCAACTAATAATTAATACTTTAATGTGTTTTAGGGTTAAAATCGTGAGTTTTCCTTTCTTTTTTTTTTTTTTTTACAAGTCACAGCTGAGCAAACTATTTAATATCTCCCAATAGGCGTTGCCAAGCAACGTGGCCAGAGCGACTCAACTGTAGCAGTTGATCAGTGAAGGGAAGTGAGATGAAGGTTTAATGTTACGTGATACTGTGTATCATTTCAGAAGGCCAGTGCACTACTTACTGCTTGTGTGTGTCCAGAGGATGATGTAAAATTTTGTTTCAATGAATCAAAGTCCACAGATAGTTTCCTAAATAATTTTTATTACAGCAAACATTAGCAACCATCCACTCTGATCACCAAATGTGTAGAAAGGAAAGCAAACAAGTAGCCTAAGTATCTAAGACAGAAAGACAGGCAATGGCAGTATGCCAGAAGTAACTCTCAATGCACTATTTAAGATCAAATTTTACATTTCCATTAATTGTAAAATTTGAAAGCGATATTGGCATGTCCATCATCGTGGCAGTTCACTTTTTAACCTACACCCTCCAGCCAATCAAAATTGAGTATTCACACAGACCATGGTATAATCTGTTTTACTTAAGTGCACCAGATTAAACAACCCAGACAATTTGTATGGATCCTTTAAAGCAGATTCTTCAACCCTGGTCCTCGGGACCCACTGCCTTGCATGTTTTCGATGTTTCCCTCCTCCACCACACCTGATTGAAATTATCAGCTTGTCATCGAGCACTGCAGTGGCCTGATAAGGAGCCATTCATTTGAATTATGAATGCTTATCCTTATGAATGCTAACAAACACTGAGACTCGTCAGCCAGAAAAAAAACTCTGAAAAACACTAAATAAGTAGAACATTAATGATCCAGGAAAATATGAGGAAATTTAAAAATATAGATCAAACACACTGTAAAAACTTTAAAATCTGGTGGCAGTTTGGCATCCCTACAGACTGTACCTGCAACATTTAATTTTCTCAAATCAAGCACTAACCTATACTTACATAAGCTACACCACCTCTGCGGCATCTTCCGCCACCAGGCCTATTGAGTCCAACTGTGCCTCTGTGACAGCTTCTACCACCTAGCCTCCTCAGGTCAGCTACACCTCCACCTCTGCACCAACTTCCACCACCAGCCCTCCTCTGTCCAGCTACACCTCCATCCCCATCCCTATGATTGATACCAACATCACTCCTGTTGTCATCCCTCCGCTACAACCTCTGTCTCTAACTATAGAGGAGGTTGGAACTGAGCTCAGGAGACTTCTGTCAGGGAGGGCTGCAGACCCAGATGGAGTCTGTCCAAGGCTTCTGAGGGACTGTGCTGGTCAACTAGCAGTCCCTCTTCATAGGCTCTTCAATATGAGCCTTCCGATGCAAAAAGTCCCGGTGCTGTGGAAAACATCTTGTCTCATACCTGTGCCCAAATTATGGCAACCGGTGGAGCTGAATGACTACAGACCGGTGGCTTTGACATCTCATATCATGAAGACATTGCAGAGACTCCTTGTTCACTGTATGAGATTGCAGGTTGCTCAGGATCTTGACCCCCTCCAGTTTGCCTACCAGAAACACATAGGAGTGGAAGACGTGATTCTGTACATGCTGCATAGAGCATATGCTTATCTAGATGTGACTGTTTCATATGTGAGAATCATGTTCTTTGTCTCCAATGCCTTCAACACCATACGGCCTCCCATACTGAAAGACAAGCTTCTAGGTATGGGAGTGGTCCCCTCCCTCACATCGTGGATTATTGACTATCTGACTGCCAGACCACAGTATGTCAGGATGGGGTGATGTGTTTCTGGAACACTGGAATGCAGTATTAGGGCTCCACAGGGTACTGTTTTGGCTTCTTTTCTTTTCACCCCACACATATCAGACTTCAGGTACGACTTAGAGTCCTGCCACATACAGAAGTATTCTGATGATATGGCTGTTGTGGCATGTGTGCGTGGTGGACAGGAGAAGGAGTACAGGGACCTTGTTGAGTCCTTCTATGGCTGGACCAAAAATAACTGTTTCCTCCTGAACACTACCAAGAGTGAAGAGCTGGTGGTTGACTTAAGGAGATTTAAAACTCCATGCCAGTCAGTCTGCATTGATTCAGGGGAGCTAGAGACTATTCAGACCTGGAAATATCTGGGGGTGTTGCTAATAAACTGGAGTGGTCTTCCAGCATAGAAGCAGTGTACAGGAGGTGACAGAGCCGTCTCTTCTTCCTTATCACACTATCATTGAGAGTGCACTGTTTTGTGCTGTTGTCTGCTGGGGGCGCTGCACTACGGACAAAAACTGTAGACGACTGGACAAACTGGTGAAAAAGGCCAGTTCTGTGGTAGGCAGAAGGCTACACCTTCTTAGTGCTGTGGTGGAGCAACAGATGAGGAGGAAATTATATTCTGTTTGGAGAATAATAAACATCCTCTCCACAGCATGCTGGCAGGACAGTGGAGCAGCTGCAGTAGGTGCGTTTCCATCAGCCTGTTTAGATGCGCATCAAGAAGTAGCGTATAGGACAATTATGATGGAAACGCCATAATTCAAATTAAAAACCAATACATTAATTTGGTTCGCACAAATAAAAATACGCTCACTAGCGCAGGGTTTTGGTTGATTCGAAAGGGATGGAAACAGCTGAGTTCGCATCAAGTCTGACATAGCTGTAGCGAACTCAAGTGTGGAATTCAATACAAACTTAAGACTTTAAATGACTCCAACATTCTTTTGTGGGGATGGTCAGTGTGTAAATACCAGATGGGGGATTTCTACATCAAGGAAGACTAAATTTACACCAACCTATGGCCCATGAAAGCATTTTGGGGGAGTTTCTCAGCCCCTCTTTCGACAGACCTGTGCCATAAATTTCGGTGAATGCATTAATGACTTAGTGCTAACTAGCTGATCAAACAACGGACCCTCTCAGGAGAGTATTGAAGAAAATAAGACTAGGACACTTCTGACCCTATCTGGGTCAAAGTAAACAATGGTGACAATTTGTCCTGACTCTGATCCCAGCCAGATACAGTCGCAGCATGGACCTCACCCAGAATCACTTTTTAGCTGAATCTTGAAACTGTATTAAATGTGCTTTATATCTTTGTGCAAGTTCTTTCAGGTTCTCAGTGAAATTACAAACTGCATTTTAATAACTTTTTCACGATCGTACATTGAAAAATACAGAAGAAGTCATTATTTTTGGACAATGACTAATCGGCCTATGGAGCCACATTGCCCCTAGTGGTCCGTAGTACTGAATAGTTTAACCCAAAACGAAGCCAACAATGTTTATATGACATTTGACATTTATGTGAAGTAATCACCATCCTGCTGTCTCTTTGTGTATTCCATGTTTAACACAGGAAAATAACATGGTGTGGTTCGTTATTCATACATCATAACTTTACAGAAAAACCATCTGAATTTTGAGACTCATAATCATTATGTTGTGTTATGTTGTGTTTGATGTCTTTATATCATAAGTCTTTGTTATATTTTAAACTTTTATATCTTAATAAGTTGCGGTGTTTTAGAATCCTCAAATGTTTAAGAGATGGAGGAATGGAGGAGTCGAGCTGCTTTGTGACACCCTTGTCAGAATAGATCATCTTACAAAACACGCCCAGCCAGACGTCACAACAGTTTCAGGCATACCATTGGCTGAAAGTGTAGCGTAAGCCTACGTCATGCCCTGCCGCCGCAAATCAAACTCCAGAAACTGCGACATAAAGTCAGAGTAGAACAGAAGAACAGAAGAAGACGAAGAGCAGAGAGTTTTAAGATTGATGGAATGAGAGTCTGGACACTCAGACTGGTGACACATGAGGAAGGGCAAGGAACCTGAAACTGAGAGTTTATTTTCAAAATAAAACAGGAAGTTGCACAACAAACCTGGAGACAGAACAAAAACTTAACTTGACCAATAGGTGTGACATATATTTATCTATGAAATAAGTTACATATATATGATATATTATATCACCTGTACTCATCTATGAAACCAATCAGTTGGTCAGACTATAAGCATGTCTTGAAGACATAAAGACCTGGATGACTCAAACTTTGGACCTGAGCGCTTCAGGGAGAAACTGTCTAGTTATATAGTTTCGCTAGATGGGATTTCCTCGGCCTTTAGTACTACAGTGACAAGACCTTGGAGTTATTTTTGACCAGAATCTATCCTTTGACGCACATATAAAACAGATTTCTAGAACTGCCTTCTTTCACCTTTTGTTATATTGCCAAAATAAGGAACATCCTGTCTCAGATGCAGAAAAACTGCTCCGTGCATTTGTTATATCAAGATTGGACAACTGTAATTTTTTATTGGGCTGTCGCAAAATGTCTCTGAAAATCCTTATCCAAAATATTGTTGCCAGAGTTCTGAGAACAAGAGAGATCACATTTCTCCGGTTTTAATTTCTCTTCATTGACTCCCTGTCAAATTCAGAAATAGAAGGTAAGATTATTCTGTCCTCTCAAAGCCCAGGTGGTCGAGGCGGATGGCCACCCTTTCCTGAGTCTGGTTCTACCAGCTGTTTCGTCTGCTCGAAAGGGACGTTTTTCTGTCCAACGTGACATTGTGCACAAGGTGGATGCGAATGACTCAATTGCTGGACACACACAAAGGAATTTGGTAATAAGTGTCTTTTAATGTTGCTAGAGATCCTTGGGGATAAGGTTGAGGAGGTACTGTCAAGGAGTGCAGGAGAATACACAAGGTTGTAGTTGAACGTTGCTTGAATTAAGAGTAAGATCAGATTTATTGTCATGTACATTACAGGGAACATACACGAAATTTTTCCTCCACTTTTAACTCATTCAGGTTGGCACTTGTTGAACATGCACATGTGCACATGCACAGGGTCACGCACTCATAGTAGCATATGTCATACACTGGAGTTGTGGGCAGGCAATCACAGTGCCCGGGGAGCATGGGGGTACGGTGCCTTGCTCAAGGGCACCTTGGCAGTGGCAAGGAGATGGACAGTTTCGCCAGAACCTCCAACCTTATTTGACGAATCACTCTAATCACTGACCGAAGTTGAGTCTGTGGCAGAAAGAAGAGGCCACATGAATAAAAGGCTAGGACAGGCCAAAAAGCAAGTCACTAATTGTTGAGAGGCCTTGATCACACTACCATACAAAGTAGATAAACAATCAGGTGACAAGTGGAAGTAGAGTCCAGGTTAAATACTGTAGAGGATGAATGATGGTGGTCAGGTGTGCAGGAGAAATTAGGGCAGCTATGCCTGCTTCTGAGAGGGGTACAAGGAGTTGGTGCTCACGCCCACACACACACACACACACGACAGAGGGAGGAAAGAGCAGGAAAGACAGACGAGGAAGAAGGAGGGTCGGCACCTGTGAGGGCAGGGGGACCATGACTTGCATGCTCAGGATTGGAGATTAGATTGAAGAGAATTTTCAGTGCAATCTGCTGGTTTCCTTAGCCAGGCTACATTTTTTTTTTAAATTGGCTTTGTATGTATGAATCCGACTAATTTTGAATTCAATTCATTGGATTTGATTGGATTATGATTGTATTACAATGAATTGGATTCTAATTTTCTTGAATTGGATCATATTTTTAAAGTGCCTTCAGATGACATTTGTTGTAAATTGGCGCCAAATGAATAAAACTGAATTAAATTTAATGAGGGGCTGCACAATGGTGTGGTAGTTAGCTCTGTCACCTCACAACAACAGGGTTCCTGTTTCGAATCATGGCGGGGGCCCTTCTGGGTGAAGTTTGCATGTTCTCCCTGTGTATGTGTGGATTCTCTCCGTGTACTCTGGTTTCCTCCCACTGCCCAAAAACATGCATGTCAGGTTAATTGGTGACTCTAAATTCAACCACGGAGGGAGTGTGAGCGTTCATGGTTGTTTTGCCTCTGTGTGGTCCTGTGATGGGCTGGCAATCTGTCCAGGGTGTACAGGGTGTCTTATCCAATGACAGTTGGGATAGGCTTCAGCCGTCCCACACCGTGACCCTGAGTTAGATTCAGGTGTAGAAAATGGATGGATGAATTTTATAAGGACGTGGCTGCAGCTGTGGTTGATTTAGTCGGAGACGGGTTTGGAAGTAGAGCAGAGAACCAAACAAGGAAATTGAAGATACAAGGAGTAATGACAAACGGCCCTATGTCTTGGATTCTTGGCTGAAGAGAGGGGCAGAGCTGTCAACTGATCACCACCTGGTGGTGAGTTGGATCCGATAGGGCGAAGAATGCCGGGCAGACCTGATAAGCCCAAATAAGTAGTGAGGATGAATTGGGAATGTCTGGTGGAGACCCCAAGCCACAGGATTTTTAACTCGTACCTTCTGGAGAATTTCTCTCACTTAGTCAAAGTCAAATTTATTTGTATAACACATTTCATGTACAACACTATTCAAAGTTCTTTACATAAAATAAAAGCATTGCAGCAAAGAGCAAAAAAAAGCATTAAAAATATGTAAAAGAATATAAATAGTAAGAAAGAAAATAATTAAAATTAATAAAAACAAGCAACAGTCTAGATAAGTTAAAACATACCGTGCAGATTTCATGCATAGCCACATGAGAAAAGAAATGTTTTTAATCTGGATTTAAAAATGTTTACATTTGACATTTTAATGTTTACATTTAAATGTTTACATTTGACAGTTTAATCTCCACTGGCAGTTTGTTCCACTTGTTTGCAGCATAACAGCTAAATGCTGCTTTTCCGTGTTTAGTCTGGACTCTGGACTGGACCAGCTGACCTTGGATCCTTGGATCTAAGAGCTCTGCTAGGTTTATATTCTCTGAACATATCACAGATATATTTTGGGCCTAAACCGTTCTGGGATTTGTAAACCATCAGTAGGCTTTTAAAATCTATTCTGTGACTGAGTGGAAGCAAGTGTAAAGATTTCAAAACTGGTGTGATGTGTTCAGATCTCTTAGTCCTGGTTAACTCTAGCAGCAGCGTTCTGGATGAGCTGCAGATGTTTAATGCTCTTTTTGGGAAGTCCGGTGAAAAGACCATTACAGTAATCGAGTCTGCTGGAGATGAATGCATGGATGAGTTTCTCTTGGTCTTTTTGGGAGAGAAAACCTTTAATTCTGTTGATGTTTCTGAGTTGGTAAAAAGCTAACTTGATGACAGCTTTGATGTGGCTGCTGAAATCAGATCTGAGTCTATCAACACTCCAAGGTTACGAACTTGGTCAGTGATTGTAAGGGCCCGAGTCGCAAGGTATTTACCAATGCTGACCCTCTTCTCTTTGCTACCGAACAGAATGATCTCAGTTTTGTCTTCATTTAATTGTAGAAAATTCTCTCTCATCCAGAAGTTTATTTCCTCCAGACACTGACAGAGTACATCTGCTGGGCTGCAGTTGTCTGGTGACAGAGACACATAAAGTTGTGTATCGTCTGCATAATTGTGATAATTGATGTTAAAGTTCTGCAATATCTGACCCAAAGGTAGAATATACAAGTTAAACAGAAGAGGTCCAAGAATTGACCCCTGGGGGACTCCACAAGTCATGGCCACTCGCTCCGTTCATAGCTGCCAATTGTAACAAAATAACTCCAGCCTTCTAAATAGGACCTGAACCAATTAAGGACCACTCCAGAAAGTCCAACTCAGTTTTCCAGCCTGTGCAACAGGATTCTGTGATCTATAGTATCAAATGCAGCGCTGAGATCCAACAGAACCAGGACTGACATAACCACAATCAGTATTAAACCTGATGTTGTTTAACACTTTGATCAGAGCTGTTTTAGTGCTGTGATGACGTTGGAAGTCTGACTGAAAGTTATCGAGACTTCCACTTTCATTCAAAAAGTCATTGAGCTGGTTAAGTACAACTTTCTCAATAATCTTTGATATAAAAGAGAGATTAGAGACAGGTCTGTAGTTGTTCATCCCAGAGGCGTCTAGAGTTCTCTTCTTTAGCAGTGGCTTAATGGCAGCTGTCTTTAGTGACTTGGGAAAAATGCCTGAGGGAGGCCGGGGATATGGAATCCAAATGGACCATGTTCAGGACCTCCATTGCGGATGCTGCCTCCAAGAGTTCTCCTCAATCCGGCTGACATGTCTTCCATTGAGTCTAAGGATGAGGGGGAAGTCTTGTCCATCACCTTGGCGGAAGTTGTAGAGGTAGTCAAAAAGGTTCCCAGCGGAAAAGCACCGGGGGTGGATGAGATTTGCCCTGAGGTACTAAAGGCTCTCGACATGGTGGAGCAGTCTTGGCTGACACGCCACTTCAATGTCGCTTGGAAGTCTGGGTCAACACCTATAATGTGGCAAATCGAGTCGTGGTTCCCATTTGTAAGAAAGGGAACCAGAGAGTTGTTCCATCTACAGGGGGATCACACTACTCAGCCTCCCAGGGAAAGTTTACTCCAGGGTGTTGGAGAGGAGCCCCGACCAATTGTCAATACTTGGGTTCAGGAGGAGCAGTGTGACGTTCACCCCGGTCGTGGAACAGTGGACCAGGTTCCCAGGCAGAGTTATTGGGAGGATCATGGGAGTTTGACCATCCAGTCTACATGTGTTTTGTGGACTTGGAAAAGGCTTACGACCGTGTTCTCCAAGGGATTCTGTGGGGGATGCTGAGGGAGTGTGGATTACCGGAGTCACTTGTACGAGTTGTCCTGTATCACCACGGCAAGAGCTGTATCCGCATTCTTGACACTAAGTCGGACATGTTGGACTCCACCTGGGCTGCCCCTTGTCACCGATCCTGATTGGGAATTTCATGAATAGGATGAAAATTGCATCTTTGCTTTTTGTGGATGATGTGGGTCTGTTGGCTTCTTCAAACCAGGACCTTTCGGCTGAAATGGGTTTTCTTCAGAGGGTGGCTGGGCTCAGCCTCAGAGTTAGATTGAGCAGCTCGGCCATCCGGAGGGAGCTTGGAGTAGAGCCGCTGCTCCTCCGCATCGAAAGGAGTCAACTGAGGTGTTCCGGGCATCTGGTTAGGATACCTTCCAGGTATGTCCCACTGGGAGGATATCCCGGAGCAGACCCACGACTTGGAGGAAGGATTACATAGTATGTCCCTTCCGGCCTAGGAATGCTTTGGGAGTAGCTGGAGAGTGTTGCTGGGGAGAGGGATGTCTAGGTTTCGCTCCTGGACCTGTTGCCTCCGCGATCTGATCTCTGATAAGCAGATTAAAATGGATGGACAAAATAGGACAAAGGAAAAGGGAAGATCAACTACATTACATAGAAAACAATATTTTTTCCACATATATGTTGTCGTTTTTTTGTATTAATTCCTATTTATCACCTTAATGTGTATTTAACTAATTTATTTACAGTTAGCACTGTTTTGTCACAGAAAGAGAGTTCCTGGTCTGAATCCTGGCTGGGGCCTTTCTCTGTGGCATTTACATGTTTATATATGGGTTCTCTCTGGGTACTCTGGCTTCCTCCCACCACCCAAAAGCATGCATGTCAATTAGTTTCTCCAAATTTACCCAAGGCGTGAGTGTGAGCATTCATGGTTGTTTCACTCATTTGTCTATAAGTGGCTCTGTGATGGACTGGTGACCTGTCCAGGGTGTACTGGACCTCTCGCCCCAACGACAGCTGTGATAGGCTCTTCCTCTTCCATGCAATTTTGATAATTGCAGTAAGTGTATTAGGTGTCTTGCTAAAATGTGTCTGGATGGGAGTACATGTTGCCCTAAAATCCATATATGCTTTAGCATTGATTGTCTCTCCAGATGTGCAAGTTGCCATTTCATTAGGAATGTACGCTAATGTATCGCTATGCAATTTAAAATTTCCTTATGAAATTTAAAATTTCGAAATTTCTAGTTTTGATTAATCTCACCAAGTAGCACTTTTCCACTTTGTCTAAGTCTATTTTAATCAAGCTTGGCCAACAGAAGATGGCAGTGTGTCTGAATCATGTTCACTTATGTCTTCTTTGAACAATAGCACTTTAACAAACATTTAGATTTGGCATGGCAAACTGCGTTAGCAGACAATAATTCCTGGGAGTGTTCTTGAGCCCATTCAGTGATTTAATGACATAATCATCCACCAATCCATCCATTTTCTATAACTGCTCAATCTAATTCTAGGTCACAAGGGGGCTGGAGCATATCCCTGCTGTCACTGAGCAAGAGGGATGGTACATCATGCCTATTTTTAAGGCAATGCTGCCTGAGATCACGAGCATGGAACATAGATTTCCATCTGTGTCCCTTTTCACACAGAGATGTCTCAAGATTCTCAGAACCATTTGATTATATTGAACTGTTCATGATAAATGATTTAAAGTCTTCTCAATTTTACATTTAGGAATAAGCTCACATTGAGGTACATTGCTCTTGTAATACCCAATTGTGTTATTGACCTATTACCAATTATCTTATTAGTTGAAACATGTTAGTCCAACTATTTCTTTTTAGTACCATTTACGGAAAGCTTTTACCTTTCCCATCCCAACTTTTTTGAGAAGTGTTGCTGCCATCAAATTCAATTATTTTCATGAAATAGTAAAATGTCTCACTTTGAAAATTATTTATTTTTTATGTTCTCCTGTGCATAGAATATTCATATGTGATATTTGCAAATCATTGCATTCTGTTTTACATCCTTACAACTTGAACCACCTGAAATTCAGTTTGTGCTTCTAAGGAAATTTGGACTGTTGAAAACTGAGAAATGAAGTACAAAAAAACTCAAAACTCATGCAGATATTATCTATGTTTGATCTAGTACTGTGGTGAGGGTACCTGTGTAACCAAGAGTGTGTTTGGTGTTTGCAGGCTGCAGTCATCCAACAGGGTTAGTTGAAACTAATCTTGATATGTTGAACAAGCAAAGCAGCAACAACAGCAACTTTCCTCCTCACCTGTCCCTCAACCACTCTGATGAATAATATATTACCACTGAGTGGCTCCAGTTCATGAGCTGGCGAGAGCAGGGATTCGATAATGGACTAATTAGTTGTATCTCGCATTAACTGATATCTGACACTTGGCTCCACAATGCTAACTTTTATTTCTATGATCTGCCCCTAAGGCCCTGATTTGGGACACCCAAATTGGCAGAGGGGTAGGGCATGTGGGATCTATGGAGTTTCTTTCTGCTGCAGTGTAGTAGTGGGTGGTTGGAAGTAAGGAGGTAGTGTTCAGTGTATCAAAGCTTTCGCATTCCCCGACGGAAATAAAACCAGATAGGAAAACGCACTAACTGACAAAGTGGAGAATTTCAGAGTCTGGTCATGCACTAGCAACAGTGGAGGTGGTGGAGGAGAGGGATCAAGACAAGGTGGTGCAAACAGGTGAGGCTTTGTTCGGGCGAGTCTCTAAGTTAGATCAATATCAGGAATCCTGTCCTGCTCTGCCCTACAATCTCTCTTAGGCAGATCAGTTTACTGCATGGAGACTTGCTGTCGCCTGTATGTCTGCTGAAAGACAGGCAGCAAGGAAAGAAGAAGGATAGAGATCAGAGGAGATAAAGGAGAAGATGATATAGTATTAATAAAAAGAAACATCTTAGTCATGTAAACACTATTTAAAAAGTATTCATATGAGATTAGATAAAAGTTTTATGATCACTTTCAGGACACTGAGACGATCCAACAGCATTACAGCTGAGAATTAGAGCAAATAGTGTTAACAATAAAACATGTACAAACAAGAATAGATACATTGAAAATAGAGCATACCACCACAATACTGTAGAGATAAAGCCAGAAATTATATGTTGAGATGAATCTTGATAATAACAGATAATAGCAAAAGAGAATGAATGTAATATTATCAAATGGTCTCATCTAAAGTCTATTTCAGATCTGCATGCTTTGCTATAATATGGCCATCATTTAATCTGCCTGTTTTTAGTGTATTTTCAACCTGTACAATGAAGAGTGAGAGAAATAGAGACCTTGAAAGTTGTTTTGTTCATGTGTTGGGACAATTCATGAAAAAGACTGAAGTTACATTAAAGATTTGAATATCTGGAGCATCAATAGTAACAAATAGCAAACTCACAATCATATATCACTCCTTCCTTACTGACTTATTTTTTGTAGATAAACATGAATGGCTGTATGCACATCCAGAGGGCCAAAAGCATCTGGCAGCCATGTCATTAAAATGAACTTCTTTGATAAATGTATATTTGCATTGTTTGTACAGTCTTGTTGACACAATAATTAAATATCTTCATTATAAAATTGATATTTCAGAGTTTTACTATAAACTTGTAAGCTGTATGTAAATGTAGCTGATAAGTTCTAAATGATCTTACCAGATATTTTGACACTGGTCATTTTTCTACTCTCCCTATTTGAATGGTAGCATGTAACTTTAGTTTTACTAGAAATAGTGATGGCATCCTAATTTTTCAGCACATTTGATTCAAGATTTAACTTTATTTGTAGAACACTTTTCAAACTACAATGTATCTACAATGTGTGCTATAGAAAGTATAGTGAGATTTTGGAGCAGATGATAGATTTATTGTCATCCCTGTTTACGAGTTCAAATCTGCCAATCAAAACCAGGGCTAGACACTAAAAAGCAGTCTGTGGCGAGCAATTTAGTATTACTGTAAAATAAAGTGAAAGCAAGATAGACAATAAAAGAGCTGAAGATAAATCAATCCAGCTGATTGAACCAATTATACATGCATTTGTGTAAACAAAGGGCAGAGTATGTTTCACGTTCAGCTATGACCTGCTTATAAAGCTATTGTTGTGGTAGCTGTATCTATATGAAGACAAGTTTCGGTGCAATCTGTTGGTTTCCTTAGCTAGGATATTGTTATTGAATTGGCTCTACATGAATGAATTGGATTATTTTGAAATTAATTAATTGGATTTCATTGGATTATGATTACAATGAATTGAATTCCAATTGGATTGGATTGGACTATATCATTTAAGTGCCTTGAAATTACAATTGTTGTAATTTGATGCTATATAAATAAAATTTAATTGAATATAATTGAATTGATAGTCAATGCAGAGTGTCGACGGAGAGTCTTATCTTTTTTCTGCACAAAGAAAAATCCTGCACCAACTGGAGAGGAGGAGGGTCTGATAATGCCTGATGCTAGGGAATCCTGGATGTAGCTCTCCATAGCTTCTCGATCAGGTTGTTATATGTTGAAGAGTTGGCTTCCAGGTAACAGGGCTCCAGGGAGTGAGCTAGGGGTGGTCAAGGTTACCAAGAGAATATTTATTTGGTTAGCCACACTTGGATCAATTAAGTTTTGTTCAGATCCAGAACTCACGAGCACCTGGAGGCTGTGTATCTTTTCCACTAAAAATGGTGACAGAAAGGATAAGTCAAAGAGGATTTTGTCTTTGCACTCTGCCCACCAGTAATCTTGCTTCTACTGGTGGGTGCTGTCTTTTGGGTGATAAGGACAGCTAACGAGAAAATTACCCCGATCTATGGCATTTATGATCAGCTGTGTACAATGGGCCACTCCAGAAAAGGTAAGATGTCCTGTACATCGGATTCACCCACTCCCTCAAATCTTCTTCATCCCCAAAAATTAGCTCCTCAGAGGTAAACGACACACTCTTCTCCATAGATCAGAAACTGTCATCACTGAACGCCAGAGTGGCACTAATTGAAGTTCTCCATCAAGAGTTTCAATAGATACGTCTCAATCTGGAGTTCACCCAACAACAGATAGAAAACCTAACTAAGGAAAACAAATCTCTCCACCTGTCAGTCAACAACCTAACAACACAGCTATCCTCCGTTGATGATCAGCTTGTATCTATTACTACTATTACCACATATAAAATGATGAAAGAAACGATCCCAGACTTACAATGACTTACAATATGAGGGACAACCTGGTCTTCTCTGGAATCCCAGAGACATCCACAGAAGAAACCGAACAAGTAATGCACGACTTCATGATGAAACACCTCAAACTCCCTACCGATAACGTCAAACAGATTAGCTTTCTCTGCGTCCAAAAAACTATATATATTATTTCACCTTAGTCTATGTTTGGACTGTTGTTTATCGTTTCATGTAGTTTTATGTATTGTTTCATTAATTGTGTATCTGTTTTGTCCTTTATTGTTCTATGTTTTTTACACGCACCCACACACTTGCATAGATTTATATTAACACAACACACATACGTGCGCACACACTCATACACATTCACTCAGCATACAGCTGGTCAGCTTACACACACATTTATACTTGTTGTGACAGTTTTTCAACAACCCGTTAAAAAATGTCATCTCTTAATGTCCTAACTTGGAACATTCGTGGAATTGGCTCATAGACAAAAAAAAGTTAAGTTCTTAGTCATCTGGACAGTTTACAAGTGTATATTTGTTTACTACAGGAAATAAATGACTCTGTTCATAACAAATTAATGTCATCACAATTAATTCACTCATTTTCAGTTTACTATAACTCAAAACAGGGAGCGGTGCGATAAACAAAAGATAAACAAAAGAATCTGATTCATTCTTCATAAAACAATTACAGACAAGGAAGGATGCTTGAATAAATCGATTAACAATAGACCAGTAACAATTGGAAATATTTATGGCCCCAACAGAGATGATTCATCGTTCTTTCAGTTCTTTCTTGTGATTTCAGACTTTTCCAACTGTCGAGTGATTTTAGAACAGTAATCAATCCATCAATGGTTGCTATGTGCCGGCCTTATTCAATTCAATTCAATTTTATTTATATAGCGCCAGATTACAACAATTGTCATCTCAAGGCACTTAAGTAATATAGTCCAATTCAAGCCAATTGGAATTCAATTCATTGTAATCATAATCCAATTAATTCATATAGAGCTAATTCAAAAAATTAATATCCTAGCTAAGGAAACCAACAGATTGCACCGAAATGTGTCTTCAGTCCAATCTCCCGTCCTGAGCGTGCCTGTGGCAACTGTGGAAAGGAACGACTCCCTTTTAACAGGAAGAAACCTCTGGCAGAACCAGACTCAGGAAGGGTGGCCATCCGCCTCGACCAGCTGGGGTTTGAGAAGACAGAAAAGAGGGAAAAGAGGGGGGAAAAACACCATAACGCCATTCAAAGGATATCTGTTGGAACAGGGAAACATAGGTTAATAACCACAATAATGTCACATGTACATAAAATCAATTTTGAAATTAAACAGGGGGAAAAAGAGAGCAAAGTGAGGAAAGGTGTGACAGATGAGGTCCCCCAGCAGTCTAAGCCTATAGCAGCTTAACTATGGGATGTTTCAGGATTACCTGAGCCATCCCTAACTATAAGCTTTATCGAAAAGAAAAGTTTTAAGCCTAATCTTAAAAGTGGAAAGGGTGTCTGCTTCCCGGACATTTACTGGCAGCTTATTCCACAAGAGAGGGGCCTGATAACTGAAGGCTCTACCTCCCATTCTACTTTTAGAAACTCTGGGAACAACAAGTAAACCTGCAGTTTGGGAGCGAAGTGCTCTGTTAGGAAAATATTGTACAATGAGATCTTTAAGATATGATGGAGTTCGGTCATTAAGAGCTTTATATGTGAGGAGAAGAATCTTAAATTCTATTCTGAATTTAACAGGGAGCCAATGAAGAGAAGCTAAAACTGGAGAAACATGATCTCTCCTGTTAGTTCTCATCAGAACTCTGGCTGCAGCATTTTGGATCAGCTGGAGGCTTTTCAGAGAATATGTGGGACAGCCCAATAATAAGGAATTACAGTAGTCCAATCTTGAAGTAACAAATGCATGAACTAGTTTCTCTGCATCACCTTGAGACAGGATGTTCCTGATTTTGGCAATATTACGAAGGTGAAAGAAGGCAGTCCTAGAAACCAGTTTTATATGTGCGTCAAATGATAAATTCTGGTCAAAAATAACTCCAAGGTTCCTCACTGTAGAACTAGAAGCCAAGGAAATACCATCTAGAGTAACTATATAACTAGACAATTTCTCCCTGAAGCGCTCAGGTCCAAAGAGAACAACTTCAGTTTTGTCTGAATTTAAAAGCAGACAGTTCTGAGTCATCCAGGTCTTTATGTCTTTAAGACAGGCTTGTAGCCTGACCAACCTGTAGGTTTCATCTGGTTTCATAGATAAGTACAGCTGAGTATCATCAGCATAACAATGGAAATTTATGCCATGCTGTCTGATAATGTTACCTAATGGAAGCATGTATAAAGTAAAAAGAATCGGTCCAAGCACAGAACCCTGAGGAACTCCATGACTTACTCCAACGTGTGAGGAAGATTCCTCATTTACAAGAACAAACTGGAATCTCTCAGATAAATATGACTTAAACCAGCCTAATGCAGTTCCTTTAATCCCAATAACATGTTCAAGTCTCTGTAACAGAATGCTGTGATCGATCGTATCAAATGCAGCACTGAGATCCAACAGGACAAGCACAGAAACAAGTCCGCTATCAGAAGCTAACAGGAGATCATTGGTAACTTTCACCAGTGCCGTTTCTGTGCTATGATGCACTCTGAATCCTGACTGAAACTCTTCAAACAGATTATTTCTATGTAAATGATCACAAAGTTGAACTGCAACTATTTTTTCAAGAACTTTGGACAAAAAAGGGAGATTGGATATAGGTCGATAATTAGCCAACACTTCTGAATCAAGAGTAGGTTTTTTAAGTAAAGGTTTAATTACAGCAACCTTAAAAGTCTGAGGTACATATCCTATCAACAAAGACCGATTGATCAAATCCAATATGGAAGTGTCAATTAAGGGGAAAACCTCCTTGAACAGTCTGGTTGGGATTGGGTCTAACATACAAGTTGATGGTTTAGAAGAGACTATTGCTGTTGTTAGCTCAGAAAGATCAACTGGACAGAAGCTGTCTAAATACAATTCAGGTTCGAAAGATACTTCTAAAGCTGCTCTACTTGATGATACATCAGTGATAGTAATGGGAAGGATTCCATTAATCTTCTCTCTGATAGAAACAATTTTATTGATGAAGAATCTCATGAAATCATCACTGCTGAGAGTTAAAGGAATACATGGCTCAACAGAGCTCGGAGTCTTTGTCAGTCTGGCAACAGTACTGAAAAGAAACCTGGGATTATTCTTATTCTCTTCTATCAATAATGAATAATACGCAGTTCTAGCTTTACGAAGTGCTTTCTTATACGTTATTAAACTATCTTTCCAGACTAATTGAGACTCTTCTAAATTAGAGGAACGCCACTGTCTCTCCAGCTTTCTTGCAGTCTGCTTTAACGCACGCAGCTGTGAATTATACCAAGGAGCCAACCTCTTCTGACTGATTACCTTCCTTTTCAGAGGGGCAACATTGTCCAGTGTTGTACGCATTGAAGCTGTAGTGCTGTCAACAAGAGAGTCAAGTTCTACTGGAGTAAAATTTAGGTAGCCATCCTGTGTCATATCAGCACATGGCAGTGAAGAAAAGGATGATGAAATCAACTCTTTAAATCTGGTTACAGCATTCTCTGACAGACACCTTCTATATGTAGAATTCTTCTCAGAAACCGTGTAGTCAAGTAATGTAAATTCAAAAGTTATTAAAAAATGGTCAGACAAGACAGGGTTATGAGGGAACACTGTTAACTGTTCACTCTCAATGCCATAAGTCAGCACAAGGTCAAGGGTATGATTAAGGCAGTGAGTAGGTCTGTGAACACTTTGAGAAAATCCAATAGAGTCTAATATAGAATTAAAGTTAATATTTAGGCTGTCATTTTCAACATCTACATGAATATTAAAGTCACCCACTACAATGACTTTATCTGTACTCAGCACTAACTGGGATAAAAACTCTGAGAATTCAGACAGAAACTCAGAATAAGGGCCAGGTGGACGATACACAACAACAAACACAAGAGGTTTTTGTGATTTCCACTTTGGGTGGGAAAAACTGAGAATCAGAGATTCAAAAGAGCTAAAACTAATCTTGGGTCTAGGACTGATTAGTAACCCTGATCTGAAGATAGCTGCCACTCCTCCTCCTCTACCTGTGGTTCTAGGAACATGAACATTTAAATAGTCAGAGGGAGTTGATTCATTAATGCTAACATTATCCTCCTGCTGCAGCCAGGTTTCTGTAAGACAAAATATATCAATATGATGATCACAAATCAAATCATTCACTAACAGAGACTTCAAAGGGAGAGATCTAATATTCAGCAAACCACATTTAATAGTTTGATGTTTTTGTTCAGTTAAAGTTTTTGTTTTAAATTTTTTTTGCACAAGAGGATTTGCTCCTTTTGTGTTTTTTGATTGAGGGGGGGGCAGCATCAGGTGGGAAGCCGCAGAGAAGTGTGTAAGACTACAACTCTGCATCCTGGTCTCAGCCCTGGGTTGTCATGTTTTTGGATGACTAATAAATTCGTCCATATTTCTAGAAATTGGCAGTAACTCTGTGTAACTCTGAATTTTGTTTGTCGTTTATGTAAGTATATGTAATTTTAGTTTTAATCTAAACACTTTTAGTGATTTTTAGTGATCTGCTTTTTATTTACATTTCGTTTTATTTTTATGTTTGACAATTTGCACTGCTACCAGTTGTTGCTACCAACAAGAGAATAAATGTTAGCACTGTTAAGGATTGGACGCTGAATTGAACATCCAATTGTGATCGATGACGCCGTTTATAGGATGCAGAGCCATCATCCGGAGGCATTCATTGCAATCGCAGGGAATTTCAACCATGTCTCTCGCTCCTCTTGCCTGACTAGCTTTGTACAATATGTGGACTGTCCAACATGTGGAGAAAGGACATTAGATCTGTTCTATGCTAATGTCAAGGATGCTTTAGGCTCCAGTATGGTTGTCACGGTGTCTTGCTGGCCATACTTAGTAGCGCGAGTCGATGTGCCAGTAGTGTCAATTTTCTCTGTCACAAAGGTGTCGCTGCTACGTGAAGGTTACTACTCTACAACGATGAAAATGGAGAAGAAAACAATGCCCCCATCAAGAGCAGAAAGAGTAGCCCTGCCATCAATGATCAGCATTCTCACCTCTGCTTACATAATAGCTGATGAGCCTACAGAAGTTATAATTTCAATAGGCATGATGATGCCCATATCACCACTAAATAACTGAGCATTCTCATCTCTACTTACATAACAGCTGATGAGTGGGAATTATACTTGCCTTTCAGGATGCAACAACAATAATAATAGATCGGTTTGCTGTTTTACTTGCTTATGCTGTTTCAGTGCAAACGCACTTCCTCGCTAAGCCTGTGTTCGAATTGGTCGAGTTTGTCATTCTCTGCATGCGCTAAGTTACAAATTTTGACTGGTGGTCACCTGTCGCGCCACCTTTTCATGGTGCGTGCCAGGCGGAAATACGTCATTTTGACTGCTGGAGGAAGGCAGAAATGGACATTGACATGGGCAGGAGGGTCAGCACCATCACTGACTACATTAACTTCTGTAGGGACACTGTGATTCCAGTGAATCATGGTTTATTATTAAACGCCTTACAGTCCGTAAGGCGCTATCCTAATAATAAACCATGGATCACCAGTGACATCAAAGACCTCCTGAACCAGAAAAAGAGGGTGTTCCAGAATGGGGATGGAGAAAGACGGAGGAGTGGACAATGGGAGCTTAAAAAGACACTATGTCAAGCTAAGGTGGAGTACAAGAAAAAGGTAGAGAGACAGCTGGAGAAACATAACACCAACAAGGTGTGGAGGGGTATGAGGACCATCACTGGATACAAACTGAAGAACTCTCAGTCTGTGGAAGGTGATGATGACAGAGCCAATACTTTTAACCAATATTACAACCGGTTTGATAGTGTGCCTTTTTCTGCTGCTGCTCCCGCCACCCCCACCACTTCAGCTGCTTCCTCTATACTGCTTCCACTGCCCAGCTGTACTTGCACCTCAATGGCAACTCGCATCGCCAAGCCTGCTCCTCCGCCTCACTGCACCTCCACCTCTGCAGCAACTCTCACCAACAGGCTTCTTCTGTCCAAGTGTACCTCGACAGCAGCTTCCACAGCCAGGCCTCCGGAGTCCAGCTGCACCTTCACATCTGTGGCTGCTCCCACCCCAGGCCTCCTCAGTCCGACTGCACCTCCACTTCTGCAGCAACTCCCACCACTAGCCCTCCTCTGTCGAGCTGCGCCCTAACCCCCATCTCTATGATTGATAGCAACATCACTCCTGTCTCCATCCGCTACAACCTCTGTCTCTAACTATAGAGGAGGTTGGAGCTGAGCTCAAGAGACTTCAGTCAGGGAGGGCTGCAGACCCAGATGGAGTCTGTTCAAGGCTTCTGAGGGACTGTGCTGGTCAACTAGCAGTCACTCTTCAGAGGCTCTTCAATATGAGCCTTCAGATGGAAAAAGTCCCGGTGCTGTGGAAAACTTCTTGTCTCATTAGAGCAACCAGTGGAGCTGAATGACTACAGACTGGTGGCTTTGACATCTCATATCACAAAGACCTTGGAGAGACTCCTTGTTCGCTGCATGAGATTGCAGATTGCTCAGGATCTTGACCCCCTCCAGTTTGCCTACCAGAAACACATAGGCGTGGAAGATGGGATTCTGTACATGCTACATCGGGCATATGCTTATCTGGATGTGACAATCATGTTCTTTGACTTCTCCAGTGCCTTCAACACCATATGGCCTCCCATACTGAAAGACAAGCTTCTAGGTATGGGTGTGGTCCCCTCCCTCACATCGTGGATTATAGACTATCTGACTGCCAGACCACAGGATGGAGAGATGTGCCAGAGAATATTCTTTCTTCTCACCTGTGCATCGCACCAATTCACGCATCAAATAATTTCTGACTAGTAACTCGGTTTTGTTAGAGCTCTCCGAGTCAAAATTCTATTGTATCATAGTTAGTGACCATGCTCCAGTGTCTTTTACTTGGACTCAAGTTTACAACTTTATCAAGTTTACATAAACACACCACAAGATGGCGTTTTAATACATCTCTTCATGATAACATTGAATTTAACAATAATTTTGAGAAAGAGTGGGCATCCTTTCTAGAAATAAATTAAATTCCAGAATCATCATCTACACTACTTTGGGAAACCGGTAAGGCAGTATTACAAGGAAAAATTACATCCTACTCTGTTCATAAAAAGAAGCAAGAAAAGCAAGAAGAACTTAAACTAGAACAAAAGATAAAAACTTGAAACATTAAATGCAAATAATTCAATGGAAAAAAACCCTGAAGGAGGGCTGCACGGTGGTGTGGTGGTTAGCACCGTCATCTCACAGCAAGAGGGTTCCGGGTTCAACCTGGTTTCAACCCACAGCTGGGGCCTTTCTTAGTTGAGTTTGCATGTTCTCCCCATGTATGTGTGGGTTCTCTCTGGGTACTCCGGCTTCCTCCCACTGTCCAAAAACATGCACGTTAGGTTAACTGGTTTCTCTACCAAACTGTGTGAGCGTGTGTGGTTGTTTTTCTATGTGTGGCCCTGTGATGTACTGGCGACTTGTCCAGGATGTACCCCGCCTCTCGCCCGATGACCACTGGGATAAGTTCCAGCGACCCAACCAACGGATTAAGTGGGTATAGAAAATGGATGGATGGAAACCCAGAAAGAATTGAGAAAACATCAGGTTCAGCTAAAGGAGATAATAAACAAAAAAAACCTAAATTCTTAATTTTCGGACTTCGACAAGAAAAATTCCACAATGACAATAAATCTGGCAAGTATTTGGCTGATCAAGTCAAACAAAACAACGAAGAAGCAATGATTCCCACTATTAAGGACTCAGCAGGGAAACCTACAAATTCACCGAAAGAAATTAATAATATATTCAAAGATTTCTATACTCATCTGAAATTGACCCAGGACAGGATACTATTGATGCTTACTTTGATAAAATTGAACTCCCTCAACTGAATACAGAACAAATTGATTAATTCCCTGCCAAATAACAAATCACCAGGACCTGATGGCTTCCCTGATAAATTATACAATTATTTTGGAACATCTTATCTCCTCTATTCATCAAAGCAATAGCTGAAATAAATCATCATCATCATCATTTATTAATTGGATTAATACCCTATACAATACACCTTCAGCCACGGTCACAACCAATGGAATTACATCAGAGAGCTTTACTTTACACTGGGGAACTCGGCAAGGATGTCCAATCGCTCCTTCTTTATTCGTAATATTCACCATCACAGGAATCCATACATCTTAAGCACCACAAGATCAGTCTATATGCTGATGACATTTTATTATTTAAGAAAAAATCCTTTCAAGAAGTAGTTAAACTGATTAATTTATACTCCACAATTACTGATTACTCAATAAATTGGAGGAAGTTATCCAACCTTCCACTGCACAAAACTAAATGGAATGAGGCAGCTCAAATATCAGCCATCCCTCTCAGCACAGGTCACATCACATACTTAAGCATTAAAGTTTTCTCCAAGCTATCAGGCCTGATTGGACTCAATTTTACCCCATTATTAAAAACAACAGGAGATGATCTTCAACGCTGTCTAAATTTACCTCTGTCTATTATGAGCAGAATAGTAATGGTCAAAATGGCTATTCTCCCGAAAATTAACTATTCATTTATTCTCAATGATTCCAACTCAACCTACTTGATCATGGTTTAAATCCTTAGATTCAATTGTTGATAAATTCTATTGGAAGAATAAAACACCAAGGATTAAACTAGCTACATTGCAAAAATCCAAATCTCAGGGTGGCTTAGAAGCCCAATATTTCTACCACTATTCTCTCACAAACCAACTTCAGAACATTTACAGATGGATTCTTCCCAGTGAGTCAGACATCACCTTGTGGAACATTGAGGAAACACTTTGTAAATAACTGTAGATTTCAAATATCCCATTTCTGAGTCAATCCATTAAATGTCATCCATGTTTCAAAGCAATAACAATAGCTTCTACTCTGACTGCCTGGTGGAAATTTTATAAAACCACTAACTCAACTTTTACTACTTTGCTACTTCAAATTTCACTCCCATAAATATCTCTCTATTGCTACTGACACCGAATTTGGACCAAAATCTGTAAAAAATATTTATTTCATGACGAAAAATGTAAACATACAAACCATTTAATGTAAAACTCTCCATAGAATGCATTGCTGTCACAGTTAATCTCTGCTTCATCACTCTGCACCTGCCTGCTTCAATCAGCCAATCAGACACACACCCTCTCACCAAGCCAACTCCACTCACCTGTGCTCTCTGCTCTGCTCTGGCTGTATTTAAGTCCCAGCTCACCACTCACCCATTGCCAGATTGTTCTCGATGCTTGCACCAGACTCTCCAGCGTTTCTCTGCCTGATCTCCCAGTTTTGACCTTGATTGCCTCCGACTACCCTGCCTCACGGATCTCCCGGAAATAACCTCAGCCTTTCGACCACGATCCTGGTCTGTCCCTTTCTGGATTCTGCCTGTCTGCTCCCTTGGTTATCTGGTGATTACCTGATTCAGCTGTGCAGAGTGAGTGTTACTCCTGTCTCCTCCTCCTCGGGCCTAATCTCCAATCCTCACGAAAGATTGTTGAAGGCCAGCGTCCAGAAGACGGACTGTTTTCAATTAAATTTTTATTAAATTGTCATCTCAAGGCACTTAAATAATATAGTCCAATTCAAGCCAATTGGAATTCAATTCATTGTAATCATAATCCAATTCATTCATATAGAGCCAATTGAAAAAAAATATCCTAGCTAAGGAAACCAACAGATTGCACCGAAACTTGTCTTCAGTCCAATCTCCCGTCCTGAGCCTGAGGGACTGTGGAAAGGAACGACTCCCTTTAACAGGAAGAAACCTCTGGCAGAACCAGACTCAGGAAGGGTAGCCATCCGCCTGGACCAGCTGGGGTTTGAGAAGACAGAAGAGAGGGAAAATGAGATCTTTAAGATATGATGGAGCTCGGTCATTAAGAGCTTTATATGTGAGGAGAAGAATCTTAAATTCTATTCTGAATTTAACAGGGAGTCAATGAAGCTAAAACTGGAGAAACATGATCTCTCCTGTTAGTTCTCATCAGAACTCTGTCTGCACCATTTTGGATCAGCTAGAGGCTTTTCAGAGAATATGTGGGACAGCCCAATAATAAGGAATTACAGTAGTTCAATCTTGAAGTAACAAATGCATGAACCAGTTTTATATGTGCGTCAAATGATAAATTCTGGTCAAAAATAACTCCAAGGTTCCTCACTGTAGAACTAGAAGCCAGGGAAATATCACCTAGAGTAACTATATAACTAGACAATTTCTCCCTGAAGCGCTCAGGTCCAAAGAGAACAACTTCAGTTTTGTCTGAATTTAAAAGCAGACAGTTCTGAGTCATCCAGGTCTTTATGTCTTTAAGACAGGCTTGTACTCTGACCAACCTATTGGTTTCATCTGGTTTCATAGATAAGTACAGCTGAGTATCATCAGCATAACAATGGAAATTTATGCCATGCTGTCTAATGTTACCTAATGGAAGCATGTACAAAGTAAAAAGAATTGGTCCAAGCACAGAATCCTGAGGAACTCCATGACTTACTCCAATGTGTGAGGAAGATTCTTCATTTACAAGAACAAACTGGAATCTATGAGATAAATATTACTTAAACCAGCCTAATGCAGTTCCTTTAATCCCAATAACATGTTCAAGTCTCTGTAACAGAATGCTGTGATCGATCGTATCAAATGCAGCACTGAGATCCAACAGGACAAGAACAGAAACAAGTCCGCTATCAGAGGCTAAGAGGAGATCATTGGTAACTTTCACCAGTGCCGTTTCTGTGCTATGATGCACTCTGAATCCTGACTGAAACTCTTCAAACAGATTATTTCTATGTAAATGATCACAAAGTTGAACTGCAACTATTTTTTTCAAGAACTTCAGACAAAAAAGGGAGATTGGATATAGGTCGATAATTAGCCATCACTTCTTAATCAAGAGTAGGTTTTTTAAGTAAAGGTTTAATTACAGCAACCTTAAAAGTCTGAGGTACATATCCTGTCAACAAAGACAGATTGATCAAATCAAATATGGAAGTGTCAATTAAGGGGAAAAACTCCTTGAACAGGGGATAGGGTCTAAAATATAAGTTGATGGTTTAGAAGAGACTATTGCTGTTGTTAGCTCAGAAAGATCAACTGGACAGAAGCTGTCTAAATACAAATCAGGTTCTAAAGATACTTCTAAAGCTGCTCTACTGAATGATATATCAATGATAATAGTGGGAAGGACTCCATTAATATTCTCTCTGATAGAAACAATTTTATTGATAAAGAATCTCATGAAATCATCACTACTGAGAGTTAAAGGAATACATGGCTCAACAGAGCTCAGACTCTTTGTCACCCTGGCAACAGTGCTGAAAAGAAACATGGGATTATTCTTATTCTCTTCTATCAATGATGAATAATAAGCAGTTCTAGCTTTATGAAGGGCTTTCTTATACGTTATTAAACTATCTTTCCAGACTAATTGAGACTCTTCTAAATTAGAGGAACGCCACTGTCTCTCCAGCTTTCTTGCAGTCTGCTTTAAAGCAGCTGTGAATTATACCAAGGAGCAAACTTCCTATGACTGATTACCTTCCTTTTCAGAGGGGCAACATTGTCCAGTGTTGTACGCATTGAAGCTATAGTGCTGTCAACAAGAGAGTCAAGTTCTACTGGAGTAAAATTTAGATAGTCGTCCTCTGTCATAACTGCACATGGCAGTGAAGTAAAGGATGATGAAATCAACTCTTTAAATCTGGTTACAGCATTCTCTGATAGACACCTTCTATATTTAAAATTCTTCTCAGAAGCTGTATAGTCAAGTAATGTAAATTCAAAAGTTATTAAAAAATGGTCATACAAGACAGGGTTATGAGGGAACACTGTTAACTGTTCACTCTCAATGCCATAAGTCAGCACAAGGTCAAGGGTATGATTAAGGCAGGGAGTAGGTCTGTGAACACTTTGAGAAAATCCAATAGAGTCTAATATACAATTAAAGTTAATATTTAGGCTGTCATTTTCAACATCTACATGAATATTAAAGTCACCCACTACAATGACTTTATCTGTACTCCGCACTAACTGTGATAAAAACTCTGAGAATTCAGACAGAAACTCAGAATAAGGGCCAGGTGGACGAACAACAAAAACAAGAGATTTTTGTGATTTCCACTTTGGGTGGGAAAAACTGAGAATCAGAGATTCAAAAGAGCTAAAACTAATCTTGGGTCTAGGACTGATTAGTAACCCTGATCTGAAGATAGCTGCCACTCCTCCTCCTCTGCCTGTGGTTCTAGGAACATGAACATTTAAATAGTCAGAGGGAGTTGATTCATTGCTAACATGATCCTCCTGCTGCAGCCAGGTTTCTGTAAGACAAAATATATCAATATGATGATCACAAATCAAATCATTCACTAACAGAGACTTCGGAAGGAGAGATCTAATATTCAGCAAACCACATTTAATAGTTTGATGTTTTTGTTCAGTTAAAGTATTTGTCACCTATAAAGCCTCATAGTATTCTAAGAAAAGATACAACTCCAACAAAAATGGTCCTTTTACGTTGGCAAGGGTCCAGTTAGGGTCCAGGATTCCCACATCCTGCTCTACACTTGACAGACGGCTGTGCGGTGTACATCAGAAGGAGTCCAACGCATACCTCGATGTGCACACCTGCGAGGGCTCGTTCATGGCTGCTTGCAGCTTTAATTATTTTTCCTTTTACTCATAATTTCCACTTCGGCAGAGTTTAAAGACCACAACTCATTCATTGAATTGGCACATCACAATTTGACAGCCATAATCATTAACCAAACTTTAACAGTGGCTTAAATTTATTTGATACATTAATTTTCCCGCCCTCCCTGCCCTTCCGCTCTCCCTCGCCTCCCGCTCACAACTGTACACAGGCAGCAGTCAGAGCACTGTGCATGATATTTTTAGGATATTTTTTTTTTCTCAAGCCTTGCATTGGGACCCTTACATCGTCGGCCCATGCAGTAATTCAGGCATGGACACAGCACAGCTGGGTGCTTGAGGTGCAGACACTGAGAGACCAAGACTCCTGTGGAGTGTGCCACGTGTGATGTGCCCCTATGCTTAGTGCCAAACAAAGTCTGTTACAATGATTGGCATGTTGCCAACAGCAAATAATGTAAATACTAATTGTGAATACTGGTCAGTGTTGTTTGCTATGTCATTATTCATGTATATAAACTAATTGCATTTAGACAATACTATTTGTTTGAACTTTTATTGAATGCACAAAGCTCTGGTTTTAGACAAAATGTGTTTGTACTTCAGTTACTCTTTGTCAGTAATACTGACAGTGGATCTGGATGTGGGATAAGACTGTCCCAAGTGTAATCTTTCTTTAGAGCCCAAGATCATGACTGTATGTTGAAGCGTTCAGGAATGGCAGCTTTTTTCCCCAAAGCTCTCTAAATGGCACACTTTTGGCACACTTTTGGCACGCCTTGTCCTATCCTATCATTTTTTTTGTTGTATTGCAGTCACATTTGAAGTGGGACTACGTGAGACTTAAGGCAGTGGTACCATTGTTTTTTTTTTAGTCCACAGCCCTATGCTAAAGATACATATTTGGGAAGAAAAATTAGGCTGACATAACAATCCATCTCTTTCACTGTATTCAAGCTCATATTACTCTGTGAAAGTAGCACTTATTGTGATTATTGTTGGTGAAAATTCAGAGTGCTCTCTTTCAAAAGAGACCTCAACCAGGCCTCTACTCCAAGTGGTTCAAGAACAGCTTTCAATTTACTTTGGGTATACTTTTTTTAGGAGTTTCAGGCAAAAATTGCCTGACTGTTAAGGGGTTAACAATATTAGAACATGTGACAAATGCAGTCTTGATGTCTTCTGCACCATTGAAAACCACCTTATAGCTAGCCAGGTCCCATTAGTTGGTGTAGAGCCACCTAGCGTACCTAGCACAGCTAACCCTGTTTGGTGCTACTTAGCAGAACCCGAGCAGCTGGGACCCCAGGCTGACTGGGTTACTGTCAGGAAGAGGAAGCATAGCCCTAAAGGTATAGTCCTAAATTCAAACCTGTGGTTCACCATTAACCTGTCCACATTTAAAACAGATTTTCCACACTCAGCAACACACACACAAAAAACCTGGTAACTAGCAGCCCTATAGTCACAAACTTGGCATTAGAGACATCAGCAACCATAGTTGCTGTGCACCTGTTGCTGTGGCTCTGTACACTTATACACTCATAACTAAAGCACGGTTATCATGTAGGTCCTGTGCCATGGGTGTTGCATGTTCTCACACACACACACACATTCATTAGCCCAGTAACATGCTCGCGAAGCAGTTGATGTGTTATCCTGTGGTTTCAGTTTATCTATATCCACAGTTGTGTTGTATGCGATTGCCGCTACTTGTGCTTGTTTTTGTTTGTTTGTGTGTTTGTTTTTTCTCTGCTTGTCTGCTTTCAGGTGCTCCTGGAGGCTCTAAGGCTGGATTCCCAACAGAGGCCATGAATTGTTGTCTGTTTTGTTTTTACAGGTGTAGCAGCTGGCTTTCTGGTTTTTGCTTCTATTTTTGTTCTGTTTCCTCTTCTTCTTTCCTTGTCCCCTGGTCCGGTTCAGCTCTATTACATGTTATACAATGTCAACAAAAATAAATAAATGGGCGGTTGATGGGCATCAAGGGGAGCTTTACATTTATAAAGCTTCCCTTGGCAAAGCAAATCTGTTTGGCATAAAAGGTATTCAGATTACAATTCTGCTGCCATAATGCTGAACAGGACAAGGGGGACAAGCAACCATAGTTAAATGTATTCCAGGGGCCAGAGCGGAAAACATAGAATCCTATTTGAAAGTGCTGGTTAACCCTCTGAGGTCTATGATCACGCCGGCGTGATCAGATTAATTCAATTCAATTTTTTATTTATATAGCGCCAGATTACAACAATTGTCATCTCAAGGCACTTAAGTAATATAGTCCAATTCAAGCCAATTGGAATTCAATTCATTGTAATCATAATCCAATTAATTCATATAGAGCTAATTCAAAAAATTAATATCCTAGCTAAGGAAACCAACAGATTGCACCGAAATGTGTCTTCAGTCCAATCTACCGTCCTGAGCCTGAGGGACTGTGGAAAGGAACGACTCCCTTTTAAATGGAAGAAACCTCTGGCAGAACCAGACTCAGGAAGGGTGGCCATCCGCCTCGACCAGCTGGGGTTTGAGAAGACAGAAAAGAGGGAAAAGAGGGGGGAAAAACACCATAACGCCATTCAAAGGATACCTGAGACAGGGAAACACAAGTTAATAACCACAATAATGTCACATGTACATAATATCATTTGAGAAATTAAACGGGGAAAAAGAGAGCAAAGTGAGGAAAGGTGTGACAGATGAGATCCCCCAGCAGTCTAAGCCTATAGCAGCTTAACTATGGGATGTTTCAGGATTACCTGAGCCATCCCTAACTATAAGCTTTATCGAAAAGAAAAGTTTTAAGCCTAATCTTAAAAGTGGAAAGGGTGTCTGCTTCCCGGACATTTACTGGCAGCTTATTCCACAAGAGAGGGGCCTGATAACTGAAGGCTCTGCCTCCCATTCTACTTTTAGAAACTCTGGGAACAACAAGTAAACCTGCAGTTTGGGAGCGAAGTGCTCTGTTAGGAAAATATCTTACAATTAAATCTTTAAGATATGATGGAGCTCGGTCATTAAGAACTTTATATGTGAGAAGAAGAATCTTAAATTCTATTCTGAATTTAACAGGGAGCCAATGAAGAGAAGCTAAAACTGGAGAAACATGATCTCTCCTATTAGTTCTCATCAGAACTCTGGCTGCAGCATTTTGGATCAGCTGGAGGCTTTTCAGAGAATATGTGGGACAGCCCAATAATAAGGAATTACAGTAGTCCAATCTTGAAGTAACAAATGCATGAACTAGTTTCTCTGCATCACCTTGAGACAGGATGTTCCTGATTTTGGCAATATTACGAAGGTGAAAGAAGGCAGTCCTAGAAACCAGTTTTATATGTGCGTCAAATGATAAATTCTGGTCAAAAATAACTCCAAGGTTCCTCACTGTAGAACTAAAAGCCAAGGAAATACCATCTAGAGTAACTATATAACTAGACAATTTCTCCCTGAAGCGCTCAGGTCCAAAGAGAACAACTTCAGTTTTGTCTGAATTTAAAAGCAGACAGTTCTGAGTCATCCAGGTCTTTATGTCTTTAAGACAGGCTTGTAGCCTGACCAACCTGTAGGTTTCATCTGGTTTCATAGATAAGTACAGCTGAGTATCATCAGCATAACAATGGAAATTTATGCCATGCTGTCTGATAATGTTACCTAATGGAAGCATGTATAAAGTAAAAAGAATCGGTCCAAGCACAGAACCCTGAGGAACTCCATGACTTACTCCAACGTGTGAGGAAGATTCCTCATTTACAAGAACAAACTGGAATCTATCAGATAAATATGACTTAAACCAGCCTAATGCAGTTCCTTTAATCCCAATAACATGTTCAAGTCTCTGTAACAGAATGCTGTGATCGATCGTATCAAATGCAGCACTGAGATCCAACAGGACAAGCACAGAAACAAGTCCGCTATCAGAAGCTAACAGGAGATCATTGGTAACTTTCATCAGTGCCGTTTCTGTGCTATGATGCACTCTGAATCCTGACTGAAACTCTTCAAACAGATTATTTCTATGTAAATGATCACAAAGTTGAGCTGCAACTATTTTTTCAAGAACTTTGGACAAAAAAGGGAGATTGGATATAGGTCGATAATTAGCCAACACTTCTGAATCAAGAGTAGGTTTTTTAAGTAAAGGTTTAATTACAGCAACCTTAAAAGTCTGAGGTACATATCCTATCAACAAAGACAGATTGATCAAATCCAATATGGAAGTGTCAATTAAGGGGAAAACCTCCTTGAACAGTCTGGTTGGGATTGGGTCTAACATACAAGTTGATGGTTTAGAAGAGACTATTGCTGTTGTTAGCTCAGAAAGATCAACTGGACAGAAGCTGTCTAAATACAATTCAGGTTCGAAAGATACTTCTAAAGCTGCTCTACTTGATGATACATCAGTGATAATAATGGGAAGGATTCCATTAATCTTCTCTCTGATAGAAACAATTTTATTGATGAAGAATCTCATGAAATCATCACTGCTGAGAGTTAAAGGAATACATGGCTCAACAGAGCTCGGACTCTTTGTCAGCCTGGCAACAGTGCTGAAAAGAAACCTGGGATTATTCTTATTCTCTTCTATCAATAATGAATAATACGCAGTTCTAGCTTTACGAAGTGCTTTCTTATACGTTATTAAACTATCTTTCCAGACTAATTGAGACTCTTCTAAATTAGAGGAACGCCACTGTCTCTCCAGCTTTCTTGCAGTCTGCTTTAACGCACGCAGCTGTGAATTATACCAAGGAGCCAACCTCTTCTGACTGATTACCTTCCTTTTCAGAGGGGCAACATTGTCCAGTGTTGTACGCATTGAAGCTGTAGTGCTGTCAACAAGAGAGTCAAGTTCTACTGGAGTAAAATTTAGGTAGCCATCCTGTGTCATATCAGCACATGGCAGTGAAGAAAAGGATGATGAAATCAACTCTTTAAATCTGGTTACAGCATTCTCTGACAGACACCTTCTATATGTAGAATTCTTCTCAGAAACCGTGTAGTCAAGTAATGTAAATTCAAAAGTTATTAAAAAATGGTCAGACAAGACAGGGTTATGAGGGAGCACTGTTAACTGTTCACTCTCAATGCCATAAGTCAGCACAAGGTCAAGGGTATGATTAAGGCAGTGAGTAGGTCTGTGAACACTTTGAGAAAATCCAATAGAGTCTAATATAGAATTAAAGTTAATATTTAGGCTGTCATTTTCAACATATACATGAATATTAAAGTCACCCACTACAATGACTTTATCTGTACTCAGCACTGACTGGGATAAAAACTCTGAGAATTCAGACAGAAACTCAGAATAAGGGCCAGGTGGACGATACACAACAACAAACACAAGAGGTTTTTGTGATTTCCACTTTGGGTGGGAAAAACTGAGAATCAGAGATTCAAAAGAGCTAAAACTAATCTTGGGTCTAGGACTGATTAGTAACCCTGATCTGAAGATAGCTGCCACTCCTCCTCCTCTGCCTGTGGTTCTAGGAACATGAACATTTAAATAGTCAGAGGGAGTTGATTCATTAATGCTAACATGATCCTCCTGCTGCAGCCAGATTTCTGTAAGACAAAATATATCAATATGATGATCACAGATCAAATCATTCACTGACAGAGACTTCAAAGGGAGAGATCTAATATTCAGCAAACCACATTTAATAGTTTGATGTTTTTGTTCAGTTAAAGTTTTTGTTTTAAATTTTTTTTGCACAAGAGGATTTGCTCCTTTTGTGTTTTTTGATTGAGGGGGGGGCAGCATCAGGTGGGAAGCCGCAGAGAAGTGTGTAAGACTACAACTCTGCATCCTGGTCTCAACCCTGGGATGTCATGTTTTTGGATGACTAATGACTTGGATTACATGACGTCATTACGGCGTCATAGAAAACAAACTAGGTCACCTGGAGCACTGTCATCAACTTTATTCAAAAGTGCAGATTTGAAACTATCTCCTAGTTTGTATTTGACTTTGATACACCACGTAAAACCGGAGATATGATAGTTTCAATTTGGTCGTAAAAAAATATTTATCCGATCGTTAAAAACGGGCGGGATGGGAGGGGCAGGGGTTGCATTTCTTTCCATATCTTCCCCATTTTTTGTGATTTTAGAAAACGGGAAAAAGTGGTCGAATCTGTTAATACTACTCTACATAACCAATGTACCGAGAATGTCCTCTGAATCCTGACTGAAACTCTTCAAACAGATTATTTATATGTAAATGATCACAAAGTTGAGCTGCAACTATTTTTTTCAAGAACTTTAGACATCAAAAGGAGATTGGATATACGTCGATAATTAGCCAACCCTTCTGAATCAAGAGTAGGTTTTTTTCAATAAAGTTTTAATTACAGCAACCTTAAAACTCTGTGGTACATATCCTGTCAAAAAAGACAGATTCATCAAATCCAATATTGATTAACAGTCTGGTTGGGATTGGGTCTAAAATACAAGTTGATGGTTTTCGAAAAGACTATTGCTGTTGTTAGCTCAGAGAGTTCAACTGGATGAAAACAGTCTAGATACAAATCAGGTTCTAAAGATACTTCTAAAGCTGCTCTACTTGATGATACATCAGCGATAATAGTGGGAAGGATTCCATTAATCTTCTCTCTGATAGAAACAATTCTATTGGTAAAGAAGCTCATGAAACCATCACTACTGACAGTTAATACCTGGCTCGACAGAGCTCGGACTCTTTGTCAGCCTGACTACAGTGCTGAAAAGAAATGTGGGAAAATATGTTATTGAAGGATGCAAATCCGCTTCTTAAATCTGTTATCTGCTTCTTTTGGAAGTGCTAAAAAAGAAACGTGTGGTGTACAATTACACACAAACATAAGATTGGGTTTGTAGAAGATGTGAAAGAGTGGCTTGCTGATGTAAATGATTGACTTTTTCAAGGTACAGCTCAGATTAACATGAATAATGCCCCTGATTTATCAGGATTGCTGCCATCTTGTTTTGGAACCTTTTGGTGTTCACAATCAGAAGAATGAGTCCCGTCTCTTTACATTCTACGTCAATGGGTTTATTTTACTAATGCAGAAAGTAACTTTTGCTGTGGCCGGGAAAACACAATGGGACTACAGACTGAAGTCTTACCTAGTCCAACATCAGATTTGACTGTATTACTGTAATTGGACTTTTTGACAGTCCAGCCATGGCATGAAAGTCCCTCTTAATTTGTACTTGCTCGACAGTGATGTATGGGAATTTGATGTACCATGGTTGATAAACTGATGAGAGCTTTGATGAGCAAGGGGAGCGCACGACTCACAGAGGACTGGGACACACCCGATCTGTCTCCAATCTCCCTATGAAAGGTTCCCGTGGCCAAAGAACCAAGGGTGGTGAGGACCTGGACGTGTGGTGGAATTGGGTTTGATTGGTGTCTTTCTCTCTGGAGTTGTGGCTCTCACAAGCTGCATATTTACAGCAGCACAGTCCTTAGAAATCTAAATCGTAATGTTAGCCATTCGTCTGTCTCCGTAAGGATATCTACACGGTGTCGAAACATGCTCCCTTCCAAGACCTGCCACGCTAAGGCATCCAAAAGTAGCAAGTCAGCCATGATGTAGCTTGATACACTCCCCATTGACCTTGTTATATACTGAGTCAAATTAACTTTTGATAAGTGCATCATTTAAGTCAAACAGAATAATGTCAGCATAGTTATGGGGTATAAAGTATATATTTATCCATTAGTCAAGCAAACTTTATTCGAATAACAGCGGACTATTTTACGTGACTCCTGCAACAGGTCTGGATCACTCTGTAAATTCTGTTCGTACCCAAAAGAAAAAAATACAAAAAAATTGGTGAATGCGCAAGTTCTCTTAAATTACTCTTATGCACCACTTAAGAACAAATATGTTAATACCCTAACCCATATATTCAAGGTTAATTCAATATATTCAAGGTTCATTCAATATATTCAAGGCTCATTCAACATATTCAGAGTTTCATTCCATATGTAGTGGACCTAAGCGTTGTATGATGCAACTCAGGTAGCCACCTCTTTAGCACCTCCCTTAGCTCCTCCCCATGTTGTGTGGGGTGACTATATAAAGGCAAAAAAAAATCTGGCTTGTCACTAATGTGGTGTTTTGTCTTTTAGGTTTACTTGCTGCTGTGCTGTTTTGTTAGTTTGTTTTGTGCAGTTATTTTATACAGTTTTGGTATGTTTCCCTTTGTTCTGTTCTGTTTATTGTAGTTCTTTGTTTATTCAGTTTGGTTGGTTTAAGTATGTTTTTGTCCCATTTACAATTGTAATATTGTTTTATGGATCAAGTTGCCGGTTTTGTTAATCCTCTTTGTTTGTTGTTCCTTTGAGCTTCAGTGTGGCCTGATTGTCATCAGGTGGGAGGCTAGGCACCGTGGTGAGGACCTCACTTCCCATTTTGCATGCAAGTAGACACTGGGGCACTTCTAGTGTGGTTGTAGTGGTTTCTTGTTTGTAGCGTTGCATCCCAGGTTAAGAAGGAGGGACACACTCACCCCGTAGTATTCTTGCCACTGAGGCTCCAAGACCACCGATTTTATTTTTCTGTTGTTATTAGGATTTTAGCATTGTTGTAGTCGACCTTTTAAAGCAATTTTACTTTTGCTTTATTCATCAGCATTTTCAATAAATAGATTTGTTTTATTTACTCTACTGTCTCTGCCTCCTCAGTCACGACCCTGTGTCCTTATAAGTATTTGTACTCTAGTTGTTATATCTTGGGGTGCAAGTCCCCAGGTGGCGTTGTTGGCCCTACAATTCCTTCTACTACCCCGCTCCTTGCCACACATGTATTCAGAGTTTCATTCCATATATTCAAGGATTAATTTCCTGAATGGCATTCCATAATATATGTATATATCAAACATTGATCAGTAATTATAAATATATAATCTTCAGCAATAAACTTCATGCGAGGAGATATGGACAACTATGGATTTTGCTATAAAACTAATTCCTTCTCTCAAACCAAGTTAAAACTGCCTATAACCATTTTGAGTTACTTCACTAATTGAATAATTAAAAATAATTTGAATTTCCTGATTAATAGTATTTTCTATTCTATAATCAAAGCCATGAAACGGAAGTTGATGTTATGTGTACGGCACCAAACTCATTTGTGTTCCAAATTATTGTCTGTAGTATGGAGTTTGTAGGGGGGGGGCTGCAATGCTTGCAGATGATGTGAAAATTAGCAGGGGGTTTGAAGATGGATTGTGGAAATGTAATGTTTTGAACCCCAGTATCATTTCAGCACTCTTCAGTCATTCCTGAAATTCCAGTTTGACCACTGCTCGTCCTGACTCTCCCCCCTCTTCTCCTTCAACCTCTTGCTTCTTTTGTTTAATTGACCTAAGAGAGGGGGGGTGGGGGTTTTGTTTTGTTCCACTTTGCTTTTAGAGGAAGTAGCACGTGGGACCCAGTCCTCATCTGAATTATCTTTACATGCCCTATTATTTAAAAAAAAAAAAAAAGGAAAAAAACATGTATTTTATAATACAAGAATGGCTGAGCTCTATAAATAAAAATGAACACTACTACTTTTTGCTCTTTTTGGATGTTTGCTTTATTGATGAGAATGTTGCTGAGTGATAAAGCTGAGTCCACAATTTCCTCCATAAACAAAAGCATAATAATAAAAATTACAATGAAATATAAATAATACTTGCTTGTCAAGAGCAACGTTTCCCTCTTCAGACGATGCTTCTTCTCCAGAGTCGATCAAAGACAAATCACTGTCATTCTCTGAGCAAAACCTATCGTAAACAAACCTCAGAGGCTTCCTCCATACTGTATTTTGTTTTTGAAGTCCGTTTAGCTATGTTGTAGGAAAAAGATAACAAATAAACTGCTGAACCTGAAGCTCTTTACGTATTACTTTGGCTATATTTGGAAGAAAACCCGCCCATCAAGCAGAATATCGTTGTTTTCAGAATTTCATTAGCTATTCAATGCATCAGTGATGATGGGTGACTGATTCTTGTCTGGGCTGCAGCTTTGCTTTGCAGTAAGACGTATTGCATCACTTCCTGTTGCCTTGTGTGTGCACTTCTTGCTCCTCTTGAACTACTAATAATCACCTTATTTCTCCGTATAATTTACACATCTTGCATAGTTAACTCTATCTCATACTTGTTATATTCTAACACTCACTCTTACAGATTTTTAGTCTTTATTTTTCACTTTTTAGCAGTGTGTCTGGTTCTCTAGCTTAGCATGGCTACCAGTTCTCTTCCTCTATCTCCTGCTTTCACCTGCTCCGTGTGTCAGATGTTTAGTTACTCCTCTGCCTCCTTTAGTGGTAATGGTATATATAACAAATGTAGTCGTTTTGTAGTTTTGGAGGCGAGGTTATCTGAATTGGAAGCTCGGCTCTGCACTGTTGAAAACCACCCGATAGCGAGCCAGGCCCCTTTAGTCAGTGCGGAGCCACCTAGCGTAGCTAGCTCTGTTAGTCGTCCCCGAGCAAATCCCGAGCAGCCGGGACTTAAGAGTGGCTGGGTGACTGTCAGGAAGAGGAGTCATAGTCCTAAAGTCAAGCCCGTGGTTCACCATCAACCTGTCCACGTTTCAAATAGATTTTCTCCACTCAGCGACACACCCGCTGAGGACAAAACCCTGGTAATTGGCAGCTCTATAGTCAGAAACGTGGCATTAGAGACACCAGCGACCATAGTCAAATGTATTTCAGGGGCCAGAGCGGGCGACATAGAATCCTATTTAAAACTGCTGGCTAAGGATAAGCGTAAATACGGTAAAATAGTTATTCACGTCGGCGGTAATGACACCCGGTTACGCCAATCGGAGGTCACTAAAATTAATGTTGCATCGGTGTGTAATTTTGCCAAAACAATGTCGGACTCCGTAGTTTTCTCTGGACCCCTGCCAAATCTGACCAGTGATGACATGTTTAGCCGCATGTCCTCATTCAATCTCTGGTTGACTTGATGGTGTCCAGCAAACAACGTGGGCTACATAGATAATTGGGAATCTTTCTGGAGAAAACCTTGTCTGATGAGGAGAGATGGCATCCATCCCACTTTGGAAGGAGCGGCTCTCATTTCTAGAAATATGGACGAATTTATTAGTCATCCAAAAACATTACAACCCAGGGTTGAGACCAGGATGCAGAGTTGTAGTCTTACACACTTCTCTGCGGCTTCCCACCTGATGCTGCCCCCCCCCCCCCCCCCCCCCCCAATCAAAAAAACACAAAAGGAGCAAATCCTCTTGTGCAAAAAAAATTTAAGACAAAAACTTTTAAGTGAACAAAAACATCATTTACATTATTTGCTGTTGGCAACATGCCAATCATTGTAACAGACTTTGTTTGGCACTAAGCATAGGGGCACATCACACGTGGCACACTCCACAGGAGTCTTGGTCTCTCAGTGTCTGCACCTCAAGCACCCAGCTGTGCTGTGTCCAAGCCTGAATTACTGCATGGGCCGACGATGTAAGGGTCCCAATGCAAGGCTTGAGAAAAATAAAAATATCCTAAAAATATCATGCACAGTGCTCTGACTGCTGCCTGTGTACAGTTGTGAGCGGGAGGCGAGGGAGAGCGGAAGGGCAGGGAGGGCGGGAAAATTAATGTATCAATTCAATTCAATTTTATTTATATAGCGCCAGATTACAACAATTGTCATCTCAAGGCACTTAAGTAATATAGTCCAATTCAAGCCAATTGGAATTCAATTAATTGTAATCATAATCCAATTAATTCATATAGAGCCAATTCAAAAAATTTATATCCTAGCTAAGGAAACCAACAGATTGCACCGGAACGTGTCTTCAGTCCAATCTCCCGTCCTGAGCGTGCCTGTGGCAACTGTGGAAAGGAATGACTCCCTTTTAACAGGAAGAAACCTCTGGCAGAACCAGAACCAGGAAGAAACCTCTGGCAGAACCAGAACCAGGAAGGGTGGCCATCTGCCTCCACCAGCTGGGGTTTGAGAAGACAGAAAATAGGGAAAAGACGGGGGAAAAACACCATAACGCCATTCAAAGGATATCTGTTGGAACAGGGAAACATAGGTTAATAATCACAATAATGTCACATGTACATAAAATCATTTGAGAAATTAAACAGGGGGAAAAAGAGAGCAAAGTGAGGAAAGGTGTGACAGATGAGGTCCCCCAGCAGTCTAAGCCTATAGCAGCTTAACTATGGGATGTTTCAGGATTACCTGAGCCATCCCTAACTATAAGCTTTATCAAAAAGGAAAGTTTTAAGTCTAATCCTAAAAGTGGAAAGGGTTCCCGGACATTTACTGGCAGCTTATTCCACAAGAGAGGGGCCTGATAACTGAAGGCTCTACCTCCCATTCTACTTTTAGAAACTCTGGGAACAACAAGTAAACCTGCAGTTTGGGAGCGAAGTGCTCTGTTAGGAAAATATCTTACAATTAAATCTTTAAGATATGATGGAGCTCGGTCATTAGGAACTTTATATGTGAGAAGAAGAATCTTAAATTCTATTCTGAATTTAACATGGAGCCAATGAAGAGAAGCTAAAACTGGAGAAACATGATCTCTCCTGTTAGTTCTCATCAGAACTCTGGCTGCAGCATTTTGGATCAGCTGGAGGCTTTTCAGAGAATATGTGGGACAGCCCAATAATAAGGAAGTACAGTAGTCCAATCTTGAAGTAACAAATGCATGAACTAGTTTCTCTGCATCACCCTGAGACAGGATGTGCCTGATTTTAGCAATATTACGAAGGTGAAAGAAGGCAGTCCTAGAAACCAGTTTTATATGTGCGTCAAATGATAAATTCTGGTCAAAAATAACTCCAAGGTTCCTCACTGTAGAACTAGAAGCCAAGGAAATACCATCTAGAGTAACTATATAACTAGACAATTTCTCCCTGAAGCGCTCAGGTCCAAAGAGAACAACTTCAGTTTTGTCTGAATTTAAAAGCAGACAGTTCTGAGTCATCCAGGTCTTTATGTCTTTAAGACAGGCTTGTAGTCTGACCAACCTGTAGGTTTCATCTGGTTTCATAGATAAGTACAGCTGAGTATCATCAGCATAACAATGGAAATTTATGCCATGCTGTCTGATAATGTTACCTAATGGAAGCATGTATAAAGTAAAAAGAATTGGTCCAAGCACAGAACCCTGAGGAACTCCATGACTTACTCCAACGTGTGAGGAAGATTCTTCATTTACAAGAACAAACTGGAATCTATCAGATAAATATGACTTAAACCAGCCTAATGCAGTTCCTTTAATCCCAATAACATGTTCAAGTCTCTGTAACAGAATGCTGTGATCGATCGTATCAAATGCAGCACTGAGATCCAACAGGACAAGCACAGAAACAAGTCCGCTATCAGAAGCTAACAGGAGATCATTTGTAACTTTCACCAGTGCCGTTTCTGTGCTATGATGCACTCTGAATCCTGACTGAAACTCTTCAAACAGATTATTTCTATGTAAATTATCACAAAGTTGAACTGCAACTATTTTTTCAAGAACTTTGGACAAAAAAGGGAGATTGGATATAGGTCGATAATTAGCCAACACTTCTGAATCAAGAGTAGGTTTTTTAAGTAAAGGTTTAATTACAGTAACCTTAAAAGTCTGAGGTACATATCCTATCAACAAAGACCGATTGATCAAATCCAATATGGAAGTGTCAATTAAGGGGAAAACCTCCTTGAACAGTCTGGTTGGAATTGGGTCTAACATACAAGTTGATGGTTTAGAAGAGACTATTGCTGTTGTTAGCTCAGAAAGATCAACTGGGCAGAAGCTGTCTAAATACAATTCAGGTTCGAAAGATACTTCTAAAGCTGCTCTACTTGATGATACATCAGTGATAATAATGGGAAGGATTCCATTAATCTTCTCTCTGATAGAAACAATTTTATTGATGAAGAATCTCATGAAATCATCACTGCTGAGAGTTAAAGGAATACATGGCTCAACAGAGCTCAGACTCTTTGTCAGCCTGGCAACAGTGCTGAAAAGAAACATGGGATTATTCTTATTCTCTTCTATCAATGATGAATAATAAGTAGTTCTAGCTTTACGAAGTGCTTTCTTATACGTTATTAAACTATCTTTCCAGACTAATTGAGACTCTTCTAAATTAGAGGAACGCCACTGTCTCTCCAGCTTTCTTGCAGTCTGCTTTAACACACGCAGCTGTGAATTATACCAAGGAGCCAACCTCTTCTGACTGATTACCTTCCTTTTCAGAGGGGCAACATTGTCCAGTGTTGTACGCATTGAAGCTGTAGTGCTGTCAACAAGAGAGTCAAGTTCTACTGGAGTAAAATTTAGGTAGCCGTCCTCTGTCATATCAGCAAATGGCAGTGAAGAAAAGGATGATGAAATCAACTCTTTAAATCTGGTTACAGCATTCTCTGACAGACACCTTCTATATGTAGAATTCTTCTCAGAAACCATGTAGTCAAGTAATGTAAATTCAAAAGTTATTAAAAAATGGTCAGACAAGACAGGGTTATGAGGGAACACTGTTAACTGTTCACTCTCAATGCCATAAGTCAGCACAAGGTCAAGGGTATGATTAAGGCAGTGAGTAGGTCTGTGAACACTTTGAGAAAATCAATAGAGTCTAATATAGAATTAAAGTTAATATTTAGGCTGTCATTTTCAACATCTACATGAATATTAAAGTCACCCACTACAATGACTTTATCTGTACTCAGCACTAACTGGGATAAAAACTCTGAGAATTCAGATAGAAACTCAGAATAAGGGCCAGGTGGACGATACACAACAACAAACACAAGAGGTTTTTGTGATTTCCACTTTGGGTGGGAAAAACTGAGAATCAGAGATTCAAAAGAGCTAAAACTAATCTTGGGTCTAGGACTGATTAGTAACCCTGATCTGAAGATAGCTGCCACTCCTCCTCCTCTGCCTGTGGTTGGAGGAACATGAACATTTAAATAGTCAGAGGGAGTTGATTCATTAATGCTAACATGATCCTCCTGCTGCAGCCAGGTTTCTGTAAGACAAAATATATCAATATGATGATCACAAATCAAATCATTCACTAACAGAGACTTCAAAGGGAGAGATCTAATATTCAGCAAACAACATTTAATAGTTTGATGTTTTTGTTCAGTTAAAGTTTTTGTTTTAAATTTTTTTTGCACAAGAGGATTTGCTCCTTTTGTGTTTTTTGATTGAGGGGGGGGCAGCATCAGGTGGGAAGCCGCAGAGAAGTGTGTAAGACTACAACTCTGCATCCTGGTCTCAACCCTGGGATGTCATGTTTTTGGATGACTAATAAATTCGTCCATATTTCTAGAAATTAGAAGAGCTCCTTCCAAAGTGGGATGGATGCCGTCTCTCCTCATCAGACCAGGTTTTCTCCAGAAAGATTGCCAATTATCTATGTAGCCCACGTTGTTTGCTGGACACCATCTAGACAACCAGCGATTGAATGAGGACATGTCATCACTGGTCAGATTTGGCAGGGGTCCAGAGAAAACTATGGAATCTGTCATTGTTTTGGCAAAACTACACACCGATGCAACATTAATTTTAGTGACCTCCGATTGGCGTAACCGGGTGTCATTACCGCCGACGTGAATAACTATTTTACCGTATTTACGCTTATCCTTAGCCAGCAGTTTTAAATAGGATTCTATGTCGCCCGCTCTGGCCCCTGGAATGCATTTGACTATGGTCGCTGGTGTCTCTAATGCCACGTTTCTGACTATAGAGCTGCCAATTACCAGGGTTTTGTCCTCAGCGGGTGTGTCGCTGAGTGGGGAAAATCTATTTTAAACGTGGACAGTTTGATGGTGAACCACGGGCTTGACTTTAGGACTATGACTCCTCTTCCTGACAGTCACCCAGCCACTCTTAAGTCCCGGCTGCTCGGGATTTGCTCGGGGACGACTAACAGAGCTAGCTACGCTAGGTGGCTCCGCACTGACTAAAGGGGCCTGGCTCGCTATCGGGTGGTTTTCAACAGTGCAGAGCCGAGCTTCCAATTCAGATAACCTCGCCTCCAAAACTACAAAAAGACTACATTTGTTACATGTACCATTACCACTAAAGGAGGCAGAGGAGTAACTAAACATCTGACACACGGAGCAGGTGAAAGCAGGAGATAGAGGAAGAGAACTGGTAGCCATGCTAAGCTAGAGAACCAGACACACCGCTAAAAAGTGAAAAATAAAAACTAAAGATCTGTAAGAGTGAGCGTTAGAATATAACAAGTATGAGATAGAGTTAACTATGCAAGATGTGTAAATTATAGGGAGAAATAAGGTGATTATTAGTAGTTCAAGAAGAGCGAGAACTGTCACAGTGCACACACAAAGCAACAGGAAGTGATGCAATACGTCTTACCGCAAAGCAAAGCCGTCAGCTCCTTCTGACTTCTCAGATCATCAATTTATCAAATAAAGTTAAGCCACTGTTAAAGTTTGGTTAATGATTATGGCTGTCAAATTGTGATGTGCCAATTTAATGAATGAGTTGTGGTCTTTAAACTCTGCCGAAGTGGAAATTATGAGTAAAAGGAAAAATAATTAAAGCTGCAAGCAACCATGAACGAGCCCTCGCAGGTGTGCACATCGAGGTATGCGTTGGACTCCTTCTGATGTACACCGCACAGCCGTCTGTCAAGTGTAGAGCAGGATGTGAGAATCCTGGACCCTAACTGGACCCTTGCCAACGTAAAAGGACCATTTTTGTTGGAGTTGTATCTTTTCTTAGAATACTATGAGGCTTTATAGGTGACAAATACTTTAACTGAACAAAAACATCAAACTATTAAATGTGGTTTGCTGAATATTAGATCTCTCCTTCCGAAGTCTCTGTTAGTGAGTGATTTGATTTGTGATCATCATATTGATATATTTTGTCTTACAGAAACCTGGCTGCAGCAGGAGGATCATGTTAGCATTAATGAATCAACTCCCTCTGACTATTTAAATGTTCATGTTCCTAGAACCACAGGCAGAGGAGGAGGAGTGGCAGCTATCTTCAGATCAGGGTTACTAATCAGTCCTAGACCCAAGATTAGTTTTAGCTCTTTTGAATCTCTGATTCTCAGTTTTTCCCACCCAAAGTGGAAATCACAAAAACCTCTTGTTTTTGTTGTTCGTCCACCTGGCCCTTATTCTGAGTTTCTATCTGAATTCTCAGAGTTTTTATCCCAGTTAGTGCTGAGTACAGATAAAGTCATTGTAGTGGGTGACTTTAATATTCATGTATATGTTGAAAATGACAGCCTAAATATTAACTTTAATTCTATATTAGACTCTATTGGATTTTCTCAAAGTCGTTCACAGACCTACTCACTGCCTTAATCATACCCTTGACCTTGTGCTGACTTATGGCATTGAGAGTGAACAGTTAACAGTGTTCCCTCATAACCCTGTCTTGTCTGACCATTTTTTAATAACTTTTGAATTTACATTACTTGACTACACGGTTTCTGAGAAGAATTCTACATATAGAAGGTGTCTATCAGAAAATGCTGTAACCAGATTTAAAGTGTTGATTTCATCATCCTTTTCTTCACTGCCATGTGCTGATATGACAGAGGACGGCTACCTAAATTTTACTCCAGTAGAACTTGACTCTCTTGTTGACAGCACTATAGCTTCAATGCGTACAACACTGGACAATGTTGCCCCTCTGAAAAGGAAGGTAATCAGTCAGAAGAGGTTTGCTCCTTGGCATAATTCACAGCTGCTTTAAAGCAGACTGCAGGAAAGCTGTAGAGACAGTGGCGTTCCTCTAATTTAGAAGAGTCTCAATTCATCTGGAAAGATAGTTTAATAACGTATAAGAAAGCCCTTCGTAAAGCTAGAACTGCTTATTATTCATCATTGATAGAAGAGAATAAGAATAATCCCAGGTTTCTCTTCAGCACTGTTGCCAGGCTGACAAAGAGTCCGAGCTCTGTTGAGCCATGTATTCCTTTAACTCTCAGCAGTGATGATTTCATGAGATTCTTCATCAATAAAATTGTTTCTATCAGAGAGAAGATTAATGGAATCCTTCCCACTATTATCACTGATGTATCATCAAGTTAAACCAGACTGTTCAAGGAGGTTTTCCCCTTAATTGACACTTCCATATTGGATTTGATCAATCTGTCTTTGTTGACAGGATATGTACCTCAGACTTTTATGGTTGCTGTAATTAAACCTTTACTTAAAAAACCTACTCTTGATTCAGAAGTGTTGTCTAATCTTCGACCTATATCCAATCTTCCTTTTTAGTCTAAAGTTCTTGAAAAAATAGTTGCAGTTCAACTTTGTGATCATTTACATAGAAATAATCTGTTTGAAGAGTTTCAGTCAGGATTCAGAGTGCATCATAGCACAGAAACGGCACTGGTGAAAGTTACCAATGATCTCCTCTTAGCCTCTGATAGCGGACTTGTTTCTGTGCTTGTCCTGTTGGTTCTCAGTGCTGCATTTGATAAGATCGATCACAGCATTCTTTTACAGAGACTTGATTGTGTTACTGGAATTAAAGGAACTGCATTAGGCTGGTTTAAGTCATATTTATCCGATAAATTCCAGTTTGTTCTTGTAAATGAAGAATCTTCCTATCACATTGGAGTAAGTCATGGAGTTCCTCAGGGTTCTGTGCTTGGACAGCATGGCATACATTTCCTTTGTTATGCTGATGATACTCAGCTGTACTGATCTATCAAACCAGATTAAACCAATAGGTTGGTCAGACTACATGCCTGTCTTTAAGACATAAAGACCTGGATGACTCAGAACTGTCTGCTTTTAAATTCAGACAAAACTGAAGTTGTTCTCTTTGGACCTGAGCGCTTCAGGGAGAAATTGTCTAGTTATATAGTTACTCTAGATAGTATTTCCTTGGCTTCTAGTTCTACAGTGAGGAACCTTGGAGTTATTTTTGACCAGAATTTATCATTTGATGCACATATAAAACTGGTTTCGAGGACTGCCTTCTTTCACCTTCGTAATATTGCTAAAATCAGGAACATCCTGTCTCAGGGTGATGCAGAGAAACTAGTTCATGCATTTGTTACTTCAAGATTGGACTACTGTACTTCCTTATTATTGGGCTGTCCCACATATTCTCTGAAAAGCCTCCAGCTGATCCAAAATGCTGTAGCCAGAGTTCTGATGAGATCTAACAGGAGAGATCATGTTTCTCCAGTTTTAGCTTCTCTTCATTGGCTACCTGTTAGATTCAGAATAGAATTTAAGATTCTTCTCCTCACATATAAAGCTCTTAATGACCGAGCTCCATCATATCTTAAAGATCTCATTGTAAGATATTTTCCCAACAGAGCACTTTGCTCCCAAACTGCAGGTTTACTTGTTGTTCCCAGAGTTTCTAAAAGTAGAATGGGAGGTAGAGCCTTCAGTTATCAGGCCCCTCTCTTGTGGAATAAGCTGCCAGTAAATGTTCGGGAACCCTTTCCACTTTTAGGATTAGACTTAAAACTTTCCTTTTTGATAAAGCTTATAGTTAGGGATGGCTCAGGTAATCCTGAAACATCCCATAGTTAAGATGCTAAAGGCTTAGACTGCTGGGGGACCTCATCTGTCACACCTTTCCTCACTTTGCTCTCATTTTCCCCCTGTTTAATTTCTCAATTGATTTTATGTCCATGTGACATTATTGTGGTTATTAACTTGTGTTTCCCTGTTACAACAGGTATCCTTTGAATGGTGTTATGGTGTTTTTCCCCCCTCTTTTCCCTCTTTTCTGTCCTCTCAAACCCCAGCTGGTCGGGGCGGATGGCCACCCTTCCAGAGTTTGGTTCTGCCAGAGGTTTCTTCCTCGTTCTGGTTCTGCCAGAGGTTTCTTCCTGTTAAAAGGGAGTTGTTCCTTTCCACAGTCGCCACAGGCATGCTGAGGACGGGAGATTGGACTGAAGACAAATTTCGGTGCAATCCGTTGGTTTCCTTAGCTAGGATATTGTTTTTTTAATTGGCTCTACATGAATTAATTTGATTTTTTTAATTAATTAATTGGATTTTATTGGATTATGATTACAATTAATTGAATTCCTATTGAGTTGAATTTGACTATATTATTTAAGTGCCTTGAGATGACAATTTTTGTAATTTGGTGCTATATAAATAAAACTGAATTCAATTCAATTGAATCACTCAAAAGTAAAATGCACCTCAACTGGTTTAGGCTTCACACTAGAGCCCTGTGCGGGACTGTTTTCTTCATCCCGCTCCCGCTAAATTTCTGACCATTACCGCACGCAACCGCAACGTGTATGTCCACTCCCGCCTGCACCCGCAAAACTTTGAGAATTTATGCCTGCACAATAATAGAAATGCATTGATTTTTGTGTCTTCTCCCGTCCCGCAGGAGAGAACACGTAATTTTATAGGCTATTAATAAAGAGATTCATGGACAATTGAGAAACTTCTCCAAATGTCAGACTTGCTTTGTCTTTTTGCTGTAAAGACCTTCTTTGAGCTTCATTTCCACATCATTTATTGACATCCTGTCGCTAGGATACATCCCGACAGTGTTGCCAGGTGGGAAATGTAGTATTATTGTACCAGAGACATAAAATGATCGTATTTTGAGGGAAATGATCATACACCCGTCATAACCAAAATAAGTCTATTGATGCATTATAGTCACTCTTGTGTTGAATAGCGTCTAACAGGCACTCGCGGCTTTGCATCAGCAGTTGCGTTAGGCTAAATATCCTCCGTAAACAATGACGAGTGGGAACTAATGAGCCAAATCATGAGGCCTAGAGGCCACCGACTGTCAGGAACTTCTGAGGCAAACGCATCCACGTCACTCATAGCTCACATAGAAAAGCGCGATTGGCTTGAAACTTATCACATGGAAATGGAAATGCCTTCAGGGTTCACAAAAAAATCCAACAGGCAGTTGCGACAGGCTGATTACAACCACACATTCACAGACTGGTCAAATTATCATATATGTGGCCTTTTTTGGGATCATTGATCGTACATCGTACACAGGGCAAAATTTTCATACAAATACGATAATTATCGTACATGTGACCTCTCAACACTGCATCCCGATCCCGCAGTATTTATTTATTTTTTTATTTTTTTAGCCACCCCCGCCCGCCCGCAACAGAGTTCATACCGCCCGATCCCGCGAGATTTAAGTTGGGTCCTGCGGGACACAATCCCAATGCAGCCCTCTACTTCACACATAGGAATAGGTGTACTTTTGACCTGTCAGCGAATAATTGACTATTGTGCCACAGTATACAGGGTAAACAGTCATTTATAAAAGCAAGTCAGATGTCAATCTAAAGTTTAAAGCCTTGAGCTGTTTTGGTATGATGGTGTGGCTACTACATACATGCTAACTGAAGTTATGATCAAGAATATGTCGCAGAGTATATGTCTTTGTAGACATAAGACAAGTTGTGAACTGAATATTTTGCTGAAGTACATTTACTGGACCCTTCCCAACGTTACAGGACCGTATTTGTTGGAGTTATATCTTTTCTTAGAATATTGTGAGGCTTTATAGGTAACTTGGTCACTTTTTTTTCTGTTCTTAGAATACTGTGTGGCTGGTGTGACATAAGTGTTTACTGTGTCCACAGTTATGATTGTATCCTAGATTGTATCCAAGAACGTTAGCTTTACATCAGTATATAACATGTTTAGGTATATAGAATATGGGGCTGAGGAAAACCCCAGATTTACCCTAAAATATGAAATGTAAATGGACTTGTACTTGTATAGCGCTTTTCTAGTCTAACTGACCACTCAAAGCGCTTCACTACATGCCGCATTCACCCCACTCACACACTCAGAGATGCATTGTCTCGTGTGTCTCTATGGAGAAGGGTCAATATATTGTGTAACCCTGGAGACATGGCCTCTCGAGGAGCTAAAGTTAAAGTTTTCTTTAATGCTGACACATTTCTTGTCAAACCTATAGTAGAGAGGGAAGGGAACCCACATGAAACTGCAAAAGTTATGTATCGATAATCCTGAGAGTAAGGCACGTGTGTCTGAATGATTTTCAAACTACTGAGCAGTTGTGTTTTGTAATGAGTTTCATCAATCACTTTTCTTTGTGGATCTGTCTGAAAAGATTGGTCGGGTGACTTCTTAGGTTCACAAGCTTATTTTTGATTCTTTGCCAAAGGAGAAAGAAAGTGGCCAGGTTGTGATAAACTTGAAAAGAGAGTACAGGAGGGGATGAAAATAGTCATGGCTCAAGCTGGAAGAGGTCCTCATTCAGTTGACAATTTTGAAAAGCGGAGACTAAAGTTATCTCCTATTGACAGGAGACGAGGTTTCCAGATAAAATAACCATCTTGCAGAAGGAAGAAAGTCTGTAGAGAACAAGTCATCTTTTCAGGCTTGATCGCGTGCCATAAGGAGGTGTCGTAACAGTTGGGGGCAGGCTTAGCAGAGCATCTATGCCAGATGAGGTGAGACGTCCTGCTATACTAGCCAAAAATCTTCACATTTCTGACCTTGTTCTTCACCATATACATCAAATTGCATGACATGCAGGACAAAACCACATGGTCTCTGAGATGCAGCACAGATAAATAATAATAACTTTAATTTGTATAGCGCCTTTCACAGGACCCAAGGTCACCTTACACAAACATAAACAAAAAACATGGTTGCAGATGAACAAACAAACAAACAAGCAGAACACAAGATACCACATATAATATAACAAACAGGATGAAGGGGATTATTGGTTGAAAGCCATGTTAAACAGATGAGTTTTGAGGGTGGCTTTGTAAGTGTTCAGGGATGGAGCATTGCGTATATCAGGGAGGAGAGAGTTCCAGAAGGTGGGTGCGGCAAAACTGCGGTCTGATCCCCAAAGGTGCGTAGTCAGGAACGAGGAATGGAGAGCAGGCCGGAGTAAGTGAAGCGCAAAGTCCGGAATGTGGTGTTGAGATGGAGGAGGTCAGACAGGTACTGTGGGACCAGGCCATGGAGGGACTTGTAAGTGAGGACTATGATTTTGTATTTTATGTGGAACTTGATGTGCTGCCAGGGTTTGGAGCGAGTGAGGACCATGGCAGCTGATTTCTGGATGTACTGGAGCCTGTCCAGGGTTTTGTTGGGAACCCTGAACAGGAAACCATTGCAGTAGTCCAAACGGGAGGTGATTAAGGAGTGAATGATTTTTTTCTGCCACTGAATCGGAGAGTAATGGTCGGGGTCTGGCAATGTTTTTCAGATGGAAGAAGGCAGATTTGATGATGGATTTGATGTGGGACTGGCATGAGAAGTTGGAGCACTCCCAGGTTGCGGACCTCTTGGGATAGAGAGATGGTGGAAACATTGATGGTCAAGAGAAAATCTCCAACCTTCCTGAGTATTAGAGATATCAGATTCCAAGTGCTAATGTTCCTATTAGAAGGTCTTTATCTAAGTCTGCACGAGGATGTCAACAGATTACAGATCTTCCCCAAGATAGTTTTTTTCATGGTAAACCCCATTCTTGGCAGTTGGGGTGGATTGCTTTGGCCCTTTTGAGGTTAAGCAATGAAGGGGAAATGTAAAGAAGTATGAACTAACTTTTTCATGCAGTGGGAGCCGGAATTGTGAGATGGTCAAAATTCAAAATCAAAATTGGGAAAGATTCTACATAGAAGTGGAATCATGCTCATATCAATGACACACTCCTTCAAAATGGAATCAGAAGCATCCAATGATCTTAACAATTTGGAAGCACTGATCCTTAACCATCTCTTACTGCTTAAATCCAAGCCATTTTTAACATCAAATATATTTCTGTTTACGGGCCCCACCAGGCCCCAGCCAAGTACACCGGTAGGCAAGAGGCAGCAGTGGGGAGGAGTGAGGCGGAGCGAGCAGCACAAGCCAGCAGTCCCATCTACCCAATGAGCCCCGCCCACCAGATAACACTCAGCACATCCACTCCTCAAGGCCTAGAGTGTGTCTGATAAGCAATTATATCTAAAACAGTTTGCCCCCCGCTGTATCGAGACACATCCAACTGGCCTTCAGCACACCAATAGTGCGCTCCACAACAGCACGAGTGCTTTGATGCGTATATGTGTGCTGTCTATTGCTCCGATTATGTTTGGCAGTCCAGCCATGGCATTAGAGTCCCTCTTAATTTGTACTTGTTGGACAGTGGTGTATGGAAATTTGATGTACCATGGGTGCTAAACTTATAAGAGCTTTGATGACCAAGGGGAGCGTACTACTCACAGAGGACTGGGACACACCCGATCTGTGTCCAATCTCCCTCTGAAAGATTCCTGTGGCCAAAATTCCAAGGGTGCCAAGGACCTAGACGTGTGTGAAATTGGGTTTGATTGTTGTGTTTCTCTGTGCAGTTGTGGCTCTCGCAAGCTGCATATTTGCAGCAGCACCGTCCTGGGAAATCTAAATTGTGATGTCAGCCATTCATCTGTCTCCGCAAGGATATCTACATAGTCTCGGAAAACACACGCTCTCTTCCAAGTGTATGACTCGCTAAGGCATCCAAAACTAGCAAGTCAGCCATGATGCAGCTGGTTACACTTCCCATTGACCTTGTTATATACAGAGTCAAATTAACTTTCAGTTTAAGTCAATCAGAATGATGTCAGCATAATTACGGGGTATAATGTATGTATTTATTTATGATATCTTCAAAGTAATTAAATATACAATCCATCAGTCAAGAACACTTGATTCGAATAACAGCAGACTATTTTACGTGACTCCTACAACAGGTCTGGATCACTCATAAATTCTGTTCATTCCTGAAAGAAAACTCAAAATACAAAAAAAAAAAAGGAAAATAAGGCTCTCGTACGCAAGACTTAAGAACAAATCTGTTCGTAAGGCCCATTGTTATTTTTCTGGATGAATGTGCACCTCACAATTCACGGTTGATTATTAGAGTATTTTCTCGACAATACAGAAGTGACCTTTTGCAACAGTTGTATTAAGACAAAGACTAGCTATTTAGACAGGCCCATTCCCGAGGTATGTCTTCTTGTTTTTGATAAGATGGGATCGAAGTGTCAGATGGGGCAGTGAAGTCCAGTCAGTGGATTTGGATTAGAAGGAGCAATAGTAGCTGGTGGCTCAGCAGGGGGAGCACTTAGGGTAAACAGACTCTTGGAAGAAACAAGGAAGAAACACTGTTCTATGTTGGCCAGCACTGCTCACTGGTCTATATAGGGATTATAGGGAATTATTCACTGAGTCTGGTCCATTTTTTATTTATTTTTTTTAGCACACATATCTTGTTTACCTTGAATTGAGTTTACTTGACGACACAGAATCTGACAAGAAATTTAGTGATAGTATCTGTCTATCAGAGAATGCTGTAACCAAATTTAAAGAATCAGTTATGTACGGTGGCCCTGAAGTGCAAATCACAGTTGCAAAAGAGAAACAACAACAGCAAAAGAGAAAACACAACAGCAAAAGAGAAACAACGACGGCAAAAAACAGAAAACACAATGGCAAAAGAGAAACGACAAGGGTAGGTATCCTTGGGCGACATGAATTGTCACTGATTGGACTGGTGGTGGTCCGTCCTTTGAACCAGAAAGACTATGGTTTATATTTTTCAAAATATGAGCGCTGCTAGGGACAACGTACACACTGCTATTAAAGAATATTTTGATGCGAATATCCCGTCTTATATGATGCTTTAGCTCTCATTGTTAACAAAAAGGTCTCAAAAGATATTGACAAGATGTTATTAAACTTTATATGGAGGAACAAATACCACTATATTAAAAAAAAACTTTTTTACACTTTTAATAATAATTTCAAAATAAATTGGCTTCAACAATTTATCAAGACCCTATTTACAATTTGGAACTGGAATTTTATTTTCTCTAAATTAGGAGGCCTAAATTAATTTTTACTTTGTAATTATAATGTCAAAAAAATCCCCTCAAAACTATCCCACTTTCATAAACAGATACTTCTTTCTCTTTGTCAATTTTATATAATATATAAGCTGCCAGTAAATGTCCGGGAAGCAGACACCCTTTCCACTTTTAAGATTAGGCTTAAAACTTTTCTTTTCGATAAAGCTTATAGTTAGGGATGGCTCAGGTAATCCTGAAACATCCCATTGTTAAGCTGCTATAGGCTTAGACTGCTGGGGGACCTCATCTGTCACACCTTTCCTCACTTTGCTCTCTTTTTCCCCCTGTTTAATTTCAAAATTGATTTTATGTACATGTGACATTATTGTGGTTATTAACCTATGTTTCCCTGTTCCAACAGATATCCTTTGAATGGCGTTATGGTGTTTTTCCCCCCTCTTTTCCCTCTTTTCTGTCTTCTCAAACCCCAGCTGGTCGAGGCGGATGGCCACCCTTCCTGAGTCTGGTTCTGCCAGAGGTTTCTTCCTGTTAAAAGGGAGTCGTTCCTTTCCACAGTTGCCACAGGCACGCTCAGGACGGGAGATTGGACTGAAGACACATTTCGGTGCAATCTGTTGGTTTCCTTAGCTAGGATATTATTTTTGAATTGGCTCCATATGAATTAATTGGATTATGATTACAATGAATTGAATTCCAATTGGCTTGAATTGGACTATATTACTTAAGTGCCTTGAGATGACAATTGTTGTAATCTGGCGCTATATAAATAAAATTGAATTGAATTGAATTGAATATAATTTCATATAACAGGTTACTCTTTTGGCTAATTTTTTTTTCACCCTGTATACATTGGACTTCAGGTACAACTCAGAGTCCTGCCACATACAGAAGTATTCTGATGATACGGCTGTTGGGGCATTTGTGCGCAGTGGACAGGAGAAGGAGTACAGGGAACTTGTGGAGTCCTTCTATGGCTGGATCAAAAATAACTTTTGCTCCTGAACACTACCAAAACCAAAGAGCTGGTGGTGGACTTCAGGAGATCTAAAACTCTATACCAGTTAATCTGCATTGATTGAGGCGAGGTAGAGACTGTTCAGACCTGCAAATACCTGGGGGTGGTACTGAATAATAAACTGGAGTGGTCTGCCAACATAGAAGCAGTGTACAATGGAAACGCTGTGTTTGGCAGCATTTCCCATCTGCACAGAGGGCAGAAAAGTCTTGTACCTCCACCTCCTGTTGTGCCTCTTTGCATTTAACTCTGCATGCACGGCTACTCATAGCAGTGCACATTGTGCAATAAAATAAATAAAATAAAAAAAAACTTAATAAAAATCTATAGAAATCTCAGCTCTACTCAGATTTGCTGCCGATTAGACCGGCGCATAGCAACCAGAAATTATTTTTTAATAAGAATTATTATTTTATTGAATTGTTTTGGTGCAGTTGAACTAGCTAATTACTTAACTAAACCACAAACTTGTATTTTAGACCCACTCCCAGCCAGATTGTTCAAGGAGGTATTCCCCTTAATTAACTCTTCCGTATAGGATTTGATCAATCTGACTGGCTATGTACCAGTTATTGAAATAAACCTTTACTTAAAAAAAATTACTCTTGATCCAGGACTGTTAACTAATTAGCGAATAAATTTCCATGGCAATGCTGATGAAACTCAGCTATACTTATCGATGAAATCATGTTAAAACAATGACTTGATCAAACAACAAGCATATCTCAAAGACACAAAGAGCAAGATGACTGAATTTCGAGCTTTTAAATTCAGACAAAATTTAACTGTTGTCTTTGGACCTGAGAGCTTCAGAATTAATCTGTCTAGCTCTATAACTACTCTTGATGGCGTTTCCTTGGCTTCTACTACTACAGTGAGGAATCTTGCTGTTATTTTTTACCAGGATCTGTCCTTTCAGTCACATATAAAACAGTTTTCCAGGACTGTCTCCTTTTGTTGAATGCTGAAAGAATGCTCTGGCATGGGTGGTGGTGCTGGGCCTGGGTCCTGGTGTCTGGGAGCCGTCTTGCGCCCCGGCGGGGTGCCCTGCCTGTGCCTGGGTTGCCATGGGCACGGTGTGGATGGGTTGGTACGGGTGTCCTGGTGTCGGGCCGGTTGCTCTGCACCGGTTTTGGGGGCGTGTGTGTTCTGTAGGGTGTAGTGGATGGGGCCACGTAGGTGGTCCCCTTTTCTGCACTCTGTAGCCTCCCGCCCCTGCTTTACTTACACCTTAGACATTACTGCTTGTTAGACACACACACACACACACCCATTAGGTCTTGGAGGGTGGTAGCACTGAGTGATATCTGGTGGGTGGGGCTCTCTGGATAAGTACCTGTTGCCTGGTTGCTGCCTGGGCCAGGAGGGGCAGGGAGGAAGAGTTGTTCTGCTGGTTCGGGGTCTGTGGTGGCTGGGGGGCTGCTGTCCCCCGGATGTGTCCGCAACGCCACACCCCAGCGGAGTTGAGGGAGGGGGAACAGGAGTGGATTTATGTGCTATTTGAGTGTGTGGGTGTGTGTTTATTTATTTTATTTTTCACTCTTATTATTATTTTTTCATTATTTTTAGGAATTTATTTATTTTCTTTATCTGATTTATGTGGTAACTGGGCCAGGGTTTGCGACTTGCTGTCCTCTGGCCTTCTTGTGATGTTCCCGCTGGCGAGTGAGCATCGCCTCTCCCCGTTGCTCGCGGCTTCACCCACGTCTGGGCAAGTCTTGACTCCTGGGGCACTTGGCCAGGGGCACTGGGGCATGCGCTGGCCGACTGTGCTTGGGTGTCTGGGGCGCCTGGCCCTCTCGGGTATTGGATGGGGCCTCTGACGGGGGGTTTGGGTCAGTGGGCTGTTGCCCCTGGTTCCTTGGGGGGCCTCTGCCCTATGCTAATGGGGGCTCTGTCTTTTGGGTGGATGCGTGGTTGTCCCTACGGTGGGCTTTCTGGGTTCTGTGCTCTGTGGGGGCTGCTGGTGGCCTGGGTCTTGTGGCCCTTTCTGCCTGCTTCTGATTGCTGGGCGGTTGTGGATTCTGGCCCTATACACTTATACAACCATAAGTAAGCACAGTTATCATGTGGGACATGTCCCATGTGTATCGCAGGTTCATGCACACTAGTATTGGGAAGTTCTTTTTACTGACTCGGATATTTTACTCTCGAACAGTAAATTGAACAAATTTTTTTTTGAGTCATTTCGTTCGTACACAACACAATAAGGTGACTTGTGTCTGATCGGATCAATGGCTAAATTATAATAAGACTGAGTTATTCAGTTCATGTAGACAGCTTAATCTGACAAGTAATCGAATCGGATCGGGTTACTTCCGAGACCCGGGATAACTCAATCCAAATGCCCACTGAACGTGCCTGTAGACGATAGTGGATTGGAGCGAGTGTTTTGCGCATGCTCAAGATTTTTTGCCGCGATTGTCACCCGGAAATTGAAGGAGACGATATTACTGTTGTTGTCGCCGCCGTCAGACCGAAACAAACAACACGATGGAGAATGCGCCGTTGTGCATCGTCTGTGCCATAACCAGCTCATCACAGATGGAGAGGGACGCAGCTTCATCTCGCTCTGCGTTCTCCATCTTTCTGAATGCCTGAGTTTGTTGTTGTTGGTGGTGAAGATAGTGCTTCTATTAGTGATAGCTGAAATGGGGACAGCGCTACCTATCGTACTATGGTATGACATGCTTTGTGCCAGTGATTTGATTCATTTACTGTCATATATCCAAGGATATTTACCCTCAGATAAGGAGCATAACCCAACTATAGCTATAATAGAGTTAATCTCATTTAACCCCACTGTGTATCCTCCCTGCCATTGTTGTTTAAAGCACAACAGTGTCGCTCTCACGTGACAAATGAACGAACGAGAACGATCCATACAGCCCTGTCACGTGACAGCTGGTAGAGGACAAGTGAATGTAAAACTCACTTTCATTTAGACAATTAGTAACACAATTAAGTGAGAAATAAGGAACAATAAGTTTCTTCAAATGTTACATGGTGCATTTCTTATATTATTATTATTATTATTATTGTTATTGTCATTATTGTTATCATTTCATGGTTGAGTAACATAAAATCAACATGTTATAATCTTTTTAAGTATTTGTTCACATTTATACATTAACACTTATTTATTTACACACTTATACACAAGAACACTATACACATAAACAAGAACCGAAGACCACTATTTAATTATGATTTCATGACAAATGAATGAACATCACAAATCAGACATCATTCATTTCCTCCTTTCTTTCTCAGTCCACTGCCCCGTAGCTGAGCTGCAGTCACATGACAAATGAACGAAACAACGATCTGTATGAACGATCCGGTTTGTGAACGAACTGTTGTGCCTACTGCTCTTCAGCCTGAACTGACTGTCATGTGACAAATGAACGAGGACCCGAGGAGTTGAGTGAGTCGTGGACGAATCATTTCTGTTTCCTGTACAAGGACCCGAGGAGTTGAGTCGTGGACGAATCATTTCTGTTTCCTGTACAAGGACCCGAGGAGTTGAGTCGTGGACGAATCATTTCTGTTTCCCGTCTTGCTGACTGAGTTTATGCAGCTGCTGCCTGCCATGTGGCGAGGGAGGGTGCTGCATGAAAATTAACAAATCACTCACTGAGACGACTCGCTACTCCCGAGTCATAAAAAAGATTAGTTCTTAATGAATGAATCGTTCGTGAACGACACATCAATAATGCACACACGCACACATTCATTAGCCCAGTAGCATGCTCGCTAAGCAGTTGATGTGTTATCCTATGGTTTGAGGTAATCTATATCCACAGTTGTGTTGTATGTGATTGCTGCTACTTGTGCTTGTTTTTGTTTGTTTGTGGGTTTGTTTTTTCTCTGCTTGTCTGCTTTCAGGTGCTCCTGGTGGTGCTAAGGCTGGATTGTCGTCTGTTTTGTATTTACAGATGTAGCAGCTGGTTGTCTGGTTTTTCCATTGTTTCTCTCTTTCTATTTCTGTTCCGTTTCTTCTTCTTTGCTCTTCCTCTTTCTCTGTCCCCCGGTCCGGTTCAGCACTATTACATGTTAAGTATTGTAACAAAAATAAATAAATAAGCAGTTGATGGGCATCAAGGGGAGCTTTACATTCATAAAGCTTCCTTTGGCAAAGCAAATCTGTTCGTATTTTTGTTAAGTAATCTGCGCTTTAAAGGCTCAGCCTTTAATTTAGTTGTGCAGCTGTACAATGACAATAAATTCTGAATCTTTCACCTTTGTAATATTGCAGAAAAATAGGAACATCCTGTATTAGAGTGATGCAGAAAAACCAGTTGATGCATTTTTTCATGCTACTGTAGTTCTTTGTCACTGGGCTGTCCTAAAAAGCTGATCCAAAATGCTGCGGCCAGAGTGCTGATTAGAACTAGCAGGAGAGATCATATTACTCCAGTTTTAGCTTCTCTTCATTGGTTCCCTGTTAAATCCAGAATAGAATTTAAAATTATTTTCCTCACATATGCTCTTAATGACTAAGCTCCATTATATCTTAAAGATAGTCTCATATCATATCATATCATATCTCATAATGCAATATTTCTGTTTCTGTATTTATCAGACGCTTTTATCCAAAGCGACTTACAAATGAAGATATAACAATCTATATAAAAAGCTAACAATAAACTACATAGAAGGAACCCAGGAGTCCGACTCTGTCAGAGGTGACAGAGTAGAGATAGGGTGCAGGCATAGAAGGAAGTGCAGAAAGATAAAGTGCAGAGATAGAGGGGGTAGGGAAGTACAAGGTAAGTGCTGGGATAGGAGATGCTCTCTGAAGAGCTGGGTTTTCAGGAGCTTCTTGAAGATAGACAGGGACGCCCCTGTTCTGGTAGCGCTCGGTAGCTCATTCCACCATCGTGGGACGACACATGAACAGAGTTTGGATTGTCTTAGGCGTGGTGTAGGAGCTGCTAGACGACAATCCTGGGACCAACGGAGGGACCCAGTTGGGACAGAAGCCTTTGCAAGAGCATTCATGTAGGTGGGAGCCATTCCATTAAGCACTTTGTAGCTAATATCAGTGACTTGAATTTGATGCGGGCGGCTAAGGGCAGCCAGAGGAGCTCAATGAACAGAGGGGGGACGTGTTCTTTTAGGCTGATCGAAGACCAGACGCACCGCCGCGTTCTGGACCATCTGCAGAGGTTTCATAGTACAGGCTGGAGACCAGTTAGGAGAGCATTGCAGTAGTCAAGGCGGGAGATGACCATGGCCTGCACCAGGAGCTGGGGGGCATGTTGAGTTAGGTATGGTCTGATCTTTCTTATGTTTAGTAATGCAAAGCGGCATGAACGAGCAACAGATGTAACATGATCTTTAAACAGATCTTTAAACAGACAGTCAGATTTATACTGAAATCGTGTGGTCGTCAGGTGGGAATGACAGACAGAGCTGGGTATCATCAGCATAACATTTGTACGAGAAGCCATGTGATCGGATGATCAGGCCCAGTGAGATGGTGCATATGGCAAAGAGAAGAGGTCCCAGTACTGAACCTTGGGGGAAGCCTTTGGCAAGGTGGTGCGCTGCAGAAATGTGACCAAGCCAGGACACTTGGAATGACTGACCAGTGAGGTATGATTAAAACCAGGAGTGTGCTCTCCCTGTGATGCCCATGCTGGAAAGTATGGACAAAAGGATACTGTGGTTCACAGTGTCAAAAATGCAGCCGATAAGTCGAGCAGGATAAGTACAGAGGACTTAGCTGTTGCTCTACTTCTTTTAAGGCTTCTGTCACAGCCAACAGAGCCATTTCGGTGGATTTTTAAACCCAGATTGGTTTGGATCAAGGAGGTTGTTTTGTGAGAGGTAATCCGTGACCTGCTTAAAGACCGCCCTTTCAATGGTTTTAGACAGAAACGGGAGGAGAGAGACCGACCGATAGTTCTCCACATGAGTTGGAGGGAGGGAAGGTTTCTTGAGCAGTGGTGTAACCTGAGCTTGCTTGGTTTTCCAAACAAAGCACTTCACTCTCTAACTGCAGATATACTTGTGTTTCCTCAAGTTTCTCAAAGTAGAGTGGGAGGCAGAGCCATCAGTTATCAGTCCCCTTTCTTGTGGACCCAGTTAACAGTATACATCTAGGAAACAAACATCCTCTCTATTTTTCAGATGTGACTTAAAACGTTCCTTTCTTTTCTGAAGCTTCCCATACTTATGCTGTATAGGCCTAGACTGCTGGGGGACTTCTTCTCACTCTGCTCTTTTTGCTCTTTTTTCCTTGAACAAATGAAATTATTGTTGCCATTAACTTGTGCTTCTTTTTCTCAGCTGGTATCCCTGCCCTTGTGTCATGGTGCTTGTTATCCCCTCTTTCCGGTCCTCTCAACCCCCAGCCCTAAGGAAGATGACTGCCCTTCCTGAGTCTGGCTCTGCCAGACCTTTCTTCCTGTTAAAAGGGAGTTTTATCTTTCCACAGTCACCTTGTGCATTCTCAGGATGGGGGGACTGGATTGAAGAGAAGTTTTGGTGCTATCTGTTGGTTTCATCTCAGTGTGTCCTGATGTCAGAGGAGATGTTGATGGGCTTGTGTTACGATTCATGACTGAGGTGGAGGGACACATCATGGAGTTATGACAGGGCTAAGCACTCCTGCGGCCCCAAACATCAATACACCATTTGAAGGTGAGAACATTTTTGCTTATTTCATGACTGTTGTTGCCAATATTCTCCCAGGCCAAGCAAGAGGTAGTTGTTAACTTTCTTCAAAAGTACCTCGAATGTTAATAGAGTAATATTGGAAAAGTTATCACTCACTAACCCAATGTTGTAAAATTGATTTAAGGCTTATGACAAAAATAAGAAGGTCCAAGTAAATATTACACATTTGTCAGTTTGTCTACTTGTTTGTTTGCTAATATGTTCATTGGTTTGTCTGTTTGTTTGCTTGTTCAGTAAATATTCATGCTACCATGGGAAGAAAGGAGTGAATGAGAACAGCAGAATGTATGGCAAAGGTTATTGTTTAACTTGGTAATATTTATTTGGATTGGAGGGTGGATGTATCTTTCAAGCTATGAGGAGGTACAGGGGGAATTGGGGATAAAGACTAATTGAAAAGAAGAACGCAGTGTTTATTGATTTGTAATTGCACAGGCCTGTTGTTCGAGTGAAGTACACTGTAAAAAGAATGAAATGAAAATTGCTTGTGCCTAACTAGGAAGCATTAGAAACACACGAATAAGAGTAGCTGAAGAGCAGCAATTAATGTGTACAGCCACCGTGCCGACCCAGGGGCAAAGACTTAACTGTTTCAGGAAAGTCTGAAAAAGCCATCGTTGTACCTTATCTAATGGGCGAGAGACACACGGAGAGACCAAGAGAAGGTCAGGAAAGCGCACAGAGTCTAGATGTTGTTGTAGATAAAGTTAAATAACTAGAGTGGAGAAGAGGAAATGGAGGAATAAATAAAATAATAATAATGAGAATATCATATATATAATATATTTATTACAATGTTTACTGAATAAGTAAGAACAAAAGGCGTATTAATGAAATATTGAAATATATTAAATTAAACAAGATGAAATAAGTTTAATTAAAAGAAAAAGAGTAATAATATAAATCTGTAATAAAATTCTGAAAGTGTATTTGCACAAGAACATTTTAGATGAATAAATAACAGATGTCTTTAACACCAACTGAGGATCAGGTGTCCAAATATAAGACGGATGATTGGAAGTTGGAAAAGCAGTAATTAAAACCAAGAGATCCAGCAACATTCCTGTTCTGCCAAAGAAGAAGCCACACTCTTATGACTATCTCATTGTCTGTGATATGGGAGAAAAGAACTTCAGTGTGAAAGCTTTCTGTGATTTTTTTTTTATTCCTGAACTTTATCCCTCGGTATCCAATTAGCATCTGAGTAGAGAAAAAAAATATTTTCGTCTGGAGTGGTCAACAATTACCCAACAGGAGCTGTAAACCCAAAAATACATGTACACAAAAACAAACAGAGATACAGCTTGCAAAGTCACATGCAAACACACACATGGATGCAGCCCCAGTTCCACACACACAGATAAGTGGGCAAATACAAGTAAAATGGAAAGCTGAAGTTTTCTTGAATATAGAGCACCTGAGATCCTCCTTACATCAATTGATACGCTGACAAAACTGACACACAGGAAAGTAACTAGGGCTAAAGATCACCTGAGACAAATGGAACCATCACCACAAAAGGTGACCATCTCCATCGTGCCAGTCAAAAATTGTGTGGGAAGCCTTGAAGAAGAAGTCAGGGCAACTGGAAGAAAAGGTGAGACAAAGAGAAGCACAAATCAAGGTCTTTATACAAACAGACAAAGATTATACTCATGTCGTGAAATCTGCAAAGGATTTTGGGGCACCTGGAAGAACTGACTGGAAACAAAGGACTTCAGAACGAGCATATGCTGTGGAGCTCAAGGATACAGTACAACTTAATGGAACAGGAGGTAGAATGACCCTAAGAAGCAAAAGAAGAGTGAGCGCAAAAGAGGAGACACCTCTGGTTGAGGAAGAAAGTAAGGATGATGTAGAAATTGACCTAATGTGTCGACTCTTTACAAAGATCCATAGTCAACGAGAGTACCATGGAGTTTTATGGACATAACAGGGCTGGCAGGCCAACTGCCAACTCTTGCAGATAAATGTATCACTGGTTTTGAGGAGAGTACTACCAATTCAATTCAATTCAATTCAATTTTATTTATATAGCGCCAGATTACAACAATTGTCATCTCAAGGCACTTAAGTAATATAGTCCAATTCAAGCCAATTGGAATTAAATTCATTGTAATCATAATCCAATTAATTCATATAGAGCCAATTCAAAAAATTAATATCCTAGCTAAGGAAACCAACAGATTGCACCGAAATGTGTCTTCAGTCCAATCTCCCGTCCTGAGCGTGCCTGAGGCGACTGTGGAAAGGAACGACTCCCTTTTAACAGGAAGAAACCTCTGGCAGAACCAGAACCAGGAAGAAACCTCTGGCAGAACCAGAACCAGGAAGAAACCTCTGGCAGAACCAGAACCAGGAAGAAACCTCTGGCAGAACCAGGAAGAAACCTCTGGCAGAACCAGACTCAGGAAGGGTGGCCATCCGCCTCAACCAGCTGGGGTTTGAGAAGACAGAAAAGAGGGAAAAGAGGAGGGAAAAACACCATAACACCATTCAAAGGATACCTGTTGGAACAGGGAAACATAGGCTAATAATCACAATAATGTCACATGTACATAAAATCAATTTTGAAATTAAACAGGGGGAAAAAGAGAGCAAAGTGAGGAAAGGTGTGACAGATGAGGTCCCCCAGCAGTCTAAGCCTATAGCAGCTTAACTATGGGATGTTTCAGGATTACCTGAGCCATCCCTAACTATAAGCTTTATCGAAAAGAAAAGTTTTAAGCCTAATCTTAAAAGTGGAAAGGTTAGGCATTTACTGGCAGCTTGTTCCACAAGAGAGGGGCCTGATAACTGAAGGCTCTACCTCCCATTCTACTTTTAGAAACTCTGGGAACAACAAGTAAACCTGCAGTTTGGGAGCGAAGTGCTCTGTTAGGAAAATATCTTACAATTAAATCTTTAAGATATGATGGAGCTCGGTCATTAAGAACTTTATATGTGAGAAGAAGAATCTTAAATTCTATTCTGAATTTAACAGGGAGCCAATGAAGAGAAGCTAAAACTGGAGAAACATGATCTCTCCTGTTAGTTCTCATCAGAACTCTGGCTGCAGCATTTTGGATCAGCTGGAGGCTTTTCAGAGAATATGTGGGACAGCCCAATAATAAGGAATTACAGTAGTCCAATCTTGAAGTAACAAATGCATGAACTAGTTTCTCTGCATCACCCTGAGACAGGATGTTCCTGATTTTAGCAATATTACGAAGGTGAAAGAAGGCAGTCCTAGAAACCAGTTTTATATGTGCGTCAAATGATAAATTCTGGTCAAAAATAACTCCAAGGTTCCTCACTGTAGAACTAGAAGCCAAGGAAATACCATCTAGAGTAACTATATAACTAGACAATTTCTCCCTGAAGCGCTCAGGTCCAAAGAGAACAACTTCAGTTTTGTCTGAATTTAAAAGCAGACAGTTCTGAGTCATCCAGGTCTTTATGTCTTTAAGACAGGCTTGTAGCCTGACCAACCTGTAGGTTTCATCTGGTTTCATAGATAAGTACAGCTGAGTATCATCAGCATAACAATGGAAATTTATGCCATGCTGTCTGATAATGTTACCTAATGGAAGCATGTATAAAGTAAAAAGAATCGGTCCAAGCACAGAACCCTGAGGAACTCCATGACTTACTCCAACGTGTGAGGAAGATTCTTCATTTACAAGAACAAACTGGAATCTATCAGATAAATATGACTTAAACCAGCCTAATGCAGTTCCTTTAATCCCAATAACATGTTCAAGTCTCTGTAACAGAATGCTATGATCGATCGTATCAAATGCAGCACTGATATCCAACAGGACAAGCACAGAAACAAGTCCGCTATCAGAAGCTAACAGGAGATCATTGGTAACTTTCACCAGTGCCGTTTCTGTGCTATGATGCACTCTGAATCCTGACTGAAACTCTTCAAACAGATTATTTCTATGTAAATGATCACAAAGTTGAACTGCAACTATTTTTTCAAGAACTTTGGACAAAAAAGGGAGATTGGATATAGGTCGATAATTAGCCAACACTTCTGAATCAAGAGTAGGTTTTTTAAGTAAAGGTTTAATTACAGTAACCTTAAAAGTCTGAGGTACATATCCTATCAACAAAGACCGATTGATCAAATCCAATATGGAAGTGTCAATTAAGGGGAAAACCTCCTTGAACAGTCTGGTTGGAATTGGGTCTAACATACAAGTTGATGGTTTAGAAGAGACTATTGCTGTTGTTAGCTCAGAAAGATCAACTGGGCAGAAGCTGTCTAAATACAATTCAGGTTCGAAAGATACTTCTAAAGCTCCTCTACTTGATGATACATCAGTGATAATAATGGGAAGGATTCCATTAATCTTCTCTCTGATAGAAACAATTTTATTGATGAAGAATCTCATGAAATCATCACTGCTGAGAGTTAAAGGAATACATGGCTCAACAGAGCTCGGACTCTTTGTCAGCCTGGCAACAGTGCTGAAAAGAAACCTGGGATTATTCTTATTCTCTTCTATCAATAATGAGTAATAAGCAGTTCTAGCTTTACGAAGTGCTTTCTTATACGTTATTAAACTATCTTTCCAGACTAATTGAGACTCTTCTAAATTAGAGGAACGCCACTGTCTCTCCAGCTTTCTTGCAGTCTGCTTTAACGCACGCAGCTGTGAATTATACCAAGGAGCCAACCTCTTCTGACTGATTACCTTCCTTTTCAGAGGGGCAACATTGTCCAGTGTTGTACGCATTGAAGCTGTAGTGCTGTCAACAAGAGAGTCAAGTTCTACTGGAGTAAAATTTAGGTAGCCATCCTCTGTCATATCAGCACATGGCAGTGAAGAAAAGGATGATGAAATTAACTCTTTAAATCTGGTTACAGCATTCTCTGAAAGACACCTTCTATATGTAGAATTCTTCTCAGAAACCGTGTAGTCAAGTAATGTAAATTCAAAAGTTATTAAAAAATGGTCAGACAAGACAGGGTTATGAGGGAACACTGTTAACTGTTCACTCTCAATGCCATAAGTCAGCACAAGGTCAACGGTATGATTAAGGCAGTGAGTAGGTCTGTGAACACTTTGAGAAAATCCAATAGAGTCTAATATAGAATTAAAGTTAATATTTAGGCTGTCATTTTCAACATCTACATGAATATTAAAGTCACCCACTACAATGACTTTATCTGTACTCAGCACTAACTGGGATAAAAACTCTGAGAAATCAGAGAGAAACTCAGAATAAGGGCCAGGTGGACGATACACAACAACAAACACAAGAGGTTTTTGTGATTTCCACTTTGGGTGGGAAAAACTGAGAATCAGAGATTCAAAAGAGCTAAAACTAATCTTGGGTCTAGGACTGATTAGTAACCCTGATCTGAAGATAGCTGCCACTCCTCCTCCTCTGCCTGTGGTTGGAGGAACATGAACATTTAAATAGTCAGAGGGAGTTGATTCATTAATGCTAACATGATCCTCCTGCTGCAGCCAGGTTTCTGTAAGACAAAATATATCAATATGATGATCACAAATCAAATCATTCACTAACAGAGACTTCAAAGGGAGAGATCTAATATTCAGCAAACCACATTTAATAGTTTGATGTTTTTGTTCAGTTAAAGTTTTTGTTTTAAATTTTTTTTTGCACAAGAGGATTTGCTCCTTTTGTGTTTTTTGATTGAGGGGGGGGCAGCATCAGGTGGGAAGCCGCAGAGAAGTGTGTAAGACTACAACTCTGCATCCTGGTCTCAACCCTGGGATGTCATGTTTTTGGATGACTAATAAATTCGTCCATATTTCTAGAAATTAGAAGAGCTCCTTCCAAAGTGGGATGGATGCCGTCTCTCCTCATCAGACCAGGTTTTCTCCAGAAAGATTGCCAATTATCTATGTAGCCCACGTTGTTTGCTGGACACCATCTAGACAACCAGCGATTGAATGAGGACATGCGGCTAAACATGTCATCACTGGTCAGATTTGGCAGGGGTCCAGAGAAAACTACGGAGTCCGACATTGTTTTGGCAAAATTACACACCGATGCAACATTAATTTTAGTGACCTCCGATTGGCGTAACCGGGTGTCATTACCGCCGACGTGAATAACTATTTTACCGTATTTACGCTTATCCTTAGCCAGCAGTTTTAAATAGGATTCTATATCGCCCCCTCTGGCCCCTGGAATGCATTTGACTATGGTCGCTGGTGTCTCTAATGCCACGTTTCTGACTATAGAGCTGCCAATTACCAGGGTTTTGTCCTCAGCGGGTGTGTCGCTGAGTGGAGAAAATCTATTTGAAACGTGGACAGGTTGATGGTGAACCACGGGCTTGACTTTAGGACTATGACTCCTCTTCCTGACAGTCACCCAGCCACTCTTAAGTCCCGGCTGCTCGGGATCTGCTCGGGGACGACTAACAGAGCTAGCTACGCTAGGTGGCTCCGCACTGACTAAAGGGGCCTGGCTCGCTATCGGGTGGTTTTCAACAGTGCAGAGCCGAGCTTCCAATTCAGATAACCTTGCCTCCAAAACTACAAAAAGACTACATTTGTTACATGTACCATTACCACTAAAGGAGGCAGAGGAGTAACTAAACATCTGACACACGGAGCAGGTGAAAGCAGGAGATAGAGGAAGAGAACTGGTAGCCATGCTAAGCTAGAGAACCAGACACACCGCTAAAAAGTGAAAAATAAAAACTAAAGATCTGTAAGAGTGAGCGTTAGAATATAACAAGTATGGGATAGAGTTAACTATGCAAGATGTGTAAATTATAGGGAGAAATAAGGTGATTATTAGTAGTTCAAGAAGAGCGAGAACTGTCACAGTGCACACACAAAGCAACAGGAAGTGATGCAATACGTCTTACCGCAAAGCAAAGCCGTCAGTGGCTACTACTTAAGTGAAACTAGCCATGAGAGAAATCAAGTCCCTTTTGATGCATTAGAGTGGAAAACACATTACTATTATTAAAGATGTCTGCAGAGGGCGTGCAGCATTGTCAAGGACAGCTCTCACCCCAGCCACAGACTGTTTGCCCTCCTCCCCTCTGGGAGGCGCTACAGGGACCCCCCGTTCCCGCACCAGTAGGTTCAGAAACGGCTTCTTCCCTGCAGCTGTCACCCTACTGAACTCCGCACCACCATGATAGCCCCCCTGACTCCACCGCACACCTACCTCCAGTGACTGTATTTCACCCATCCACCCTAGCCTTGACACCTTCCACCAGCCACTGAACAATTGCACTAAATTGTTTACTGTTGTACTTTCATCTATAGTTTACTCATTCTTACCTATTTATTTACCTTGTCTGTAGTATATCTATTATACTTATCGCATCATGCCTCTTACCTCATTCTGCAACTTTTACTATATATATATATACTGTACATACTGTATATATTCATACTTGTGTTTATAATTAGTCACAGTTTATTACCATTCTGCACACATCTAACCCCTCATGATATGCTCACTGGCCATTCTTTGTCACTCCCACAGTATAGGGGCTCTACTGAAGACCCAATGCTTGAGCAATTACAGAAAGAATTGGGTAATTATTATCTGGTTTAAATCAAACCCATAAGCTTATCTTGTTATTATTCCCAACAGGAGTGGATAAAACAGAATCCCTGTGGATTGAAACTATCAAACCAGGTGACCACATTTTCATGGCACGAGCCACACAGGGAAGGGACATATAATGTTGTACTTGACTTTGTACTCCCACAGCCTTAAAAGTAAGAGATAAGGATGCCTGGTTTCATTTGAACCACAGTGCTCGCTACAGACCTCATAGAGTTCCAGCATTACTGCCTGAGGCTGCTAACACAGCTGAGCAGGCTGACATCGGCCAGGAATGGGATGCGGATAGCACCTCATGGGAAGATACTTCACCAGCATCACCACAAGGGGAACAGCATTAAACCCACATGGCAGCTTGCCATGCCCACAGAGACTCATAAAGTAACTGCTCTCTATCCTATGCTCATGACAGTCCCCAAGGAAGCCAAACCTCCTCTTCTGTTCAAGACTCCCCAACCCAGAATAGACCCCTGGGAGGTTAAACCGCCCTGAAAGCCAAAGGCCCCTCTATTACCCGGGAGGACCCGTCTTCTTGTGGGGATGAAGGCTCCTATACAGGGCCTTGCAGGTTGCCAGCCAGCCAAGCTGCTAAGCCCTGACCTTAGTGAACCTGCAACCACAGGACGTGAGGGGCTTTCAGATCAAGACTTGTCTGCCAAGGCAGTCAAGAGGGATCCCTGTGTTTTGTCTAGTTTGTTTGCTATACTTTTGCAGTTTGGCACAGAGGGAGGTGAGATTGTTCACTGATCCACTGTTTATATTTATGCTGTTTACGTCTATGCATTTGGCAGATGCTTTTATCTAAAGTGACTTACAGATAGGCAGCTAGGGTAAGGGGGTCTGTTCTTTGACAGATCTGATTTGTACACACATCCACTGGCTGACTGTGGCCTGGCTATGTCTCTGATAGCCACAAATCAAGGTCGTTTGGAACTAACCAAAGAAACACGCCACTACACATGTGTTAAGTCAGAGGTGTATGAACATATACTAATTACTTATCATCAAAGTGAAACCTTGCTAGGTTACCCTATACACGGTAACTGCAGAGAAGATGGGGTGGTGAAAGTCCTGACCAAATGCATACGTTCAACATATACTGAAGTCAATACAAAACACACAATAACTATGCAAACAGCGCACAACTGGATTCAGTTGGTACGCAAAGAAAGACATACACAGGAATTTGAAATACTTAAAACCACTCTATGGGAATCAAACTTATTTTATAAATGGTTTGAGTTCTGTGCTAAACAGGCAAGCAAGTAAGACTTTGTCATCTGTTATAATGACAAACGACTACCACAAATTTGGCCATTGCCAGGCAGTAAAATAAGAAGCTGCCCTGATATCTTCAAGTGTTTTGCACACTGTGCTCTACATATGACAGGAAGACAGTCGTGATGGAGTGACAATTCTAAATTCAATTTAGTAACAGTGACATTGTACTGCCCCCACTAGTTTGATGACCTAACTCTTTCATCTTTCCTTTCTGTATAGAGCGTAGGACAGAGATGAACAGGTGAAAGCCTGCAGGAGTCCAAATTTGTCTAAAACTGCATGATTTGTATGATGCCACATCAAAACATGGGATCCCGCAACCTCACCTGGTGTTACTGCATATATTAAATTGTGTTCCACCACATCTAAAGCACACATTAAGTGTCAAAAGTTAGTCCCAATTGCAGGAAATGGGATCTGTGAGAAAAATTTAACTCATAAGTCTGTACTGTGTCTTAAATTTTGCTAATGAAACAGCACCTCTGGGAGAAATGTTCTGGATGAGTGAAGAAAATATCAGTATTGTAACACAGCTGATGCCTAATTGAACAGCCAAATGTGCCGCAGTTATGTCAACAGGTTAACTAACTATAATCCCTCTCAAAAGAAGTAAATTCAAGAGTAGAATAAAAAGATAAACAAATGAGTTGGAGTGGCAAAAGGATGAGATATACGTCAGCTGGGACCAGACCCCACTTGGAGTTCCATACGAATACCAGGCTCTAGTTAAAGACTGGATAGCGTCTGGCCATGTAGCCGATTCCATTCTTATAACTGGCTCTATAGTGAATCTTCAATACATGGCAAAGGACAGCAGATGGATTAATTACTTAAGGTACAATCAGCAGAGATTTATTAACCACATGGTGTCAGCTGTCAGCATAGTGACGGATGAAAACAGATTTGTGATAGAAACATTAATGGCTAGCAACCAAGAAGTATGTGACCGGGGGGATTGATGTTATTCCGTGATTCTGATACACACCGATGAAAATCTAACATGAATTTTGGACCACATGAGAAATCTGCGCAACAAGCATGTTAATAATTCCTTATGAAACACAAATATTAATGGCATGTGGCATTGGTTATGTATTTTGTCTTAGAGTAAAAACTGAACAGACGGAACTGGCATGAACTGTGGCTTAAAGTGTCATCCCATTACCACACATTGCACGTAGATGTATGAGCACTGAACAGTTTGTCATAAGGTACCTGCATGAAGAAGACTCACTCATCTGGAATGATGGGTTTGTCATCCTGCACAGACATCTGGTGGAGGATGACTTGTTCCTTCCACTAAACTTACAGAAACCTTTGTATACACAAAGACTGAGATACTAGCTGGTCATCAGATATGTGTTTTATCACTGGCTCCCCTTACAAAAGCAGCTGTTTAGTAGTCCATTTAGTGTGCATCCAAAAGCAAGTGCTGCTGGCAGTGATTACTTTGCCACAAGTGATAAGGTGGTTTTTAATATAGTGCATGGTTCCGGCAATGTAATCTGGTCTGACACACCTTCCTCTCTGAGGGACTGGTTGACTCTGATTGCTGATGATGTGAAGTGTCATGGACAATAGTGCTCCTATATTGAGCGCTCCAAACAAAATCATTGAATGAAAAAAGGACTCTTCTGTCAGCTCATTAGACCAATGCTAATGTTTGGATTAAGTACACCCTAAAATACTCCCTTAATGAATTGATAACTAAAACTATATGATCCAACATACTAAATTAAGGTAGAAATTAGGTATAAGATTAAAACTCCATTTTGTGATTAAAATCAGCTATTACTTTAAAAAATAACTACAAGCTTGGAAAATACAAGTCTTATACAAACCATTATTTTAAAATATGGTTAGTTGTGTATTATCGCATAACTGAAGTAGTCAAAGACTATGAGTTGTCTCGATAAAAAGTTAAAAGTGCCTCAGAGTGGATAAGAGGCCTAAAACAGTACTATCATTGATTATCAATGGTGTTAGAATTATCTTTCTGTGATTGCTAACTCGATTGTGCAGATAACCCTCTCACGTTCAGCCAACAAAAACTGCATATTCTGCATTATGATCTTCCTTAAGGGGATATGTAGCATATGGTTGCTTTTGTTTAGTCCTCTTTGTGTCTACATATTTATGGTATGATAAGATTGTTACCATCTGTTATGTCCTATCCAGTGGGTAGGACATAACATAAAGAAAAGGTTTCCCCTGGCTCAAATCAATGACTGACAAAAAAAAATAAATCAGATGATATAACAAATTTATTAATAAGAGAAGGCCGAAACAATGAACAAAAATATTGTTTTGTAAAACCCACTAACAAAGTACCAACTAAACCCTGCGTGAAATAAACCGAAATCTGATCTTATGTACAAAATAAAATGTGTAAATACTATTTACAAGCTATAGACACACTTAAAAGTCACAAGAACCAGAGTAACCACAAAATATTTGAGGACCAGAACAAAACACGGGCTGTCAAAGGCTGTCCAAAAGCTGAGCTGGAATATCGGTCTTTTGAAACCACTGGGTAGTCGTCAGAAGCCAATCACAGAACGACACTACCAATGATTTATCCAATTACTCCTTGACATACAGTCTGCTTCCAAAGAGCCAAGATGTCTCATACAAACACAAAACCAATAAACACACACACAAAACCAAGAAATATACAGAGCCATCAGAGCCTTTTTGGCACCTCCCTTGGCAAAGCAAATTATGACTTGCTTGCTCATTAAAAGATTTTATTAAAAATGTAACAAAATGTCCATCCTTTTTCTGTATCCGCTTAATCCGTCGGTCGGGTCACGGGGGGTCTGGAGCCTATCTCAGCAGTCATCGGACAAAAAGGCGGAGTACACCTTTGACAGGTTGCCAGTCCATCACAGGACCACACAGAGACAAACGAGACAAACAACCACACACACGCTCACATTCACTCCGAGGGACAATCACTGGGCTTACATGATGAGATTAACTCGATTATAGCTACAGTTGGGTTATGCTCCTTATCTGAGCAAGGGTTATTATCTTTTGTTACATAGCGGTGAATGAATGGAATCACTGGCACAAAGCATGTCATACCCCAGTATGACAGGTGGCGCTGTCCCCATTTCAGCTATCGCTAATAGAGCCACTTCCTGTTGACGTCTTCACCACCACCAACAACAAACTCAGGCATTCAAGAAAGATGGCGAACACAGAGCAAAATTAAGCTACGTCCCTCTACATTTGTGATGAGCTGGTTATGGCACAGACGATGCACAACGGCGCATTCTCCATCGTGTTGTTTGTTTCTTTCTGACGGCGGCGACAACAACAGTAATATCGTCTCCTTCGACTTCCGGGTGACGATCCCTGGAAAAATCTTGAGCATGCGCAGAACGCTCTATCCGATCCACAGTTGTCTACATGCACGTTCAGTGGGAATTTGGATTGAGTTATCCCGGGGTTTTAATTCGATCGCAAGTAACCCAATCCGATCCATTTCTTGTCAGATTAAGCTGTCTACATGACCTGAATAACTCAATCTTATTGTAATTTAGCCATTAATCCGATGGCCCGCATGTAACCGCACTGAATTTTAGAGACACCAATTAACCTAACATGCATGTTTTTGGACGATGGGAGGAAGCCGGAGTACCTGGAGAGAACCCACGCATACACGGGGAGAACATGCAGACTCCACACAGAAAGGCCCCAGGTGAGAGTTGAACCTGGAACCCTCTCGCTGTGAGGCATCAGTGCTGTGACAAAATGTCACTTCAGAAATCCTTTTTAGAAATCCTTTTCATCCAATGTATGTGTGGGTTGTGATAGTTAACCAAGGAAAACCAGACAGAGCTCAGACTGTTTACTTGATATCAGGAAACCTGAGCTAGCTGTTGACCAGTAGGATGATTTCCAGTGGTTCAAGAGTCAGCGCCACTTGATTAGCCAAACAGGATTTGGAAAACTCATCAGCTCCCGAATCCAATAAAGCAGACATGGACTGAGACCTCCACAACAAAGATACAGGAAATAATACTTGATTAGGAGAGGCATCAACATTTCCCCTCCTACTAGGGAGTCAGCCCTTTTGCTGGTAGAATGGGACAGGAGGCAATGAAGCATCCATGGAGTCCACAATAGAAGATCTTGAGCTGAAGCAATGGTCCCTTTCTTCAGGAGACAGACGGGCTCAAACGAGCTGCACTGGCTTAGTATCAGAGAGATTCTGAGGAATTTGGAAAAAGCCCCACTGAGGAGAGGAGACGTGACCACTGGAGGTTGGATGTTTTACTGCTTCCTTCCGGCACTGCCCACGTAGACAGTTATTAACCTTGATTGCCAGGGAACTCGGTTGGTTTCAATTCTGAGTCTACTGACAAGAGATCTATTCATCTTTAAAGGATTCATTGACAGAGTTCAGGAAGCCCCCCTGCAGGGCTTCATACTTCCAGCTGCTTGACTCCTGGGGTCTATGACAAATTCATCCACACTTCAGCTGCTTTGAGGAAGGGGGAGAAGACACCTGGAGGTGATTTTCCACATAATGGATGATCAAATATGCTTAGTATCTCTTATAATCTCCTTGATTAGACTTACACAGGACAAGCAGACAAAACAATGCTCATGATCTAAGATGGTAATATCTCCCATACAATATATTACCTGTTGTCATGTGAGACTGGATTGGCTTGAGTAAACATAAGACTTGTGTCTGATTTTTAAGTGAGGCGTTCTGCTGAGAGCGCCCTGTATAGGTTTATTACAATCTTGATTTTTCACCAACAACACAGCAAATTATTTCTGGTGTGAAAATAAAGACGCAGTGCTGGTATTTGATACAAACCTAAACTAAAAATATATTGTCAAATAAAAATATGCCACACTGTAAAAACATACTTGTATAATTTAGGAGAGACTGAAAACAAAGTCTATTTCACTGCTTTCTCTTACTTTCATTTATGGGTAGAAACAACACTTCCTACATGAGCTTTGTGCAGACATTCCAGGTCCCCTGGTAAAAAATCTTATCGTTTTTTAGTTTCCACCCATCCTTTGTCTTTCATGATTTACTGTTTTCTGCTTGCATAAATTGCTGTTTATATTGATCACTTTTATTATACTACTCTTTGATGGCTGGCCTTATGACTCAGAATTTCAAGAACCCATTTTAACTGTTTCATTATGTTTACTTGAGTAAAAATTGAGTAAACATGAACACCTCGAAGTAATGTAACACAGAGTTTTAACTTTGACACCAAATAGATACAATTGTGCTCATGAACAAATTGCCTTAGAGAAAGTTAACCTTAATTAATCTTTAGCAACTTGTTTAGCTCAAAATAAGTTATATTTTTATTTGAAGTAACAAGAAGTTTTGAGATGGCCACAAAATGAAAGAATAAACACTGATTTTTAAACTAAATTCAGCTGTATAGATATTTCATTAAAAGAAACAAGTAAACACAGATGAATGTTGAATAATGTTGATAATAAAAATAACGATCAGCAGGCTTTTTAAAACAACCAAACCAAAGATCACACTAGGTCTGAGAAAATATTATGTCTTGTAATTGGCAGAACTGAACCATGCGGGGGAAGGGTAGCCAAAGACGAGGAAAGAGTGAAGAAAAAACAGGAGGGGCAAATTGAAATGACACCACTTTGCACTTTGACAATCGGATTTGGAGAGTTTGTTTAACCTGACAGGCCCTCTTTTAGCCGCTTGCTTTTGCACACTCATTAAAGCAATTATTCACGACCCATCGAGTGTTTTCTTCCTTGTTCACATGAACAATCAACCACCACCCCCAAACTTAACAACACACACAAACACAGGTTTTTGTTTAATCTTTTTAGCAGTTAATTTATATTATGACACTCTTTTCTGCTTCTTACTTACAGATATTTGGAGTACCTACAGGGTTCAGGAAGTTTCATTTAAAAACTTTCTTATTCCTTTAACTTTAACTGACCAAACTGATGGGAATAGATCAATAAAACCATAGATCATAATGTTGACCAAGGGTTTTTTATTTTACTTTTTGTTCTTTTTTTATGACAATAGTTATGGTTGTTAGTTTTTGCAGTGATATGAATATTTTGATACTGAGAACTTTCATCATAGCTTCCGATCAAAATTAAAATATGCTCCGTGATGTTTTCACTAGTGATATCTAACAATTCAACACTCCCATCATTCTGCATGTTAAGTACTTTTACTTTGATTATCATATTATAATTATTATCGTAATAAGCTATTTTTTGTCTGATACCTTTTCTTGAATAAAATTCTAACTAAAAATCTAAAATTCTAACTTTACTCATTGTAGTTCCAAACTTTTGTATTTGTACTCTCACTTAAATTGAAAAATTTAAAAACAGAATTTTTTCTGATTGGGGTTGAATTCTTGATATCATGGTAAAAAATATAGTTCAAGTCATTGTTATATTAATTTAATTTATATTTATTTATTTCATTTAACAAAAAAATATATATATTTCTTCACCTTTTCAAACAAAAGAAAAAATAACTTGTGGTTGCATAAAATTGAAGCACTGCATTCCTAAAATATAATTTTCTCATACATTATCATATATTCAGGTCAAAGAAGCACGTTTTTCTATGCAATGTTGATTTAATGGAAATAAATAACTCAGAGGAAAAGAAAAAATGTTTAAAGAAAATCAAACTGATTGTGACTGGATTGAAACTGAAATTTCAAATAGTTTCTCTGCCAGATACCTTAAAGAATTAAAATGAATAGAAGGTATTACCCTTATCAACAAAGCAGTTCTGTTTCTAATTTGTAATTTATTCAGATCTGGTAGGTAATATACCGGGAATCCTATCTGAAATTTTGAATTTGGTTCATCATTGTCTGTTGTGTTATATACAGAAGCATTAAATGGTCCATGGCAAGCTTTTCCATGTTTTCTGGCTTATCTGCAGTATTAAATTGAATTGATGTAATATCACCTTAAACATCATCCAAAGATTAAACTTTTTTTCCAAAAATGTATGTTTTAGTATCTTTAAATATCCTTTTCAAACACTGCTGCAATATTAAACTTGCTTCTCTATTGCAGGTCAAGCAGGTAATTGAAATGGTTCAAAAAGTGGTGTTGTGAAATATGAACTGTTGACTTCATAACTGATCAAAAATGTCACAGAGGTGAAATTCTTAAATCCCAGGGGGTTCTAAAAATAATTTCCTTTCTTAAGTCCCTGTGGTATTCAGAGAGAACTCATTTCATCCAATAGTTGGTGCAGAGATAATCTAAAGGTACTCAACATTTACAGTTAAATGTCTAGAAGTTATTATTTCATGTTCGCTTAAAGCCAATGTTACCATGCATTTCTAAACAATCAGCCCTAACCATGAGTTTGATTTTGTTTCTGTTTCTATTTCAAGTTTTACATCTAATGCTTTAATAAAATTTGTTTGTTTGAAATTTGTTTAATAAATACCTAAACCTAACCCTGTATTTTTTGTGCCTGACCCAAATGGCTCATGATTGATACTTCAAAAGTGAAAAGTTGTTGGACAATATTGGGTCGGACATGAGTCAAACTAACTTTTAATAGTTGTATAATGACATATTTGTGACACTTTGATGTAATGCAAAATGTAAGCATGTTACAATTTGCAAAGACAAAACTTAGACATGTAAACTTTCTGGTTTCACAGAAAGTGTTATGATTGCCTAAGGCAGACATAGGCAAGTAATGATTTTATAGTCAAGAAAGTGAAGTATTTTCGCAATTATCATGCTGTGGTACTGTTCCACAGTAAGCTACTATGTTATCCAGAAGACCACATACTTTGCCAACAAATGAGCAAGCATGTCAGCCAGTCCACTTGTTGATAATGAGTTTCTTTTGTTTTTTATTTCCAGTTTCTCCTCTTTTCCTTTTTGTTTCAGGTTGTGGACAAATAAAGCTAGTATGCATCAATTCAGTTTTATTTCCACTTAAAAAAAGTACATTTCAAGCCAATTAGAATCCAGTTAATTGTTAAACAATCATATACAGTCAAATGTATTAAATTCCAAATTGATCCAATTCATAATGAGCAAATTAAAGAAAAGTTTTCTCTCTATAAGGAAACCAACAGATTGTACCAAAACTTCTCTCCAATCTCCCATCCTGAGCATGCATGCGGCGATGGTGGAAAGAAAAAAACCTCTGGCAGAACCAGACTCAGGGTGAGCAGCCATCTGCCTCAACCAGCTGGGGGTTGGGAGGACAGGAAATAGGGGGCAACAAACACCATGACACCAGGCCAAGGATTCCTGCTGAGAAAGAGAAACACAAGTTAATGACAACAATAATGGCATATGTACATGGAAAGAGAGCAGAGTGAAGAGAGGTGTATCATGGGAGGTCCCCCAGCAGTCTAAGCCTATAGCAGCTTAACTATGGGATGTTTCAGGCTAATCTGAGCCATCCCTAACTTTATCAAAAAGCCTATTAAAAGGTAGAGAATGTGTCTGCTTCCTGAACCCAAACTGGCAAACGGCTCAACTAGGGCCTGATAACTTAAGGTTCTGCCTCCCAAGTAAACCTGCAGTCTGAGAGCAAAGTTTTGACAGGGAGCCAATGAAGAGAAGGTAAAACTGGAGTCCTCAGGAGTTGAACCCAGGTCACCCACAGAAAAGGTGGCAATCTTACCACTACACTATGCAGTCCCCACACATAAGCTCACACCCCTGGATCATGAGTGTGTTTTTGTAAGTAAAGATTTAATTATAACAACCTTAAAAGTCTGTCAACAAACGTTGATTGATAAAATCCAACATGGAAGTGTTGGTTAAGGGGAAAACATTGTTGAGATTGGGTCTAAAATACAAGTTGATGGTTTAAAATAAACTTGTTAGCTTGGAGAGTTTGACTGGACAGAAATGGCCTAATACAAATCTGAAGATACTTTTAAAGCTGCAATACTTGATCTAGATTCTTCTCTCTGATAGAAACAATTAAATTGGTGAAGAAGCTCATGAAGGCATCACTACTGAGAATTCAAAGAATATATGGCTCAACAGAGCTAAGACTCTAAGGCTACATTCACACTGCACACTTCACATCAGATATGTATTGGATTTAGGTGTGAACATAGCATTAGTTAGCCTGGCAACAGTGCTGAAATTAAACCCGGGATTTTTCTTATTATCTTCAATCTATGATGAATAATAAGCAGTCCTAGCTTTGTGATGGGATTTCTTATATGTTAATAAACTTTCCAGAATAACTGAGATAAGTTAGTGGAACGGCCTTCTCTTTCCAACTTTCCTGTAGTCTGTTTTTAGGTATACAGCTGCGAATGATACCAAGCCCTCTTCTGACCGTTTGACCTCTTTTTCAGAGGAGAATATTGTTCATTGTGATATGCAGTCTTACATTTACACTCAAGCACTTTTCAGAGTCATTTACCCAAACTACTTAATATTCGGTTAGATTAATATGCAAAATAAAGGATGACAACTTACAATCTGATGGACCAAGTACTTTGGTGTATCTGGACAGAAGAATAGACCCAACCTTGAAAGTATGTAAATAAGAAATGGCTGCTAAATGATTAATCTGTTAAACTTATGGGAAAAGAAATAGGTTATTATTTGAAATATGACAAATGCTATTGAAGCCTATTTATGGGGACACATAAACAGTTGTACATAGTTAAATTAGAACAGTTTCACACCGGAAGAGATGACAGTTAAAGTCCAAGATTTCTCCTCCATCCATCCATTATTCCTGCTCATTTGAGATTGTAGAGGCAACGGGACAAGGAGAGAAACCCAGACATAAATCCCTCTCCCCAGGAACATGCTACAGCACCTAATGTTGGACCAAAAAAACAAAAAACCTCAACAGGGAGGCAAGGTGGAGAACCTTTGGGCAAGTTAGTATAGCAGCATGTTATGTAAAAAACCATGGATGTCTTCACAAAAAAAAAACTTTATAATTTTTTTTATTTCATACACTGACACTTGTGTGTGTATGACTATTGTGATAGGGGTCTTACATTATTCATATTTGATTTTACTTCTTATGTTATTGGTAGCACGACAAGGAAAAATTTCACTGCACATTGTACTGTGCATGAGTCAAGCACGCTGAGACTTTACAGAAAGAAGACAGAGGGAGGCTAGGGTCTGGTGAGCATCAGAGAGGTTTTTTTTTATTTATATGTACAAATATACCTATATATGTTAGATTAAGTTAAATGGAAAAAATGCTTTATGTATCCTGAAGAGAAATTATATTGCTGCAGTATAATTTTTCAAGGCAATCGTTATAAGTTTTTATTATAAACAGTTATTGCTGCTGGCAGGAAGTACCTCCTGTATCTTTCTCTATTACAATGGAGCTGAAAAAGACTCAAACTGATCTCACTCTGTTGTTTCAACAATGAAGAAGACATAAACTCTCAGCTAGAAGCTCAATTTCCCAGGTACAGATCCTCTTCTTTACAGTAACATATTGAGGATTACACTATCTGTTTTAACAAGCACTGCTTGCCACTGCTTCTAATGTCTCTGTGGGATTGCATGGTCTTAAAAATGGGTAGAGAGTTGCTGGAGTTGCTGGAGTATATGCTTCTGCAGCTATGTCGGTGTGAAAAATATGAACACATTCTCAATATTCTTTTTGTGTCCTTCTAAATGCTCCAAGCATGTCTACTTTGTTTTCTAGCAGTCTGATATTCCCCATCCCCATTTCCTCTTCAAATCATCAGAGATTTGGAGTCTTTTTTCAGGCTTTACTTGATATTTGGAAAACTCAATTAGCTGCTCTTGTTTGTAAACGACTCCTGCAATTGGTATGGCAACTAATAACAGATGTGATAACTGTGTCACTTCTTTACCGAAAAATCTGTTTAATATAAATCACAAAAATGCACACAATACTAACTACTGCAACTTACAGCCAGCTTTGGTGCAGCGTATTCTAGAATTATGCCAACTTCCTCTGTGGTAGATCCATCCATCCATTTTCTGTACCCGCTTAATCCGTCGGTCGGGTCGCGTGGGGGCTGGGGTCCCAGCGGTCATCGGGCGAGAGGCGGGGTACACCTTGGACAGGTCGCCAGTCCATCACAGGGCCACACGGAGACAAACGAGAGGAACAACCATGCACGCTCACACTCACTCCTAAGGACAATTTTAGAGACACTAATTAACCTAACATGCATGTTTTTAGACGGTGGGAGGAAGCCGGAGTACCCAGAGAGAACCCCCGCATACATGGGGAGAACGTGCAAACTCCCCACAGGGAGGCCCCAGGTCTGGAAAGGCCTGGAACCCGCTGTGAGGCGACGGTGCTAACCGCCGTGCAGCCCCCTGTGGAAGATCACCATTTATAAAAGTTATAGCCCATATTACTGCAAAAAAATCTTCAAATGGCTTGGATTGTCATTTTTTGAGATGACACTGCAGTAATCAAATCAAGATTTTGAAAGGGCAGGGCAACAGTGTCTAAATTCTTTGAGTTGACATGTAGTCTCCATGGGCTGCTTTTCAGTCACAATTTCTGATGTATTTAATTGTCTGACAAAACAAACAGAGAAATGTGTGAATGATGGCAACTTTCTGGGATTCAGCTGTATTAATAAACACTAAAGATTTTACAAAAAGACAGAACTTTTGAGCATGTAAGGAGTGCCTGGGCTCATTTGAGTCTCGTAGAGCATGAACATGCTGGAATTATTCGACTCCCAATCGCATTATCTGGGTTTGTTCCTTTGACTATGAGAGCTTGCATTTTGGAAGATTTCAGTCGGGCAAACATGTTTGTATGTAATTTAAAGGAGAAGTTAAACACTGGATGAAGTTAGCATATTTTCAAGCTGGACTTGCAAGGAAGGAATTTTAGATAATAAGTATTTAAAGTTACATAATTTGAACATACAGTGCCATCTTGTTGTAGCGCAGAGTACCATTGTGTGGTTTTTAGCTTTGGTAGTACTGCATTGACAGTTGACATTTATTAGTGAGTTAAACACTTAAATGATTATTAAACTGATAATTGTGACGATGAGGAAGAGTGAAGCAAGTGTGGCCACTATTGTATTGCTCCAGGATGCAGAAAAGAAAAAACTGTTCATTTTTATAATGTGCCTTTGACGTTCGCTAGCTGAGTGCTAGCTGCACTGAAATGAGTTATGATTTTAGTCAAGTACTAAGAAGAGAAGAAGAATTTTGAGTCGAATGTACTGGTGGTTTACAGGACTGGTAAACTCAAGTCTGAAGCTGCTCCCTCTGTGTTTGACTCTTATAGTGTTGAGACTGTCCAACACAGTCAACTAGAAATATAGCTTTGCGGTGCAAGCTAGCTGAATGGCACAATCTTCTACCAGAACAGAGAAAGACAGACAAAGACAAACCATGAATTCCAATCAAAAGTCTTCAAGAGCAATTTAATTAAGACAAAAACACCTATTCACTCCAAGTACGACAAACTCATTTCTATGCACACTCTGTTACAACTACACACAAATGAGACAACCCAGTTTTATTACCATGTAATGTCACGACCTATGCTTTGATTCATGTCTTGTCTCGTCATTTCCTGTCTTATTTTGAAATATTAACTTCCCTCTTGTTTCAGGTACCTTGCTCTTCCTCCTGCGTTAAGTGTCTGATGTCTTCCCTGATTCCCATAGCCCTCGTCCCACGTATTCTGTCCCACGTATTCCCCACAGGGAGGCCCACGTATTCTCTGAAAAGCCTATTTTCAGAAATGTTTCAGCTTATCCAAAATGCTGCAGTCAGCGTTAGAATTCCAGAAGCAGATACGCTCTCTGCATTTAAGATTAGGCTTAAAACATTGTTTTTTTATATAGCTTGTAGTTAGGGATGGTTTAGGTGACCCTGGAACATCCTATAGTTAGTTGCTATAAACCTAGATTACTGGGGGAACCCGCATGATGCATCTTTGACATATGATGTTATTGTTGTTTTTAAATTGTGTTTATCTTTCTCAGCAGGTACCCCTGGTGTGGCGCTATGATGCTAGTTTTTTTCCCATCTTTCCCTCTTTCCTGTCCTCTCAACCCGCAGCCAGTTGAGGCACATGGCCACACTTCCTGAGTCTGGTTCTGCCAGAGGTTTCTACCTGTCAAATGGGAGATTTTTTTCTTTGCACCATCACCTAATTCACGTTCAGGCTGGGGGATTGAGTCAAAGAGAAGCTTCTATGCAATCTGTTGATTTCCTCAGATGGATGTGTGGATATGTGTGACTAGGAACAATTTGGAATTGAATTAATTTGATTTGGTTGAATTATACAAAGGTCCACTAAGCTCGATTTCCTCTCACACCCTACAGGATCAAGTCCTGCCAGTGGTCCGATCATTCTCTGTTGACCAAGCCAAGGTGAATGTACAGCTGAGAGTCCACTGAGAGATGACCCAGAGTTAGCTTGAGCACTAACGCCAACAGGACCAGAGGAAGCGAACAGAATCCTTCTTCTAGAGAGTACAAGGGATTCACATAAAAAACTGGACCTTGACTGGACGCAGGACCATTTCCAACCCTTTTCATCAGGGACTGAACATTTTCCAATGACTGTTATAACAATAGAACACACTGGGCAATAGCATTAACATTAGTGCCACATGGCCAAGCTTAGGACATTTTGTCCTGAAAGTACATTGTATTGACTTGGTTTTATGGTGATAACGTTTTGAAAAACAGTTAATGTTAACTGAGATGATGTTACTTGTTATCCTATTGTAAGCATGCAAACTAACCATCCTCCTTTGTTTAAGCTGACACCTTGAACATAACCACCTTAACCCTTCAAGTCTATGTTAACCAGAACTTGACACCCAAACAGGGATTTGAACATCCCACCCTGCATGGTCTTTCTGTCATGTATCATTTTGCCATTCACTTTCCCATGCTGGCAAACATGCATAAACAGACAAAGAGAACAGAAATTTCCAGGTAACACAAGGAATACACGTCCCCTTTTTTGTAGCTTCTCTGGCTAACACATAACTTACTGAGCACGTGGTCACAGGCACCATGTGCTCCCCCCTTCTCCAATACACACACACACACACACAGACTAATATTATGTACATAGGATTAGCTTAGAAAGGTAATAGTGTTTTAGTTTTAATAAAACTACCATTGATTTAATAATTTTGCCAACTTTAACAAATTCTATTGTACTATTTTAAGGAAGAAGTTGTTTTATGGTCATTGTGTATGTTTCAACGTGAGAACTGTTGGATGCGAATGTCAGTGGTCGGGTTCATAGCCTTAGTTTATGTGTCATACCAGTCTCTATTTTGACACTTATACTGGGTTTTAGTTATTGGCTTCTGATGTTGGTCAGTGTTGCCCCAAAGGTAATCATTTTCATGAGTAATTTTCCGGAATATTATATAAAAACTGTCCTTGGACAGTTTTAATATATGTTAATAACTAAACCAGCTCCTACTCTAACAGTTGTAATATGGCACTATATGAATAAAACTGAACTCAACTGAATTTAATCAAATTTAACTAAAATGAATTTAACTGCACTAAGTAAACTGAATTAAATTAAGAACTAAGTACAGTGTTGCCTGTAACACTGTATAGACTAAGAGATACAATCTGAGTCTGTTTGAGGTGGATGAATGTGACTGTTGTGTAACAGCACGATAAAAAGCATGTTAAAAGTACAGTCCATTTAGCTGAGTTATTTTGTCCATAACCCAAGCCCTATGCCTCTTAGCCTGTTAGTACTTGTAAGCTGCCTCTGAGGTCCCACAAGCGAACCATGATCTATAGGTCTCCTTGGGTTACTGCCACAACAGACATCAACCACCTTATGACCACTACTCTGTGCAGTGACCTAAGCAACGGAGACCCAAGAACACATCACATTCTGACTCGATGTTCCCCGCATCCCTCAGAATATCAGAAAAGCTCTGCTGGAAATGGGAATTGACGATCACCTTGTTTGGTGCCTTTTCCAAACATTCCCAGCACACTCTCACCAGATGTTTGGGTGCACAAAGCCTGTCCAGTATCCTTCACTGCTAGCTGGTCCAACTCCCCACCAGGAGGTAATCATTTGACACCTTAGCTACTCTCTTTGCAGATCTAATTATATGAATACAAAATCCATTATAAGTCTGGAAACCAAAGAATTCCTCGGTAGCTCAAACATGATTTTTGTTATGGACAAACCATTACTAGCCTAGCAGTCTAAAAGATCAGGAAAGTCATTCCTCCTAATCACACTTGTCAAGGCTTCACTGTTGTTGTCCATATAAGCATGGAATTCCGCTGGAATGACAAGTACCAAAGTAGGGCACCTGAAAAGTTGTTAAAGAATGTTGGATCAGTCTAAGTCCCAAGTCTGGCATGACAGTTTGCAGTGTGACCTCACCATCCACCCCGTGCCAATAAGCATTTTTCAAAATGTAGTAATTTTGTAATACCACATTTTGATAGTTAAATGTCAAATAAAATCTATGTATATTACAGTTAGCAAAGTATGCAGATTTAGGCATATGGTATTTGTAGCTCAGAAGTAGCCATCGTAGTAGACAAATTTTGGGGGTATTTTGAGAAATTGCTATGTTTTCCAGAGAGGACCAATGTAACTACTTCACATTCTGAAGAAAGTATAGATTTTACACGTTTGTTGCAACAGCTCTGAATGGGTTAAATAAAGTTTTTGAAGAACAACAGTCATAAATCAACAGGCTTCTTGTTTTTCCCCAATACTATATTACCTACATTGTTGATCATTTTCATGTTAGATTAATATTTTCTTGTTTTCTTAAATATCAAGCAAAATATGACTGATTACTCAGAATGAGAAATCTCTTTTATCTCTGTTTTATATCATGAGAAAATAAGCATGTTTGGCTTCTGGGCTTCTAGTTGGGCAATGATTACATCTTGCTGGACTCAGTTTTATCTAAGAATAAAACTTGAATTTGTATAAGGAAGTCATCAGGTCTGCAGGTCCTGACCTGCAGAGATGTGAGAGGCTTCAATCGGCTGACCTTTTAAACCCAGAGGAATTAACCCTCCACACCCTCTGAATGGCTAAATCCCGCAGTCTGAGCTATTCTGTTCTAAAGAACAGATATAAAGACCAGAAAATCAGCCAGAAAAACAACTATGTTGTGGCAACAGTGTGATTTACAATTCTCAGGTACCTCAAAACCCCAGTTTGGACTGATGTTTATAAAACAGTGATGCAAGACATCATGCTGTTTTCACTTTAAATGTGACAAGTCAAACCTAAAATTAAAAAAAAAAAACACCAACAACCTGTTTTCAAAAAATATTCTGAACCATTAACTTTTTCTCAAACAAAGTTTACTGACAACTGACAATCATTTGAAGCTTAAATGTGGCAAGCATCTGTGGTTTGAAATATAAATGTCTTGTGAAAGAAGAAAAAGCTATTGGAACAAGATTTTGACATAGATTTATCCCAGAGAGAGAATTTCAGATTTAGGAGCTTTTAACGTTGCTAAATGAGAAGCGTTTAAGTTTTCAAAGTACAAGCTATAACAACAACTGCAGCTCAAACATAAAACCACAATAGACTTTGGGGAAGAATTACTTGGCAGAGATTACCAAAATAAGCGACTGAGTCATTCAGCTGCTGTAAAGGGCAGAAATGGAAGAGTGAGAAAGGAAGGAAGGAAGGGAGGGAGGAAGGGAAGAAGGAAAGAAAGAAGGAAAGAAAGAAGGAAAGGAAGGAAGGAAAGAAAGAAGGAAAGAAAGAAGGAAAGGAAGGAAGGAAGGAAGGAAGGAAGGAAGGAAGGAAGGAAGGAAGGAAGGAAGGAAGGAAGGAAGGAAGGAAGGAAGGAAGGAAGGAAGGAAGGAAGGAAGGAAGGAAGGAAGGAAGGAAGGAAGGAAGGAAGGAAGGAAGGAAGGAAGGAAGGAAGGAAAGAAAGAAAGAAAGAAAGAAAGAAAGAAAGAAAGAAAGAAAGAAAGAAAGAAAGAAAGAAAGAAAGAAAGAAAGAAAGAAAGAAAGAAAGAAAGAAAGAAAGAAAGAAAATTTCACCTCCCCTAGCTTTCTTCTGTTGCTTCTTTTGTCTTTGTCTACTGATCACCCCATTTAACATGGAACAGATACCATCAGTCTGACAGATATTGGGTTCCCCAACAACTCCATTGTTGGACTGGTTCTTGTATTTCACCTGGACCCGTTTAACTCAAAGCCTTCCTTTAAAAAACTAACAAATTGCTGCGGGAAGTTTGCCTTTGATGAAAAAAATCCAACTGTGTCAGTTAGTGGAGAGAGAGTTAGTATTTGGATCAAACAATCAAAGAGACAATATATATTTTGCTGCTATAAAGTTCACAGTTTATTCTAAATAAAGACTCAAAATCTGAATTTAAATCAAACTATAATGAAAGTGTTAAAATGGGTTCACGGTCAGATATAAAGCACCACTTGACACTTGCTTCTGCTTTGGTCTGGTGTTAATAAAAAGTATATGAACATGTGTATTTTTCTAGACCACTGAGAGTGCTTTTACACTACAATCCACATTCACTCATACACCAGTGGAGTATCTTAGTCTCCACTTAGTCTCATCTTAGTCTCCACAGTATTACAGATTACGCAGGGTTTTTTTTCCTATTACACACATTAACATATCAATTATTGCATTTTGGTATTTAGTGTCTTGCCCAAGGACACTTTGACATGTGGCCCAGAGAAGCCAAGAACTGACCCGTCCACTTTCTGATTACTACTGGACAGTCATTCAAAGTATCTTGGCTTGTTCACACTTTTGCAGCGCACCACCTCACTACAGGGGTCTCCCAAGGTTCAGTACTGGGACCTCTTCTCTTTGCCATATACACCACCTCACTGGGCCAGATCGTCCGATCACATGGCTTCTCATACCAATATTATGCTGATGATACCCAGCTCTATATCTTCTTCCCACATGGTGACCACACAGCCTCTGCACGAATCTCAGACTGCCTCCCTGACATCGAGATGGATAAAAGCCGTCTTGCTCGTCTTCCCAGCCAAACCAACCATATAACAGCATCCAAACTGAATCCCTATCTCTTGCTCTTTCAAAGGTAGTTAGACACTTGGGTGTCATGATTGATGACCAACTAACCTTTAAGAACCATGTTGCATCTGTTGCTCGTTCATGCCGCTTCGCATTGCTAAACATAAGAAAGATCAGACCATACCTAACCCAAACGCTAGCCAGCTCATGGTGCATTCTATTGTCATCTCCTGCCTTGACTACTGCAACGCTCTCCTAACTGGTCTCCCAGCCAATGCTGTGAAACCTCTGATGGTCAAGAAAGCGGCAGCACGTCTGGTCTTCGATCAGCCGAAAAGAACACACGTCACCCACAGCTCCCATTTACTTGAATGCTCTCGCAAAAGCTTACGTCACAACTCGGTGACTCCGGTCATCAAAGGGTTGTCGTCTAGCGGTGCCTGCACCACGCTTAAGACAATCGAGACTATTTTCAAGTGTCGTTCCACGATGGTGGAATGACCTACCGAGTGCTACCAGAACAGGGGTGTCCCTGTCTATCTTCAAGAAACTCTTGAAAACCCAGCTCTTCAGAGAGCATCTCCTATCCTAGCACTTACACTGTACTTTCCTAACCCCACTACTGCACGTTCTCTTTCTGTACTTCCCTCTATGCCCACACTCTGTCTCTACACTGTCACCCCTGTCACCTCTGACAGAGTATGACTAGTGGTTTCCTTCAACATAGCTTATTGTTACCTTTGATGTTAGCTGTAATGTTATATCCTCATTTGTAAGTCGCTTTGGATAAAAGTGTCTGCTAAATCCATAAATTTACCAGACAGCCACTCTTCCTCCTGAGAAGAGTGGACATTTCAAAGTCAGTTAAGCTTAAGAGAAATTCTTCAAGTTTTGGGACGACTATGGATTTTAGAAGGCTCACACTGATGTTCTTAGCCTTGATCTACCAACAAAAGGTGTTGTAGCAACACCAGTCAACTATGCAAAACAAAGAATTTCAACAATAAAGGCTCAAAACTTAAAGTTACTACATTTAAAGTACGCAATTGTGCTAACAAACTTGTACAGACTGTCCCACTCCCAAAAATGACTGCATGGATTGTTTGTTCATTTAGGTCTGTAATCATGTTCAAAGAATATTCAATCTTTAGTGATCATGAGAGCAACTACATATGAAATGTACAAATGGAATCTAGTTACAAGACAATACATCTGTAATGCCTCCTTAATAGATGCTATGTACAGATGTAGCAGCTGTCAGGTTTGGCCCCAAACTTTATATCTATAAAGTATTTTAACAAAAATAAATAAATGAGCAGTACCATCAAAGGGATATTATATTCATAAAGCCTCCCTCGGTAAAGCAAATATGTCTGGCACTACACAGTATGCAGATTACTATTCTACGGGCCACGATGCTAGACAGGACAAGATTAAAAAAAACTATGTATTTAAGTCCAAGGCATAACAATTTTTTTAACAAGTGATGCTATATTTTTTTGGCAAAATTCATTGATGCAACCAGCAAAATAACATCCATGAAGTTGTCAGTCATGCTATAAAAAGAATGTAATTTAGCCTGAATCATTATCTGTTTCTATCCCTGACAAAGTAACCCCTATTTCTAAGCCTAACCATGTATTTGTTTTGCCTAAATGCAACCAGGAATTGACAAAAACATTAAAGTAAGGTTGATGTGTTATTGCTTAAATTAAACTAAGAGGAAAAATCAGTTGTGGGTGTCAAACATGCAACTTATGGTTAAAGGCACTGTTTTACTGCACCCTAGACTCCCGTCCTTCCTGAGTATAATAAGGACTTTGTGGCTTGTTACAGAAAACACTCAAAAAACATGTTTGCTGTTTTTTTTAAGAACTTGTTAAATTTATTAGAGACCTATATTTTTACGGACGAGACATTTTACCCTTCCAACCTGGATAACAGCTTTTTGAAAGGTTTTTGCTCTGTTTGAACCCAAATCATGATCTTCTACAACACTTTAGAACTTTAGATACCTAAACCTAACCAAACCAAAAGGAGACTGACAGAACATGAACTGCTGTCACCACAGTCTCTACCCCTAATATAGTCTAATAATAGACTTTATAGACTTTTCTGTCTTGGGAGAAAGATTTCTGACAGCAATATCATGCACACACACACTTACAGAAAACAACAGGAATAAAATATTAATTAATTAATATTCAATTAGAAGAAGAAGATTTTTATCGAAAGTGACTTACAAGTGAGAAACACACCGGGGAGCAATGTGCACAGTATCTTGCACAAAGATACTTTGACTTGTCAAGTGAAGAAGTTGGGAATCAAACCAGCAACCCTCCGATTGAAAGATGCCCACTGTTGCTCCTGAGCTACAGCCAGGGTAAATTAATTAGTTACTTCATTTAAGATTTCATCATTTCACAATAATATATTTGCATTGTGGACCAATGTACCTGTTTTATATCTGATGTGAGACTTGTTGGAACCTATCATCGATCCATTTTCGATACCCGCTTAGATCAATTCAGGGTGGCTGGAGGGCTGAAGCCTGTCCCAACTGCCATCGGGTGAGAGGCACGTAGTCCATTAAAGGGCCACACAGACAAAAAAAAATCATGCACTATCAAAGTCACTTCTAGGGTTCATTTCAAATAACCAGTAACCTAACATGTGCGATTAAATACTGTGAAACCACGCATGCACGGAGAGAACATACAAATTGCACACAAAAAGAGCCCAGTCGGGATTCAAATCAGAAACCCTCTTGCTGTGAGGAGACAGTGCTAACCACCTCACCACTGTGCAGAAAAGTTATTTATTTATTATGTTTCTATCATTTATTTATTTGCAGCTATGGGTACATTTCCAATGGGACACTACACCTCCCATACGTAAACTTCACTGGGCTGTGGAGATCAAAATAGCAACATTCAGCTTTTAATTCTACCAAGTTTTCATAATTTTTTCAGAAAAGTGCTCTAAAATTCTCATGGCTGATGTTTATCATCTGAAACATGCATAGTTGTTTCTTAGAGCTTAAAACCTACTGCCAAATAAGTTTAAATTTCTGAACTGATATTTTCGGACATGATGACACGCAGAAATGATGAATATATTGTATGTTTTACCAGGACATGGTGAAAATACAAAGCTCGTAATCACCAACCCACAAGAAATTCTTAAACATTTAATGAAACAAGACTAGCTAAAGCATCACCAAACAGTGCAGTTATTTTTAGAATAATTAATTCAATAACATGCAAGTGCTTTAAAAACAGTATCCAAAAGTATCAAGCAATCCTACAGAGCTTCTAATAGCGTAAAACAAATTAAAATTTTCAGAGATTTTTTTGCAGTTTAATCTCCCATCAGTAAAACACCAGTGTGCAAAAAAAAAAAGAATTTGCCTTATTGGGCTGTGGAGACCAAAACAGGCATCAGTAAGACAGCAGTCTTCAAAATTGTGCAGTATCTTAAAATTTAATTTAGATGTTATTGTTTTGAACATTTTAAGACTTTGATACTGATAATATCACTGATAAGGATTCAGTGCTTTCTTCTCTTCAGGGCTAGTATATTATAGTTTTATAACAGACTTATAACTTTCAAGAGGTTTTTTTGTTTGTTTGTTGTTTTTTTTTTGTCAAGGCTGAAAAGAACATAACAGTCCAGTTGGAGCAGTCGTAACACTGTGCTGCACTAGGACTAAAAATATTGAATATTCACCATGGATGTGAGTGTGAACAGCGTAGTACCAGCTAAACATCCATTAGTAATCTGCAAAATCAACTCTGCACCTGAACAGATGAACATCAGACTCACACAAGGCATTCAGCAAAGTTGCAACATACAACAAAGGATCCATTTTTCCATGAAACTAAAATGTACCTTCTCCAAAGGTGTTTACAATGTTTCTCTTAACAAAAAAACAGAGTAGATTCTGAGTCATATGTTTTCAGGCAAACAGCTGATGGAGAAATTCGTAAAAACATACAGTATACACACACACACACACACACACATATATGCACATAAGTATCAATCATATAGCCATTTTCTATTCGTAGTTTGATGGTGTGAGTGCAAGATCCTCTGGGTCCATATTCAATGTAAAGACCCATTACACTGCGAGGTTAATGGCGTTTTCCTCCTGGAAAAGTTTGCTCAAACTCCCTGAGTGCCTGAGCATCATGTGAGGGGGAAAAGGCTACTGTCTGCATAAACATGGTGACGTTTAAAGTTGACCTTTGACTCTCAGCCTCCAGCCAGTAGTGTAGAAAAACACTACCATATGAAACATTTTCACTCATATTACGCTGCAGCCAAGGTGCATTAGAAATACTTCTATTTTTAAACTACAGTTTAAGGCTTAAAATCATAGACTGTCTGTTTTTTTTTACAAAGACAAAAAGTAAAATTCTGATTCCTTGATTTACCTTTAATTAGAAATCCAATCAAAGCTGTCAGCTGGGGCATGTGTATCAAATGAAAACAGGAAACAAAACCAACAACAAAACACAAAGTTTGATATTCAAAATAAACACAAAATAATACTGTTTGTTTGTTTGTTTCTTAATCCCAGATGTATATACAATATCTTGATATCGGAAAAAAAACCAAACCAAATCTATTGAATTTTTGACAGAAATCTAAAAAAAAGTCAGTCATTTATTCAACCACTAAGACAAATAATTATTTGATCGATATTACCAGACGGAATGTTTGTTCATTCTGTTCAATACGACCCACAATGGCGTCCTGTGAAGTATTACACCTGCAAGAGGCATGCGGGAAACACGGCGCTGTGTGCGTTTCAACGTCGGATCACAAGTTATAGTGAAGTCTCTCCTTTAACAGCCCATATAATACTCGGTGAAAAACTGGGTTACAAGCTTTGGTGTTCGCATTTCCTTCGGTGTAAAAACCGCTTGAAATGCGTTTAAAGAGCGATCAATGGATGTTTTTTTCACTTCTGAGCTATGAACAGATCTTATAAGATAGCCCCTGACATCACTTGATTAGGCTTAGATATTGAAAATACCTGTTTAAGGTTAGATCATGGTTAGAGCAACAATATATTATTTTCACAGCGCTACTCACATGAATGCCATTTTTACAATTCATGAAGCGCTGCTTAAAGGGGAGGAGGACAGTGCAGAAAGAAAGAAAGTTTGGTTTTTTTATTCCAAAACGCAGCTTGGAGAGCAGGGCTCAGTTTACAGCATTTTCCCTAAACATCAGCCATCAGAAGGCTGAGGCGAGCAGACTCTGGGTAAATGTGAAAACTCTGCAAGCTGATCACAATTAAATCAGCTGCAACAGCTGAGAACACGAGAAGAAAAGGAGCAGCATATTAAATCTAAACTTTCTGTAGAAAATCAGAGATCAAGAATCACAGAAGCTTCTGGAGACAAAACGCTGGCAAAGTGACCGTCGCACACCCTGCGGATGTGACGCACCGGAGCAGTAAACACACAAAAACAGAGTGGATCAACAAAGACACAAAATCTTCCACCGACTCCCGAGCGGAAGCGTTTGTTTGTCATTTAATACGGGAAACATCACAAGCTAATACACAAGCTTCCGAAAGAGGCTTCACAAAAGCACAGAACCTGGAAAACATGGCAGAAATTAGACAGACTGAAAGCACAACCGAAAGATGAGAAAAATCCAACATTGCAACACAACTGAGGTTTAAATTAAAAGCGAAGCAGAGTTTGGACTGACTGCAAATGCATCGCTCATGAAGCTTCTCTCAATGAAACTATAGAAACATTAGGATCGAAAATAAGGAGATCTACAGTAAATTATGGCATCTATGAAACTCAATTTAAGTCTAGAAAATAAACATACAATTGTGCTCCAGGAATATCAAAACAATTTATGCAAATTCGGAAATAAATATTTCAGGTTTGTTTTACATATTAGTACAAAGATTTTTTTTTTTTTAAAATTAAAGGATAGAAGAAATTACTCTAAAGTGCAACAAATTTTGCAGACTGTCAATTTTCTAAGGACTAAGAACCTTTTTTTTACAAGGAATTGAAGGAAGCAAAGCTGAAAACATGCAGATATTGAACAAATGTATGAACACATGATGACAGACTGCAAAATGATAAGAAGAAGAATACACAGATGAAAAAGAAACTCCGCCCACCCTCAGTGTCAGTCTTACATGTGAGTGTTAGTTTAAAACTATCAACAACTTTAGTGCTTTTAAGAATGAAGAAATTAAACAACAAGGTTGACAGAAGAAAAACTGTAAATCTGAAGGTTTATTACGATTTGAGCTGTGAGTAGTGACTGAATTAACCTCATGGGGCATTTTTTCCAAAGAGCAAGAGTTTGCAGCGTCTTGGTCCCGTTGTTCAAAAGACTAAAAAAAAAAAAAAAGACATAAAATATCATAAAAAAAAATCAACTAAACCGCACAGACAGCAAGACTTAAGCAGAGTGGTTGCGACCTCTTGTTCTAACTTTTAACATTGTGTAATATTCAGACACTTGTAAATCTTTCTTTGCAAAAGCCTCGTGCATGGGAGCTCCAGCTCAGAGAAAAATCCTGCACATTCAGGATGGATGCAATGCGCGAGGTTTACAGTTCCGCGTGCAAGCAGATCCCTGCTGATATTTGTTCTCCCGTTTTCATTAGAAATGTCAATTATAACACCGCAGCACTTCTAGGTTTGTTCATTTGACATAAATATAAAAAATACTCTGTCTATCTATCCATCCATCTATCTATCCATCCATCTATCTATCTATCTATCCATCCATCTATCTATCTATCTATCTATCTATCATAATTAGCTCGGCAGAAGAAAGACAAAGGACTTGTGATAGTAATGAATGTAACCTATTATTTTATTTGTGTTTTTTAGGATTAAACACTTTTTTCTCTTTTTTAACTTTTGTGAGTGACAAACACGGGAATAAGAATAAGACCACAATAGTATCACAACCATAAAAAATAGTTTTAAAGACAGTTAAGACAGTCATTCCAAGTAGAAGCCTTTTAGATAATGAGGCATGTTTTCTTTTGTCAAACAAATGGGATTTACATTGCTTCTCCGTTTGTGAGAAAATAAAGTCATTTAAAAAGCAAACAAACAAAATCAGATGACAGACATTTTCCTTTTTACACCTTGTACAAAAAGTAGAGACGTGAGCGTCCGTTACTTCTTTCTTTCTTTCTTTCTTTCCTTCTTTCTTTCTTTCTTTCCTTCTTTCTCTTTAGATTGTTTTTTATTTTATTTTGTTTTTTGTTTTGTTTTTTTGTTGTTTTTTTTTTGTTTTTTTGCTTTGTTTTATTCAACGACACGTCAAAAGGCTTTTCATTGCGGAAAATATCCATCCACTGTACGAGACAAGTACAAACTATTTCGCTCAAGATTAATTTGCACCACCAAGTACCATTCAAATTTTCGCAGATTTAAAGTAAAAAAGTTGGAGAGAGAGAGATGAATGTCGTATAAATGGACACTTTCTCCAGAGAGGGAGGCATCAGTCACTACCTTATCCCTTCATTTGCACAATCAGTCATTCTTTCGTTCCTTTATTCCTACTAAATAACGCCTGTCATACTATACAGTATAATACTGACTTCAAATTTAAACCGATTCTTTGGTCTATAAATAGCGCATGAGCAGTATTTAAACCAGGGAATTAATGAATTACGGTACACAGAGTCGCTTTGCTTCATGCTTAAAAAGACATTAATGACATTCAACTGGATATAAAATGAAAAAGATATTATTATTATTAATAACAATGATAATAATAATAATAATAACAACAATACAGTTTCTTTTCAGCCGCTTTTGTTTTCTGCATAATACTGTACACATGCGGGCAAAAGGGCTATTATAATGATGACGATGATGATTGATATTATCATTATTATTATCATTATTATTAGCTTTTTTTAAATCTCAAAATTAGAAAACACTATTTTAAATGCACATTATTGTATTAAAAATATGCCTCCTCCACCAACATTCAGCGTATGCTCTCATCATTTTCTGGATCTCAGATCACATTGCACGTCATTTACTGACAGTAGTATACATAGAAAAATCCCCGACATTTATAGTAAAAGACATCAAATACACAGAAATTAAAAATGCAAGAGGAGATGAGCAGAGGAGGAAGAAGCGATAATAAAAAATACCTGGAAATGTCAGTGCTGCTTTCAATGAGTTTCTCAGTGCTGCTCTTTCAGTTTTGCGGTTTAAGTCTCTTCTCATTTTCCTACAGGAGGCAGTAGTTTATAATAATATGCAATTTCTACATTGTACATGTTCGGTGTAAAATGTTCCACTTTCAATTCCAATCTTTTTAAGATTTTTACTCCTTCAAGGATGGAAAGTTGGATGAATGAATGGATGAATGGGTGGGGGTAATGCGGAAAGGAGAAAGTTTGGGGAAGTTAGTGTATAAGCGGGTTGGAGGTCGAACCCTGGTTCTGATGTGTAAAATAGTCAGACAAACCCCCAGAAAGTCCCGAAGAGAAGGCCGGTAAAGAACCGGACAGAGTCGGTCTCAGAGTGTCACATGCTAGCGAGGAAGAGGACGGAGCCTGCGGGGAATTGGAGGCTGAAGCTCGGGCAGCCTGCAAGGTACCGCCGCCACTGGCGCCGGTCTGTGAAGTCATGGACGGGTGTGGGACATGGGGGAAAAAGTAACTCGTCTGTCCGGCAAGTAGATTCACTGAGCACGGGTTCAGTGAGTAAGTAGCCCCAGAACAAGGCACGGAAAGACCACAGGGAACTGCCGAGGCCGCCAGGGCCGCTGCTGTTAGGTGATGCGTCGCGTAAGGGAGATCCCCACCGACCAGCCGATCCATGCTAAGTCCGTTAGAGGACGGAAACGACGAATGATTGTTGCTCATGTTCTGGGTGAGCATGGTGCTGTAGGATATGGGATGACCTGGATATCCAGAGGAGGTCCCGTTATAGCCCAGGGCGCCGCCGGCCCGTGGGTGGTGAAGGGAGAGGAAGGGGGACATAGGCCAGTACAATGAGCCGGTCCGGTCCATGAAGGTAAGCCCGGAGGTCAGTCGGGCACCACGTTTAAAGGCCAGCTTGGCCCGAGACGTAGTGGACCGCCGGCGGAGCTTTCCTGTGGTTCCGCCGATGAATACGTCGTCGCTGCTAGGGTCCAGCATCCAATAGTTCCCCTTGCCCGGGTCGTCGTAGTGCCGTGGCACCTTAACAAAGCACTTATTCAGACTGAGGTTGTGTCGAATGGAGTTCTGCCAGCCTTGCTTGTTCTCCCGGTAGTAGGGGAAATTTTTCATAATGAACTCATAAATCCCGTTCAAAGTGAGACGCTTCTCTGGACTCTGCCTGATGGCCATCATTATCAATGCATTATAACTAAAAGGAGGTTTTTCGTACTTGCCGCTTTTCTTGTCTCCGTCCTTCTCCCCGGCGCCACTGTCCCCGTCTTTCCCTTCTCTTTTCTCATCCTGCTTAACCTTCTCATCTGCACAACTCTCCTGGCTCGAGGAGTCACTTTTAGGGTCAGTTTTACCATCCCTCTGGGAGGCCGGGAGAGGGGCTTTCTGTTCGGCGTCATCCGCGCCATCGGACCGGTGGAGGTTCTGGTGAGAACTCTGGTTCTGATGGATGCTGTCGTTTTGCACGGCCTCGGGCACCAAACTGTTTATACTAAACGAAGATTTAGGAATCATCTTCACCTCTTTGCGTTCTCCCATGTCCAACATCACCGAACAGTGAGGGGGGTAAATGGCAACGACAAAAACGAAGAACACAGCTGGGTTTCAGGCTTTCCAGTTTCTACCAGAAAATCAGGACGGGAAGGGAGGAAGGGGGGATAGATAGGAGGAAAAAAGTATAGCCCAACAAACTATTTCATGTTCGGTTTTGGTAGAAAAGAGAAAACACACACAACGCACACGTACACACACATCGATAGGAGACAGATAGCTGCAATTAATTAGAGAGCCACAGCCACGAAAGCAAGTAAAAAACATTGGTTGGACCTTTCCAGTCTTCAGCCAACCAGGGGAACATTAGTATTAAACATTAAGGCGTTCTCTGTGCTCTCAGCCAATCATGATGCACAGAAAAACACGCACATCCGCCAATGCCAAGCACGCTGCAAAAAATACTAACTCCACTACACTGTATCCTCAGCCTTAAAATGTTCACCTAATCAAAAGAAATCTGCAAATATCGGATCAGAGATTCTGGATTTAGCGTTCCGTATGTGCATACGAAGTAGTTTATTTGTAACTTTGATTCTGTTGTTCTGTTGTTTCTCCATCTTGAATCACATTGTAACCAGTTCTCATTGTTTCATCATGTGGAAAAACACTTTAAAGACAGTTAAATGGTTAAATAAATCTAATGAGCTAGAAAACATGAACATTTTCCAGCATACGATCTAAGTTTTGTTTTTTTTTTTTTTAAAAAAAGAGAGAGAGAGAGAGAGAGAGAGGGAGAAATAAAAATTGCAGTTTTACATTTACAAACACAAATCGGAAAACTTTTTGCAGCATAGAAGATATTTACCCCTGCAAACACCCATCAGCCTTTCCCTCAACCCTCCCCACACCCGTTGCCCCACCTAAAAGAAATTGAAAACACACCGTAGGTGCGTCAACCCAATTCTCCGCCGCTCCTCACATTAACACTCTTCTGAGTCAAATATTTTTCAATTCGGCAGCTACAAAACTGTTTACATCTCGGCTTGGAGGGGAAATAAACAGCGAAGAGGGAATCTGGAGGTCACGGACATGGTCAGGAAACACGGGGCTATTTCAGATCGCAACAGACCGCAGTGGTGTTGCTCAGAGAGAACTTGTACTATAAAGAAACCAACCCGTGTGTAATGTGTGTTATATGCGTGTAAACGTGCCTCCGTGTCAGGGCGGATTGCAGGAAGACTCCTAAAGTCACTTTGTTTCTTGTCGGTGGAGGAAAATCTAACAACACAAACTGAACTGATGGCAGAAACAGACTCCGTGATTGCCAAACTGGAGAGTCAGCGACAAGGTGAAAAGTTGTATTTATCCAACTAAAACAGACCAACAAGCAAACACACCATTTCAGCCATTAAAATACAACAAAGGGTGATCAGGTTATTTCCAGCTTTTTTATTGTAAAAACCTGAGTCTAGCCTCGGTACAGAGACAGAACCTGCACCGCTGCCACGTCATTTATTGCTGCAATAATGGTACTAATGGCCATGAACTCAGGCCATGAAAGTGACAACGTTTTTGTTACTTCTCTAAAATATTGGAACAACAGCTACAATAATTCCATCGCTACCCTCTCCCCCACCAGAATAATACCTCCACCAGCATTACAGCCACTGATACAAATACTTTCCCGAAATTAACTCTTAAAAGCAAGGATTTCATATTTATTAACAAAAGCAGACTATTTTATTGCACCCATAGGCAATGACTGACGAGCTATTGTTGCCTTTACAAAACACATTTATGCTCACTGTTGGTACAAAACATACATTTATCATGTTTCCGCTTTGCAGCCAGTTTTTTTTTCTGGAGCAGACGACGGTCCAGAGAAAATAAGAGAATTAGGAAATCCATTCCACGTTCGAGTGTTGAACTGAAGACACACGATCAAGTCAAACGAGTGCACAACTGTTGATTTAAGGAGGTGGCACAAGTTTGTGTGAACGTCGTTTGATTTTTCATTATTTAAGCTCAACGGAGGAGCAACACGTCCTAAAGTCTAAAGTAAACCACATCAGAAAACAGACGAACAAACCAAAGATAAAGAAAGAAAGAAAATAAAAAACTCACCAGCAAAGCTGCCCGAATAAAATTACTAATAATGAGGTTTTTTTTATTTTATTTAAAAAAGTGCATTTTTATGCAAACTTGATGTTTGTTTTAAAGCAAGACCGTGACTTAGCCATATGAAACCAGCCGAACAGCCGCTCCGGAGAGGCTGTTTTTTCTTTGGAACAGAAAGGTTCAGCAGGTCATCAATTAACGAAACCTGCTTTACGTTATTTCTGCATATACGGAAATGTATTTACATATACTATATATAGTACTTTTATTATAAATCCATAATTACTAATAGGGAGATTTAGCAGCTCGTGTCGCTCAAGCCAACGTAGATTCTTTTTTTTTCTTTCACTTTTTTGCGCGCATTGACGCGCGTGTAAAGGACAACGCATGTCGCTCTACTTTTATTTGCTTTCATTTTGATGGCGTGGCTTGTTGAAAGCATTGCTTTCTTTTTTCTCTCCAGCCTCTGTCTGACACCGAGCAAACTAAACATTAAAGTTGTTTCTTGTTGGGTCTGTTTCGCTCACACAAGCTGAAGATATGTTCACGGTATCTAGATTGTTCGGCTCCGTTTTCTGTTGCGCGTCCATCTGCCTGCTGTGTTGAAGTAAATTCCTGATTGTGTCAGTTGGGCTGTGACACGACAGCATCCAAACAGACCTCAGAAGATTGTGGGGTGGAGGATCGGCTGAAAAACCTCACCAGAAAGACAAAAACCTGCACAAGTTCTATCTTGATTTATTCGCGACTTTTGGGATTTATTTCATAAATGATCTGTGTTCACTTGTTCCGACGAGAGAAGAGACATGGTTTTAGGAAAAATACAACCATTATGCCGCTATATAGACCTAAGTATAGCCAATCGAACCAGACAAACCATTTTAGCCATGTTACCATAGCATTTATGTTAACTGGAATTGAACAGTTTAATAAAACGCTCAATATTCTGATCAAATAAAGATAAATAATTGAAGAGTTAAGGATGGGAAAACATGTAGATTTAGCTCAAGCAGACACGCAGAGTTGTTACAACTGAGACTTTATATGTCACAAAATGTCATTTGGAGCATGGGGCAGGATGCGTTTGACCCTGACAACTGAATATTTAAATCAAACCTCCATCCATTTGTCTCCTGAATTTTAGAGGCTGGATTTTGCATTTTGCTTGGAAAGCCAATGCTAACAGTCAAACTAAAACGTATTTTTGTTAAAGCTTCCAGCTTTGACTGAATTTAGTTGACAACATTTCTGACAACACACCTTTTTCCCCCCTTTCTCTGCCATATTTTCTGTCATTCTTAGGACATGAATGTCTTCAGCCACGTTTTAGAGAAAAAAAAATCTGTCCACAAAACATGATCAGGTTTATTAGCTTTTTTGTTAGTTTGTTTCTTTTGATTTTATAATTTAGTTTTTTTTTTTACAGGATAATTGACAAAAGTTATGGGAATCTTGTGGTCAAAGTCACCCTTTCAGACAGCTTTATTTTATATTTAAAGCTTGATATTTAGCCTCTATAGGTGCATCATAAAGATATGTTTGATAGAGTTTGTTATTGGGAAAAAAACGATTGATTTGATGACATTAGTTTACATATTTTGAAAACTAAAAGATGTCCTTTTGACTGAGATTTTTCTACTTGGATTTAACCCATTCAGACCTGATGCAGCATATGCAGGCTATGTTAGATCACATTAATAAGCACTCTGAAAAAAAGGAACAATCGTTTTAATAAAAATTAAAGATTAAGCCTCCTAAATGGTTATCAGTTCATGTTGTTAGCTTCCTCAGAGGCTGAGAAATGACAGGTCAAGTCTTTTATGTTGTACCCTGTACCCTTGAATGGGTTAATAATCACTCCTAAGAAAGACCAAGTTGAGCTCCGTTGACCAGAAGAATAGAAGAGTAGAAGCAAAGACTTAGAATCATTTTATAGATTTTAATGCAACATTTGGTTTCTTCGCACACCCTTTCCAAGATAAACAAAGCATCGATGTTACATCAACCTGATTTCTTTTAAAAATTCTAGTTTGAACATTTTGGTGTAAGCTAGCATGCTTTTATTTTGACTAAGAAGCACAGACACTTTTCAAATTCATCATGTATCACGTCAAGTTAGTGCTGCACAATTCTGCATCATGACAAACATACCAAATTACATCAGTTAGACTAAATGATGGTTCCACTCTTTCCAATAATATTGTATTCAAAATACAGAAAAACAGAACCATGAAACATGCAACATCAGTTAAGGATGTATTGTCAATTCACAGACTGCTGTCAATATCACTGAAAAAAGATATATGTGACCTGCAGGGAGTTAAATATCATGTGACCTTTTAAGCCAATCAACTTTCAACTTTTCTATATAAATGGCATGACCCCAATTTTCTTTCATGCTCTGATGAAGGCCACTAAGCCACAAAATGGGCATGTTTGTTGACATGACCAAAGTAAATTGCTGAAATTGAGATTAGTCAATCTTTTCTTAATGCTATTTATCTACCTTTTGGTATTTTGTGTTGGAATTATCTGATTTTGGATAGCATCACGAACAAATTCACTGCGATAATGCATCCTTTTAAGGATTTAAAGTTTTTAAAGTTTTTGAAGAGTCTATGATGGACTGTGAGACAATTAGACCTCAAGTGATTTCTGGCATGCTTTAGTTAAGGCCGGGGAATTCAATAAACATCTACATCTTCTTAAAACAGGCTCTAATATGTTAAGAATGTTCATGGTTATAGTTTCAGAAGTCTTTAAATAATTTCAGTGACCTTTAACTTGTTCAATTGGAGCACTTTTGAAGTCCAGGTAGGTTCCAGATTCTTGAATAGAGGATTCCTTGGTTTAAGGCTAAATCGTTTCTTAAAAGGTTTTTATTTTAATGTACCTAACTTGAATTTGTTAATTTAAGGTCTCAATGAGAATAGACCTGTGTCCTATTATTCATATGGAGATGGTTGTTGGTTTTAGGGGGACGAAGAATAAAACAAACACTATTTACGAATAAGTACAGGTGGTGGATTCTTAAAAAAATCAGATGTTCCTCTGAAAGACTGACTGGACAAGAAATAACACACCGATGATATCTATAAGAAAGGAGCATAGCAGGCTCTGCTTTTTAAGGAAGAGTACGTTTTTGGTCTTTGCAGCACGATGACACCTTTTATGAGTTTATGGTGAAAAGGGCTGCTTTCTGTGCTCATATCTGTTGTGTCACTGCCTTAGAGCCAGTGACTTTAAAGAAACTGACCAAACTGATGAGGATGGCTCGCTCTGTGCTGGAGACTGCTCTGAAGACCCTGGTGCTGATCTGTGGAAAGGAGAATGTTGTAAAAGGTGCTCAGAATAATAGATATTACCACACACCTTTTCACAATATACTGATTTTTATAGTCTTATTAGCTTGATGCTTCCTCAGCTCAGCTGCAAAAAGAACCAGCACAGCAGATCATCACGCAATGATTTCTTTATCTAATGGGGCAATTAAGTAGCTCAAAATTTGAAATTTTGATTTCTTTGATGGAGTATTAAGGTATGCTGCAACACATTGTAGTTTCACAGTAAATGCTTCAAAATTGGAAATTTGCTACATTTTCAAGACTCCATGAATGTTTTAATACGACATTGTTATTGCAAATGGATGCAAGCTTTTTGCATTATGTGAAACTGCACAACAAGTTCCAAACTGTTTATAAGGAGGAAAGGTGAAAGGTGGCGGTACATTGTTAACTGTGAGGCACAACAACCAAGCTTGATCCCACCAAACAATCTCCAAAGACTTTTCACTTTTCTACTTTTGGCATCAATCATGGTTGATTGGGTTTAAGCATAAACAATATATAGTTAGGCAGCAAAATTTGTCAATATTTGATTATGAGTTAGTATTATGTTTGCCTGAACAGTTCTCTGTAAAGAACAGCAGGGAATGAAATACATTTCCATCTCATAATCTAATTTCAATTCAGTTTTATCAATAGCAGCAAATCAAAACAAATTTAATCTCAACGCACTTCAAAGATACAGTACAATTCAAGTTAATTAAAGTCCAATTGATAGTAATCCAAATATAATACCATTAAATTAAATGTATCAATATCCAAATTAGACCAATGTCAATTAAGATTAAATAAAAATGGTGTCTTTGAATTGAAAAAAAGGAGAAAAAGAAACAAGTACCCAGTAGATTGTATACTACCTACAAGCCATTTCTGTTTGACACCACTCCTTTTTGCTCATGTAGCTCATATATGTATGAATGTACAAATGTATGTATTCAACCTTTTTTATTCTCCATCTATTAAGAGCAGATATCTTATAAGTATTTCTCATTGAAATAGATTTTAAATTAAAGCAAAAAGGTTAATCTCTCATGATTTTTATCGTATATATTTGAGGCCACACTCTCAGACAAAAGGGCTGTTGTGAATATTGACAATTCTATTGGAAAATATCAGGTTTTAGCAGACTCTATTCAAACTAACCCTAACCCTACTAAATTTAAATTAAGTTTTTAAAGCGAAAAGAATGGGTTGAGCTTTGTATTTTTATTGAGTCCAAACCCTGAAAATAATCATCAACTTAAAATTGTTTGACTGCTTTTTTAACCTATAAAGAGTAGAAAAAGTGGCAAAATATATTGGCTGAAAAAGAGATCCTCATATTTACTTTGGACTCGACCTGTATTCTATCATTTAAAATATCCAATCACATAAACTTTAATTATTAACAAAACGAGAAAATAAAAATGCAGCTGAGAAAAGTTCTGGGTTTAACTTGGAAAAGGTGTTTTCGTGATCTTAAGAGCAAGAAAAAATTCAGTTTTTCTGTATTTTATGAATTTATTGTCAGGCTCAAAATGTTTGTTTTTTTGTTTCAATTCACCAAAAAAAAGTGATTGGCTAAATGTGCCAGTGTGTCTTTTGTCAGTGTTATCTGCGGCACAGGTAACGTCTGTGCTGTTTTTCTTCGGTGGATTGTGACCTTAATGTCCTGAGGGAATCAGACAGGTGCCTCCAGAGGCAAAAATGTTTCCAACGGCGTGAAAAAGGTTTTTTTTAGAGAAAAAGCCACCGACGCTCAGATCCATGATTGGAAGAGTGCTAAAACCCAAGCTGAATTCAAAGCTTTATATTTCTCTTTAAATGTGAAGGATTTGAGGAAAACTGCACATTGATATATCAAAGATTAAAAACTGAAAAGCTAATGTGACCGCTCCATGTTCTTGATAAAAACGCTTGATTCTATGAAAAGATCAGCTGTCCGCATTGCACTTTGCGTTTTATAGACAATCATTATGTTTGTATTTCTTGTTTAAGAACTTGTGTTTTCTTTTTGTTTTTTTAGCAATAGTTCAAATCTTTTTTTGCATTTCAGAGAATATTTGTTTTATTTTTTTACTCTTGATTCACGCCTGCATCATAAAATCAATAGCTGCCGAAAAAAAACGAGGGAAACGGACTACAATGGTCTTAGCAAAGCCTGCTGCCTTACCGTTAAAAACAACTTGGGAAATCATTAGCATTGTATGCACCGCAGGGTTAATGGTTCTATCAATGTCAAGCACCGAAAATAAACTTACATGAATCGGCTGGCTGGATGCCGTAGGTTCAGACCCAAAGCACCAAGGCACAAAGCACGAAAGCAATTCCTGGACCGACAGTGACGCCCTGGGGTCTCAGGAAGAACTACACAACAAGAGTTACATGTCTGAGAGGAGGAAAGTATCATTTCTAAGTATGCTTATGGAAGACAAGTTGGGTTTCTGTCTATTATTCGACAGATTCATTTTACAGATTTAACGCCTACTTTAAGTTTAGTACAAAATTCCTAAAAGCAACATTTTAAAAATGAGGAACAAAACAAAATTTATGAGAAGGAGCACTTGGTGCCTGTAAAATAATCTCCTCCCTCCTAAATAGAAGCAAAACATTCCAACTGAAAGACTGCTTAAGTGTTTTTTATTAGAGGGTCACACAAAACTGACAAAACTGAAAATAGAAAGAAAAAAGACAAGAGAATTTAACTTTACCTCACTATATCAGTAATATTCTGTCCACAGCTTTCTTTACTTTTGAAAACACCTAAAAAATGACAAAGTTTAACCAAATAAAGAAACAAACCTGCTCTTTCCCGGGCTGCATGATGGTTAGCATTGTTGCCTCACAGCAAGAATCCCAACCAGGGTTTTTTTTTTTTTTAACCATCCAAAAAACACACATTAGGTAGACTGGTGATTGAAAAAGTGACCCTAAGAGTGAATTGAGTATGTATGTTAGTATGTATGGTTGTTTGTCCCTGTGTTAGCCCTGTGATAGACTGGCAAACTGCCCAGGGTGTATCCGGTCTTTCCTCTGAGAGCAGCTGGGATAGATTCCAGCTCAAAAATGAAAACTTCAGTTCAGATCTCAGCATGTTTAAAACAAACTAGATCATGTAACTTAGGTCATGGCATTAGTATCAGTACTTGTTCCCATATTGAAACAACTTACCAACCTTGGGCTGTCAGCTTTTCCAGTCTTTTCCTTGTGTCTTTGTGGATCCCGGGGACATTTATAGAACACTTGCAGAATTTGTTAGGAAAACACATGTTGGGGAAGAGTTTCCTCTTGTTCAAAAATTCAACAACAATGCTGTCAGCTTTTTCAGTGGAGTTAGTATTCTGTAAATGTATCTACTATAAAGTATGTATGGCATGTAAGCTATCTGCAAATATAATGTGACATGTTAATGGGCAATGCTCATGAAAATTATAAGAGATAGGGACCATTCCTATCTGAATTTAGTGCTCTAGAGCTAGTGTTTCTATACTATATTCAGCTCATTTTGTTTAGCTTAGAAAAACACAGCAAAAGGCAAATAACACAAGAATATAAGTTGATCAGAAGATATAAATCCAGATCTGAAAGTCTATAATGATATTTTTTTTAAATAATCTGTGTTTGGGCCTTTCTTTGCTCTCAAACAGCCTCAGTATTTGATGTTGGAAGCATTCCCTTGTGGTTCTGCTCCAGGATTGAACAGATTGCATTTATATAGAACTTTACAAGTCACATTCACCCATACATAGATCCAGCACTTCTGAGTCTTCTGCTTTTTCTTAAATACACATACACAAACATACACGCACTGATGAACACATTGAAGGCAAAGTAATGTTTAGTGTATTGCAAAAGGAAACTTTTGTCATGTGGATTGAGGAAGCCAATAGTAAACCACAGACCTTCTGATTAGCAGACAACCACTCCAAACTACAACTGCCCCATAATGACTGTCATGTGCATCAAAAATATCAAAAATACTCAGATTGTCTTTAGCATTCAAACTATGATTACGGTAGGCTACAGCCTGAGCTAAAACTGCCCCATTATCATTCACAAATTCATTCAGTCCTCACGTATCTCTCCTCATGTTCCTCTTTCATTAAAATCTCCTGTAGTGAGTTCCAGTACTTAAAAAATAAAAAAAATAATGTCTAATTGAAAAAATAGTTGCTGCACAGGCTAACAACCATCACACCAACACTAATCTCTAGTGTTTCATTCAGCTTTTGCCCTCTCCATAACACTCAAACAGCATTAGCCAAAGTCCCCAGTGATCTAATGGTGGCAGACGGTTGCTGTTTACTTTCTATACTCATCACCTTGATCTGACAACTGCCATATCATTAATAACTTAATAACTCAGGTTACGTCTGAATGTTATCATTGACAGTACACTTTATAATGAAAAACAATAATCTTACTAGGCCAGTTTATATTCAATTAAGGTTTTTTTTCTATCATCCGTACAAAACTACGGACCAGCTGAAGCTCAGGAGGCAGAGCAGTTGCCTGCCAAACGGAAGGTTGGTGGCTTCTCCGGGCCATTTGTCAGTGTGTCCTTGAGCAAGAACCTCACATTACCTGCCATCGGTGTGAGAATACTTAGAAGAAAGCACTGTATATGGACTAAGATGCGCAGTGTGAGTGAATGTGGCATGGAGTATGAAGGCTTTTTGAGTGGTCAACTAGACTAGAAAAGTGCTATACATGTACAATACTATTTACAAAGTAAAGCACAACTGTATATTCTAAATTAAAAAACAATAAAGTCAAGACTTTCTTGCCAATACTGGATGACAACCAAACAACACGAAAAAGTTACAACTTTATTTTTTCCCCATCACTACAGTGTTCTGTGACATAACAGTAGTTGCTGCAAACCTGCATCCTCTTTCTCTTTTCCACATACAATGAAAACACCAAAACTGTATGTACAAGCAAGTAAGAAGGCCTACTGGAGGTAGAACAAGATAGATAAGATGAGGAAAAAACATTCTCTTTTTTTCTTTTTTAACACTGATGTGAGATCAAAGAAAGGCAGATGCTTTGTATCATAGGTTGTGAGAAGCCTCTAGGGTTTCTAGGGGAAAACTAATCACAAGCTCCTCAGGATTTATCTTTCTACAACGTTAAGATATAGTGATTCTGTGCTAAGTGGTATTAAAGATGAGCTTATTTTTTCCCTTTATGCATCCAGATCATCAGTGGTTACCACCACTGACAGGGAGCAAGACTTTTGTTCTCCACAGGGTCTTCCATCTGCAGCAATTCACTGATGACAGTAACACCTCAACAGTCCTGCCTCTCAGGAATCAGGCCTGCCTCAGTCAATACAACTGTGACCGATGATGATAATGGAGTTATTCTAATGCAGTCCAAGTCAAAATGATGTTTTGATTACTTAAAGCACACACTGATACACTCACCCCTAGAGGTCAGTGCTGATCAGCCAGTAACTGTAGTGAGTCCAGCTTCACCCCAGCTAATGACCAGTAATGCCCAATTTTCAGTCGGTCAGAATACACTGAAAGCATGACAGTGGAAGCACTCCGATCATGGATTTTAGGCTTTCACCACCACAATGGCAAGTCATTTCTTTTGAAAATTCTGAAAAGCAATGATTGTACTCTGCTACGTACACCATATCATGGACATGGCTGGAATGTTTGCAGAATTATATTCAGGTGTGCATGTTGAGGTTCAGGATGGAGTAAAATCATTCTAACTGATTTCTGGAATTAGTTTAGGAAAACAAAACCAGTGAACAACCTACAAGATGCCCACTTTACATCGAAGCTTTCAGAAGAGTGCTGTTGCCTGCACGTTGGTCTTTGGATGCATTTCCCTTTCCAGCTTGGCCTTCCAATCCGCAGGCTTTATCACGCATCTGTTCAGATAACAATCTAAGGGAGGTTTCTTTAACTTCAGTCCCACTGAGAAGGATGTGCTAACTGAAGCTTTTTCAGAGGGGGCGATATAGAAGAACTCTTCAGCATACTAAGTGGTCACAACTCCACTGTGCTCCCAATAGAAAAAAAATTACCAAAACTTGTGGAAGAAAAAGCTCTTAAAGAGATTGTGCAAGATATCACATTCATCATAAAGTGTTGGCAGCCAATTCTAATATCTATTGGAGAACCCACAAGTGGTGAAGGACTAAAGTTTCTGGGTGATCTGAAACCAAGGGAAACATTACAAAATGCATTCAATTCCCTGGATTCATGTCAGACGTTGAAGTGATCACCTCCAATCAACTTTTGAGATTTGTAAGAGAAAGAAATGAAGAGAAGATTGGCTTTTCCTCAGATTTTGCTCAGACATGTCTGACTTCAAAAGGTCGCTGACACCTATATTTGTTAATTGAAACTGCCATGAAACTTTGTATAATTCAGATCAGAATTTTGCTCTCTCAAAGAGCGGAGAGTGGCTGATGGATCTGTCCTACTTGTTTGGTTAAATAGTGATTGGGAAAAATAATACTATCATATTCTGCAATTATTGTAATGCAATAAATTACATTACAAATCCACTGAAGTGGAGTCACCTGTGAAGTTTCATCCGGGCTACTTTTCTCCTTTAAGGGGAAGTTTTTCTTGTTTTTTTTTTAAACCTAGACCTTATTTCTAGCACAAAATACGTTTACCTCCAGAAGATACACTGGATAGGGTAGTGGTATAATTGCCACCTTTCGTGTGGGAGATCTGAGTTCAAGTCCCCTGCATGAAAGATACTATCTCCAGTAGGGGTCCTTAGGCAAGACCCCCTTACCCTATCTGTAAGTTGCTTTGGATAAAAGCATCTGCTAATTGCATAAACATTTAGATCACTCCATATATACATATAATGGCGTGAATGGGGCTGAAACGATGCAGCCTCTAAATAAGGCATTATCTGTCTTTATTTCACCAAAACTTTAAGAGGAATGAATGAACACGTACTATTGCCCTGTTACTTCAGAGCTGCGGTGTTGTTATTGGGGGCTTTCTACACCCGGATCACTTGGAATAAAGTCATCAATGTGCGAGTATATTGATAAAGACAATAATAATAATAACAATAATGTTAATAGTGTAAACTACATCACAGAATAGAGAAATAGAGTAAACACTAACTACATACGGAAAATGAGTTAAACAAAAGCAACAAACTTAAAAAAGAACAAGACTAACCTAAATGAACTAGAAGATTTGAACAATCCCACAAACTAAAAGACAGAATCCAAATAAGTCAACAGGCTCAAGTTAAACCATTTTACTACATGTAGAAAGGCAAATGCAAAAATAAAAGCAATAAATTACATTACAAATTCACTTCTGTCCATTTTCCATATTGTGTGCTTATGGAGTTTAAGAAGACTAGGCCAGATGTGTGTGTGTGTGTGTGTGTGTGAATGTATATATCCTCACTGCAATAAAATGCAAAAGCAGGTGGGGTCAGGTAGTAGGTAAGGTCAGACATCTAACTCTACCCAATAACTGTTTTGATCGGGCTGACATTTACATGTCTGTACTTGTATAGAAGGCAATGCCCAAGGATGGATTAGAGTCAGTGTAGATTGGATGAACACACTTAACATTAACTCTCTGTATTGCTTAACAACATTGAACTCTTTGAAGTTTCTTATCTAAAGTATAGCCACACAAGTTACAGACTTGAAGTACTTTGAAATTTCACAACAGCTTTTGTTTTTCCCCTTAGATGCTATGACATTGCAAAATAGAGAGGCATATATACCACTCAGATCTTCAGAATTATCATTTTGTCCATGTCCTTTCAGGTTTTATAAGAGGAAAGAATGACCTTCTGTGACTGACCACATTACAAATAAAAGACAAACAGTGAGACATAAAATAAGATAAAAGCCAGAAATGCATGTGAACTGAAAACTTACATATAACACTTTTAATATATCATACACACTATACTGAGATTAAAAATATTCATAACTGTCAGCTACTATTAGTAGAATTTTTTTTATTTATTATTTTTTATTTAGCTCTCTAGATACACTAAGATTTCTTAAACATATAGCCTCAATTCACAACATAAGTCATATCAGGACATCAAACTAAAAAGAATAAAATCAAATTTGCACTTTATAACAGAGTGACCACATATTAAAGTAAAATAACAGCAAAATGTGCAAAGCAAAGCAACAATTTTAAAATAGGTCAGCAGTTAAACTTGTAGTGAGGTCTCATTTCTTCTCTTTCTGAAGGAGCACCACCCTCACAAAAAAAGTGTGCGGTGGCATCTTAGTGGTGCCTCCACATTAACATGCAAGCATGGATTCTGCTTAAAATGTCTTTCACAGGCCCAGTGCAGAGAAAAGATGCTGTTTATAATGTATATTAAGTTACTCATGGCATAGACAAAGACCCAAGAAATGGACTTAATCCATTTGTATTCAAACTCCAATTTCTGCCAGGCAGTAATACCATGACAGTATTTACAGAAATTACTAAATTAGAATTATATATAAAAATGTATATATTCTGTATTCTCCAATATTTTTGGTTTGTTTGTTTACATTAGCTCTGAGCCTACAGGTGGGGTGGTGGAGTGGTTGAAGAGCAGGCAGTGGGCCGTGAAGAAGGGCAGCAGTGGCAGCAACAACAAGAATGAGGCAGAGAGTTCTTTAGCTCAAGTAGAACGCCCAAACTGGAGGTGTGCGTTTGATAACTGGACATGTAGAGTGAGAGACATGCCTGTGGGGAACACAGGTACAGCTAAAAAAATTAGAATATTGTGAAAAAGTTTGATATTTTTTTTTAATCACTGGTTTCAGAAAGTGAAACTCATATTATATAGATTAATTACACAGAGTGAAATATTTCAAGCCTTTATTTCTTGTAATTTTGATAATTAGAAGAATTAAAGAAAATTATATTTTAAACAGAAATGTCAGGCCGTGGCACTGCTTTGATAGCAGCCTTCAGGTCATCTGTATTGTTGGGTCTGGTGTCTCTCACCTTTCTCAGACAAGTTTGCTGGTCAATCAAGCACAGTAACACCATGGTCATTGAACCACCTTTTGGTGGGCATGTGCCAAGTCCTGCTGGAAAATTAAATCAGCATTTCCATAAAGCTTGTTAGCAGAAGGAAGTATGAAGTGCTCTAAAATTTCCTGGTAGATGGCTGCATTGACTGTGGATTTCTGAAAACTTAGTGGACCAACACCAGCAGATGACATGGCACCTCAAATCATCACTGACTGAGGAAACTTCAAACTAGACTTCAAGCCACATGGATTATTTGCCTCTCCACTCTGGGACCTTGATTTCCAAATGACATGCAAAATTTATTTTCATCTGATAAGAGGACTTTGGACCATTGAGCAACAGTCCAGTTCTTTTTCTCTTTAGCCCAGGTAAGATGCTTCTGTTGATGATGATGATGTTGTCTCTGGTTCAGGAGTGGCTTGGCATGAGGAATGCAACATTAGTAGTCCATGTCTAGGATGGCTCCAGCTTCAGTCCACTTCTTGTGAAGCTCCTCCAAATTCTTAAATGGATTTTGCTTGACAATCCTCTCAAGGCTGCGGTTATCCCTGTTGCTGGTGCATCGTTTCCAGCCACACTTTTTCCTTCCACTCAACTTTCTGTTAATGTGTTTGGATACAGCACTCTGTGAACAACCAGCATCTTTAGCAATTACCTTTTGTGGCTTACTCTCCTTGTGGAGGGTGCCAATGTCCGTCTTCTGGATATCTGTCATATCAGCAGTCTTCCCCATGATTGTGTAGCCTACTGACCCAGACTGAGAGATCATTGAAAGGCTCAGGAAACCGTTGCAGGTGTTTTTAATTAATTAGCTGATTAGGATGTGACACCCTGAGATTCCAATATTGAACTCTTTCACAATATTCAAATCTTCTGAGACACTGAATTTTGGGTTTTCATTATCTGTAAGCTATAATCATCACCAAAATCATAATAATTTTGATTAATTATTTAGAATCGAATTCCAGGTAAACACAAGAAAGTTGTGGTAAAGAAAAAATAGATCAGACTCAGAAAACACTTCCCTGTAATCCCTATGTAGACCAATGAGCAGTGCTGGCCAACATGTCATTGGGGTCATCAGGTGGGAACCTCCTTTCATCGGTGTTTAGTCTAGTTGGGCCCACGACTCCTCCAGGAGGCTAGACAGTGATCACTGGTGTCCCAGAGTCACTCCCCTAACGCCAGCCATCACTGCTCCTCACACCACAACAACCATCTTTTTTTTTTTTTCCACAACCACAACCCTAGCCTCTCACCAACTGCACACCAGTCAATGGAGATACAAACCCTGGTTCGGGTAGGGGGTAGAAATAAAAGACGTAAAGATAAGTAAAAATGGGATTTAGACCCTGGTTCTGGTAGGGGGTAATGAAAGTAAAGAGAGTGCTGGAGGTGGAGGCAGGACAAGACACACCAGCAGATTCAGCAGACAAACTCACCTAAACAGTCCTACAATCACTAAAAATATCAGCAAATACAAGGCCATACAGGCCAACTCACCTGAAATGGCCACCTGCTTTCAAAAGGCTCACATTGGCCACACCCTCCACTTAAATATATCCTGCATTTCTTCCTTGCTTCTGCCAAGAGTCTGTTTACCTTAAGTGCTCCCCCTGCTGGTGCCCCAGCTACTATTACTTCTTCTAATCCAAATCCACTGACTGGACCTTAATGCCTCATCTGATATTTCCTTCACTATTTTCCTCACACTTACACCCAACTCCCTCAACAATGAGACAACAGACTTTGCAGCAAATCCTCTACTTCCGACTTCCACTGGACAAATCCTAAATTTCCATCCTCACTGCTCTGCTTCTGCCCCTAACTCCACATACCTAAGCTTTTTTCTTTCATATGCTTCTACTACTAAGTCCTCCCAAGGAACACTCAGCTCTATGAAATAGACTCTCATTCTACTCCTAGACCACAAGACTATATCAGACCTAAGATTTGTAGAGGCTATTTCCTGGGCAACAACAAGCTTTCATCCTAAATCTACCTGCATCTCCCAATCACAAGCATCCTCTCAGCTGCCTTGCCTCCTTATTGTCTTACTTTCTCCCCCTCTTGAACAAACTGAATTGCCCTTCTCCTCACCTTAGACTAAATTCACCTTCCTTCAGTTATCTTCAATACCTGCAGCTAAGCTTCTTAATACTTGGTTATGTCGCCACATATACCGGCCTTGTGACAGACTAACCTTACAACCTGACAAAATAGAGTTGCAGTACCTGAACATAATGAACATAACATGTCTCTATTTCCCCAGAGTTTTAGGTTCTGGGGAGTTGGCAATACATCATATCTTGCCCCTATCAAAAATCTAATACTCCTTTCCTCCATATTCCACAGCTCTTTCCAACTAAGCTTTTTCTTCTCTACACCTTCCCAATTCAACCACCGTCCCTGCTTAGCCTGAGCGACTACCTGTGTACCCCTTAGCATTTCCTCCTGTCTACGAACCTGTTCAACAACTAGCTTTCTCGTCTCCACACCGGTTTGCCTGGGCCAAGTCCCAAGCCTCCGCGGCCTATTTGAACATTACCCACAATCTCTGTATGTCTAAGAGTTGCTTCTGCCTCCTGAGCTGCCATTCTTGGATTCCATTTCCTTCCTTTGGTTGGGTTTAGAACCACCTTACCAACTACCATATCTTTACTCCCAGCTAACTGGAGCTCTGTCCTAATTTTACTACATTTAAACTCCTCCAATGGACTAGATACTGGGAGCTGAAGTATGCCTTTCAGTGTCCTAATGTAAAAGCTAACTAATCTTTCCTTTTTTTCTGCAAAAGATAATGGAATATCATACACAGTCCGTGGCCACATCAACTGAGGAAACTATCCAAACTTCAGACACCACAGCTTCAGCTTTCCTGGAAGCCATGATTTGTCTATTCTATCCAGTCCATCAACATATTTCCAAAACTGCACAGCCTGCTCTCCATCATTTAAGTCTGTCTGGTACCACTTACATAAACTCTTTTCTGCCTTTTCCCTAATTATTGGAATTTTTTCTTCATCTGTTACAAACTTTATATCACTTAATTTCCCTCTACTTATTGACATACTTCTAGACTTAATAGGTTTGATTTTCATACCAGCCGACTTTAGATTTTTATTAAGTCTCTCAAGTACTTTCTTCATACCCATGCACTGTTGTAGTCACCAAAGTCATATCATCCATGTAGGCCCTAATTAGTTTAAGGTACATACCATTCTGACATCTCTCTCCACCTACAACCCACTTGGAAGCTCTAAGAATTACCTCCATTGCCATTGCAAATGCTAATGGAGATATCGTACACCCTGCCATAATGCCTATTTTTAGACTCTGTCAACCTGTTGTGAAACCTGTTGTACTTAGGCACAATCTAATATCCTGGAAATATGCTCTTATTAAATTAACAACAACTACAGGCACTCTAAAATAATCAAAAGCTTTCGAAATAAGGCTATGTAGCACTGAACCAAATGCATTTGCTAAATCCAGAAATATAACATGCAAGTCTTTTTTCTCTAGCTTGGCTGTCTGAATCTGCCAAATCATACTTGTGTGCTCTAAACATCCTGCAAAACCCGGTATTCCTGCCTTCTGCACAGTAGTATCTATTAAGCTATTCTTTTCTAAATAACTCGCTAATCTCTGTGCAACTACACTCAAGAAAATCTTCCCCTCTACATTAAGAAGAGAACTGACTCAGGTCCAAGGACTCTTTTGCTCTAGGAATGAACTGTTTCTACCAAACTATTCTTAATTGCCTCCACAAAAACCTTAGGATATCAGGTGCACTTTTATTAACCTGGTAGGGGACTCCATTTGCCCCTGGGGCAGACAAAGCCTTTGCACGCCTGACTACCTCCTTAACCTCTTTCCATCTGAGTGGTCTAACATCCATATTATGAGCTATCTCTCCTAATGGTGGCATGTCAAGTGGAAGGCCTGCTACTCTACACTGCTCAAGATCTGAATGTGTATTTCTTAGATACTCTTCCACCTCTGACTTTTATTGCCTCAAGCTGCCCTCCCTTTTCATGGCTAAACAACCCTTTAACAAACTTGAATGGGTCAGTGTAAAATGCAGTCCTTACATATTCTTTCTTCTTTCTCGTTTTCCTAAGATATTCAGTCCTTCTGAGTACTGCTACCCTGCTTCTCAATTCTTCCTGCAAAACATTAATTCCCTCCCTCTCTTCTTCTGTAGCTTTTTTCCACTGCTTTCTTTAGTTCCTTCTTTCCTCCACCAATTTCTCCATCTCTCTTTGCCGTCTAGACTTAACTAAATGTACTCTTTCAACCCTCTTTCTATCTTGTGTGGGAGAGCAAAGCCTCGACTCTGCTCGACATATAATGTACATTGACTCTTGATCCACATATTGCACGAGTAACATGTTGTTGAAGTCAGAATGAACACTGTCTAGATAACGACGAAGACGCAGTAGCGTCCTCAGACAGCAGGCGCCAAATAGAGATTGGGTTTGGGACACATACACACTGAATGTTATAGAAAGGTATAAAGGGTTGTCCGAAAACTGAGATTATTGGTATTTCCATGTATGTTGAAATGTACATGTGTCTAAATTCCCCATAAGAGGATGACACAATGAGTCCGACTACTCTTTTCTCCACAACATAATGGTGACCCCGACGTGTGACGTCAAGAATCCAGAACTTTTCAAAGATATTCAAAAAATATCTCAAAAATGGGAAAAACAAACAAAAAATCTGTCCTCACCTTGGCCAAAATATGTCACTTTCAATGTAGCTGCGTGTGAGAGAATGGGATTTCGGATCGTAGATCACAAACCAAAAGATAAGAGCTAAAAGAGACAACGAAAAAAAGTGCTTGAATTCAAAGTTTCAAGCTTGTTTGAAAATGAAGGTCTTCACTACAGAAAGAATTTGAAGGAGGGTGTAGCAACACTGAAGAGGGAACTGGTAGAAATGGATAAGTCCAACCAACGCCCCTTTGTCAAGCAGCAATTTTCACAACAGGAAGATGCCAAAGCCAGTAAAGATAAAAGTTATGGTCTGAGATACAGACCCAATATCAACCCACCATATTCATACACAGGGGTTCACAGAATTATTACATATATTTTTGAACGATAAGGTCCATGCTTACATGTGAGTGAGGGCAGATTTCATCTTTCAAGATATAGCATCAGAATCAGATTGACTTGGCTTTTAGAGCTGATCACGAGGTAAGGAGAAAAAGACCCATATGAGATGAGTTTTCTTGAGTTAACAGAACATTGAAAAGTTCTATGGTCCGTCGGTACCGGACTGTTGCAAGCATAAGCTCGTCCACAAAGCTGTGCATGACCATCCAGAGAACTGTTTGCAACTGCAGCTGATGAGGAGGGGCGTAATGCTCAGGGCACACATCAGCATGTTGAGCCTTCTGGTGGCAGTAATAATGCCAACTTTCGGCCGAAGGAGTCATTCTCCATACTGGAGATGAAACATGATGCTCAAGTAAACTGTAAGGAAAGAGAACAATCTCATGAGTGAGCAAGGCATAGTAAGCAAGAGCTGCTGAAAAGCAGGCAGTGTGCTGTGTTGAAGGGCAGGAGAAGATCTCTACCATTCCACCTGAGAACCACACCATCTTCTGTCAAATGGTGTATGACTTTGGCTGGATTTCACTAACGTTCAGAAACAGTTGCTTCTGTTGTCCATGTGTTTGTTCAGTCCTTGATCCTTACCTGGTCACCAGTGTGCAACTGAGGTAGGTTCTGTACTCATCTGTTATAACAGAACTTTCTTTGTTGCTTCCTTAATTTCTTCACCTTCTCCCCCCTCTGTTGTAGTCAGAAGAGTCTTAGTGGGAGACCCAAGAAACCTTTTTCTTTGATCTCTTGGTAGTGGTTTCAAAACCACCTAATTTACAATCATGAGAAAGGGGGTGGAAAATCATTCCAACCAAGGACCTTCCACCTTCGGAAGATTCTGGAGTCAGATTAACATCTGCTCGCCCCCGGCCAGAGCTGGGTTTGAATAAACAAAGACTCACCTTTTGGTACCAAAATGGGGGAGAAGGATGCATACCAAGAAAGGACATTACCATTCTTGTCTAAAGAGTTGTAAATTAAAACATGACACTTTGGGAAATAAGAAAAGTCTTCAGAGCCAACTCCAGGCAGATTAATGAAACTATGACAAATATGCTTCTACAACTGTCTACAAGTTGTGAAACATAAAAACGGACAGCTCAAGATTAATTTTAAGAATTTTCACAACGTCATATGTAAAACACCAGGAAAGTATTTATTCTGTCAAAAGTCTCGGCTGTCGTGCCGTGGAGCCACAGTGCCATCTACAGATCGGTGGTACTGAACCATTGAATTAGGACCATTCTGCATTTGAGTATTCCTATGAATATCCTGTGACTGTAGCATTGATATGAATGAACTGTGTGCGTTATGGTAAACCAGAGGTCCAACTGACTGAATAACATTCAGTGAATTAAATGTGTATGTAATAACCGCCTCCTACTTGAAATTGGTACCGATTCAAACTCACAATAATCAATTGTCTTTTATTATATGGACACTGTCAACTGGTTGCTGTTTAATCATGCTTATGTTTAATGCCTGTGTTAAGTATTGTATTAACGTACTCCTTGAATATGCGTTGGGATGCTGGGATAAGAGAGATTACTTTTGCTTTTATAAAAGTTCATTTAGGAATGAAGCCATTCTGTTACGCCCAAACCAAATCAGACATCTTACTGGTTGAGAGCTAAAAATTAAAATCCGCTCTCGCCAGTGAAAACCAAGTGGCAGATATTCTAATTTCTCTCTTGTAAATTTCTTGACTCTCTTGTGTTCTTTTTTCTTGACCTCTTAGGCTTAGACTTGTTTTTAACTTTGCCCTGACTTCGCTTATTTTATTTTCCTCACTGCTTTTGTACACTTACTCAAAAAGAAACTCCATGTGGTAGACTGGAGTTAATTCCAAAAGGAAAGACCAGAGTATTGCATTTTGTTTACACTTAATCTAATTCCCTTTTTTGATAAAGTTGATTCAAACATTATTTTTGGTTATTTTGACTCAACACCATTCCGAAACTACTCAGCCACAGATCCAGCATCTTCTGCCAAAGGGAGAGGGGACTGCATGCACCAAGTGCCGTCCAGCTGATCCGAAGCAAACCACTTTGCCAAAGGAACAGGTACCAGCTTGGGACTTCACTTTCCATACAGCCTGAAAATTAGCTGGAGGACTCTATGAACCTGCTCAAAGTAAGATCGACCCACTTCTGATTTCCTGAGAGTTTTGGACTGTGGTTTGGTGTGAAATAAATGCCGAGTTTAAAATAATGAATACTTTATCCATCGTAACAAGCTATCTCCATATTTAGCATGAGACCCATATTAGAAGTGATATTAAGACAAAAGTCCCATATCTCTCTGAACCCTGTCCTTTGCTATTAACCGAAACGGTGGGGGCGCACGAGATGTCCTGAACGAATCTTAAGGTTTCTGTTTGCTGTTAATGTTAAATAAATAACCATATATAATCACTAGCCATGGTTCATGTTTCTTAAGTAATTCTGGTCAATTCAGAACTCTCTCCTTCAGTAATAAGCTCCCGAGTTTATAACTTCTGATCCTGTTTCCCTCTATATTTTGAATGGAGGCGGTGCCCCTTTGACGACGGTAATTGAACATTAAATTAATTTCATATCTAGAACGCTACACAGGGTTCCTTGTTTTGTATTTGCAGTGTATTATGCAGTTTGAAACCTCACACCGCACATCCTGATTAATCCCTGGTCAATAAATCCCATCACATCGTCATTTTGTATTTTTCAATCCCAAGATGTTCTGCATGAATTTGCCTGATTATCTCAGGGTGCAAGCTCTTCGGAGTGACTATTTTACTTCCCTTGTTTATTAGATCATTTCCAGTTCTGCCCTGTATTTCCAGTACTCTGCATCATAATATGAGCAATATTTCCTCTTAATGAGTTCTATTATGATTTTGCTCAGTTTTATCAGTTTTATCTTTTCTTGTCTCTGTCTTTATGACAGGCATGCCCAAAGACCAGCCCCTGGGCCAAATCTGGCCTCGTCCAAATTTCCACCAGCCGGAAGCATCCTGTCATAAAATCAATAATATGTGGCCCACCAGCAAAGTTTCCCACAGTCAACGATACACACATACGAAAAAGCAATTTTATATTTCACCATAGGCCGGCAGTAGACCCGTGGCTGCACTCTCATAACTAGTTGCCCTTGAAAATAGTCAGAAAATTGCCTTTGGAAAATGAATAACAGGGCACTTTTTAATGAAACTTTACGGTAAACTTCCTATCCCCTTTCCTGCTCTGTGACCAATCAGCTAACAGCATATTCACGCATGAGTAGGAGAATATTTTTGCCCATTTCGAAAATGGCAACTGGTAAGAAAAAGAGAAAAAGTTGACAATGAGTGCAGCCGTTTCAAGGACAAGTGGAAATCGGAGTACTTTTTCACTGACAACTGTGAAACAACTGTGTCTGCCTAATTTGCCAAGAGACTGTGGCTGTTTTAAAAGAATTTAATATTAAGAGGCACTACCAGACAAAACATGCTAACTACGACAAGCTAACCACGAACGAACGCACTGAAAAACTGAAGCAACTGGAAGCTGCTTTGATAGCACAGCAGAGTTTTTTCACAAGAGCCCGTGAATCAAATGAAAATTCTACAAAGGCCAGTTATGAGGTGGCAATGCTTATTGCCAAGCACTGCAAACCTTTCACTGAGGGTGAATTTATTAAAGACTGCGTGATGCAAATTGTGGAGAAAATTTGTCCTGAGAAAAAACAAGACTTTGCCAGTGTTAGCCTGGGTCGTAGCACTGTGGAACGGAGGATAGAAGAAATTTCATCTGATATCAAGACACGGTTAGAGGCAAAAGGAGAGGAGTTTGTCTTTTTTTCGTTAGCCTGTGACGAATGCACGGATGCATCTGACACAGCTCAGTTACTGATTTTTTTTGAGAGGAGTGGACAATGAAATGTGAGTGAAGAGTTTCTTGACCTTCAGAGCCTTAAGGACCAAACGAGAGGAATAGATTTGTTCGCTTCTGTTTGTTCCACCGTAGATGACATGAAACTACAATGGAATAAAATCACTGGGATTATTACAGACGGCGCACCTGCCATGGTTGGTGAGCAAAGTGGGCTATCAACGCTGGTCTGCAAAAAAGTCAGCCAAGAAGGAGGCAACGCTATAAAACTCCACTGTATTATTCACCAACAACTTCTGTGTGCCAAACATCTGAAATATGATCACGTTATGAAACCCGTGATGAAGGCAATTAATTATATTCGCTCCAGAGCCCTGTGCCACCGCCAGTGTCAGCAGTTTCTCCTCGACATCCACGCTGAATATGGAGATGTTGTGTATCACAATGGCATAAGATGGCTCAGTCGGGGGTCTGTACTGCAGCGATTCTACTCCCTCAGAAAGGAGATCGGACAGTTCCTGGCACAAAAGGGACAACCGGTGCCGGAAATCTCTGATCCTGTTTGGTTGGCTGATTTTGGAATTTTGGTTGACATAACATGACATCTGAACGCACTGAACACGAGCCTTCAGGGGCAAAATGCGATGGTAAGCCAACTGTATTCCTACATTAAAGCCTTTGGGACAAAGCTGCTACTTTTCCAAAGGCACCTGACACAAACGCCGCCCAATACCGCACATTTCCCATCACTGCAGGAAATCATGACCACTTTTCCAGAGAACAATTTTTGAGCGCAAATGAGGAGGTATGCAGAAAACATTTCATCTCTGAATGAGGAGTTTCAGCAGCGTTTCAGGGATTTTGTAGTTATTGAAAAGGAGATCACACTTTTTTCGTCCCCTTTTTCCTAATGACGCTCCAGACCACCTGCAACTGGAGCTCATTGAGCTGCAGTGTGACGTGGAGTGTCGCAATCACTACCAACAACTCCCTCACGGCAACTTCTACCGCCATCTGAACAAAGACAGGTTCTAAGAGATTTGGACATATGCGAAGAAAATGCTGAGCTTGTTTGGCTCGACATACCTGTGCGAGAAGACGTTTTCAGTTATGAACATTAACAAGAACCACGTGAGAACAAGACTAAGTGACTCTCACCTGCATAACATCTTGCGAATGAAAACCACTGCTTTTGATCCAGACCTGGCCCGTTTACTGCATTCGAAACACCAATATCACCCTTCTCATTAATGCAGGTAATTTTTTTTTGAGGAGGAGAATAAACTCCAAAGTCTCTGTGAATTGCTTTTTTGTGACGATCAGACCACAGTTTTTTCACATTTCTGATATCTGATTTGACTGTACTATTTTTCAAAATGCACTGGGATGTGATTTGTTAAAACAAAATCAATACATGGAATAAAAATTTCAGTCAACTTTCATAAAATCGTTCATTTGTATTCAATTTTTTATTATTTTAACCTTTAACTCTCCCGATAATGAAATTGACAAGAAATTCTCATTTGCAATATCGTTCTATCCGCAGACAGCAAAGTGATATAGTTACATATTTACAAGCTAATTTACAATGGTAATGGTTCGAGGAATGTCAGGTCAAATGGTCGGCCCCCATACATTTTCATCTGACCGAATTTGGCCCTCTTTGCAAAAAATTTGGACACCCCTGCTTTATGAGCTCCAATTTTTCATCTGCAATAGTACTGTAATCATGTTTACAGAAGTATTTATGTCATCATTTCAGTTTGTTGGACATTGGTGAGCCATGTGTATTAGCTTTCCAGGGATGTACACCATATTCACTTTTCTGGGATCTGGTCAAATCCCCTCGCTACTCAAAATGTGTCCCACATATGTCAGCACTCTAACCCCAAGCTAGCATTTTTCTTTGTTCAGCTTCACTTATCAGAATCTTTAATTACCAGGCCCCTCTCTTGTGGAACCAGCTGCCAGTTCCCTCACTACTTTTAAGATTAGGTTTAAAACTTTCTTTTTTGATAAAGCTTTTAGTTAGGGATGGGTCGAGTGACCCTGAAACATCCCATAGTTATGCTGATATAGTTGCCGAGCTTACAAGATATATGTTGCTCAAAAAAATGAAAAGGGAACACCTTAACAACACAATGTAACTCAAAGTCAATCATACTTCTGTGAAATACCTGTCCAGTTGGGAAGCAACACTGATTGTGAATCAATTTCATCTGCTGTGCAAATAGAACAGACAACAGGTGGAAATTAGAGGCAAATAGCAAGACAACCCCTATAAAGGAGTGCACAGCAGGTGGTGACCACAGACCATTTCTCTGTTCTTGATGTTTTGGTCAATTTTGCATTATGTCAGTGCTCTCACCCCTAGAGGTAGCATGAGGCGGTGTTTATATTTATGCTTTTGGCAGACGCTTTTATCCAAAGCGACTTACAGGTAGGCAGGTAGGGTAAGGGTGTCTTGCCTAAGGACCCTTACTGGAGGTAGTACTTTGCATGGGATTTGAACCCAGGTCACCAAAATGAAAGGTCTTACCACTACATTATCTTGTCCATGTGTACAACCCACAGAAGTTACTCAGGTGGTGCAGCTCATCCAGGATGGCACATCAATGCGAGCTGTGGCAAGAAGCTACACTGTTTCTCTCAGCACAGTGTCAAGAGCATGGAGGAGATACCAGGAGACGTGGAGGGGGCTGTATGAGGGCAACAACCCAGCAGCAGGACCACTACCTCCTCCTTTCTGCAAGGAGGAGCACTGCCAGAGCCCTGCAAAATGACCTCCAGCAGGCCACTAATATGCATGTTTCTGTTCAAACTGTCAGAAACAGACTCCATGAGGGTGGTATGAGGGCCCGACTTCCATAAGTGGGGCTTGTGCTTACAGCCCAACACCTTGCAGGGCGATTGGCATTTACCAGAGAACACCAAGATTGGCAGATTCACCATTGGTGCCCTGTGTTTTTCACGGATGAGAGCAGGTTCTCACTGAGCACATGTGACAGACGTGACAGAGTCTGGAGATGCCGTGGAGAACATTCTGCTGCCTGCAACATCCTCCAGCATGTCTGGTTTGGCAGTGGGTCAGTAATGGTGTGGGGAGGCATTTCTTTGAAGGGCCGCACAGCCCTCCATGTGCTAGCCAGAGGTACCGGGATGAGATCCTCAGACCCATTGTGAGACCATATGCTGGTGCAGTGGGTCCTGGGTTCCTTCTGATGCATGACAATGCTAGGCCTCATGTGGCTGAATGTGTGTCAGCAGTTCCTGCATGATGAAGGCATTGATGCTATGGACTGGCCTGCCTGTTCCCCAAATCTGAATCCAATCCAATCTGAAGCACATCCTGGACATCCCGTCTCGTTCCATCCACCAACGCCTCGTTGCACCACAGACTGTCCAGGAGTTGACTGATGCTTTAATCCAGATCTGTGAGGAGATCCCTCAGGAGAACATCCACTGCCTCATCAGGAGCATGACCAGGAGCTGTAGGGAGGTCATACAGGCACATGGAGGCCACACACACTACTGAGCCTCATTTAGACTTGGCTTGAGGAATTTCCACTGAAGTTGGATCAGCCTGTAATGTGATTTTCCACTTTTATTTTGAGTATGATTCCAAATGCAGACCTCCATGGGATAATAATTTTGATTCACATTGATCATTTTTATTTTTATTAATTTTGTTCTCAACGCATTCCACTATGTAATAAATAACAAATTTCAACTGGTATATTTCATTCGTTGAGATCTAGGAAGTGTTATTTAGTGTTTACTCTCCATTTATATATGACATTGTTCTTGTCATAAACGAGTGTTTCTTTTTTTCAGCAAGTGTCCTTTACCTGTTGTTATGTTTCTTGTTAACTCCTCTTTCCTGTCTTTTCAACCCACCACCCAGTCAAGGCAGATAGCCTTATTCTGCCAGAAGTTTCTTCCCGTTAAAGGGAGTTTTATCTTACATAGTACTATCCCGACGGGGGATTGAATAGAGAACATGTTTCAATGCAATCTGTTGGTTTTCTTTCGGAAGGAAATTTATTTTGTTGTTTTTTTATGAATTGGACTAATTTGTAATTCAATAAATTTGATTGGATTATTATTGCATTAAAATGAATTGGATTATAATTGACTTTAACTGGACTGTGTCTTTGAAATGCATTCAGAGAATGTATTGGGATTTGTTTCTATATAAATTGAACTTGAGTATGGCTCAAGAAAAAAAAACATTGTTAAATACATGTAAACATGTTAGTCTAACATAGCTCTGAAAAACGTATGAAATCAAGGTCTCTAAACCAGACTTACTCACGTATATAATGTAAATGTGGCTCAATTTAACCTTGCGTGAATTGTCTTAGCTGGATTTAAATGAGCCAAGGCTTCTGTACATACTTGGCTTTCTAGAACTTTTTTTGTAAAAATAGTAATATTGCATAATAATATGCATATTAAAACAGTCAAATTCCCAACAAAGCCGCTTTCTTTCACATATTTACGTGTCAACTCATGCTTGTTTAAAGCAATTGCATCCTATTACTCTGCTCTAATAAAATCTTCATCTTATAACCCCAGCATCATCAGACCAACATCATCATTCAAATAACTTGAATACAATGCATGTGCAGTTAATATGGCTAAACCTGTACAATGATCTCCCACTGATAAAGTTTAAGAATGCTTTGATTTTTTTCATATACAGTTGTCGTCATACAACAAGGCTTAGGGGAAAGTTGTTCATGCCTCTGAATCAAGGAGACCCATGTATCTCAAAATTACATGTCAGCTACAAAGTGGCACCATATTGAAGGTCAATGTGTTGTAGCTTGTAAGTGCCAAACAATCCGTCACACAGACAAAAACCTGATACCCACATATTCCTTGAATAGAGCTGAATCACATGACATACATCATGCCCATTTCTGCCAATTTTTTTTTGCTACATTGCTAAATATGCTAAACCTATTTTATACACTCCTGTCAGGGTCTAAGCCTTATCAGCGTAAAAGTTTGCACATAACTAAGAAGTCAATTTTTTTTTTTAAAAAGAGTGAAATTTTACTATGTTGCTTTAAGTTATTGCTTTCAAGGCTTATATGCAATAAGAAGTTATTGCATACAAGGTTTATCTTGATAGCTAGCAAAACAGAAAATGGGGCATATCTCAATTTTAGTCATTTCTATTAACATGTTCTCAATGAGGGAGACCCGCGCCAAGATAAGACAAAAAGGAATAGACTCCTACCTCGTCTATCCAGCGATTCTGAAGGTAAACTACAAGCGCAGGAGGATGTTGTTTAACTCGGTGGAAACCGCGAGAGAGGCCCTGAATCTGTCGGTGCGGGACAGCAAGGAAGAAAACCAGGAATAACGTAAAGTTAGATGCTTGGAGGAAATGGGTGAACAGTAACAGTTAACGTTATAAAAACCGTGACTGAAAATATTACAACATTGATAAGTGTATGTACCATGGCTGTAACAAGTTCTTTCGGCATGAAAACCGAGGCACAGTTGTAAGGTTTCCCGTCCATGTTGTTATTTTTTGCACTGCACCAAGGGCTAAACAGTAGAAGGACAATACTGTTTATTGGTTTGATTTATATAACACTGTAAAGAGGATATAACGGAGAAGAAATGCCGTCAGTGTTTAATTTGTCCATATATCTAGAAATGTTAACCACTCCTTCCAGATCCTAAATGAGGGACCAGAACAGCTCACAAGATCCTCATGACGAAGAAGAAAATTGGATCCCGTTATCCTTGGCTCGGATGCGGGTCGCCGGGGCCTCCACCTGGAACCAGGCCTGGGGGTGGGGCCCGGCAGCGAGCGTCTGGTGGCCAGGCCCGTGCTAATGGGGCTGGGTCGGGCACAGCCCGAAAACATAATGTGGGCCCCCCTTTCGACGGGCTCACCACCCATGGGAGGGGCAAAGGGGGTCGGGTGCAATGTGAGCAGCTGGGATAAGAATCAGCACCTCAAAATCTAGACCATGGTTCTCAGCCGGAAAAGGGTGGAATGCCCTCTCCGGGTTGGGAATGAGGTCCTTCCCCAAGTGGAGGGGAACGATCTCGAGTTGGGGTTGGGGTCTTGTTCACGAGTAACGGATGAATGGAGCTGGAGATTGACAGGCGGATTGGTGCGGCGTCCGCAGTGATGTAACGTCCGCAGTGATGCGGGCTCTGCACTGGCCCGTCGTGGTCAAGAAGGAGCTAGCTGAGTCAGAAGGCAAAGCTCTTGATTTACCGGTCAATATACGTTCCTACCCTCACCTATGGTCACGAGCTGTGGGTAGTGACCGAAAGAACGAGATTGCAGCCAAAATGGGTTTCCTCCACAGGGTGTCTAGAAACAGGGTGAGAAGCTCGGTTATCCGGGAGGGGCTCGGAGTAGAGTTGCTGCGCCTCTGCATTGAGAGGTGGCTCGGGAATCTGTTTAGGATGCCCCCTGGACACCTCCCTGGTAAGGCGTTCCAGGCACGTCCCACTGGGAGGAGACCCCGGGGAAGACCCAGGTCGCTGTCCCTGCGACCCGATCTTCGGAGAAGCGGCAGATGATGGATGGATGGATGGATTTACGCTTATCCTTAGCCAGCAGTTTTTTCTATGTCAACTGCTCTGGCCACTGAAATGCATTTGACTATGGTCGCTGGTGTCTCTAATGCCACGTTTCTGACTATAGAGCTGCCAATTACCAGGGTTTTGTCCTGCAAATTTTGTTTGAAAATTATGAATGGGGAGAAACCTCAATTTGTGATATCATTCAAATCATAAATGTGTGCCAGGTCTTCACAGCAGTGTGAGTACGATCTCCTCACAGCAAGAGGTTTCCTGGTTCGAATCTGGACTATGGCCTTTCTGTGGGGAGTTTGTATGTTCTCCTCTAGCTTCCTCCCACCATCCAAAAAAATGGATGGATGGATGGATGGATGGATGGATGGATGGATGGATGGATGGATAGATAGATAGATAGATAGTAAATATTCCAGTATTTGAGGTATAGAGTATTTAGTCCAGTTCTGTATTAGTGGCTCTGGCAGAGGTAGATGAGTTGTAAAGTCTGATTGCGGTTGGGAGGTGCAGCAGGGTTGAATGGGTCTGTTGCTGAAGCTGCTCTTTAGTTTGTCCAGTGTTTTGTGGAGGGGGTGAGAGGGATTGTCCATGATTGCCAGCAGTTTTGCCAGCATCCTGTCCTCCACCAACTCCTCCAGGGTGACACACTTAGAGCCAACAACAGACTCTTGAACAGTCTGTTCAGTCTGTTGCTGTTCTTTGCCTTGATGCCCGCACCCCAGGACACCACAGCAAAGAAGATGGTGGTTGCCACAACAGACTGCAGACTGATAAAACATCTGCAGCATCTTTTTGCAGATGTTAAAGGACCTGACCCTGCTCAAGACGTAAAGCCGGTTCAGGCCCTTCTTATAGATGGCCTCCGTGTTAGTGGACTAGTCCAGTATGACACCCAGGTACCTGTATGATGGTACCATCTCCACATCCGTCCCACCGATGCAGACAGGAGAGGGGAGGGGCTTGTTGCTCCTGACGTCTACCACCATCTCCTTTGCGATGTTCAGTTGCAACTGGTTCTCCCTAAACCACTTCAAAGAGCGGTCGACCAGGTCCCCGTACTCAGCCTCCCTCAACACACCCCACAGTGTCATCAGATCATTTCTGCAGATGACACGACTCAGTGCAGTACTTAAAGGCAGCGGTGTATGTGATAAAGAGGAAAGGGGACAGCACAGTTCCCTGGGGAGCTCTGATGCTACTAATCAGACACACAGTTCTGCAATCTCACAAACTGTGGTTTGTCCGCATTACTGGTGTCTGTAAATTGACCTTAAGAGTGAGTGTGCGAATGGCTGTTTGTCTCATTTGTCTCTGTGCAGCCCTGTAATGGACTGGTGACCTGTGGGGTGACCAGGATGTACCCTACTGCTTGCCCAATAACAGCTGGGACATGCTGCAACCTTGAATGGGTTAGGTGGGTAAAAAGTGGAAAAAAGCTTGTTGGATGGACATGGCTCTAAATTAACAGTAATGGAATATTCTGATATGTGATGTTATGTATGATAGGGAGGCTATTTTGCAAAAGACACATGATATGTAATATAATACACACACACATTAAAATACTAATATGATAGAGAAGCAGATTGTGTACTACTCAGCTTTTTTAATAAGTTAAAAAATGAAGAAATAATACATTATACATCTCTCTCTCTATATATATATATATACACATATAAGATAAAACACAATAGACAGAAGTTCTATATATATATGAATATCTATATCAAGATTGAGTCAAATTGGCTTTATTAAAAAAATACACAACAAAAGCACAACTTTTAGGGCAGCAGTAGCAGTGCTGTGCTGCTTTCTAAAACCTGACTGAAAGGGGTTAAGAATGTTGTTTGATTCTAAAAACTCCTTCAGTTGGTCACATATCAATTTTTCAAATACTTTCGCCAGAAAACATGATTTTGAGATCGGCCTGTAATAATTCACGAATGAAAGTTCGCCTCCTTTTAGCAGTGGCTGGACAAATGAGGAGTTCCAAACTGGGAAGTTTGCTTGTGCTTTGGCTTAGATTAAACATACAAACTAAAGGCTCAGTATCAGCTGACTTATCAGGACCAGCTGATTTTTTGGAGTCCAACTCTTTTAGCACACTATGAACCTCAAAATGAAAAGTACAGTCAACAGGGGGACAGCTTACAACAGCGGGTTCATTGTTTAAAAGAGTGTTTTTAAAATTACTGTTTAAAGAATCAAACAAGTGCCCTGCTGTGATATAATGTTAATTAAAATAGTTTAACATGGCACATTTATCAGCCAAATTTAGACCTGTGACCTACTCTCCTGCCAAACTTGAGGCTGCTGGGCATCCTCAAAGCAGTGCTTGCTCCCTGTGACATTGTAGGCTACTTTGATATCTCCTCAAGTTCCTCATGGCTGTTGCATTGATTTCTTTTTGTAGAGCAGACATCTCATCTTTCCTCTGCTTGTTGGATGAGTCCTCCTTAATATGCCTAAAATCCTTGTGAAATGTTACACAGTTCTGAATCCTGCTATGCTTCTGAAGATGATAAGAGGAGGGGGACCATGATTGTGATGATCTGAAAATCCAGATTGCATTCTTTTTGTGGATGGTTCTGTTTCTGGCTGGAAAGGCTACTGCCTCCTCCCCCTCATCTTCTGTGTCTCATGGTTTCATCTGATACGTCTCCTTTGTTCTTTCTCCCTGAAACTCTCTCACAGTGATTTTAAACATGCAATATTTTTATTTCTTAAGTTGGCCTGTGGGTATCTTCTAGGTGCCGTAAGTCTGACAACATCTGATCTGTCCCGACGCTGTTTCCCCATTATGCAAAGTTGACATATGGGTTAGACCATGTGTAAAAAGGGAGGATATGTGCTCTTATATACTGCAATACATATTAAATAATATTAGGTACACTGGTTTTCAGCTTTACAATGATGAACTTTCCAGTTTATACAGTGACTTTGATAATACTTTAATTCAACAAATTAGAGGATTTTGTCATATCATAAAGGTAAACGCATAGCAGTCCCTCATTTTATCAGAAGGGTTCAAAATTGGAAATGTATAAAAAAATTATTCTGAAAAACTGCCGGATGAATGAGTTGAAGTTAACATAATAAAAAAGTTAAACAGTCGTCTCTTCTGAATATAGTTAAATTAGTACAGTATAAAATTGTAGAAACTGGAATTACTACATTTGAATGCAAGAATAACGTAAAATGCTCACATGAGGGGGAGTCTGAGACTAAAAGACTGTGGGGTCAAATTTAAAATGGTTGCAAAATAACAGGTCTTTTTCAGTTTATCAAAATATATATTTATTTTCAATTTCATCCTGCCAAGCACCAATCACAGTGAACATTTAACCCCGCAAACTGTTGAGCCACACCTTTTTCTACAAGCTTTCTGCTGCCTTTTTTTTCTAACATTCATTCGCACATGAAAACATCCCCTTGATCCAGCAGTCCATGTTCTGCATCCATTTAATCCTGGCGACTGGGTTGTTGCAATGACCTGCGAGCCAAGAGGTGGAACCATCAGAGGTGGCGCGAGACATCTGGTTCCATGACAGGCTTTGTAGGATGGATCCTGAGCCAATAGATGACTTCTCTTCAGCAGTGCTCCTAAAGAAGACTAGATAGGCAGAGGGGTGATAAAGACCAGAAGTGCTGCTAACCTCTCCTGCCTAGTTAGTGGCTTAAAGCTAAAGAAGAAGAAGTTCTTCTGAGCTTCAACGCAGTCATAAGCAGACAACTGTGATGTGCTAGCGAGTTCTAGTGTCACCATTGCTGCCTTCTTGATTTTCACCTTTTGATTTCCCGACCTTCAGAGACACACATTTCATTTTAATATCTCTCATACAAATTTACACCCTCATTTTAACCTTGACATCTTTGATCATTCCGTGTCAAAGTTATCTTAATACCCAGCTTACTCATTACCATAAAGATGTCCGTGTTTTGAAAAAAACAGTTCCTTGTTTTCCTTTGCCATGATTGTGATGTGACATTGATGTGATAAACGTGATGTGCCTGATATTTTACGTCAAGATGTACATATTCTGTTGGTCAATAAATGAAAGAGTAAGCAAGTGTGATGGTAAAATTTAAACATACATTGTGTTAGCTCGATAGATGGGGAAACTTATAGATGTATAGATATATCTGTTATTGTGTCACTTAATGATTATCTTAGCTCAACAAAGAACACTGAGCAAAGCATATCGTATATATGTGGGCATCACCTTCAAAGAAGGAAAAGAGAGAATTTTAAAATTCTGATATGTTAAAATTAATGTTAATCAGTCTCAAATGAGTTCTCGCCTGAATTGGCTGAAATTACATAAAGAAGCATTCAACAATGACTTGTTAAATATATATATGAATTATTTATTGAAAGATGTAACCAAAAACGTGAACCTTAAAGGACAAACAGGAGAAATGCGGTGACTATGAATGGCTGTATAGGGAACACTTAATGATTTGGAAAAGGGCAAGAGAATGGAGAAATGAAAAATTGTCTTAATTTTAGTTACTATTTACGGTTTAAGGCTAACATCTTTGGAGTCATTTATGATTTTTAACAGTGAATTCTCTCAACATCACCGCACCGTCTGAAAAGGAGAAGAAGGCAGACCTTACTTTGGTTGGCACTTAGCCCAGTTAGTAAGCTTTGAACACACCAAGTTCATGGCCAGCGGTGTCCAAGTGGGTTTCTCTCGGTCCCGCTGTCTCCGGGCCTTTCTTGGTTGTGGATGACTTTCCGTGGACTTTCAAGTTGCTTGGGAAGGTCTCTCTTCTGCACCGGGGGCTTCTCGTTGCCAAGGAGACAGCTGTATTGAGCAGCTCATGAACAACTGTGGATGTTCACCTGAGTGTTGGAGTTGGTTTGTTTGCTTGGTCAACTCTGGTGAGGTGAACTCCAATTCACAAAAACGTTAACAAAAAGTTGACAAGCTTATGCTGCCTTTCTTAGTAGGGAAAACTATTACTGTGTGATCATTTATGCAGCAGCGGAGGTTAAAACGTGTGACGAAAAACAGACATGGAGACGAGATAACGATGGACAAACGAAAAACAAAAAAACATCTTTCTATTACTTCACTCTGTTTTCTTTCTTCTCTCGGATCTTTTTCTTCTTCAACATCTCTCTATCCTTTCATTTTTTCATCCGTCTTTGCTTCTTTCTTCCAACAACCATTCTTTTCTAACATTCTTCTCATGGGTCCCCTGAGTTTGATTCATAGAGGCAGGGAATGACGCAGGCTTAAGCTCTACTTTCAGCCAATGATATGCCTGAAACCGTTATGGCGTTCGTCTGGGCGTATAATTCCAGGTAAACACAGGAAACTTGTGCTAAAGAAAAAATGGACCAGACTCAGTGAATAATCCCTATATAGACCAGTGCTGACCAACATGTGATTGGGGTCATCAGATGGGAACCTCTTTTCATCAGGGTTTTGTCTAATTGGGCCCACGACTCCTCCAGGAGGCTAGACAGTGATCACTGGAGTCACTCCCCTAATGCCAGCCATCACTGCTCCTCACACCACAACAACCACCTTTTCTTCCACAACCACAAGCTGCCCCAGCCTCTCACCAACTGCACACCAGTCATAGCGGGGTGGGGATACAGACCCTGGTTAGGTAGGGGTAGAAATATAAGATTTAAAGATAAGTAGGAATGGGATTCAAACCCTGCTTAGGGTAGGGGGTCATGAAAGTATAGAGGGTGCCAGAGGTGGAGGAAGACAAGACACACTAGGAGATTCAGCAGACAAACTCACCTAAACAGTCCTACAATCACTAAAAATCCCAGCAAAAACAAGGCCAACTTACCGAAAATGGCCGCCTGGTTTCAAAAGGCTCACATGGGCCACACCCTCCACTTAAATATATGCTGTATTTCTTCCTTACTTCTTCCAAGAATCTGTTTATCCTAAGTGTAAAGTAGTAGTTTTAATTCTGGTGTTAAGAGTTTGATAAACAGAGAAAACTCAATTTCTCCATTCTTTTGTCTTAACACACGTTTGTTCAGAGGATTCTGAAAACATCACACCTTGTTAAGATATAAAGGTAAAGACATGACGGAAACGTATGGTATAAACAAGGTGCGATTTGTGAAAAAAAAAAAAAAACAGAGGGGGGGGTAACCTTGAGAAACATTTTATTCAGAAAAATTACTACACAACAGTGTGAAAACTGTTGGGAGCTCTCCTCAGACAGGGAGATGCTGCTGTCCACCATCCGATCAACAACGTCAGCTCTTGTTTCATGTTTATGTATTTAGCAGACGCTTTTATACAAAGCAACTTACAAATGTTTCATCTTCTATTATATTTTTTCTCGTGGTCCTGTAAAATATGACGATATGCTGCTCTGGATTCTTTTCATTTTTTCTGCATTTAATTTAAGCTTTTGTTTTGGTGTGGATGACGCAGACAGGAAGTTGGACTTGTGAAACGCAAGACAATCCGGCTGGTTTTCAAAATAAAAGTGCTTTCTGCGAGCGCAGCCCCTCTGACTCGCCGGGCAGCTGGAGTACCCGGAGAGAACCCACTCATACACGGGCAGAACATGCAAACTCCACACGGAAAGGCCCCGGGTGGAAATCAAACCGGGAACCCTCTTGCTGTGAGGCGACGGTGCGCACCACCACACCACTTTGCAGACCTTTTGAACACCTAAACGTTTCCAAAATAGTCCAAAAAAACCCCAAAAACATTCAATTATTGATTTAATAATTTGATATACAAGTACATACATTATTTACCTGCCAGTTTGTTGTGACCTTGTAGAATTGGTCACCGACTCCACTCAGTGCTCATGTGAACACCTGTTTCAGAAGATGCTGACAGAACACAAAAAAAAATGCTCGGAATTTTACACACGAGTGGCTGTAGCACAGGAGGAAGATTGGAGGGTCAGTGGTTTGACTCCTGGGCCACGTCACAGCATCCTTAGGCAAGACACCGAACCCCACGCTGCCTGCCGATGCATCCATCAGTGTGTGTATGCATAGAAGAAAGCACTTCTATGCATTCAGAGCGTAAGAGTGAATGCTGCAGTGTTAAAACACTGAGTGCTATACAAATAGTCCATTTACCATTTAGAGAAACAGCCTTAATAACTACAATTAGAATGATCTTACTTAAAACAAGCACGGCTTTGTCAAATATAATTTTAATGATTTCAGCTATATAGTAATACAATAAGATTCCAATAAAGACATTTCTTTTATGCCGACATATCCGACTACAAAACTTTAAAAATGTGTGTACAAGATTAAACACACACTAGAGGAAAAAGAGCAAAGAAATTAGACCACTTAACGAAGAGATTAGAAACTAATTCTGAGCAAAAGGAAACCCCATTACCAGTGCCTTCACCACAGTTTAAAATAAGATTGGGATATTGAGAAACAACCACCTTCCATTACAATGGCACCTGCTGCCCAGCTGTTAAAGCACAGGTCAGCCATTATGGAGTGGCATTTAAGGTGGAACTTGAGCTGCATTACATTAACTTGAAATAAGCAGATGGCTGTTAAATAGGTTTGACAACAGAGCTGGTCATTGAATTGCGTTTCTCCTTGCACTTCCATCATTATGGTCTTCCATTCATTCATTTGTTAAAGAACTGAAGTTACTAGAGACATTTACTGACGACATGAAGCAAAGGAGCATAGAAACGAAGGAATGTTACAGTAAAGATATGGTTCCTGTTGATGCAACTACTTCAGAACTGTTCTGGTAGACTTTCCAGTCTGCAGTGTGGGCTATGCTTTAAACATAGACACAAATCTAAATTATACATTGGAAGTATTTGTGTATAGTGAACAGATTGAAAATGGTACAACAAGCGCTAATCCTTTTTACATTGCATAGCCAAGCTACAACATTATGCTAATCTCAATAAAAGCACAGATCTGGAAAAAAAAGCTTTGCTTACAGCAGTATGAAACTATTTTTAGTGAAATCAGACCTCAAGACTGAAAATATCTGCGTGAGAGGAAACCTCTTTTTAACTAATTCTCAATGAAATAAAAAACAGTCTCAGTCAACATGCACTGTACATTCAGATCTTTGTCAGCTCTATGGCATATGGTGGGAAGTCCTGATAACTGCTCAATGAAGCCACTGATTCCGTTAAGACCAGCTCCACTTTTACCACACATCTGAAGCTCAGCTGTTCAGAGAAAACCTTTATCCTCGTTGGTTTGATGTACCCACTTTTTAGGAAGAAGCTCACGCTGCTGTGTGTATTTTAACACTACATAAATGTTATAATAACCAAACTATAGTTACAGTGATTGAGAAATAGTTTCTATGATGCAAATCTAAAGGACTAAAGTGAAATACTTTGCCCATAAGCCTTCACAGTACAAATCTTTTTGATCCTGGTTTGAAGATTTTTCAATCACTCCACCAAACTACCAAGTAATTATTCTTTTTCCAAACAGTAAGGTGCACTTGAGTCAAAGAGAAAGAAAGCACTTTGTCTTAAAGCGAAATACTGCTGACAATCCAGAAGATTCCAGAGAAGGAGAAAGTCTCATGGCTTAAAATTTGGTGCTGAGCAAAACATTCACAGCTCTGACATTTGATATTGAATTAGCTTTGGAAAAGACAGAAGTTCAGCTGGAACATCACTGATCATCCCCAAAATAAATCCAGGAGACAGCAGACAGGCACTGGGATGGAACAGAAGCTGGATAGACAGGAAACCAGAAACAGACACGCCAGTAGAGGTCCAGGGTCATCTTCTCACTGGAGGACCTCAAAATAGTGCAAGATAGCCATTATATGCTGCGGCATGAAGACATAACCGGTGTACACAGCCATGCCGGCCACAGAGATCAGCAGAGAATCTGAAGAGGAGAAGTTAGTTAAGGAAGGGCTTATGAATGTGAACAAATCCACTTTTGACTGTTTAAATGGAAACCTTCAACAGTTACTTGTTGATTGTACCTGAACTGATGTTTGCATCAACTCTGCATCCTCTAATCTGTCCAGTCCTGTTCACGAAACAATTGCAATCAAATGAAACCAGCCTTCCTAAATCTCTCATTTTTTTGACAATATCTTTTGATGGCAGATCTCACACCTAACATGTTGGCTCTGGACTTCGACATCTTTCAGTCAGATACTGGTTCAGGCCAAATAGTCTGTATTTCTGTTGCAGGCAGGTTCCTAACTGAGTGAAACGACCTAAGTGTCAGCCATGATAACTGGCTGAAAGCTAATCAAAGGTGCTTACTTAGCATTTCACCTGATTCGTACCATGTCTATCTGTTGTACATACTACTTTACAACTTTTTTCCTTCGCCCTCGATCCTACGACCTTGATCTTGTATATGCCACTTTACATCTTCTACATACCTTTTTGCAATTGTTCATATTCCTTCATCACAGAGCTCTGTAACGTGCAATTTTCTCACTCATGGGATAATAAAGGTTATTCTATATTGATTTAATGCAAAGAAAGCATTGGGTCATTGTTAATGAAAAAAAGATCATACCTTCCTTCACAACTCCCTGCAGACGCAACATTCAAAATGACGCTCGATTATTCAAAAACAATGATAACAACTGAGTAAAAGTGTAGTACAGTAAAGTCCAACGCATAACTGACTCTGGGCGGACAGATGAGTTCCATTCAAATGTTTTTGGAGGAAGCACTTGCTCCATACTCCGTATCAAAATGATTCCTTTCACCAATCGTTCATTGACTGGCGCGTGAACCTCACGGATCAACATCTGAGAGTCTAACTAAAACATATTACTTAATGCGGCGTTACTTACAAAATGTAAGCGTTACTTTATAAAAATTCTACTCTTCGAACACGTTGGCAACAGATGAACGATTATAATTAATTAAAATAAAAAGCATGCACCGACAGGTAAATACAGCTTATGACTTTGTTAAAAGCTTTAAAGTGCCACACATAGCACAACCATGACTGACTACATGTACATTTTAGCATTGACAATGCTTCCTGTTTAGAGGCACGTTAGCCACACTGACAATCCAGCTTGGGTTAGCATATTAGCTCACATACACAAGCGTCTTCAGTCACTCTCACACGAAAAAGGGATACTGAAAACTGTCCTCTCCCATGGCTCCAGCATGTATAACGCCGTCACCAGAAGATATTGGTTGTAAAACCAGGACAACTGCTTCCAACAGTCTCCCAGCGCCATGGCCCCAACCAGCTTCCCCAGACTCGATTTTTCTTCCCTCTGTGATTCGTCAAGGACTACTGTCTGATAGTTTGTGACGTTTACTAATGTGGTATTTTTTAGCCAATCACAACTCCTTTTTCCAGCACATGGCTCTGACGCGTTCAGGAGTTCTATTGAATAGTCCGTGGTTGTGTCCGAAATCACTCACTCATTCCCTACTCACTACTCCCTAATGCATAGGGAAATAAATGTAGTGCACTATGTAGTGAGCTCAACAGAAAAATCTTTCGACACTTTCGGACACTACTTTTGGCGCCGGTAATTACGTCATCGCTGTCGTACAATTAAAACGTACCACATTAATGTCGCCTCACACAATACTTGTCCGTTTACAACTGCATTTTTGTTAAATTAGAGGAATTTGATTACAGTCCTGTCATTTTTATTTTCGTATTTTGTTTACCATTTAAGCATATTTTCATATTTTATTCTATTGGCTCTTCAGAAAAAAAAAGTTACAGTGTAACCTACTGGAATGTTTAATTATATGCTGTTATTTTAAACAATGAAAGCAGGAAGCTATTTAAACTGCCTTGTTTTGAAATGTGTAATGACATAAACAATGGAATAAACTGGCTTTGTGACTGTTGTACTGCTCTATAACTCATGAATTTGCCTCGCACCTGTCATCCAACGAGCAATACACCTGATTCATTAAAAAAAATACTCACTCCCAACCTGCTGCGAAGGCGAAACGTTGCATGATGGGATATCTTGCTCCAGTTAGTGACCATTGGATGTCTACTACATTTCGCAGTGAATTGTGGGATACATTCAGTGCACTATATAGTGAACATCAGTAATCAGTAAACAACTACAAAATGGCGTGGTCACTATATAATGGTTAGGGAGTGATGTCGGACACAGAGCTTAAAGGGGAACTCTGGTATTTTTAAACCTAGACCTTATTTCTGGCATGAAATACGTTCATCTACTCACCGAGAACAGTTTGGTGAAAGTCGGCGTCCTTCGGAAGATATTTAGATAACTGGAGATCCATATAACGGAGAGAACGGGGCTTAGACGATGCAGCCTCTAAATAAGGCATTATCTGTCTTTATTTCAACAATACTTTAAGAAGAATGAATGAATGAACGTGTGCTATAGCTCTGTTAGCTCAGAGCTGCTGTGTTGTTGTTATTGGCAGCTATCGGGGGGCTTATAGAGGGCTTTCTACACACTCGTCTACTGGGATGACGTCATTGACGCCCGCCGCTGCAACACAGCTCATTCACTCCGGTAAGAACGTCCATCTTACTCAAAGTTGTCGTCCACGTCGTCAAAATCTGATAAATATCCTGTCATGTTGCACAAAACTATCAGCAGCAAACTCCGTGTGAAGACTGTCACAGAGCACGGAGTGAAGCGCTTTCAATCGATTTGAACAGGATGCAGCGCAAAAACAACTATTTTCTCCGCAATTTTTGGAAAATATTGACCAATAATGTGCACTGACTGTATTTTATCAAAACATTATTTTTGGGAGCGGCAGAGACTCAACATTTATCACTATTCTAAATGTTAGAGGGAAGCGAGACTGCAAACACACCTTTGAATACATTTACAGATTATATTTAGCAATGAAAAATAAATGTTAGTTTATACAAAACAGTGATCAATATGAGAATGTCTGCAGTGGATAATGATAGGGTTAAACACATAAAGAAAACCAAACACAGGAGGTAACACTCATTTTAAAGCTCTTTCTGTTGTTCTCTGCATGCTAACCTTGTCCTTCTGTATGATTCAACATCCCTGTGGTTCAGTGCTCTGCTCCAGTTTACCTTCATATCTACTTCCTTCAACAAAGCATGTGATATTACTGTCTGTTCCCAGGATTTAGTCCTAATGTCCCATACACCCCATCTGCAGAAGATGTCATTCAGTCTGTCTGTTCTCTATGCTTGGTGTCACATGGAAAATGAGCTGAATGGCAAAGCTGATCTAAATAGATTCTTTTAAAGAAGTTTTAAATGACTTGGAGGAAAATATGTGGCTGTTGATACTTTGACTGATGACCTGGGATGAATTCTTCTTTTCTGTAGAAGACATAATTATTCTGTATTTCACGTTTTGCTTTTCATGTGAACTGAATTCATGCATCTGTAACCATGTTTATTGTGCTTCAAGCCAGAACACTACTGTAAAATATGAATTAATCGATTTAGATATTGATCTAAATAAATCTTTTACTGGTTAAAACAAAATAAGTGTGCGTCAGTTGTACAAAAACAAACAGCTTTCAACCAAACATTTTATTATACAATGTCATGGAAAATGGAAAAGAAGCCTTAATAAAGAGGTGCTTCACTGGTATTTTTGGCAGTTTACTCTACAACAATGAACTGTATTTGATTAAATTAAAGGGTTTGGACATTGGAAATGTACTGACCTTTCAACAATTGGGCCCTTGTGGCCCAATTGTTGAAAAATGCGTGCGAAACTGCCCTCTCGGGAGCCAAAATGCGTGCTGAACTGTCCTATTGGGAGCCAAAACGTGTGCTAAAGTTTCCTATTGGGAGCCAAAACGTGTGTTAAAGTGCCCTCTTGGTAGCCAGAATGTGTGCTAAACTGCCCTCTCGGGAGCAAAAATGCGTGCTGAACTGTCCTATTGGGAGCCAAAACGTGTGCTAAAGTGTCCTATTGGGAGCCAAAACGTGTGTTAAAGTGCCCTCTTGGTAGCCAGAATGTGTGCTAAACTGCCCTCTCGGGAGCCAATATGCGTGCTGAACTGTCCTATTGGGAGCCAAAACGTGTGCTAAAGTGTCCTATTGGGAGCCAAAACGTGTGTTAAAGTGCCCTCTTGGTAGCCAGAATGTGTGCTAAACTGCCCTCTCGGGAGCAAAAATGCATGCTGAACTGCCCTCATGGGAGCCAAAACGCGTGCTAAAGTGTCCTATTGGGAGCCAAAACGTGTGTTAAAGCGCCCTCTTGGTAGCCGAAACGCGTGCTAAAGTGTCCTATTGGGAGATAAAACGTGTGCTAAACAGCCCTCTCGGGAGCCAAAACGCGTGCTAAAGTGTCCTATTGGGAGATAAAACGTGTGCTAAACTGCCCTCTCGGGAGCCGAAACGCGTGCTAAAGTGTCCTATTGGGAGATAAAATGTGTGCTAAAGTGTCCTATTGGGTGCCAAAACATGTGTTAAAGTACCCTCTTGGTAGCCGAAACGCGTGCTAAAGTGTCCTATTGGGAGATAAAACGTGTGCTAAACAGCCCTCTTGGGAGCCAAAACGCGTGCTAAAGTGTCCTATTGGGAGATAAAACGTGTGCTAAACTGCCCTCTCGGGAGCCGAAACGCGTGCTAAAGTGTCCTATTGGGAGCCAAAATGTGAACTAAACTGCCCTCTCGGGAGCCAAAATGTGTGCTAAAGTGTCCTATTGGGAGATAAAACGTGTGCTAAACTGCCCTCTCGGGAGCCGAAACGCGTGCTAAAGTGTCCTATTGGGAGATAAAATGTGTGCTAAAGTGTCCTATTGGGAGCCAAAATGTGAATTAAACTGCCCTCTCGGGAGCCAAAATGTGTGCTAAAGTGTCCTATTGGGAGCCAAAATGTGTGCTAAAGTGTCCTATTGGGAGCCAAAACGTGTGTTAAAGTGCCCTCTTGGTAGCCAGAATGTGTGCTAAACTGCCCTCTCGGGAGCAAAAATGCGTGCTGAACTGCCCTCATGGGAGCCAAAACGCGTGCTAAAGTGTCCTATTGGGAGCCAAAACGTGTGTTAAAGCGCCCTCTTGGTAGCCGAAACGCGTGCTAAAGTGTCCTATTGGGAGATAAAACGTGTGCTAAACAGCCCTCTCGGGAGCCAAAACGCGTGCTAAAGTGTCCTATTGGGAGATAAAACGTGTGCTAAACTGCCCTCTCGGGAGCCGAAACGCGTGCTAAAGTGTCCTATTGGGAGATAAAATGTGTGCTAAAGTGTCCTATTGGGTGCCAAAACATGTGTTAAAGTACCCTCTTGGTAGCCGAAACGCGTGCTAAAGTGTCCTATTGGGAGATAAAACGTGTGCTAAACAGCCCTCTTGGGAGCCAAAACGCGTGCTAAAGTGTCCTATTGGGAGATAAAACGTGTGCTAAACTGCCCTCTCGGGAGCCGAAACGCGTGCTAAAGTGTCCTATTGGGAGCCAAAATGTGAACTAAACTGCCCTCTCGGGAGCCAAAATGTGTGCTAAAGTGTCCTATTGGGAGATAAAACGTGTGCTAAACTGCCCTCTCGGGAGCCGAAACGCGTGCTAAAGTGTCCTATTGGGAGATAAAATGTGTGCTAAAGTGTCCTATTGGGAGCCAAAATGTGAATTAAACTGCCCTCTCGGGAGCCAAAATGTGTGCTAAAGTGTCCTATTGGGAGCCAAAATGTGTGCTAAAGTGTCCTATTGGGAGCCAAAATGTGTGCTAAAGTGTCCTATTGGGAGCCAAAACGCATGCTAAAGTGTCCTATTGGGAGCCAAAACACGTGCTTCGGTGCCCGCTCAGGAGCCAAAACGCATACTAAACAGCTCTCTCAGGAGCCAAAATGTGTGCTAAAAAGCCCTCTCAGGAGCCAAAACGCATGCTAAAGTGTCCTATTGGGAGCCAAAACGCGTGCTAAAGTGTCCTATTGGGAGCCAAAACGCGTGCTAAAGTGTCCTATTGGGAGCCAAAACGCGTGCTAAAGTGTCCTATTGGGAGCCAAAACGTGTGCTAAACTGCCCGCTCAGGAGCCAAAACGCGTGTTAAAGTGTCCTATTGGGAGCCAAAACGTGTGCTAAACTGCTCTCTCAGGAGCCAAAATACATGCTAAAGTGCCTCCTTGGGAGCCAAAACGTGTTAAACTGCCCTCTTGGGAGCCAAAACATGTTAAACTGCCCTCTTGGGAGCCAAAACGTGTGCTAAACTGCCCTCAAGTGCCCACTTGGGAGCCAAAACTTGATAAAATGTCCTGTTTGGAGGCAAAAATGCACCTCTACCGTGGTGAGGACGCGCTATATGTGCCCTTTTTTTTTTCCTTCTTTCTGCCCTTGCCCTTCAAAAAGTCTGTGCACGCCACTGACTGGCAGCCAAGTTGAGCATATGTGTTCCTCATCCGTTACTCATATTTGGGGCATTTGTATGTTCATTGTACTTTAGGAAATTCTGAGAAATAAAGCCACAATTGCCGAAGTAGAATGTTTTTGTTTTTGACTTTCTTGGAGTAATGAACATTGATTCCACTGTTCCCACTTTATCTGTGTGTAATGCCCAATCCTTAGATCAGAAAGTATTTCCCATTGGGTGGAAACTTTATAGGTCTAAAACCATTCCTTTATTATTGTAATTATTGGTGAAAATAGTCAATCTGCAAGCTCACAATGTGTTGAATGTATATGTGTGGCACTGCCCAACAGCAATCTCCAATACTTATTGACCTAAATGAATTTTTTTAAAGACTATACTTCTTTTTTTATTACTAAAACTAGACTAAAACCTCTTCGACTTTTCTTAAAGTAAAACTGGACTAGAACTATCACATATAGAAGTGAATAAAATCTGACTAAAACTAATAAGCATTTTAGTCCAAAAGACAAAGACTAAATCTAAGATGGTTGTCAAAAATACTGGTATCTCTAAGATAACTTCTCTTCTCAGATGCGATTCCATTTCCTGTCAAAACTTGCATAATCTACACATTATTTGTCCCACTGCTACATGTAGGAAGAGAAATAATTCAGAAAGTTTTTTGTAATTCTAAGGTCTTAATGGACTGTCTTTTCAAACATACCGTCCAGAACACGTCCCTTAATTATGCAGTATTTGTTTTCTTGAAGATTACATTTTGAAATAACTTATTCCTTCCTGCAACAGAGCATGTTCATCATATTCATGCAAAAACAAAAGCAGTAAGCTTTATATTGTTAAAATCCAGCTTCAGTAAAACAAACTACTCAATAAATAAGCCTTTTTCCACACATGAACACTGGAGATGTTCAGGAAAAAGTGTGGACTATTTCATCTGGTCTTTTTCTGCAGTTGCTGTTCACAAAAACACAAGGGAGGGGGTACAAGGGTCTAAGTGTGCAGGACGCAGCATGTTTAAACACGCAGTCATATTTATATTCCAGTGATTTTACTATAAGGCTGGGTGGAAAATCTCTCCAGAAACTTCCCAGCCAATGTTGAGAACATCTGTAGTATTTTTCAGGATTCTGGCTACTTCTTTCATGAAAATGAGGGATATAACATAAAACTAACTTATCAGAACAACCGTTGTACTAGAGTACCAACAAACACTCATATAAGATAGTAACTAAGATCCTAAAGGAGACAAAACTGTATAAATACATACAAACGTTACAACTGCAAAGTAAAAAAAAAAAGAAAATCTGTAGCTTTATGAAAAAAGTTTCAGAAAAAGGGTGCACAGGATTCTAATTTAGAGCTGAGCAGATTCATTTATTTTTTCAAAATCAGAAATTTAGATTTTTACAGTCAAGGTTTTTGTGAACAAATGACTGAAGCAGAAATGCATTTACCTTTCTTCTGCAGGCAGGTCTAATGGCCTGTCAGAAGACAAATCTGAACTGTTTGGGATCATTCTCATAGTGATTTGGTTCCCGAAACTGGTCCCAAGATGCTAAAATGTACAAGATGTCAGTTAGGCCAACCGCAGCAGGACTGTTACGCTGTTACACAAAGATATTACAATGAAACATGGTGAACTTAATTACAAAAGGTTGAATATGCGATTTATTCAGTTTTCATAAAAAGAAAAAGGGAAATAAAACAAGCTCCAGCTGAGAGCTTGCTTTCAGCAGTGGCTGGCCAGGATGTTAAAGAAATGGTAGACCTCGTCTTTATCGAACATAGCCACCTCTGTGGAGCACTCGGAACATTGCACCGGGTGGTAAACGTCATCGGTGAAAACTCCCGTTTTCTGTCCTCCTCTCCTCGTCCGTCGTTTCTTTTCCAGCTGATGTTTGTAGCGTAACACCTCATCTCCTTTTACTTTGCAGTTCATCACAAACATGGCTCGATACTGAGTGTGGTACTTTTCATGCCTGAATGAACAAAACCGAGACAAGTGTACATATCAGTGATCAGGGCGGCTGTAGCTCAGGAGGAAGAGCAGTTCCACCAATCGGAAGGTCGGTGGTTCGACCCCGGGCTACATGTCGAAGCGTCCTTGGGCAAGACACTGATTAGAAAGCACGTAGTTATGTGTAGTATACTTAAGACGTGCTGTGTGAGTGGGTGAATGTGTATAACATGTAGCGTTAGAAGCGCTTTTAGTGGTCAGTTAGACTAGAAAAGTCCATTTACCATTTAATTACTTCTCGAAGCAGATAATACAGAACTTTGTAAGAAAAGGCTTTCAATAAGACTTGTAACTTTTTTCTGTATTGATCAGGTTTGTTACTTTTTTATTCTAATTTCTTATCATATTTCTATTACATTTTATTTGTTAGCCAGATAAATGTCAGGAAATAGTTGACATGTATCATCTATGATGTTTAAGCAGATATCGTTATAATATCATTTGTATTTGATGAATGACTCAGCAAACACGAAACTCTTTCCAAACAAAAAAAAAAAAAAAAAAAACAGAAAAAGACTTTAGGCTCAGCATAACACAGAGTTTTTATTCTTAAGCTGCTTTGGAAGCGTTCTGCCAGATGTAAGGACCGTGTTTTTAACATTGGAATCATGTAACAGCTAATCAGTTATGGCTTTATACATATGGAAATTCTTGTCTGCATATTTTATATGATGTCTTGTATAACCCTGAACATATGAACTTGTATGAATGTGGATAACATAAAGAAATCAGTTTTGCATTCAGTAATGTATCATAGAACGTCAAACACATTGACTTACTTTTAATATTGTAAGCTCTACCTCTTAGCTGAGTTTTAAACTGCTCCGATATCTCCATCGTAGCTCCTTGGTGCAACAGGAAATCATAGGCCATGCCACTTTTCCCACACAAGAAGTATATTTTTACCCCCAAAGGGTGTGGTGTGCCTTTAATATACTGCTTGACAAACAGAGATCCACGAAATGGCACCATTTGATCATCAATACAAATGTTTTCCTCTGGTGTAAGCGCCATCATAGAGTGGACGTACCTTGAAAAGCACATCATTTTTCTCAGCTGGCTTCTCCAAATTGTTGACCAAATGTAAATGTGACCAGAGCTGGAAGAACCTGTCACCAATGTCCATCCCAGTTTCCCAGTACATGGAGACCCTTGGCCTTTTCATCACAGGCATGACTTAAACCCAGTGTGCCACTTTGTATGGCATAGACGTTGGCGCTGTCAGCCATCAGATTGAAGATCTCATCTGTTTGAAGTATTCATAAAGGCCTATGTCATGCTTCTTGGTAACTGTCATCTGCTCATGACCATCTTCCCTCCTGCTCACTGAAATCTCCTCCTGTTCCTCTGTGACTGCATTATCTTCTGTCTCAACCTCAGCTGCCACCTCAGCTTCTTCTGACATGTGTGAATCCATTGTCCCTCTTCCTATTCAATAATTCATTTTCCATGTTCTCACTTATGAACTCATGTATTTGCTCCAAGGGCCCTTAGAGCTGATCTAAAGCATTACATAGATAAAAACCTTCTGCTATACTCTTAACATTTACTCTTACCATCTATCTCATTGGCATTCTCATTTGCCTCATTTCCTGAATCCAACTCGTCAAGTTTGGATAGCTTTCCATGTAGAAGGTGCTGAAGGAGGTCTACGACTTTATACTCTTAAAGAACATCATGTAAAAATAAATAAATAATGGAGTTAAATACATGAAATAAATCAATTGTGAAATCATAGTTTAGCTTTGAAATGCATAAAAGTATTTTGTTTATTTGTATGTGATACTGGCTAATTGAGCGGTGGTTAATATCTCCTTACTCCTGATGATGTCCATTGGGATTAAACTTTGAAAAAATCTTGTAATTGAATGATGTGAGATATTCTCAAAATATGGGTTCAAATCCCCTGCATGAAAGGTACTACCTCCAGTAGGGGTCCTTAGGCAAGGCCCCCTTACCCTATCTGCCTACCTGTAAGTCGCTTTGGATAAAAGTGTCCCCCCCCCCCCCCCCCCCCCCCCCACACACACACACACATCTTTTGACCCCACATTGCGGGCGCACCATATGTCCCACAGGTTTATCCCGAGGTAGCCTTATTTCAGGTACACATCTGGAAACCTGTTCAAAGATTTATTTTCCCTCCATGTATTGATTTTAATCTCAAAAGTTCCTCTGTAACACACAGATTTGAGTCCACTCCACAAATGAAGACTGACAGCTGGGTAGTATCAGATGTGTCGCTGCTCTCATTCACAGCAAGGGAGAATACAATTAAATCTTTTCCCTTTCCCAACAGCTGTTCATGTAGATTGGTGGCAAGATGAAATGCATGATGGGCTATTATGTTCCTGCTCAGGCTCACATTTAAGAATGTTTGCCTTGTATCTGGGCACACCACGTCGCAAACTTTGGTCATGCACTTTTTGACAAACTCTCCCTCACTAAACGGCTGGGCTGATTTTACAATCTCTAAAAATAAAACTAGCCTTTGAAGCTGCCTCACCTTGTGATAAGGCTTTTTTAACATAGTCTGTCATGAAACCAAACTTCTTTTCATCTCCTCTCCTTTTAGGCACTTTGGCGTTACGTCCAGGTCCTTGTCCTTTCACAGTGTCTTCTTGTGTTATATTCCTTGGTTACGTTGGCGCCGCACACAGGACCAACAGTTCTGTCCTTTAAACTTGTATACAGATATTCTGCTTCCCACCTGTCTAATTTTTCTTTTCTTTGTCCATTTTTGGGAGGGGTGGCTGACTGGTAGCATGAGGTCGCTAATGAATGTCAGCAGAGGAGCGATGGCTTGTGGGTCCTGACTGGCGCGCCAATGCACCAGCAGAGCATTCTAGGATTTGTAATATTTGTGGTGCATGCGCTGTCTTTCGGTGGGTCAGCTCTAGTCTTTTGTTATTATCTCACAGGCCCAACATTATTAAACTGCAGGCCAGATTTGACCTGCAGTTTTCTAGTCTAGCTGACCACTCAAAGCGCTTCACTACATGCCGCATTCACCCCACTCACACACACTCATACAGCACGTCTTAAGATACACATAACTACGTGCTTTTCTAATCATTCACACACATTCATACCCCAGTGATACAACGGGGGCAACGTGGGGTTCAGTGTCTTGCCCAAGGACACTTCGACATGTAGCCCGGGGAAGCCAGAGTCGAACCACCGACCTTCCGATTGGTGGAACTGCTCTTCCTCCTGAGCTACAGCCGCCCCAATTGATTGTTAAAACTTCACAGAGGATCTGGGTTCGGTTTAAGCGCTATTTTGGCCTTTTCTTCCTGGATAGCAAAGCCTCTGGGGATCTGTGTAAACTTGTGTGCATGTCTGTGAGTCAATATAATCCCACACAGGAATGTTATGGGTCTCCTAGAGATTCAGCATCAGTTGTTCCATACCCGTACATCATGTTTAGATATGGAGTGTGTATCACTACCGCTTCTTATGACGCTCTTAGAGACGTGCTCAGGTAATGAAGAGAAAAGCAACTCCTTCATGAAGTATTGCATGTTTAAAGCTAGATTTGGCAAGTGTTGGACAAGATGTTACAGGAAGTCACATGTAATTAAAAACATTTCTTACAGATGTGTTAGATCATCTGGTTTTCTTACCTTCTGTATTTTGTGATTAGGCTATTTGTTGTCAACATAACGCAAGGCAAAATGTAGATTTCCAAAAATCTGGGGCATCACCCAACATACAACTGATACACATTTGATGTTGATCTTGTTCCAGTTCTAGAATGAAGTCCTGGAAGAGCTTTTTGGACTGCTCTCGGTTTACTTTTGTCTGTCTGCCACATTTGAACACTCACCGGCCACTTTATTAGGAACACCTGTTCAATTACCTGTTAACACAAACAGTTAATCAGCCAATCGCCTGGCTGCAACTCAATGCATTTAGGCAGGTAGAGGTGGGGCTGGTGGTGGTGTAATATTTTCTCAACACACTTTGGGCCCTTCGCACCAATTGAGCAATTCTTCCAGCAGGATAATGCACCATGTCACAAAGCTCATATCATCTCAAACTGGATTCTTGAACATGCCGATGAGTTTACTGTACTCCAGTTGCCTCCACAGAGCATATTTTTTTGGGCTTTTCAGTGCCTTTATTGATAGTACAGTGGAGAGAGACAGGAGACAGGAGACAGGGCAGAGAGAGGGAATGACATGCAGCAAATGGCCGTCCGGTTCGGGACTCAAACAGGGGCCAACTTCATCGAGGACTAGCCTCTGTATATGGGACGTCTGCTTAACCCACTAAGCCACCAGTAGAGCATTTTTGGGATGTGGTGGAACAGGAGACTCGCATCATAAATGTGCAGCCGACAGATCTGCAGCAACTGCGTAAAGCTATCGTCTCAATATGGACCAAAATCTCTGAGGAATGTTTACAACACCTTGTTGCAAGTATGCTACGAAGAATTAAGGCAGTTCTAAAGGCAAAAGGGCCTCCAACCTTTTACTAGCAAGATGTCCCTAATAAAGTGGCTGGTGAGCGTATGTCAGTCTCTCTTCTACATGTAACGAGATCTACTTCCATCAAAACATGTTAAACTTGCAATCATTTTTAAAAGGTGACTAAAGATGACTGATGCCACATGATACTGGAAAAAGCCACATACCTCTGACAGTCCAGGCAGAGTGTTGTCATGCAGGCAGGACAGTTGAGAACGGCGTCACTTTTCGGCAATCCTTGGGGCTGGCGAGGTTGTGATTGAAATGCTACAGTTGGTTCATTTTGGCTGCTATACCTGCACAGGAAGATAAGAGTCTGAATGACTCAGAAAAAAAAGAATCTGGCATAACTCTTTTTTGAAAGCCTGAAAGAAAAGTGTCCACCTCCTAGCATCAACCCAGGCCTGGTCATTGTCGTCCCCATCTGGGTCATAAAGAAGCTCATCGTTGGTAGGAATTACTCGTTGTGTCTGCCTCTGGCCTGTGGAGCTGCCTACAGTAGATATTTAAGAAAAATGTGAAATACAAGGTAATAAAAAAACCTTTGTAACCATTTCTAATGACGTTTCATTTGTTGAGAGGGAAAACCATTCATTCATTCTTACTTGGTGTGTCCTCCTCTTCTGAGTCCGAATCAAAGTAAATGTCATCATATACCTGAGGTTTAGGAATATTTTGATCCCCCTTAAGATCCTCACTTCTTGCTCCAAGAGCAAATTCTGTCACTGAATAAACATACATCAGCGTTAGAAATGCATCCACAAAGAGGGATGAGTGACTTAAGCTGAAAATAACATTGCTGCAGTAGTGTCACAAACTGGCAGGAACCCTTCAGTCTAAACCTGTGAAGAGATCATTTTGTTCAAGCCAACTTGACAATCTTAGAGTATAGATAAACAGATAATATACTTCTGTCTACTTGGGAGAAAGCAGAAACAAGTTGCAAAAGAAGCGATAGGATTTATTTTTAGGTTCAAACAGCAAACTTAAGCAGACTGAATGACATAATATTCCATTTCAGCGAGTGAATGAGCCCAGCTGTTGAATCTGTAACTGATTTTCTATTATCTCTATTATCTCTTTTTTTCTCTCTGCAATCTTATCAGGAAAATATGCCCACCTGTTGAAGAGGTACTTTTCTTAATAATCAGCACCAAATGACGCCTGTACATAGTAATTCATTAAAGCCACCACTGAACAGGCAAACTTTGCTGTCAATGCAGTGTGATAACCACTTCTACATATCTGTGCATGAGGTCTGTGTTCTAACAGTAGGTGGCGCAAGTGAGAAAATGTCATAATTGAGGAGGGACTAATGGAGGAAGGACAGTTGTTTAATTGCAGTTTTAAATCACGTAATTATTTTTTAGACATATTTTAGACATTGAAGAAACCTTTGGTCCTTCAAATTCATAATGCATTTGATCCCATTTAGCTGCAAACACTAAATGTTTCAGGGTTAACGTTATTTCATTAGCATATGGAAAAGAAAGCGAATTCAATCATGTTCAGTTCATTTAATAATTGACTGTAAAAGCTGCCAAATCTGAGTTAAGAAAACAGTTGCATCTTAATTGTAATGTTATATCAGTACAATAACTATAAAACAGTGCCAATGGGTACTACCTGCTGCTGGACCCCAGGACCCCTCCATCGCCTTGACGGTGGAGGTAAGTTCCGCCTCCATTTCTTTGTCAAACTCATCCGCACTGGATGACTCACTTTCCCCTGTCAGATACTCCCTAATTAGCTTCTTTTTCTGGTCTGGAGTTCCGTTCAGCAGCACATCTAACTCATCATCCGAACTGAAAAACAGAAAGATTTTGCTCTGATGACTTCTTAAAGTGACGATTGCCGTTCAAAAAATAAAAGCAGCTGCAATTCATAGCACACAACCAAATCTGAGAGATGGTGTCCTTATATTTGGACGTTTTTTAACAATTTGGTTTACAGACCAAGCAAAGAAGTGAACAATTTCATTTTTTTTTACATTTATTAAACTTCATGCTGGTTTTGCATACAATAGAAAAGCTGTTTGTTCAGAATGAAAACCTCAGTCAGCACTCATCGAAACTTTCTTTCAGTATCATGATTCAGTAATGTTCAAGACAGAAGCAGACGGCTCACATCGTATCTATCTTTCAAAGCAGGAGTATCGTGGCAGGACGCTTCAATGCCTGGCTTCGCCAAGTAAAAATCACACGACTCTCCAAATTAAGCTTCGACGTGTCACGCCAGTTTTCAATTTAGGGCGGAGTTATCAAACTCTCAAAATGCTTATAAACGGACACAATCCCTGCAAAGTTCGTAGGTTTTTTGCATGTTATTGCTATCGTTTCATTGATTGACAACCAGAGAGTCTCAGTATAAGATTAAACAAACTGACATAACGTACAGTCACATCGGCACAAAGACACTCCAACACTATCAGTGTTGTTATACATACTTACATATTCATATAGAGAAAGATTAACAGATTAGTTAGCAAACTGTGAATGTGGGATGTGTTTCTGTGTTTGAGACTGAGGAAAAGAGAGATGGGGGAGAATGGAGGCAGGGCCCCCAAAAACATCATGATCTTATCATATGCCAGCTCCTTCTGTGCCATGTGAAAGGGTTTTCTCCAAAGTTGGAGAGGTGGTAACTAAGAACAGGAACTCAGCTGTTTTCTTTAAAAAAAAAAAAACCCAACAACTTTGAACCCCCCCCCCCCAATTCCCCGTCCCAGCTTCAGCAGCATTTTGTACAACTACTATCAACAGTTACAAGATGGTGTTATGTTGAAAGTTGGCCAGCAGATGTCGCCATAATTAACTGTATCAAATACTTCTCAACATTGAACCATCTCAACACAATGGCTTCATATTGTCCATAAAGCTTTCATTTCTCCATCACTAGTTCAAGTTAATTTATTGCACATTTTTGCTGTTTTTCTTTGTCATAATTCTAAAGTGAAAAACTGCAGCCTGGTAACGTTTCAATAGATTGAAAAACAAATGAACAGATACACTGGCTGGCCAAAAGAAGAAGAAACATTTTTTGAATTGTGTCACATTTCAGCCCACGGTTAAACTAAAAAACTAGAGCCAAAGCTCAATTAAGCTGGTCGAATCCCAGTACGAAGCATCTTTATTAGAGATGTGTCAGCCAAAGGGAATATTTATGTGCCCTAAAAGAGAGACTGACGACGTTAAAGCTAGATGCTGCTGACTTTTAAATATTCGGAATTGTCATTTATAACTAATATTCAAAATCGCTTCCTTGACATTTCCTCTAAAACTACTAATACGACACTAGTAGGGATATTAAAATCACAAATTGGCATCAATTGATATATGTTCATATTCATGTATATTTGATTAAGTTTTTAAAAATTAAGTATAATAATAAAAAGAAGAAATAAAAAGCCCACTATCTGGAATCGCTTTCATGTTTTTCACGCTTTTCATGTTCTTTTTGGTCCTTTTGTAGCAGAGAGTAGTTGGAACATCCAGTATTGAATCTGACAGAAAAGGACCAAAACTTTATCAAATTCTTCAAGAATACATCTGTATTACACAATGGCAAAACGATCGAATCAACTTGGGCTTTAAAGGTGACATATTATGCCCTTTTCAACTATTTTATGAAGCTGTATGAGCCAGACTTCGATGGAAATACCTGTTTGTTCGTGTGGTTTGCAGTGACCTGACCTGACCCCCTCCGAAACTGCAGCATCCTGTTTGGAGAGGCGAGACTGAGCTCAACCCTGCAGTTCTGGTGAGCTAAGCTGCTAGTCTTGTTTCTGTAGTTGTATGTTGGGAAAGGACACACTTATGTAAGGTATGCAGGAATGTCACCGCACTGAGCCATGCTGGCTGTGGCGCTTTACAGTGTCTTTGCGTACGCAATCTGCGCAACCTTTTATCATTTCAACCACTAAACGCAAATTTAATGAAGCTGTCACAGTCATACAGGATAGTCTAGTCATAGCTCTCTGCATAGATACAGTTACTATACTGATCCAAGATGGAACTAGTTTAGCAGTGTAGTAGTAAAAGTTAGCAACTGATGCTGGTAAACAACGCTGGAAATGCACACAGCCTCGCTTATAGCGATTCATGAGTACCACCAATCACTGCATTTAAACATTTTACGTCATTAAACAATGGTACTTGGGAGAGCAGTTATGTAATGGTAAAAACCAGACCAGTGCACAGCATTCAGTGCAGCAACGAGCGTGAGAAGAGGACCGATGTTGTGCTTCAGCTGCGTCCGCGTTAGCGCGCGACTTTCAGCCCGAAGCGTCGGTGCTGGCTTCTTAGGAAACACCAACTTTACCGCGACAAGTTCGTGGGTCTTACAGATACTTCGCATCCAATTTACGACCAGTTAAGTCTTGAGAATGAAGGAAGCAGCTAAATTAACCCGTGACCACTGAGGCGTAAGGTTATGTGACCATCTCAGTTACATCGCATTTCGTTTAACAGAGATAAAATATCTGTTCGACTTCAGAGTTACTTCTTCACAAGTTGTAACTTTAAGTTGTCGTCATTGGGAAGAAATGTTCTTAATCGTGGCTTCATCGATTTGCTGTGTAAGAGACCTAATTGTTCTGCCTCACCCGTGTCGGCTTCACTCAGTTGCTGTTATGTTGTGTTAGCATTCAGTTAGCTGTCCTCACTAACCTCACCGGTTTTCTAAAAGCTGACACAAACTTCCTACCTGCTTTCAGATCGCTCCTCGTCACTCTGCTCATCGATCTCATATGGATCAAACTCCTGTGATTTACAAAGCCCGTTCATTTTAACCATGACAAGGTTAAAATACTAGAGCACGAGATGCTGGTAAACAACTAACTTGCAACTGAATCTTCTTTCGGGGGCTTCTTCTTTTGGTTAGGTAGAATAGACGCACCAATGGCGTACTTCTGCCACCTACTGTTCATTATTATCCAAGTCAGTCTACTTTTGATTGAACAATGTATCATTTTCAGGTTCCTATATTATCTTAAACAGATTAACAATGTGTAAATATTTCAGTAGTTTCTTTGTTTTGGTCCAGCTATCTAGATTCAGAAGTGTGTGCACATTGAAGACAGTTGCTCCAGTTGAGCCAAGCTCCTCTGTGATAAGTGCCTGACTGTTTCAATGCTCAATCACTGCATGAGATTGACATATTTTGCTTTTGATCCTCAACCTACCAGAGAGCCTATAAATTGGGCAACATCTCTGTATATTTTTACATATATTTTTACCTTGGAAAGTGTAGTGGAAAGATTGCCACCTTTCATGTGGGTGTCCAGGGGTAGAATCCTGCATGGAAGGTACTACCTCCAGTAGGGATCCTTTGGCAAGATCCCCTTACGCTACCTACCAGGGATATGAGTGTTAGTTGCTTTAGATAAAAGCATCTGACAAATGCATAAACATAGCCATTCAATTTCAATGCTGTTCCAACTATGATTGAGTTATTTTTACTACATCTCTGCATCATCGAGGAGGAACAGTGAGAGCACCCCTCACTAAGGGGCCCCCATGCTGCAGACTACCACCTCAAACACACAGTTACGGAGTCTCATGTACTGTGGCCTATTGGTGAGGTAGTCGATCGTCCATGATACCAGGTGTCCATCCGCACTACATTACACTGATCTAGATACATTCCAAGAAATTGAATCTGCTTGACTTATCCAAGTTTTTTTCTGCATACTTGCAAATGCTTGACTGGCATATTCTTTTTATGTCCAAATACTTTCCTTACTATCCTATTAAAGAGGATACATGTATTTTTTTTTTTCCGGCAAACTAGGCCCAGCATAGTCTACTGTGCTACTGCTCTACTCGTTTGCAGTCTGAATCTTATGATACACTGTGATAGACTGGTGACTTACCCAACTGAACCACAACTTTAGAGTCATAATCTGCTGCTTCCTCCATCACGAAAAAATGAGTTTGCACAATTAATATCCTCTACCAACTCTTCCTTGGACATTTTAAGAGTCACCTTATATATCAACCCTTTTGAACATTTTGAACAGTTTTTTCCCCCTGGAACAAATCCCCTATGGTGTCCAGTGAAACTGAGGAGCAGATTTACAGAAAACAAGCATTTCCCCATCTGTCAAAATCCTAGCATTTCTAACTGCAGCCAACTCTCTTTCAGTGTTCCAATGCCAAATTGGGTTTAATTAACTGAAACTCAACTGTTCATCCTTCAATTTGAATATAATTTTGAATGTCTCTGCCTGCCATCTTCATGATTTTTTCTTTTCCTTGTTTATTTGTCCCTCCACTCGATTCCTATGACGAACTAATCTTATTCCTCCTTTTCCTATTGTCACTCTAGCTTTACTACTTTCCCAACTTCTCCCACACTCATCCCCAAACTACAAAATGGAAGTGCTAGCTTCCTGAGAGCTCGTCAAGCAACTAACGTTTTCTTTGACTGAAAAGACTCTCTGACACACTCCAACTAATTTCTCACTGAACACATGCAATACTAATAACTAGTATTTAAAATAGGTTCAGCATTCCAAATTCTAGGTTAACATGGAAAGCCAGTATAAGCAAAGTAACTGACAGGTAAGAAACAGAAGCTCATCAGAACCGTCATGGAATGTCTCACATAAGTGGAGTGAGGAGCAGATTCTTCATTACTGAAATTCATCAATCAGGCATTAATCAGGACAAGGATAGATTATGGAAGAGTTGTTTATGGAACATCAGCTGTCTCTTCACTAAAACAGTTAGATGTAATCTGCTCTCAGGCCCTCAAGTTATGTTTGGGAGCTGTTGTGACCCCAGTAGAAGCTGTTGAAATGCCATTACATATTTTTAGTAAATTGTTCATGGATAACTACTGGATTCATTAAGAGGGACAGACACTCAATGAAAAGGTCTTGCAGTAGTTCTGAAAAAAAGAGAGGGGGAACTAGTAGTTTTAATTGGATTGGAAATAACATGGCGAGGTGCATGATAAAGAGTTTTGTGAATCTGTAGTCTTGTCTACAGTGTCAGTATGGACACTGAACTCAGTGGAAGAGGATTTGGAATTGTACAATATATGTTTATAGAATAAGAATGCAGATCTACTGCATGAATATTGTAGTGTCTGATGTCTACCATCTGTGCAAAGTTGCCTTGGGAAAATGATAAGAAGTCTGTTAATTGCCATCTGTGTAAGGGAGTTATGGGTATAAATCAGGACATTTTGAGAATAACTTACTCCCAAGTAAGTTTGTCCAAGAATAGGCTCAAAATTACGCACACACCATATCCGGCCTTTGTGCTTGGTGATGAGAACATGAAACATCTTCAAGGTCACTAAGAACAGTCAGATTCTTCTTAACGAAGAGCTGCACCCTCAGTAAGGCAGAGATTTTGGGGAATCCGGGCTTGACACATCTCTCCAGACTTGATGCATTATTCTGTAATTCTGATACAGACCTGGTTGACAATAAAGGTTTCTGTGTTCGACCAAGTCTGTGTCAGCAGAGTTCTTCCTGCATCATCTACACACAGGCTGTTTGAAGGCAACCATCCCCAATACACCACAATATTTCTAGAGAATTTACCAGTATTACAAAGAATATGTGCAGATATTTACAGATGGTTCAAAAGAACAGGCACAATAAATCTTCTAAGTGTATTTACTGTAGAAATATATTTCTTAATCATGCTATTACAGTGGATAGAAGACTGTTGGTCGTGACGATTCCTTATTTGCAACAACTCTATTGCTGCATTATGTTGTGTATTTTTTAGGGAGACTATGTCTCTCGGCTGGCCGAGGAACGCCTCGGGGTCCCCCCGGAAGAGCTGGAGGAAGTGGCCGGGGACAGAGACGTCTGGGCTTCTCTGCTCAAGCTGCTGCGCCCGCAACCCGACCCCCAGAGAAGTGGTAGATAATGGATGGATTTTTTAGGGAATAATGAGTAGGACAACATATAGCAAAAAGGAAGTTACAATAAGATGGCTAAGAAGAGATCATTGTAATTTCAGTTACACAAAGTATATGATAAAAAATCATCAATCTGAACTATGTGACACTTGGACTTTGGAATACTCATTCAAGTACTCCAACATGCAAAAAGCTTTCCTATTGCCATACTTAAACATAACAGATCCCAATTATAAATTTGATTTGTATAGTGCCTTTCCAAACATCCAAGGGCACTTTACTAGGTAGGGTTACACAGACAAGACATAAACATAGACAAAGTCAAAAGAATTAGGGGATTTAATTTTTTTTTTTTAAAGATGTGGTGAACAGATTGTGTTTAAGAAGTTTTTTGAAAGCGTCCAGAAATGGGGGCATGTTGGATGCCAGCAAATAATGAATTCCAGAGTAATGGGGCTGTGGCACTGAAAGCTCTGGCACCAAAAGTCATCAGTCGGTTTTGGGCAACAGCATCAGAGAGTGATGCTGGAGTTTCAAAATGTTTTTGAGGTGGAAAAGGGCTGATTTAGTGGTGGATTTGATATGTTGTGAGTAGAAATCATTCCAGTTAGACAGCATCCAAACCAGAATAGAAAAACATTTAAAAAATCTGTGTTTTCACAGAAAAATCAAAAGAAGATGCAAAGGATACAGTGAGTTCAGAGCTACTGCTACTCTGGTGTGGCACCATTCTAGAACTCTCACTCTTCGCTCTCATTTTCAAGACAGTATCTTTGCCAGGGGTTCTTTTGCATTCTTCAACAACACGATGCAAAACCACATTCTGCCCGTGGTACAAAGGGATAGCTGCAGAAAGTCATTTGAGCTTTCGGACTGGTCTGCCTGAAGCTTGCCTGACCATTTCCCGACAGAAAATGTGTGGAACATTTTTAAACAAATTTTTTACCTTAAGATGTGTTTCCAAAAACAAGTGGGCAAAATAACACTTGAAATGCTTACCTTGCTGATACCTTTTTAAGTATTGTGAAAAGGAATGGCAACATCACAAAGTGGTAAAAGCTTTACTGTTTCAACGCTTTTTGGAATGTGATGAAAGCATGAAATGCAAAAATTAATTTAAATTAACAAGAAAAATGAAGGTAACAATAAAGAACATTAAATATAGTGGGTTTGACTGGGCAGAATTAAATCAAAGTTTAAGAAAATATTATATAATAATATAATATAAGAAAGTATTCTCAGAATAAATGTAGGTACATTAAATCAGGAAATTATTTAAGGGAAAATATTACAGTAAGTTTCTGTCAGTATCTGTTGTATCCCTGGAATGAAGCGTAGATTAAACTCGGTAGAACTATGTGGGAGTGGCTGTGTGACCTGATAATCTGGTAGCCTGACACATAATGATGAGCTTTACGCAGTAGAACAGGCATTTCCTGAAGACAGTCCATTAAGATGGAGCAGTTGTTGTTTGTGCTGTTGGCCTGTGTCCTGGTGTCATTCTGCAGTGGACAAAGTTCAAAAATGTGCCATCAGCAGCCGTGTCCAGAGTACCAAGTTACTGAGACAAACAAGGTAGGCTTCACAGTGGCCCACACACTATTTCAATGCTGTAGACTAGATGAAGAGTTTTGCTTTTGTTTTGTGCAGGACTTCGAGGAACGTCTTTATGTTGCCACTGACTGGATTACCACTAAATTGGACAGTAAAGAGACCGTTGATGTCCTTGCTGCAAATAAGAGGCTGAAAGATTACTGCCAGAGACAGAAGGAAGCAGGTCGGTCAAGATCTGAACTGTTTATTTTAACCCATGCAGTAGTTTGGTTTGTGATGCTATTAGCACTAGTGGTATACCATACTGGCAAAGAATGAAATAATTAGTCACTGAAAGTGCAGCTGTGATATAGAGAAAGTAACATTTTAAAATTATACAGTTGTAATTTTTTTGCTTCCAAAAAAGATGGAAAGAAACCAAAAAAAAAGATTTAAAGTTCATATTTTAAAATATCTGAATTATTTTAAAGAACAGTGTCTTCAATTTTTTTCTAACTTAAGTAGTTTGGGAATTTTAGGTTCTGCCTTCAAAAAAAAATATTACAGGTACATTTTGAGAAATGTATATAGGATGGTGAGTTTTCTTTCTTATTAGAGGAAAGTAGGAATTACTTTTCTGTCTGCTGTACCTCACTGGTTTACATGGCATGATTCACGTTTTCCAACCACTCTTACAGGTCATGACATCCCTGACTCCTGGCCTGTACTGATAACAGTCACAGAGGGAAAAGATGCTTCTGATTTTTACTTGTCCTGGTTTGTCCCACCTGGTACAGAGCCTGAAATCCCTGATGCTTTGGTCAATGTGCAGCACAAAAATGCAGCCACCGTTTATGTCAGGTGAAGCTTTATTGATAGAGATGCAGGGGGAAATTGTGCACATAAGTCTAAACCAGACAGTCATTAATGACTTTAACGAATTGCAAATTAACTGTCCGTTTTCTTTTCTCTTTAGGTCTTTTGGTGGCTCTCCAAGTCTCAACAGTGGTCAGGAAAATGCAAAAGTCCTTCGTGAGGCCTTGATTAAAGCTGGGAAAACCTTTGATCCTCACACTTCTATTGGGGCTGCTTATGACTCCTATTTCTCCCTTATTCACCACAATGAAATCTGGATCTATGCTGCATTATAGCAGCTGATGTCATTAGCTGAACCCATTGTTGCATATTATATAGTTGTTGGGATTTATCTATAGTTATCCTCCAGACAGTAGTTTTTACTGTTCCTCCTTCCTCTTAGAATTCCAGTTCAGTGTAACAGAATCACAGGCCCTTATTGCATCAGCAGTGACAGTATTTCCCCTCAGTGCATTCCTCCTAAACTGAACACATTGTACCCAGATGACAGATAGTCATGCTAAGGTGTTTTTGTTGCATGATTGAAACTGGTTTTTATTCTGGTATTTAGAGCTGTCCTTTTGTTTACAGACTCTATTCTCAGACTCTGATACAATTATGTGATTGTACTCCATGCTCAAATATCTATTCCCATATATACTGTAATGAATCAATTTAAAACATGTTAATATCATATCTATAATATGTAGATTTCTGAAACTATTAAATTTACTAAAAGTTTATCCTATAATCTTTTGTGTGTGTGTATCTGTTGTTTTGGAATTTGTTGTCTGAAATTAATAGGAACTTCATGATAGTTTAGAAAGGCAATCTACCAATTAGACTTGTTAGACTAGTCGAAAGCTTTAAGCACACTCACAATCAATTAAGTTCAGTTTTACACAGTGCTAAATCAGAACAAATGTCTTCTCAAGGCACTTCATAGTTACAAACCAGTCACTTAGAATATAATGCACTGTAATACAATAATAGTCCAATTAATTTAATTGCAAATTAGTCCAATTCATATAAAAACAATTAAAAGAAAAGTAGCCTAGCTAAGGGAACCAACAAATTGCACTGAAACTTCTCTTTGTTCCAATCTCCCATCCTGAGCGTTCACGAGGTGACTATGGAAAGAAAAAACTCCCTTTTAAAGGGAAGAAAACTGAGGCAGAATGAGACTCTGGAAGGGTGGTCATCCGCCTTGACCAGCTGGGGTTTGAGAGCAGAAGAAAGAGTGGACAACATAACACCAGACCAGGAATACCTGCTGAGAAAGAGAAACAAGTTAATGACAACGATAATGTTGCATGAAAAACAAGAACCAGTCTACTTTAAGAACATCTAAGAGCCACAAGTGAACCTGTTAGTCTGAGAACAAAGTGCTCTGTTAAGTAAATATTGATCTTTCGGATACGATGAAGCTCGGTCATTAAGAGCTTTATTTGTGAGGAGAAAAATCTCAATTTCTACTCTGAATTTGACAGGAAAGCAGGGAAGAGAAGTTAAAACTGGAAAAATATGATCTCCCCTGCTTATTCTCTTAGAACTTTTGCTGCAGCATTTTGGATCAGCTGGAGGCTTTTCAGAGAATATGTGGGACAGCCCAATAATTTAGAATTACAGTAGTCCAATCTTGAAGTAACAAATGCAGTTTTTCTGCATCACTCTGAGACAGGATGTTCTTAATTTTGGCAATATTACGAAAGAACGAAGGCAGTCCTAGAAACCTGTTTTATATTGCCTAAAGTATTCACTCACGATCCAAATTATTAAATTCAGGTGTTCCAATCACTTCCTTCCCCACGGGTGTATAAATTCAAGCACCTAGGAATGCAGAGTGCTTCTACAAACATTTTGGAAACTCTCAGGAGCTCTGTGAATTCCAGCGTGATACTATTACAGCATACCCAGCTGTGCAACAAGTCCAGTCGTGAAATTTCCTCGCTACTAAATATTCCGCTGTCACTGATATTATAATAAATTGTAAGCGATTGGGAACGACAGCAACTCAGCCACAAAGTGGTAGGCCACATAAAATGACAGAGCGGTGTCAGCGGATGCTGAGACGCATAGTGCGCAGAGGCCGCCAACTTCGCTACAGAACTCCAAACTTCATGTGGCCTTCAGATTAGCTGAACATGAATGCGCACCAGTGCACAAAGCAAGATCCATAAAGACATGGATGAGCAAGTTTGCTGTGGAAGAACTTGACTGGGCTGCACAGAGTCCTGACCTCAACCAGGCAAAACACCTTTGGGATGAATTAGAGCGGAGACCGTGAGCCATGCCTTCTCGTCCATCACCTGTAAACAAAGACAGATTGATCAAATCCAATATTGAAGTGTCAATTAAGGGGAAAACCTCCTTGAACAGTCTGGTAATTGGTAATTGGTAATCGTAATTGGGTCTAAAATACAAGTTGATGGTTTAGAAGAGACTATTGCTGTTGTTAGCTCAGAAAGATCAACTGGGCAGAAGCCGTCTAAATACAAATCAAGTTCTAAAGATACTTCTAAAGCTGCTCTACTTGATGATACATCAGTGATAATAGTGGGAAGGATTCCATTAATCTTCTCTCTGATAGATACAATTTTATTGATAAAGAATCTCATGAAATCATCACTGCTGAGTTAAAAGAATACATGGCTCAACAGAACTCGGACTCTTTGTCAGCCTGGCTACAGTGCTGAAAAGAAACCTGGGATTATTCTTATTCTCTTCTATCAATGATGAATAATAAGCAGTTCTAGCTTTACGAAGGGCTTTCTTATACGTTATTAAACTATCTTTCCAGACTAATTGAGACTCTTCTAAATTTATTCCCCTCCTCCAATGGTACTGTGAGCTCAATGAGGTGCACAGATTTTAACTTGGTTGACCACACAACTATGTCAGGACGGAGAGATGTGGTGGTGATCTCAGTGGGGAAACGGATGTTCCACTCCTGGTCAGGGGAGAAGAGCCTTGGTGTTTCTCTTGGCCTGGTGTTTCATCTTCCCCCTCCTTACCTGACAAAGCTGATGTGGTCCTCTCCTGATGGTAGTTCTTTGATGCTCTGTTGACACCCCTCCAGTGCTTCGGCTAGCTTTCTTGGTACCTTGTCATGGTGCCGTCTGTAGCGCCCCTGAGAGAGTGTGATCTTACAGGCTGACAGGATGTGCTGGAGGCTTGCGTTGGGGGCATTGCAGAGTGAGCAGCATTCTTTGCTCCCAAATCATTGATGAAGGTTCTGAGGACAGGGAAGCGTGTCATAGGTTGAGCAAATGAGGAAGCTGAGTCTTGCCTGTGGAATCTTCCACAGGTCCGACCAACTGATGTTACTGTTAACAACTCCCTCGCTGGTTGTCCAGCTTCCTTGTCGGCCCTGCAACACTGCCTTGATCTTGTAGCACTCTTCCTCTATCCTCGTCACCTATGCCACCACAATCTCCTTCCTGTCTTTATGATTGGCCTTGGACCAGAACCATGGCGCCTCTCCCCATCCCAACCCTGCTCTTCCTGCCTAGACTATGCCAACGACCTCTCGTGTTGCAGCTGACTGACAGCTTGGTCGACCTCAGTCTGGGCATTCCACTTTTGGCCAGTAGGAATCTTGGCATTTGCGTTCCTTACGGACTGGTCTGTGGACTCTCTGATCCCAACAACAAGCCTGGTCTTCTCTTGCACGTAGCCCAAACTGATGGACTGCAGTGGCAGCTGCAGAGTGTTCTTCCCAAAGGGGCCAGTTTCAGAAAGGCACCGTGGCAACCCCGATCACATTCGGATGAATAAGTTGGCTTTTCCATCCATCGTACTTGCGATCGATGAGTGGATATCGCTCATTTTGAAGGGCCATATAACACTTCTGTAGAGTGTAAACTGGTAGCACCAGACCTTGTACTTCTCAGGGAGTTGGCTTTGGTCGATCCTATTCCAAGCCAGGCCGTCAGAGACCGGTTTCATGACGGTTCTCCCCATCTGTTTATCAGACAGTTCTGTAGTGTACTGCCTTCCCAGGCTTTTGATGGGTTGCTCATGTAGAAGTGTGATTTTCTCTCCCCCGAGGAGAAAGATGGTGCTGTTATTTCTTACTCCCCTTCGAGATTTGATCTTCATTCTTGCCCCTGACATCAACTGCTCCATCCTTCTCAAAAGTCTTGATGTACATGCCGCTGTCTGAAGGAGGCTGGTGATACCGTCCTAGCCTCTGACCAGTTTAATCCCTCCAACTATTTGTCTTGCTCCGATGAGGATTATCTCAAATACTGCTACAAAAAGTATTGGGGAAATGGCACACCCCATGGCGATGCCTACTTCTAGCTGTTCCCACCCAGTGGGGACATCCTGGCGGGAAAAGCACATCTGTAGGTCGCTGAAGTAATGTGCTATTAAGTTCTTGACGCAGGAGGGCATGTGGAAGAATACCATGGTGTAGTTGATCAGCTGGTGTGGGACTGATCCTTACTCATTGCCGAGGTTGAGCCAGATGATTTGCAGATTGATATTTTCCCGCTTGGCCTTCTGAATCTGGTCCCAAATCATTGTTGAGTGCTCTACACACCCTGGGAAACCTGGGACTCTTGCCTTCTGGCACTTAATTGATGTAGCCATTCTCTAGCAAGTAGTTGCTTCTTGCCTTCTAGCCATTACTGAGAAGAAGATCTTTCCTTCTACATTCAGCAGGGCAATGTTCCTGAATTGACCTCAACAGCTCTTTGCCACTAGGATGGAATGAGCTGCTTTTTCCAAGCAGTTCTCATTAGGTACCATAACAGCTCTAGTACCTTGGGGCAGTTCCTATAGAGCTTGTAGGGGACTCCATTGGGGCCTGGTGCTGAAGAGGACCTTGCCTTCTTAATGACTTGCCTGACCTCACTGAGCTTGGGGGGCATGATGTTGAAATCAGCTGTCGGTAGTGCAAGCTGAGGCATGTACCCTGGTGTTCCTAAGGGGATGTTCCCTTGCAGATCACTGTACTGCCCTTTAACACGCTGTTCCAGTTGCTTCCTGGTGGTTTCAAGCTTGCTACTCTTCTTTTCCTCCAGCAGTTGTCTGGTGGGCTTGAAGGGATCCTTGAAGGAGCTGACTCACTCTTTTTGCTTCTGTTTGCTGCGCTTGCAGATGTATTCAACTCTGCGAAGCCTGGCCTTCCTTTTTCTGACCTCCTCCCACTCTCTGCATGGATTGCCTTCCTCCAGTTCTTGCGGAGTTGCCAGCGTCTTTGGACTAGCCGGAGGATTTCCCTTTCCCTCCTTCCCATGTATATCTGGGCGGTCCTCTGAGTGGAGATAAATTCGCCAAACCTGTCCTTACAGGTTACTCAGCAAAGTAACTGTGGCGTTATTTTTCATGTTCTATACGCTATTACGTTCTATAACATCTTTAACGTCAAAGATGTTTATATTAACTGATTGAAGAATAAAAACACCATATATAGTATTTTAGAACATTTGGTATTTATTTGAACTCAATCCATCGCAGCCTGCCATATGACATGCAAAGAAATAAAAATATGAAAAATAAATATTGAAAATAAAATTCAAGTGTAAAATTAAGAAACACGTGTAAACAGGTCAAATTAAACTAAGGGAAATATGGCCATTAAATAGTGCAAATCTCTGTAACTGTATTTTAGGCTGACTGCAGAATTAACAGAACACTATATTTACATATTTGGGCTTTGGGTTGGGTTAGCAGCAGCAGCAACAACAAATGTCATGTTAGCATGTGTTGATATGAGGTGCTTCATAAGATTTGAGTTGCTTGAGGCAGACGTGGATAGTCATTTTTCCTGGGCCTTTATTCAACAGCCATACTTATTCATCTATCAAAATGGTCGTCATATATGCAATAATCTGTCAACCACAGTGCAATAACTTAATTTAATTTAACTTCACTAAATAACGGTCAATTTTCCACTGTTTACTTCTATATTCTTTAAGAGTGTAAATTTTTTAATCTAAATTTGTTATCCAATCTTGTGTGTTTTTTCAATATATTTAGTTTATTTTGTGTGCTGACTCTTTCCTATTGTTGTGTAAGCTGCTGGACACTGCTGAGACTGAATTTGCCAGAGGAAGTCATCCCAAAAGGATCAATAAAGTTGAGTCTAAGTCTAAGTCTAAAAGGATGTGATCCACGTCCTGCAAAAGAGCAGAGTCTGGGGTTAGTTTAAGGGGTTCCAGACTGACTTTAAGGGCAGCATTGTCAATAGTGGGACTTTCACAGTACACCTGGTATAACCGGGTAAAACACCATTCATCTGGCTGGCCAGTATTTCTAATCTTTTTACAGGAAATAATGTAATGTGCACAGGTGACTTTTCACAGGGATCAATGAGGCCTGTTTTTTTAAGAGATTGAAAAACAGGCTTAATCCCTTTAATTGCTTCAGGCTTCAAAGGGTATTGTTTTTTACACGGGTGAAAGTCAGATTTACGGGTGACAATTACTGGTTCACAGCCTTTTATCAACCCCACATCATATTTGCTCTTTGCTCAAAGATCATTGGGCACTTCAGCCAACATGGGTAACAAAGACAGATCTATGCATGCCAATACCACCAATGCATGATACATGATCATGGCTGCCAAATGCAGCTCCTTTTCAATCTTGTCCCTTTTGGTTGTTTTACGGGTCTCAAATTGGTTCTGGGCATGGCGTCAGCCAGATGCGGACCCTCACACCATCCCAAGTAAATATTCTTTACTTCAGTGGCGACATCTGGCATGAGTCCTTTAATTATTGCATCGCATGCAATGAACGACGACACACCAGACTCGTGTGGACATATCCGGCTTCACAGACGTACGAATAGTAATTGGAAAGGCGGGGGTGTAGTTTGTTTAATCAGAGATGGATTAACCCCCGCAATGTGACCGTTAAGGAGAGGGTATGTTGTCCAGACATTGAACTGCTGTCAGTTAGTTTCTGTGTGTTCTGTGCGCCCATACAGTTTCCATATACAGTTGTCATCATTGTTTACATTCCATGTCATCCATGACGCCGTTGCTAGAATACAGACCCAGCACCTCTGCAGCAGCTTCCACCACCAGGCCTACTGAGCTCAACTGCACATCCACCTCTGCGGTAGCTTCCACCGCCAGGCCTCCTGAATCCTGCCATACATCCACCTCTGCGGCAGCTTCCACCGCCAGGCCTCCTGAATCCTGCCATACATCCACCTTTGCGGCAGCTTCCACCACCAGACCTCCTGAGCCCAGCTGCACCTTCACATCTATGGCTGCTCCCACCGCCTGGCCTCCTCCGTCCAGCTACACCTCCACCTCTGCAGCAACTCCCGACCACTAGCCCTCCTCTGTCCAGCCGCACCCCCACCCCCATCTGTATGATTGATAGCAACATCGCTCCTGTCGCCATCCCTCTGCTACAACCTCTGTGTCTAACTATAGAGGAGGTTGGAACTGAGCTCAGGAGACTTCTGTCAGGGAGGGCTGCATGCCCAGATGGAGTCTCTCTAAGGCTTCTGAGGGACTGTGCTGGTCAACTAGCAGTCCCTCTGAAGAGCCTTCAGATGGAAAACGTACTGGTACAGTGGAAAACTTCTTGTCTTATACGGGTGCCCAAATTAGGGCAACCGGTGGAGCTGAATGACTACAGACCGGTGGCTTTGACATCTCATATCATGAAGACCTTGGAGAGGCTCCTTGTTCGTCTCATAATATTGCAGGTTGCTGAGGATCTCGACCACTCCAGTTTGCCTACCAGAAACATATAGGAATGGAAGACGTGATTCTGTACCTGCTGCTTCGGGCATATGCTTATCTGGATGTGCCTGGTTCATATGTGACAATCATGTTCTTTGACTTCTCCAGTGCCTTCAACACCATATAGCCACTCCCATACTGAATGACAAGCTTCTAGGTATGGGTGTGGCCCCCTCCCTGAAATCATGGATGACTATTGCTGCTGACAATTTGACCGCCAGACCACAGTATGTCAGGATGGGGAGATGTGTTTCTGGAACACCGGAATGCAGTAATGGGGCTCCGCAGGGTACTGTTTTGGCTCCTTTTCTTTTCACCCTGTACACATCGGACTTCAGGTACAACTCGGAGTCCTGCCACATATAGAAGTATTCTGATGATACGACTGTTGTGACATGTGTGCGCGGTGGACAGGAGAAGGAGTACAGGGACCTTGTGGAGTCCTTCAATGGCTGGACCAAAAATAACTGTTTGCTCCTGAACACTGCCAAAACCAAAGAGCTGGTGGTGGATTTCAGGAGATCTAAAACTCCATACCAGTTAGTCTGCATTGATGGTGGGGAGATAGAGACTTTTCAGACCTGCAAATACCTGGGGGTGGTACTGGATGATAAACTGGAGTGGTCTGCCAATATAGAAGCAGTGTACAGGAGGGGCCAGAGCTGTCTCTTCTTCCTGAGACAGCTCAGGTCCTTCAATGTCTGCAGTGATATGATTTGCATTTTTTATCACACTATCATCGAAAGTGCACTGTTCTGTGGTGTTGTCTGCTGGGGGAGCTGCATCACAGACAAAAACTGTAGGCGCCTGGACAAACTGGCGAAAAAGGCTTGTTTTGTTGTAGGGAGAAGGCTAGACCCTCTCAGTGCTATGATGGAGCAACGGATGAGGAGGAAATTACATTCTGTTTTGGAAAATAATAGACATCCTCTCCACAGCATCCTGGTAGGACAGTGGAGCAGCTGCAGTGAGAGACTCATCTCTCTGTGCTGCAGGACTGAGTTCAGGAGGTCCTTTGTCCCCACAGCCATAAGACTTTTTAACAGTGACTCCTGACATGTTCTTCTCAAATGTATGTATTTATTTAGTAATTTCTTATTAGTATTTTTATTGTTGTCGTTGTCTAATATACAATCATTATAAATATTTATAATTTTTTGAGCTACTTGATTAATTCTAATTTCCCCCACTGGGGTATGAATAAAGCATTTTTCTATTCTATTCAAATACTCCCCCATGGTCCTGGTTCATTGCCTAAATCCATTTTCCAATCCAGTCTTATGACCGCTGTGCTTGCTGACTTCCTCAAGCATGCGGTGTATGAAGTCATCAGTCCCTTCACCAGGTTTCTGTTTGCAGGTGTTGATGTGGGACATATTGATTTTAGTTGGAAATTGAGTGGTGGTGGCTAATGCTTTGTATTGAATGTTATCATTATGTCCTGGCTCACTGTTGGTAGGTCCAGTGGGATCAATAGAAAGCAATCTTATTGCTTCAGATTATCTTTTTTTTTTTTTTAATTATCCCAGCTCTGGTATCCAGGAAATGGACCTGTAAGCCCTCTCTCTCCAAAAGGCCTTGGAGTTATATCTCTGTTTTTTTGTCAGTCTGTAAAATTTCCACCAAGATTGTGGTGGAAATTATAGTTATATTTTTGTTATTTTTCTGAGGAGATAAGATGCTTTTATAATAATATCTTGCAAGAGAGAAGTTGTTCTGCCAGAACAGTATAAAATACAGAGTTGCTCTGACCACTGAGGCAAAGACACTTGAGTTATATTGCCCATTGTCACGTCATTGCTCCTTGGGTATAGTCTACCTTTCCTCCCCAACCACAGTTAAGGTTACCTAGACACTTAGTTGTAAATACCAGCTTCATCCCTGTCCCATTCTGCAAAAAGACCATAACGGTACAGTTGTACACTCAAATGGGAACTTAAAGGGATATTCCAGTGAATTTTGTACAACAGACTGAATAGCAAAACGACAGCCAAAGCTTATTCGATAGGGGCAAGAAGACTGAAACTTATTTTGCATGCACTATTTGGTCTGTTGTACCAAACTCGTTCTTTTTCCTACCAACAGCACTCTGTGATCTCAAATGACAGGTCTATGGGTTGAAATGCACCAGAATATACCTTTAAAAATTGAGCTGGTTACAACATGTGCAGAACACGAGCAGCAATTGTTGTAAACTCCGTGTTACTCTTTTTAAAAACAATAAAAGTTCATTTCTGTACAGATGCCTGTACCCTCCAAGTCACTCTTTCACTGAATTTACGCTCAAATGATGTTTTACTCAAACTAAAGCAAGAACTGTGTAGAGCCAATTGTGTTAGATTTTGTGGAATCCACCACCATATCTGACTGCTTGTCTGACCGCTGATTCTTCTAAACTCATCAGAAGCTGTGCTGGGAAAGTTGCAGTCTGAGTACATGCACTCACAGTTGGGTAACACACAGTGATCTAGCATCTCTCTGCATTTATGGTTGAAAGTGCATGTTATTTAGAAGTTACACCTTTCATCATTTCATCATGTTGTACAGTATGCACCCTCTGAGCTGCTGCATTGCTGCATCATTCTCATTGTAGAATGCTAGACAATTGCTCTTTGAATAAAGCACAACATTCAAAACTGTTGTAAAGTTGACATTTTAAATTTTATTATTTTAAAACTTACCAAATTATGCTTTTTTGCTGTAAATTTCCATCTGCCTCGAGAATCTGCACTTTGCAAAGTCAATCCAACCCACAACATTAGAGACCAAAGGCGTAAGTTTGATTTTAGCTTTGGTAGGGACAACCCCCCCCCCCAACCGACACGGAGAAAGAAAATGTAGTAGACCCTAACCATGTATTTAGCCTTTTTAGGGCACTGAAGCTTCGCTCAGCTGATCAACTGATGTTACAGGCACAACCATAAGTACCCTAACTAACTTCTCCACCTCATCAAACAGGCCTCTTACTTCTCTTGATATTGCTCTAAGAACGTCTGCAGATTCTCTAGTAGACTTGACTGGATGTTTTGAGAGAAACATTCGAAGTTACACCTTCAAAATATCCCTGACTATTTCTGAGTATTGTACAATGATATCATCCATTTTCCCAGTGAGGAGAACAATCTCAATTTTTTCAAGTGTCTCCAAGTCTGTCTGATTAAATCTCCCCTTAAACTGTACAGCCAAACAGTCCAACACCTTGAAAAACTCTACCTTAAAGAACTCTTTAGGTGTCTTTGCCTTGTGGTGGCTAGTCTCACCTGTAAATCTCTTGGGTGGAGTTCTCTGGGAGGGAATTTGAATCTGCTCTATTCCCACTTTTGTATATTATTTGGAAACACGTCTCTCGCCTGCTCAGTGTAACAAACTTGTGTTGTCCTTTATTTAGATTTAGTAATTTACTTTATTCATACATTTCCGTATCTTTCCCTGGGTGGCGTTGTTGAGTTTTGAGGAATTTTTCTTAAGTTAAATCATAAACTATTGGGGCATTCTTTTCTCCACCATCACATGCTCACCACAAGACCAAACTAAATATTAATGAGAGTATTTACTTTCATGATTTTGTGATGTCAAGCCTGTCTGCAACAGCCAATCTGATATTTTACCGTCAATCCATAATTTTACAGTAACTCTGCCACACAGTGTGTCTCTTCGTCGGGAGCGGTGAAGAGAAGGGGTTTAATATCTTCATGTGCTGACCCTTCAACCAATCAAAGGGCAGCATATCTAACCTTGTTGCCATACACTGAACATTGTGACGAGAGGGCACATCAGAAAAACAGATCTCTAGAAATGCTTAAAACTACGAATGAGTTTGTGAAAAATATTATATTTAATGCATTATGTAAAAAATAAATTCTATTAGAATATTATCAAAAATATTGGTAGGGACAACTCTGTCTTTCCCAAACTTTGGTTGTGACTTGTCCCTATGGTCCCTATGCAAACTTACACCCTTGTTAGAGACTCAGCATCTGCAGAATGTTCAACCTGAAAATGTGCAAAATAAAATATAGAACACAAATCTAATTCAGATCTAACAGTACTACACAGATGTTCACCTTGCTGACAGGATTCTAGATAAGTCATGTTCTCTTGAGACAGAGAGTTTAAGTCCACCTCTAGTCTGCAGAGGAAGTTGTAGCACCACTCTTTAAAAAATGCAGTGTGTGGGCCACCCTGTGCAAGGCTGACTGCCATTATTTGACTTACAATTTTGCAAGCAAGGTAGAAAATGTCTTGAGTTAAAAAGAAAAAAAAACTTACATGGATGACTAATAAAATTTACAAATGTGAACATCTCATCAAGGTCTGTCAAAGAGTATTTAGGATTTTTACCCTGTTTCCAGCTTCTTCAAATAATTTATTTCAATACCTGAAATCATCCACCCATTTTCTATACCCTCTTAATCCAATTTAAAGTTGCAGGAGGGCTGAAGCCTATCCCAATGACATTAGACAAGAGGCGAGGTACACCCCAGACAGGTCGCCAGTCCATCACAGGGCCACATAGAAACAAATGAGATACGCAACCACGTACGCTCACACTCAATCTTCAGGACAATTTAGAGTTACCAATTAACTTAACATGCATGTTTCTGGATGGTGGGAAGAAGCCAGAATACATAGAGAGAACCCACGCATACACAGCGAGAACATTGATTGAAGATTGAAACCTGGAACCCTCTTCCTGTAAGGCGAAGGTGCCCAATACCTAAAACCATATCTTACAAAAAAGCACCACCACGGCTCAGAGAATCCATTGGTTTTGTATCACATCAGAACAAGCTGTTACAAATCACCTACTTTCCTGTATCAATGCCTGCCTCTCCTACATGGGCCACCTTTGGGGAATGATATGAAATGCAGCTTTTCTCCTTTTCCACTGGAGAATTCCCCCGTCTTGTAGGTGCTCTCTGTTCACGCACAACTTAAATTGTGTTGTAGTGTCGACTTGTTTAAGTCTTCAGTGCTAGAGGAGAAGAGGGAAATATAAGACAAGTCAAATTTCAAAACTATTTGTACAAGGGATAAAGGATGACGGGATGTTCAAATATCAAAAGTTAATGCATGTTCGGGGTGGCATTGTAGCCGCGATGCCTAGTGGTATAAACGATGCTGCATATCATCGACTCTGTTGTTGACAAAACCTACAGCTTTGTTTATGTTTATGCATTTAGCAGACACTTTTATCCAAAGTGAATTACAAATGAGGATATAACATTAGCAATGTAAAGCGGCATGAACGAGCAGCAGAGGTAACATGATTTTTAAAGGTTAGTTGGTCATCAGTCATGACACCCAAGTTTCTAGCTACCTTTGATGGAGCAAGAGATAGGGATTCAGTTTGGATGCAGATGCTGTGGTGTATGGTTTGTTTTTGGCTGGGAAGACAAGCAGTTCAGTTTTTGAGAGGTTAAATTGGAGGTGATGGGCTTCCATCCATGTTGATATGTCAGAGAGACAGTCTGAGATTCGTGCATGTGGTTATCAGGTGGAATGACAGAGCTGGGATGGGAGGTGGAGTATATGGCAAAGAGAAGAGGTCCCAGAAGTGAACCTTAGGGGACCCCTTGTTTTGCATACTGAAGTTTGAGCAGGCCTACTTTGAATGCTGTCATCTTCTGCAGAAGTCACTGTATGCCGCTCATTGATTGGATGTTCCTTTCACAGATGTTTATTAACACCACATCAACAATGTAGAACTAAATGTTCAAGTAGACAAAATAAAAGACAACATTAGTCATTGTTATTATTACAGAAATAGCATTGCTTAGCATTGTAGCTGGTACCAATAAATAATACTCAGAGTAATACTGACCACTTTAGCCTGCTTCTCAACCAACGGTCATTCCCCAGAGGCACTCTTCATGGTCAAAAATATGATTCTTCAACTTACACTTCTCCTACCATCACATTCACAAAGTTGTAGCAAAGACTACGAAGCATGGAGTAATAAAAAAGAAATACAAACTAGCTGGCAACGTCACAGCTACTAGTGATGTGCGGATCGATACAGATATATCGATACTTCCGATACCAGATCTGTATGCTCTAAAATTGATTCTCAAATGAAAATAGATCATTTTGATACTTCAGTCATTTGTGGTAATGTTTATCATTAACAGGAATATGTTGGAAAGTAACAAAACTATTCAGATCTTGTCTAAATGACTCGCCGCTGGTAGGAACTATTTTTTCATCTGCCTGGGTAAGTGCCTAATACGTAAGCGCAGTGGCACACTGATGCTGCTGCTCACTCATCTCTGTCTCAGTCTGTGTGTAAGTCAGTGGCGGAGCGGAAGAGAAGTCATGTGTGGAGCTATTTTAGCTCCACAAACAGCATGCAGTGTGTGACATCTGTGGGAAAACCGTGAAAAGTTGTGGCAACACAACCATCCTAGTGAAACACTTACAAACAAACCACAACACTGAATATGAGACATTTGCACAGAGAAAGACAGAAGAGCAGCCGCAAATTATGTCAGGTGCTAGGGCAAGGCAGACGTCTCTGGCGGAGTCCTTCAGTGCTGCAGGCAGGCAGGTATAGAGAGAGGAAATACAGAGCTTTAAGCGCAGCTAAGCACTGTTGCTGTTGTAATAAATATGGTTATGAGATAAGTAACAAAAATTAATACATGCTTCAACAAATATCTGCATGAGTTCAGCTTGGAGTAATACCCTAATATGTGTATCGCTGAGATAATCTCACATATAAAGCCTGGATTTATTCATGTACGGTGTCCTAAAATATTTATCATTTAAAGTGGATTACATAGACTAGGTGTCATTAAATAATACAGAGCAACTGCGATAAAACAGCCATGATGAACTTAGAAAAATATATATCCTACTTGAAAAGATGGATGAAAAAATAACATTTTATCTATATAATATATTTATTACATCTCATAAAATCATAGAAGTGGCGTCTTCTCGTGCACTGTTAGAACAAACAGGTCTGAACTGATTGAGAGCTAGCTGCAAAGTCCCAAATCTAAAATTCTTCAACATGATATTCATGGTCTGTGTATTTTGTGTTTTTTATCTGCCAGGGAATAAAGGTAGAAAAAAAAACAATATTCAAATGACGTCAAGTTAAAATTTTCAGCAAATAAAATCCTATCTGCTTCTCCACAGGCGCCTCTGACACCAAAGATGTCAACCAAACTCCTCTTTTCATCATTAAGAAAACCGGAGAATCTGTGGACAGTGAGATTAAATGTTCACACAACATACCAAGTTATCAAGTCATTCTGTGGTACAAACAAGAAGAACACAGAGCTCTGAAACTCCTGGGACATCTAAATTTCGAATCCGTAAATCGTGAAAAAGATGTGGAAAGAAAAATCAACTTTGATGGAGATGGTCGCAAACAATCAAGCCTCACCATCTCTGATCTTAAGCTGAACGACAGTGCTGTGTATTTCTGTGCAGCCAGTCGACACAGTGCTGCAGATTCCCCAAAAGTCAATGCAAAAACCCCTTTCATTTGTTCCACTCACAGACGTTTAAGCTGCTGAACACCTGCAGGGAGCCACTGACTCAACAAAGACTCTCAACCAAGATTTTATCAACGATTTGATGTACTTTGATGCTTGTAAATATATTTAAAACAATAATGAAAAAGATGGTTGAAGGTTACATTTTTTTATTTAATCTACCCACATTTTCTTCAAAGGTGATCTTAAAGTGATGAATCCTTCGAATTATAGATACCAGGAAATTGTGTAAAATGCCTTTTCCATGTCCCTCTCATTATATGAAGAGCTATTCTTCAAATTATGTCTTTATGCTCACAAATACAGAAAAATGAAGAAATGTTCACTTTTCTCAGGCTGGAACATACGAGTATGTTTAAGAAGCACTTAGTGTGACTTGATTTCCCTCTGAAGCAATTCAAAATCAAACCTGATCACAGATTATTCTCAGTAACTGATACACAATGACAAGTCATTTGTGTTAAAATATGTATAAAATTTCACAAAATCCATCATATCTAAACTTTTTTAGCTTTTATCTTCCTTTATCAGGAAATGACATACTCTGTGGGGAACCTCTACTAAAACCGAAGCTGTGCTTTAAAAGCTATTTAAAAGCCACTCCCCTTTCAGCTTTTAATATCTGTGTAACTCAGTTAGAATGTGCCAGCTTCTGTATAACAGGAAATGGATATAATCATCGTTAAATAAAATATTCTGCCATTACTAGTCTCTTTAATGTGGACATCAGGTAAATTACAAAATTAATTTACAGAATTTACTGATGCATCAATAATATCTTTCGTAAGCTTTGCTCTTACATTTACAGGTTTTGCTGATGGGAGTGATGTCACCCAGCCCTCCACTGTGTGGAAAAACAGGGGTGAAAATGCAACAATAGAATGCAGCCACACCAAAGGCAATTTTTACTTCCAGATGTACTGGTACAGACAGCTGCCAGGAGAAGCCATGAAACTGATCGTCTTCACAACAACAGGAATGAGTGAGCATGACTTTGGGGATTTTGGCAAAGACAAGTTCTCAGCCACCAAGCCCGATGCTCACACTGGGACATTCACAGTGAAGAACCTGGTGCCAGAAGACAGAGGCTTGTATTTCTGTGCTGTCAGTGAGCACAGTGATGCAGGCATGCATGGAAGCTAAACAGAAACCCCACTGCAATACTCACAAACCTAACCTAAGAATCTCATGTACTCTAGGGGGACCTCAAGTACCAATAATAGTAGCATTACTCACAATGTGCTAACTGAGCCTCCCTCACTCTTGCAGTCCTTGTCAACCAAATGTTAATATCAGATGGAAATTATTCATACAGTATGCTGTTAACATTATTACAATCTACAGGACCTGGAGGTTTTACGTTACAGGACTTTCAAGTTTTGAATGCAGGCAAGAGTGACATCTCTCCTCCTAAAGCTAAAACTGCTCTGCTCAGACTCATGGTGGACGTGCTTGTCTTCTGTGTCTGGTGGCTACCTACGCGTTCCTTGACCCAGGCAGCAATGTAACTTTCTGCACTGAGAACTTGATGGCCTCACTGAACATCACCGGCAGAAAAACTAGTATTCTGCTAAAGACCATGGGAGGTGAGTGGCTGGTAAGCAGCCAGGTGGTGTCTGGTTTGGAGGTCAGCAGTATGAGTAGTAAAGACTACCTGGAGCTGCCCAACACCTACTCTCAGAAGGTAATTCCAGCTCGCAAACAGAACATCCCACTACAAGAGGAAGTGGACAAGTGGCCTCATCTCAGTCAAGTAAAGATCCCAAAGATTCAGGCAGGGGTTGGCCTTCTCATCGGACGTGCCCAAGGCTATGGAACCATGGCAGGTGGTGCCCAGTGTGGAAGATGGGCCGTATGCAGTCAAAACACCACTTGGCTGGATCATCAATGGCCCCCTCCGAGGAGACGATGGCCATGAAACTACGAGTGGACTTATACAGGTCACCTCCAACCACACATCAATGGCCACCCTGGGTGAGCTGTGGAGTCAGCAGTTCAAGAATGACTTCCCAGAGTGCCAAAATGGCCGACTGGAGTTGTCGAGGGAGAACATCCAGTTTCTGGAGATGGTCTCACAGTCTGCTAGACTTACAGATGGTCACTACAGCATTGGTCTACCACTGAAGAACACAGCCATCAAAATGCCGAACAACAGAAGGGTAGCTGAACAGTGAGCTCTCAACCTAAAGAAGAAGTTCATGAAGAGTTCTCAGTTCCTGGCTGACTACTCTGCATTCGTGGAAGACTGGACTGCAAAGCGCAAGGAAGGCCCCATGGACGAGCTGCACAGCCTGGAACCCAGGAAACAGGAGCTGCTGGAGGCCAGGTTTACAGGAGCTGTCAGCGGCAACACAGTAGGCAGCACTGGCAGCACCAGTGGAGGTGCTAAGGGTCTGGCCAATGAATCCTCTAACCACAGCTATGGAAATCTGGGCTCATCTGGTGACAAAGAGTAGGAGAACTCTGATTTGAAAAGAGGGAGCTCCCTTGCCTAATCAACCCCAGAGAAGAAGCACTCCAAGTCGTCCAGGGGGATGAAAAGGAGAGCTGACACCTATTATGTGAGCAGTCAAGGGAAGACTTCAACACGTGGGCCAAAGATCAGCAACTATTTTGACTTCCTGGGTGGAGATGGTTCCAGTCCAGTTAGAGGCCTCCCATCAGCTCGCCGCTCTCCGCAGAGCTCGCACTCTGCTCCAGGCTCAATCGTCTGACAGAATAGCTCCTCTCCCATCAGTCTGTGTTTCGGGGAGCATAACCTCAAAGCCTCCTTCAGCAAACTTGTGCAGGAGGAGCTGCGCTGGAGAGCAACAAGAGTTTGGACCTGGAAAAGAAAGAAGAACGAATAGATGACCTCCTCAGGGTGAACTGTGACCTGCGGAGGCAGATCGATGAACAGCAGAAACTTCTGGATAAATACAAGGGGAGACTGAACAAGTGCATCACCATGAGCAAGAAACTTCTCATAGAGCCCCCATCTCGGTCACATCACCGTCAGACATGGTGCATTCTACACGGAGCAGTGGACAGATGGATATGCATTACAGAACCTGATCAAGCAACAGGAGAGCATCATCCAGCAGAGGGAGGACAGGCAGAGGAAGCTGCTTGCGAAGAGGAAGCCACCGAACCCCGTGTCTCCCTCCCTTTCTGTGGCCTTCAAATCTGAACCCAAGCAGCGCAAAGCTCAGGTGGTCAACGGCAGCGATTCCAACCCCTTCCTGAAGCCTTCCCTGCCTCAGCTATTGACCCTCGCCGAGTACCACGAGCAGGAAGAATTCTTCAAGCTTTGCCTTGGACACTTGAAAAAGGAGGAAGCTGAGATCCAAGCAGAGCTGGTTGGAGCGGGTCAGGAACCTCCACATCAGAGAGTTGAAGAGGATAAACAACGAGGACAACTCGGCTTTTATAAACCAACCAACTCTGAATGAGGGGTCATGAGCCGACATTTGTATGTCGGCTGCTGCACTTGCTGGGCAGGGGCAGCTTCAGTAAAGTCTATGAGGCTTTTGACCTGTTTGAGCAGCACTACGCAGCTGTTTCAAATCCACCAGCTCAACAAAAACTGGAGAAAGGAACGAAGGAGAGCTATCGAACAGTGGAACAGTTCTAAGATTGAGAGTTGTCTGTGTCAGAGGGGGATCCAGTGGATATTCAACCCCCCAACTGGTTCTCACCAAGATGGGGTCTAGGAGCGGATGACCGCTCGGTCCGGAATATCCTCAGCAACACATTAAGGATACAGACCCTGGATGAAGAAGGTCTACACACCCTCTTGTGTGAGGTAGAAGCTATGGTCTACTATCGGTAGAATAGTCGACCGATAACCAAACCTTCCAGTGACCCTTCGGACCTCTTTGTGAAAGAAGAACTTTACTCCCGAAGGAGATGAAAACAAGTCCAGTAAAAGGCGAACATATTCTGAAAATAATGCACAAGAGATTATCTACCCCAGCTACAAGAGCGACAGAAGTGGTCTCGTGTTTCTTGCAACTTCGCAGAAGGAGATGTCGCCCTGATCATCGACGCCTTTGCACCCCGAAACTCCTGGGTCCTGGGCAAGGTCATCGAGGTGGTTCCTGACAAGCTCGGGCTAGTGCACCAGGTCCGTGTCAGGACGAAGACATCCATGTTAGACAGACCCATCACTAAAGTCTGTCTTCTCCAAGAAGCTGCATGAGGTGGTGGTAAAGACTGTCCTCCTATGGTGCGCTATGTACTAGTGACCTCTGGCACCAGGTACTGAGACACAGAGACATTTATCGGTTAAAATAGTGTTTTAGTTGTTGGCTCCTTGTTTTTTTTTTGTGGGTAATTGTCTCTATTTTTAGTAGAGAAATTAGGGGCCGGTATGTAGGACCCAAAACAGCCATAGATACTATTTGGTATGTGAAATGGCTCATATTTTATTTATTTTATAGGATGGTAGACTTGCAGTCATAGCCCATGTGTAAAGGCTGCAGCACAGCAAACAGGAAATTGTTATTTTCTTAATTATGCTGATTGCTGTTTTTGTATGTTCATATAATGACTTAGACCAAATTTATAATATCGTTTGGTAGGGGTTAAGTCAGGAAAATGTGTTATTTGTACAGAATTTGCATTTTGGTTTCTTGTGCTACTGTCTCATGATCACCCCAGCGTGATCAGATTGCATAACGTCATTGCGGCATCATAGAAAACAAACTAGGTCACCTGGAGCACTGCCATCAACTTTATTCAAAAGTGCAGATTTGAAACTATCTCCTAGTTTTTATTTGACCTTGATACACCACGTAAAACCGGAGATATGATAGTTTCAATTTGGTCGTAAAAAAATATTTATCCGATCGTTAAAAAAGGGCGGGATGGGAGGGGCAGGGGTTGCATTTCTTTACATATCTTCCCCATTTTTTGTGATTTTAGAAAACGGGAAAAAGTGGTCGAATCTGTTAATACTACTCTACATAACCAATGTACCAGAGACATCTTACATCGACCACGGGATGCGGGGAGCGCCAAAAATCGCTGAACCGGAAGCCAACCGCGGTAGTTAGCGGCGGACGTTTTTGAGGAGAAGACGAGTGTTTTTGGAAGAAGAAAGAAGACAGAAGAACAAGTTAACTGTGTTTTTTAGAGAGAAATGAAGCTGTCATTGGATGTCAATCAGGCCCTCAGGCTGTTGTATGCCGAGAACGACAACGAAGACGATGTCATTTCCTTTTCATCGTCCGAGGAGGAGGAGAGCGGCGATGAGGATGATGAGGTGACAGATCCGTCTTTTGTCAACAGCGACATCGTCGGTGATGAGAGATAAGTCATACTAATCATGAATATTTGTAGCTTTTGTTTTGTTTACTGCTGTATTGTAAACGTTATAAAACTGTCTGATAACGTTATATACTTATGTAGGTTTATGTGTACAGAAGAGCAGGGCTGAAATAATAAATACAGAGCTGGGTAAATGTTCGGCATTTTGTTGTCCTCTTTATCTGAATTTTCATACTTATCTCAAGGAGATGAATATTCTGATTTTACTAGTGTGTATTTTGAGTTATATTTAATGTTATCTATGTTAATTTCTAGTTGTATGTATTTATTTATACCTTTAAGTTTTTTTTGTAAACTGAGTATTCACATTGTTGTAAGGAACCAGAGAATTACAATGTTAGTGCCCACATTTGCATGGTGGTAACAGATTGTGGCATTGTACACATTCTGTGGGAACAGATGCCAGCCTGAAAGCCACACAAGGCCGCAGGAGTTGCCTACATTGCCACCAGGTCGACAAAAAAAAGAAATCTCACTCCCTGGAAGTGCCAGTCGTGTGATGTGGCGCTGTGTGTTGTTGTGGACAGAAACTGCTTTGCAGAGTGGCACAAATAAAATTAAAAAAACTTTGTCCCATTGTTTGTATATTGTTTTAGATATTTGTATATAGTTTGATTACATCTCAATTTTACCTCTAATATTGCATTTTCACTATTTGGAACTCTGGGAGTAGCTATTTGAGACTGGGAATACAAAGCACTGGTGTAGCTCTCTGTATTACTTTGCACTTACTTTGTTTTGAAGGTGATATGGTAAAAAACGCCTGGAATTATACATGCTTTTTATGGTAAATATTTGTATAATGTATTACTTTATTTAAATTTTACATTTATTTGTTCATATTTGCAACCTATGTTACCCTTTCCAAGTTCCAAAACAGTTCATTGAGCATGTTTGTGTTTTTTATTGTAATAAATAGTATGTTTTTTAAATTCGGATTTGATAATTTCTGTGTATTTTTGGGCTCAATGTGTTAATAAAGTAAGTCAAAGTGAAAAAATAACTATTAGATCATATAGATGAAGTTGTGTTGAAAAAAAAGATACCAAGCATGGGTATGCCAAACAATCTTTTTGTGGTATATAAAGGCAAAAGCAAAAGTATTAAAAAACCACCAAAATGAGCTCAGACCCCAGAGGTCTGAGAGACGAAGATCGCTGGCAGATAGCGAGGCAGCATGTGTTTTTTACAAGTCAGTGGGGACTGGAAGTCGCAGAGCTACACAATTCTTTTACCGTAGCTGTTGGTTAACATTTTAGATCACTCCTGAATTAGACTACCCTGCGGAAACGAAAATAAATGTTCGTCTGTCATCTTATACATCGGAGTATTGTGGAGGTTTTTTCCGTTGGCTGCAGCCACTACAGCACGAGTAAAACTTTGTCCTGCTGATTTGCGGCGCCTTCATGCGGGTTTAGCCTGCTGAGCATGAACATGATTAATGATAATCCCATCGTGTTTTTTCCATTTTTGCTTTAGGTAATAGCCCCCCCCCCCCCCCCCCCCCCCCCCAAAAAAAATACAATCACTGCATTATATTCTGCAAATACTATAATCAAAGCAATAGCAGTTAGCAGTGTAACTAACTGCTATATGAGGGTAAAAATTTAATACTTTAAAGCTGTAATACTATTGCTCTGAAAACATTTTTCAAGCATAAATCTCCCTTCATCAAATTCCAGTAACTCAAATATAAATGATGATAAAATACCATAATTTTTTTGTGACAAGCAGGCATCTATTTTCATAAAGTGGCACTATGGCTTTCTCATCATCATCATCTCAGCTTCGCTTTGGTAAGACGTATTGCATCACTTCCTGTTGCTTTGTGTGTGCACTATGACGTATCTTGCTCCTCTTGAACTACTCCCTACTCCTTTATTTCTCCCTATAATTTACACATCTTGCATAGTTAACTCTATCCCATACTTGTTATATTCTAACGCTCACTCTTACAGATCTTTAGTTTTTATTGTTCACTTTTTAGCGGTGTGTCGGGTTCTCTAGCTTAGCATGGCTACCAGTTCTCTTCCTCCATCTCCTGCTTTCACCTGCTCTGTGTGTCAGATGTTTAGCTACTCCTCTGCCTCCTTTAGTGGTAATGGTACATGTAACAAATGTAGCATTTTTGTACTTTTGGAGGCGAGGTTATCTGAATTGGAAGCTCTGCTCTGCACTGTTGAAAACCACCCGATAGTGAGCCAGGCCCCTTTAGTCAGTGCGGAGCCAACTAGCCTAGTTACCTTTGTTAGTCGTCCCCGAGCAGATCCCGAGCCGCCTCACTTTGCTCTCTTTTTCCCCGTTTAATTTCTCAAATGATATTATGTCCATGTGACATTATTGTGGTTAATAACTTGTGTTTCCCTGTTCCAACAGGTATCCTTTGAATAGTGTTATGGTGTTTTCCCCCCTCTTTTGTCCTTAAATCCAGCCATGAAACACCACATGATCATCACAGGCTTCTGCATAACCTTTCACCTTATATGGGTCTCAGGTAATGAACCAAATGTGCTTTTATCATTTTTTCAAATGAAACACTTTTAGAAAAGTTCTCAGTTATTAATATATCCTTCACTGTATATCTTCATGGGTTTTCTGTTGGTGCTTTTCCACAGGTTCCTCACTCAGTGACAAAGTCAGCCAGACTCCACCTGATCTGTACAAAGAAGAGAAGCAAACAGTTGAAATTAGCTGTTCACACACTATCGAGAACTATGATACAATCCTCTGGTACAAGCAATCAAACACACAACTGCAGTTCCTCGGACACATGCGCTATGGTGCTGAAAATGTAGAGAAAGGAGTGAATGTGAAGATTGAAGGAGGTGCAGACAAAGGAGAAACCTGCACATTAACAATTGAAGGACTCAGCCTGAACAGCAGTGCAGTTTACTTCTGTGCTGCTAGTTACCACAGTGGAACATATCACTGCTCCTCAGTACAAAAACCTCTCAGCCACACATATTATACCCTTACATCAGTATCATTTTCCTTCATTAGGTGGCAGCATCAGACCTTCATGCTCATCTACAAACTAAGAGGAGGAACAACTGTGACACCACCCATCTGATGATTTCATGTATGTTTGGTGGTGCTGCTGGAGGGTTAACTCAGAAAGAAGCTGGAAATAATCAGTATAACTGCTCAGGCATTAAGGGAAAATTCTTCAATATAACTAAACATTTGGAGAACAGAAAATGCTGATCTTTCTTCTTTGCATTGCTTTTATCACCGTGCTGCTTTCAGGTAACGACCTCAGAATAATTCAGACATTTCTGTTAAACTTTAATGCAGCATTACTGGATTAAAAATAAATCAATTTCTCTTTCAGTTTTCTGGTTTCATCAGTGCTGATAATGCTTCTTGCTGATAATTTCTCAACAGGTTCCCCTCTCAGTGATGAAGTTAAACAGGATCCAGCAGAAATGTACAAAACACTTGAAGAAAAACCTCAAATTAAGTGTTCACACAACAGTGATAGCTACAACCGAATCCTCTGGTACAAGCAATCAAACACACAACTGCAGCTCCTCGGATACATGCTTGCAGGCACTGAAAATGTAGAGAAAGGAGTGAATGTGAAGATTGAAGGAGGTGCAAACAAAGGAGAAACCTGCACATTAACAATTGAAGGACTCAGCCTGAACAGCAGTGCAGTTTACTTCTGTGCTGCTAGTTACCACAGTGGAACATATCACTGCTCCTCAGTACAAAAACCTCCTGATCACACATTTCTTTTTCTCATCTCTCTGATAGCTCTCAGCTCCCTGCACCTGCATTCTAACCAGTGTTGGTCTCCTCTGATTATAATCATAGATTAGAATGGAGGTTCTTACTGTAGAGGAGTGACTTTAACCCCCACCTCTCTTTATAAACAGCAGCAAGTTCAACCATTGATAAATCAGAAGTTGCTGCTTCTGATTGTTGATTATTTCTACTCATTTTCAAGTACACAAGCTAAAAGTGCAACAAAACACATTTATCAAAGGACTTCTGAGAAACTTTCACATGAGAACAGTCAAAATGAAACATTTTCTCCTTTTCCTGCTGCCTGTCTGGTTGGCTTGACATTAGATATCCCCATTTAGAAAAAATAAGACCACTAAAGCCCTAAAGAAAGCTCAAACACATAGGTTTCAGTTGCTGTTTTTCTTTTCAATATCATGAAAGTTTAAAATAGAAAACTTTTTAGTTCGAGGAGGAAATCATGACTGATTTTATGTTGGCACATAATCATGGAATTACAATATTTCAAATAAACCCTGTTATTACCAGATATCTGCTTTAATGATCAAGTACCCAAAGTTTGCAGGGCATTGTGTTCTATGAGGTTTAGGAATGATGAGCACAATTTACATTATCTCCTCATTCAGTGTTTTTAGTTTGCAGCACATCAGTGTGTTAGTTTAATCCAAACAGGTGATCCAGGACGTTGATGGAAAAATGTAAGTATCAGACTGGACAAACACCAGAGTTAGTGGTTCAGTTCAGGTCTTTGTTATTTCAGTAATATTCATCCAGTAAGGTGGCAGTATGTCTGTAGTGTATTGTGGCACTTTGAAAAGAGAACAACGCATGAAGGCCCCGCCCACCTAACGACACATTTCCTGATGGATAAGTGAGCCCTGACATGAAAGGTGAATAATCAGCTGAACTGCAAACAAGGCAGCAATAACAAGGATGTCCTTAAATTCAGCCATGAAACACCACATGATCATCACAGGCTTCTGCATAACCTTTCACCTTATATGGGTCTCAGGTAATGAACCAAATGTGCTTTTATCATTTTTTCAAATGAAACACTTTTAGAACAGTTCTCAGTTATTAATATATCCTTCACTGTATATCTTCATGGGTTTTCTGTTGGTGCTTTTCCACAGGTTCCTCACTCAGTGACAAAGTCAGCCAGACTCCACCTGATCTGTACAAAGAAGAGAAGCAAACAGTTGAAATTAGCTGTTCACACACTATCGACAACTATGATACAATCCTCTGGTACAAGCAATCAAACACACAACTGCAGCTCCTCGGATACATGTATGTAGGAACTGGAAATGTAGAGAAAGGAGTGAATGTGAAGATTGAAGGAGGTGCAAACAAAGGAGAAACCTGCACATTAACAATTGAAGGACTCAGCCTGAACAGCAGTGCAGTTTACTTCTGTGCTGCTAGTTACCACAGTGGAACATATCACTGCTCCTCAGTACAAAAACCTCCTGATCACACATTTCTTTTTCTCATCTCTCTGATAGCTCTCAGCTCCCTGCACCTGCATTCTAACCAGTGTTGGTCTCCTCTGATTATAATCATAGATTAGAATGGAGGTTCTTACTGTAGAGGAGTGACATTAACCCCCACCTCTCTTTATAAACAGCAGCAAGTTCAACCATTGATAAATCAGAAGTTGCTGCTTCTGATTGTTGATTATTTCTACTCATTTTCAAGTACACAAGCTAAAGGTGCAACAAAACACATTTATCAAAGGACTTCTGAGAAACTTTCACATGAGAACAGTCAAAATGAAACATTTTCTCCTTTTCCTGCTGCCTGTCTGGTTGGCTTGACATTAGATATCCCCATTTAGAACAAACAAGACCACTAAAGCCTTAAAGAAAGCTCAAATATAAGGGTTTCTGTGAGGCTTTTACAGTAGGGCAGTGGTTCCCAAACTGGGGGGCACAGAGCCATTGGGAGAGGGGTTTGAATGAATGAATTACACTGCCAGCATAACATGGACAAGTTTTTGATTTGTCTCAGCAGTCATTTTTTACTAAAGCTGCATCTATGCCGGCGAATGCTCAACTCGTCTCATATAAAGTTGGCTGCCGAGTGGAAGAGTGTAAAAAGCCAACAGCAGAGGATTTAATACTTCCCTGTGCTATGGACACGGTTTCAGCTATGCTTGAATCTTCAGCCAACGCTTATAATTACACTGTAAAAGCGGTTTGGTATTTTATTTATTTCTCATTCTAAAAGAAGTTTTAGTGGAAGTTTACTTCAATTGTATTGTATTAATTATAATGCTGAAAGAAACTGAGTCTGAAAAGAAAAGACACCCTTTCCACTTTTAAGATTAGGCTTAAAACTTTCCTTTTCGATAAAGTTTATAGTTAGGGATGGCTCAGGTAATCCTGAAACATCCCATAGTTAAGCTGCTATAGGCTTAGACTGCTGGGGGACCTCATCTGTCACACCTTTCCTCACTTTGCTCTCTTTTTCCCCCTGTTTAATTTCTCAAATGATATTATGTCCATGTGACATTATTGTGGTCATCAACTTGTGTTTCCCTGTTCCAACAGATATCCTTTGAATGGTGTTATGGTGTTTCCCCCCCCTCTTTTCCCTCTTTTCTGTCTTCTCAAACCCCAGCTGGTGGAGGCAGATGGCCACCCTTCCTGGTTCTGGTTCTGCCAGAGGTTACTTCCTGGTTCTGGTTCTGCCAGAGGTTTCTTCCTGGTTCTGGTTCTGCCAGAGGTTTCTTCCTGTTAAAAGGGAGTCGTTCCTTTCCACAGTCCCTCAGGCTCAGGACGGGAGATTGGACTGAAGACAAGTTTTGGTGCAATCTGTTGGTTTCCTTAGCTAGGATATTATTTTTTGAATTGGCTCTATATGAATTAATTGGATTATGATTGCAATGAATTGAATTCCAATTGGCTTGAATTGGACTATATTACTTAAGTGCCTTGAGATGACAATTATTGTAATCTGGCACTATATAAATAAAATTGAATTGAATTGAATTGAATTGAAAATGTATTTAGAAATGTCATGTGCAGTATAAAGGAAGCCTAAATAAAACATGAGACAGAGACAGACCCCTGTCAGCATCATGCAAGTCCTTTTTTGTAATATTTCAGCTGGTTTTATTGAACTTGTGACATTAAGCTAACACCAACAGATCAAAACAACAATGCATGTGAACATATCAAGACAAAAAAACAATGCCCGTGAAACAAAAGTCATGTTTTTTTTATTTGTTACACTGAGCTGACTCCATACAGTGGCCTATGCCACGACAGGCTGCATATCACACCAAAAGCACAGATCTATGAATTAATTATATCAAAGACATAAATGTAAGTAAGACAAATTTATTTTAAATTCAGATTCTTTATTTTTCTAAAGTGTAATGCAATGGCTAGGGAGGCTGATGGGGTCCCCACTTCCCGCACCCCTATTTCCGATGTCTATGGACGAAAGGGCACATCGGAAAAATAGTTCTCTACAAATGCTTAATACTAGGAATGAGTTTGTGAAAAATATTATATTTAATGCATTATGTAAAAAAAACATTATCAAAAATATTGGTAGGGACAACTCTGTCTTCCCCAAACTTTGATTGTGACTTGTCCCTATGGTCCCGATGCAAACTTATGCCTTTGGGTGGGCTGTCTAGGTTTTGTGCGGCAGCTGGTTGCCCAGGTCTTGGGGCCCTTTCTACCTGCTTCTGATCATCCCTGGGGGTGTGGTTGGGGCCCTCTGCACCCATCGTTCAGCAGTGTTCATGTAAGACCTAAGTCATATACTTTGCTTGCACATTCACTCTCTCACATGCTTATTATACAGTTGCTGTGTCATCTTGTGGTTTTAATGTGCTCCTAATGGTTCTCTGCATGGTTTCCCCACAGAGACTGCAGGATGTCTTCTCTTATTTCTCTCTACAGATGTAGTAGCAGGTTGCAGTTTTGTCTTGTTTTTCTTATACTATTTTTTCCAAATAATATTCCTTTGTGTCTATGTCTCGTTTTTCTTCTCTTTGCTTTCTCCCTTTCCTTGTTCCCCCTGTGAGGGAAGCCTGACTATGGGGGGGACCTGACACCAAATATTCAGCCTTCAAAGACAGCATTGGGACTGTCACTGTGAGAAACCTTCAGCCTCACAACAGCGGTGTGTGTTTCTGTGCCATCAGCAAACACAGTGATGAGAGGAGTGTGAGCAGCTGAACAAAGACCAGTTGCCAATTCATCAGGATGCACTTAGGAATCTGTTTCACTTTTATGTCTTTCCAGTAGATGGTGCTGGAGCTCCAGGAATACTTTTTCAGTTAACTATCAGGTTTGAAAAGGGGGCGTTTATAAGAAGTGTGCAGTGACAAGTTAAAGCCAGTCTTGTTTGTGTGTCCACTAAGACAGACGTTTATCATGCTGACACTTTCTCTTTTACTTTGACTCATCGGTAATCACTCTTCTTGATAAAAAATCTCCCTTTTTCAATACCTTCAGCAGATTTACAGGAATTCATTTTGTTTCTTTCTGGGTGTTTGTCTGGGAGTTGAAGTCAACCAAAGACCTCCAGCTGCTTTAAGAAATCCTGGAGACCAAGCTCTGCAGCGCATTGGTCTTGAGTACCACAGCACCACAGAACTTGAGAAGTCTTTTGAAAAACATTTTAATATCACTGGAGATATGAGTGGGGAGATGGCAAAGAACGTCTCTCTGTTCATTGTGGACCTGAAGGCTGAACACACTGCAGGGTACTACTGCGCAGCTGGCTGTGCACATCACCTGCAAACCATCACTCCCTCATACAAAAACTCACAGTCAGCTTATTTTCTGAATCAGGGGGTTTAAATTAGAACTTGAACAAGCTCCTCCCAGCTCATGATTTAATGTCAGCAGCTGCCACTGAGGTGACTTCACTTGTTTTTAGGCAGATCAGTAAAGCATCAGTCCAGTGTTGGGACAGTCAACATGATTCGTTTGCTCTTTCTCTGCTGCTTGTGTTAGTCTGGGTCTCGAGGTCCGTCAGTCTCCCTCTGATCTCATCAGAAATCCTGGTGACAAAATGCAGATTTTCTGCAGCCACAATAAAACTGACTACAGAGTGATGCTCTGGTACCAGCAGTTAGCTGGAGACACAGCAATGAAACTCATTGGATATTTGAACTTCAAAGCTGTCACAATGGAAGACAAATATAAAGATGGTTTCAATCTCGATGGAGATTTGGGTGGAGATGCAGCAAAGAATGGATCTCTGCACATCCGAGATGCAGGAGTGAATTACAGTGCAGTTTACTACTGTGCAGCACGAGAAGCACAATGACAGAAATCCCCTCTGAACTTTACAAAAACTGCACACAATGTTTTTTCTGCAGGTGTTTTCTTTAAAGGGGCTCCCAAAGCAGCTGCTATGTGGTTGCCTTGTAGTTTGACGCATTCATAGTACACTGTACACTTTAACTATGTGTCTCACTTTAATATGATTTATACTTCCAGGAAGGCAGTTTATATTAGCAAGAATATGTGAAGCCACTCCCTCCTCATCAGTTACATTGATGGTGTTTCTTCATTCTCTTCATTCCTCTTTAAACCTCACTCATCTCTTTGCAGTCATGATTTTGACGGGAACTGTGAAGAGGTAGGACCCAGATGCAGTTCTTCGAATTCAAAAAAGGTTTATTTCCAAAAAACAGGGAGCAAAAGGCAAGAACAGAAAGCGCGGCAGAGCCGGATTCAAAAATACTTAAAGGTTGACAAAAACCAAGACTATGAAAAACAAAACAAGACTTTGATTAACTGTGACTATGAATAAATAACTATGAACAGGACTATGAGGCATGAAACCAGCCTTATCTTCGGTGACTGAGGCATGAAGGGTTGGTGAGGATTCTGCAATGGGTGAAAGGAAACCAGGAGACTAAATACTGTGGAGGGAGTGATCAGTGAATGCGGTGCAGCTGTAAACAATGAAGCAGGTGTTGTGAGTGAAACTAGGTGGCAGGGGAGAAACATGACCAGAACGTAACCTGAAAACAAGACTATTAAAACATAAACTGTGACATGAACATAAACTGTGACAGATGTGAGCCTTTTCACAAATATAGATGCTGAGACTTTTCTGACTGTTTCAACATCTTGAAACAAAACTTGAAACATAGTATAACATTTAAAGGCTTTTAATCTGTGTTGTTAAAGGAGAAAATGTTCTGCCTTCTCATTTTTTGTTGCATACCAGGTAATCATTTAAGAAAGTATTCATTCTTTATCATGTGGATGTTTTTCTGATGCATTATCCTGATCTGAAGTTCTCTTTTGCTCTTGCTCCAGGTGTTAGTCTGGGTCTTGAGGTCTGTCACTTTTACAGGATTATCTTATTTCTTTTTTGTCATTTCCTCACAGGTACCGATTGTTTAAAGGGGAACTCTGGTAGAGCTCTAGACCTTATTTCTGGCATTAAATACATTCATCTACTCACCGAGAGCAGATTGGTGAAAGTCGGCGTCCTTCGGAAGATATTTAGATTCCTCGAGATCCATATAATGGAGTGAACGGGGCTTAGACGATGCAGCCTCTAAATAAGGCATTATCGGTCTTTATTTCACCAATACTTTAAGACGAATGACTGAATGAATGTGTAATATAGCTCTGTTAGCTTATTGCAGCTATATTTGTGAATTAAGATGTCTTCTACACCAACGGTGAGTCATTCACAAACTTAACTTCATGGTGAAGAAAACTGGTGAATGTGCATACAGTGAAACCATTCAAACAAAACAGACAAAACCTCAGAAGTTCTGTGACAAACCCAAAATAATATATCTATATCTGTAGTATATCAAATAATATATCTGCCTCTGTGTTTAAACCACCATCAGCTCCGTCAACATGTCCAAAGACACTGACGAACACCTGTACCGAGCACACAAACCCGCCTCCGTTTAACTTTTGAATATTTGTTAAAGACAGAAAAATGTTAATACCAATATTTCAAAGTGTTACAAGTGTGAATGTCAATATCAGAACGGATCACATGGTGGAATTTCTCCATCAGCTGATTCATGCTTCACACACAGTCTAATCTTCCTGTTTTTTACAGCTGTGTTCACTTCAGTTAAGCTCATCCCACATAACAAATGTTTCCTCCTGTTGGTTCACAGGATCAGAGACCGTCACACCTTAAAGTGACACACCTACCTGCATTTCTTCATATCACAGTGAGATACTGTAACTGAGACCCTGAGTTTTAGAACATGACCACTATCAGACATTGGCTCCTCAGCTTATTGGTGTTTGTACACTGGATAAAAGGTAAAGTAGTATTTTATTAGCAGTTTCATTTCAGCAATTAGATGGTGTCTACACCTGTGAAACCGTTAACTGGTAAAATGCTCATTTCTGGTAACTTTCACTGTTGTACTCACAGATCATGAGTCAGGTTTGTGAGTCAGATTTCACAGGCGAGGGATCAAGAAAGAAATGAGTGTAAGAACATTGTAGGAAGCATTAATAACTTGAATTTTATGAAGGGTAGCCAGTGGAATTCAGTGAGTAGTGGAGTGGCATTTGCAGTTTGTATGTTGACCAGGGGGCTGTAATAATGAAATAATGAGTTTGCCATATTTTTTACAAGCTTTTTGTTACAGCTCAACTCGTCACAGATGAGAAATGTAACCTCCTGCTCAGATCACAGAATTAGACGTCACTTCTGCAGTGACACACCTACCTGCATCTCTTCATATCTGTGTAACTGCACTTAAAGATAACTGAGACTCTTAGTTTTACAACATGACCACTATCAGACAGGGTCTCCTCAGCTTGTTGGTGCTTGTACTCTGGATACAAGGTAAAGTACTGGTATATCAGCAGATTGTATTCAGCAGTTAGAAGATGAAAATATTTCTGAAACCGTCAACTATTAAGATGTTCATTTCTGGTAACTTTCACTGTTGTACTCACAGGTCATGTTGATGGAAGTGATGTCTACCAGACTCCCAAACTGTGGGAGAAGCAGGGTGAAAATGCAACAATACACTGTAACCACACAAAGGGTGCTGGCTATAACCAGATGTACTGGTACAGACAGCTGCCTGGAGAAACTATGAAACTAATTGTGTTCTCAACTACAGTCAAACATGACTTTGGAGAATTCAGTCAAGACAAATTCTCAGCCACCAAGACTGAAGCTGAGAGAGGAACATTCACAGTAAAGAATCTGCAGCCAGCAGATACAGGCTGGTATTTCTGTGCTGTGAGTGAACACAGTGATCCAAACACATGTGAACACTGAACAAAAACCTCTGCACACTGTTCCCATCTGTATTTATCTGCTCTACTGTAGGGGGACCTCAAGTACAACCACACAATGTCTCACAGTCATGTGACACTCCCATATGCAAGTCTTCATATCCGTGCTGTGATGTCAGAGCTCCCATCACGCACACTGACAGTGACTGTGGTCTCAAAGTTCAGTCTTCTCACAACACAATAATGATCACAGCTGCTCTGATCAAACTCTCTGCAGCTCTGCTCTGTATTTAATGTTAAAACAATCATCCAGTAACTTAAATTCACCACATAAACACACAGAAGAAGAGACACCTGCATCTAACCACAGTTAATGGCAGCAAATAAAGAAAGATCTCATCATTAAAGCCTCCTCTTCCTGTGTTAACCCACACAGCAGGATACTGTACAGATCCACTGATCAAATGTGACGCCCATGTGTTGATCCCTCCTCCTGCTTTACATCCAGGCAGCTCTGTTCAGTTTGCACTTCTCATTATCATTCAGTTTTTCTCTGCTCTGGGATCATGATCAGGCTCCTCATACATTTAGCAGCTCTGCCGTTCTGTTTAACAGGTAACATTCAATCAAATCATAAGGAATCATCCCAAGTAAAATCTATTCTCAGCTCTAAATCTTTTTGCTCTCGTTTTCATCCTGCGGATCTCTCAAAAAACAGCATTATCCTATTGTTCTGGAACCCTTTTTAAGCATAAATCTCCCTTTGTCAAATTCCAGTAACTTAAATTTAAAGATGTCAGGATAGTGGGAAGGTAGGACCCAGATGCAGTTCTCTTTTAGATCAAAAAACAAGGTTTATTCGCAAAAATCAAGACAGGGAGCATGAACAAAGGGCGTGGCAAAGCTGGATCATCAAAATGACTTGACTACAAAAAGAACTATGACAAACAAAACGAGGCTATAACAAAACAAGGCTATGAAAACCACTATGACTGAGGGATGGTGAGGATTCTGCAGTGACTGAAAGTAAACCAGGAAGCTAAATACTGTGAGGGGAGTGATCAGTGACATGAGGTGCAGCTGTGAACAATTAACCAGGTGACTAGAGTGAACTGAACGTGAGAAACATGACTAGAACAAAACCTGAAAACATGATTAACATAAACTATGACATGACAGACTGTGACAAAAGAATGATCAAATCTCATCATTATTTGTGACAAGCAGGCATCTATTTTCATAAAGTGACAGTATGGCTAAAGAGTGCTGCAACAGTTTAGAAAGAGAACAACGATTAAAGGCTGTAGTGTGATGCTGTAGTGTTGCGAGATTGTGTGAGACTATCGGCAGATTCAAACAAGGCGCGCCTCAAATAGAGCAAACAATATAGTAAGATTATAATTACGCCAATAACTACTGTTTAAATAAATATATTATCGGGTGAAACAAAAAGAAAACACTGGAGTACAGTGAAGAAAGCCTGGAGAGCCTCACGGATTTCATCGACGAGTGTTTTGACAGGATCGTCATGGGGAAAACTAACCAAACCCCATCTGCCAGCAGCAAGGCTTCAACCTCAAAAAGAAGTCGTAAGGAAGAGTCACCCGGAGCGACGTCTCCAGCTGGTAATGATTCGACGGACATTTTAACATCGATCGATAACAAATTATCCAGCTTCGACGCCCGTGTGTCTCTGTTGGAGATTCTACACAGAGAGTTCCAGGCATTACGGGAGTCGCTGGAGTTCAGCAACAGGTGCAGACGCTGGCTGCAGAAAACGCAGCCCTCAGAGGATCGGTGAAAACACTCACCGAAGGAATGAGCCGGATCTCTGATGAGAACAAGAGGATGAAAGAATCAATTATTGATCTCCAGGCTCGTAGTATGAGGGACAATCTGGTGTTTTCTGGAATCCCGGAGCAGGCAGACGGATCCTGAACTCGCAGTGAAAAACTTCATTCAAAATCAGCTGAAACTTCCAGGAGATGTAGTGAAAAACATTACTTTTCACCGAGTCCACCGCCTGGGAGGGAAGAGACCTGATGCCCGCCGACCGAGACCGATTGTGGCCAAGTTCGAGCATTTCCAACAGAAGGTCCAAGTGAGGGGCCGCGGCAGGGAGCTGAGAGGAACGGACTTCAGCGTCAACGACCAGTTTCCCAAAGAAATCCTGGAAAGACGCAGGGTTCTGTTCCCCATCCGGAGAAAGTTCATGGAAGGAGGCTCCCGAGCTGTCATCGCGGTGGATAAGTTATTCATCACCGGGCAGCTGTACCGCGACCAGAAAACCACTCCTTGGCTCTTCTAAACTCCAGGTGATCTGTATTCGTTAACTTGTATGAATCATTTCACTGTAGATGACATAAGTAAGATGAAATAATCTATCCAATTCACAGTTATCTATCAAGGCAAAATATATAGCTCACTGCCAGTCTCACCAGCACAGGATATATGCAGTTCATATTTGTTTATTTGGGTATGTTTTTTTGTTTTTGTTTTTTCTATCTCACACTTCCACTCTTTTGCACTGTTTTTCTATTCTGTCTTTCTTCCCCAACCCGCTGCGTTTCCACCTTAATAAGTAATGTTAACAAGCACGGCGCACATAGAGTTTTGAGCAGAGCACATAATCAAGTTCCACACAGCATCGACAGCGCAAGTACATATTGTAGCAAGCTCATACTGACAACTGAAACACCAACAATGGCATGTTCATGGAAGCATATATGCACACACACAAACATACAACATACAGGCTACAGGTGTAGCAGCTGGTTGTCTGGTTTTTGTTTCTATTTTTGTTCTGTTTCCTCTTCTTTCCTCTTCTTCTGTCCTTGTCCCCCGGTCCGGTTCAGTTCTATTTCATGTCATATATTGTAAACAGAAATAAATAAATGGGCATCAAGGGGAGCTTTACATTTATAAAACTTCCCTTGGCAAAGCAAATCTCTTTGGCATCAAAGGTATTCAGACTACAATTCTGCTGCCATAATGCTGAACAGGACAAGGGGAAAAAAAAAAAAAAAAAAGAAAGAGAACAACGCATGAAGGCCCCGCCCACCTAACGACACATTTCCTGATGGATAAGTGAGCCCTGACATGAAAGGTGAATAATCAGCTGAACTGCAAACAAGGCAGCAATAACAAGGATGTCCTTAAATTCAGCCATGAAACACCACATGATCATCACAGGCTTCTGCATAACCTTTCACCTTATATGGGTCTCAGGTAATGAACCAAATGTGCTTTTATCATTTTTTCAAATGAAACACTTATAGAACAGTTCTCAGTTATTAATATATCCTTCACTGTATATCTTCATGGGTTTTCTGTTGGTGCTTTTCCACAGGTTCCTCACTCAGTGACAAAGTCAGCCAGACTCCACCTGATCTGTACAAAGAAGAGAAGCAAACAGTTGAAATTAGCTGTTCACACACTATCGACAACTATGATACAATCCTCTGGTACAAGCAGATGAAGAGTAGACAATTGCAGTTTTTGGGATACATGCAAGCATTCACTGCATTTCCAGAGACCAGAATAAAGATACATGGAAATGCAAATAAAGGAGAAACCTGCACATTAACAATTGAAGGACTCAGCCTGAACAGCAGTGCAGTTTACTTCTGTGCTGCTAGTTACCACAGTGGAACATATCACTGCTCCTCAGTACAAAAACCTCTCAGTCACACATATTATTCCCTTACATCTGTATCATTTTCCTTCATTAGGTGGCAGCATCAGACCTTCATGCTCATCTACAAACTAAGAGGAGGAACAACTGTGACACCACCCATCTGATGATTTCATGTATGTTTGGTGGTGCTGCTGGAGGGTTAACTCAGAAAGAAGCTGGAAATAATCAGTATAACTGCTCAGGCATTAAGGGAAAATTCTTCAATATAACCAAACATTTGGAGAACAGAAAATGCTGATCTTTCTTCTTTGCATTGCTTTTATCACCGTGCTGCTTTCAGGTAACGACCTCAGAATAATTCAGACATTTCTGTTAAAGTTTAATGCAGCATTACTGGATTAAAAATAAATCAATTTCACTTTCAGTTTTCTGGTTTCATCAGTGCTGATAATGCTTCTTGCTGATAATTTCTCAACAGGTTCCTCACTCAGTGATGAAGTTCAACAGGATCCAGCAGAAATGTACAAAACACTTGAAGAAAAACCTCAAATTAAGTGTTCACACAACAGTGATAGCTACAACCGAATCCTCTGGTACAAGCAATCAAACACACAACTGCAGCTTCTTGGAAACATGTATGGCTCTGGAAATGTAGAGAAAGGAGTGAATGTGAAGATTGAAGGAGGTGCAAACAAAGGAGAAACCTGCACATTAACAATTGAAGGACTCAGCCTGAACAGCAGTGCAGTTTACTTCTGTGCTGCTAGTTACCACAGTGGAACATATCACTGCTCCTCAGTACAAAAACCTCCTGATCACACATTTCTTTTTCTCATCTCTCTGATAGCTCTCAGCTCCCTGCACCTGCATTCTAACCAGTGTTGGTCTCCTCTGATTATAATCATAGATTAAAATGGAGGTTCTTACTGTAGAGGAGTGACTTTAACCCCCACCTCTCTTTATAAACAGCAGCAAGTTCAACCATTGATAAATCAGAAGTTGCTGCTTCTGATTGTTGATTATTTCTACTCATTTTCAAGTACACAAGCTAAAAGTGCAACAGAACACATTTATCAAAGGACTTTTGAGAAACATTCACATGAGAACAGCCAAAATTATTAATTTTCTCCTTTTTAATAGCCGAGAGAAGTGTAATTAGATAAGGTCAAGGGAAGAAAGGCTTAACTTAAGGAGTAGCCAGTTGTATCACTTAGAATTTACAGCAATCTGGTGTTGAGTGGATGACAGCCCAGGGAATATAATCAGAGGGATTTATAAAGTAGATGATCTTTAGCAGTGCAGAGAGAGCCTGCTGGTGAAATAGATCAGGCCCACACTCCCACACACAGGAACAAGCACCAACTCTCAGCAATGAGAGACAATGCAATACACACTTATGGGAAAAGGGAAGGTGAACACAAGAGAGAGAACACCAGATCCTGGAGAACCATGACATAGTTTTATTTGGCTTTTAAACAAATCCTCTGTGCTGATAAAGGAGAAAATAACCCGCCTTTTCATTTTCTTCTCTGTGACTTCATCTTCTGTCTGTGAAATTTCATTTGCAATTTGTTTTATTTCCAAATATTAGGTGAAAGACACTGTTAAAAGTCAAGAGTAGGTGCTGTCACGACCCGGCAGGATACAGATGCAGGTTTTGTCTTTTCAATAAGTAGATCTTTATTTTCACTACTTTAAATCTCCAAGGCAGAGAAATAAATAGGCTATAAATAGGCTATGAAGTATGCCTAACACACTTCTAGTGAATAAAGAGGGAAAAGTGAGACTATAAAAATGATCAAAAGAATAATCACTCCACTCGAGGAGGAAAACGAAAAGAACTATAAATTTTATTCAATTCAATTCAATTTTATTTATATAGCGCCAGATTACAACAATTGTCATCTCAAGGCACTTAAGTAATATAGTCCAATTCAAGCCAATTGGAATTCAGTTCATTGTAATCATGATCCAATTAATTCTTATAGAGCCAATTCAAAAAATTTATATCCTAGCTAAGGAAACCAACAGATTGCACCGAAACGTGTCTTCAGTCCAATCTCCCGTCCTGAGCGTGCCTGTGGCGACTGTGGAAAGGAACGACTCCCTTTAACAGGAAGAAACCTCTGGCAGAACCAGAACCAGGAAGTAACCTCTGGCAGAACCAGACTCAGGAAGGGTGGCCATCCGCCTCGACCAGCTGGGGTTTGAGAAGACAGAAAAGAGGGAAAAGAGGGGGAAAAAACACCATAACGCCATTCAAAGGATATCTGTTGGAACAGGGAAACATAGGTTAATAATCACAATAATGTCACATGTACATAAAATCAATTGAGAAATTAAACAGGGGGAAAAGAGAGCAAAGTGAGGAAAGGTGTGACAGATGAGGTCCCCCAGCAGTCTAAGCCTATAGCAGCTTAACTGTGGGATGTTTCAGGATTACCTGAGCCATCCCTAACTATAAGCTTTACCGAAAAGAAAAGTTTTAAGCCTAATCTTAAAAGTGGAAAGGGTGTCTGCTTCCCGGACATTTACTGGCAGCTTATTCCACAAGAGAGGGGCCTGATAACTGAAGGCTCTGCCTCCCATTCTACTTTTAGGAACTCTGGGAACAACAAGTAAACCTGCAGTTTGGGAGCGAAGTGCTCTGTTAGGAAAATATCTTACAATGAGATCTTTAAGATATGATGGAGCTCGGTCATTAAGAGCTTCATATGTGAGGAGAAGAATCTTAAATTCTATTCTGAATTTAACAGGGAGCCAATGAAGAGAAGCTAAAACTGGAGAAACATGATCTCTCCTGTTAGTTCTCATCAGAACTCTGGCTGCAGCATTTTGGATCAGCTGGAGGCTTTTCAGAGAATATGTGGGACAGCCCAATAATAAGGAATTACAGTAGTCCAATCTTGAAGTAACAAATGCATGGACTAGTTTCTCTGCATCACCCTGAGACAGGATGTTCCTGATTTTAGCAATATTACGAAGGTGAAAGAAGGCAGTCCTAGAAACCAGTTTTATATGTGCGTCAAATGATAAATTCTGGTCAAAAATAACTCCAAGGTTCCTCACTGTAGAACTAGAAGCCAAGGAAATACCATCTAGAGTAACTATATAACTAGACAATTTCTCCCTGAAGCGCTCAGGTCCAAAGAGAACAACTTCAGTTTTGTCTGAATTTAAAAGCAGACAGTTCTGAGTCATCCAGGTCTTTATGTCTTTAAGACAGGCTTGTAGTCTGACCAACCTATTGGTTTCATCTGGTTTCATAGATAAGTACAGCTGAGTATCATCAGCATAACAATGGAAATTTATGCCATGCTGTCTGATAATGTTACCTAATGGAAGCATGTACAAAGTAAAAAGAATCGGTCCAAGCACAGAACCCTGAGGAACTCCATGACTTACTCCAACGTGTGAGGAAGATTCTTCATTTACGAGAACAAACTGGAATCTATCAGATAAATATGATTTAAACCAGCCTAATGCAGTTCCTTTAATCCCAATAACATGTTCAAGTCTCTGTAACAGAATGCTGTGATCGATCGTATCAAATGCAGCACTGAGATCCAACAGGACAAGCACAGAAACAAGTCCGCTATCAGAAGCTAACAGGAGATCATTGGTAACTTTCACCAGTGCCGTTTCTGTGCTATGATGCACTCTGAATCCTGACTGAAACTCTTCAAACAGATTATTTCTATGTAAATGATCACAAAGTTGAACTGCAACTATTTTTTCAAGAACTTTGGACAAAAAAGGGAGTTTGGATATAGGTTGATAATTAGCCAACACTTCTGAATCAAGAGTAGGTTTTTTAAGTTAAGGTTTAATTACAGCAACCTTAAAAGCCTGAGGTACATATCCTATCAACAAAGACCGATTGATCAAATCCAAAATGGAAGTGTCAATTAAGGGGAAAACCTCCTTGAACAGTCTGGTTGGGATTGGGTCTAACATACAAGTTGATGGTTTAGAAGAGACTATTGCTGTTGTTAGCTCAGAAAGATCAACTGGACAGAAGCTGTCTAAATACAATTCAGGTTCGAAAGATACTTCTAAAGCTGCTCTACTTGATGATACATCAGTGATAATAATGGGAAGGATTCCATTAATCTTCTCTCTGATAGAAACAATTTTATTGATGAAGAATCTCATGAAATCATCACTGCTGAGAGTTAAAGGAATACATGGCTCAACAGAGCTCGGACTCTTTGTCAGCCTGGCAACAGTGCTGAAAAGAAACCTGGGATTATTCTTATTCTCTTCTATCAATAATGAATAATAAGCAGTTCTAGCTTTACGGTGATTTCTTATACGTTATTAAACTATCTTTCCAGACTAATTGAGACTCTTCTAAATTAGAGGAACGCCACTGTCTCTCTAGCTTTCTTGTCGTCTGCTTTAAAGCAGCTGTGAATTATACCAAGGAGCCAACCTCTTCTGACTGATTACCTTCCTTTTCAGAGGGGCAACATTGTCCAGTGTTGTACGCATTGAAGCTATAGTGCTGTCAACAAGAGAGTCAAGTTCTACTGGAGTAAAATTTAGGTAGCCGTCCTCTGTCATATCTGCACATGGCAGTGAAGAAAAGGATGATGAAATCAACTCTTTAAATCTGGTTACAGCATTCTCTGACAGACACCTTCTATATGTAGAATTCTTCTCAGAAACCGTGTAGTCAAGTAATGTAAATTCAAAAGTTATTAAAAAATGGTCAGACAAGACAGGGTTATGAGGGAACACTGTTAACTGTTCACTCTCAATGCCATAAGTCAGCACAAGGTCAAGGGTATGATTAAGGCAGTGAGTAGGTCTGTGAACACTTTGAGAAAATCCAATAGAGTCTAATATAGAATTAAAGTTAATATTTAGGCTGTCATTTTCAACATCTACATGAATATTAAAGTCACCCACTACAATGACTTTATCTGTACTCAGCACTAACTGGGATAAAAACTCTGAGAATTCAGAGAGAAACTCAGAATAAGGGCCAGGTGGACGATACACAACAACAAACACAAGAGGTTTTTGTGATTTCCACTTTTGGTGGGAAAAACTGAGAATCAGAGATTCAAAAGAGCTAAAACTAATCTTGGGTCTAGGACTGATTAGTAACCCTGATCTGAAGATAGCTGCCACTCCTCCTCCTCTGCCTGTGGTTCTAGGAACATGAACATTTAAATAGTCAGAGGGAGTTGATTCATTAATGCTAACATGATCCTCCTGCTGCAGCCAGGTTTCTGTAAAACAAAATATGTCAATATGATGATCACAAATCAAATCATTCACTAACAGAGACTTCAAAGGGAGAGATCTAATATTCAGCAAACCACATTTAATAGTTTGATGTTTTTGTTCAGTTAAAGTTTTTGTTTTAAATTTTTTTTGCACAAGAGGATTTGCTCCTTTTGTGTTTTTTGATTGAGGGGGGGGCAGCATCAGGTGGGAAGCCGCAGAGAAGTGTGTAAGACTACAACTCTGCATCCTGGTCTCAACCCTGGGTTGTCATGTTTTTGGATGACTAATAAATTCGTCCATATTTCTAGAAATTAGAAGAGCTCCTTCCAAAGTGGGATGGATGCCGTCTCTCCTCATCAGACCAGGTTTTCTCCAGAAAGATTGCCAATTATCTATGTAGCCCACGTTGTTTGCTGGACACCATCTAGACAACCAGCGATTGAATGAGGACATGCGGCTAAACATGTCATCACTGGTCAGATTTGGCAGGGGTCCAGAGAAAACTACGGAGTCCGACATTGTTTTGGCAAGATTACACACCGATGCAACATTAATTTTAGTGACCTCCAATTGGCGTAACCGGGTGTCATTACCGCCGACGTGAATAACTATTTTACCGTATTTACGCTTATCCTTAGCCAGCAGTTTTAAATAGGATTCTATGTCGCCCGCTCTGGCCCCTGGAATACATTTGACTATGGTCGCTGGTGTCGCTAATGCCACGTTTCTGACTATAGAGCTGCCAATTACCAGGGTTTTGTCCTCAGCGGGTGTGTCGCTGAGTGGGGAAAATCTATTTGAAACGTGGACAGGTTGATGGTGAACCACGGGCTTGACTTTAGGAATATGACTCCTCTTCCTGACAGTCACCCAGCCACTCTTAAGTCCCGGCTGCTCGGGATCTGCTCGGGGACGACTAACAGAGCTAGCTACGCTAGGTAGCTACGCTAGGTGGCTCCGCACTGACTAAAGGGGCCTGGCTCGCTATCGGGTGGTTTTCAACAGTGCAGAGCCGAGCTTCCAATTCAGATAACCTTGCCTCCAAAACTACAAAAAGACTACATTTGTTACATGTACCATTACCACTAAAGGAGGCAGAGGAGTAACTAAACATCTGACACACGGAGCAGGTGAAAGCAGGAGATAGAGGAAGAGAACTGGTAGCCATGCTAAGCTAGAGAACCAGACACACCGCTAAAAAGTGAAAAATAAAAAATAAAGATCTGTAAGAGTGAGCGTTAGAATATAACAAGTATGGGATATAGTTAACTATGCAAGATGTGTAAATTATAGGGAGAAATAAGGTGATTATTAGTAGTTCAAGAAGAGCGAGAACTGTCACAGTGCACACACAAAGCAACAGGAAGTGATGCAATACGTCAATAACCAATAATGCTCTCTTACTAAAGAGGCAGCGAGAAACAAAAATCACTGTAAAAACGGAGGCACTATGAAAAATTACAGAAATCAAAATCACTCTGAATGGAGAAAACCAAAGGCTATGAAAAACTTAGCAAAGCTTAACTAAATCTACAAGACAAAACTTCCCAAATCAAAACCAGTCTGTTGGAGGGAAAAGAAGCAGAAGGCTATGGCTGTGACTCAAGGCTTGGTATAACCATGGAAAAGCTTGGATGAACACATGAACATAAGACTGATAACGAACACGCTGGCACGGGACAAAGGGAGACACAGACAATAAGTTCACATGGAGGGAAGTGGGGAACAGGTGGAAACAATCAGGAATCTCTGCGTGGATAGAAGACTTAGTGATCTTAAGCATGTCGTCACAATAGATCGAGATGGATGTGAATGTCTTGAGTGGTCTCATCAGAGTCCCAGCATTAAGCCAACTGATCAAATCCACCTAACAAAAGCTGCCTCTCAACAGCCCTCATCTAATCTGACAGAGCTTGAGAGTATTTGCTGAGTTGAATGGTACAAAAACCTTAATTTCAAACAGAAACACTTATTCATGTTAAACTTAAAAAGAACCGAGTCTGCAATCACAGCCAAAGCTGCTTGAAGAATGGAGAAACGCATCAGTTTATTACAAGCCACTATCTTGGCAAATTATCTGAAAAGGAAAGAAATATATGCAAACATGGGGTCCAACTTCACAAAAATCCCCTGCAGAGGGAGACAAATTTGGTCAAATAAAGTGAGGAAACAAACACATGTTCACTTACACTTTTGACAAAATCCTATCCCCCGCCTATAAAGTGTAAGCTAAAAGGTCATATCTCAGAAAGAGAGAGCACCTCTAAATACCATAAACATGATCTTCCTGGTCTTCATATTACACTTCCTTCATCTGCCTGTGAATAATGGTGAGTAGCTACACCATGAAAAGACCTCAAAGAGTTTCTAATTTCATGCTATATTAATAAGAAAAAATCCCATCTGCTTTGTTTTTCCTTCACAGGGGCTTCTAAAGCCTACAATGTCCTCCAAACACCTCCTTTCATGATTAAGAGACCTGATGAATCCGTTGTCAGTGAGATCCACTGTTCACACCATGTGTCTGGTTTTGAGCGCATCCTTTGGTACAAACAAGACAAACACGGAGCTCTGAGGTACCTGGGATATCTGAATCTGAAGTTTCCCTATCCAGAGGATGACGTAAAAGGAAAGATCAGCTTTGGTGGAGATGGCAGTACATTTTCAAACCTGACTATTTCTACTGTTTCAATGAATGACAGTGCAGTGTATTTCTGTGCTGCCAGTCGGCACAGTGCAACAACTTCCCCTGAATCAATACAAGAACTCAGCATACAGATAAAGATCTGAACACCTGCAGCGCGCCGTGTAAGCCTGGAATTTGATAATTTTATGTTGTTGTTGTTATGTTGCTATTTTCACACCAATTTTTGACCCCCCTGCTATGCCATAAATCCCACTTCAGGAATTTTTTTTTCCAATTCCTGGCAGTGCAGGATATAGAATTGTGATTCTAATATATGTTTATGTTATGTTTATGTTTATGTGTATGTATTTAGCAGACGCTTTTATCCAAAGCGACTTACAAATGAAGATTTAACAAGCTATATAAAGCTAACAATAAACTACATAGAAGGAACCCACTAGTCTGACTATGTCAGAGGTGACAGAGTAGAGATAGGGTGTAGGCATAGAAAGAAGTGCAGAAAGATAAAGTGCAGAGATAGAGGGTGTAGGGAAGTACAAGGTAAGTGCTAGGATAGGAGATGCTCTCTGAAGAGCTGGGTTTTCAAGAGCTTCTTGAAGATAGACAGGGACGCCCCTGTTCTGGTAGCGCTCGGTAGGTCATTCCACCATCGTGGGAAGACACATGAAAAGAGTTTGGATTGTCTTAGGCGTGGTGTAGGAGCTGCTAGACGACAATCCTGGGACGAACGGAGGGACCGAGTTGTGACATAAGCATTTGCAAGAGCATTCAAGTAGATGGGAGCCGTTCCATTAAGCACTTTGTAGCTAACATCAGTGACTTGAATTTGATGCGGGCGGCTAAGGGTAATCAGTGGAGTTCAATGAACAGAGGGGTGATGTGAGAGATATAATAGGATACCTTCGATCAAACTCATTTTGACAGGTGACCTCTGACCTCTTATCGATCAATCAAATTAATATGACAGGTGGCCTTTGTTTGACATTCGTTTGCTGACATCTGGGGATATGACTTTTGACCTCTTATCGATCGATCAAGCTATTTTGACGTGTGACCTTTGTTTGACATAGATTAGCCATCTGTTGAAGAGGTCTTTGACTTCTAAGGAAGGGGGTGTTTATGGCTAGGGTTAAGAATGATTACAGCTAAAGTCAGGAGGTTGTGAGAAATATATTAGTTGAATGTTTAAATAAGAGAAAGGGTTAGGGTTAATAGAAAAGTTGTAGAAGCGGTCAACATTTTAACAGCTTCAAAGACCGGTCCCTGTAAGGTAAAGATGGGAAAATAATTAGATGTGTGGGGGGTATTGTTAGACCCCAGGTTTGAGGGCCAATGGGTGGACAGGGGTGGGGTTTCGAGTAAAGGATAAAAACCCTGAGACAGTCAGTGTGTAGAGAACGACTTTGGGGTGAAAGATAGCTGATTCAAGATGCCCAGGACAAGAAGCAGAGTGAGTGTAGAGGAGAAATCTACGCAGGCACCGGAGAGGACATGTGCTCTGCGGTCTCTCATTTGTGAGACTCCGGTAATGATATTTGAAGATCAGCCCTTGATACCAAATGCTCCCAAGAAAAGGATGGTGTTTCTGTGCAGAACGCAGCAACCACCGCCCGTGTCTCTACAGGAAGAATGGTCACTGGAGCCTTATGGACTGCGGGGAAGATGGGGCTATGTGTTCATGTATGAAACAGGTGACCTCTGTCTGTATCAGCTTGACGAGGGTGGTGAGAAGCCGGGACCTCTGACCACTGTGGGTATGCTAACTTCCAACGACTGGGGAGTATAGAAGGAGGCAAGGGCTCGGCTGAGGAGGTGTTAACAGTGAAAGAAGAACCCGAAGAAATCCCAGCAACGTCTGCAGCCAAACGACCGAGACTGGAGAGTCCGAGACTGAAGAATCCTCTGGATGATGCTGAGCTGGCCAAATCAAGGATGGTTTTCACTGCTGTGTGGCAATCGAAAACAGGCGTTACAGGCCGTTGGTTCTTCCGTGCAAGCCACCGGAAATCTAATGAGAATGAAGAGGGGGATCTTTTTGTTCTTGAGTGTTATAACTCTGACTGTGGTGTGTTTAGGTATTGTTAGCAATACCTCATGCAGCCTGGGTGGAGAAGATGAATGATATAGCGGATCGAGTTTCCATGCTGTTCCGCAGTTGCCAGAACTGGGGTCAGATTCTAGCAGTCAAGAAAACCCTGGCTGTGTAGACCTCCGCTGAGAACCCTCCTCCTCAACCTCAATAACCACACCCCCTTCAGGTTTATAAGGACACACTCCAGCACAGGTCATACACCGATCAACACGAGGAACAGGATGAGAACTAGCGTCCAGAAGACATTGTGCGAGGAGATCACTGACCGCGATCTGGAGAATGCTTCTCCGTCGCTATTGATGCATACAGGGACCCCTTCTGCAACATCCACATCACCGCAGTTTGGATCACCAGACAGCTAAAGATACTACCTGGAGCCGTATCACCCTCCTTCACCACCAGCGACTTCGTCTGAGTCTTTCTTCTCCTCCAACTCCTCCTCTTCTCTCGAGATCGAGTTCTCAAATTCGGCGCCTGATGACCGCTGCTTAACGCTCTACCCGATAGGATCCACCGTGGCACTGGCACTGGCCGTGGCCGTAACAACTAAATCTAACGAAGTGGAGGACTCTCGGCTTCCACCAGGCCAGGGGTCCCCTGCAGACACTCAGGATGGGGGAGGAGAGGACGAGGACGAATTTGATGGATGGGTCCCCTCAGGTTTTATCAAAGTTGTGAAAACTGCAGTGATACACCTCTTGAATGAGACCATCAAAAAATTTATGATTGAATCATGCTACGGGTGTAGTGTCGATCACCCTAGTTTACGCCAACATCAGTGCAAGGATGTCCTCCAGGACGACTTTTTTCATGACCATTACTACACTCTGTTGCGGAGACTTTGTAATCAATGATTCATTGCTTCCATTCAACATCTTCTAACTGCGCGTAACATTTGTGAAGATGATGCCAGAGTCAGGGCTGTGGCAGAAGCTTACTTGTACGAACTAACTCTGGTGAAACAAATCAACACTTCTATACACGATATGTACGAGCAGTTGATTGGAGAAGATGTAAAGAAATTGCAGCAGCTTCAAACCATGACAAAGTTCTGGGAGGGTTAAAAGGAGGGTGTAATATTGTAATCATGTGATGTGATGTTGTTATAACATTTAACTTTTCTTAAATCCTATATTACTAGCATTCCTGCTTTTTGTGATCATTTGTATGTGTGTGTGTGTGTATTATCACACATTAGAGAAAAAATAAAAGGTTGAAATATACTAGCGTTTTGTGTTTTCTGTCATTACGAGCCAGAGTTTGTATAAGGTGAGATGGCTGAAACGAGATTAATGAAAAAGGTTTTCTACGATCCTATCCACCCTGGTAGTTTTGGGGGAGTAGAGGGGTTGCGTAAAGCTGTACAGGACGAAACGGGTAAGAAAGTCGCGTGCGAAAAAGTGCGGAAAAAAGTGTTTTCCGAGAAACAGAGTTTTTGTCACCAGCCCCTTAAAACAATTCCAAGCAGATCTCTGTGACATGCAGGCCTTGGCTGAGTACAATGACGGGTATAATTATCTATTAACCGTCATTGACGTGTTTTCAAAAAAGGCTTACGTTCGCACTATGAAGAGAAAAACCACCGCAGAGGTGGTAAAGGCTTTTGAATCCGTTTTTAGAGAAAGCGAGACCCCTAAAAAACTTCAAACTGATGCGGGGAAAGAATTTTTTTATCAAAAAATTTAAGGCATTATTAGAGAACCACAGAGTTGTGCATTTTGCTACTCCGAGCGAGGTAAAGGCATCTGTGATTGAGAGGTTTAACCGCACGTTAAAAACCAGGATGTGGAGATATTTTACTGCTAATAACACACGTCGATACCTCGACATCCTGCAGGATCTCGTGGAAAGTTACAACCACAGTTACCACACGTGCATCAAAATTAAGCCTGTAGAGGTGACTCTAGAAAACACCTTTAAAGTTTTTCAGAACCTGTACGGCTATGCACGCGATCAACGCTGCAAGGACTCAAGGATAAAGTTTAAAAAAGGAGATCTTGTAAGAATATCTAAACTGCGAGGCGTGTTTGACAAGAAATATGAACAAAGTTTTACAGATGAAGTGTTTACAGTGACTGAGCAGCTTGCACGATCTCCCCCTGTGTACAAACTCAAAGATTTTGATGGAGAAGCTATTGAAGGTTCCTTTTACGCGGAGGAGCTTCAAAAAGTTAAACTGAATAAAGACAAGATGTATCAAGTGGAGAAGATATTAAAACGACTTAGCATAAGGGGTGTAAAACAGGTTTTTGTCCGTTGGAAAAACTTGCATGAGAAATTCAACAGCTGGGTCAGAGCCAGTGACCTTCACGAGGTATAAAGGGGGCCATCGCTACACCTAGCCCGCTACATTACACCATGAACCGAACGGTAGAGGATGAGGGAGTTTATATCACCCTGCCCTCCAACGCTAGTCTCAACGTCTTTAAGAATAATACCAGTTCCAGTTTCCGTGTGGATTTAGCCCAGCATATCGATTTGGAAGGTTCGTGGCAGGTTGCCTTGACGGAGATTTCTTATCCGTACACATGGCTTAACGCCCCCAGGGACCAGGCTTTTTTTTGAATGGAGGAAAGCGGGGCTGGAAAACCTTTGGAAAACAAAGGCATATTGAAAACATCCACATAGAGATTAAAACGGATCAAAACACTCCGGTAAATTTTACTTATGGGAAAACCGTTGTGAGACTACACTTCCGACCCGTGATATCACAACGCGTAATGAAATGATGGTCATTCACTCTGATATCACAGAGAGAGTAAGAGGGAATATATATATATATATATATAAACGGGTCGATCACAGACTCATTAGTCACTATCAAGCAAACGTTCAGTCAGAGGTCACCTAGAGGTCTTTGTCTGTGTCAGGAGGAGGACAACAAAACAAAGCAACATGGTTCAGATAAACATGAGGGATGATCCTCACCGCTTCGTAAACTATTACCAGAACCAGGTCGGAGGTACCCTGCCTGGTTTTTATGGAGCACCTGTAATGTACGGTCGCGGAATAGGCTCTGTATTTTCAAAATTATTTTGCTTCGTAGCCCCCCTTGTTAAAAAAGGTTTTGCTATAGCTAAGCCTCATCTGAAAACAGCAGCTACAAACATTGCCTCAGATGTCTTAGGCAAAACCATGAGAAGGATCTCTGGTCCTGCAGAGACGGGAGGACAAGAAGGATCAGGTATTATGGTTCTGTCACGAAGACCAAGAAAGCGGCCGCCGGGTGAACGTGTGAGGAGGTCACAAATAGTGAGGCCGCTCAAAAGAAAGAAGTCAGTTGGAAGGATCAAGCCTAAAGGGAGGAAGTCTGCACGGAGCAGGGATATATTTCACTGAATCATAAATAGAGAGAGAAAGAGAGTAAAACATGGCTCTTTTGCATCACAAATCCCCTGAGTGCACCCTGGCAGAACTGGACTTATTTTCAGTCCCTATGACCCAGCTTTTTATCGAGGATAAGATCTACACGGAAATTATGCCTCTATCCGCTATTACTGAGAATGGTCCGATTGAGTTTTTTATACCGGGAGATGGTGAAAAGTATCTGGATCTCAACGATACCTTGTTACATCTACGCGTGAAGATCACCAATGCAGACGGCACAAACTTGGCGAACGACGCACCTGTGGGTCTCATCAATTATCCTCTCAATACACTATTCAGTCAATGCGATGTTACTCTGGGTGATAGATTAATTTTACAGTCTAGTGCCACCCACCCATATAGAGCTATGATCGAGACTCTGCTAAACTTTTCTGAAGACACGTTAAAGAGTCAGTTCAGCGCTGGTCTTTATTATAAAGACACAGCCGGCGCCATAGACTCTATAGTAACCAATAATGGGCCAAACAGAGGGCTAAACCAGAGGGCTCTCTGTACAACTAATTCCAGAGAAGTACACCTATTGGGCCCCCTCCATGGGGATATTTTTTTCTGCGAAAGGCTCCTGCTGAACTCTGTGGATATGAGAGTTAAACTAACCAGAGCCAGCGAGGCTTTCTATCTCATGGGAACCAGAGACTCGACTTACCGATTAATGATATTAGGAGCCTCTCTTTTTATCAAAAAAGTTTCCGTCTCCCCCGCTGTTCGTTTAGGCCACACATCGGCCTTAATGAGAGGAAACGCTCTCTACCCACTGTCACGAGTGAATGTAAAAACATACTCCATCCCTGAAAATTCGAGGATATGTAATCAGGAGAATCTCTTTTTGGGAGCGATGCCTAAATATATTGTTTTAGGTATGGTGCACCACGAGGCATTCACGGGAAGAAGGGACTTGTCACCCTTCAACTTTAAACATATGGATATAGAGTATCTAGCTCTTTGTCAGAATGGTAAACAAGTTCCCGCCAAGGCGTTCCAGCCTCAGTTCAACCAAGGCATTTCAGTCCGGGAATTTTACAATTTGTTTACAGTGACAGGTCGTCATTTAAAAGATCTCCCTCTGAGTATCACACGTGAATAATTTAACAACAGTTACTCGCTGTTTATCTTTAATCTCAATCCTGGTGAGGATAGCGACGCCTTGTCACCTGTTTCTAATGGGAATTTAAGACTGGAGGCGAGGTTTAGAGTTCCGTTACCTCACACCACAACCCTCATTGTCTACGCATGTTACGATTCCATCAACTTGAGAAGACAGGTGCTGGTGGACTATTATTAAAAGAGTAAGCATGAATAACCACCAACTGGAGAGCCTGTTGCACCATCTACTGGGAGACCTATTTTGTGGCGTGTGGGCTAGTGACCAACTCCCCTTGCTCACACAAACGTTTACAAAGCCAGCTTACTTTATTGTGAACACACATCCTTCTCACATGCCTGGGGAGCACTGGCTAGCTCTGACTCTGGAGGAGAATGGTCAAGCCACCTTTTTCGACTCTTACGGGCTACCGCCAGATTTTTCTCCCTACCCCTCAGACATTGTGTCATTTCTGAAAGACCGATCCCTGAAGATAACGTACCATAATCGCCAACTTCAGAACACCTTGTCCACCGTGTGCGGTCAGCAGTGCGTTTATTACCTCTGCCACCGGGCGTGCGGAATGTCTCTGCAACAAGTATTATCCTCCTACAGTGACGATGTTCTTAAAAATGATGTGATGGTATCTAACTTTGTGAAAAAATATCAGAGATGCATCAGAAAGCACAGTGCTACTTCATTTCATCACGGAGCCTGTTCTTTACAGATGTTCAAAGAGTGCTACAAATTGTGAATGCATGAAAGTGATGACTCTGTAGACTCTGAAAATTGGAATCAATAAAAATCTTTATTGAGAACAAATGACGGTATCCTTTTATTCATTTCTTACAGAAATTTATGGTGAAAAGGTAACCCAGCGCAGAGGTTTTATCTTCTTATGCAGACTATGTTCATCTGCACCCTCGTCTCGCTCACCATGTCCAGATCTTAAAAAATGTGGGGAGAGGGTTATCTTCTTCTTCGGTTTTACAGATGGTATTTTCTCCATTCCGCTCGGCTCTGTTTTGAGACGACGATATTGTTCACGGGCTTGCGGATTATTCACAGAGGATAAAGGTATGTTCAGTTCATTCAGGACATTGAGAAAACTTGTCCAGCCTGCTGGTTGCATGGTTTGGGCTTTTCTTTTAAAAGGGAGCAGAAGGTTTTTAAGTAAATCAACCAAATGTGATCCTCTCACAACCTGCCCCTGATAAACAAATTCTCCTCTGATGGTCCAGCCCTTTCTCTCAGATAATTTCCTCAAGATGTATTCACCATTTCTGCGATTGCGCTTTGGAAGGATTTTTAATACCTCACTCGCCGTTGCATCCAATTCTAGCTGATCGGGCTCGTGAACACGATCCGTCTCACGGGAATCTGATTCAGGTATTGGATCATTAAGACTGTTTCGCTGAAGAGTCACAGTCATCTGCGGCTCCTCCATCTGACCTTGCTTGATTAGGGTGAGGTATCTTTGCAGCAGGGCGTCGTATTTCTTAATTTTTTCATAAGAGGTCATTCCTGACTCGTCGAGTATCGCTCTCATTTTATTATCCAAATCATCCTCCGCCGTCTGTCTGATAGAAGTCTCTGACTGACTCAAGTGTTTGAACTGATGAGGTGAGATGAGAAACATCTTTTGTGCCGTCCTGAGCGACATCTTATCTTCTAACGATTCCGGCCACTAGATCCCCAATTACGGGTGCAAGAGCCGTTAGGATGGGGAGAATAAACCCACCTCCTTGACTTTTGAGAGCCAGCTGCTTACGTTTTAAACCGGTTCTCTTATCAGCCAGCAGTCTGTCTTTCTTTTGCTTTTTCAAACTCCGATATTGGGGAGGGGATAGCTTAATGTTACCCTTTAAAATATTCAGAGCAATCTCACACAAAGCTTTAAGAAAGTCGGGTGAACAATGGTCGAGAATGTCCTTACGTTTCTGAGGTGTGGCGTGGTACAGAGCTCTGAGTAACGGAGCATTCCTTTTTATACAGGCTGACATGATAAATTACTATGCTTTCGGAACATAGACAACTGACCACTGACTAGGAAGTAAACCCGTTCTCAGTCTGTATTGTTCTGGGCATGAGTGGGTCAGGTCGACGATTAAATACCCGTGCGGCTCTCTGGTGCCGTCCTAAAAGCTCTCCAGGAAAATAGCTTTCTCTGAGGGGAAGATTTGACGGGCTAGTATATTCACCTGCAATCTGTCTCTGGGATTCTTAAACAGCACCAGGTAGTTACTGTTCAGGCTGATGGTGCGACTGTATTTCCCTTGATGAAATACATTTTGAGTCAACATCATGACACTCATATTTCTGTGATGTCTGTACTGTGTGAAAATTTTTACCACTTCAGGATGGTCTGAAGCCTGAAAAATGACATCATCCAGAATAACCAAGTGCTTACGATCAGGAGGGAACAGATTTTCATCTTCAAAAGAATGAGGCAATCCTTCCACAAACTTGATGTTTTTATTCAGCTGCTGCAGTTCAGCGTACAATGGTTGGGAAGAGGTATAAATCCAAACAATATTATCAGGTACATCATCCATCACATGGTTACACTTTTTTAAAACACTTTTAACAAAAAATGATTTCCCACATCCGCTGGGCCCCACAATCAGACATGAAAAAGGAGTCTTTAGTCTGGGGTCAAAATCAATCTCCTTCATATCAGAAAATTGTGGCATTTTTTATTATTTTTTCCCCTCTTAACCACCTTAATACCTTAATAACCGAAAGGCAGAGTTGTACCGTCAGGAAAAAGGCGTCTCTTGTCATACACCACCCCGAACTTTTTCGGGAATGTCACATTTTTTAACAGAAACCCCTTTTTATCTCTTCTGATGGTACGCTGAGGGGTCTCGATCACCGTTTCTCTGGAGCCAGCCAAGTATCCCTCCACTAACTCTTTGACGCTGTCAAAGTTGACCTTCTCGCTGCATTCATGCGTTTGAGTGATGCCTTTAACGCGCATCGATACTTTTTTCTGATTTCTGGTCTGGTAGGCTTAACTCTTGGGTCCTGCTGCAACAAATTCCTGAATTGTGTCACCCCCCAGCTCATCGGTCAAATCCCCCAGATAGTTTCCCAGTTTCGAGGATAAAAAAATGAGTTGATCGGTCAGAGAGAACCAGATGCAAACTTTATGGGCTGCCTGGTCTATTAGTGAATTCTCTGTAGATTAACCCATGATACCATATACACCATGTGTGCAAACTAAGAGGGAAACCTTTTTGTGTAATTTAAACCTACCTCTATTTGCTATAAACACCCCATCCTCCGTTCAGTGTCACAGTATGGTGCAGCCAGAGAGAACCAGATGTCTGTTACCACCCCCACCCCACCCAAATCCTTGTAGGGCTAGCAACACCTGGCAAAAGGAGGACTTTCCGGCACCCTGAGCCATACTCATACGAGACTTAAAATGCTGTCTCTTTCCCACACAGCATGATGCATTCTAGTGAACATCATATATGTTCATTTGTTTACTTGCGAACTAAGACAACGACACAGACTGTTTACCACACTGTACTTTGCATTCTTAAGACCTACAAAGACCTCTTCAACAGATGGCTAATCTATGTCAAACAAAGGTCACACGTCAAAATAGCTTGATCGATCGATAAGAGGTCAAAAGTCATATCCCCAGATGTCAGCAAACGGATGTCAAACAAAGGTCACCTGTCATATTAATTTGATTGATCGATAAGAGGTCAGAGGTCACCTGTCAAAATTAGTTTGATCGAAGGTATCCTATTATATCTCTGATGTGTGCTCTTTTAGGCTGATTGAAGACCAGACGCGCCGCCGTGTTCTGGATCATCTGCAGAGGTTTCACAGCACAGGCTGGGAGACCAGTTAGGAGAGCGTTGCAGTAGTCAAGGCAGGAGATGACCATGGCCTGCACCAGGAGCTGGGTGGCATGTTGGGTCAGGTATGGTCTGATCTTTCTTATGTTTAGTAATGCAAACCGGCATGAACGAGCAACAGATGTAACATGATCTTTGAAGGTTAGTTGGTCATCAATCATGACACCCAAGTTTCTAGCAACCTTTGATGGAGCAAGAGATAGGGATTCGGTTTGGATGCAGATGCTGTGTTGTATGGTTGGTTTGGCTGGAAAGACAAGCAGTTCAGTTTTTGGGAGGTTAAGTTGGAGATGATGGGCTTTCATCCATGCTGATATGTCAGAGAGACAGTCTGAGATTCGTGCTGAGACCGTGTGGTCATCAGGTGGGAATGAAAGATAGAGCTGGGTATCATCAGCATAACATTGGTATGAGAAGCCATGTGATCGGATGATCTGTCCCAGTGAGTTGGTGTATATGGCAAAGAGAAGAGGTCCCAGTACTGAGCGTTGGGGGACCCCTGTGGCAAGGTGGTGCGCTGCAGAAGTGTGACCAAGCCAGGATACTTTGAAGGACCGACCAGTGAGGTACGATTCAAACCAGGAGTATGCTCTCCCTGTGATGCCCATGCTTGAGAGCATGGACAAAAGAATACTGTGGTTGACAGTGTCAAATGCAGCCGATAAGTCGAGCAGGATAAGTACAGAGGACTTAGCTGTCGCTCTGGCTTCTTTTAAGGCTTCTGTCACAGCTAACAGAGCCGTCTCGGTGGAGTGTCCACTTTTAAACCCAGATTGGTTTGGGTCAAGGAGGTTGTTATGAGAGAGGTAATCGGTGACCTGCTTAAAGACCGCCCTTTCAATGATTTTAGACAGAAACGGGAGGAGAGAGACCGGCCGATAATTCTCCACATGAGTTTGAGGGAGGGAAGGTTTCTTGAGCAGCGGTGTAACCTGAGCTTGTTTGAAAGTGGTAGGAAATGTGCCCGATGTCAGTGAAGCATTAATCACATGCGTGACTGCTGCAGTTACAGTAGGAGCAATGGATTGGAGAAGATTAGTAGGAACGGGGTCCAGCGGGCATGTAGTAGGACGGCTATATGTGAGAAGTTTAGACACACTGCTCTGAGTCAGAGGGGTAAATGAGGAAAATGATGCAGTAGGACTTCTGCATGCAGATTTTGTGGTACCAGGTTAGGTAAACTGTTTGCTTATAGCTGCCACTTTGTCAGTAAAAAATGAGGCGAAGGTGTCTGCTGTTAGATTGGTAGCAGGTGGCGGAGGCGGAGGATTAAGTATTATTTTGAAGGTGGAAAAAAGTTTCCGGGTGTCAGTAGTACTATGAATCTTGTTGATGTAGAAAGACTTTTTTGCATCAGTGACACTGGATGCGAATGATGACAGTAGCACCTGGAATTTAGCTAGATCTGCCGGATCTTTTGACTTTTGCCATTTCCTTTCGGCAGCTCTGAGATTGGTGCGCGTCGCTCGGAGAGTATCATTAAGCCAGGGGTGAGACTGGGAGGATCAGGAGGGTTTGGTGGATAGAGGACACAGACTTTCCAGAGATAAGCTCAGAGTAGAGCAAAGGGACTCCGTGGCATCACTAACCTGAAGGGAGGAGAATGTGCTGGAGGTTGGAAGAGCAACAACGGAGCAGAAGCGGGTGGGAGACAAGTTGCGGAGATTGCGGCGGAAGGAAACCATAGGGGTAGAAGCAGATGGTCTTCTCGGGAGACTCACTCTGAACTGAATGAAATAGTGGTCAGAGAAATGCAGAGGTGTGACAGATAGGGCCTCTGTGGCACAGTTTCTTGAGAAAATGAGATTGAGCACTTTGCCAGCTTTATGGGTCGGAGGACTGCTGAGCAGTTGTAGCTCAAACGAGTGCATTAGTGACAGAAAATCAGAATAGTTAGGACTGTCAAGGTGGATGTTCATGTCACCAAGGACAATTGTGGGACAGTCATGCTCCAAGATAGAAGAGAGCAAGGTGTCGAGTTAATTTAGAAAGTCACAGAGTTGTCCTGGTGGGCGATATACGACAATCATATAGGTTTTGAGCGGTGCAGTTACCAAGATGGCGTGGTATTCAAAGGTATTGTATTTAGCTTCAGGTAGCAGTTGGGTGTATTTCCATTTGTTGGAAATGAGCATGCCTGTTCCACCACCTCTCCCAGATGTACGAGAGGTGTGGGAAAATGAGTGGTTGGTTGAAAGTGCAGTCGGGGTAGCTGTGTTTTCAGGCTTAATCCACGTTTCAGTGAGAGCCAGGATGTCAAGAGACAGGTGATTAGCATAAGCCATAATGAAATCTGCTTTGTTTACCGCCGATTGGCAATTCCACAACCCCACAGACAAGGGTGTGTCACAGAGTGAAGTGGGTTTTAGAGAGCGGAGGTTGTTAAGGTTGCGGTGGCGTTTGGTTGTGTGAAACCTTCTGTGCGAGCCGGAGACAACAGGAATGGGAATGGGTTTGAGGCACATTTTAAAGCAGGTGGTGAGGCCAGAGCGACATGGATTAGGCAAGTAGGACAGGTTTGCCTTGTTCAGTGGCCTTGCTCGGTGGACACGTGCAGGTATACACGTTAGTCTTTACCCAAGAATGTCTTCACACGAGAATGGCTGACGCTTCAGGCGCCACCCCTTACTTTATGTTGTGCACAGCCGTTCATGTGTTGGTTAATTGCACTAGGCTGCGACCGCCCACCGAGAGTTAACCAGCAAGTGTTTTCAGAGAGGAGAGTGACCGCCCGTTCACAGCTCCTGAATACTCTGATTGCTTTGCGATGGCCCAAACGAGGCTACTAGGCAACAGGTTTCACCCACGGATGGGTTTTGATCACTCTCACAACAACAACAGATATTGAATTAGGCAAGAAGCTTAGAAAAAACTTACACTAGCAGACACACAGTTCTTTCCGTGCAGTTCCGATATATAAGGAGACTTCTAAGATGTTCTGCCTCCTACAGTCTCTGTGGGCAACACTGTTTTGTTATTTCAAGCTTAGCTTCTTCTCTTTGAAACAATAAAAAATGAACAAATCCTTGACATCTGTCTTTCTCAGCCTTTGTTTAAATTTGAGATATTTTCATAGCAGTAATGACCTGCTGGGAGACAGACCGTATGCTACACTTCTTGTGATACTTTAATTCAGTGACACTCCCACCTGCAACTATCAGAGACTCTGGCAGTTTCTGTCAAACAGAACATGGATAATATCATCGGAAAACAACTCTTCATACTGCCCCCTTCCTGTTGTGGACCTCAAGTAATATTCAGTCAAACTAAGTGTCTGTGAATACAAGGTCACATTTAATTATCTAATGAAATGATCTCGGCAGGAAATCCACAATGGAAAGCAAAGCTATAATGCTTCATAAGTGTTAACAGATTTACAGAGTAACCCCTTTCAGGAATTTGCAGGTCAATTGGTCATTTTCCCCATTTCAGTGGAGTTTAATACCTCTTCCTTCTTTAAAGATATCAGAGCTGGGGAGGACTTATTTATCAAATCATAGCTGCCTTTACAGATGGTTAGTGAGAATCTCAATTATCAGTGAGATATGTTATATACCTATTATTTTGCTGAGGCTGCCAATTTGTCTGCAAGGCTGTGTCATTTTGGTCAATATCCTCTGCAGTTTTGTGAGGAGGCCAAAAAAAAAAAAACACTGTGAAAATGCTTTGGGTTTTTATGGGTGATTATGGAGAAATGGAGTTTACATTAACACTTGAAAGACAGCAGTGCAGGTCACTTCTGTGTTGCTGGTTACCACAACATATCACTGTTACTGATATCACTCAATACAAAAATGTCATGAGCGTTTTCCATGTGTGTATTACATCTCAGAGACACAAACATCCGTACAATTTCCTTCCATTAGGTGGCAGCATCAGACCTTCATGCTCATCTACAAACTAAGAGGAGGAACAACTGTGACACCACCCATCTGATGATTTCATGTATGTTTGGTGGTGCTGTTGGAGGGTTAACTCAGAAAGAAGCTGGAAATAATCAGTATAACTGCTCAGGCATTAAGGGAAATAAACTAAATTCTTCAATATAACTCAACATTTGGAGAACAGAAAATGCTGATCTTTCTTCTTTGCATTGCTTTTATCACTGTGCTGCTTTCAGGTAACGACCTCAGAATAATTCAGACATTTCTGTTAAACTTTAATGCAGCATTACTGGATTAAAAAGAAATAAATTTCACTTTCAGTTTTCTGGTTTCATCAGTGCTGATAATGCTTGTTGCTGATAATTTCTCAACAGGTTCCTCACTCAGTGACAAAGTCAGCCAGACTCCACCTGATCTGTACAAAGAAGAGAAGAAAACAGTTGAAATTAGCTGTTCACACAAAGTTGATAGTTACAACCAAATCCTCTGGTACAAGCAATCAAACACACAACTGCAGCTTCTTGGATACATGTTAATAGCCACTGAAAATGTAGAGAAAGGAGTGAATGTGAAGATTGGAGGAGGTGCAAACAAAGGAGAAACCTGCACATTAACAATTGAAGGACTCAGCCTGAACAGCAGTGCAGTTTACTTCTGTGCTGCTAGTTACCACAGTGGAACATATCACTGCTCCTCAGTACAAAAACCTCCTGATCACACATTTCTTTTTCTCATCTCTCTGATAGCTCTCAGCTCCCTGCACCTGCATTCTAACCAGTGTTGGTCTCCTCTGATTATAATCATAGATTAAAATGGAGGTTCTTACTGTATTGATTATTTCTACTCATTTTCAAGTACACAAGCTAAAAGTGCAACAGAACACATTTATCAAAGGACTTCTGAGAAACTTTCACATGAGAACAGTCAAAATGAAATATTTTGTCCTTTTCCTGCTGCCTGTCTGGTTGGCTTGACATTAGATATCCCCATTTAGAACAAACAAGACCACTAAAGCCTTAAAGAAAGCTCAAATATAAGGGTTTCTGTGAGGCTTTTACAGTAGGGCAGTGATTCCCAAACTGGGGGGCACAGAGCCATTGGGAGAGGGGTTTGAAAGAATGAATTACACTGCCATCATAACATGGACAAGTTTTTGATTTGACTCAGCAGTCCTTTTTTACTAAAGCTGCATCTATGCCGGCGAATGCTCAACTCGTCTCATATAAAGTTGGCTGCCGAGTGGAAGAGTGTAAAAAGCCAACAGCGGAGGATTTAATACTTCCCTGTGCTATGGACACGGTTTCAGCTATGCTTGACTCTTCAGCAAACGCTTGAAATAATTACACTGTAAAAGCGGTTTGTTATTTTATTTATTTCTCATTCTAAAAGAAGTTTTAGTGGAAGTTTACTTCAATTGTATTGTATTAATTATAATGCTGAAAGAAACTGCAATGGAGTCTGAAAAGACTCCACAGTGTAATTATTCTTATTTTATTTTTTTTTTCAGAAATAAGGGACTAAAATGTATTTAGAAATGTCATGTGCAGTATAAAGGAAGCCTAAATAAAACATGAGACAGAGACAGACCCCTGTCAGCATCATGCAAGTCCTTTTTTGTAATATTTCAGCTGGTTTTATTGAACTTGTGACATTAAGCTAACACCAACAGATCAAAACAACAATGCATGTGAACATATCAAGACAAAAAAACAATGCCCGTGAAACAAAAGTCATGTTTTTTTATTTGTTACACTGGGCTGACTCCATACAGTGGCCTATGCCACGACAGGCTGCATATCACACCAAAAGCACAGATCTATGAATTAATTATATCAAAGACATAAATGTAAGTAAGACACATTTATTTTAAATTCAGATTCTTTATTTTTCTAAAGTGTAATGCAATGGCTAGGGAGGCTGATGGGGTCCCCACTTCCCGCACCCCTATTTCCGATGTCTATGGACGAAAGGGCACATCGGAAAAATAGTTCTCTACAAATGCTTAATACTAGGAATGAGTTTGTGAAAAATATTATATTTAATGCATTATGTAAAAAAAACATTTTCAAAAATATTGGTAGGGACAACGCCCTGTGATGGACTGGCGACCTGTCCAGGGTGTACCCCGCCTTTCGCCCGATGACTGCTGGGATAGGCTCCAGCCCACCCGCTACCCGATTAACGGACTGTCGGTATAGAAAATGGATGGATGGATGGTAGGGACAACTCTGTCTTCCCCAAACTTTGATTGTGACTTCTCCCTATGGTCCCAATGCAAACTTACGCCTTTGGGTGTCTAGGTTTTGTGCTCCATGGCGGCAGCTGGTTGCCCAGGTCTTGGGGCCCTTTCTACCTGCTTCTGATCATCCCTGGGGGTGTGGTTAGGGCCCTCTGCACCCATCGTTTAGCAGTGTTCATGTAAGACCTAAGTCATATACTTTGCTTGCACATTCACTCTCTCACATGCTTATTATACAGTTGCTGTGTCATCTTGTGGTTTTAATGTGCTCCTAATGGTTCTCTGCATGGTTTCCCCACAGAGACTGCAGGATGTCTTCTCTTATTTCTCTCTACAGATGTAGTAGCAGGTTGCAGTTTTGTCTTGTTTTTCTTATACTATTTTTACCTAATAATATTCCTTTGTCTCTGTGTCTCGTTTTTCTTCTCTTTGCTTTCTCCCTTTCCTTGTTCCCCCTGTGAGGGAAGCCTGACTACGGGGGGGACCTGACAACAAATATTCAGCCTTCAAAGACAGCATTGGGACTGTCACTGTGAGAAACCTTCAGCCTCACAACAGTGGTGTGTGTTTCTGTGCCATCAGCAAACACAGTGATGTGAGGAGTGTGAGCAGCTGAACAAAGACCAGTTGCCAATTCATCAGGATGCACTTAGGAATCTGTTTCACTTTTATGTCTTTCCAGTAGATGGTGCTGGAGCTCCAGGAATACTTTTTCAGTTAACTATCAGGTTTGAAAAGGGGGCGTTTATAAGAAGTGTGCAGTGACAAGTTAAAGCCAGTCTTGTTTGTGTGTCCACTAAGACAGACGTTTATCATGCTGACACTTTCTCTTTTACTTTGGCTCATCGGTAATCACTCTCCTTGATAAGAAATCTCCCTTTTTCAATACCTTCAGCAGATTTACAGGAATCCATTTTGTTTCTTTCTGGGTGTTTGTCTGGGAGTTGAAGTCAACCAAAGACCTCCAGCTGCTTTAAGAAATCCTGGAGACAAAATCCAGCTGTTCTGCAGCCATGAACAGACTGACTACAGACTAATGTTCTGGTTCCAGAAATCCCCTGGAGACCAAGCTCTGCAGCGCATTGGTCATGAGTACCACAGCACCACAGAACTTGAGAAGTCTTTTGAAAAACATTTTAATATCACTGGAGATATGAGTGGGGAGACAGCAAAGAACGTCTCTCTGTTCATTGTGGACCTGAAGGCTGAACACACTGCAGGGTACTACTGCGCAGCTGGCTGTGCACATCACCTGCAAACCATCACTCCCTCATACAAAAACTCACAGTCAGCTTATTTTCTGAATCAGAGGATTTAAATTAGAACTTGAACAAGCTCCTCCCAGCTCATGATTTGATGTCAGCAGCTGCCACTGAGGTGACTTCACTTGTTTTTAGGCAGATCAGTAAAGCATCAGTCCAGTGTTGGGACAGTCAACATGATTCGTTTGCTCTTTCTCTGCTGCTTGTCTGGTAATAATTTGTCTGAAATCATCATCTTCTGTGGATGTTGAAGTAACTTTTTATCATATATCATGGTTTAAAAGTTTTCTATTATCTTTCTTTGCAAAGAATGAAACTTTGTATATCCGAGATGCAGGAGTGAATTACAGTGCCGTTTACTACTGTGCAGCACGAGAAGCACAATGACAGAAATCCCCTCTGAACTTTACAAAAACTGCACACGACTGATCAACTTCAGTGGTTTTTAAAAAATGAAAAAAAACTGCTGGGACACCTGCTGAAGTGGTTTTATTATAATGGGATGTGAGGGTGTAGAAATTAAATCTTAGTTTTCATGATCCTTAATAAAAATAGTGATGAAACAGAAGTGTCCTTGTTGCTACCCTATGGTATCCAGAATCTTCAGATGAGCTGCCCTTCACCTCTGGAACTCTCTCCCACAAGACTTACATCACATGTCTTGCACTGTTGATGTTGATTTATTGTTTGCCGTCTGCTCAGTTTGAAAATGTGACCTTATGTTACGTGTTTTTGACACGTTGCCTTTAAAGCAAAAGACTTCTTTCTTCCTGTCTTCCTTCTTCCTTTTCTAGTTTGGAAGATCTCACAACACAAGGCAGCACTTTGGGTTTTAAAAAACTGTAATGAGCTTTTTCACGTTTTCTGAAAAACCTAAAGTTTAAGAATGCAAGTAAATGATCAATAATTCAGCAACAATGGGAGCCATCAGTCTGGTTTACAGCGACAGGAAGCCACTCCTCTCTTGACATCACATTGGTTCGCTCATAAAATCCCTCTCAGTTCAGTTAAAAGGAGAAACCCTGTCGTAATTTAACTCCTGTGTTTCATCGCAGACGTCAGAGTAACTGCACTCATGTCACACTTCTACAGGATTATCATATTTCTTATTTGTCATTTCCTCACAGGTACCGATTGTTTAATTGTGAATTCAGCTGTCTTCTCATCACTTTTTAAATCACCAATCTGTCTAACTCTTCTCACAGCAGGTATTTCTTTGGGGATTCAGGTCCATCAGTCTCCTTCTGCTCTCATCAGAAAGCTGGATGATGAGGTACAGCTGGTCTGCAGCCATGAACAAAGTGACTACAGAGGGATGCTGTGGTACCAGCAGTCACCTGGAGACAAAGCTATGAAACTCATTGGATATGGATACATGCTGTTCAGAGATGACGCCGTCGATGAGGCTTTTAGGAAACATTTCAGCTTAGCTGGAGACCTGAGTGGAGACAAAGCTAAAAATGGTTCCCTTTTCATCAGGAATCTTAAAACACCTGAACACACGGCAACATATTTCTGCGCTGCGAGTAGCCACAGTACATCAAACACCCAGCTGCTCCTGACAAAAACCTCTTTATCTCTCCCCTCTGAATGCGTGTTAAAGGGTAAATCTTCCCCCAATAAGTGGCTCATTAACTTGACTTTACAGGTGTATTTTGGCATTATTAAACAGCGTGCAAAAAAAGGATTCAACAATAAAATAGATTTTTTATTATTTAGTTAAAAGCTATGTTACGATTAGCGGTTAATCATTTTGCTCAGTGAAGTGGTATGTTTTTATTGCCTTAGATTAAACCATTCTCATCAGTTTGTGCTGTGGGTTCTGCTACATGATGGAAAAGCTATATTACTGCCATAAAAGATACATGGAAAAGCATTATATTCAAGGTGCCATAAAGACGAAGAAAGTGGAGGAATTAGTGCTTGTAAATACTGTTTTGCAGAAAATGAGAATCATACTAATTATATTATAAAACAATCTCATGAAAGGAATGAATACATGGAGAAGCAGAAGAAAGAAAACAATAGACAATAGTATGGCTCATCCCAGATGGACGTCACCGATGCTGCTTGGAGTTGAAGCTACTTGTTCTCTCCTCAACAGATTATTTAGCCAACTGATATACTGTAAAGTACAATGTACAATTTATTACTAGATAGTTGCCACCTGAGATGTTTGACACCTGCAACTTCACCCTTAGATGACACTGCTCTTTATCTTAAAGGCCAACACAGCGTCTGTACAATATCAGGGAGACACTACACATCATAAGTGAAGCACTCTTATGTGCAATAAATACCGATATCATACAGATGAAGATATTTTTCTAAATCAGTCCGTACATCATCCTTTACTCCTGGAGAAAAATACACAAAAAACAAGTCGCTGATGTAAAAAAAAGCCCTCAGTTATACACACCATTTCCTGCTCCTCCTTCAGATGGACAAAGTACAGCAGAGACTCCAGTTAGTTCCTGACATTCAACATGGAGCCATCTCTTCTCATCATAAGCATCATCACTCTATGCTGGATTAAAGGTATCACTTAACTGGTTTTTTAGGCAGTAGAAGAAGAAAAATTTGAGGATTGTGAAAAAAAAATGTAATCTTTACTGAATAACTTTTTTTTCCAATCACAGGAATTTACCCCAGCAAAGAAAATCAAGTGTTTCAGAGTCCGGCTAATGTCTTGAGGAAAGCCAACAGTGAAGTCAACCTGACCCTCTCACACAACATCTCGAGCTATGACACGATTCTCTGGTATCAGCGCTCACCAGGAGACACCTCCTTGAAGCTGATTGCCTACATGACCTACAAAAAACCTACGGTTGAGGCACAATTTCAGGGCCGCTTTACAGTAAGAGGTGATGGAGAGAAAGCGGCTTATCTTCACCTTCTGAACCTCACACACCCTGAACACACTGGAGAATATTTTGGAGCAGCAAGTATGCACAGTGAGGAAGATAGTGATTCTCTCATACAAAAACCTGCATAATGATCTGGCAGATAATGGGACACCAACAGGAAACCTCTAAATCCATGTGACTCTGTGGCAAAAATCTAAAGAAACAGCAAAACAACTCCATGATGAACTGCTGCAAGGGTGGATGTAAAAGAAACTTATGGAAATGATCAGGAAAATCTGGATCAAACGCTTCCAGGTGAAACTTTAGCTGTAATTAAGCAGTTTACCTCCATCAAACATACTATGTTTCACATTTTAGAGTGCCTTACAATAATGTTACCTTCCATGGTTCAACTTTCTGTTCTGCAGACAAAGTCACAAGGATGCATGAGATAGTTCATGGTCATTTACAGTTTTACAACCCAGAGTGTTACACAAAAACTATGGAACAAATGCCCTGGGAGAACATTCAGTTTTTTGTCTTTGTAGAAATGAAAACTAAAAATATTGAATAATACAAAACAGTGTCATCACTCAAAATGTCATCGTTGACATGTTCAACAGATTAAGAGGAAAAAATGTCACTCAATCATATGAGAAGAAATAAGGAAGCACTTCTTAAATTGCGTTTCTCAAACAAATCTAAAATCGAAACATTCAAATTAGTCTCCAGTTAAAAGAGAGCGTCACAGTCCAAAGGGTTTCTTTTCTTTGCTGTACTCAGAGGCATCAGCAAAGCCGAAGCCCACAGACAGGCGTTAACGGGCGTGGCTGATATCCACCTCCAGCTCTGGGGTCATTCGGTTAGAGGCCTTATCAGAGTAAACCATGGTCACTGAATATTAAGAACGCCACAAGGTGACATGGCAACTGTGGAGTAAGCATGCAAGTGAATAAGTGGGTGTGTGCGCATGCTAATGTATGGCAAAGGGAAAGGGGGCCGAAACCACCCCCTATTCCAGAGATCAGGAGCAGACAGGAAGGGCCCCCAGACCCGAGCAACCAGCAGCCCCAACGGAGCACGGAAGAGAGAAACCAGGCAGCCTATCACAGGAAAGTCATGCTCCAGCCCAGAGGACAGCAGAGGAAGTTCATGGGTAGAACCCTGAATATGATGGAGCAAAGGAGCCAGGGAACCAGGGGTGGTGGGACAGGCCCCCCCAGCCACCCAGCATGAGCCGGAAGCAGGACCAAATGCACGCGTGCCCGAGGACTGCACCTCCACCCGGCAGAGGGCCCGTCCGCCTCAGAGGACCAGGCCACCCCAGACAACTTCCCCCAGCACTCACCCCAATGCCCAGGGTGAAACACCCCAGCTGCCTGAAGCAGCCTCTGCCCCCCCGTGCTTCCAGAGATTAAAGAGCTGCACCTGGGTGATTGACAGGGAAAAAAAATGCCTCCATCAGGAAGTCATTGGTGAAAACAATGAAAAGGATTATAAAAGTCCTTCAACAAGGAGTTGTTCCCACCATCTGTGTCCAAAATCTGAAGCAAGATCAAACAAAATGGGAAAGTTTCAAAAGGGAAACTGTCACAGACGTGGTGTGGATGGGAGGACCCGGACGCAGATATTGCAAAGAAAACTTGATTTATTATCTCACAAACAAAAGGAACAAACAAAAGGCGCAGCTGAGCCGGAAAACCAAACACAGGAAACAATGACTGTGAATAAATAACAAAACAAAACTTGAATAAACTGTGAAACTATGAGAACGAGTACAGACCAACCTGACAACAGGAACGGTGCTACGGTGGCCAAGAACCGAGGGAACCTGCAAACTAAAACACTGTGGGGAGGTGATTGGTGATGGGGTGCATCTGTGAAACAAAGACAGGTGACATGGATGAACCTAATTATGTGCAAGGGAAAAAACATGGCATGAAATACACCTAAAACCTGAAAACAAGAAGAGAAAAACAAAACTCCAAACGTGACATGACAGAAACATTCAGGTGGACCAAGGAAGACGCCAAAATCACTTGGACAGAAAACAAAAGAGCAATCTATGATAAAAAAGTTCTTTAAAAACATGCTGTAAGAATAGAAAATGCACAACAACAGAAATGAAATACAAATGAACAGAAACAGGAGTCGATATTTAGGTCTGAACTGTGAGAAATCAGTTGAAGGAAATCGGATTTACGTCCCTAAAAGCCAAAGTTATAAAAGCCAGAGGAACTAAGATGTTACTTTAATTTGTGATTCATGATTTCAAAATCTAAACGGTAGAAATGCTTTTTAATGTCAGGTGTGTTTTACCACCCAGCATGTTTAGATGTTACAGAATATTGTCGTGTCATTGGTATTATCATTCTGTCTAATTAATAAAAAAGCACAGGCGATTCCCAACTGTTCACCAGGGGCCGTACCTTTCACAAATTACCTTCTGTGGTCAGACTTTCTATTCCACAGATAAAGACAGAAGGCACTTTAGAGAATTTACCGTCATAATTGTACGTTTGCGTTCTTTATATGTAGAGGTGTTGCACATTCTGTCAGATCAGCCGCACAAGTGTCTGCTCTGAGTAAATCAGAATCAAAGCACTGAACAGCAGAGAGCAGTGATAACACACTGACATGTAGATACAGTCGCTGTAAGCTCCTCCCTTCTCATTACAAATGGAGAGGAAAAGAAGGTTTCCAGTTCAGTGTGTTTTCGGTAAGAAGCCGCAGATTATATCAATTCTTTAAGTTTTTTTTTTGGTCCATCTGCTCAGAAATGTTCAAGTTGCTTTTTTCTTTGTTTTTACTGCAGGTAAGAATCATGAGATGTGTTCACGTTCTCATTACTCCAGCAGACCTTCACTGCGTGTCTACATTCTGTTTTTATTTTCTAGACATTGTTCTATCATCACTTGTCATCCAGCAATCACCTGTGGCTCTTCTGATTAAGCCTGGACAAGAGGCCAGCCTTGAATGTTACCATGGAGATAGTAACTATCCCTACATGCTTTGGTACAAGTCAGCAGCAGGAGGCCAACAGGCCATGGACCTGATTGGAAACCTTTATAATGAAAACCCAAATCTTGAGAAAATATTTAAGAACCGCTTTAGCATAACCGGCAATTCAAAGGCCAAAGCCCAGCTCGTAATCTCCAACGTCAACCTGTCAGACACGGCAGAGTATTTCTGTGCAGCGAGTCAGCACAGTGTTTCAACTCGTCTGGCTCCTTTACAAAAAGCTGGTGGCTCATAGCGACACACGTGCGCCTGCATCAAGCTGCTCGGTACAGAGGAACCGAGACTTCCATTTCTTTCTCTGTGCTGCAAAGCCAAAAAAGAAATGTGGCAGATGACTGAGACTCTCTTATGTAGTAAAAGAAATGTCCACATCTTGACAGCACATTGGAGACCTCAAAACTGGAAACAAAGCAGCACCAATGACTACCAAATGAAAAATGAGCTCACTTTGTTCTCTTCCATGTATTTCTCGTTGCAAATGTGCTGATGTCATTTCCTCCCTACAGATGCCAGGTGTTGGCCCTCTGTCTTTCCATTCATTTGGTTCCCTCTTCTAAAGTCCTGATGGCTCCAAGCTTTACCGCCTTGGCATTCATTATATTCTGGGCTGCAGGTAAAACTGATACAAAGAAAAAACACATCACACTTTACTCTTAGTCAGTCTGGGATAGAAAAATGTCACTTATTCCATATTTACATCTTTTTAACCCTGAAGAAAACTATTTCTTAAAAGCATTCAGGCAGTGGATTTGATTCTTAGTGATTCTTTCTTTCTCCTTCCTTTGTGTCAGGGTTAGGGTCAGGGTCTGTGTTGATCACCCAGTGGCCGCAATACATCGCCAGCCGTCCCGGTGGTCCGGCAGAAATGCGCTGCTACCAAAATGACTCTGATTATGAGTACCTGTACTGGTACAGACAACTGAGGGGAAAAGGTTGTCAGCTGATGGTGAATATAATAGCTGGCACTGCAACCTTTGAAGAAGGATTCAAATCCGGCTTTCAGGCAGCAAAACTGAATGAGAAGCAGTGGTCTCTGACAATATCCAGCATCCAGGAGGCAGATGAGGCTGTTTATCTGTGTGCTGCTAGGCCACACAGTGCTGTGGAAGACCTCAGGACTGTGACAAAAACGTACTGTGGAGAGGCTGTTCATTGTTCTGACACCTGACTCTCATTCATGATCAAACCAAGGAAGAAAGAAAACCACACTGTGGAAAACACTGAAACTCTTACTATTTATTCATTTGTTGACTTCTTTATGACTAACTACTAAAGACAGGATGTAAGAAACTGCCAAGAAATAATACACTGAATATATTCAACCAATAGGTGGAGGCACAGCACATGACATGCAGCCGTCATCATGAGCGTGGGTTGATATATCAGCCAACAAACACAACGCCCTCCGTCTTTACCCTGATCAACCCTTTCCCCAACATAACTACTTGACAATGCTCCCATCGATGCAAATATTTGGTTTCCTCTTCATCTGGTTCTCATGTAAGATCTCAAATGTTCCTCTGAACTTGTAAAACTCTGTTTCACTTTGCACTGACCCATTGTTTGCTGCTGGTTTCTCCACAGGTCAGGTGAGTGCTGCTACATTTCACCAGTCTTCTCCTCACATAGTGAGGCAGGGCAGTGAGGTCCACATTAACTGTAGCCATGACGATAACTCCCTTATAATGATGCTCTGGTATCAGCATAACAGGGACAACAACTCAATGACCCTCATCGGGTACGGGTATGAAACCTCTCAGACCTACGAAGGTCAGTTTGAAAAACAATACAAGCTGACACGAAGAAACGCAGTCGAAGGAGCTCTGACTATACTGAAGGCGGATCTGTCACACTCGGCTGTTTACTTCTGCGCTGCCAGTACACAGTGATGTGGTTTAATGCTGCTCCCTCACTCAAACCCTCAGCTTTTCTTGCACATGTGATGTGTGTGTGTGTGTTTGCACATAAAGATGTGTCTTTTTACAGACTGGCACTGGAGCAGCAGCACAAACCAGTAGGATGTATCCCACTATGATCCTACTGCTTCTCATATTGCTTCCAGGTAATGTTATCATGCCTTGAAATGAACAAAAAGAAAACAAAACCAGCTAATTGTTTTGTTAAATTTTTCATCAATCACTTAATACACTGAGCAAGGACTTCAGAGAATTGATTTTTAATCTGTGTTTTATCTGCAGATCAAGCAAAGAGTGTGAAATTCCAGCCATCCCATCCGATAATAGTCCACAACAAGGAAACAGTGGATTTCAGCTGCAGTCACGATGATAATGCTCTCTCTGTAATGCTCTGGTACCAGCAAACAGAGAGCGGTCTGATTGGTTTGATTGGATACAGCTATGTTGGCTCTGACCCAGTGTATGAGAAGCACTTTGAAACTCATTTTAAGATTACAAGGAAAGACATCCAAACAGGAGGTCTGATTATTAACAGTACAAATCTGTCAGACTCTGCTGTGTATTTCTGCGCTGCCAGCACACAGTGATGTGGTCTAATGAGAAACCATTACTAAAACTTGCTCCTTTATTCTGCTGTTTTCAAGCTCTTGAGTGTAGGTTCCCTCAGGTATCAAGGGCTTAAGTCCTCAATACACATATCACAAAGCTAAAATATAAATTTAGAGTAAAGATATGCTGGTCACGTTGTCATCAAATACTGGATAAGCAAGGTTTTGACAGTGTTTCTACTGTTTCTACTTCTATTTTTCATAAGGAAGGCACACCAATCAGTCCCACCTGATATTGTGTAGGCTCCCTCTCATCCATCTAAACTCTGACCAGTCAGGGCATGAACAAGAAACATCTGCAGGTGTGCTGGAGTGTCTGACACAGACAGTGGTTTCAGTGTTGTGGTTGATTATTGTATCTGTTCCCATAAGCATAATGATTAAGAGTCACATTTCTACATACTGCACCTTTACAAAACCCCTAAATATGCTCTACAAATGGATCCCAATATCTGGTCCCATTTTTTCACTTTGATGGCTGAGGGATAAAGCCTTTTCCTTGTTAAGCCTACGACGTGGAATCAGCTGAGTGACGGCAGCACTGCTGGTTAGAGTGTTGCGTTCCATTATGCTGGCTTGATGTGTGTAAGCACATGCGAGGCGGGATAGTTTCATCTCTGTTACCCGATTTAATCAAATTTACTAAGTTCAACAGGAATGATCCGATCTCTGAGTGAATAATAAATGATTCCATCCTCAGTTTTCACGTCACTGCTCTCTTCCAATAATCTGTTTGCCTGATTTCATCAAACAGCCCTTTCTTCTTGTTCTTTAGATGTGACTATAATGTTTATAATCTCACATTGTTCTACCCCCCCCCAGCTCCAAATGTCTCTGCCATCATAAGAAAAATGAAATATTCTGTTTGAAAATGAACCAAAATCTGCAGCAATGATCCACATGCATCACATGCAGTTACAATGTTTTATTTCCATGTTAAATCTTTCAAATTCTCTTTCTAAATAGTCCATCCAGATATGACTTTGAGGAGCTGCAGTGGAAGAATCTGAACCTGCAGTTACTGCTCAGAGTCCACAAGGAGACAGCTGCTGCAAAGAGAGACTTGCATGTGAAAGACGGCGTGGGAAGTTTTCCTGGTTCAAACAGAGAAGTACGGGGAGGATGTGAGCGTATTTCAGAGCTTTTGATTTGAAGTGCTGTAAGTTAAAGCTGAAGCTCCTCGGTCTGACTGAGCACAGGGATGATTTCATTAGACCAGTGATGATGAACATCCTTTGTGTCGCAGTACTAATCTTCTCCAGTAAGAACACTTCCTTTCAGTGCTTTCATCGAATGTTTTCACACTTATTAGTTATGATGACCTGTTGTTTATTTACTTGTCTGTTTCTTCTTTTTCAGATTTCTCCCTCTGTGTAAAAATCCACCAGCTGCCCTTTGCAGTCAGCAGAGAAAGCGACAGCGCTGTGACTTTTCAGTGTGAACAAGATGATGATCAGTATTACTACATGTACTGGTACAGACAAAGAAGCGCTGGGAGACTGGAGCTGGTAACATACTCTCTTGGCAAAGACACATGGGACATTGAAGCACCTTTCAACAAGTCCAAGTACAGCATGTCCAGACCTGCGTTGCTGAGTTCCACTCTGCAGATTCAGCCTCCTGAGGTTGGAGACTCCGCTGTGTTTTACTGTGCCTCTAGTAGAGCACAGTGCTGCAAAGAGCCTCTGCAGCTAAACAACAACCTCAGGAGAAAACAGAGAAGAAGAAATGAGGAGACTAAGTGCTCCGTGCAGGATCATGTTGAAATAATAAATAAGAAACATGTCAGGCAACTAACTTTAATGGCATCAGAACACACACCATGATATAACTCCATGTAAAAGAGCACATTCATTAAAAGTATAAGAGCTGTCTCTCCATGGTTCTGTGTGGTTTCTGAAACCCCAAAAAGCTGATGTGTTCAGATGAAAGAGCAGGTGTTAATGGTTTAGGTTTCTGCATCCCATGTTCTATGATTGCTCTGCAGTGTTTCATCTGTGTCACTGAAATCAAGTGTGCAGCTTCATAAATAATTTCATTCTCTGTGCAGCCTGACAAGGCAGAAGTGTATCAACTTTAAGAAGTTATCATATGCTGACCTCTACAGGATCACACTTGGTATTGTTGGTAAAAGTAAAACGATGTCAGCCTGCATAAAGGAGCAACCATGGAGATCAAATCCTGTAAATGTCACGAAAATAAATGATCTCAATACCGACTGAATCTGTCGAGTTTAATGACCTCACAGCAGAGTTACTTTACTTTAGGAACACTTAAGGGACATAAACTTTTATCACTGATGATCATTATTTATTGTACAGTTACACAAACTTTAGCTTCAGATATTCTTCCAAATCATGGATTATATCACGAGATTCATTTTCAATAGAATCAAAGCTTTATTGTAGTAAATCTGTCATTTTAGTCAGTTTGTATGAAAAACCAAAACCATTCAAGTTTGGTGACCTGTCAGGTTCCTGAATTAAAGCAAATATGTAGTTTGACATGAGCAGATATTGGTTCTTGATGGATTCAGCACATAGTGAACAAATCATGCACAGTGGTTAACATTGTTAAATGTTAGAGCAAATTTCATTTCAGTTTATTCATAAAGCGCCGAATCATAACAATGTCATCTCAAAGGAACGTCAAAGATTCAGTCCAATTGAAGCCAGTTAGAATACAATTCATTCTAATATTATCATAATCCAATCAAATCTGGGAAGAACTGGGATTGGACCTATGTGGACCTAAACAAAGGATGCAAAGACAAAAACATGCCTATGTTAGCTGAAGTATGAAGCTGAATGTTAGCTTTAATTCTGCTGTCAAAGCAGAATAAGGACTAAATGTTTCCTCATCACTGTAAAAGAGAGACCACCTCACATTATACATTTTGTCATTTAGGCATAAAGAAAGGCAAGATTTTTACTCATTACAGCATTTTCTGCTTAAGATTTAGAAAGATTTATACATTCTAACCTTGGAGTTAGAAGACAGACAGAGGCATTTAAAAGACCACCGACAGTTTCTGTCACATGTGTCAGCAATTGTCACACCCTGACAACTGATTGGATGAAGAGCTGTGACCAGCGGAGATGTCACTTCCTCTGAGCAGCTATAAACAAACACCAACAAAAAGCAGCTTCCCTTTTCCTTCCCTCTGTTCTCTCCTCTTTTCTTAGCTGTCACAGAAATAGCAGCAGTCAGGTTGGAGCGCCTCAGACATCAGTCAGCCCGACCTGCACAGCTGCTCTCACACACACACAGATGGAGGCTGAGATAAGGAGAAGCTGGGTGGGGGAGGCAGAGAGGAGAGAGCGAAAGAGACACAAGGTTTTTGTATGATGCTTTTTCACCGTGGGGACAGGGGGGCACGGTGATACAATCCCATAGAGCCGCCGTACAAAAACCTCCTTCCATTAACTTCCATTGTGTAGACGGCTACATGCAACTTAGGAGGCTCAACAGAGCAGAAAAATCATCCATCTGAAGGTGTGTAGGATGCTGGAACAGGTGGCCATTGATTAGTCACTTTATATGTAGATATTTGATCAAAAGGAAGTTTTTTAAGGTCTTGCTGTTCATATGTGGAACATTTGGAAGTTTGCTTTGCTCATCTTGACAAAGACAAAACAAATGTTGACATGATGAAGTTCAGCCTGTATGTTTAAACCCTCTTTATCCTCTGGATTACCAGAGTGTGTCTGAACAGGATGATTCTGGACAGTTTTGGGACTTTTTGGTCGAAGAGACTTTCAGTGTGACACTGGAGCAGAAGCTTACTTTGGAAAAGGAACAAAACTCACTGTTTTGGGTAAGTTGGAGCTCTTACAAGTTCTGCTCACTGTATTAGACTTAAAATGGTGGAAAAGTTGGGATTAAAGTGAAGGAAAAAGCTGTTGTGTTAAAAGAATCTGCATTATTGAGCTGAACTCAGAGCACTGTGACCTTTGGTGAGCCTGCTTACTTTGGCCAAGGAACCAAACTGACTGTTTTAGGTAAATATTTCCCTTTAATACTGTGTTTTGATGGATTACACATTGGTTTAAGCCTTAGTATAGACAGAAGCATCAGTAAAGACTTTTCAGAGATAAATCAGGGAGAGAAAGAGATTCTTGCTCAGTATTGCTGCACTGTGACAATCTCAACGAAGCTTACTTTGGAAAAGGAACCAAACTGACTGTTTTAGGTGAGTGAAGGAGGATTCAAACAAAACTAATGAAACATGATCTTAAACTGTGTCAATGCATAAAGAGACATCACATCCATTGGTATTTACATTTTAAGTCCAGCTCAGGGCTTTTTGATATTAAGCTGCAGCTCTGTGCCACCTATGAAGCTTATTTTGGACAGGGAACAAAACTGACTGTTCTGGGTAAGTAAGACTTCTGAATGTCTTCTCATGAACTCACATGTAATAAATAAGTTACAGTGACATTTTAATGGGAAAAAAATTAATATAAAGGAGACTATAAAGAATCAAACACTGGTTTGTGATTTAAAGACAAGTAAAATTAAGACAAAAAGGTTTTCAATGTTAAAAAAAAACAGGAAAAATAGGATAAAAATGCAAAGAAGCAAAGTAAAAGCAGCATCTTGGGATGTTTTAAGCACTGATCATGTGCACTGTGACTCTGGTGGTTATGAAGCTTTCTTCGGTGCAGGAACAAAATTAACTGTTTTAGGTAAGATACACGTTGTGCATTAAGTGTGTAAAAAGTTAAGTGGTAGAATGTTTTACTGGAAGGGACATTAACAAACTCAGAGTTCTTCAGCTCACTGGAGTTTCAGTTCAGTGCTTTTTGTTCTGAAGCATAAACGCTGTGTCAGTACGAAGCTTATTTCGGTCAGGGAACTAAACTGACTGTTCTGGGTGAGTAAAACGTCCAAATTTCTTATCATACAAATAACAAGACAAAGAGAATATGTCAAAACCAAGCAGGTTTCTTATTGAGAGAGATGTTGTGTGCGCCATAAACAGCTTGTAAAAAATGAATGTAGATCAGCAGCTGGTGGATTATTTTTAATTCAGGTGAAAGTTGTTTATTGTAAAACTAGAAAGCAAAGAAGTAAAGTCAAATCAGCTGACAAGCTGTTTTCAGCACTGGTCATGTGCACTGTGACTCTGGTGCTTCAGAGGCTTACTTTGGTGGAGGAACAAAGTTAACTGTTTTAGGTAAGAAACACTTTGAAGTTTATTAAATGTTCTGGAGGAATAATTCAATGCTTCTAAAACTTTGAATACACCACAACTTCTGAAGTAGGTCAAGTTAAACTCGTGAGATGCAAAATGGTGAAAAAGCTGGTTTAAATAGAAAGTGTCAGAGAGGCAGCAGGAAGAGTTTTTGTTGCAGTTCAGAGTCTCTGTGCTCCAACAGGGAGGCTTACTTTGGAGCTGGAACTAAACTCACTGTTTTAGGTAAGAAAACACTTTGAAGTTTATTAAATGTTATATAGAAATGATTTGATGAATCAAAAAAATCAAATTCCCCAAAATACTGATGTTTAGAAAGTCAAAGTGTTCACAAGTCAAAGAGTGATAATGTTGGAGGAGTTACAAAGTATAACAGATAAAGACAGGCAGCAGGAAGAGTTTTTGTTGCAGTTCAGAGTCTCTGTGCTCCTACAGCGAGGCTTACTTTGGAGCTGGAACTAAACTCACTGTTTTAGGTAAGAAAACACTTTGAAGTTTATTAAATGTTATATAGAAATGATTTGATGAATCAAAAACATCAAATTCCCCAAAATACTGATGTTTAGAAAGTCAAAGTGTTCACATGTCAAAGAGTGATAATGTTGGAGGAGTTACAAAGTATAACAGATAAAGACAGGCAGCAGGAAGAGTTTTTGTTGCAGTTCAGAGTCTCTGTGCTCCTACAGCGAGGCTTACTTTGGAGCTGGAACTAAACTCACTGTTTTAGGTAAGAAAACTTCCAGCAAACAAACTGAGCTCAGCTCCACTCTTTGGTTATCTGTGAGTCAGAACTATCAGCAACACTTGGAACATAATCAATAGACATTTGATACGACGGCAGTCAGCAAAGTGCATGTATCAAAATGCACATGTTTATTTGTGCCAGTAAAAATGAGCCTTCTTCAGTTAAAGTGCTGCAGCTATAAAACATCTGGCTCTACGCCCAGATTATTAGTCTCTCAGTCAGTTCTTATCAGCTCTGTGAAACACTGTGAATACACAGTCAGAAGCTCACTTTGGAGCTGGGACTAAACTCACAGTTTTAGGTAAGAAAGTAAAGATTTTCAGTATCTACTAATGTAAAGCACTGACAAAAATAAGGGAAAATCGCTTATTCTGAGCTAAACTGAACTTAAATCACTCTTTAAAATGGCTGTAAACTGATGGATTTTGAACAAGATTATGTTGGGAAAAAGGTCTTTAGTGTCTGTAAAAGAGCACAAAGACAGTCTGCAGCTCTCAGCGCTGAAACTTCAGCAGTTTTTTATGCAGCTGTTTATCAGTGTGAACAACTACGAGCCTGCTTACTTTGGCAGAGGCACCAAACTGACTGTACTGGGTAAGAAATGATCAAATCTTGTGTTTCTGAAGCTCTTTCTGCAACCTAAATCTGCAAAATTATTGTTGAGTAAATAATATTTTGGTGTACTTTTTGGGATTGTTATGCTGTTATGTTGTCAGAACTCTGGAAGAAAATGTTAAAAACCTGTGAAAAAAAAAAGATACCTATAAAAGTTGTAAAAAGTGTCAAAGTCTGTACAGACATGTAAATCCCTCAGTTCAGTGGAAAAAGGCAACATTTGGGTCAGGCCCCAGACTTTGTTATACCTGTTCAACTGTTGTGTTACTTAATCCGTTAACTTAAAGGCTTCAAAATGTGCAACAAACACTAAAAGTGCTCACAAGAGACAGCAGTGTTTAATTTGCAAAATAGTATTATTTCACTTACTAAATAGAAAGTTACACAGAATAAACGTCTGATAAATTGTGATTGTTTGATAGGACTGAAAATATTCTGGCAGCAAGATTAAATATAAGGTAGTGGTCAGTTTTTCCATGTGAGTCAGCAGTATGCTCTGGCAGTTATCCTGCTGCTTTTGGAGAAGGAACCAAGCTAACAGTTCTGGGTGAGATCATTACAGTAGTTAACTAAAATACACTTTTATGTGATGAAAACAACTGATGTTCACTGATTCTAACCTACAGAAGTGTTAGGAGCACATTGTCTTCTTGTCTCCAGCAGGAAAACTGCTTTGTGGGTTTCAGGCTTTTAACAATGCAGCTTTGACTGAAATCTGAATGAATTCTTTCCTCTGACTTTTCAGAATCAGGACGTGATCCCACTCCACCAACAGTGAAAGTTCTTCCACCTTCACAAAAAGAGTGCAGAAACAAAAAAGACAGGAAAAGGAAGAAGACCCTGGTCTGTGTGGCGACTGGTTTCTACCCAGACCATGTCAAAGTGTCCTGGACAATCAATGGAGTTGGAAAACCTGAAGGTGTGGCGACGGACAGCGCTGCCGTGCGAGAAGGACAGTTCTACAGAATCACCAGCAGGCTGAGGGTCCCTGCTGATGAGTGGTTTAAACCTGACAATAAATTCACCTGCAACGTCAAATTCTTCGATGGAACAACAAGCACTGACCATGCTGAATCAATTAATGGTGAAACAGGTATGACACCTGCAGGTATTACCTAATCTGAAGCTTGATGCCATGAGAAAATATCTCTCATTGACTAAATTGGTTTTATTCTTCATCAGATGTTTCAGGTGGAGGCATGTCAAGAGGTAAATGTTTTACTTTGTCCACTGAATGTGATGTTAACAGTTTAAACTGCAGTGAACTTTGCTGCTCTGGTCACCAGTCTCCACTAACTGAATGTTTCCTCTTTGACCTCCCTGCAGAGAAATATCTGAGGATCACACAGAGCGCCAAACTCTCCTACGGTGTTTTTATCGTGAAGAGCTGCATCTACGGAGCCTTTGTTAGCTTTTTGGTGTGGAAACTTCAGGTGTGTTAAACATCAACTGCAGCTTACATCAGTTATCCAACTTACACCCTTGTTATTTTAGCATTCACTGTCTTCTATATAAAACCTGCTTTGGGATGGAAGGATTTAAATATGTGAATGAATGAAATCTGATGACTGAAAGGACAATATGTCTGGTCTTTGTGTTGCAGAGTTCAGCAGGAAAACAGAAGAAGTGAAACTGAACTGAGGCCTGGATCTACAATCAGCAGGAGATGGATTATTCTGTTGTGTGTAAATAAAATCTGTAGAACACTGAACACACTGTCTGTGTATTGCTGTGACTTTGCATTCATATGAGAGTTGATCAAATCCTGCTAATATAGAGGAACTATGTGCACATTCTTCTCACAGTATAAAAGCTTTTGTTTCCTGCATCATTGGCTGTGTTTTCGCTGAACTATTTCCAATTAATGCTTCTTCTAAATAAACACCTGCAAGTTAATCTTCTCAGTCAAGTCGTGTTTCTTTGCTTTTGACTTTTGCATCAACAGCCCATCATCCTACACTGAACATCACTTGTTCCAGAGATAGAGTCAGATATTTTTAGCTGCAGGCTTATCTGACTGTTATTCTGAGAAATCTGTTTCGTTTTCACAATGTTGAAACGTCTCAGCTCAGGAAAATTCTTCATGTCGGTTTAAGTGAGTCATTAGCCAGGCTTTCCAACAAACTCACACAAATTAGAATTTATTCTCCTTCTTCTAACTTGTGAGTAATGTTCTACCCACATGCTTTGGATCCTGAAATGTGTTTTTAATGTAATTAAAGCAGGTTAACCTGAGTTTTCAACTTTGTATGAAAAGATAAGTTCATTTCTATTACTGTAACGTAACAACAGAAGGTTAGGGTTCTCGTGTGTTTGGAGAAGAAGGTCAGAGCTGTTGCTGAAGAGGAAGATTAAGTGGGGCATGAAACCTGCAGAGGAGCAGAGAGCGACAGCAGAGGACAGGATGTGGTCACAGAGCAGCCTGCAGCTCGTTCTCTGTGCTGAGAAACAACGGAGGTGAAACCTTCCACTTCACCACAACCTCCGGCTCTCTGAGTGCACCTGCATGTGTGCACCAGCACCCCCCCCCCCCCCCCCCCCCCCCCCACACACACACACACACACACACACACTGCACATCTCTGAGCAAACAGTTGGAAAAACTTCCGTTTCTGTGTCAACCGAAGCTAAAAATCGAACATGTGTCTGAGTTATATGACAAACAGCAGCTGTTCACTGAGATCTGGGGCAGGAATTTGTTGCTAAATGTTTCATGCTGATGCAGAGAACAAACATGAAATGAATTCTGTTGCAGTTTAAACACAGCTGCCCGTATTAACGCCATCCATCCGCCAACCGTCACAACTCAGCTTTATTTATACGGCACTTTTTCAAATACAAGTAAAACCCAACGTCCTTCACTGAGCAAAGACAACAACCAAAAACAAAGAAAGCACAGGCACTGAACATAACAAAATGTAAAAATCAGAAGGTCAGCAGCACTTTTAAAGGCTTCAAAAAGAAAAACACTGGGGTTTCATTGTATTTTCCTCCTTCATGTTGAAAACAACAAAAAGCACAAACTATAACAACTATATGTGAAGCAAAGCCCAGCAGTTAACCTGATTACTGCCTCTGTAGTGACCCACAATATCTTAGTTCTATTTTCAAGCACTCAGTGCGACTCACATTGAGGAAAACTCTTGTTCTTGTTCCATAAGTTTCTTTGAAAAACATGTTTGTCCTTAAATCGATGCTGTCATATAAGCAGGGACCAGCATGTGCAGAGCAAACACAGAAACACGCTGTGTCTGACATGTGAGCCGATGAAATCTTCTCCGGCAAAGCTTGATCTTTTTGAAATCCTGTTTTTATGTCAAAAAAATGATAGGAAAACACATGCAAATCCAAACACTATCAAATATTGGGTCCTGATAAAAGATCAGCATAAATAAATTGTGAACATGATTATTCTGTCTCTATATATGAGCCACATTTCAAAATGTAAACCAAAGTGGAAATCAGCACTCTCAGACATGGAAATCAAGCTGATACACTTGAAATTTTCCTGAGAAAAAGAAACAGTGGGATCCTTCAATAAACACAAATGTCTTTATACCGAGTCACACTGAAATGCAAAGTTTTAGTTATGTGTAATCATCATTAGAACAGATGTATGTGGTACTTCGTAGAATCAGGCAGAACATTTTCTGATGATCGAGGCTTTAAAGGTAATAAGTAGAATGGACTGTAACTTAACCATCTGAAAGTTTGAACATCAACGTACTGATTTTCTTATCGCTGACTGCTACAAAGAAGTTGCCTGTCACATCTGTAATATAGATTATCAGTGGTTGTTCACTAAAGCATCTTCACAAAATGATGGTTTCAGTGGACTGAAAACGTTAAAATAGCGAGTCAGCATAATCTGCAGTAATGACAGCAGAGCAGTGAGGGAAACTGAAATAGCAGGCTGGAAGATTTTCTATGAACAGCAGTCTTTGTCTGAGCAGATGGTGTTTGCTGGTGTGGACTGAACAGCACATATGTTGTCTGTGCCTGTGTTCTGTGTTAAATTATGACGCTGCAGCCGCTGACAAATTGTTCCACTCAAATGTTCCATTTAATCAGCAGAGTGAGACGCTTGTCATGTTGAACGACCCCCTGTGGTGCAAAGTGAACATCACATCATGTGATTCATGCTCAGTATTTCCAACAAACAGGCTGCATTGTTGATCATGATGACAAAAGCAGAATCAGCAGGAAAAGTTTACTGGATTTACCCCCAAAATGTAGTTCTTTCTAATATGAGCTGAAACCTTCAATACTTCTGTTTCAATGACATTAGCGGATGCAGGAATATACCTCATGAATTGTCTTTCAAATCAACACATTTAAGATGGAAAGCCAAACAAACAGAATAAGTAAGTTCTGCCAAGGAAGTCAGCTTAAAACTGTGGAATGAATGTTCATAAAGGAGTTAAAAATGTACTGATGTCCTCTGACGCCTGACATTAAAGCGCCAGCAAAGGTCAGTCCTGGCATGCTGGTACTTCAGTGGTCAGTGTTAGTCAGTCTTTGCTTGTGTAAAGGATGAAACCTTCAGGAAAATAAAAGTGTTGCAGCGTTTGTCACAGTTATAGTAAAAACACAGTTAGCACCAACTTTTTTCCACTCACAATCTCCATACTTACCTCAGGATGTTGTTTTCTGCTGTAGTGCACATCAACATCCTCATATTCACCTCTGTGCATGATGACCAGGATAAAATCCACCTCCTGCTTTGTCACTTCGTCCCCAGCAGCTGGCCAGATGTCAGGGTGCCATCTGCTGGATAAACCTGCAACACATCAGTCAGAGCTGCAAACCTCACAATCAGCATCTTTGAACTGGGAATAAAAGGAGATACAAAAGAATTTCTAATTCCTGTAACAAGGCTTGATGTTTAACTGCATGTAGTCTGCAATTTAGTTAAATTCAATTTAATTTATATAGCACCAAATCACAACAATGTCATCTCAAGGCACTTCAAAGATGCAGTCCAGTGCAAGCCAATTCCATTCATTGTAACACTTTAATGCTGTATGACTCAATTAAATAAAATTCATTACATTCCAAGTTAGCCCAATTCATAGAGCCAGTTTAAGAAAATGTTGTATAGCTAAGGAAACCAACAGATCCCATTGAAACGGTGAATATTTGGCTCTGTGGCAGTTCAAATATTGAGTTTGATCATGATTAATCCTTTACATAACACTCTCATTGTCATGATATCAATACATTGTGCTCTAATAAAGATCAGCTGCATTTTTCCTGTAAACTTCACAAGTCTTTACTTAGTGAAGTGTTTGATAATATTTTTCTCCAGCAGGTGGAGACAAACCTCAACAAACAAACCTCAGATTCAAGATAGTACTTCCTGTTTAATGTCAGTTAAAAATTACATGACTAAGATGAAAGGTCACTCAGTCATCATTGTAGAAGGGATGCCTTCTCGTGCACTGTTGGAACACACAGGACCTGAACTGAGAGCGAGCTGCAGACTCTCAAATCTCAACTTCTGTAACATGAAATTTATTTTCTGCATATTTTGTGTCTTTCATCTTCCAGGAAATAATGGTGAGAAAGGAAACAATATTCAGCAGGAAGATGATGCCAAGGTAAAATTTTCTGCAAATAAAATCCTATCTGCTTCTCCACAGGCGCCTCTGACACCAAAGATGTCGACCAAACTCCTCTTTTCATCATTAAGAAAACCGGAGAATCTGTGGACAGTGAGATTAAATGTTCACACAACATACCAAGTTATGAGGTCATTCTGTGGTACAAACAAGACAAACACAGAGCTCTGAAACTCCTGGGATATCTGAATTTGGAATTCGGATATCCTGAAAAAGATGTGGAAGGAAAAATCGACTTTGATGGAGATGGTCTCAAACAATCAAGCCTCACCATCTCTGATCTTAAGCTGAACGACAGTGCTGTGTATTTCTGTGCAGCCAGTCGACACAGTGCTGCAGATTCCCCAAAAGTCAATGCAAAAACCCCTTTCATTTGTTCCACTCACAGACGTTTAAGCTGCTGAACACCTGCAGGGAGCCACTGACTCAACAAAGACTCTCAACCAAGATTTTATCAACGATTTGATGTACTTTGATGCTTGTAAATATATTTAAAACAATAATGAAAAAGATGGTTGAAGGTTACATTTTTTTATTTAATCTACCCACATTTTCTTCAAAGGTGATCTTAAAGTGATGAATCCTTCGAATTATAGATACCAGGAAATTGTGTAAAATGCCTTTTCCATGTCCCTCTCATATGAAGAGTTATTCTTCAAATGATGTCTTTATGCTCACAAATACAGAAAAATTAAGAAATGTTCACTTTTCTCAGGCTGGAACATACGAGTATGTTTAAGAAGCACTTAGTGTGACTTGATTTCCCTCTGAAGCAATTCAAAATCAAACCTGATCACAGATTATTCTCAGTAACTGATACACAATGACAAGTCATTTGTGTTAAAATATGTATAAAATTTCACAAAATCCATCATATCTAAACTTTTTTAGCTTTTATCTTCCTTTATCAGGAAATGACATACTCTGTGGGGAACCTCTACTAAAACCGAAGCTGTGCTTTAAAAGCTATTTAAAAGCCACTCCCCTTTCAGCTTTTAATATCTGTGTAACTCAGTTAGAATGTGGCAGCTTCTGTATAACAGGAAATGGATATAATCATCGTTAAACAAAATCTTCTGCCATTACTAGTCTCTTTAATGTGGACATCAGGTAAATTACAAAATTAATTTACAGAATTTACTGATGCATCAATAATATCTTTCGTAAGCTTTGCTCTTACATTTACAGGTTTTGCTGATGGGAGTGATGTCACCCAGCCCTCCACTGTGTGGAAAAACAGGGGTGAAAATGCAACAATAGAATGCAGCCACACCAAAGGCAATTTTTACTTCCAGATGTACTGGTACAGACAGCTGCCAGGAGAAGCCATGAAACTGATCGTCTTCACAACAACAGGAATGAGTGAGCATGACTTTGGGGATTTTGGCAAAGACAAGTTCTCAGCCACCAAGCCTGATGCTCACACTGGGACATTCACAGTGAAGAACCTGGTGCCAGAAGACAGAGGCTTGTATTTCTGTGCTGTCAGTGAGCACAGTGATGCAGGCATGCATGGAAGCTAAACAGAAACCCCACTGCAATACTCACAAACCTAACCTAAGAATCTCATGTACTCTAGGGGGACCTCAAGTACCAATAATAGTAGCATTACTCTTAAAGTCACAATGTGCTAAGAGGATCAGTGATGTCACATGACATTTTGACACACCCACATCAAACTGCTCTTACCTCAGGAATAGAAATGGGAAATGTTAAGAATTTAGCAATTCTGATTCCATTATCGATATCGCTTATCGATTCAGTTCCTTATCAGTTCTCTTATCGATTCTCATCCAGTAATATATAGAACAAATGGCTTTGGTTGCAGAAACACTTTTTTTTAAGTATGCACCAACATTTTATCTATTTTTGCCTCTGTCATTTTGCTTTTCCCTGCCTGTATGAAAGGTGTAGCTACAGGTATGTGTGATCCTGCCTCTGAGCCTGCCTCACTCTTGCAGTCCTTGTCAACTAAATGTTAATATCAGTTGGAAATTATTCATACAGTATGTCGTTAACATTATTACAATCAACAGGACCTGGAAGTTTTGCGTTACAGGACTTTCAAGTTTTGAATGCAGGCAAGAGTGACATCTCTCCTCCTAAAGCTAAAACTGCTCTGCTCAGACTCATGGGGGACGTGCTTCTTTCCTGCCGTTTCCATAGCAGTAGCGGCACCAGGGAAATTTATATTAGAATTTTTTTTTCAGCGTGAGAAATACAATGTGCGGCACGACAAAAGACCCAAAAGCGTGACTGTCATGCTTTTATTTTATGAAAGCACTTAGAATTGTTTTGTACATGAAATGTGCTATACAAATAAATTTGACTTGACTTGGCTTGAAGGACTCAGCCTGAACAGCAGTGCAGTTTACTTCTGTGCTGCTAGTTACCACAGTGGAACATATCACTGCTCCTCAGTACAAAAACCTCTCAGTCACACATATTATATCCTTATAATTTTACAACTTCCTCTCACGCCAAACATGGCAAGATCAAGAATTTTATCCTCAAAGAAGCATCGAGCCCCTCTCCCTCCTCAGCCTACTCCACCGACAAAAGCCCCCCCAACTCGGCCCCCACCATCAGTGCACAAAGCTTACAGTAGGGCAGTGGTTCCCAAACTGGGGGGCACAGAGCCATTGCGGGCTCTGCTAGCATGACATGGACAAGTTTCTGTTGGGCCTCACAAGCAAAGCAGTGGATGAAGCATTGCCAAATGTTCTTCCAAAGCAGTTTCATTCCATGGCAAAGTTAAGAAGACATGATGACACATATCTTGGCTTTGGCTTCACCTGTACAACGGTGGGTAATGAGGGAGAGAAAACATCCAGAGCACAAAGAAAAGCCAGTTGAGTTTTTCAGACAAAGACTCAGCAGTCATTTTTACTAAAAGTGCATCTATGCCGGCGAATGCTCAACTCGTCTCATATAAAGTTGCCTACCGAGTGGCAGAGTGTAAAAATTATTTTATATATTTTTTTCAGAAATACGGGATTAAAAAGTATTTAGAAATGTCATGTGCAGTATAAAGGAAGCCTAAATAAAACATGGAGACAGAGACAGACAGAGCTTAAAGGGGAACTCAGTAGTTTTAAACCTAGACCTTATTTCTGGCATGAAATACGTTTATCTACTCACAGAGAACAGTTTGGCAAAAGTCGGTGTACTTCGGAATCTATTTAGATAACTCTCAATCCATATAATGGAGTGAACGGGGCAAAGACGATGCAGCGTCTAAATAAGGCATTATCTGTATTTATTTCACCAATACTTTAAGACAAATGAATTAATGAACGTGTGCTATAGCTCTGTTAGCTCATAGCTGCTGTTATGTGGCTACTTGCAGCTATAGGAGAGCTAACGGAGGGATTTCTACACACACCTCTACTGGGACCACTTCATCCACACGCCCCCCTGCAGCACAGCTCATTCACTCCAGTAAGAACGTCCATCTTACTCAAAGTTGTCGTTCACGTTGTCAAAATTTGATAAATATCCTGCCATGTTGCACAAAACTAGCAGTAGCAAAGTCCGTGTGAAGTGAGCCGACTGTCACAGAGCACGGAGTAAATAAACTGTGCTCCAGGGGGGCGTGTGGATGAAGTGGTGCTCCTAATGGTTCTCTGCATGGTTTCCCCACAGAGACTGCAGGATGTCTTCTGACCTGACAACAAATATTCAGCCTTCAAAGACAGCATTGGGACTGTCACTGTGAGAAACCTTCAGCCTCACAACAGCGGTGTGTGTTTCTGTGCCATCAGCAAACACAGTGATGAGAGGAGTGTGAGCAGCTGAACAAAGACCAGTTTCCAATTCATCAGGATGCACTTAGGAATCTGTTTCACTTTTATGTCTTTCCAGTAGATGGTGCTGGAGCTCCAGGAATACTTTTTCAGTTAACTATCAGGTTTGAAAAGGGGGCGTTTATAAGAAGTGTGCAGTGACAAGTTAAAGCCAGTCTTGTTTGTGTGTCCACTAAGACAGACGTTTATCATGCTGACACTTTCTCTTTTACTTTGGCTCATCGGTAATCACTCTTCTTGATAAAAAAATCTCCCTTTTTCAGTTCCTTCAGCAGATTTACAGGAATTAATTTTGTTTCTTTCTGGGTGTTTGTCTGGGAGTTGAAGTAAACCAAAGACCTCCAGCTGCTTTAAGAAATCCTGGAGACAAAATCCAGCTGTTCTGCATCCATGAACAGACTGACTACAGACTAATGTTCTGGTTCCAGAAATCCCCTGGAGACCAAGCTCTGCAGTGCATTGGTCTTGAGTACCACAGCACCACAGAACTTGAGAAGTCTTTTGAAAAACGTTTTAATATCACTGGAGATATGAGTGGGGAGATGGCAAAGAACGTCTCTCTGTTCATTGTGGACCTGAAGGCTGAACACACTGCAGGGTATTACTGCGCAGCTGGCTGTGCACATGACCTGCAAACCATCACTCCCTCATACAAAAACTCACAGTCAGCTTATTTTCTGAATCAGGGGGTTTAAATTAGAACTTGAACAAGCTCCTCCCAGCTCATGATTTGATGTCAGCAGCTGCCACTGAGGTGACTTCACTTGTTTTTAGGCAGATCAGTAAAGCATCAGTCCAGTGTTGGGACAGTCAACATGATTCGTTTGCTCTTTCTCTGCTGCTTGTCTGGTAATAATTTATCTGAAATCATCATCTTCTGTGGATGTTGAAGTAACTTTATATCATATATCATGGTTTAAAAGTTTTCTATTATCTTTCTTTGTTCAGGTGTTAGTCTGGGTCTCGAGGTCCGTCAGTCTCCCTCTGATCTCATCAGAAATCCTGGTGACAAAATGCAGATTTTCTGCAGCCACAATAAAACTGACTACAGAGTGATGCTCTGGTACCAGCAGTTAGCTGGAGACACAGCAATGAAACTCATTGGATATTTGAACTTCAAAGCTGTCACAATGGAAGACAAATATAAAGATGGTTTCAATCTCGCTGGAGATTTGGGTGGAGATGCAGCAAAGAATGGATCTCTGCACATCCGAGATGCAGGAGTGAATTACAGTGCAGTTTACTACTGTGCAGCACGAGAAGCACAATGACAGAAATCCCCTCTGAACTTTACAAAAACTGCACACAATGTTTTTTTCTGCAGGGGTTTTCTTTAAAGGCTCCCAAAGCAGCTGCTATGTGGTTGCCTTGTAGTTTGACGCATTCATAGTACACTGTACACTTTAACTATGTGTCTCACTTTAATATGATTTATACTTCCAGGAAGGCAGTTTATATTAGCAAGAATATGTGAAGCCACTCCCTCCTCATCAGTTACATTGATGGTGTTTCTTCATTCTCTTCATTCCTCTTTAAACCTCACTCATCTCTTTGCAGTCATGATTTTGACGGGAACTGTGAAGAGGTAGGACCCAGATGCAGTTCTTCGAATTCAAAAAAGGTTTATTTCCAAAAAACAGGGAGCAAAAGGCAAGAACAGAAAGCGCGACAGAGCCGGATTCAAAAATACTTAAAGGTTGACAAAAACCAAGACTATGAAAAACAAAACAAGACTTTGATTAACTGTGACTATGAATAAATAACTATGAACAGGACTATGAGGCATGAAACCAGCCTTATCTTCGGTGACTGAGGCATGAAGGGTTGGTGAGGATTCTGCAATGGGTGAAAGGAAACCAGGAGACTAAATACTGTGGAGGGAGTGATCAGTGAATGCGGTGCAGCTGTAAACAATGAAGCAGGTGTTGTGAGTGAAACTAGGTGGCAGGGGAGAAACATGACCAGAACGTAACCTGAAAACAAGACTATTAAAACATAAACTGTGACATGAACATAAACTGTGACAGATGTGAGCCTTTTCACAAATATAGATGCTGAGACTTTTCTGACTGTTTCAACATCTTGAAACAAAACTTGAAACATAGTTTTTTTAAAGGCTTTTAATCTGTGTTGTTAAAGGAGAAAATGTTCTGCCTTCTCATTTTTTGTTGCATACCAGGTAATCATTTAAGAAAGTATTCATTCTTTATCATGTGGATGTTTCTCTGATGCATTATCCTGATCTGAAGTTCTCTTTTGCTCTTGCTCCAGGTGTTAGTCTGGGTCTTGAGGTCTGTCACTTTTACAGGATTATCTTATTTCTTTTTTGTCATTTCCTCACAGGTACCGATTGTTTAAAGGGGAACTCTGGTAGAGCTCTAGACCTTATTTCTGGCATGAAATACGTTCATCTACTCACCGAGAGCAGATTGGTGAAAGTCGGCGTCCTTCGGAAGATATTTAGATTCCTCGAGATCCATATAACGGAGTGAACGGGGCTTAGACGGTGCAGCCTCTAAATAAGGCATTATCTGTCTTTATTTCACCAATACTTTAAGACGAATGACTGAATGAATGTGTAATATAGCTCTGTTAGCTTATTGTAGCTATATTTGTGAATTAAGATGTCTTCTACACCAACGGTGAGTCATTCACAAACTTAACTTCATGGTGAAGAAAACTGGTGAATGTGCATACAGTGAAACCATTCAAACAAAACAGACAAAACCTCAGAAGTTCTGTGACAAACCCCAAATAATATATCTATATCTGTAGTATATCAAATAATATATCTGCCTCTGTGTTTAAACCACCATCAGCTCCGTCAACATGTCCAAAGACACTGACGAACACCTGTACCGAGCACACAAACCTGCCTCCGTTTAACTTTTGAATATTTGTTAAGGACAGAAAAATGTTAATACCAATATTTCAAAGTGTTACAAGTGTGAATGTCAATATCAGAACGGATCACATGGTGGAATTTCTCCATCAGCTGATTCATGCTTCACACACAGTCTAATCTTCCTGTTTTTTACAGCTGTGTTCACTTCAGTTAAGCTCATCCCACATAACAAATGTTTCCTCCTGTTGGTTCACAGGATCAGAGACCGTCACACCTTAAAGTGACACACCTACCTGCATCTCTTCATATCTCTGTAACTGCACTTAAAGATAACTGAGACTCTTAGTTTTACAACATGACCACTATCAGACAGGGTCTCCTCAGCTTTTTGGTGCTTGTACTCTGGATACAAGGTAAAGTACTGGTATATCAGCAGATTGTATTCAGCAGTTAGAAGATGAAAATATTTCTGAAACCGTCAACTATTAAGATGTTCATTTCTGGTAACTTTCACTGTTGTACTCACAGGTCATGTTGATGGAAGTGATGTCTACCAGACTCCCAAACTGTGGGAGAAGCAGGGTGAAAATGCAACAATACACTGTAACCACACAAAGGGTGCTGGCTATTACCAGATGTACTGGTACAGACAGCTGCCTGGAGAAACTATGAAACTAATTGTGTTCTCAACTACAGTCAAACATGACTTTGGAGAATTCAGCCCAGACAAATTCTCAGCCACCAAGACTGAAGCTGAGAGAGGAACATTCACAGTAAAGAATCTGCAGCCAGCAGATACAGGCTGGTATTTCTGTGCTGTGAGTGAACACAGTGATCCAAACACATGTGAACGCTGAACAAAAACCTCTGCACACTGTTCCCATCTGTATTTATCTGCTCTACTGTAGGGGGACCTCAAGTACAACCACACAATGTCTCACAGTCATGTGACACTCCCATATGCAAGTCTTCATATCCGTGCTGTGATGTCAGAGCTCCCATCACACACACTGACAGTGACTGTGGTCTCAAAGTTCAGTCTTCTCACAACACAATAATGATCACAGCTGCTCTGATCAAACTCTCTGCAGCTCTGCTCTGTATTGGAGGTACTTTATGGACATGATGATGCTGAGGACTGAAAGGAGAAGAAGTTCTCTTCTCTTTTAATTCATAACCATAATTCCATGTTGTTCTCTTTAATTTGCATTTACAGGAGCTGTTGGAGCTTCTGTAACACAATGTGACTTTTGACTCCTGCAGGTCTAACTGACGGGAGGGATGTGACCCAGACTCTTCTGCTGTGGAAGAACGAGGGTCAGTCTGCCACGATGAACTGCAGCCACACAAAGGATGCGACTTACTTCCAGATGTACTGGTACCAACAGCTGCCAGGGGAGGGAATGAGGCAGATAGTTTTCACCTCTACATCTCCTCCACATAAATATGAAAGCGGCTTCAGTGAGGACAAATTTCCAGCAGAGAAGAAGGATGCTCAGACTGGATCTCTGACAGTAAAGAAGCTGCAGCCTCAAGACAGCGGAGTGTATTTCTGTGCTGTGAGTCAACACAGTGATGCAGGTGACTTAAAGAGCTGCACAAAAACCCAGCTGCTGGTGTCACAGTGAACCAAAGACATCACTGTGTTTCAGTTCCTGAAGGGGGGGGCACACGACATGTAGAGTATATTTTCAACATTTATACTTTGATATATTTCAAACACGATGTATTTTTAACACAGAGCTCAGTCTCTCATTAAACTCTACAGATCAAATATGTCATTTTTCTCCTTCTTTTCATCACTGCCATTTCTGACTGCCCTCATATAGATTTACCTTTTCTGTACTGTTTACTGGAATTGACAATTGTATGGAAATAAGAGTAGAAATATCTCGTTGAACTGCTCAGAGTAGTGATCCCCACCTGGAAGACAAAGGTCCAAGCACCAAATCCAAAGTTCTCTTCACAGCTGTTTCTTGCTTTGTGACAGCAATTAAAAATATGTTAGAGACAAGTGGCTTTTTATGCCTCCTCAGTGGAACAGTGATATGTCTGCTGAACAGATCAAAAGAACATTTTTCTGCTCTGTGTTACTGATGGTGTAACACAGATTTGAAAACTAATCTTTTTTTTAAAAAAAAGCTATAAACCACCTAAAACCGTTTTTTTTATGCTTTGGCTCCATGTTGGAGTTATGGATCCCATCAGACCTCCTGCTTGCTGGTGGAGGGGTCAGTCTGTTCAGGTGGACTGCAAACACATGATAATAGTGGCAGTAACTTTAAGATGTGCCCGTATCAACAGTGACCAGGTACTCGCTGAGTTCCTGTATTCATGTTTATTGCCAACACCCGAATGATGAAATGGAGAAAATTCTCTTACAAAATGTTTAATTTTCTGTCATGATAAATTAATGAATAGGAGGACAGAAAGCATGCAAAACATCAAGTTTAAAGAGTCAAATAAACATGTTCTGCATGTCAAACACATTTCCTGAAAAGAGCATTCTAAATGTTTTAATGTTAAAACAGTCATCCAGTAACTTTAATTCACCACATAAACACACAGAAGAAGAGACACCTGCATCTAACCACAGTTAATGGCAGCAAATAAAGAAAGATCTCATCATTAAAGCCTCCTCTTCCTGTGTTAACCCACACAGCAGGATACTGTACAGATCCACTAATCAAATGTGACGCCCATGTGTTGATCCCTCCTCCTGCTTTACATCCAGGCAGCTCTGTTCAGTTTGCACTTCTCATTATCATTCAGTTTTTCTCTGCTCTGGGATCATGATCAGGCTCCTCATACATTTAGCAGCTCTGCCGTTCTGTTTAACAGGTAACATTCAATCAAATCATAAGGAATCATCCCAAGTAAAATCTATTCTCAGCTCTAAATCTTTTTGCTCTCTTTTTCATCCTGCAGATCTCTCAAAAAACAGCGCTCAACAGACTCCCACTGCTGTGATCAGAGGACATGGACAAGAGATCCAGATAAACTGCAGCCATTCAAACACCAATTTCAATATGATCCAGTGGTACAAACAGTCTCCTGAGAAAACTAATATGGTGCTGATTGGTTACGCTCGCTTCTCTTCTCTAGCTGTTGAAGATTTATTCAAAAACTCCTATAATGTGACCGGTGATGGCCGCAGTCTGTCTTCTCTTGTTATTCCAAAGCTGAGACAGTCTGTGGACAGCGCAGTATATTTCTGTGCTGCCAGTGATGCACAGTGCTGCATGAAACCTCCAGCTACAACAAAAACCTCCTCTGCTGCAGGCAGTAACAATCATTCACCTGCTGATAACAACATGAGCAACAAGTAAACCACGATTGAACGAGTGATCAGAGAGCTGGAGTCTTATTTAATCCAGCAGGGGGCAGTGTTCCCCAACACATCCTGTAGTGTTGGATTTCTTTTTGACTCAGTGTCAGGAAACCCAATGAGACACAAAATGTTTTAAAGTTCATCATGAAAAATTTCGTGGGCTTTAAAAACATGCAGAAATGAGTTTAATTGGAAGTGAAGGAATAACAAACAGTAGATATGATGGTCTTCTCTCTGTCCAACTAAAATTTAGTCTGTGAAAGTTTTTTATTTGGTTCATTTATGATCAGCAGTTACTTTCAAAAGGTTTCATTAACATGACTTTTACATCTTATCTTCATTCTTCCAGAAAATTGATTGAATATCTGTGATTATTTGCTCAGTAGAAGTATGGGCTCTGGATACCTGCGTGTCAGATGTTGTGAGTTGAGAGCTTAGTGCATGTGTGAATAATGGTCCCCAGGACTCAACAGAAAGCTCACCATGGAGGGACAGACAGCTTTATGCTGCTGGCATCAATCATGAATTTAACGTCACATGACATGAACGTTTCTCACAGAGCACAGGTCCACAAAAACAGATCTCACAGGAAACCTCTGTACTGAGGATACACATGGAAGAGACATACTTCATGTCCAACAAGGTGGGAACTTACGTTCTCTGTTACACCAATGAACTCAAGTTTATAGAGATTTGTTGTTTCATGTTTGATCTTGTGAGGTTAAATCCCCTCTTCTTTATTTGTTACCATTAATATTGTAGGTCAGTGCTCCTTCTGATGAGCTGACAGCATGTCTTTAAGCTCTTACAGTGACTCAAAGATGTGCAGTGCTACTACACATCACACAGAACAACTGTTTCACCAACCCTCATGACACTTGTTTCAGCTGACAGTTGTAATGTTGAGAAGACTAGGGGCGGGGGCGGCACAGTAACACCACCCACCTTGGTTTTCTGCAGAAGCATTCATTGATACAGAAGTAGAAACAAACTGACGTGAACACAGAATGATGGTCCTCACTGTCTGCATCATGTCCTTGCATCTCATACTGGTTTCAGGTAAATTAATGGAAAGTATTTTTAGACTTCTACAGCCTTTTTGAAGAAAAGCATTTATCTTGCACAATCCTTAAAGACAGAACAGTTTCCAGTTAAATCCAGAGTTAAACCTGGCTCTCTCACTTATGAAGACTCATCATTAATATATTGTGGCCTGTTTTTCTTGTCTTTTCCACAGGTTCCTCTCTAAGTGACCAAATTACCCAGGTTCCAACCCACACCTTCAAAAATCCAGGAGAAACAGTTGAATTCAGCTGTTCACACAGTATTCAAAGCTATAATCGTATCCTCTGGTACAAACAGACAAAGAACAATCAGATGCAGCTTCTGGGACACATGACAGGAGACAGCAGACTTCCAGGGAGCGGACTGAATGTGACGCTGAATGGAAGTGCAAACAAAGACCAGACATGCACTTTAACAGTTAAAGGACTGAGTTTGAGCAGCAGTGCAGTTTACTTCTGTGCTGCTAGTTACCACAGTGCTTCATATCTCTGCTCCTCAGTACAAAAACGTCCTCATCATTGTTCAACATCTCCTACGACTCCCAGCTCCTTGCACCTGTATTCTGTTCTTTGATAAGGAGAAGTAGTAGCTTACAGCACAAATATGATAAGTTTTGTACCTAATGTGACTCCGCCCACTCACAGAGCACACGTTCGTTTTGCTGACAAGAGGCTTTACTCAAAGGAAAGATCAGTTCAGCTGCTGAGACTCTGAGAAGATTTCTCATAGCAACAGTAAACTTATGACCAGACCAAACAACAACCAGAACAGCATGAATGCCATACTATTATTACTTATTTTCAACACTGCTCTGGTTTCAGGTAATAATATCAGAATTTTTATGACAAATAATTCAAAACAATAGTAATTTTGCTGCTGTTTTCCCTGCATTTTATCGTATTACAGGAATGACTTAATTCCCATTGAAATACATTCCGTATTGCTCTTCCTCCACAGGATCCTCTCTCAGTGATCAAGTCCACCAGACTCCATTTCATATTCTGGCAAATCCAGGAGAAGCAGCCAAATTCAGCTGCTCTCACAGTATTCCCAGCTACAACCAAATCCTCTGGTACAAGAGATCAGAAAACAGACAGCTACAGCTCCTGGGATACATGTACATGGACAACAGTAATCCTGAAGCTGGAGTGAAGGTGAAGATGGAAGGAAGTGCAAAAACAGGTCAAAACTGCACTTTAACAATTGAAGGACTGAATATGAGCAGCAGTGCAGTTTACTTCTGTGCTGCTCGCTACCACAGTGCTTCATATCACTGCTCCTCAGTACAAAATCCTCCTCATCGCCATCTTTTTATCTCTGTATCACAGCTGACATCCTCCCACAGCTGTGTTAACTCTTTCTACCAAACACTTTTTCTAATTCTACTTTCTTCTGTATTTAATCTTTTCCTCAGACAGAGAAGAGGACACAATCATACCATATACAGTTATGGACATGCAAACCTCAACATTATGATCATTTTTCTTCTATAACACACAAACTGTTGTTTGGGTTTCACGTTTCCTGCTTCAGGTAATGTCATGAATATTTTCAGTGTGCTTCTATATCGTTTTTAATCAGCAGGAGTTCATGAAGTTATTGTGTGTTCAGACAGTTTTATACAGTTCTGCTATTTCACCTGTAACTGCATTCTATCGTGTTTTTTATTCAATGGCCTGTTACTGTACACCAAATCATATTTCTGGCTTTGTTTGGCCACCAGGTTCTTCCTTCAGTGAGCAAGTCTACCGGACTCCGGCTACATCTACAGCACATCAAGAGGAACAGCCCAGATCTACTGCTCACACAGCATTCCAAACTATAACCAAATCCTTTGGTACAAGCAGTCAGAGAAACAGCTGCTCTTCCTGGGATATTTGTACTATAAAGATGGTTATCCTTATTCAGTAAACTGGACCGGATGGGAAGATGGAGGGAAGTGCAGATAAAGAGAGAGACTCAACTTGAACAGCAGAGCAGTGTACTTCTGTGCTGCAAAGTACCACATATGACTGATCCTCCTCTTCAAACAATGGCATCACTACAGCTCACAGCCCCCTCACACCTGCAACAATCATTCTAACCAATGTTGGTCCTTTGTCTTATAAAGATAAGATATTTTAACATAAGTTGTATTATGTTGAGCAAAGCAGCGTTCAAATATAAACGTCTTGTCAAAAATAAAGTTTTGTCTAATTTCATCATAATTAATAACATTTTTGCATAAATTTTGCAGCTGAGAATAGTTTTTGACTTAAATGTTGTCAAATAGTTTGAATACACAATATTTGAACTTTGTGTAATTAAATATGTAAATAGACAGGTTCATTAGATGCATGTGTGTGTTACAAATAGAAAAGGTGTGTTACTTATTGCTCTGGTCATATCTTTCCCTTCTTACCTTCTTGAGAGTTTTCATGAGCTCTTTTCTATGAAAACACTGTTTTTATAAAACTATTTTCATGCTGGTTTAAAAAGTGTGTTGCAGGAAAGATTTCTGCTCATACTTCTTAACATCTATTGTGATGAGTTACTGTGCCAGTGGGAAAGTTTTTGCATGTGGAAGAAGCTGATTGACCTTAACAAAGCCCAAATAAGTCCAGAGCTTTTTAACAACCGAAGGTATTATTCTGGATATTTTACTATCAAGGGCCGTATCTTTACCCCAGATGTGAAACTGTTTGCTATGACTTTCCAGCCAAGCTGTCTACAGAGAGAGTTCACCTCTGTTGCTTGCCAGGACTGCATGTGACATCATCAGCTCAATTTGTTCATTGCCAAGCAAACATACAAACAATACCACAATGCATCATTCTCACTGTTTCTCACAGCATTTAGATTTCTATCACTGAGACAGAAGAACTCTTTGACTAAATGACAGAAATTAAAGCAAAAACCCATCATCATCTACACTTTAAGTTCATCTCTGTGAATTCTGCCTCCGGAGGACTTTAAAGCATTAAATATTCATGGTCCTTCCTCCTCTTTATCTCGTAAGATAACAAAGCTGCTACACTCAGACCAACAGTCACAGCTAAACACAGAAGGAGGAGTGGAGTGCTGGCTGATTGGTTCAATATTCGGAAGGGGCGGAAGCACAATTACTCAACTCACCCAAAAGAGGGATTTGTTTGTCTGAGCTCTCTTCAGATTCAGAGAACATTCAGCATCGCAGTTTATGCTGTCATAGACACGGGGCATCAAATGTCCTGATGCTGAAATTATTCACTAAACTCGTTTTCTTCTGCATGACTTTTAACGTCATGCTAGTTTCAGGTAATGTTGTTTTATTTGCTCTTCCAGATGTTGTGTTTATAGTTATTTTGCTGAAAATTGGGCTGCAGAGAACTGTTTATTTCAATCAAAGGTCACATTATTTATCCCCCACAATATTTCATAGGTCTCTCTTTTCATTTGCAATCCTATGTCTGTCTCTGTCTCAAAGTGTTTCTATGTAGTTTCATTTCTTTAAAAAGAGATTCTTTTCAACAGGTTCTTCTCTCAGCGATGAAGTCCTCCAGACTCCAGCTGAAATGTACTGCAACCCTGGAGAAAAGGCCAATATCAGCTGAGAGATCGGATTTATCTGAGAGAAAAACCAACAAACCAAAGACACGGCAGGGCAGGTTATCAAAGTACATCCACAAACAGCACTCAGGACACACACTGATCAAGCAGAAGAGCACAAAAACAGGAACAAATAGGGAGGGAAAGAGAGCAAAAATAACTGAATGAATATTAAAACAAACAAAAAAATCCAGAACATGAAATCCAAAAGTCATGGTATTACTAACACACCGAAAAAGGGAACATTCAGCTGATAAACGCTGATTAGATCAGTCCTTCAGAACCATTAATGTTCTTTACATATCAACAACTGCCAAAAACACACCTGAAAGAAGCCGTTAAATTTAGATTATGTGCAGCTGCCATGGATAAAAACACAGATGTCTACATGTAAATTTCACTGCTTTTTTGAGCATGTGTGACAGTTTCACGTCATGTTACAATTTTCAAGGCTTGGACGTTTAGCAATTTTACAGTTTTTACACCTGAATTGAAGGAAAGTGTTTCACATTTCTGTCCAACATGACATTCCACGTGCTACATCATTAAGATGTGGTTATCAAACTCACAACAGTTGTTCTGACAACAGTTTAAAAAAATTACTGTTGTAAGATCTAAACTAACAACCCTTGAATAAATGATCAGACGAATGACGTCAGTGACTGAATGTAGTGGAATGCTTTATTTCTAACTGTGTTAGAAGGTCTGTGTTGTTGGATTCCTCTCATGAAGTGGCAGTATTTATGTACTGAGGCATGTTTTCCATGTTTAGAGAAGGAGGAAGCGCTTTGAGGCCGCCCACCTGGAAAAGTTTCCTCTTTTCCTGACAGATTAATCAGTCCCCACGAGACACCGCGGTGGATGTGAAGGTGCAGATAAAGGCCAGACCTGCACACTGAGAGCTGAAACACTCGACCCAAACAGCAGCGCAGTTTACTTCTGTGCTGCAGGTTAAATATCTCTGCTCTTCAGTACAAAAATCTCCTCATTGTTTGATCTCTGAGTGTTACAGCTTGTAGGCCTTTGTATCATGATCAGCTCATTCTAATCACCAGATTTTCTTTTCCTTTCAAAGAGGAGGAGCCTTCTGAGAATTAACACGGCATTCAACCTCACTGTTTTATTTCATAATGAAATATATAGAAATCTGTCAAAATAATGTCAAGATGAACCTGCATCAGGTCCATGTAACAAATTATCTTCCTATCTTTTTCATTTACGACTGAGATAAATGTAGTTTTGCATTCAGCTTTAATGTCAAACTAAGTTACTTCTCAAAAACACTGATAATCTGGACATGGTGAAACATGACAAACATCTCTTCACTGTAATTTATTTACTTTTTCTCAAAATGAAAGCTCATATTTTTTGATGTTGTGCTCTCTCCACACAGTTCACTGCCAGGATGTAACACAGGACCCCACAGTCAGCTGGAGTTATGAGTCCAAATCTGCAGCTATGAACTGCAGCCACAACAAAGACATTTCTCACACCCAGATGTACTGGTACAGGCAGCGTCCAGGAGTCATCGTGTTCACAGCTTTAGGAGGGCAGCCAGACTATGGAGGGAGCTCTCAAAGCAAATATTCAGCCATCAAAGACAACGCCCAGAGCGGGGCTCTTACTGTAAAAGACCTGCAGTCTGATGACAGCGGTGTGTATTTCTGTGCTGTTGGAAATCACAGTGATGTGAAGAGTGGGAAGAGCTTAACAAAAACTGGCTGCAGACAAAACTGGGTGTAAATTAGCAGCCACATCTGCTCTTTTACATCTGTCCAGTAGAGGGCACTAAAGCTCAAGAAATGCTCAAGCTTAACTTCTTAAAATGCAGCTCTATGAAATGTGACGCGCTGGTGGAGATTTGATACGAGGACACTGACGAAGAGTCTGAAGCAATCAGAGTTACTCTGCGGTCTGTGTTCATTCAGACAGGAAGTCAGCTTGACATCGTTATCTCTGCCAAACATCTGCATGAATGATTGACTTTTCTTTTTTGCTTTTAGGCTTATGAAGTGCATCAGTCTCCCTCTGATTTGCTCACAAAACCTGCAGGCAGATAACAGATTAGGATTATATATACTTTAGGTCATTGTTCAAACACACAGTCATTAAACTTTCAGTGTTTAAACTACTGACCTTATGGGCATTTTGTCTTCTTAAATGTAGATGCAGTTTATTTGTGTTTACAATCCGTTACAATTTAATTACATTTTCTTTATATTTCGATATATCCAGGTGTTAGTCTGGGTCTTGAGGTTCATCAGTCTCCCTCTGAGCTCATCCAAAATCCTGGTGACAAAATGCAGATTCTTTGCAGCTATGACAAAACTGACTACAGGGTGATGCTCTGGTACCAGCGACCACCTGAAGACACATCTATGAAACTCATCGGACATTTGTACTATAAAGAGCCAAAAATGGAAGACCCATATGAAAAGAATTTTAATATCTCTGGAGATCTGAGCGTCAATACAGTGAAAACTGGCTTTCTTACAATCGAAGCTCCAGAACAAAAGCACAGTGCGGTTTACTACTGTGCAGCTAGCAAAGCACGCTAACAGAAATCCCCTCTGAACGTTACAAAAACTGAACTATAATTCTATCATCAGTGGTTTTCAGACACGCTCCCGAGCAGCTGCTGTTGTGGTTAGTTTGATGCACTTTCAGACTTAACTTGAATAACATTGTTTCCACCTGATTTTCCCACTTTATTCCTAATATGTATTTAATTCAACAAGCATTACTCTTTATATAACCAGGCAGCAAACCCAAAATGAAGTCAACTCCTCCTCTCCCTCTAAATCAACAATAATAGCAGACCCGTTGAGCCTTTAGAAACTGACCATATTCTCTTTTCTGGCACCAGGAGCTGCAAAGGCTGATCTTCAGCACAGCATGTCATAAATGCAGTTAAACCTCCTCAGGCAGTATTTTACATGGAGGCCATGCAGTATGAATAACCTCAATTTGTGTCGATTTTTCAGTCAGTGACACCTTCCTATCTGTTACATTGTTTGCAGAAAGGCTTAATAATACATAATATATACAATATGTGTAATAAAACTCATAAATGCACATTTTATGAGAGTTTTCTATTAATGCAGTGTCACAACGGACATAAATACAAAACATGAGCGGTTACTCAAAGAGAAAACTCCTCCCAAAAAACTCAATTTTCAGCTGCACGGTGATGGTGTTTCTACATTACTTCCTTTTCCTCTTTAAACCTCACTCATCTAAGTTGAGCCTTTTTTTGATTGTCATTTTGACATTTGACTCTCAGTGTCTTGACTAACATCAGCACACCTCTGTATATAATTTTATATGTAGTCTATATCCTGTGGAAGGGCTATATAAAGAGGATTTTAACATCTCTGGAGATTTGAGTGGGAACACAGCAAAGTCTCTCTTATAATCAAAGCTGCACAACAAGCTCACACGAAAAGCAAAATTATAAAAATCCTGTCTGAACTTTACAAAAACTGCACATCAGTGGGTTTAAATAAAATATGGAACTAGACAAAGCTGTTATCTGATCATGCTAAAAAGCTGAAAATAGTGAAAATTTAGCTTGAAAAGTTAGTTGCTGTAGTTTCAAAAGGCCTGAAAGGCATTTTTTAAAGGACCTGGAGCTTGATGAAGACAGCTAGAAGGTTGATGAAGGTTGATGAAGACAGATGGCACATGTATTTTCACAGCCATAGTCAAGTTTAGCTTGTTTCTCCACAGTTTAGATTTATTGTATTCCGGCTCAGCTGCGCTTTGTTTTTTTTAAATAAATCAAGTTTTGTTTTAATTATATCTGCATCTGGGTCCTCAAACTTCCACCACAGCAAACCAACCCGTTGTGATAAGGACAAATTGTCCTACATTTTAATGCTAAAATGATTTCTGTGGCTTAAAGAGTTTGGAAACCGTGACATGGCAAAAACTTTTTCTTCTGCAGAATCTTTCTGTATTCTTCCACTCTGTCAGTTGGAGCCTTCACTCTACACATGAACATTCCATCTCATTGGAATGCATTGTAAACTCAGAAATAAAAAACCTCTATTTTAAAAACTATAAAAGCTAGAAACAGATAGAGCCATGTCCAGAGAGAGCTGAACATTTTGTACAAAAATGGTTTAATTTGCAGTATGCGGAAGTAGTTAAACAGCAAAAAACATACAGAATAATAAGTCAAGTTTATTTGTATAGCGCATTTCATGTAGAAAACTATTCAAAGTGCTTTACATGAAATAAAAGCATTGCAGCCAGGAGTGGAAGAAGCATCAAAAATGCATAAAAGAATATAAAGAGAAGTAAAATAATTCAAATTAAATCAAAATGATTAAAAACAATAAGGAAACAGGAAAACTATGCACGCATAGTGAATTCACTATGGATGCAGAACATCTATGGATGGACAACTATGGATGCAGAACACCCTTATAAAACTATGTGGGTGAATTTTCCCTGTAAGACCCACGGTTGCAAATTTAAAACATCACTTTTAACAATTAAAAAAAAGGCCTGAAATGCACATATAAAACTGGTTTCTAGGACTGCCTTCTTTCACCTTCGTAATATTGCTAAAATCAGGAACATCCTGTCTCAGGGTGATGCAGAGAAACTAGTTCATGCATTTGTTACTTCAAGATTGGACTACTGTAATTCCTTATTATTGGGCTGTCCCACATATTCTCTGAAAAGCCTCCAGCCAATCCAAAATGCTGCAGCCAGAGTTCTGATGAGAACTAACAGGAGAGATCATGTTTCTCCAGTTTTAGCTTCTCTTCATTGGCTACCTGTTAGATTCAGAATAGAATTTAAGATTCTTCTCCTCACATATAAAATTCTTAATGACCGAGCTCCATCATATCTTAAAGATCTCATTGTAAGATATTTTCCTAACAGAGCACTTTGCTCTCAGACTGCAGGTTTACTTGTGGTTCCCAGAGTTCCTAAAAGTAGAATGGGAGGTAGAGCCTTCAGTTATCAGGCCCCTCTCTTGTGGAATAAGCTGCCAGTAAATGTCCGGGAAGCAGACACCCTTTCCACTTTTAAGATTAGGCTTAAATCTTTCCTTTTTGATAAAGCTTATAGTTAGGGATGGCTCAGGTAATCCTGAAACATCCCATAGTTAAGCTGCTATAGGCTTAGACTGCTGGGGGACCTCATCTGTCACACCTTTCCTCACTTTGCTCTCTTTTTCCCCCTGTTTAATTTCTCAAATGATATTATGTACATGTGACATTATTGTGGTTATTAACTTGTGTTTCCCTGTTCCAACAGGTATCCTTTGAATGGTGTTATGGTGTTTTTCCCCCTCTTTTCCCTCTTTTCTGTCTTCTCAAACCCCAGCTGGTCGAGGCGGATGGCCACACTTCCTGAGTCTGGTTCTGCCAGAGATTTCTTCCTGGTTCTGGTTCTGCCAGAGGTTTCTTCCTGGTTCTGGTTCTGCCAGAGGTTTCTTCCTGGTTCTGGTTCTGCCAGAGGTTTCTTCCTGTTAAAAGGGAGTCGTTCCTTTCCACAGTCGCCACAGGCACGCTCAGGACGGGAGATTGGACTGAAGACAAGTTTCACTGCAATCTGTTGGTTTCCTTAGCTAGGATATTATTATTTTTTGAATTGGCTCTATATGAATTAATTGGATTATGATTACAATGAATTGAATTCCAATTGGCTTGAATTGGACTATATTACTTAAGTGCCTTGAGATGACAATTGTTGTAATCTGGTGCTATATAAATAAAATTGAATTGAATTGAATTGAATTGAATTGAATTGAATTGAATTAAGCGCTAGATGTCCTTTTCTGTTAAATTTTTTATTTAGTTTAGCTTCGACCATAATTAAACACATGAATAAATTGTATGGGATGTGTGAAACTCCAGCATCTATAGCAGCATTTGAAACTCTCTGTATCTTTATAGTTTTTTTCTTTGTTTTTTAACTTCTAAATGATCCTGAGATCTTTTTCTGTGTTGCCCAAGCAGCAGTTAGTAGCAATAGGAGATAGAAAAACAGGCCTGTTGCATTGTTCAGGGACAGGTACGAATGCAACAGGTGCGAATGGGACAGGTGCGAATGGGACAGGTGCGAATGGGACAGGTGCGAATGCGACAGGTGCGAATGGGACAGGTGCGAATGCGACAGGTGCGAATGGGACAGGTGCGAATGGGACAGGTGCGAATGCGACAGGTGCGAATGGGACAGGTGCGAATGGGACAGGTGCGAATGGGACAGGTGCGAATGGGACAGGTGCGAATGGGACAGGTGCGAATGGGACAGGTGCGAATGGGACAGGTGCGAATGCGACAGGTGCGAATGGGACAGGTGCGAATGGGACAGGTGTGAATGCGACAGGTGTGAATGGGACAGGTGGGAATGGGACAGGTGCGAATGGGACAGGTGCGAATGGGACAGGTGCGAATGGGACAGGTGTGAAAGCGACAGGTGGGAATGGGACAGGTGCGAATGGGACAGGTGCGAATGGGACAGGTGCGAATGGGACAGGTGTGAAAGCGACAGGTGGGAATGGGACAGGTGCGAATGGGACAGGTGCGAATGGGACAGGTGCGAATGGGACAGGTGTGAATGGGACAGGTGGGAATGGGACAGGTGTGAATGGGACAGGTGCGAAAGGGACAGGTGCGAATGGGACAGGTGCGAATGGGACAGGTGCGAATGGGACAGGTGTGAATGGGACAGGTGTGAATGCGACAGATGTGAATGGGACAGGTGGGAATGGGACAGGTGGGAATGGGACAGGTGGGAATGGGACAGGTGCGAATGGGACAGGTGCGAATGGGACAGGTGCGAAAGGGACAGGTGCGAATGGGACAGGTGGGAATGGGAAAGGTGTGAATGGTAACAGGTGTGAATGCAACAGGTGTGAATGGGACAGGTGGGAATGGGACAGGTGGGAATGGGACAGGTGCGAATGGGACAGGTGTGAATGGGACAGGTGCGAATGGGACAGGTGTGAATGGGACAGGTGGGAATGGGACAGGTGCGAATGGGACAGGTGCGAATGGGACAGGTGCGAATGGGACAGGTGTGAATGGGACAGGTGGGAATGGGACAGGTGTGAATGGGACAGGTGCGAATGGGACAGGTGCGAATGGGACAGGTGCGAATGGGACAGGTGCGAATGGGACAGGTGCGAATGGGACAGGTGTGAATGCAGAAGGTGTGAATGGGACAGGTGTGAATGGGACAGGTGTGAATGCAAAAGGTGCGAATGGGACAGGTGTGAATGGGACAGGTGCGAATGGGACAGGTGCGAATGGGACAGGTGCGAATGGGACAGGTGCGAATGGGACAGGTGTGAATGGGACAGGTGGGAATGGGACAGGTGCGAATGGGACAGGTGTGAATGGGACAGGTGCGAATGGGACAGGTGCGAATGGGACAGGTGCGAATGGGACAGGTGTGAATGGGACAGGTGTGAATGCAGAAGGTGTGAATGGGACAGGTGTGAATGGGACAGGTGTGAATGCAACAGGTGCGAATGGGACAGGTGTGAATGGGACAGGTGCGAATGGGACAGGTGCGAATGGGACAGGAGCGAATGGGACAGGTGTGAATGGGACAGGTGTGAATGGGACAGGTGCGAAAGGGACAGGTGCGAATGGGACAGGTGTGAATGGGAAAGGTGTGAATGGTAACAGGTGTGAATGCAACAGGTGTGAATGGGACAGGTGGGAATGGGACAGGTGTGAATGGGACAGGTGGGAATGGGACAGGTGCGAATGGGACAGGTGTGAATGGGACAGGTGCGAATGGGACAGGTGTGAATGGGACAGGTGTGAATGGGACAGGTGCGAAAGGGACAGGTGCGAAAGGGACAGGTGTGAATGGGAAAGGTGTGAATGGTAACAGGTGTGAATGCGACAGGTGTGAATGGGACAGGTGTGAATGCGACAGGTGTGAATGGGACAGGTGTGAATGGGACAGGTGGGAATGGGACAGGTGCGAATGGGACAGGTGCGAATGGGACAGGTGCGAATGGGACAGGTGGGAATGGGACAGGTGTGAATGGGACAGGTGGGAATGGGACAGGTGCGAATGGGACAGGTGTGAATGGGACAGGTGCGAATGGGACAGGTGCGAATGGGACAGGTGCGAATGGGACAGGTGTGAATGGGACAGGTGTGAATGCAGAAGGTGTGAATGGGACAGGTGTGAATGGGACAGGTGTGAATGCAACAGGTGTGAATGGGACAGGTGTGAATGGGACAGGTGCGAATGGGACAGGTGCGAATGGGACAGGTGGGAATGGGACAGGTGTGAATGGGACAGGTGCGAATGGGACAGGTGCGAATGGGACAGGTGCGAATGGGACAGGTGGGAATGGGACAGGTGCAAATGGGACAGGTGCGAATGGGACAGGTGCGAATGGGACAGGTGCGAATGGGACAGGTGGGAATGGGACAGGTGTGAATGGGACAGGTGGGAATGGGACAGGTGCGAATGGGACAGGTGTGAATGGGACAGGTGCGAATGGGACAGGTGGGAATGGGACAGGTGTGAATGGGACAGGTGTGAATGCAGAAGGTGTGAATGGGACAGGTGGGAATGGGACAGGTGTGAATGCAACAGGTGTGAATGGGACAGGTGTGAATGGGACAGGTGCGAATGGGACAGGTGCGAATGGGACAGGTGGGAATGGGACAGGTGCAAATGGGACAGGTGCGAATGGGACAGGTGCGAATGGGACAGGTGTGAATGGGACAGGTGTGAAAGCAACAGGTGTGAATGGGACAGGTGCGAATGGGACAGGAGCGAATGGGACAGGAGCGAATGGGACAGGTGTGAATGGGACAGGTGTGAAAGCAACAGGTGTGAATGGGACAGGTGCGAATGGGACAGGTGTGAATGGGACAGGTGTGAATGCAACAGGTGTGAATGGGACAGGTGTGAATGGGACAGGTGTGAATGGGACAGGTGTGAATGCAACAGGTGTGAATGGGACAGGTGTGAAAGCAACAGGTGTGAATGGGACAGGTGCGAATGGGACAGGTGTGAATGGGACAGGTGTGAATGCAACAGGTGTGAATGGGACAGGTGTGAATGGGACAGGTGCGAATGGGACAGGTGCGAATGGGACACAGTCACTCTGTCAGAGATGGAAAAGAAGGACAAACTCTGGAAACTCAGACGATGGCTGAATTTATTCAGGGAGAAATGCCTGCAGGTGCCTCCAGACAGTTCTGCTCCCTACTATGCCCAACATTGCAAATTTATAACATTTCCCTAAAAACTAAAACTAAAATGTAAAAATTCTGAAAACTCCTTAATTTCTACATCAGAGGCCTCCTAAAACAATATCTGAGAGGTCAATTTTTTTTCTATATCTGGGTCTTAGAGGGTTAATTCTTGTAACCTTTATTTAACTCGGTCATTACGCACAAATTTATGTTGACAGTGATGTTCCTGGTGGAATGTTTTCCTCCTGACATGAAACTCTGAAAGATTTCTTTGTTGTAAAGAACTTATTCACTGTGAAGTGAGATAAAGTCATGAAGCTACCTTCTGCCAGCTTCTTCCACAGTCATGTGACATCCACATAATTTCCTTTTTCCTCTGCTGGCTGTTTCATGTGCAGACGAGACTTCATCCTCATTAGAATCTCATCTGCGTCAGACGAAGACTAAAGATGATTCCATTTCTGATTTTCTGTCTCCTCACAGGTAAAATAGATAAATGTTTCTGTTTTGTTTGAATGTAAAACCAAAGCTGAGTTTTGTCTGTTGTCTTGCAGGTTTTTCTCTGCAGCTTCAGGTCCAACAGTTTCCCTCAGATGTGCTCAGAAAGCCAGATGGTAACATTGAGCTTTACTGCAAACACAGACTGAAGAACCACAGAGTGATGCTGTGGTACCTGCAAACACCTGGAGACAAGGCTCTGAAACTCATTGGATATGGATATGGACAGTTCAGCAATGACAGTGTGGAACAGTCATTCAGAAAACAATTCAAACTAACTGGAGATTTGAGAGGAGATGAGAGAAATGGTTTACTAACCATCGTAGATCCAAATCCGCTCGAACACACGGGAACATACTTTTGTGCTGCCAGGGAGGCACACTGCATCAAGCATCCATCAGTTCTGAACAAAAACCTCCTCCTATGGCCTCTTCTTATCTTGTCTCTGAATGTAGGTTAAAGAGCAACCCTCCACCACCATCACCCCACTGCAGACATGCGGCAGTCGCTACATTTTGTGGTTTTACTGCTTGTTTAACACAAATGAAAATATTTGATCATCCCTTCCAGTCCATATATGTCATATTCCTGAGTATATTCCTGAGTCCATATTTATTTTTTTAATTTTCATTTGTAGAGAAATTACAATAAAGCACAGACCCATCCATTTTCTAGACCCGCTTAATCCGTCGGTCAGGTCGCGGGGGGCCTGGAGCCTATCCCAGCGGTCATGGGTCAAGAGGCGGGGTACACCTTGGACAGGTTGCCAGTCCATCACAGGCCACACAGAGAAACAACCATGCATGCTCACACTCACTCCTAGGGACAATTTCAGAGACACCAGTAAACCTAACATGCATGTTTTTGGACGGTGGGAGGAAGCCAGAGTACCCGAGAGAACTCATGCATACACGGGGAGAACAAGCAGACTCCACATGGAAAGGCCCCAGGTGGGAGTTCAACCTGGAACCCTCTGCTGTGGGGACGATGGTGCTAACCACCACACCACCGTGCAGCCCTGAAGCTTTTTACTGATACGTAAAGATGGAAGAACTGAGGTGGACTATTTACACCTTTTTCTGTTTTACCTTTTAATTTATCCACCACGAACAATACTTTTACTGTTCTAATTTATTCAGTTTCTTTGCCTGTTTGCAGGAGTTTACCTCAGTAGGGAAAGAAGTGTTTCAGTCTCCATCTGAGCTGCTGAGGGATCCAAACACTGCAGGCAGCCCAACCTCTACACATACAATCCTATCATCACTGATACCGCTCGAGAAAGTTCACTATTGATCCTCTGAGCTGGAAAGATATTTTCAAATTCACAGTTCCTGCATGGACTGTGAGATTCTGCGTGACTTGAGTCCAGATGCTTTTCAGGCTTTATAAGGCAGAAACTAGCTGATGACAGACAGGTGGTCTGTAGCAAAAGGGGACTGTAGGATACTTATCAGAAGAACTGGCTTTGTGTTCAGTTTTTGTTTTAAAGGGAAGCAGCTCACACATGCAAAGAGAGTGTGGCTCATTTAAAAACATATGTGGGATTTATTTGAAGTACTAATGAGCGGTCTGCTTCCTCCCTGCAGTTAAAAGCTGTCAGAGTACTCTCAGTTGGGAGAATCTGGGAGAAATTCTGACCAGCGAGATAAGCTGAAAGGCTACTCGTTACCAGGTCACAAAACAAAATTTAAATAAACAACTAAAAGTCAGCTGTGTTATAATCCCAATGGTTATTTGACATATTATGGTCTATATTAATATTTCTGATACATATTAATGAACATATATCATTTTGAGGGAAGCCTTCTTTTAGGTTTATTGCACTATTCTTTAAGTGAACTTTGTGTAATCCTCTGAATCAGCCTCTGTTGTTGAAAACTGGTCATTTACAGCCTTACTTATCAATGGATACCCTGTGTGCAATTTTTTATTCAAGATTAAACAAGTATCAGGACAGCAGGGGGTTTAAAAAGCAGCCATAAGACTGAAAAATTTAAAATCTTCAGGTATTTGTCATGTAATTTTCAGCCAGTCAACAAATCAAGTGAGCCACAGATTGTTTGAGCTCATGTGCACAAGCGTGAAATCTGATGGGTAGTTTTAGTAACTGTCCTGGGTCATGAGCAGGCACTCGCATTGAGAAATCCAACATTGCAGACTGATAACATTGTGCTGCTGTTCATGAATTTATTCATCTTTTATGATGTGAATGAGCTCACAGACTTAATGGTAACAGGCATTATCTCCATGCTTGTAAGTGGATCCGTGTGTGATAAAGGATGAGAGAAAGTCAAATCTAACGTGTTTGTGTTTAATAGGAGAGACCTTGTGGAGCAGACCGTAATGACTGTTTTACCTGGGATTGCACAATTTGGTGATTATAATTAGAATATAAAGCACAGTACAGCTGAGTCAGGTTTAAACAAATTCAACCAATAGGTGGAGACACAGCCCACTGTACGCAGCTTTTATCATGAGGACGTGGTGATGTATCAAACCAACATCCCATCTTCTCACCATAAATCCTATTCACAGAGCAACTCTTTCCTACATCAGTGCCTGAGAATGCTGTGCAGAGCTTTGGTTTTCTCTTCATCTGGGTTCATCATAAGATGACAGAGCCTCTTCATAATCACTGAAACTGTCACTGACGTGAACAGTCCAAAAATGAGTGTTCACTCTTCTGATGTTTTAAAATCTGCTGTCTCCACAGGTCAGGTGAGCGCTGTGACATTTCAGCAATCTGCTCCCCAGATGGTGAAACTGAGGTCCGCATTAACTGCAGTCATGATTTAACCTGACTCTTACCTCCTTTTTCTCTTTTATATTTTTTATCCAAATGCTTTTATGTTTATAATGTCCTTTATGTTGTTTTTTGCCTTGTTTTGAATAATTTGTGCTGAAGGATGGCTCTGCGGGAGCAGCCTCAATTTCGTTGTACCTCCACAGTACAGTGACAATAAAAGGCTATTCTATTCTATTCTATTCTATTCTAACAGGAAGCAGTCAACATCCAAAGAAGAGCGTTGGAATGTCCTTCATTAAGCCTGAAGAACTATTCCTGAAATGTAATTACTGAAAATACGAGAAGGTTTTTCTAAGAGGCTTCAGGCTAAGAATAAAGATCCTCAGACGAAATATTGACTTTCAAGCTCATTAGAATAGTACAAACTCTGTATTTGCGTTATATACTGTGTTTCCATTTATGCTTGCACATGTTTCGGTAAATCACTGCATCTATTACTGGTTTTCCCTGCAATATATAAAGAAATGAGAGGTGGCACAAGACCTTTGTATTATATGTATGCAGTAAGATACTTCTGATGGTCTATTGTTTCTTATAAATGAGTGTTTTATGATCTTATTCCAGATGTTTTTCCTCCCAGGAAAAATAAAACTAATCAACTGAATTTTGAGTATTTAATCTGTTCCTTTCAATGCCAGTACACCGGTGTGTAAGTGTTAGTTGTGAGTATTTGTTTCTGATGTCACTTCCTGTCACATCATGTGATCATGTGACCCGGTGCTTTCCCTCTGCTGAACAGAGTGATATTTGTATCAGATGCATCATTCAGCTGAAGACAGCTCATCACTAACATGTTGGTCGCAGTCATTTATCTGGCACTTTTTACACACTCAGGTGGGTGCTGAGTATTAACTCATAATGAACATAATGGCTAAGCAGGACTTGGACGGTTGAGATCCCATCAAATATTTCATATCTGAGTAACTTTGCATTTGTTTGTGTTGAGATGAGACACATTGAAACATTGACCTCCATGTGCTGCAGCTCTCCCTGTTGTAGTCCTTCAGTCTGGAGATCAAACGTCTCCCCCAGGAGCCACGGTGACGTTGGAGTGCAGAATGGGTGAAGGGTTTGACATGAGCAGCTACACCATGCTCTGGTACCGACAAAACCACCACGGAGCTCAAGTAGAGTTTCTCATCAAAGAACACGAGAAAACTGTGGGTCGCTTCCACTCGTCTATCGAGGCAACCAAAAACAGCTTTTCTCTTCAAATCACTGAGCTGTTTGTGAACGACAGCAGCACCTACTACTGTGCTACAGTCACAGTGATGCAGCCAGACCAGGCCCTCATACAAATAACAGGACTCTATATATCGCTCACAGGCATGAAGGAGCTGTGGCTTTTTAGACATCAGAATGCGGGTTGTTGCTGAAAAAAGGACTTTTACCCTGTTTGTGAGTACATTTATGGACGATTCTTTTCTTAAGTAAGCAAAAAGAAGATACCATGAGACTTCGTCCTGTACACTTTGATATGAGCAAGCAGCTCGGGTTGAGACAGAACAGATACATGACTGTCATCAGTTCTTGTTCGACAGTTCATGTCAAAAACTTACCAACTTATATAGTGCAGTGAGTTGTCCTTGTGATTCCTTAAATGCTCATAGTTTAAATTTTTAAATGCTTAAAGTCTGCTGCTCCATATAGTCACACAGGCTTTCTCCATCTGTCTCGCTTTGCCAAATCATGGAGTTTAAATATCTATAAAATCATATCATCATTGTCAAATAGTCAAAGTCAAATATGTTCTGTTAAAGCTAACAGGCCAGCCTAATAGTGTTTGATTCAAAACATGACTCCTCCTCAAACATGAATGTGAAACACGCTGTAATACTTAGCTGCGACAGGTTCAAGAATTAGTTGAATGTGCATTAACAACAAAATCCAAGTTTGAATTATGCAGTTATGAATGGAGATATTCGCTTTGTATCCATCTAAACTGCAGGAACTCGAAACACTAACATCCGGGAGAAAAATGTACCAAAAAACTGTTCTGGTAGGGAGGTTTTCTTTCACAAATACCTTTTCAAGCAGGGACTGACGCACCTTGATTCCATTGCATCATTTGTGACAGTGTGGAGGTGGAACGGGGATCAAAGTTAATTTGCCACTGAAGGCCTGCTTCGTGTGTGCTTAGACACATCAAACCAGCATCACAGAATACGCCACTCAAACCAAAGCTTCTGTCACTACTCAGCTGATTCAGTGACAACAGCTTCTGTTTGGCATGTGTGCATTAGGAGGAGGTACAGTGGGGGGTTCCTTGTTGATTGATTTGTGTCAGCAGTTTTGATCCACCGGCTGTGCCAACACTCCAGAGAGTACTGTCGAAGAAGATCGACACACTTGAGCTCACTTACTTTGCTTTACCCACCTTCCACCTCATTGGAAATGCAAAGGCTGAAAGGTTCAGAGCCCTGGGCTGATTACGTTCTGAATACTGTTGGTAAAAATTGATCTTTTGATCTTCAACTGACCATATTTGGACAAAAAGGTCAAGATGGAGAGAGATACTTGAAAGCAGACTGGACAAACTCAGCTCACAATGAAGATCTATTAAATGAGCTATCTGAGGAAGTCCACCAGCATAGTAATCAGAATGAGTGAATGCATCAAACACCATAACAACTTATAGGAAAACGTATTGACTTACACTTTCATGAGGGACTAGGAGTCTGTTCGAGCCTGAGATTTTGTAGATCCATCATCAATATTCACTATCACTGGTACGGAACTTAGAGAGACTTCAAAAGTGAAAGAAGATGTGCAGTAAAATAAAGGACAATCACAAATCAGGAACACGAAGACCACGGTTTGGTTTGTAGTTTTAATCTTCCACGGTAAGAACATTCATATTCAGTTTGAATAAAAACAGAGCAGTGTGTTCCTCATTAAGTTTGTTTTAACTGTCTTTCTTGCTATCCAGATTTATCCATTTTTGTTCAAATCCACTCGCAGTTTTCAGTAAAGGAGACCAGGCTGTAACCTTGCAAATGTCAATGAGATGATGACCAGCATCTGAACACGTTCTGGGACAGACTCAAAAGCTAGAATTTGCTCCTAGCATATTTCATTGGTAAAGATGTGTGGATTACTGAAGCTCCTTCTAATAAAATCCATGCACACCATGTCCCATCACACAGTGCAGTTCCACTCTGCAGATACATCCTGCTGAAGCTGGACATATTTCTATGCCTCCAGTAGGGCGCAGAGGGTCAGGAAGCCTCACCAACTAAAACACAACCTCAGACAAAACCAGGAAGAGGAGAAGGGAAGCAGAAATAGGATTTACTGACACACATCACATTTAGAACAAATCACTAACATTTATTTGCACATATACATCAGGTACAAGAACTGCGTGTTCATAGTCGTGCTTCCACAACACCACAAAGCTGATCTGTTCAGATAAGACAGCAGGTGTCTGCAGGGTGGAGAGTATCTGTCACACTCAAATTTTTGTCCCGGACAGCTTCTCATCATATACACCTTCATTCTTTACTATTTGATTTTGCCATAATTCTGTTCGATGAGGATCGAGTTTAAGAGTCTATCACAGACTGACCTCTACTGGCTTCATGTGGGATTACATTCAAAGTAAAAACAAATGATTTTGTGCTTCAAAATCAATCATCGCACCAATCATTAAGAATTAATACAAGTAAGGTACAGCTTCCTCATAAACATAGTTTATGTGTTTAAACACGCTGATGTTACCACTTCATTGTTGAATGATCACTTAGATAAAACCTTAAATGCACAGAGCGATAGCACAGCACACAGACTGGTAAGATGTGGATTCTATAAAAAAATTCACTTTGTTGGTATGCGTGTTTCACAAGAACATGCTCATTAGAATACTTGATCTAAAAACCTTCTCTCAGCTCCATCTAACCACTGTTGGACACTGAAACGACTCGAAGACAAGATGGCTGATTGCAAAGCAACTCACATTTTACCAAATATTAACATGTTTATGTTGCTATCACTGATAATAAAGTGATAAAATACACAATGAAATGTATCCTGAAATAAGCATTCAGAAGTCAGACATCATTAATCATTCTGATGAACTTTGCGATGTAAGAGATTTAAGTTAAGTTAATAAATACAACGATGTCTCATATAATCTGGTGTCATGAGATGTGACAAACTGTATTTATTCAAACACTTAAGTACACAAGTGAGGTAACTTTATCTGTGTTTTCTCCTCATAATACAAAAAACATCACCCTGTTTTTTCTTTTTTACCATCCTACTTCAGGTCAGTGAGAAATGAAGCATATTATCCTTCATTTCAATATATATATTCAATATGTATAGTATACTATTGTATAATAGCATATTGTACTCTATATATATATGAAAGCTTTAATCAATGGTCACTTTATGATGCAAAATATAAGATCATATTATCACAGATAAAGTCACCTATAACTTTATAATGTAAATAAATTTAAGAGCAGTTTTAAAAATCTGTCACATGTGTCAGCGATTGTCAGACCCTGACAACTGATTGGATGAAGAGCTGTGACCAGCAGAGATGTCACTTCCTCTGAGCAGCTATAAACAAACACCAACAAAAAGCAGCTTCCCTTTTCCTTCCCTCTGTTCTCTCCTCTTTTCTTAGCTGTCACAGAAATAGCAGCAGTCAGGTTGGAGCGCCTCAGACATCAGTCAGCCCGACCTGCACAGCTGCTCTCACACACACACAGATGGAGGCTGAGATAAGGAGAAGCTGGGTGGGGGAGGCAGAGAGGAGAGAGCGAAAGAGACACAAGGTTTTTGTATGATGCTTTTTCACCGTGGGGACAGGGAGCCACGGTGATACAATCCCATAGAGCCGCCGTACAAAAACCTCCTTCCATTAACTTCCATTGTGTAGACGGCTACATGCAACTTAGGAGGCTCAACAGAGCAGAAAAATCATCCATCTGAAGGTGTGTAGGATGCTGGAACAGGTGGCCATTGATTAGTCACTTTGTATGTAGATATTTGATCAAAAGGAAGTTTTTTAAGGTCTTGCTGTTCATATGTGGAACATTTGGAAGTTTGCTTTGCTCATCTTGACAAAGACAAAACAAATGTTGACATGATGAAGTTCAGCCTGTATGTTTAAACCCTCTTTATCCTCTGGATTACCAGAGTGTGTCTGAACAGGATGATTCTGGACAGTTTTGGGACTTTTTGGTTGAAGAGACTTTCAGAGTGACACTGGAGCAGAAGCTTACTTTGGAAAAGGAAGAAAACTCACTGTTTTGGGTAAGTTGGAGCTCTTACAAGTTCTGCTCACTGTATTAGACTTAAAATGGTGGAAAAGTTGGGATTAAAGTGAAGGAAAAAGCTGTTGTGTTAAAAGAATCTGCATTATTGAGCTGAACTCAGAGCACTGTGACATACACTGATCCTGCTTACTTTGGCCAAGGAACCAAACTGACTGTTTTAGGTAAATATTTCCCTTTAATACTGTGTTTTGGTGGATTACACATTGGTTTAAGCCTAAGTATAGACAGAAGCATCAGTAAAGACTTTTCAGAGATAAATCAGGGAGAGAAAGAGATTCTTGCTGAGTATTGCTGCACTGTGACAATGCAAACGAAGCTTACTTTGGAAAAGGAACCAAACTGACTGTTTTAGGTGAGTGAAGGATGATTCAAACAAAACTAATGAAACATGATCTTAAACTGCGTCAATGCATAAAGAGACATCACATCCATTGGTATTTACATTTTAAGTCCAGCTCAGGGCTTTTTTATATTAAGCTGCAGCTCTTTGCCACCTATGAAGCTTATTTTGGACAGGGAACAAAACTGACTGTTCTGGGTAAGTAAGACTTCTGAATGTCTTCTCATGAACTCACATGTAATAAATAAGTTACAGTGACATTTTAATGGGAAAAAAGTTAATATAAAGGAGACTATAAAGAATCAAACACTGGTTTGTGATTTAAAGACAAGTAAAATGAAGAAAAAAAGGTTTTCAATGTTTAAAAAAAAATGGATAAAAAAAAAAAAAGGATAAAAATGCAAAGGCGCAAAGTAAAAGCAGCATCTTGGGATGTTTTAAGCACTGATCATGTGCACTGTGACTCTGGTGGTTATGAAGCTTTCTTCGGTGCAGGAACAAAATTAACTGTTTTAGGTAAGATACACGTTGTGCATTAAGTCTGTAAAAAGTTAAGTGGTAGAATGTTTTACTGGAAGGGACATTAACAAACTCAGAGTTCTTCAGCTCACTGGAGTTTCAGTTCAGTGCTTTTTGTTCTGAAGCATAAACGCTGTGTCAGTACGAAGCTTATTTCGGTCAGGGAACTAAACTGACTGTTCTGGGTGAGTAAAACGTCCAAATTTCTTATCATACAAATAACAAGACAAAGAGAATATGTCAAAACCAAGCAGGTTTCTTATTGAGAGAGATGTTGTGTGCGCCATAAACAGCTTGTAAAAAATGAATGTAGATCAGCAGCTGGTGGATTATTTTTAATTCAGGTGAAAGTTGTTTATTGTAAAACTAGAAAGCAAAGAAGTAAAGTCAAATCAGCTGACAAGCTGTTTTCAGCACTGGTCATGTGCACTGTGACTCTGGTGCTTCAGAGGCTTACTTTGGTGGAGGAACAAAGTTAACTGTTTTAGGTAAGAAACACTTTGAAGTTTATTAAATGTTCTGGAGGAATAATTCAATGCTTATAAAACTTTGAATACACCACAACTTCTGAAGTAGGTCAAGTTAAACTCGTGAGATGCAAAATGGTGAAAAAGCTGGTTTAAATAGAAAGTGTCAGAGAGGCAGCAGGAAGAGTTTTTGTTGCAGTTCAGAGTCTCTGTGCTCCAACAGGGAGGCTTACTTTGGAGCTGGAACTAAACTCACTGTTTTAGGTAAGAAAACACTTTGAAGTTTATTAAATGTTATATAGAAATGATTTGATGAGTCAAAAACATCAAATTCCCCCAAATACTGATGTTTAGAAAGTCAAAGTGTTCACAAGTCAAAGAGTGATAATGTTGGAGGAGTTACAAAGTATAACAGATAAAGACAGGCAGCAGGAAGAGTTTTTGTTGCAGTTCAGAGTCTCTGTGCTCCTACAGCGAGGCTTACTTTGGAGCTGGAACTAAACTCACTGTTTTAGGTAAGAAAACACTTTGAAGTTTATTAAATGTTATATAGAAATGATTTGATGAGTCAAAAACATCAAATTCCCCAAAATACTGATGTTTAGAAAGTCAAAGTCTTCACATGTCAAAGAGTGATAATGTTGGAGGAGTTACAAAGTATAACAGATAAAGACAGGCAGCAGGAAGAGTTTTTGTTGCAGTTCAGAGTCTCTGTGCTCCTACAGCGAGGCTTACTTTGGAGCTGGAACTAAACTCACTGTTTTAGGTAAGAAAACTTCCAGCAAACAAACTGAGCTCAGCTCCACTCTTTGGTTATCTGTGAGTCAGAACTATCAGTAACACTTGGAACATAATCAATAGACATTTGATACGACGGCAGTCAGCGAAGTGCATGTATCAAAATGCACATGTTTATTTGTGCCAGTAAAAATGAGCCTTCTTCAGTTAAAGTGCTGCAGCTATAAAACATCTGGCTCTACGCCCAGATTATTAGTCTCAGTCAGTTCTTATCAGCTCTGTGAAACACTGTGAATACACAGTCAGAAGCTCACTTTGGAGCTGGGACTAAACTCACAGTTTTAGGTAAGAAAGTAAAGATTTTCAGTATCTACTAATGTAAAGCACTGACAGAAATAAGGGAAAATCGCTTATTCTGAGCTAAACTGAACTTAAATCACTCTTTAAAATGGCTGTAAACTGATGGATTTTGAACAAGATTATGTTGGGAAAAAGGTCTTTAGTGTCTGTAAAAGAGCACAAAGACAGTCTGCAGCTCTCAGCGCTGAAACTTCAGCTGTTTTTTATGCAGCTGTTTATCAGTGTGAACAACTACGAGCCTGCTTACTTTGGCAGAGGCACCAAACTGACTGTACTGGGTAAGAAATGATCAAATCTTGTGTTTCTGAAGCTCTTTCTGCAACCTAAATCTGCTAAATTATTGTTGAGTAAATAATATTTTGGTGTACTTTTTGTGATTGTTATGCTGTTATGTTGTCAGAACTCTGGAAGAAAATGTTAAAAACCTGTGAAAAAAAAAAGATACCTATAAAAGTTGTAAAAAGTGTCAAAGTCTGTACAGACATGTAAATCCCTCAGTTCAGTGGAAAAAGGCAACATTTGGGTCAGGCCCCAGACTTTGTTATACCTGTTCAACTGTTGTGTTACTTAATCCGTTAACTTAAAGGCTTCAAAATGTGCAACAAACACTAAAAGTGCTCACAAGATACAGCAGTGAGTCATTTGCAAAATAGTATTATTTCACTTACTAAATAGAAAGTTACACAGAATAAACGTCTGATAAATTGTGATTGTTTGATAGGACTGAAAATATTCTGGCAGCAAGATTAAATATAAGGTAGTGGTCAGTTTTTCCATGTGAGTCAGCAGTGTGCTCTGGCAGTTATCCTGCTGCTTTTGGAGAAGGAACCAAGCTAACAGTTCTGGGTGAGATCATTACAGTAGTTAACTAAAATACACTTTTATGTGATGAAAACAACTGATGTTCACTGATTCTAACCTACAGAAGTGTTAGGAGCACATTGTCTTCTTGTCTCCAGCAGGAAAACTGCTTTGTGGGTTTCAGGCTTTTAACAATGCAGCTTTGACTGAAATCTGAATGAATTCTTTCCTCTGACTTTTCAGAATCAGGACGTGATCCCACTCCACCAACAGTGAAAGTTCTTCCACCTTCACAAAAAGAGTGCAGAAACAAAAAAGACAGGAAAAGGAAGAAGACCCTGGTCTGTGTGGCGACTGGTTTCTACCCAGACCATGTCAAAGTGTCCTGGACAATCAATGGAGTTGGAAAACCTGAAGGTGTGGCGACGGACAGCGCTGCCGTGCGAGAAGGACAGTTCTACAGAATCACCAGCAGGCTGAGGGTCCCTGCTGATGAGTGGTTTAAACCTGACAATAAATTCACCTGCAACGTCAAATTCTTCGATGGAACAACAAGCACTGACCATGCTGAATCAATTAATGGTGAAACAGGTATGATACCTGCAGGTATTACCTAATCTGAAGCTTGATGCCATGAGAAAATATCTCTCATTGACTAAATTGGTTTTATTCTTCATCAGATGTTTCAGGTGGAGGCATGTCAAGAGGTAAATGTTTTACTTTGTCCACTGAATGTGATGTTAACAGTTTAAACTGCAGTGAACTTTGCTGCTCTGGTCACCAGTCTCCACTAACTGAATGTTTCCTCTTTGACCTCCCTGCAGAGAAATATCTGAGGATCACACAGAGCGCCAAACTCTCCTACGGTGTTTTTATCGTGAAGAGCTGCATCTACGGAGCCTTTGTTAGCTTTTTGGTGTGGAAGCTTCAGGTGTGTTAAACATCAACTGCAGCTTACATCAGTTATCCAACTTACACCCTTGTTATTTTAGCATTCACTGTCTTCTATATAAAACCTGCTTTGGGATGGAAGGATTTAAATATGTGAATGAATGAAATCTGATGACTGAAAGGACAATATGTCTGGTCTTTGTGTTGCAGAGTTCAGCAGGAAAACAGAAGAAGTGAAACTGAACTGAGGCCTGGATCTACAATCAGCAGGAGATGGATTATTCTGTTGTGTGTAAATAAAATCTGTAGAACACAGAACACACTGTCTGTGTATTGCTGTGACTTTGCATTCATATGAGAGTTGATCAAATCCTGCTAATATAGAGGAACTATGTGCACATTCTTCTCACAGTATAAAAGCTTTTGTTTCCTGCTTAATTGGCTGTGTTTTCGCTGAACTATTTCCAATTAATGCTTCTTCTAAATAAACACCTGCAAGTTAATCTTCTCAGTCAAGTCGTGTTTCTTTCCTTTTGACTTTTGCATCAACAGCCCATCATCCTACACTGAACATCACTTGTTCCAGAGATAGAGTCAGATATTTTTAGCTGCAGGCTTATCTGACTGTTATTCTGAGAAATCTGTTTCGTTTTCACAATGTTGAAACGTCTCAGCTCAGGAAAATTCTTCATGTCGGTTTAAGTGAGTCATTAGCCAGGCTTTCCAATAAACTCACACAAATTAAAATTTCTTCTTCTTCTTCTTACTTGTGAGTAATGTTCTACCCACATGCTTTGGATCCTGAAATGTGTTTTTAATGTAATTAAAGCAGGTTAACTTGAGTTTTCAACTTTGTATGAAAAGACAAGTTCATTTCTATTACTGTAACGTAACAACAGAAGGTTAGGGTCCTCGTGTGTTTGGAGAAGAAGGTCAGAGCTGTTGCTGAAGAGGAAGATTAAGTGGGGCATGAAACCTGCAGAGGAGCAGAGAGCGACAGCAGAGGACAGGATGTGGTCACAGAGCAGCCTGCAGCTCGTTCTCTGTGCTGAGAAACAACGGAGGTGAAACCTTCCACTTCACCACAACCTCCGGCTCTCTGAATGCACCTGCATGTGTGCACCAGCACCCCCCCCCCCCCCCCCCCCACACACACACACACACACACACACACACACTGCACATCTCTGAGCAAACAGTTGGAAAAACTTCCGTTTCTGTGTCAACCGAAGCTAAAAATCGAACATGTGTCTGAGTTATATGACAAACAGCAGCTGTTCACTGAGATCTGGGGCAGGAATTTGTTGCTAAATGTTTCATGCTGATGCAGAGAACAAACATGAAATGAATTCTGTTGCAGTTTAAACACAGCTGCCCGTATTAACGCCATCCATCCGCCAACCGTCACAACTCAGCTTTATTTATACGGCACTTTTTCAAATACAAGTAAAACCCAACGTCCTTCACTGAGCAAAGACAACAACCAAAAACAAAGAAAGCACAGGCACTGAACATAACAAAATGTAAAAATCAGAAGGTCAGCAGCACTTTTAAAGGCTTCAAAAAGAAAAACACTGGGGTTTCATTGTATTTTCCTCCTTCATGTTGAAAACAACAAAAAGCACAAACTATAACAACTATATGTGAAGCAAAGCCCAGCAGTTAACCTGATTACTGCCTCTGTAGTGACCCACAATATCTTAGTTCTATTTTCAAGCACTCAGTGCGACTCACATTGAGGAAAACTCTTGTTCTTGTTCCATAAGTTTCTTTGAAAAACATGTTTGTCCTTAAATCGATGCTGTCATATAAGCAGGGACCAGCATGTGCAGAGCAAACACAGAAACACGCTGTGTCTGACATGTGAGCCGATGAAATCTTCTCCGGCAAAGCTTGATCTTTTTGAAATCCTGTTTTTATGTCAAAAAAATGATAGGAAAACACATGCAAATCCAAACACTATCAAATATTGGGTCCTGATAAAAGATCAGCATAAATAAATTGTGAACATGATTATTCTGTCTCTATATATGAGCCACATTACAAAATGTAAACCAAAGTGGAAATCAGCACTCTCAGACATGGAAATCAAGCTGATACACTTGAAATTTTCCTGAGAAAAAGAAACAGTGGGATCCTTCAATAAACACAAATGTCTTTATACCGAGTCACACTGAAATGCAAAGTTTTAGTTATGTGTAATCATCATTAGAACAGATGTATGTGGTACTTCGTAGGATCAGGCAGAACATTTTCTGATGATCGAGGCTTTAAAGGTAATAAGTAGAATGGACTGTAACTTAACCATCTGAAAGTTTGAACATCAACGTACTGATTTTCTTATCGCTGACTGCTACAAAGAAGTTGCCTGTCACATCTGTAATATAGATTATCAGTGGTTGTTCACTAAAGCATCTTCACAAAATGATGGTTTCAGTGGACTGAAAACGTTAAAATAGCGAGTCAGCATAATCTGCAGTAATGACAGCAGAGCAGTGAGGGAAACTGAAATAGCAGGCTGGAAGATTTTCTATGAATAGCAGTCTTTGTCTGAGCAGATGGTGTTTGCTGGTGTGGACTGAACAGCAGATATGTTGTCTGTGCCTGTGTTCTGTGTTAAATTATGACGCTGCAGCCGCTGACAAATTGTTCCACTCAAATGTTCCATTTAATCAGCAGAGTGAGACGCTTGTCATGTTGAACGACCCCCTGTGGTGCAAAGTGAACATCACATCATGTGATTCATGCTCAGTATTTCCAACAAACAGGCTGCATTGTTGATCATGATGACAAAAGCAGAATCAGCAGGAAAAGTTTACTGGATTTACCCCCAAAATGTAGTTCTTTCTAATATGAGCTGAAACCTTCAATACTTCTGTTTCAATGACATTAGCGGATGCAGGAATATACCTCATGAATTGTCTTTCAAATCAACACATTTAAGATGGAAAGCCAAACAAACAGAATAAGTAAGTTCTGCCAAGGAAGTCAGCTTAAAACTGTGGAATGAATGTTCATAAAGGAGTTAAAAATGTACTGATGTCCTCTGACGCCTGACATTAAAGCGCCAGCAAAGGTCAGTCCTGGCATGCTGGTACTTCAGTGGTCAGTGTTAGTCAGTCTTTGCTTGTGTAAAGGATGAAACCTTCAGGAAAATAAAAGTGTTGCAGCGTTTGTCACAGTTATAGTAAAAACACAGTTAGCACCAACTTTTTTCCACTCACAATCTCCATACTTACCTCAGGATGTTGTTTTCTGCTGTAGTGCACATCAACATCCTCATATTCACCTCTGTGCATGATGACCGGGATAAAATCCACCTCCTGCTTTGTCACTTCGTGCCCAGCAGCTGGCCAGATGTCAGGGTGCCATCTGCTAGATAAACCTGCAACACATCAGTCAGAGCTGCAAACCTCACAATCAGCATCTTTGAATAAAAGGAGATACAAAAGAATTTCTGCAATTTAGTTCAATTCAATTTAATTTATATAGCACCAAATCACAACAATGTCATCTCAAGGCACTTCAAAGATACAGTCCAGTGCAAGCCAATTCCATTCATTGTAACACTTTAATGCTGTATGACTCAATCAAATTAAATTCATTACATTCCAAGTTAGCCCAATTCATAGAGCCAGTTTAAGAAAATGTTGTATAGCTAAGGATCAGATCCCATTGAAACGGTGAATATTTGGCTCTGTGGCAGTTCAAATATTGAGTTTGATCATGATTAATCCTTTACATAACACTCTCATTGTCATGATATCAATACATTGTGCTCTAATAAAGATCAGCTGCATTTTTCCTGTAAACTTCACAAGTCTTTACTTAGTGAAGTGTTTGATAATATTTTTCTCCAGCAGGTGGAGACAAACCTCAACAAACAAACCTCAGATTCAAGATAGTACTTCCTGTTTAATGTCAGTTAAAAATTACATGACTAAGATGAAAGGTCACTCAGTCATCATTGTAGAAGGGATGCCTTCTCGTGCACTGTTGGAACACACAGGACCTGAACTGAGAGCGAGCTGCAGACTCTCAAATCTCAACTTCTGTAACATGAAATTTATTTTCTGCATATTTTGTGTCTTTCATCTTCCTGGAAATAATGGTGAGAAAGGAAACAATATTCAGCAGGAAGATGATGCCAAGGTAAAATTTTCTGCAAATAAAATCCTATCTGCTTCTCCACAGGCGCCTCTGACACCAAAGATGTCGACCAAACTCCTCTTTTCATCATTAAGAAAACCGGAGAATCTGTGGACAGTGAGATTAAATGTTCACACAACATACCAAGTTATCAAGTCATTCTGTGGTACAAACAAGAAGAACACAGAGCTCTGAAACTCCTGGGACATCTAAATTTCGAATCCGTAAATCCTGAAAAAGATGTGGAAGGAAAAATCGACTTTGATGGAGATGGTCGCAAACAATCAAGCCTCACCATCTCTGATCTTAAGCTGAACGACAGTGCTGTGTATTTCTGTGCAGCCAGTCGACACAGTGCTGCAGATTCCCCAAAAGTCAATGCAAAAACCCCTTTCATTTGTTCCACTCACAGACGTTTAAGCTGCTGAACACCTGCAGGGAGCCACTGACTCAACAAAGACTCTCAACCAAGATTTTATCAACGATTTGATGTACTTTGATGCTTGTAAATATATTTAAAACAATAATGAAAAAGATGGTTGAAGGTTACATTTTTTTATTTAATCTACCCACATTTTCTTCAAAGGTGATCTTAAAGTGATGAATCCTTCGAATTATAGATACCAGGAAATTGTGTAAAATGCTTTTTCCATGTCCCTCTCATTATATGAAGAGTTATTCTTCAAATGATGTCTTTATGCTCACAAATACAGAAAAATGAAGAAATGTTCACTTTTCTCAGGCTGAAACATACGAGTATGTTTAAGAAGCACTTAATGTGACTTGCAGTGAATTTCCCACTGAAGCAATTCAAAATCAAACCTGATCACAGATTATTCTCAGTAACTGATACACAATGACAAGTCATTTGTGTTAAAATATGTATAAAATTTCACAAAATCCATCATATCTAAACTTTTTATCTTCCTTTATCAGGAAATGACATACTCTGTGGGGAACCTCTACTAAAACCGAAGCTGTGCTTTAAAAGCTATTTAAAAGCCACTCCCCTTTCAGCTTTTAATATCTGTGTAACTCAGTTAGAATGTGCCAGCTTCTGTATAACAGGAAATGGATATAATCATCGTTAAACAAAATCTTCTGCCATTACTAGTCTCTTTAATGTGGACATCAGGTAAATTACAAAATTAATTTACAGAATTTACTGATGCATCAATAATATCTTTCGTAAGCTTTGCTCTTACATTTACAGGTTTTGCTGATGGGAGTGATGTCACCCAGCCCTCCACTGTGTGGAAAAACAGGGGTGAAAATGCAACAATAGAATGCAGCCACACCAAAGGCAATTTTTACTTCCAGATGTACTGGTACAGACAGCTGCCAGGAGAAGCCATGAAACTGATCGTCTTCACAACAACAGGAATGAGTGAGCATGACTTTGGGGATTTTGGCAAAGACAAGTTCTCAGCCACCAAGCCTGATGCTCACACTGGGACATTCACAGTGAAGAACCTGGTGCCAGAAGACAGAGGCTTGTATTTCTGTGCTGTCAGTGAGCACAGTGATGCAGGCATGCATGGAAGCTAAACAGAAACCCCACTGCAATACTCACAAACCTAACCTAAGAATCTCATGTACTCTAGGGGGACCTCAAGTACCAATAATAGTAGCATTACTCTTAAAGTCACAATGTGCTAAGAGGATCAGTGATGTCACATGACATTTTGACACACCCACGTCAAACTGCTCTTACCTCAGGAATAGAAATGGGAATTGTTAAGAATTTAGCAATTCTGATTCCATTATCGATATCGCTTATCGATTCGGTTCCTTATCAGTTCTCTTATCAGTTCTCATACAGTAATATATAGAACAAATGGCTTTGGTTGCAGAAACACTTTTTTTTAAGTATGCACCAGCATTTTATCTATTTTTTCCTCTGTCATTTTACTTTTCCCTGCCTGTATGAAAGGTGTAGCTACAGGTATGTGTGATCCTGCCTCTGAGCCTGCCTCACTCTTGCAGTCCTTGTCAACTAAATGTTAATATCAGTTGGAAATTATTCATACAGTATGTCGTTAACATTATTACAATCAACAGGACCTGGAAGTTTTGCGTTACAGGACTTTCAAGTTTTGAATGCAGGCAAGAGTGACATCTCTCCTCCTAAAGCTAAAACTGTTCTGCTCAGACTCATGGGGGACGTGCTTCTTTCCTGCCGTTTCCATAGCAGTAGCGGCACCAGGGAAATTTATATTAGAATTTTTTTTTCAGCGTGAGAAATACAATGTGCGGCACGACAAAAGACCCAAAAGCGTGACTGTCATGCTTTTATTTTATGTAAAGCACTTAGAATTGTTTTGTACATGAAATGTGCTATACAAATAAATTTGACTTGACTTGGCTTGAAGGACTCAGCCTGAACAGCAGTGCAGTTTACTTCTGTGCTGCTCGTTACCACAGTGGAACATATCACTGCTCCTCAGTACAAAAACCTCTCCGTCACACATATTATATCCTTATAATTTTACAACTTCCTCTCACGCCAAACATGGCAAGATCAAGAATTTTATCCTCAAAGAAGCATCGAGCCCCTCTCCCTCCTCAGCCTACTCCACCGACAAAAGCCCCCCCAACTCGGCCCCCACCATCAGTGCACAAAGCTTACAGTAGGGCAGTGGTTCCCAAACTGGGGGGCACAGAGCCATTGCGGGCTCTGCTAGCATGACATGGACAAGTTTCTGTTGGGCCTCACAAGCAAAGCAGTGGATGACGCATTGCCAAATGTGCTTCCAAAGCAGTTTCATTCCATGGCAAAGTTAAGAAGACATGATGACACATATCTTGGCTTTGGCTTCACCTGTACAACGGTGGGTAATGAGGGAGAGAAAACATCCAGAGCACAAAGAAAAGCCAGTTGAGTTTTTCAGACAAAGACTCAGCAGTCATTTTTACTAAAAGTGCATCTATGCCGGCGAATGCTCAACTCGTCTCATATAAAGTTGCCTACCGAGTGGCAGAGTGTAAAAATTATTTTATAAATTTTTTTCAGAAATACGGGATTAAAAAGTATTTAGAAATGTCATGTGCAGTATAAAGGAAGCCTAAATAAAACTACTGCAGCTCATTCACTCCAGTAAGAACGTCCATCTTACTCAAAGTTGTCGTTCACGTTGTCAAAATTTGAGAAATATCCTGCCATGTTGCACAAAACTAGCAGTAGCAAAGTCCGTGTGAAGTTAGCCGACTGTCACAGAGCACGGAGTAAATAAACTGTGCTCCAGGGGGGCGTGTGGATGAAGTGGTGCTCCTAATGGTTCTCTGCATGGTTTCCCCACAGAGACTGCAGGATGTCTTCTGACCTGACAACAAATATTCAGCCTTCAAAGACAGCATTGGGACTGTCACTGTGAGAAACCTTCAGCCTCACAACAGTGGTGTGTGTTTCTGTGCCATCAGCAAACACAGTGATGAGAGGAGTGTGAGCAGCTGAACAAAGACCAGTTGCCAATTCATCAGGATGCACTTAGGAATCTGTTTCACTTTTATGTCTTTCCAGTAGATGGTGCTGGAGCTCCAGGAATACTTTTTCAGTTAACTATCAGGTTTAAAAAGGGGGCGTTTATAAGAAGTGTGCAGTGACAAGTTAAAGCCAGTCTTGTTTGTGTGTCCACTAAGACAGACGTTTATCATGCTGACACTTTCTCTTTTACTTTGGCTCATCGGTAATCACTCTTCTTGATAAAAAAAATCTCCCTTTTTCAATACCTTCAGCAGATTTACAGGAATTCATTTTGTTTCTTTCTGGGTGTTTGTCTGGGAGTTGAAGTCAACCAAAGACCTCCAGCTGCTTTAAGACTGTCTACAGACTAATGTTCTGGTTCCAGAAATCCCCTGGAGACCAAGCTCTGCAGCGCATTGGTCTTGAGTACCACAGCACCACAGAACTTGAGAAGTCTTTTGAAAAACATTTTAATATCACTGGAGATATGAGTGGGGAGATGGCAAAGAACGTCTCTCTGTTCATTGTGGACCTGAAGGTTGAACACACTGCAGGGTACTACTGCGCAGCTGGCTGTGCACATCACCTGCAAACCATCACTCCCTCATACAAAAACTCACAGTCAGCTTATTTTCTGAATCAGGGGGTTTAAATTAGAACTTGAACAAGCTCCTCCCAGCTCATGATTTAATGTCAGCAGCTGCCACTGAGGTGACTTCACTTGTTTTTAGGCAGATCAGTAAAGCATCAGTCCAGTGTTGGGACAGTCAACATGATTCGTTTGCTCTTTCTCTGCTGCTTGTCTGGTAATAATTTATCTGAAATCATCATCTTCTGTGGATGTTGAAGTAACTTTTTATCATATATCATGGTTTAAAAGTTTTCTATTGTCTTTCTTTGTTCAGGTGTTAGTCTGGGTCTCGAGGTCCGTCAGTCTCCCTCTGATCTCATCAGAAATCCTGGTGACAAAATGCAGATTTTCTGCAGCCACAATAAAACTGACTACAAAGTGATGCTCTGGTACCAGCAGTTAGCTGGAGACACAGCAATGAAACTCATTGGATATTTGCACTTCAAAGCTGTCACAATGGAAGACAAATATAAAGATGGTTTCAATCTCGATGGAGATTTGGGTGGAGATGCAGCAAAGAATGGATCTCTGCACATCCGAGATGCAGGAGTGAATTACAGTGCAGTTTACTACTGTGCAGCACGAGAAGCACAATGACAGAAATCCCCTCTGAACTTTACAAAAACTGCACACAATGTTTTTTTCTGCAGGGGTTTTCTTTAAAGGGGCTCCCAAAGCAGCTGCTATGTGGTTGCCTTGTAGTTTGACGCATTCATAGTACACTGTACACTTTAACTATGTGTCTCACTTTAATATGATTTATACATCCAGGAAGGCAGTTTATATTAGCAAGAATATGTGAAGCCACTCCCTCCTCATCAGTTACATTGATGGTGTTTCTTCATTCTCTTCATTCCTCTTTAAACCTCACTCATCTCTTTGCAGTCATGATTTTGACGGGAACTGTGAAGAGGTAGGACCCAGATGCAGTTCTTCGAATTCAAAAAAGGTTTATTTCCAAAAAACAGGGAGCAAAAGGCAAGAACAGAAAGCGCGACAGAGCCGGATTCAAAAATACTTAAAGGTTGACAAAAACCAAGACTATGAAAAACAAAACAAGACTTTGATTAACTGTGACTATGAATAAATAACTATGAACAGGACTATGAGGCATGAAACCAGCCTTATCTTCGGTGACTGAGGCATGAACGGTTGGTGAGGATTCTGCAATGGGTGAAAGGAAACCAGGAGACTAAATACTGTGGAGGGAGTGATCAGTGAATGCGGTGCAGCTGTAAACAATGAAGCAGGTGTTGTGAGTGAAACTAGGTGGCAGGGGAGAAACATGACCAGAACGTAACCTGAAAACAAGACTATTAAAACATAAACTGTGACATGAACATAAACTGTGACAGATGTGAGCCTTTTCACAAATATAGATGCTGAGACTTTTCTGACTGTTTCAACATCTTGAAGCAAAACTTGAAACATAGTTTTTTTAAAGGCTTTTAATCTGTGTTGTTAAAGGAGAAAATGTTCTGCCTTCTCATTTTTTGTTGCATACCAGGTAATCATTTAAGAAAGTATTCATTCTTTATCATGTGGATGTTTTTCTGATGCATTATCCTGATCTGAAGTTCTCTTTTGCTCTTGCTCCAGGTGTTAGTCTGGGTCTTGAGGTCTGTCACTTTTACAGGATTATCTTATTTCTTTTTTGTCATTTCCTCACAGGTACCGATTGTTTAAAGGGGAACTCTGGTAGAGCTCTAGACCTTATTTCTGGCATTAAATACGTTCATCTACTCACCGAGAGCAGATTGGTGAAAGTCGGCGTCCTTCGGAAGATATTTAGATTCCTCGAGATCCATATAATGGAGTGAACGGGGCTTAGACGGTGCAGCCTCTAAATAAGGCATTATCTGTCTTTATTTCACCAATACTTTAAGACGAATGACTGAATGAATGTGTAATATAGCTCTGTTAGCTTATTGCAGCTATATTTGTGAATTAAGATGTCTTCTACACCAACGGTGAGTCATTCACAAACTTAACTTCATGGTGAAGAAAACTGGTGAATGTGCATACAGTGAAACCATTCAAACAAAACAGACAAAACCTCAGAAGTTCTGTGACAAACCCAAAATAATATATCTATATCTGTAGTATATCAAATAATATATCTGCCTCTGTGTTTAAACCACCATCAGCTCCGTCAACATGTCCAAAGACACTGACGAACACCTGTACCGAGCACACAAACCCGCCTCCGTTTAACTTTTGAATATTTGTTAAAGACAGAAAAATGTTAATACCAATATTTCAAAGTGTTACAAGTGTGAATGTCAATATCAGAACGGATCACATGGTGGAATTTCTCCATCAGCTGATTCATGCTTCACACACAGTCTAATCTTCCTGTTTTTTACAGATGTGTTCACTTCAGTTAAGCTCATCCCACATAACAAATGTTTCCTCCTGTTGGTTCACAGGATCAGAGACCGTCACACCTTAAAGTGACACACCTACCTGCATTTCTTCATATCTGTGTGACGACACAGTGAGATATTGTAACTGAGACCCTGAGTTTTAGAACATGACCACTATCAGACATTGGCTCCTCAGCTTGTTGGTGTTTGTACACTGGATACAAGGTAAAGTACTGGTATATCAGCAGATTGTATTCAGCAGTTTGAAGATGAAAATATTTCTGAAACTGTCAACTATTAAGATGTTCATTTCTGGTAACTTTCACTGTTGTACTCACAGGTCATGTTGATGGAAGTGATGTCTACCAGACTCCCAAACTGTGGGAGAAGCAGGGTGAAAATGCAACAATACACTGTAACCACACAAAGGGTGGAAGCTATTTCCAGATGTACTGGTACAGACAGCTGCCTGGAGAAACTATGAAACTAATTGTGTTCTCAACTACAGTCAAACATGACTTTGGAGAATTCAGCCAAGACAAATTCTCAGCCACCAAGACTGAAGCTGAGAGAGGAACATTCACAGTAAAGAATCTGCAGCCAGCAGATACAGGCTGGTATTTCTGTGCTGTGAGTGAACACAGTGATCCAAACACATGTGAACGCTGAACAAAAACCTCTGCACACTGTTCCCATCTGTATTTATCTGCTCTACTGTAGGGGGACCTCAAGTACAACCACACAATGTCTCACAGTCATGTGACACTCCCATATGCAAGTCTTCATATCCGTGCTGTGATGTCAGAGCTCCCATCACGCACACTGACAGTGACTGTGGTCTCAAAGTTCAGTCTTCTCACAACACAATAATGATCACAGCTGCTCTGATCAAACTCTCTGCAGCTCTGCTCTGTATTGGAGGTACTTTATGGACATGATGATGCTGAGGACTGAAAGGAGAAGAAGTTCTCTTCTCTTTTAATTCATAACCATAATTCCATGTTGTTCTCTTTAATTTGCATTTACAGGAGCTGTTGGAGCTTCTGTAACACAATGTGACTTTTGACTCCTGCAGGTCTAACTGACGGGAGGGATGTGACCCAGACTCTTCTGCTGTGGAAGAACGAGGGTCAGTCTGCCACGATGAACTGCAGCCACACAAAGGATGCTTCTTACTTCCAGATGTACTGGTACCAACAGCTGCCAGGGGAGGGAATGAGGCAGATAGTTTTCACCTCTACATCTCCTCCACATAAATATGAAAGCGGCTTCAGTGAGGACAAATTTCCAGCAGAGAAGAAGGATGCTCAGACTGGATCTCTGACAGTAAAGAAGCTGCAGCCTCAAGACAGCGGAGTGTATTTCTGTGCTGTGAGTCAACACAGTGATGCAGGTGACTTAAAGAGCTGCACAAAAACCCAGCTGCTGGTGTCACAGTGAACCAAAGACATCACTGTGTTTCAGTTCCTGAAGGGGGGGGCACACGACATGTAGAGTATATTTTCAACATTTATACTTTGATATATTTCAAACACGATGTATTTTTAACACAGAGCTCAGTCTCTCATTAAACTCTACAGATCAAATATGTCATTTTTCTCCTTCTTTTCATCACTGCCATTTCTGACTGCCCTCATATAGATTTACCTTTTCTGTACTGTTTACTGGAATTGACAATTGTATGGAAATAAGAGTAGAAATATCTCGTTGAACTGCTCAGAGTAGTGATCCCCACCTGGAAGACAAAGGTCCAAGCACCAAATCCAAAGTTCTCTTCACAGCTGTTTCTTGCTTTGTGACAGCAATTAAAAATATGTTAGAGACAAGTGGCTTTTTATGCCTCCTCAGTGGAACAGTGATATGTCTGCTGAACAGATCAAAAGAACATTTTTCTGCTCTGTGTTACTGATGGTGTAACACAGATTTGAAAACTAATCTTTTTTTAAAAAAAAAAGAAGCTATAAACCACCTAAAACAGTTTGTTTGATGCTTTGGCTCCATGTTGGAGTTATGGATCCCATCAGACCTCCTGCTTGCTGGTGGAGGGGTCAGTCTGTTCAGGTGGACTGCAAACACATGATAATAGTGGCAGTAACTTTAAGATGTGCCCGTATCAACAGTGACCAGGTACTCGCTGAGTTCCTGTATTCATGTTTATTGCCAACACCCGAATGATGAAATGGAGAAAATTCTCTTACAAAATGTTTAATTTTCTGTCATGATAAATTAATGAATAGGAGGACAGAAAGCATGCAAAACATCAAGTTTAAAGAGTCAAATAAACATGTTCTGCATGTCAAACACATTTCCTGAAAAGAGCATTCTAAATGTTTTAATGTTAAAACAATCATCCAGTAACTTTAATTCACCACATAAACACACAGAAGAAGAGACACCTGCATCTAACCACAGTTAATGGCAGCAAATAAAGAAAGATCTCATCATTAAAGCCTCCTCTTCCTGTGTTAACCCACACAGCAGGATACTGTACAGATCCACTGATCAAATGTGACGCCCATGTGTTGATACCTCCTCCTGCTTTACATCCAGGCAGCTCTGTTCAGTTTGCACTTCTCATTATCATTCAGTTTTTCTCTGCTCTGGGATCATGATCAGGCTCCTCATACATTTAGCAGCTCTGCCGTTCTGTTTAACAGGTAACATTCAATCAAATCATAAGGAATCATCCCAAGTAAAATCTATTCTCAGCTCTAAATCTTTTTGCTCTCTTTTTCATCCTGCAGATCTCTCAAAAAACAGCGTTCAACAGACTCCCACTGCTGTGATCAGAGGACATGGACAAGAGATCCAGATAAACTGCAGCCATTCAAACACCAATTTCAATATGATCCAGTGGTACAAACAGTCTCCTGAGAAAACTGATATGGCTCTGATTGGTTACGCTCGCTTCTCTTCTCTAGCTGTTGAAGATTTATTCAAAAACTCCTATAATGTGACCGGTGATGGCCGCAGTCTGTCTTCTCTTGTTATTCCAAAGCTGAGACAGTCTGTGGACAGCGCAGTATATTTCTGTGCTGCCAGTGATGCACAGTGCTGCATGAAACCTCCAGCTACAACAAAAACCTCCTCTGCTGCAGGCAGTAACAATCATTCACCTGCTGATAACAACATGAGCAACAAGTAAACCACGATTGAACGAGTGATCAGAGAGCTGGAGTCTTATTTAATCCAGCAGGGGGCAGTGTTCCCCAACACATCCTGTAGTGTTGGATTTCTTTTTGACTCAGTGTCAGGAAACCCAATGAGACACAAAATGTTTTAAAGTTCATCATGAAAAATTTCGTGGGCTTTAAAAACATGCAGAAATGAGTTTAATTGGAAGTGAAGGAATAACAAACAGTAGATATGATGGTCTTCTCTCTGTCCAACTAAAATTTAGTCTGTGAAAGTTTTTTATTTGGTTCATTTATGATCAGCAGTTACTTTCAAAAGGTTTCATTAACATGACTTTTACATCTTATCTTCATTCTTCCAGAAAATTGATTGAATATCTGTGATTATTTGCTCAGTAGAAGTATGGGCTCTGGATACCTGCGTGTCAGATGTTGTGAGTTGAGAGCTTAGTGCATGTGTGAATAATGGTCCCCAGGACTCAACAGAAAGCTCACCATGGAGGGACAGACAGCTTTATGCTGCTGGCATCAATCATGAATTTAACGTCACATGACATGAACGTTTCTCACAGAGCACAGGTCCACAAAAACAGATCTCACAGGAAACCTCTGTACTGAGGATACACATGGAAGAGACATACTTCATGTCCAACAAGGTGGGAACTTACGTTCTCTGTTACACCAATGAACTCAAGTTTATAGAGATTTGTTGTTTCATGTTTGATCTTGTGAGGTTAAATCCCCTCTTCTTTATTTGTTACCATTAATATTGTAGGTCAGTGCTCCTTCTGATGAGCTGACAGCATGTCTTTAAGCTCTTACAGTGACTCAAAGATGTGCAGTGCTACTACACATCACACAGAACAACTGTTTCACCAACCCTCATGACACTTGTTTCAGCTGACAGTTGTAATGTTGAGAAGACTAGGGGCGGGGACGGCACAGTAACACCACCCACCTTGGTTTTCTGCAAAAGCATTCATTGATACAGAAGTAGAAACAAACTGACGTGAACACAGAATGATGGTCCTCACTGTCTGCATCATGTCCTTGCATCTCATACTGGTTTCAGGTAAAGTAATGGAAAGTATTTTTAGACTTCTACAGCCAGACTTTTTGAAGAAAAGCATTTATCTTGCACAATCCTTAAAGACAGAACAGTTTCCAGTTAAATCCAGAGTTAAACCTGGCTCTCTCACTTATGAAGACTCATCATTAATATATTGTGGCCTGTTTTTCTTGTCTTTTCCACAGGTTCCTCTCTAAGTGACCAAATTACCCAGGTTCCAACCCACACCTTCAAAAATCCAGGAGAAACAGTTGAATTCAGCTGTTCACACAGTATTCAAAGCTATAATCGTATCCTCTGGTACAAACAGACAAAGAACAATCAGATGCAGCTTCTGGGACACATGACAGGAGACAGCAGACTTCCAGGGAGCGGACTGAATGTGACGCTGGATGGAAGTGCAAACAAAGACCAGACATGCACTTTAACAGTTAAAGGACTGAGTTTGAGCAGCAGTGCAGTTTACTTCTGTGCTGCTAGTTACCACAGTGCTTCATATCTCTGCTCCTCAGTACAAAAACCTCCTCATCATTGTTCAACATCTCCTACGGCTCCCAGCTCCTTGCACCTGTAGTCTGTTCTTTGATAAGGAGAAGTAGTAGCTTACAGCACAAATATGATGAGAGGTTTTGTACCTAATGTGACTCCGCCCACTCACAGAGCACACGTTCGTTTTGCTGACAAGAGGCTTTACTCAAAGGAAAGATCAGTTCAGCTGCTGAGACTCTGAGAAGATTTCTCATAGCAACAGTAAACTTATGACCAGACCAAACAACAACCAGAACAGCATGAATGCCATACTATTATTACTTATTTTCAACACTGCTCTGGTTTCAGGTAATAATATCAGAATTTTTATGACAAATAATTCAAAACAATAGTAATTTTGCTGCTGTTTTCCCTGCATTTTATCGTATTACAGGAATGACTTAATTCCCATTGAAATACATTCCGTATTGCTCTTCCTCCACAGGATCCTCTCTCAGTGATCAAGTCCACCAGACTCCATTTCATATTCTGGCAAATCCAGGAGAAGCAGCCAAATTCAGCTGCTCTCACAGTATTCCCAGCTACAACCAAATCCTCTGGTACAAGAGATCAGAAAACAGACAGCTACAGCTCCTGGGATACATGTACATGGACAACAGTAATCCTGAAGCTGGAGTGAAGGTGAAGATGGAAGGAAGTGCAAAAACAGGTCAAAACTGCACTTTAACAATTGAAGGACTGAATATGAGCAGCAGTGCAGTTTACTTCTGTGCTGCTCGCTACCACAGTGCTTCATATCACTGCTCCTCAGTACAAAATCCTCCTCATCGCCATCTTTTTATCTCTGTATCACAGCTGACATCCTCCCACAGCTGTGTTAACTCTTTCTACCAAACACTTTTTCTAATTCTACTTTCTTCTGTATTTAATCTTTTCCTCAGACAGAGAAGAGGACACAATCATACCATATACAGTTATGGACATGCAAACCTCAACATTATGATCATTTTTCTTCTATAACACACAAACTGTTGTTTGGGTTTCACGTTTCCTGCTTCAGGTAATGTCATGAATATTTTCAGTGTGCTTCTATATCGTTTTTAATCAGCAGGAGTTCATGAAGTTATTGTGTGTTCAGACAGTTTTATACAGTTCTGCTATTTCACCTGTAACTGCATTCTATCGTGTTTTTTATTCAATGGCCTGTTACTGTACACCAAATCATATTTCTGGCTTTGTTTGGCCACCAGGTTCTTCCTTCAGTGAGCAAGTCTACCGGACTCCGGCTACATCTACAGCACATCAAGAGGAACAGCCCAGATCTACTGCTCACACAGCATCCCAAACTATAACCAAATCCTTTGGTACAAGCAGTCAGAGAAACAGCTGCTCTTCCTGGGATATTTGTACTATAAAGATGGTTATCCTTATTCAGTAAACTGGACCGGATGGGAAGATGGAGGGAAGTGCAGATAAAGAGAGAGACTCAACTTGAACAGCAGAGCAGTGTACTTCTGTGCTGCAAAGTACCACATATGACTGATCCTCCTCTTCAAACAATGGCATCACTACAGCTCACAGCCCCCTCACACCTGCAACAATCATTCTAACCAATGTTGGTCCTTTGTCTTATAAAGATAAGATATTTTAACATAAGTTGTATTATGTTGAGCAAAGCAGCGTTCAAATATAAACTTCTTGTCAAAAATAAAGTTTTGTCTAATTTCATCATAATTAATAACATTTTTGCATAAATTTTGCAGCTGAGAATAGTTTTTGACTTAAATGTTGTCAAATAGTTTGAATACACGATATTTGAACTTTGTGTAATTAAATATGTTCATTAGATGCATGTGTGTGTTACAAATAGAAAAGGTGTGTTACTTATTGCTCTGGTCATATCTTTCCCTTCTTACCTTCTTGAGAGTTTTCATGAGCTCTTTTCTATGAAAACACTGATTTTATAAAACTATTTTCATGCTGGTTTAAAAAGTGTGTTGCAGGAAAGATTTCTGCTCATACTTCTTAACATCTATTGTGATGAGTTACTGTGCCAGTAGGAAAGTTTTTGCATGTGGAAGAAGCTGATTGACCTTAACAAAGCCCAAATAAGTCCAGAGCTTTTTAACAACCGAAGGTATTATTCTGGATATTTTACTATCAAGGGCCGTATCTTTACCCCAGATGTGGAACTGTTTGCTATGACTTTCCAGCCAAGCTGTCTACAGAGAGAGTTCACCTCTGTTGCTTGCCAGGACTGCATGTGACATCATCAGCTCAATTTGTTCATTGCCAAGCAAACATACAAACAATACCACAATGCATCATTCTCACTGTTTCTCACAGCATTTAGATTTCTATCACTGAGACAGAAGAACTCTTTGACTAAATGACATAAATTCAAGCAAAAACCCATCATCATCTACACTTTAAGTTCATCTCTGTGAATTCTGCCTCCGGAGGACTTTAAAGCATTAAATATTCATGGTCCTTCCTCCTCTTTATCTCGTAAGATAACAAAGCTGCTACACTCAGACCAACAGTCACAGCTAAACACAGAAGGAGGAGTGGAGTGCTGGCTGATTGGTTCAATATTCGGAAGGGGCGGAAGCACAATTACTCAACTCACCCAAAAGAGGGATTTGTTTGTCTGAGCTCTCTTCAGATTCAGAGAACATTCAGCATCGCAGTTTATGCTGTCATAGACACGGGGCATCAAATGTCCTGATGCTGAAATTATTCACTAAACTCGTTTTCTTCTGCATGACTTTTAACGTCTTGCTAGTTTCAGGTAATGTTGTTTTATTTGCTCTTCCAGAGGTTGTGTTTATAGTTATTTTGCTGAAAATTGGGCTGCAGAGAACTGTTTATTTCAATCAAAGGTCACATCATTTATCCCCCACAATATTTCATAGGTCTCTCTTTTCATTTGCAATCCTATGTCTGTCTCTGTCTCAAAGTGTTTCTATGTAGTTTCATTTCTTTAAAAAGAGATTCTTTTCAACAGGTTCTTCTCTCAGCGATGAAGTCCTCCAGACTCCAGCTGAAATGTACTGCAACCCTGGAGAAAAGGCCAATATCAGCTGAGAGATCGGATTTATCTGAGAGTAAAACCAACAAACCAAAGACACGGCAGGGCAGGTTATCAAAGTACATCCACAAACAGCACTCAGGACACACACTGATCAAGCAGAAGAGCACAAAAACAGGAACAAATAGGGAGGGAAAGAGAGCAAAAATAACTGAATGAATATTAAAACAAACAAAAAAATCCAGAACATGAAATCCAAAAGTCATGGTATTACTAACACACCGAAAAAGGGAACATTCAGCTGATAAACGCTGATTAGATCAGTCCTTCAGAACCATTAATGTTCTTTACATATCAACAACTGCCAAAAACACACCTGAAAGAAGCCGTTAAATTTAGATTATGTGCAGCTGCCATGGATAAAAACACAGATGTCTACATGTAAATTTCACTGCTTTTTTGAGCATGTGTGACAGTTTCACGTCATGTTACAATTTTCAAGGCTTGGACGTTTAGCAATTTTACAGTTTTTACACCTGAATTGAAGGAAAGTGTTTCACATTTCTGTCCAACATGACATTCCACGTGCTACATCATTAAGATGTGGTTATCAAACTCACAACAGTTGTTCTGACAACAGTTTAAAAAAATGACTGTTGTAAGATCTAAACTAACAACCCTTGAATAAATGATCAGACGAATGACGTCAGTGACTGAATGTAGTGGAATGCTTTATTTCTAACTGTGTTAGAAGGTCTGTGTTGTTGGATTCCTCTCATGAAGTGGCAGTATTTATGTACTGAGGCATGTTTTCCATGTTTAGAGAAGGAGGAAGCGCTTTGAGGCCGCCCACCTGGAAAAGTTTCCTCTTTTCCTGACAGATTAATCAGTCCCCACGAGACACCGCGGTGGATGTGAAGGTGCAGATAAAGGCCAGACCTGCACACTGAGAGCTGAAACACTCGACCCAAACAGCAGCGCAGTTTACTTCTGTGCTGCAGGTTAAATATCTCTGCTCTTCAGTACAAAAATCTCCTCATTGTTTGATCTCTGAGTGTTACAGCTTGTAGGCCTTTGTATCATGATCAGCTCATTCTAATCACCAGATTTTCTTTTCCTTTCAAAGAGGAGGAGCCTTCTGAGAATTAACACGGCATTCAACCTCACTCAGACATTCAGTGTCTTGGCAGCTTCTCCTGTGAACAGGATCATCATGAAAGTTCTCCTCATATTTCTACTCTGGTCTCTGTGGATTAAAGGTACACTGACTGTTTTATTTCATAATGAAATATATAGAAATCTGTCAAAATAATGTGAAGATGAACCTGCATCAGGTCCATGTAACAAATTATCTTCCTATCTTTTTCATTTACGACTGAGATAAATGTAGTTTTGCATTCAGCTTTAATGTCAAACTAAGTTACTTCTCAAAAACACTGATAATCTGGACATGGTGAAACATGACAAACATCTCTTCACTGTAATTTATTTACTTTTTCTCAAAATGAAAGCTCATATTTTTTGATGTTGTGCTCTCTCCACACAGTTCACTGCCAGGATGTAACACAGGACCCCACAGTCAGCTGGAGTTATGAGTCCAAATCTGCAGCTATGAACTGCAGCCACAACAAAGACATTTCTCACACCCAGATGTACTGGTACAGGCAGCGTCCAGGAGTCATCGTGTTCACAGCTTTAGGAGGGCAGCCAGACTATGGAGGGAGCTCTCAAAGCAAATATTCAGCCATCAAAGACAACGCCCAGAGCGGGGCTCTTACTGTAAAAGACCTGCAGTCTGATGACAGCGGTGTGTATTTCTGTGCTGTTGGAAATCACAGTGATGTGAAGAGTGGGAAGAGCTGAACAAAAACTGGTTGCAGACAAAACTGGGTGTGAATTAGCAGCCACATCTGCTCTTTTACATCTGTCCAGTAGAGGGCACTAAAGCTCAAGAAATGCTCAAGCTTAACTTCTTAAAATGCAGCTCTATGAAATGTGACGGCGCTGGTGGAGATTTGATACGAGGACACTGACGAAGAGTCTGAAGCAATCAGAGTTACTCTGCGGTCTGTGTTCATTCAGACAGGAAGTCAGCTTGACATCGTTATCTCTGCCAAACATCTGCATGAATGATTGACTTTTCTTTTTTGCTTTTAGGCTTATGAAGTGCATCAGTCTCCCTCTGATTTGCTCACAAAACCTGCAGGCAGATAACAGATTAGGATTATATATACTTTAGGTCATTGTTCAAACACACAGTCATTAAACTTTCAGTGTTTAAACTACTGAGCTTATGGGCATTTTGTTTGTCCATTTACATGTCATGTAAGGTCTCTGAGCAACTGAATTACTTTGACAAGTAAAAATGATGTGTATCCTCATCCTCTTTTGTGTGGCAGGTAAGAACTTTATCATAACAGTCTTCTTAAATGTAGATGCAGTTTATTTGTGTTTATAATCCGTTACAATTTAATTACATTTTCTTTATATTTCGATATATCCAGGTGTTAGTCTGGGTCTTGAGGTTCATCAGTCTCCCTCTGAGCTCATCCAAAATCCTGGTGACAAAATGCAGATTCTTTGCAGCTATGACAAAACTGACTACAGGGTGATGCTCTGGTACCAGCGACCACCTGAAGACACATCTATGAAACTCATCGGACATTTGTACTATAAAGAGCCAAAAATGGAAGACCCATATGAAAAGAATTTTAATATCTCTGGAGATCTGAGCATCAATACAGTGAAGACTGGCTTTCTTACAATCGAAGCTCCAGAACAAAAGCACAGTGCGGTTTACTACTGTGCAGCTAGCAAAGCACGCTAACAGAAATCCCCTCTGAACGTTACAAAAACTGAACTATAATTCTATCATCAGTGGTTTTCAGACACGCTCCCGAGCAGCTGCTGTTGTGGTTAGTTTGATGCACTTTCAGACTTAACTTGAATAACATTGTTTCCACCTGATTTTCCCACTTTATTCCTAATATGTATTTAATTCAACAAGCATTACTCTTTATATAACCAGGCAGCAAACCCAAAATGAAGTCAACTCCTCCTCTCCCTCTAAATCAACAATAATAGCAGACCCGTTGAGCCTTTAGAAACTGACCATATTCTCTTTTCTGGCACCAGGAGCTGCAAAGGCTGATCTTCAGCACAGCATGTCATAAATGCAGTTAAACCTCCTCAGGCAGTATTTTACATGGAGGCCATGCAGTATGAATAACCTCAATTTGTGTCGATTTTTCAGTCAGTGACACCTTCCTATCTGTTACATTGTTTGCAGAGAGGCTTAATAATACATAATATATACAATATGTGTAATAAAACTCATAAATGCACATTTTATGAGAGTTTTCTATTAATGCAGTGTCACAACGGACATAAATACAAAACATGAGCGGTTACTCAGAGAGAAAACTCCTCCCAAAAAACTCAATTTTCTGCTGCACGGTGATGGTGTTTCTACATTACTTCCTTTTCCTCTTTAAACCTCACTCATCTAAGTTGAGCCTTTTTTTTATTGTCATTTTGACATTTGACTCTCAGTGTCTTGACTAACATCAGCACACCTCTGTATATAATTTTATATGTAGTCTATATCCTGTGGAAGGGCTATATAAAGAGGATTTTAACATCTCTGGAGATTTGAGTGGGAACACAGCAAAGTCTCTCTTATAATCAAAGCTGCACAACAAGCTCACACGAAAAGCAAAATTATAAAAATCCTGTCTGAACTTTACAAAAACTGCACATCAGTGGGTTTAAATAAAATATGGAACTAGACAAAGCTGTTATCTGATCATGCTAAAACGCTGAAAATAGTGAAAATTTAGCTTGAAAAGTTAGTTGCTGTAGTTTCAAAAGGCCTGAAAGGCATTTTTTAAAGGACCTGGAGCTTGATGAAGACAGCTAGAAGGTTGATGAAGGTTGATGAAGACAGATGGCACATGTATTTTCACAGCCATAGTCAAGTTTAGCTTTTTTCTCCACAGTTTAGATTTATTGTATTCCGGCTCAGCTGCGCTTTGTTTTTTTTAAATAAATCAAGTTTTGTTTTAATTATATCTGCATCTGGGTCCTCAAACTTCCACCACAGCAAACCAACCCGTTGTGATAAGGACAAATTGTCCTACATTTTAATGCTAAAATGATTTCTGTGGCTTAAAGAGTTTGGAAACCGTGACATGGTAAAAACTTTTTCTTCTGCAGAATCTTTCTCTATTCTTCCACTCTGTCAGTTGGAGCCTTCACTCTACACATGAACATTCCATCTCATTGGAATGCATTGTAAACTCAGAAATAAAAAACCTCTATTTTAAAAACTATAAAAGCTAGAAACAGATAGAGCCATGTCCAGAGAGAGCTGAACATTTTGTACAAAAATGGTTTAATTTGCAGTATGCGGAAGTAGTTAAACAGCAAAAAACATACAGAATAATAAGTCAAGTTTATTTGTATAGCGCATTTCATGTAGAAAACTATTCAAAGTGCTTTACATGAAATAAAAGCATTGCAGCCGGGAGTGGAAGAAGCATTAAAAATGCATAAAAGAATATAAAGAGAAGTAAAATAATTCAAATTAAATCAAAATGATTAAAAACAATAAGGAAACAGGAAAACTATGCACGCATAGTGAATTCACTATGGATGCAGAACACCCTTATAATACTATGTGGGTGAATTTTCCCTGTAAGACCCACGGTTGCAAATTTAAAACATCACTTTTAACAGATTAAGATTCTTCTCCTCACATATAAAGCTCTTAATGACCGAGCTCCATCATATCTTAAAGATCTCATTGTAAGATATTTTCCTAACAGAGCACTTCGCTCCCAAACTGCAGGTTTACTTGTTGTTCCCAGAGTTTCTAAAAGTAGAATGGGAGGCAGAGCCTTCAGTTATCAGGCCCCTCTCTTGTGGAATAAGCTGCCAGTAAATGTCCGGGAAGCAGACACCCTTTCCACTTTTAAGATTAGGCTTAAAACTTTCCTTTTTGATAAAGCTTATAGTTAGGGATGGCTCAGGTAATCCTGAAACATCCCACAGTTAAGCTGCTAAAGGCTTAGACTGCTGGGGGACCTCATCTGTCACACCTTTCCTCACTTTGCTCTCTTTTTCCCCCTGTTTAATTTCTCAAATGATATTATGTACATGTGACATTATTGTGGTTATTAACTTGTGTTTCCCTGTTCCAACAGGTATCCTTTGAATGGTGTTATGGTGTTCTTCCCTCCTCTTTTCCCTCTTTTCTGTCTTCTCAAACCCCAGCTGGTTGGGGCGGATGGCCACACTTCCTGAGTCTGGTTCTGCCAGAGGTTTCTTCCTGGTTCTGGTTCTGCCAGAGGTTTCTTCCTGGTTCTGGTTCTGCCAGAGGTTTCTTCCTGGTTCTGGTTCTGCCAGAGGTTTCTTCCTGGTTCTGGTTCTGCCAGAGGTTTCTTCCTGTTAAAAGGGAGTCGTTCCTTTCCACAGTCGCCACAGGCACGCTCAGGACGGGAGATTGGACTGAAGACAAGTTTCAGTGCAATCTGTTGGTTTCCTTAGCTAGGATATTATTATTTTTTGAATTGGCTCTATATGAATTAATTGGATTATGATTACAATGAATTGAATTCTAATTGGCTTGAATTGGACTATATTACTTAAGTGCCTTGAGATGACAATTGTTGTATTCTGGCGCTATATAAATAAAATTGAATTTAATTGAATTGAATTGAATTAAGCGCTAGATGTCCTTTTCTGTTAAATTTTTTACTTAGTTTAGCTTCGACCATAATTAAACACATGAATAAATTGTATGGGATGTGTGAAACTCCAGCATCTATAGCAGCATTTGAAACTCTCTGTATCTTTATAGTTTTTTTCTTTGTTTTTTAACTTCTAAATGATCCTGAGATCTTTTTCTGTGTTGCCCAAGCAGCAGTTAGTAGCAATAGGAGATAGAAAAACAGGCCTGTTGCATTGTTCAGGGACAGGTACGAATGCAACAGGTGCGAATGGGACAGGTGCGAATGGGACAGGTGCGAATGGGACAGGTGCGAATGGGACAGGTGTGAAAGCAACAGGTGTGAATGGGACAGGTGTGAATGGGACAGGTGTGAAAGCAACAGGTGTGAATGGGACAGGTGCGAATGGGACAGGTGTGAATGGGACAGGTGCGAATGGGACAGGTGCGAATGGGACAGGTGCGAATGGGACAGGTGCGAATGGGACAGGTGCGAATGCAACAGGTGCGAATGGGACAGGTGCGAATGGGACAGGTGCGAATGGGACAGGTGTGAAAGCAACAGGTGCGAATGGGACAGGTGCGAATGGGACAGGTGCGAATGGGACAGGTGCGAATGGGACAGGTGCGAATGGGACAGGTGCGAATGGGACAGGTGCGAATGGGACAGGTGCGAATGGGACAGGTGTGAATGGGACAGGTGCGAATGGGACATGTGCGAATGGGACAGGTGCGAATGGGACAGGTGGGAATGGGACAGGTGTGAATGGGACAGGTGCGAATGGGACAGGTGCGAATGCAACAGGTGCGAATGGGACAGGTGCGAATGGGACAGGTGTGAAAGCAACAGGTGTGAATGGGACAGGTGCGAATGGGACAGGTGTGAATGGGACAGGTGCGAATGGGACAGGTGCGAATGGGACAGGTGCGAATGCAACAGGTGCGAATGGGACAGGTGCGAATGGGACAGGTGTGAAAGCAACAGGTGTGAATGGGACAGGTGCGAATGGGACAGGTGCGAATGGGACAGGTGCGAATGGGACAGGTGCGAATGGGACACAGTCACTCTGTCAGAGATGGAAAAGAAGGACAAACTCTGGAAACTCAGACGATGGCTGAATTTATTCAGGGAGAAATGCCTGCAGGTGCCTCCAGACAGTTCTGCTCCCTACTATGCCCAACATTGCAAATTTATAACATTTCCCTAAAAACTTACTAAAATGTAAAAAATCTGAAAACTCCTTAATTTCTACATCAGAGGCCTCCTAAAACAATATCTGAGAGGTCAATTTTTTTTCTATATCTGGGTCTTAGAGGGTTAATTCTTGTAACCTTTATTTAACTCGGTCATTACGCACAAATTCATGTTGACAGTGATGTTCCTGGTGGAATGTTTTCCTCCTGACATGAAACTCTGAAAGATTTCTTTGTTGTAAAGAACTTATTCACTGTGAAGTGAGATAAAGTCATGAAGCTACCTTCTGCCAGCTTCTTCCACAGTCATGTGACATCCACATAATTTCCTCTTTCCTCTGCTGGCTGTTTCATGTGCAGACGAGACTTCATCCTCATTAGAATCTCATCTGCGTCAGACGAAGACTAAAGATGATTCCATTTCTGATTTTCTGTCTCCTCACAGGTAAAATAGATAAATGTTTCTGTTTTGTTTGAATGTAAAACCAAAGCTGAGTTTTGTCTGTTGTCTTGCAGGTTTTTCTCTGCAGCTTCAGGTCCAACAGTTTCCCTCAGATGTGCTCAGAAAGCCAGATGGTAACATTGAGCTTTACTGCAAACACAGACTGAAGGACCACAGAGTGATGCTGTGGTACCTGCAAACACCTGGAGACAAGGCTCTGAAACTCATTGGATATGGATATGGACAGTTCAGCAATGACAGTGTGGAACAGTCATTCAGAAAACATTTCAAACTAACTGGAGATTTGAGAGGAGATGAGAGAAATGGTTTACTAACCATCGTAGATCCAAATCCGCTCGAACACACGGGAACATACTTTTGTGCTGCCAGGGAGGCACACTGCATCAAGCATCCATCAGTTCTGAACAAAAACCTCCTCCTATGGCCTCTTCTTATCTTGTCTCTGAATGTAGGTTAAAGAGCAACCCTCCACCACCATCACCCCACTGCAGACATGCGGCAGTCGCTACATTTTGTGGTTTTACTGCTTGTTTAACACAAATGAAAATATTTGATCATCCCTTCCAGTCCATATATGTCATATTCATGAGTATATTCCTGAGTCCATTTTTTTTTTTAAATTTTCATTTGTAGAGAAATTACAATAAAGCACAGACCCATCCATTTTCTAGACCCGCTTAATCCGTCGGTCAGGTCGCGGGGGGCCTGGAGCCTATCCCAGCGGTCATGGGTCAAGAGGCGGGGTACACCTTGGACAGGTTGCCAGTCCATCACAGGCCACACAGAGAAACAACCATGCATGCTCACACTCACTCCTAGGGACAATTTCAGAGACACCAGTAAACCTAACATGCATGTTTTTGGACGGTGGGAGGAAGCCAGAGTACCCGAGAGAACTCATGCATACACGGGGAGAACAAGCAGACTCCACATGGAAAGGCCCCAGGTGGGAGTTCAACCTGGAACCCTCTGCTGTGGGGACGATGGTGCTAACCACCACACCACCGTGCAGCCCTGAAGCTTTTTACTGATACGTAAAGATGGAAGAACTGAGGTGGACTATTTACACCTTTTTCTGTTTTACCTTTTAATTTATCCACCACGAACAATACGTTTACTGTTCTAATTTATTCAGTTTCTTTGCCTGTTTGCAGGAGTTTACCTCAGTAGGGAAAGAAGTGTTTCAGTCTCCATCTGAGCTGCTGAGGGATCCAAACACTGCAGGCAGCCCAACCTCTACACATACAATCCTATCATCACTGATACCGCTCGAGAAAGTTCACTATTGATCCTCTGAGCTGGAAAGATATTTTCAAATTCACAGTTCCTGCATGGACTGTGAGATTCTGCGTGACTTGAGTCCAGACGCTGTTCAGGCTTTATAAGGCAGAAACTAGCTGATGACAGACAGGTGGTCTGTAGCAAAAGGGGACTGTAGGATACTTATCAGAAGAACTGGCTTTGTGTTCAGTTTTTGTTTTAAAGGGAAGCAGCTCACACATGCAAAGAGAGTGTGGCTCATTTAAAAACATATGTGGGATTTATTTGAAGTACTAATGAGCGGTCTGCTTCCTCCCTGCAGTTAAAAGCTGTCAGAGTACTCTCAGTTGGGAGAATCTGGGAGAAATTCTGACCAGCGAGATAAGCTGAAAGGCTACTCGTTACCAGGTCACAAAACAAAATTTAAATAAACAACTAAAAGTCAGCTGTGTTATAATCCCAATGGTTATTTGACATATTATGGTCTATATTAATATTTCTGATACATATTAATGAACATATATCATTTTGAGGGAAGCCTTCTTTTAGGTTTATTGCACTATTCTTTAAGTGAACTTTGTGTAATCCTCTGAATCAGCCTCTGTTGTTGAAAACTGGTCATTTACAGCCTTACTTATCAATGGATACCCTGTGTGCAATTTTTTATTCAAGATTAAACAAGTATCAGGACAGCAGGGGGTTTAAAAAGCAGCCATAAGACTGAAAATTTTAAAATCTTCAGGTATATGTCATGTAATTTTCAGCCAGTCAACAAATCAAGTGAGCCACAGATTGTTTGAGCTCATGTGCACAAGCGTGAAATCTGATGGGTAGTTTTAGTAACTGTCCTGGGTCATGAGCAGGCACTCGCATTGAGAAATCCAACATTGCAGACTGATAACATTGTGCTGCTGTTCATGAATTTATTCATCTTTTCTGATGTGAATGAGCTCACAGACTTAATGGTAACAGGCATTATCTCCATGCTTGTAAGTGGATCCGTGTGTGATAAAGGATGAGAGAAAGTCAAATCTAACGTGTTTGTGTTTAATAGGAGAGACCTTGTGGAGCAGACCGTAATGACTGTTTTACCTGGGATTGCACAATTTGGTGATTATAATTAGAATATAAAGCACAGTACAGCTGAGTCAGGTTTAAACAAATTCAACCAATAGGTGGAGACACAGCCCACTGTACGCAGCTTTTATCATGAGGACGTGGTGATGTATCAAACCAACATCCCATCTTCTCACCATAAATCCTATTCACAGAGCAACTCTTTCCTACATCAGTGCCTGAGAATGCTGTGCAGAGCTTTGGTTTTCTCTTCATCTGGGTTCATCATAAGATGACAGAGCCTCTTCATAATCACTGAAACTGTCACTGACGTGAACAGTCCAAAAATGAGTGTTCACTCTTCTGATGTTTTAAAATCTGCTTTCTCCACAGGTCAGGTGAGCGCTGTGACATTTCAGCAATCTGCTCCCCAGATGGTGAAACTGAGGTCCGCATTAACTGCAGTCATGATTTAACCTGACTCTTACCTCCTTTTTCTCTTTTATATTTTTTTATCCAAATGCTTTTATGTTTATAATGTCCTTTATGTTGTTTTTTGCCTTGTTTTGAATAATTTGTGCTGAAGGATGGCTCTGCGGGAGCAGCCTCAATTTCGTTGTACCTCCACAGTACAGTGACAATAAAAGGCTATTCTATTCTATTCTATTCTATTCTATTCTATTCTATTATATTCTATTCTATTCTATTCTAACAGGAAGCAGTCAACATCCAAAGAAGAGCGTTGGAATGTCCTTCATTAAGCCTGAAGAACTATTCCTGAAATGTAATTACTGAAAATACGAGAAGGTTTTTTTAAGAGGCTTCAGGCTAAGAATAAAGATCCTCAGACGAAATATTGACTTTCAAGCTCATTAGAATAGTACAAACTCTGTATTTGCGTTATATACTGTGTTTCCATTTATGCTTGCACATGTTTCAGTAAATCACTGCATCTATTACTGGTTTTCCCTGCAATATATAAAGAAATGAGAGGTGGCACAAGACCTTTGTATTATATGTATGCAGTAAGATACTTCTGATGGTCTATTGTTTCTTATAAATGAGTGTTTTATGATCTTATTCCAGATGTTTTTCCTCCCAGGAAAAATAAAACTAATCAACTGAATTTTGAGTATTTAATCTGTTCCTTTCAATGCCAGTACACCGGTGTGTAAGTGTTAGTTGTGAGTATTTGTTTCTGATGTCACTTCCTGTCACATCATGTGATCATGTGACCCGGTGCTTTCCCTCTGCTGAACAGAGTGATATTTGTATCAGATGCATCATTCAGCTGAAGACAGCTCATCACTAACATGTTGGTCGCAGTCATTTATCTGGCACTTTTTACACACTCAGGTGGGTGCTGAGTATTAACTCATAATGAACATAATGGCTAAGCAGGACTTGGACGGTTGAGATCCCATCAAATATTTCATATCTGAGTAACTTTGCATTTGTTTGTGTTGAGATGAGACACATTGAAACATTGACCTCCATGTGCTGCAGCTCTCCCTGTTGTAGTCCTTCAGTCTGGAGATCAAACGTCTCCCCCAGGAGCCACGGTGACGTTGGAGTGCAGAATGGGTGAAGGGTTTGACATGAGCAGCTACACCATGCTCTGGTACCGACAAAACCACCACGGAGCTCAAGTAGAGTTTCTCATCAAAGAACACGAGAAAACTGTGGGTCGCTTCCACTCGTCTATCGAGGCAACCAAAAACAGCTTTTCTCTTCAAATCACTGAGCTGTTTGTGAACGACAGCAGCACCTACTACTGTGCTACAGTCACAGTGATGCAGCCAGACCAGGCCCTCATACAAATAACAGGACTCTATATATCGCTCACAGGCATGAAGGAGCTGTGGCTTTTTAGACATCAGAATGCGGGTTGTTGCTGAAAAAAGGACTTTTACCCTGTTTGTGAGGACATTTATGGACGATTCTTTTCTTAAGTAAGCAAAAAGAAGATACCATGAGACTTCGTCCTGTACACTTTGATATGAGCAAGCAGCTCGGGTTGAGACAGAACAGATACATGACTGTCATCAGTTCTTGTTCGACAGTTCATGTCAAAAACTTACCAACTTATATAGTGCAGTGAGTTGTCCTTGTGATTCCTTAAATGCTCATAGTTAAAATTTTTAAATGCTTAAAGTCTGCTGCTCCATATAGTCACACAGGCTTTCTCCATCTGTCTCGCTTTGCCAAATCATGGAGTTTAAATATCTATAAAATCATATCATCATTGTCAAATAGTCAAAGTCAAATATGTTCTGTTAAAGCTAACAGGCCAGCCTAATAGTGTTTGATTCAAAACATGACTCCTCCTCAAACATGAATGTGAAACACGCTGTAATACTTAGCTGCGACAGGTTCAAGAATTAGTTGAATGTGCATTAACAACAAAATCCAAGTTTGAAATATAGCTGCAAGCAGCGATGGCGGGGTCTAGCAGAACAGCAGGTAAGCCTTCGGCTGCTCAGGAAGGCATCATGAGTCCATAGACCAAGGTTGGTGTTTGAGATGAACTAGTCTTCATCCAGGGATTCCAACGGTACCTCATTTGTCCAATTTGAACCAACGGCTCCAAAGTTATGAGCAAAATGCATGTTTGCTACTTATAGCGCCCCCTCTGAGTTGAAGTTCACCAGACTTCTTGGGCCTCTTAAAGGCTTGATCATGAGTCTGTGTTAGAAGTTTGATGTCAACAGATTAAATGGTTGCTGAGATATGGCCTCACGTCCTGTTTGGCGCGTCATCGCTGAGTTTGATTGGCTGCTACGGGCAAAGGGAAACGAAATAAAATATTCCACATGATAGCTCTTGTGAGGTTTGGTCTGAAAATTCTATGTGTCAAGTCCCGTGGAAATCAGACAATCTGGGTGACCTGTAATGCGTTTTGAAGGTTTTTGATATAATTCAAAATGGCGGACAATCCAAGATGGCGCGAATGACGTCACGAGGTTGGTTAACCTCGGCTATATCCAGGGACTCTAGCTGTACCTCATTTGTGAAATTTGGACAAACGGGTCAAAAGATATGAGTAAAAATGCATTTTTGCTAAATATAGCGCCACCTATAGGTCAAAGATAACTATAATTCTTGTGCCTGTTAAAGATTGAGTTATGAGTCTGTGTTATAAGTTTGATGTCAAAAGATCAACCGGTTGCTGAGATATGGCCTCACGTCCTTTTTGGCGTAGTCGCCGCCAAATTTGATTGGTTATTGTGGGTGAACAAAGTCGAAATTCAAAAATCCGCTTCCTAACTTTTGTGCGGATTTGTCCAAAGATACTGTGTGCCAATTTTCATGAGAATCTGTTAAAATGTGTGAACGAAGAATCCTTTTGAAGGTTTTCAACAAAATCCAAGATGGCGGAAAATCTAGTCAGACGGAAAATGACGTCATAGGGTGCGTTGGAATCGTCATGATCCAAGGATTCCAACGATACCTTGTTTTTGAAATTTGGACCAACGAGTCAAAAGTTATTTAGCTGAATGGGCTTCAAACTTTGACATGTTGGTGGCGCTAGAGAGTTTTGAGTTTGGGTTCCAAATTTGTTGAATTTGCTAATGGGATTGTCCTAAAGATATGGGCCAAATTTCACAACTTTTTACCATTGCGTTAATGGGGCTGCCATAGACTTCAATGGTGGCGGAAAGTAGAAGAATAATAAGAAAAGCTACTAAAACAATAGGGTTCTGCAGCTTCGCTGCTAGACCCCTAAATATAGCTGCAAGCAGCGATGGCGGGGTCTAGCAGAATAGCAGGTAAGCCTGCGGCCGCTCAGGAAGGCGTCATGAGTCCATAGACCAAGTTTGGTGTTTGAAATGAACTCGTCTTCATCCAGGGATTCCAACGGTACCTCATTTGTCCAATTTGAACCAACGGCTCCAAAGCTATGAGCAAAATGCATTTTTGCTACTTATAGCGCCCCCTGTGCTTGGAAGTTCACCAGACTTCTTGGGCTTCTTACAGACTTGGTCATGAGTCTGTGTTAGAAGTTTGATGTCAAAAGATTAATTGGTTGCTGAGATATGGCCTCACGTCCTGTTTGGCGCGTCATCGCTGAGTTTGATTGGCTACTACGGGCAAACGGAAGTGAATATAAAAATTTCACATGATAGCTCTTGTGGGGCATGGTCTGAAGATTCTATATGTCAAGTCCCGTGGAGATCAGACAATCTGGGTGACCTGTAATGCGTTTTGAAGGTTTTTGACATAATTCAAAATGGCGGACAATCAAAGATGGCGCGAATGACGTCATAGGATTGGTTGACCTCGGCTATATCCACGGATTACAACGGTACCTCATTTGTGAAATTTGGACAAACGGGTCTAAAGATATGAGCAAAAATGCATTTTTTCTAAATATAGCGCCACCTATAGGTCAAAGGTCTCCAAAATTCTTGGGCCTCTTCAAAATCGAGTTATGAATATGTGTTATGAGTTTGATGTCAAAAGATTAAACTGTTGCTGAGATATGTCCTCACGTCCTTTTTGGCGTAGTCGCCATCAACTTTGATTGGATGTACTGGTTGAACAAAGTCAAATTTGAAGTAAAAAACGAGCAACTTTTGTGCGGATTGGTCTAAAGATACTCTGTGCCAATTTTCATGAGAATTGGTCAAAATTTGTGACCTGTGAAAATTTTTGAAGGTTTTCAACAAAATCCAAGATGGCGGAAAATCTAGTTAGACGGAAAATGACGTCATAGGGTGCGTTGGACTCGTCATGATCCAAGGATTCCAACGATGCCTTGTTTTTTAAATTTGGATCAACGACTCAAAAGTTATTTAGCTGAATGGGCTTCAAACTTTGACATGTTGGTGGCGCTAGAGAGTTTAGAATTTGGGCACGAAATTTGTTGAATTTGCTAATGGGAATGTGCTAAATAGATGTGCCAAATTTCACAACTTTTTACCATTGCGTTAATGGGGCTGCCATAGACTTCAATTGCAGCGGAAAGTAGAAGAATAATAATAATAAGAAAAACTACTAAAACAATAGGGTTCTGCAGCTTCGCTGCTAGACCCCTAATTATGCAGTTATGAATGGAGATATTCGCTTTGTATCCATCTAAACTGCAGGAACTCGAAACACTAACATCCGGGAGAAAAATGTACCAAAAAACTGTTCTGGTAGGGAGGTTTTCTTTCACAAATACCTTTTCAAGCAGGGACTGACGCACCTTGATTCCATTGCATCATTTGTGACAGTGTGGAGGTGGAACGGGGATCAAAGTTAATTTGCCACTGAAGGCCTGCTTCGTGTGTGCTTAGACACATCAAACCAGCATCACAGAATACGCCACTCAAACCAAAGCTTCTGTCACTACTCAGCTGATTCAGTGACAACAGCTTCTGTTTGGCATGTGTGCATTAAGAGGAGGTACAGTGGCGGGTTCCTTGTTGATTGATTTGTGTCAGCAGTTTTGATCCACCGGCTGTGCCAACACTCCAGAGAGTACTGTCGAAGAAGATCGACACACTTGAGCTCACTTACTTTGCTTTACCCACCTTCCACCTCATTGGAAATGCAAAGGCTGAAAGGTTCAGAGCCCTGGGCTGATTACGTTCTGAATACTGTTGGTAAAAATTGATCTTTTGATCTTCAACTGACCATATTTGGACAAAAAGGTCAAGATGGAGAGAGATACTTGAAAGCAGACTGGACAAACTCAGCTCACAATGAAGATCTATTAAATGAGCTATCTGAGGAAGTCCACCAGCATAGTAATCAGAATGAGTGAATGCATCAAACACCATAACAACTTATAGGAAAACGTATTGACTTACACTTTCATGAGGGACTAGGAGTCTGTTCGAGCCTGAGATTTTGTAGATCCATCATCAATATTCACTATCACTGGTACGGAACTTAGAGAGACTTCAAAAGTGAAAGAAGATGTGCCGTAAAATAAAGGACAATCACAAATCAGGAACACGAAGACCACGGTTTGGTTTGTAGTTTTAATCTTCCACGGTAAGAACATTCATATTCAGTTTGAATAAAAACAGAGCAGTGTGTTCCTCATTAAGTTTGTTTTAACTGTCTTTCTTGCTATCCAGATTTATCCATTTTTGTTCAAATCCACTCGCATTTTTCAGTAAAGGAGACCAGGCTGTAACCTTGCAAATGTCAATGAGATGATGACCAGCATCTGAACACGTTCTGGGACAGACTCAAAAGCTAGAATTTGCTCCTAGCATATTTCATTGGTAAAGATGTGTGGATTACTGAAGCTCCTTCTAATAAAATCCATGCACACCATGTCCCATCACACAGTGCAGTTCCACTCTGCAGATACATCCTGCTGAAGCTGGACATATTTCTATGCCTCCAGTAGGGCGCAGAGGGTCAGGAAGCCTCACCAACTAAAACACAACCTCAGACAAAACCAGGAAGAGGAGAAGGGAAGCAGAAATAGGATTTACTGACACACATCACATTTAGAACAAATCACTAACATTTATTTGCACATATACATCAGGTACAAGAACTGCGTGTTCATAGTCGTGCTTCCACAACACCACAAAGCTGATCTGTTCAGATAAGACAGCAGGTGTCTGCAGGGTGGAGAGTATCTGTCACACTCAAATTTTTGTCCCGGACAGCTTCTCATCATATACACCTTCATTCTTTACTATTTGATTTTGCCATAATTCTGTTCGATTAGGATCGAGTTTAAGAGTCTATCACAGACTGACCTCTACTGGCTTCATGTGGGATTACATTCAAAGTAAAAACAAATGATTTTGTGCTTCAAAATCAATCATGGCACCAATCATTAAGAATTAATACAAGTAAGGTACAGCTTCCTCATAAACATAGTTTATGTGTTTAAACACGCTGATGTTACCACTTCATTGTTGAATGATCACTTAGATAAAACCTTAAATGCACAGAGCGATAGCACAGCACACAGACTGGTAAGATGTGGATTCTATAAAAAAATTCACTTTGTTGGTATGCGTGTTTCACAAGAACATGCTCATTAGAATACTTGATCTAAAAACCTTCTCTCAGCTCCATCTAACCACTGTTGGACACTGAAACGACTCGAAGACAAGATGGCTGATTGCAAAGCAACTCACATTTTACCAAATATTAACATGTTTATGTTGCTATCACTGATAATAAAGTGATAAAATACACAATGAAATGTATCCTGAAATAAGCATTCAGAAGTCAGACATCATTAATCATTCTGATGAACTTGGCGATGTAAGAGATTTAAGTTAAGTTAATAAATACAACGATGTCTCATATAATCTGGTGTCATGAGATGTGACAAACTGTATTTATTCAAACACTTAAGTACACAAGTGAGGTAACTTTATCTGTGTTTTCTCCTCATAATACAAAAAACATCACCCTGTTTTTTCTTTTTTACCATCCTACTTCAGATCAGTGAGAAATGAAGCATATTATCCTTCATTTCAATATATATATTCAATATGTATAGTATACTATTGTATAATAGCATATTGTACTCTATATATATATGAAAACTTTAATCAATGGTCACTTTATGATGCAAAATATAAGATCATATTATCACAGATAAAGTCACCTATAACTTTATAATGTAAATAAATTTAAGAGCAGTTTTAAAAATCTGTCACATGTGTCAGCGATTGTCACACCCTGACAACTGATTGGATGAAGAGCTGTGACCAGCAGAGATGTCACTTCCTCTGAGCAGCTATAAACAAACACCAACAAAAAGCAGCTTCCCTTTTCCTTCCCTCTGTTCTCTCCTCTTTTCTTAGCTGTCACAGAAATAGCAGCAGTCAGGTTGGAGCGCCTCAGACATCAGTCAGCCCGACCTGCACAGCTGCTCTCACACACACACAGATGGAGGCTGAGATAAGGAGAAGCTGGGTGGGGGAGGCAGAGAGGAGAGAGCTAAAGAGACACAAGGTTTTTGTATGATGCTTTTTCACCGTGGGGACAGGGAGCCACGGTGATACAATCCCATAGAGCCGCCGTACAAAAACCTCCTTCCATTAACTTCCATTGTGTAGACGGCTACATGCAACTTAGGAGGCTCAACAGAGCAGAAAAATCATCCATCTGAAGGTGTGTAGGATGCTGGAACAGGTGGCCATTGATTAGTCACTTTATATGTAGATATTTGATCAAAAGGAAGTTTTTTAAGGTCTTGCTGTTCATATGTGGAACATTTGGAAGTTTGCTTTGCTCATCTTGACAAAGACAAAACAAATGTTGACATGATGAAGTTCAGCCTGTATGTTTAAACCCTCTTTATCCTCTGGATTACCAGAGTGTGTCTGAACAGGATGATTCTGGACAGTTTTGGGACTTTTTGGTCGAAGAGACTTTCAGAGTGACACTGGAGCAGAAGCTTACTTTGGAAAAGGAACAAAACTCACTGTTTTAGGTAAGTTGGAGCTCTTACAAGTTCTGCTCACTGTATTAGACTTAAACTGGTGGAAAAGTTGGATGAAAGTGAAGGAAAAAGCTGTTGTGTTAAAAGAATCTGCATTATTGAGCTGAACTCAGAGCACTGTGACATACACTGATCCTGCTTACTTTGGCCAAGGAACCAAACTGACTGTTTTAGGTAAATATTTCCCTTTAATACTGTGTTTTGGTGGATTACACATTGGTTTAAGCCTTAGTATAGACAGAAGCATCAGTAAAGACTTTTCAGAGATAAATCAGGGAGAGAAAGAGATTCTTGCTCAGTATTGCTGCACTGTGACAATGCAAACGAAGCTTACTTTGGAAAAGGAACCAAACTGACTGTTTTAGGTGAGTGAAGGAGGATTCAAACAAAACTAATGAAACATGATCTTAAACTGCGTCAGTGCATAAAGAGACATCACATCCATTGGTATTTACATTTTAAGTCCAGCTCAGGGCTTTTTGATATTAAGCTGCAGCTCTGTGCCACCTATGAAGCTTATTTTGGACAGGGAACAAAACTGACTGTTCTGGGTAAGTAAGACTTCTGAATGTCTTCTCATGAACTCACATGTAATAAATAAGTTACAGTGACATTTTAATGGGAAAAAAGTTAATATAAAGGAGACTATAAAGAAACAAACACTGGTTTGTGATTTAAAGACAAGTAAAATGAAGAAAAAAAGGTTTTCAATGTTAAATAACAGGAAAAATAGGATAGAAATGCAAAGGCGCAAAGTAAAAGCAGCATCTTGGGCTGTTTTGAGCACAGATCATGTGCACTGTGACTCTGGTACTGCTGAAGCTTTCTTCGGTGCAGGAACAAAGTTAACTGTTTTAGGTAAGAAACCAAAACACATGAAAACCAGTACCGCTGTTGAAGTGTTTCATTAAGAAATGTATTTTTCTCAATTTAAGTGCTTCTTGTTCAGCCTAAACTGATGTAGAATGAGACATAACAGTCATCAGTGAGCTGAAACCAGTTTAACAGGCTGCTGATGGAGAGCTTTTCAGGTTTTGTGGAAAAATGATGCAGCTGGTTGCTTTAAATGAAAGTTTGATTCACTCAAAAATCTAAAAAGGAAGTAAAGTAAAAGCAGCATCTTGGGATGTTTTAAGCACTGATCATGTGCACTGTGACTCTGGTGGTTATGAAGCTTTCTTCGGTGCAGGAACAAAATGAACTGTTTTAGGTAAGATACACGTTGTGCATTAAGTGTGTAAAAAGTTAAGTGGTAGAATGTTTTACTGGAAGGGACATTAACAAACTCAGAGTTCTTCAGCTCACTGGAGTTTCAGTTCAGTGCTTTTTGTTCTGAAGCATAAACGCTGTGTCAGTACGAAGCTTATTTCGGTCAGGGAACTAAACTGACTGTTCTGGGTGAGTAAAACGTCCAAATTTCTTATCATACAAATAACAAGACAAAGAGAATATGTCAAAACCAAGCAGGTTTCTTATTGAGAGAGATGTTGTGTGCGCCATAAACAGCTTGTAAAAAATGAATGTAGATCAGCAGCTGGTGGATTATTTTTAATTCAGGTGAAAGTTGTTTATTGTAAAACTAGAAAGCAAAGAAGTAAAGTCAAATCAGCTGACAAGCTGTTTTCAGCACTGGTCATGTGCACTGTGACTCTGGTGCTTCAGAGGCTTACTTTGGTGGAGGAACAAAGGTAACTGTTTTAGGTAAGAAACACTTTGAAGTTTATTAAATGTTCTGGAGGAATAATTCAATGCTTCTAAAACTTTGAATACACCACAACTTCTGAAGTAGGTCAAGTTAAACTCGTGAGATGCAAAATTGTGAAAAAGCTGGTTTAAATAGAAAGTGTCAGAGAGGCAGCAGGAAGAGTTTTTGTTGCAGTTCAGAGTCTCTGTGCTCCAACAGGGAGGCTTACTTTGGAGCTGGAACTAAACTCACTGTTTTAGGTAAGAAAACACTTTGAAGTTTATTAAATGTTATATAGAAATGATTTCATGGGTCAAAAACATCAAATTCCCCAAAATACTGATGTTTAGAAAGTCAAAGTGTTCACAAGTCAAAGAGTGATAATGTTGGATGAGTTACAAAGTATAACAGATAAAGACAGGCAGCAGGAAGAGTTTTTGTTGCAGTTCAGAGTCTCTGTGCTCCAACAGCGAGGCTTACTTTGGAGCTGGAACCAAACTCACTGTTTTAGGTAAGAAAACTTCCAGCAAACAAACTGAGCTCAGCTCCACTCTTTGGTTATCTGTGAGTCAGAACTATCAGCAACACTTGGAACATAATCAATAGACATTTGATATGACAGCAGTCAGCAAAGTGCATGAATCAAAATGCACATGTTTATTTGTGCCAGTAAAAATGAGCCTTCTTCAGTTAAAGTGCTGCAGCTATAAAACATCTGGCTCTACGCCCAGATTATTAGTCTCAGTCAGTTCTTATCAGCTCTGTGAAACACTGTGAATACACAGTCAGAAGCTCACTTTGGAGCTGGGACTAAACTCACTGTTTTAGGTAAGAAAGTAAAGATTTTCAGTGTCTACTAATGTAAAGCACTGACAAAAATAAGGGAAAATCGCTTATTCTGAGCTAAACTGAATTTAAATCTCAATTTAAAATGGCTGTAAACTGATCAGATTTTGTAAAAGCATGGATTTTGAACAAGATTATGTTGGGAAAAAGGTCTTTAGTGTCTGTAAAAGAGCACAAAGACAGTCTGCAGCTCTCAGCGCTGAAACTTCAGCAGTTTTTTATGCAGCTGTTTATCAGTGTGAACAACTACGAGCCTGCTTACTTTGGCAGAGGCACCAAATTGACTGTACTGGGTAAGAAATGATCAAATCTTGTGTTTCTGAAGCTCTTTCTGCAACCTAAATCTGCAAAATTATTGTTGAGTAAATAATATTTTGGTGTACTTTTTGGGATTGTTATGCTGTTATGTTGTCAGAACTCTGGAAGAAAATGTTAAAAACCTGTGAAAAAAAAAAAGATACCTATAAAAGTTGTAAAAAGTGTCAAAGTCTGTACAGACATGTAAATCCCTCAGTTCAGTGGAAAAAGGCAACATTTGGGTCAGGCCCCAGACTTTGTTATACCTGTTCAACTGTTGTGTTACTTAATCCGTTAACTTAAAGGCTTCAAAATGTGCAACAAACACTAAAAGTGCTCACAAGAGACAGCAGTGAGTCATTTGCAAAATAGTATTATTTCACTTACTAAATAGAAAGTTACACAGAATAAACGTCTGATAAATTGTGATTGTTTGATAGGACTGAAAATATTCTGGCAGCAAGATTAAATATAAGGTAGTGGTCAGTTTTTCCATGTGAGTCAGCAGTGTGCTCTGGCAGTTATCCTGCTGCTTTTGGAGAAGGAACCAAGCTAACAGTTCTGGGTGAGATCATTACAGTAGTTAACTAAAATACACTTTTATGTGATGAAAACAACTGATGTTCACTGATTCTAACCTACAGAAGTGTTAGGAGCACATTGTCTTCTTGTCTCCAGCAGGAAAACTGCTTTGTGGGTTTCAGGCTTTTAACAATGCAGCTTTGACTGAAATCTGAATGAATTCTTTCCTCTGACTTTTCAGAATCAGGACGTGATCCCACTCCACCAACAGTGAAAGTTCTTCCACCTTCACAAAAAGAGTGCAGAAACAAAAAAGACAGGAAAAGGAAGAAGACCCTGGTCTGTGTGGCGACTGGTTTCTACCCCGACCATGTCAAAGTGTCCTGGACAATCAATGGAGTTGGAAAACCTGAAGGTGTGGCGACGGACAGCGCTGCCGTGCGAGAAGGACAGTTCTACAGAATCACCAGCAGGCTGAGGGTCCCTGCTGATGAGTGGTTTAAACCTGACAATAAATTCACCTGCAACGTCAAATTCTTCGATGGAACAACAAGCACTGACCATGCTGAATCAATTAATGGTGAAACAGGTATGACACCTGCAGGTATTACCTAATCTGAAGCTTTATGCCATGAGAAAATATCTCTCATTGACTAAATTGGTTTTATTCTTCATCAGATGTTTCAGGTGGAGGCATGTCAAGAGGTAAATGTTTTACTTTGTCCACTGAATGTGATGTTAACAGTTTAAACTGCAGTGAACTTTGCTGCTCTGGTCACCAGTCTCCACTAACTGAATGTTTCCTCTTTGACCTCCCTGCAGAGAAATATCTGAGGATCACACAGAGCGCCAAACTCTCCTACGGTGTTTTTATCGTGAAGAGCTGCATCTACGGAGCCTTTGTTAGCTTTTTGGTGTGGAAGCTTCAGGTGTGTTAAACATCAACTGCAGCTTACATCAGTTATCCAACTTACACCCTTGTTATTTTAGCATTCACTGTCTTCTATATAAAACCTGCTTTGGGATGGAAGGATTTAAATATGTGAATGAATGAAATCTGATGACTGAAAGGACAATATGTCTGGTCTTTGTGTTGCAGAGTTCAGCAGGAAAACAGAAGAAGTGAAACTGAACTGAGGCCTGGATCTACAATCAGCAGGAGATGGATTATTCTGTTGTGTGTAAATAAAATCTGGAGAACACAGAACACACTGTCTGTGTATTGCTGTGACTTTGCATTCATATGAGAGTTGATCAAATCCTGCTAATATAGAGGAACTATGTGCACATTCTTCTCACAGTATAAAAGCTTTTGTTTCCTGCTTCATTGGCTGTGTTTTCGCTGAACTATTTCCAATTAATGCTTCTTCTAAATAAACACCTGCAAGTTAATCTTCTCAGTCAAGTCGTGTCTCTTTCCTTTTGACTTTTGCATCAACAGCCCATCATCCTACACTGAACATCACTTGTTCCAGAGATAGAGTCAGATATTTTTAGCTGCAGGCTTATCTGACTGTTATTCTGAGAAATCTGTTTCGTTTTCACAATGTTGAAACGTCTCAGCTCAGGAAAATTCTTCATGTCGGTTTAAGTGAGTCATTAGCCAGGCTTTCCAACAAACTCACACAAATTAGAATTTATTCTCCTTCTTCTAACTTGTGAGTAATGTTCTACCCACATGCTTTGGATCCTGAAATGTGTTTTTAATGTAATTAAAGCAGGTTAACTTGAGTTTTCAACTTTGTATGAAAAGATAAGTTCATTTCTATTACTGTAACGTAACAACAGAAGGTTAGGGTCCTCGTGTGTTTGGAGAAGAAGGTCAGAGCTGTTGCTGAAGAGGAAGATTAAGTGGGGCATGAAACCTGCAGAGGAGCAGAGAGCGACAGCAGAGGACAGGATGTGGTCACAGAGCAGCCTGCAGCTCGTTCTCTGTGCTGAGAAACAACGGAGGTGAAACCTTCCACTTCACCACAACCTCCGGCTCTCTGAGTGCACCTGCATGTGTGCACCAGCAACCCCCCCCCCCCCCCACACACACACACACACATACACACGCTGCACATCTCTGAGCAAACAGTTGGAAAAACTTCCGTTTCTGTGTCAACCGAAGCTAAAAATCGAACATGTGTCTGAGTTATATGACAAACAGCAGCTGTTCACTGAGATCTGGGGCAGGAATTTGTTGCTAAATGTTTCATGCTGATGCAGAGAACAAACATGAAATGAATTCTGTTGCAGTTTAAACACAGCTGCCCGTATTAACGCCATCCATCCGCCAACCGTCACAACTCAGCTTTATTTATACGGCACTTTTTCAAATACAAGTAAAACCCAACGTCCTTCACTGAGCAAAGACAACAACCAAAAACAAAGAAAGCACAGGCACTGAACATAACAAAATGTAAAAATCAGAAGGTCAGCAACACTTTTAAAGGCTTCAAAAAGAAAAACACTGGGGTTTCATTGTATTTTCCTCCTTCATGTTGAAAACAACAAAAAGCACAAACTATAACAACTATATGTGAAGCAAAGCCCAGCAGTTAACCTGATTACTGCCTCTGTAGTGACCCACAATATCTTAGTTCTATTTTCAAGCACTCAGTGCGACTCACATTGAGGAAAACTCTTGTTCTTGTTCCATAAGTTTCTTTGAAAAACATGTTTGTCCTTAAATCGATGCTGTCATATAAGCAGGGACCAGCATGTGCAGAGCAACCACAGAAACACGCTGTGTCTGACATGTGAGCCGATGAAATCTTCTCCGGCAAAGCTTGATCTTTTTGAAATCCTGTTTTTATGTCAGAAAAATGATAGGAAAACACATGCAAATCCAAACACTATCAAATATTGGGTCCTGATAAAAGATCAGCATAAATGAATTGTGAACATGATTATTCTGTCTCTATATATGAGCCACATTTCAAAATGTAAACCAAAGTGGAAATCAGCACTCTCAGACATGGAAATCAAGCTGATACACTTGAAATTTTCCTGAGAAAAAGAAACAGTGGGATCCTTCAATAAACACAAATGTCTTTATACCGAGTCACACTGAAATGCAAAGTTTTAGTTATGTGTAATCATCATTAGAACAGATGTATGTGGTACTTCGTAGGATCAGGCAGAACATTTTCTGATGATCGAGGCTTTAAAGGTATTAAGTAGAATGGACTGTAACTTAACCATCTGAAAGTTTGAACATCAACGTACTGATTTTCTTATCGCTGACTGCTACAAAGAAGTTGCCTGTCACATCTGTAATATAGATTATCAGTGGTTGTTCACTAAAGCATCTTCACAAAATGATGGTTTCAGTGGACTGAAAACGTTAAAATAGCGAGTCAGCATAATCTGCAGTAATGACAGCAGAGCAGTGAGGGAAACTGAAATAGCAGGCTGGAAGATTTTCTTTGAACAGCAGTCTTTGTCTGAGCAGATGGTGTTTGCTGGTGTGGACTGAACAGCACATATGTTGTCTGTGCCTGTGTTCTGTGTTAAATTATGACGCTGCAGCCGCTGACAAATTGTTCCACTCAAATGTTCCATTTAATCAGCAGAGTGAGACGCTTGTCATGTTGAATGACCCCCTGTGGTGCAAAGTGAACATCACATCATGTGATTCATGCTCAGTATTTCCAACAAACAGGCTGCATTGTTGATCATGATGACAAAAGCAGAATCAGCAGGAAAAGTTTACTGGATTTACCCCCAAAATGTAGTTCTTTCTAATATGCCTTTAAAGTTTTCTATCATAAAGCAGACTGTAACAGTTCCTGATATTCTCAGGAGCTGAAACCTTCAATACTTCTGTTTCAATGACATTAGCGGATGCAGGAATATACCTCATGAATTGTCTTTCAAATCAACACATTTAAGATGGAAAACCAAACAAACAGAATAAGTAAGTTCTGCCAAGGAAGTCAGCTTAAAACTGTGGAATGAATGTTCATAAAGGAGTTAAAAATGTACTGATGTCCTCTGACGCCTGACATTAAAGCGCCAGCAAAGGTCAGTCCTGGCATGCTGGTACTTCAGTGGTCAGTGTTAGTCAGTCTTTGCTTGTGTAAAGGATGAAACCTTCAGGAAAATAAAAGTGTTGCAGCGTTTGACACAGTTAGCACCAACTTTTTTCCACTCACAATCTCCATACTTACCTCAGGATGTTGTTTTCTGCTGTAGTGCACATCAACATCCTCATATTCACCTCTGTGCATGATGACCAGGATAAAATCCACCTCCTGCTTTGTTACTTCGTCCCCAGCAGCTGGCCAGATGTCAGGGTGCCATCTGCTGGATAAACCTGCAACACATCAGTCAGAGCTGCAAACCTCAAAATCAGCATCTTTGAACTGGGAATAAAAGGAGATACAAAAGAATTTCTAATTCCTGTAACAAGGCTTGATGTTTAACTGCATGTAGTCTGCAATTTAGTTCAATTCAATTTCATTTATATAGCACCAAATCACAACAAATGTCATCTCAAGGCACTTCAAAGATACAGTCCAGTGCAAGCCAATTCCATTCATTGTAACACTTTAATGCTGTATGACTCAATTAAATAAAATTCATTACATTCCAAGTTAGCCCAATTCATAGAGCCAGTTTAAGAAAATGTTGTATAGCTAAGGAAACCAACAGATCCCATTGAAACGGTGAATATTTGGCTCTGTGGCAGTTCAAATATTGAGTTTGATCATGATTAATCCTTTACATAACACTCTCATTGTCATGATATCAATACATTGTGCTCTAATAAAGATCAGCTGCATTTTTCCTGTAAACTTCACAAGTCTTTACTTAGTGAAGTGTTTGAAAATATTTTTCTCCAGCAGGTGGAGACAAACCTCAACAAATAAACCTCAGATTCAAGATACTACTTCCTGTTTAATGTCAGTTAAAAATTACATGACTAAGATGAAAGGTCACTCAGTCATCATTGTAGAAGGGATGCCTTCTCGTGCACTGTTGGAACACACAGGACCTGAACTGAGAGCGAGCTGCAGACTCTCAAATCTCAACTTCTGTAACATGAAATTTATTTTCTGCATATTTTGTGTCTTTCATCTTCCAGGAAATAATGGTGAGAAAGGAAACAATATTCAGCAGGAAGATGATGCCAAGGTAAAATTTTCTGCAAATAAAATCCTATCTGCTTCTCCACAGGCGCCTCTGACACCAAAGATGTCGACCAAACTCCTCTTTTCATCATTAAGAAAACCGGAGAATCTGTGGACAGTGAGATTAAATGTTCACACAACATACCAAGTTATGAGGTCATTCTGTGGTACAAACAAGACAAACACAGAGCTCTGAAACTCCTGGGACATCTAAATTTCGAATCCGTAAATCCTGAAAAAGATGTGGAAGGAAAAATCAACTTTGATGGAGATGGTCGCAAACAATCAAGCCTCACCATCTCTGATCTTAAGCTGAACGACAGTGCTGTGTATTTCTGTGCAGCCAGTCGACACAGTGCTGCAGATTCCCCAAAAGTCAATGCAAAAACCCCTTTCATTTGTTCCACTCACAGACGTTTAAGCTGCTGAACACCTGCAGGGAGCCACTGACTCAACAAAGACTCTCAACCAAGATTTTATCAACGATTTGATGTACTTTGATGCTTGTAAATATATTTAAAACAATAATGAAAAAGATGGTTGAAGGTTACATTTTTTTATTTAATCTACCCACATTTTCTTCAAAGGTGATCTTAAAGTGATGAATCCTTCGAATTATAGATACCAGGAAATTGTGTAAAATGCCTTTTCCATGTCCCTCTCATTATATGAAGAGTTATTCTTCAAATGATGTCTTTATGCTCACAAATACAGAAAAATTAAGAAATGTTCACTTTTCTCAGGCTGGAACATACGAGTATGTTTAAGAAGCACTTAATGTGACTTGATTTCCCTCTGAAGCAATTCAAAATCAAACCTGATCACAGATTATTCTCAGTAACTGATACACAATGACAAGTCATTTGTGTTAAAATATGTATAAAATTTCACAAAATCCATCATATCTAAACTTTTTTAGCTTTTATCTTCCTTTATCAGGAAATTACATACTCTGTGGGGAACCTCTACTAAAACTGAAGCTGTGCTTTAAAAGCTATTTAAAAGCCACTCCCCTTTCAGCTTTTAATATCTGTGTAACTCAGTTAGAATGTGCCAGCTTCTGTATAACAGGAAATGGATATAATCATCGTTAAATAAAATATTCTGCCATTACTACTCTCTTTAATGTGGACATCAGGTAAATTACAAAATTAATTTACAGAATTTACTGATGCATCAATAATATCTTTCGTAAGCTTTGCTCTTACATTTACAGGTTTTGCTGATGGGAGTGATGTCACCCAGCCCTCCACTGTGTGGAAAAACAGGGGTGAAAATGCAACAATAGAATGCAGCCACACCAAAGGCAATTTTTACTTCCAGATGTACTGGTACAGACAGCTGCCAGGAGAAGCCATGAAACTGATCGTCTTCACAACAACAGGAATGAGTGAGCGTGACTTTGGGGATTTTGGCAAAGACAAGTTCTCAGCCACCAAGCCTGATGCTCACACTGGGACATTCACAGTGAAGAACCTGGTGCCAGAAGACAGAGGCTTGTATTTCTGTGCTGTCAGTGAGCACAGTGATGCAGGCATGCATGGAAGCTAAACAGAAACCCCACTGCAATACTCACAAACCTAACCTAAGAATCTCATGTACTCTAGGGGGACCTCAAGTACCAATAATAGTAGCATTACTCTTAAAGTCACAATGTGCTAAGAGGATCAGTGATGTCACATGACATTTTGACACACTCACGTCAAACTGCTCTTACCTCAGGAATAGAAATGGGAATTGTTAAGAATTTAGCAATTCTGATTCCATTATCGATATCGCTTATCGATTCGGTTCCTTATCAGTTCTCTTATCAGTTCTCATCCAGTAATATATAGAACAAATGGCTTTGGTTGCAGAAACACTTTTTTTTAAGTATGCACCAGCATTTTATCTATTTTTTCCTCTGTCATTTTGCTTTTCCCTGCCTGTATGAAAGGTGTAGCTACAGGTATGTGTGATCCTGCCTCTGAGCCTGCCTCACTCTTGCAGTCCTTGTCAACTAAATGTTAATATCAGTTGGAAATTATTCATACAGTATGTCGTTAACATTATTACAATCAACAGGACCTGGAAGTTTTGCGTTACAGGACTTTCAAGTTTTGAATGCAGGCAAGAGTGACATCTCTCCTCCTAAAGCTAAAACTGTTCTGCTCAGACTCATGGGGGACGTGCTTCTTTCCTGCCGTTTCCATAGCAGTAGCGGCACCAGGGAAATTTATATTAGAATTTTTTTTTCAGTGTAAGAAATACAATGTGCGACACGACAAAAGACCCAAAAGCGTGACTGTCATGCTTTTATTTTATGTAAAGCACTTAGAATTGTTTTGTACATGAAATGTGCTATACAAATAAATTTGACTTGACTTGGCTTGAAGGACTCAGCCTGAACAGCAGTGCAGTTTACTTCTGTGCTGCTCGTTACCACAGTGGAACATATCACTGCTCCTCAGTACAAAAACCTCTCCGTCACACATATTATATCCTTATAATTTTACAACTTCCTCTCACGCCAAACATGGCAAGATCAAGAATTTTATCCTCAAAGAAGCATCGAGCCCCTCTCCCTCCTCAGCCTACTCCACCGACAAAAGCCCCCCCAACTCGGCCCCAACCATCAGTGCACAAAGCTTACAGTAGGGCAGTGGTTCCCAAACTGGGGGGCACAGAGCCATTGCGGGCTCTGCTAGCATGACATGGACAAGTTTCTGTTGGGCCTCACAAGCAAAGCAGTGGATGAAGCATTGCCAAATGTTCTTCCAAAGCAGTTTCATTCCATGGCAAAGTTAAGAAGACATGATGACACATATCTTGGCTTTGGCTTCACCTGTACAACGGTGGGTAATGAGGGAGAGAAAACATCCAGAGCACAAAGAAAAGCCAGTTGAGTTTTTCAGAAAAAGACTCAGCAGTCATTTTTACTAAAAGTGCATCTATGCCGGCGAATGCTCAACTCGTCTCATATAAAGTTGCCTACCGAGTGGCAGAGTGTAAAAATTATTTTATATATTTTTTTCAGAAATACGGGATTAAAAAGTATTTAGAAATGTCATGTGCAGTATAAAGGAAGCCTAAATAAAACATGGAGACAGAGACAGACAGAGCTTAAAGGGGAACTCCAGTAGTTTTAAACCTAGACCTTATTTCTGGCATGAAATACGTTTATCTACTCACAAAGAACAGTTTGGCAAAAGTCGGTGTACTTCGGAATCTATTTAGATAACTCTCAATCCATATAATGGAGTGAACGGGGCAAAGACGATGCAGCGTCTAAATAAGGCATTATCTGTCTTTATTTCACCAATACTTTAAGACAAATGAATTAATGAACGTGTGCTATAGCTCTGTTAGCTCATAGCTGCTGTTATGTGGCTACTTGCAGCTATAGGAGAGCTAACGGAGGGATTTCTACACACACCTCTACTGGGACCACTTCATCCACACGCCCCCCTGCAGCACAGCTCATTCACTCCAGTAAGAACGTCCATCTTACTCAAAGTTGTCGTTCACGTTGTCAAAATTTGAGAAATATCCTGTCATGTTGCTCAAAACTAGCAGTAGCAAAGTCCGTGTGAAGTGAGCCGACTGTCACAGAGCACGGAGTAAATAAACTGTGCTCCAGGGGGGCGTGTGGATGAAGTGGTGCTCCTAATGGTTCTCTGCATGGTTTCCCCACAGAGACTGCAGGATGTCTTCTCTTATTTCTCTCTACAGATGTAGTAGCAGGTTGCAGTTTTGTCTTGTTTTTCTTATACTATTTTTTCCTAATAATATTCCTTTGTCTCTGTGTCTTGTTTTTCTTCTCTTTGCTTTCTCCCTTTCCTTGTTCCCCCTGTGAGGGAAGCCTGGCTACGGGGGGGACCTAACAACAAATATTCAGCCTTCAAAGACAGCATTGGGACTGTCACTGTGAGAAACCTTCAGCCTCACAACAGCGGTGTGTGTTTCTGTGCCTTCAGCAAACACAGTGATGAGAGGAGTGTGAGCAGCTGAACAAAGACCAGTTGCCAATTCATCAGGATGCACTTAGGAATCTGTTTCACTTTTATGTCTTTCCAGTAGATGGTGCTGGAGCTCCAGGAATACTTTTTCAGTTAACTATCAGGTTTGAAAAGGGGGCGTTTATAAGAAGTGTGCAGTGACAAGTTAAAGCCAGTCTTGTTTGTGTGTCCACTAAGACAGACGTTTATCATGCTGACACTTTCTCTTTTACTTTGGCTCATCGGTAATCACTCTCCTTGATAAAAAACTCCCTTTTTCAGTTCCTTCAGCAGATTTACAGGAATTAATTTTGTCTCTTTTGGGTGTTTGTCTGGGAGTTGAAGTCAACCAAAGACCTCCAGCTGCTTTAAGAAATCCTGGAGACAAAATCCAGCTGTTCTGCATCCATGAACAGACTGACTACAGACTAATGTTCTGGTTCCAGAAATCCCCTGGAGACCAAGCTCTGCAGTGCATTGGTCATGAGTACCACAGCACCACAGAACTTGAGAAGTCTTTTGAAAAACGTTTTAATATCACTGGAGATATGAGTGGGGAGACAGCAAAGAACGTCTCTCTGTTCATGGTGGACCTGAAGGCTGAACACACTGCAGGGTATTACTGCGCAGCTGGCTGTGCACATCACCTGCAAACCATCACTCCCTCATACAAAAACTCACAGTCAGCTTATTTTCTGAATCAGGGGGTTTAAATTAGAACTTGAACAAGCTCCTCCCAGCTCATGATTTGATGTCAGCAGCTGCCACTGAGGTGACTTCACTTGTTTTTAGGCAGATCAGTAAAGCATCAGTCCAGTGTTGGGACAGTCAACATGATTCGTTTGCTCTTTCTCTGCTGCTTGTCTGGTAATAATTTGTCTGAAATCATCATCTTCTGTGGATGTTGAAGTAACTTTTTATCATATATCATGGTTTAAAAGTTTTCTATTGTCTGTCTTTGTTCAGATGGTTTCAATCTCGCTGGAGATTTGGGTGGAGATGAAGCAAAGAATGGATCTCTGCACATCCGAGATGCAGGAGTGAATTACAGTGCAGTTTACTACTGTGCAGCACAAGAAGCACAATGACAGAAATCCCCTCTGAACTTTACAAAAACGGCACACAATGTTTTTTCTGCAGGTGTTTTCTTTAAAGGGGCTCCCAAAGCAGCTGCTATGTGGTTGCCTTGTAGTTTGACGCATTCATAGTACACTGTACACTTTAACTATGTGTCTCACTTTAATATGATTTATACTTCCAGGAAGGCAGTTTATATTAGCAAGAATATGTGAAGCCACTCCCTCCTCATCAGTTACATTGATGGTGTTTCTTCATTCTCTTCATTCCTCTTTAAACCTCACTCATCTCTTTGCAGTCATGATTTTGACGGGAACTGTGAAGAGGTAGGACCCAGATGCAGTTCTTCGAATTCAAAAAAGGTTTATTTCCAAAAAACAGGGAGCAAAAGGCAAGAACAGAAAGCGCGACAGAGCCGGATTCAAAAATACTTAAAGGTTGACAAAAACCAAGACTATGAAAAACAAAACAAGACTTTGATTAACTGTGACTATGAATAAATAACTATGAACAGGACTATGAGGCATGAAACCAGCCTTATCTTCTGTGACTGAGGCATGAAGGGTTGGTGAGGATTCTACAATGGGTGAAAGGAAACCAGGAGACTAAATACTGTGGAGGGAGTGATCAGTGAATGCGGTGCAGCTGTAAACAATGAAGCAGGTGTTGTGAGTGAAACTAGGTGGCAGGGGAGAAACATGACCAGAACGTAACCTGAAAACAAGACTATTAAAACATAAACTGTGACATGAACATAAACTGTGACAGATGTGAGCCTTTTCACAAATATAGATGCTGAGACTTTTCTGACTGTTTCAACATCTTGAAACAAAACTTGAAACATAGTTTTTTTTAAAGGCTTTTAATCTGTGTTGTTAAAGGAGAAAATGTTCTGCCTTCTCATTTTTTGTTGCATACCAGGTAATCATTTAAGAAAGTATTCATTCTTTATCATGTGGATGTTTTTCTGATGCATTATCCTGATCTGAAGTTCTCTTTTGGGTCTTGAGGTCTGTCACTTTTACAGGATTATCTTATTTATTTTTTGTCATTTCCTCACAGGTACCGAATGTTTAAAGGGGAACTCTGGTAGAGCTCTAGACCTTATTTCTGGCATGAAATACGTTCATCTACTCACCGAGAGCAGATTGGTGAAAGTCGGCGTCCTTCAGAAGATATTTAGATTCCTCGAGATCCATATAACGGAGTGAACGGGGCTTAGACAATGCAGCCTCTAAATAAGGCATTATCTGTCTATAATTCACCAATACTTTAAGACGAATGACTGAATGAATGTGTACTATAGCTCTGTTAGCTTATTGTAGCTATATTTGTGAATTAAGATGTCTTCTACACCAACGGTGAGTCATTCACAAACTTAACTTCATGGTGAAGAAAACTGGTGAATGTGCATACAGTGAAACCATTCAAACAAAACAGACAAAACCTCAGAAGTTCTGTGACAAACCCAAAATAATATATCTATATCTGTAGTATATCAAATAATATATCTGCCTCTGTGTTTAAACCACCATCAGCTCCGTCAACATGTCCAAAGACACTGACGAACACCTGTACCGAGCACACAAACCCGCCTCCGTTTAACTTTTGAATATTTGTTAAAGACAGAAAAATGTTAATACCAATATTTCAAAGTGTTACAAGTGTGAATGTCAATATCAGAACGGATCACATGGTGGAATTTCTCCATCAGCTGATTCATGCTTCACACACAGTCTAATCTTCCTGTTTTTTACAGCTGTGTTCACTTCAGTTAAGCTCATCCCACATAACAAATGTTTCCTCCTGTTGGTTCACAGGATCAGAGACCGTCACACCTTAAAGTGACACACCTACCTGCATTTCTTCATATCTGTGTGACGACACAGTGAGATACTGTAACTGAGACCCTGAGTTTTAGAACATGACCACTATCAGACATTGGCTCCTCAGCTTATTGGTGTTTGTACTCTGGATACAAGGTAAAGTAGTATTTTATTAGCAGTTTCATTTCAGCAATTAGATGGTGTCTACACCTGTGAAACCGTTAACTGGTAAAATGCTCATTTCTGGTAACTTTCACTGTTGTACTCACAGATCATGAGTCAGGTTTGTGAGTCAGATTTCACAGGCGAGGGATCAAGAAAGAAATGAGTGTAAGAACATTGTAGGAAGCATTAATAACTTGAATTTTATGAAGGGTAGCCAGTGGAATTCAGTGAGTAGTGGAGTGGCATTTGCAGTTTGTATGTTGACCTGTAATAATGAAATAATGAGTTTGCCATATTTTTTACGAGCTTTTTGTTACAGCTCAACTCGTCACAGATGAGAAATTTAGCCTCCTGCTCAGATCACAGAATTAGACGTCACTTCTGCAGTGACACACCTACCTGCATCTCTTCATATCTCTGTAACTGCACTTAAAGATAACTGAGACTCTTAGTTTTACAACATGACCACTATCAGACAGGGTCTCCTCAGCTTGTTGGTGCTTGTACTCTGGATACAAGGTAAAGTACTGGTATATCAGCAGATTGTATTCAGCAGTTAGAAGATGAAAATATTTCTGAAACCGTCAACTATTAAGATGTTCATTTCTGGTAACTTTCACTGTTGTACTCACAGGTCATGTTGATGGAAGTGATGTCTACCAGACTCCCAAACTGTGGGAGAAGCAGGGTGAAAATGCAACAATACACTGTAACCACACAAAGGGTGCTGGCTATAACCAGATGTACTGGTACAGACAGCTGCCTGGAGAAACTATGAAACTAATTGTGTTCTCAACTACAGTCAAACATGACTTTGGAGAATTCAGCCAAGACAAATTCTCAGCCACCAAGACTGAAGCTGAGAGAGGAACATTCACAGTAAAGAATCTGCAGCCAGCAGATACAGGCTGGTATTTCTGTGCTGTGAGTGAACACAGTGATCCAAACACATGTGAACGCTGAACAAAAACCTCTGCACACTGTTCCCATCTGTATTTATCTGCTCTACTGTAGGGGGACCTCAAGTACAACCACACAATGTCTCACAGTCATGTGACACTCCCATATGCAAGTCTTCATATCTGTGCTGTGATGTCAGAGCTCCCATCACACACACTGACAGTGACTGTGGTCTCAAAGTTCAGTCTTCTCACAACACAATAATGATCACAGCTGCTCTGATCAAACTCTTTGCAGCTCTGCTCTGTATTTAATGTTAAAACAATCATCCAGTAACTTTAATTCACCACACAAACACACAGAAGAAGAGACACCTGCATCTAACCACAGTTAATGGCAGCAAATAAAGAAAGATCTCATCATTAAAGCCTCCTCTTCCTGTGTTAACCCACACAGCAGGATACTGTACAGATCCACTGATCAAATGTGACGCCCATGTGTTGATCCCTCCTCCTGCTTTACATCCAGGCAGCTCTGTTCAGTTTGCACTTCTCATTATCATTTAGTTTTTCTCTGCTCTGGGATCATGATCAGGCTCCTCATACATTTAGCAGCTCTGCCGTTCTGTTTAACAGGTAACATTCAATCAAATCATAAGGAATCATCCCAAGTAAAATCTATTCTCAGCTCTAAATCTTTTTGCTCTCGTTTTCATCCTGCGGATCTCTCAAAAAACAGCATTATCCTATTGTTCTGGAACCCTTTTTAAGCATAAATCTCCCTTTGTCAAATTCCTGTAACTTAAATTTAAAGATGTCAGGATCGTGGGAAGGTAGGACCCAGATGCAGTTCTCTTTTATATCAAAAAACAAGGTTTATTCGCAAAAATCAAGACAGGGAGCATGAACAAAGGGCGCGGCAAAGCCGGATCATCAAAATGACTTGACTACAAAAAGAACTATGACAAACAAAACGAGGCTATAACAAAACAAGGCTATGAAAAACACTATGACTGAGGGATGGTGAGGATTCTGCAGTGACTGAAAGTAAACCAGGAAGCTAAATACTGTGAGGGGAGTGATCAGTGACATGAGGTGCAGCTGTGAACAATTAACCAGGTGACTAGAGTGAACTGAACGTGAGAAACATGACTAGAACAAAACCTGAAAACATGATTAACATAAACTATGACATGACAGACTGTGACAAAAGAATGATCAAATCTCATCATTATTTGTGACAAGCAGGCATCTATTTTCATAAAGTGGCAGTATGGCTGCAGAGTGCTGCAACAGTTTAGAAAGAGAACAACGATTAAAGGCTGTAGTGTGATGCTGTAGTGTTGCGAGATTGTGTGAGACTATCGGCAGATTCAAACAAGGCGCGCCTCAAATAGAGCAAACAATATAGTAAGATTATAATTACGCCAATAACTACTGTTTAAATAAATATATTATCGGGTGAAACAAAAAGAAAACACTGGAGTACAGTGAAGAAAGCCTGGAGAGCCTCACGGATTTCATCGACGAGTGTTTTGACAGGATCGTCATGGGGAAAACTAACCAAACCCCATCTGCCAGCAGCAAGGCTTCAACCTCAAAAAGAAGTCGTAAGGAAGAGTCACCCGGAGCGACGTCTCCAGCTGGTAATGATTCGACGGACATTTCAACATCGATCGATAACAAATTATCCAGCTTCGACGACCGTGTGTCTCTGTTGGAGATTCTACACAGAGAGTTCCAGGCATTACGGGAGTCGCTGGAGTTCAGCAACAGGTGCAGACGCTGGCTGCAGAAAACGCAGCCCTCAGAGGATCGGTGAAAACACTCACCGAGGGAATGAGCCGGATCTCTGATGAGAACAAGAGGATAAAAGAATCAATTATTGATCTCCAGGCTCGTAGTATGAGGGACAATCTGGTGTTTTCTGGAATCCCGGAGCAGGCAGACGGATCCTGAACTCGCAGTGAAAAACTTCATCCAAAATCAGCTGAAACTTCCAGGAGATGTAGTGAAAAACATTACTTTTCACCGAGTCCACCGCCTGGGAGGGAAGAGACCTGATGCCCGCCGACCGAGACCGATTGTGGCCAAGTTCGAGCATTATCAACAGAAGGTCCAGGTGAGGGGACGCGGCAGGGAGCTGAGAGGAACGGACTTCAGCGTCAACGACCAGTTTCCCAAAGAAATCCTGGAAAGACGCAGAGTTCTGTTCCCCATCCGGAGAAAGTTCATGGAAGGAGGCTCCCGAGCTGTCATCGCGGTGGACAAGTTATTCATCACCGGGCAGCTGTACCAGGCAACCACTCCTTGGCTCTTCTAAACTCCAGGTGATCTGTATTCGTTAACTTGTATGAATCATTTCACTGTAGATGACATAAGTAAGATGAAATAATCTATCCAATTCACAGTTATCTATCAAGGCAAAATATATAGCTCACTGCCAGTCTCACCAGCACAGGATGTATGCAGTTCATATTTGTTTATTTGGGTATGTTTTTTTGTTTTCGTTTTTGTTTTTTCTATCTCACACTTCCACTCTTTTGCACTGTTTTTCTATTCTGTCTGCATCGACAGCGCAAGTACATATTGTAGCAAGCTCATACTGACAACTGAAACACCAACAATGGCATGTTCATGGAAGCATATATGCACACACACAAACATACAACATACAGGCTACAGGTGTAGCAGCTGGTTGTCTGGTTTTTGTTTCTATTTTTGTTCTGTTTCCTTTTCTTTCCTCTTCTTCTTTCCTTGTCCCCCGGTCCGGTTCAGTTCTATTTCATGTCATATATTGTAAACAGAAATAAATAAATGGGCATCAAGGGGAGCTTTACATTTATAAAACTTCCCTTGGCAAAGCAAATCTCTTTGGCATCAAAGGTATTCAGACTACAATTCTGCTGCCATAATGCTGAACAGGACAAGGGGAAAAAAAAAAAAAAAGAAAGAGAACAACGCATGAAGGCCCCGCCCACCTAACGACACATTTCCTGATGGATAAGTGAGCCCTGACATGAAAGGTGAATAATCAGCTGAACTGCAAACAAGGCAGCAATAACAAGGATGTCCTTAAATTCAGCCATGAAACACCACATGATCATCACAGGCTTCTGCATAACCTTTCACCTTATATGGGTCTCAGGTAATGAACCAAATGTGCTTTTATCATTTTTTCAAATGAAACACTTTTAGAACAGTTCTCAGTTATTAATATATCCTTCACTGTATATCTTCATGGGTTTTCTGTTGGTTCTTTTCCACAGGTTCCTCACTCCAGACTCTACCTGATCTGTACAAAGAAGAGAAGCAAACAGTTGAAATTAGCTGTTCACACACTATCGACAACTATGATACAATCCTCTGGTACAAGCAGATGAAGAGTAGACAATTGCAGTTTTTGGGATACATGCAAGCATTCACTGCATTTCCAGAGACCAGAATAAAGATACATGGAAATGCAAATAAAGGAGAAACCTGCACATTAACAATTGAAGGACTCAGCCTGAACAGCAGTGCAGTTTACTTCTGTGCTGCTAGTTACCACAGTGGAACATATCACTGCTCCTCAGTACAAAAACCTCTCAGCCACACATATTATACCCTTACATCAGTATCATTTTCCTTCATTAGGTGGCAGCATCAGACCTTCATGCTCATCTACAAACTAAGAGGAGGAACAACTGTGACACCACCCATCTGATGATTTCATGTATGTTTGGTGGTGCTGCTGGAGGGTTAACTCAGAAAGAAGCTGGAAATAATCAGTATAACTGCTCAGGCATTAAGGGAAAATTCTTCAATATAACCAAACATTTGGAGAACAGAAAATGCTGATCTTTCTTCTTTGCATTGCTTTTATCACCGTGCTGCTTTCAGGTAACGACCTCAGAATAATTCAGACATTTCTGTTAAAGTTTAATGCAGCATTACTGGATTAAAAATAAATCAATTTCTCTTTCAGTTTTCTGGTTTCATCAGTGCTGATAATGCTTCTTGCTGATAATTTCTCAACAGGTTCCTCTCTCAGTGATGAAGTTCAACAGGATCCAGCAGAAATGTACAAAACACTTGAAGAAAAACCTCAAATTAAGTGTTCACACAACAGTGATAGCTACAACCGAATCCTCTGGTACAAGCAATCAAACACACAACTGCAGCTTCTTGGACACATGCGCTATGGTGCTGAAAATGTAGAACAAGGAGTGAATGTGAAGATTGAAGGAGGTGCAAACAAAGGAGAAACCTGCACATTAACAATTGAAGGACTCAGCCTGAACAGCAGTGCAGTTTACTTCTGTGCTGCTAGTTACCACAGTGTAACATATCACTGCTCCTCAGTACAAAAACCTCTCAGCCACACATATTATTCCCTTACATCAGTATCATTTTCCTTCATTAGGTGGCAGCATCAGACCTTCATGCTCATCTACAAACTAAGAGGAGGAACAACTGTGACACCACCCATCTGATGATTTCATGTATGTTTGGTGGTGCTGCTGGAGGGTTAACTCAGAAAGAAGCTGGAAATAATCAGTATAACTGCTCAGGTATGAAGGGAAATAAACTAAATTCTTCAATATAACCAACAATTGGAGAACAGAAAATGCTCATCTTTCTTCTTTGCATTGCTTTTATCACCGTGCTGCTTTCAGGTAACGACCTCAGAGTAATTCAGACATTTCTGTTAAAGTTTAATGCAGCATTACTGGATTAAAAAGAAATAAATTTCACTTTCAGTTTTCTGTTTTCATCAGTGCTGATAATGCTTCTTGCTGATAATTTCTCAACAGGTTCCCCTCTCAGTGATGAAGTTCAACAGGATCCAGCAGAAATGTACAAAACACTTGAAGAAAAACCTCAAATTAAGTGTTCACACAACAGTGATAGCTACGACCGAATCCTCTGGTACAAGCAATCAAACACACAACTGCAGCTCCTCGGATACATGCTTGCAGGCTCTGGAAATGTAGAGAAAGGAGTGAATGTGAAGATTGAAGGAGGTGCAAACAAAGGAGAAACCTGCACATTAACAATTGAAGGACTCAGCCTGAACAGCAGTGCAGTTTACTTCTGTGCTGCTAGTTACCACAGTGGAACATATCACTGCTCCTCAGTACAAAAACCTCCTGATCACACATTTCTTTTTCTCATCTCTCTGATAGCTCTCAGCTCCCTGCACCTGCATTCTAACCAGTGTTGGTCTCCTCTGATTATAATCATAGATTAAAATTGAGGTTCTTACTGTAGAGGAGTGACTTTAACCCCCACCTCTCTTTATAAACAGCAGCAAGTTCAACCATTGATAAATCAGTAGTTGCTGCTTCTGATTGTTGATTATTTCTACTCATTTTCAAGAACACAAGCTAAAAGTGCAACAGAACACATTTATCAAAGGACTTCTGAGAAACTTTCACATGAGAACAGCCAAAATTATTAATTTTCTCCTTTTTAAGAGCCGAGAGAAGTGTAATTAGATAAGGTCAAGGGAAGAAAGGCTTAACTTAAGGAGTAGCCAGTTGTATCACTTAGAAGTTACAGCAATCTGGTGTTGAGTGGATGACAGCCCAGGGAATATAATCAGAGGGATTGATAAAGTAGATGATCTTTATCAGTGCGGAGAGAGCCTGCTGGAGAAATAGATCAGGCCCACACTCCCACACACAGGAACAAGCACCAACTCTCAGCAATAAGAGACAATGCAATACACACTTATGGGAAAAGGGAAGGTGAACACAAGAGAGAGAACACCAGATCCTGGAGAACCATGACCTAGTTTTATTAGGCTTTTAAACAAATCCTCTGTGCTGATAAAGGAGAAAATAACCCGCCTTTTCATTTTCTTCTGTCTGTGACTTCATCTTCTGTCTGTGAAATTTCATTTGCAATTTGTTTTATTTCCAAATATTAGGTGAAAGACACTGTTAAAAGTCAAGAGTAGGTGCTGTCACGACCCGGCAGGATACAGATGCAGGGTTTGTCTTTTCAATAAGTAGATCTTTATTTTCACTACTTTAAATCTCCAAGGCAGAGAAATAAATAGGCTATAAATAGGCTATGAAGTATGCCTAACACACTTCTAGTGAATAAAGAGGGAAAAGTGAGACTATAAAAATGATCAAAAGAATAATCACTCCACTCGAGGAGGAAAATGAAAAGAACTATAAACTTTATCAATAACCAAAAATGCTCTCTTACTAAAGAGGCAGCGAGAAACAAAAATCACTGTAAAAACGGAGGCACTATGAAAAATTACAGAAATCAAAATCACTCTGAATGGAGGAAACCAAAGGCTATGAAAAACTTAGCAAAGCTTAACTAAATCTACAAGACAAAACTTCCCAAATCAAAACCAGTCTGTTGGAGGGAAATGAAGCAGAAGGCTATGGCTGTGACTCAAGGCTTGGTATAACCATGGAAAAGCTTGGATGAACACATGAACATAAGACTGATAACGAACACGCTGGCACGGGACAAAGGGAGACACAGACAATAAGTTCACATGGAGGGAAGTGGGGAACAGGGGGAAACAATCAGGAATCTCTGCATGGATAGAAGACTTAGTGATCTTAAGCATGTCGTCACAATAGATCGAGATGGATGTGAATGTCTTGAGTGGTCTCATCAGAGTCCCAGCATTAAGCCAACTGATCAAATCCACCTAACAAAAGCTGCCTCTCAACAGCCCTCATCTAATCTGACAGAGCTTGAGAGTATTTGCTGAGTTGAATGGTACAAAAACCTTAATTTCAAACAGAAACACTTATTCATGTTAAACTTAAAAAGAACCGAGTCTGCAATCACAGCCAAAGCTGCTTGAAGAATGGAGAAACGCATCAGTTTATTACAAGCCACTATCTTGGCAAATTATCTGAAAAGGAAAGAAATATTTGCAAACATGGGGTCCAACTTCACAAAAATCACCTGCAGAGGGAGACAAATTTGGTCAAATAAAGTGAGGAAACAAATAAATGTTCACTTACACTTTTGACAAAATCCTATCCCCGCCTATAAAGTGTAAGCTAAAAGGTCATATCTCAGAAAGAGAGAGCACCTCTAAATACCATAAACATGATCTTCCTGGTCTTCATATTACACTTCCTTCATCTGCCTGTGAATAATGGTGAGTAGCTACACCATGAAAAGACCTCAAAGAGTTTCTAATTTCATGCTATATTAATAAGAAAAAATCCCATCTGCTTTGTTTTTCCTTCACAGGGGCTTCTAAAGCCTACAATGTCCTCCAAACACCTCCTTTCATGATTAAGAGACCTGATGAATCCGTTGTCAGTGAGATCCACTGTTCACACCATGTGTCTGGTTTTGAGCGCATCCTTTGGTACAAACAAGACAAACACGGAGCTCTGAGGTACCTGGGATATCTGAATCTGAAGTTTCCCTATCCAGAGGATGACGTAAAAGGAAAGATCAGCTTTGGTGGAGATGGCAGTACATTTTCAAACCTGACTATTTCTACTGTTTCAATGAATGACAGTGCAGTGTATTTCTGTGCTGCCAGTCGGCACAGTGCAACAACTTCCCCTGAATCAATACAAGAAGTCAGCATACAGATAAAGATCTGAACACCTGCAGCGCGCCGTGTAAGCCTGGAATTTGATCATTTTATGTTGTTGTTGTTATGTTGCTATTTTCACACCAATTTTTGACCCCCCTGCTATGCCATAAATCCCACTTCAGGAATTTTTTTTCCAATTCCTGGCAGTGTAGGATATAGAATTGTGATCCTAATATATGTTTATGTTATGTTTATGTTTATGTGTATGTATTTAGCAGACGCTTTTATCCAAAGCGACTTACAAATGAAGATTTAACAAGCTATATAAAGCTAACAATAAACTACATAGAAGGAACCCACTAGTCTGACTATGTCAGAGGTGACAGAGTAGAGATAGGGTGTAGGCATAGAAAGAAGTGCAGAAAGATAAAGTGCAGAGATAGAGGGTGTAGGGAAGTACAAGGTAAGTGCTAGGATAGGAGATGCTCTCTGAAGAGCTGGGTTTTCAGGAGCTTCTTGAAGATAGACAGGGACGCCCCTGTTCTGGTAGCGCTCGGTAGGTCATTCCACCATCGTGGGACGACACATGAAAAGAGTTTGGATTGTCTTAGGCGTGGTGTAGGAGCTGCTAGACGACAATCCTGGGATGAACGGAGAGACCGAGTTGTGACATAAGCCTTTGCAAGAGCATTCAAGTAGATGGGAGCCGTTCCATTAAGCACTTTGTAGGCTAACATCAGAGACTTGAATTTGATGCGGGCGGCTAAGGGTAATCAGTGGAGTTCAATGAACAGAGGGGGGATGTGAGAGATATAATAGGATACCTTCGATCAAACTCATTTTGACAGGTGACCTCTGACCTCTTATCGATCAATCAAATTAATATGACAGGTGGCCTTTGTTTGACATTCGTTTGCTGACATCTGGGGATATGACTTTTGACCTCTTATCGATCGATCAAGCTATTTTGACGTGTGACCTTTGTTTGACATAGATTAGCCATCTGTTGAAGAGGTCTTTGACATTTAAGGAAGGGGGTGTTTATGGCTAGGGTTAAGAATGATTACAGCTAAAGTCAGGAGGTTGTGAGAAATATATGAGTTGAATGTTTAAATAAGAGAAAGGGTTAGGGTTAATAGAAAAGTTGTAGAAGCGGTCAACATTTTAACAGCTTCAAAGACCGGTCCCTGTAAGGTAAAGATGGGAAAATAATTAGATGTGTGGGGGGTATTGTTAGACCCCAGGTTTGAGGGCCAATGGGTGGACAGGGGTGGGGTTTAGAGTAAAGGATAAAAACCCTGAGACAGTCAGTGTGTAGAGAACGACTTTGGGGTGAAAGATAGCTGATTCAAGATGCCCAGGACAAGAAGCAGAGTGAGTGTAGAGGAGAAATCTACGCAGGCACCGGAGAGGACATGTGCTCTGCGGTCTCTCATTTGTGAGACTCCAGTAACGATATTTGAAGATCAGCCCTTGATACCAAATGCTCCCAAGAAAAGGATGGTGTTTCTGTGCAGAACGCAGCAAGCACCGCCCGTGTCTCTACAGGAAGAATGGTCACTGGAGCCTTATGGACTGCGGGGAAGATGGGGCTATGTGTTCATGTACGAAACAGGTGACCTCTGTCTGTATCAGCTTGACGAGGGTGGTGAGAAGCCGGGACCTCTGACCACTGTGGGTATGCTAACTTCCAACGACTGGGGAGTGTTGAAACTAGCGATACCGCGTCATATAGAAGGAGGCAAGGGCTCGGCTGAGGAGGTGTTAACAGTGAAAGAAGAACCCGAAGAAATCCCAGCAACGTCTGCAGTCAAACGACCGAGACTGGAGAGTCCGAGACTGAAGAATCCTCTGGATGATGCTGAGCTGGCCAAAACAAGGATGGTTTTCACTGCTGTGTGGCAATCGAAAACAGGCGTTACAGGCCGTTGGTTCTTCCGTGCAAGCCACCGGAAATCTAATGAGAATGAAGAGGGGGATCTTTTTGTTCTTGAGTGTTATAACTCTGACTGTGGACATCTCTGATTTAGGTATTGTTAGCAATACCTCATGCAGCCTGGGTGGAGAAGATGAATGATATAGCGGATCGAGTTTCCATGCTGTTCCGCAGTTGCCAGAACTGGGGTCAGATTCTAGCAGTCAAGAAAACCCTGGCTGTGTAGACCTCCCTCCGCTGAGAACCCTCCTCCTCAACCTCAATAACCACACCCCCTTCAGGTTTATAAGGACACACTCCAGCACAGGTCATACACCGATCAACACGAGGAACAGGATGAGAACTAGCGTCCAGAAGACATTGTGCGAGGAGATCACTGACCGCGATCTGGAGAATGCTTCTCCGTCGCTATTGATGGATACAGGGACCCCTTCTGCAACATCCACATCACCGCAGTTTGGATCACCAGACAGCGATAGATACTACCTGGAGCCGTATCACCCTCCTTCACCAGCGACTTCGTCTGAGTCTTTCTTCTCCTCCAACTCCTCCTCTTCTCTCGAGATCGAGTTCTCAAATTCGGTGCCTGATGACCGCTGCTTAACGCTCTACCCGATAGGATCCACCGTGGCACTGGCACTGGCCGTGGCCGTAACAACTAAATCTAACGAAATGGAGGACTCTCAGCTTCCACCAGGCCAGGGGTCCCCTGCAGACACTCAGGATGGGGGAGGAGAGGGCGAGGACGAATTTGATGGATGGGTCCCCTCAGGTTTTATCAAAGTTGTGAAAACTGCAGTGATACACCTCTTGAATGAGACCATCAAAAAATGTATGATTGAATCATGCTACGGGTGTAGTGTCGATCACCCTAGTTTACGCCAACATCAGTGCAAGGATGTCCTCCAGGACGACTTTTTTCATGACCATTACTACACTCTGTTGCGGAGACTTTGTAATCAATGATTCATTGCTTCCATTCAACATCTTCTAACTGCGCGTAACATTTGTGAAGATGATGCCAGAGTCAGGGCTGTGGCAGAAGCTTACTTGTACGAACTAACTCTGGTGAAACAAATCAACACTTCTATACACGATATGTACGAGCAGTTGATTGGAGAAGATGTAAAGAAATTGCAGCAGCTTCAAACCATGACAAAGTTCTGGGAGGGTTAAAAGGAGGGTGTAATATTGTAATCATGTGATGTGATGTTGTTATAACATTTAACTTTTCTTAAATCCTATATTACTAGCATTCCTGCTTTTTGTGATCATTTGTATGTGTGTGTGTGTGTATTATCACACATTAGAGAAAAAATAAAAGGTTGAAATATACTTGCGTTTTGTGTTTTCTGTCATTACAAGCCAGAGTTTGTATAAGGTGAGATGGCTGAAACGAGATTAATGAAAAAGGTTTTCTACGATCCTATCCACCCTGGTAGTTTTGGGGGAGTAGAGAGGTTGCGTAAAGCTGTACAGGACGAAACGGGTAAGAAAGTTGCGTGCGAAAAAGTGCAAGACTTCTTATCAGAGCAAGATGCATATACTCTACATAAACCTGCAAGAATACATTTTCCGAGAAACAGAGTTTTTGTCACCAGCCCCTTAAAACAATTCCAAGGAGATCTCTGCGACATGCAGGCCTTGGCTGAGTACAATGACGGGTATAATTATCTATTAACCGTCATTGACGTGTTTTCAAAAAAGGCTTACGTTCGCACTACGAAGAGAAAAACCGCCGCAGAGGTGGTAAAGGCTTTTGAATCCGTTTTTAGAGAAAGCGAGACCCCTAAAAAACTTCAAACTGATGCGGGGAAAGAATTTTTTAACAAAAAATTTAAGGCATTATTAGAGAACCACAGAGTTGTGCATTTTGCTACTCCGAGCGAGGTAAAGGCATCTGTGATTGAGAGGTTTAACCGCACGTTAAAAACCAGGATGTGGAGATATTTTACTGCTAATAACACACGTCGATACCTCGACGTCCTGCAGGATCTCCTGGAAAGTTGCAACCACAGTTACCACACGAGCATCAAAATGAAGCCTGTAGAGGTGACTCTAGAAAACACCTTTAAAGTTTTTCAGAACCTGTACGGCTATGCACGCGATCGACGCTGCAAGGACTCAAGGATAAAGTTTAAAAAAGGAGATCTTGTAAGAATATCTAAACTGCGAGGCGTGTTTGACAAGAAATATGAAAAGTTTTACAGATGAAGTGTTTACAGTGACCGAGCAGCTTGCACGATCTCCCCCTGTGTACAAACTCAAAGATTTTGATGGAGAAGCTATTGAAGGTTCCTTTTACGCGGAGGAGCTTCAAAAAGTTAAACTGAATAAAGACAAGATGTATCAAGTGGAGAAGATATTAAAACGACGCAGCATCAGAGGTGTAAAACAGGTTTTTGTCCGTTGGAAAAACTGGCATGAGAAATTCAACAGCTGGGTCAGAGCCAGTGACCTTCACGAGGTATAAAGGGGGCCATCACTACTCATAGCCCGCTACATTACGCCATGAACCGAACGGTAGAGGATGAGGGGTTTTATATCACCCTGCCCTCCAACGCTAGTCTCAACGTCTTTAAGAATAATACCAGTTCCAGATTTGGAAGGTTCGTGGCAGGTTGCCTTGACGGAGATTTCTTATCCGTACACATGGCATAACGCCCCCAGGGACCAGGCTTTTTTTGAATGGAGGAAAGCGGGGCTGGAAAACTTCTACCGCCAGAATATAGGATGCGGACATTTCAAGGATTTGAATCAGCTCAAAGCCGAGATTGAGGGTCACCTTAGAAAAATAGGTTCTGATATTTATTTAGTCGTGAACACGGTGGAAAATAGACTCGTGTATCAGGCAGGTGCCCAGTACCACCTGCGTTTTTATCCACCACTGAGCTACATGCTAGTTGTGGAGCCTGGCAAATGGATCGTATTTGATAAAAGGAGTGCCCCTTACCCGATGGATTTAAAAGCAGGTTTCTACCAGCTTTACTGTTACAGCGATGTGGTTGTTCCTCAGATAGTCGGCGATGCTTATGCCCCGCTCTTGCGAACAGTTAGAGTAGAGGGTAAGTTTGGCGATATAATTACGCATACTTTTAACCCGGTCAACTATCTACCTGTAGCAAAGAGGCATATTGAAAACATCCACATAGAGATTAAAAACGGATCAAAACACTCCGGTAAATTTTACTTATGGGAAAACCGTTGTGAGACTACACTTTCGACCCGTGATATCACAACGCGTAATGAAATGATGGTCATTCACTCTGATATCACAGAGAGAGTAAGAGGGAATATATATATATAAAAACGGGTCGATCACAGACTCATTAGTCACTATCAAGCAAACGTTCAGTCAGAGGTCACCTCAGTGTCTGTGTCTGTGTCAGAAGGAGGACAACAAAACAAAGCAACATGGTTCAGATAAACGTGAGGGATGATCGTAAACTATTACCAGAATCAGGTCGGAGGTACCCTGCCTGGTTTTTATGGAGTACCTGTAATGTACGGTCGCGGAATAGGTTCTATATTTTCAAAATTATTTTGCTTCGTAGCCCCCCTTGTTAAAAAAGGTTTTGCTATAGCTAAGCCTCATCTGAAAACAGCAGCTACAAACATTGCCTCAGATGTCATAGGCAAATCCATGAGAAGGATCTCTGGTCCTGCAGAGACGGGAGGACAAGAAGGATCGGGTATTATGGTTCTGTCACGAAGACCAAAAAAGCGGCGGCCGGGTGAACGTGTGAGGAGGTCACAAATAGTGAGGCCGCTCAAAAGAAAGAAGTCAGTTGGAAGGATCAAGCCTAAAGGAAGGAAGTCTGCACGGAGCAGGGATATATTTCACCGAATCATAAATAGAGAGAGAAAGAGAGTAAAACATGGCTCTTTTGCATCACAAATCCCCTGAGTGCACCCTGGCAGAACTGGACTTATTTTCAGTCCCTATGACCCAGCTTTCTATCGAGGATAAGATCTACACGGAAATTATGCCTCTATCCGCTATTACTGAGAATGGTCCGATTGAGTTTTTTATACCGGGAGATGGTGAAAAGTATCTGGATCTCAACGATACCTTGTTACATCTACGCGTGAAGATCACCAATGCAGACGGCACAAACTTGGCGAACGACGCACCTGTGGGTCTCATCAATTATCCTCTCAATACACTATTCAGTCAATGCGATGTCACTCTGGGTGATAGATTAATTTCACAGTCTAGTGCCACCCACCCATATAGAGCTATGATCAAGACTCTGCTAAACTTTTCTGAAGACACGTTAAAGAGTCAGTTCAGCGCTGGTCTTTATTGTAAAGACACAGCCGGCGCCATAGACTCTATAGTAACCAATAATGGGCCAAACAGAGGGCTAAACCAGAGGGCTCTCTGTACAGCTAATTCCAGAGAAGTACACCTATTGGGCCCCCTCCATGGGGATATTTTTTTCTGCGAAAGGCTGCGAAAGAGTTAAACTAACTAGAGCCAGCGAGGCTTTCTATCTCATGGGAACCAGAGACTTGACTTACCGATTAATGATATTAGGAGCCTCTCTTTTTATCAAAAAAGTTTCCGTCTCCCCCGCTGTTCGTTTAGGCCACACATCGGCCTTAATGAGAGGAAACGCTCTCTACCCACTGTCACGAGTGACAGAGGTATTTTTGGGAGCGATGCCTAAATATATTGTTTTAGGTATGGTGCACCACGAGGCATTCACGGGAAGAAGGGACTTGTCACCCTTCAACTTTAAACATATGGATATAGAGTATCTAGCTCTTTGTCAGGATGGTAAACAAGTTCCCGCCAAGGCGTTCCAGCCTCAGTTCAACCAAGGCATTTCAGTCCGGGAATTTTACAATTTGTTTACAGTGACAGGTCGTCATTTAAAAGATCTCCCTCTGAGTATCACACGTGAATAATTTAACAACAGTTACTCGCTGTTTATCTTTAATCTCAATCCTGGTGAGGATAGCGACGCCTTGTCACCTGTTTCTAATGGGAATTTAAGACTGGAGGCGAGGTTTAGAGTTCCGTTACCTCACACCACAACCCTCATTGTCTACGCATGTTACGATTCCATTTTGGAGATCAACTCGAGAAGACAGGTGCTGGTGGACTATTATTAAAAGAGTAAGCATGAATAACCACCAACTGGAGAGCCTGTTGCACCATCTACTGGGAGACCTATTTTGTGGCGTGTGGGCTAGTGACCAACTCCCCTTGCTCACACAAACGTTTACAAAGCCGGCTTACTTTATTGTGAACACCCATCCTTCTCACATGCCTGGGGAGCACTGGCTAGCTCTGACTCTGGAGGAGAACGGTCAAGCCACCTTTTTCGACTCTTACGGGCTACCGTCAGATTTTTCTCACTACCCCTCAGACATTGTGTCATTTCTGAAAGACCGATCCCTGAAGATAACGTACCATAATCGCCAACTTCAGAACACCTTGTCCACCGTGTGCGGTCAGCAGTGCGTTTATTACCTCTGCCACCGGGCGTGCGGAATGTCTCTGCAACAAGTATTATCCTCCTACAGTGACGATGTTCTTAAAAATGATGTGATGGTATCTAACTTTGTGAAAAAATATCAGAGATGCATCAGAAAGCACAGTGCTACCTCATTTCATCACGGAGCCTGTTCTTTACAGATGTTCAAAGAGCATGAAAGTGATGACTCTGTAGACTCTGAAAATTGGAATCAATAAAAATTTTTATTGAGAACAAATGACGGTATCCTTTTATTCATTTCTTACAGAAATTTATGGTGAAAAGGTAACCCAGCGCGTAGGTTTTATCTTCTTATGCAGACTATGTTCATCTGCACCCTCGTCTCGCTCACCATGTCCAGATCTTAAAAAATGTGGGGAGAGGGTTATCTTCTTCTTCTGTTTTACAGATGGTATTTTCTCCATTCCGCTCGGCTCTGTTTTGAGACGACGATATTGTTCACGGGCTTGCGGATTATTCACAGAGGATAAAGGTATGTTCAGTTCATTCAGGACATTGAGAAAACTTGTCCAGCCTGCTGGTTGCATGGTTTGGGCTTTTCTTTTAAAAGGGAGCAGAAGGTTTTTAAGTAAATCAACCAAATGTGATCCTCTCACAACCTGCCCCTGATAAACAAATTCTCCTCTGGTGGTCCAGCCCTTTCTCTCAGATAATTTCCTCAAGATGTATTCACCATTTCTGCGATTGCGCTTTGGAAGGATTTTTAATACCTCACTCGCCGTTGCATCCAATTCTAGCTGATCGGGCTCGTGAACACGATCCGTCTCACGGGAATCTGATTCAGGTATTGGATCATTAAGACTGTTTCGCTGAAGAGTCATCCGCGGCTCCTCCATCTGACCTTGCTTGATTAGGGTGAGGTATCTTTGCAGCAGGGCGTCGTATTTCTTAATTTTTTCATAAGAGGTCATTCCTGACTCGTCGAGTATCGCTCTCATTTTATTATCCAAATCATCCTCCGCCGTCTGTCTGATAGAAGTCTCTGACTGACTCAAGTGTTTGAACTGATGAGGTGAGATGAGAAACATCTTTTGTGCCGTCCTGAGCGACATCTTATCTTCTAACGATTCCGGCCACTAGATCCCCAATTACGGGTGCAAGAGCCGTTAGGATGGGGAGAATAAACCCACCTCCTTGACTTTTGAGAGCCAGCTGCTTACGTTTTAAACCGGTTCTCTTATCAGCCAGCAGTCTGATAACTTTCTTTTGCTTTTTCAAACTCCGATATTGGGGAGGAGATAGTTTAATGTTACCCTTTAAAATAATCAGAGCAATCTCACACAAAGCTTTAAGAAAGTCGGGTGAACAATGGCCGAGAATGTCCTTACGTTTCTGAGGTGTGGCGTGGTACAGAGCTCTGAGTAACGGAGCATTCCTTTTTATACGGGCTGACATGATAAATTACTATGCTTTCGGAACATAGACAACTGGCCACTGACTAGGAAGTAAACCCGTTCTCAGTCTGTATTGTTCTGGGTATGAGTGGGTCAGGTCGACGATTAAATACCCGTGCGGCTCTCTGGTGGCGTCCTAAAAGCTCTCCAGGAAAATAGCTTTCTCTGAGGGGAAGATTTGACGGGCTAGTATATTCACCTGCAATCTGTCTCTGGGATTCTTAAACAGCACCAGGTAGTTACTGTTCAGGCTGATGGTGCGACTGTATTTCCCTTGATGAAATACATTTTGAGTCAACATCATGACACTCATATTTCTGTGATGTCTGTACTGTGTGAAAATTTTTACCACTTCAGGATGGTCTGAAGCCTGAAAAATGACATCATCCAGAATAACCAAGTGCTTACGATCAGGAGGGAACAGATTTTCATCTTCAAAAGAATGAGGCAATCCTTCCACAAACTTGATGTTTTTATTCAGCCGCTGCAGTTCAGCGTACAATGGTTGGGAAGAGGTATAAATCCAAACAATATTATCAGGTACATCATCCATCACATGGTTACACTTTTTTAAAACACTTTTAACAAAAAATGATTTCCCACATCCGCTGGGCCCCACAATCAGACATGAAAAAGGAGTCTTTAGTCTGGGGTCAAAATCAATCTCCTTCATATCAGAAAATTGCGGCATTTTTTATTATTTTTTCCCCTCTTAACCACCTTAATACCTTAATAACCGAAAGGAAGAGTTGTACCGTCAGGAAAAAGGCGTCTCTTGTCATACACCACCCGGAACTTTTTCGGGAATGTCACATTTTTTAACAGAAACCCCTTTTTATCTCTTCTGATGGTACGCTGAGGGGTCTCGATCACCGTTTCTCTGGAGCCAGCCAAGTATCCCTCCACTAACTCTTTGACGCTGTCAAAGTTGACCTTCTCGCTGCATTCATGCGTTTGAGTGATGCCTTTAACGCGCATCGATACTTTTTTCTGATTTCTGGTCTGGTAGGCGTAACTCTTGGGTCCTGCTGCAACAAATTCCTGAATTGTGTCACCCCCCAGCTCATCGGTCAAATCCCCCAGATCGTTTCCCAGTTTCAGAGGAGTCTCACCTTTTTTCACAACATAGATCAGACTGTCTGTGTCTATGTAGAGAATTTTGTCCTGCATTACTTCCATACAGCTGTACAGTTTTAAACGTGCATATGCGGTGGTAAATGCTGCAATGAATACATTGTTTACCTTGTTGGGAGGAGCGATGCACCATTTGTTGTAAGTCCACTGCAACATGCACACGTCAGGGTTTAGAAAGTGGAAGTAGGCTATCTTGTATTTACCCGAGAACATGAAATTAAAAAATTCATTCGGGTCTGTGACGATGGTGGTCTGATGGAGGTCGTTCCTCTGCGCAAATTTCCCCCAGAAACTCTTCAGACACAGTTTAGCCACCTGTCTTTTAGCAGGGTTCACCTCTATTTTGCTGGTATCCAGCTGAATACCTTGATGGAGTTTGTAATCTCTGACGTACCTCAGCTTTCTCTCCTCATCAAGTGCGTCTGCGGGATATCCTGAAGCCTCTTGTTTACCCTTCAGAAATGTGTGTATGTAGTCTACAAAGATTGAGCTACTGGTCCTGTCATAGTGCCACACCTCAGTGATTTTAGCAAGACGATAACCAAGCTTTAACGCCTTGCTAAACTCCACACTCACCCACACGCCTGTTAGTGCTCTCTCCTCATCGCTGTGGTTGCATGCATCTGCCTGGTTATTCATTTCAGCACAGGTGCGACAGAGAGTGAATACAAGTTTTCCGTGAGATGACTTGTAAGGTAAAACTGGGAAAAACAGCCCAAGCGGAGGATAAACAACAGCTCTTATGAAACCAAAGTAGCTGTCAGGGTCATCAAAATCTTTGCAAATAATTCTGGGATGGCCGAGAGGGTAAGGAAAGCTGCAATTTACATAGGGGTAAAGAGATGTAAAGTCAGCGTAGTGCACAGTTTCATCTACCCCCCCACTGTACCTCAACCTGAGTGCGCAGGTCCGACCACCGTACAGTGCTTGTCTGGGAGAGAGAAGTTCAGGGGCGTTAAAGCTCTTGAGAAATTCAATCACCTCCGGATGGGACTTTTTCATCTCAGTCCACTCGTGCTCCCACATGATATGCAGACGAAGACCATACACTGACTGAAGCACTCTCTCTCTCTCATGGGTCTCTGCATAGAACTTTTCAAACGGCTCCTTCCTCAGCGGACATGTGTCCTGAGGCAGATAGCAGATGGGGCAGCCGTGAAAGAAACAGCTGTAAAACTCAAAAGCTACCCTCACACCGTCAATTTCCGCATACCCATCTACGTGATAAGGACCGATTCCATTTTCCCCTGTGTTTAACGCGTGGCTAATCTCAATCCCTCTGCTAAACACTAATCACTCCAGCCACTGGATGGATGCGTTTGAGAAGGTCTTACACTGCTGACTGTAATCAACAGGTGAAGGTATGGCCAGGGTTTTAGGCTGCAGAAAGTTTGCGGTAAAAACCTTCATACAGGCCGACGCGATCGTGATGCATTTCAGGGGGTCCACGCGCGTCTCGTTAAAGAATTGCTCGCGGAATTTGACACACCCCTTGAAAAGTATGTCTACATCATTTTTGCAGTAAAGCATGCTCTGTTCACGAAAGTTAAAGGTGCCTTTACAAACTCCATCGTACCATCTGTAGAACTCTCCCTGCTCACTGGGGCTCATGAGTTCTACAGAGTAGTAACTTGGTGAAGGAAAAGGCCCCACATATTTCAAATTCTGTTCTGAAGAGAATCTGTGGGGAAAGAAAACTTTGGTATGATCACTGAAACCTAATGCTTTCGGCATCATACTCAGTTTCATAGTCAGGAATGACAGACTATCGATGAATCTCAAACCATAATCACAGTCTGTAAAACAGAGAATTTTACTCCCCTGTGTGATGAGAGAGGGCTTCATACCTAGTTGCACCATGACGTTAAGGATTAGATAGCTATCATAACCTCGTCCGTTGTGAGCAATAAACGTGTATCCACGGTAGCGTGGTCTCCTGAAATGGAGGAGGAATTTCCTGACACAATCCAATCCGTAGGCAGACCACTCGACACCTTTCAGCGTTTTTGCACAGACCAGAAAGGGGACATGCACATCGTTCTGACCGACTAAGGATTCAAAATCATAAAAGATCAGTTTTTCGTCAAGCCGTTCGTCGGCGCTGCTAGGCTGAATGTAGCACTGGTGTCCACTGAGAGTTGCTGTAGAACCGAGGGTCAGTTTCTCACCACAGATTGTACATTTTAAACCTTCACACACGTGGGGGGTTTTTACCTTAGTCATCGCAACGCGATAAAATCTCTTACACGTCGGACACCTTTTAATCAGATCACAACCACTCACTTGCATTCTGGCTCGGGGTCTCTCACGAGGTTCTTTGTGTCTGTTGAAGCACGACGAGTTACGAAAGCTTCTGTTGCAATCACCACAAAATACACGACTGAGCTCTTGATTTGTACATGATGAGTCGCAACACACAGGACAGTAACCAGGACAGTAGTGTGAGTGTGGCTGATTGTAACTGGTGTAGCAGTGCACGCAAATGTACCTCGACCCTAAAAATACTTTGAGGTTTTTTATTCCATAGTAATGGTTTTGGAGTAACAACAGAAAGAGAGGGCTTGATCGATCTCTGAAATCAGTTTCAAATTTACACAGAGCTAGATCACCCTTGGTTCTGTGAAACACCACAATTTTTCTGTTTAGGATTTTTTCGAATTTTCCAACATCACTGAAAGATACAGGCGTCTGATCAGTCAGCCCTGCCTGACGCTGCCACTCTCTCGCCTGGGCCGAAGCCTGACTATCGGTAAATTTAGAGCCGGAGACGTGCGCGAGACTGATGGCGAAACAGAGCTGATTGTCACAGTTATCTGTAATGTACAAGTGACGTTTTTTCTTATGGATTAATTCGCATTCTAAGGTTCACATGAGTTCTACTGAAAAAGGCTGCGCTCTTTTAACCCCTCCCACCCTCACTCTCTCCCTATGCGTCACATCCGTGTTGATGACGTATGACGCTTACGCGCTCACGTGAGAAAACAAAAACAAAGAGTGATGAGTTTTTTTAAAACTTACCCCGCAGATCAAGCTGTTTAGCGAGGGGTCCTTCCTCCCCGCGAACAATGCCCGGCGCCTCTAATAGCTGCGCCGATATGCAGCCTAGTAAACCGACAGCCCGTGCCCCCTCGCCCTCAACCGTATCGGTATTGAAGCCGCTCACAGGCGACTCGGGCCGCGGTATTATTCGAGGGGAGAAACGTATGCTCGGTGGTGTGTGTAACATCGATGTTTCCTGCTGTCCGTCCTCTGTAATAGCACTCGGACACTCCGTTGAAAACTGATTGTGCTGAACAGGGAGCAGTCTTCGTCGTAGCCGGGATTTATTCAGGGAAAGTCAGTTTCCCCCGCTCGGTGCGATGAAAGTCAAATCACCCTCAAACACGGCTGGGTTCTTCTTTCGGGGAAGCCCTTGCTCCACACTGTTTAGTAAATCTGTAAACAGTTACATCTGATGTTATTTCATTGAAACATTTGACTTGTTAAAAGTTATTAAAGTTAAAGAAACATTACCATAATCGGCTTGCGTCAATATGAAGTCAACCAAATCCTCCGCGTCCAGCTCTGGAAATTAGCACTCTGTCATGGTGTGGTAATATAACTATACACGCATTCATGTTTATCATCAGATCTTTTTTACTCACCGTTGAGTTGGCTGTGTATGGATGTCAGCTCTTGTTTTCTGTCCTAAAAAAAGTTGTTTGTTGTTGTTTTTTTTTTTTGTTTTTTTTAGTACTGACCTAAGAGATCTAAAGTTTTAAGGAGACTTTTGCGTACCTGAGTCCATGATTCCTGTCCTGCCTCGGTTGAGCCCCCGACGTAAATGCCTGAACCATTTTATATAGTCTTACATCCCCCTCCATAGAAATAAGGGAGTGTTTTAAAAATTTCTTGAAGTGCTAATTTCAACCCATTTGCTCTTCACACCTGGTCTACATCCACCCTACGGTTAGTAACAGATGTATTGATTCTGTTTACTTGTGAAGTAAGACATAGGATGTTTCCCACACAGCATGATGCATTCTAGTGAACATCATCTATGTTCATTTGTTTACTTGCGAACTAAGACAACGACACAGACTGTTTACCACACTGTACTTTGCATTTTTATGAACCCCTGGCCATTTGTTCCTACTGCCCAGTGTCACAGCATGCATGCAGTGCAGACTATAAAAGAGAAAAAAAATGAAGAGGATAAAAAAATGAGTTGATCGGTCAGAGAGAACCAGATGCAAACTTTATGGGCTGCCTGGTCTATTAGTGAATTCTCTGTAGATTAACCCATGATACCATATACACCATGTGTGCAAACTAAGAGGGAAACCTTTTTGTGTAATTTAAACCTACCTCTATTTGCTATAAACACCCCATCCTCCGTTCAGTGTCACAGTATGGTGCAGCCAGAGAGAACCAGATGTCTGTTACCATCCCCCACCCCACCCAAATCCTTGTAGGGCTAGCAACACCTGGCAAAAGGAGGACTTTCCGGCACCCTGAGCCATACTCATACGAGACTTAAAATGCTGTCTCTTTCCCACACAGCATGATGCATTCTAGTGAACATCATATATGTTCATTTGTTTACTTGCGAACTAAGACAACGACACAGACTGTTTACCACACTGTACTTTGCATTCTTAAGACCTACAAAGACCTCTTCAACAGATGGCTAATCTATGTCAAACAAAGGTCACACGTCAAAATAGCTTGATCGATCGATAAGAGGTCAAAAGTCATATCCCCAGATGTCAGCAAACGGATGTCAAACAAAGGTCACCTGTCATATTAATTTGATTGATCGATAAGAGGTCAGAGGTCACCTGTCAAAATTAGTTTGATCGAAGGTATCCTATTATATCTCTGATGTGTGCTCTTTTAGGCTGATTGAAGACCAGACGCGCCGCCGTGTTCTGGATCATCTGCAGAGGTTTCACAGCACAGGCTGGGAGACCAGTTAGGAGAGCGTTGCAGTAGTCAAGGCAGGAGATGACCATGGCCTGCACCAGGAGCTGGGTGGCATGTTGGGTCAGGTATGGTCTGATCTTTCTTATGTTTAGTAATGCAAAGCGGCATGAACGAGCAACCGAGCTAACGTGATCTTTGAAGGTTAGTTGGTCATCAATCATGACACCCAAGTTTCTAGTAACCTTTGATGGAGCAAGAGATAGGGATTCGGTTTGGATGCAGATGCTGTGTTGTATGGTTGGTTTGGCTGGAAAGACAAGCAGTTCAGTTTTTGGGAGGTTAAGTTGGAGATGATGGGCTTTCATCCATGCTGATATGTCAGAGAGACAGTCTGAGATTCGTGCTGAGACCGTGTGGTCATCAGGTGGGAATGACAGATAGAGCTGGGTATCATCAGCATAACATTGGTATGAGAAGCCATGTGATCGGATGATCTGTCCCAGTGAGTTGGTGTATATGGCAAAGAGAAGAGGTCCCAGTACTGAGCGTTGGGGGACCCCTGTGGCAAGGTGGTGCGCTGCAGAAGTGTGACCAAGCCAGGATACTTTGAAGGACCGACCAGTGAGGTACGATTCAAACCAGGAGTATGCTCTCCCTGTGATGCCCATGCTTGAGAGCATGGACAAAAGAATACTGTGGTTGACAGTGTCAAATGCAGCCGATAAGTCGAGCAGGATAAGTACAGAGGACTTAGCTGTCGCTCTGGCTTCTTTTAAGGCTTCTGTCACAGCTAACAGAGCCGTCTCGGTGGAGTGTCCACTTTTAAACCCAGATTGGTTTGGGTCAAGGAGGTTGTTATGAGAGAGATAATCGGTGACCTGCTTAAAGACCGCCCTTTCAATGATTTTAGACAGAAACGGGAGGAGAGAGACCGGCCGATAATTCTCCACATGAGTTTGAGGGAGGGAAGGTTTCTTGAGCAGCGGTGTAACCTGAGCTTGTTTGAAAGTGGTAGGAAATGTGCCCGATGTCAGTGAAGCATTAATCACATGCATGACTGCTGCAGTTACAGTAGGAGCAATGGATTGGAGAAGATTAGTAGGAACGGGGTCCAGCGGGCATGTAGTAGGACGGCTACATGTGAGAAGTTTAGACACACTGCTCTGAGTCAGAGGGGTAAATGAGGAAAATGATGCAGTAGGACTTCTGCATGCAGATTTTGTGGTAACAGGTTTGGTAAACTGTTTGCTTATAGCTGCCACTTTGTCAGTAAAAAATTAGGCAAAGGAGTCTGCTGTTAAATTGGTAGCAGGTGGCGGAGGCGGAGGATTAAGTATTATTTTGAAGGTGGAAAAAAGTTTCCGGGTGTCAGTAGTACTATGAATCTTGTTGATGTAGAAAGACTTTTTTGCATCAGTGACACTGGATGCGAATGATGACAGTAGCACCTGGAATTTAGCTAGATCTGCCGGATCTTTTGACTTTTGCCATTTCCTTTCGGCAGCTCTGAGATTGGTGCGCGTCGCTCGGAGAGTATCATTAAGCCAGGGGTGAGACTGGGAGGATCAGGAGGGTTTGGTGGATAGAGGACACAGACTTTCCAGAGATAAGCTCAGAGTAGAGCAAAGGGACTCCGTGGCATCACTAACCTGAAGGGAGGAGAATGTGCTGGAGGTTGGAAGAGCAACAACGGAGCAGAAGCGGGTGGGAGACAAGTTGCGGAGATTGCGGCGGAAGGAAACCATAGGGGTAGAAGCAGATGGTCTTCTCGGGAGACTCACTCTGAACTGAATGAAATAGTGGTCAGAGAAATGCAGAGGTGTGACAGATAGGGCCTCTGTGGCACAGTTTCTTGAGAAAACGAGATTGAGCACTTTGCCAGCTTTATGGGTCGGAGGACTGCTGAGCAGTTGTAGCTCAAACGAGTGCATTAGTGACAGAAAATCAGAAGAGTTAGGACTGTCAAGGTGGATCTTCATGTCACCAAGGACAATTGTGGGACAGTCATGCTCCAAGATAGAAGAGAGCAAGGTGTCGAGTTCATTTAGAAAGTCACCGAGTTGTCCTGGTGGGCGATATACGACAATCATATAGGTTTTGAGCGGTGCAGTTACCAAGATGGCGTGGTATTCAAAGGTATTGTATTTAGCTTCAGGTAGCAGTTGGGTGTATTTCCATTTGTTGGAAATGAGCATGCCTGTTCCACCACCTCTCCCAGATGTACGAGAGGTGTGGGAAAATGAGTGGTTGGTTGAAAGTGCAGTCGGGGTAGCTGTGTTTTCAGGCTTAATCCACGTTTCAGTGAGAGCCAGGATGTCAAGAGACAGGTGATTAGCATAAGCCATAATGAAATCTACTTTGTTTACCGCCGATTGGCAATTCCACAACCCCACAGACAAGGGTGTGTCACAGAGTGAAGTGGGTTTTAGAGAGCGGAGGTTGTTAAGGTTGCGGTGGCGTTTGGTTATGTGAAACCTTCTGTGTGAGCCGGAGACAACAGGAATGGGAATGGGTTTGAGGCACATTTTAAAGCAGGTGGTGAGGCCAGAGCGACATGGATGAGGCAAGTAGGACAGGTTTGCCTTGTTCAGTGGCCTTGCTCGGTGGACACGTGCAGGTATACACGCTAGTCTTTACCCAAGAATGTCTTCACACGAGAATGGCTGACGCTTCAGGCGCCACCCCTTACTTTATGTTGTGCACAGCCGTTCATGTGTTGGTTAATTGCACTAGGCTGCGACCGCCCACCGAGAGTTAACCAGCAAGTGTTTTCAGAGAGGAGAGTGACCGCCCCGCCCGTTCACAGCTCCTGAATACTCTGATTGCTTTGCGATGGCCCAACCGAGGCTACTAGGCAACAGGTTTCACCCACGGATGGGTTTTGATCACTCTCACAACAACAACAGATATTGAATTAGGCAAGAAGCTTAGAAAAAACTTACACTAGCAGACACACAGTTCTTTCCGTGCAGTTCCGATATATAAGGAGACTTCTAAGATGTTCTGCCTCCTACAGTCTCTGTGGGCAACACCGTTTTGTTATTTCAAGCTTAGCTTCTTCTCTTTGAAACAATAAAAAATGAACAAATCCTTGACATCTGTCTTTCTCAGCCTTTGTTCAAATTTGAGATATTTTCATAGCAGTAATGACCTGCTGGGAGACAGACCGTATGCTACACTTCTTGTGATACTTTAATTCAGTGACACTCCCACCTGAAACTATCAGAGACTCTGGCAGTTTCTGTCAAACAGAACATGGATAATATCATCGGAAAACAACTCTTCATACTGCCCCCTTCCTGTTGTGGACCTCAAGTAATATTCAGTCAAACTAAGTGTCTGTGAATACAAGGTCACATTTAATTATCTAATGAAATGATCTCTGCAGGAAATCCACAATGGAAAGCAAAGCTATAATGCTTCATAAGTGTTAACAGATTTACAGAGTAACCCCTTTCAGGAATTTGCAGGTCAATTGGTCATTTTTCCCATTTCAGTGGAGTTTAATACCTCTTCCTTCTTTAAAGATATCAGAGCTGGGGAGGACTTATTTATCAAATCATAGCTGCCTTTACAGATGGTTAGTGAGAATCTCAATTATCAGTGAGATATGTTATATACCTATTATTTTGCTGAGGCTGCCAATTTGTCTGCAAGGCTGTGTCATTTTGGTCAATATCCTCTGCAGTTTTGTGAGGAGGCCAAAAAAAAAACACTGTGAAAATGCTTTGGGTTTTTATGGGTGATTATGGAGAAATGGAGTTTACATTAACACTTGAAAGACAGCAGTGCAGTTCACTTCTGTGCTGCTGGTTACCACAGTGTAACATATCACTGTTACTGATATCACTCAATACAAAAATGTCATGAGCGTTTTCCATGTGTGTATTACATCTCAGAGACCCAAACACCCGTACAATTTCCTTCCATTAGGTGGCAGCATCAGACCTTCATGCTCATCTACAAACTAAGAGGAGGAACAACTGTGACACCACCCATCTGATGATTTCATGTATGTTTGGTGGTGCTGTTGGAGGGTTAAATCAGAAAGAAGCTGGAAATAATCAGTATAACTGCTCAGGCATTAAGGGAAATAAACTAAATTCTTCAATATAACTAAACATTTGGAGAACAGAAAATGCTGATCTTTCTTCTTTGCATTGCTTTTATCACCGTGCTGCTTTCAGGTAACGACCTCAGAATAATTCAGACATTTCTGTTAAACTTTAATGCAGCATTACTGGATTAAAAAGAAATAAATTTCACTTTCAGTTTTCTGGTTTCATCAGTGCTGATAATGCTTCTTGCTGATAATTTCTCAACAGGTTCCTCTCTCAGTGATGAAGTCAGCCAGACTCCACCTGATCTGTACAAAGAAGAGAAGCAAACAGTTGAAATTAGCTGTTCACACAAAGTTGATATTTACAACCAAATCCTCTGGTACAAGCAATCAAACACACAACTGCAGCTCCTCGGATACATGTATGTAGGAACTGGAAATGTAGAGAAAGGAGTGAATGTGAAGATTGAAGGAGGTGCAAACAAAGGAGAAACCTGCACATTAACAATTGAAGGACTCAGCCTGAACAGCAGTGCAGTTTACTTCTGTGCTGCTAGTTACCACAGTGTAACATATCACTGCTCCTCAGTACAAAAACCTCCTGATCACACATTTCTTTTTCTCATCTCTCTGATAGCTCTCAGCTCCCTGCACCTGCATTCTAACCAGTGTTGGTCTCCTCTGATTATAATCATAGATTAAAATGGAGGTTCTTACTGTAGAGGAGTGACTTTAACCCCCACCTCTCTTTATAAACAGCAGCAAGTTCAACCATTGATAAATCAGAAGTTGCTGCTTCTGATTGTTGATTATTTCTACTCATTTTCAAGTACACAAGCTAAAAGTGCAACAGAACACATTTATCAAAGGACTTCTGAGAAACTTTCACATGAGAACAGTCAAAATGAAACATTTTCTCCTTTTCCTGCTGCCTGTCTGGTTGGCTTGACATTAGATATCCCCATTTAGAACAAACAAGACCACTAAAGCCTTAAAGAAAGCTCAAATATAAGGGTTTCTGTGAGGCTTTTACAGTAGGGCAGTGGTTCCCAAACTGGGGGGCACAGAGCCATTGGGAGAGGGGTTTGAATGAATGAATTACACTGCCAGCATAACATGGACAAGTTTTTGATTTGACTCAGCAGTCATTTTTTACTAAAGCTGCAACTATGCCGGCGAATGCTCAACTCGTCTCATATAAAGTTGGCTGCCGAGTGGAAGAGTGTAAAAAGCCAACAGCGGAGGAATTAATACTTCCCTGTGCTATGGACACGGTTTCAGCTATGCTTGAATCTTCAGCCAACGCTTATAATTACACTGTAAAAGCGGTTTGTTATTTTATTTATTTCTCATTCTAAAATAAGTTTTAGTGGAAGTTTACTTCAATTGTATTGTATTAATTATAATGCTGAAAGAAACTGCAATGGAGTCTGAAAAAAACCTTTTTCTTATGAGAGAAACACTTTCTCTGCGGGACCCCCACAAGAATTTTTTTTTTTCAGACTCCACAGTGTAATTATTCTTATTTTATTTATTTTTTTCAGAAATAAGGGACTAAAATGTATTTAGAAATGTCATGTGCAGTATAAAGGAAGCCTAAATAAAACATGAGACAGAGACAGACCCCTGTCAGCATCATGCAAGTCCTTTTTTGTAATATTTCAGCTGGTTTTATTGAACTTGTGACATTAAGCTAACACCAACAGATCAAAACAACAATGCATGTGAACATATCAAGACAAAAAAACAATGCCCGTGAAACAAAAGTCATGTTTTTTTATTTGTTACACTGGGCTGACTCCACAGTGGCCTATGCCACGGCAGGCTGCATATCACACCAAAAGCACAGATCTATGAATTAATTATATCAAAGACATAAATGTAAGTAAGACAAATTTATTTTAAATTCAGATTCTTTGTTTTTCTAAAGTGTAATGCAATGGCTAGGGAGGCTGATGGGGTCCCCACTTCCCGCACCCCTATTTCCGATGTCTATGGACGAAAGGGCACATTGGAAAAATAGTTCTCTACAAATGCTTAATACTAGGAATGAGTTTGTGAAAAATATTATATTTAATGCATTATGTAAAAAAAATATTATCAAAAATATTGGTAGGGACAACTCTGTCTTCCCCAAACTTTGATTGTGACTTGTCCCTATGGTCCCGATGCAAACTTATGCCTTTGGGTGGGCTGTCTAGGTTTTGTGCTCCATGGCGGCAGCTGATTGCCCAGGTCTTGGGGCCCTTTCTACCTGCTTCTGATCATCCCTGGGGGTGTGGTTGGGGCCCTCTGCACCCATCGTTCAGCAGTGTTCATGTAAGACCTAAGTCATATACTTTGCTTGCACATTCACTCTCTCACATGCTTATTATACAGTTGCTGTGTCATCTTGTGGTTTTAATGTGCTCCTAATGGTTCTCTGCATGGTTTCCCCACAGAGACTGCAGGATGTCTTCTCTTATTTCTCTCTACAGATGTAGTAGCAGGTTGCAGTTTTGTCTTGTTTTTCTTATACTATTTTTACCTAATAATATTCCTTTGTCTCTGTGTCTCGTTTTTCTTCTCTTTGCTTTCTCCCTTTCCTTGTTCCCCCTGTGAGGGAAGCCTGACTACGGGGGGGACCTAAAAACAAATATTCAGCCTTCAAAGACAGCATTGGGACTGTCACTGTGAGAAACCTTCAGCCTCACAACAGTGGTGTGTGTTTCTGTGCCTTCAGCAAACACAGTGATGAGAGGAGTGTGAGCAGCTGAACAAAGACCAGTTGCCAATTCATCAGGATGCACTTAGGAATCTGTTTCACTTTTATGTCTTTCCAGTAGATGGTGCTGGAGCTCCAGGAATACTTTTTCAGTTAACTATTAGGTTTGAAAAGGGGGCGTTTATAAGAAGTGTGCAGTGACAAGTTAAAGCCAGTCTTGTTTGTGTGTCCACTAAGACAGACGTTTATCATGCTGACACTTTCTCTTTTACTTTGGCTCATCGGTAATCACTCTCCTTGATAAGAAATCTCCCTTTTTCAATACCTTCAGCAGATTTACAGGAATCCATTTTGTCTCTTTCTGGGTGTTTGTCTGGGAGTTGAAGTCAACCAAAGACCTCCAGCTGCTTTAAGAAATCCTGGAGACAAAATCCAGCTGTTCTGCAGCCATGAACAGACTGACTACAGACTAATGTTCTGGTTCCAGAAATCCCCTGGAGACCAAGCTCTGCAGTGTATTGGTCAAGTCTTTTGAAAAACATTTTAATATCACTGGAGATATGAGTGGGGAGACAGCAAAGAACGTCTCTCTGTTCATTGTGGACCTGAAGGCTGAACACACTGCAGGGTACTACTGCGCAGCTGGCTGTGCACATCACCTGCAAACCATCACTCCCTCATACAAAAACTCACAGTCAGCTTATTTTCTGAATCAGGGGGTTTAAATTAGAACTTGAACAAGCTCCTCCCAGCTCATGATTTGATGTCAGCAGCTGCCACTGAGGTGACTTCACTTGTTTTTAGGCAGATCAGTAAAGCATCAGTCCAGTGTTGGGACAGTCAACATGATTCGTTTGCTCTTTCTCTGCTGCTTGTCTGGTAATAATTTGTCTGAAATCATCATCTTCTGTGGATGTTGAAGTAACTTTATATCATATATCATGGTTTAAAAGTTTTCTATTGTCTTTCTTTGTTCAGGTGTTAGTCTGGGTCTCGAGGTCCGTCAGTCTCCCTCTGATCTCATCAGAAATCCTGGTGACAAAATGCAGATTTTCTGCAGCCACAATAAAACTGACTACAGAGTGATGCTCTGGTACCAGCAGTTAGCTGGAGACACAGCAATGAAACTTATTGGATATTTGAACTTCCAAGCTGTCACAATGGAAGACAAATATAAAGATGGTTTCAATCTCGATGGAGATTTGGGTGGAGATGCAGCAAAGAATGGATCTTTGTACATCCGAGATGCAGGAGTGAATTACAGTGCAGTTTACTACTGTGCAGCACAAGAAGCACAATGACAGAAATCCTCTCTGAACTTTACAAAAACTGCACACGACTGATCAACTTCAGTGGTTTTTAAAAAATGAAAAAAAAAACTGCTGGGACACCTGCTGAAGTGGTTTTATTATAATGGGATGTGAGGGTGTAGAAATTAAATCTTAGTTTTCATGATCCTTAATAAAAATAGTGATGAAACAGAAGTGTCCTTGTTGCTACCCTATGGTATCCAGAATCTTCAGATGAGCTGCCCTTCACCTCTGGAACTCTCTCCCACAAGACTTACATCACATGTCTTGCACTGTTGATGTTGATTTATTGTTTGCTGTCTGCTCAGTTTGAAAATGTGACCTTATGTTACGTGTTTTTGACACGTTGCCTTTAAAGCAAAAGACTTCTTTCTTCCTGTCTTCCTTCTTCCTTTTCTAGTTTGGAAGATCTCACAACACAAGGCAGCACTTTGGGTTTTAAAAAACTGTAATGAGCTTTTTCACGTTTTCTGAAAAACCAAAAGTTTAAGAATGCAAGTAAATGATTAATAATTCAGCAACAATGGGAGCCATCAGTCTGGTTTACAGCGACAGGAAGCCACTCCTCTCTTGACATCACATTGGTTCGCTCATAAAATCCCTCTCACTTCAGTTAGAAGGAGAAACCCTGTCGTAATTTAACTCCTGTGTTTCATCGCAGACGTCAGAGTAACTGCACTCATGTCACACTTCTACAGGATTATCATATTTCTTATTTGTCATTTCCTCACAGGTACCGATTGTTTAATTGTGAATTCAGCTGTCTTCTCATCACTTTTTAAATCACCAATCTGTCTAACTCTTCTCACAGCAGGTATTTCTTTGGGGATTCAGGTCCATCAGTCTCCTTCTGCTCTCATCAGAAAGCTGGATGATGAGGTACAGCTGGTCTGCAGCCATGAACAAAGTGACTACAGAGTGATGCTGTGGTACCAGCAGTCACCTGGAGACAAAGCTATGAAACTCATTGGATATGGATACATGCTGTTCAGAGATGACGCCGTCGATGAGGCTTTTAGCAAACATTTCAGCTTAGCTGGAGACCTGAGTGGAGACAAAGCTAAAAATGGTTCCCTTTTCATCAGGAATCTTAAAACACCTGAACACACGGCAACATATTTCTGCGCTGCGAGTAGCCACAGTACATCAAACACCCAGCTGCTCCTGACAAAAACCTCTTTATCTCTCCCCTCTGAATGCGTGTTAAAGGGTAAATCTTCCCCCAATAAGTGGCTCATTAACTTGACTTTACAGGTGTATTTTGGCATTATTAAACAGCGTGCAAAAAAGGATTCAACAATAAAATAGATTTTTTATTATTTAGTTAAAAGCTATGTTACGATTAGCGGTTAATCATTTTGCTCAGTGAAGTGGTATGTTTTTATTGCCTTAGATTAAACCATTCTCATCAGTTTGTGCTGTGGGTTCTGCTACATGATGGAAAAGCTATATTACTGCCATAAAAGATACATGGAAAAGCATTATATTCAAGGTGCCATAAAGACGAAGAAAGTGGAGGAATTAGTGCTTGTAAATACTGTTTTGTAGAAAATGAGAATCATACTAATTATATTATAAAACAATCTCATGAAAGGAATGAATACATGGAGAAGCAGAAGAAAGAAAACAATAGACAATAGTATGGCTCATCCCAGATGGACGTCACCGATGCTGCTTGGAGTTGAAGCTACTTGTTCTCTCCTCAACAGATTATTTAGCCAACTGATATACTGTAAAGTACAATGTACAATTTATTACTAGATAGTTGCCACCTGAGATGTTTGACACCTCCAACTTCACCCTTAGATTACACTGCTCTTTATCTTAAAGGCCAACACAGCGTCTGTACAATATCAGGGAGACACTACACATCATAAGTGAAGCACTCTTATGTGCAATAAATACTGATATCATACAGATGAAGATATTTTTCTAAATCAGTCCGTACATCATCCTTTACTCCTGGAGAAAAATACACAAAAAACAAGTCGCTGATGTAAAAAAAAGCTCTCGGTTATACACACCATTTCCTGCTCCTCCTTCAGATGGACAAAGTACAGCAGAGACTCCAGTTAGTTCCTGACATTCAACATGGAGCCATCTCTTCTCATCATAAGCATCATCACTCTATGCTGGATTAAAGGTATCACTTAACTGGTTTTTTAGGCAGTAGAAGAAGAAAAATTTGAGGATTGTGAAAAAAAAAAAAAAATGTAATCTTTACTGAATAACTTTTTTTCAATCACAGGAATTTACCCCAGCAAAGAAAATCAAGTGTTTCAGAGTCCGGCTAATGTCTTGAGGAAAGCCAACAGTGAAGTCAACCTGACCCTCTCACACAACATCTCGAGCTATGACACGATTCTCTGGTATCAGCGCTCACCAGGAGACACCTCCTTGAAGCTGATTGCCTACATGACCTACAAAAAACCTACGGTTGAGGCACAATTTCAGGGCCGCTTTACAGTGAGAGGTGATGGAGAGAAAGCGGCTTATCTTCACCTTCTGAACCTCACACACCCTGAACACACTGGAGAATATTTTGGAGCAGCAAGTATGCACAGTGAGGAAGATAGTGATTCTCTCATACAAAAACCTGCATAATGATCTGGCAGATAATGGGACACCAACAGGAAACCTCTAAATCCATGTGACTCTGTGGCAAAAATCTAAAGAAACAGCAAAACAACTCCATGATGAACTGCTGCAAGGGTGGATGTAAAAGAAACTTATGGAAATGATCAGGAAAATCTGGATCAAACGCTTCCAGGTGAAACTTTAGCTGTAATTAAGCAGTTTACCTCCATCAAACATACTATGTTTCACATTTTAGAGTGCCTTACAATAATGTTACCTTCCATGGTTCAACTTTCTGTTCTGCAGACAAAGTCACAAGGATGCATGAGATAGTTCATGGTCATTTACAGTTTTACAACCCAGAGTGTTACACAAAAACTATGGAACAAATGCCCTGGGAGAACATTCAGTTTTTTGTCTTTGTAGAAATGAAAACTAAAAATATTGAATAATACAAAACAGTGTCATCACTCAAAATGTCATCGTTGACATGTTCAACAGATTAAGAGGAAAAAATGTCACTCAATCATATGAGAAGAAATAAGGAAGCACTTCTTAAATTGCGTTTCTCAAACAAATCTAAAATCGAAACATTCAAATTAGTCTCCAGTTAAAAGAGAGCGTCACAGTCCAAAGGGTTTCTTTTCTTTGCTGTACTCAGAGGCATCAGCAAAGCCGAAGCCCACAGACAGGCGTTAATGGGCGTGGCTGATATCCACCTCCAGCTCTGGGGTCATTCGGTTAGAGGCCTTATCAGAGTAAACCATGGTCACTGAATATTAAGAACGCCACAAGGTGACATGGCAACTGTGGAGTAAGCATGCAAGTGAATAAGTGGGTGTGTGCGCATGCTAATGTATGGCAAAGGGAAAGGGGGCCGAAACCACCCCCTATTCCAGAGATCAGGAGCAGACAGGAAGGGCCCCCAGACCCGAGCAACCAGCAGCCCCAACGGAGCACGGAAGAGAGAAACCAGGCAGCCTATCACAGGACAGTCATGCTCCAGCCCAGAGGACAGCAGAGGAAGTTCATGGGTAGAACCCTGAATATGATGGAGCAAAGGAGCCAGGGAACCAGGGGTGGTGGGACAGGCCCCCCCAGCCACCCAGCATGAGCCGGAAGCAGGACCAAATGCACACGTGCCGAGGACTGCACCTCCACCCGGCAGAGGGCCCGTCCGCCTCAGAGGACCAGGCCACCCCAGACAACTTCCCCCAGCACTCACCCCAATGCCCAGGGTGAAACACCCCAGCTGCCTGAAGCAGCCTCTGCCCCCCCGTGCTTCCAGAGATTAAAGAGCTGCACCTGGGTGATTGACAGGGAAAAAAAATGCCTCCATCAGAAAGTCATTGGTGAAAACAATGAAAAGGATTATAAAAGTCCTTCAACAAGGAGTTGTTCCCACCATCTGTGTCCAAAATCTGAAGCAAGATCAAACAAAATGGGAAAGTTGCAAAAGGGAAACTGTCACAGACGTGGTGTGGATGGGAGGACCCGGACGCAGATATTGCAAAGAAAACTTGATTTATTATCTCACAAACAAAAGGCGCAGCTGAGCCGGAAAACCAAACACAGGTAGAAATGCTTTTTAATGCCAGGTGTGTTTTACCACCCAGCATGTTTAGATGTTACAGAATATTGTCGTGTCATTGGTATTATCATTCTGTCTAATTAATAAAAAAGCACAGGCGATTCCCAACTGTTCACCAGGGGCCGTACCTTTCACAAATTACCTTCTGTGGTCAGACTTTCTATTCCACAGATAAAGACAGAAGGCACTTTAGAGAATTTACTGTCATAATTGTACGTTTGCGTTCTTTATATGTAGAGGTGTTGCACATTCTGTCAGATCAGCCGCACAAGTGTCTGCTCTGAGTAAATCAGAATCAAAGCACTGAACAGCAGAGAGCAGTGATAACACACTGACATGTAGATACAGTCGCTGTAAGCTCCTCCCTTCTCATTACAAATGGAGAGGAAAAGAAGGTTTCCAGTTCAGTGTGTTTTCGGTAAGAAGCCGCAGATTATATCAATTCTATACGTTTTTTTTGGTCCATCTGCTCAGAAATGTTCAAGTTGCTTTTTTCTTTGTTTTTACTTGCAGGTAAGAATCATGAGATGTGTTTACGTTCTCATTACTCCAGCAGACCTTCACTGTGTGTCTACATTCTGTTTTTATTTTCTAGACATTGTTCTATCATCACTTGTCATCCAGCAATCACCTGTGGCTCTTCTGATTAAGCCTGGACAAGAGGCCAGCCTTGAATGTTACCATGGAGATAGTAACTATCCCTACATGCTTTGGTACAAGTCAGCAGCAGGAGGCCAACAGGCCATGGACCTGATTGGAAACCTTTATAATGAAAACCCAAATCTTGAGAAAATATTTAATAACCGCTTTAGCATAACCGGCAATTCAAAGGCCAAAGCCCAGCTCGTAATCTCCAACGTCAACCTGTCAGACACGGCAGAGTATTTCTGTGCAGCGAGTCAGCACAGTGTTTCAACTCGTCTGGCTCCTTTACAAAAAGCTGGTGGCTCATAGCGACACACGTGCGCCTGCATCAAGCTGCTCGGTACAGAGGAACCGAGACTTCCATTTCTTTCTCTGTGCTGCAAAGCCAAAAAAGAAATGTGGCAGATGACTGAGACTCTCTTATGTAGTAAAAGAAATGTCCACATCTTGACAGCACATTGGAGACCTCAAAACTGGAAACAAAGCAGCACCAATGACTACCAAATGAAAAATGAGCTCACTTTGTTCTCTTCCATGTATTTCTCGTTGCAAATGCGCTGATGTCATTTCCTCCCTACAGATGCCAGGTGTTGGCCCTCTGTCTTTCCATTCATTTGGTTCCCTCTTCTAAAGTCCTGATGGCTCCAAGCTTTACCGCCTTGGCATTCATTATATTCTGGGCTGCAGGTAAAACTGATACAAAGAAAAAACACATCACACTTTACTCTTAGTCAGTCTGGGATAGAAAAATGTCACTTATTCCATATTTACATCTTTTTAACCCTGAAGAAAACTATTTCTTAAAAGCATCCAGGCAGTGGATTTGATTCTTAGTGATTCTTTCTTTCTCCTTCCTTTGTGTCAGGGTTAGGGTCAGGGTCTGTGCTGATCACCCAGTGGCCGCAATACATCGCCAGCCATCCCGATGGTCCAGCAGAAATGCGCTGCTACCAAAATGACTCTGATTATGAGTACCTGTACTGGTACAGACAACTGAGGGGAAAAGGTTTTCAGCTGATGGTGAATATAATAGCTGGCACTGCAACCTTTGAAGAAGGATTCAAATCCGGCTTTCAGGCAGCAAAACTGAATGAGAAGCAGTGGTCTCTGACAATATCCAGCATCCAGGAGGCAGATGAGGCTGTTTATCTGTGTGCTGCTAGGCCACACAGTGCTGTGGAAGACCTCAGGACTGTGACAAAAACGTACTGTGGAGAGGCTGTTCATTGTTCTGACACCTGACTCTCATTCATGATCAAACCAAGGAAGAAAGAAAACCACACTGTGGAAAAGACTGAAACTCTTACTATTTATTCATTTGTTGACTTCTTTATGACTAACTACTAAAGATAGGATGTAAGAAACTGCCAAGAAATAATACACTGAATATATTCAACCAATAGGTGGAGGCACAGCACATGACATGCAGCCGTCATCATGAGCGTGGGTTGATATATCAGCCAACAAACACAACGCCCTCCGTCTTTACCCTGATCAACCCTTTCCCCAACATAACTACTTGACAATGCTCCCATCGATGCAAATATTTGGTTTCCTCTTCATCTGGTTCTCATGTAAGATCTCAAATGTTCCTCTGAACTTGTAAAACTCTGTTTCACTTTGCACTGACCCATTGTTTGCTGCTGGTTTCTCCACAGGTCGGGTGAGTGCTGCTACATTTCACCAGTCTTCTCCTCACATAGTGAGGCAGGGCAGTGAGGTCCACATTAACTGTAGCCATGACGATAACTCCCTTATAATGATGCTCTGGTATCAGCATAACAGGGACAACAACTCAATGACCCTCATCGGGTACGGGTATGAAACCTCTCAGACCTACGAAGGTCAGTTTGAAAAACAATACAAGCTGACACGAAGAAACGCAGTCGAAGGAGCTCTGACTATACTGAAGGCGGATCTGTCACACTCGGCTGTTTACTTCTGCGCTGCCAGTACACAGTGATGTGGTTTAATGCTGCTCCCTCACTCAAACCCTCAGCTTTTCTTGCACATGTGATGTGTGTGTGTGTGTTTGCACATAAAGATGTGTCTTTTTACAGACTGGCACTGGAGCAGCAGCACAAACCAGTAGGATGTATCCCACTATGATCCTACTGCTTCTCATCTTGCTTCCAGGTAATGTTATCATGCCTTGAAATGAACAAAAAGAAAACAAAACCTTCAGAGAATTGATTTTTAATCTGTGTTTTATCTGCAGATCAAGCAAAGAGTGTGAAATTCCAGCCATCCCATCCGATAATAGTCCACAACAAGGAAACAGTGGATTTCAGCTGCAGTCACGATGATAATGCTCTCTCTGTAATGCTCTGGTACCAGCAAACAGAGAGCGGTCTGATTGGTTTGATTGGATACAGCTATGTTGGCTCTGACCCAGTGTATGAGAAGCACTTTGAAACTCATTTTAAGATTACAAGGAAAGACATCCAAACAGGAGGTCTGATTATTAACAGTACAAATCTGTCAGACTCTGCTGTGTATTTCTGCGCTGCCAGCACACAGTGATGTGGTCTAATGAGAAACCATTACTAAAACTTGCTCCTTTATTCTGCTGTTTTCAAGCTCTTGAGTGTAGGTTCCCTCAGGTATCAAGGGCTTAAGTCCTCAATACACATATCACAAAGCTAAAATATAAATTTAGAGTAAAGATATGCTGGTCACGTTGTCATCAAATACTGGATAAGCAAGGTTTTGACAGTGTTTCTACTGTTTCTACTTCTTATTTTCATAAAGAAGGCACACCAATCAGTCCCACCTGATATTGTGTAGGCTCCCTCTCATCCATCTAAACTCTGACCAGTCAGGGCATGAACAAGAAACATCTGCAGGTGTGCTGGAGTGTCTGACACAGACAGTGGTTTCAGTGTTGTGGTTGATTATTGTATCTGTTCCCATAAGCATAATGATTAAGAGTCACATTTCTACATACTGCACCTTTACAAAACCCCTAAATATGCTCTACAAATGGATCCCAATATCTGGTCCCATTTTTTCACTTTGATGGCTGAGGGATAAAGCCTTTTCCTTGTTAAGCCTACGACGTGGAATCAGCTGAGTGACGGCAGCACTGCTGGTTAGAGTGTTGCGTTCCATTATGCTGGCTTGATGTGTGTAAGCACATGCGAGGCGGGATAGTTTCATCTCTGTTACCCGATTTAATCAAATTTACTAAGTTCAACAGGAATGATCCGATCTCTGAGTGAATAATAAATGATTCCATCCTCAGTTTTCACGTCACTGCTCTCTTCCAATAATCTGTTTGCCTGATTTCATCAAACAGCCCTTTCTTCTTGTTCTTTAGATGTGACTGTAATGTTTATACTCTCACATTGTTCTACCCCCCCCAGCTCCAAATGTCTCTGCCATCATAAGAAAAATGAAATATTCTGTTTGAAAATGAACCAAAATCTGCAGCAATGATCCACATGCATCACATGCAGTTACAATGTTTTATTTCCATGTTAAATCTTTCAAATTCTCTTTCTAAATAGTCCATCCAGATATGACTTTGAGGAGCTGCAGTGGAAGAATCTGAACCTGCAGTTACTGCTCAGAGTCCACAAGGAGACAGCTGCTGCAAAGAGAGACTTGCATGTGAAAGACGGCGTGGGAAGTTTTCCTGGTTCAAACAGAGAAGTACGGGGAGGATCTGAGCGTATTTCAGAGCTTTTGATTTGAAGTGCTGTAAGTTAAAGCTGAAGCTCCTCGGTCTGACTGAGCACAGGGATGATTTCATTAGACCAGTGATGATGAACATCCTTTGTGTCGCAGTACTAATCTTCTCCAGTAAGAACACTTCCTTTCAGTGCTGTCATTGAATGTTTTCACACTTATTAGTTATGATGACCTGTTGTTTATTTACTTGTCTGTTTCTTCTTTTTCAGATTTCTCCCTCTGTGTAAAAATCCACCAGCTGCCCTTTGCAGTCAGCAGAGAAAGCGACAGCGCTGTGACTTTTCAGTGTGAACAAGATGATGATCAGTATTACTACATGTACTGGTACAGACAAAGAAGCGCTGGGAGACTGGAGCTGGTAACATACTCTCTTGGCAAAGACACATGGGACATTGAAGCACCTTTCAACAAGTCCAAGTACAGCATGTCCAGACCTGCGTTGCTGAGTTCCACTCTGCAGATTCAGCCTCCTGAGGTTGGAGACTCCGCTGTGTTTTACTGTGCCTCCAGAAGAGCACAGTGCTGCAAAGAGCCTCTGCAGCTAAACAACAACCTCAGGAGAAAACAGAGAAGAAGAAATGAGGAGACTAAGTGCTCCGTGCAGGATCATGTTGAAATAATAAATAAGAAACATGTCAGGCAACTAACTTTAATGGCATCAGAACACACACCATGATATAACTCCATGTAAAAGAGCACATTCATTAAAAGTATAAGAGCTGTCTCTCCATGGTTCTGTGTGGTTTCTGAAACCCCAAAAAGCTGATGTGTTCAGATGAAAGAGCAGGTGTTAATGGTTTAGGTTTCTGCATCCCATGTTCTATGATTGCTCTGCAGTGTTTCATCTGTGTCACTGAAATCAAGTGTGCAGCTTCATAAATAATTTCATTCTCTGTGCAGCCTGACAAGGCAGAAGTGTATCAACTTTAAGAAGTTATCATATGCTGACCTCTACAGGATCACACTTGGTACTGTTGGTAAAAGTAAAATGATGTCAGCCTGCATAAAGGAGCAACCATGGAGATCAAATCCTGTAAATGTCACGAAAATAAATGATCTCAATACCGACTGAATCTGTCGAGTTTAATGACCTCACAGCAGAGTTACTTTACTTTAGGAACACTTAAGGGACATAAACTTTTATCACTGATGATCATTATTTATTGTACAGTTACACAAACTTTAGCTTCAGATATTCTTCCAAATCACGGATTATATCACGAGATTCATTATCAATAGAATCAAAGCTTTATTGTAGTAAATCTGTCATTTTAGTCAGTTTGTATGAAAAACCAAAACCATTCAAGTTTGGTGACCTGTCAGGTTCCTGAATTAAAGCAAATATGTAGTTTGACATGAGCAGATATTGGTTCTTGATGGATTCAGCACATAGTGAACAAATCATGCACAGTGGTTAACATTGTTAGATGTTAGAGCAAATTTCATTTCAGTTTATTCATAAAGCGCCGAATCATAACAATGTCATCTCAAAGGAACGTCAAAGATTCAGTCCAATTGAAGCCAGTTAGAATACAATTCATTCTAATATTATCATAATCCAATCAAATCTGGGAAGAACTGGGATTGGACCTATGTGGACCTAAACAAAGGATGCAAAGACAAAAACATGCCTATGTTAGCTGAAGTATGAAGCTGAATGTTAGCTTTAATTCTGCTGTCAAAGCAGAATAAGGACTAAATGTTTCCTCATCACTGTAAAAGAGAGACCACCTCACATTATACATTTTGTCATTTAGGCATAAAGAAAGGCAAGATTTTTACTCATTACAGCATTTTCTGCTTAAGATTTAGAAAGATTTCTACATTCTAACCTTGGAGTTAGAAGACAGACAGAGGCATTTAAAAGACCACCGACAGTTTCTGTCACATGTGTCAGCGATTGTCACACCCTGACAACTGATTGGATGAAGAGCTGTGACCAGCAGAGATGTCACTTCCTCTGAGCAGCTATAAACAAACACCAACAAAAAGCAGCTTCCCTTTTCCTTCCCTCTGTTCTCTCCTCTTTTCTTAGCTGTCACAGAAATAGCAGCAGTCAGGTTGGAGCGCCTCAGACATCAGTCAGCCCGACCTGCACAGCTGCTCTCACACACACACAGATGGAGGCTGAGATAAGGAGAAGCTGGGTGGGGGAGGCAGAGAGGAGAGAGCGAAAGAGACACAAGGTTTTTGTATGATGCTTTTTCACCGTGGGGACAGGGGGGCACGGTGATACAATCCCATAGAGCCGCCGTACAAAAACCTCCTTCCATTAACTTCCATTGTGTAGACGGCTACATGCAACTTAGGAGGCTCAACAGAGCAGAAAAATCATCCATCTGAAGGTGTGTAGGATGCTGGAACAGGTGGCCATTGATTAGTCACTTTATATGTAGATATTTGATCAAAAGGAAGTTTTTTAAGGTCTTGCTGTTCATATGTGGAACATTTGGAAGTTTGCTTTGCTCATCTTGACAAAGACAAAACAAATGTTGACATGATGAAGTTCAGCCTGTATGTTTAAACCCTCTTTATCCTCTGGATTACCAGAGTGTGTCTGAACAGGATGATTCTGGACAGTTTTGGGACTTTTTGGTCGAAGAGACTTTCAGTGTGACACTGGAGCAGAAGCTTACTTTGGAAAAGGAACAAAACTCACTGTTTTGGGTAAGTTGGAGCTCTTACAAGTTCTGTTCACTGTATTAGACTTAAAATGGTGGAAAAGTTGGGATGAAAGTGAAGGAAAAAGCTGTTGTGTTAAAAGAATCTGCATTATTGAGCTGAACTCAGAGCACTGTGACATACACTGATCCTGCTTACTTTGGCCAAGGAACCAAACTGACTGTTTTAGGTAAATATGTCCCTTTAATACTGTGTTTTGGTGGATTACACATTGGTTTAAGCCTTAGTATAGACAGAAGCATCAGTAAAGACTTTTCAGAGATAAATCAGGGAGAGAAAGAGATTCTTGCTCAGTATTGCTGCACTGTGACAATGCAAACGAAGCTTACTTTGGAAAAGGAACCAAACTGACTGTTTTAGGTGAGTGAAGGATGATTCAAACAAAACTAATGAAACATGATCTTAAACTGCGTCAATGCATAAAGAGACATCACATCCATTGGTATTTACATTTTAAGTCCAGCTCAGGGATTTTTGATATTAAGCAGCAGCTCTGTGCCACCTATGAAGCTTATTTTGGACAGGGAACAAAACTGACTGTTCTGGGTAAGTAAGACTTCTGAATGTCTTCTCATGAATTCACATGTAATAAATAAGTTACAGTGACATTTTAATGGGAAAAAAGTTAATATAAAGGAGACTATAAAGAAACAAACACTGGTTTGTGATTTAAAGACAAGTAAAATGAAGAAAAAAAGGTTTTCAATGTTAAATAACAGGAAAAATAGGATAAAAATGCAAAGGCGCAAAGTAAAAGCAGCATCTTGGGCTGTTTTGAGCACAGATCATGTGCACTGTGACTCTGGTACTGCTGAAGCTTTCTTCGGTGCAGGAACAAAGTTAACTGTTTTAGGTAAGAAACCAAAACACATGAAAACCAGTACCGCTGTTGAAGTGTTTCATTAAGAAATGTATTTTTCTCAATTTAAGTGCTTCTTGTTCAGCCTAAACTGATGTAGAATGAGACATAACAGTCATCAGTGAGCTGAAACCAGTTTAACAGGCTGCTGATGGAGAGCTTTTCAGGTTTTGTGGGAAAATGATGCAGCTGGTTGCTTTAAATGAAAGTTTGATTCACTCAAAAATCTAAAAAGGAAGTAAAGTAAAAGCAGCATCTTGGGATGTTTTAAGCACTGATCATGTGCACTGTGACTCTGGTGGTTATGAAGCTTTCTTCGGTGCAGGAACAAAATTAACTGTTTTAGGTAAGATACACGTTATGCATTAAGTCTGTAAAAAGTTAAGTGGTAGAATGTTTTACTGGAAGGGACATTAACAAACTCAGAGTTCTTCAGCTCACTGGAGTTTCAGTTCAGTGCTTTTTGTTCTGAAGCATAAACGCTGTGTCAGTACGAAGCTTATTTCGGTCAGGGAACTAAACTGACTGTTCTGGGTGAGTAAAACGTCCAAATTTCTTATCATACAAATAACAAGACAAAGAGAATATGTCAAAACCAAGCAGGTTTCTTATTGAGAGAGATGTTGTGTGCGCCATAAACAGCTTGTAAAAAATGAATGTAGATCAGCAGCTGGTGGATTATTTTTAATTCAGGTGAAAGTTGTTTATTGTAAAACTAGAAAGCAAAGAAGTAAAGTCAAATCAGCTGACAAGCTGTTTTCAGCACTGGTCATGTGCACTGTGACTCTGGTGCTTCAGAGGCTTACTTTGGTGGAGGAACAAAGTTAACTGTTTTAGGTAAGAAACACTTTGAAGTTTATTAAATGTTCTGGAGGAATAATTCAATGCTTCTAAAACTTTGAATACACCACAACTTCTGAAGTAGGTCAAGTTAAACTCGTGAGATGCAAAATGGTGAAAAAGCTGGTTTAAATAGAAAGTGTCAGAGAGGCAGCAGGAAGAGTTTTTGTTGCAGTTCAGAGTCTCTGTGCTCCAACAGCGAGGCTTACTTTGGAGCTGGAACTAAACTCACTGTTTTAGGTAAGAAAACACTTTGAAGTTTATTAAATGTTATATAGAAATGATTTGATGAGTCAAAAACATCAAATTCCCCAAAATACTGATGTTTAGAAAGTCAAAGTGTTCACAAGTCAAAGAGTGATAATGTTGGAGGAGTTACAAAGTATAACAGATAAAGACAGGCAGCAGGAAGAGTTTTTGTTGCAGTTCAGAGTCTCTGTGCTCCAACAGCGAGGCTTACTTTGGAGCTGGAACTAAACTCACTGTTTTAGGTAAGAAAACTTCCAGCAAACAAACTGAGCTCAGCTCCACTCTTTGGTTATCTGTGAGTCAGAACTATCAGCAACACTTGGAACATAATCAATAGACATTTGATACGACGGCAGTCAGCAAAGTGCATGAATCAAAATGCACATGTTTATTTGTGCCAGTAAAAATGAGCCTTCTTCAGTTAAAGTGCTGCAGCTATAAAACATCTGGCTCTACGCCCAGATTATTAGTCTCAGTCAGTTCTTATCAGCTCTGTGAAACACTGTGAATACACAGTCAGAAGCTCACTTTGGAGCTGGGACTAAACTCACAGTTTTAGGTAAGAAAGTAAAGATTTTCAGTATCTACTAATGTAAAGCACTGACAAAAATAAGGGAAAATCGCTTATTCTGAGCTAAACTGAACTTAAATCTCAATTTAAAATGGCTGTAAACTGATCAGACTTTGTAAAAGCATGGATTTTGAACAAGATTATGTTGGGAAAAAGGTCTTTAGTGTCTGTAAAAGAGCACAAAGACAGTCTGCAGCTCTCAGCGCTGAAACTTCAGCAGTTTTTTATGCAGCTGTTTATCAGTGTGAACAACTTCGAGCCTGCTTACTTTGGCAGAGGCACCAAATTGACTGTACTGGGTAAGAAATGATCAAATCTTGTGTTTCTGAAGCTCTTTCTGCAACCTAAATCTGCAAAATTATTGTTGAGTAAATAATATTTTGGTGTACTTTTTGGGATTGTTATGCTGTTATGTTGTCAGAACTCTGGAAGAAAATGTTAAAAACCTGTGAAAAAAAAAAAGATACCTATAAAAGTTGTAAAAAGTGTCAAAGTCTGTACAGACATGTAAATCCCTCAGTTCAGTGGAAAAAGGCAACATTTGGGTCAGGCCCCAGACTTTGTTATACCTGTTCAACTGTTGTGTTACTTAATCCGTTAACTTAAAGGCTTCCAAATGTGCAACAAACACTAAAAGTGCTCACAAGAGACAGCAGTGTTTAATTTGCAAAATAGTATTATTTCACTTACTAAATAGAAAGTTACACAGAATAAACGTCTGATAAATTGTGATTGTTTGATAGGACTGAAAATATTCTGGCAGCAAGATTAAATATAAGGTAGTGGTCAGTTTTTCCATGTGAGTCAGCAGTGTGCTCTGGCAGTTATCCTGCTGCTTTTGGAGAAGGAACCAAGCTAACAGTTCTGGGTGAGATCATTACAGTAGTTAACTAAAATAAACTTTTATGTGATGAAAACAACTGATGTTCACTGATTCTAACCTACAGAAGTGTTAGGAGCACATTGTCTTCTTGTCTCCAGCAGGAAAACTGCTTTGTGGGTTTCAGGCTTTTAACAATGCAGCTTTGACTGAAATCTGAATGAATTCTTTCCTCTGACTTTTCAGAATCAGGACGTGATCCCACTCCACCAACAGTGAAAGTTCTTCCACCTTCACAAAAAGAGTGCAGAAACAAAAAAGACAGGAAAAGGAAGAAGACCCTGGTCTGTGTGGCGACTGGTTTCTACCCAGACCATGTCAAAGTGTCCTGGACAATCAATGGAGTTGGAAAACCTGAAGGTGTGGCGACGGACAGCGCTGCCGTGCGAGAAGGACAGTTCTACAGAATCACCAGCAGGCTGAGGGTCCCTGCTGATGAGTGGTTTAAACCTGACAATAAATTCACCTGCAACGTCAAATTCTTCGATGGAACAACAAGCACTGACCATGCTGAATCAATTAATGGTGAAACAGGTATGATACCTGCAGGTATTACCTAATCTGAAGCTTGATGCCATGAGAAAATATCTCTCATTGACTAAATTGGTTTTATTCTTCATCAGATGTTTCAGGTGGAGGCATGTCAAGAGGTAAATGTTTTACTTTGTCCACTGAATGTGATGTTAACAGTTTAAACTGCAGTGAACTTTGCTGCTCTGGTCACCAGTCTCCACTAACTGAATGTTTCCTCTTTGACCTCCCTGCAGAGAAATATCTGAGGATCACACAGAGCGCCAAACTCTCCTACGGTGTTTTTATCGTGAAGAGCTGCATCTACGGAGCCTTTGTTAGCTTTTTGGTGTGGAAGCTTCAGGTGTGTTAAACATCAACTGCAGCTTACATCAGTTATCCAACTTACACCCTTGTTATTTTAGCATTCACTGTCTTCTATATAAAACCTGCTTTGGGATGGAAGGATTTAAATATGTGAATGAATGAAATCTGATGACTGAAAGGACAATATGTCTGGTCTTTGTGTTGCAGAGTTCAGCAGGAAAACAGAAGAAGTGAAACTGAACTGAGGCCTGGATCTACAATCAGCAGGAGATGGATTATTCTGTTGTGTGTAAATAAAATCTGGAGAACACAGAACACACTGTCTGTGTATTGCTGTGACTTTGCATTCATATGAGAGTTGATCAAATCCTGCTAATATAGAGGAACTATGTGCACATTCTTCTCACAGTATAAAAGCTTTTGTTTCCTGCTTCATTGGCTGTGTTTTCGCTGAACTATTTCCAATTAATGCTTCTTCTAAATAAACACCTGCAAGTTAATCTTCTCAGTCAAGTCGTGTCTCTTTCCTTTTGACTTTTGCATCAACAGCCCATCATCCTACACTGAACATCACTTGTTCCAGAGATAGAGTCAGATATTTTTAGCTGCAGGCTTATCTGACTGTTATTCTGAGAAATCTGTTTCGTTTTCACAATGTTGAAACGTCTCAGCTCAGGAAAATTCTTCATGTCGGTTTAAGTGAGTCATTAGCCAGGCTTTCCAACAAACTCACACAAATTAGAATTTATTCTCCTTCTTCTAACTTGTGAGTAATGTTCTACCCACATGCTTTGGATCCTGAAATGTGTTTTTAATGTAATTAAAGCAGGTTAACTTGAGTTTTCAACTTTGTATGAAAAGATAAGTTCATTTCTATTACTGTAACGTAACAGCAGAAGGTTAGGGTCCTCGTGTGTTTGGAGAAGAAGGTCAGAGCTGTTGCTGAAGAGGAAGATTAAGTGGGGCATGAAACCTGCAGAGGAGCAGAGAGCGACAGCAGAGGACAGGATGTGGTCACAGAGCAGCCTGCAGCTCGTTCTCTGTGCTGAGAAACAACGGAGGTGAAACCTTCCACTTCACCACAACCTCCGGCTCTCTGAATGCACCTGCATGTGTGCACCAGCACCCCCCCCCCCCCCCCCCCCCCCCACACACACACACACACACACACACTGCACATCTCTGAGCAAACAGTTGGAAAAACTTCCGTTTCTGTGTCAACCGAAGCTAAAAATCGAACATGTGTCTGAGTTATATGACAAACAGCAGCTGTTCACTGAGATCTGGGGCAGGAATTTGTTGCTAAATGTTTCATGCTGATGCAGAGAACAAACATGAAATGAATTCTGTTGCAGTTTAAACACAGCTGCCCGTATTAACGCCATCCATCCGCCAACCGTCACAACTCAGCTTTATTTATACGGCACTTTTTCAAATACAAGTAAAACCCAACGTCCTTCACTGAGCAAAGACAACAACCAAAAACAAAGAAAGCACAGGCACTGAACATAACAAAATGTAAAAATCAGAAGGTCAGCAGCACTTTTAAAGGCTTCAAAAAGAAAAACACTGGGGTTTCATTGTATTTTCCTCCTTCATGTTGAAAACAACAAAAAGCACAAACTATAACAACTATATGTGAAGCAAAGCCCAGCAGTTAACCTGATTACTGCCTCTGTAGTGACCCACAATATCTTAGTTCTATTTTCAAGCACTCAGTGCGACTCACATTGAGGAAAACTCTTGTTCTTGTTCCATAAGTTTCTTTGAAAAACATGTTTGTCCTTAAATCGATGCTGTCATATAAGCAGGGACCAGCATGTGCAGAGCAACCACAGAAACACGCTGTGTCTGACATGTGAGCCGATGAAATCTTCTCCGGCAAAGCTTGATCTTTTTGAAATCCTGTTTTTATGTCAAAAAAATGATAGGAAAACACATGCAAATCCAAATATTGGGTCCTGATAAAAGATCAGCATAAATAAATTGTGAACATGATTATTCTGTCTCTATATATGAGCCACATTTCAAAATGTAAACCAAAGTGGAAATCAGCACTCTCAGACATGGAAATCAAGCTGATACACTTGAAATTTTACTGAGAAAAAGAAACAGTGGGATCCTTCAATAAACACAAATGTCTTTATACCGAGTCACACTGAAATGCAAAGTTTTAGTTATGTGTAATCATCATTAGAACAGATGTATGTGGTACTTCGTAGGATCAGGCAGAACATTTTCTGATGATCGAGGCTTTAAAGGTAATAAGTAGAATGGACTGTAACTTAACCATCTGAAAGTTTGAACATCAACATACTGATTTTCTTATCGCTGACTGCTACAAAGAAGTTGCCTGTCACATCTGTAATATAGATTATCAGTGGTTGTTCACTAAAGCATCTTCACAAAATGATGGTTTCAGTGGACTGAAAACGTTAAAATAGCGAGTCAGCATAATCTGCAGTAATGACAGCAGAGCAGTGAGGGAAACTGAAATAGCAGGCTGGAAGATTTTCTATGAACAGCAGTCTTTGTCTGAGCAGATGGTGTTTGCTGGTGTGGACTGAACAGCAGATATGTTGTCTGTGCCTGTGTTCTGTGTTAAATTATGACGCTGCAGCCGCTAACAAATTGTTCCACTCAAATGTTCCATTTAATCAGCAGAGTGAGACGCTTGTCATGTTGAACGACCCCCTGTGGTGCAAAGTGAACATCACATCATGTGATTCATGCTCAGTATTTCCAACAAACAGGCTGCATTGTTGATCATGATGACAAAAGCAGAATCAGCAGGAAAAGTTTACTGGATTTACCCCCAAAATGTGGTTCTTTCTAATATGCCTTTAAAGTTTTCTATCATAAAGCAGACTGTAACAGTTCCTGATATTCTCAGCAGCTGAAACCTTCAATACTTCTGTTTCAATGACATTAGCGGATGCAGGAATATACCTCATGAATTGTCTTTCAAATCAACACATTTAAGATGGAAAGCCAAACAAACAGAATAAGTAAGTTCTGCCAAGGAAGTCAGCTTAAAACTGTGGAATAAATGTTCATAAAGGAGTTAAAAATGTACTGATGTCCTCTGACGCCTGACATTAAAGCGCCAGCAAAGGTCAGTCCTGGCATGCTGGTACTTCAGTGGTCAGTGTTAGTCAGTCTTTGCTTGTGTAAAGGATGAAACCTTCAGGAAAATAAAAGTGTTGCAGCGTTTGTCACAGTTATAGTAAAAACACAGTTAGCACCAACTTTTTTTCACTCACAATCTCCATACTTACCTCAGGATGTTGTTTTCTGCTGTAGTGCACATCAACATCCTCATATTCACCTCTGTGCATGATGACCAGGATAAAATCCACCTCCTGCTTTGTTACTTCGTCCCCAGCAGCTGGCCAGATGTCAGGGTGCCATCTGCTGGATAAACCTGCAACACATGAGTCAGAGCTGCAAACCTCAAAATCAGCATCTTTGAACTGGGAATAAAAGGAGATACAAGAGAATTTCTAATTCCTGTAACAAGGCTTGATGTTTAACTGCATGTAGTGTGCAATTTAGTTCAATTCAATTTAATTTATATAGCACCAAATCACAACAAATGTCATCTCAAGGCACTTCAAAGATACAGTCCAGTGCAAGCCAATTCCATTCATTGTAACACTTTAATGCTCTATGACTCAATCAAATTAAATTCATTACATTCCAAGTTAGCCCAATTCATAGAGCCAGTTTAAGAAAATGTTGTATAGCTAAGGAAACCAACAGATCCCATTGAAACGGTGAATATTTGGCTCTGTGGCAGTTCAAATATTGAGTTTGATCATGATTAATCCTTTACATAACACTCTCATTGTCATGATATCAAAACATTGTGCTCTAATAAAGATCAGCTGCATTTTTCCTGTAAACTTCACAAGTCTTTACTTAGTGAAGTGTTTGATAATATTTTTCTCCAGCAGGTGGAGACAAACCTCAACAAATAAACCTCAGATTCAAGATAGTACTTCCTGTTTAATGTCAGTTAAAAATTACATGACTAAGATGAAAGGTCACTCAGTCATCATTGTAGAAGGGATGCCTTCTCGTGCACTGTTGGAACACACAGGACCTGAACTGAGAGCGAGCTGCAGACTCTCAAATCTCAACTTCTGTAACATGAAATTTATTTTCTGCATATTTTGTGTCTTTCATCTTCCTGGAAATGATGGTGAGAAAGGAAACAATATTCAGCAGGAAGATGATGCCAAGGTAAAATTTTCTGCAAATAAAATCCTATCTGCTTCTCCACAGGCGCCTCTGACACCAAAGATGTCGACCAAACTCCTCTTTTCATCATTAAGAAAACCGGAGAATCTGTGGACAGTGAGATTAAATGTTCACACAACATACCAAGTTATCAAGTCATTCTGTGGTACAAACAAGACAAACACAGAGCTCTGAAACTCCTGGGATATCTGAATTTGGAATTCGGATATCCTGAAAAAGATGTGGAAGGAAAAATCGACTTTGATGGAGATGGTCGCAAACAATCAAGCCTCACCATCTCTGATCTTAAGCTGAACGACAGTGCTGTGTATTTCTGTGCAGCCAGTCGACACAGTGCTGCAGATTCCCCAAAAGTCAATGCAAAAACCCCTTTCATTTGTTCCACTCACAGACGTTTAAGCTGCTGAACACCTGCAGGGAGCCACTGACTCAACAAAGACTCTCAACCAAGATTTTATCAACGATTTGATGTACTTTGATGCTTGTAAATATATTTAAAACAATAATGAAAAAGATGGTTGAAGGTTACATTTTTTTATTTAATCTACCCACATTTTCTTCAAAGGTGATCTTAAAGTGATGAATCCTTCGAATTATAGATACCAGGAAATTGTGTAAAATGCCTTTTCCATGTCCCTCTCATTATATGAAGAGTTATTCTTCAAATGATGTCTTTATGCTCACAAATACAGAAAAATGAAGAAATGTTCACTTTTCTCAGGCTGAAACATACGAGTATGTTTAAGAAGCACTTAATGTGACTTGCAGCGAATTTCCCACTGAAGCAATTCAAAATCAAACCTGATCACAGATTATTCTCAGTAACTGATACACAATGACAAGTCATTTGTGTTAAAATATGTATAAAATTTCACAAAATCCATCATATCTAAACTTTTTATCTTCCTTTATCAGGAAATGACATACTCTGTGGGGAACCTCTACTAAAACCGAAGCTGTGCTTTAAAAGCTATTTAAAAGCCACTCCCCTTTCAGCTTTTAATATCTGTGTAACTCAGTTAGAATGTGCCAGCTTCTGTATAACAGGAAATGGATATAATCATCGTTAAACAAAATCTTCTGCCATTACTAGTCTCTTTAATGTGGACATCAGGTAAATTACAAAATTAATTTACAGAATTTACTGATGCATCAATAATATCTTTCGTAAGCTTTGCTCTTACATTTACAGGTTTTGCTGATGGGAGTGATGTCACCCAGCCCTCCACTGTGTGGAAAAACAGGGGTGAAAATGCAACAATAGAATGCAGCCACACCAAAGGCAATTTTTACTTCCAGATGTACTGGTACAGACAGCTGCCAGGAGAAGCCATGAAACTGATCGTCTTCACAACAACAGGAATGAGTGAGCATGACTTTGGGGATTTTGGCAAATACAAGTTCTCAGCCACCAAGCCTGATGCTCACACTGGGACATTCACAGTGAAGAACCTGGTGCCAGAAGACAGAGGCTTGTATTTCTGTGCTGTCAGTGAGCACAGTGATGCAGGCATGCATGGAAGCTAAACAGAAACCCCACTGCAATACTCACAAACCTAACCTAAGAATCTCATGTACTCTAGGGGGACCTCAAGTACCAATAATAGTAGCATTACTCTTAAAGTCACAATGTGCTAAGAGGATCAGTGATGTCACATGACATTTTGACACACCCACGTCAAACTGCTCTTACCTCAGGAATAGAAATGGGAAATGTTAAGAATTTAGCAATTCTGATTCCATTATCGATATCGCTTATCGATTCAGTTCCTTATCAGTTCTCTTATCGATTCTCATCCAGTAATATATAGAACAAATGGCTTTGGTTGCAGAAACACTTTTTTTTAAGTATGCACCAGCATTTTATCTATTTTTGCCTCTGTCATTTTACTTTTCCCTGCCTGTATGAAAGGTGTAGCTACAGGTATGTGTGATCCTGCCTCTGAGCCTGCCTCACTCTTGCAGTCCAACTAAATGTTAATATCAGTTGGAAATTATTCATACAGTATGTCGTTAACATTATTACAATCAACAGGACCTGGAAGTTTTGCGTTACAGGACTTTCAAGTTTTGAATGCAGGCAAGAGGGACATCTCTCCTCCTAAAGCTAAAACTGTTCTGCTCAGACTCATGGGGGACGTGCTTCTTTCCTGCCGTTTCCATAGCAGTAGCGGCACCAGGGAAATTTATATTAGAATTTTTTTTTCAGCGTGAGAAATACAATGTGCGGCACGACAAAAGACCCAAAAGCGTGACTGTCATGCTTTTATTTTATGTAAAGCACTTAGAATTGTTTTGTACATGAAATGTGCTATACAAATAAATTTGACTTGACTTGGCTTGAAGGACTCAGCCTGAACAGCAGTGCAGTTTACTTCTGTGCTGCTCGTTATCACAGTGGAACATATCACTGCTCCTCAGTACAAAAACCTCTCCGTCACACATATTATATCCTTATAATTTTACAACTTCCTCTCACGCCAAACATGGCAAGATCAAGAATTTTATCCTCAAAGAAGCATCGAGCCCCTCTCCCTCCTCAGCCTACTCCACCGACAAAAGCCCCCCCAACTCGGCCCCCACCATCAGTGCACAAAGCTTACAGTAGGGCAGTGGTTCCCAAACTGGGGGGCACAGAGCCATTGCGGGCTCTGCTAGCATGACATGGACAAGTTTCTGTTGGGCCTCACAAGCAAAGCAGTGGATGAAGCATTGCCAAATGTTCTTCCAAAGCAGTTTCATTCCATGGCAAAGTTAAGAAGACATGATGACACATATCTTGGCTTTGGCTTCACCTGTACAACGGTGGGTAATGAGGGAAAGAAAACATCCAGAGCACAAAGAAAAGCCAGTTGAGTTTTTCATACAAAGACTCAGCAGTCATTTTTACTAAAAGTGCATCTATGCCGGCGAATGCTCAACTCGTCTCATATAAAGTTGCCTACCAAGTGGCAGAGTGTAAAAATTATTTTATATATTTTTTCAGAAATACGGGATTAAAAAGTATTTAGAAATGTCATGTGCAGTATAAAGGAAGCCTAAATAAAACATGGAGACAGAGACAGACAGAGCTTAAAGGGGAACTCCAGTAGTTTTAAACCTAGACCTTATTTCTGGCATGAAATACGTTTATCTACTCACAGAGAACAGTTTGGCAAAAGTCGGTGTCCTTCGGAAGCTATTTAGATAACTCTCAATCCATATAATGGAGTGAACGGGGCAAAGACGATGCAGCGTCTAAATAAGGCATTATCTGTATTTATTTCACCAATACTTTAAGACAAATGAATTAATGAACGTGTGCTATAGCTCTGTTAGCTCATAGCTGCTGTTATGTGGCTACTTGCAGCTATAGGAGAGCTAACGGAGGGATTTCTACACACACCTCTACTGGGACCACTTCATCCACACGCCCCCCTGCAGCACAGCTCATTCACTCCAGTAAGAACGTCCATCTTACTCAAAGTTGTCGTTCACGTTGTCAAAATTTGATAAATATCCTGCCATGTTGCACAAAACTAGCAGTAGCAAAGTCCGTGTGAAGTGAGCCGACTGTCACAGAGCACGGAGTAAATAAACTGTGCTCCAGGGGGGCGTGTGGATGAAGTGGTGCTCCTAATGGTTCTCTGCATGGTTTCCCCACAGAGACTGCAGGATGTCTTCTGACCTGACAACAAATATTCAGCCTTCAAAGACAGCATTGGGACTGTCACTGTGAGAAACCTTCAGCCTCACAACAGCGGTGTGTGTTTCTGTGCCATCAGCAAACACAGTGATGAGAGGAGTGTGAGCAGCTGAACAAAGACCAGTTGCCAATTCATCAGGATGCACTTAGGAATCTGTTTGACTTTTATGTCTTTCCAGTAGATGGTGCTGGAGCTCCAGGAATACTTTTTCAGTTAACTATCAGGTTTGAAAAGGGGGCGTTTATAAGAAGTGTGCAGTGACAAGTTAAAGCCAGTCTTGTTTGTGTGTCCACTAAGACAGACGTTTATCATGCTGACACTTTCTCTTTTACTTTGGCTCATCGGTAATCACTCTTCTTGATAAAAAAATCTCCCTTTTTCAGTTCAGCAGATTTACAGGAATTAATTTTGTCTCTTTCTGGGTGTTTGTCTGGGAGTTGAAGTAAACCAAAGACCTCCAGCTGCTTTAAGAAATCCTGGAGACAAAATCCAGCTGTTCTGCATCCATGAACAGACTGACTACAGACTAATGTTCTGGTTCCAGAAATCCCCTGGAGACCAAGCTCTGCAGCGCATTGGTCATGAGTACCACAGCACCACAGAACTTGAGAAGTCTTTTGAAAAACGTTTTAATATCACTGGAGATATGAGTGGGGAGATGGCAAAGAACGTCTCTCTGTTCATGGTGGACCTGAAGGCTGAACACACTGCAGGGTACTACTGCGCAGCTGGCTGTGCACATCACCTGCAAACCATCACTCCCTCATACAAAAACTCACAGTCAGCTTATTTTCTGAATCAGGGGGTTTAAATTAGAACTTGAACAAGCTCCTCCCAGCTCATGATTTGATGTCAGCAGCTGCCACTGAGGTGACTTCACTTGTTTTTAGGCAGATCAGTAAAGCATCAGTCCAGTGTTGGGACAGTCAACATGATTCGTTTGCTCTTTCTCTGCTGCTTGTCTGGTAATAATTTATCTGAAATCATCATCTTCTGTGGATGTTGAAGTAACTTTATATCATATATCATGGTTTAAAAGTTTTCTATTGTCTTTCTTTGTTCAGGTGTTAGTCTGGGTCTCGAGGTCCGTCAGTCTCCCTCTGATCTCATCAGAAATCCTGGTGACAAAATGCAGATTTTCTGCAGCCACAATAAAACTGACTACAGAGTGATGCTCTGGTACCAGCAGTTAGCTGGAGACACAGCAATGAAACTCATTGGATATTTGTTTTCAAAGCTGTCACAATGGAAGACAAATATAAAGATGGTTTCAATCTCGCTGGAGATTTGGGTGGAGATGCAGCAAAGAATGGATCTCTGCACATCCGAGATGCAGGAGTGAATTATAGTGCAGTTTACTACTGTGCAGCACGAGAAGCACAATGACAGAAATCCCCTCTGAACTTTACAAAAACTGCACACAATGTTTTTTTCTGCAGGGGTTTTCTTTAAAGGGGCTCCCAAAGCAGCTGCTATGTGGTTGCCTTGTAGTTTGACGCATTCATAGTACACTGTACACTTTAACTATGTGTCTCACTTTAATATGATTTATACTTCCAGGAAGGCAGTTTATATTAGCAAGAATATGTGAAGCCACTCCCTCCTCATCAGTTACATTGATGGTGTTTCTTCATTCTCTTCATTCCTCTTTAAACCTCACTCATCTCTTTGCAGTCATGATTTTGACGGGAACTGTGAAGAGGTAGGACCCAGATGCAGTTCTTTGAATTCAAAAAAGGTTTATTTCCAAAAAACAGGGAGCAAAAGGCAAGAACAGAAAGCGCGGCAGAGCCGGATTCAAAAATACTTAAAGGTTGACAAAAACCAAGACTATGAAAAACAAAACAAGACTTTGATTAACTGTGACTATGAACAGGACTATGAGGCATGAAACCAGCCTTATCTTCGGTGACTGAGGCATGAACGGTTGGTGAGGATTCTGCAATGGGTGAAAGGAAACCAGGAGACTAAATACTGTGGAGGGAGTGATCAGTGAATGCGGTGCAGCTGTAAACAATGAAGCAGGTGTTGTGAGTGAAACTAGGTGGCAGGGGAGAAACATGACCAGAACGTAACCTGAAAACAAGACTATTAAAACATAAACTGTGACATGAACATAAACTGTGACAGATGTGAGCCTTTTCACAAATATAGATGCTGAGACTTTTCTGACTGTTTCAACATCTTGAAACAAAACTTGAAACATAGTATAACATTTAAAGGCTTTTAATCTGTGTTGTTAAAGGAGAAAATGTTCTGCCTTCTCATTTTTTGTTGCATACCAGGTAATCATTTAAGAAAGTATTCATTCTTTATCATGTGGATGTTTCTCTGATGCATTATCCTGATCTGAAGTTCTCTTTTGCTCTTGCTCCAGGTGTTAGTCTGGGTCTTGAGGTCTGTCACTTTTACAGGATTATCTTATTTCTTTTTTGTCATTTCCTCACAGGTACCGATTGTTTAAAGGGGAACTCTGGTAGAGCTCTAGACCTTATTTCTGGCATGAAATACGTTCATCTACTCACCGAGAGCAGATTGGTGAAAGTCGGCGTCCTTCAGAAGATATTTAGATTCCTCGAGATCCATATAACGGAGTGAACGGGGCTTAGACGATGCAGCCTCTAAATAAGGCATTATCTGTCTATAATTCACCAATACTTTAAGACGAATGACTGAATGAATGTGTACTATAGCTCTGTTAGCTTATTGTAGCTATATTTGTGAATTAAGATGTCTTCTACACCAACGGTGAGTCATTCACAAACTTAACTTCATGGTGAAGAAAACTGGTGAATGTGCATACAGTGAAACCATTCAAACAAAACAGACAAAACCTCAGAAGTTCTGTGACAAACCCCAAATAATATATCTATATCTGTAGTATATCAAATAATATATCTGCCTCTGTGTTTAAACCACCATCAGCTCCGTCAACATGTCCAAAGACACTGACGAACACCTGTACCGAGCACACAAACCCGCCTCCGTTTAACTTTTGAATATTTGTTAAAGACAGAAAAATGTTAATACCAATATTTCAAAGTGTTACAAGTGTGAATGTCAATATCAGAACGGATCACATGGTGGAATTTCTCCATCAGCTGATTCATGCTTCACAAACAGTCTAATCTTCCTGTTTTTTACTGCTGTGTTCACTTCAGTTAAGCTCATCCCACATAACAAATGTTTCCTCCTGTTGGTTCACAGGATCAGAGACCGTCACACCTTAAAGTGACACACCTACCTGCATCTCTTCATATCTCTGTAACTGCACTTAAAGATAACTGAGACTCTTAGTTTTACAACATGACCACTATCAGACAGGGTCTCCTCAGCTTGTTGGTGCTTGTACTCTGGATACAAGGTAAAGTACTGGTATATCAGCAGATTGTATTCAGCAGTTACAAGATGAAAATATTTCTGAAACCGTCAACTATTAAGATGTTCATTTCTGGTAACTTTCACTGTTGTACTCACAGGTCATGTTGATGGAAGTGATGTCTACCAGACTCCCAAACTGTGGGAGAAGCAGGGTGAAAATGCAACAATACACTGTAACCACACAAAGGGTGCTGGCTATAACCAGATGTACTGGTACAGACAGCTGCCTGGAGAAACTATGAAACTAATTGTGTTCTCAACTACAGTCAAACATGACTTTGGAGAATTCAGCCCAGACAAATTCTCAGCCACCAAGACTGAAGCTGAGAGCGGAACATTCACAGTAAAGAATCTGCAGCCAGCAGATACAGGCTGGTATTTCTGTGCTGTGAGTGAACACAGTGATCCAACACATGTGAACGCTGAACAAAAACCTCTGCACACTGTTCCCATCTGTATTTATCTGCTCTACTGTAGGGGGACCTCAAGTACAACCACACAATGTCTCACAGTCATGTGACACTCCCATATGCAAGTCTTCATATCCGTGCTGTGATGTCAGAGCTCCCATCACACACACTGACAGTGACTGTGGTCTCAAAGTTCAGTCTTCTCACAACACAATAATGATCACAGCTGCTCTGATCAAACTCTCTGCAGCTCTGCTCTGTATTGGAGGTACTTTATGGACATGATGATGCTGAGGACTGAAAGGAGAAGAAGTTCTCTTCTCTTTTAATTCATAACCATAATTCCATGTTGTTCTCTTTAATTTGCATTTACAGGAGCTGTTGGAGCTTCTGTAACACAATGTGACTTTTGACTCCTGCAGGTCTAACTGACGGGAGGGATGTGACCCAGACTCTTCTGCTGTGGAAGAACGAGGGTCAGTCTGCCACGATGAACTGCAGCCACACAAAGGATGCTTCTTACTTCCAGATGTACTGGTACCAACAGCTGCCAGGGGAGGGAATGAGGCAGATAGTTTTCACCTCTACATCTCCTCCACATAAATATGAAAGCGGCTTCAGTGAGGACAAATTTCCAGCAGAGAAGAAGGATGCTCAGACTGGATCTCTGACAGTAAAGAAGCTGCAGCCTCAAGACAGCGGAGTGTATTTCTGTGCTGTGAGTCAACACAGTGATGCAGGTGACTTAAAGAGCTGCACAAAAACCCAGCTGCTGGTGTCACAGTGAACCAAAGACATCACTGTGTTTCAGTTCCTGAAGGGGGGGGCACACGACATGTAGAGTATATTTTCAACATTTATACTTTGATATATTTCAAACACGATGTATTTTTAACACAGAGCTCAGTCTCTCATTAAACTCTACAGATCAAATATGTCATTTTTCTCCTTCTTTTCATCACTGCCATTTCTGACTGCCCTCATATAGATTTACCTTTTCTGTACTGTTTACTGGAATTGACAATTGTATGGAAATAAGAGTAGAAATATCTCGTTGAACTGCTCAGTGTAGTGATCCCCACCTGGAAGACAAAGGTCCAAGCACCAAATCCAAAGTTCTCTTCACAGCTGTTTCTTGCTTTGTGACAGCAATTAAAAATATGTTAGAGACAAGTGGCTTTTTATGCCTCCTCAGTGGAACAGTGATATGTCTGCTGAACAGATCAAAAGAACATTTTCTGCTCTGTGTTACTGATGGTGTAACACAGATTTGAAAACTAATCTTTTTAAAAAAAAAAAAAAGCTGTAAACCACCTAAAACCGTTTTTTTTATGCTTTGGCTCCATGTTGGAGTTATGGATCCCATCAGACCTCCTGCTTGCTGGTGGAGGGGTCAGTCTGTTCAGGTGGACTGCAAACACATGATAATAGTGGCAGTAACTTTAAGATGTGCCCGTATCAACAGTGACCAGGTACTCGCTGAGTTCCTGTATTCATGTTTATTGCCAACACCCGAATGATGAAATGGAGAAAATTCTCTTACAAAATGTTTAATTTTCTGTCATGATAAATTAATGAATAGGAGGACAGAAAGCATGCAAAACATCAAGTTTAAAGAGTCAAATAAACATGTTCTGCATGTCAAACACATTTCCTGAAAAGAGCATTCTAAATGTTTTAATGTTAAAACAATCATCCAGTAACTTTAATTCACCACATAAACACACAGAAGAAGAGACACCTGCATCTAACCACAGTTAATGGCAGCAAATAAAGAAAGATCTCATCATTAAAGCCTCCTCTTCCTGTGTTAACCCACACAGCAGGATACTGTACAGATCCACTGATCAAATGTGACGCCCATGTGTTGATCCCTCCTCCTGCTTTACATCCAGGCAGCTCTGTTCAGTTTGCACTTCTCATTATCATTTAGTTTTTCTCTGCTCTGGGATCATGATCAGGCTCCTCATACATTTAGCAGCTCTGCCGTTCTGTTTAACAGGTAACATTCAATCAAATCATAAGGAATCATCCCAAGTAAAATCTATTCTCAGCTCTAAATCTTTTTGCTCTCTTTTTCATCCTGCAGATCTCTCAAAAAACAGCGCTCAACAGACTCCCACTGCTGTGATCAGAGGACATGGACAAGAGATCCAGATAAACTGCAGCCATTCAAACACCAATTTCAATATGATCCAGTGGTACAAACAGTCTCCTGAGAAAACTGATATGGCTCTGATTGGTTACGCTCTCTATTCTTCTCTAGCTGTTGAAGATTTATTCAAAAACTCCTATAATGTGACCGGTGATGGCCGCAGTCTGTCTTCTCTTGTTATTCCAAAGCTGAGACAGTCTGTGGACAGCGCAGTATATTTCTGTGCTGCCAGTGATGCACAGTGCTGCATGAAACCTCCAGCTACAACAAAAACCTCCTCTGCTGCAGGCAGTAACAATCATTCACCTGCTGATAACAACATGAGCAACAAGTAAACCACGATTGAACGAGTGATCAGAGAGCTGGAGTCTTATTTAATCCAGCAGGGGGCAGTGTTCCCCAACACATCCTGTAGTGTTGGATTTCTTTTTGACTCAGTGTCAGGAAACCCAATGAGACACAAAATGTTTTAAAGTTCATCATGAAAAATTTCGTGGGCTTTAAAAACATGCAGAAATGAGTTTAATTGGAAGTGAAGGAATAACAAACAGTAGATATGATGGTCTTCTCTCTGTCCAACTAAAATTTAGTCTGTGAAAGTTTTTTATTTGGTTCATTTATGATCAGCAGTTACTTTCAAAAGGTTTCATTAACATGACTTTTACATCTTATCTTCATTCTTCCAGAAAATTGATTGAATATCTGTGATTATTTGCTCAGTAGAAGTATGGGCTCTGGATACCTGCGTGTCAGATGTTGTGAGTTGAGAGCTTAGTGCATGTGTGAATAATGGTCCCCAGGACTCAACAGAAAGCTCACCATGGAGGGACAGACAGCTTTATGCTGCTGGCATCAATCATGAATTTAACGTCACATGACATGAACGTTTCTCACAGAGCACAGGTCCACAAAAACAGATCTCACAGGAAACCTCTGTACTGAGGATACACATGGAAGAGACATACTTCATGTCCAACAAGGTGGGAACTTACGTTCTCTGTTACACCAATGAACTCAAGTTTATAGAGATTTGTTGTTTCATGTTTGATCTTGTGAGGTTAAATCCCCTCTTCTTTATTTGTTACCATTAATATTGTAGGTCAGTGCTCCTTCTGATGAGCTGACAGCATGTCTTTAAGCTCTTACAGTGACTCAAAGATGTGCAGTGCTACTACACATCACACAGAACAACTGTTTCACCAACCCTCATGACACTTGTTTCAGCTGACAGTTGTAATGTTGAGAAGACTAGGGGCGGGGGCGGCACAGTAACACCACCCACCTTGGTTTTCTGCAGAAGCATTCATTGATACAGAAGTAGAAACAAACTGACGTGAACACAGAATGATGGTCCTCACTGTCTGCATCATGTCCTTGCATCTCATACTGGTTTCAGGTAAAGTAATGGAAAGTATTTTTAGACTTCTACAGCCAGACTTTTTGAAGAAAAGCATTTATCTTGCACAATCCTTAAAGACAGAACAGTTTCCAGTTAAATCCAGAGTTAAACCTGGCTCTCTCACTTATGAAGACTCATCATTAATATATTGTGGCCTGTTTTTCTTGTCTTTTCCACAGGTTCCTCTCTAAGTGACCAAATTACCCAGGTTCCAACCCACACCTTCAAAAATCCAGGAGAAACAGTTGAATTCAGCTGTTCACACAGTATTCAAAGCTATAATCGTATCCTCTGGTACAAACAGACAAAGAACAATCAGATGCAGCTTCTGGGACACATGACAGGAGACAGCAGACTTCCAGGGAGCGGACTGAATGTGACACTGGATGGAAGTGCAAACAAAGACCAGACATGCACTTTAACAGTTAAAGGACTGAGTTTGAGCAGCAGTGCAGTTTACTTCTGTGCTGCTAGTTACCACAGTGCTTCATATCTCTGCTCCTCAGTACAAAAACCTCCTCATCATTGTTCAACATCTCCTACCGCTCCCAGCTCCTTGCACCTGTAGTCTGTTCTTTGATAAGGAGAAGTAGTAGCTTACAGCACAAATATGATGAGAGGTTTTGTACCTAATGTGACTCCGCCCACTCACAGAGCACACGTTCGTTTTGCTGACAAGAGGCTTTACTCAAAGGAAAGATCAGTTCAGCTGCTGAGACTCTGAGAAGATTTCTCATAGCAACAGTAAACTTATGACCAGACCAAACAACAACCAGAACAGCATGAATGCCATACTATTATTACTTATTTTCAACACTGCTCTGGTTTCAGGTAATAATATCAGAATTTTTATGACAAATAATTCAAAACAATAGTAATTTTGCTGCTGTTTTCCCTGCATTTTATCGTATTACAGGAATGACTTAATTCCCATTGAAATACATTCCGTATTGCTCTTCCTCCACAGGATCCTCTCTCAGTGATCAAGTCCACCAGACTCCATTTCATATTCTGGCAAATCCAGGAGAAGCAGCCAAATTCAGCTGCTCTCACAGTATTCCCAGCTACAACCAAATCCTCTGGTACAAGAGATCAGAAAACAGACAGCTACAGCTCCTGGGATACATGTACATGGACAACAGTAATCCTGAAGCTGGAGTGAAGGTGAAGATGGAAGGAAGTGCAAAAACAGGCCAAAACTGCACTTTAACAATTGAAGGACTCAGCCTGAACAGCAGTGCAGTTTACTTCTGTGCTGCTCGCTACCACAGTGCTTCATATCACTGCTCCTCAGTACAAAATCCTCCTCATCGCCATCTTTTTATCTCTGTATCACAGCTGACATCCTCCCACAGCTGTGTTAACTCTTTCTACCAAACACTTTTTCTAATTCTACTTTCTTCTGTATTTAATCTTTTCCTCAGACAGAGAAGAGGACACAATCATACCATATACAGTTATGGACATGCAAACCTCAACATTATGATCATTTTTCTTCTATAACACACAAACTGTTGTTTGGGTTTCACGTTTCCTGCTTCAGGTAATGTCATGAATATTTTCAGTGTGCTTCTATATCGTTTTTAATCATCAGGAGTTCATGATGTTATTGTGTGTTCAGACAGTTTTATACAGTTCTGCTATTTCACCTGTAACTGCATTCTATCGTGTTTTTTATTCAATGGCCTGTTACTGTACACCAAATCATATTTCTGGCTTTGTTTGGCCACCAGGTTCTTCCTTCAGTGAGCAAGTCTACCGGACTCCGGCTACATCTACAGCACATCAAGAGGAACAGCCCAGATCTACTGCTCACACAGCATTCCAAACTATAACCAAATCCTTTGGTACAAGCAGTCAGAGAAACAGCTGCTCTTCCTGGGATATTTGTACTATAAAGATGGTTATCCTTATTCAGTAAACTGGACCGGATGGGAAGATGGAGGGAAGTGCAGATAAAGAGAGAGACTCAACTTGAACAGCAGAGCAGTGTACTTCTGGGCTGCAAAGTACCACATATGACTGATCCTCCTCTTCAAACAATGGCATCACTACAGCTCACAGCCCCCTCACACCTGCAACAATCATTCTAACCAATATTGGACCTTTGTCTTATAAAGATAAGATATTTTAACATAAGTTGTATTATGTTGACCAAAGCAGCGTTCAAATATAAACTTCTTGTCAAAAATAAAGTTTTGTCTAATTTCATCATAATTAATAACATTTTTGCATAAATTTTGCAGCTGAGAATAGTTTTTGACTTAAATGTTGTCAAATAGTTTGAATACACGATATTTGAACTTTGTGTAATTAAATATGTTCATTAGATGCATGTGTGTGTTACAAATAGAAAAGGTGTGTTACTTATTGCTCTGGTCATATCTTTCCCTTCTTACCTTCTTGAGAGTTTTCATGAGCTCTTTTCTATGAAAACACTGATTTTATAAAACTATTTTCATGCTGGTTTAAAAAGTGTGTTGCAGGAAAGATTTCTGCTCATACTTCTTAACATCTATTGTGATGAGTTACTGTGCCAGTAGGAAAGTTTTTGCATGTGGAAGAAGCATATTGACCTTAACAAAGCCCAAATAAGTCCAGAGCTTTTTAACAACCGAAGGTATTATTCTGGATATTTTACTATCAAGGGCCGTATCTTTACCCCAGATGTGGAACTGTTTGCTATGACTTTCCAGCCAAGCTGTCTACAGAGAGAGTTCACCTCTGTTGCTTGCCAGGACTGCATGTGACATCATCAGCTCAATTTGTTCATTGCCAAGCAAACATACAAACAATACCACAATGCATCATTCTCACTGTTTCTCACAGCATTTAGATTTCTATCACTGAGACAGAAGAACTCTTTGACTAAATGACAGAAATTCTAGCAAAAAACCATCATCATCTACACTTTAAGTTCATCTCTGTGAATTCTGCTTTAAAGCATTAAATATTCATGGTCCTTCCTCCTCTTTATCTCGTAAGATAACAAAGCTGCTACACTCAGATCAACAGTCACAGCTAAACACAGAAGGAGGAGTGGAGTGCTGGCTGATTGGTTCAATATTCGGAAGGGGCGGAAGCACAATTACTCAACTCACCCAAAAGAGGGATTTGTTTGTCTGAGCTCTCTTCAGATTCAGAGAACATTCAGCATTGCAGTTTATGCTGTCATAGACACGGGGCATCAAATGTCCTGATGCTGAAATTATTCACTAAACTCGTTTTCTTCTGCATGACTTTTAACGTCATGCTAGTTTCAGGTAATGTTGTTTTATTTGCTCTTCCAGAGGTTGTGTTTATAGTTATTTTGCTGAAAATTGGGCTGCAGAGAACTGTTTATTTCAATCAAAGGTCACATTATTTATCCCCCACAATATTTCATAGGTCTCTCTTTTCATTTGCAATCCTATGTCTGTCTCTGTCTCAAAGTGTTTCTATGTAGTTTCATTTCTTTAAAAAGAGATTCTTTTCAACAGGTTCTTCTCTCAGCGATGAAGTCCTCCAGACTCCAGCTGAAATGTACTGCAACCCTGGAGAAAAGGCCAATATCAGCTGAGAGATCGGATTTATCTGAGAGAAAAACCAACAAACCAAAGACACGGCATGGCAGGTTATCAAAGTACATCCACAAACAGCACTCAGGACACACACTGATCAAGCAGAAGAGCACAAAAACAGGAACAAATAGGGAGGGAAAGAGAGCAAAAATAACTGAATGAATATTAAAACAAACAAAAAAATCCAGAACATGAAATCCAAAAGTCATGGTATTACTAACACACCGAAAAAGGGAACATTCAGCTGATAAACGCTGATTAGATCAGTCCTTCAGAACCATTAATGTTCTTTACATATCAACAACTGCCAAAAACACACCTGAAAGAAGCCGTTAAATTTAGATTATGTGCAGCTGCCATGGATAAAAACACGGATGTCTACATGTAAATTTCACTGCTTTTTTGAGCATGTGTGACAGTTTCACGTCATGTTACAATTTTCAAGGCTTGGACGTTTAGCAATTTTACAGTTTTTACACCTGAATTGAAGGAAAGTGTTTCACATTTCTGTCCAACATGACATTCCACGTGCTACATCATTAAGATGTGGTTATCAAACTCACAACAGTTGTTCTGACAACAGTTTAAAAAAATGACTGTTGTAAGATCTAAACTAACAACCCTTGAATAAATGATCAGACGAATGACGTCAGTGACTGAATGTAGTGGAATGCTTTATTTCTAACTGTGTTAGAAGGTCTGTGTTGTTGGATTCCTCTCATGAAGTGGCAGTATTTATGTACTGAGGCATGTTTTCCATGTTTAGAGAAGGAGGAAGCGCTTTGAGGCCGCCCACCTGGAAAAGTTTCCTCTTTTCCTGACAGATTAATCAGTCCCCACGAGACACCGCGGTGGATGTGAAGGTGCAGATAAAGGCCAGACCTGCACACTGAGAGCTGAAACACTCGACCCAAACAGCAGCGCAGTTTACTTCTGTGCTGCAGGTTAAATATCTCTGCTCTTCAGTACAAAAATCTCCTCATTGTTTGATCTCTGAGTGTTACAGCTTGTAGGCCTTTGTATCATGATCAGCTCATTCTAATCACCAGATTTTCTTTTCCTTTCAAAGAGGAGGAGCCTTCTGAGAATTAACACGGCATTCAGCCTCACTCAGACATTCAGTGTGTCTTGGCAGCTTCTCCTGTGAACAGGATCATCATGAAAGTTCTCCTCATATTTCTACTCTGGTCTCTGTGGATTAAAGGTACACTGACTGTTTTATTTCATAATGAAATATATAGAAATCTGTCAAAATAATGTCAAGATGAACCTGCATCAGGTCCATGTAACAAATTATCTTCCTATCTTTTTCATTTACGACTGAGATAAATGTAGTTTTGCATTCAGCTTTAATGTCAAACTAAGTTACTTCTCAAAAACACTGATAATCTGGACATGGTGAAACATGACAAACATCTCTTCACTGTAATTTATTTACTTTTTCTCAAAATGAAAGCTCATATTTTTTGATGTTGTGCTCTCTCCACACAGTTCACTGCCAGGATGTAACACAGGACCCCACAGTCAGCTGGAGTTATGAGTCCAAATCTGCAGCTATGAACTGCAGCCACAACAAAGACATTTCTCACACCCAGATGTACTGGTACAGGCAGCGTCCAGGAGTCATCGTGTTCACAGCTTTAGGAGGGCAGCCAGACTATGGAGGGAGCTCTCAAAGCAAATATTCAGCCATCAAAGACAACGCCCAGAGCGGGGCTCTTACTGTAAAAGACCTGCAGTCTGATGACAGCGGTGTGTATTTCTGTGCTGTTGGAAAGCACAGTGATGTGAAGAGTGGGAAGAGCTGAACAAAAACTGGTTGCAGACAAAACTGGGTGTGAATTAGCAGCCACATCTGCTCTTTTACATCTGTCCAGTAGAGGGCACTAAAGCTCAAGAAATGCTCAAGCTTAACTTCTTAAAATGCAGCTCTATGAAATGTGACGGCGCTGGTGGAGATTTGATACGAGGACACTGACGAAGAGTCTGAAGCAATCAGAGTTACTCTGCGGTCTGTGTTCATTCAGACAGGAAGTCAGTTTGACATCGTTATCTCTGCCAAACATCTGCATGAATGATTGACTTTTCTTTTTTGCTTTTAGGCTTATGAAGTGCATCAGTCTCCCTCTGATTTGCTCACAAAACCTGCAGGCAGATAACAGATTAGGATTATATATACTTTAGGTCATTGTTCAAACACACAGTCATTAAACTTTCAGTGTTTAAACTACTGACCTTATGGGCATTTTGTTTGTCCATTTACATGTCATGTAAGGTCTTTGAGCAACTGAATTACTTTGACAAGTAAAAATGATGTGTATCCTCATCCTCTTTTGTGTGGCAGGTAAGAACTTTATCATAACAGTCTTCTTAAATGTAGATGCAGTTTATTTGTGTTTATAATCCGTTACAATTTAATTACATTTTCTTTATATTTCGATATATCCAGGTGTTAGTCTGGGTCTTGAGGTTCATCAGTCTCCCTCTGAGCTCATCCAAAATCCTGGTGACAAAATGCAGATTCTTTGCAGCTATGACAAAACTGACTACAGGGTGATGCTCTGGTACCAGCGACCACCTGAAGACACATCTATGAAACTCATCGGACATTTGTACTATAAAGAGCCAAAAATGGAAGACCCATATGAAAAGAATTTTAATATCTCTGGAGATCTGAGCGTCAATACAGTGAAGACTGGCTTTCTTACAATCGAAGCTCCAGAACAAAAGCACAGTGCGGTTTACTACTGTGCAGCTAGCAAAGCACGCTAACAGAAATCCCCTCTGAACGTTACAAAAACTGAACTATAATTCTATCATCAGTGGTTTTCAGACACGCTCCCGAGCAGCTGCTGTTGTGGTTAGTTTGATGCACTTTCAGACTTAACTTGAATAACATTGTTTCCACCTGATTTTCCCACTTTATTCCTAATATGTATTTAATTCAACAAGCATTACTCTTTATATAACCAGGCAGCAAACCCAAAATGAAGTCAACTCCTCCTCTCCCTCTAAATCAACAATAATAGCAGACCCGTTGAGCCTTTAGAAACTGACCATATTCTCTTTTCTGGCACCAGGAGCTGCAAAGGCTGATCTTCAGCACAGCATGTCATAAATGCAGTTAAACCTCCTCAGGCAGTATTTTACATGGAGGCCATGCAGTATGAATAACCTCAATTTGTGTCGATTTTTCAGTCAGTGACACCTTCCTATCTGTTACATTGTTTGCAGAGAGGCTTAATAATACATAATATATACAATATGTGTAATAAAACTCATAAATGCACATTTTATGAGAGTTTTCTATTAATGCAGTGTCACAACGGACATAAATACAAAACATGAGCGGTTACTCAGAGAGAAAACTCCTCCCAAAAAACTCAATTTTCAGCTGCACGGTGATGGTGTTTCTACATTACTTCCTTTTCCTCTTTAAACCTCACTCATCTAAGTTGAGCCTTTTTTTGATTGTCATTTTGACATTTGACTCTCAGTGTCTTGACTAACATCAGCACACCTCTGTATATAATTTTATATGTAGTCTATATCCTGTGGAAGGGCTATATAAAGAGGATTTTAACATCTCTGGAGATTTGAGTGGGAACACAGCAAAGTCTCTCTTATAATCAATGCTGCACAACAAGCTCACACGAAAAGCAAAATTATAAAAATCCTGTCTGAACTTTACAAAAACTGCACATCAGTGGGTTTAAATAAAATATGGAACTAGACAAAGCTGTTATCTGATCATGCTAAAACGCTGAAAATAGTGAAAATTTAGCTTGAAAGTTAGTTGCTGTAGTTTCAAAAGGCCTGAAAGGCATTTTTTAAAGGACCTGGAGCTTGATGAAGACAGCTAGAAGGTTGATGAAGGTTGATGAAGACAGATGGCACATGTATTTTCACAGCCATAGTCAAGTTTAGCTTGTTTCTCCACAGTTTAGATTTATTGTATTCCGGCTCAGCTGCGCTTTGTTTTTTTTAAATAAATCAAGTTTTGTTTTAATTATATCTGCATCTGGGTCCTCAAACTTCCACCACAGCAAACCAACCCGTTGTGATAAGGACAAATTGTCCTACATTTTAATGCTAAAATGATTTCTGTGGCTTAAAGAGTTTGGAAACCGTGACATGGTAAAAACTTTTTCTTCTGCAGAATCTTTCTGTATTCTTCCACTCTGTCAGTTGGAGCCTTCACTCTACACATGAACATTCCATCTCATTGGAATGCATTGTAAACTCAGAAATAAAAAACCTCTATTTTAAAAACTATAAAAGCTAGAAACAGATAGAGCCATGTCCAGAGAGAGCTGAACATTTTGTACAAAAATGGTTTAATTTGCAGTATGCGGAAGTAGTTAAACAGCAAAAAACATACAGAATAATAAGTCAAGTTTATTTGTATAGCGCATTTCATGTAGAAAACTATTCAAAGTGCTTTACATGAAATAAAAGCATTGCAGCCGGGAGTGGAAGAAGCATTAAAAATGCATAAAAGAATATAAAGAGAAGTAAAATAATTCAAATTAAATCAAAATGATTAAAAACAATAAGGAAACAGGAAAACTATGCACGCATAGTGAATTCACTATGGATGCAGAACACCCTTATAATACTATGTGGGTGAATTTTCCCTGTAAGACCCACGGTTGCAAATTTAAAACATCACTTTTAACAGATTAAGATTCTTCTCCTCACATATAAAGCTCTTAATGACCGAGCTCCATCATATCTTAAAGATCTCATTGTAAGATATTTTCCTAACAGAGCACTTTGCTCTCAGACTGCAGGTTTACTTGTGGTTCCCAGAGTTCCTAAAAGTAGAATGGGAGGTAGAGCCTTCAGTTATCAGGCCCCTCTCTTGTAGAATAAGCTGCCAGTAAATGTCCGGGAAGCAGACACCCTTTCCACTTTTAAGATTGGGCTTAAAACTTTCCTTTTCGATAAAGCTTATAGTTAGGGATGGCTCAGGTAATCCTGAAACATCCCATAGTTAAGCTGCTAAAGGCTTAGACTGCTGGGGGACCTCATCTGTCACACCTTTCCTCACTTTGCTCTCTTTTCCCCCTGTTTAATTTCTCAAATGATATTATGTACATGTGACATTATTGTGGTTATTAACTTGTGTTTCCCTGTTCCAACAGGTATCCTTTGAATGGTGTTATGGTGTTTTTCCCTCCTCTTTTCCCTCTTTTCTGTCTTCTCAAACCCCAGCTGGTTGGGGCGGATGGCCACCCTTCCTGAGTCTGGTTCTGCCAGAGGTTTCTTCCTGGTTCTGGTTCTGCCAGAGGTTTCTTCCTGGTTCTGGTACTGCCAGAGGTTTCTTCCTGGTTCTGGTTCTGCCAGAGGTTTCTTCCTGTTAAAAGGGAGTCGTTCCTTTCCACAGTCGCCACAGGCACGCTCAGGACGGGAGATTGGACTGAAGACAAGTTTCAGTGCAATCTGTTGGTTTCCTTAGCTAGGATATTATTTTTTTTTTAATTGGCTCTATATGAATTAATTGGATTATGATTACAATGAATTGAATTCCAATTGGCTTGAATTGGACTATATTACTTAAGTGCCTTGAGATGACAATTGTTGTATTCTGGCGCTATATAAATAAAATTGAATTTAATTGAATTGAATTGAATTAAGCGCTAGATGTCCTTTTCTGTTAAATTTTTTACTTAGTTTAGCGTCGACCATAATTAAACACATGAATAAATTGTATGGGATGTGTGAAACTCCAGCATCTATAGCAGCATTTGAAACTCTCTGTATCTTTATAGTTTTTTTCTTTGTTTTTTAACTTCTAAATGATCCTGAGATCTTTTTCTGTGTTGCCTAAGCAGCAGTTAGTAGCAATAGGAGATAGAAAAACAGGCCTGTTGCATTGTTCAGGGACAGGTACGAATGCAACAGGTGCGAATGGGACAGGTGCGAATGGGACAGGTGCGAATGGGACAGGTGTGAAAGCAACAGGTGTGAATGGGACAGGTGGGAATGGGACAGGTGTGAAAGCAACAGGTGCGAATGGGACAGGTGCGAATGGGACAGGTGGGAATGGGACAGGTGCGAATGGGACAGGTGCGAATGGGACAGGTGCGAATGGGACAGGTGCGAATGGGACAGGTGGGAATGGGACAGGTGTGAAAGCAACAGGTGTGAATGGGACAGGTGCGAATGGGACAGGTGCAAATGGGACAGGTGGGAATGGGACAGGTGTGAAAGCAACAGGTGTGAATGGGACAGGTGCGAATGGGACAGGTGCGAATGGGACAGGTGCGAATGGGACAGGTGTGAATGGGACAGGTGGGAATGGGACAGGTGCGAATGGGACAGGTGCGAATGGGACAGGTGTGAATGGGACAGGTGCGAATGGGACAGGTGCGAATGGGACAGGTGTGAAAGCAACAGGTGTGAATGGGACAGGTGGGAATGGGACAGGTGTGAAAGCAACAGGTGTGAATGGGACAGGTGCGAATGGGACAGGTGCGAATGGGACAGGTGCGAATGGGACAGGTGTGAATGGGACAGGTGGGAATGGGACAGGTGCGAATGGGACAGGTGGGAATGGGACAGGTGCGAATGGGACAGGTGCGAATGGGACAGGTGTGAATGGGACAGGTGGGAATGGGACAGGTGCGAATGGGACAGGTGCGAATGGGACAGGTGTGAATGGGACAGGTGCGAATGGGACAGGTGCGAATGGGACAGGTGTGAAAGCAACAGGTGTGAATGGGACAGGTGGGAATGGGACAGGTGTGAAAGCAACAGGTGCGAATGGGACAGGTGCGAATGGGACAGGTGCGAATGGGACAGGTGCGAATGGGACAGGTGTGAATGGGACAGGTGGGAATGGGACAGGTGCGAATGGGACAGGTGGGAATGGGACAGGTGCGAATGGGACAGGTGCGAATGGGACAGGTGGGAATGGGACAGGTGTGAAAGCAACAGGTGTGAATGGGACAGGTGCGAATGGGACAGGTGCGAATGGGACAGGTGCGAATGGGACAGGTGTGAATGGGACAGGTGGGAATGGGACAGGTGCGAATGGGACAGGTGCGAATGGGACAGGTGTGAAAGCAACAGGTGTGAATGGGACAGGTGGGAATGGGACAGGTGTGAAAGCAACAGGTGTGAATGGGACAGGTGCGAATGGGACAGGTGCGAATGGGACAGGTGTGAATGGGACAGGTGGGAATGGGACAGGTGCGAATGGGACAGGTGGGAATGGGACAGGTGCGAATGGGACAGGTGCGAATGGGACAGGTGCGAATGGGACAGGTGTGAATGGGACACAGTCACTCTGTCAGAGATGGAAAAGAAGGACAAACTCTGGAAACTCAGACGGTGGCTGAATTTATTCAGGGAGAAATGCCTGCAGGTGCCTCCAGACAGTTCTGCTCCCTACTATGCCCAACATTGCAAATTTATAACATTTCCCTAAAAACTTACTAAAATGTAAAAAATCTGAAAACTCCTTAATTTCTACATCAGAGGCCTCCTAAAACAATATCTGAGAGGTCCATTTTTTTTCTATATCTGGGTCTTAGAGGGTTAATTCTTGTAACCTTTATTTAACTCGGTCATTACGCACAAATTCATGTTGACAGTGATGTTCCTGGTGGAATGTTTTCCTCCTGACATGAAACTCTGAAAGATTTCTTTGTTGTAAAGAACTTATTCACTGTGAAGTGAGATAAAGTCATGAAGCTACCTTCTGCCAGCTTCTTCCACAGTCATGTGACATCCACATAATTTCCTCTTTCCTCTGCTGGCTGTTTCATGTGCAGACGAGACTTCATCCTCATTAGAATCTCATCTGCGTCAGACGAAGACTAAAGATGATTCCATTTCTGATTTTCTGTCTCCTCACAGGTAAAATAGATAAATGTTTCTGTTTTGTTTGAATGTAAAACCAAAGCTGAGTTTTGTCTGTTGTCTTGCAGGTTTTTCTCTGCAGCTTCAGGTCCAACAGTTTCCCTCAGATGTGCTCAGAAAGCCAGATGGTAACATTGAGCTTTACTGCAAACACAGACTGAAGGACCACAGAGTGATGCTGTGGTACCTGCAAACACCTGGAGACAAGGCTCTGAAACTCATTGGATATGGATATGGACAGTTCAGCAATGACAGTGTGGAACAGTCATTCAGAAAACATTTCAAACTAACTGGAGATTTGAGAGGAGATGAGAGAAATGGTTTACTAACCATCGTAGATCCAAATCCGCTCGAACACACGGGAACATACTTTTGTGCTGCCAGGGAGGCACACTGCATCAAGCATCCATCAGTTCTGAACAAAAACCTCCTCCTATGGCCTCTTCTTATCTTGTCTCTGAATGTAGGTTAAAGAGCAACCCTCCACCACCATCACCCCACTGCAGACATGCGGCAGTCGCTACATTTTGTGGTTTTACTGCTTGTTTAACACAAATGAAAATATTTGATCATCCCTTCCAGTCCATATATGTCATATTCCTGAGTATATTCCTGAGTCCATATTTATTTTTTCATTTTCATTTGTAGAGAAATTACAATAAAGCACAGACCCATCCATTTTCTAGACCCGCTTAATCCGTCGGTCAGGTCGCGGGGGGCCTGGAGCCTATCCCAGCGGTCATGGGTCAAGAGGCGGGGTACACCTTGGACAGGTTGCCAGTCCATCACAGGCCACACAGAGAAACAACCATGCATGCTCACACTCACTCCTAGGGACAATTTCAGAGACACCAGTAAACCTAACATGCATGTTTTTGGACGGTGGGAGGAAGCCAGAGTACCCGAGAGAACTCATGCATACACGGGGAGAACAAGCAGACTCCACATGGAAAGGCCCCAGGTGGGAGTTCAACCTGGAACCCTCTGCTGTGGGGACGATGGTGCTAACCACCACACCACCGTGCAGCCCTGAAGCTTTTTACTGATACGTAAAGATGGAAGAACTGAGGTGGACTATTTACACCTTTTTCTGTTTTACCTTTTAATTTATCCACCACGAACAATACGTTTACTGTTCTAATTTATTCAGTTTCTTTGCCTGTTTGCAGGAGTTTACCTCAGTAGGGAAAGAAGTGTTTCAGTCTCCATCTGAGCTGCTGAGGGATCCAAACACTGCAGGCAGCCCAACCTCTACACATACAATCCTATCATCACTGATACCGCTCGAGAAAGTTCACTATTGATCCTCTGAGCTGGAAAGATATTTTCAAATTCACAGTTCCTGCATGGACTGTGAGATTCTGCATGACTTGAGTCCAGACGCTGTTCAGGCTTTATAAGGCAGAAACTAGCTGATGACAGACAGGTGGTCTGTAGCAAAAGGGGACTGTAGGATACTTATCAGAAGAACTGGCTTTGTGTTCAGTTTTTGTTTTAAAGGGAAGCAGCTCACACATGCAAAGAGAGTGTGGCTCATTTAAAAACATATGTGGGATTTATTTGAAGTACTAATGAGCGGTCTGCTTCCTCCCTGCAGTTAAAAGCTGTCAGAGTACTCTCAGTTAGGAGAATCTGGGAGAAATTCTGACCAGCGAGATAAGCTGAAAGGCTACTCGTTACCAGGTCACAAAACAAAATTTAAATAAACAACTAAAAGTCAGCTGTGTTATAATCCCAATGGTTATTTGACATATTATGGTCTATACTAATATTTCTGATACATATTAATGAACATATATCATTTTGAGGGAAGCCTTCTTTTAGGTTTATTGCACTATTCTTTAAGTGAACTTTGTGTAATCCTCTGAATCAGCCTCTGTTGTTGAAAACTAGTCATTTACAGCCTTACTTATCAATGGATACCCTGTGTGCAATTTTTTATTCAAGATTAAACAAGTATCAGGACAGCAGGGGGTTTAAAAAGCAGCCATAAGACTGAAAATTTTAAAATCTTCAGGTATTTGTCATGTAATTTTCAGCCAGTCAACAAATCAAGTGAGCCACAGATTGTTTGAGCTCATGTGCACAAGCGTGAAATCTGATGGGTAGTTTTAGTAACTGTCCTGGGTCATGAGCAGGCACTCGCATTGAGAAATCCAACATTGCAGACTGATAACATTGTGCTGGTGTTCATGAATTTATTCATCTTTTCTGATGTGAATGAGCTCACAGACTTAATGGTAACAGGCATTATCTCCATGCTTGTAAGTGGATCCGTGTGTGATAAAGGATGAGAGAAAGTCAAATCTAACGTGTTTGTGTTTAATAGGAGAGACCTTGTGGAGCAGACCGTAATGACTGTTTTACCTGGGATTGCACAATTTGGTGATTATAATTAGAATATAAAGCACAGTACAGCTGAGTCAGGTTTAAACAAATTCAACCAATAGGTGGAGACACAGCCCACTGTACGCAGCTTTTATCATGAGGACGTGGTGATGTATCAAACCAACATCCCATCTTCTCACCATAAATCCTATTCACAGAGCAACTCTTTCCTACATCAGTGCCTGAGAATGCTGTGCAGAGCTTTGGTTTTCTCTTCATCTAGGTTCATCATAAGATGACAGAGCCTCTTCATAATCACTGAAACTGTCACTGACGTGAACAGTCCAAAAATGAGTGTTCACTCTTCTGATGTTTTAAAATCTGCTGTCTCCACAGGTCAGGTGAGCGCTGTGACATTTCAGCAATCTGCTCCCCAGATGGTGAAACTGAGGTCCGCATTAACTGCAGTCATGATTTAACCTGACTCTTACCTCCTTTTTCTCTTTTATATTTTTTATCCAAATGCTTTTATGTTTATAATGTCCTTTATGTTGTTTTTTGCCTTGTTTTGAATAATTTGTGCTGAAGGATGGCTCTGCGGGAGCAGCCTCAATTTCGTTGTACCTCCACAGTACAGTGACAATAAAAGGCTATTCTATTCTATTCTATTCTATTCTATTCTATTCTATTCTATTCTATTCTATTCTATTCTAACAGGAAGCAGTCAACATCCAAAGAAGAGCGTTGGAATGTCCTTCATTAAGCCTGAAGAACTATTCCTGAAATGTAATTACTGAAAATACGAGAAGGTTTTTTTAAGAGGCTTCAGGCTAAGAATAAAGATCCTCAGATGAAATATTGACTTTCAAGCTCATTAGAATAGTACAAACTCTGTATTTGCGTTATATACTGTGTTTCCATTTATGCTTGCACATGTTTCGGTAAATCACTGCATCTATTACTGGTTTTCCCTGCAATATATAAAGAAATGAGAGGTGGCACAAGACCTTTGTATTATATGTATGCAGTAAGATACTTCTGATGGTCTATTGTTTCTTATAAATGAGTGTTTTATGATCTTATTCCAGATGTTTTTCCTCCCAGGAAAAATAAAACTAATCAACTGAATTTTGAGTATTTAATCTGTTCCTTTCAATGCCAGTACACCGGTGTGTAAGTGTTAGTTGTGAGTATTTGTTTCTGATGTCACTTCCTGTCACATCATGTGATCATGTGACCCGGTGCTTTCCCTCTGCTGAACAGAGTGATATTTGTATCAGATGCATCATTCAGCTGAAGACAGCTCATCACTAACATGTTGGTCGCAGTCATTTATCTGGCACTTTTTACACACTCAGGTGGGTGCTGAGTATTAACTCATAATGAACATAATGGCTAAGCAAGACTTGGACGGTTGAGATCCCATCAAATATTTCATATGTGAGTAACTTTGCATTTGTTTGTGTTGAGATGAGACACATTGAAACATTGACCTCCATGTGCTGCAGCTCTCCCTGTTGTAGTCCTTCAGTCTGGAGATCAAACGTCTCCCCCAGGAGCCACGGTGACGTTGGAGTGCAGAATGGGTGAAGGGATTGACATGAGCAGCTACACCATGCTCTGGTACCGACAAAACCACCACCGAGCTCAAGTAGAGTTTCTCATCAAAGAACACGAGAAAACTGTGGGTCGCTTCCACTCGTCTATCGAGGCAACCAAAAACAGCTTTTCTCTTCAAATCACTGAGCTGTTTGTGAACGACAGCAGCACCTACTACTGTGCTACAGTCACAGTGATGCAGCCAGACCAGGCCCTCATACAAATAACAGGACTCTATATATCGCTCACAGGCATGAAGGAGCTGTGGCTTTTTAGACATCAGAATGCGGGTTGTTGCTGAAAAAAGGACTTTTACCCTGTTTGTGAGGACATTTATGGACGATTCTTTTCTTAAGTAAGCAAAAAGAAGATACCATGAGACTTCGTCCTGTACACTTTGATATGAGCAAGCAGCTCGGGTTGAGACAGAACAGATACATGACTGTCATCAGTTCTTGTTCGACAGTTCATGTCAAAAACTTACCAACTTATATAGTGCAGTGAGTTGTCCTTGTGATTCCTTAAATGCTCATAGTTTAAATTTTTAAATGCTTAAAGTCTGCTGCTCCATATAGTCACACAGGCTTTCTCCATCTGTCTCGCTTTGCCAAATCATGGAGTTTAAATATCTATAAAATCATATCATCATTGTCAAATAGTCAAAGTCAAATATGTTCTGTTAAAGCTAACAGGCCAGCCTAATAGTGTTTGATTCAAAACATGACTCCTCCTCAAACATGAATGTGAAACACGCTGTAATACTTAGCTGCGACAGGTTCAAGAATTAGTTGAATGTGCATTAACAACAAAATCCAAGTTTGAATTATGCAGTTATGAATGGAGATATTCGCTTTGTATCCATCTAAACTGCAGGAACTCGAAACACTAACATCCGGGAGAAAAATGTACCAAAAAACTGTTCTGGTAGGGAGGTTTTCTTTCACAAATACCTTTTCAAGCAGGGACTGACGCACCTTGATTCCATTGCATCATTTGTGACAGTGTGGAGGTGGAACGGGGATCAAAGTTAATTTGCCACTGAAGGCCTGCTTCGTGTGTGCTTAGACACATCAAACCAGCATCACAGAATACGCCACTCAAACCAAAGCTTCTGTCACTACTCAGCTGATTCAGTGACAACAGCTTCTGTTTGGCATGTGTGCATTAAGAGGAGGTACAGTGGCGGGTTCCTTGTTGATTGATTTGTGTCAGCAGTTTTGATCCACCAGCTGTGCCAACACTCCAGAGAGTACTGTCGAAGAAGATCGACACACTTGAGCTCACTTACTTTGCTTTACCCACCTTCCACCTCATTGGAAATGCAAAGGCTGAAAGGTTCAGAGCCCTGGGCTGATTACGTTCTGAATACTGTTGGTAAAAATTTATCTTTTGATCTTCAACTGACCATATTTGGACAAAAAGGTCAAGATGGAGAGAGATACTTGAAAGCAGACTGGACAAACTCAGCTCACAATGAAGATCTATTAAATGAGCTATCTGAGGAAGTCCACCAGCATAGTAATCAGAATGAGTGAATGCATCAAACACCATAACAACTTATAGGAAAACGTATTGACTTACACTTTCATGAGGGACTAGGAGTCTGTTCGAGCCTGAGATTTTGTAGATCCATCATCAATATTCACTATCACTGGTACGGAACTTAGAGAGACTTCAAAAGTGAAAGAAGATGTGCAGTAAAATAAAGGACAATCACAAATCAGGAACACGAAGACCACGGTTTGGTTTGTAGTTTTAATCTTCCACGGTAAGAACATTCATATTCAGTTTGAATAAAAACAGAGCAGTGTGTTCCTCATTAAGTTTGTTTTAACTGTCTTTCTTGCTATCCAGATTTATCCATTTTTGTTCAAATCCACTCGCAGTTTTCAGTAAAGGAGACCAGGCTGTAACCTTGCAAATGTCAATGAGATGATGACCAGCATCTGAACACGTTCTGGGACAGACTCAAAAGCTAGAATTTGCTCCTAGCATATTTCATTGGTAAAGATGTGTGGATTACTGAAGCTCCTTCTAATAAAATCCATGCACACCATGTCCCATCACACAGTGCAGTTCCACTCTGCAGATACATCCTGCTGAAGCTGGACATATTTCTATGCCTCCAGTAGGGCGCAGAGGGTCAGGAAGCCTCACCAACTAAAACACAACCTCAGACAAAACCAGGAAGAGGAGAAGGGAAGCAGAAATAGGATTTACTGACACACATCACATTTAGAACAAATCACTAACATTTATTTGCACATATACATCAGGTACAAGAACTGCGTGTTCATAGTCGTGCTTCCACAACACCACAAAGCTGATCTGTTCAGATAAGACAGCAGGTGTCTGCAGGGTGGAGAGTATCTGTCACACTCAAATTTTTGTCCCGGACAGCTTCTCATCATATACACCTTCATTCTTTACTATTTGATTTTGCCATAATTCTGTTCGATGAGGATCGAGTTTAAGAGTCTATCACAGACTGACCTCTACTGGCTTCATGTGGGATTACATTCAAAGTAAAAACAAATGATTTTGTGCTTCAAAATCAATCATCGCACCAATCATTAAGAATTAATACAAGTAAGGTACAGCTTCCTCATAAACATAGTTTATGTGTTTAAACACGCTGATGTTACCACTTCATTGTTGAATGATCACTTAGATAAAACCTTAAATGCACAGAGCGATAGCACAGCACACAGACTGGTAAGATGTGGATTCTATAAAAAAATTCACTTTGTTGGTATGCGTGTTTCACAAGAACATGCTCATTAGAATACTTGATCTAAAAACCTTCTCTCAGCTCCATCTAACCACTGTTGGACACTGAAACGACTCGAAGACAAGATGGCTGATTGCAAAGCAACTCACATTTTACCAAATATTAACATGTTTATGTTGCTATCACTGATAATAAAGTGATAAAATATACAATAAAATGTATCCTGAAATAAGCATTCAGAAGTCAGACATCATTAATCATTCTGATGAACTTGGCGATGTAAGAGATTTAAGTTAAGTTAATAAATACAACGATGTCTCATATAATCTGGTGTCATGAGATGTGACAAACTGTATTTATTCAAACACTTAAGTACACAAGTGAGGTAACTTTATCTGTGTTTTCTCCTCATAATACAAAAAACATCACCCTGTTTTTTCTTTTTTACCATCCTACTTCAGGTCAGTGAGAAATGAAGCATATTATCCTTCATTTCAATATATATATTCAATATGTATAGTATACTATTGTATAATAGCAAATTGTACTCTATATATATATGAAAACTTTAATCAATGGTCACTTTATGATGCAAAATATAAGATCATATTATCACAGATAAAGTCACCTATAACTTTATAATGTAAATAAATTTAAGAGCAGTTTTAAAAATCTGTCACATGTGTCAGCGATTGTCAGACCCTGACAACTGATTGGATGAAGAGCTGTGACCAGCAGAGATGTCACTTCCTCTGAGCAGCTATAAACAAACACCAACAAAAAGCAGCTTCCCTTTTCCTTCCCTCTGTTCTCTCCTCTTTTCTTAGCTGTCACAGAAATAGCAGCAGTCAGGTTGGAGCGCCTCAGACATCAGTCAGCCCGACCTGCACAGCTGCTCTCACACACACACAGATGGAGGCTGAGATAAGGAGAAGCTGGGTGGGGGAGGCAGAGAGGAGAGAGCGAAAGAGACACCAGGTTTTTGTATGATGCTTTTTCACCGTGGGGACAGGGGGGCACGGTGATACAATCCCATAGAGCCGCCGTACAAAAACCTCCTTCCATTAACTTCCATTGTGTAGACGGCTACATGCAACTTAGGAGGCTCAACAGAGCAGAAAAATCATCCATCTGAAGGTGTGTAGGATGCTGGAACAGGTGGCCATTGATTAGTCACTTTATATGTAGATATTTGATCAAAAGGAAGTTTTTTAAGGTCTTGCTGTTCATATGTGGAACATTTGGAAGTTTGCTTTGCTCATCTTGACAAAGACAAAACAAATGTTGACATGATGAAGTTCAGCCTGTATGTTTAAACCCTCTTTATCCTCTGGATTACCAGAGTGTGTCTGAACAGGATGATTCTGGACAGTTTTGGGACTTTTTGGTCGAAGAGACTTTTAGAGTGACACTGGAGCAGAAGCTTACTTTGGAAAAGGAACAAAACTCACTGTTTTGGGTAAGTTGGAGCTCTTACAAGTTCTGCTCACTGTATTAGACTTAAACTGGTGGAAAAGTTGGGATTAAAGTGAAGGAAAAAGCTGTTGTGTTAAAAGAATCTGCATTATTGAGCTGAACTCAGAGCACTGTGACATACACTGATCCTGCTTACTTTGGCCAAGGAACCAAACTGACTGTTTTAGGTAAATATTTCCCTTTAATACTGTGTTTTGGTGGATTACACATTGGTTTAAGCCTTAGTATAGACAGAAGCATCAGTAAAGACTTTTCAGAGATAAATCAGGGAGAGAAAGAGATTCTTGCTCAGTATTGCTGCACTGTGACAATGCAAACGAAGCTTACTTTGGAAAAGGAACCAAACTGACTGTTTTAGGTGAGTGAAGGAGGATTCAAACAAAACTAATGGAACATGATCTTAAACTGTGTCAATGCATAAAGAGACATCACATCCATTGGTATTTACATTTTAAGTCCAGCTCAGGGCTTTTTGATATTAAGCTGCAGCTCTGTGCCACCTATGAAGCTTATTTTGGACAGGGAACAAAACTGACTGTTCTGGGTAAGTAAGACTTCTGAATGTCTTCTCATGAACTCACATGTATTAAATAAGTTACAGTGACATTTTAATGGGAAAAAAGTTAATATAAAAGAGACTATAAAGAAACAAACACTGGTTTGTGATTTAAAGACAAGTAAAATGAAGAAAAAAAGGTTTTCAATGTTAAATAACAGGAAAAATAGGATAGAAATGCAAAGGCGCAAAGTAAAAGCAGCATCTTGGGCTGTTTTGAGCACAGATCATGTGCACTGTGACTCTGGTACTGCTGAAGCTTTCTTCGGTGCAGGAACAAAATTAACTGTTTTAGGTAAGATACACGTTATGCATTAAGTCTGTAAAAAGTTAAGTGGTAGAATGTTTTACTGGAAGGGACATTAACAAACTCAGAGTTCTTCAGCTCACTGGAGTTTCAGTTCAGTGCTTTTTGTTCTGAAGCATAAACGCTGTGTCAGTACGAAGCTTATTTCGGTCAGGGAACTAAACTGACTGTTCTGGGTGAGTAAAACGTCCAAATTTCTTATCATACAAATAACAAGACAAAGAGAATATGTCAAAACCAAGCAGGTTTCTTACTGAGAGAGATGTTGTGTGCGCCATAAACAGCTTGTAAAAAATTAATGTAGATCAGCAGCTGGTGGATTATTTTTAATTCAGGTGAAAGTTGTTTATTGTAAAACTAGAAAGCAAAGAAGTAAAGTCAAATCAGCTGACAAGCTGTTTTCAGCACTGGTCATGTGCACTGTGACTCTGGTGCTTCAGAGGCTTACTTTGGTGGAGGAACAAAGTTAACTGTTTTAGGTAAGAAACACTTTGAAGTTTATTAAATGTTCTGGAGGAATAATTCAATGCTTCTAAAACTTTGAATACACCACAACTTCTGAAGTAGGTCAAGTTAAACTCGTGAGATGCAAAATGGTGAAAAAGCTGGTTTAAATAGAAAGTGTCAGAGAGGCAGCAGGAAGAGTTTTTGTTGCAGTTCAGAGTCTCTGTGCTCCAACAGCGAGGCTTACTTTGGAGCTGGAACTAAACTCACTGTTTTAGGTAAGAAAACACTTTGAAGTTTATTAAATGTTATATAGAAATGATTTCATGAGTCAAAAACATCAAATTCCCCAAAATACTGATGTTTAGAAAGTCAAAGTGTTCACATGTCAAAGAGTGATAATGTTGGAGGAGTTACAAAGTATAACAGATAAAGACAGGCAGCAGGAAGAGTTTTTGTTGCAGTTCAGAGTCTCTGTGCTCCTACAGCGAGGCTTACTTTGGAGCTGGAACTAAACTCACTGTTTTAGGTAAGAAAACTTCCAGCAAACAAACTGAGCTCAGCTCCACTCTTTGGTTATCTGTGAGTCAGAACTATCAGCAACACTTGGAACATAATCAATAGACATTTGATACGACGGCAGTCAGCAAAGTGCATGAATCAAAATGCACATGTTTATTTGTGCCAGTAAAAATGAGCCTTCTTCAGTTAAAGTGCTGCAGCTATAAAACATCTGGCTCTACGCCCAGATTATTAGTCTCAGTCAGTTCTTATCAGCTCTGTGAAACACTGTGAATACACAGTCAGAAGCTCACTTTGGAGCTGGGACTAAACTCACAGTTTTAGGTAAGAAAGTAAAGATTTTCAGTATCTACTAATGTAAAGCACTGACAGAAATAAGGGAAAATCGTTTATTTTGACCTAAACTGAACTTAAATCTCTCTTTAAAATGGCTATAAACTGGTCAGATTTTGTAAAAGCATTGATTTTGAACAAGATTCTTTAGTGTCTTAAGTGTCTGTAAAAGAGCACAAAGACAGTCTGCAGCTCTCAGCGCTGAAACTTCAGCAGTTTTTTATGCAGCTGTTTATCAGTGTGAACAACTTCGAGCCTGCTTACTTTGGCAGAGGCACCAAACTGACTGTACTGGGTAAGAAATGATCAAATCTTGTGTTTCTGAAGCTCTTTCTGCAACCTAAATCTGCTAAATTATTGTTGAGTAAATAATATTTTGGTGTACTTTTTGGGATTGTTATGCTGTTATGTTGTCAGAACTCTGGAAGAAAATGTTAAAAACCTGTGAAAAAAAAAGATACCTATAAAAGTTGTAAAAAGTGTCAAAGTCTGTACAGACATGTAAATCCCTCAGTTCAGTGGAAAAAGGCAACATTTGGGTCAGGCCCCAGACTTTGTTATACCTGTTCAACTGTTGTGTTACTTAATCCGTTAACTTAAAGGCTTCAAAATGTGCAACAAACACTAAAAGTGCTCACAAGAGACAGCAGTGTTTCATTTGCAAAATAGTATTATTTCACTTACTAAATAGAAAGTTACACAGAATAAACGTCTGATAAATTGTGATTGTTTGATAGGACTGAAAATATTCTGGCAGCAAGATTAAATATAAGGTAGTGGTCAGTTTTTCCATGTGAGTCAGCAGTGTGCTCTGGCAGTTATCCTGCTGCTTTTGGAGAAGGAACCAAGCTAACAGTTCTGGGTGAGATCATTACAGTAGTTAACTAAAATACACTTTTATGTGATGAAAACAACTGATGTTCACTGATTCTAACCTACAGAAGTGTTAGGAGCACATTGTCTTCTTGTCTCCAGCAGGAAAACTGCTTTGTGGGTTTCAGGCTTTTAACAATGCAGCTTTGACTGAAATCTGAATGAATTCTTTCCTCTGACTTTTCAGAATCAGGACGTGATCCCACTCCACCAACAGTGAAAGTTCTTCCACCTTCACAAAAAGAGTGCAGAAACAAAAAAGACAGGAAAAGGAAGAAGACCCTGGTCTGTGTGGCGACTGGTTTCTACCCAGACCATGTCAAAGTGTCCTGGACAATCAATGGAGTTGGAAAACCTGAAGGTGTGGCGACGGACAGCGCTGCCGTGCGAGAAGGACAGTTCTACAGAATCACCAGCAGGCTGAGGGTCCCTGCTGATGAGTGGTTTAAACCTGACAATAAATTCACCTGCAACGTCAAATTCTTCGATGGAACAACAAGCACTGACCATGCTGAATCAATTAATGGTGAAACAGGTATGATACCTGCAGGTATTACCTAATCTGAAGCTTTATGCCATGAGAAAATATCTCTCATTGACTAAATTGGTTTTATTCTTCATCAGATGTTTCAGGTGGAGGCATGTCAAGAGGTAAATGTTTTACTTTGTCCACTGAATGTGATGTTAACAGTTTAAACTGCAGTGAACTTTGCTGCTCTGGTCACCAGTCTCCACTAACTGAATGTTTCCTCTTTGACCTCCCTGCAGAGAAATATCTGAGGATCACACAGAGCGCCAAACTCTCCTACGGTGTTTTTATCGTGAAGAGCTGCATCTACGGAGCCTTTGTTAGCTTTTTGGTGTGGAAACTTCAGGTGTGTTAAACATCAACTGCAGCTTACATCAGTTATCCAACTTACACCCTTGTTATTTTAGCATTCACTGTCTTCTATATAAAACCTGCTTTGGGATGGAAGGATTTAAATATGTGAATGAATGAAATCTGATGACTGAAAGGACAATATGTCTGGTCTTTGTGTTGCAGAGTTCAGCAGGAAAACAGAAGAAGTGAAACTGAACTGAGGCCTGGATCTACAATCAGCTGGAGATGGATTATTCTGTTGTGTGTAAATAAAATCTGTAGAACACAGAACACACTGTCTGTGTATTGCTGTGACTTTGCATTCATATGAGAGTTGATCAAATCCTGCTAATATAGAGGAACTATGTGCACATTCTTCTCACAGTATAAAAGCTTTTGTTTCCTGCTTCATTGGCTGTGTTTTCGCTGAACTATTTCCAATTAATGCTTCTTCTAAATAAACACCTGCAAGTTAATCTTCTCAGTCAAGTCGTGTCTCTTTCCTTTTGACTTTTGCATCAACAGCCCATCATCCTACACTGAACATCACTTGTTCCAGAGATAGAGTCAGATATTTTTAGCTGCAGGCTTATCTGACTGTTATTCTGAGAAATCTGTTTTGTTTTCACAATGTTGAAACGTCTCAGCTCAGGAAAATTCTTCATGTCGGTTTAAGTGAGTCATTAGCCAGGCTTTCCAATAAACTCACACAAATTAGAATTTATTCTCCTTCTTCTAACTTGTGAGTAATGTTCTACCCACATGCTTTGGATCCTGAAATGTGTTTTTAATGTAATTAAAGCAGGTTAACTTGAGTTTTCAACTTTGTATGAAAAGATAAGTTCATTTCTATTACTGTAACGTAACAACAGAAGGTTAGGGTCCTCGTGTGTTTGGAGAAGAAGGTCAGAGCTGTTGCTGAAGAAGAAGATTAAGTGGGGCATGAAACCTGCAGAGGAGCAGAGAGCGACAGCAGAGGACAGGATGTGGTCACAGAGCAGCCTGCAGCTCGTTCTCTGTGCTGAGAAACAACGGAGGTGAAACCTTCCACTTCACCACAACCTCCGGCTCTCTGAGTGCACCTGCATGTGTGCACCACAAACATGAAATGAATTCTGTTGCAGTTTAAACACAGCTGCCCGTATTAACGCCATCCATCCGCCAACCGTCACAACTCAGCTTTATTTATACGGCACTTTTTCAAATACAAGTAAAACCCAACGTCCTTCACTGAGCAAAGACAACAACTAAAAACAAAGAAAGCACAGGCACTGAACATAACAAAATGTAAAAATCAGAAGGTCAGCAGCACTTTTAAAGGCTTCAAAAAGAAAAACACTGGGGTTTCATTGTATTTTCCTCCTTCATGTTGAAAACAACAAAAAGCACAAACTATAACAACTATATGTGAAGCAAAGCCCAGCAGTTAACCTGATTACTGCCTCTGTAGTGACCCACAATATCTTAGTTCTATTTTCAAGCACTCAGTGCGACTCACATTGAGGAAAACTCTTGTTCTTGTTCCATAAGTTTCTTTGAAAAACATGTTTGTCCTTAAATCGATGCTGTCATATAAGCAGGGACCAGCATGTGCAGAGCAACCACAGAAACACGCTGTGTCTGACATGTGAGCCGATGAAATCTTCTCCGGCAAAGCTTGATCTTTTTGAAATCCTGTTTTTATGTAAAAAAAATGATAGGAAAACACATGCAAATCCAAACACTATCAAATATTGGGTCCTGATAAAAGATCAGCATAAATAAATTGTGAACATGATTATTCTGTCTCTATATATGAGCCACATTTCAAAATGTAAACCAAAGTGGAAATCAGCACTCTCAGACATGGAAATCAAGCTGATACACTTGAAATTTTCCTGAGAAAAAGAAACAGTGGGATCCTTCAATAAACACAAATGTCTTTATACCGAGTCACACTGAAATGCAAAGTTTTAGTTATGTATAATCATCATTAGAACAGATGTATGTGGTACTTCGTAGAATCAGGCAGAACATTTTCTGATGATCGAGGCTTTAAAGGTAATAAGTAGAATGGACTGTAACTTAACCATCTGAAAGTTTGAACATCAACGTACTGATTTTCTTATCGCTGACTGCTACAAAGAAGTTGCCTGTCACATCTGTAATATAGATTATCAGTGGTTGTTCACTAAAGCATCTTCACAAAATTATGGTTTCAGTGGACTGAAAACGTTAAAATAGCGAGTCAGCATAATCTGCAGTAATGACAGCAGAGCAGTGAGGGAAACTGAAATAGCAGGCTGGAAGATTTTCTATGAACAGCAGTCTTTGTCTGAGCAGATGGTGTTTGCTGGTGTGGACTGAACAGCACATATGTTGTCTGTGCCTGTGTTCTGTGTTAAATTATGACGCTGCAGCCGCTGACAAATTGTTCCACTCAAATGTTCCATTTAATCAGCAGAGTGAGACGCTTGTCATGTTGAACGACCCCCTGTGGTGCAAAGTGAACATCACATCATGTGATTCATGCTCAGTATTTCCAACAAACAGGCTGCATTGTTGATCATGATGACAAAAGCAGAATCAGCAGGAAAAGTTTACTGGATTTACCCCCAAAATGTGGTTCTTTCTAATATGCCTTTAAAGTTTTCTATCATAAAGCAGACTGTAACAGTTCCTGATATTCTCAGGAGCTGAAACCTTCAATACTTCTGTTTCAATGACATTAGCGGATGCAGGAATATACCTCATGAATTGTCTTTCAAATCAACACATTTAAGATGGAAAGCCAAACAAACAGAATAAGTAAGTTCTGCCAAGGAAGTCAGCTTAAAACTGTGGAATGAATGTTCATAAAGGAGTTAAAAATGTACTGATGTCCTCTGACGCCTGACATTAAAGCGCCAGCAAAGGTCAGTCCTGGCATGCTGGTACTTCAGTGGTCAGTGTTAGTCAGTCTTTGCTTGTGTAAAGGATGAAACCTTCAGGAAAATAAAAGTGTTGCAGCGTTTGTCACAGTTATAGTAAAAACACAGTTAGCACCAACTTTTTTTCACTCACAATCTCCATACTTACCTCAGGATGTTGTTTTCTGCTGTAGTGCACATCAACATCCTCATATTCACCTCTGTGCATGATGACCAGGATAAAATCCACCTCCTGCTTTGTCACTTCGTCCCCAGCAGCTGGCCAGATGTCAGGGTGCCATCTGCTGGATAAACCTGCAACACATGAGTCAGAGCTGCAAACCTCAAAATCAGCATCTTTGAACTGGGAATAAAAGGAGATACAAGAGAATTTCTAATTCCTGTAACAAGGCTTGATGTTTAACTGCATGTAGTCTGCAATTTAGTTCAATTCAATTTAATTTATATAGCACCAAATCACAACAAATGTCATCTCAAGGCACTTCAAAGATACAGTCCAGTGCAAGCCAATTCCATTCATTGTAACACTTTAATGCTCTATGACTCAATTAAATTAAATTCATTACATTCCAAGTAAGCCCAATTCATAGAGCCAGTTTAAGAAAATGTTGTATAGCTAAGGAAACCAACAGATCCCATTGAAACGGTGAATATTTGGCTCTGTGGCAGTTCAAATATTGAGTTTGATCATGATTAATCCTTTACATAACACTCTCATTGTCATGATATCAATACATTGTGCTCTAATAAAGATCAGCTGCATTTTTCCTGTAAACTTCACAAGTCTTTACTTAGTGAAGTGTTTGATAATATTTTTCTCCAGCAGGTGGAGACAAACCTCAACAAATAAACCTCAGATTCAAGATAGTACTTCCTGTTTAATGTCAGTTAAAAAATTACATGACTAAGATGAAAGGTCACTCAGTCATCATTGTAGAAGGGATGCCTTCTCGTGCACTGTTGGAACACACAGGACCTGAACTGAGAGCGAGCTGCAGACTCTCAAATCTCAACTTCTGTAACATGAAATTTATTTTCTGCATATTTTGTGTCTTTCATCTTCCTGGAAATAATGGTGAGAAAGGAAACAATATTCAGCAGGAAGATGATGCCAAGGTAAAATTTTCTGCAAATAAAATCCTATCTGCTTCTCCACAGGCGCCTCTGACACCAAAGATGTCGACCAAACTCCTCTTTTCATCATTAAGAAAACCGGAGAATCTGTGGACAGTGAGATTAAATGTTCACACAACATACCAAGTTATCAAGTCATTCTGTGGTACAAACAAGACAAACACAGAGCTCTGAAACTCCTGGGACATCTAAATTTCGAATCCGTAAATCCTGAAAAAGATGTGGAAGGAAAAATCAACTTTGATGGAGATGGTCGCAAACAATCAAGCCTCACCATCTCTGATCTTAAGCTGAACGACAGTGCTGTGTATTTCTGTGCAGCCAGTCGACACAGTGCTGCAGATTCCCCAAAAGTCAATGCAAAAACCCCTTTCATTTGTTCCACTCACAGACGTTTAAGCTGCTGAACACCTGCAGGGAGCCACTGACTCAACAAAGACTCTCAACCAAGATTTTATCAACGATTTGATGTACTTTGATGCTTGTAAATATATTTAAAACAATAATGAAAAAGATGGTTGAAGGTTACATTTTTTTATTTAATCTACCCACATTTTCTTCAAAGGTGATCTTAAAGTGATGAATCCTTCGAATTATAGATACCAGGAAATTGTGTAAAATGCCTTTTCCATGTCCCTCTCATTATATGAAGAGTTATTCTTCAAATGATGTCTTTATGCTCACAAATACAGAAAAATGAAGAAATTTTCACTTTTCTCAGGCTGAAACATACGAGTATGTTTAAGAAGCACTTAATGTGACTTGCAGCGAATTTCCCACTGAAGCAATTCAAAATCAAACCTGATCACAGATTATTCTCAGTAACTGATACACAATGACAAGTCATTTGTGTTAAAATATGTATAAAATTTCACAAAATCCATCATATCTAAACTTTTTTAGCTTTTATCTTCCTTTATCAGGAAATTACATACTCTGTGGGGAACCTCTACTAAAACTGAAGCTGTGCTTTAAAAGCTATTTAAAAGCCACTCCCCTTTCAGCTTTTAATATCTGTGTAACTCAGTTAGAATGTGCCAGCTTCTGTATAACAGGAAATGGATATAATCATCGTTAAACAAAATCTTCTGCCATTACTAGTCTCTTTAATGTGGACATCAGGTAAATTACAAAATTAATTTACAGAATTTACTGATGCATCAATAATATCTTTCGTAAGCTTTGCTCTTACATTTACAGGTTTTGCTGATGGGAGTGATGTCACCCAGCCCTCCACTGTGTGGAAAAACAGGGGTGAAAATGCAACAATAGAATGCAGCCACACCAAAGGCAATTTTTACTTCCAGATGTACTGGTACAGACAGCTGCCAGGAGAAGCCATGAAACTGATCGTCTTCACAACAACAGGAATGAGTGAGCATGACTTTGGGGATTTTGGCAAAGACAAGTTCTCAGCCACCAAGCCTGATGCTCACACTGGGACATTCACAGTGAAGAACCTGGTGCCAGAAGACAGAGGCTTGTATTTCTGTGCTGTCAGTGAGCACAGTGATGCAGGCATGCATGGAAGCTAAACAGAAACCCCACTGCAATACTCACAAACCTAACCTAAGAATCTCATGTACTCTAGGGGGACCTCAAGTACCAATAATAGTAGCATTACTCTTAAAGTCACAATGTGCTAAGAGGATCAGTGATGTCACATGACATTTTGACACACTCACGTCAAACTGCTCTTACCTCAGGAATAGAAATGGGAATTGTTAAGAATTTAGCAATTCTGATTCCATTATCGATATCGCTTATCGATTCAGTTCCTTATCAGTTCTCTTATCGATTCTCATCCAGTAATATATAGAACAAATGGCTTTGGTTGCAGAAACACTTTTTTTTAAGTATGCACCAACATTTTATCTATTTTTGCCTCTGTCATTTTACTTTTCCCTGCCTGTATGAAAGGTGTAGCTACAGGTATGTGTGATCCTGCCTCTGAGCCTGCCTCACTCTTGCAGTCCTTGTCAACCAAATGTTAATATCAGTTGGAAATTATTCATACAGTATGTCGTTAACATTATTACAATCAACAGGACCTGGAAGTTTTGCGTTACAGGACTTTCAAGTTTTGAATGCAGGCAAGAGTGACATCTCTCCTCCTAAAGCTAAAGCTGCTCTACTCAGACTCATGGGGGACGTGCTTCTTTCCTGCCGTTTCCATAGCAGTAGCGGCACCAGGGAAATTTATATTAGAATTTTTTTTTCAGTGTAAGAAATACAATGTGCGACACGACAAAAGACCCAAAAGCGTGACTGTCATGCTTTTATTTTATGTAAAGCACTTAGAATTGTTTTGTACATGAAATGTGCTATACAAATAAATTTGACTTGACTTGGCTTGAAGGACTCAGCCTGAACAGCAGTGCAGTTTACTTCTGTGCTGCTCATTACCACAGTGGAACATATCACTGCTCCTCAGTACAAAAACCTCTCCGTCACACATATTATATCCTTATAATTTTACAACTTCCTCTCACGCCAAACATGGCAAGATCAAGAATTTTATCCTCAAAGAAGCATCGAGCCCCTCTCCCTCCTCAGCCTACTCCACCGACAAAAGCCCCCCCAACTCGGCCCCCACCATCAGTGCACAAAGCTTACAGTAGGGCAGTGGTTCCCAAACTGGGGGGCACAGAGCCATTGCGGGCTCTGCTAGCATGACATGGACAAGTTTCTGTTGGGCCTCACAAGCAAAGCAGTGGATGAAGCATTGCCAAATGTTCTTCCAAAGCAGTTTCATTCCATGGCAAAGTTAAGAAGACATGATGACACATATCTTGGCTTTGGCTTCACCTGTACAACGGTGGGTAATGAGGGAGAGAAAACATCCAGAGCACAAAGAAAAGCCAGTTGAGTTTTTCAGAAAAAGACTCAGCAGTCATTTTTACTAAAAGTGCATCTATGCCGGCGAATGCTCAACTCGTCTCATATAAAGTTGCCTACCGAGTGGCAGAGTGTAAAAATTATTTTATATATTTTTTTCAGAAATACGGGATTAAAAAGTATTTAGAAATGTCATGTGCAGTATAAAGGAAGCCTAAATAAAACATGGAGACAGAGACAGACAGAGCTTAAAGGGGAACTCCAGTAGTTTTAAACCTAGACCTTATTTCTGGCATGAAATACGTTTATCTACTCACAAAGAACAGTTTGGCAAAAGTCGGTGTCCTTCGGAAGCTATTTAGATAACTCTCAATCCATATAATGGAGTGAACGGGGCAAAGACGATGCAGCGTCTAAATAAGGCATTATCTGTCTTTATTTCACCAATACTTTAAGACAAATGAATTAATGAACGTGTGCTATAGCTCTGTTAGCTCATAGCTGCTGTTATGTGGCTACTTGCAGCTATAGGAGAGCTAACGGAGGGATTTCTACACACACCTCTACTGGGACCACTTCATCCACACGCCCCCCTGCAGCACAGCTCATTCACTCCAGTAAGAACGTCCATCTTACTCAAAGTTGTCGTTCACGTTGTCAAAATTTGAGAAATATCCTGTCATGTTGCTCAAAACTAGCAGTAGCAAAGTCCGTGTGAAGTGAGCCGACTGTCACAGAGCACGGAGTAAATAAACTGTGCTCCAGGGGGGCGTGTGGATGAAGTGGTGCTCCTAATGGTTCTCTGCATGGTTTCCCCACAGAGACTGCAGGATGTCTTCTGTTATTTTTCTCTACAGATGTAGTAGCAGGTTGCAGTTTTGTCTTGTTTTTCTTATACTATTTTTTCCTAATAATATTCCTTTGTGTCTGTGTCTCGTTTTTCTTTTCTTTGCTTTCTCCCTTTCCTTGTTCCCCCTGTGAGGGAAGCCTGACTACGGGGGGGACCTAAAAACAAATATTCAGCCTTCAAAGACACCATTAGGACTGTCACTGTGAGAAACCTTCAGCCTCACAACAGTGGTGTGTGTTTCTGTGCCATCAGCAAACACAGTGATGAGAGGAGTGTGAGCAGCTGAACAAAGACCAGTTGCCAATTCATCAGGATGCACTTAGGAATCTGTTTCACTTTTATGTCTTTCCAGTAGATGGTGCTGGAGCTCCAGGAATACTTTTTCAGTTAACTATCAGGTTTGAAAAGGGGGCGTTTATAAGAAGTGTGCAGTGACAAGTTAAAGCCAGTCTTGTTTGTGTGTCCACTAAGACAGACGTTTATCATGCTGACACTTTCTCTTTTACTTTGGCTCATCGGTAATCACTCTTCTTGATAAAAAATCTCCCTTTTTCAGTTCCTTCAGCAGATTTACAGGAATTAATTTTGTCTCTTTCTGGGTGTTTGTCTGGGAGTTGAAGTCAACCAAAGACCTCCAGCTGCTTTAAGAAATCCTGGAGACAAAATCCAGCTGTTCTGCATCCATGAACAGACTGACTACAGACTAATGTTCTGGTTCCAGAAATCCCCTGGAGACCAAGCTCTGCAGCGCATTGGTCATGAGTACCACAGCACCACAGAACTTGAGAAGTCTTTTGAAAAACGTTTTAATATCACTGGAGATATGAGTGGGGAGACAGCAAAGAACGTCTCTCTGTTCATTGTGGACCTGAAGGCTGAACACACTGCAGGGTACTACTGCGCAGCTGGCTGTGCACATCACCTGCAAACCATCACTCCCTCATACAAAAACTCACAGTCAGCTTATTTTCTGAATCAGGGGGTTTAAATTAGAACTTGAACAAGCTCCTCCCAGCTCATGATTTGATGTCAGCAGCTGCCACTGAGGTGACTTCACTTGTTTTTAGGCAGATCAGTAAAGCATCAGTCCAGTGTTGGGACAGTCAACATGATTCGTTTGCTCTTTCTCTGCTGCTTGTCTGGTAATAATTTATCTGAAATCATCATCTTCTGTGGATGTTGAAGTAACTTTTTATCATATATCATGGTTTAAAAGTTTTCTATTGTCTGTCTTTGTTCAGATGGTTTCAATCTCGCTGGAGATTTGGGTGGAGATGCAGCAAAGAATGGATCTCTGCACATCCGAGATGCAGGAGTGAATTACAGTGCAGTTTACTACTGTGCAGCACGAGAAGCACAATGACAGAAATCCCCTCTGAACTTTACAAAAACGGCACACAATGTTTTTTCTGCAGGTGTTTTCTTTAAAGGGGCTCCCAAAGCAGCTGCTATGTGGTTGCCTTGTAGTTTGACGCATTCATAGTACACTGTACACTTTAACTATGTGTCTCACTTTAATATGATTTATACTTCCAGGAAGGCAGTTTATATTAGCAAGAATATGTGAAGCCACTCCCTCCTCATCAGTTACATTGATGGTGTTTCTTCATTCTCTTCATTCCTCTTTAAACCTCACTCATCTCTTTGCAGTCATGATTTTGACGGGAACAGTGAAGAGGTAGGACCCAGATGCAGTTCTTCGAATTCAAAAAAGGTTTATTTCCAAAAAACAGGGAGCAAAAGGCAAGACCAGAAAGCGCGGCAGAGCCGGATTCAAAAATACTTAAAGTTTGACAAAAACCAAGACTATGAAAAACAAAACAAGACTTTGATTAACTGTGACTATGAATAAATAACTATGAACAGGACTATGAGGCATGAAACCAGCCTTATCTTCTGTGACTGAGGCATGAACGGTTGGTGAGGATTCTGCAATGGGTGAAAGGAAACCAGGAGACTAAATACTGTGGAGGGAGTGATCAGTGAATGCGGTGCAGCTGTAAACAATGAAGCAGGTGTTGTGAGTGAAACTAGGTGGCAGGGGAGAAACATGACCAGAACGTAACCTGAAAACAAGACTATTAAAACATAAACTGTGACATGAACATAAACTGTGACAGATGTGAGCCTTTTCACAAATATAGATGCTGAGACTTTTCTGACTGTTTCAACATCTTGAAACAAAACTTGAAACATAGTTTTTTTTTAAAAGGCTTTTAATCTGTGTTGTTAAAGGAGAAAATGTTCTGCCTTCTCATTTTTTGTTGCATACCAGGTAATCATTTAAGAAAGTATTCATTCTTTATCATGTGGATGTTTTTCTGATGCATTATCCTGATCTGAAGTTCTCTTTTGCTCTTGCTCCAGGTGTTAGTCTGGGTCTTGAGGTCTGTCACTTTTACAGGATTATCTTATTTATTTTTTGTCATTTCCTCACAGGTACCGATTGTTTAAAGGGGAACTCTGGTAGAGCTCTAGACCTTATATCTGGCATGAAATACGTTCATCTACTCACCGAGAGCAGATTGGTGAAAGTCGGCGTCCTTCGGAAGATATTTAGATTCCTCGAGATCCATATAACGGAGTGAACGGGGCTTAGACGATGCAGCCTCTAAATAAGGCATTATCTGTCTTTATTTCACCAATACTTTAAGACGAATGACTGAATGAATGTGTAATATAGCTCTGTTAGCTTATTGCAGCTATATTTGTGAATTAAGATGTCTTCTACACCAACGGTGAGTCATTCACAAACTTAACTTCATGGTGAAGAAAACTGGTGAATGTGCATACAGTGAAACCATTCAAACAAAACAGACAAAACCTCAGAAGTTCTGTGACAAACCCCAAATAATATATCTATATCTGTAGTATATCAAATAATATATCTGCCTCTGTGTTTAAACCACCATCAGCTCCGTCAACATGTCCAAAGACACTGACGAACACCTGTACCGAGCACACAAACCCGCCTCCGTTTAACTTTTGAATATTTGTTAAAGACAGAAAAATGTTAATACCAATATTTCAAAGTGTTACAAGTGTGAATGTCAATATCAGAACGGATCACATGGTGGAATTTCTCCATCAGCTGATTCATGCTTCACACACAGTCTAATCTTCCTGTTTTTTACAGCTGTGTTCACTTCAGTTAAGCTCATCCCACATAACAAATGTTTCCTCCTGTTGGTTCACAGGATCAGAGACCGTCACACCTTAAAGTGACACACCTACCTGCATCTCTTCATATCTGTGTGACGACACAGTGAGATACTGTAACTGAGACCCTGAGTTTTAGAACATGACCACTATCAGACATTGGCTCCTCAGCTTATTGGTGTTTGTACACTGGATAAAAGGTAAAGTAGTATTTTATTAGCAGTTTCATTTCAGCAATTAGATGGTGTCTACACCTGTGAAACCGTTAACTGGTAAAATGCTCATTTCTGGTAACTTTCACTGTTGTACTCACAGATCATGAGTCAGGTTTGTGAGTCAGATTTCACAGGCGAGGGATCAAGAAAGAAATGAGTGTAAGAACATTGTAGGAAGCATTAATAACTTGAATTTTATGAAGGGTAGCCAGTGGAATTCAGTGAGTAGTGGAGTGGCATTTGCAGTTTGTATGTTGACCTGTAATAATGAAATAATGAGTTTGCCATATTTTTTACGAGCTTTTTGTTACAGCTCAACTCGTCACAGATGAGAAATTTAGCCTCCTGCTCAGATCACAGAATTAGACGTCACTTCTGCAGTGACACACCTACCTGCATCTCTTCATATCTCTGTAACTGCACTTAAAGATAACTGAGACTCTTAGTTTTACAACATGACCACTATCAGACAGGGTCTCCTCAGCTTGTTGGTGCTTGTACTCTGGATACAAGGTAAAGTACTGGTATATCAGCAGATTGTATTCAGCAGTCAGAAGATGAAAATATTTCTGAAACCGTCAACTATTAAGATGTTCATTTCTGGTAACTTTCACTGTTGTACTCACAGGTCATGTTGATGGAAGTGATGTCTACCAGACTCCCAAACTGTGGGAGAAGCAGGGTGAAAATGCAACAATACACTGTAACCACACAAAGGGCGCTGGCTATAACCAGATGTACTGGTACAGACAGCTGCCTGGAGAAACTATGAAACTAATTGTGTTCTCAACTACAGTCAAACATGACTTTGGAGAATTCAGCCAAGACAAATTCTCAGCCACCAAGACTGAAGCTGAGAGAGGAACATTCACAGTAAAGAATCTGCAGCCAGCAGATACAGGCTGGTATTTCTGTGCTGTGAGTGAACACAGTGATCCAACACATGTGAACGCTGAACAAAAACCTCTGCACACTGTTCCCATCTGTATTTATCTGCTCTACTGTAGGGGGACCTCAAGTACAACCACACAATGTCTCACAGTCATGTGACACTCCCATATGCAAGTCTTCATATCCGTGCTGTGATGTCAGAGCTCCCATCACGCACACTGACAGTGACTGTGGTCTCAAAGTTCAGTCTTCTCACAACACAATAATGATCACAGCTGCTCTGATCAAACTCTTTGCAGCTCTGCTCTGTATTTAATGTTAAAACAATCATCCAGTAACTTAAATTCACCACATAAACACACAGAAGAAGAGACACCTGCATCTAACCACAGTTAATGGCAGCAAATAAAGAGAGATCTCATCATTAAAGCCTCCTCTTCCTGTGTTAACCCACACAGCAGGATACTGTACAGATCCACTGATCAAATGTGACGCCCATGTGTTGATCCCTCCTCCTGCTTTACATCCAGGCAGCTCTGTTCAGTTTGCACTTCTCATTATCATTTAGTTTTTCTCTGCTCTGGGATCATGATCAGGCTCCTCATACATTTAGCAGCTCTGCCGTTCTGTTTAACAGGTAACATTCAATCAAATCATAAGGAATCATCCCAAGTAAAATCTATTCTCAGCTCTAAATCTTTTTGCTCTCGTTTTCATCCTGCGGATCTCTCAAAAAACAGCATTATCCTATTGTTCTGGAACCCTTTTTAAGCATAAATCTCCCTTTGTCAAATTCCTGTAACTTAAATTTAAAGATGTCAGGATAGTGGGAAGGTAGGACCCAGATGCAGTTCTCTTTTAGATAAAAAAACAAGGTTTATTCGCAAAAATCAAGACAGGGAGCATGAACAAAGGGCGCGGCAAAGCCGGATCATCAAAATGACTTGACTACAAAAAGAACTATGACAAACAAAACGAGGATATAACAAAACAAGGCTATGAAAAACACTATGACTGAGGGATGGTGAGGATTCTGCAGTGACTGAAAGTAAACCAGGAAGCTAAATACTGTGAGGGGAGTGATCAGTGACATGAGGTGCAGCTGTGAACAATTAACCAGGTGACTAGAGTGAACTGAACGTGAGAAACATGACTAGAACAAAACCTGAAAACATGATTAACATAAACTATGACATGACAGACTGTAACAAAAGAATGATCAAATCTCATCATTAGTTGTGACAAGCAGGCATCTATTTTCATAAAGTGGCAGTATGGCTGCAGAGTGCTGCAACAGTTTAGAAAGAGAACAACGATTAAAGGCTGTAGTGTGATGCTGTAGTGTTGCGAGATTGTGTGAGACTATCGGCAGATTCAAACAAGGCGCGCCTCAAATAGAGCAAATAATATAGTAAGATTATAATTACGCCAATAACTACTGTTTAAATAAATATATTATCGGGTGAAACAAAAAGAAAACACTGGAGTACAGTGAAGAAAGCCTGGAGAGCCTCACGGATTTCATCGACGAGTGTTTTGACAGGATCGTCATGGGGAAAACTAACCAAACCCCATCTGCCAGCAGCAAGGCTTCAACCTCAAAAATAAGTCGTAAGGAAGAGTCACCCGGAGCGACGTCTCCAGCTGGTAATGATTCGACGGACATTTTAACATCGATCGATAACAAATTATCCAGCTTCGACGCCCGTATGTCTCTGTTGGAGATTCTACACAGAGAGTTTCAGGCATTACGGGAGTCGTTGGAGTTCAGCAACAGGTGCAGACGCTGGCTGCAGAAAACGCAGCCCTCAGAGGATCGGTGAAAACACTCACCGAGGGAATGAGCCGGATCTCTGACGAGAACAAGAGGATGAAAGAATCAATTATTGATCTCCAGGCTCGTAGTATGAGGGACAATCTGGTGTTTTCTGGAATCCCGGAGCAGGCAGACGGATCCTGAACTCGCAGTGAAAAACTTCATCCAAAATCAGCTGAAACTTCCAGTAGATGTAGTGAAAAACATTACTTTTCACCGAGTCCACCGCCTGGGAGGGAAGAGACCTGATGCCCGCCGACCGAGACCGATTGTGGCCAAGTTCGAGCATTTCCAACAGAAGGTCCAGGTGAGGGGACGCGGCAGGGAGCTGAGAGGAACGGACTTCAGCGTCAACGACCAGTTTCCCAAAGAAATCCTGGAAAGACGCAGAGTTCTGTTCCCCATCCGGAGAAAGTTCATGGAAGGAGGCTCCCGAGCTGTCATCGCGGTGGATAAGTTATTCATCACCGGGCAGCTGTACCAGGCAACCACTCCTTGGCTCTTCTAAACTCCAGGTGATCTGTATTCGTTAACTTGTATGAATCATTTCACTGTAGATTACATAAGTAAGATGAAATAATCTATCCAATTCACAGTTATCTATCAAGGCAAAATATATAGCTCACTGCCAGTCTCACCAGCACAGGATATATGCAGTTCATATTTGTTTATTTGGGTATGTTTTTTTGTTTTCGTTTTTGTTTTCACACTTCCACTCTTTTGCACTGTTTTTCTATTCTGTCTTTCTTCCCCAACCCGCTGCGTTTCCACCTTAATAAGTAATGTTAACAAGCACGGCACACATAGAGTTTTGAGCAGAGCACATAATCAAGTTCCACACAGCATCGACAGCGCAAGTACATATTGTAGCAAGCTCATACTGACAACTGAAACACCAACAATGGCATGTTCATGGAAGCATATATGCACACACACAAACATACAACATACAGGCTACAGGTGTAGCAGCTGGTTGTCTGGTTTTTGTTTCTATTTTTGTTCTGTTTCCTCTTCTTCTTTCCTTGTCCCCCGGTCCGGTTCAGTTCTATTACATGTCATATATTGTAAACAGAAATAAATAAATGGGCATCAAGGGGAACTTTACATTTATAAAACTTCCCTTGGCAAAGCAAATCTGTTTGGCATCAAAGGTATTCAGACTACAATTCTGCTGCCATAATGCTGAACAGGACAAGGGGAAAAAAAGAAAAAAGAAAGAGAACAACACATGAAGGCCCCGCCCACCTAACGACACATTTCCTGATGGATAAGTGAGCCCTGACATGAAAGGTGAATAATCAGCTCAACTGCAAACAAGGCAGCAATAACAAGGATGTCCTTAAATTCAGTCATGAAACACCACATGATCATCACAGGCTTCTGCATAACCTTTCACCTTATATGGGTCTCAGGTAATGAACCAAATGTGCTTTTATCATTTTTTCAAATGAAACACTTTTAGAACAGTTCTCAGTTATTAATATATCCTTCACTGTATATCTTCATGGGTTTTCTGTTGGTGCTTTTCCACAGGTTCCTCACTCCAGACTCTACCTGATCTGTACAAAGAAGAGAAGCAAACAGTTGAAATTAGCTGTTCACACACTATCGACAACTATGATACAATCCTCTGGTACAAGCAGATGAAGAGTAGACAATTGCAGTTTTTGGGATACATGCAAGCATTCACTGCATTTCCAGAGACCAGAATAAAGATACATGGAAATGCAAATAAAGAAGAAAACTGCACATTAACAATTGAAGGACTCAGCCTGAACAGCAGTGCAGTTTACTTCTGTGCTGCTAGTTACCACAGTGTAACATATCACTGCTCCTCAGTACAAAAACCTCTCAGCCACACATATTATTCCCTTACATCAGTATCATTTTCCTTCATTAGGTGGCAGCATCAGACCTTCATGCTCATCTACAAACTAAGAGGAGGAACAACTGTGACACCACCCATCTGATGATTTCATGTATGTTTGGTGGTGCTGCTGGAGGGTTAACTCAGAAAGAAGCTGGAAATAATCAGTATAACTGCTCAGGCATTAAGGGAAAATTCTTCAATATAACCAAACATTTGGAGAACAGAAAATGCTGATCTTTCTTCTTTGCATTGCTTTTATCACCGTGCTGCTTTCAGGTAACGACCTCAGAATAATTCAGACATTTCTGTTAAAGTTTAATGCAGCATTACTGGATTAAAAATAAATCAATTTCACTTTCAGTTTTCTGGTTTCATCAGTGCTGATAATGCTTCTTGCTGATAATTTCTCAACAGGTTCCTCTCTCAGTGATGAAGTTCAACAGGATCCAGCAGAAATGTACAAAACACTTGAAGAAAAACCTCAAATTAAGTGTTCACACAACAGTGATAGCTACAACCGAATCCTCTGGTACAAGCAATCAAACACACAACTGCAGTTCCTCGGACACATGCTCTATGGTGCTGAAAATGTAGAACAAGGAGTGAATGTGAAGATTGAAGGAGGTGCAAACAAAGGAGAAACCTGCACATTAACAATTGAAGGACTCAGCCTGAACAGCAGTGCAGTTTACTTCTGTGCTGCTAGTTACCACAGTGTAACATATCACTGCTCCTCAGTACAAAAACCTCTCAGCCACACATATTATACCCTTACATCAGTATCATTTTCCTTCATTAGGTGGCAGCATCAGACCTTCATGCTCATCTACAAACTAAGAGGAGGAACAACTGTGACACCACCCATCTGATGATTTCATGTATGTTTGGTGGTGCTGCTGGAGGGTTAACTCAGAAAGAAGCTGGAAATAATCAGTATAACTGCTCAGGTATGAAGGGAAATAAACTAAATTCTTCAATATAACCAACATTTGGAGAACAGAAAATGCTCATCTTTCTTCTTTGCATTGCTTTTATCACCGTGCTGCTTTCAGGTAACGACCTCAGAATAATTCAGACATTTCTGTTAAAGTTTAATGCTGCATTACTGGATTAAGAATAAATAAATTTCTCTTTCAGTTTTCTGGTTTCATCAGTGCTGATAATGCTTCTTGCTGATAATTTCTCAACAGGTTCCTCTCTCAGTGATGAAGTTCAACAGGATCCAGCAGAAATGTACAAAACACTTGAAGAAAAACCTCAAATTAAGTGTTCACACAACAGTGATAGCTACAACCAAATCCTCTGGTACAAGCAATCAAACACACAACTGCAGCTCCTCGGATACATGCTTGCAGGCACTGAAAATGTAGAGAAAGGAGTGAATGTGAAGATTGAAGGAGGTGCAAACAAAGGAGAAACCTGCACTTTAACAATTGAAGGACTCAGCCTGAACAGCAGTGCAGTTTACTTCTGTGCTGCTAGTTACCACAGTGTAACATATCACTGCTCCTCAGTACAAAAACCTCCTGATCACACATTTTTTTTCTCATCTCTCTGATAGCTCTCAGCTCCCTGCACCTGCATTCTAACCAGTGTTGGTCTCCTCTGATTATAATCATAGATTAAAATGGAGGTTCTTACTGTAGAGGAGTGACTTTAACCCCCACCTCTCTTTATAAACAGCAGCAAGTTCAACCATTGATAAATCAGAAGTTGCTGCTTCTGATTGTTGATTATTTCTACTCATTTTCAAGTACACAAGCTAAAGGTGCAACAGAACACATTTATCAAAGGACTTCTGAGAAACTTTCACATGAGAACAGTCAAAATGAAACATTTTCTCCTTTTCCTGCTGCCTGTCTGGTTGGCTTGACATTAGATATCCCCATTTAGAAAAAATAAGACCACTAAAGCCCTAAAGAAAGCTCAAATACAAGGATTTCAGTTGCTGTTTTTCTTTTCAATATCATGAAAGTTTAAAATAGAAACTTTGTAGTTCGAGGAGGAAATCATCACTGATTTTATGTTGGCACATAATCATGGAATTACAATATTTCAAATAAACCCTGTTATTACCAGATATCTCCTTTAATCATCAAGTACCCAAAGTTTGCAGGGCATTGTGTTCTATGAGGTTTAGGAATGATGAGCACAATTTACATTATCTCCTCATTCAGTGTTTTTAGTTTGCAGCACATCAGTGTGTTAGTTTAATCCAAACAGGTGATCCAGGAAGTTGATGGAAAAATGTAAGTATCAGACTGGACAAACACCAGGGTTAGTGGTTCAGTTCAGGTCTTTGTTATTTCAGTAATATTCATCCAGTAAGGTGGCAGTATGTCTGTAGTGTATTGTGGCACTTTGAAAAGAGAACAACGCATGAAGGCCCCGCCCACCTAACGACACATTTCCTGATGGATAAGTGAGCCCTGACATGAAAGGTGAATAATCAGCTGAACTGCAAACAAGGCAGCAATAACAAGGATGTCCTTAAATTCAGCCATGAAACACCACATGATCATCACAGGCTTCTGCATAACCTTTCACCTTATATGGGTCTCAGGTAATGAACCAAATGTGCTTTTATCATTTTTTCAAATGAAACACTTTTAGAACAGTTCTCAGTTATTAATATATCCTTCACTGTATATCTTCATGGGTTTTCTGTTGGTTCTTTTCCACAGGTTCCTCACTCAGTGACAAAGTCAGCCAGACTCCACCTGATCTGTACAAAGAAGAGAAGCAAACAGTTGAAATTAGCTGTTCACACACTATCGACAACTATGATCGAATCCTCTGGTACAAGCAATCAAACACACAACTGCAGCTCCTCGGATACATGTATGTAGGAACTGGAAATGTAGAGAAAGGAGTGAATGTGAAGATTGAAGGAGGTGCAAACAAAGGAGAAACCTGCACATTAACAATTGAAGGACTCAGCCTGAACAGCAGTGCAGTTTACTTCTGTGCTGCTAGTTACCACAGTGTAACATATCACTGCTCCTCAGTACAAAAACCTCCTGATCACACATTTCTTTTTCTCATCTCTCTGATAGCTCTCAGCTCCCTGCACCTGCATTCTAACCAGTGTTGGTCTCCTCTGATTATAATCATAGATTAAAATTGAGCTTCTTACTGTAGAGGAGTGACTTTAACCCCCACCTCTCTTTATAAACAGCAGCAAGTTCAACCATTGATAAATCAGAAGTTGCTGCTTCTGATTGTTGATTATTTCTACTCATTTTCAAGTACACAAGCTAAAGGTGCAACAGAACACATTTATCAAAGGACTTCTGAGAAACTTTCACATGAGAACAGTCAAAATGAAACATTTTCTCCTTTTCCTGCTGCCTGTCTGGTTGGCTTGACATTAGATATCCCCATTTAGAACAAACAAGACCACTTAAGCCTTAAAGAAAGCTCAAATATAAGGGTTTCTGTGAGGCTTTTACAGTAGGGCAGTGGTTCCCAAACTGGGGGGCACAGAGCCATTGGGAGAGGGGTTTGAATGAATGAATTACACTGCCAGCATAACATGGACAAGTTTTTGATTTGACTCAGCAGTCCTTTTTAACTAAAGCTGCATCTATGCCGGCGAATGCTCAACTCGTCTCATATAAAGTTGGCTGCCGAGTGGAAGAGTGTAAAAAGCCAACAGCGGAGGAATTAATACTTCCCTGTGCTATGGACACGGTTTCAGCTATGCTTGAATCTTCAGCCAACGCTTATAATTACACTGTAAAAGCGGTTTGGTATTTTATTTATTTCTCATTCTAAAAGAAGTTTTAGTGGAAGTTTACTTCAATTGTATTGTATTAATTATAATGCTGAAAGAAACTGAGTCTGAAAAGAAAAGACACCCTTTCCACTTTTAAGATTAGGCTTAAAACTTTCCTTTTCGATAAAGCTTATAGTTAGGGATGGCTCAGGTAATCCTGAAACATCCCATAGTTAAGCTGCTATAGGCTTAGACTGCTGGGGGACCTCATCTGTCACACCTTTCCTCACTTTGCTCTCTTTTTCCCCCTGTTTAATTTCTCAAATGATATTATGTCCATGTGACATTATTGTGGTTATTAACTTGTGTTTCCCTGTTCCAACAGGTATCCTTTGAATGGTGTTATGGTGTTCCCCCCCCCCTCTTTTCCCTCTTTTCTGTCTTCTCAAACCCCAGCTGGTGGAGGCAGATGGCCACCCTTCCTGGTTCTGGTTCTGCCAGAGGTTTCTTCCTGGTTCTGGTTCTGCCAGAGGTTTCTTCCTGGTTCTGGTTCTGCCAGAGGTTTCTTCCTGTTAAAAGGGAGTCGTTCCTTTCCACAGTCGCCACAGGCACGCTCAGGACGGGTGATTGGACTGAAGACAAGTTTCAGTGCAATCTGTTGGTTTCCTTAGCTAGGATATTATTTTTTGAATTGGCTCTATATGAATTGGATTATGATTGCAATGAATTGAATTCCAATTGGCTTGAATTGGACTATATTACTTAAGTGCCTTGAGATGACAATTATTGTAATCTGGCACTATATAAATAAAATTGAATTGAATTGAATTGAATTGAAAATGTATTTAGAAATGTCATGTGCAGTATAAAGGAAGCCTAAATAAAACATGAGACAGAGACAGACCCCTGTCAGCATCATGCAAGTCCTTTTTTGCAACATTTCAGCTGGTTTTATTGAACTTGTGACATTAAGCTAACACCAACAGATCAAAACAACAATGCATGTGAACATATCAAGACAAAAAAACAATGCCCGTGAAACAAAAGTCATGTTTTTTTATTTGTTACACTGGGCTGACTCCATACAGTGGCCTATGCCACGACAGGCTGCATATCACACCAAAAGCACAGATCTATGAATTAATTATATCAAAGATATAAATGTAAGTAAGACAAATTTATTTTAAATTCAGATTCTTTATTTTTCTAAAGTGTAATGCAATGGCTAGGGAGGCTGATGGGGTCCCCACTTCCCGCACCCCTATTTCCGATGTCTATGGACGAAAGGGCACATCGGAAAAATAGTTCTCTACAAATGCTTAATACTAGGAATGAGTTTGTGAAAAATATTATATTTAATGCATTATGTAAAAAAAATATTATCAAAAATATTGGTAGGGACAACTCTGTCTTCCCCAAACTTTGATTGTGACTTGTCCCTATGGTCCCGATGCAAACTTATGCCTTTGGGTGGGCTGTCTAGGTTTTGTGCTCCATGGCGGCAGCTGGTTGCCCAGGTCTTGGGGCCCTTTCTACCTGCTTCTGATCATCCCTGGGGGTGTGGTTGGGGCCCTCTGCACCCATCGTTTAGCAGTGTTCATGTAAGACCTAAGTCATATACTTTGCTTGCACATTCACTCTCTCACATGCTTATTATACAGTTGCTGTGTCATCTTGTGGTTTTAATGTGCTCCTAATGGTTCTCTGCATGGTTTCCCCACAGAGACTGCAGGATGTCTTCTCTTATTTCTCTCTACAGATGTAGTAGCAGGTTGCAGTTTTGTCTTGTTTTTCTTATACCATTGTTTCCTAATAATATTCCTTTGTGTCTGTGTCTCGTTTTTCTTCTCTTTGCTTTCTCCCTTTCCTTGTTCCCCATGTGAGGGAAGCCTGACTACGGGGGGGACCTGACACCAAATATTCAGCCTTCAAAGACAGCATTGGGACTGTCACTGTGAGAAACCTTCAGCCTCACAACAGCGGTGTGTGTTTCTGTGCCATCAGCAAACACAGTGATGAGAGGAGTGTGAGCAGCTGAACAAAGACCAGTTGCCAATTCATCAGGATGCACTTAGGAATCTGTTTCACTTTTATGTCTTTCCAGTAGATGGTGCTGGAGCTCCAGGAATACTTTTTCAGTTAACTATCAGGTTTGAAAAGGGGGCGTTTATAAGAAGTGTGCAGTGACAAGTTAAAGCCAGTCTTGTTTGTGTGTCCACTAAGACAGACGTTTATCATGCTGACACTTTCTCTTTTACTTTGGCTCATCGGTAATCACTCTTCTTGATAAGAAATCTCCCTTTTTCAGTTCCTTCAGCAGATTTACAGGAATTAATTTTGTTTCTTTCTGGGTGTTTGTCTGGGAGTTGAAGTCAACCAAAGACCTCCAGCTGCTTTAAGAAATCCTGGAGACAAAATCCAGCTGTTCTGCATCCATGAACAGACTGACTACAGACTAATGTTCTGGTTCCAGAAATCCCCTGGAGACCAAGCTCTGCAGCGCATTGGTCTTGAGTACCACAGCACCACAGAACTTGAGAAGTCTTTTGAAAAACATTTTAATATCACTGGAGATATGAGTGGGAAGATGGCAAAGAACGTCTCTCTGTTCATGGTGGACCTGAAGGCTGAACACACTGCAGGGTACTACTGCGCAGCTGGCTGTGCACATCACCTGCAAACCATCACTCCCTCATACAAAAACTCACAGTCAGCTTATTTTCTGAATCAGGGGGTTTAAATTAGAACTTGAACAAGCTCCTCCCAGCTCATGATTTGATGTCAGCAGCTGCCACTGAGGTGACTTCACTTGTTTTTAGGCAGATCAGTAAAGCATCAGTCCAGTGTTGGGACAGTCAACATGATTCGTTTGCTCTTTCTCTGCTGCTTGTCTGGTAATAATTTATCTGAAATCATCATCTTCTGTGGATGTTGAAGTAACTTTTTATCATATATCATGGTTTAAAAGTTTTCTATTGTCTTTCTTTGTTCAGGTGTTAGTCTGGGTCTCGAGGTCCGTCAGTCTCCCTCTGATCTCATCAGAAATCCTGGTGACAAAATGCAGATTTTCTGCAGCCACAATAAAACTGACTACAGAGTGATGCTCTGGTACCAGCAGTTAGCTGGAGACACAGCAATGAAACTCATTGGATATTTGAACTTCAAAGCTGTCACAATGGAGGACAAATATAAAGATGGTTTCAATCTCGCTGGAGATTTGGGTGGAGATGCAGCAAAGAATGGATCTCTGCACATCCGAGATGCAGGAGTGAATTACAGTGCAGTTTACTACTGTGCAGCACGAGAAGCACAATGACAGAAATCCCCTCTGAACTTTACAAAAACTGCACACAATGTTTTTTTCTGCAGGGGTTTTCTTTAAAGGGGCTCCCAAAGCAGCTGCTATGTGGTTGCCTTGTAGTTTGACGCATTCATAGTACACTGTACACTTTAACTATGTGTCTCACTTTAATATGATTTATACTTCCAGGAAGGCAGTTTATATTAGCAAGAATATGTGAAGCCACTCCCTCCTCATCAGTTACATTGATGGTGTTTCTTCATTCTCTTCATTCCTCTTTAAACCTCACTCATCTCTTTGCAGTCATGATTTTGACGGGAACTGTGAAGAGGTAGGACCCAGATGCAGTTCTTCGAATTCAAAAAAGGTTTATTTCCAAAAAACAGGGAGCAAAAGGCAAGAACAGAAAGCGCGACAGAGCCGGATTCAAAAATACTTAAAGGTTGACAAAAACCAAGACTATGAAAAACAAAACAAGACTTTTATTAACTGTGACTATGAATAAATAACTATGAACAGGACTATGAGGCATGAAACCAGCCTTATCTTCTGTGACTGAGGCATGAAGGGTTGGTGAGGATTCTGCAATGGGTGAAAGGAAACCAGGAGACTAAATACTGTGGAGGGAGTGATCAGTGAATGTGGTGCAGCTGTAAACAATGAAGCAGGTGTTGTGAGTGAAACTAGGTGGCAGGGGAGAAACATGACCAGAACGTAACCTGAAAACAAGACTATTAAAACATAAACTGTGACATGAACATAAACTGTGACAGATGTGAGCCTTTTCACAAATATAGATGCTGAGACTTTTCTGACTGTTTCAACATCTTGAAACAAAACTTGAAACATAGTTTTTTTTAAAGGCTTTTAATCTGTGTTGTTAAAGGAGAAAATGTTCTGCCTTCTCATTTTTTGTTGCATACCAGGTAATCATTTAAGAAAGTATTCATTCTTTATCATGTGGATGTTTTTCTGATGCATTATCCTGATCTTAAGTTTTCTTTTGCTCTTGCTCCAGGTGTTAGTCTGGGTCTTGAGGTCTGTCACTTTTACAGGATTATCTTATTTCTTTTTTGTCATTTCCTCACAGGTACCGATTGTTTAAAGGGGAACTCTGGTAGAGCTCTAGACCTTATTTCTGGCATGAAATACATTCATCTACTCACCGAGAGCAGATTGGTGAAAGTCGGCGTCCTTCGGAAGATATTTAGATTCCTCGAGATCCATATAACGGAGTGAACGGGGCTTAGACGATGCAGCCTCTAAATAAGGCATTATCTGTCTTTATTTCACCAATACTTTAAGACGAATGACTGAATGAATGTGTAATATAGCTCTGTTAGCTTATTGCAGCTATATTTGTGAATTAAGATGTCTTCTACACCAACGGTGAGTCATTCACAAACTTAACTTCATGGTGAAGAAAACTGGTGAATGTGCATACAGTGAAACCATTCAAACAAAACAGACAAAACCTCAGAAGTTCTGTGACAAACCCAAAATAATATATCTATATCTGTAGTATATCAAATAATATATCTGCCTCTGTGTTTAAACCACCATCAGCTCCGTCAACATGTCCAAAGACACTGACGAACACCTGTACCGAGCACACAAACCCGCCTCCGTTTAACTTTTGAATATTTGTTAAAGACAGAAAAATGTTAATACCAATATTTCAAAGTGTTACAAGTGTGAATGTCAATATCAGAACGGATCACATGGTGGAATTTCTCCATCAGCTGATTCATGCTTCACACACAGTCTAATCTTCCTGTTTTTTACAGCTGTGTTCACTTCAGTTAAGCTCATCCCACATAACAAATGTTTCCTCCTGTTGGTTCACAGGATCAGAGAACGTCACACCTTAAAGTGACACACCTACCTGCATTTCTTCATATCTGTGTGACGACACAGTGAGATACTGTAACTGAGACCCTGAGTTTTAGAACATGACCACTTTCAGACATTGGCTCCTCAGCTTATTGGTGTTTGTACACTGGATAAAAGGTAAAGTAGTATTTTATTAGCAGTTTCATTTCAGCAATTAGATGGTGTCTACACCTGTGAAACCGTTAACTGGTAAAATGCTCATTTCTGGTAACTTTCACTGTTGTACTCACAGATCATGAGTCAGGTTTGTGAGTCAGATTTCACAGGCGAGGGATCAAGAAAGAAATGAGTGTAAGAACATTGTAGGAAGCATTAATAACTTGAATTTTATGAAGGGTAGCCAGTGGAATTCAGTGAGTAGTGGAGTGGCATTTGCAGTTTGTATGTTGACCAGGGGGCTGTAATAATGAAATAATGAGTTTGCCATATTTTTTACAAGCTTTTTGTTACAGCTCAACTCGTCACAGATGAGAAATGTAACCTCCTGCTCAGATCACAGAATTAGACGTCACTTCTGCAGTGACACACCTACCTGCATCTCTTCATATCTGTGTAACTGCACTTAAAGATAACTGAGACTCTTAGTTTTACAACATGACCACTATCAGACAGGGTCTCCTCAGCTTGTTGGTGCTTGTACTCTGGATACAAGGTAAAGTACTGGTATATCAGCAGATTGTATTCAGCAGTTAGAAGATGAAAATATTTCTGAAACCGTCAACTATTAAGATGTTCATTTCTGGTAACTTTCACTGTTGTACTCACAGGTCATGTTGATGGAAGTGATGTCTACCAGACTCCCAAACTGTGGGAGAAGCAGGGTGAAAATGCAACAATACACTGTAACCACACAAAGGGTGCTGGCTATAACCAGATGTACTGGTACAGACAGCTGCCTGGAGAAACTATGAAACTAATTGTGTTCTCAACTACAGTCAAACATGACTTTGGAGAATTCAGCCAAGACAAATTCTCAGCCACCAAGACTGAAGCTGAGAGAGGAACATTCACAGTAAAGAATCTGCAGCCAGCAGATACAGGCTGGTATTTCTGTGCTGTGAGTGAACACAGTGATCCAAACACATGTGAACACTGAACAAAAACCTCTGCACACTGTTCCCATCTGTATTTATCTGCTCTACTGTAGGGGGACCTCAAGTACAACCACACAATGTCTCACAGTCATGTGACACTCCCATATGCAAGTCTTCATATCCGTGCTGTGATGTCAGAGCTCCCATCACACACACTGACAGTGACTGTGGTCTCAAAGTTCAGTCTTCTCACAACACAATAATGATCACAGCTGCTCTGATCAAACTCTCTGCAGCTCTGTATTTAATGTTAAAACAATCATCCAGTAACTTTAATTCACCACACAAACACACAGAAGAAGAGACACCTGCATCTAACCACAGTTAATGGCAGCAAATAAAGAAAGATCTCATCATTAAAGCCTCCTCTTCCTGTGTTAACCCACACAGCAGGATACTGTACAGATCCACTGATCAAATGTGACGCCCATGTGTTGATCCCTCCTCCTGCTTTACATCCAGGCAGCTCTGTTCAGTTTGCACTTCTCATTATCATTCAGTTTTTCTCTGCTCTGGGATCATGATCAGGCTCCTCATACATTTAGCAGCTCTGCCGTTCTGTTTAACAGGTAACATTCAATCAAATCATAAGGAATCATCCCAAGTAAAATCTATTCTCAGCTCTAAATCTTTTTGTTCTCGTTTTCATCCTGCGGATCTCTCAAAAAACAGCATTATCCTATTGTTCTGGAACCCTTTTTAAGCATAAATCTCCCTTTGTCAAATTCCTGTAACTTAAATTTAAAGATGTCAGGATAGTGGGAAGGTAGGACCCAGATGCAGTTCTCTTTTAGATCAAAAAACAAGGTTTATTCGCAAAAATCAAGACAGGGAGCATGAACAAAGGGCGCGGCAAAGCCGGATCATCAAAATGACTTGACTACAAAAAGAACTATGACAAACAAAACGAGGATATAACAAAACAAGGCTATGAAAAACACTATGACTGAGGGATGGTGAGGATTCTGCAGTGACTGAAAGTAAACCAGGAAGCTAAATACTGTGAGGGGAGTGATCAGTGACATGAGGTGCAGCTGTGAACAATTAACCAGGTGACTAGAGTGAACTGAACGTGAGAAACATGACTAGAACAAAACCTGAAAACATGATTAACATAAACTATGACATGACAGACTGTGACAAAAGAATGATCAAATCTCATCATTAGTTGTGACAAGCAGGCATCTATTTTCATAAAGTGGCAGTATGGCTGCAGAGTGCTGCAACAGTTTAGAAAGAGAACAACGATTAAAGGCTGTAGTGTGATGCTGTAGTGTTGCGAGATTGTGTGAGACTATCGGCAGATTCAAACAAGGCGCGCCTCAAATAGAGCAAACAATATAGTAAGATTATAATTATGCCAATAACTACTGTTTAAAAAAATATATTATCGGGTGAAACAAAAAGAAAACACTGGAGTACAGTGAAGAAAGCCTGGAGAGCCTCACGGATTTCATCGACGAGTGTTTTGACAGGATCGTCATGGGGAAAACTAACCAAACCCCATCTGCCAGCAGCAAGGCTTCAACCTCCAAAAGAAGTCGTAAGGAAGAGTCACCCGGAGCGACGTCTCCAGCTGGTAATGATTCGACGGACATTTTAACATCGATCGATAACAAATTATCCAGCTTCGACGCCCGTGTGTCTCTGTTGGAGATTCTACACAGAGAGTTCCAGGCATTACGGGAGTCGCTGGAGTTCAGCAACAGGTGCAGACGCTGGCTGCAGAAAACGCAGCCCTCAGAGGATCGGTGAAAACACTCACCGAGGGAATGAGCCGGATCTCTGATGAGAACAAGAGGATGAAAGAATCAATTATTGATCTCCAGGCTCGTAGTATGAGGGACAATCTGGTGTTTTCTGGAATCCCGGAGCAGGCAGGCGAGGATCCTGAACTCACAGTGAAAAACTTCATCCAAAATCAGCTGAAACTTCCAGGAGATGTAGTGAAAAACATTACTTTTCACCGAGTCCACCGCCTGGGAGGGAAGAGACCTGATGCCCGCCGACCGAGACCGATTGTGGCCAAGTTCGAGCATTATCAACAGAAGGTCCAGGTGAGGGGACGCGGCAGGGAGCTGAGAGGAACGGACTTCAGCGTCAACGACCAATTTCCCAAAGAAATCCTGGAAAGACTCAGAGTTCTGTTCCCCATCCGGAGAAAGTTCATGGAAGGAGGCTCCCGAGCTGTCATCGCGGTGGATAAGTTATTCATCACCGGGCAGCTGTACCAGGCAACCACTCCTTGGCTCTTCTAAACTCCAGGTGATCTGTATTCGTTAACTTGTATGAATCATTTCACTGTAGATGACATAAGTAAGATGAAATAATCTATCCAATTCACAGTTATCTATCAAGGCAAAATATATAGCTCACTGCCAGTCTCACCAGCACAGGATATATGCAGTTCATATTTGTTTATTTGGGTATGTTTTTTTTGTTTTTCTATCTCACACTTCCACTCTTTTGCACTGTTTTTCTATTCTGTCTTTCTTCCCCAACCCGCTGCGTTTCCACCTTAATAAGTAATGTTAACAAGCACGGCGCACATAGAGTTTTGAGCAGAGCACATAATCAAGTTCCACACAGCATCGACAGCGCAAGTACATATTGTAGCAAGCTCATACTGACAACTGAAACACCAACAATGGCATGTTCATGGAAGCATATATGCACACACACAAACATACAACATACAGGCTACAGGTGTAGCAGCTGGTTGTCTGGTTTTTGTTTCTATTTTTGTTCTGTTTCCTCTTCTTTCCTCTTCTTCTTTCCTTGTCCCCCGGTCCGGTTCAGTTCTATTACATGTCATATATTGTAAACCGAAATAAATAAATGGGCATCAAGGGGAGCTTTACATTTATAAAACTTCCCTTGGCAAAGCAAATCTGTTTGTCATCAAAGGTATTCAGACTACAATTCTGCTGCCATAATGCTGAACAGGACAAGGGGAAAAAAAAAAAAAAAGAAAGAGACCAACGCATGAAGGCCCCGCCCACCTAACGACACATTTCCTGATGGATAAGTGAGCCCTGACATGAAAGGTGAATAATCAGCTGAACTGCAAACAAGGCAGCAATAACAAGGATGTCCTTAAATTCAGCCATGAAACACCACATGATCATCACAGGCTTCTGCATAACCTTTCACCTTATATGGGTCTCAGGTAATGAACCAAATGTGCTTTTATCATTTTTTCAAATGAAACACTTTTAGAACAGTTCTCAGTTATTAATATATCCTTCACTGTATATCTTCATGGGTTTTCTGTTGGTGCTTTTCCACAGGTTCCTCACTCAGTGACAAAGTCAGCCAGACTCCACCTGATCTGTACAAAGAAGAGAAGCAAACAGTTGAAATTAGCTGTTCACACACTATCGACAACTATGATACAATCCTCTGGTACAAGCAGATGAAGAGTAGACAATTGCAGTTTTTGGGATACATGCAAGCATTCACTGCATTTCCAGAGACCAGAATAAAGATACATGGAAATGCAAATAAAGAAGAAAACTGCACATTAACAATTGAAGGACTCAGCCTGAACAGCAGTGCAGTTTACTTCTGTGCTGCTAGTTACCACAGTGGAACATATCACTGCTCCTCAGTACAAAAACCTCTCAGGCACACATATTATTCCCTTACATCAGTATCATTTTCCTTCATTAGGTGGCAGCATCAGACCTTCGTGCTAATCAAACTAAGAGGAGGAACAACTGTGACACCACCCATCTGATGATTTCATGTATGTTTGGTGGTGCTGCTGGAGGGTTAACTCAGAAAGAAGCTGGAAATAATCAGTATAACTGCTCAGGCATTAAGGGAAAATTCTTCAATATAACCAAACATTTGGAGAACAGAAAATGCTCATCTTTCTTCTTTGCATTGCTTTTATCACCGTGCTGCTTTCAGGTAACGACCTCAGAATAATTCAGACATTTCTGTTAAAGTTTAATGCAGCATTACTGGATTAAAAATAAATCAATTTCTCTTTCAGTTTTCTGGTTTCATCAGTGCTGATAATGCTTCTTGCTGATAATTTCTCAACAGGTTCCTCTCTCAGTGATGAAGTTCAACAGGATCCAGCAGAAATGTACAAAACACTTGAAGAAAAACCTCAAATTAAGTGTTCACACAACAGTGATAGCTACGACCGAATCCTCTGGTACAAGCAATCAAACACACAACTGCAGCTTCTTGGATACATGCTTGCAGGCACTGAAAATGTAGAGAAAGGAGTGAATGTGAAGATTGAAGGAGGTGCAAACAAAGGAGAAACCTGCACATTAACAATTGAAGGACTCAGCCTGAACAGCAGTGCAGTTTACTTCTGTGCTGCTAGTTACCACAGTGTAACATATCACTGCTCCTCAGTACAAAAACCTCCTGATCACACATTTCTTTTTCTCATCTCTCTGATAGCTCTCAGCTCCCTGCACCTGCATTCTAACCAGTGTTGGTCTCCTCTGATTATAATCATAGATTAAAATTGAGCTTCTTACTGTAGAGGAGTGACTTTAACCCCCACCTCTCTTTATAAACAGCAGCAAGTTCAACCATTGATAAATCAGAAGTTGCTGCTTCTGATTGTTGATTATTTCTACTCATTTTCAAGTACACAAGCTAAAAGTGCAACAGAACACATTTATCAAAGGACTTCTGAGAAACTTTCACATGAGAACAGTCAAAATGAAACATTTACTCCTTTTCCTGCTGCCTGTCTGGTTGGCTTGACATTAGATATCTCCATTTAGAAAAAACAAGACCACTAAAGCCTTAAAGAAAGCTCAAATATAAGGGTTTCTGTGAGGCTTTTACAGTAGGGCAGTGGTTCCCAAACTGGGGGACACAGAGCCATTGGGAGAGGGGTTTGAAAGAATGAATTACACTGCCAGCATAACATGGACAAGTTTTTGATTTGACTCAGCAGTCCTTTTTTACTAAAGCTGCATCTATGCCGGCGAATGCTCAACTCGTCTCATATAAAGTTGGCTGCCGAGTGGAAGAGTGTAAAAAGCCAACAGCGGAGGATTTAATACTTCCCTGTGCTATGGACACGGTTTCAGCTATGCTTGACTCTTCAACAAACGCTTGAAATAATTACACTGTAAAAGCGGTTTGGTATTTTATTTATTTCTCATTCTAAAAGAAGTTTTAGTGGAAGTTTACTTCAATTGTATTGTATTAATTATAATGCTGAAAGAAACTGCAATGGAGTCTGAAAAAAACCTTTTTCTTATGAGAGTAACACTTTCTCTGCGGGACCCCCACAAGAATTTTTTTTTCAGACTCCACAGTGTAATTATTCTTATTTTATTTATTTTTTTCAGAAATAAGGGACTAAAATGTATTTAGAAATGTCATGTGCAGTATAAAGGAAGCCTAAATAAAACATGAGACAGAGACAGACCCCTGTCAGCATCATGCAAGTCCTTTTTTGCAACATTTCAGCTGGTTTTATTGAACTTGTGACATTAAGCTAACACCAACAGATCAAAACAACAATGCATGTGAACATATCAAGACAAAAAAACAATGCCTGTGAAACAAAAGTCATGTTTTTTTATTTGTTACACTGGGCTGACTCCATACAGTGGCCTATGCCACGACAGGCTGCATATCACACCAAAAGCACAGATCTATGAATTAATTATATCAAAGATATAAATGTAAGTAAGACAAATTTATTTTAAATTCAGATTCTTTATTTTTCTAAAGTGTAATGCAATGGCTAGGGAGGCTGATGGGGTCCCCACTTCCCGCACCCCTATTTCCGATGTCTATGGACGAAAGGGCACATCGGAAAAATAGTTCTCTACAAATGCTTAATACTAGGAATGAGTTTGTGAAAAATATTATATTTAATGCATTATGTAAAAAAAATATTATCAAAAATATTGGTAGGGACAACTCTGTCTTCCCCAAACTTTGATTGTGACTTGTCCCTATGGTCCCGATGCAAACTTATGCCTTTGGGTGGGCTGTCTAGGTTTTGTGCTCCATGGCGGCAGCTGGTTGCCCAGGTCTTGGGGCCCTTTCTACCTGCTTCTGATCATCCCTGGGGGTGTGGTTGGGGCCCTCTGCACCCATCGTTCAGTAGTGTTCATGTAAGACCTAAGTCATATACTTTGCTTGCACATTCACTCTCTCACATGCTTATTATACAGTTGCTGTGTCATCTTGTGGTTTTAATGTGCTCCTAATGGTTCTCTGCATGGTTTCCCCACAGAGACTGCAGGATGTCTTCTCTTATTTCTCTCTACAGATGTAGTAGCAGGTTGCAGTTTTGTCTTGTTTTTCTTATACTATTTTTTCCTAATAATATTCCTTTATGTCTGTGTCTCGTTTTTCTTCTCTTTGCTTTCTCCCTTTCCTTGTTCCCCATGTGAGGGAAGCCTGACTATGGGGGGGACCTGACACCAAATATTCAGCCTTCAAAGACAGCATTGGGACTGTCACTGTGAGAAACCTTCAGCCTCACAACAGTGGTGTGTGTTTCTGTGCCATCAGCAAACACAGTGATGAGAGGAGTGTGAGCAGCTGAACAAAGACCAGTTGCCAATTCATCAGGATGCACTTAGGAATCTGTTTCACTTTTATGTCTTTCCAGTAGATGGTGCTGGAGCTCCAGGAATACTTTTTCAGTTAACTATCAGGTTTGAAAAGGGGGCGTTTATAAGAAGTGTGCAGTGACAAGTTAAAGCCAGTCTTGTTTGTGTGTCCACTAAGACAGACGTTTATCATGCTGACACTTTCTCTTTTACTTTGACTCATCGGTAATCACTCTTCTTGATAAGAAATCTCCCTTTTTCAATACCTTCAGCAGATTTACAGGAATTAATTTTGTCTCTTTCTGGGTGTTTGTCTGGGAGTTGAAGTCAACCAAAGACCTCCAGCTGCTTTAAGAAATCCTGGAGACAAAATCCAGCTGTTCTGCATCCATGAACAGACTGACTACAGACTAATGTTCTGGTTCCAGAAATCCCCTGGAGACCAAGCTCTGCAGTGCATTGGTCTTGAGTACCACAGCACCACAGAACTTGAGAAGTCTTTTGAAAAACATTTTAATATCACTGGAGATATGAGTGGGGAGACAGCAAAGAACGTCTCTCTGTTCATTGTGGACCTGAAGGCTGAACACACTGCAGGGTACTACTGCGCAGCTGGCTGTGCACATCACCTGCAAACCATCACTCCCTCATACAAAAACTCACAGTCAGCTTATTTTCTGAATCAGAGGATTTAAATTAGAACTTGAACAAGCTCCTCCCAGCTCATGATTTGATGTCAGCAGCTGCCACTGAGGTGACTTCACTTGTTTTTAGGCAGATCAGTAAAGCATCAGTCCAGTGTTGGGACAGTCAACATGATTCGTTTGCTCTTTCTCTGCTGCTTGTGTTAGTCTGGGTCTCGAGGTCCGTCAGTCTCCCTCTGATCTCATCAGAAATCCTGGTGACAAAATGCAGATTTTCTGCAGCCACAATAAAACTGACTACAGAGTGATGCTCTGGTACCAGCAGTTAGCTGGAGACACAGCAATGAAACTCATTGGATATTTGAACTTCAAAGCTGTCACAATGGAAGACAAATATAAAGATGGTTTCAATCTCGATGGAGATTTGGGTGGAGATGCAGCAAAGAATGGATCTCTGCACATCCGAGATGCAGGAGTGAATTACAGTGCAGTTTACTACTGTGCAGCACGAGAAGCACAATGACAGAAATCCCCTCTGAACTTTACAAAAACTGCACACAATGTTTTTTCTGCAGGTGTTTTCTTTAAAGGGGCTCCCAAAGCAGCTGCTATGTGGTTGCCTTGTAGTTTGACGCATTCATAGTACACTGTACACTTTAACTATGTGTCTCACTTTAATATGATTTATACATCCAGGAAGGCAGTTTATATTAGCAAGAATATGTGAAGCCACTCCCTCCTCATCAGTTACATTGATGGTGTTTCTTCATTCTCTTCATTCCTCTTTAAACCTCACTCATCTCTTTGCAGTCATGATTTTGACGGGAACTGTGAAGAGGTAGGACCCAGATGCAGTTCTTTGAATTCAAAAAAGGTTTATTTCCAAAAAACAGGGAGCAAAAGGCAAGAACAGAAAGCGCGGCAGAGCCGGATTAAAAAATACTTAAAGGTTGACAAAAACCAAGACTATGAAAAACAAAACAAGACTTTGATTAACTGTGACTATGAATAAATAACTATGAACAGGACTATGAGGCATGAAACCAGCCTTATCTTGGGTGACTGAGGCATGAAGGGTTGGTGAGGATTCTACAATGGGTGAAAGGAAACCAGGAGACTAAATACTGTGGAGGGAGTGATCAGTGAATGAGGTGCAGCTGTAAACAATGAAGCAGGTGTTGTGAGTGAAACTAGGTGGCAGGGGAGAAACATGACCAGAACGTAACCTGAAAACAAGACTATTAAAACATAAACTGTGACATGAACATAAACTGTGACAGATTTGAGCCTTTTCACAAATATAGATGCTGAGACTTTTCTGACTGTTTCAACATCTTGAAACAAAACTTGAAACATAGTTTTTTTAAAGGCTTTTAATCTGTGTTGTTAAAGGAGAAAATGTTCTGCCTTCTCATTTTTTGTTGCATACCAGGTAATCATTTAAGAAAGTATTCATTCTTTATCATGTGGATGTTTTTCTGATGCATTATCCTGATCTGAAGTTCTCTTTTGCTCTTGCTCCAGGTGTTAGTCTGGGTCTTGAGGTCTGTCACTTTTACAGGATTATCTTATTTCTTTTTTGTCATTTCCTCACAGGTACCGATTGTTTAAAGGGGAACTCTGGTAGAGCTCTAGACCTTATTTCTGGCATTAAATACATTCATCTACTCACCGAGAGCAGATTGGTGAAAGTCGGCGTCCTTTGGAAGATATTTAGATTCCTCGAGATCCATATAATGGAGTGAACGGGGCTTAGACGATGCAGCCTCTAAATAAGGCATTATCGGTCTTTATTTCACCAATACTTTAAGACGAATGACTGAATGAATGTGTAATATAGCTCTGTTAGCTTATTGCAGCTATATTTGTGAATTAAGATGTCTTCTACACCAACGGTGAGTCATTCACAAACTTAACTTCATGGTGAAGAAAACTGGTGAATGTGCATACAGTGAAACCATTCAAACAAAACAGACAAAACCTCAGAAGTTCTGTGACAAACCCAAAATAATATATCTATATCTGTAGTATATCAAATAATATATCTGCCTCTGTGTTTAAACCACCATCAGCTCCGTCAACATGTCCAAAGACACTGACGAACACCTGTACCGAGCACACAAACCCGCCTCCGTTTAACTTTTGAATATTTGTTAAAGACAGAAAAATGTTAATACCAATATTTCAAAGTGTTACAAGTGTGAATGTCAATATCAGAACGGATCACATGGTGGAATTTCTCCATCAGCTGATTCATGCTTCACACACAGTCTAATCTTCCTGTTTTTTACAGCTGTGTTCACTTCAGTTAAGCTCATCCCACATAACAAATGTTTCCTCCTGTTGGTTCACAGGATCAGAGACCGTCACACCTTAAAGTGACACACCTACCTGCATTTCTTCATATCCGTGTGACGACACAGTGAGATACTGTAACTGAGACCCTGAGTTTTAGAACATGACCACTATCAGACATTGGCTCCTCAGCTTATTGGTGTTTGTACACTGGATAAAAGGTAAAGTAGTATTTTATTAGCAGTTTCATTTCAGCAATTAGATGGTGTCTACACCTGTGAAACCGTTAACTGGTAAAATGCTCATTTCTGGTAACTTTCACTGTTGTACTCACAGATCATGAGTCAGGTTTGTGAGTCAGATTTCACAGGCGAGGGATCAAGAAAGAAATGAGTGTAAGAACATTGTAGGAAGCATTAATAACTTGAATTTTATGAAGGGTAGCCAGTGGAATTCAGTGAGTAGTGGAGTGGCATTTGCAGTTTGTATGTTGACCTGTAATAATGAAATAATGAGTTTGCCATATTTTTTACGAGCTTTTTGTTACAGCTCAACTCGTCACAGATGAGAAATTTAGCCTCCTGCTCAGATCACAGAATTAGACGTCACTTCTGCAGTGACACACCTACCTGCATCTCTTCATATCTCTGTAACTGCACTTAAAGATAACTGAGACTCTTAGTTTTACAACATGACCACTATCAGACAGGGTCTCCTCAGCTTGTTGGTGCTTGTACTCTGGATACAAGGTAAAGTACTGGTATATCAGCAGATTGTATTCAGCAGTTAGAAGATGAAAATATTTCTGAAACCGTCAACTATTAAGATGTTCATTTCTGGTAACTTTCACTGTTGTACTCACAGGTCATGTTGATGGAAGTGATGTCTACCAGACTCCCAAACTGTGGGAGAAGCAGGGTGAAAATGCAACAATACACTGTAACCACACAAAGGGTGCTGGCTATAACCAGATGTACTGGTACAGACAGCTGCCTGGAGAAACTATGAAACTAATTGTGTTCTCAACTACAGTCAAACATGACTTTGGAGAATTCAGCCAAGACAAATTCTCAGCCACCAAGACTGAAGCTGAGAGAGGAACATTCACAGTAAAGAATCTGCAGCCAGCAGATACAGGCTGGTATTTCTGTGCTGTGAGTGAACACAGTGATCCAACACATGTGAACGCTGAACAAAAACCTCTGCACACTGTTCCCATCTGTATTTATCTGCTCTACTGTAGGGGGACCTCAAGTACAACCACACAATGTCTCACAGTCATGTGACACTCCCATATGCAAGTCTTCATATCCGTGCTGTGATGTCAGAGCTCCCATCACACACACTGACAGTGACTGTGGTCTCAAAGTTCAGTCTTCTCACAACACAATAATGATCACAGCTGCTCTGATCAAACTCTCTGCAGCTCTGTATTTAATGTTAAAACAATCATCCAGTAACTTTAATTCACCACACAAACACACAGAAGAAGAGACACCTGCATCTAACCACAGTTAATGGCAGCAAATAAAGAAAGATCTCATCATTAAAGCCTCCTCTTCCTGTGTTAACCCACACAGCAGGATACTGTACAGATCCACTGATCAAATGTGACGCCCATGTGTTGATCCCTCCTCCTGCTTTACATCCAGGCAGCTCTGTTCAGTTTGCACTTCTCATTATCATTCAGTTTTTCTCTGCTCTGGGATCATGATCAGGCTCCTCATACATTTAGCAGCTCTGCCGTTCTGTTTAACAGGTAACATTCAATCAAATCATAAGGAATCATCCCAAGTAAAATCTATTCTCAGCTCTAAATCTTTTTGTTCTCGTTTTCATCCTGCGGATCTCTCAAAAAACAGCATTATCCTATTGTTCTGGAACCCTTTTTAAGCATAAATCTCCCTTTGTCAAATTCCTGTAACTTAAATTTAAAGATGTCAGGATAGTGGGAAGGTAGGACCCAGATGCAGTTCTCTTTTAGATAAAAAAACAAGGTTTATTCGCAAAAATCAAGACATGGAGCATGAACAAAGGGCGCGGCAAAGCCGGATCATCAAAATGACTTGACTACAAAAAGAACTATGACAAACAAAACGAGGATATAACAAAACAAGGATATGAAAAACACTATGACTGAGGGATGGTGAGGATTCTGCAGTGACTGAAAGTAAACCAGGAAGCTAAATACTGTGAGGGGAGTGATCAGTGACATGAGGTGCAGCTGTGAACAATTAACCAGGTGACTAGAGTGAACTGAACGTGAGAAACATGACTAGAACAAAACCTGAAAACATGATTAACATAAACTATGACATGACAGACTGTGACAAAAGAATGATCAAATCTCATCATTAGTTGTGACAAGCAGGCATCTATTTTCATAAAGTGGCAGTATGGCTGCAGAGTGCTGCAACAGTTTAGAAAGAGAACAACGATTAAAGGCTGTAGTGTGATGCTGTAGTGTTGCGAGATTGTGTGAGACTATCGGCAGATTCAAACAAGGCGCGCCTCAAATAGAGCAAACAATATAGTAAGATTATAATTACGCCAATAACTACTGTTTAAATAAATATATTATCGGGTGAAACAAAAAGAAAACACTGGAGTACAGTGAAGAAAGCCTGGAGAGCCTCACGGATTTCATCGACGACTGTTTTGACAGGATCGTCATGGGGAAAACTAACCAAACCCCATCTGCCAGCAGCAAGGCTTCAACCTCAAAGAGAAGTCGTAAGGAAGAGTCACCCGGAGCGACGTCTCCAGCTGGTAATGATTCGACGGACATTTTAACATCGATCGATAACAAATTATCCAGCTTCGACGCCCGTGTGTCTCTGTTGGAGATTCTACACAGAGAGTTCCAGGCATTACGGGAGTCGCTGGAGTTCAGCAACAGGTGCAGACGCTGGCTGCAGAAAACGCAGCCCTCAGAGGATCGGTGAAAACACTCACCGAGGGAATGAGCCGGATCTCTGACGAGAACAAGAGGATGAAAGAATCAATTATTGATCTCCAGGCTCGTAGTATGAGGGACAATCTGGTGTTTTCTGGAATCCCGGAGCAGGCAGACGGATCCTGAACTCGCAGTGAAAAACTTCATCCAAAATCAGCTGAAACTTCCAGTAGATGTAGTGAAAAACATTACTTTTCACCGAGTCCACCGCCTGGGAGGGAAGAGACCTGATGCCCGCCGACCGAGACCGATTGTGGCCAAGTTCGAGCATTATCAACAGAAGGTCCAGGTGAGGGGACGCGGCAGGGAGCTGAGAGGAACGGACTTCAGCGTCAACGACCAATTTCCCAAAGAAATCCTGGAAAGACTCAGAGTTCTGTTCCCCATCCGGAGAAAGTTCATGGAAGGAGGCTCCCGAGCTGTCATCGCGGTGGATAAGTTATTCATCACCGGGCAGCTGTACCAGGCAACCACTCCTTGGCTCTTCTAAACTCCAGGTGATCTGTATTCGTTAACTTGTATGAATCATTTCACTGTAGATGACATAAGTAAGATGAAATAATCTATCCAATTCACAGTTATCTATCAAGGCAAAATATATAGCTCACTGCCAGTCTCACCAGCACAGGATATATGCAGTTCATATTTGTTTATTTGGGTATGTTTTTTTGTTTTTGTTTTTCCTTTTTCTATCTCACACTTCCACTCTTTTGCACTGTTTTTCTATTCTGTCTTTCTTCCCCAACCCGCTGCGTTTCCACCTTAATAAGTAATGTTAACAAGCACGGCACACACAGAGTTTTGAGCAGAGCACATAATCAAGTTCCACACAGCATCGACAGCGCAAGTACATATTGTAGCAAGCTCATACTGACAACTGAAACACCAACAATGGCATGTTCATGGAAGCATATATGCACACACACAAACATACAACATACAGGCTACAGGTGTAGCAGCTGGTTGTCTGGTTTTTGTTTCTATTTTTGTTCTGTTTCCTCTTCTTTCCTCTTCTTCTTTCCTTGTCCCCCGGTCCGGTTCAGTTCTATTTCATGTCATATATTGTAAACCGAAATAAATAAATGGGCATCAAGGGGAGCTTTACATTTATAAAACTTCCCTTGGCAAAGCAAATCTGTTTGGCATCAAAGGTATTCAGACTACAATTCTGCTGCCATAATGCTGAACAGGACAAGGGGAAAAAAAAAAAAAAAGAAAGAGACCAACGCATGAAGGCCCCGCCCACCTAACGACACATTTCCTGATGGATAAGTGAGCCCTGACATGAAAGGTGAATAATCAGCTCAACTGCAAACAAGGCAGCAATAACAAGGATGTCCTTAAATTCAGCCATGAAACACCACATGATCATCACAGGCTTCTGCATAACCTTTCACCTTATATGGGTCTCAGGTAATGAACCAAATGTGCTTTTATCATTTTTTCAAATGAAACACTTTTAGAAAAGTTCTCAGTTATTAATATATCCTTCACTGTATATCTTCATGGGTTTTCTGTTGGTGCTTTTCCACAGGTTCCTCACTCAGTGACAAAGTCAGCCAGACTCCACCTGATCTGTACAAAGAAGAGAAGCAAACAGTTGAAATTAGCTGTTCACACACTATCGACAACTATGATACAATCCTCTGGTACAAGCAGATGAAGAGTAGACAATTGCAGTTTTTGGGATACATGCAAGCATTCACTGCATTTCCAGAGACCAGAATAAAGATACATGGAAATGCAAATAAAGGAGAAACCTGCATATTAACAATTGAAGGACTCAGCCTGAACAGCAGTGCAGTTTACTTCTGTGCTGCTAGTTACCACAGTGGAACATATCACTGCTCCTCAGTACAAAAACCTCTCAGCCACACATATTATACCCTTACATCAGTATCATTTTCCTTCATTAGGTGGCAGCATCAGACCTTCATGCTCATCTACAAACTAAGAGGAGGAACAACTGTGACACCACCCATCTGATGATTTCATGTATGTTTGGTGGTGCTGCTGGAGGGTTAACTCAGAAAGAAGCTGGAAATAATCAGTATAACTGCTCAGGCATGAAGGGAAATAAACTAAATTCTTCAATATAACCAAACATTTGGAGAACAGAAAATGCTGATCTTTCTTCTTTGCATTGCTTTTATCACCGTGCTGCTTTCAGGTAACGACCTCAGAATAATTCAGACATTTCTGTTAAAGTTTAATGCAGCATTACTGGATTAAAAATAAATAAATTTCTCTTTCAGTTTTCTGGTTTCATCAGTGCTGATAATGCTTCTTGCTGATAATTTCTCAACAGGTTCCTCTCTCAGTGATGAAGTTCAACAGGATCCAGCAGAAATGTACAAAACACTTGAAGAAAAACCTCAAATTAAGTGTTCACACAACAGTGATAGCTACGACCGAATCCTCTGGTACAAGCAATCAAACACACAACTGCAGTTCCTCGGACACATGCGCTATGGTGCTGAAAATGTAGAGAAAGGAGTGAATGTGAAGATTGAAGGAGGTGCAGACAAAGGAGAAACCTGCACATTAACAATTGAAGGACTCAGCCTGAACAGCAGTGCAGTTTACTTCTGTGCTGCTAGTTACCACAGTGGAACATATCACTGCTCCTCAGTACAAAAACCTCTCAGCCACACATATTATTCCCTTACATCAGTATCATTTTCCTTCATTAGGTGGCAGCATCAGACCTTCATGCTCATCTACAAACTAAGAGGAGGAACAACTGTGACACCACCCATCTGATGATTTCATGTATGTTTGGTGGTGCTGCTGGAGGGTTAACTCAGAAAGAAGCTGGAAATAATCAGTATAACTGCTCAGGCATGAAGGGAAATAAACTAAATTCTTCAATATAACTAAACATTTGGAGAACAGAAAATGCTCATCTTTCTTCTTTGCATTGCTTTTATCACCGTGCTGCTTTCAGGTAACGACCTCAGAATAATTCAGACATTAATGCTGCATTACTGGATTAAAAATAAATCAATTTCACTTTCAGTTTTCTGGTTTCATCAGTGCTGATAATGCTTCTTGCTGATAATTTCTCAACAGGTTCCTCTCTCCGTGATGAAGTTCAACAGGATCCAGCAGAAATGTACAAAACACTTGAAGAAAAACCTCAAATTAAGTGTTCACACAACAGTGATAGCTACAACCGAATCCTCTGGTACAAGCAATCAAACACACAACTGCAGCTTCTTGGATACATGTATGGCTCTGGAAATGTAGAGAAAGGAGTGAATGTGAAGATTGAAGGAGGTGCAAACAAAGGAGAAACCTGCACATTAACAATTGAAGGACTCAGCCTGAACAGCAGTGCAGTTTACTTCTGTGCTGCTAGTTACCACAGTGTAACATATCACTGCTCCTCAGTACAAAAACCTCCTGATCACACATTTCTTTTTCTCATCTCTCTTATAGCTCTCAGTTCCTTGCACCTGTATTCTAACCAGTGTTGGTCTCCTCTGATTATAATCATAGATTAAAATTGAGGTTCTTACTGTAGAGGAGTGACTTTAACCCCCACCTCTCTTTATAAACAGCAGCAAGTTCAACCATTGATAAATCAGTAGTTGCTGCTTCTGATTGTTGATTATTTCTACTCATTTTCAAGAACACAAGCTAAAAGTGCAACAGAACACATTTATCAAAGGACTTCTGAGAAACTTTCACATGAGAACAGCCAAAATGATTAATTTTCTCCTTTTTAAGAGCCGAGAGAAGTGTAATTAGATAAGGTCAAGGGAAGAAAGGCTTAACTTAAGGAGTAGCCAGTTGTATCACTTAGAAGTTACAGCAATCTGGTGTTGAGTGGATGACAGCCCAGGGAATATAATCAGAGGGATTTATAAAGTAGATGATCTTTATCAGTGCGGAGAGAGCCTGCTGGAGAAATAGATCAGGCCCACACTCCCACACACAGGAACAAGCACCAACTCTCAGCAATGAGAGACAATGCAATACACACTTATGGGAAAAGGGAAGGTGAACACAAGAGAGAGAACACCAGATCCTGGAGAACCATGACATAGTTTTATTAGGCTTTTAAACAAATCCTCTGTGCTGATAAAGGAGAAAATAACCCGCCTTTTCATTTTCTTCTCTGTGACTTCATCTTCTGTCTGTGAAATTTCATTTGCAATTTGTTTTATTTCCAAATATTAGGTGAAAGACACTGTTAAAAGTCAAGAGTAGGTGCTGTCACGACCCGGCAGGATACAGATGCAGGGTTTGTCTTTTCAATAAGTAGATCTTTATTTTCACTACTTTAAATCTCCAAGGCAGAGAAATAAATAGGCTATAAATAGGCTATGAAGTATGCCTAACACACTTCTAGTGAATAAAGAGGGAAAAGTGAGACTATAAAAATGATCAAAAGAATAATCACTCCACTCGAGGAGGAAAACGAAAAGAACTATAAACTTTATCAATAACCAAAAATGCTCTCTTACTAAAGAGGCAGCAAGAAACAAAAATCACTGTAAAAACGGAGGCACTATGAAAAATTACAGAAATCAAAATCACTCTGAATGGAGGAAACCAAAGGCTATGAAAAACTTAGCAAAGCTTAACTAAATCTACAAGACAAAACTTCCCAAATCAAAACCAGTCTGTTGGAGGGAAATGAAGCAGAAGGCTATGGCTGTGACTCAAGGCTTGGTATAACCATGGAAAAGCTTGGATGAACACATGAACATAAGACTGATAACGAACACGCTGGCACGGGACAAAGGGAGACACAGACAATAAGTTCACATGGAGGGAAGTGGGGAACAGGTGGAAACAATCAGGAATCTCTGCGTGGATAGAAGACTTAGTGATCTTAAGCATGTCGTCACAATAGATCGAGATGGATGTGAATGTCTTGAGTGGTCTCATCAGAGTCCCAGCATTAAGCCAACTGATCAAATCCACCTAACAAAAGCTGCCTCTCAACAGCCCTCATCTAATCTGACAGAGCTTGAGAGTATTTGCTGAGTTGAATGGTACAAAAACCTTAATTTCAAACAGAAACACTTATTCATGTTAAACTTAAAACGAACCGAATCTGCAATCACAGCCAAAGCTGCTTGAAGAATGGAGAAACGCATCAGTTTATTACAAGCCACTATCTTGGCAAATTATCTGAAAAGGAAAGAAATATATGCAAACATGGGGTCCAACTTCACAAAAATCCCCTGCAGAGGGAGACAAATTTGGTCAAATAAAGTGAGGAAACAAATAAATGTTCACTTACACTTTTGACAAAATCCTATCCCCGCCTATAAAGTGTAAGCTAAAAGGTCATATCTCAGAAAGAGAGAGCACCTCTAAATACCATAAACATGATCTTCCTGGTCTTCATATTATACTTCCTTCATCTGCCTGTGAATAATGGTGAGTAGCTACACCATGAAAAGACCTCAAAGAGTTTCTAATTTCATGCTATATTAATAAGAAAAAATCCCATCTGCTTTGTTTTTCCTTCACAGGGGCTTCTAAAGCCTACAATGTCCTCCAAACACCTCCTTTCATGATTAAGAGACCTGATGAATCCGTTGTCAGTGAGATCCACTGTTCACACCATGTGTCTGGTTTTGAGCGCATCCTTTGGTACAAACAAGACAAACACGGAGCTCTGAGGTACCTGGGATATCTGAATCTGAAGTTTCCCTATCCAGAGGATGACGTAAAAGGAAAGATCAGCTTTGGTGGAGATGGCAGTACATTTTCAAACCTGACTATTTCTACTGTTTCAATGAATGACAGTGCAGTGTATTTCTGTGCTGCCAGTCGGCACAGTGCAACAACTTCCCCTGAATCAATACAAGAACTCAGCATACAGATAAAGATCTGAACACCTGCAGCGCGCCGTGTAAGCCTGGAATTTGATAATTTTATGTTGTTGTTGTTATGTTGCTATTTTCACACCAATTTTTGACCCCCCTGCTATGCCATAAATCCCACTTCAGGAATTTTTTTTTCCAATTCCTGGCAGTGCAGGATATAGAATTGTGATTCTAATATATGTTTATGTTATGTTTATGTTTATGTGTATGTATTTATCAGACGCTTTTATCCAAAGCGACTTACAAATGAAGATTTAACAAGCTATATAAAGCTAACAATAAACTACATAGAAGGAACCCACTAGTCTGACTATGTCAGAGGTGACAGAGTAGAGATAGGGTGTAGGCATAGAAAGAAGTGCAGAAAGATAAAGTGCAGAGATAGAGGGTGTAGGGAAGTACAAGGTAAGTGCTAGGATAGGAGATGCTCTCTGAAGAGCTGGGTTTTCAAGAGCTTCTTGAAGATAGACAGGGACGCCCCTGTTCTGGTAGCGCTCGGTAGGTCATTCCACCATCGTGGGAAGACACATGAAAAGAGTTTGGATTGTCTTAGGCGTGGTGTAGGAGCTGCTAGACGACAATCCTGGGACGAACGGAGGGACCGAGTTGTGACATAAGCCTTTGCAAGAGCATTCAAGTAGATGGAGCCGTTCCATTAAGCACTTTGTAGGCTAACATCAGTGACTTGAATTTGATGCGGGCGGCTAAGGGTAATCAGTGGAGTTCAATGAACAGAGGGGTGATGTGAGAGATATAATAGGATACCTTCGATCAAACTCATTTTGACAGGTGACCTCTGACCTCTTATCGATCAATCAAATTAATATGACAGGTGGCCTTTGTTTGACATTCGTTTGCTGACATTGGGGATATGACTTTTGACCTCTTATCGATCGATCAAGCTATTTTGACGTGTGACCTTTGTTTGACATAGATTAGCCATCTGTTGAAGAGGTCTTTGACTTCTAAGGAAGGGGGTGTTTATGGCTAGGGTTAAGAATGATTACAGCTAAAGTCAGGAGGTTGTGAGAAATATATTAGTTGAATGTTTAAATAACAGAAAGGGTTAGGGTTAATAGAAAAGTTGTAGAAGCGGTCAACATTTTAACAGCTTCAAAGACCGGTCCCTGTAAGGTAAAGATGGGAAAATAATTAGATGTGTGGGGTGGGTATTGTTAGACCCCAGGTTTGAGGGCCAATGGGTGGACAGGGGTGGGGTTTCGAGTAAAGGATAAAAACCCTGAGACAGTCAGTGTGTAGAGAACGACTTTGGGGTGAAAGATAGCTGATTCAAGATGCCCAGGACAAGAAGCAGAGTGAGTGTAGAGGAGAAATCTACGCAGGCACCAGAGAGGACGTGTGCTCTGCGGTCTCTCATTTGTGAGACTCCGGTAATGATATTTGAAGATCAGCCCTTGATACCAAATGCTCCCAAGAAAAGGATGGTGTTTCTGTGCAGAACGCAGCAACCACCGCCCGTGTCTCTACAGGAAGAATGGTCACTGGAGCCTTATGGACTGCGGGGAAGATGGGGCTATGTGTTCATGTATGAAACAGGTGACCTCTGTCTGTATCAGCTTGACGAGGGTGGTGAGAAGCCGGGACCTCTGACCACTGTGGGTATGCTAACTTCCAACGACTGGGGAGTATAGAAGGAGGCAAGGGCTCGGCTGAGGAGGTGTTAACAGTGAAAGAAGAACCCGAAGAAATCCCAGCAACGTCTGCAGCCAAACGACCGAGACTGGAGAGTCCGAGACTGAAGAATCCTCTGGATGATGCTGAGCTGGCCAAATCAAGGATGGTTTTCACTGCTGTGTGGCAATCGAAAACAGGCGTTACAGGCCGTTGGTTCTTCCGTGCAAGCCACCGGAAATCTAATGAGAATGAAGAGGGGGATCTTTTTGTTCTTGAGTGTTATAACTCTGACTGTGGACATCTCTGATTTAGGTATTGTTAACAATACCTCATGCAGCCTGGGTGGAGAAGATGAATGATATAGCGGATCGAGTTTCCATGCTGTTCCGCAGTTGCCAGAACTGGGGTCAGATTCTAGCAGTCAAGAAAACCCTGGCTGTGTAGACCTCCCTCCGCTGAGAACCCTCCTCCTCAACCTCAATAACCACACCCCCTTCAGGTTTATAAGGACACACTCCAGCACAGGTCATACACCGATCAACACGAGGAACAGGATGAGAACTAGCGTCCAGAAGACATTGTGAGAGGAGATCACTGACCGCGATCTGGAGAATGCTTCTCCGTCGCTATTGATGCATACAGGGAGCCCTTCTGCAACATCCACATCACCGCAGTTTGGATCACCAGACAACGACAGATACTACCTGGAGCCGTATCACCCTCCTTCACCACCAGCGAATTCGTCTGAGTCTTTCTTCTCCTCCAACTCCTCCTCTTCTCTCGAGATCGAGTTCTCAAATTCGGCGCCTGATGACCGCTGCTTAACGCTCTACCCGATAGGATCCACCGTGGCAGTGGCACTGGCCGTGGCCGTAACAACTAAATCTAACGAAATGGAGGACTCTCGGCTTCCACCAGGCCAGGGGTCCCCTGCAGACACTCAGGATGGGGGAGGAGAGGACGAGGACGAATTTGATGGATGGGTCCCCTCAGGTCTTATCAAAGTTGTGAAAACTGCAGTGATACACCTCTTGAATGAGAACATCAAAAAATTTATGATTGAATCATGCTACGGGTGTAGTGTCGATCACCCTAGTTTACGCCAACATCAGTGCAAGGATGTCCTCCAGGACGACTTTTTTCATGACCATTACTACACTCTGTTGCGGAGACTTTGTAATCAATGATTCATTGCTTCCATTCAACATCTTCTAACTGCGCGTAACATTTGTGAAGATGATGCCAGAGTCAGGGCTGTGGCAGAAGCTTACTTGTACGAACTAACTCTGGTGAAACAAATCAACACTTCTATACACGATATGTACGAGCAGTTGATTGGAGAAGATGTAAAGAAATTGCAGCAGCTTCAAACCATGACAAAGTTCTGGGAGGGTTAAAAGGAGGGTGTAATATTGTAATCATGTGATGTGATGTTGTTATAACATTTAACTTTTCTTAAATCCTATATTACTAGCATTCCTGCTTTTTGTGATCATTTGTATGTGTGTGTGTGTGTATTATCACACATTAGAGAAAAAATAAAAGGTTGAAATATACTAGCGTTTTGTGTTTTCTGTCATTACGAGCCAGAGTTTGTATAAGGTGAGATGGCTGAAACGAGATTAATGAAAAAGGTTTTCTACGATCCTATCCACCCTGGTAGTTTTGGGGGAGTAGAGGGGTTGCGTAAAGCTGTACAGGACGAAACGGGTAAGAAAGTCGCGTGCGAAAAAGTGCAAGACTTCTTATCAGAGCAAGATGCATATACTCTACATAAACCTGCAAGAATACATTTTCCGAGAAACAGAGTTTTTGTCACCAGCCCCTTAAAACAATTCCAAGCAGATCTCTGCGACATGCAGGCCTTGGCTGAGTACAATGACAGGTATAATTATCTATTAACCGTCATTGACGTGTTTTCAAAAAAGGCTTACGTTCGCACTATGAAGAGAAAAACCACCGCAGAGGTGGTAAAGGCTTTTGAATCCGTTTTTAGAGAAAGCGAGACCCCTAAAAAACTTCAAACTGATGCGGGGAAAGAATTTTTTAACAAAAAATTTAAGGCATTATTAGAGAACCACAGAGTTGTGCATTTTGCTACTCCGAGCGAGGTAAAGGCATCTGTGATTGAGAGGTTTAACCGCACGTTAAAAACCAGGATGTGGAGATATTTTACTGCTAATAACACACATCGATACCTCGACATCCTGCAGGATCTCGTGGAAAGTTACAACCACAGTTACCACACGAGCATCAAAATGAAGCCTGTAGAGGTGACTCTAGAAAACACCTTTAAAGTTTTTCAGAACCTGTACGGCTATGCACGCGATCAACGCTGCAAGGACTCAAGGATAAAGTTTAAAAAAGGAGATCTTGTAAGAATATCTAAACTGCGAGGCGTGTTTGACAAGAAATATGAACAAAGTTTTACAGATGAAGTGTTTACAGTGACTGAGCAGCTTGCACGATCTCCCCCTGTGTACAAACTCAAAGATTTTGATGGAGAAGCTATTGAAGGTTCCTTTTACGCGGAGGAGCTTCAAAAAGTTAAACTGAATAAAGACAAGATGTATCAAGTGGAGAAGATATTAAAATGACGCAGCATCAGGGGTGTAAAACAGGTTTTTGTCCGTTGGAAAAACTTGCATGAGAAATTCAACAGCTGGGTCAGAGCCAGTGACCTTCACGAGGTATAAAGGGGGCCATCGCTACACCTAGCCCGCTACATTACACCATGAACCGAACGGTAGAGGATGAGGGGGTTTATATCACCCTGCCCTCCAACGCTAGTCTCAACGTCTTTAAGAATAATACCAGTTCCAGTTTCGGTGTGGATTTAGCCCAGCATATCGATTTAGAAGGTTCGTGGCAGGTTGCCTTGACGGAGATTTCTTATCCGTACACATGATCCCTGGGGTGGCTGTAGCTCAGGAGGAAGAGCAATATTTCATTGGTGGGCGACTGCTCTTCCACCAATCGGAAGGTCGGTGGTTCGACTCTGGCTTCCCCAGGATACATGTCGAAGCGTCCTTGGGCAAGACACTGAACCCCACATTGCTCCCCCAGTGTATCATTGGGGGTATGAATGTGTGTGAATGCTTAGAAAGCACGTAGTTATATCCTAAGACGTGCTGTATGAATGTGTGTGAGTGGGGTGAATGCGGCATGTAGTGAAGCGCTTTGAGTGGTCAGCTAGACTAGAAAAGCGCTATACAAGTACAAGTCCATTTACCATGGCTTAACGCCCCCAGGGACCAGGCTTTTTTTTAATGGAGGAAAGCGGGGCTGGAAAACCTTTGGAAAACAAAGGCATATTGAAAACATCCACATAGAGATTAAAACGGATCAAAACACTCCGGTAAACCGTTGTGAGACTACACTTCCGACCCGTGATATCACAACGCGTAATGAAATGATGGTCATTCACTCTGATATCACAGAGAGAGTGTAAGAGGGAATATATATATATATATATAAACGGGTCGATCACAGACTCATTAGTCACTATCAAGCAAACGTTCAGTCAGAGGTCACCTAGAGGTCTTTGTCTGTGTCAGGAGGAGGACAACAAAACAAAGCAACATGGTTCAGATAAACATGAGGGATGATCCTCACCGCTTCGTAAACTATTACCAGAACCAGGTCGGAGGTACCCTGCCTGGTTTTTATGGAGCACCTGTAATGTACGGTCGCGGAATAGGCTCTGTATTTTCAAAATTATTTTGCTTCGTAGCCCCCCTTGTTAAAAAAGGTTTTGCTATAGCTAAGCCTCATCTGAAAACAGCAGCTACAAACATTGCCTCAGATGTCTTAGGCAAAACCATGAGAAGGATCTCTGGTCCTGCAGAGACGGGAGGACAAGAAGGATCAGGTATTATGGTTCTGTCACGAAGACCAAGAAAGCGGCCGCCGGGTGAACGTGTGAGGAGGTCACAAATAGTGAGGCCGCTCAAAAGAAAGAAGTCAGTTGGAAGGATCAAGCCTAAAGGGAGGAAGTCTGCACGGAGCAGGGATATATTTCACTGAATCATAAATAGAGAGAGAAAGAGAGTAAAACATGGCTCTTTTGCATCACAAATCCCCTGAGTGCACCCTGGCAGAACTGGACTTATTTTCAGTCCCTATGACCCAGCTTTCTATCGAGGATAAGATCTACACGGAAATTATGCCTCTATCCGCTATTACTGAGAATGGTCCGATTGAGTTTTTTATACCGGGAGATGGTGAAAAGTATCTGGATCTCAACGATACCTTGTTACATCTACGCGTGAAGATCACCAATGCAGACGGCACAAACTTGGCGAACGACGCACCTGTGGGTCTCATCAATTATCCTCTCAATACACTATTCAGTCAATGCGATGTTACTCTGGGTGATAGATTAATTTTACAGTCTAGTGCCACCCACCCATATAGAGCTATGATCGAGACTCTGCTAAACTTTTCTGAAGACACGTTAAAGAGTCAGTTCAGCGCTGGTCTTTATTATAAAGACACAGCCGGCGCCATAGACTCTATAGTAACCAATAATGGGCCAAACAGAGGGCTAAACCAGAGGGCTCTCTGTACAACTAATTCCAGAGAAGTACACCTATTGGGCCCCCTCCATGGGGATATTTTTTTCTGCGAAAGGCTCCTGCTGAACTCTGTGGATATGAGAGTTAAACTAACCAGAGCCAGCGAGGCTTTCTATCTCATGGGAACCAGAGACTCGACTTACCGATTAATGATATTAGGAGCCTCTCTTTTTATCAAAAAAGTTTCCGTCTCCCCCGCTGTTCGTTTAGGCCACACATCGGCCTTAATGAGAGGAAACGCTCTCTACCCACTGTCACGAGTGAATGTAAAAACATACTCCATCCCTGAAAATTCGAGGATATGTAATCAGGAGAATCTCTTTTTGGGAGCGATGCCTAAATATATTGTTTTAGGTATGGTGCACCACGAGGCATTCACGGGAAGAAGGGACTTGTCACCCTTCAACTTTAAACATATGGATATAGAGTATCTAGCTCTTTGTCAGAATGGTAAACAAGTTCCCGCCAAGGCGTTCCAGCCTCAGTTCAACCAAGGCATTTCAGTCCGGCAATTTTACAATTTGTTTACAGTGACAGGTCGTCATTTAAAAGATCTCCCTCTGAGTATCACACGTGAAGAATTTAACAACAGTTACTCGCTGTTTATCTTTAATCTCAATCCTGGTGAGGATAGCGACGCCTTGTCACCTGTTTCTAATGGGAATTTAAGACTGGAGGCGAGGTTTAGAGTTCCGTTACCTCACACCACAACCCTCATTGTCTACGCATGTTACGATTCCATTTTGGAGATCAACTCGAGAAGACAGGTGCTGGTGGACTATTATTAAAAGAGTAAGCATGAATAACCACCAACTGGAGAGCCTGTTGCACCATCTACTGGGAGACCTATTTTGTGGCGTGTGGGCTAGTGACCAACTCCCCTTGCTCACACAAACGTTTACAAAGCCAGCTTACTTTATTGTGAACACACATCCTTCTCACATGCCTGGGGAGCACTGGCTAGCTCTGACTCTGGAGGAGAACGGTCAAGCCACCTTTTTCGACTCTTACGGGCTACCGCCAGATTTTTCTCCCTACCCCTCAGACATTGTGTCATTTCTGAAAGACCGATCCCTGAAGATAACGTACCATAATCGCCAACTTCAGAACACCTTGTCCACCGTGTGTGGTCAGCAGTGCGTTTATTACCTCTGCCACCGGGCGTGCGGAATGTCTCTGCAACAAGTATTATCCTCCTACAGTGACGATGTTCTTAAAAATGATGTGATGGTATCTAACTTTGTGAAAAAATATCAGAGATGCATCAGAAAGCACAGTGCTACCTCATTTCATCACGGAGCCTGTTCTTTACAGATGTTCAAAGAGTGCTACAAATTGTGAATGCATGAAAGTGATGACTCTCTAGACTCTGAAAATTGGAATCAATAAAAATCTTTATTGAGAACAAATGACGGTATCCTTTTATTAATTTCTTACAGAAATTTATGGTGAAAAGGTAACCCAGCGCGGAGGTTTTACCTTTTTATGCAGACTATGTTCATCTGCACCCTCGTCTCGCTCACCATGTCCAGATCTTAAAAAATGAGGGGAGAGGGTTATCTTCTTCTTCGGTTTTACAGATGGTATTTTCTCCATTCCGCTCGGCTCTGTTTTGAGACGACGGTATTGTTCACGGGCTTGCGGATTATTCACAGAGGATAAAGGTATGTTCAGTTCATTCAGGACATTGAGAAAACTTGTCCAGCCTGCTGGTTGCATGGTTTGGGCTTTTCTTTTAAAAGGGAGCAGAAGGTTTTTAAGTAAATCAACCAAATGTGATCCTCTCACAACCTGCCCCTGATAAACAAATTCTCCTCTGATGGTCCAGCCATTTCTCTCAGATAATTTCCTCAAGATGTATTCACCATTTCTGCGATTGCGCTTTGGAAGGATTTTTAATACCTCACTCGCCGTTGCATCCAATTCTAGCTGATCGGGCTCGTGAACACGATCCGTCTCACGGGAATCTGATTCAGGTATTGGATCATTAAGACTGTTTCGCTGAAGAGTCACAGTCATCCGCGGCTCCTCCATCTGACCTTGCTTGATTAGGGTGAGGTATCTTTGCAGCAGGGCGTCGTATTTCTTAATTTTTTCATAAGAGGTCATTCCTGACTCGTCGAGTATCGCTCTCATTTTATTATCCAAATCATCCTCCGCCGTCTGTCTGATAGAAGTCTCTGACTGACTCAAGTGTTTGAACTGATGAGGTGAGATGAGAAACATCTTTTGTGCCGTCCTGAGCGACATCTTATCTTCTAACGATTCCGGCCACTAGATCCCCAATTACGGGTGCAAGAGCCGTTAGGATGGGGAGAATAAACCCACCTCCTTGACTTTTGAGAGCCAGCTGCTTACGTTTTAAACCGGTTCTCTTATCAGCCAACAGTCTGATAACTTTCTTTTGCTTTTTCAAACTCCGATATTGGGGAGGGGATAGCTTAATGTTACCCTTTAAAATATTCAGAGCAATCTCACACAAAGCTTTAAGAAAGTCGGGTGAACAATGGCCGAGAATGTCCTTACGTTTGTGAGGTGTGGCGTGGTACAGAGCTCTGAGTAACGGAGCATTCCTTTTTATACGGGCTGACATGATAAATTACTATGCTTTCGGAACATACACAACTGGCCACTGACTAGGAAGTAAACCCGTTCTCAGTCTGTATTGTTCTGGGCATGAGTGGGTCAGGTCGACGATTAAATACCCGTGCGGCTCTCTGGTGGCGTCCTAAAAGCTCTCCAGGAAAATAGCTTTCTCTGAGGGGAAGATTTGACGGGCTAGTATATTCACCTGCAATCTGTCTTTGGGATTCTTAAACAGCACCAGGTAGTTACTGTTCAGGCTGATGGTGCGACTGTATTTCCCTTGATGAAATACATTTTGAGTCAACATCATGACACTCATATTTCTGTGATGTCTGTACTGTGTGAAAATTTTTACCTCTTCAGGATGGTCTGAAGCCTGAAAAATGACATCATCCAGAATAACCAAGTGCTTACGATCAGGAGGGAACAGATTTTCATCTTCAAAAGAATGAGGCAATCCTTCCACAAACTTGATGTTTTTATTCAGCCGCTGCAGTTCAGCGTACAATGGTTGGGAAGAGGTATAAATCCAAACAATATTATCAGGTACATCATCCATCACATGGTTACACTTTTTTAAAACACTTTTAACAAAAAAATGATTTCCCACATCCGCTGGGCCCCACAATCAGACATGAAAAAGGAGTCTTAAGTCTGGGGTCAAAATCAATCTCCTTCATATCAGAAAATTGCGGCATTTTTTATTATTTTTTCCCCTCTTAACCACCTTAATACCTTAATAACCGAAAGGCAGAGTTGTACCGTCAGGAAAAAGGCGTCTCTTGTCATACACCACCCCGAACTTTTTCGGGAATGTCACATTTTTTAACAGAAACCCCTTTTTATCTCTTCTGATGGTACGCTGAGGGGTTTCACCGTTTCTCTGGAGCCAGCCAAGTATCCCTCCACTAACTCTTTGACGCTGTCAAAGTTGACCTTCTCGCTGCATTCATGCGTTTGAGTGATGCCTTTAACGCGCATCGATACTTTTTTCTGATTTCTGGTCTGGTAGGCGTAACTCTTGGGTCCTGCTGCAACAAATTCCTGAATTGTGTCACCCCCCAGCTCATCGGTCAAATCCCCCAGATAGTTTCCCAGTTTCAGAGGAGTCTCACCTTTTTTCACAACATAGATCAGACTGTCTGTGTCTATGTAGAGAATTTTGTCCTGCATTACTTCCAGACAGCTGTACAGTTTTAAACGTGCATATGCGGTGGTAAATGCTGCAATGAATACATTGTTTACCTTGTTGGGAGGAGCGATGCACCGTTTGTTGTAAGTCCACTGCAACATGCACATGTCAGGGTTTAGAAAGTGGAAGTAGGCTATCTTGTATTTACCCGAGAACATGAAATTAAAAAAATTCATTCGGGTCTGTGACGATGGTGGTCTGATGGAGGTCGTTCCTCTGCGCAAATTTCCCCCAGAAACTGTTCAGACAGAGTTTAGCCACCTGTCTTTTAGCAGGGTTCACCTCTATTTTGCTGGTATCCAGCTGAATACCTTGATGGAGTTTGTAATCTCTGACGTACCTCAGCTTTCTCTCCTCATCAAGTGCGTCTGCGGGATATCCTGAAGCCTCTTGTTTACCCTTAAGAAATGTGTGTATGTAGTCTACAAAGATTGAGCTACTGGTCCTGTCAAAGTGCCACACCTCAGTGATTTTAGCAAGACGATAACCAAGCTTTAACGCCTTGCTAAACTCCACACTCACCCACACACATGTTAGTGCTCTCTCCTCATCGCTGTGGTTGCATGCATCTGCCTGGTTATTCATTTCAGCACAGGTGCGACAGAGAGTGAATACAAGTTTTCCGTGAGATGACTTGTAAGGTAAAACTGGGAAAAACAGCCCACGCGGAGGATAAACAACAGCTCTTATGAAACCAAAGTAGCTGTCAGGGTCATCAAAATCTTTGCAAATAATTCTGGGATGGCCGAGAGGGTAAGGAAAGCTGCAATTTACATAGGGGTAAAGAGATGTAAAGTCAGCGTAGTGCACAGTTTCATCTACCCCCGCACTGTACCTCAACCTGAGTGCGCAGGTCCGACCACCGTACAGGGCTTGTCTGGGAGAGGGAGGTTCAGGGGCGTTAAAGCTCTTGAGAAATTCAATCACCATTGATGGGACTTTTTCATCTCAGTCCACTCGTGCTCCCACATGATATGCAGACGAAGACCATACACTGACTGAAGCACTCTCTCTCTCTCATGGGTCTCTGCATAGAACTTTTCAAACGGCTCCTTCCTCAGCGTCCTGAGGCAGATAGCAGATGGGGCAGCCGTGAAAGAAACAGCCGTAAAACTCAAAAGCTACCCTCACACCGTCAATTTCCGCATACCCATCTACGTGATAAGGACCGATTCCCTTTTTCTCTGTGTTTAACGCGTGGCTAATCTCAATCCCTCTGCTAAACGCTAATCACTCCAGCCACTGGATGGATGCGTTTGAGAAGGTCTTACTCTGCTGACTGTAATCAACAGGTGAAGGTATGGCCAGGGTTTTAGGCTGCAGAAAGTTGGCGGTAAAAACCTTCATACAGGCCGACGCGATCGTGATGCATTTCAGGGGGTCCACGCGTGTCTCGTTAAAGAATTGCTCGCGGAATTTGACACATCCCTTGAAGAGTATGTCTACATAATTTTTGCAGTAAAGCATGCTCTGTTCACGAAAGTTAAAGGTGCCTTTACAAACTCCATCGTACCATCTGTAGAACTCTCCCTGCTCACTGGGGCTCATGAGTTCTACAGAGTAGTAACTCGGTGAAGGAAAAGGCCCCACATATTTCAAATTCTGTTCTGAAGAGAATCTGTGGGGAAAGAAACCTTTGGTATGATCACTGAAACCTAATGCTTTCGGCATCATACTCAGTTTCATAGCCAGGAATGACAGACTATCGATGAATCTCAAACCATAATCACAGTCTGTAAAACAGAGAATTTTACTCCCCTGTGTGATGAGAGAGGGCTTCATACCTAGTTGCACCATGACGTTAAGGATTAGATAGCTATCATAACCTCGTCCGTTGTGAGCAATAAACGTGTATCCACGGTAGCGTGGTCTCCTGAAATGGAGGAGGAATTTCCTGACACAATCCAATCCGTAGGCAGACCACTCGACACCTTTCAGCGTTTTTGCACAGACCAGAAAGGGGACATGCACATCGTTCTGACCGACTAAGGATTCAAAATCATAAAAGATCAGTTTTTCGTCAAGCCGTTCGTCGGCGCTGCTAGGCTGAATGTAGCACTGGTGTCCACTGAGAGTTGCTGTAGAACCGAGGGTCAGTTTCTCACCACAGATTGTACATTTTAAACCTTCACACACGTGGGGGGTTTTTACCTTAGTCATCGCAACGCGATAAAATCTCTTACACGTCGGACACCTTTTAATCAGATCACAACCACTCACTTGCATTCTGGCTCGGGGTCTCTCACGAGGTTCTTTGTGTCTGTTGAAGCACGACGAGTTACGACAGCTTCTGTTACAATCACCACAAAATACACGACTGAGCTCTTCACTTGTACATGATGAGTCGCAACACACAGGACAGTAACCAGGACAGTAGTGTGAGTGTGGCTGATTGTAACTGGTGTAGCAGTGCACGCAAATGTACCTCGACCCTAAAAATACTTTGAGGTTTTTTATTCCATAGTAATGGTTTTGGAGTAACAACAGAAAGAGAGGGCTTGATCGATCTCTGAAATCAGTCTCAAATTTACACAGAGCTAGATCACCCTTGGTTCTGTGAAACACCACAATTTTTCTGTTTAGGATTTTTTCGAATTTTCCAACATCACTGAAAGATACAGGCGTCTGATCAGTCAGCCCTGCCTGACGCTGCCACTCTCTCGCCTGGGCCGAAGCCTGACTATCGGTAAATTTAGAGCCGGAGACGTGCGCGAGACTGATGGCGAAACAGAGCTGATTGTCACAGTTATCTGTAATGTACAAGTGACGTTTTTTCTTATGGATTAATTCGCATTCTAAGGTTCACATGAGTTCTACTGAAAAAGGCTGCGCTCTTTTAACCCCTCCCACCCTCACTCTCTCCCTATGCGTCACATCCGTGTTGATGACGTATGACGCTTACGCGCTCACGTGAGAAAACAAAAACAAAGAGTGATGAGTTTTTTTAAAACTTACCCCGCAGATCAAGCTGTTTAGCGAGGGGTCCTTCCTCCCCGCAAACAATGCCCGGCGCCTCTAATAGCTGCGCCGATATGCAGCCTAGTAAACCGACAGCCCGTGCCCCCTCGCCCTCAACCGTATCGGTATTGAGGCCGCTCACAGGCGACTCGGGCCGCGGTATTATTCGAGGGGAGAAACATATGCTCGGTGGTGTGTGTAACATCGATGTTTCCTGCTGTCCGTCCTCTGTAGTAGCACTCGGACACTCCGTTGAAAACTGATTGTGCTGAACAGGGAGCAGTCTTCGTCGTAGCCGGGATTTATTCAGGGAAAGTCAGTTTCCCCCGCTCGGTGCGATGAAAGTCAATTCACCCTCAAACACGGCTGGGTTCTTCTTTCGGGGAAGCCCTTGCTCCACACTGTTTAGTAAATCTGTAAACAGTTACATCTGATGTTATTTCATTGAAACATTTCACTTGTTAAAGGTTATTAAAGTTAAAGAAACATTACCATAATCGGCTTGCGTCAATATGAAGTCATCCAAATCCTCCGCGTCCAGCTCTGGAAATTAGCACTCTGTCATGGTGTGGTAATATAACTATACACGCATTCATGTTTATCATCAGATCTTTTTTACTCACCGTTGAATACTCCTAAGCGTGCCAAAGAACCGCCGGTTGGCTGTGTATGGATGTCAGCTCTTGTTTTCCGTCCTAAAAAAAGTTGTTTGTTGTTGGTTTTTTGGGGGGTTTTTTTAGTACTGACCTAAGAGATCTAAAGTTTTAAGTAGACTTTTGCGTACCTGAGTCCATGATTCCTGTCCTGCCTCGGTTGAGCCCCCGACGTAAATGCCTGAACCATTTTATATAGTCTTACATCCCCCTCCATAGAAATAAGGGAGTGTTTTAAAAATTTCTTGAAGTGCTAATTTCAACCCATTTGCTCTTCACACCTGGTCTACATCCACCCTACGGTTAGTAACAGATGTATTGATTCTGTTTACTTGTGAAGTAAGACATAGGATGTTTCCCACACAGCATGATGCATTCTAGTGAACATCATCTATGTTCATTTGTTTACTTGCGAACTAAGACAACAACACAGACTGTTTACCACACTGTACTTTGCATTTTTATGAACCCCTGGCCATTTGTTCCCACTGCCCAGTGTCACAGCATGCATGCAGTTGACTAGAAAAGAGAAAAAAAATGAAGAAGAAAAAATGAAGAGGATAAAAAAATGAGTTGATCGGTCAGAGAGAACCAGATGCAAACTTTATGGGCTGCCTGGTCTATTAGTGAATTCTCTGTAGATTAACCCATGATACCATATACACCATGTGTGCAAACTAAGAGGGAAACCTTTTTGTGTAATTTAAACCTACCTCTATTTGCTATAAACACCCCATCCTCCGTTCAGTGTCACAGTATGGTGCAGCCAGAGAGAGCCAGATGTCTGTTACCACCCCCACCCCACCCAAATCCTTGTAGGGCTAGCAACACCTGGCAAAAGGAGGACTTTCCGGCACCCTGAGCCATACGAGACTTAAAATGCTGTCTCTTTCCCACACAGCATGATGCATTCTAGTGAACATCATATATGTTCAATTGTTTACTTGCGAACTAAGACAACGACACAGACTGTTTACCACACTGTACTTTGCATTCTTAAGACCTACAAAGACCTCTTCAACAGATGGCTAATCTATGTCAAACAAAGGTCACACGTCAAAATAGCTTGATCGATCAATAAGAGGTCAAAAGTCATATCCCCAGATGTCAGCAAACGGATGTCAAACAAAGGTCACCTGTCATATTAATTTGATTGATCGATAAGAGGTCAGAGGTCACCTGTCAAAATGAGTTTGATCGAAGGTATCCTATTATATCTCTGATGTGTGCTCTTTTAGGCTGATTGAAGACCAGACGCGCCGCCGTGTTCTGGATCATCTGCAGAGGTTTCACAGCACAGGCTGGGAGACCAGTTAGGAGAGCGTTGCAGTAGCCTGCACCAGGAGCTGGGTGGCATGTTGGGTCAGGTATGGTCTGATCTTTCTTATGTTTAGTAATGCAAAGCGGCATGAACGAGCAACCGAGGTAACGTGATCTTTGAAGGTTAGTTGGTCATCAATCATGACACCCAAGTTTCTAGCAACCTTTGATGGAGCAAGAGATAGGGATTCGGTTTGGATGCAGATGCTGTGTTGTATGGTTGGTTTGGCTGGAACGACAAGCAGTTCAGTTTTTGGGAGGTTAAGTTGGAGATGATGGGCTTTCATCCATGCTGATATGTCAGAGAGACAGTCTGAGATTCGTGCTGAGACCGTGTGGTCATCAGGTGGGAATGACAGATAGAGCTGGGTATCATCAGCATAACATTGGTATGAGAAGCCATGTGATCGGATGATCTGTCAAAGTGAGTTGGTGTATATGGCAAAGAGAAGAGGTCCCAGTACTGAGCCTTGGGGGACCCCTGTGGCAAGGTGGTGCGCTGCAGAAGTGTGACCAAGCCAGGATACTTTGAAGGACCGACCAGTGAGGTACGATTCAAACCAGGAGTATGCTCTCCCTGTGATGCCCATGCTTGAGAGCATGGACAAAAGAATACTGTGGTTGACAGTGTCAAATGCAGCCGATAAGTCGAGCAGGATAAGTACAGAGGACTTAGCTGTCGCTCTGGCTTCTTTTAAGGCTTCTGTCACAGCTAACAGAGCCGTCTCGGTGGAGTGTCCACTTTTAAACCCAGATTGGTTTGGGTCAAGGAGGTTGTTATGAGAGAGGTAATCGGTGACCTGCTTAAAGACCGCCCTTTCAATGATTATAGACAGAAACGGGAGGAGAGAGGCCGGCCGATAATTCTCCACATGAGTTTGAGGGAGGGAAGGTTTCTTGAGCAGCGGTGTAACCTGAGCTTGTTTGAAAGTGGTAGGAAATGTGCCCGATGTCAGTGAAGCATTAATCACATGCGTGACTGCTGCAGTTACAGTAGGAGCAATGGATTGGAGAAGATTAGTAGGAACGGGGTCCAGCGGGCATGTAGTAGGACGGCTACATGTGAGAAGTTTAGACACACTGCTCTGAGTCAGAGGGGTAAATGAGGAAAATGATGCAGTAGGACTTCTGCATGCAGATTTTGTGGTAACAGGTTTGGTAAACTGTTTGCTTATAGCTGCCACTTTGTCAGTAAAAAATGAGGCGAAGGTGTCTGCTGTTAGATTGGTAGCAGGTGGCGGAGGCGGAGGATTAAGTAATATTTTGAAGGTGGAAAAAAGTTTCCGGGTGTCAGTAGTACTATGAATCTTGTTGATGTAGAAAGACTTTTTTGCATCAGTGACACTGGATGCGAATGATGACAGTAGCACCTGGAATTTAGCTAGATCTGCCGGATCTTTTGACTTTTGCCATTTCCTTTCGGCAGCTCTGAGATTGGTGCGCGTCGCTCGGAGAGTATCATTAAGCCAGGCGTGAGACTGGGAGGATCGGGAGGGTTTAGTGGATAGAGGACACAGACTATCCGGAGATAAGCTCAGAGTAGAGCAAAGGGACTCCGTGGCATCATTAACCTGAAGGGAGGAGAATGTGCTGGAGGTTGGAAGAGCGGAGGCAACAACGGAGCAGAAGCGGGTGGGAGACAAGTTGCGGAGATTGCGGCGGAAGGAAACCATAGGGGTAGAAGCAGATGGTCTTCTCGGGAGACTCACTCTGAACTGAATGAAATAGTGGTCAGAGAAATGCAGAGGTGTGACAGATAGGGCCTCTGTGGCACAGTTTCTTGAGAAAATGAGATTGAGCACTTTGCCAGCTTTATGGGTCGGAGGACTGCTGAGCAGTTGTAGCTCAAACGAGTGCATTAGTGACAGAAAATCAGAAGAGTTAGGACTGTCAAGGTGGATCTTCATGTCACCAAGGACCATTATGGGACAGTCATGCTCCAAGATAGAAGAGAGCAAGGTGTCGAGTTCATTTAGAAAGTCACCGAGTTGTCCTGGTGGGCGATATACGACAATCATATAGGTTTTGAGCGGTGCAGTTACCAAGATGGCGTGGTATTCAAAGGTATTGTATTTAGCTTCAGGTAGCAGTTGGGTGTATTTCCATTTGTTGGAAATGAGCATGCCCGTTCCACCACCTCTCCCAGATGTACGAGAGGAGTGGGAAAATGAGTGGTTGGTTGAAAGTGCAGTCGGGGTAGCTGTGTTTTCAGGCTTAATCCACGTTTCAGTGAGAGCCAGGATGTCAAGAGACAGGTGATTAGCATAAGCCATAATGAAATCTGCTTTGTTTACCGCCGATTGGCAATTCCACAACCCCACAGACAAGGGTGTGTCACAGAGTGAAGTGGGTTTTAGAGAGCGGAGGTTGTTAAGGTTGCGGTGGCGTTTGGTTATGTGAAACCTTCTGTGCGAGCCGGAGACAACAGGAAAGGGAATGGGTTTGAGGCACATTTTCAAGCAGGTGATGAGGCCAGAGCGACATGGATGAGGCAAGTAGGACAGGTTTGCCTTGTTCAGTGGCCTTGCTCGGTGGACACGTGCAGGTATACACGCTAGTCTTTACCCAAGAATGTCTTCACACGAGAATGGCTGACGCTTCAGGCGCCACCCCTTACTTTATGTTGTGCACAGCCGTTCATGTGTTGGTTAATTGCACTAGGCTGCGACCGCCCACCGAGAGTTAACCAGCAAGTGTTTTCAGAGAGGAGAGTGACCCGTTCACAGCTCCTGAATACTCTGATAGCTTTGCGATGGCCCAACCGAGGCTACTAGGCAACAGGTTTCACCCACGGATGGGTTTTGATCACTCTCACAACAACAACAGATATTGAATTAGGCAAGAAGCTTAGAAAAAACTTACACTAGCAGACACACAGTTCTTTCCGTGCAGTTCCGATATATAAGGAGACTTCTAAGATGTTCTGCCTCCTACAGTCTCTGTGGGCAACACCGTTTTGTTATTTCAAGCTTAGCTTCTTCTCTTTGAAACAATCAAAAATGAACAAATCCTTGACATCTGTCTTTCTCAGCCTTTGTTTAAATTTGAGATATTTTCATAGCAGTAATGACCTGCTGGGAGACAGACCGTAAGCTACACTTCTTGTGATACTTTAATTCAGTGACACTCCCACCTGCAACTATCAGAGACTCTGGCAGTTTCTGTCAAACAGAACATGGATAATATCATCGGAAAACAACTCTTCATACTGCCCCCTTCCTGTTGTGGACCTCAAGTAATATTCAGTCAAACTAAGTGTCTGTGAATACAAGGTCACATTTAATTATCTAATGAAATGATCTCGGCAGGAAATCCACAATGGAAAGCAAAGCTATAATGCTTCATAAGTGTTAACAGATTTACAGAGTAACCCCTTTCAGGAATTTGCAGGTCAATTGGTCATTTTTCCCATTTCAGTGGAGTTTAATACCTCTTCCTTCTTTAAAGATATCAGAGCTGGGGAGGACTTATTTATTAAATCATAGCTGCCTTTACAGATGGTTAGTGAGAATCTCAATTATCAGTGAGATATGTTATATACCTATTATTTTGCTGAGGCTGCCAATTTGTCTACAAGGCTGTGTCATTTTGGTCAATATCCTCTGCAGTTTTGTGAGGAGGCCAAAAAAAAAAAAAACACTGTGAAAATGCTTTGGGTTTTTATGGGTGATTATGGAGAAATGGAGTTTACATTAACACTTGAAAGACAGCAGTGCAGGTCACTTCTGTGCTGCTGGTTACCACAACATATCACTGTTACTGATATCACTCAATACAAAAATGTCATGAGCATTTTCCATGTGTGTATTACATCTCAGAGACCCAAACATCCGTACAATTTCCTTCCATTAGGTGGCAGCATCAGACCTTCATGCTCATCTACAAACTAAGAGGAGGAACAACTGTGACACCACCCATCTGATGATTTCATGTATGTTTGGTGGTGCTGTTGGAGGGTTAACTCAGAAAGAAGCTGGAAATAATCAGTGTAACTGCTCAGGCATTAAGGGAAAATTCTTCAATATAACCAAACATTTGGAGAACAGAAAATGCTCATCTTTCTTCTTTGCATTGCTTTTATCACCGTGCTGCTTTCAGGTAACGACCTCAGAATAATTCAGACATTTCTGTTAAAGTTTAACGCTGCATTACTGGATTAAAAAGAAATAAATTTCACTTTCAGTTTTCTGGTTTCATCAGTGCTGATAATGCTTCTTGCTGATAATTTCTCAACAGGTTCCTCACTCAGTGACAAAGTCAGCCAGACTCCACCTGATCTGTACAAAGAAGAGAAGCAAATAGTTGAAATTAGCTGTTCACATAAAGTTGATATTTACAACCAAATCCTCTGGTACAAGCAATCAAACACACAACTGCAGCTCCTCGGATACATGTATGTAGGAACTGGAAATGTAGAGAAAGGAGTGAATGTGAAGATTGAAGGAGGTGCAAACAAAGGAGAAACCTGCACATTAACAATTGAAGGACTCAGCCTGAACAGCAGTGCAGTTTACTTCTGTGCTGCTAGTTACCACAGTGTAACATATCACTGCTCCTCAGTACAAAAACCTCCTGATCACACATTTCTTTTTCTCATCTCTCTGATAGCTCTCAGCTCCTTGCACCTGCATTCTAACCAGTGTTGGTCTCCTCTGATTATAATCATAGATTAAAATTGAGGTTCTTACTGTGGAGGAGTGACTTTAACCCCCACCTCTCTTTATAAACAGCAGCAAGTTCAACCATTGATAAATCAGAAGTTGCTGCTTCTGATTGTTGATTATTTCTACTCATTTTCAAGTACACAAGCTAAAAGTGCAACAGAACACATTTATCAAAGGACTTCTGAGAAACTTTCACATGAGAACAGTCAAAATGAAATATTTTCTCCTTTTCCTGCTGCCTGTCTGGTTGGCTTGACATTAGATATCCCCATTTAGAACAAACAAGACCACTAAAGCCTTAAAGAAAGCTCAAATATAAGGGTTTCTGTGAGGCTTTTACAGTAGGGCAGTGGTTCCCAAACTGGGGAGCACAGAGCCATTGGGAGAGGGGTTTGAAAGAATGAATTACACTGCCAGCATAACATGGACAAGTTTTTGATTTGACTCAGCAGTCATTTTTAACTAAAGCTGCATCTATGCCGGCGAATGCTCAACTCGTCTCATATAAAGTTGGCTGCCGAGTGGAAGAGTGTAAAAAGCCAACAGCGGAGGATTTAATACTTCCCTGTGCTATGGACACGGTTTCAGCTATGCTTGACTCTTCAGCAAACGCTTTAAATAATTACACTGTAAAAGCGGTTTGGTATTTTATTTATTTCTCATTCTAAAAGACGTTTTAGTGGAAGTTTACTTCAATTGTATTATATTAATTATAATGCTGAAAGAAACTGCAATGGAGTCTGAAAAAAACCTTTTTCTTATGAGAGAAACACTTTCTCTGCGGGACCCCCACAAGAATTTTTTTTTTTCAGACTCCACAGTGTAATTATTCTTATTTTTATTTTTTTTCAGAAATAAGGGACTAAAATGTATTTAGAAATGTCATGTGCAGTATAAAGGAAGCCTAAATAAAACATGAGACAGAGACAGACCCCTGTCAGCATCATGCAAGTCTTTTTTTGTAATATTTCAGCTGGTTTTATTGAACTTGTGACATTAAGCTAACACCAACAGATCAAAACAACAATGCATGTGAACATATCAAGACAAAAAAACAATGCCTGTGAAACAAAAGTCATGTTTTTTTATTTGTTACACTGGGCTGACTCCATACAGTGGCCTATGCCACGACAGGCTGCATATCACACCAAAAGCACAGATCTATGAATTAATTATATCAAAGATATAAATGTAAGTAAGACAAATTTATTTTAAATTCAGATTCTTTATTTTTCTAAAGTGTAATGCAATGGCTAGGGAGGCTGATGGGGTCCCCACTTCCCGCACCCCTATTTCCGATGTCTATGGACGAAAGGGCACATCGGAAAAATAGTTCTCTACAAATGCTTAATACTAGGAATGAGTTTGTGAAAAATATTATATTTAATGCATTATGTAAAAAAAACATTATCAAAAATATTGGTAGGGACAACTCTGTCTTCCCCAAACTTTGATTGTGACTTGTCCCTATGGTCCCGATGCAAACTTATGCCTTTGGGTGGGCTGTCTAGGTTTTGTGCTCCATGGCGGCAGCTGGTTGCCCAGGTCTTGGGGCCCTTTCTACCTGCTTCTGATCATCCCTGGGGGTGTGGTTGGGGCCCTCTGCACCCATCGTTTAGCAGTGTTCATGTAAGACCTAAGTCATATACTTTGCTTGCACATTCACTCTCTCACATGCTTATTATACAGTTGCTGTGTCATCTTGTGGTTTTAATGTGCTCCTAATGGTTCTCTGCATGGTTTCCCCACAGAGACTGCAGGATGTCTTCTCTTATTTCTCTCTACAGATGTAGTAGCAGGTTGCAGTTTTGTCTTGTTTTTCTTATACTATTTTTTCCTAATAATATTCCTTTGTCTCTGTGTCTCGTTTTTCTTCTCTTTGCTTTCTCCCTTTCCTTGTTCCCCCTGTGAGGGAAGCCTGACTACAGGGGGGACCTAAAAACAAATATTCAGCCTTCAAAGACAGCATTGGGACTGTCACTGTGAGAAACCTTCAGCCTCACAACAGCGGTGTGTGTTTCTGTGCCATCAGCAAACACAGTGATGAGAGGAGTGTGAGCAGCTGAACAAAGACCAGTTGCCAATTCATCAGGATGCACTTAGGAATCTGTTTCACTTTTATGTCTTTCCAGTAGATGGTGCTGGAGCTCCAGGAATACTTTTTCAGTTAACTATCAGGTTTGAAAAGGGGGCGTTTATAAGAAGTGTGCAGTGACAAGTTAAAGCCAGTCTTGTTTGTGTGTCCACTAAGACAGACGTTTATCATGCTGACACTTTCTCTTTTACTTTGGCTTATCGGTAATCACTCTCCTTGATAAGAAATCTCCCTTTTTCAATACCTTCAGCAGATTTACAGGAATTAATTTTGTCTCTTTCTGGGTGTTTGTCTGGGAGTTGAAGTCAACCAAAGACCTCCAGCTGCTTTAAGAAATCCTGGAGACCAAGCTCTGCAGCGCATTGGTCTTGAGTACCACAGCACCACAGAACTTGAGAAGTCTTTTGAAAAACATTTTAATATCACTGGAGATATGAGTGGGGAGATGGCAAAGAACGTCTCTCTGTTCATTGTGGACCTGAAGGCTGAACACACTGCAGGGTACTACTGCGCAGCTGGCTGTGCACATCACCTGCAAACCATCACTCCCTCATACAAAAACTCACACTCAGCTTATTTTCTGAATCAGGGGGTTTAAATTAGAACTTGAATAAGCTCCTCCCAGCTTATGATTTGATGTCAGCAGCTGCCACTGAGGTGACTTCACTTGTTTTTAGGCAGATCAGTAAAGCATCAGTCCAGTGTTGGGACAGTCAACATGATTCGTTTGCTCTTTCTCTGCTGCTTGTCTGGTAATAATTTGTCTGAAATCATCATCTTCTGTGGATGTTGAAGTAACTTTATATCATATCATGGTTTAAAAGTTTTCTATTGTCTTTCTTTGTTCAGGTGTTAGTCTGGGTCTCGAGGTCCGTCAGTCAACCTCTGATCTCATCAGAAATCCTGGTGACAAAATGCAGATTTTCTGCAGCCACAATAAAACTGACTACAAAGTGATGCTCTGGTACCAGCAGTTAGCTGGAGACACAGCAATGAAACTCATTGGATATTTGAACTTCAAAGCTTATCCTCATTTTCTAGTTTGGAAGATCTCACAACACAAGGCAGCACTTTGGGTTTTAAAAAACTGTAATGAGCTTTTTCACGTTTTCTGAAAAACCAAAAGTTTAAGAATGCAAGTAAATGATTAATAATTCAGCAACAATGGGAGCCATCAGTCTGGTTTACAGCGACAGGAAGCCACTCCTCTCTTGACATCACATTGGTTCGCTCATAAAATCCCTCTCAGTTCAGTTAGAAGGAGAAACCCTGTCGTAATTTAACTCCTGTGTTTCATCGCAGACGTCAGAGTAACTGCACTCATGTCACACTTCTACAGGATTATCATATTTCTTATTTGTCATTTCCTCACAGGTACCGATTGTTTAATTGTGAATTCAGCTGTCTTCTCATCACTTTTTAAATCACCAATCTGTCTAACTCTTCTCACAGCAGGTATTTCTTTGGGGATTCAGGTCCATCAGTCTCCTTCTGCTCTCATCAGAAAGCTGGATGATGAGGTACAGCTGGTCTGCAGCCATGAACAAAGTGACTACAGAGTGATGCTGTGGTACCAGCAGTCACCTGGAGACAAAGCTATGAAACTCATTGGATATGGATACATGCTGTTCAGAGATGACGCCGTCGATGAGGCTTTTAGGAAACATTTCAGCTTAGCTGGAGACCTGAGTGGAGACAAAGCTAAAAATGGTTCCCTTTTCATCAGGAATCTTAAAACACCTGAACACACGGCAACATATTTCTGCGCTGCGAGTAGCCACAGTACATCAAACACCCAGCTGCTCCTGACAAAAACCTCTTTATCTCTCCCCTCTGACTGAGTGTTAAAGGGTAAATGTTCCCCCAATAAGTGGCTCATTAACTTGACTTTACAGGTGTATTTTGGCATTATTAAACAGCGTGCAAAAAAAGGATTCAACAATAAAATAGATTTTTTATTTAATTAAAAGCTATGTTACGATTAGCGGTTAATCATTTTGCTCAGTGAAGTGGTATGTTTTTATTGCCTTAGATTAAACCATTCTCATCAGTTTGTGCTGTGGGTTCTGCTACATGATGGAAAAGCTATATTACTGCCATAAAAGATACATGGAAAAGCATTATATTCAAGGTGACATAAAGATGAAGAAAGTGGAGGAATTAGTGCTTGTAAATACTGTTTTGTAGAAAATGAGAATCATACTAATTATATTATAAAACAATCTCATGAAAGGAATGAATACATGGAGAAGCAGAAGAAAGAAAACAATAGACAATAGTATGGCTCATCCCAGATGGACGTCACCGATGCTGCTTGGAGTTGAAGCTACTTGTTCTCTCCTCAACAGATTATTTAGCCAACTGATATACTGTAAAGTACAATGTACAATTTATTACTAGATAGTTGCCACCTGAGATGTTTGACACCTCCAACTTCACCCTTAGATGACACTGCTCTTTATCTTAAAGGCCAACACAGCGTCTGTACAATATCAGGGAGACACTACACATCATAAGTGAAGCACTCTTATGTGCAATAAATACTGATATCATATAGATGAAGATATTTTTCTAAATCAGTCCGTACATCATCCTTTACTCCTGGAGAAAAATACACAAAAAACAAGTCGCTGATGTAAAAAAAAGCTCTCAGTTATACGCACCATTTCCTGCTCCTCCTTCAGATGGACAAAGTACAGCAGAGACTCCAGTTAGTTCCTGACATTCAACATGGAGCCATCTCTTCTCATCATAAGCATCATCACTCTATGCTGGATTAAAGGTATCACTTAACTGGTTTTTTAGGCAGTAGAAGAAGAAAAATTTGAGGATTGTGAAAAAAAAAATGTAATCTTTACTGAATAACTTTTTTTCAATCACAGGAATTTACCCCAGCAAAGAAAATCAAGTGTTTCAGAGTCCGGCTAATGTCTTGAGGAAAGCCAACAGTGAAGTCAACCTGACCCTCTCACACAACATCTCGAGCTATGACACGATTCTCTGGTATCAGCGCTCACCAGGAGACACCTCCTTGAAGCTGATTGCCTACATGACCTACAAAATACCTACGGTTGAGGCACAATTTCAGGGCCGCTTTACAGTGACAGGTGATGGAGAGAAAGCGGCTTATCTTCACCTTCTGAACCTCACACACCCTGAACACACTGGAGAATATTTTGGAGCAGCAAGTATGCACAGTGAGGAAGATAGTGATTCTCTCATACAAAAACCTGCATAATGATCTGGCAGATAATGGGACACCAACAGGAAACCTCTAAATCAATGTGACTCTGTGGCAAAAATCTAAAGAAACAGCAAAACAACTCCATGATGAACTGCTGCAAGGGTGGATGTAAAAGAAACTTATGGAAATGATCAGGAAAATCTGGATCAAACGCTTCCAGGTGAAACTTCAACTGTAATTAAGGAGTTAACCTCCATCAAACATACTATGTTTCACATTTTAGAGTGCCTTACAATAATGTTACCTTCCATGGTTCAACTTTCTGTTCTGCAGACAAAGTCACAAGGATGCATGAGATAGTTCATGGTCATTTACAGTTTTACAACCCAGAGTGTTACACAAAAACTATGGAACAAATGCCCTGGGAGAACATTCAGTTTTTTGTCTTTGTAGAAATGAAAACTAAAAATATTGAATAATACAAAACAGTGTCATCACTCAAAATGTCATCGTTGACATGTTCAACAGATTAAGAGGAAAAAATGTCACTCAATCATACGAGAAGAAATAAGGAAGCACTTCTTAAATTGCGTTTCTCAAACAAATCTAAAATCGAAACATTCAAATTAGTCTCCAGTTAAAAGAGAGCGTCACAGTCCAAAGGGTTTCTTTTCTTTGCTGTACTCAGAGGCATCAGCAAAGCCGAAGCCCACAGACAGGCGTTAACGGGCGTGGCTGATATCCACCTCCAGCTCTGGGGTCATTCGGTTAGAGGCCTTATCAGAGTAAACCATGGTCACTGAATATCAAGAACGCCACAAGGTGACATGGCAACTGTGGAGTAAACATGCAAGTGAATAAGTGGGTGTGTGCGCATGCTAATGTATGGCAAAGGGAAAGGGGGCCGAAACCACCCCCTATTCCAGAGATCAGGAGCAGACAGGAAGGGCCCCCAGACCCGAGCAACCAGCAGCCCCAACGGAGCACGGAAGAGAGAAACCAGGCAGCCTATCACAGGAAAGTCATGCTCCAGCCCAGAGGACAGCAGAGGAAGTTCATGGGTAGAACCCTGAATATGATGGAGCAAAGGAGCCAGGGAACCAGGGGTGGTGGGACAGCCCCCCCCAGCCACCCAGCATGAGCGGAAGCAGGACCAAATGCACACGTGCCCGAGGACTGCACCTCCACCCGGCAGAGGGCCCGTCCGCCTCAGAGGACCAGGCCACCCCAGACAACTTCCCCCAGCACTCACCCCAATGCCCAGGGTGAAACACCCCAGCTGCCTGAAGCAGCCTCTGCCCCCCCGTGCTTCCAGAGATTAAAGAGCTGCACCTGGGTGATTGAAAGGGAAAAAAATGCCTCCATCAGAAAGTCATTGGTGAAAACAATGAAAAGGATTATAAAAGTCCTTCAACAAGGAGTTGTTCCCACCATCTGTGTCCAAAATCTGAAGCAAGATCAAACAAAATGGGAAAGTTGCAAAAGGGAAACTGTCACAGACGTGGTGTGGATGGGAGGACCCGGACGCAGATATTGCAAAGAAAACTTGATTTATTATCTCACAAACAAAAGGAACAAACAAAAGGCGCAGCTGAGCCGGAAAACCAAACACAGGAAACAATGACTGTGAATAAATAACAAAACAAAACTTGAATAAACTGTGAAACTATGAGAACGAGTACAGACCAACCTGACAACAGGAACGGTGCTACGGTGGCCAAGAACCGAGGGAACCTGCAAACTAAAACACTGTGGGGAGGTGATTGGTGATGGGGTGCATCTGTGAAACAAAGACAGGTGACATGGATGAACCTAATTATGTGCAAGGGAAAAAACATGGCATGAAATACACCTAAAACCTGAAAACAAGAAGAGAAAAACAAAACTCCAAACGTGACATGACAGAAACATTCAGGTGGACCAAGGAAGACGCCAAAATCACTGGGACAGAAAACAAAAGAGCAATCTATGATAAAAAAGTTCTTTAAAAACATGCTGTAAGAATAGAAAATGCACAACAACAGAAATGAAATACAAATGAACAGAAACAGGAGTCGATATTTAGGTCTGAACTGTGAGAAATCAGTTGAAGGAAATCGGATTTACGTCCCTAAAAGCCAAAGTTATAAAAGCCAGAGGAACTAAGATGTTACTTTAATTTGTGATTCATGATTTCAAAATCTAAACGGTAGAAATGCTTTTTAATGTCAGGTGTGTTTTACCACCCAGCATGTTTAGATGTTACAGAATATTGTCGTGTCATTGGTATTATCATTCTGTCTAATTAATAAAAAAGCACAGGCGATTCCCAACTGTTCACCAGGGGCCGTACCTTTCACAAATTACCTTCTGTGGTCAGACTTTCTATTCCACAGATAAAGTCAGAAGGCACTTTAGAGAATTTACCGTCATAATTATACGTTTGCGTTCTTTATATGTAGAGGTGTTGCACATTCTGTCAGATCAGCCGCACAAGTGTCTGCTCTGAGTAAATCAGAATCAAAGCACTGAACAGCAGAGAGCAGTGATAACACACTGACATGTAGATACAGTCGCTGTAAGCTCCTCCCTTCTCATTACAAATGGAGAGGAAAAGAAGGTTTCCAGTTCAGTGTGTTTTCGGTAAGAAGCCGCAGATTATATCAATTCTTTAAGTTTTTTTTTTGGTCCATCTGCTCAGAAATGTTCAAGTTGCTTTTTTCTTTGTTTTTACTGCAGGTAAGAATCATGAGATGTGTTCACGTTCTCATTACTCCAGCAGACCTTCACTGCGTGTCTACATTCTGTTTTTATTTTCTAGACATTGTTCTATCATCACTTGTCATCCAGCAATCACCTGTGGCTCTTCTGATTAAGCCTGGACAAGAGGCCAGCCTTGAATGTTACCATGGAGATAGTAACTATCCCTACATGCTTTGGTACAAGTCAGCAGCAGGAGGCCAACAGGCCATGGACCTGATTGGAAACCTTTATAATGAAAACCCAAATCTTGAGAAAATATTTAATAACCGCTTTAGCATAACCGGCAATTCAAAGGCCAAAGCCCAGCTCGTAATCTCCAACGTCAACCTGTCAGACACGGCAGAGTATTTCTGTGCAGCGAGTCAGCACAGTGTTTCAACTCGTCTGGCTCCTTTACAAAAAGCTGGTGGCTCATAGCGACACACGTGCGCCTGCATCAAGCTGCTCGGTACAGAGGAACCGAGACTTCCATTTCTTTCTCTGTGCTGCAAAGCCAAAAAAGAAATGTGGCAGATGACTGAGACTCTCTTATGTAGTAAAAGAAATGTCCACATCTTGACAGCACATTGGAGACCTCAAAACTGGAAACAAAGCAGCACCAATGACTACCAAATGAAAAATGAGCTCACTTTGTTCTCTTCCATGTATTTCTCGTTGCAAATGCGCTGATGTCATTTCCTCCCTACAGATGCCAGGTGTTGGCCCTCTGTCTTTCCATTCATTTGGTTCCCTCTTCTAAAGTCCTGATGGCTCCAAGCTTTACCGCCTTGGCATTCATTATATTCTGGGCTGCAGGTAAAACTGATACAAAGAAAAAACACATCACACTTTACTCTTAGTCAGTCTGGGATAGAAAAATGTCACTTATTCCATATTTACATCTTTTTAACCCTGAAGAAAACTATTTCTTAAAAGCATTCAGGCAGTGGATTTGATTCTTAGTGATTCTTTCTTTCTCCTTCCTTTGTGTCAGGGTTAGGGTCAGGGTCTGTGTTGATCACCCAGTGGCCGCAATACATCGCCAGCCGTCCCGGTGGTCCGGCAGAAATGCGCTGCTACCAAAATGACTCTGATTATGAGTACCTGTACTGGTACAGACAACTGAGGGGAAAAGGTTTTCAGCTGATGGTGAATATAATAGCTGGCACTGCAACCTTTGAAGAAGGATTCAAATCCGGCTTTCAGGCAGCAAAACTGAATGAGAAGCAGTGGTCTCTGACAATATCCAGCATCCAGGAGGCAGACGAGGCTGTTTATCTGTGTGCTGCTAGGCCACACAGTGCTGTGGAAGACCTCAGGACTGTGACAAAAACGTACTGTGGAGAGGCTGTTCATTGTTCTGACACCTGACTCTCATTCATGATCAAACCAAGGAAGAAAGAAAACCACACTGTGGAAAAGACTGAAACTCTTACTATTTATTCATTTGTTGACTTCTTTATGACTAACTACTAAAGACAGGATGTAAGAAACTGCCAAGAAATAATACACTGAATATATTCAACCAATAGGTGGAGGCACAGCACATGACATGCAGCCGTCATCATGAGCGTGGGTTGATATATCAGCCAACAAACACAACGCCCTCCGTCTTTACCCTGATCAACCCTTTCCCCAACATAACTACTTGACAATGCTCCCATCGATGCAAATATTTGGTTTCCTCTTCATCTGGTTCTCATGTAAGATCTCAAATGTTCCTCTGAACTTGTAAAACTCTGTTTCACTTTGCACTGACCCATTGTTTGCTGCTGGTTTCTCCACAGGTCAGGTGAGTGCTGCTACATTTCACCAGTCTTCTCCTCACATAGTGAGGCAGGGCAGTGAGGTCCACATTAACTGTAGCCATGACGATAACTCCCTTATAATGATGCTCTGGTATCAGCATAACAGGGACAACAACTCAATGACCCTCATCGGGTACGGGTATGAAACCTCTCAGACCTACGAAGGTCAGTTTGAAAAACAATACAAGCTGACACGAAGAAACGCAGTCGAAGGAGCTCTGACTATACTGAAGGCGGATCTGTCACACTCGGCTGTTTACTTCTGCGCTGCCAGTACACAGTGATGTGGTTTAATGCTGCTCCCTCACTCAAACCCTCAGCTTTTCTTGCACATGTGATGTGTGTGTGTGTGTTTGCACATAAAGATGTGTCTTTTTACAGACTGGCACTGGAGCAGCAGCACAAACCAGTAGGATGTATCCCACTATGATCCTACTGCTTCTCATATTGCTTCCAGGTAATGTTATCATGCCTTGAAATGAACAAAAAGAAAACAAAACCAGCTAATTGTTTTGTTAAATTTTTCATCAATCACTTAATACACTGAGCAAGGACTTCAGAGAATTGATTTTTAATCTGTGTTTTATCTGCAGATCAAGCAAAGAGTGTGAAATTCCAGCCATCCCATCCGATAATAGTCCACAACAAGGAAACAGTGGATTTCAGCTGCAGTCACGATGATAATGCTCTCTCTGTAATGCTCTGGTACCAGCAAACAGAGAGCGGTCTGATTGGTTTGATTGGATACAGCTATGTTGGCTCTGACCCAGTGTATGAGAAGCACTTTGAAACTCATTTTAAGATTACAAGGAAAGACATCCAAACAGGAGGTCTGATTATTAACAGTACAAATCTGTCAGACTCTGCTGTGTATTTCTGCGCTGCCAGCACACAGTGATGTGGTCTAATGAGAAACCATTACTAAAACTTGCTCCTTTATTCTGCTGTTTTCAAGCTCTTGAGTGTAGGTTCCCTCAGGTATCAAGGGCTTAAGTCCTCAATACACATATCACAAAGCTAAAATATAAATTTAGAGTAAAGATATGCTGGTCACGTTGTCATCAAATACTGGATAAGCAAGGTTTTGACAGTGTTTCTACTGTTTCTACTTCTATTTTTCATAAGGAAGGCACACCAATCAGTCCCACCTGATATTGTGTAGGCTCCCTCTCATCCATCTAAACTCTGACCAGTCAGGGCATGAACAAGAAACATCTGCAGGTGTGCTGGAGTGTCTGACACAGACAGTGGTTTCAGTGTTGTGGTTGATTATTGTATCTGTTCCCATAAGCATAATGATTAAGAGTCACATTTCTACATACTGCACCTTTACAAAACCCCTAAATGTGCTCTACAAATGGATCCCAATATCTGGTCCCATTTTGTCACTTTGATGGCTGAGGGATAAAGCCTTTTCCTTGTTAAGCCTACGACGTGGAATCAGCTGAGTGACGGCAGCACTGCTGGTTAGAGTGTTGCGTTCCATTATGCTGGCTTGATGTGTGTAAGCACATGCGAGGCGGGATAGTTTCATCTCTGTTACCCGATTTAATCAAATTTACTAAGTTCAACAGGAATGATCCGATCTCTGAGTGAATAATAAATGATTCCATCCTCAGTTTTCACGTCACTGCTCTCTTCCAATAATCTGTTTGCCTGATTTCATCAAACAGCCCTTTCTTCTTGTTCTTTAGATGTGACTGTAATGTTTATACTCTCACATTGTTCTACCCCACCCCCAGCTCCAAATGTCTCTGCCATCGTAAGAAAAATGAAATATTCTGGTTGAAAATGAACCAAAATCTGCAGCAATGATCCACATGCATCACATGCAGTTACAATGTTTTATTTCCATGTTAAATCTTTCAAATTCTCTTTCTAAATAGTCCATCCAGATATGACTTTGAGGAGCTGCAGTGGAAGAATCTGAACCTGCAGTTACTGCTCAGAGTCCACAAGGAGACAGCTGCTGCAAAGAGAGACTTGCATGTGAAAGACGGCGTGGGAAGTTTTCCTGGTTCAAACAGAGAAGTACGGGGAGGATCTGAGCGTATTTCAGAGCTTTTGATTTGAAGTGCTGTAAGTTAAAGCTGAAGCTCCTCGGTCTGACTGAGCACAGGGATGATTTCATTAGACCAGTGATGATGAACATCCTTTGTGTCGCAGTACTAATCTTCTCCAGTAAGAACACTTCCTTTCAGTGCTGTCATCGAATGTTTTCACACTTATTAGTTATGATGACCTGTTGTTTATTTACTTGTCTGTTTCTTCTTTTTCAGATTTCTCCCTCTGTGTAAAAATCCACCAGCTGCCCTTTGCAGTCAGCAGAGAAAGCGACAGCGCTGTGACTTTTCAGTGTGAACAAGATGATGATCAGTATTACTACATGTACTGGTACAGACAAAGAAGCGCTGGGAGACTGGAGCTGGTAACATACTCTCCTGGCAAAGACACATGGGACATTGAAGCACCTTTCAACAAGTCCAAGTACAGCATGTCCAGACCTGCGTTGCTGAGTTCCACTCTGCAGATTCAGCCTCCTGAGGTTGGAGACTCCGCTGTGTTTTACTGTGCCTCTAGTAGAGCACAGTGCTGCAAAGAGCCTCTGCAGCTAAACAACAACCTCAGGAGAAAACAGAGAAGAAGAAATGAGGAGACTAAGTGCTCCGTGCAGGATCATGTTGAAATAATAAATAAGAAACATGTCAGGCAACTAACTTTAATGGCATCAGAACACACACCATGATATAACTCCATGTAAAAGAGCACATTCATTAAAAGTATAAGAGCTGTCTCTCCATGGTTCTGTGTGGTTTCTGAAACCCCAAAAAGCTGATGTGTTCAGATGAAAGAGCAGGTGTTAATGGTTTAGGTTTCTGCATCCCATGTTCTATGATTGCTCTGCAGTGTTTCATCTGTGTCACTGAAATCAAGTGTGCAGCTTCATAAATAATTTCATTCTCTGTGCAGCCTGACAAGGCAGAAGTGTATCAACTTTAAGAAGTTATCATATGCTGACCTCTACAGGATCACACTTGGTATTGTTGGTAAAAGTAAAACGATGTCAGCCTGCATAAAGGAGCAACCATGGAGATCAAATCCTGTAAATGTCACGAAAATAAATTATCTCAATACCGACTGAATCTGTCGAGTTTAATGACCTCACAGCAGAGTTACTTTACTTTAGGAACACTTAAGGGACATAAACTTTTATCACTGATGATCATTATTTATTGTACAGTTACACAAACTTTAGCTTCAGATATTCTTCCAAATCATGGATTATATCACGAGATTCATTTTCAATAGAATCAAAGCTTTATTGTAGTAAATCTGTCATTTTAGTCAGTTTGTATGAAAAACCAAAACCATTCAAGTTTGGTGACCTGTCAGGTTCCTGAATTAAAGCAAATATGTAGTTTGACATGAGCAGATATTGGTTCTTGATGGATTCAGCACATAGTGAACAAATCATGCACAGTGGTTAACATTGTTAAATGTTAGAGCAAATTTCATTTCAGTTTATTCATAAAGCGCCGAATCATAACAATGTCATCTCAAAGGAACGTCAAAGATTCAGTCCAATTGAAGCCAGTTAGAATACAATTCATTCTAATATTATCATAATCCAATCAAATCTGGGAAGAACTGGGATTGGACCTATGTGGACCTAAACAAAGGATGCAAAGACAAAAACAGGCCTATGTTAGCTGAAGTATGAAGCTGAATGTTAGCTTTAATTCTGCTGTCAAAGCAGAATAAGGACTAAATGTTTCCTCATCACTGTAAAAGAGAGACCACCTCACATTATACATTTTGTCATTTAGGCATAAAGAAAGGCAAGATTTTTACTCATTACAGCATTTTCTGCTTAAGATTTAGAAAGATTTATACATTCTAAACTTGGAGTTAGAAGACAGACAGAGGCATTTAAAAGACAACCGACAGTCTCTGTCACATATGTCAGCAATTGTCACACCCTGACAACTGATTGGATGAAGAGCTGTGACCAGCAGAGATGTCACTTCCTCTGAGCAGCTATAAACAAACACCAACAAAAAGCAGCTTCCCTTTTCCTTCCCTCTGTTCTCTCCTCTTTTCTTAGCTGTCACAGAAATAGCAGCAGTCAGGTTGGAGCGCCTCAGACATCAGTCAGCCCGACCTGCACAGCTGCTCTCACACACACACAGATGGAGGCTGAGATAAGGAGAAGCTGGGTGGGGGAGGCAGAGAGGAGAGAGCGAAAGAGACACAAGGTTTTTGTATGATGCTTTTTCACCGTGGGGACAGGGAGCCACGGTGATACAATCCCATAGAGCCGCCGTACAAAAACCTCCTTCCATTAACTTCCATTGTGTAGACGGCTACATGCAACTTAGGAGGCTCAACAGAGCAGAAAAATCATCCATCTGAAGGTGTGTAGGATGCTGGAACAGGTGGCCATTGATTAGTCACTTTATATGTAGATATTTGATCAAAAGGAAGTTTTTTAAGGTCTTGCTGTTCATATGTGGAACATTTGGAAGTTTGCTTTGCTCATCTTGACAAACACAAAACAAATGTTGACATGATGAACTTCAGCCTGTATGTTTAAACCCTCTTTATCCTCTGGATTACCAGAGTGTGTCTGAACAGGATGATTCTGGACAGTTTTGGGACTTTTTGGTCGAAGAGACTTTCAGAGTGACACTGGAGCAGAAGCTTACTTTGGAAAAGGAACAAAACTCACTGTTTTGGGTAAGTTGGAGCTCTTACAAGTTCTGCTCACTGTATTAGACTTAAACTGGTGGAAAAGTTGGGATTAAAGTGAAGGAAAAAGCTGTTGTGTTAAAAGAATCTGCATTATTGAGCTGAACTCAGAGCACTGTGACCTTTGGTGAGCCTGCTTACTTTGGCCAAGGAACCAAACTGACTGTTTTAGGTAAATATTTCCCTTTAATACTGTGTTTTGATGGATTACACATTGGTTTAAGCCTTAGTATAGACAGAAGCATCAGTAAAGACTTTTCAGAGATAAATCAGGGAGAGAAAGAGATTCTTGCTCAGTATTGCTGCACTGTGACAATGCAAACGAAGCTTACTTTGGAAAAGGAACCAAACTGACTGTTTTAGGTGAGTGAAGGAGGATTCAAACAAAACTAATGAAACATGATCTTAAACTGTGTCAATGCATAAAGAGACATCACATCCATTGGTATTTACATTTTAAGTCCAGCTCAGGGCTTTTTGATATTAAGCTGCAGCTCTGTGCCACCTATGAAGCTTATTTTGGACAGGGAACAAAACTGACTGTTCTGGGTAAGTAAGACTTCTGAATGTCTTCTCATGAACTCACATGTAATAAATAAGTTACAGTGACATTTTAATGGGAAAAAAATTAATATAAAGGAGACTATAAAGAAACAAACACTGGTTTGTGATTTAAAGACAAGTAAAATTAAGAAAAAAAGGTTTTCAATGTTAAAAAAAACAGGAAAAATAGGATAAAAATGCAAAGAAGCAAAGTAAAAGCAGCATCTTGAGATGTTTTAAGCACTGATCATGTGCACTGTGACTCTGGTGGTTATGAAGCTTTCTTCGGTGCAGGAACAAAATTAACTGTTTTAGGTAAGATACACGTTGTGCATTAAGTCTGTAAAAAGTTAAGTGGTAGAATGTTTTACTGGAAGGGACATTAACAAACTCAGAGTTCTTCAGCTCACTGGAGTTTCAGTTCAGTGCTTTTTGTTCTGAAGCATAAACGCTGTGTCAGTACGAAGCTTATTTCGGTCAGGGAACTAAACTGACTGTTCTGGGTGAGTAAAACGTCCAAATTTCTTATCATACAAATAACAAGACAAAGAGAATATGTCAAAACCAAGCAGGTTTCTTATTGAGAGAGATGTTGTGTGCGCCATAAACAGCTTGTAAAAAATGAATGTAGATCAGCAGCTGGTGGATTATTTTTAATTCAGGTGAAAGTTGTTTATTGTAAAACTAGAAAGCAAAGAAGTAAAGTCAAATCAGCTGACAAGCTGTTTTCAGCACTGGTCATGTGCACTGTGACTCTGGTGCTTCAGAGGCTTACTTTGGTGGAGGAACAAAGTTAACTGTTTTAGGTAAGAAACACTTTGAAGTTTATTAAATGTTCTGGAGGAATAATTCAATGCTTCTAAAACTTTGAATACACCACAACTTCTGAAGTAGGTCAAGTTAAACTCGTGAGATGCAAAATGGTGAAAAAGCTGGTTTAAATAGAAAGTGTCAGAGAGGCAGCAGGAAGAGTTTTTGTTGCAGTTCAGAGTCTCTGTGCTCCAACAGGGAGGCTTACTTTGGAGCTGGAACTAAACTCACTGTTTTAGGTAAGAAAACACTTTGAAGTTTATTAAATGTTATATAGAAATGATTTGATGAGTCAAAAACATCAAATTCCCCCAAATACTGATGTTTAGAAAGTCAAAGTGTTCACAAGTCAAAGAGTGATAATGTTGGAGGAGTTACAAAGTATAACAGATAAAGACAGGCAGCAGGAAGAGTTTTTGTTGCAGTTCAGAGTCTCTGTGCTCCTACAGCGAGGCTTACTTTGGAGCTGGAACTAAACTCACTGTTTTAGGTAAGAAAACTTCCAGCAAACAAACTGAGCTCAGCTCCACTCTTTGGTTATCTGTGAGTCAGAACTATCAGCAACACTTGGAACATAATCAATAGACATTTGATACGACGGCAGTCAGCAAAGTGCATGAATCAAAATGCACATGTTTATTTGTGCCAGTAAAAATGAGCCTTCTTCAGTTAAAGTGCTGCAGCTATAAAACATCTGGCTCTACGCCCAGATTATTAGTCTCTCAGTCAGTTCTTATCAGCTCTGTGAAACACTGTGAATACACAGTCAGAAGCTCACTTTGGAGCTGGGACTAAACTCACAGTTTTAGGTAAGAAAGTAAAGATTTTCAGTATCTACTAATGTAAAGCACTGACAGAAATAAGGGAAAATCGTTTATTTTGACCTAAACTGAACTTAAATCTCTCTTTAAAATGGCTATAAACTGGTCAGATTTTGTAAAAGCATTGATTTTGAACAAGATTCTTTAGTGTCTTAAGTGTCTGTAAAAGAGCACAAAGACAGTCTGCAGCTCTCGGCGCTGAAACTTCAGCAGTTTTTTATGCAGCTGTTTATCAGTGTGAACAACTACGAGCCTGCTTACTTTGGCAGAGGCACCAAATTGACTGTACTGGGTAAGAAATGATCAAATCTTGTGTTTCTGAAGCTCTTTCTGCAACCTAAATCTGCTAAATTATTGTTGAGTAAATAATATTTTGGTGTACTTTTTGGGATTGTTATGCTGTTATGTTGTCAGAACTCTGGAAGAAAATGTTAAAAACCTGTGAAAAAAAAAAGATACCTATAAAAGTTGTAAAAAGTGTCAAAGTCTGTACAGACATGTAAATCCCTCAGTTCAGTGGAAAAAGGCAACATTTGGGTCAGGCCCCAGACTTTGTTATACCTGTTCAACTGTTGTGTTACTTAATCCGTTAACTTAAAGACTTCAAAATGTGCAACAAACACTAAAAGTGCTCACAAGATACAGCAGTGAGTCATTTGCAAAATAGTATTATTTCACTTACTAAATAGAAAGTTACACAGAATAAACGTCTGATAAATTGTGATTGTTTGATAGGACTGAAAATATTCTGGCAGCAAGATTAAATATAAGGTAGTGGTCAGTTTTTCCATGTGAGTCAGCAGTGTGCTCTGGCAGTTATCCTGCTGCTTTTGGAGAAGGAACCAAGCTAACAGTTCTGGGTGAGATCATTACAGTAGTTAACTAAAATACACTTTTATGTGATGAAAACAACTGATGTTCACTGATTCTAACCTACAGAAGTGTTAGGAGCACATTGTCTTCTTGTCTCCAGCAGGAAAACTGCTTTGTGGGTTTCAGGCTTTTAACAATGCAGCTTTGACTGAAATCTGAATGAATTCTTTCCTCTGACTTTTCAGAATCAGGACGTGATCCCACTCCACCAACAGTGAAAGTTCTTCCACCTTCACAAAAAGAGTGCAGAAACAAAAAAGACAGGAAAAGGAAGAAGACCCTGGTCTGTGTGGCGACTGGTTTCTACCCAGACCATGTCAAAGTGTCCTGGACAATCAATGGAGTTGGAAAACCTGAAGGTGTGGCGACGGACAGCGCTGCCGTGCGAGAAGGACAGTTCTACAGAATCACCAGCAGGCTGAGGGTCCCTGCTGATGAGTGGTTTAAACCTGACAATAAATTCACCTGCAACGTCAAATTCTTCGATGGAACAACAAGCACTGACCATGCTGAATCAATTAATGGTGAAACAGGTATGACACCTGCAGGTATTACCTAATCTGAAGCTTTATGCCATGAGAAAATATCTCTCATTGACTAAATTGGTTTTATTCTTCATCAGATGTTTCAGGTGGAGGCATGTCAAGAGGTAAATGTTTTACTTTGTCCACTGAATGTGATGTTAACAGTTTAAACTGCAGTGAACTTTGCTGCTCTGGTCACCAGTCTCCACTAACTGAATGTTTCCTCTTTGACCTCCCTGCAGAGAAATATCTGAGGATCACACAGAGCGCCAAACTCTCCTACGGTGTTTTTATCGTGAAGAGCTGCATCTACGGAGCCTTTGTTAGCTTTTTGGTGTGGAAGCTTCAGGTGTGTTAAACATCAACTGCAGCTTACATCAGTTATCCAACTTACACCCTTGTTATTTTAGCATTCACTGTCTTCTATATAAAACCTGCTTTGGGATGGAAGGATTTAAATATGTGAATGAATGAAATCTGATGACTGAAAGGACAATATGTCTGGTCTTTGTGTTGCAGAGTTCAGCAGGAAAACAGAAGAAGTGAAACTGAACTGAGGCCTGGATCTACAATCAGCTGGAGATGGATTATTCTGTTGTGTGTAAATAAAATCTGGAGAACACAGAACACACTGTCTGTGTATTGCTGTGACTTTGCATTCATATGAGAGTTGATCAAATCCTGCTAATATAGAGGAACTATGTGCACATTCTTCTCACAGTATAAAAGCTTTTGTTTCCTGCTTCATTGGCTGTGTTTTCGCTGAACTATTTCCAATTAATGCTTCTTCTAAATAAACACCTGCAAGTTAATCTTCTCAGTCAAGTCGTGTCTCTTTCCTTTTGACTTTTGCATCAACAGCCCATCATCCTACACTGAACATCACTTGTTCCAGAGATAGAGTCAGATATTTTTAGCTGCAGGCTTATCTGACTGTTATTCTGAGAAATCTGTTTTGTTTTCACAATGTTGAAACGTCTCAGCTCAGGAAAATTCTTCATGTCGGTTTAAGTGAGTCATTAGCCAGGCTTTCCAACAAACTCACACAAATTAGAATTTATTCTCCTTCTTCTAACTTGTGAGTAATGTTCTACCCACATGCTTTGGATCCTGAAATGTGTTTTTAATGTAATTAAAGCAGGTTAACTTGAGTTTTCAACTTTGTATGAAAAGATAAGTTCATTTCTATTACTGTAACGTAACAACAGAAGGTTAGGGTCCTCGTGTGTTTGGAGAAGAAGGTCAGAGCTGTTGCTGAAGAAGAAGATTAAGTGGGGCATGAAACCTGCAGAGGAGCAGAGAGCGACAGCAGAGGACAGGATGTGGTCACAGAGCAGCCTGCAGCTCGTTCTCTGTGCTGAGAAACAACGGAGGTGAAACCTTCCACTTCACCACAACCTCCGGCTCTCTGAGTGCACCTGCATGTGTGCACCAGCAACCCCCCCCCCCACACACACACATGCTGCACATCTCTGAGCAAACAGTTGGAAAAACTTCCGTTTCTGTGTCAATCGAAGCTAAAAATCGAACATGTGTCTGAGTTATATGACAAACAGCAGCTGTTCACTGAGATCTGGGGCAGGAATTTGTTGCTAAATGTTTCATGCTGATGCAGAGAACAAACATGAAATGAATTCTGTTGCAGTTTAAACACAGCTGCCCGTATTAACGCCATCCATCCGCCAACCGTCACAACTCAGCTTTATTTATACGGCACTTTTTCAAATACAAGTAAAACCCAACGTCCTTCACTGAGCAAAGACAACAACCAAAAACAAAGAAAGCACAGGCACTGAACATAACAAAATGTAAAAATCAGAAGGTCAGCAGCACTTTTAAAGGCTTCAAAAAGAAAAACACTGGGGTTTCATTGTATTTTCCTCCTTCATGTTGAAAACAACAAAAAGCACAAACTATAACAACTATATGTGATGCAAAGCCCAGCAGTTAACCTGATTACTGCCTCTGTAGTGACCCACAATATCTTAGTTCTATTTTCAAGCACTCAGTGCGACTCACATTGAGGAAAACTCTTGTTCTTGTTCCATAAGTTTCTTTGAAAAACATGTTTGTCCTTAAATCGATGCTGTCATATAAGCAGGGACCAGCATCTGCAGAGCAACCACAGAAACACGCTGTGTCTGACATGTGAGCCGATGAAATCTTCTCCGGCAAAGCTTGATCTTTTTGAAATCCTGTTTTTATGTCAAAAAAATGATAGGAAAACACATGCAAATCCAAACACTATCAAATATGGGGTCCTGATAAAAGATCAGCATAAATAAATTGTGAACATGATTATTCTGTCTCTATATATGAGCCACATTTCAAAATGTAAACCAAAGTGGAAATCAGCACTCTCAGACATGGAAATCAAGCTGATACACTTGAAATTTTCCTGAGAAAAAGAAACAGTGGGATCCTTCAATAAACACAAATGTCTTTATACCGAGTCACACTGAAATGCAAAGTTTTAGTTATGTGTAATCATCATTAGAACAGATGTATGTGGTACTTCGTAGGATCAGGCAGAACATTTTCTGATGATCGAGGCTTTAAAGGTAATAAGTAGAATGGACTGTAACTTAACCATCTGAAAGTTTGAACATCAACGTACTGATTTTTTTATCGCTGACTGCTACAAAGAAGTTGCCTGTCACATCTGTAATATAGATTATCAGTGGTTGTTCACTAAAGCATCTTCACAAAATGATGGTTTCAGTGGACTGAAAACGTTAAAATAGCGAGTCAGCATAATCTGCAGTAATGACAGCAGAGCAGTGAGGGAAACTGAAATAGCAGGCTGGAAGATTTTCTATGAACAGCAGTCTTTGTCTGAGCAGATGGTGTTTGCTGGTGTGGACTGAACAGCACATATGTTGTCTGTGCCTGTGTTCTGTGTTAAATTATGACGCTGCAGCCGCTGACAAATTGTTCCACTCAAATGTTCCATTTAATCAGCAGAGTGAGACGCTTGTCATGTTGAACGACCCCCTGTGGTGCAAAGTGAACATCACATCATGTGATTCATGCTCAGTATTTCCAACAAACAGGCTGCATTGTTGATCATGATGACAAAAGCAGAATCAGCAGGAAAAGTTTACTGGATTTACCCCCAAAATGTGGTTCTTTCAAATATGCCTTTAAAGTTTTCTATCATAAAGCAGACTGTAACAGTTCCTGATATTCTCAGGAGCTGAAACCTTCAATACTTCTGTTTCAATGACATTAGCGGATGCAGGAATATACCTCATGAATTGTCTTTCAAATCAACACATTTAAGATGGAAAGCCAAACAAACAGAATAAGTAAGTTCTGCCAAGGAAGTCAGCTTAAAACTGTGGAATGAATGTTCATAAAGGAGTTACAAATGTACTGATGTCCTCTGACGCCTGACATTAAAGCGCCAGCAAAGGTCAGTCCTGGCATGCTGGTACTTCAGTGGTCAGTGTTAGTCAGTCTTTGCTTGTGTAAAGGATGAAACCTTCAGGAAAATAAAAGTGTTGCAGCGTTTGTCACAGTTATAGTAAAAACACAGTTAGCACCAACTTTTTTTCACTCACAATCTCCATACTTACCTCAGGATGTTGTTTTCTGCTGTAGTGCACATCAACATCCTCATATTCACCTCTGTGCATGATGACCAGGATAAAATCCACCTCCTGCTTTGTCACTTCGTCCCCAGCAGCTGGCCAGATGTCAGGGTGCCATCTGCTGGATAAACCTGCAACACATCAGTCAGAGCTGCAAACCTCAAAATCAGCATCTTTGAACTGGGAATAAAAGGAGATACAAGAGAATTTCTAATTCCTGTAACAAGGCTTGATGTTTAACTGCATGTAGTCTGCAATTTAGTTCAATTCAATTTAATTTATATAGCACCAAATCACAACAAATGTCATCTCAAGGCACTTCAAAGATACAGTCCAGTGCAAGCCAATTCCATTCATTGTAACACTTTAATGCTGTATGACTCAATTAAATTAAATTCATTACATTCCAAGTAAGCCCAATTCATAGAGCCAGTTTAAGAAAATGTTGTATAGCTAAGGAAACCAACAGATCCCATTGAAACGGTGAATATTTGGCTCTGTGGCAGTTCAAATATTGAGTTTGATCATGATTAATCCTTTACATAACACTCTCATTGTCATGATATCAATACATTGTGCTCTAATAAAGATCAGCTGCATTTTTCCTGTAAACTTCACAAGACTTTACTTAGTGAAGTGTTTGATAATATTTTTCTCCAGCAGGTGGAGACAAACCTCAACAAATAAACCTCAGATTCAAGATAGTACTTCCTGTTTAATGTCAGTTAAAAAATTACATGACTAAGATGAAAGGTCACTCAGTCATCATTGTAGAAGGGATGCCTTCTCGTGCACTGTTGGAACACACAGGACCTGAACTGAGAGCGAGCTGCAGACTCTCAAATCTCAACTTCTGTAACATGAAATTTATTTTCTGCATATTTTGTGTCTTTCATCTTCCTGGAAATAATGGTGAGAAAGGAAACAATATTCAGCAGGAAGATGATGCCAAGGTAAAATTTTCTGCAAATAAAATCCTATCTGCTTCTCCACAGGCGCCTCTGACACCAAAGATGTCGACCAAACTCCTCTTTTCATCATTAAGAAAACCGGAGAATCTGTGGACAGTGAGATTAAATGTTCACACAACATACCAAGTTATCAAGTCATTCTGTGGTACAAACAAGAAGAACACAGAGCTCTGAAACTCCTGGGACATCTAAATTTCGAATCCGTAAATCCTGAAAAAGATGTGGAAGGAAAAATCAACTTTGATGGAGATGGTCGCAAACAATCAAGCCTCACCATCTCTGATCTTAAGCTGAACGACAGTGCTGTGTATTTCTGTGCAGCCAGTCGACACAGTGCTGCAGATTCCCCAAAAGTCAATGCAAAAACCCCTTTCATTTGTTCCACTCACAGACGTTTAAGCTGCTGAACACCTGCAGGGAGCCACTGACTCAACAAAGACTCTCAACCAAGATTTTATCAACGATTTGATGTACTTTGATGCTTGTAAATATATTTAAAACAATAATGAAAAAGATGGTTGAAGGTTACATTTTTTTATTTAATCTACCCACATTTTCTTCAAAGGTGATCTTAAAGTGATGAATCCTTCGAATTATAGATACCAGGAAATTGTGTAAAATGCTTTTTCCATGTCCCTCTCATTATATGAAGAGTTATTCTTCAAATGATGTCTTTATGCTCACAAATACAGAAAAATGAAGAAATGTTCACTTTTCTCAGGCTGAAACATACGAGTATGTTTAAGAAGCACTTAATGTGACTTGCAGTGAATTTCCCACTGAAGCAATTCAAAATCAAACCTGATCACAGATTATTCTCAGTAACTGATACACAATGACAAGTCATTTGTGTTAAAATATGTATAAAATTTCACAAAATCCATCATATCTAAACTTTTTATCTTCCTTTATCAGGAAATGACATACTCTGTGGGGAACCTCTACTAAAACCGAAGCTGTGCTTTAAAAGCTATTTAAAAGCCACTCCCCTTTCAGCTTTTAATATCTGTGTAACTCAGTTAGAATGTGCCAGCTTCTGTATAACAGGAAATGGATATAATCATCGTTAAACAAAATCTTCTGCCATTACTAGTCTCTTTAATGTGGACATCAGGTAAATTACAAAATTAATTTACAGAATTTACTGATGCATCAATAATATCTTTCGTAAGCTTTGCTCTTACATTTACAGGTTTTGCTGATGGGAGTGATGTCACCCAGCCCTCCACTGTGTGGAAAAACAGGGGTGAAAATGCAACAATAGAATGCAGCCACACCAAAGGCAATTTTTACTTCCAGATGTACTGGTACAGACAGCTGCCAGGAGAAGCCATGAAACTGATCGTCTTCACAACAACAGGAATGAGTGAGCATGACTTTGGGGATTATGGCAAAGACAAGTTCTCAGCCACCAAGCCTGATGCTCACACTGGGACATTCACAGTGAAGAACCTGGTGCCAGAAGACAGAGGCTTGTATTTCTGTGCTGTCAGTGAGCACAGTGATGCAGGCATGCATGGAAGCTAAACAGAAACCCCACTGCAATACTCACAAACCTAACCTAAGAATCTCATGTACTCTAGGGGGACCTCAAGTACCAATAATAGTAGCATTACTCTTAAAGTCACAATGTGCTAAGAGGATCAGTGATGTCACATGACATTTTGACACACCCACGTCAAACTGCTCTTACCTCAGGAATAGAAATGGGAATTGTTAAGAATTTAGCAATTCTGATTCCATTATCGATATCGCTTATCGATTCGGTTCCTTATCAGTTCTCTTATCAGTTCTCATACAGTAATATATAGAACAAATGGCTTTGGTTGCAGAAACACTTTTTTTTAAGTATGCACCAGCATTTTATCTATTTTTTCCTCTGTCATTTTACTTTTCCCTGCCTGTATGAAAGGTGTAGCTACAGGTATGTGTGATCCTGCCTCTGAGCCTGCCTCACTCTTGCAGTCCTTGTCAACCAAATGTTAATATCAGATGGAAATTATTCATACAGTATGTCGTTAACATTATTACAATCAACAGGACCTGGAAGTTTTGCGTTACAGGACTTTCAAGTTTTGAATGCAGGCAAGAGTGACATCTCTCCTCCTAAAGCTAAAACTGTTCTGCTCAGACTCATGGGATACGTGCTTCTTTCCTGACGTTTCCATAGCAGTAGCGGCACCAGGGAAATTTATATTAGAATTTTTTTTTCAGCGTGAGAAATACAATGTGCGGCACGACAAAAGACCCAAAAGCGTGACTGTCATGCTTTTATTTTATGTAAAGCACTTAGAATAGTTTTGTACATGAAATGTGCTATACAAATAAATTTGACTTGACTTGGCTTGAAGGACTCAGCCTGAACAGCAGTGCAGTTTACTTCTGTGCTGCTCGTTACCACAGTGGAACATATCACTGCTCCTCAGTACAAAAACCTCTCTGTCACACATATTATATCCTTATAATTTTACAACTTCCTCTCACGCCAAACATGGCAAGATCAAGAATTTTATCCTCAAAGAAGCATCGAGCCCCTCTCCCTCCTCAGCCTACTCCACCGACAAAAGCCCCCCCAACTCGGCCCCCACCATCAGTGCACAAAGCTTACAGTAGGGCAGTGGTTCCCAAACTGGGGGGCACAGAGCCATTGCGGGCTCTGCTAGCATGACATGGACAAGTTTCTGTTGGGCCTCACAAGCAAAGCAGTGGATGACGCATTGCCAAATGTGCTTCCAAAGCAGTTTCATTCCATGGCAAAGTTAAGAAGACATGATGACACATATCTTGGCTTTGGCTTCACCTGTACAACGGTGGGTAATGAGGGAGAGAAAACATCCAGAGCACAAAGAAAAGCCAGTTGAGTTTTTCAGACAAAGACTCAGCAGTCATTTTTACTAAAAGTGCATCTATGCCGGCGAATGCTCAACTCGTCTCATATAAAGTTGCCTACCGAGTGGCAGAGTGTAAAAATTATTTTATAAATTTTTTTCAGAAATACGGGATTAAAAAGTATTTAGAAATGTCATGTGCAGTATAAAGGAAGCCTAAATAAAACTACTGCAGCTCATTCACTCCAGTAAGAACGTCCATCTTACTCAAAGTTGTCGTTCACGTTGTCAAAATTTGAGAAATATCCTGCCATGTTGCACAAAACTAGCAGTAGCAAAGTCCGTGTGAAGTTAGCCGACTGTCACAGAGCACGGAGTAAATAAACTGTGCTCCAGGGGGGCGTGTGGATGAAGTGGTGCTCCTAATGGTTCTCTGCATGGTTTCCCCACAGAGACTGCAGGATGTCTTCTGACCTGACAACAAATATTCAGCCTTCAAAGACAGCATTGGGACTGTCACTGTGAGAAACCTTCAGCCTCACAACAGTGGTGTGTGTTTCTGTGCCATCAGCAAACACAGTGATGAGAGGAGTGTGAGCAGCTGAACAAAGACCAGTTGCCAATTCATCAGGATGCACTTAGGAATCTGTTTCACTTTTATGTCTTTCCAGTAGATGGTGCTGGAGCTCCAGGAATACTTTTTCAGTTAACTATCAGGTTTAAAAAGGGGGCGTTTATAAGAAGTGTGCAGTGACAAGTTAAAGCCAGTCTTGTTTGTGTGTCCACTAAGACAGACGTTTATCATGCTGACACTTTCTCTTTTACTTTGGCTCATCGGTAATCACTCTTCTTGATAAAAAAAATCTCCCTTTTTCAATACCTTCAGCAGATTTACAGGAATTCATTTTGTTTCTTTCTGGGTGTTTGTCTGGGAGTTGAAGTCAACCAAAGACCTCCAGCTGCTTTAAGACTGTCTACAGACTAATGTTCTGGTTCCAGAAATCCCCTGGAGACCAAGCTCTGCAGCGCATTGGTCTTGAGTACCACAGCACCACAGAACTTGAGAAGTCTTTTGAAAAACATTTTAATATCACTGGAGATATGAGTGGGGAGATGGCAAAGAACGTCTCTCTGTTCATTGTGGACCTGAAGGTTGAACACACTGCAGGGTACTACTGCGCAGCTGGCTGTGCACATCACCTGCAAACCATCACTCCCTCATACAAAAACTCACAGTCAGCTTATTTTCTGAATCAGGGGGTTTAAATTAGAACTTGAACAAGCTCCTCCCAGCTCATGATTTAATGTCAGCAGCTGCCACTGAGGTGACTTCACTTGTTTTTAGGCAGATCAGTAAAGCATCAGTCCAGTGTTGGGACAGTCAACATGATTCGTTTGCTCTTTCTCTGCTGCTTGTCTGGTAATAATTTATCTGAAATCATCATCTTCTGTGGATGTTGAAGTAACTTTTTATCATATATCATGGTTTAAAAGTTTTCTATTGTCTTTCTTTGTTCAGGTGTTAGTCTGGGTCTCGAGGTCCGTCAGTCTCCCTCTGATCTCATCAGAAATCCTGGTGACAAAATGCAGATTTTCTGCAGCCACAATAAAACTGACTACAGAGTGATGCTCTGGTACCAGCAGTTAGCTGGAGACACAGCAATGAAACTCATTGGATATTTGCACTTCAAAGCTGTCACAATGGAAGACAAATATAAAGATGGTTTCAATCTCGATGGAGATTTGGGTGGAGATGCAGCAAAGAATGGATCTCTGCACATCCGAGATGCAGGAGTGAATTACAGTGCAGTTTACTACTGTGCAGCACGAGAAGCACAATGACAGAAATCCCCTCTGAACTTTACAAAAACTGCACACAATGTTTTTTTCTGCAGGGGTTTTCTTTAAAGGGGCTCCCAAAGCAGCTGCTATGTGGTTGCCTTGTAGTTTGACGCATTCATAGTACACTGTACACTTTAACTATGTGTCTCACTTTAATATGATTTATACATCCAGGAAGGCAGTTTATATTAGCAAGAATATGTGAAGCCACTCCCTCCTCATCAGTTACATTGATGGTGTTTCTTCATTCTCTTCATTCCTCTTTAAACCTCACTCATCTCTTTGCAGTCATGATTTTGACGGGAACTGTGAAGAGGTAGGACCCAGATGCAGTTCTTCGAATTCAAAAAAGGTTTATTTCCAAAAAACAGGGAGCAAAAGGCAAGAACAGAAAGCGCGGCAGAGCCGGATTCAAAAATACTTAAAGGTTGACAAAAACCAAGACTATGAAAAACAAAACAAGACTTTGATTAACTGTGACTATGAATAAATAACTATGAACAGGACTATGAGGCATGAAACCAGCCTTATCTTCGGTGACTGAGGCATGAACGGTTGGTGAGGATTCTGCAATGGGTGAAAGGAAACCAGGAGACTAAATACTGTGGAGGGAGTGATCAGTGAATGCGGTGCAGCTGTAAACAATGAAGCAGGTGTTGTGAGTGAAACTAGGTGGCAGGGGAGAAACATGACCAGAACGTAACCTGAAAACAAGACTATTAAAACATAAACTGTGACATGAACATAAACTGTGACAGATGTGAGCCTTTTCACAAATATAGATGCTGAGACTTTTCTGACTGTTTCAACATCTTGAAGCAAAACTTGAATCTGTGTTGTTAAAGGAGAAAATGTTCTGCCTTCTCATTTTTTGTTGCATACCAGGTAATCATTTAAGAAAGTATTCATTCTTTATCATGTGGATGTTTTTCTGATGCATTATCCTGATCTGAAGTTCTCTTTTGCTCTTGCTCCAGGTGTTAGTCTGGGTCTTGAGGTCTGTCACTTTTACAGGATTATCTTATTTCTTTTTTGTCATTTCCTCACAGGTACCGATTGTTTAAAGGGGAACTCTGGTAGAGCTCTAGACCTTATTTCTGGCATGAAATACATTCATCTACTCACCGAGAGCAGATTGGTGAAAGTCGGCGTCCTTCGGAAGATATTTAGATTCCTCGAGATCCATATAATGGAGTGAACGGGGCTTAGACGGTGCAGCCTCTAAATAAGGCATTATCTGTCTTTATTTCACCAATACTTTAAGACGAATGACTGAATGAATGTGTAATATAGCTCTGTTAGCTTATTGCAGCTATATTTGTGAATTAAGATGTCTTCTACACCAACGGTGAGTCATTCACAAACTTAACTTCATGGTGAAGAAAACTGGTGAATGTGCATACAGTGAAACCATTCAAACAAAACAGACAAAACCTCAGAAGTTCTGTGACAAACCCAAAATAATATATCTATATCTGTAGTATATCAAATAATATATCTGCCTCTGTGTTTAAACCACCATCAGCTCCGTCAACATGTCCAAAGACACTGACGAACACCTGTACCGAGCACACAAACCCGCCTCCGTTTAACTTTTGAATATTTGTTAAAGACAGAAAAATGTTAATACCAATATTTCAAAGTGTTACAAGTGTGAATGTCAATATCAGAACGGATCACATGGTGGAATTTCTCCATCAGCTGATTCATGCTTCACACACAGTCTAATCTTCCTGTTTTTTACAGATGTGTTCACTTCAGTTAAGCTCATCCCACATAACAAATGTTTCCTCCTGTTGGTTCACAGGATCAGAGACCGTCACACCTTAAAGTGACACACCTACCTGCATTTCTTCATATCTGTGTGACGACACAGTGAGATACTGTAACTGAGACCCTGAGTTTTAGAACATGACCACTATCAGACATTGGCTCCTCAGCTTGTTGGTGTTTGTACACTGGATAAAAGGTAAAGTACTGGTATATCAGCAGATTGTATTCAGCAGTTTGAAGATGAAAATATTTCTGAAACCGTCAACTATTAAGATGTTCATTTCTGGTAACTTTCACTGTTGTACTCACAGGTCATGTTGATGGAAGTGATGTCTACCAGACTCCCAAACTGTGGGAGAAGCAGGGTGAAAATGCAACAATACACTGTAACCACACAAAGGGTGGAAGCTATTTCCAGATGTACTGGTACAGACAGCTGCCTGGAGAAACTATGAAACTAATTGTGTTCTCAACTACAGTCAAACATGACTTTGGAGAATTCAGCCAAGACAAATTCTCAGCCACCAAGACTGAAGCTGAGAGAGGAACATTCACAGTAAAGAATCTGCAGCCAGCAGATACAGGCTGGTATTTCTGTGCTGTGAGTGAACACAGTGATCCAAACACATGTGAACGCTGAACAAAAACCTCTGCACACTGTTCCCATCTGTATTTATCTGCTCTACTGTAGGGGGACCTCAAGTACAACCACACAATGTCTCACAGTCATGTGACACTCCCATATGCAAGTCTTCATATCCGTGCTGTGATGTCAGAGCTCCCATCACGCACACTGACAGTGACTGTGGTCTCAAAGTTCAGTCTTCTCACAACACAATAATGATCACAGCTGCTCTGATCAAACTCTCTGCAGCTCTGCTCTGTATTGGAGGTACTTTATGGACATGATGATGCTGAGGACTGAAAGGAGAAGAAGTTCTCTTCTCTTTTAATTCATAACCATAATTCCATGTTGTTCTCTTTAATTTGCATTTACAGGAGCTGTTGGAGCTTCTGTAACACAATGTGACTTTTGACTCCTGCAGGTCTAACTGACGGGAGGGATGTGACCCAGACTCTTCTGCTGTGGAAGAACGAGGGTCAGTCTGCCACGATGAACTGCAGCCACACAAAGGATGCGACTTACTTCCAGATGTACTGGTACCAACAGCTGCCAGGGGAGGGAATGAGGCAGATAGTTTTCACCTCTACATCTCCTCCACATAAATATGAAAGCGGCTTCAGTGAGGACAAATTTCCAGCAGAGAAGAAGGATGCTCAGACTGGATCTCTGACAGTAAAGAAGCTGCAGCCTCAAGACAGCGGAGTGTATTTCTGTGCTGTGAGTCAACACAGTGATGCAGGTGACTTAAAGAGCTGCACAAAAACCCAGCTGCTGGTGTCACAGTGAACCAAAGACATCACCGTGTTTCAGTTCCTGAAGGGGGGGGCACACGACATGTAGAGTATATTTTCAACATTTATACTTTGATATATTTCAAACACGATGTATTTTTAACACAGAGCTCAGTCTCTCATTAAACTCTACAGATCAAATATGTCATTTTTCTCCTTCTTTTCATCACTGCCATTTCTGACTGCCCTCATATAGATTTACCTTTTCTGTACTGTTTACTGGAATTGACAATTGTATGGAAATAAGAGTAGAAATATCTCGTTGAACTGCTCAGAGTAGTGATCCCCACCTGGAAGACAAAGGTCCAAGCACCAAATCCAAAGTTCTCTTCACAGCTGTTTCTTGCTTTGTGACAGCAATTAAAAATATGTTAGAGACAAGTGGCTTTTTATGCCTCCTCAGTGGAACAGTGATATGTCTGCTGAACAGATCAAAAGAACATTTTTCTGCTCTGTGTTACTGATGGTGTAACACAGATTTGAAAACTAATCTTTTTTTAAAAAAAAAAGAAGCTATAAACCACCTAAAACAGTTTGTTTGATGCTTTGGCTCCATGTTGGAGTTATGGATCCCATCAGACCTCCTGCTTGCTGGTGGAGGGGTCAGTCTGTTCAGGTGGACTGCAAACACATGATAATAGTGGCAGTAACTTTAAGATGTGCCCGTATCAACAGTGACCAGGTACTCGCTGAGTTCCTGTATTCATGTTTATTGCCAACACCCGAATGATGAAATGGAGAAAATTCTCTTACAAAATGTTTAATTTTCTGTCATGATAAATTAATGAATAGGAGGACAGAAAGCATGCAAAACATCAAGTTTAAAGAGTCAAATAAACATGTTCTGCATGTCAAACACATTTCCTGAAAAGAGCATTCTAAATGTTTTAATGTTAAAACAATCATCCAGTAACTTTAATTCACCACATAAACACACAGAAGAAGAGACACCTGCATCTAACCACAGTTAATGGCAGCAAATAAAGAAAGATCTCATCATTAAAGCCTCCTCTTCCTGTGTTAACCCACACAGCAGGATACTGTACAGATCCACTGATCAAATGTGACGCCCATGTGTTGATCCCTCCTCCTGCTTTACATCCAGGCAGCTCTGTTCAGTTTGCACTTCTCATTATCATTTAGTTTTTCTCTGCTCTGGGATCATGATCAGGCTCCTCATACATTTAGCAGCTCTGCCGTTCTGTTTAACAGGTAACATTCAATCAAATCATAAGGAATCATCCCAAGTAAAATCTATTCTCAGCTCTAAATCTTTTTGCTCTCTTTTTCATCCTGCAGATCTCTCAAAAAACAGCGCTCAACAGACTCCCACTGCTGTGATCAGAGGACATGGACAAGAGATCCAGATAAACTGCAGCCATTCAAACACCAATTTCAATATGATCCAGTGGTACAAACAGTCTCCTGAGAAAACTGATATGGCTCTGATTGGTTACGCTCGCTTCTCTTCTCTAGCTGTTGAAGATTTATTCAAAAACTCCTATAATGTGACCGGTCTGTGGACAGCGCAGTATATTTCTGTGCTGCCAGTGATGCACAGTGCTGCATGAAACCTCCAGCTACAACAAAAACCTCCTCTGCTGCAGGCAGTAACAATCATTCACCTGCTGATAACAACATGAGCAACAAGTAAACCACGATTGAACGAGTGATCAGAGAGCTGGAGTCTTATTTAATCCAGCAGGGGGCAGTGTTCCCCAACACATCCTGTAGTGTTGGATTTCTTTTTGACTCAGTGTCAGGAAACCCAATGAGACACAAAATGTTTTAAAGTTCATCATGAAAAATTTCGTGGGCTTTAAAAACATGCAGAAATGAGTTTAATTGGAAGTGAAGGAATAACAAACAGTAGATATGATGGTCTTCTCTCTGTCCAACTAAAATTTAGTCTGTGAAAGTTTTTTATTTGGTTCATTTATGATCAGCAGTTACTTTCAAAAGGTTTCATTAACATGACTTTTACATCTTATCTTCATTCTTCCAGAAAATTGATTGAATATCTGTGATTATTTGCTCAGTAGAAGTATGGGCTCTGGATACCTGCGTGTCAGATGTTGTGAGTTGAGAGCTTAGTGCATGTGTGAATAATGGTCCTCAGGACTCAACAGAAAGCTCACCATGGAGGGACAGACAGCTTTATGCTGCTGGCATCAATCATGAATTTAACGTCACATGACATGAACGTTTCTCACAGAGCACAGGTCCACAAAAACAGATCTCACAGGAAACCTCTGTACTGAGGATACACATGGAAGAGACATACTTCATGTCCAACAAGGTGGGAACTTACGTTCTCTGTTACACCAATGAACTCAAGTTTATAGAGATTTGTTGTTTCATGTTTGATCTTGTGAGGTTAAATCCCCTCTTCTTTATTTGTTACCATTAATATTGTAGGTCAGTGCTCCTTCTGATGAGCTGACAGCATGTCTTTAAGCTCTTACAGTGACTCAAAGATGTGCAGTGCTACTACACATCACACAGAACAACTGTTTCACCAACCCTCATGACACTTGTTTCAGCTGACAGTTGTAATGTTGAGAAGACTAGGGGCGGGGGCGGCACAGTAACACCACCCACCTTGGTTTTCTGCAGAAGCATTCATTGATACAGAAGTAGAAACAAACTGACGTGAACACAGAATGATGGTCCTCACTGTCTGCATCATGTCCTTGCATCTCATACTGGTTTCAGGTAAAGTAATGGAAAGTATTTTTAGACTTCTACAGCCAGACTTTTTGAAGAAAAGCATTTATCTTGCACAATCCTTAAAGACAGAACAGTTTCCAGTTAAATCCAGAGTTAAACCTGGCTCTCTCACTTATGAAGACTCATCATTAATATATTGTGGCCTGTTTTTCTTGTCTTTTCCACAGGTTCCTCTCTAAGTGACCAAATTACCCAGGTTCCAACCCACACCTTCAAAAATCCAGGAGAAACAGTTGAATTCAGCTGTTCACACAGTATTCAAAGCTATACTCGTATCCTCTGGTACAAACAGACAAAGAACAATCAGATGCAGCTTCTGGGACACATGACAGGAGACAGCAGACTTCCAGGGAGCGGACTGAATGTGACGCTGGATGGAAGTGCAAACAAAGACCAGACATGCACTTTAACAGTTAAAGGACTGAGTTTGAGCAGCAGTGCAGTTTACTTCTGTGCTGCTAGTTACCACAGTGCTTCATATCTCTGCTCCTCAGTACAAAAACCTCCTCATCATTGTTCAACATCTCCTACGGCTCCCAGCTCCTTGCACCTGTATTCTGTTCTTTGATAAGGAGAAGTAGTAGCTTACAGCACAAATATGATGAGAGGTTTTGTACCTAATGTGACTCCGCCCACTCACAGAGCACACGTTCGTTTTGCTGACAAGAGGCTTTACTCAAAGGAAAGATCAGTTCAGCTGCTGAGACTCTGAGAAGATTTCTCATAGCAACAGTAAACTTATGACCAGACCAAACAACAACCAGAACAGCATGAATGCCATACTATTATTACTTATTTTCAACACTGCTCTGGTTTCAGGTAATAATATCAGAATTTTTATGACAAATAATTCAAAACAATAGTAATTTTGCTGCTGTTTTCCCTGCATTTTATCGTATTACAGGAATGACTTAATTCCCATTGAAATACATTCCGTATTGCTCTTCCTCCACAGGATCCTCTCTCAGTGATCAAGTCCACCAGACTCCATTTCATATTCTGGCAAATCCAGGAGAAGCAGCCAAATTCAGCTGCTCTCACAGTATTCCCAGCTACAACCAAATCCTCTGGTACAAGAGATCAGAAAACAGACAGCTACAGCTCCTGGGATACATGTACATGGACAACAGTAATCCTGAAGCTGGAGTGAAGGTGAAGATGGAAGGAAGTGCAAAAACAGGCCAAAACTGCACTTTAACAATTGAAGGACTGAATATGAGCAGCAGTGCAGTTTACTTCTGTGCTGCTCGCTACCACAGTGCTTCATATCACTGCTCCTCAGTACAAAATCCTCCTCATCGCCATCTTTTTATCTCTGTATCACAACTGACATCCTCCCACAGCTGTGTTAACTCTTTCTACCAAACACTTTTTCTAATTCTACTTTCTTCTGTATTTAATCTTTTCCTCAGACAGAGAAGAGGACACAATCATACCATATACAGTTATGGACATGCAAACCTCAACATTATGATCATTTTTCTTCTATAACACACAAACTGTTGTTTGGGTTTCACGTTTCCTGCTTCAGGTAATGTCATGAATATTTTCAGTGTGCTTCTATATCGTTTTTAATCAGCAGGAGTTCATGAAGTTATTGTGTGTTCAGACAGTTTTATACAGTTCTGCTATTTCACCTGTAACTGCATTCTATCGTGTTTTTTATTCAATGGCCTGTTACTGTACACCAAATCATATTTCTGGCTTTGTTTGGCCACCAGGTTCTTCCTTCAGTGAGCAAGTCTACCGGACTCCGGCTACATCTACAGCACATCAAGAGGAACAGCCCAGATCTACTGCTCACACAGCATCCCAAACTATAACCAAATCCTTTGGTACAAGCAGTCAGAGAAACAGCTGCTCTTCCTGGGATATTTGTACTATAAAGATGGTTATCCTTATTCAGTAAACTGGACCGGATGGGAAGATGGAGGGAAGTGCAGATAAAGAGAGAGACTCAACTTGAACAGCAGAGCAGTGTACTTCTGTGCTGCAAAGTACCACATATGACTGATCCTCCTCTTCAAACAATGGCATCACTACAGCTCACAGCCCCCTCACACCTGCAACAATCATTCTAACCAATGTTGGTCCTTTGTCTTATAAAGATAAGATATTTTAACATAAGTTGTATTATGTTGACCAAAGCAGCGTTCAAATATAAACTTCTTGTCAAAAATAAAGTTTTGTCTAATTTCATCATAATTAATAACATTTTTGCATAAATTTTGCAGCTGAGAATAGTTTTTGACTTAAATGTTGTCAAATAGTTTGAATACACGATATTTGAACTTTGTGTAATTAAATATGTAAATAGACAGGTTCATTAGATGCATGTGTGTGTTACAAATAGAAAAGGTGTGTTACTTATTGCTCTGGTCATATCTTTCCCTTCTTGAGAGTTTTCATGAGCTCTTTTCTATGAAAACACTGTTTTTATAAAACTATTTTCATGCTGGTTTAAAAAGTGTGTTGCAGGAAAGATTTCTGCTCATACTTCTTAACATCTATTGTGATGAGTTACTGTGCCAGTGGGAAAGTTTTTTGCATGTGGAAGAAGCTGATTGACCTTAACAAAGCCCAAATAAGTCCAGAGCTTTTTAACAACCGAAGGTATTATTCTGGATATTTTACTATCAAGGGCCGTATCTTTACCCCAGATGTGGAACTGTTTGCTATGACTTTCCAGCCAAGCTGTCTACAGAGAGAGTTCACCTCTGTTGCTTGCCAGGACTGCATGTGACATCATCAGCTCAATTTGTTCATTGCCAAGCAAACATACAAACAATACCACAATGCATCATTCTCACTGTTTCTCACAGCATTTAGATTTCTATCACTGAGACAGAAGAACTCTTTGACTAAATGACAGAAATTCAAGCAAAAACCCATCATCATCTACACTTTAAGTTCATCTCTGTGAATTCTGCCTCCGGAGGACTTTAAAGCATTAAATATTCATGGTCCTTCCTCCTCTTTATCTCGTAAGATAACAAAGCTGCTACACTCAGATCAACAGTCACAGCTAAACACAGAAGGAGGAGTGGAGTGCTGGCTGATTGGTTCAATATTCGGAAGGGGCGGAAGCACAATTACTCAACTCACCCAAAAGAGGGATTTGTTTGTCTGAGCTCTCTTCAGATTCAGAGAACATTCAGCATCGCAGTTTATGCTGTCATAGACACGGGGCATCAAATGTCCTGATGCTGAAATTATTCACTAAACTCGTTTTCTTCTGCATGACTTTTAACGTCATGCTAGTTTCAGGTAATGTTGTTTTATTTGCTCTTCCAGAGGTTGTGTTTATAGTTATTTTGCTGAAAATTGGGCTGCAGAGAACTGTTTATTTCAATCAAAGGTCACATTATTTATCCCCCACAATATTTCATAGGTCTCTCTTTTCATTTGCAATCCTATGTCTGTTTCTGTCTCAAAGTGTTTCTATGTAGTTTCATTTCTTTAAAAAGAGATTCTTTTCAACAGGTTCTTCTCTCAGCGATGAAGTCCTCCAGACTCCAGCTGAAATGTACTGCAACCCTGGAGAAAAGGCCAATATCAGCTGAGAGATCGGATTTATCTGAGAGAAAAACCAACAAACCAAAGACACGGCAGGGCAGGTTATCAAAGTACATCCACAAACAGCACTCAGGACACACACTGATCAAGCAGAAGAGCACAAAAACAGGAACAAATAGGGAGGGAAAGAGAGCAAAAATAACTGAATGAATATTAAAACAAACAAAAAAATCCAGAACATGAAATCCAAAAGTCATGGTATTACTAACACACCGAAAAAGGGAACATTCAGCTGATAAACGCTGATTAGATCAGTCCTTCAGAACCATTAATGTTCTTTACATATCAACAACTGCCAAAAACACACCTGAAAGAAGCCGTTAAATTTAGATTATGTGCAGCTGCCATGGATAAAAACACAGATGTCTACATGTAAATTTCACTGCTTTTTTGAGCATGTGTGACAGTTTCACTTCATGTTACAATTTTCAAGGCTTGGACGTTTAGCAATTTTACAGTTTTTACACCTGAATTGAAGGAAAGTGTTTCACATTTCTGTCCAACATGACATTCCACGTGCTACATCATTAAGATGTGGTTATCAAACTCACAACAGTTGTTCTGACAACAGTTTAAAAAAATGACTGTTGTAAGATCTAAACTAACAACCCTTGAATAAATGATCAGACGAATGACGTCAGTGACTGAATGTAGTGGAATGCTTTATTTCTAACTGTGTTAGAAGGTCTGTGTTGTTGGATTCCTCTCATGAAGTGGCAGTATTTATGTACTGAGGCATGTTTTCCATGTTTAGAGAAGGAGGAAGCGCTTTGAGGCCGCCCACCTGGAAAAGTTTCCTCTTTTCCTGACAGATTAATCAGTCCCCACGAGACACCGCGGTGGATGTGAAGGTGCAGATAAAGGCCAGACCTGCACACTGAGAGCTGAAACACTCGACCCAAACAGCAGCGCAGTTTACTTCTGTGCTGCAGGTTAAATATCTCTGCTCTTCAGTACAAAAATCTCCTCATTGTTTGATCTCTGTGTGTTACAGCTTGTAGGCCTTTGTATCATGATCAGCTCATTCTAATCACCAGATTTTCTTTTCCTTTCAAAGAGGAGGAGCCTTCTGAGAATTAACACGGCATTCAACCTCACTCAGACATTCAGTGTCTTGGCAGCTTCTCCTGTGAACAGGATCATCATGAAAGTTCTCCTCATATTTCTACTCTGGTCTCTGTGGATTAAAGGTACACTGACTGTTTTATTTCATAATGAAATATATAGAAATCTGTCAAAATAATGTCAAGATGAACCTGCATCAGGTCCATGTAACAAATTATCTTCCTATCTTTTTCATTTACGACTGAGATAAATGTAGTTTTGCATTCAGCTTTAATGTCAAACTAAGTTACTTCTCAAAAACACTGATAATCTGGACATGGTGAAACATGACAAACATCTCTTCACTGTAATTTATTTACTTTTTCTCAAAATGAAAGCTCATATTTTTTGATGTTGTGCTCTCTCCACACAGTTCACTGCCAGGATGTAACACAGGACCCCACAGTCAGCTGGAGTTATGAGTCCAAATCTGCAGCTATGAACTGCAGCCACAACAAAGACATTTCTCACACCCAGATGTACTGGTACAGGCAGCGTCCAGGAGTCATCGTGTTCACAGCTTTAGGAGGGCAGCCAGACTATGGAGGGAGCTCTCAAAGCAAATATTCAGCCATCAAAGACAACGCCCAGAGCGGGGCTCTTACTGTAAAAGACCTGCAATCTGATGACAGCGGTGTGTATTTCTGTGCTGTTGGAAATCACAGTGATGTGAAGAGTGGGAAGAGCTGAACAAAAACTGGTTGCAGACAAAACTGGGTGTGAATTAGCAGCCACATCTGCTCTTTTACATCTGTCCAGTAGAGGGCACTAAAGCTCAAGAAATGCTCAAGCTTAACTTCTTAAAATGCAGCTCTATGAAATGTGACGGCGCTGGTGGAGATTTGATACGAGGACACTGACGAAGAGTCTGAAGCAATCAGAGTTACTCTGCGGTCTGTGTTCATTCAGACAGGAAGTCAGCTTGACATCGTTATCTCTGCCAAACATCTGCATGAATGATTGACTTTTCTTTTTTGCTTTTAGGCTTATGAAGTGCATCAGTCTCCCTCTGATTTGCTCACAAAACCTGCAGGCAGATAACAGATTAGGATTATATATACTTTAGGTCATTGTTCAAACACACAGTCATTAAACTTTCAGTGTTTAAACTACTGACCTTATGGGCATTTTGTTTGTCCATTTACATGTCATGTAAGGTCTCTGAGCAACTGAATTACTTTGACAAGTAAAAATGATGTGTATCCTCATCCTCTTTTGTGTGGCAGGTAAGAACTTTATCATAACAGTCTTCTTAAATGTAGATGCAGTTTATTTGTGTTCACAATCCGTTACAATTTAATTACATTTTCTTTATATTTCGATATATCCAGGTGTTAGTCTGGGTCTTGAGGTTCATCAGTCTCCCTCTGAGCTCATCCAAAATCCTGGTGACAAAATGCAGATTCTTTGCAGCTATGACAAAACTGACTACAGGGTGATGCTCTGGTACCAGCGACCACCTGAAGACACATCTATGAAACTCATCGGACATTTGTACTATAAAGAGCCAAAAATGGAAGACCCATATGAAAAGAATTTTAATATCTCTGGAGATCTGAGCGTCAATACAGTGAAGACTGGCTTTCTTACAATCGAAGCTCCAGAACAAAAGCACAGTGCGGTTTACTACTGTGCAGCTAGCAAAGCACGCTAACAGAAATCCCCTCTGAACGTTACAAAAACTGAACTATAATTCTATCATCAGTGGTTTTCAGACACGCTCCCGAGCAGCTGCTGTTGTGGTTAGTTTGATGCACTTTCAGACTTAACTTGAATAACATTGTTTCCACCTGATTTTCCCACTTTATTCCTAATATGTATTTAATTCAACAAGCATTACTCTTTATATAACCAGGCAGCAAACCCAAAATGAAGTCAACTCCTCCTCTCCCTCTAAATCAACAATAATAGCAGACCCGTTGAGCCTTTAGAAACTGACCATATTCTCTTTTCTGGCACCAGGAGCTGCAAAGGCTGATCTTCAGCACTGCATGTCATAAATGCTGTTAAACCTCCTCAGGCAGTATTTTACATGGAGGCCATGCAGTATGAATAACCTCAATTTGTGTCGATTTTTCAGTCAGTGACACCTTCCTATCTGTTACATTGTTTGCAGAGAGGCTTAATAATACATAATATATACAATATGTGTAATAAAACTCATAAATGCACATTTTATGAGAGTTTTCTATTAATGCAGTGTCACAACGGACATAAATACAAAACATGAGCGGTTACTCAGAGAGAAAACTCCTCCCAAAAAACTCAATTTTCAGCTGCACGGTGATGGTGTTTCTACATTACTTCCTTTTCCTCTTTAAACCTCACTCATCTAAGTTGAGCCTTTTTTTGATTGTCATTTTGACATTTGACTCTCAGTGTCTTGACTAACATCAGCACACCTCTGTATATAATTTTATATGTAGTCTATATCCTGTGGAAGGGCTATATAAAGAGGATTTTAACATCTCTGGAGATTTGAGTGGGAACACAGCAAAGTCTCTCTTATAATCAAAGCTGCACAACAAGCTCACACGAAAAGAAAAATTATAAAAATCCTGTCTGAACTTTACAAAAACTGCACATCAGTGGGTTTAAATAAAATATGGAACTAGACAAAGCTGTTATCTGATCATGCTAAAACGCTGAAAATAGTGAAAATTTAGCTTGAAAGTTAGTTGCTGTAGTTTCAAAAGGCCTGAAAGGCATTTTTTAAAGGACCTGGAGCTTGATGAAGACAGCTAGAAGGTTGATGAAGGTTGATGAAGACAGATGGCACATGTATTTTCACAGCCATAGTCAAGTTTAGCTTGTTTCTCCACAGTTTAGATTTATTGTATTCCGGCTCAGCTGCGCTTTGTTTTTTTTTAAATAAATCAAGTTTTGTTTTAATTATATCTGCATCTGGGTCCTCAAACTTCCACCACAGCAAACCAACCCGTTGTGATAAGGACAAATTGTCCTACATTTTAATGCTAAAATGATTTCTGTGGCTTAAAGAGTTTGGAAACCGTGACATGGTAAAAACTTTTTCTTCTGCAGAATCTTTCTGTATTCTTCCACTCTGTCAATTGGAGCCTTCACTCTACACATGAACATTCCATCTCATTGGAATGCATTGTAAACTCAGAAATAAAAAACCTCTATTTTAAAAACTATAAAAGCTAGAAACAGATAGAGCCATGTCCAGAGAGAGCTGAACATTTTGTACAAAAATGGTTTAATTTGCAGTATGCGGAAGTAGTTAAACAGCAAAAAACATACAGAATAATAAGTCAAGTTTATTTGTATAGCGCATTTCATGTAGAAAACTATTCAAAGTGCTTTACATGAAATAAAAGCATTGCAGCCGGGAGTGGAAGAAGCATTAAAAATGCATAAAAGAATATAAAGAGAAGTAAAATAATTCAAATTAAATCAAAATGATTAAAAACAATAAGGAAACAGGAAAACTATGCACGCATAGTGAATTCACTATGGATGCAGAACATCTATGGATGGACAACTATGGATGCAGAACACCCTTATAAAACTATGTGGGTGAATTTTCCCTGTAAGACCCACGGTTGCAAATTTAAAACATCAGATTAAGATTCTTCTCCTCACATATAAAGCTCTTAATGACCGAGCTCCATCATATCTTAAAGATCTCATTGTAAGATATTTTCCTAACAGAGCACTTTGCTCTCAGACTGCAGGTTTACTTGTGGTTCCCAGAGTTCCTAAAAGTAGAATGGGAGGCAGAGCCTTCAGTTATCAGGCCCCTCTCTTGTGGAATAAGCTGCCAGTAAATGTCCGGGAAGCAGACACCCTTTCCACTTTTAAGATTAGGCTTAAAACTTTCCTTTTTGATAAAGCTTATAGTTAGGGATGGCTCAGGTAATCCTGAAACATCCCATAGTTAAGCTGCTATAGGCTTAGACTGCTGGGGGACCTCATCTGTCACACCTTTCCTCACTTTGCTCTCTTTTTCCCCCTGTTTAATTTCTCAAATGATATTATGTACATGTGACATTATTGTGGTTATTAACTTGTGTTTCCCTGTTCCAACAGGTATCCTTTGAATGGTGTTATGGTGTTTTTCCCTCCTCTTTTCCCTCTTTTCTGTCTTCTCAAACCCCAGCTGGTTGGGGCGGATGGCCACCCTTCCTGAGTCTGGTTCTGCCAGAGGTTTCTTCCTGGTTCTGGTTCTGCCAGAGGTTTCTTCCTGGTTCTGGTTCTGCCAGAGGTTTCTTCCTGTTAAAAGGGAGTCGTTCCTTTCCACAGTCGCCACAGGCACGCTCAGGACGGGAGATTGGACTGAAGACAAGTTTCAGTGCAATCTGTTGGTTTCCTTAGCTAGGATATTATTATTTTTTGAATTGGCTCTATATGAATTAATTGGATTATGATTACAATGAATTGAATTCCAATTGGCTTGAATTGGACTATATTACTTAAGTGCCTTGAGATGACAATTGTTGTATTCTGGCGCTATATAAATAAAATTGAATTGAATTGAATTGAATTAAGCGCTAGATGTCCTTTTCTGTTAAATTTTTTACTTAGTTTAGCTTCGACCATAATTAAACACATGAATAAATTGTATGGGATGTGTGAAACTCCAGCATCTATAGCAGCATTTGAAACTCTCTGTATCTTTATAGTTTTTTTCTTTGTTTTTTAACTTCTAAATGATCCTGAGATCTTTTTCTATGTTGCCCAAGCAGCAGTTAGTAGCAATAGGAGATAGAAAAACAGGCCTGTTGCATTGTTCAGGGACAGGTACGAATGCAACAGGTGCGAATGGGACAGGTGCGAATGGGACAGGTGCGAATGGGACAGGTGTGAAAGCAACAGGTGTGAATGGGACAGGTGTGAAAGCAACAGGTGTGAATGGGACAGGTGCGAATGGGACAGGTGCGAATGGGACAGGTGCAAATGGGACAGGTGTGAATGGGACAGGTGGGAATGGGACAGGTGGGAATGGGACAGGTGCGAATGGGACAGGTGGGAATGGGACAGGTGCGAATGGGACAGGTGCGAATGGGACAGGTGTGAAAGCAACAGGTGTGAATGGGACAGGTGCGAATGGGACAGGTGCGAATGGGACAGGTGTGAAAGCAACAGGTGTGAATGGGACAGGTGTGAAAGCAACAGGTGTGAATGGGACAGGTGCGAATGGGACAGGTGCGAATGGGACAGGTGCGAATGGGACAGGTGTGAATGGGACAGGTGTGAAAGCAACAGGTGCGAATGGGACAGGTGCGAATGGGACAGGTGCGAATGGGACAGGTGTGAAAGGGACAGGTGGGAATGGGACAGGTGTGAATGGGACAGGTGCGAATGGGACAGGTGCGAATGGGACAGGTGTGAAAGCAACAGGTGTGAATGGGACAGGTGCGAATGGGACAGGTGTGAAAGCAACAGGTGGGAATGGGACAGGTGCGAATGGGACAGGTGGGAATGGGACAGGTGCGAATGGGACAGGTGCGAATGGGACAGGTGCGAATGGGACAGGTGCGAATGGGACAGGTGTGAATGGGACAGGTGTGAAAGCAACAGGTGCGAATGGGACAGGTGCGAATGGGACAGGTGTGAAAGGGACAGGTGGGAATGGGACAGGTGTGAATGGGACAGGTGCGAATGGGACAGGTGCGAATGGGACAGGTGCGAATGGGACAGGTGGGAATGGGACAGGTGTGAATGGGACAGGTGCGAATGGGACAGGTGCGAATGGGACAGGTGCGAATGGGACAGGTGCGAATGGGACACAGTCACTCTGTCAGAGATGGAAAAGAAGGACAAACTCTGGAAACTCAGACGGTGGCTGAATTTATTCAGGGAGAAATGCCTGCAGGTGCCTCCAGACAGTTCTGCTCCCTACTATGCCCAACATTGCAAATTTATAACATTTCCCTAAAAACTTACTAAAATGTAAAAAATCTGAAAACTCCTTAATTTCTACATCAGAGGCCTCCTAAAACAATATCTGAGAGGTCAATTTTTTTTCTATATCTGGGTCTTAGAGGGTTAATTCTTGTAACCTTTATTTAACTCGGTCATCACGCACAAATTCATGTTGACAGTGATGTTCCTGGTGGAATGTTTTCCTCCTGACATGAAACTCTGAAAGATTTCTTTGTTGTAAAGAACTTATTCACTGTGAAGTGAGATAAAGTCATGAAGCTACCTTCTGCCAGCTTCTTCCACAGTCATGTGACATCCACATAATTTCCTCTTTCCTCTGCTGGCTGTTTCATGTGCAGACGAGACTTCATCCTCATTAGAATCTCATCTGCGTCAGACGAAGACTAAAGATGATTCCATTTCTGATTTTCTGTCTCCTCACAGGTAAAATAGATAAATGTTTCTGTTTTGTTTGAATGTAAAACCAAAGCTGAGTTTTGTCTGTTGTCTTGCAGGTTTTTCTCTGCAGCTTCAGGTCCAACAGTTTCCCTCAGATGTGCTCAGAAAGCCAGATGGTAACATTGAGCTTTACTGCAAACACAGACTGAAGGACCACAGAGTGATGCTGTGGTACCTGCAAACACCTGGAGACAAGGCTCTGAAACTCATTGGATATGGATATGGACAGTTCAGCAATGACAGTGTGGAACAGTCATTCAGAAAACATTTCAAACTAACTGGAGATTTGAGAGGAGATGAGAGAAATGGTTTACTAACCATCGTAGATCCAAATCCGCTCGAACACACGGGAACATACTTTTGTGCTGCCAGGGAGGCACACTGCATCAAGCATCCATCAGTTCTGAACAAAAACCTCCTCCTATGGCCTCTTCTTATCTTGTCTCTGAATGTAGGTTAAAGAGCAACCCTCCACCACCATCACCCCACTGCAGACATGCGGCAGTCGCTACATTTTTGTGGTTTTACTGCTTGTTTAACACAAATGAAAATATTTGATCATCCCTTCCAGTCCATATATGTCATATTCCTGAGTATATTCCTGAGTCCATTTTTTTTTTTTAATTTTCATTTGTAGAGAAATTACAAAAAAGCACAGACCCATCCATTTTCTAGACCCGCTTAATCCGTCGGTCAGGTCGCGGGGGGCCTGGAGCCTATCCCAGCGGTCATGGGTCAAGAGGCGGGGTACACCTTGGACAGGTTGCCAGTCCATCACAGGCCACACAGAGAAACAACCATGCATGCTCACACTCACTCCTAGGGACAATTTCAGAGACACCAGTAAACCTAACATGCATGTTTTTGGACGGTGGGAGGAAGCCAGAGTACCCGAGAGAACTCATGCATACACGGGGAGAACAAGCAGACTCCACATGGAAAGGCCCCAGGTGGGAGTTCAACCTGGAACCCTCTGCTGTGGGGACGATGGTGCTAACCACCACACCACCGTGCAGCCCTGAAGCTTTTTACTGATACGTAAAGATGGAAGAACTGAGGTGGACTATTTACACCTTTTTCTGTTTTACCTTTTAATTTATCCACCACGAACAATACGTTTACTGTTCTAATTTATTCAGTTTCTTTGCCTGTTTGCAGGAGTTTACCTCAGTAGGGAAAGAAGTGTTTCAGTCTCCATCTGAGCTGCTGAGGGATCCAAACACTGCAGGCAGCCCAACCTCTACACATACAATCCTATCATCACTGATACCGCTCGAGAAAGTTCACTATTGATCCTCTGAGCTGGAAAGATATTTTCAAATTCACAGTTCCTGCATGGACTGTGAGATTCTGCGTGACTTGAGTCCAGACGCTGTTCAGGCTTTATAAGGCAGAAACTAGCTGATGACAGACAGGTGGTCTGTAGCAAAAGGGGACTGTAGGATACTTATCAGAAGAACTGGCTTTGTGTTCAGTTTTTGTTTTAAAGGGAAGCAGCTCACACATGCAAAGAGAGTGTGGCTCATTTAAAAACATATGTGGGATTTATTTGAAGTACTAATGAGCGGTCTGCTTCCTCCCTGCAGTTAAAAGCTGTCAGAGTACTCTCAGTTGGGAGAATCTGGGAGAAATTCTGACCAGCGAGATAAGCTGAAAGGCTACTCGTTACCAGGTCACAAAACAAAATTTAAATAAACAACTAAAAGTCAGCTGTGTTATAATCCCAATGGTTATTTGACATATTATGGTCTATATTAATATTTCTGATACATATTAATGAACATATATCATTTTGAGGGAAGCCTTCTTTTAGGTTTATTGCACTATTCTTTAAGTGAACTTTGTGTAATCCTCTGAATCAGCCTCTGTTGTTGAAAACTGGTCATTTACAGCCTTACTTATCAATGGATACCCTGTGTGCAATTTTTTATTCAAGATTAAACAAGTATCAGGACAGCAGGGGGTTTAAAAAGCAGCCATAAGACTGAAAATTTTAAAATCTTCAGGTATTTGTCATGTAATTTTCAGCCAGTCAACAAATCAAGTGAGCCACAGATTGTTTGAGCTCATGTGCACAAGCGTGAAATCTGATGGGTAGTTTTAGTAACTGTCCTGGGTCATGAGCAGGCACTCGCATTGAGAAATCCAACATTGCAGACTGATAACATTGTGCTGCTGTTCATGAATTTATTCATCTTTTCTGATGTGAATGAGCTCACAGACTTAATGGTAACAGGCATTATCTCCATGCTTGTAAGTGGATCCGTGTGTGATAAAGGATGAGAGAAAGTCAAATCTAACGTGTTTGTGTTTAATAGGAGAGACCTTGTGGAGCAGACCGTAATGACTGTTTTACCTGGGATTGCACAATTTGGTGATTATAATTAGAATATAAAGCACAGTACAGCTGAGTCAGGTTTAAACAAATTCAACCAATAGGTGGAGACACAGCCCACTGTACGCAGCTTTTATCATGAGGACGTGGTGATGTATCAAACCAACATCCCATCTTCTCACCATAAATCCTATTCACAGAGCAACTCTTTCCTACATCAGTGCCTGAGAATGCTGTGCAGAGCTTTGGTTTTCTCTTCATCTGGGTTCATCATAAGATGACAGAGCCTCTTCATAATCACTGAAACTGTCACTGACGTGAACAGTCCAAAAATGAGTGTTCACTCTTCTGATGTTTTAAAATCTGCTGTCTCCACAGGTCAGGTGAGCGCTGTGACATTTCAGCAATCTGCTCCCCAGATGGTGAAACTGAGGTCCGCATTAACTGCAGTCATGATTTAACCTGACTCTTACCTCCTTTTTCTCTTTTATATTTTTTATCCAAATGCTTTTATGTTTATAATGTCCTTTATGTTGTTTTTTGCCTTGTTTTGAATAATTTGTGCTGAAGGATGGCTCTGCGGGAGCAGCCTCAATTTCGTTGTACCTCCACAGTGCAGTGACAATAAAAGGCTATTCTATTCTATTCTATTCTATTCTATTCTATTCTATTCTATTCTATTCTATTCTATTCTAACAGGAAGCAGTCAACATCCAAAGAAGAGCGTTGGAATGTCCTTCATTAAGCCTGAAGAACTATTCCTGAAATGTAATTACTGAAAATACGAGAAGGTTTTTTTAAGAGGCTTCAGGCTAAGAATAAAGATCCTCGGACGAAATATTGACTTTCAAGCTCATTAGAATAGTACAAACTCTGTATTTGCGTTATATACTGTGTTTCCATTTATGCTTGCACATGTTTCGGTAAATCACTGCATCTATTACTGGTTTTCCCTGCAATATATAAAGAAATGAGAGGTGGCACAAGACCTTTGTATTATATGTATGCAGTAAGATACTTCTGATGATCTATTGTTTCTTATAAATTAGTGTTTTATGATCTTATTCCAGATGTTTTTCCTCCCAGGAAAAATAAAACTAATCAACTGAATTTTGAGTATTTAATCTGTTCCTTTCAATGCCAGTACACCGGTGTGTAAGTGTTAGTTGTGAGTATTTGTTTCTGATGTCACTTCCTGTCACATCATGTGATCATGTGACCCGGTGCTTTCCCTCTGCTGAACAGAGTGATATTTGTATCAGATGCATCATTCAGCTGAAGACAGCTCATCACTAACATGTTGGTCGCAGTCATTTATCTGGCACTTTTTACACACTCAGGTGGGTGCTGAGTATTAACTCATAATGAACATAATGGCTAAGCAAGACTTGGACGGTTGAGATCCCATCAAATATTTCATATCTGAGTAACTTTGCATTTGTTTGTGTTGAGATGAGACACATTGAAACATTGACCTCCATGTGCTGCAGCTCTCCCTGTTGTAGTCCTTCAGTCTGGAGATCAAACGTCTCCCCCAGGAGCCACGGTGACGTTGGAGTGCAGAATGGGTGAAGGGTTTGACATGAGCAGCTACACCATGCTCTGGTACCGACAAAACCACCACGGAGCTCAAGTAGAGTTTCTCATCAAAGAACACGAGAAAACTGTGGGTTGCTTCCACTCGTCTATCGAGGCAACCAAAAACAGCTTTTCTCTTCAAATCACTGAGCTGTTTGTGAACGACAGCAGCACCTACTACTGTGCTACAGTCACAGTGATGCAGCCAGACCAGGCCCTCATACAAATAACAGGACTCTATATATCGCTCACAGGCATGAAGGAGCTGTGGCTTTTTAGACATCAGAATGCGGGTTGTTGCTGAAAAAAGGACTTTTACCCTGTTTGTGAGGACATTTATGGACGATTCTTTTCTTAAGTAAGCAAAAAGAAGATACCATGAGACTTCGTCCTGTACACTTTGATATGAGCAAGCAGCTCGGGTTGAGACAGAACAGATACATGACTGTCATCAGTTCTTGTTCGACAGTTCATGTCAAAAACTTACCAACTTATATAGTGCAGTGAGTTGTCCTTGTGATTCCTTAAATGCTCATAGTTTAAATTTTTAAATGCTTAAAGTCTGCTGCTCCATATAGTCACACAGGCTTTCTCCATCTGTCTCGCTTTGCCAAATCATGGAGTTTAAATATCTATAAAATCATATCATCATTGTCAAATAGTCAAAGTCAAATATGTTCTGTTAAAGCTAACAGGCCAGCCTAATAGTGTTTGATTCAAAACATGACTCCTCCTCAAACATGAATGTGAAACACGCTGTAATACTTAGCTGCGACAGGTTCAAGAATTAGTTGAATGTGCATTAACAACAAAATCCAAGTTTGAATTATGCAGTTATGAATGGAGATATTCGCTTTGTATCCATCTAAACTGCAGGAACTCGAAACACTAACATCCGGGAGAAAAATGTACCAAAAAACTGTTCTGGTAGGGAGGTTTTCTTTCACAAATACCTTTTCAAGCAGGGACTGACGCACCTTGATTCCATTGCATCATTTGTGATAGTTTGGAGGTGGAACGGGGATCAAAGTTAATTTGCCACTGAAGGCCTGCTTCGTGTGTGCTTAGACACATCAAACCAGCATCACAGAATACGCCACTCAAACCAAAGCTTCTGTCACTACTCAGCTGATTCAGTGACAACAGCTTCTGTTTGGCATGTGTGCATTAAGAGGAGGTACAGTGGCGGGTTCCTTGTTGATTGATTTGTGTCAGCAGTTTTGATCCACCGGCTGTGCCAACACTCCAGAGAGTACTGTCGAAGAAGATTGACACACTTGAGCTCACTTACTTTGCTTTACCCACCTTCCACCTCATTGGAAATGCAAAGGCTGAAAGGTTCAGAGCCCTGGGCTGATTACGTTCTGAATACTGTTGGTAAAAATTGATCTTTTGATCTTCAACTGACCATATTTGGACAAAAAGGTCAAGATGGAGAGAGATACTTGAAAGCAGACTGGACAAACTCAGCTCACAATGAAGATCTATTAAATGAGCTATCTGAGGAAGTCCACCAGCATAGTAATCAGAATGAGTGAATGCATCAAACACCATAACAACTTATAGGAAAACGTATTGACTTACACTTTCATGAGGGACTAGGAGTCTGTTCGAGCCTGAGATTTTGTAGATCCATCATCAATATTCACTATCACTGGTACGGAACTTAGAGAGACTTCAAAAGTGAAAGAAGATGTGCAGTAAAATAAAGGACAATCACAAATCAGGAACACGAAGACCACGGTTTGGTTTGTAGTTTTAATCTTCCACGGTAAGAACATTCATATTCAGTTTGAATAAAAACAGAGCAGTGTGTTCCTCATTAAGTTTGTTTTAACTGTCTTTCTTGCTATCCAGATTTATCCATTTTTGTTCAAATCCACTCGCATTTTTCAGTAAAGGAGACCAGGCTGTAACCTTGCAAATGTCAATGAGATGATGACCAGCATCTGAACACGTTCTGGGACAGACTCAAAAGCTAGAATTTGCTCCTAGCATATTTCATTGGTAAAGATGTGTGGATTACTGAAGCTCCTTCTAATAAAATCCATGCACACCATGTCCCATCACACAGTGCAGTTCCACTCTGCAGATACATCCTGCTGAAGCTGGACATATTTCTATGCCTCCAGTAGGGCGCAGAGGGTCAGGAAGCCTCAGCAACTAAAACACATAACCTCAGACAAAACCAGGAAGAGGAGAAGGGAAGCAGGAATAGGATTTACTGACACACATCACATTTAGAACAAATCACTAACATTTATTTGCACATATACATCAGGTACAAGAACTGCGTGTTCATAGTCGTGCTTCCACAACACCACAAAGCTGATCTGTTCAGATAAGACAGCAGGTGTCTGCAGGGTGGAGAGTATCTGTCACACTCAAATTTTTGTCCCGGACAGCTTCTCATCATATACACCTTCATTCTTTACTATTTGATTTTGCCATAATTCTGTTCGATTAGGATCGAGTTTAAGAGTCTATCACAGACTGACCTCTACTGGCTTCATGTGGGATTACATTCAAAGTAAAAACAAATGATTTTGTGCTTCAAAATCAATCATCGCACCAATCATTAAGAATTAATACAAGTAAGGTACAGCTTCCTCATAAACATAGTTTATGTGTTTAAACACGCTGATGTTACCACTTCATTGTTGAATGATCACTTAGATAAAACCTTAAATGCACAGAGCGATAGCACAGCACACAGACTGGTAAGATGTGGATTCTATAAAAAAATTCACTTTGTTGGTATGCGTGTTTCACAAGAACATGCTCATTAGAATACTTGATCTAAAAACCTTCTCTCAGCTCCATCTAACCACTGTTGGACACTGAAACGACTCGAAGACAAGATGGCTGATTGCAAAGCAACTCACATTTTACCAAATATTAACATGTTTATGTTGCTATCACTGATAATAAAGTGATAAAATACACAATAAAATGTATCCTGAAATAAGCATTCAGAAGTCAGACATCATTAATCATTCTGATGAACTTGGCGATGTAAGAGATTTAAGTTAAGTTAATAAATACAACGATGTCTCATATAATCTGGTGTCATAAGATGTGACAAACTGTATTTATTCAAACACTTAAGTACACAAGTGAGGTAACTTTATCTGTGTTTTCTCCTCATAATACAAAAAACATCACCCTGTTTTTTCTTTTTTACCATCCTACTTCAGGTCAGTGAGAAATGAAGCATATTATCCTTCATTTCAATATATATATTCAATATGTATAGTATACTATTGTATAATAGCATATTGTACTCTATATATATATGAAAACTTTAATCAATGGTCACTTTATGATGCAAAATATAAGATCATATTATCACAGATAAAGTCACCTATAACTTTATAATGTAAATAAATTTAAGAGCAGTTTTAAAAATCTGTCAGATGTGTCAGCGATTGTCACACCCTGACAACTGATTGGATGAAGAGCTGTGACCAGCAGAGATGTCACTTCCTCTGAGCAGCTATAAACAAACACCAACAAAAAGCAGCTTCCCTTTTCCTTCCCTCTGTTCTCTCCTCTTTTCTTAGCTGTCACAGAAATAGCAGCAGTCAGGTTGGAGCGCCTCAGACATCAGTCAGCCCGACCTGCACAGCTGCTCTCACACACACACAGATGGAGGCTGAGATAAGGAGAAGCTGGGTGGGGGAGGCAGAGAGGAGAGAGCGAAAGAGACACAAGGTTTTTGTATGATGCTTTTTCACCGTGGGGACAGGGAGCCACGGTGATACAATCCCATAGAGCCGCCGTACAAAAACCTCCTTCCATTAACTTCCATTGTGTAGACGGCTACATGCAACTTAGGAGGCTCAACAGAGCAGAAAAATCATCCATCTGAAGGTGTGTAGGATGCTGGAACAGGTGGCCATTGATTAGTCACTTTATATGTAGATATTTGATCAAAAGGAAGTTTTTTAAGGTCTTGCTGTTCATATGTGGAACATTTGGAAGTTTGCTTTGCTCATCTTGACAAAGACAAAACAAATGTTGACATGATGAAGTTCAGCCTGTATGTTTAAACCCTCTTTATCCTCTGGATTACCAGAGTGTGTCTGAACAGGATGATTCTGGACAGTTTTGGGACTTTTTGGTCGAAGAGACTTTCAGTGTGACACTGGAGCAGAAGCTTACTTTGGAAAAGGAACAAAACTCACTGTTTTGGGTAAGTTGGAGCTCTTACAAGTTCTGCTCACTGTATTAGACTTAAACTGGTGGAAAAGTTGGGATGAAAGTGAAGGAAAAAGCTGTTGTGTTAAAAGAATCTGCATTATTGAGCTGAACTCAGAGCACTGTGACATACACTGATCCTGCTTACTTTGGCCAAGGAACCAAACTGACTGTTTTAGGTAAATATTTCCCTTTAATACTGTGTTTTGGTGGATTACACATTGGTTTAAGCCTTAGTATAGACAGAAGCATCAGTAAAGACTTTTCAGAGATAAATCAGGGAGAGAAAGAGATTCTTGCTCAGTATTGCTGCACTGTGACAATGCAAACGAAGCTTACTTTGGAAAAGGAACCAAACTGACTGTTTTAGGTGAGTGAAGGAGGATTCAAACAAAACTAATGGAACATGATCTTAAACTGTGTCAATGCATAAAGAGACATCACATCCATTGGTATTTACATTTTAAGTCCAGCTCAGGGCTTTTTGATATTAAGCTGCAGCTCTGTGCCACCTATGAAGCTTATTTTGGACAGGGAACAAAACTGACTGTTCTGGGTAAGTAAGACTTCTGAATGTCTTCTCATGAACTCACATGTAATAAATAAGTTACAGTGACATTTTAATGGGAAAAAAGTTAATATAAAGGAGACTATAAAGAATCAAACACTGGTTTGTGATTTAAAGACAAGTAAAATGAAGAAAAAAAGGTTTTCAATGTTAAATAACAGGAAAAATAGGATAGAAATGCAAAGGCGCAAAGTAAAAGCAGCATCTTGGGCTGTTTTGAGCACAGATCATGTGCACTGTGACTCTGGTACTGCTGAAGCTTTCTTCGGTGCAGGAACAAAGTTAACTGTTTTAGGTAAGAAACCAAAACACATGAAAACCAGTACCGCTGTTGAAGTGTTTCATTAAGAAATGTATTTTTCTCAATTTAAGTGCTTCTTGTTCAGCCTAAACTGATGTAGAATGAGACATAACAGTCATCAGTGAGCTGAAACCAGTTTAACAGGCTGCTGATGGAGAGCTTTTCAGGTTTTGTGGGAAAATGATGCAGCTGGTTGCTTTAAATGAAAGTTTGATTCACTCAAAAATCTAAAAAGGAAGCAAAGTAAAAGCAGCATCATGGGATGTTTTAAGCACTGATCATGTGCACTGTGACTCTGGTGGTTATGAAGCTTTCTTCGGTGCAGGAACAAAATGAACTGTTTTAGGTAAGATACACGTTGTGCATTAAGTCTGTAAAAAGTTAAGTGGTAGAATGTTTTACTGGAAGGGACATTAACAAACTCAGAGTTCTTCAGCTCACTGGAGTTTCAGTTCAGTGCTTTTTGTTCTGAAGCATAAACGCTGTGTCAGTACGAAGCTTATTTCGGTCAGGGAACTAAACTGACTGTTCTGGGTGAGTAAAACGTCCAAATTTCTTATCATACAAATAACAAGACAAAGAGAATATGTCAAAACCAAGCAGGTTTCTTATTGAGAGAGATGTTGTGTGCGCCATAAACAGCTTGTAAAAAATGAATGTAGATCAGCAGCTGGTGGATTATTTTTAATTCAGGTGAAAGTTGTTTATTGTAAAACTAGAAAGCAAAGAAGTAAAGTCAAATCAGCTGACAAGCTGTTTTCAGCACTGGTCATGTGCACTGTGACTCTGGTGCTTCAGAGGCTTACTTTGGTGGAGGAACAAAGTTAACTGTTTTAGGTAAGAAACACTTTGAAGTTTATTAAACGTTCTGGAGGAATAATTCAATGCTTCTAAAACTTTGAATACACCACAACTTCTGAAGTAGGTCAAGTTAAACTCGTGAGATGCAAAATGGTGAAAAAGCTGGTTTAAATAGAAAGTGTCAGAGAGGCAGCAGGAAGAGTTTTTGTTGCAGTTCAGAGTCTCTGTGCTCCAACAGGGAGGCTTACTTTGGAGCTGGAACTAAACTCACTGTTTTAGGTAAGAAAACACTTTGAAGTTTATTAAATGTTATATAGAAATGATTTCATGAGTCAAAAACATCAAATTCCCCAAAATACTGATGTTTAGAAAGTCAAAGTGTTCACATGTCAAAGAGTGATAATGTTGGAGGAGTTACAAAGTATAACAGATAAAGACAGGCAGCAGGAAGAGTTTTTGTTGCAGTTCAGAGTCTCTGTGCTCCTACAGCGAGGCTTACTTTGGAGCTGGAACTAAACTCACTGTTTTAGGTAAGAAAACTTCCAGCAAACAAACTGAGCTCAGCTCCACTCTTTGGTTATCTGTGAGTCAGAACTATCAGTAACACTTGGAACATAATCAATAGACATTTGATACGACGGCAGTCAGCAAAGTGCATGTATCAAAATGCACATGTTTATTTGTGCCAGTAAAAATGAGCCTTCTTCAGTTAAAGTGCTGCAGCTATAAAACATCTGGCTCTACGCCCAGATTATTAGTCTCTCAGTCAGTTCTTATCAGCTCTGTGAAACACTGTGAATACACAGTCAGAAGCTCACTTTGGAGCTGGGACTAAACTCACAGTTTTAGGTAAGAAAGTAAAGATTTTCAGTATCTACTAATGTAAAGCACTGACAGAAATAAGGGAAAATCGCTTATTCTGAGCTAAACTGAACTTAAATCACTCTTTAAAATGGCTGTAAACTGATCAGATTTCGTAAAAGCATGGATTTTGAACAAGATTATGTTGGGAAAAAGAGCACAAAGACAGTCTGCAGCTCTCAGCGCTGAAACTTCAGCAGTTTTTTATGCAGCTGTTTATCAGTGTGAACAACTACGAGCCTGCTTACTTTGGCAGAGGCACCAAACTGACTGTACTGGGTAAGAAATTATCAAATCTTGTGTTTCTGAAGCTCTTTCTGCAACCTAAATCTGCAAAATTATTGTTGAGTAAATAATATTTTGGTGTACTTTTTGGGATTGTTATGCTGTTATGTTGTCAGAACTCTGGAAGAAAATGTTAAAAACCTGTGAAAAAAAAAAGATACCTATAAAAGTTGTAAAAAGTGTCAAAGTCTGTACAGACATGTAAATCCCTCAGTTCAGTGGAAAAAGGCAACATTTGGGTCAGGCCCCAGACTTTGTTATACCTGTTCAACTGTTGTGTTCCTTAATCCGTTAACTTAAAGGCTTCAAAATGTGCAACAAACACTAAAAGTGCTCACAAGATACAGCAGTGAGTCATTTGCAAAATAGTATTATTTCACTTACTAAATAGAAAGTTACACAGAATAAACGTCTGATAAATTGTGATTGTTTGATAGGACTGAAAATATTCTGGCAGCAAGATTAAATATAAGGTAGTGGTCAGTTTTTCCATGTGAGTCAGCAGTGTGCTCTGGCAGTTATCCTGCTGCTTTTGGAGAAGGAACCAAGCTAACAGTTCTGGGTGAGATCATTACAGTAGTTAACTAAAATACACTTTTATGTGATGAAAACAACTGATGTTCACTGATTCTAACCTACAGAAGTGTTAGGAGCACATTGTCTTCTTGTCTCCAGCATGAAAACTGCTTTGTGGGTTTCAGGCTTTTAACAATGCAGCTTTGACTGAAATCTGAATGAATTCTTTCCTCTGACTTTTCAGAATCAGGACGTGATCCCACTCCACCAACAGTGAAAGTTCTTCCACCTTCACAAAAAGAGTGCAGAAACAAAAAAGACAGGAAAAGGAAGAAGACCCTGGTCTGTGTGGCGACTGGTTTCTACCCAGACCATGTCAAAGTGTCCTGGACAATCAATGGAGTTGGAAAACCTGAAGGTGTGGCGACGGACAGCGCTGCCGTGCGAGAAGGACAGTTCTACAGAATCACCAGCAGGCTGAGGGTCCCTGCTGATGAGTGGTTTAAACCTGACAATAAATTCACCTGCAACGTCAAATTCTTCGATGGAACAACAAGCACTGACCATGCTGAATCAATTAATGGTGAAACAGGTATGATACCTGCAGGTATTACCTAATCTGAAGCTTTATGCCATGAGAAAATATCTCTCATTGACTAAATTGGTTTTATTCTTCATCAGATGTTTCAGGTGGAGGCATGTCAAGAGGTAAATGTTTTACTTTGTCCACTGAATGTGATGTTAACAGTTTAAACTGCAGTGAACTTTGCTGCTCTGGTCACCAGTCTCCACTAACTGAATGTTTCCTCTTTGACCTCCCTGCAGAGAAATATCTGAGGATCACACAGAGCGCCAAACTCTCCTACGGTGTTTTTATCGTGAAGAGCTGCATCTACGGAGCCTTTGTTAGCTTTTTGGTGTGGAAGCTTCAGGTGTGTTAAACATCAACTGCAGCTTACATCAGTTATCCAACTTACACCCTTGTTATTTTAGCATTCACTGTCTTCTATATAAAACCTGCTTTGGGATGGAAGGATTTAAATATGTGAATGAATGAAATCTGATGACTGAAAGGACAATATGTCTGGTCTTTGTGTTGCAGAGTTCAGCAGGAAAACAGAAGAAGTGAAACTGAACTGAGGCCTGGATCTACAATCAGCAGGAGATGGATTATTCTGTTGTGTGTAAATAAAATCTGGAGAACACAGAACACACTGTCTGTGTATTGCTGTGACTTTGCATTCATATGAGAGTTGATCAAATCCTGCTAATATAGAGGAACTATGTGCACATTCTTCTCACAGTATAAAAGCTTTTGTTTCCTGCATCATTGGCTGTGTTTTCGCTGAACTATTTCCAATTAATGCTTCTTCTAAATAAACACCTGCAAGTTAATCTTCTCAGTCAAGTCGTGTCTCTTTCCTTTTGACTTTTGCATCAACAGCCCATCATCCTACACTGAACATCACTTGTTCCAGAGATAGAGTCAGATATTTTTAGCTGCAGGCTTATCTGACTGTTATTCTGAGAAATCTGTTAAAATGTTAAAAACCTGTGAAAAAAAAAAGATACCTATAAAAGTTGTAAAAAGTGTCAAAGTCTGTACAGACATGTAAATCCCTCAGTTCAGTGGAAAAAGGCAACATTTGGGTCAGGCCCCAGACTTTGTTATACCTGTTCAACTGTTGTGTTACTTAATCCGTTAACTTAAAGACTTCAAAATGTGCAACAAACACTAAAAGTGCTCACAAGATACAGCAGTGAGTCATTTGCAAAATAGTATTATTTCACTTACTAAATAGAAAGTTACACAGAATAAACGTCTGATAAATTGTGATTGTTTGATAGGACTGAAAATATTCTGGCAGCAAGATTAAATATAAGGTAGTGGTCAGTTTTTCCATGTGAGTCAGCAGTGTGCTCTGGCAGTTATCCTGCTGCTTTTGGAGAAGGAACCAAGCTAACAGTTCTGGGTGAGATCATTACAGTAGTTAACTAAAATACACTTTTATGTGATGAAAACAACTGATGTTCACTGATTCTAACCTACAGAAGTGTTAGGAGCACATTGTCTTCTTGTCTCCAGCATGAAAACTGCTTTGTGGGTTTCAGGCTTTTAACAATGCAGCTTTGACTGAAATCTGAATGAATTCTTTCCTCTGACTTTTCAGAATCAGGACGTGATCCCACTCCACCAACAGTGAAAGTTCTTCCACCTTCACAAAAAGAGTGCAGAAACAAAAAAGACAGGAAAAGGAAGAAGACCCTGGTCTGTGTGGCGACTGGTTTCTACCCAGACCATGTCAAAGTGTCCTGGACAATCAATGGAGTTGGAAAACCTGAAGGTGTGGCGACGGACAGCGCTGCCGTGCGAGAAGGACAGTTCTACAGAATCACCAGCAGGCTGAGGGTCCCTGCTGATGAGTGGTTTAAACCTGACAATAAATTCACCTGCAACGTCAAATTCTTCGATGGAACAACAAGCACTGACCATGCTGAATCAATTAATGGTGAAACAGGTATGATACCTGCAGGTATTACCTAATCTGAAGCTTGATGCCATGAGAAAATATCTCTCATTGACTAAATTGGTTTTATTCTTCATCAGATGTTTCAGGTGGAGGCATGTCAAGAGGTAAATGTTTTACTTTGTCCACTGAATGTGATGTTAACAGTTTAAACTGCAGTGAACTTTGCTGCTCTGGTCACCAGTCTCCACTAACTGAATGTTTCCTCTTTGACCTCCCTGCAGAGAAATATCTGAGGATCACACAGAGCGCCAAACTCTCCTACGGTGTTTTTATCGTGAAGAGCTGCATCTACGGAGCCTTTGTTAGCTTTTTGGTGTGGAAGCTTCAGGTGTGTTAAACATCAACTGCAGCTTACATCAGTTATCCAACTTACACCCTTGTTATTTTAGCATTCACTGTCTTCTATATAAAACCTGCTTTGGGATGGAAGGATTTAAATATGTGAATGAATGAAATCTGATGACTGAAAGGACAATATGTCTGGTCTTTGTGTTGCAGAGTTCAGCAGGAAAACAGAAGAAGTGAAACTGAACTGAGGCCTGGATCTACAATCAGCAGGAGATGGATTATTCTGTTGTGTGTAAATAAAATCTGGAGAACACAGAACACACTGTCTGTGTATTGCTGTGACTTTGCATTCATATGAGAGTTGATCAAATCCTGCTAATATAGAGGAACTATGTGCACATTCTTCTCACAGTATAAAAGCTTTTGTTTCCTGCATCATTGGCTGTGTTTTCGCTGAACTATTTCCAATTAATGCTTCTTCTAAATAAACACCTGCAAGTTAATCTTCTCAGTCAAGTCGTGTCTCTTTCCTTTTGACTTTTGCATCAGCAGCCCATCATCCTACACTGAACATCACTTGTTCCAGAGATAGAGTCAGATATTTTTAGCTGCAGGCTTATCTGACTGTTATTCTGAGAAATCTGTTTTGTTTTCACAATGTTGAAACGTCTCAGCTCAGGAAAATTCTTCATGTCGGTTTAAGTGAGTCATTAGCCAGGCTTTCCAATAAACTCACACAAATTAAAATTTATTCTCCTTCTTCTAACTTGTGAGTAATGTTCTACCCACATGCTTTGGATCCTGAAATGTGTTTTTAATGTAATTAAAGCAGGTTAACTTGAGTTTTCAACTTTGTATGAAAAGATAAGTTCATTTCTATTACTGTAACGTAACAACAGAAGGTTAGGGTCCTCGTGTGTTTGGAGAAGAAGGTCAGAGCTGTTGCTGAAGAAGAAGATTAAGTGGGGCATGAAACCTGCAGAGGAGCAGAGAGCGACAGCAGAGGACAGGATGTGGTCACAGAGCAGCCTGCAGCTCGTTCTCTGTGCTGAGAAACAACGGAGGTGAAACCTTCCACTTCACCACAACCTCCGGCTCTCTGAGTGCACCTGCATGTGTGCACCAGCAACCCCCCCCCCCCCCCCCCCCCCCCCACACACACACACACACACACAGACACAGACACACACACACACACACATGCTGCACATCTCTGAGCAAACAGTTGGAAAAACTTCCGTTTCTGTGTCAATCGAAGCTAAAAATCGAACATGTGTCTGAGTTATATGACAAACAGCAGCTGTTCACTGAGATCTGGGGCAGGAATTTGTTGCTAAATGTTTCATGCTGATGCAGAGAACAAACATGAAATGAATTCTGTTGCAGTTTAAACACAGCTGCCCGTATTAACGCCATCCATCCGCCAACCGTCACAACTCAGCTTTATTTATACGGCACTTTTTCAAATACAAGTAAAACCCAACGTCCTTCACTGAGCAAAGACAACAACCAAAAACAAAGAAAGCACAGGCACTGAACATAACAAAATGTAAAAATCAGAAGGTCAGCAGCACTTTTAAAGGCTTCAAAAAGAAAAACACTGGGGTTTCATTGTATTTTCCTCCTTCATGTTGAAAACAACAAAAAGCACAAACTATAACAACTATATGTGAAGCAAAGCCCAGCAGTTAACCTGATTACTGCCTCTGTAGTGACCCACAATATCTTAGTTCTATTTTCAAGCACTCAGTGCGACTCACATTGAGGAAAACTCTTGTTCTTGTTCCATAAGTTTCTTTGAAAAACATGTTTGTCCTTAAATCGATGCTGTCATATAAGCAGGGACCAGCATGTGCAGAGCAACCACAGAAACACGCTGTGTCTGACATGTGAGCCGATGAAATCTTCTCCGGCAAAGCTTGATCTTTTTGAGATCCTGTTTTTATGTCAAAAAAATTATAGGAAAACACATGCAAATCCAAACACTATCAAATATTGGGTCCTGATAAAAGATCAGCATAAATAAATTGTGAACATGATTATTCTGTCTCTATATATGAGCCACATTTCAAAATGTAAACCAAAGTGGAAATCAGCACTCTCAGACATGGAAATCAAGCTGATACACTTGAAATTTTCCTGAGAAAAAGAAACAGTGGGATCCTTCAATAAACACAAATGTCTTTATACCGAGTCACACTGAAATGCAAAGTTTTAGTTATGTGTAATCATCATTAGAACAGATGTATGTGGTACTTTGTAGGATCAGGCAGAACATTTTCTGATGATCGAGGCTTTAAAGGTAATAAGTAGAATGGACTGTAACTTAACCATCTGAAAGTTTGAACATCAACGTACTGATTTTCTTATCGCTGACTGCTACAAAGAAGTTGCCTGTCACATCTGTAATATAGATTATCAGTGGTTGTTCACTAAAGCATCTTCACAAAATGATGGTTTCAGTGGACTGAAAACGTTAAAATAGCGAGTCAGCATAATCTGCAGTAATGACAGCAGAGCAGTGAGGGAAACTGAAATAGCAGGCTGGAAGATTTTCTATGAATAGCAGTCTTTGTCTGAGCAGATGGTGTTTGCTGGTGTGGACTGAACAGCACATATGTTGTCTGTGCCTGTGTTCTGTGTTAAATTATGACGCTGCAGCCGCTTACAAATTGTTCCACTCAAATGTTCCATTTAATCAGCAGAGTGAGACGCTTGTCATGTTGAACGACCCCCTGTGGTACAAAGTGAACATCACATCATGTGATTCATGCTCAGTATTTCCAACAAACAGGCTGCATTGTTGATCATGATGACAAAAGCAGAATCAGCAGGAAAAGTTTACTGGATTTACCCCCAAAATGTGGTTCTTTCTAATATGCCTTTAAAGTTTTCTATCATAAAGCAGACTGTAACAGTTCCTGATATTCTCAGGAGCTGAAACCTTCAATACTTCTGTTTCAATGACATTAGCGGATGCAAGAATATACCTCATGAATTGTGTTTCAAATCAACACATTTAAGATGAAAAACCAAACAAACAGAATAAGTAAGTTCTGCCAAGGAAGTCAGCTTAAAACTGTGGAATGAATGTTCATAAAGGAGTTAAAAATGTACTGATGTCCTCTGACGCCTGACATTAAAGCGCCAGCAAAGGTCAGTCCTGGCATGCTGGTACTTCAGTGGTCAGTGTTAGTCAGTCTTTGCTTGTGTAAAGGATGAAACCTTCAGGAAAATAAAAGTGTTGCAGCGTTTGTCACAGTTATAGTAAAAACACAGTTAGCACCAACTTTTTTTCACTCACAATCTCCATACTTACCTCAGGATGTTGTTTTCTGCTGTAGTGCACATCAACATCCTCATATTCACCTCTGTGCATGATGACCAGGATAAAATCCACCTCCTGCTTTGTTACTTCGTCCCCAGCAGCTGGCCAGATGTCAGGGTGCCATCTGCTGGATAAACCTGCAACACATCAGTCAGATCTGCAAACCTCAAAATCAGCATCTTTGAACTGGGAATAAAAGGAGATACAAAAGAATTTCTAATTCCTGTAACAAGGCTTGATGTTTAACTGCATGTAGTCTGCAATTTAGTTCAATTCAATTTCATTTATATAGCACCAAATCACAACAAATGTCATCTCAAGGCACTTCAAAGATACAGTCCAGTGCAAGCCAATTCCATTCATTGTAACACTTTAATGCTGTATGACTCAATTAAATAAAATTCATTACATTCCAAGTTAGCCCAATTCATAGAGCCAGTTTAAGAAAATGTTGTATAGCTAAGGAAACCAACAGATCCCATTGAAACGGTGAATATTTGGCTCTGTGGCAGTTCAAATATTGAGTTTGATCATGATTAATCCTTTACATAACACTCTCATTGTCATGATATCAAAACATTGTGCTCTAATAAAGATCAGCTGCATTTTTCCTGTAAACTTCACAAGTCTTTACTTAGTGAAGTGTTTGATAATATTTTTCTCCAGCAGGTGGAGACAAATCTCAACAAATAAACCTCAGATTCAAGATAGTACTTCCTGTTTAATGTCAGTTAAAAATTACATGACTAAGATGAAAGGTCACTCAGTCATCATTGTAGAAGGGATGCCTTCTCGTGCACTGTTGGAACACACAGGACCTGAACTGAGAGCGAGCTGCAGACTCTCAAATCTCAACTTCTGTAACATGAAATTTATTTTCTGCATATTTTGTGTCTTTCATCTTCCAGGAAATAATGGTGAGAAAGGAAACAATATTCAGCAGGAAGATGATGCCAAGGTAAAATTTTCTGCAAATAAAATCCTATCTGCTTCTCCACAGGCGCCTCTGACACCAAAGATGTCGACCAAACTCCTCTTTTCATCATTAAGAAAACCGGAGAATCTGTGGACAGTGAGATTAAATGTTCACACAACATACCAAGTTATCAAGTCATTCTGTGGTACAAACAAGACAAACACAGAGCTCTGAAACTCCTGGGACATCTAAATTTCGAATCCGTAAATCCTGAAAAAGATGTGGAAGGAAAAATCAACTTTGATGGAGATGGTCGCAAACAATCAAGCCTCACCATCTCTGATCTTAAGCTGAACGACAGTGCTGTGTATTTCTGTGCAGCCAGTCGACACAGTGCTGCAGATTCCCCAAAAGTCAATGCAAAAACCCCTTTCATTTGTTCCACTCACAGACGTTTAAGCTGCTGAACACCTGCAGGGAGCCACTGACTCAACAAAGACTCTCAACCAAGATTTTATCAACGATTTGATGTACTTTGATGCTTGTAAATATATTTAAAACAATAATGAAAAAGATGGTTGAAGGTTACATTTTTTTATTTAATCTACCCACATTTTCTTCAAAGGTGATCTTAAAGTGATGAATCCTTCGAATTATAGACACCAGGAAATTGTGTAAAATGCCTTTTCCATGTCCCTCTCATTATATGAAGAGTTATTCTTCAAATGATGTCTTTATGCTCACAAATACAGAAAAATTAAGAAATGTTCACTTTTCTCAGGCTGGAACATACGAGTATGTTTAAGAAGCACTTAGTGTGCCTTGATTTCCCTCTGAAGCAATTCAAAATCAAACCTGATCACAGATTATTCTCAGTAACTGATACACAATGACAAGTCATTTGTGTTAAAATATGTATAAAATTTCACAAAATCCATCATATCTAAACTTTTTTAGCTTTTATCTTCCTTTATCAGGAAATTACATACTCTGTGGGGAACCTCTACTAAAACTGAAGCTGTGCTTTAAAAGCTATTTAAAAGCCACTCCCCTTTCAGCTTTTAATATCTGTGTAACTCAGTTAGAATGTGCCAGCTTCTGTATAACAGGAAATGGATATAATCATCGTTAAATAAAATCTTCTGCCATTACTAGTCTCTTTAATGTGGACATCAGGTAAATTACAAAATTAATTTACAGAATTTACTGATGCATCAATAATATCTTTCGTAAGCTTTGCTCTTACATTTACAGGTTTTGCTGATGGGAGTGATGTCACCCAGCCCTCCACTGTGTGGAAAAACAGGGGTGAAAATGCAACAATAGAATACTTCCAGATGTACTGGTACAGACAGCTGCCAGGAGAAGCCATGAAACTGATCGTCTTCACAACAACAGGAATGAGTGAGCATGACTTTGGGGATTTTGGCAAAGACAAGTTCTCAGCCACCAAGCCTGATGCTCACACTGGGACATTCACAGTGAAGAACCTGGTGCCAGAAGACAGAGGCTTGTATTTCTGTGCTGTCAGTGAGCACAGTGATGCAGGCATGCATGGAAGCTAAACAGAAACCCCACTGCAATACTCACAAACTTAACCTAAGAATCTCATGTACTCTAGGGGGACCTCAAGTACCAATAATAGTAGCATTACTCTTAAAGTCACAATGTGCTAAGAGGATCAGTGATGTCACATGACATTTTGACACACTCACGTCAAACTGCTCTTACCTCAGGAATAGAAATGGGAAATGTTAAGAATTTAGCAATTCTGATTCCATTATCGATATCGCTTATCGATTCAGTTCCTTATCAGTTCTCTTATCGATTCTCATCCAGTAATATATAGAACAAATGGCTTTGGTTGCAGAAACACTTTTTTTTAAGTATGCACCAGCATTTTATCTATTTTTGCCTCTGTCATTTTACTTTTCCCTGCCTGTATGAAAGGTGTAGCTACAGGTATGTGTGATCCTGCCTCTGAGCCTGCCTCACTCTTGCAGTCCTTGTCAACCAAATGTTAATATCAGTTGGAAATTATTCATACAGTATGTCGTTAACATTATTACAATCAACAGGACCTGGAAGTTTTGCGTTACAGGACTTTCAAGTTTTGAATGCAGGCAAGAGTGACATCTCTCCTCCTAAAGCTAAAACTGCTCTGCTCAGACTCATGGGATACGTGCTTCTTTCCTTCTTTCCTGCCGTTTCCATAGCAGGGAAATTTATATTAGAATTTTTTTTTCAGTGTAAGAAATACAATGTGCGACACGACAAAAGACCCAAAAGCATGACTGTCATGCTTTTATTTTATGTAAAGCACTTAGAATTGTTTTGTACATGAAATGTGCTATACAAATAAATTTGACTTGACTTGGCTTGAAGGACTCAGCCTGAACAGCAGTGCAGTTTACTTCTGTGCTGCTCGTTACCACAGTGGAACATATCACTGCTCCTCAGTACAAAAACCTCTCCGTCACACATATTATATCCTTATAATTTTACAACTTCCTCTCACGCCAAACATGGCAAGATCAAGAATTTTATCCTCAAAGAAGCATCGAGCCCCTCTCCCTCCTCAGCCTACTCCACCGACAAAAGCCCCCCCAACTCGGCCCCCACCATCAGTGCACAAAGCTTACAGTAGGGCAGTGGTTCCCAAACTGGGGGGCAAAGAGCCATTGCGGGCTCTGCTAGCATGACATGGACAAGTTTCTGTTGGGCCTCACAAGCAAAGCAGTGGATGAAGCATTGCCAAATGTGCTTCCAAAGCAGTTTCATTCCATGGCAAAGTTAAGAAGACATGATGACACATATCTTGGCTTTGGCTTCACCTGTACAACGGTGGGTAATGAGGGAGAGAAAACATCCAGAGCACAAAGAAAAGCCAGTTGAGTTTTTCAGAAAAAGACTCAGCAGTCATTTTTACTAAAAGTGCATCTATGCCGGCGAATGCTCAACTCGTCTCATATAAAGTTGCCTACCGAGTGGCAGAGTGTAAAAGTTATTTTATATATTTTTTTCAGAAATACGGGACTAAAAAGTATTTAGAAATGTCATGTGCAGTATAAAGGAAGCCTAAATAAAACATGGAGACAGAGACAGACAGAGCTTAAAGGGGAACTCCAGTAGTTTTAAACCTAGACCTTATTTCTGGCATGAAATACGTTTATCTACTCACAAAGAACAGTTTGGCAAAAGTCGGTGTACTTCGGAATCTATTTAGATAACTCTCAATCCATATAATGGAGTGAACGGGGCAAAGACGATGCAGCGTCTAAATAAGGCATTATCTGTCTTTATTTCACCAATACTTTAAGACAAATGAATTAATGAACGTGTGCTATAGCTCTGTTAGCTCATAGCTCTGTTAGCTCATAGCTGCTGTTATGTGGCTACTTGCAGCTATAGGAGAGCTAACGGAGGGATTTCTACACACACCTCTACTGGGACCACTTCATCCACACGCCCCCCTGCAGCACAGCTCATTCACTCCAGTAAGAACGTCCATCTTACTCAAAGTTGTCGTTCACGTTGTCAAAATTTGAGAAATATCCTGTCATGTTGCTCAAAACTAGCAGTACCAAAGTCCGTGTGAAGTGAGCCGACTGTCACAGAGCACGGAGTGAATAAACTGTGCTCCAGGGGGGCGTGTGGATGAAGTGGTGCTCCTAATGGTTCTCTGCATGGTTTCCCCACAGAGACTGCAGGATGTCTTCTCTTATTTCTCTCTACAGATGTAGTAGCAGGTTGCAGTTTTGTCTTGTTTTTCTTATACTATTTTTTCCTAATAATATTCCTTTGTGTCTGTGTCTCGTTTTTCTTCTCTTTGCTTTCTCCCTTTCCTTGTTCCCCCTGTGAGGGAAGCCTGACTACAGGGGGGACCTGACAACAAATATTCAGCCTTCAAAGACAGCATTGGGACTGTCACTGTGAGAAACCTTCAGCCTCACAACAGCGGTGTGTGTTTCTGTGCCATCAGCAAACACAGTGATGAGAGGAGTGTGAGCAGCTGAACAAAGACCAGTTGCCAATTCATCAGGATGCACTTAGGAATCTGTTTCACTTTTATGTCTTTCCAGTAGATGGTGCTGGAGCTCCAGGAATACTTTTTCAGTTAACTATCAGGTTTGAAAAGGGGGCGTTTATAAGAAGTGTGCAGTGACAAGTTAAAGCCAGTCTTGTTTGTGTGTCCACTAAGACAGACGTTTATCATGCTGACACTTTCTCTTCTACTTTGGCTCATCGGTAATCACTCTCCTTGATAAGAAATCTCCCTTTTTCAATACCTTCAGCAGATTTACAGGAATTAATTTTGTCTCTTTCTGGGTGTTTGTCTGGGAGTTGAAGTCAACCAAAGACCTCCAGCTGCTTTAAGAAATCCTGGAGACAAAATCCAGCTGTTCTGCATCCATGAACAGACTGACTACAGACTAATGTTCTGGTTCCAGAAATCCCCTGGAGACCAAGCTCTGCAGTGCATTGGTCAAGTCTTTTGAAAAACATTTTAATATCACTGGAGATATGAGTGGGGAGACAGCAAAGAACGTCTCTCTGTTCATGGTGGACCTGAAGGCTGAACACACTGCAGGGTACTACTGCGCAGCTGGCTGTGCACATCACCTGCAAACCATCACTCCCTCATACAAAAACTCACAGTCAGCTTATTTTCTGAATCAGGGGGTTTAAATTAGAACTTGAACAAGCTCCTCCCAGCTCATGATTTGATGTCAGCAGCTGCCACTGAGGTGACTTCACTTGTTTTTAGGCAGATCAGTAAAGCATCAGTCCAGTGTTGGGACAGTCAACATGATTCGTTTGCTCTTTCTCTGCTGCTTGTCTGGTAATAATTTGTCTGAAATCATCATCTTCTGTGGATGTTGAAGTAACTTTTTATCATATATCATGGTTTAAAAGTTTTCTATTGTCTTTCTTTGTTCAGGTGTTAGTCTGGGTCTCGAGGTCCGTCAGTCTCCCTCTGATCTCATCAGAAATCCTGGTGACAAAATGCAGATTTTCTGCAGCCACAATAAAACTGACTACAGAGTGATGCTCTGGTACCAGCAGTTAGCTGGAGACACAGCAATGAAACTCATTGGATATTTGAACTTCAAAGCTGTCACAATGGAAGACAAATATAAAGATGGTTTCAATCTCGATGGAGATTTGGGTGGAGATGCAGCAAAGAATGAAACTTTGTATATCCGAGATGCAGGAGTGAATTACAGTGCAGTTTACTACTGTGCAGCACGAGAAGCACAATGACAGAAATCCCCTCTGAACTTTACAAAAACTGCACACGACTGATCAACTTCAGTGGTTTTTAAAAAATGAAAAAAAAAAACTGCTGGGACACCTGCTGAAGTGGTTTTATTATAATGGGATGTGAGGGTGTAGAAATTAAATCTTAGTTTTCATGATCCTTAATAAAAATAGTGATGAAACAGAAGTGTCCTTGTTGCTACCCTATGGTATCCAGAATCTTCAGATGAGCTGCCCTTCACCTCTGGAACTCTCTCCCACAAGACTTACATCACATGTCTTGCACTGTTGATGTTGATTTATTGTTTGCTGTCTGCTCAGTTTGAAAATGTGACCTTATGTTACGTGTTTTTGACACGTTGCCTTTAAAGCAAAAGACTTCTTTCTTCCTGTCTTCCTTCTTCCTTTTCTAGTTTGGAAGATCTCACAACACAAGGCAGCACTTTGGGTTTTAAAAAACTGTAATGAGCTTTTTCACGTTTTCTGAAAAACCAAAAGTTTAAGAATGCAAGTAAATGATCAATAATTCAGCAACAATGGGAGCCATCAGTCTGGTTTACAGCGACAGGAAGCCACTCCTCTCTTGACATCACATTGGTTCGCTCATAAAATCCCTCTCAGTTCAGTTAGAAGGAGAAACCCTGTCGTAATTTAACTCCTGTGTTTCATCGCAGACGTCAGAGTAACTGCACTCATGTCACACTTCTACAGGATTATCATATTTCTTATTTGTCATTTCCTCACAGGTATCGATTGTTTAATTGTGAATTAAGATGTCTTCTCATCACTTTTTAAATCACCAATCTGTCTAACTCTTCTCACAGCAGGTATTTCTTTGGGGATTCAGGTCCATCAGTCTCCTTCTGCTCTCATCAGAAAGCTGGATGATGAGGTACAGCTGGTCTGCAGCCATGAACAAAGTGACTACAGAGTGATGCTGTGGTACCAGCAGTCACCTGGAGACAAAGCTATGAAACTCATTGGATATGGATACATGCTGTTCAGAGATGACGCCGTCGATGAGGCTTTTAGGAAACATTTCAGCTTAGCTGGAGACCTGAGTGGAGACAAAGCTAAAAATGGTTCCCTTTTCATCAGGAATCTTAAAACACCTGAACACACGGCAACATATTTCTGCGCTGCGAGTAGCCACAGTACATCAAACACCCAGCTGCTCCTGACAAAAACCTCTTTATCTCTCCCCTCTGAATGCGTGTTAAAGGGTAAATCTTCCCCCAATAAGTGGCTCATTAACTTGACTTTACAGGTGTATTTTGGCATTATTAAACAGCGTGCAAAAAAAGGATTCAACAATAAAATAGATTTTTTTATTTAGTTAAAAGCTATGTTACGATTAGCGGTTAATCATTTTGCTCAGTGAAGTGGTATGTTTTTATTACCTTAGATTAAACCATTCTCATCAGTTTGTGCTGTGGGTTCTGCTACATGATGGAAAAGCTATATTACTGCCATAAAAGATACATGGAAAAGCATTATATTCAAGGTGCCATAAAGACGAAGAAAGTGGAGGAATTAGTGCTTGTAAATACTGTTTTGTAGAAAATGAGAATCATACTAATTATATTATAAAACAATCTCATGAAAGGAATGAATACATGGAGAAGCAGAAGAAAGAAAACAATAGACAATAGTATGGCTCATCCCAGATGGACGTCACCGATGCTGCTTGGAGTTGAAGCTACTTGTTCTCTCCTCAACAGATTATTTAGCCAACTGATATACTGTAAAGTACAATGTACAGTTTATTACTAGATAGTTGCCACCTGAGATGTTTGACACCTGCAACTTCACCCTTAGATGACACTGCTCTTTATCTTAAAGGCCAACACAGCGTCTGTACAATATCAGGGAGACACTACACATCATAAGTGAAGCACTCTTATGTGCAATAAATACTGATATCATACAGATGAAGATATTTTTCTAAATCAGTCCGTACATCATCCTTTACTCCTGGAGAAAAATACACAAAAAACAAGTCGCTGATGTAAAAAAAAGCCCTCAGTTATACGCACCATTTCCTGCTCCTCCTTCAGATGGACAAAGTACAGCAGAGACTCCAGTTAGTTCCTGACATTCAACATGGAGCCATCTCTTCTCATCATAAGCATCATCACTCTATGCTGGATTAAAGGTATCACTTAACTGGTTTTTTAGGCAGTAGAAGAAGAAAAATTTGAGGATTGTGAAAAAAAAATGTAATCTTTACTGAATAACTTTTTTTCCAATCACAGGAATTTACCCCAGCAAAGAAAATCAAGTGTTTCAGAGTCCGGCTAATGTCTTGAGGAAAGCCAACAGTGAAGTCAACCTGACCCTCTCACACAACATCTCGAGCTATGACACGATTCTCTGGTATCAGCGCTCACCAGGAGACACCTCCTTGAAGCTGATTGCCTACGTGACCTACAAAATACCTACGGTTGAGGCACAATTTCAGGGCCGCTTTACAGTGAGAGGTGATGGAGAGAAAGCGGCTTATCTTCACCTTCTGAACCTCACACACCCTGAACACACTGGAGAATATTTTGGAGCAGCAAGTATGCACAGTGAGGAAGATAGTGATTCTCTCATACAAAAACCTGCATAATGATCTGGCAGATAATGGGACACCAACAGGAAACCTCTAAATCAATGTGACTCTCTGGCAAAAATCTAAAGAAACAGCAAAACAACTCCATGATGAACTGCTGCAAGGGTGGATGTAAAAGAAACTTATGGAAATGATCAGGAAAATCTGGATCAAACGCTTCCAGGTGAAACTTTAGCTGTAATTAAGCAGTTTACCTCCATCAAACATACTATGTTTCACATTTTAGAGTGCCTTACAATAATGTTACCTTCCATGGTTCAACTTTCTGTTCTGCAGACAAAGTCACAAGGATGCATGAGATAGTTCATGGTCATTTACAGTTTTACAACCCAGAGTGTTACACAAAAACTATGGAACAAATGCCCTGGGAGAACATTCAGTTTTTTGTCTTTGTAGAAATGAAAACTAAAAATATTGAATAATACAAAACAGTGTCATCACTCAAAATGTCATCGTTTGCTGTACTCAGAGGCATCAGCAAAGCCGAAGCCCACAGACAGGCGTTAACGGGCGTGGCTGATATCCACCTCCAGCTCTGGGGTCATTCGGTTAGAGGCCTTATCAGAGTAAACCATGGTCACTGAATATCAAGAACGCCACAAGGTGACATGGCAACTGTGGAGTAAACATGCAAGTGAATAAGTGGGTGTGTGCGCATGCTAATGTATGGCAAAGGGAAAGGGGGCCGAAACCACCCCCTATTCCAGAGATCAGGAGCAGACAGGAAGGGCCCCCAGACCCGAGCAACCAGCAGCCCCAACGGAGCACGGAAGAGAGAAACCAGGCAGCCTATCACAGGAAAGTCATGCTCCAGCCCAGAGGACAGCAGAGGAAGTTCATGGGTAGAACCCTGAATATGATGGAGCAAAGGAGCCAGGGAACCAGGGGTGGTGGGACAGGCCCCCCCAGCCACCCAGCATGAGCCGGAAGCAGGACCAAATGCACTCTGCCCGAGGACTGCACCTCCACCCGGCAGAGGGCCCGTCCGCCTCAGAGGACCAGGCCACCCCAGACAACTTCCCCCAGCACTCACCAATGCCCAGGGTGAAACACCCCAGCTGCCTGAAGCAGCCTCTGCCCCCCCGTGCTTCCAGAGATTAAAGAGCTACACCTGGGTGATTGACAGGGAAAAAAATGCTTCCATCAGAAAGTCATTGGTGAAAACAATGAAAAGGATTATAAAAGTCCTTCAAACAAGGAGTTGTTCCCACCATCTGTGTCCAAAATCTGAAGCAAGATCAAACAAAATGGGAAAGTTTCAAAAGGGAAACTGTCACAGACGTGGTGTGGATGGGAGGACCCGGACGCAGATATTGCAAAGAAAACTTGATTTATTATCTCACAAACAAAAGGAACAAACAAAAGGCGCAGCTGAGCCGGAAAACCAAACACAGGAAACAATGACTGTGAATAAATAACAAAACAAAACTTGAATAAACTGTGAAACTATGAGAACGAGTACAGACCAACCTGACAACATGAACGGTGCTACGGTGGCCAAGAACCGAGGGAACCTGCAAACTAAAACACTGTGGGGAGGTGATTGGTGATGGGGTGCATCTGTGAAACAAAGACAGGTGACATGGATGAACCTAATTATGTGCAAGGGAAAAAACATGGCATGAAATACACCTAAAACCTGAAAACAAGAAGAGAAAAACAAAACTCCAAACGTGACATGACAGAAACATTCAGGTGGACCAAGGAAGACGCCAAAATCACTGGGACAGAAAACAAAAGAGCAATCTATGATAAAAAAGTTCTTTAAAAACATGCTGTAAGAATAGAAAATGCACAACAACAGAAATGAAATACAAATGAACAGAAACAGGAGTCGATATTTAGGTCTGAACTGTGAGAAATCAGTTGAAGGAAATCGGATTTACGTCCCTAAAAGCCAAAGTTATAAAAGCCAGAGGAACTAAGATGTTACTTTAATTTGTGATTCATGATTTCAAAATCTAAACAGTAGAAATGCTTTTTAATGCCAGGTGTGTTTTACCACCCAGCATGTTTAGATGTTACAGAATATTGTCGTGTCATTGGTATTATCATTCTGTCTAATTAATAAAAAAGCACAGGCGATTCCCAACTGTTCACCAGGGGCCGTACCTTTCACAAATTACCTTCTGTGGTCAGACTTTCTATTCCACAGATAAAGTCAGAAGGCACTTTAGAGAATTTACCGTCATAATTGTACGTTTGCGTTCTTTATATGTAGAGGTGTTGCACATTCTGTCAGATCAGCCGCACAAGTGTCTGCTCTGAGTAAATCAGAATCAAAGCACTGAACAGCAGAGAGCAGTGATAACACACTGACATGTAGATACAGTCGCTGTAAGCTCCTCCCTTCTCATTACAAATGGAGAGGAAAAGAAGGTTTCCAGTTCAGTGTGTTTTCGGTAAGAAGCCGCAGATTATATCAATTCTTTAAGTTTTTTTTTTTGATCCATCTGCTCAGAAATGTTCAAGTTGCTTTTTTCTTTGTTTTTACTTGCAGGTAAGAATCATGAGATGTGTTTACGTTCTCATTACTCCAGCAGACCTTCACTGCGTGTCTACATTCTGTTTTTATTTTCTAGACATTGTTCTATCATCACTTGTCATCCAGCAATCACCTGTGGCTCTTCTGATTAAGCCTGGACAAGAGGCCAGCCTTGAATGTTACCATGGAGATAGTAACTATCCCTACATGCTTTGGTACAAGTCAGCAGCAGGAGGCCAACAGGCCATGGACCTGATTGGAAACCTTTATAATGAAAACCCAAATCTTGAGAAAATATTTAATAACCGCTTTACCATAACCGGCAATTCAAAGGCCAAAGCCCAGCTCATAATCTCCAACGTCAACCTGTCAGACACGGCAGAGTATTTCTGTGCAGCGAGTCAGCACAGTGTTTCAACTCGTCTGGCTCCTTTACAAAAAGCTGGTGGCTCATAGCGACACACGTGCGCCTGCATCAAGCTGCTCAGTACAGAGGAACCGAGACTTCCATTTCTTTCTCTGTGCTACAAAGCCAAAAAAGAAATGTGGCAGATGACTGAGACTCTCTTATGTAGTAAAAGAAATGTCCACATCTTGACAGCACATTGGAGACCTCAAAACTGGAAACAAAGCAGCACCAATGACTACCAAATGAAAAATGAGCTCACTTTGTTCTCTTCCATGTATTTCTCGTTGCGAATGTGCTGATGTCATTTCCTCCCTACAGATGCCAGGTGTTGGCCCTCTGTCTTTCCATTCATTTGGTTCCCTCTTCTAAAGTCCTGATGGCTCCAAGCTTTACCGCCTTGGCATTCATTATATTCTGGGCTGCAGGTAAAACTGATACAAAGAAAAAACACATCACACTTTACTCTTAGTCAGTCTGGGATAGAAAAATGTCACTTATTCCATATTTACATCTTTTTAACCCTGAAGAAAACTATTTCTTAAAAGCATTCAGGCAGTGGATTTGATTCTTAGTGATTCTTTCTTTCTCCTTCCTTTGTGTCAGGGTTAGGGTCAGGGTCTGTGTTGATCACCCAGTGGCCGCAATACATCGCCAGCCGTCCCGGTGGTCCGGCAGAAATGCGCTGCTACCAAAATGACTCTGATTATGAGTACCTGTACTGGTACAGACAACTGAGGGGAAAAGGTTGTCAGCTGATGGTGAATATAATAGCTGGCACTGCAACCTTTGAAGAAGGATTCAAATCCGGCTTTCAGGCAGCAAAACTGAATGAGAAGCAGTGGTCTCTGACAATATCCAGCATCCAGGAGGCAGATGAGGCTGTTTATCTGTGTGCTGCTAGGCCACACAGTGCTGTGGAAGACCTCAGGACTGTGACAAAAACGTACTGTGGAGAGGCTGTTCATTGTTCTGACACCTGACTCTCATTCATGATCAAACCAAGGAAGAAAGAAAACCACACTGTGGAAAAGACTGAAACTCTTACTATTTATTCATTTGTTGACTTCTTTATGACTAACTACTAAAGACAGGATGTAAGAAACTGCCAAGAAATAATACACTGAATATATTCAACCAATAGGTGGAGGCACAGCACATGACATGCAGCCGTCATCATGAGCGTGGGTTGATATATCAGCCAACAAACACAACGCCCTCCGTCTTTACCCTGATCAACCCTTTCCCCAACATAACTACTTGACAATGCTCCCATCGATGCAAATATTTGGTTTCCTCTTCATCTGGTTCTCATGTAAGATCTCAAATGTTCCTCTGAACTTGTAAAACTCTGTTTCACTTTGCACTGACCCATTGTTTGCTGCTGGTTTCTCCACAGGTCAGGTGAGTGCTGCTACATTTCACCAGTCTTCTCCTCACATAGTGAGGCAGGGCAGTGAGGTCCACATTAACTGTAGCCATGACGATAACTCCCTTAAAATGATGCTCTGGTATCAGCATAACAGGGACAACAACTCAATGACCCTCATCGGGTACGGGTATGAAACCTCTCAGACCTACGAAGGTCAGTTTGAAAAACAATACAAGCTGACACGAAGAAACGCAGTCGAAGGAGCTCTGACTATACTGAAGGCGGATCTGTCACACTCGGCTGTTTACTTCTGCGCTGCCAGTACACAGTGATGTGGTTTAATGCTGCTCCCTCACTCAAACCCTCAGCTTTTCTTGCACATGTGATGTGTGTGTGTGTGTTTGCACATAAAGATGTGTCTTTTTACAGACTGGCACTGGAGCAGCAGCACAAACCAGTAGGATGTATCCCACTATGATCCTACTGCTTCTCATATTGCTTCCAGGTAATGTTATCATGCCTTGAAATGAACAAAAAGAAAACAAAACCTTCAGAGAATTGATTTTTAATCTGTGTTTTATCTGCAGATCAAGCAAAGAGTGTGAAATTCCAGCCATCCCATCCGATAATAGTCCACAACAAGGAAACAGTGGATTTCAGCTGCAGTCACGATGATAATGCTCTCTCTGTAATGCTCTGGTACCAGCAAACAGAGAGCGGTCTGATTGGTTTGATTGGATACAGCTATGTTGGCTCTGACCCAGTGTATGAGAAGCACTTTGAAACTCATTTTAAGATTACAAGGAAAGACATCCAAACAGGAGGTCTGATTATTAACAGTACAAATCTGTCAGACTCTGCTGTGTATTTCTGCGCTGCCAGCACACAGTGATGTGGTCTAATGAGAAACCATTACTAAAACTTGCTCCTTTATTCTGCTGTTTTCAAGCTCTTGAGTGTAGGTTCCCTCAGGTATCAAGGGCTTAAGTCCTCAATACACATATCACAAAGCTAAAATATAAATTTAGAGTAAAGATATGCTGGTCATGTTGTCATCAAATACTGGATAAGCAAGGTTTTGACAGTGTTTCTACTGTTTCTACTTCTATTTTTCATAAGGAAGGCACACCAATCAGTCCCACCTGATATTGTGTAGGCTCCCTCTCATCCATCTAAACTCTGACCAGTCAGGGCATGAACAAGAAATATCTGCAGGTGTGCTGGAGTGTCTGACACAGACAGTGGTTTCAGTGTTGTGGTTGATTATTGTATCTGTTCCCATAAGCATAATGATTAAGAGTCACATTTCTACATACTGCACCTTTACAAAACCCCTAAATGTGCTCTACAAATGGATCCCAATATCTGGTCCCATTTTTTCACTTTGATGGCTGAGGGATAAAGCCTTTTCCTTGTTAAGCCTACGACGTGGAATCAGCTGAGTGACGGCAGCACTGCTGGTTAGAGTGTTGCGTTCCATTATGCTGGCTTGATGTGTGTAAGCACATGCGAGGCGGGATAGTTTCATCTCTGTTACCCGATTTAATCAAATTTACTAAGTTCAACAGGAATGATCCGATCTCTGAGTGAATAATAAATGATTCCATCCTCAGTTTTCACGTCACTGCTCTCTTCCAATAATCTGTTTGCCTGATTTCATCAAACAGCCCTTTCTTCTTGTTCTTTAGATGTGACTGTAATGTTTATAATCTCACATTGTTCTACCCCCCCCCAGCTCCAAATGTCTCTGCCATCATAAGAAAAATGAAATATTCTGTTTGAAAATGAACCAAAATCTGCAGCAATGATCCACATGCATCACATGCAGTTACAATGTTTTATTTCCATGTTAAATCTTTCAAATTCTCTTTCTAAATAGTCCATCCAGATATGACTTTGAGGAGCTGCAGTGGAAGAATCTGAACCTGCAGTTACTGCTCAGAGTCCACAAGGAGACAGCTGCTGCAAAGAGAGACCTGCATGTGAAAGACGGCGTGGGAAGTTTTCCTGGTTCAAACAGAGAAGTACGGGGAGGATCTGAGCGTATTTCAGAGCTTTTGATTTGAAGTGCTGTAAGTTAAAGCTGAAGCTCCTCGGTCTGACTGAGCACAGGGATGATTTCATTAGAACCAGTGATGATGAACATCCTTTGTGTCGCAGTACTAATCTTCTCCAGTAAGAACACTTCCTTTCAGTGCTTTCATCGAATGTTTTCACACTTATTAGTTATGATGACCTGTTGTTTATTTACTTGTCTGTTTCTTCTTTTTCAGATTTCTCCCTCTGTGTAAAAATCCACCAGCTGCCCTTTGCAGTCAGCAGAGAAAGCGACAGCGCTGTGACTTTTCAGTGTGAACAAGATGATGATCAGTATTACTACATGTACTGGTACAGACAAAGAAGCGCTGGGAGACTGGAGCTGGTAACATACTCTCTTGGCAAAGACACATGGGACATTGAAGCACCTTTCAACAAGTCCAAGTACAGCATGTCCAGACCTGCGTTGCTGAGTTCCACTCTGCAGATTCAGCCTCCTGAGGTTGGAGACTCCGCTGTGTTTTACTGTGCCTCCAGAAGAGCACAGTGCTGCAAAGAGCCTCTGCAGCTAAACAACAACCTCAGGAGAAAACAGAGAAGAAGAAATGAGGAGACTAAGTGCTCCGTGCAGGATCATGTTGAAATAATAAATAAGAAACATGTCAGGCAACTAACTTTAATGGCATCAGAACACACACCATGATATAACTCCATGTAAAAGAGCACATTCATTAAAAGTATAAGAGCTGTCTCTCCATGGTTCTGTGTGGTTTCTGAAACCCCAAAAAGCTGATGTGTTCAGATGAAAGAGCAGGTGTTAATGGTTTAGGTTTCTGCATCCCATGTTCTATGATTGCTCTGCAGTGTTTCATCTGTGTCACTGAAATCAAGTGTGCAGCTTCATAAATAATTTCATTCTCTGTGCAGCCTGACAAGGCAGAAGTGTATCAACTTTAAGAAGTTATCATATGCTGACCTCTACAGGATCACACTTGGTATTGTTGGTAAAAGTAAAACGATGTCAGCCTGCATAAAGGAGCAACCATGGAGATCAAATCCTGTAAATGTCACGAAAATAAATGATCTCAATACCGACTGAATCTGTCGAGTTTAATGACCTCACAGCAGAGTTACTTTACTTTAGGAACACTTAAGGGACATAAACTTTTATCACTGATGATCATTATTTATTGTACAGTTACACAAACTTTAGCTTCAGATATTCTTCCAAATCACGGATTATATCACGAGATTCATTTTCAATAGAATCAAAGCTTTATTGTAGTAAATCTGTCATTTTAGTCAGTTTGTATGAAAAACCAAAACCATTCAAGTTTGGTGACCTGTCAGGTTCCTGAATTAAAGCAAATATGTAGTTTGACATGAGCAGATATTGGTTCTTGATGGATTCAGCACATAGTGAACAAATCATGCACAGTGGTTAACATTGTTAAATGTTAGAGCAAATTTCATTTCAGTTTATTCATAAAGCGCCGAATCATAACAATGTCATCTCAAAGGAACGTCAAAGATTCAGTCCAATTGAAGCCAGTTAGAATACAATTCATTCTAATATTATCATAATCCAATCAAATCTGGGAAGAACTGGGATTGGACCTATGTGGACCTAAACAAAGGATGCAAAGACAAAAACAGGCCTATGTTAGCTGAAGTATGAAGCTGAATGTTAGCTTTAATTCTGCTGTCAAAGCAGAATAAGGACTAAATGTTTCCTCATCACTGTAAAAGAGAGACCACCTCACATTATACATTTTGTCATTTAGGCATAAAGAAAGGCAAGATTTTTACTCATTACAGCATTTTCTGCTTAAGATTTAGAAAGATTTCTACATTCTAACCTTGGAGTTAGAAGACAGACAGAGGCATTTAAAAGACAACCGACAGTTTCTGTCACATGTGCGATTGTCACACCCTGACAACTGATTGGATGAAGAGCTGTGACCAGCGGAGATGTCACTTCCTCTGAGCAGCTATAAACAAACACCAACAAAAAGCAGCTTCCCTTTTCCTTCCCTCTGTTCTCTCCTCTTTTCTTAGCTGTCACAGAAATAGCAGCAGTCAGGTTGGAGCGCCTCAGACATCAGTCAGCCCGACCTGCACAGCTGCTCTCACACACACACAGATGGAGGCTGAGATAAGGAGAAGCTGGGTGGGGGAGGCAGAGAGGAGAGAGCGAAAGAGACACAAGGTTTTTGTATGATGCTTTTTCACCGTGGGGACAGGGAGCCACGGTGATACAATCCCATAGAGCCGCCGTACAAAAACCTCCTTCCATTAACTTCCATTGTGTAGACGGCTACATGCAACTTAGGAGGCTCAACAGAGCAGAAAAATCATCCATCTGAAGGTGTGTAGGATGCTGGAACAGGTGGCCATTGATTAGTCACTTTATATGTAGATATTTGATCAAAAGGAAGTTTTTTAAGGTCTTGCTGTTCATATGTGGAACATTTGGAAGTTTGCTTTGCTCATCTTGACAAAGACAAAACAAATGTTGACATGATGAAGTTCAGCCTGTATGTTTAAACCCTCTTTATCCTCTGGATTACCAGAGTGTGTCTGAACAGGATGATTCTGGACAGTTTTGGGACTTTTTGGTCGAAGAGACTTTTAGAGTGACACTGGAGCAGAAGCTTACTTTGGAAAAGGAACAAAACTCACTGTTTTGGGTAAGTTGGAGCTCTTATAAGTTCTGCTCACTGTATTAGACTTAAACTGGTGGAAAAGTTGGGATTAAAGTGAAGAAAAAGCTGTTGTGTTAAAAGAATCTGCATTATTGAGCTGAACTCAGAGCACTGTGACATACACTGATCCTGCTTACTTTGGCCAAGGAACCAAACTGACTGTTTTAGGTAAATATTTCCCTTTAATACTGTGTTTTGATGGATTACACATTGGTTTAAGCCTTAGTATAGACAGAAGCATCAGTAAAGACTTTTCAGAGATAAATCAGGGAGAGAAAGAGATTCTTGCTCAGTATTGCTGCACTGTGACAATGCAAACGAAGCTTACTTTGGAAAAGGAACCAAACTGACTGTTTTAGGTGAGTGAAGGAGGATTCAAACAAAACTAATGAAACATGATCTTAAACTGCGTCAATGCATAAAGAGACATCACATCCATTGGTATTTACATTTTAAGTCCAGCTCAGGGCTTTTTGATATTAAGCAGCAGCTCTGTGCCACCTATGAAGCTTATTTTGGACAGGGAACAAAACTGACTGTTCTGGGTAAGTAAGACTTCTGAATGTCTTCTCATGAACTCACATGTAATAAATAAGTTACAGTGACATTTTAATGGGAAAAAAGTTAATATAAAGGAGACTATAAAGAAACAAACACTGGTTTGTGATTTAAAGACAAGTAAAATGAAGAAAAAAAGGTTTTCAATGTTAAATAACAGGAAAAATAGGATAAAAATGCAAAGGCGCAAAGTAAAAGCAGCATCTTGGGCTGTTTTGAGCACAGATCATGTGCACTGTGACTCTGGTACTGCTGAAGCTTTCTTCGGTGCAGGAACAAAGTTAACTGTTTTAGGTAAGAAACTAAAACACATGAAAACCAGTACCGCTGTTGAAGTGTTTCATTAAGAAATGTATTTTTCTCAATTTAAGTGCTTCTTGTTCAGCCTAAACTGATGTAGAATGAGACATAACAGTCATCAGTGAGCTGAAACCAGTTTAACAGGCTGCTGATGGAGAGCTTTTCAGGTTTTGTGGGAAAATGATGCAGCTGGTTGCTTTAAATGAAAGTTTGATTCACTCAAAAATCTAAAAAGGAAGTAAAGTAAAAGCAGCATCTTGGGATGTTTTAAGCACTGATCATGTGCACTGTGACTCTGGTGGTTATGAAGCTTTCTTCGGTGCAGGAACAAAATTAACTGTTTTAGGTAAGATACACGTTGTGCATTAAGTCTGTAAAAAGTTAAGTGGTAGAATGTTTTACTGGAAGGGACATTAACAAACTCAAAGTTCTTCAGCTCACTGGAGTTTCAGTTCAGTGCTTTTTGTTCTGAAGCATAAACGCTGTGTCAGTACGAAGCTTATTTCGGTCAGAGAACTAAACTGACTGTTCTGGGTGAGTAAAACGTCCAAATTTCTTATCATACAAATAACAAGACAAAGAGAATATGTCAAAACCAAGCAGGTTTCTTATTGAGAGAGATGTTGTGTGCGCCATAAACAGCTTGTAAAAAATTAATGTAGATCAGCAGCTGGTGGATTATTTTTAATTCAGGTGAAAGTTGTTTATTGTAAAACTAGAAAGCAAAGAAGTAAAGTCAAATCAGCTGACAAGCTGTTTTCAGCACTGGTCATGTGCACTGTGACTCTGGTGCTTCAGAGGCTTACTTTGGTGGAGGAACAAAGTTAACTGTTTTAGGTAAGAAACACTTTGAAGTTTATTAAACGTTCTGGAGGAATAATTCAATGCTTCTAAAACTTTGAATACACCACAACTTCTGAAGTAGGTCAAGTTAAACTCGTGAGATGCAAAATGGTGAAAAAGCTGGTTTAAATAGAAAGTGTCAGAGAGGCAGCAGGAAGAGTTTTTGTTGCAGTTCAGAGTCTCTGTGCTCCAACAGCGAGGCTTACTTTGGAGCTGGAACTAAACTCACTGTTTTAGGTAAGAAAACACTTTGAAGTTTATTAAATGTTATATAGAAATGATTTCATGAGTCAAAAACATCAAATTCCCCAAAATACTGATGTTTAGAAAGTCAAAGTGTTCACAAGTCAAAGAGTGATAATGTTGGAGGAGTTACAAAGTATAACAGATAAAGACAGGCAGCAGGAAGAGTTTTTGTTGCAGTTCAGAGTCTCTGTGCTCCAACAGCGAGGCTTACTTTGGAGCTGGAACTAAACTCACTGTTTTAGGTAAGAAAACACTTTGAAGTTTATTAAATGTTATATAGAAATGATTTCATGAGTCAAAAACATCAAATTCCCCAAAATACTGATGTTTAGAAAGTCAAAGTGTTCACAAGTCAAAGAGTGATAATGTTGGAGGAGTTACAAAGTATAACAGATAAAGACAGGCAGCAGGAAGAGTTTTTGTTGCAGTTCAGAGTCTCTGTGCTCCTACAGCGAGGCTTACTTTGGAGCTGGAACTAAACTCACTGTTTTAGGTGAGTTTAGGTGAAAACTTCCAGCAAACAAACTGAGCTCAGCTCCACTCTTTGGTTATCTGTGAGTCAGAACTATCAGCAACACTTGGAACATAATCAATAGACATTTGATACGACGGCAGTCAGCAAAGTGCATGTATCAAAATGCACATGTTTATTTGTGCCAGTAAAAATGAGCCTTCTTCAGTTAAAGTGCTGCAGCTATAAAACATCTGGCTCTACGCCCAGATTATTAGTCTCAGTCAGTTCTTATCAGCTCTGTGAAACACTGTGAATACACAGTCAGAAGCTCACTTTGGAGCTGGGACTAAACTCACAGTTTTAGGTAAGAAAGTAAAGATTTTCAGTATCTACTAATGTAAAGCACTGACAAAAATAAGGGAAAATCGCTTATTCTGAGCTAAACTGAACTTAAATCTCAATTTAAAATGGCTGTACACTGATCAGATTTTGTAAAAGCATGGATTTTGAACAAGATTATGTTGGGAAAAAGGTCTTTAGTGTCTGTAAAAGAGCACAAAGACAGTCTGCAGCTCTCAGCGCTGAAACTTCAGCAGTTTTTTATGCAGCTGTTTATCAGTGTGAACAACTACGAGCCTGCTTACTTTGGCAGAGGCACCAAACTGACTGTACTGGGTAAGAAATGATCAAATCTTGTGTTTCTGAAGCTCTTTCTGCAACCTAAATCTGCAAAATTATTGTTGAGTAAATAATATTTTGGTGTACTTTTTGGGATTGTTATGCTGTTATGTTGTCAGAACTCTGGAAGAAAATGTTAAAAACCTGTGAAAAAAAAAAGATACCTATAAAAGTTGTAAAAAGTGTCAAAGTCTGTACAGACATGTAAATCCCTCAGTTCAGTGGAAAAAGGCAACATTTGGGTCAGGCCCCAGACTTTGTTATACCTGTTCAACTGTTGTGTTACTTAATCCGTTAACTTAAAGGCTTCAAAATGTGCAACAAACACTAAAAGTGCTCACAAGATACAGCAGTGAGTCATTTGCAAAATAGTATTATTTCACTTACTAAATAGAAAGTTACACAGAATAAACGTCTGATAAATTGTGATTGTTTGATAGGACTGAAAATATTCTGGCAGCAAGATTAAATATAAGGTAGTGGTCAGTTTTTCCATGTGAGTCAGCAGTGTGCTCTGGCAGTTATCCTGCTGCTTTTGGAGAAGGAACCAAGCTAACAGTTCTGGGTGAGATCATTACAGTAGTTAACTAAAATAAACTTTTATGTGATGAAAACAACTGATGTTCACTGATTCTAACCTACAGAAGTGTTAGGAGCACATTGTCTTCTTGTCTCCAGCAGGAAAACTGCTTTGTGGGTTTCAGGCTTTTAACAATGCAGCTTTGACTGAAATCTGAATGAATTCTTTCCTCTGACTTTTCAGAATCAGGACGTGATCCCACTCCACCAACAGTGAAAGTTCTTCCACCTTCACAAAAAGAGTGCAGAAACAAAAAAGACAGGAAAAGGAAGAAGACCCTGGTCTGTGTGGCGACTGGTTTCTACCCAGACCATGTCAAAGTGTCCTGGACAATCAATGGAGTTGGAAAACCTGAAGGTGTGGCGACGGACAGCGCTGCCGTGCGAGAAGGACAGTTCTACAGAATCACCAGCAGGCTGAGGGTCCCTGCTGATGAGTGGTTTAAACCTGACAATAAATTCACCTGCAACGTCAAATTCTTCGATGGAACAACAAGCACTGACCATGCTGAATCAATTAATGGTGAAACAGGTATGATACCTGCAGGTATTACCTAATCTGAAGCTTTATGCCATGAGAAAATATCTCTCATTGACTAAATTGGTTTTATTCTTCATCAGATGTTTCAGGTGGAGGCATGTCAAGAGGTAAATGTTTTACTTTGTCCACTGAATGTGATGTTAACAGTTTAAACTGCAGTGAACTTTGCTGCTCTGGTCACCAGTCTCCACTAACTGAATGTTTCCTCTTTGACCTCCCTGCAGAGAAATATCTGAGGATCACACAGAGCGCCAAACTCTCCTACGGTGTTTTTATCGTGAAGAGCTGCATCTACGGAGCCTTTGTTAGCTTTTTGGTGTGGAAGCTTCAGGTGTGTTAAACATCAACTGCAGCTTACATCAGTTATCCAACTTACACCCTTGTTATTTTAGCATTCACTGTCTTCTATATAAAACCTGCTTTGGGATGGAAGGATTTAAATATGTGAATGAATGAAATCTGATGACTGAAAGGACAATATGTCTGGTCTTTGTGTTGCAGAGTTCAGCAGGAAAACAGAAGAAGTGAAACTGAACTGAGGCCTGGATCTACAATCAGCAGGAGATGGATTATTCTGTTGTGTGTAAATAAAATCTGGAGAACACAGAACACACTGTCTGTGTATTGCTGTGACTTTGCATTCATATGAGAGTTGATCAAATCCTGCTAATATAGAGGAACTATGTGCACATTCTTCTCACAGTATAAAAGCTTTTGTTTCCTGCATCATTGGCTGTGTTTTCGCTGAACTATTTCCAATTAATGCTTCTTCTAAATAAACACCTGCAAGTTAATCTTCTCAGTCAAGTCGTGTCTCTTTCCTTTTGACTTTTGCATCAACAGCCCATCATCCTACACTGAACATCACTTGTTCCAGAGATAGAGTCAGATATTTTTAGCTGCAGGCTTATCTGACTGTTATTCTGAGAAATCTGTTTCGTTTTCACAATGTTGAAACGTCTCAGCTCAGGAAAATTCTTCATGTCGGTTTAAGTGAGTCATTAGCCAGGCTTTCCAACAAACTCACACAAATTAGAATTTATTCTCCTTCTTCTAACTTGTGAGTAATGTTCTACCCACATGCTTTGGATCCTGAAATGTGTTTTTAATGTAATTAAAGCAGGTTAACTTGAGTTTTCAACTTTGTATGAAAAGATAAGTTCATTTCTATTACTGTAACGTAACAACAGAAGGTTAGGGTCCTCGTGTGTTTGGAGAAGAAGGTCAGAGCTGTTGCTGAAGAGGAAGATTAAGTGGGGCATGAAACCTGCAGAGGAGCAGAGAGCGACAGCAGAGGACAGGATGTGGTCACAGAGCAGCCTGCAGCTCGTTCTCTGTGCTGAGAAACAACGGAGGTGAAACCTTCCACTTCACCACAACCTCCGGCTCTCTGAGTGCACCTGCATGTGTGCACCAGCACCCCCCCCACACACACAGACACACACACACACACACACACTGCATATCTCTGAGCAAACAGTTGGAAAAACTTCCGTTTCTGTGTCAACCGAAGCTAAAAATCGAACATGTGTCTGAGTTATATGACAAACAGCAGCTGTTCACTGAGATCTGGGGCAGGAATTTGTTGCTAAATGTTTCATGCTGATGCAGAGAACAAACATGAAATTAATTCTGTTGCAGTTTAAACCCAGCTGCCCGTATTTAAGAATAAAAAAGAGTCCCAGTTTTCTTAGCATTTCCCTCCTTGTTCCTGTTCATCACTGTCCAGTCTCACAAAATGTAGAAACCTTTGTCAAATACCTCAACATTTTACCAAATACTTGCCTTTAAAGTGTCCCACAACACATTATTGTCATTTGTCAAGTTCTTTATGGTACGAAAACTACAGAAAGCCTTCATTTTCTTGTTGTCCTATTTGTTTCTTTGAAAAAATGTGTTTTTAACAGGAAACAGCATCCGTGAAGCTACAGCAGAAACATAGTGTGTCTCCTCCTGCAAAGCTTAATCTTTTTAAAATCTCCATTTTATGTTAAAAGAATGACAAGTAAATCCAAATACTGTCACCTTGTGGGTTCATTGCAAAAGATCCTCAGAAATACATTGTGAACATGAATATTCCTTTTCCAAATCACAATATTTGAAGATAAAAATGACATAAGAACTAAGCGCTTTCAGGTGCGTTAACTCCTCCATCAGATTGACATTTTCATGAGGAGATTTTGCTTTGGACATGAACTAAGAAATGTGGACAGAGTCATGCTGAAAAGCAATGTTTTAGTTATTGTATTTCAGTTCATATAATGGTCATGTTTACTGACAGCCATTTAAACTGAACTAAGAGATTTAAATAAAGAATAAAAATTGGACATCATACTTTTTCTTTAACAGATAAAAAAACTTCCCCTGATAAAGGCTGATGCTGACATAGTTTAATTATCTGTAGGTTTACACATCGACATGTTAAATTTCTTATGTGTAACTTCTAAACAGACGTCATTTGTCACACCTAGAATATAAATTGAATAAACCACAACTTCAAAAGACTGTAAACTTAGAATAACATGCCACTGTTGTTTGCAGCAACCACAGCAGAGCAGTACAGAGCTATTCGGCTATTTCACAATTACAATCAAAAGTTACACCTGTGTTGACTTTGTATCGCTTTTCAGGTTTAAAACAGTTACTCTGAGTTCACACAGGATAAGTCATGATGTTCTCTGGAGGAAATTAAACCTTAAACCTTAAATTAAGCTGTCTCAACAATAATCGCTTAAACAGGTGAAGGAATCCTACATAAGACTGGTTGCTGATTCCAACTGTTGTGAATCTTTAGTGAGAACCAGTCGAGGCTGCTCACAAGACAAATCTCATTACAGACACACACTGCGTTGGTGCTTTATCATCTTTATGCTGTGCAACATGTGTGCGGTGGCAGGTGCTACTGATCTTTGCTTGTGTAAAAGAAAAGACTTAAGACAGTGGAAGAGAGCCACAATTGTTGTGATGTTTGTTGGACTGATGAAAATCAACAGAATTTGTCAATTTCAGAACACAGTTAGCACAAGCAGCAATCTTCACCTCATTCTCTGTCTCCATAATAGACTGGAATGTTGTTTTCTGCTGTAGCACACTCAACATCCTCATATTCACAGACTCCAGATGACACTGGCCAGATGTCAGGGTGCCATCTGCTGGATGAACCTGCAACACATCAGTCAGAGCTGCAAACTTCTGAACCTTGATCTCAAATGCCTCTGAATTAGATATAAAAGTGGATATGAAATATATTTAACAAGGCATGATGTTTAACTGCATGTTATCTTGTAGATTCCGTCATGTAGAGTTGGTTGTTATATTATTGTGAAAAACGTTTGAAAAAGTTTTGAATGAATTAATTAATTTATTTCAGACCAAAAAAAGTGATTGGTAAACAGTATTTACAAAAAGAACAATCCCAAACAACATATACATATTCATTAGTATTAACTTAACATCGCATTACATTTTCATATATAAATTAGTTAGTTTGACATCAGCATCCAACTGAAAAAGGCCTGAATGAAGTGAGTGCGATGTCAGTACTGTTCGCACCACCAGGGGAGGACATGCAATAGCCATGTATCAACAGTAGTTCCACTTCTTCATAGTTAGCTTTGTCTGCATGCGGAGCTTCTACCTTCTCGTAGAATATTGAGTGATCCATTGTAAACTCAAACTTTATAACAACACAGTTTTTAAGTGTGCAACCTTTTTTAAGCTGCAAGAGATGTGTTACAGCAGCGTGGTTTCCATTTCTTCTCACTGGTTATACAGTATGAGCTACATGGGTTACATCAGAATCAGAAATGTGCTCATCACAGGTTGTTTAACGCTGCTTTTTTTCTTTGACTTTTACAATGAGGGAGACACCTTGTGTGCAGCATCCTGAGATGAGCTCTCCCAGGAGGAGAGTTAAATGTATTGCATCATATCATGAATCTAGTAACATTGTTTATGCACATCATACGCTGCTTTGCTGATTTAATGCTTCATGGATTTAAGGGGAGGAAAATGTGCTCTGAAGTAGGCACTGTTCAGCTGATGACCTCATAAGTGTCTGTCACAACAACAGTGAATCAGAAACATAAGGTATGGTTAAGAATTCCCATCCCCAGTCCACTCAGCATTTCAGCAAAATAAGCACATAATGGGGGGATTTGGTAGATGTCCCAGCTGCCATCAGGGGAGGGGTTGTTAATTCATCACAGGGCTAACACACAGACAGAAGACATTTCCAGTATTTGACTCTATAACAGTGCTGTGTATTCACAGAGATGCAGATTCTTCTGAGAATACAAAAAACTTTGTTCAACTTTCTGAACACTTTTGCTGTAGGAAATTGTAGCAATTTCTGTTTTCAGTAGTGTTGACTTGTTCAGATGGCATTGCAGTGAAAAAAAGGAAATAAATCAAGCCTCGACAGTTACCATTTACAGCTGTTTATCAATGCTGAACTCAAATAAACTAGACTATATAGTACAAGGCTGCAAAAAGTGATACAACTTAAGGAAATACTCTTTCGTGCCAAATTGTATAATATATCTAAATTTTTTCTGCACATATAGAAACAGACTTTTTGGTGTTTCTGATTAGAAATCAGAAATAATGATGGACTGAAGGGGGAGCCCCAGCATCACTACATCATAAACAACACTGAAGATTCAGAACAGCTAATAAGATCACGTCACACAATGTTACACCATGAATGCCATGTGACACATCCACCTGCAGCTCAACAAAACAACTGGACTGCGCTCTTTCAGTCTGATGAAACATGGACGTCATCATCTTTAAACAAGATCTCTTCATATGGTCGATGTTTCTGCAGTGGGCATCAGGGAATTCAAAATCATCTGCTGTGTCGTTTAAATGAACATACACTGACTCATGCTATTGCGGTTTGATTCATATTTTGATGTAAAATTAGAGGATGTGAACGACGAATGTTAAAACTGCATCCTGCTGCCATGCACACACAGGTCACGCTGATGGAAGTGATGTCTACCAGACTCCCATATTGTGGGAGAAGAAGAGTGAAAATGCAACAATACACTGTAACCACACAAATGTGCTGGTACAGACAGCTGCCTGGAGAAACGATGGAACTTATCATGTTCACATCAACAGGCTCAAAAGATCCCAACTTTGGAGAATTCAGCCAAGACAAATTCTCAGCCACCAAGACTGAAGCTGAGAGAGGAACATTCACAGTAAAGAATCTGCAGCCAGCAGATACAGGCTGGTATTTCTGTGCTGTGAGTGAACACAGTGATCCAAACACACGTGAACACTGAACAAAAACCTCTGCACACTGTTCCCATCTGTATTTATCTGCTCTACTGTAGGGGGACCTCAAGTACAACCACACAATGTCTCACAGTCATGTGACACTCCCATATGCAAGTCAGAGCTCCCATCACACACACTGACAGTGACTGTCAGAAGCTGATGAATGACTCTGCTCTTAAACTGAGTGGATATATTGTATTCACCAGCCCAACCACTGAAGATGAATTTAACTAGCATTTCAGTTTGAGAGGAGACGGCTTCATGTGGAGAAATGCAACATAGAAGACAGCGGCTTTTATTACTGTGCAGCTAGTAGACACAGTGACTCAGTTCCCTTCTCATTTGTACTAAAACCCTCTCTGAAAACCCACCACATAAACACACAGAAGAAGAGACACCTGCATCTAACCACAGTTAATGGCAGCAAATAAAGAAAGATCTCATCATTAAAGCCTCCTCTTCCTGTGTTAACCCACACAGCAGGATACTGTACAGATCCACTGATCAAATGTGACGCCCATGTGTTGATCCCTCCTCCTGCTTTACATCCAGGCAGCTCTGTTCAGTTTGCACTTCTCATTATCATTCAGTTTTTCTCTGCTCTGGGATCATGATCAGGCTCCTCATATATTTAGCAGCTCTGCCGTTCTGTTTAACAGGTAACATTCAATCAAATCATAAGGAATCATCCCAAGTAAAATCTATTCTCAGCTCTAAATCTTTTTGCTCTCTTTTTCATCCTGCAGATCTCTCAAAAAACAGCGTTCAACAGACTCCCACTGCTGTGATCAGAAGACATGGAGAAGAGATCCAGATAAACTGCAGCCATTCAAACACCAATTTCAATATGATCCAGTGGTACAAACAGTCTCCTGGGAAAACTAATATGGTGCTGATTGGTTACGCTCTCTATTCTTCTCTAGCTGTTGATGATTTATTCAAAAACTCCTATAATGTGACCGGTGATGGCCGCAGTCTGTCTTCTCTTGTTATTCCAAAGCTGAGACAGTCTGTGGACAGCGCAGTATATTTCTGTGCTGCCAGTGATGCACAGTGCTGCATGAAACCTCCAGCTACAACAAAAACCTCCTCTGCTGCAGGCAGTAACAATCATTCACCTGCTGATAACAACATGAGCAACAAGTAAACCACGATTGAACGAGTGATCAGAGAGCTGGAGTCTTATTTAATCCAGCAGGGGGCAGTGTTCCCCAACACATCCCGTTGTATTTTTCTTTTTTTTAGTCACTTTGCCTGAAAAAGCAATGTCACACATAATGAAAAGCATGTTTAAACTGACAAAAAAGCACTCTTGATAAACATAGAAACACAAGTTCTTGTCATTTTCTATGTTTAACATATTCTGCAAATCAATTAAATTTGTATTGCATTTCTGTTGTGTTTGTCTTCGTTGTTAATATGATGAACAGTCTAGTGTGTTTCTTGAATTCAGTGCATACATTTTTAGGATAAGCAGATTTTGCAAGGGATTTTGTCAAAGAATTTAGAAGTTCAAAGTGTCTGTAAGAGGAATGATTTTTACAAAATATTTTATCACCTGACAATATCTTTGTATGAGAGAAGAGTTTTATGAATATTTGAGCACAAATTGTATTGAATTTAAGTGGTAGTTAAGACCTTAATGAATCCACATATGGCAGGATATGTCAAATGGAACTTACTCCTCTTTGGATCTTAACCCTGTTTTGTTTTTCTATCCTTTTACAAATTGCTGTGTTCATCTTTAAAACCAGGGTCCATCTATTTGCTGAGTTTTAAAGAATCTCTGTATTTCTAGTTCATGAACGATCACATTAGCCCACAAAACCAACATCACAGAAACTCACTGTTAGTAAGTGAAGTCTTTCATTAGGATGACATGTGAAACTCACAGTGAGAGGCAGGACAGCTGTAAAGGCTGTTGAGTGGAGGATGGGGACATGGTGACACCACCCACCTCGATTCTCTGCACATGCAGTCATGATAACAGGACCAGACACAATCAGAGTTGAACACAAAACGGTGATGTTCAGTGTCTGATGCATGGGCTTGTATGTCATAGTGGTTTCAGGTAAAGTAAGAAAAGTTTATTTTGGACTTCTACATCTTTACATTAAAAAAAAAAACTTTTTTTTTAATGTAGCGAAAGTATCTTCCTTCCCAATATGTTAATGAGTTGAATTTGTGTCTCTCATTAACACAGATAGAAACTCATCCTCATTGTTTTTCTTGTCTTTTCCACAGGTTCCTCTCTAAGTGACCAAATTATCAAGTCTCCAGGCCACACCTTCAAAAATCCAGGAGAAACAGCCAAATTCAGCTGTTCACACAGTATTTGCTTTGATCAAATCCTCTGGTACAAACAGTCAGATGCAGCTCCTGGGATACGTGTTTGAGGACGTTGGATTTCCGGAGACCAGACTTGATGTGACCCTGGATGTGCAAACAAAGACCAGACATGTAATTTAACAATCCAAGGACTCAGTAGGAGCAGCTGTGCAGTTTATTCTAAACTGCTAGTTACCACAGTGCCTCATATCACTGTTCCTCAATACAAACACCTACACATCTAACCTGTGGACTTAGAAGCTTGCTAAGTCTATCTAATGTGTGACATTTACGTATCTAATGCTAACTGTAACCTGGTAACAAAAAGAAACATCCGCATCAAAAAATGCTTGCCATTCATGTAATAAGTCCATTAGATAACCAAGATTTAGCACTTTTTTCTTTCATTAGATGCCATTATATTGTTACACAACCAGTTGTGCGTGGTGGCAGTTGATTGGCTTTAATGTTTCAGAGAGGAAGAAAAACAAAGTCAAAGCCCACCTTAAAAGGTTGTGTTCGTTTCTCTCATGGGCGTGTTTCCTCTGACAGAGAGGCACAAGTATGCAGCATACCAGCATGCAGTGTTGTGGTAACACACTATCAACTCTTCAGACTCTACTATCGGTCAGAAAACTCAACATTATGATCATCTTCTTCTGTACAACATTAAACATTATGCTGGTTTCAGGTAACAATTAACTGTTTTCTCATTTAACTTGATACTTTAGCTGCTGGACATATTCAAATTGGACAATCATTGAATATTTGTTGATGTGCAACCAGCTTGTGTTTCACCTCAGATGTTTCATTAGGTTATTCTCTTAAACTATCATCCACTGCTCCGTCACTTGATATGTATTTGCTCTCAGTGTCTCTTCATGCAGCTGCATGTTGTTTCATAATCTGTGCTGAAACCTTTTCAACAGGCTCTTCTCTCAGCAACCAGGTCCATCAGACTCCAGCTGAGGCGCACTGCAACCCCGGAGGCACAGCCATCATCAACTGTTCACACATCATTGACACCTATGATAAAATCCTCTGGTACAAACAATCAAACAACCAGATGCAGCTTCTGGGATACATGAATGTCAATCATGGATTTCCAGAGAAAGGAGCGAATGTGAAGATTGAAGGAGGTGCAAAGAAAGGCGAAACCTGCACATTAACAGTGGAGGAACTCAATATGAGCAACAGTGCAGTTTACTTCTGTGCTGCTTTTTACCACAGTGTTTCATATCAGTGCTCCTCAGTACAAAAACTCCTCAGTGCTGATCTTTCATCTCTTTATCAGCTGACAGCTGACATCCTCCTGCAGCTCTATAAACTCTCTCTAACCATCTGTTAGATGGAGTTCTGCAGTACTAAAGGGATATCTATATACACATAAATTTTAGGGCGGGGACTCGATTAAAAAAATTAATCTAATTAATTAGAGGCTTCATAATTAATCGAATTTAATTGTTGCATATAAATATTTGACCTGAGAACAGTGAGAAACAATTTTTTTTCCACATGAATTTTAGAATACCATTGAATAATGACAAAATACATAAGCTCAAGCAACAAAACATTGTTGTTTTTTTTTTAAATTGCAAAAATAAGTGCAATTAAAATGCGCTCATTTTTTTTAACACATATGTGTATATATTGGGGCTAGGACTTCAACGCGTTAATTAAGATTAATTAATTACACCAAAATGAATGTGTTACATATATATAGCTCACTGCCACTGCAATCAGAGCGGCTGCCCAACATGTGCTGCCTCTGATCAGCTGTCATTCAAAAAGTCTGCTGGTATTATCCCAAAACACCAACTGCCAGACAGTAAAAGTTTGTGAAAACCCTGGAAAAGGCAAAGTCACAGTGAATAGTCAAACAATTGTCACACAACACCCGGCAGGGTCAGCTGACATGTTTGGGAGCCATTGTGCAACAGCGCAACACGACATTCTTTGGTTGAGAAAATTACTTTTCACCATTTTTCCACCAAAAAAAAAAAAAATTCTCCTCCAGTTTCCAAATCCTGGGGATCCTGTCCTCTTCCTACTTTTAGCAACTGATACATTGACAATATATCTGATATATCTGAGTCTAAACGCCAAAAATTTTCCATTTCTGTCAATCAATACATTTAGTTACTCCATTTCAAATTACTTGACTTAATTTAATCTCCCTTGAGTTTTAGGGTTTCATCTGGCTCACAGTTTCAAAATAAGTCAACAGTCAAAATACTCAAAGTTAAAGTTAAATTCTAATATCACTTAAACTTTCTTCCTGCTAAAATTGTCAGGGGAGGTTTTAACCAGATAATGTCTTGTCATGGGGCATGTGAGAAGGACCCAAGCACAAACTGAACTAAAGGTAGAACCTGTTTTTTTAAAAAGATGAACAATCTGAAGAACCAGCCGGGCAGGTTATATCTTGCCAGTGCTCAAGCAGGTCAGAACAGGGACCAAGTGGAAGAGAAGGCCAACAAGCTGACAAAGAAGAGCAATGTATACACCGGGTGAATGATGACTGATGAAAAGCAGGTGTGTGTGGCAGGGACAGAACCAAGGTGAGAGTAATCAACACCACTCAGAACACATATGCAATCACTGAAAGCAAAACTAACACAAATGCACAAAGGGAGAAAAATGGTTTTAGAATAAGACAAGATTTAAAGAAAAGGATTCATCCAAAGCACCAGATAATACAAACACACAAAAAAAGGCAACATTAAAGTGACTAAGTCCTCATTGGCTGGGTCCTTTGGAACCATTGTGTGCTTTCTGTACCAACCACAGGCAAAAACACAGAATGAGTGTGTTAGAGTAGCATTAGAACAACAACAATAGAACAAGTCTGTGGTATAACCCTAAAACAAGGTGAAAGGGAGCAGTACACGGGCATATTCTGCGAGAAAAACACCACCTGTAACCAGATTTAAAGATTTGCTCTGAGAATACAGCAAAATGATCCTTGCCTTGTGCTTAAGCCTTAATCTTTTTCTCTTTACAGGTAAAAAAAAAAAAGGTTTCTTACAGTACATGTTCTTCTAAAGGATATTTCATATGAGCAGAAGGGTTTCTGTAGTCATAGGTTGTGAATTCATTCCCTTCAATTATATCTCACTTATTGTTTTAATTATCAGCACATGCTTTCAGTCTCTCTGCTGCGCTGTTGATAGTCTATTAGACTTCATCTGAAATGTAAAAAATGATGTCTTTCACTCACTCATATATTACATATTTCATTGTTTTTGTTGCCTTTTCCACAGATTGCTCTTTAAATGACCAAGTTTACCAGATTCCCGTCCATGGACATGGACAGCTAAAGTTTCTGGGATACATGTATGTAAACATGTGGAATCCTGAAGCTGGAGTGATAGTGAAGGCAGGTGGGAATGCAGATAAAGGCCAGACCTCAATACAAAAACCTCAACATCTGTGGGTCACAGCACACAGCCTTTTGCACCTGTTTTCACTCTCTTTGTTACGCTCTTCTCTGTGGATTCAAGGTACACTGATAAATATTGTTTTCTAATAAAATATGTAGAAATGTGAGGATTTACTTTAGAAGTTAACTTCCATCTTGCAATAGATTAGCTTTGTTGCTTCACAGACTTCTGTGATCACATTTTCAATAAAGAGCAGACCAACTAAAACCTCCCTTCAAAATCACTACTTGTGCAAAAACTACTGTGTAAAGATTGAGGTTAAGTGAACAAGTGGGATTTTGCAAAATGTGTCTCACTTTTGTATTCACATTTTTTTTTTATTTTTTTATGTGACCGCTGTGCTCTCTTCACACAGTTCACTGCCAGGATGTAACACAGTACCCCACAATCAGCTGAGTCCACAGCTGCAGCTATGAACTGCAGCCACAACAAAGACATTTCTCATCCCCAGATGAACTGGTACAGGCACCATCCAGGACAGGCCACGACCCTCGTTGTGTTCACAGCTTTGGGAAGGCAGCCAGTCTATGGAAGGAGCTCTCAAAGCCGAGGAGGAAAGGGAAGAGCTGAACAATTGGGTTGCAGATAAATCTGGACTTTTACATCTGTCCAGTAGGTGGCACTAAGGTTCAAGGAATGCTTCAACTTTATAAAATGTAGCATTATGAAATGTGTAGTGGTTTGATTCAAGGACACTGACAGAGTCTGAAGCAAACAGAGAGAATCACTTGATCTACAGTCTCACACTGATTGACAAAACCTGGTGACAGATAGTAGATTATGACATTGTAACATTTACTTGATGTAAATTCACAAATATGCATTTATTAAACTGGCTATCAAATGTGTGGTTCAGTTTGTCTTAAAGGTAGCACGACATAAATATTTAGTCATCCTTAATTTGGCTTTGTGGAGCACAGAAAATGTCTCTTTCACAGTTCAATAGCTTAAATTGAACACTGCCTTCTACTGCACAGCCAGCTGTTGAAAGAAGAACTACTAACCTCACTGGCATTTAGGAATTTAATCTGGACTTTGAACAAACAGCCCTCAGCCAGCTGAAATGTTTCCTCTTAAGTGATCAGTCAGAATCACAAATCCCAGTCAGATCTTAATATCTCTGGAGATTTGAGTGTAAATCCAAAGAACAGCTCTCCTCTGATCAAACACAGAGCAGTTTACTTCTGTACAGCGAGTAAAGAACTTTACCATCAGTGGTTTTCAGACAGGCTCCCATGCAGCTGCTTCTTTGGTTGAAAGCATTCATATCAGAATAATTTAATCTAATTTTCTTTTTTCTTTTTTTTTCTAATTCCCCCAGAGTATCTTACTTAACAATCACTTATATAACGAGGAAGGCAACATAAATGAGCAAAAATAAGTCAGATCCTCCCCTCCTTGCACATCACAATAACAGCAGACCTTTGAGACTGTAGGAAGTTGACTTGTTCTCTTTTCTACCACCAGGAGTTGAAAAAGGCTTATTCATAACAGCGCACATTACATAAAATATTGTAATTCAAATATCCATTGAGGCTGTGCAGTGTGAGTAACCACAGTGTGTGGTAATTATTCCGCCAAACATCTTGTTTATCCATTACATTGTGGAGAGGCCCAATAAACTCCTCCCAGTAAGCTTCATTTTCAGCTGTACAGCGATATTTAGTAGTTTCTTCATCACTTCCTTTTCTTTTTTAGACCTCACTCATCTAAGTTGAGCCCTTTGTTTATTCTCATTGACACTGAGTGTCTTAACTAACAACAGTATAACTCTATATTCTTTTATATTAAATTCAAATCCTTTCAGACATATATGCCCTTTGTTGTTAAAAGACAAAATGATCTGCCTTCTTGTTCTCTGTTGCCTGCCTGCCTGGTAATGTTTTGAAAAAGTGTCCATTCATTTTAGTGTGGAAATGTTTATTCAGTATAATTTCCCATTTTTCTGTTGTCTAGGTATTTATCAGGGTGTTGAGGTCCATCAGTCTCCCTCTGAGCTCGTCACAAAACAAGGTGTAAAAGTGCAGAATTTCTGCAGCCATGACAGAACTGACTACAGGGTGATGCTCTGGTACCAGCGGGCACCTGCAGACACAGCTATGAAACATCTAACATCTCTGGAGATTTGAGTGGGAACACAGCAAAGAACGTCTCTCTTATAATCAAAGCTGCACAACAAGCACACACTGCCGTTTACTACTGTGCAGCGTGAAAAGCACAATGACAAAAATCCCCTCTGAACTTTACAAAACTGCACTCAATCGTTCATCATCAGTGGGTTTGAATAAGAAATGGAATAAACTGCTCTCAGACCCTACTTTTGTGGCTGTGCTGTCAATGTAAAGGTTCTAACCTACAATGAAATAAAACAGAACATCCTTATGTGACTACATGTATGAATTTTCAGTTTAATTCTTGTAACCTTTATTTAACTCGGTCATTACGCACAAATTCATGTTGACAGTGATGTTCCTGGTGGAATGTTTTCCTCCTGACATGAAACTCTGAAAGATTTCTTTGTTGTAAAGAACTTATTCACTGTGAAGTGAGATAAAGTCATGAAGCTACCTTCTGCCAGCTTCTTCCACAGTCATGTGACATCCACACAATTTCCTCTTTCCTCTGCTGGCTGTTTCATGTGCAGACGAGACTTCATCCTCATTAGAATCTCATCTGCGTCAGACGAAGACTAAAGATGATTCCATTTCTGATTTTCTGTCTCCTCACAGGTAAAATAGATAAATGTTTCTGTTTTGTTTGAATGTAAAACCAAAGCTGAGTTTTGTCTGTTGTCTTGCAGGTTTTTCTCTGCAGCTTCAGGTCCAACAGTTTCCCTCAGATGTGCTCAGAAAGCCAGATGGTAACATTGAGCTTTACTGCAAACACAGACTGAAGGACCACAGAGTGATGCTGTGGTACCTGCAAACACCTGGAGACAAGGCTCTGAAACTCATTGGATATGGATATGGACAGTTCAGCAATGACAGTGTGGAACAGTCATTCAGAAAACATTTCAAACTAACTGGAGATTTGAGAGGAGATGAGAGAAATGGTTTACTAACCATTGTAGATCCAAATCCGCTCGAACACACGGGAACATACTTTTGTGCTGCCAGGGAGGCACACTGCATCAAGCATCCATCAGTTCTGAACAAAAACCTCCTCCTATGGCCTCTTCTTATCTTGTCTCTGAATGTAGGTTAAAGAGCAACCCTCCACCACCATCACCCCACTGCAGACATGCGGCAGTCGCTACATTTTGTGGTTTTACTGATTTGCCAACATGTCGCCTTTATTCATCATCAAAAACAAAAGGGGTAAATTATGTAAGTCTGGTCAAGTCATTTTATTTAAAGGTTTTGACCAAAGTGCTGAAAAAAATAAGTCACTAAAGCAAACACTTAAAAATGTTATTACAACTCAACAAGAAGTATCAAAAAAATAAATAAGGAAGTCGGCCTAATTTGAGAAAGTAAGTAAAGGGAGACGTGTTTTTGGTTGAGATTTAAACTCAGGACGGCCTAATTCATGTTTCAGCGTTATGGAACTGCAACTAAAGAGACACAATCCACCCAGGAACAACTACAATGTGCCGGTCCAATCACCGTACATGACTTTGAGCATAGGGCAGCCATAGGTCTGGCTGATAAGATGGTGCTAGATCACTTAAGCATTTCTATGCAATAGGCACAGTTTTATAACTGACCCAATACTGGACCGGCTGCCTACATTACGAGGCCAAGGCAGGTGAAATACATGTTCCAGTGATGCAATCTGGAGTGAGAAATGCATGAGTGACTGTCACAAATGGTGTAGAGGGAGGACCCAGATGCAGAACGTAAAGCAAAAACTTGATTTATTTCCAAAAGACAAAAACAAAAAGTGTGGCTGAGCCGATTATCAAGAACTAAACTGTGGAACAAGACAAGACTAAGCAGAACTCAAAACGTGACGTGACAAGGCTGTGGCTTGGCTGCCACCTGTGCAGACCTCCGCCCAAAAACCTTCTCCAGGGCTGCTTGGTTGATCCTCTCGGCCTCCTCCAAAATGTGCGACACGTCCGTAAATGTGGTGAAAACTGGATTGTCTCTGAAAAAATCCAGGAGTTCGCCGGACGCCTTCATCCATCGAAGAGGGTTGGTGTCCCTCCCCTGGCAGGAGTGAAGGGAACCAACCAGCTCCAAAAACTCCATGAGGTCCGCTGGGTCCATTCTGGGCAGAATTTTTCTGACACGAAGCGTGGGGTAGAGGGAGGACCCAGATGCAGAACTTAAAGCAAAAATTTTATTTATTTCCAAAAGACGAGCAAAAAGCGCGGCTGAGCCGGTTATCAAGAACTAAACTGTGGAACAAAACAAGACTAAACAGAACTCAAAAGGTGACGTGACAGTGACCACCTCAAGGTCATTAAAAGCAAGGAAATGTTTAACATTTGCTAAAAGTTTTGGCTTTTGCTACATAACTTGCACATCTAAAGAAAAATTAATATCTAGATGAACACAAATCTTTACGTGTGATTTACAGAAGGATGAAAGGAAACTAAATATGATCACTGAGAATAGTAGTTATAGAGCAAATCTACATGAAAGTGACCCAATATTGAAAATGTATTCCTGCTCTGTAAAACTTGGCCTGCTTTTTCTTAGCAAGGCCATTTACTGCAATGTTTGCATGTAACTCTAAGTTGTAAGGTTGGATTAATGTTAATCATGTTCTTTGAGATCTCCAGTGCCTTCAACACCATACAGCCTCCCATACTGAAAATAAGCTTCTAGGTATGGGTGTGGCCCCCTCCCTGACATCATGGATGACTATTTGACTGCCAGACCACAGTATGTCAGGATGGGGAGATGTGTTTCTGGAACACGAGAATGCAGTACTGGGGCTCCGCAGGGTACTGTTTTGGCTCCTTTTCTTTTCACCCCGCACACGTTGGACTTCAGGTACGACTCAGAGTCCTGCCACATACAGAAGTATTCTGATGATACGGCTGTTGTGGCATGTGTGCGCAGTGGACAGGAGAAGGAGTACAGGGACCTTGTTGAACTGTTTGCTCCTGCTGAAGCTCAGGAGGAAGAGCAGTCGCCCACCAATCGGAAGGCGACTCTGGCCTCCCAGAGAAAACTGTGGGTCGCTTCCACTCGTCTATCGAGGCAACCAAAAACAGCTTTTCTCTTCAAATCACTGAGCTGTTTGTGAACGACAGCAGCACCTACTACTGTGCTACAGTCACAGTGATGCAGCCAGACCAGGCCCTCATAATAACTCAGATAACAGGACTCTATATATCGCTCACAGGCAGGAAGGAGCTGTGGCTTTTTAGACATCAGAATATCAGAGCACAGAGTGAGAGTACAAAGTCACACATTTTCTATTAAAGCTGACATGCCAATTTCTGGAATTAGATTAAGTAGTAATAGAAAATGGACAGATTGATGGCTGGCTGGCTGGCTGGCTGGCTGGCTGGCTGGCTGGCTGGCTGGCTGGCTGGCTGGCTGGCTGGCTGGCTGGCTGGCTGGCTGGCTGGCTGGCTGGCTGGCTGGCTGGCTGGCTGGCTGGCTGGCTGGCTGGCTGGCTGGCTGGCTGGCTGGCGCGTGCGCAATGGAGCTGATGGCAAGTTCTAACACTAGATGCTGCAACCTGGCACTAACATTCTCAGTTTATTGGGATTTTATGACCTGTTTAAAATGTCTGGAATACCGCCTCCAACCCCCCATCAAGCAAGAGGCAAACCCTTGCCAGGGCCATATACACCCAGAAATAATCCCTACTGTCAATCTAGAATTTCCAATTAGCCAAACCTTTGCGTGTTTTTGGATGGTGCAAGGAAGCCGGGGTACCCTGAGAGAACTTAGACATGCAGGTGGAGAACATGCCAACTCCACACAGACGGCCCCAGCCGAGATTTAAACCTGGAACTTTCTGGATGGGATGTTGCTAACTACCACATCACTATGCAGCCCACTCTAAAACCAGTTGTTCACCAACAGCTGCTATGTTTTGACATATGCAGTTGCATGTTTCATGGGAAAAAATCATTCAGTATAGGTATATCAAAGATTATCATTATCGCTACAACTGCAGTCAATGTGTGTAGGTGCAATTAAAAAAAATCCCACATTGACATAAATTTGTGTCATAAAGTTTTAGGTCTGTGTTGTGGAGAAAGATGGTAATTACAACATTTTCTCAACCAAAAACAACAACTTTGTGCTGTTGATCACTTCAGATTTATGTGGCAGGGTTGTTGCTTATAAGATAGACCAGAACTCCTGAAGTAATCAGCTTCCACAAAGGGGCTTCTTGCTTGACCTAGCATCTACTGTGTGATGCTAACCCCAAAAACTGAACTACCTGTAGAAATGGAGGGCTAGCTATCTGCGCTGAGTTAACTCCTTCAACTTGAATTGTGGGAAGCATATAATAAGAATATATTTCCTATATACTTCCACGTGCATACAAACTTGTAAAATTCCTTTGGCTTGTGTAAGAATGGCTCTCTTTGGGATTTTTTTGAGTCATAACATATTAGGTATACAAATGTATGCCTGAACTGCACCATTGTTAGAACTGTGCGTTGCGTTGCTTTGCAGCAAAACAACAACCAGAGAAAACAAGGAGCAGACACGGAGGAAAACTGAAAGTTTAATGAGTCGTGACTCATTTAAGCCATGAATCAATGGGACATGAAAGTGTGACATGAGTCTTGTTGAAAATAATATGTTTGTTAACATGTATCATCATGGTACAAGAACTGTTCACAGTCATGTTTCTGCAACACCACAAAGCTGATCGGTTCAGATAAGAAAGCAGGTGTCTGCAGGGTGGAGAGTATCTGTCACATTGAGTATTATTGTCCTGAACAATAGCAGCTTCTCATCATAAACATCTTTCTGTGCTTCATTCTCATTTTTTTGATTTTGCTATAATTCTGCTTTCAGCTACATGATGGGATCAAGCTCAATATATTATCACAGACTGACCTCTACTGGCCTTGTGTGAGATTACATTCAAAGTGAACTAATTATTATTGCTTCTTCAAACTCGACATGACAAATCATCATTAAGAATCACCAATCATTAAGAATTAATACAAGTAAGGTACCCATAAACATAGACTTTATATGTTTAAGAATACTGATGTTTTGTCATTTATTGAGCAATCACCTAAATAAAACCTTAAATGTACAGACCACAGCGCACAGACTGGTGTGAAAACTGGTGTGAAAAATAAACTCAGTTTGTTTTACAGGAACAGATATATTAGAAGACTGAATAATTAAACCTTTACTCTTGTACATGTTAGCACTGTTTGACTAACACCTGTACATGTGTGAACCGACACCAAAATGACTCAGACAAGATGATTGTTATCACTGATTATAAAGTAAAAAAATGACATAATAAGCTGACTTATCCGTGTATGAACCTGCAAAACACAAGAAATATAAAGCAATATGATGAACCTGCATATGTGGAAGATCTGCAGAACTATAAGTTTATAAATAAAATGATGTATCAAATCATGTATTCGGTTGTTATGGTGGGATGTAAAGGTTTACATTTATTCAAACTCATTCATAACTTAAGGAAAGTCATGAGGCAACTACTTGTGTTTTCTCCTTGTAATACATAAAACATCATCCAGGGTTTTTTCCGGTTAGAAATGGTTAGAAATTAATGCTGACATATAGGTGGTGTGGTGGTTAGCACCGTCACCTCACAGCAGAGGGTTCCAGGTTCAACCCCCACCTGGGGCCCTTCTGTGTGGAGTCTGCATGTTTTCCCCATGTATGTGTGGGTTCTCTCCAGGTACTCTGGCTTCCTCCCACCGTCCAAAAACATGCATGTTAGGTTAACTGGTGACTCTGAAATTGTCCTTAGGAGTGAGTGTGAGCGTGCATGGTTGTTTGTCTCTGTGTGGCCCTGTGATGGACTGGTGACCTGTCCAAGGTGAACCCTGTCTCTCAACTGATGAGTGCTGGGATAGGCTCCAGCCCACCCGCAACCGGACTGACAGATTCATTATTGTATAATATGCAATCTAACTTCATACATTAGATTCTTATGATCTCTGTTTTAAACTAAATCAAACATGTCAGAATTTGTTAATATGATAATATAATTTGTTAAATGATGACATACAAACTGGATTGTTGAAGCCGACGTCTTCAACATTTTACTCATATTCTAACATTGCTTTTAACACATTATCTCCCACTTTACCTAACTTTGTGTTATCAGTTAGAAATCATTTGCAAGTTATTGCTTTAACTTGAATATGTTCCACCTTATTCCAGTTTTGATGTCACAGTAGAAATTTGCAGTGTTGTTTAGCGTGACTGAATTTATCAGTTTTGTCTTAGCAGTTTGGGGTTTTTTTACGGTCACACTTGCTACAGCTTGGAAAAAAATGAATAAATAATGTCTCACATGTGTCAGCAACAGTCACACCCTGACAACTGATTGGATGAAGAGCTGTGACCAGCAGAGATGTCACTTCCTCTGAGCAGCTATAAACAAACACCAACAAAAAGCAGCTTCCCTTTTCCTTCCCTCTGTTCTCTCCTCTTTTCTTAGCTGTCACAGAAATAGCAGCAGTCAGGTTGGAGCGCCTCAGACATCAGTCAGCCCGACCTGCACAGCTGCTCTCACACACACACAGATGGAGGCTGAGATAAGGAGAAGCTGGGTGGGGGAGGCAGAGAGGAGAGAGCGAAAGAGACACAAGGTTTTTGTATGATGCTTTTTCACCGTGGGGACAGGGGGGCACGGTGATACAATCCCATAGAGCCACCGTACAAAAACCTCCTTCCATTAACTTCCATTGTGTAGACGGCTACATGCAACTTAGGAGGCTCAACAGAGCAGAAAAATCATCCATCTGAAGGTGTGTAGGATGCTGGAACAGGTGGCCATTGATTAGTCACTTTATATGTAGATATTTGATCAAAAGGAAGTTTTTTAAGGTCTTGCTGTTCATATGTGGAACATTTGGAAGTTTGCTTTGCTCATCTTGACAAAGACAAAACAAATGTTGACATGATGAAGTTCAGCCTGTATGTTTAAACCCTCTTTATCCTCTGGATTACCAGAGTGTGTCTGAACAGGATGATTCTGGACAGTTTTGGGACTTTTTGGTCGAAGAGACTTTCAGAGTGACACTGGAGCAGAAGCTTACTTTGGAAAAGGAACAAAACTCACTGTTTTGGGTAAGTTGGAGCTCTTACAAGTTCTGCTCACTGTATTAGACTTAAACTGGTGGAAAAGTTGGGATTAAAGTGAAAGAAAAAGCTGTTGAGTTAAAAGAATCTGCATTATTGAGCTGAACTCAGAGCACTGTGACATACACTGATCCTGCTTACTTTGGCCAAGGAACCAAACTGACTGTTTTAGGTAAATATTTCACTATAATACTGTGTTTTGATGGATTACACATTGGTTTAGGCCATAAATCAGGGAGAGAAAGAGATTCTTGCTCAGTATTGCTGCACTGTGACAACAACAACGAAGCTTACTTTGGAAAAGAAACCAAACTGATTTATAGTTTAAGTCCAGCTCAGGGCTTTTTGATATTAAGCTGAAACACAGTGTAGCAACAGAGAAGCTTATTTTGGGCAGGAAACAAAACTGTTCTCGGTCAGTGACACGTCAAAATATTGCTCCTGTAAACAAAGTCATTGGAGGACAACTGCTCAGGAATATCTTTGATGTTATATCAACTTTTCAAAAACCCAAGGTAGTGTAAAAAAATGTATTTGTATTTAAAGGAATGTAAGATGCAATACAAGAAACTTTTAAAGTCAAAGCAGCATCTTTTGGGTGTTTTTTTACCGTTGATCTTGAGCAATGTGACTGGTAGTACCACTGAAGCTTACTTTGGTGGAGGAACAAAGTTAACAGTTTTAGGTTAGAACTAAATCAAATTCAATACAGCATACAACATAACTTTAGATGAAGTTCAGTGCAGTGTTTTGTGTTCTCAAGCCTAAATCCTGTGTCAGAGTGATGACTATTTGAAGGGACAAAATCAACAGGATTAACAGGCTGCTAGATGTGAGGAATTTATGGTGTATCTTCTGTAAAAAGCAGTGAAATTTCAAAGGAAAGCTACATTAACTACAATATATAAAAGTAATGACAAAGAAAGAGCAGCTTCTTGAGAACTGTGATGCTGGTGCCTCAGAGGCTGTCTTTGGTGTAGGAACAAAATAAAACCTGTTTTAGGTAAGAGAATGTTTTAGAGTTTTAGAATTAAAAGTTGTTTAGGAATGCATATGTTAAGATGCATGTGAAATTACAGATTCACTTTAAATCCTGAAGAACATAAAGAGTGTTCACATGTCAAAGAGTGGCAAAGTTGGAGAAATTGCAATGAGTCAGGCAGAGACAGGCAGCAGGAAGAGTTTTTGCTACAGTTGCGAGTCTCTGTGCTCCTACAACGAGGCTTTCTTTGGAGCTGGAACTAAACTCACTGTTTTAGGTAAGAAAACTTCCAACATATAAAGTGAGCTGAGCTCTATTCTCATTATCATTACGTCACCCTTTCTAATATACATCATAGGCATTGTCAGAGATGTGATGGACAAATTCAACTTTTTACAAATGTGAAATAAGAATTAAAACCTTTGTTAGAACCAATGATGTCTATTTTCTCCAGTAAATGTTATACAGACCCCAAACATTTGGCTTGACGCCTTAGTTCTTATCAGCAAGTGAAACAGTGTGAGTTGGCAGTCAGAAGCTCACTTTGGAGTTGGAACTAAACTCACCGTTTTAGGTAAGACAGTAAAGATAGTATAATATAAAAGCAACCAGAAGCAATAGGATAAACTGCGGAATATATTTTCAAAGCAGTTTGTTAAGTATCTACCAGTTTCAAGTTCACTTTCACTGTATCTTAACCCTGCCTATAAATCAAAAACTCAGTGCTTTTAGCAAATAAATCCATTCATGTCAGCATGTTTGCATGCACAAAATGTGTTTAGCGTGCAGCATTCAGCGCTGAATCCTTCAGTTTTGATGAAGCCTTTTATCAGTGTGAGCAACTACGAGCCTGCTTACTTTGGCAACGGCACCAAACTCACTGTATTGGGTGAGAAATCAAGAAAATCCTACACTCGCTGTCATAAAATTGATTTGGAAAATTATAACTGAAGTTGTAAAGTTTGATGTTTTAATGTCAGGTTATTTCTTAGATCCGATGTTGAAACTCTGTTCTGTGAAAGCTGCAAAAGAAAATGTGGAATTGATCACTATAACTTAATGTAATCTTTGGCCAATAATCAACAGTAAATTGAATTCTATCAGAATCTGACGGTAGTAGCAATGTTTTTGAAGAGTATTTTTAAAAGCAAACAGCTGTAGAATGTTAATAAGATGCTGCATTTGCTTTCTTCCCCTCAAAAAATTGAGGAGAAAAGCCCTTTCAAGCTGCATGTGATGGAGTGGTTATTTTGTATTTGGGCTCAAAAGGCAGTAAAAGAAACCAAGTGGTGGAACTTTGAAACCTCGCAGCTTTGTATATTTTTTTTTTACATGTGATTAAGTGGTGTGCTCTGGCATAGCTTGTTTTGGGGAAGGAACCAAGAAAGTTCTTGAGTTTGCTGCAGTGACCAGAAACTGACCAGAAAAAACAGTATTGGCTCCGTGATCAGAGATGATTATGTGTTTGACGTTAATGTTGAGAGTATTAAAGTTATTTCTGTAGGCACGTCTCTGTTGAGGTGTTAAGAAGTCACATTAATATTTTGTATTGTTTTTTGGGTTTTTTTTACATAATTTCTCTCGCTGCAGATCCAGACATTACTGTCACCCGGCCGACAGTGAAAGTTCTTTGCCCTAATCAAAGAGAGGGCAGAAACAAAAAGACCTTGGTCTGCGTGGTCTCTCGTTTCTACCCGGACCATGTCAGCATCTTCTGGCAAATCAGTGGGGTTAACCAAACTGGTGGTGTGGCGACAGACAGCGATGCCCTGTGGGACAAAAAGTTCTACAAAATCACCAGCAGGCTGACGGTCCCCGCTAAAACGTGGTTCTCACCCAAAAAGAATTTCACCTGCAGTGTCAGGTTCTTCAATGGAAGCCAATATTTCTGGGATAATCACACAATTACTGGTGCTCAAGGTATGTTACTTACCTAAACTGAATCTATGTGATTAAAGAAGATCTCTCTATGTCTAATCTATCTATTTTTCCATCACATAACTCAGGTGGAATCCTATCAAGAGGTAAATATGTCTCTTTGTGGTTCTTTTCATTTAAAATCATTGCATTGTTTGCAATACATTTAAGAAAAAAATATTGAATGTGATGTTAAAAGTTCAAACAAACTCTCCACAAACTCTCTGCAGAGAAATATCTGAGGATCACACAGAGCGCCAAACTCTCCTACGGTCTTTGTATCGTCAAGAGCTGCATCTACGGAGCCTTTGTTAGCTTTTTGGTGTGGAAGCTTCAGGTTTGTCCAAAACAGCCTAATGTGTTTCGATGAGCTGCCCTGTATGTGAATTGAACCAGCTGTGCAAAGAGCTCTGACACTAATCCAGCCTGTCATTTTTCTCTGTTACAGAGTTCCCGTGAAAAGGAGAACAGTGGGAACAGTGAACAGTGAGAGCCGAGCGGAAACTTAACTCCCATTTTCTCTGTACATAACAGCCAAATTGCTGCCTTTCTGTAAAGCTGAAGTGTTACATTGGTATGCGTATCAAAGGGTTATCCAAATTATTCTTTTTCTTTCCATTAAATACTTGTTTGCTGAATTTTCTTTACAATAAAATACTTTTTAACTAGTTCTGGTGATCATGGGTGTTCACTTTCTATTATAGTTTGTTTTGAAAATGATTCTCAGGGCATCAGCAAGCAGTTAAACTATAATTCAGTACCAAAGGCATGAAAGCACATAGATTAGTCTTTATATCAGACTGACAGACAGACAGATTAATCAATATGAGTAAGACAGGACTAAACACCAAGATGACAGTAAATGTCAGTTGATCCATCCTCATCTCTGACTTCACATCTCCTCCTCCGCTTGTTCCACAGGCAGCATCAGATATTTTTAGATGCTCACCAACCAGCCTGTTTTCTGAGAAGTCAGTTATTTTCTCCCATGTAATTCTGAAACATCTCAGCTTCAGAGTATCAAAATCTAGATTCTTTTTATGATAAAAGAAAATTCCTCTCATAGTTGGTGGGAAAATAAGAGTATGAGTCTGCTACAGGACATCAGGAAGTCAGCCTTCTCATATGCATGGAGAGGAAGGTCAGAGCTGTTGCTGAAGAGGAAAATGAACCAGGGTGTCAAACCTGCAGAGGAGCAGAGAGCGACAGCAGATGACAGGATGTGGTCAGAGAGAGCAGCCTGCAGCTCGATCTCTGAGCTGAGAAACGACGGAGGTGAAACCTTCCACTTCACCGCAGCATCCGGCTCTCTGAGTGCACCTGCATGTGTGCACCAGCACCCCCCCACACACACACAGACACACACACTGCACATCTCTGAGCAAACAGTTGGAAAAACTTCTATTTCCGTGTTAACTGAAGCTAAAAATCTAACTGAATTATACAACAAACAACAGCTGTTTACCGTGATCTGGTGCATGAATTTACAACTGAAGGTTTTGATGTTGGAGTAGAAAACAAGTGCTGATTAAACTTTCACAGTCAAATAAACCATTATGTAAGACATTGTTCCTTTTGTGATTCTTCCAGTAATGTCACAGTTTGTAACTGGAATCAACTATTTGAATGCAAGCTTACATACAGTAGGCCAGAGGATGATGAATACAATTAGGGTTGCCAACCGCCCCTTGAAAAACGGAATTGTCCCGTATTCAGAAACAAATTACAAAGAAAAATACGGGATAATTCCGTTTTTCAAAGGACGCTTGGCAAACCTAAATGCAATAAACTTTGATTAAAACAAAAACAGGGCAGGGAATCTAAATACCCACAATTCTAACAAGAACTAAAGTGAGCTTAGTCCAAACTTAAATCCACAATCACACAAAACTAATGAAGAGGCCAGGAATAAGAAGTAAACACTCATAAAGATGTAGTAGAAACCAAGGAGAATATATCCTGGGAGAGGTAATTAGGTAAGTCAATATAGGTGAGCTGAATGGAAACAGGGAGCAGGCGGTGAATGAACAGGTGATGGCAATCTGTAGTGCAAGCGAGGATAACTGAGGGCACCGTGACCATGAAAGGGAAGATCCAATCATGGAATGAAGACAAAGTAACAAAATAATGCAAGGAGAGAGGCAAGCACTAACTTAACACAGGAAAGATGAGAAGAAATCACAAGAAGGAAAACTCCCTGAAATGCATAATGAAAAGGATTATAAAGTAACACAGGAGGGTAACACAAAGCTGAGCAAACGTATGAGAGCAGAGACCTTTCAAAAACTAGGCCTAAAACCATGAAAAAACCTATATAACCTCGCGGTTTTCTTTTTTTTTTTTTTTCCTTGTCCTGTTCAGCATTATGGCAGCAGAATTGTAGTCTGAATACCTTTGATGCCAAACAGATTTGCTTTGCCAAGGGAAGTTTTATAAATGTAAAGCTCCCCTTGATGGCCATTTATTTATTTCTGTTGACAATATATGACATGAAATAGAACTGAACCGGACCGGGGGACAAGGAAAGAAGAAGAGGAAACAATAGGAAACTGAACAAAAATAGAAACAAAAACCAGACAACCAGCTGCTACACCTGTAAAAAACAAAACAGACAACAATCCATGGTCTCTGTTGCGTATCCAGCCTTAGAGCCTCCAGGAGCACCTGAAAGCAGACAAGCAGAGAAAAAACAAACACACAAACAAACAAAAACAAGCACAAGAAGCGGCAATCGCATACAACACAGCTGTGGATATAGATAAACTGAAACCACAGGATAACACATCAACTGCTTAGCGAGCATGCTACTGGGCTAATGAATGTGTGTGTGTGTGTGTGTGTGTGTGTGTGTGTGTGTGTGTGTGTGTGAGAACATGCAACACCCATGGCACAGGACCTACATGGTAACCGTGCTTAGTTATGAGTGTATAAGTGTACAGAGCCACAAGCCACAGCCCCCCCAAGCAATCAGAAGCAGGCAGAGAGGGCCACAAGACCCAGGCCACCAGCAGCCCACAGAGCCCCCATAAGCATAGGGCAGAGGCCCTCCGGGAGCCAGGGGCAACAGCCCACCGACCCCGCCAGGTTTTCTAAAAGTCTCAGTCCAAGCCATCTCCTGTCAAACTGAGGCCTAATCATATTTCCTTCTGTAAAGGATACACTTCGCTCACTCTGTTATCAAAGAGATAACTTTGAAAAACATGTTGTGCTTCTTCAAATCTGACAGGAAGAGACATCTGTGAAGCAGCACAGAAAGCTTGGCTTGAATATGTTTCCCTTTGCAAACCATGATGTTGGATCAATTAACAAGCCGCTCAATTTAATCACATCGGAAGAGCTAGTTCATAAAAGCTCCATGAGTCATCAAAACTATGAAACAAAGTCTCAGATAAGGTGCAGTCTCACACAGCCTCACACCACATTGTAGGTTGGTTTATGGCACAAAGCTTCGCAATAAGGATAAAAAACCTGTAACATTATCCTTTTTGGTTATAAAATTGTTACAAGCCTACTGAACATAATATTTTCATACCTTTAACATGCCTATGTTTTGTATTCTATATTGAAAAAATCACACTTGCTCAAAAGTTATAGAATGGCTACATTTTTAGTCTACAAAAAGTTTGCATGCCCACATTTTCATTGCATCACATGAAACAAATGCAACATTGCCCAACTCTTAGATGTTCAAAAATGTTCACAAAGAGGTAGGCGGGGTGGTGGTGGGGGTGCTACACTGCATACGGTCACACAAAAGAACCGAGGTCGAGTCCTATGTGACCAGAGAGAGAACTTTTCACATTGTCAGTTACAGTTGGATGGATTTTGGCACAAAAGATACATGGTTTGGGGTTAGATGTTACAGATGTTACTCCTTCACCTTTCACCTCTAGCTGCTCCTACTCATCCTCTTTCCCTTTGTCCTCATCCTCTTCTTTTTCATATTTCTGGATCTATTGCTCTACAGAGAACAAGCGCTTTGATTGGTTGGTGAGCAATTTTGACGAATATGGTTTAAACCTGGATAAATGTGAACTATTTTATGAATTGTTTGTCAAAACAGTGTGTGAGGGAGATGTAGATACCCCCTCCTCACTAAGCACGTTAGACATACTCAAGTCACATTTACACCCAGTTGCCATTTATTTGTTTCGTTGGGTTTTTGGTCGATGTGTTGAGCCACTGAAGATGGATCCTATTTAGTTGGTTAATACATTGAGTTTACAAGGAATCTAATCATGTTGTAAACTAAATAAAAAGAAGTGAGTAAAACAAAAAACTTGGAGCTCTGCCAATATTGGAGTCCCGGATATAGGCTCCCCCTACAGCTGTGAGATGTAACGCCACTATCATAAAAACGCATTCTGTGTGAACCTTGCGTATGTACAGTCATACAGTTTGCTGTCATATTGAAGAGGCCACAAAGACACCATTAAAAGCCCACAAAAATGTCAAATGACCGTGAAGCAAAACGGTGTGGTGCAGGGCTGGAAACCAAAAGTCACAAACTGTGGTACTTCGCCTCCAGGTATACAAAGGCAATCTCAGGCCTGGGAATGTGCATAACAGGAGCACCAAATGTTAGCGCACAAACGTTTGTGCTTCTTTAAGCATGTCTTGTTATGAGACTTGTGAGCATGACTTCCTCAGCAGACACAAAACTCCAGGACAAAACATCAGCTCAGTCTTATTTCTTTCATGCAAGCAACAACTAAACTGCAGTGAGCTGAAACCTTCAGTAAAGATCAGGCTAAAGAAAGGACAGATGTTTTTGTGTTTAAGCACCAGTTCCTATCTAAAAGCCATCATCACGATCCATTTTATTTTAAAAAGATAAACAATACCAAAACAAAACAAAGAATGGGACTTTGGAACATTACCCTTCTTTAGGGAAGCATTTTCCTTTGATGAATAAGAACTTTAACAGGTGCCTTAATGTCAGAACAAACCACTGGGCAGGCAGCAGACGATCTGACCTGCCATGGGAAGGAAAGCACAGATGTTGCTAACAAAATTAATCTTGACCCCATTAAATCGAGGAGTCCCAATGAGCTTCGACAGCATGACAAAGAGCCATGACCCCGAAACTAAACTCCGTCATTGTTCATCATTTCTATCATTTGTGCCATGACATGTCAAGTTCATGTTCAAAAGCTTCCATTTTCTTCTAAAAAAGCCCCTCATCACTACAATTACATCGACAGACGGTTATCAAAAGATAATAATGCTGAAGTATGTCAAGTAAATAATGTATATAGCTTCTGAATGTCATTGTCTTAGATTGCATTTATTATTTTTTTTAAATTATCTGGAATCTTCCTACTAGTTTACTTAGTGAAAGTTTGACAGTCAGAGCTACTACAAACTAGCATTTCACTGTCATGTTCTCAGAGAGGATCTGCCATTACGTTCCTGGATCTCGACTTGTCAGCTAAAACCGTTTAAATGAGAGACATTTTCAAGACACAGTAAAAAAAAAAAAAAGCATTTAGCCTTTAAATATGCCTCGTTGGGGGAGAACCTTCATATTTTCCTTCAACAGAAACAACTCATACAAGCTACAATGATTTTGGCATTCTGTAATAATATCTATATGATTTCATTTCAATAATGATGATTTGGATTAAATTCTACTCTGTTGTGCAGATATGCATTTCATCTCAGTAAACTACATCCGGGGGATGAAATGAAGAGAATAATTAGGCGTGATTTATTGTGTTGGAATGATAACAGATCATATTCCCTGTGTGATGGCTAACATTTGCATCTGTAGTCAAATTAGTCTGCATGAGAATATGTAAATTTTTCAGAACTACAAAGCACACTGCGTGAACACAACCACACTATATACCAGTACTGAAGATAACATGAGATCAAAAAACTAAAATCTCATCTCATGATCATAAAACACGAAATGATAATGACAAACATACCATGACTGATTCTCAGGTGATAAAATCAAAAGAAGTCTTTACACATTTTGGGGTTTTGGTGTGATTTTGTCAAAAGAAAAGGACACAAAGCATTTTTAAAAATAAATAAATAAATAAAGGGACTCAATAGATAGTAATATCTATTTTCAAGCTTTCTAATGATGCTGCATAGCTGACACAAAGCAAAACATCAACATGTCTGTTGAAGAATGATGAGTGCTGTTGAAAGCACCAGCGATAACATTATTACTGAACTGACACAAATGAGAGAACAGCGTTGACTATGGGAACTAAGCCACTGACCCTGGAGCTGCAAGACATCTGCTGTCTTCAAGAGGCCAAAATCCTCCTACAAGACAGAACTCCATGGATCCAGTTCCTCCACTGACCTTGGCCCCCGTCTCACCTAAACTGAATCCCAGGGAGAACTTATAGGGCTTCTCAAATGAAGCAAGACAATACATCTGGCTTGGTTGCTGCAACACAGAGAAACTAACAAGACTCCATTGATGGCAATATTGATGCCTTTTCTGAAAAACCAAAAATATTGTGTTATCAGTTACCCTTGCTCAAACATTTAGAACAAATCAGTGAGTTAGGAATAATCTAGTAATTACAATATCTAATTAGTCTGCATATTTTTAGTTCTTTAATGCCACATTCCACAGCAAAAGTCAAAACTAATGTTTTTTCTTCATGGGAAATTTTGCATTTACTGATAATTGAGTTCACATGAGAGTTTGTGAGTCAAGTCCAACTAATCACGGCATATTTTTACCTTTTTCCTTTTCTTTTTTCAACCGAACAAAAGAAATGGTTTTCCTAAATTTGCAGAGCACAATATGCTTTTGTAATCTGATAGTAAACTTTTGCTTTTTTTAGAATATTTTTGACAAATTTAGAGAAAATTAATGTCAACTGAATCAGACCTCAGGCGATAGTAATTGGTGTCATATCAAGCCCTAAAATCATTGATACACTTGTAGAATATCACACAGACAGACTGGATCATTGTGCATGTCTTATTTATCTCTGAGGAAACATGGACTGAATTATCTGCACTTGATGTTTTCATGGCCTTTACAGTTATTTAGCAAACGGAAAGTTTTAAAATCTAGACAAAAACCTGACCTCTGAGCAGGTTTTTTTCTCTTTGTGAATCCTCTCTCTGCACTGATGAAGTTTATCTCACATATTTCTGTTTAAAAAAAATAACATTGCTGAGAAATCTTAAGTAACAACCCCAGAATACAACAGGGCACCAGCAGCAGACTGGCACTGCAATACAACTATGAGAAACCATAATTACAGTCTATAACTGCTGTGTCATTTATAATTATCTCTAATTAGTTTTCAGCAGACACAAAGCTCAGCATCTTTATACGATCAAAACAGCTGCACACATTCATTTTCAAAGAGTCAAATCTAATTAGTTACACTGAGCGACCCCCGGTGGTGCAAACTGGAACATCAACTCAGACCAACACAGGTTTTAGCAAAATATTACTTTTATTATCAAATAATTACATAAAAATAAACAATACGAAATCTTCTTTTAAGGCGCAGTACCAACGAGTGAAATTGCGTACATGTTACATTAAAAAATGAGAAGTGACCAGAACAGAACAGCAAAAAAACTGAGTTACATCATTATAATGACCTGGCGGGTAAATCATCCTGATTCTCAAAAAAACAGAGAACACGTAGGTCCAGTGAGTAAATAACTTATTTCCATCGTCTTGTCACATTCAGCAGAGCTCACAGGTTTGTGTGGTGTGTTTAAAGTTTCATGTTCCCATACTCAGTGTTTAATGGAGCACACTCCCTGAACAATGTGCTAACTGTAGAACAACTTCTTTCTCACAGGTTTAACTGCATCTATAGTAATAAGTCCCTTTTTAAAGATTCCACTACTGAACTGTGTTGCACTAAACATGGTGTCAGTGTTTTAAGTCCTTTTGGCAAATGCAGAAAATCAAGAGTTTGAAGTTGAGGGTTTTGAAACGCAGTCCTCTCAAAGAGCTCCAAGGTTTCACACACCCTCCCCACTGTCCCCCAAAGCCGTCACACCCTCTGAGGCTTCAGCCGAGCCAATTGAGCCTGTCATTCCTCTGTGAATAAGTGGCGCAGCTGGCACAGCAGAAACTGGAATAGTACTCGTTGGAGCAAAGTCGGGCGTAAACTATTAGCTTGCAGTTTGCAAGCTCGGGCTGGTCCACACAATCTGGCAGCACATCAACACCTGGCACAGAAGAGATGAGAGGTTCTCTTTTTAGAACATGAAGTCAAGTCAGCATTTATTTGTGGTCTTTTGTTCACCTGCATGGCACAAATCTCTATGTGGAGTACGCGATGTACCATCCGAACTTAGTTTGCCCTTTTGTATTAGTCATTAAAAAGATTCTGCCTCACAGATACAGAAAAGCTAAAAGTAGCATAGCCTTGTGATCACATGATAATATTTAGGTGAACTTAAATAAATCTGTTACAAGTCATGATTTCTTGCTTTAAACCCTTCTAGACCACAGAACCAGTGCAATAAACACTTGGACGCCTGAGCTGAGTGGATGCTCTCACCTGGTTGTGTGTCTGTGATGACAGTCACTTCAGCTGTGGCGCTCACAGAATAGATGCCTGTGTAGGCGTTACAGGTGTAGGTGCCCTCATCAGAGGGCTTCACGTTATTCAGGATCAGGCTGCCATCAGATGACATGACAATGTTACGCCCGTCTGGACGCACCGGTACACCGTTCCTATTGATGGAAAGCACAAGAAAAACGTTTGCTCTGCTCATCACCTTTGAGAGAATTCATTTCTGAGATTTTGTTGTGTGAGATAAAAAGGAAACCTCTCTTATTACTGCTTGTTCTGGGGGGTAAAAGAAAGCTACTGTAGGGTGCTGATAATTTCTTACTTAACAAGATTAATATAAAGAATATAATATTACAGCATCTGTAAATGAAGAAACATACAACAGCTACCTTATACAATGACACAATCAATGCTGAAAGTCATATACGGGTTTTAGAGCAATGCATGCTCCCATCCAGACAAAAGCCTTGCTTTTTTCAGCAAGACAGCGCTAAATGCATATTGCATCTGTTACAAAAGCATGGCTTCATTGTAGGAGACAGGCCTTTCACCGACTGAAAACTCTCCGTGCATCATAAAATGCAAAATACAACAAAAAAAGAATCTGGAATGTTGAGCAACAAAACCAAAAAAAGAATGGGACACATTCCTCTCTCAAAAGTCCAGAAATATTGCTGTTAAAAGGAGAGCGGATGCTACACAGTGGTAAACATGGCCCACATGCACATGGTTTTACAGGCCAGATGTGCTAATATGGTGCATAAATAATCAAATGTCTCACTTTCGACATCTGATATAGTGTAAGTTCTATTGTAAATGAATTAGTGGTTGATGAGACTTGTTTCTGTTTATATTTTACACAGCAATCCAACCTTTTGTTAGGATTGTACATTCTATATATTCTATAAACGTTTACTTTCCAAAAAGTTAATTCTTTCACCTTTTGCACCCTTAAAATGAACATATGTGGCACTACCAAAATTATGATGACACATCATCTGACTTTGAATCTCAAAGTGAATTTTTTTTTGCAACTCTGGCTAATCTTGAATTCTAACAATCAACATGAGTAATACTAATAAGATATTTGTTCCAATGCTAACTTTTACCTGGACCAGCCTATGTTGACATTGTCTCCTGACACCACACAGGGAAGCAGAGCTGTGCTGCCTACAGACACCTGGATGTTGTTGGGAGCTGTTGTAATCTTCAGGTCCGCTGGACAATGAAATCAGGAAAAGTATTTGCATTGCATAAATCTGCTAATAGAACTTTTTAAGAGAGGTTAATTTCTTACAGTCTAATTACAGATGCAGTGCGGGAGAGTGACACTGTCTTTTTCACTTTTGGAGATATTCAGTAATACCAGTAATGCTTTTTTTTTCTGCAACCTATGAGCACCAACAGGTAGTCAACAACAATTACTCCCCCCTACTGGTGTATATGTGGATTAATAATTACATACAACAGGATGAACACCGAAGACTGGATGTGATGTCTTTAAAAGGAAGGTAAGAAGTGAACAGAAGTCACCTTGGACTCTGAGTTGCAGCTGTCTCTGTTCCACCTGTTGCTGGCTGGAAGCTGTGCATGTGTAGACACCAGAGTCTTCAGACCTCAGAGGGCCGATGATCAGGGTGCCATCTGAATGGTGCGTAACCCTGAAACACACCAGGAACTCTCTTTACAACTGAAATGTTGGTGTTTGTGTGATCGTTTTGTGACATTTTGATTTTAGAGTTTAACTGAGGTCCAACTATGAGAATTCCTAGTAACTGGGCATAAATCTGAGTTTCCTGGTAACAACGTCATCTCTTGGGCAACCTCGCACATTATGAATATCAAGTTGTCCCTCCCATTTTTTTTTGGTTTTTTTTTCCCAGAATTGGTGAGATGTGAGATGCTGGAATAAATAGATTGAATGAGGACTGGTATATGAGTGTGGGAGATTTAGCAATTTTGTCCATACACATATTAATACACACACTGAATAACTAGTTCTCACCTTCCACTCATATCTTTCTTTGTATGTTTGATACTTTGACCTTTGGCTTAATGGTGTTGATGATAGTAACTAAACAATGTAGGCTGTTAGAATATAAATAGAAGTACACACAAATTTAACTGTACCCACAGATTGTGCACTTCCCATTGCTCCTTTAAACTGTGGAGTGCTTCAGGGGTCAGTCCTTGGACCCGTTTCATTTTCCTTACAAACGCTCTGTTAACAGCACGTTACACTGTTGCCATACAGATTTATTTATCCATGAAGTCTGGAGACCTCTCAAAAGTCACTCTTCCTTAGAATTGTCCGGCTAGGATGAACAATTCAAAGTCTGTAAATGTTCTTCAGTGAAATCACAGTGAAACTGAATTTCTGTTGTTTGTCCTGAATCCGATCATCCTCCAAAACCTAATTTCATTCGAAAATAATATAACATCTTTGTCTTAAAAATGTGGTTGCCTTTTGCACCTAAAAAATACTGTCAAAATATGCCCTCTATGACCTTTAGTTAATAATGGCAATCTGTACATTTGTGTCACCTTGCTTAAACTACTGCAAGGCTGCTCACCAAGACCCCATATTGCTCATAGGTCACCCCAGCTCTCATGTCACTAAAATGGCTTCAGATCAAATTAAGGATTTGGTTCAAAATCCTCTTCATCTGTAAGGTGTCGAGCAATAATGCCTCCAGAACACATCAGTGAGCTTTTAATGCCCTATATCCTGAGTGGGGCCCCCTGGTTGTACCTCTCCCTCTCTTTTTACTGAACTGGGCTGAGAGTTTGCTGCCCCCCCCCCCCCAAGAATCAGGTCAGCCAATTATTTTTTCAATCAGAGTTTAGGACCCATCTCTTTTAACTCTCTCCGAATGTTTTTGTATTTAACCTGCCGCTTTCTCAATACTTCCTTGTGCAGTTTTCTTTCTTTCTGTTTCTTACTTGAACTGTTGTTTTTACGTTGTACTGTACCTTAGTTTTTATGGTATGCTCTTTATAATCCATGTTTTTAAAAAAAATAAACACCGTAAGAAAAAACATACTCAAAAAACCAAGATGGACACCATCAAGAAAAATGCAATGACCTTAAAGTTACACAATAGATTACACTGAAGAACAATATAATAATCACCTCGAGTCACTGAGAGTCTGTCCATCTTTAGTCCACTGAATACTGACAGACGGCAGAGTTGAGGGAGGGGTGATGGTGCAGGGCATTCTGGCAGTTTGTCCCGATCGCATTTCCAGTACAGATGAGCTTGAGCGCTCAATGCTAAACCTGAGAGAAAGGACAAAAAGCCAGTGCATGTGACTGCTTATACTTTCACAGCATCACGCATTAAACACAACATAAATAAGAAATACTGTCTGAATACACTGATTTTGTGTATATTGCTACCTTGGGAACGGGCTATCTTTGGGCAGTGTGGTAGGAACGGGGTGAGATGGTCCCTCTGTAAATACATACAAAACAAATAGCTGAACACACACACCATTTGACTGTGAGGGAGCGCTCACATAATGTCACATGAACAGGTCATGCCTAAACACAGAGTATCTTCTCAAGGTCAGGGTGTTCTGGCACAACCTATGACATCAGAGCATCACTGCAGTCTTTTTCAAATTTATGATGGACTAATTGGGGCTGAATTCTGTCAAATTAGGATTTTGGCTGGATTTGGGCCCACTTAGTCAACTTATGACTGATTAAAATGAAAGCTTAAGGTGAGCAAAAGCTCACCTTTCTATTACCCTCATAATATCATAGTTAGGCCCGTTAGCCACAAACTAGCCAACCAGGCCGTCAAGCTCTGTATCTAACAACAACCTAGTTAACTGTACTGCCTTCAAGGAAATGCAGCTTTCTACTATGCCAAACTTTGCAGGACTTTGTCAGCCAACTGAAATCACTGGTGAATATGAGATAGATTTTGTAAAGAGCAAAGTTGAAAGATGGCACAGCAGAATGTCGGAGGGCTATATCGAGCTCAGAGAATCACAATATTATCGTTATCGTGAATGCTTCAGGCCTCAACGCTCTTATAATGAAAATCAGACATCGTGACAGCCTTGCTTCCAACCTTAAACTTTCACAGCTGGAAGGTGTCATGTCTGCAGTGTGCATCTGTGATTTCACATCTAAGAAGTTTGGCTGAGTTAAAATAAAATCAGCTTTGTTTGACCTATTAATGCAAATATTTGAAGCTGATCTGAGATCTGTCAGATTATTCAGCAGTAGGATATCACTATTCATATCTTCATGAATGGTTTCACAGTTCTCAACTAACTTTACTAAAGCAACAGTTACTGCTTAAAGAAAGCTTGTAGAGTAATTCTAGAGTTTATTTAGAGTGCACAGCATTACCTGAGACAGACAGGTAAATGTAACGATGATCTCGCTCTCGTTCTCGAGTGGCCAAGCACAAGAACCATCCAGAGTCTGACTTCATAAGAGGACCAACTAACAGGGAACCATTGGGCTGCTGGTGATGCCTGAGGAGAATATGAACAAAAAGGTAAAGATGAATCAACGACTGTCATTGTGAGCAAAATCACATGTCCACTGGTTTGAGTTTGTGCTGACCTGTGAGGCGACAGAGCTATACCATCTCTTCTCCATTCCATGATGATAGTGGATGAAGGTGGGGGGCTGACTCTGCAGGGCAGTACAACTGTCTGGCCAACCAAAGCCTCCACTGTGTCTGGGTCACTCTTATCGATGGTTACGCCTCCCAGGGTCAGGCTGGGGGAACATGAGGGGATACAAGGAAAGAGAGCAGAAAGGAAAGGAGGAAACAAAGAAATTATAAAGAATAGGGGAGAATGTTGATGAAAGAGAAAGATTTGAAGAGAAGAGGAGAATGAAAGTCACTTTATGCTCTACTGTTGGTCACCAAAGCAAGCATAAAGAGTGCCCTCAACCTGGCTTTGAGAGTTTGTCAGAAAAAGACGAAGAAGAAAATCCACACAAAAGGCCAATGCAGCACAAAAAAAGACAACAAACAACACAACCCTCACCGACAAGGACAAAAACTCAGACATTACAAAACAACAAATGTTAAAAGCAACGGTGATGATGAGATACAAGACGGAGCCTACCCTTTACCAAAACTCCCAAACGTCCCCAAAGATATCGAGGAATAAATTACACACACTATACAAAAGTGAGGTGAAAAGGGGTAAGTGATGACACTTGATGACAGTATCACAGCAGAAGCTTTATTAGTTTGATTTAATGACATTTGGATCTTAACACAGATGACTGACAAAGTGTGTTAGAAGGCATGAAAAAGCACCAACATTAACTCTAGACAAACATTGAAGAGTCCAAAAAGCATTTAAAAGCAGCAACGTCCATTTCACTTTGCCTCAAAATTGTCTCCTGATAATTCATCAAAGTTAAAAGAAGGAACAAGGCGTTGCTACAAAAGCAGGAGTGAGAGCAGGAGTCTGTGGGGCTGAAAGCAGCTGGAAAACCTGAGTGTAGATTACATTAGCATCACGTGAAACAGTCTGCACAAAGAATAGGCTGCCTAAAACAAAGCACTTAGTAAAATAGTATACCTAACCACAGCCAGACTTACTTAAGGGTGAGGTAGGGTGTAGCGACAAATGTTGCACCTGAAGTGTTGAGTCATTCTTTATTTAAATGAGCTTGTTCTTGATCCCTACTCTTATATTTTACCTTTACAGATGCTTCATTGGTTACTTAAACTTGACTGTATATTGTATTTGTTATATTTTAGCTTTATTCTGCATCTGGTTCATGTAAACTTGTGGCACTTGGAATATTTGTACATGTTGCACAATATTTCCAGAATGAGAGTTTGATGTATATGGTTTGGATGGCGTTTCAATCTCCTTTAGTTCACTTTTAGGCTCTACAGGACCATGTGAACAAGGGCTCCTTCAGCAGGGTTAAGAAGGCCATAAACAGCATTATGAAGCCAGTGGTGGTGGTGTGGTTGGAGGAGAGACTTTTCACTGTGCTGCTCCTCATGTCTTCAGGGTCTTACCTCGCAGCCGGCCCGGTGTGCTGTGCAGCAGATGTAGGCCGGCGTGCCCGCAGATACACTCTACCTCTGTGGGCATGAGTGGCAGCGCTGGTGGCCTGTCTGCCGGTGCCACTGGGCGAGCCGCCCTGTACTGTGAAAATTCTCCCCATGTTGCGTGACTGACCATCTGTTGACCCCCCAGTGGTGGATCCTCCTGCTCTGGAACCTCCTCCAGATGTGGTCCTCCCAGGGGCAGATTCTCTCGTAGATGATGAGTCTCCAGCGGGAGCAACCTGTTTGGGGCGCTGCCGGGTGGGTGAAGGCACCTGGCACGCCCTCTGGCACTCTTCTTGGGTCATGAAGATGTTGCTGTTGCCATGGCAACCTCCATACCAAAACTGCGCACACTTGGAGGTGATGATGTCAAAGTAGTACCGGGATACCCAGTCGCTGCAGGAGCCGGCAGCACGTGGCAGGGAGCAGATTGACCGCTCAACTGCAGCAAAGAAACCAATTTGTGCATTAAACCAACATGCAGGTGGACTGTTTCCAAGCAGAGGCACATCTTAAATGTTATGCCATACTTCTCCTTCTCCCATGTTATTTCTTGTACATTTTCTACAGTGAGCCAAAAAACTGTAATTAAAAAGATGTCAATGTCATAGAGGGTTAGAATCTCAAGAGCACCTGGAGAAATTTGGGCAGGAAAGCAAATGATTATTATCAACAGTGCTCAGAGGAAAAGAGCCAGAGGGAACTTGTGAATGATCTGTGGCAGAATATTCTCTTTGCATAGGAATTGATGTGATATGTCTAGAAAGAACTTTTTTCTTCTTAAAGGTACTGTAAAATCCAGACTATAGACCGCACATGACATAAGCCTCACCCTCTAATTTTAAAAAGAAAATCCATTTTGTACTTGTACTTCACTGTGATTTTATAAGCCACGGTGCTCAAAGCCTGGGAAAAAAGTAGCAGCTTATAGTCCGGAATTTACGGTATATGTGTCAGAATACATAAACCAGTCACTAAAGTATGATAATGTGTTTTCAGCTTCTCATTCTCTTACTGTGGTTGGGTGGGTTGGGGCAACCCTCTCCATTGGGTCCTCCTGCAGGTGTGGTTCGGTCGTAGCAGCAACCATATGTGGTTGTGCGGCACTGTACAGCATTCTCAGCAGGTAGAGGAACAACCTGAGGAGACAAGACATATTAAGAGAAGAATTGTGTTCTCGGTTTTTATATCAGATTTGCTCTTTACATTTTAAGTTATAGCTCTCTTTTCGTGTATTTGATATTTTTGTGCATTTGTCATTGTAAAAAATTATTTGTTTACATGTCCATAAGGTGTTTTTAAATGTTAAACACAGCAAAAAAGCAATCGGTGCTGTGGCTGAAGATGCCTGCTTTGAATCTGTAGAGAACCACCTTCAGTCTCAGAAGGGCCAGTTTAGACAGAACCTATATTCTAAGTAGGAAATACAAAGAACCAATTCTGACAACTTGCCGGGTGGGGCTGTATGGCTAACTTGCCTGTGCTGTAAGGAACCCAAAAAATGAGCAAAAGTAAGCAAGATTGGATATAGGTAGCTTCAGCTAGGAGGAGAAGTTAACTTTTGCTCTTGTTGTGAATGTGGCAGACCTGACATAGAGTTTATGACTGGGATGAAATTAAATTATATCCTTCATGTCTTACCCTGAAATGTTAAACGGCAACAATCGTGGATTCAGCTTATATGGAGACAATGCAGTGTCCCATTATTGTACCAGAGAGGACGTGAGTCGGCAGTCTTCATTTATGGGACGGATATCAGCTGAGCAAATGTGTCCAAAGAACTGCTTTATTTTACCACTTAACTAATCATAAACCCTGATGATGGGGTTTACGATTGCACAAACTGGTACAAAACATTCAGCTGATAAGTTTATTTTTCTCTCTGTCCCAATCCCATGAGTAATATGGGTAATGAGTAATATGAGCCGCCACATTAGCATAGATCCCCATGCACTAAATGCCACCTGAGGCAGAGTTTCTTCTTTTTTTGTTTGTTTGTTTTGGAGATGAAAACTGCTGCAGTGGAAATATTAAGATAAAAGGCATATAATACGAAAGACATTGAAGGCGTATGATTCCTGGCTTCTCTCCACACAAAGGTTGCATTCTGGGCTACCAATAAACATTGTTCCATCCTGCAAACAGGGGAAAAACAGTAGGAATTCCATGTATATTTTCTTACTGTGGGTGCAGAGGCCACAAACTCCACACAGCCCTCTTTGTTGAGACCCTGAGCAGCCGTTACACCATCATTGCAGCAGCCATAACTGACACATGGAACAGAAGAGAAGTTGGTACAAACAGTTTAAGCCTAAAAATAACAAAAATGTGAAAAACCCACATTTCTATAAAAAACTGCAGCCTAAATATGATTAGCGGGACTTTTTCTGGTCATGTGTAATGTGTGGTTACTCTGTTCACAAAGCCAGTAAAGTGACACCCACAGGACTCTAAAACATGCATGCGTTGTAACCTCAACCACAGTGCAATGACAGGCTGAAGAGGGTTACCTTGACTGAATGCAGGATGGCTGGGCAGGAGTGGGTGGTGGAGCCTGTGGGCAGCCCAGACCCTGGGGGCCCTGGGCTGAAGTGCGTCCATCTGGGCAGCAGCCATAATAAGACTGGCTGCAGTGGAGAGCTGGGACGGAGTTGTGAGGGTCGTGGACTGTGTTGGTCTGAGTGGAATCTCTTGTTTCTGGCCTGCGAACTGAGACAAAACCAAGCCGGGGGAGAATTCATACAGAAAACTGGATCCTATCCTTCAATGTGTTTTAAACTGATGCTCACAATTACTTTGCTGACATTGCAAACATTTTTCTAGGGAAAGATAAATCAGAGATCTCACAGGAAATAAACACATAAAAGTTGTCAAACTTGACATTCCTGAGCACTGGGACAGCACATGGTGCTGAAAATGCCAGGAACACCACAGCCACCACTAGCACAGTTCAGTGCTTCAGAAATATTTTAATCAGGCCAACAATGCCAACTGAACCATGAAAACATGTCAATCAGGCCTGGATAATTAGTGCTGGGATGGTGGTGGTGGTGGTGGTGGTGGTGGTGGTGGGGGGGGGGGGGGGGGGGGGGGACTGATGGGGACAAAGTGACAGGAATTATACCAGGAGAAAGGAGTGGAACAGAGAGAAATTAATCTGTCTAAATCATAATGGGATATGATTACTTTGCACTGAAACTTTTCACTTGCAGTTTTAAAATCTTTTTTATAGTTTATTTGAATTTATTTATTTATCTTACTTTCTGATCAAGCCACAGTAGCTAAAAGTATTTACATATCACCTAAAACTGAATACTGTAAAATTATCCATAGTTCCAGTGAAACAACAAGTAAGAGATGCCATTGAGAGGTGGTAGAGATGGACTCTAACCTGTTGCACGATCCGGAGCATAGGGCAGGAAGCCAGTCTGAGTGTTGTCATGTCCTCGTGGGTCCTGAATGCTGGGCACAACTGCAAACAATCAACAATGCAAGGAATGTTCAGAATGAAAGTGTTTTCTTGTGAAGGCTGATAGTTACAGGACCGGAAGCCCACTTCTTTGCATCTTTAATTCCTTCTCTTTTTTTGCCTTTGTTTGCTTCAACTTGCAACACTTCTTTATCTGTGTTTGTTATATGTAGCTCTAAATAAATAATTCAGTTTTTTTCTACTATTTTTAATCTATATCATAGAAAGTTAAACGATTCAATGATTTTCCAAATTTATCGCTGCAAGTGACAAACATTTAAATTCTGAAAAATCTTGAAGTGCTGCAAATTCTTTAAAGTTAACAAATGTTTTTCAAAGCAACCCTATACCCTATGCCACTGCTGAGAGAACTATTTAACTTTAGCCCACTGTGGTGACAACTTTAACAGTCCATCAGTGCAAAATGAAGAGATGGAGGAAAGAATCTGGATGGAGATTGATTCTGGAGCAGAGCTGAATGAGCAGCATGACAGCGTTGTACTACATGTTGTTATCCCCTCACCATTTAGCTACTCTCCATCCTCTTTGCTGGCACTTTGGTATGCCCACAGTGACATCCACAAACCCTTTCTTAGTCATAAGAAACGTGTGATATCAACAAAGCTAAGTAAGTCTGACTGCTCTTTATTGTGATGTGAAGTGTTTTCACTCCCTGTTGCATTTTTCCTACAACTCCATGTTTCTGAAACAATAGCATTGTCCTTGTTACCTGTTTAGGCTATAAGTTTTAAAATTGTTTTAAAGCAGTGCACAAGATGACGAAAAATGGGGCCCCTCCAAACAAAAATAGCCAAAACTGAGTTTTGGTCCTATAAAAATGTGCATTTTTGACAGATTCTAGCATAAGTGTATGCTCACCCTGTGGACTGTAGCAGGGCTGGGTGTTGCAGCGCTCCACCGTGGATGGCTTAGGGTGGCTGTTACATTGGTCCACAGGGTACAGGTTCCTCTCTTTGTCTGAGCAGATCACCTGGCGCTCTCGGGAGCCAGAGGCACAGTTCTTGGAGCACTACAGGAAAAAAGACACAGAATCTACCGATGACACTATCTTTTTTCTAACAGAGGGCACAGCTCACAAATACTGTGAAAAACATGAAAATTCACTCCTATATCTCTGTGTGCTTGCAAGTGTGTATCCCGCTCACCAGTCCCCACTCTCCCACGTGCCAGCGGATCTGTTTCGGACAGGCGGACATCTCACAGAGCTGGACGGCAGATGGACGTAGCAGAGTGCTACAGGATGATTCCTCCAGCATCATACCAGCTGATCCCACACAGGTCACTTCTCTGGTTTGTTCACCTGAACCGCAGGTTACCGAGCACTGCAAACACCCAGATTAAAAAAGAATAACACAGACCACCCTAACATTTGATTGATTGGTATAAGGTAGTGAAGTATAGTGTCAATTCCTGCCATGATTCGATATGCATAATAAACTTGTGTCTATTACCAAACTGTCTGATTATTTTTCATTTCACTCAGCCTCTCGGCTCTGCAGTCACCTGCGTTCAGATCGTTTACTCACCGCGCTCCATCCAGTCACACGATATTCCACACATTTGTGCATGTTGCAAGTCTGCAAAGTGGGAGGAGCCTGGGCATATGCTGCACAAAGGGCGTCCTCCACCACACGGGAGCCTGAAGCATCACGGGAGATGCACTGCACGCTGCGCACCTGAGAGCCTCCACCACATGTAACTGAGCAGGTATTCCACTCTCCAGTTCTCCAGCTTAGATACCCAACAAGAAGGGGGGAGCGAAAGGAAACATCAGTGGTATTTACTGAAATGCTACATATAAACTATGTAAGAAAAGAGACTATTGATGGAAGGGATTTCATTACAAAATAAGGAAAAATAAAATTCACATTTCATGAGTGTGAGTAAACTGACTGACACACTGATGTAAAGCTTTCTTTGGACTTCTTTACTGTTTAAATCTGTTAAATATAACCTCAGATGAACAATAACATGTGATATTTACTTACTGCTTCCACAGGAATAAAGAGGCTAAGTAGCAGCTGCTAATCAAATGCATTTGATTAATTAATAGGCAGCAAATGTGAGCACCTCTATATAAACAGAAGTTTAAAATCATTAGCTGATGCTCTGGAGCATTCAGGTGTGTGTTAACACAATGCCAAGGAGGAAAGATATCAGTTAGAGGCAATCGTTGTTTCCCATCCATCTGGGAAGGGTAATAAGGCCATTTCTGAACAATTTTCAGTCCATCATTCTACAGTGAGACAGCACAATTAGAAAAAGACAAAACAGGCAACGCTTGTTTGGAAGGGTTGCAGGAGAAAGTATTTTCATTCTAAAGAAAACATGGCAGCACAGCTTAGGTTTGCAGAGTCACATCTGAACAAAGCACAAGACTTCTGGAACAATGTCCTTTGGACAGACCAGAGCAAAGTGGAGATGTTTGGTCCTAATGCACAGCAGCACGTTTGGAGGAAACCAAACACAGCATATCAGCACAAACACCTCATACCAGCTGTCAAGCACGGTGGTGGAGGGCTGATAATCTGGGCTGGTTCTGCAGCCACAGGACCTGAGCACCTTGCAGTCATTGAGTCCACCATGAACTCCTCTGTATTCTTGAGACATATGTGAAGCCAGACGAGTTCAGACCTCAACCTGATTTAAAAGCTGTGATGGGGCCTTAAGAGAGCTGTGCACAAATGAATGTTCACAAAATTCCTCTCCAAGAATGTGAGAGACAGATAATGTCATGCAGAAAATGGTCATTTCAAGGGATTGCTGCAAATGGTTGTACTTCTTTTTTCACACAGTGCTTTTACATGTGGGCTTTGTTTTTGTTAAATAAATGATGACACTGATAATATGTTCATCTGAGGTTGTATTTTCATCATTTCAAGATCATTTTTGTAATCATGTCCTGATGAGTAAAAAAATTTAATTGAAAGAAGGTGAACTTTCTTTTTCACAAGATTGTATTCTTTGGACACATCAAATGTTTTGAAATGAAACCCTTTAGATTAGAAAATACACCGTAAAGTTTATCCACAGCAACTAAGAAGTGACTAAACTACTTATAGAAATGCTAATAAGAAGTATTTCTAACTACATTCAGACTCGTACTTACCAGTGGATTTCAGCAGAAAATCAAGCATTTTCTAGCAGGTTTGCATAATTACTATTTACTAGAAGCAGGCATAACTGCAAAGCATAACTACAGAAATCTATGATCAGCAAGTTCAGATTTGATCTACCAACTCTCTGTCCCAAGTTCAGCATCTCATTCTAATCTTTGACTGGGTGTATGTTCAAATATTGTTATAAAGTTTCATCAACATGTCAGGTTTCTGCACAGCAGTGGCATCACAGAAAAAAAGGCAGGAAATGCCAGGAAGTCAGTAACTGAAGCTGCAGCTATTTACTACAGCACCGCTGCTGTTGTGTGCCATTTAGAGGCACAGAATTCCTGACACTTCGCAGCATGACAACTTTTAACCTACAAACACCTCACAGCACACTGCTGCATTAATGGATAGGGACAGAGACTTTTACAGTTTGCTGAAGAAATCAGGCAGCAGCCCAGCTCAGGGATCAGGCACAGGGTCTACAGGCTGTGAGGTTATAGAGGGAAGAGGTGAGGTTTTTCCTGGAGAGAAATGTTAAGCATGTCCAGACTAAATGAGGAACAATAAAAGGTTGAAAGGAGATCGCTGAGCTGGACAGTTGCCTCACACCTTTGTTCTCATCCAACATGGAGGAACAGGCTTTTGCACTAAATGCAAACACATCGGATGGATGAGGCAGAAATTGGGATTTCATTTAGTTTTTGGCCATTTCAGCAGTTTATTGAGGCCTGTAGCCTAATATAGAGTTTAGTAGATGTCTTTATCAAAGTATGACAATGGCTAATGCAGTTGTGAATTCTCTGGAATTCTGCAGAAATACTGGGTTTGATTTTGATCTCCCTGTGTTTGCAGTCATCTAAAACTTCACTACGACCACAGACCCTGGGTTACCTTAACACATAGGCTCTGGGTCTCTTTAAGGATCTCCACAACTGTGGTGGATACAGATACGCCATCCTTTCAAACAGTCATAACACACCAACAACAATCAAAAAAACGCTCTGGAGATGATTTTTTTAAGATCCAGTCAATCAAAATGGAACAACAATTCATCTTAGATGATTCCAACTATTGATAATGCTGCCAACATGTAGCCAAATGTCCCATGTTAACTGTAAACTTTGAGCATTGTTTACCTGTGGATTTGTGGGCATGGATGGGGGTTGCATGTGCGGTTGGACTGTGGCCTTGGCAGAGAGGCACAGAGATAGTCGGGATAGGCCTCGTTATCAATGGTGCAGAAGACCAATCGAGACTGGTAGCCTGATGTAGAGACGGAGTGCTGAGTTGAGTCTCATTTCTGAACCATCTTCTTTCCAAAGAAGGATGTTGAAAAATAATATACATGGGTTTGCAGTCTGACCTGATCCACATTCTTTGCTGCAAGCAGACCACGACCCGTAGCTCCAGTAGTAGCCCTCTCTGGAGCGTCCATTTGGAAGGTAATATTCATACTCCACGCCCTGGTTAGGCTCTTGGCTGATGAGCTGAGAGGTACATGAATATTAATGGACAAACAACCGACCAATCAGCCATGTTCATGACCTCAGATTAATGGTCCCCAGATGATGAAATATGTTTTTAATACATGTTGTAAGGAATCTATCTATCTATCTATCTATGAGTTGGAATTTTTTCATCTCCTCTGAAGAATGCACTATCCACCAAACTAAAAAAAGTGCATTTCTGTGATGGTGTATAGAGGCTTTGCCCTTCTATTTGTGTACAAAATACCTCCATATAAGTGTGAGCTTACCTCAACAACAAGCGGTTCGGTGGTGGGACCGCGGCCAATGATGGTTTCAGGGATGTTTTCCCCCTCGGGACCTCGTTGGTAGTACAGCATGGTGCCACCGATGGGTGTTGCTCTGGAAAACTCAATTACCCAGTGGCCATTGAGGTAGTACTCTCCACGCAGGTTCTTGATAGCTGATGATACATAGCAGTTAAACTTTTGTTACACACCAGAATTATGTACAACTGCCAAAGGAAACTGCTATTTGTGATTACCTTCTAATCTGAAGCTTAATGAGTCAAACACAAACTCACCAAGATAGTTACGTGTGGGAACTGTCTCTCTGATGCTGATGGTTGTGGCTCCGACAGGGACGATGAACATCTGGTTGTAGCCTGAGAAGAAACAGAGACTAAAGAATCTGGCATGGATTCAGAGGAAGAGGCTGTCTTTATTTACACAATAAGCAGAGAGACTTAATAACAATAGGCTTCAGCAACCCCGCGACCCTCAACGGCACAAGGCGGTCGTGAAAATGAAAGAATAAAGGATCTTAGCTTGTTAGGAAACTTCAGTCAGAGCTCACCAACAGCAATGGTATAGTACAGCTGAGCCAATAGGATTAAGGGCCCGATTTAATCAGACTCTCAGTACTGTGGTTTGACCTCGCTAACCTGTGGCAAGTGAGATGTTGGTAACATTTGTCTGAGTCTAAATAAGCAATATGAACTTCATACCAGTTGGCAGGTTGCGCACAGTGAGGCTGTTCTTGACAAGGTAGCAGGACTGTCCGTTACCCCCACACTGCAGGCAGGGGTCCTCCTGCTGAGGAGACTCCAGCATGTTGTCACAGCCCAGACGCTGACGGAGGGAAAAATGGGGAATATTAGTTGGCATGAAAGATAACCCTATTTCACCTAGCCCTTACTTCGTATCATTTATGCTGTCTTACACAAATTGAATACAGTTTCCTCTCAGAGCATACGGTATTCATTATTGTTCCAAAAGCTGTTTAGTGGGTTTTACATTTTGAAAATGACTGAAAAATACTTTTGCTGCATGATCTATATTCATTCTAGTAGCGTGGTTTAATTACAAATTTTTTTGTTTCAAGCTAAGTAATAGACACCCTGCACTAGTTGCAGTTAAGCATGAAAGTTCAGCAAGTCAACATAAATTCATTAATCCTAAAAAGGAACACTTCATTCCCAGATTCACAGGTTCACAGATTTAAAAAGTATATGAAGGAATAAATGTGATGAGAATAATAATATCAACATGCTGTTTCTGTGAAGGAACCCATCTAAAAGAAAGTCTGTTTCTCAACAAAAGAAGCAATGAGGGGTCCAAATAGTTTACAGGGCACAAATGTCATGTCAAATTGATCTGCTCATGATAAAGGAGTGGTCATAAGCACAGATAGGAAAAAAAATCTCCCAGATAAGTGCAGCGAGTACAAATAAAATAACACAATCTAATACAAAATGCTACAGGGGGATTACAGAGCTGCAGAGAGGTCAAGTGTTCATTCTCATGGTTGAGCAATGTTTTTCTGTTTTGGATGCCAAGCACATGCACCAAGCTTGCTGTGATATGATATCACTTCCAGTTTGGCAGCCTTGCTAAAGATTTTGATTGGCTATCACAAAACGGTAAGAAAACGCAGAAATGCAATGGGTACTTCTGAGGTGCTGATTGGCCCTGAGCTGTAAGATCTGAGAAGAGCAGTGAATTTAGTGGTAAACATGTAAGGTGTTTTTTAAGGAGCAGCTTGAAACTCCGCAGTTATAATTACATGGGAAAAGAACGACAGCAGAAGAAGTGTGTGACTTGACCACATAGTGAAACTAATCTTTCATTCTGCTGCTGAACTCCTCTGACTGTGAGCCAGGAGTTCAGTGTTGGTATGAACTTTACAGACTGGCCTGCTGTGACTTTAATTCATTGAAATCAGCATTGTAATGGTGTCACTAGACCTCATTAGCAGTCCAAACATTTGTTTGATTATTAGAACTATTTGAGCCACCTACGGTATGAGTCATAGACCAGTTCTAGTTATATACATGAACCTTAGTTATGTTAGCAGGAACTCATCTGACATTCGGTGCATGTTGGAACTAAAGAAGTATAAATCTTTTTTAAAATGACAAATTTGAACTCACAGCACAGCTATGTTTGGAGAATTCAGCACTTACTGTAAGAGGCTAAAATGACCCCTCTGGCATAAACCATTAATCATAGGGCTAAAAAATGAGCCATAAAGCTCAGTGTAACCTTATCTCCATACAATGCAACCCCCTTCAGTTTTTCCCTTGTGTGTGTATTCCTGTATTTCTTTCCTCATAAAACTACCTTGCAAACTCCATCCACACAAATATCCCTCCGTCCTGGGTGACAAGGTGTACCATCAACCACAGCGCTGCGGTGCCGGTAGTAAAAGTTTTCCCCTCTCGGCATGCAGTTGAGCTCACAGGGGTTCTCGGCTGTCAGAGAGATGAATTTTACTTTACAACTTTAAATACTTGGAAATGATGAAAAATAGCAGCTGTTGGGATCTCGTCATTGGGAAACATTCCACTAAAAGTGCACTTTATTATCCATGATTTACAGTAAGAGTAGCTCATCTATGGGCACTGTGAGCCCAGACCAACCACTCCTGCTCACTTCTGACCTCCATAATACGGGAGCCACTTGTAGCGTTTGCCCTGGAAGTCAGTGCCATCGAACTGGGAACACTGTTCTTCCCGGAAATCCCTGGATCCGTCTGGACAGTCCTGAGTGGCGGTCAGAGATTTAAAAAGCAATAATCATAACTAGTTTAAGAGTGAAAGAGTGAGGAAAAAAAAGTGCTTTGTTTCAGACGTGTTTGTTCACCTGGATGTTACAGGAGCGGTAAGACTTGTCTGGTCCCACACAGTTGTTTCCTCCATCTGTCCTGTGTGCAGAGAAAAGTAAATAGAAATTAACTCAAACATTCCCCACATTATCATATCTTACAACCAGACAAATAAATACTACTCACATTCTACTACAATGTGTGCACTGGATACACATTTTCATTAGTTTGTTTGAGCTATCTGAATGACTTGTGCTCACAGAATGAATGCACAGATGTACAGTATGTTTCTCAGGACAATGTTCAGAGAAGGAACTAAATGAAAATCATAGCCCAGCAGCCGAGAATAAGACGACCCAGCTTTAAGGCTGAGTTTTATTCTTACTTCTCATTTGTATCCATCTCTAAAACCACTTGATCCACACAACACAACCGTGTAGCATCTCTCACTGGATGCCTTTCTGCTTTTGTAAATGCATTTGCTTTTAAAACCCTCACCTCCTGCATTTCTGTTAGCCTTTCCCCCCTGGAGGCCCCTGCTAGTTCTCCTCACAGCTTTCCAAGCAGGACACATTCACTGACAAGGTCTCCTGATATTACCATTGACATGGTCTATGGTTAACTGTTATACTCTATGCTATTTACTTTCTGTTTTATTTTGAGACTGTGCATCCCCCACATGCATCTGTTTATTTTTGCTTGCTGTGCTTGCTTCCCAACTTAGTTAAAGCCCTTTTCATATCATCAAAGAAAACACGCTAACACTCACTAACTTCTGGCTTTTGAGTGCAGGGGAAAATGCTTCATTGGCATTGGCAGAAATAGTCACAAGTTTTATTGGCTCCAGCTCTGATCAGCACTGATGGGAACAACCGTCTGTGAGATTGCATTTAGGCCCTTCTGTACACACTCAAAAGTAACAAATATGACTACATTTTCTGCGTTGACGCAACTTCAGTAGATCAGCAAAGGTTTCAATTAATAGCATTATCATTGACTCAGTATTATTTAGTTTTTTTACACCCAAATCTTTTCTGGAGTTTTTCAATTCTCTCTCTGCCAAAGTAAAAAGGAAACCTTATTGTATGAAACCCCCAGAATTTTGAGTCTCTTATCCACAGAGCCTCAGGTAATTCAGTTTATGCTTCCAGATGTGGAGCTTTTACGGTCTCACGTTCCTCTGACGTTGGCTTTTAGGTGATAGTTTCAAGTATAGCTTTGGGCTTGAAGGGTTTAAAAGTTTCACAACTCTCAAGCTGAAAGACAAGATGAGATATAATTACTAAAGACTTACAGAAGAGCTACAGAAGACAACACAGTTATCACAGGCTGAGTAGCCGTCTGCTAAACAACTTACCTGCAAGTTTCTTCGTCTGTTTGTTTATTAAGATCCCCATTAGCTTTTTGCCAAGCAAAAGCTATTCTTCCTGGGGTCAATAATACATACACCACAAATAAATAAGAAAACATATACTTAATACACACACATACAAACAAAACATGTACAATAGACACCAAACCTAGACACTACCAGCTCCTACATTGAATCATTATACAAAGATTACACAAAGATACCCAGACCCACTTTACACTAATAGTCTAAATTAAGATCTGAATAATAATCTCCTAGTTTCATCTTAAAATTGACCATGTTTCTGTTGTGTGACATCATTTGGGAGGTAATTCCACTCCTTCATAGCTCTATATAATACTGTACATTGAGAAAGAGCCCTTGGTAAAATAAAATAACCTCTAGCAGCAAGTGTAAAATCACAACATGTATTCTCATTATAAGTCCATCTTTTGCTGGATGAGTTTCAGCAGAACTTTTTAGTTTCTTACTGTGGGACAAAACCTGAAATGACTAGGCGCGGTGAACATATGCAAATAAAGCTCAGACTGTCTGCGAGTTCAGAAATAACAAGTTTCAGGTCTGATATTAAGCTGCATTCCTCTTTAATCTGTATCTATAAAAACATCTCAGCACAGCAGAAGTCTCCACATCAAAACTAAACCCAAACTTTGCGCAAACATCCGAGCGTGCGTCGGTAAACTGTGAGACTGCAGTTTGCTTTGCCACCCTCCATTTCAGCTGTGCTGATACCTCATGATTAAGTCACCACCAAAAGTACCTGCCCTTAAGCCTGCAAGCAAGACACGCTCCTGTCAGCATGCCAGAGCTGAAACTACAACACGTCGAAACCGCCATTCAACCTCTCACTTAAGAATGCAAAATCAAACATTTGCAGATCAAGCAGGACTTTCAGTTTAAAATCATGCATAACAGAAATTTGCAGGAAAGGGTCAGTTATTTCTGCAAAACTTCTGATTGCACAAAACTGCAATAACTGAGAAAATGACAACTTGTAAGTCTTCTAGTTGAAGGTAATTCCATGTGAAAATGAGTATGTGGTGAAATAATAGGAGTTCCTGTAAAGCACACAATGATTCAACATGTCAAATCACTGTGTTTTCATATGTGATTCAGACAAGCCTGGCAGGCAAGATATGACAAAGTTCATTCAAGTGGGGAGCAGTGGGCACGACTTCTTTATGTTACTCATCATCATTGAGCTAAAGCGGGGAAACTTGCTCTTTATCAGACTTTCTGACTCACTGACAGACTGCATGGACATGTTGCAAACTCTTTTTCATCCAATTTCCCCCACAGTTATGGCTCTGCTGCTGAGAGGGGAAAAATTCTGATGGGCCATTAATAGCATTAAATGATTAAGTTGATGGACGAGAGATGACTTCAACAGTCTTCAACGTCACCCATTTGTCAGTAACTCATAAAAAAGACCAGAGAATCAAGAGAAATCCGAGCTGCTGTATTCTTTGATGGAAGGTTAAGGTGTGTCCATTGTATTCTTCTTTACGCTTACATTTCAGAGAACAGAGAACTTAACTTAAAAATGGAAATTAGGATTCGAAAACCAACCATCCATCAATTCATCCTTCCAATCTCTGTTTCAACTAAAGCTGTGTCACTCACATTGTTTAAGATTCAACATGCTGTATCCAACCTTTTTTATTCATGACTCTTCACAAAACATTAGAGTCAGATGTCTGCGACTTGCTATAATTTCCAGCTGAGGAAAATTTTCCTCTACAACTTCTAAGATATTTTTTAAAAATCTTTTGTAAGGCTGAACTTGGCAAATTTATCGATAACATACCCTTGGAAGAGTTTTGGCATACAACTCTATCACCAGGCCAGAGCAAGATCAAACATTAGCCCTTTTCATAAAGATTGGAGGACTGCTGAATGGTGTCATTTTGTTTTAAGGCACGAGAGGCGGAGTGGAGAGTTAAAGTTTATGCACCTCTGTGTTGATAGTGACTAAAGTCACAGAACTACTTTGACAAGTCTGTACAGAGGAGCCAGCATGGTAGAATATGCAGTCACTGCTCTGAGAAGTCCACACTGATACGGTGCTGTGGCTTCTCTATTCAGTCACCATAAATTGGCAAATGCAAAAACATGTATCTTTGAAGCAAATGTGATGTGAAAGCTAATGAGTAAATGATACTGATATTATTAACCTTAACTCCTAAATGTCAGCTTGAGTCAAATAGAGATATCCAACATATTGGAAACCTAAGACAAAGACTCTACTTGAGCACAAGTTTGAGTTTCAGAACACTGTGCTTTCATCATCTTTGTCCCTTTATTCTTTTGATCTCTTAACCTGTAACAGTCCAAAGAAGCTGCGACCAACAAAGGGAGCCACAGGCTCAAGTTAAGGAACTGAGAAAAGTTGTTCTAGCTATCTGAACTAATACTGTTGCTTCAATACATTTCAGTGAAGATATTACCCGTTATGGAGTATAAGTTACCTGCGCTTTTGCCTAAAGGATCCGAGCAGATGAAACACCCACCACCTTCCCCATCATAAGCACAGATCACTTTATGCATTACATGAGGCAACATGCCAGCTGGATTCCAGCAATTACAGCTATGAGCACAACATTTACAAAGATAACTCCTAACTCTGTCTTGTTGCAGACAGACCTGAGAAAAGCAGCTTCACGAGCAAAGCCTAAAGTAAACCGATTTCACAAAATGACACTTTAAAAGAGCAAAACATTCATGCAGCAGAGGAACATTCTGAACTTTTGTTGATTGTGTAAGAACACTTAAGTCTTTTCAGTCAAAAAGTGTTCCAATGCCATTTTGATCCTCCTCAGCAGCCAACACCCAACTAAGAGAGATCTTTTTAATGTCAAAGGGCCCCTCCCAGCAGAGTGATCTGGATGTAAGACAAGCCCACATCCTCATGACTTTAAGGCATACTTTTTCCATCAAGATGTACCATAAAGTGACAGAATGAGTGGCAGTGACAGTTCTTACAAAGTTCTACAGTTGAACCTGCTCTGTATTGGCTCTAGCACCAGCCTATGTTTATAAAGGGTACATAAATAATTAAGCAAAGACATACCTGTGTGTAATACAGCGTCTGGTTCTCATGGTCACACCGCTGCCACAGCTGCGGCTGCATTCACCATAAGGACCCCATGAGTCCCAGTAATCCACACTGGGCACCTGGAATGTAATGAAACAGCAATTTACTATGTATTAAAGTTAAAACAATTAGTAGAACTTATTTCTACTAAACTAAATCTTACTTAACCAACTGTTTCCAGGGCCCAAGAAAAATATTATCAAAACTTTTAGTCAGTTCACTCCATGGAATTGACTGAAACTGGAGTGCAGCGACGTCATCATTGAGACTTTATCATGATCCCATGACCACTTGGCAAATTCCATATGCTGAGGAAGATCATGCAATATAACCAAATGTTCCAGGGTAGCAATTAAATGGAGCTTAAGGTAGTTTGCCACTCATTCCTGATGTATATCACACTGTTCCACAGAGATATTTCATGTGTAACAGAATGTTCAGGAAATACAAAGCATGAGGCACAGAGAAATCCCTATTGTTTTATTAAGTGCAGTTGGTCCATTTTAAAATGTGCAAGTCTTAAGTCTTTTCCATTGCCTCTGCATCCTTTGTCACAAAATGTACTGTAGCAACTTTTACATGAAGGGAAAAGGTCAGTTTGTGACTCTGGATGCAACTGTTTATGGTTCTTTCTTAGTGTGCATTAATGTAGACAGGATCCACTGTGAGTTTACCATGAATACTGGAGCCAAAAGGAGCTGGAGAGTTATCAGAGGCAGGAGCATCTTCACTGGTCCCTGGGGAAAAAAAGGAAAAACACTACGTATCAATGGTTAGTCACGTGGAGCACACAGAGCCTCAAAGTTGACAAAGTCACTGACGCCAAGTGCGAGTCTCGGGCCAACACATGCAAAAATGAGCTAAGGGCAAAGAGAGACTGCAAGAGCTCTGTGTGCAAAACTGTTGTGGCTGAAAGTTCTGTACACAGTAGTTTTGCTGCCTTGGAGCATTTCCTAAAACCCTTCCAAGTCCATAAATCTGTTTTTGCAGCTGTCACTCTTCAAGCACTAATCATCAAACTGAACCATGAACAGCTTCTTCTGTGGTTTGTTTTGCAGCTGCCAGTGAGTAATTACTGTATCTGACAAACAGCTTGTACCTTGCATCTGGTTAGTTTGACACTATGATTACTATTATGTACCCGTTTTAGATTTAGAAATCTAGTTTTTCCTTTTTTTTTCCACTAGGCTCCAGCACATCAAATAGTTTGGAGGTTAAACAGACAGCTGAGAAATCAATGAGTTGATCATTTAAGCACAGGCACAAAAATACCGACTGATCCAGCTTCCAAGAATAAGATAGAGATGTGTTTTCTTATAGTTATCGTTGATAGAAAACCAGTCTTTGTGTTGGGTTGGCAGTCACACAAACCTTTTAAATTGTCACCTCTGACGTTAGAAACAGTGAAGGAAGTTTCTCTCTAATTGTTGTAGGAGCTCCAACATCAAAACGGTTTCCTTTGTTACGTGTGGAGAGGCTCGCTTATTTGTGGCTAAATGGAGCGTTTCCTGTCTCCTTGGAGACAGAGAAGGGGCTCGGCAGAGCTGCCAGTCCACCTCTGACCTGTCAGCTGTGACCACCAAACGCCCCTGCTGGGAGGAAAGTTATCCCACTGTAAATAAGCGGGAAGTCGGAGAGGGATGTTTGGCCCGGGTTAAAGAGAGGACAGGGAGTCATCCTGTCTGTCTTAAATACACACACACCAAAGGGCTGTCACTGAGCAACTTAATGGGTGGGGGATACTGACACTGTTATGTCTGAACTTCTCGCTCTCCCTGATGAAACCTCAAACGGCAGATGGACGCACACAATTAAGGGCTGCAGTCAAGACCTCATAAAGAAGACACGTCGACAGATGCCATTAAGGTGATGTCTGTAAAGTGCTTCTTTTGTGTGATCCAAACCATAAATAAATCAAAAGCAGTGAACTCTCACGTTTGAGAAAGTGAAAATGCCAACATAACGTTATTGCAAAATAAAGCATGCATAACAATTCCTACAATGAACAACACAGATGAGGGAAAGAGGCAAATATTAAAACAAAATATTGGGACATAACGTATTTATGCGTACATAAACTTTTATATGACACAATGTTGCACAGACAGACAGGTGCTCACATCTGAGAGACTGGAACCCCCAAATGGAAAGAATGACTTGAATCATTACCTGCTTATCTGGGCGAATCTTGTTAACACCACTCCAAAAGAGACTGAAAAATGTCCCGGCATGCAAGATTCTTGCATCACCATTGTACCGTGCAGCTCACACTGTAAAGCCCCTGGGGTCATTACATGCTTTAATCAAACCAAATTCATATTTATCTTGCTTGTCAGTCAGCAGGGCAAGCAGTGTCTTGTGTCCTGTGTACCAAGTGTAAAGCATTTCTCAGTCTGGGACTTTCAAAGCATCCTTAAAGTTGTTTGAGTCAAATTTATGACATTTCTGACCTGTCCTTTGGGAGCTGTGAGCAGACAAATACTGTGTTAGAGTGAAAATGTTAACTTTTTTATCCCTTGCAAGTTATTTCAGGTAAGAAATAAAAAGCCCCTGAGGGTCAGTCTTCAGCATAATCTTTCATTCTAACTCTTTTGAACAACTCATCTTTTAAGCCTAAATTTCTGTTGATGCTGAGCAGTCAGTTCATCCTAAATGAAATGTGGATGAAAACCACTCACCCTGTTCTGTGGCTTTCAATGCGGTTTCTTCGAGTCCCAAACCGACGCAGAGTTCCTGACAGCTGCTTTTTCCTCCGGAAAAAGACGGAGCTTTGGCTTGATGCGTCTGAGGAGAGACGCAGCGTCCTGGATATATGAGGAGGGCTGTCTTGCTGGAAACCTTTTGTCTCCCTCTGTCTGCCCCCTCCCTGCCGTCTCTATTTCTCTGTTTCTCTGTTTGTCTGTCTCACGCCCAACAGGAAACCGACTAGGAGAGGGGAAAGTCGTGGTGGTGAACCCTCCGCGGGGCGTCATTTAACCAGCGGCCCCTCCTTGCAGAGATGGGGGAATTTTTCACGCCCTTTCATGTAATTTTAGACTAAAATATCAGCTTGTGTGTGTCCGCATGTTTTCAAACTCTCCATACGCATCTCGCGAAAGAGTGTGGGCCGCCAAATGTACCAATTTAGTTAAAAAGCTATAACTTGCGAGTTTTGCATATTCATCTCAATGTCCACATATGCAGCACGTTTTCCTCACATTTAAGATGAAAATTAACCAAATAACTCAAATTGAAAGCGTACATCTAAATGTTGAATCTAATATTGTATGTTAAATCTAAACCTAAATGTTTAATCTAACTTTAGTGTACTTTTGTCTAGAAAGTCTAGTCTTCCAGCACAAAAAAATCCATGTGTGTTAACCGCGCATTAACTGCTCCAAAAAACATAATCATATGTTGATTGGTCAAACACAGCCTAAATACAGCGCTGTGCCCATGCCAGCATTATGTAAGTGATCAAACAAAACACAGAGAGATGGAACAATACTAAAATCTGGGTTTTATTGACCCATAGGTGTCTGAACCTGAAACTGTGCCCTTCTGACTCATTCTGATGGCACACAAACATTCATTCTGCACATTCCTGGGACTTAAACTGACCTGGAGCTCAAAGCTTTTTTTTTTCTCCATTTGCTTTGCTTGAATCTGTAGTTGAAGTTGTCAACATGAGAGCGTATAATCATGAAACAATTACAATCATTTCTGCCGCTCCTCTGCCTTGGCTGTAAATCAGTGTGGGTAGGAGAAGTGGGTGATTCCCATAGTGAAAGTATTGAAAGAAATGTAAAAGTAAAACTCTATGTCACTGTTTGTACACACGTGGACAAAATTGTTGGTACCCCTCAGTTAAAGAAGGAAAAACCCACAATTCTCACTGAAATCACTTGAAACTTACAAAAGTAACAATAAATAAAAATTAATTGAAAATTAAATAATCAAAATCAGCCATTACTTTTGAAAAGTTGATTAACATAATTATTTTTTAAAAAAAACTAATGAAATAGGGCTGGACAAAAATGATGGTACCTCTATAAAAAATTGAAAACTATTTGACCAGAGTGACATGATTAACTCAGGTGTGTCCTTTAATTGACATCACAGGTGTTTCCAAACTCATAATCAGTCAGTCTGCCTATTTAAAGGGAGACAAGTAGTCACTCTGCTGTTTGGTGAAAAGGTGTGTACCACACTGAACAAGGACAACAGAAAGCGGAGGAGAGAATTGTCCCAGGACATCCGAAAAAAAATGATAGACAAACATCTTAAAGGTGCAGGCTATAAGACCATCTCTAAACAGCTTGACGTTCCTGTGACAACAGTGGCTCATATTATTCAGAAGTTCAAGACCCACGGGACAGTAGCCAACCTCCCTGGACGTGGCCGCAAGAGGAAAATTGATGACAGATTGAAGAGACAGATCCCAGGACAACCTCCAAAGAAATTAAAGGTGAACTCCAAGGCCAAGGTACATCAGTGTCAGATCGCACCATTCGTCGTTGTTTGAGCCAAAGTGGACTTCATGGGAGACGACCAAGGAGGACACCACTGCTGAAAAAAAATCATAAAAAAGCGAGACTGGAATTTGCAAAAATGCATGTTGACAAGCCACAAAGCTTCTGGGAGAATGTCCTTTGGACAGATGAGACCAAACTGGAGCTTTTTGGTAAGGCACATCGACTCTATGTTCATAGACTCAAAAACCAAGCATACGAAGAAAAGAACACTGTCCCTACGGGGAAACATGGAGGAGGCTCAGCAATGTTTTTGGGCTGCTTTGCTGCATCTGGCACAGGGTGTCTTGAATGTGTGCACGGTAAAATGAAATCTGACGACTATCAAGGCATTCTGGAGAGAAATGTGCTGCCTAGTGTCAGAAAGCTTGGTCTCAGTCGCAGGTCATGGGTCTTCCAACAGGACAACGATCCAAAACACACAGACAAAAACACCCAAGAATGGCTGAGAGAAAAGCGTTGGACTATTCTAAAGTGGCCTTCCACGAGCCCAGATCTGAATCCCATTGAACATCTGTGGAAGGAGCTGAAACATGCCATTTGGAGAAGACATCCATCAAACCTGAGACAACTGGAGCAGTTTGCTCATGAGGAGTGGGCCAAAATACCTGTTGACAGCTGCAGAACGCTCATTGACAAATACAGAAATCTAGTTGCAGTGATTGCCTCAAAAGGTTGTGCAACAACATATTATGTTATGGGTACCATCATTTTTGTCCAGCCCTATTTCATTAGTTGTTTTTTTTAATAATTATGTTAATCAACATTTCAAAAGTAATGGCTGATTTTGATTATTTAATTTTCAATTAATTTTTATTTATTGTTACTTTTGTAAGTTTCAAGTGATTTCAGTGAGAATTGTGGGTTTTTCCTTCTTTAACTGAGGGGTACCAACAATTTTGTCCACGTGTGTACATGACATCACTTACTGTTAGTTGCATCCCTTACCCTCTTCCATGTCTGTCTTCATCTTTCAGTCACTATTTTCTCCTAGACGTGGCGGGTCTGTTGGGCGGTAATTCCTCACTAACTCACCTGTGGCTCGTGATTTCTCTGCAGCCTAAACGCTCTTGTCTAATCTTTTGTTCTGTGCTCAGTGAAGACAGGGTTGTGACCACTGAAGTCTGTTTTACTCACATGAATGACTTGAAACCAGCCTGTCTGACTCAGGATCTTGCAAAATCTAGCAACCAATCACCATCCCAGGAGAATCCAGGAGGTGGTCTTCTGAAATTGTCACTTGACATTGTTGATAGCTTCTGGAGGCATCTTTGCTGGTCTTATCAGCATGACAACAAATTCACATGTATATGGTTGTCCATGCTCAGGCCTTAGATGGTCATTTCTTTTTTGCCTCAACAAAAGGGGAAATCCAAGGGCAAAAAATGGCCAATCTATGTTACATAGGCTTGACACTTGACACAACAAATGTGTCCATACCTGGTGTGGTTAAGGCAGTAACGGTACTTGGTTAGGTTTAGAAATCAAAACTACTTAGTTATGTCACTTTCCTTTCCGTGGTGTGAATGTAGCCACGTAGGGTATGTTGTCCTTCGGAGAGCTCCTCAATCCCCATAACCCTCCCAGCGCTCTGGAACTATTTGAGAAGCTAATGGTTGTTTCATATATTTAACTTATACTTACAGGCAGTTCTTTTGAAATTAGAAAGTTGATAGGGTAGGCTCCATGTAGGTTTACCCTAACTTTAATAAATAAATTAACAACCTCAATTACTTCCTCGTTTGCCTGGTGTTAGCTTTAATTTTATGTTCTGAGTAATTACGCAAACAAATGAATCACCATATCAACCTAAATATGTTGAAAGTGCAAGTAAAAAAACTAAGAGAAGTGATCATTTGGGGTTTTAAAAAGGAAACCACACAAGCAGTGCTATGTTTAAACATCTGCCACCATGTTTCTTAAGAAGAAATTCCTCCTCATGCCTCTCCTCTCTGTCAGCGGTGAGGCTTTGAAAACATTCAAACTGACCTCTGAAAACAAACGCCTCAATCGTCTAAAATTGTTTTGTTATGGGTTTACGTAAAAAAAAAAAATTTAAAAATCATTCTTCTTGTTATGTGTATTTGTCTTAAGTCAACTTCCTACAGTTTACATCACTTGTTGTGCTTGGAATTCCTTCAGGGAGGGTGCATGAAACAGCAGAGCGAGGCGCTGTGGTCTTCCTTCACACATTAGTGACTGTTTCGACACCAGATTTGCTACCACATAATATTTGATCAAGTAGGTTGTTTTTGACCGCTCACAGCGTGGGATCATTTTGCATGTTTAACCCACCCAGAGTGAGTGAAACACTGGCATGAAAAAGATCAAATCAATTTCAACAGCCCTCAACGGTTAACTTAAAGAAAATCTAGGTAAAAACAAATCTCTGGTTGAATATTTTTATATGCAGCTCTCTATTCAATAGATATGTACTCAGTCCCGCTGTCTGGTAAAAGTTGAATTAAGGCATCTGGGGTCCCAAAATGAGCTGTGCTGATAAATGTCTTGATGTATTTCCTCACTTGAAGGTTGGTGCTTTGGTTTACAGTACATTCATGTACTTTCAAGTAGTTTTAAGTAGAAAATGTAAATGATCCATTTAAGAAGCGCAAATTGAGCAGAGGGGCCACATTATGAGATGATGAATGCATACCTGGCCACACTCCTCATCTGTTTATGAGACAGAGGCTTTTTTAAATTCAGTTTTGTTTAAGTTCAACTAAAATGAATAGAAGTGAATGGTACTTAACCGAAAAGAGACAAGTATAGAATAAAACTTGATTGTGTCTCTGCTCCATCAGCTCACTTAGCATAAGGCTAATTGTCTCGTCAGGGTAAAATGCCACAAAACTGCACAAAGAGCGATATAACCAGCAAAGGGAAAGAAGAACAAACAAATAGAGTATATGTGAGCTCTTTAATAGATTTTTACGTGGTTTGTGAACGCCACAGAGTTGGAAATGATGCAAAAAACATTCCATGTGAGTGATTATCAGTTTCATTGATCATATGCAGAATTTAAGCATTATTTTCATCATTGTAAGTAAATAACCAACATTAAACAACATTTGCTCGGCCTTCCATGCTGTTGCCTTCGTTTAGCGGGGGCACACTTTAAAAAAATCTAATCTTGCAAAGCTGAGGGTAGAAAGGGACAATCAGGTATTTTTAGCACTTGGCTTTGCAAAGACCGAAAATAGACCACCCACTTAAAAATTTAAATCCAGACTGTTATTCAATGGAAATCTTTTACAGGGCTCTGCATCCTAATTACAGGAGCCTAATGAGCACAATACCTTATGCTTAAAAAAAAAAAAACTTTTCAAACAGATTCCACATTTTCCACACGCACATTTCACAGAGACCTTTAGATTCCTAGTTATTAAGTCTAGCCATGGCTTTAGAAGGAGCTCTAAGCCACAGGATTTAAGTTACATTTAAATTACTGAGCTTTACATTCATCCTTCCACTCAGTCAGAGAAAAAGATTTCTATATGTTTGGGTAAACAGCTGTGCCCAGTTTAGCCTAGAAGCCCACCCAGTCCTTAAAAAATCTCCTGCAACACGGAGTTTTTCCTTCCACCTTGTCCAGTCTTGTTTTCCTCCAGGGATTCTGTTCTCGGCACACCCAGGTCTCTTCCACAGACAGTCATGTTTTCCTTGTCTGTGTCGGCCCTCAGAGCTGCCGGCTGAGCTTCTGCGCCTGCCGCTCCTTTGCATTGAAGGCATACTTTGTGTCCTGTAGCTGGTCTATAATCTCCTTGGCCTCCTTCATCTCCACAGTGAGCTGGTTGTACTTCTCCACCAGCTCCTGGTTCTCTCGCCGGAGCTCCACCACCAGCTGGCTCAGCTCCTCGCTCTGCTTCCCGCAGTGCAGTTTCAGCTGCTCCATCTCTGAGAGGGTCTCCTCCATGTGCTTCACCAGGCTCTCCAGCTTCTCTTTAGACATCTTATTTTAAAGGTTTAATAAACGAAGGTGGCTTTTTCAAAAATTGTTTTTGCAAAAGTGGTGTTGTTGATCGTCTGTGCTCGTTGCCTGTCTGGAGTGATCAGGGAAGTCTAATCCTCACTTTGTTGCACATCTCAGATGGAGCAGACGTCCCTCCTTGCGCAGTAATCCCCTTAGTAGAGTTATCCATGGAAACCTCTAACGTACTTAGGTGTTACATGAAGCTACAGCGTCTCCTGCCTAAATCCACTCCATACAGAGGATGAATGTGATTGGCAGATTACCTCAGTTCACTCTGCTGTCAGCAAATGAGCTTAAAGGCCTACGAAGAAATGTGACGTCTGCCTTATAGTCCCCCTCTGTTCACTGTTTTTAAAAGGGTTTCTTCATGTTTGTCACTCACTGCATGGTCTGAGCTCAGAGTTTGGCACGGTTTTCAAATTCATCTGGAAATGGAGCTCACTGGGAATCTGAGTTGAAAACGTCACAAGTTTTGATATGACACCTAACCTGGAAGCCGGTCTTTGTCCTGTTGCCAGTTAGCACAGCAATTAGGATCTTTGGGCCGATTCAGAAATGATTACTCAAGGACTTCAAACACACCATTAACAATGTAAGAAAGGAAACAAAACAGAAGAAAAAGATTCTGCATTTATCACCGCAGGGGATGGGGGAGAAAAAAAAAAGAAGCGTGCAGCGGTAAATCTCATCTGGGAAGGAAGCCCAAACAGGTTCAAGTGCTTGGTGTAACTTAATCCCAACAGAACAGGTGTCTGGAATAAATGTAAGTGTTATGGAATTAACTCTGAAGCTGTCGAATAGCCGAGCAGCAGGACTCACAAGCCAGAATGAGGCCTCGCTGGAGGCATGTTAGGTAAGTCACAGCATGAGGCTAAACATTCTGGGTAAACTGCCATACTGTGCCGCTGTCCCGGCCAACGAGGCCAAACAGTCCCCATGGTGACAGCTAATGCGACCAGCGCTCCAGGCGGCAGGCCAACAGCGCCCGACAGCCAGTTGGCACCGTGGGACGGCGAGCGCGGGATGCCAGTGTACCGACAGGCCAAGGAATTTCCACAATGTTCCCATCATCTGCTTTGCGTCAGTTCTCCGGAGGGTTGGTGTACTAGTAATCAGTGCAGATGGAGCAGGGGAGACAACGGCATTTGGCAACTGTGTGAAAGTGCCGTATTAAACCAGCCACTGGGGTGTTGACCTTTGACTTTTATGTGGAGGTGAAGTTTACAAAGTATGCAGTGCTGGATTGAATGAATCAAATCAAACTGAGTACCATTTATTTGCAATTCTACTGCACATCCTGAAATTTATACTTACATTTTAAAAGCAAGATTTCACCTCTTTTCTCTTAAAAAGGTCTATTATCGGTCTTTGGCAGTAACAATAACAGCCTCTAAATACTTCCATCTGAAAGATTCTTGCACCTATCTGTTTAAGGCTGCAGAAGTAGGTGGGATTTAGATCAACTGCTCCTTGCTGGTAATCAATCTTTTGCCTTCCCAACATTCTTTCGTGTCGTTGCTTGTGCGCTTAGTGTTGCTGTCCAGCTGAGAGTAACAAGGCTTTTGCCCAGCGTCTAGTTTTACTGACGCAGCGTAACGATTTCACCCTAAAAGGAGTCTGTAATCCTCCGATGACGTTGTTCCTTTGAAACACATTCATTGTAAGCACAGCCCAGGCAGCCCCACATTATGACAGAACCTCCAAGCAGTTAAAAATACTATTAGTCAGTTTCATATTTTATTAAAAAAAAAAGAACATAATCTGATTCAGAATAAGTTTGCATAACACACATATGCATGTGAAGGACAGAAAAAAAGAAAATCACCCAACACTTTCCCTAAAAACAAAAAGGGAGAATAGCCGTCTCAGAGCAGTCTCACTATCATGTTTCCTCTGGAGTTCTTTTTCTCTGCAAGCATGAAACTCGAGTGCAACAGCATAAGAGCAGTCCTTTACATTATCTTCTTTCTTTTTAATCCAAACAAGCGTTTTGGTTTGTTTTATTGTGACAAAACAAGTGAAGTTAAGCTACTAATGCTTGATGAGTTGGAGATTAGGTCCTCCAAAAATGTTGACAAATCCAGGCATCGAATTAAACTACATCGACTGCCTCATTAAGCCGTACTGAATGCCTGCAAACCATTTCGAACTGCGTTCAAAAACTTTCTCTTCTGCACAGTTGGAAAAAGACGGAAAAAAAAAAGCTGAAATAATTTCAGTGTTTAATGTAGCATAGTTCCAAACAGCACCAGGCGGGCATCGTGAGGGCAGCTGTAGCCTAAAGGTTCGGACTTTGTGACCAGATGATCACCAGTTACAATCCTCGGACAAGTTGAGAAAAAACTCATTCAAAAACAGTCCAGATGTACAGAAAACACAAACAATAAACATGCTGACATACAGGGAAGAGAACCAAAAGCACATTTCTGTCACACCTAACAGCTGGGACAGGTTCCAGCCCCCCCGCAACAGGATGAAGCGGGTTCGGACAACGAACGAATGAGCTTCTGTCACACAGTAACAACAGCAACTATTGAAATGACCTTGAGCAAGGCACTGAAACTCCAACTGCTGCGGCTGAACTGCTGCGGCAGAACTGCGCGGCTGAACTGCTGCTGCTGAACTGCTGCGGCTGAACTGCTGCTGCTGAACTGCTGTGGCTGAACTGCTGCGGTAGAACTGTGCTGCTGAACTGCTGCTGCTGAACTGCTGCGACAGAACTGCTGCGGCAGAACTGCTGCGGCAGAACTGCTGCGGCAGAACTGCTGCGGCAGAACTGCTGCTGCTGAACTGCTGCGGCTGAACTGCTGCTGCTGAACTGCTGCGGCTGAACTGCTGCTGCTGAACTGCTGTGGCTGAACTGCTGCGGTAGAACTGTGCTGCTGAACTGCTGCTGCTGAACTGCTGCGACAGAACTGCTGCGGCAGAACTGCTGCGGCAGAACTGCTGCGGCAGAACTGCTGCGGCAGAACTGCTGCTGCTGAACTGCTGCGGCTGAACTGCTGCTGCTGAACTGCTGCTGCGACAAAACTGCTGCGACAAAACTGCTGCGACAAAACTGCGCGGCTGAACTGCTGCGGCTGAACTGCTGCTGCAGAACTGCTGCGGCAGAAGTGCAGCGGCAGAAGTGCGTGGTAGAACTGTGCGGCTGAACTGCTGCGGCTGAACTGCTGCAACAGAACTGCTGCGGCAGAAGTGCAGCGGCAGAAGTGCGTGGTAGAACTGTGCGGCTGAACTGCTGCGGCTGAACTGCTGCAACAGAACTGCTGCGGCAGAAGTGCAGCGGCAGAAGTGCGTGGTAGAACTGTGCGGCTGAACTGCTGCGGCTGAACTGCTGCAACAGAACTGCTGCGGCAGAAGTGCAGCGGCAGAAGTGCGTGGTAGAACTGTGCGGCAGACCTGACGCCGTGTGTCCCTTCCTCCCCCTTCGTCGTGCGAATTCAAATGTGACACTGGAGAGCAGGTAAACTCGTGGTTCTACTCTAATGAGGAAATCATTTCACATCGGAATGGGCCACTTGCTGAAAGCAGCGTACATTTTTGTGTCAGTCCAGTTTCAGCTCTTTGAATTTTGTGTCTAAAGTGTTAAAAGAAAAGAAGAAAAGAAGATTTTAAACACTTTTAACAGCAGCGAGGAAAGCACACTCTGGTGGACTGACGTCTCATACACCATACATCAAACTACACATTTCTATCTATAAGCTGTGTTGACCGTCCATTCCTTTGATGAAGGCTTCGTAATCTCAGGTTTAGTTTGGGAGTGGCGTGAGAATGGACTTGTGGCAGGAAAGATGTCGGAATAAAGTCTTTGATGAGAGATCTCAGTCTCCTTTCTCTCAACAGCTACCACCTAGGTGTCCCTGAGGAAGGCACCTGCTGTAAAGCTCCATTTGTAGAAGACTGTGGAACGTGTGGATATGACGCAGGGCTCTGCTGAAAAATAAAGAGCGGACGGGCTCTTGCAAAGCTCCCCTGCGTTAATAAAGATAAAATATTCCCACTTAAGTCTGGATTGTGCCTGAGACCACTGGTTGACAAATTGAAGATGAAGTCCCACTTGGAATGAGAGACATGTCACTTCTTGGTTTAAAAGTGAAATAAAATATTTAATAACAGCTGTGGGGGGGGTTACCCTCTTTTGGCTCCAGAAAGAAAGGCAGAGCAAAAACAACTTGTATCCCAGCATCATGAGTTCTTAAGAGGGGGCGTGGATGGGCCGCTGCATCGGCCTTTGTTCCCCCGGCTGTGGATTGAGCGCTCTCGTGTAGTTGGCCTGGAGAGCTGTGTGTGGGTGAGGGTTATCAGGGCAGCGTCCTGCTAAATGTAGAACTGGTGCAGCGCCAGCTTGTCCATGAAGGGCCGTACCAAGTTGTCCGTGGCGAAGTAGAAGACCAGGCCAAAAAAAATGGAGATGGGCAGGGCAGGCAGCGCTTTCTTGAAGATGGCGAGGAGGAGCAGGGTCAGACACAAGCCCTGCGGGGGAGAGACAAACAAGACAAAAACACAGAGGACAGAGCACAGCGAGTGGTTATGTTCCAGACAAACTCATCTGTGAGGGGAAACAAAACAGAACAGACTGTTCAACAGTCAAGAGGTTCACATAAAGAGCGGTTAGATGTGCCGAGACAGCAATGAGGCTGCGGTGACTTGGGCCTGACGTGAAAATGAGCAGCTGGTCACTCACAATGAGGATGGCTACGAAGCAGGCGAGTGTGGTGTTCCAGTCACCGCTGGCTGCGGCTGAGGCCTTTCCCACCAGCATGCTGTAGAAGATGAAGTCTCCGAGCCCCAGCTTTACGCCCCCTGAGAACACAGGAGGTCACCACATTCAGGGTGTAGTCAATTCAAATATACCCTCCACCCTCCTGGAAACCTTTTCTCAGCTGTAATTACTCTGAAAACAGGATCTCTGATCTCCTATTTACAGAAACTGGCACCCCCAAATGGTGTGGACACCAAACCTAGCAATTGCTTTGAATAATTGCTTCCTAATCTGCATCGACTAAAAACGGTAGCATTCACACACACACACACACACAGATGTCCCAGAAAAACATTCCTAAAATGTGTCAGGGAGAAAAGAACTGAAAGGTGATGATTACACACCGGGAGTGGAAACATTCTGAATTACAGAGCTCAGCCCCATATCAGGGTAGGGGGAGAAACCCCATTTCTAAAGCTACATATAGAAATATTGAAACATGTTCGTCCAACGACGCTTCATGTGTGTTACAATACAAGATTTAAAGAATATAAAGAGGAAAGAAACTAAGCTTATCTGATCAAAGCTGCTTTAAATGTCACGACTGATCTCCTGGTTCTCCAGCTTGCTGTGCTCTGCAGAACATCTTAGCAACGACTGAATCACCGTGCTCATGAGCAGGCAGAAAAGACGATCCACTGCAGAACGCCTTCACATGAAGGTCGAGCAGTCACTGAATGGAAAACGGTTCGAGGGTAAAAGCAGAGCTAAAGAGAAAGAACAGTGGGGGGGCTGGAGCCTATCCCACCCTGGACAGGTCGCTAGTCCATCACAGCACCACACAGAGACAAACAGCCACGCTCACACTCACTCCTAAGGACAGTTTCAGAGACACCAGTTAACCTAACGCATGTTTTTGGACGGTGGGAGGAAGCCGGAGTACCGGAGAGAACCCCCGCCCACACGGGGAGAACATGCAGACTCCGCACAGAAAGGCCCCAGCTGGGGATCGAACCTGGAACTCAGCTAAACTCAAAATGTTTAATGATCTGCTTTCAGCACTCACTCTCCTCATCGTCGTCTTCCACGGGGGGGCGGGCGGAGGGCATCTGCTGGATCTCCCGTCTGGTCTCCTCTGTAGTCTGGAGGGGCCCCAGCTGGTGCTGCTGCTGGTTGACCCAGGAGGGGGTGAAGCCTCCGTCGTCCTGTGACAGACTCGAGGGGGCTGGAGACGCCACCGCCGCTGATGAAAGATGCCGACCAAATTTAGGAACAATCACACACTTTGGAAAACAGCCCAAGCAGCCCGATTTAACTCTGATCAGTTAACTCTCACCTTCTGGAGTCTCTTGTTGAGGCAAACCTGCTTCTGTTGAGTTCCTCTTTGGCCCGTCGGTGTCTGCCATGTTGACGAGCCACACCATTGTAGCTGGAGAAGAAGTGAAATAGGAGGAAAGATTGAAATTTCTCCAAAAGTTAAAAATAAACCCCCAAAAATATAGAATAATGAATAATAAAGGGTCAACTGCTCCCACTGAAATATTTTACTTGGTTCTTTTTAGCTTTTGATATATGATTGTACTTTAGTTTGTGTGTTAGGAAGTCTAATGGAAGCTTCAGAGAAGACAACTTAATTAAAAAAGTGGTTAGATTTGAGCTGATATGCAGCTGAATTCTTCGCACAAACGGCTGAGTTGAATGTAACAGAAGAATTGAACGAAAAGCTCGACTTTCATCTGAAGTCAAAGCACTAAAAGTGCTAAAGTGTTAAAGTAAAACTTTAAAATGTTTGTAAATAGTAAATGTTTGGTTATTGTCTTCCTTGGATCATATTACAGTTAAATTATCACACCAGACTGAAGGAAAAAGTGCCATTTAAAGCGAAAAAAGGGGGAAAAACTGGAAAGGGTCAAATGAAAGCATCAAAAGTTGTTGAGGAGCCTGAACAGCTTGGAAGTGTGAGTACGAAACACTGTGAGATGAAGGAAAGTGATGTCAAATCTGAGGAAAAGTGACTTTAGGAGGGAAAGTGCTCTGACGTTTGAAAATTCAGTGTCTCTTTTTTTTTTAAACTTTTTTTTTTTTTCAATCCCATATTTCATTCAAACGAAACGTTCACATAATGTTTCTAGTCTGGAGTCGCTGTCCATCTTACAGGAGTAGATAAGAGCTGGAAAGATGGGTTCATTCCTCTCCTGGGCCGTCTCAACAAGGATCCTCAGAGGCCCTTTGGGACAGAGCACCGCCAGCAGATCTGTGAGGCGAAAGAAGACAGGAGTCAGATCAATGATGTCGAACACCAAACAAAGGCTTTTACACGGGACATCTGTGATAACAAGCAGGCCAACGCACAGCGTCTTGCTGCTGCAGCCTCAAATGCTGCCCTTCCTTTAAGAAATGAGAGCACTGGAATCCACTCCAGACTTTTCAGCTCGCTGTTTAAAGAACCTGAGTAAGTATTTCAGGTCTGGAGACACAGGCCTTTTCTTTTTAGCAAGCCAGTGATGTTTCTTTCCTCTTTATATTCCTTAACAACCAGTGGAGAGAAAAAGGAACATAAGAATGAGTGTCTGTTTCAAACTGAATCAATCTTTTAAAAATCCAAAAAAGGTTTAAAAAGGATTTTTCTGACATTGTTTTGGTCCAAAAGAAAAATGGTGCATGTGCTATCTAAACTTTGTCTGTTGCTGTCCTTAGATCAAGTGCTAAAGGAAAGCAGACTGACATAGGAGGGGCATGAAAGCATCTTCAAAGGTTGGAGAAAGACTTTCATCTGTAAAAAAACACACAGGAGGTCAAAAAGTAGATGAGCGTTTCTTACCGTAAACAGATATGACGGCTAATATGAGCCAGGCCGTCCACTCTGGCAGGTACTTGATGAAAACCAGGGCCATCAGGGCGCTGATCATGATGAGGTAGGCCTGCTGGAGCCGCAGCGGTCCTTTCCAGTGAATGCACATCATGCCCACCACTCCAAAATTCCAAATTATTATCGCCGAGGTGAAGTAGTCCATGGCCACGTTGTAGGTCTTGAAAACCTCTCTGTTGGGAAGAGCAAAGGCTCGACACTCCAAAAAGAAACCAATCGCACGTGTGGAAAATCTGTTGAAATGTTGGGGTGTGCAGCTTACTTGAGGTAGATGTAGGAAAAGAAGAAGAGCAAGAGGAGGGAGGAGAGGAAGAGCCAGCCTTGGATCACCTGAGAATTCAAAAACAAGAGAGGCTCATTGACCGATTGATTAAACCGTGGTTGTCTGAATAAAAAAGGAGCTCAACAAATCTCATTAAATGCCAGTGTATATTTACAAGATGTGATTTATTATCGACCTACGAACTGTTCTTGTTGCCCCTCATTCTACCATTAGCCCCGCAGCTCTTTCCAGAGAACGCAGAAAAGACCGGGTGGACGGGCGGCTGGGATTTCATTTAGGAAGGCTAATGATCGATTGAAGCTTAGTGCCTTTTATCAAGAGCAACATGTTGGACAAACCGTGGCTACATTCTGCTGATGAGGGTTGAAAGAACAGCCCCTGCATCGGTCCTGAGAGCAGACCCAAATCAATGAACAGGCTCTGTCAATCAGTTCTTAAAAAACACGATTAAAAAAAGAAGAAGAAGAAGAAGAAGAAGAAGAAGAAGAAGAATCTGATGACACCCCTAAAGGCAGTTTCAGAAGTCGCCACTATACACAGGATCATACAGCACTTCCTGCAGGTGGTGGGTGGTCCTATGTGGCTCATTTAGGCTGCACCCAGCCGGGCCCCACGGGCAAAGGCCTGACTGCCAGACGCTTGATGAGCCTCCCCCCCCCCAGGCCTGGCTCCACGCTGAGGCTCCATGAGAGGTGTTTCAGACATGACCCGCTGGGACACGGCCTCAGAGGAGACCCACAACTCATAGGACAGATTAGATTTCTTGACTGGGAATGTCTCTGTGTCCGTAAGAGCTGGTGAGAGGAAGGTCGGGGGGGGGGTCTCTGCTCAAACTGTGACCAGATAAGTGGTTTAAAAAATAAATCAGGACATTTTTAGGGCTTTAAATTGTTTAATCGCGTTAATCGCATGATTTCCTGTGATTAATCACATTGTTACACGCAAAATCCAAAAATGAATTCAAAAGTAGCATAAAACGCACTTTTATTGGAACTGTGCAGTCATATGCTGGAAGACAATTCAACGTTGCAGTGCTTACAAATAACTTTGGCTCTGTCGACTGCGTCTTCTGGAAGAACCTTCAAGTGAAAATGACCGTGTAAAAGTTCCGTAACCTTCTCCATGTTCGTTTAGCCCGCTTCAGCCGCCATTCTTTTCTTTCCTGACTGTTTCCTGTGAGCTACATGCTAGGCTCGCCCACGATGGACCTTTTCAAAATAAAAGCCGGTGAGCAACAGAATAAATAATAAACACTGCGTTAACGGGAGACAAATAATTGTCAGTGATAATTAATTCATTAGTTAACACAAAAATAACGCGTTAATGTGCCCAGCCCTAATTTTATTGACTGAATCTGTGATCTCAAAGAGTTATTTCACCCAGCGGATGCGTGTGTACAGACGGGGAAGGCCTGTTATTCTTGTCATCTGCACAGCCCGAGCCTGTGGTGCAATTCACTGAGCTTCACATACGTAAAGATGTGTCATTCAAATGATGAATAAATTGACCCAACAGCGATGACACATTCAATATGATTTCCGTCTCCATCACTCTAAGTGCCAGCGGGAACACGCCTCACGTTCATGTGCTGCTTCTTTCGTGGATTTCTTGTGACCCATGTTATGCAGTAACAGAGATGAGCTTCCTATTTGCTCCAGAATCTCGTTTCTGACAGAATTACGGGGCAGGAGAACATTAGCCTATGAGCTGTTTTACGGAGACTTAATTGAAAGGTGAAGTTATTACGGTTATTTGTAACAACTCTTAAAAATCTAACTGAAGCAACTTCAGTGCTGACTGCAACAATTGGGGTTGGACTCTTGGGTATGTTGTGCTTCCCTGAATCCAAACTTATATTTAATGTGTTGCAGTTATATCATGACGTGTAATTATCGCGTTTTCATGGTTCTGCTGATCTATGTATAGCATCAGTTGCCTTCTACTTCTACCACATGCAGTGTATTCGGGGTATAAATCGAGCTTTAGTCTGTACCTTGTAGCAGCGATACTTGTATAACAGAACCAGCACCAAGGTCATGACGATGATCACGGTGATCATGATGGTGGCGTTCAGGATGGAGTTGACAGCTCTCTGTCCAACTGTGTCTGTGTCTTCGGGGAATGGAGTGTAGATCCTGGGGGTGATATCACAAGCACACATTACTTGGCATTTAAGTCAACTGCTATTTCCAGAGTGTTTAAACAACAATAAATAAAAAACTGGTATGTTTATGTACTCCGAGCCACAATGCAATTACACTCCAGTGTCCGTACTCAAACTAAGCCGACGGGATACGCAGAACATTACATCGACTCCACCTAGTGGCAAAGCTGCTCCATTGCATGTCATTCGAACACCAGTTGGAAAAAAAATCCATCCATCCATCCATCCATCCATCCTTTTCATCTAAGAGGTTCAGCGCTTCTTTTAGGATCTCATTCGGCACAGGAAGTTCCCTTTCTTTGCATATATATATATATATATATATATATATATATATATATATATATATATATGCCTGCATACTAAGTTCTGAGTGGAGCTGAAACTGGCCCACATTAGTTCCCTTTCTCTCACCATCAGCTGAAAATGGGTCATAGCACTCACAATCTCTGGCCGTCATTCTGGGTGTAGAAGCCGACAGACTTTATGGTTGCCACAACAACCACCATGCAGAGCGTCACGGGAACAAAGAGCATGATGACGTGTTTGGCCCCATATTTCAAGGTCAGCTCCTCATCCTCATCGTCTTCGGCATCCACCACAAGGGGAGGCCGAGCGGCAGGAGGCTGTCCATTCTGCTCTGGGCTGCTACCCCCACCATCACCTCCTCTGGACCGCACTCTGGTCCCTGCTGCCTCCTGTCGCTGCTGGGAGGGTTCTGAAACCGTACTGGCCTGCTGTTGGTCCTGTTGTTCGGAAAAAACAAAGCGTTATTTTCTGTGTGCGCTTAGTATCTAAAAATGTGCAAAGACACGATTAAAAAGCAAATATCTGTGGGTTTTAAAGCAAGATAGACTGAGTGTGGAGAGATTTTACAAAAGAAAACAAAGTGAGCTGAACAGGAAGAGCTCCACAGAACGGGGAAAAAACGGGCAACAAAGCAGCAGCCACAGCGCTGGTTCAGCCTTGTTTGCTGGGTTTTTGTCACGCCTTTCTCTCCTCTGTTACTTTCTGTCGGTCCAAGCTCTGAACAAACATCCCTTTGACCAGCCCTGTTACTGCTGTAATAACCCCGGGGACGAATTTTACATTTCAAGGCAACTTTACAGGGCAGGAGTGCTCATATTTGGAAAGTTCTGATCGGCCACATATATTATTGGCTCAAATTCATCAAGTAATTATCCTCTCTGCCTAACAAGGCCGACATGTTACAAATGAAACCTAGGTGCCAAATCTATTACGGCCTAAGGTTTTGTTGAAAAAGCATTCTAAAACAGTCCCAAACTGGCCACTAAGATCATGTAATAAGTCTTTTTGGTTTTGAAGACCTTTCACCCCATCACAGAGAGAACTCCTGCTTTCTATGTGACTGCCAGAGAGTTCCAGGCTTTTAATGTTTAATCATTTAACCAATCAGAAGTCCAGTTGCCAGTTTTAATTGTTTACCACGATCAAGATGTCTGGGAACTGGCTCACTGGCGTAGTTACATAAAGATAACACCACTTTTCTCACTGTTATTTACCCTGACGATCTGTCCCGACTGTGTGAACTGAAACTTCCAGACTACAAGACAAGTAAAGACCTGTGGTGGCGAGGACACGAAGCAATCCAACTAGTTCCAGAGAAATTATGGAAGGAGGCATCTCAGAGAATAAATCTGATCAGTGAAATCCCTCTTGGCTCTTCTACAGGCTGCCATAAAAAATGACCTCACTGTGTGGTTCACTGCATTGTGTCTCAGCCCTGGGAATAAAGCCAGCGCTGGTCCTGTGCGCACGTGAGATACAGACCACTTTACTGATTTACCGTTACATTAACCAGCACTTTAATAGCACTTCAGCAGTAGTACGTATTACGTGTCATTTCTAGCCTGACCTTGGATATTCCATTCAAGACAGAAATTAAATGTTTTGTGGATCCTCAACACCGTGAAGCACCGTTTCACAAGTTCAACTCTTATGGGGTAAACAAAGCTTTTGACAAGGTTTGGGGTTGTTGAGATGCGTCTGGCAGTCAATGGGGACTTTGATTTTTTTCTATCAGTTGTAAAGGTAGCACCTTATTTACTGTAACAGCAACCTGGAGAGAATAAACATAGCATTTATCTTCTTAATGCTCCTCTTTGAACCTTAGTGGTTCAAAGTTTAATGACTTTGCTACAGTCTAATTAGTTTGCCTGGGTACTGTAAACCTACAACATTCCTTATCAAAACTAACTATCACCTCAAAGCAATTTATTATTGCAAAGGCCAAATAAGACCAAACTCAGCAGATTGAGAGCCCCAGCTGATGCATGGCATCACAAACTGCCAGAGGAACAGTTCTGTCTTTCGTCAGTGCCCTAACACGGAAACTTTGCCTTGCACAGAGCCAAGATTGTTGGGTAATCATTACCCAATACAGTGAACAGACAAACAGACACAGCTTTAGAGCAGTTCTGACACATGCTTTTGCACTGACCATATTGCTTTCCATATCCTCTGCATTGTTTGCCATGGTTGGCCTGGTTAACTTGTCCTCACATGCAAACCAAACTCTTTTAGCCTGATGAAAGAGAACAGAAGACAGAGTTATGCATGTGGCGCCAGAAATTAATGTAGTAACGGCATCACATCAACGTCAATGAATCCAATTGAGGGTGTGAAGAGAAAGGATGTTGCGTATTATGTAGCTTGTTAGATTTTCTATGAAATAGACTGATTACAAACATTTATTCCTGACTGTAACTTCCTTGTGAAATAGCGTTTATTAGAATTTAGGATTCCTATAAGTTTGTAAGCATTTATCAATCTTGTCACAAATAACATTGCTACTTATAAACAATTCTCTACATATGATGATTATCACTGGTCCAAACCCCCCCTCCCAAAAAAAACGCATGGGGATGCAACGTTCACGGCACTGATTACACGCCCAGAAAACATAAATGTTTAATATTTGATAAGCTGCTAGAGGTTAGCATTTCAGCTACTTAGACAAGTTACATGGTAATGAGACAAAAATACACGAATGATAACGCTAATGATGTAACTGTATTCAAAAACTCCCATGGATACTTTACCATTAGCGACTGGCAACAAAGGCTTGTTAGCCAATAATGTTATTACGGCACAACAAGTAGCGGCCGCGTTGGGCGGCTAACGCTGCCGGGGAATCTGGGTAATAGCGCAAATTAAGTACAGTTCTTTAGGAGCGGTCATAAAAGAACCACGCTTACCTACAACGCAAAGTCGATATTTTCTTTAATATTGTGTTAGCGATGAAGCTTTTAAACCCGGGTACTTTCTCCACTTCTTTGTTGTTCCTGTCTTCTCACCGAACATCCGGTCGTTGATGTAAATTACTTCCTGCTCACATGGAGTCATGGAGCGTTCAGGTTCTCAACCGCTGTATAAGATTTGTTTGTGTTTTTTATTTTCATTTGTAGATGTTTTAACGAAAAGGAAGGGTTTAACATCGGTTTATGTGTGTGCATAATGATTTTTACTGTTATTTTTTAGCCATAGTTAGCCGCAAAAGCATATAAAAATGGAATGAATTCAATATAAGCTTGCAAAACTTCCGCTTTTTTCTTTGTCGTCTAGTTGTTCTTCCGGTGACGAAGGTCAACTCGCTCAGAGTAGCAAGGATCCCAGAAATTCGACCGAAAGCTACCTGATAAAACTCTGAAAACATGGTTTGTATGGTTTAATACGAGGCTTATAGAGCAGACATATGCATACTTCTGTTATATAGTGTTATTCTTTTTTATGGCGTTTGGTAGCGACGGTTGCTCTTTGCTAACGATAGTTCACACGAATGTGGGGCATTGTGGCATAGCTTGTTAACTTATCGTTGGTTGATTTTTACTCCCAAAAGTCTTTTGTTTATATCATGAAAGAAAACTGTTTCCCGGACTAGACAGGGTTTTATTTCCTACTATAAAATAAAATAAGTTCATGTGTTCTCCGTCTCACTGATAGAATTGTGAGAAAAAATCATTTCTGACTCGTGATTTCACACATTAATTCGGCTAAACCAGGTTAATGTGTTAGTAAGGCATTGAAATGACTGGTTGATTCAGGCTCTAACAATATGTATTTGTTTTTTCAGTCTCACACCATCCTGCTTGTGCAGCCCACAAAGAGGCCAGAGGGACGGACGTATGCTGATTATGAATCGGTCAACGAGTGTATGGAGGGTAAGCGGAAGTGGTTATGTGCATTGTGCTATTTGAAGAACTAAGTCTAGGGTGACACGAATGAGCATTTAAAAGGGTACTAGCCATCGTATGCATTTAACTGTGTTTTCCGGTGCTTGAATGAAAGACAACCCCAATGGCAACCCCATCTGGGACTATTTGGATATTGCATAGGAAATGTCACTGAATGAGATCTTGTTTCATTTTCAAAACTCTTCCAATCTAGTATGAATCTCAACAGTTAATAGTTTTCCTCACAGTTTAGAAGCGTGTAGCTAACGTGGCTGTGACATGTGATTAATATTTCCCGTGTTATTGTCTTTACTGAAATTTTTTCGTTTGATGGGTTTGTCAGTTATTAAGGTGAGCGTGTGGGTTCATTATGACTTTATTAATACCGGAGGGTAAATAGTTTTTTTAACAGTTAGACTTTACTTTAAAAGGTTTGTAGAATCTCACATGGGTTAGTGGTCAGCCTCAAGGTGGATAAAGTCGGGTGTGATCGCCTGTGACTTTTAGGACGGGGTGAAGCCTTGGACACTTTGGATAAGTGGGTATTTTGGAAATGGAGTTATTCCCGTTGGGTGCCATCCAAAACTGACAGTGTGTTGGATTGTGTAGGAGTTAACTCCACAGCACACTCTGATGCCTCCATTATTTTGTATAGTTAAAAAGAGTAGCCCTGCATTTTATGTGCAGATATGTCAAAAGTCCTGTGGACAAGATGTCTCCTGTTGCCGAGCCAACACGGGGAAGATCGGAGGAGCACAGTTTGATGTGGCGAGCTATACCCCGCTCGCTACAACACCATTAACAGAGTTTTTCCCAATATCTTCACCGAAGCCCGAGTTTCCAGGGGCTAAGAACTCTTTGCACGTGGAAGTTTAGCAGAAAACCCGTAGCAAAATGTATTTGTCAAAGTATGTGTGCTCGTCTGTGCAAAATCCTAAACTACGGTGACCGCATGGACAGAGCCCACAGCTAACGGGTTAATATCAGTGCGTCTGAAACGCTTATAATGGAAGCCAGAGTGACTGTCGCCGCCATCTGTCAGTGAATATTAATCTGGACTGTTAGCTTGTTAGTGAATGAATGTGTTGACAATAGAAACAAGAAAAAAGAAATGCAAAAGCTACCAAAATGACAACCATTAAATGAGTAATGCACACTTAGTACATGCGCCCACAAATCTTTTAGTCGGTATCAGTCGTCGAGCGATAATTAAACGTGTCTCAACAATAACTTGCGCTGCATTTTGCTGCTGGATGTGTCGTTTAACAGCAAGGACTCTAATGAGTTGTATTTCTATCCCCCGCACAGGTGTGTGCAAGATGTACGAGGAGCATCTAAAGAGAATGAACCCCAACAGCCCGTCTATAACGTACGACATCAGCCAGCTATTTGACTTCATCGACGACCTGGCTGACCTCAGCTGTTTGGTGTAAGTTTGACCCAAAAAGAAACTGCTGGTTATATGTTGCACAAGCTTGCACACGTCTTCCAAACTTATTGCAGTCGGATGTACTGGAAAATAAACCATGAAATCCTGTCGTTGTGTTTCCACACACGGTTAAATCGAGCTGCAGTGATGTGTCAGCTGGGCCATTTAATCACACCGCTGTCCTCGTCCCAACATACAAGCACGAGAGCTGACCAATTACCAAAACAAGCAGGAAATGTATTTTACAACCGTTTGGTGACACGTTGAGAGGTGAATTGGACAGATTTACATCCGTAGGATGTAGTTGTGGTTAAGAGCTTCTTCTTCTTCTTCTTCTTCTGTGTACCAGCGCTTTCTGTTACCTCTCGGTAAAAGGACAGGACGGGAACTATGGAGTATGCACTGAAGGACCTGGCCAGTCTGAGCTACATTAAACTTATACGTGCAGGAGCTATTAGACTTCATTGCATTGTGTCCACCTTTTGGAAAAGTCCAATGAGTGTGCACTTCTATGGCTGTTCATCCAGAAAACACTGCAAGAGGATCTAGTCTTAGGGCCAGTTCAGACCTGTTGCCAACATGCATCTTGGTGATCTGATCAGAAGTGGACAGAGCTGAATATGGGTGTGAACACACAGAGGACCCCTTCAGATCCACTTTGTTGTTGCTGCTTTCTCTTAACGGTGTGAATGCAAACGTGTATTTGGCCACGTGGGTTTTTTCATTACATAACATAACATGGTACAGGACAGTTGTGAGGCGACACAGACACACACCTTCACTATGTGCGTCCGTTACATTGAATTGATTTAGCAGAAGCTTTTATTCAGAGTGCACAGTGATCTTTGCAGTGAGAACATTTGCAACAGGCTTTTAGAACAAAACCAGTCTGATCATCGACTGGGATCGATCGTAATGACTGAGAGAGCACAACACCGGTCAAAAAAAACCCAGATCAATCCTTATATCCTTACTCGCTTCTCTGGTTTCATGGAAAAGAATCCATTTAGTAAAAAGCAGCATCCAGGCTGGGAGGGTGTAGCACTCCCACCTGGACTCACAGCAGAACAGGAAGTAGTCACAAAGCAGAAAACACTTTCTCCTTGCTAATGGGACGTCCAGCATGTTTGCTGTGGTGCTGAACTCGGGCTGGACCCAGCAGCGAGTCGTGTTGTTGAAACGTGTAAAACATCAACATGCAGCGACTTGTCCTAAAGTTCCAGTTTTTCTTTGGACAGGAGTCCAATTCTGTTTCAGTCTGACAGTTGTGGGTGTGTGTAGCTCCATCCTGCAACCCCTCCGATGTCCAAATGGGAACTTTTCCCTTTAGATTAGTCATTGAAAGCGGTGACAGTGTATTCTTGTGTTTGGCAATGCGAACATAAAATGTAAATTGTGGATACGTTTTAACATTTTGAGCTAATCTGTCTCTTTTAGTCCTGGGGGTCGCTTTTCTCTGGCCCCTCCCCTAACATTTAGAGTCAAAGTGTGCGTTACCGCTTCTCAAAACTGTCATTTCAATGGTTCGTAGCAGAATTCCCAGGAGTGTATGAGCAAAGGGGGAGGGGAATGGATCTGTTACAGGCAGTAAAGTGGTTTATTGCCTTTTTCTTCATTTTTCACCCTTTTCTTCAAAGACTAGCTCAATTGCTGAAAGTTTAAAAGCTTCAGTTTGTCTCCTTTTACTTTGTATTATTTTGGACTCTGACCAATATGGCTCGTTGGCACAGATGTGCCGCGATAAAGATTGTTTCCTTCCAACTTTTCTCTTCCATGGCAGATACAGACGAATATAACCCGCCATATTCACACCTTTGTTTTCACTCTTTCTGTTTCATAATGCCTTTGAAATGAAAGGCAGAACCCCACGTGATATGCTGGGTCGTGGAAACAAGGGGCCCAGGTTTATAGTTCAGTGAGTGCAGATGAGGTCTAGCTTTGCAGAGATGTGGAACGGTCAGCAATCCAAGGTGCCTGAAGCCCAGGCAGTTTACAGAAAGAGGTTTTATCTGCTTTCAAATGGGAAGTTCAAGCTAATGTGTATAGAAGCAACGGCTCTGTTTAAGTGGTGGATGCGGTGCTTCTTCCTCTCTCCGTGACTAACTTCTTAGTTACCACCACCCCCTCTCCTCCGTCCCCCAGAGGACGAGGAAAGAGTTTAATTTGCATGTTTTTACAATAAAGAGTAACATCATGTCAAAAATGTACGAGGTCAAACTCGCCAAACCGACTCAAAAGGTATTAACAGCGTTTTTCCTGCTGGCTCAGGTATCGCGCCGACACACAGACGTACCAGCCGTACAACAAGGACTGGATCAAAGAGAAGATCTACGTCCTGCTCCGCCGCCAGGCCCAGCAGGCAGCCAAGTGACGCTCCTGAGGAGGCGGAGGGGTTCGAGAGGCGTGTGCAACTAGTTTCAAGAAGTTTTTCATGTTGTTCTTTTCACATGGGGAGTTGGATTTTGTATTTTAATGTTTGATGTATTAATAAAGATTCTCATTGAATACAGTTTTTTGAAGTGGTTCACTGGTTTTCTCTGTTTCGTCACCTGTTTCTGTTCCATCCTCCCATTCTTTTGTCTCTTTAACCGACATCTTTCACCTTGTCTTCTCTACTGTCCTTCCTCTTAGTTCGGTTCTTCTTAGATTTGCTTGTTTAGTTTCCCTCGCTCTTAAACCGCTCTTTTATACAAGGCTGAATGTTTTACTTTCTTTTCCTTGTTTGTCTTGCTCCTTTTCTTCTTCTTTTTTTTTTTTTTTTTATATTTGTCTGTTCTACTCATCTTTGCCCGCTGCTGACCATGGGGAGGGGCTTCTTTTGACAGTACTTTGCCTTCCACAGGGTAGTTTAACCATTATTTGGTCAAAAATACTGTTGCAGACAGTATTATTTTGTAGCGTGTCTCTCTTCTCCTCTTGTGGGATCATGTTTACATCCTGTTGGACTGGAACTAAAAGATCAATGATATTCTAAAATATGAACGTTCTATTGATGTCTTTTGTGTTTTCATTAAACAGATGTACAGTATATTCATGTTCTTTTACTTGTCTTTTTCTCGTGCTCTGCCGGTTTGGTGATGATTTTCTATATTTCCCCTCTTTTACACCCTAATGTTCAGTTGTGCAAAAGTGTGCATTTTCATGTACCTAATACCTATTCATCATTATCGTTACTCTTGGTCTACCGTATGACTGATTTTCTTAAGACGCACGTGGAAATGTCTCCCCTTTTTGGCACAGCAACAAACGGCCAAAGCGCCTGTCGAAATATTGATTTTTTTTTTTATTTATTCTTTATTATTCTTTATTTATTTTCTTGCCTGAGAATGCATTTCCAATTTCATAAACTAAGTGAATGTAAATAGAAAATCAATTAAACACGAGAAGAGGTGAAGAAAAACGCATCTGTAACGGGGATGAAGGGAGTTCCGCACCGGATCGCGGGGACATCGGACGCGTCTGTCGCCGCATGATGTTGCGCGGGAGGCGGCCTCGCTCCTCCCGCAGTCGCGCTGTTGACGCTAGGTCCTCGTCTGCTCAAGAGTATTTTTCTTTTCTACCTTTGTGTTGTGATCGCAGCCTGTTTCTCACACCCACTCTGGTGCCCCCCGCCCCCTCCCTCCCCACATCCATCCCACCCTACCCTACTCTACCCCACCACCGCCACCCCCTCTCCTCCTTTTAGCATCTGAAAAGACCACTGAGTGAGAATCGATGGCGCAGAGGCCCGCTTGACAGGACAATAAACCACAAAGAAGGGGTGAGTTGTTTTTTCCCCCCATCACTTGGTTGTTGTTGTTTTGTTTGTTTTTTTCACCCAAAATTGCGGAATTACTCTTAATGGCACAACGACACGGGGGGATCGCTGTGGGCTGGCTGCGTGGAAATGATATTTAACACGGGGCATCTTTTGTTACCGCGATATGACATACAGCAGGCGTCAGCTGCCGTGGTCCCACTGAGGGGGGGAAGAAATATTTCAATAAAGAAGTCAGGGACAAAAATAGCAGAAGGAGCAACCAGCGGCTCGGCATCCTGCATCGCTCGGTAGATCAATTTAACATGAGCACACATTCACCTTACGTAACCTGTAAATGCATCACAGGATCCTGGAGCCGCGGTCGCCAGAGAATAGCGTGCACTTGCCGCTTGTAGGGTGTTGATGAGGGTCGGCTGCCTGGATTTCATTGGGCGATGCGGCACCTTCAGGGGTGTTAATGCGGTTGTCTTGTTGTAAACAAAAAAATGTCAGTGGAGTCGGAGAGGGAGGTTTGTCTTTGGGCTTTTCCCCCCGAAAGACCTCCCCGGGAAATTGAGCTATGTTAGAGCTGGTCGTGGCGAGCTTTTGCATTTTTTTGTTGTTTTCTTTGCAGCCATGAGGAGAGGACAAGTCACATCCGAGACGCGGGGGGAGCCGTTGATTTACAGCTGAGGCGTTCTGATCTGCCTCTCGCGTCTGTGCAGAGCCATAACAATAGCTTCCATTTTCCTCATTAGCCTCGGGCATAATCGATGGTAAAAAAAAAAAAAAAGAGAAAGGATAATAACAATAAAAATATGACGTTATTGTTGGTATAGATTTATTCCAGTTTCCCACAGCTGTGTGCAACAACATCTCCCCAGCGCTGCCCACAGCTGAGAAGAGGCTGATGAATCATATATTGATCCTATGATTCAGCCCTCAGATGAGAATGTGTTTTGGCTGGTGGTAACCTGAAGTGACCTGACGGCATGTGGTCGTGTGTTTGTGCCCCCTTGGCATCCATGCAGCCTCTCTGACGGCCTCACACACACCGCGAGGCGCAGCTATGCCCCAGCAGAGGAGGATCTCGTCTCCGTCCCGCCGCCACGGCCTGGCATCCACCCGCCTCCAGACGCTGAAGCCCGGCTACGACTTCCCATGAGGCCACCACCAGAACTCAACTCGACCGCTCTGTATGGGGCCTCTCATATATGAAGTACGTTCAACGTTACAGTCTTTGCACATCTGGACACTTAAAGTGCACGTTTTTTTTTTGTTATTCAGGGGATGATGGACAGTTGTTTCATCATTTTAACTGTGAAACGGTCCAATGATTGTCATCTTGGAATGTAGAAATATTCTAGTAATCATCACACATTTGTTTCCCCAGAATAATTGAGTATTTTATTAGATGAGGAACAAACAAACCCCCATTTTTTAAAACCTTTTTGGTGGGTCTGTTTTTTCCCAACTGATTCTTTCATTTTTAACATTTCTCATATTTGAATTTCAATTTTATCGCATTCTGTCCTGCAAACACCGTTTAAGGCACCTCACAGGGTAATAAAACATGACACAGCCTGTAATCTGTGAATCATCCGGGCGCAGTTTATCTGGCTGCTTAATGAGGGCGGCCGAGTCTTTTTAAGAGGTCTCACGTTTGATTCAGAATACATCTGCAGCCTGGAAGCCTAACGAAGAGTAGGCTGTAAACTCCTTAAGGGCCCCACTAATCACAACTGAGGAGGTGTTTGAGAGAGGTGAGAGGTGAAGCCTTTTCAAGGAATTCAACCAAGTCCATTTGGCTGGTTGATAAAAGAATGACAAGTCAATTGCTCGAGGATGCAAATGCAGATAAAGATGTTCTAAATCAGCTGTCAGTGTAAATCTTAGTGTGAGAATGCTCAAGTGATATGAAGAAGATGCACTGTGGAGAGGCCTTTACAAGCTTTGAACAAGACCTGTTTCCAGAAAAGTTGGGAATTTTTTTTCTAAAATGCACCCAGAACTTATCTAATCTCTAATTTGTTAACTCATACCGTTATTTGACAGACAGGAGCACAAAGGAAATTGGGATTTGAGCTGCTACACAGCCATCGGTTCCTAAAGGCCAGTCAGACACACTCGGGTGAAGCCACATGCAGAATGAAGTCTGACGCTGTGCTTTTGAATGAATCAGTTACCTCCCAGGAAAGGCTGTCTCTAAAAATTCCAAAATATACAACTCTGCGTCACTGTTTTTGTCTGGTTTTCTTTTCTCCAAAAGCAGCTGAATGGCGGGCTCACCTGACAACAGAACACGGGTCCACTCTCTTTCTGTTCATTCAAGATGAGCTTGAAGCAGCATTTATTCTATACAGTAAATATATGGCGTCCTCCTTATGTAATACAGTGTCAGGTTGCATTCCTGAATGCAGTGGTTTACCAAGGCACTCCGAGACCTTGGTAGAGCTATATAGATCATATCTCACAGTGCCGCCCTCAGGGCTCAAAGGTCACGCACATGCAACAGTGGCCTCTACACACAGAGATTTCCCCCAGTCGCCCTGAATTCTTTGCAATTTTGCATTGGTCATTTCTTTATTTCAACTGATCAGTGAATGATTGCCATGACCCATCCTTTCTTGAAAAAGGGGCCTTTGGGGCTCTGCCCCTTTTATACCCGATCCTGACACTCTCACAAGTCACCAATTAATCAGCTGATTGTGATCTTCCAGAACACTTTCAGTCTTTATTTAACTCTTTCCCAACATTTTTCGAGTGCGTAGCAGGCATCAAATTCTAAATTTGTTTCCATTTTCTTCAGACAAAGAAGATCCCACATCTGCTCAATAAAGGTTCAAACAGATGAACAAATAGCAGATTCAAGCTTTGGTTACATTCTCGAAAACTTCCCAACATTCCAGGAAATGGGGTTTGCTTAACAAGAACTGAGTCTTAGATTCAGAAAGAAAATGGTCAGTCAGTATGAAAGGTGATGACAAAATGAGTTTCTTTAAGATCTGTGTTTGGTTTAAGCTGCAAGAAATCAAAGTGGGGATTCGTAAAAGTCTTGTAACAGACTGGGAAAGAAAGATTTGTGAGATAACAGTTAGACTTCCAACGCAGACCCTTGGTCACCGAGTGAGTGCGAGCTTTTTCTCAAGAACAGCTTCCTCTTTAAAGGTAATGCTCAGGTGTTGTGCTCGGTGGTTTTACTCATCCCAAACTGCCGGGAGAAACCAGAAACTACCGATTCCTTAAATCTCAGCCATGCGAATGTTGGTATTTGGTTTCCTACAGTTGACTCCATCAACAGAAAGTTATTTCTCACAAGGAAAACAAGCTGAAACAAAGTGAAATACGAAACGGTGAACTATAACTAAATATTTGACACATTTGATCAAATAAAATGATAACATTCAAAATTAGTAATCTGAAAAATTGGCTAATCACGGTTTAGTTTCAAAGTAGTCAGTCAGTTCCTCTTATTTAGCAGCAGATTTTGCTGCTTGGCCTGTTGTGGTGCCAGTCATAAGCAGCACCTGAAATCCAGGGAAGTTATGCATCTGCGGGAAACAGATTTGTGACAGTTGTAGATTTGTAAGTGGCAGGGAGCAGCCTGACAGTTGTAAAGACTCTTGGTCAAATATGTTTGATGCTACTGTCCAAAATGACCACAGATTTGTCCTCTTCCTCTCAGCTGACATGGAGGATGAAGATGGGACTTGTCTACTTGATGTTTTGTGGTGAGTCTGTGATTCTTACAGGCATACAGCTGGAACAAACATGTTCCGCATCGGGCCCTGAAATGTTGTTGCATCAGATCCTCACCAGCTTTTACCTGATTTTTGGTTATTCTTCTTTCCAGTGATCCCCAAGCCCTGAATGACTTCCTTCATGGGACCAATGAGGTAACTAGAGTCCTACAGAGAGAAGCACTTAGTGCGAATGATGAATTTGAGATGGAAATATTTCTTGGCATGCAGTCTTGAGAAAAGCGTGGAGGAGGGCTGACAGTGTGAAAAAGAGCCCATAATGTAATACTGTGTGCATTTTTCACCACAATCAAAGCCAAACCTAAAATCAACTGATTTTTATCCCACCAGCTGCAGACTGAAGACCTGCTCATTAACTCCTCCTCTGGGGAGCCCTCCCTCTTCACAGATGCCCCGGTGAGTGTCTGGATCCACAGCCAGCATTTACCCTCAGGAGAATGATGTTTTTCTCTCCTTCTGTGCCTGAAACAGCTTCCTGTTAACTCTCACTAATCATACAATTCTCCCCTATTATTTTTCCCTCCGGCCTCCTCTCTCTATTGTCTGTACCTCTCTTTATATTTCCTGCTGTTTCTTCCTCTAGAGTCCCGTCTCTCTGCTGGGAGACGGCGGGGATTCCCCAAACACGCCTCCACCTGGCTGTGTGGATCTGTCCTTCCTTGAGGAGGCCCTCCTGTCATCTCCAGAGGCTGGAGTGGACCCACAAGCTGTGCAGGTGGGGCCACCTGTGGAGGCTGGATGTGAGGCAAAGAAGGGAGACGTGGAGGAAGCGGAGGAGGCGGAGGTGGCGTGTGATATCCTTCAGCAGAGCCTGCAGGAAGCTGAAATCACTGAGCAGACTATGGCTCTGGAAGCAGGTCTCGTGCAACCGGGGGACAGTCTGTCCCTGTACTCGCCCGTCCATCTCTTCTCTCCACCCACTGTGCCCTTCATACCTAAGTCTGTGACTTTGCCCGTCACCTCGGCTCTGCCCAGAGACACCCAGGCAGCGGTGGAGCCTCCCCAGCCCTCCCTAATGGCTGTAGGACCAGGTTGCCCTTCTCTAAAACCTACTGCCCCCCCCCAGCTGATGGGCCTACTGCCTGGAAATGTGTTTCCTGCTCCGTCTCCAGACAATTCCTTCTCCCTGAGTCCTGCACAGGGCTCCAGTATGATCATCCACAAGGCTGTGCCCAGTGTCACCAGTCGCCCCCTGATCACCCCAACGCTGAGAGCTGCAGCAGCACCAGCACCAGGCATCGTCCTGCAGCGTGCCCCTCTCCCCATCCAACCCAAACTTCCCATCAGCATTCAGCCGAGACTGGTTCAAATTAGCCCCAAGCCTTCAGGACAGAAACCCACTCCTGGTCTTACATTTGTCCCTGGGGCTGCCTCGCCAAATATTTTACTGTCCCAAGCTCCAGGCCAAAAGAGTGTAGCTCCACAGCCGCAGCCAACACAGCAGCTCCCAAAACCTGTCAGCCTGCAGCTGGTCAACCAGGGTGGCTCCTTTGTGCTCCAGCCTCAGGGACTCTTTCAAGGCCAAAACCAGTTCCTTCTTCCGGGCCAGTGTCCTGTTACAATCTCCCAGCCTGCCAGAGTAACTCAACCTCTGCTGACCCCCAGTCACCAGGGCCCATCCGTTCACAGTGTGACTCCCTCCGCTGGGCAGCTTGTAGACGGCTCTCAGATCTTAACTGTTCCCCAAAGACAGCTGAATTTCAGCCCAGTCTTCACCCCTACAGGGCAGCTAGCACTCCGCCAGGCCACTGTGCTTTCAGGACCTCTGCAGCTACAGTCAGCTCCTGCTACGGTCTTCCAGATGCCAGCACAACTGGCTGGAGCTTATACTCCAGGGGGGCAGGGCCAACGAGCTACCCTTGTCCACAATCCTGCCCTCGGAAACCACATAACATTGATCAACAGTTCAGGGGTGCTGCCTCCAGATCTCACTTCCATCTCTATCGTTAACGGCCCCTCGGTTGTTCAGGGGCTGCCTTTTGCTGCCCAGGCCCCGGCTCCTCAGACAGCGACAGAAGGACAGCTGAGCCTCCCACAGGCATCTGTGGTGATCCTGCCTGAGAGGACTGTTCAAGAAGAGAGGGGCAGCTCAGAGGAGACGTTCCAGCAGCTGCAACAGGTGAGATGTGTTTCTGTCATGTTGAATTAAATTCTGAGTTAAAATTAGTATGTTTTTATGTATCATTATGTCCACAACTGTTAGGTGGAGGGTAGCATGCTGTTTTTCTGATTTAAAACACTTTACATCAGGAGAGTTTTAGTCAGACGGTAAACCATAATGTGACTTTGTCTTATTTGCATATGTGATAACCACGTGGAAAAGTTTTACTCATGTAAATGTACAGTTATGTGAAAAGAAAGTGAATCCTTTTTCATTTCATGTAACACAATTAGATAAAGAAATTAAAATGAGGGAAATATTTTGGCTCATTCTCCCTGCCAACCTTGCTTTAGTTAATGAAGTTTTGCAGCATTGGTTTCTGCACAGCTCTTAAGGTCCCACCACAGCATTTCAGTCAGGTTGAGGTCTGAACTTTAACTGGACCACTGCAACACCTTGATTCCTTTTTTTAGTTTTGGCCATTCTGTTTGCGATTGTCCTGCAGCTGTCGCTGTCAGACAGATGACGTCACATTTGACTCTTTGACTTTGGTATACAGAGGAGTTCATGGTCAACTCAGTGACTAAACATGACAGAACAAGCCCAGATCATCAGCCCTCCACCACCGTGCTTAACAGTCGGTATGAGGTGTTGGAGCTGACATGCTGTGTTTGGTTGCTGTGCATTGTAACCAGACATCTCCACTTTGGAGACCAAAGTTTGGTCTGTCCAAAGGACATTGTTCCAGTGATCTTGTGGTTTGATGTAACTTTACAAACCTAAGCTGTGCTGCCATGTTCTTTTTAGAGAGAAGAGGCTTTCTCCTGCGGCCCTTCCAAACAAGCCATCTTTGTTCAGTCTTTTTCTAACTGTGCTGTCATGACCTTTAACCTTTAACATGCTAACTGAGGCCTGTAGAGTCTGAGATGTAGCTCTTTTTTTTTTCTTTTTCTTGAAGTTTCCCTGAGCGTTGTGCAGTCTGACTTTTGGGTGAACGCTCTGACGTCCACTCCTGGGAAGATTGACAGCTGTCCTGAATGTTTTCTACTTGTACAGTCTTTCTCTCTGTAGAATGATGGACTCCAGATGGTTTGGAAATGGCCTTATAACCCTTCCCAGACTGATGGGCAGAAGCAGCTGCTTCTCCTTAGCATTGTGTTAACACACATCTGAATGCTCCAGACCATCAAACTGCCAAAACCTCTGCTTTATAGAGGCGCTCACATCTGCTGGTGATCCGTTTATCAAGTCCATTTTATTAGCAGCCCTTGGCAGCTACTTACTGTCACAGCTCCTATGGAAGCAGGTTTTGAAACACTGTTTCAGCATTTTGACTTTTTTTTTGTTCAATAAATGATGACGATGTGATATGTTGTGTAATGCTGCTCGTATGAGGTTGTACTGATGTGATTTTCAGACCTGCTAAGGACCGGCTGGGCTCTGGATGAATACCTTATGATTGAAAAAGGCGGAACTTTCTTTTTCACATGACTGTATGTTTTTTACACCTGGTTTGGCTGGTGTAATTAATTATTCATTTTACATTATGAAGTAACACATTGCTTTGGACTTGGAAATCGTGCTGCTAGTATTCAGTATATACAGTATATGTATTGATATTGACCGATGCACAACACATGCAAGTTTGAAGATTCCCCTTTGAACGCAGTTTTATCTGAGTACCACGTGTCCCTCTGCAGTCCTTTGGACACGTTGTCCAGCATGTCTCTGTGCAGCCCACCTCTGCGGGGCTGCAGTCCCCACCTCCTCCTCCAGTTACGGTATTGCAGCCTTCTCCTGAGCCGCCTCTCGTCTCCGACCCGGCGGCGGAGATGCCCAAACTTTTGATGCCCCCGGCAGACCTCAGCCAAGTGGTGGAAGAGGTGACGCAAACGATGAATCCGAACCACGCCTTTATGCAGCATCTGCAACAGGTCAGATCTTCAGCAATACTCCGCAGATTTCTTTGTCTCGACGGCCCTTTGAGAGAGTGGTGTTTGTAGAAGGATTTATAGAAAAACTGTTTTGTAAAGTACTGTGCAGACAGGTTCTGAAATGAGAAGATGAAATACAGCAGTGCAGTGACAGTAAAGAAATCAGTAGATAACAGAACAGGAGAGAAAATAAGCTGAGTTTTCAGTCAGAAGTTAGTTCCACCATTCAACTTGTAAGATCTTCGTAACTTCGTTTCATTTTTCTTGGACCACAGCAAGCACTTGGTTCTCCCATCCCATCTGAATTATTGGTTGGAGCGCTGCCGGTGGTGCCGATGGAGCCGCTCCCCTCGCCAGCGTCCAGTGACAGAGAGACCCGTGTGGTCTGCGGTCAGGACACTCGCATGATGTCAGAGCAGTGTGGGGAAGTTTCTCCGCTTCGCTCAGACCCTGAGGACGCGTCGTTGCTCTGCCCCCCCACTCACATTCAGGACACTGAGAGACCAGCTTCAGCAACTTTCTCCCCTCCGGCTGGACCTCAGATTTCTCTGCTTAGACCTGAGAGTTCAGGCCCACAGTCTTCAGCACCCCCACCCCGCATTGAACCCCAAGTCCATTACCAAGTCCCTCAGCTCCAGGCCTCACAGGCTTTATTTGCCCAGAACCAGGTGCAGATTCAGTGTTCTGTTTCCCAACCTCCATCCCAGGCCCAGACCTCAGTTTCTCAAACCCAGGTTCAGGCCCAGCTGTCTGTCTCCCAACCTCAGTCCTCCAGCCATAGCTCTGTCCACAGCAGCCCATCCCCTCTGCGTTTCAGCGTCTCGGTGCCTCAGCAGCAGCCTGCTCCCACAGCTGCATCGGTTATCCTCTCCAACGGAGGAGACGACTCTGCTGTCCAACAGCACACACACAACAGTGAGTTACAACTACTGGCTGAAGACTCACAATCCGGTTCTTTTCTTTGGAAGTCTAACTGTTATCCTCACGGTTATTATTTGTCTTTCGTTTCAAAATCAATCGTCTTCATTGTTACTGCCACCACGTCCGTCTCTTCATCAATGGCGTCCTACATCAGAGCCCACAGCTGCCGAGGCCGTGGAGAGTAAAGCGTCTACTCTCGATGTCCATCTGCCCTCTCCTTCAGCCCAGGGGGCCCACGTTCAGGGGCCTCCACCCCCTGTGGAGGGTACCTCCATCCAGACGAGCCAGCAGACCGACAACAAGGTGAGATAGTAGTTCATTCAGAAAAAATACAATTATAAGAATTAGAATTACAATTAATTAGCTCAACTTATGTTTTGACATTTTATTTTATCGCTAGCTTCCGTCATTAGGAGGCACTGAGGTGATTAACTGAGAAATGCAGCAAACTCATAGTTAAAATGTACCCTTGCCTCCGTCCTTTGAACTCATACAAAATGTTGTGTGTCGGCCAGCTGGCAGGTCCTGGGGAGCTGCAGAGAGAGGAGCGGCTCACACCAGCAATGCGCAGGCACAGGTGAGACCAACATGCTGCTCTGTGGGGCTGGAAGTCACCAGGACGCAAACGAATGAATACTATTTCTGATGAGTGTCAATGACAAGAAGAAATGTGCATGTTTCCCCCTCTTTATTCATTTATGTTATCAATTCATTTTCAAATGAAAAAAATTCTACTTAATCAATCAGAAAATGTGCTAACTTGGCTTGTAAACCCTTTGGTTGCATATATATGTTCATTCTTCTTCTACCTAAAGAAAAAATATGTAACTTGAAGATTGTACAGGCAAAAAATCTGTCAGTGGAGGTAATGCTAACAGTTGCTAACAGAAGAATGTAAAGCTCACAGAGTTTTCCCTGCGTTCTTCAGATTCCAGCAGCAGCTTTGTCTGGACCACGGAGCAGTGCAGAGCCCGTTCACGGGCCCGGCATTCGCCACGATGAAGGACGTGGTCAGACGCCTGCTGCCATACCACACGTGTGCCGGTCACGTGCCCACTCAAGATGATTTCGCTTTAGGTTAGCGAGCTTTGGTGGATGATTTATAAATGTCAAATCTTTCCAAAAGTCAGCCGTATCAGTTACACCTGTATCTGCATGTACTCTGTCACCGCCGTGCTGGGCTGCATTCGTAGTTAATCTGAATGTGAGATGACCTTTTCCACAGTGGACCAGGAGTTTGACACCGTGTCCGGTTTCCTGCTGAAACGCACCAAGGACATGGTCAATAAATACAGGCAGCTATTGGTTAGAGAAACCCAGGTGAGACACGGCACCTGTTCTATTCAGCCTTCATCTACAGTATTATCACCCTCAAATCAAATGAAGGCATGTTAAGTTCCAAATATTGTTATCGCTAACAAGGATCCTTATAGCTGTAAGTGGACTGATGCTTTCTAAGTGGATATCTGCTGTAAATGAGATAAATGTAAGTGACTCCCCCTCACTGAAAAGCCCTTCTCGGGTCTGTTTGGGACTGTGTGTTTGATGGATGTCGACTGGTTTCCACAGCAGGAGAGTCCGTCTGCAGAAATGGTGATGCTGGAGCGTCTCTTCCTCCAGGCTGAGCGCTACGCTTTGGCGGAGGACAGACGGCGAGCTCGCAGAGACCCAGGTGAGTGGTTGTTATTTTCATCACACGGAGGCTCTGTGCGCACGTTTGCAGCAGAAAATGCCGATTCGTACAACTGCGTAGAAATCTAAAGCGATTGGGAAAAGTGAGCTAGTGACACTCGTTTTCTTCAACAAACGCATTTAGCGTTGCCTCAGAATGCAGCACTTAACCTCAGAGGGAGTCCGCCTGATGCCAAAAAATTGCATCTGACAGGTTGCAAGCAAATTAAAGCCGGGTTGTAATGTTAATTAAGTTGGAAAAGAAGAAGGAGTTTGCTGGTAAATGTCAGGCCTGGCTGCTGCTGATAATAATTTTTTAAAAATTACTCTCCAGTTAATTTTATATTTATTAGTTAACTCACAGTGGCAGTCCACATTAGGAAAAACTACTAATGTGTCAAAATGAGCTTTTTTCATGAATTGATCATTAGTTTGATAATGTGTATATTAAGTGATTTACAAGCCATGGTTAGCTCTCACTTTTGCTGTGTTTAACTCACATTTTCCAGAAACTTTTATGGCAGCCTTGGCTACATCAGCGTCTTCCCCACAAGGTTCCCACTCCTCTGGCCCCTCTCACCTGTACTCCTCTGGCAGCCCGTCTTCTCCCTCAGCTTGGACCCGCCTTTCTGAGCGGCCCCCTGGACTCAAGACGTACCGCTCCAGCTCACGTGGGGCTCTCAGACTCACCATCAAGCAGGAGTCCGGCTCGCGTAAGGTGATCCACAATTCCGCCTGCGACTCGGGAGTCAAGAGGGACCACACGGGGCAGCTGACCAATGGCAGCGAAGCCGTGCACGAACGCCACCCTCAGGCATCCAACGGAGCGCCCCAGTGTCCCGCAGATGAGGAGATGTCCAATGGAGCTTTGTCCGGGAACACTGCTGAGCAGCTTCCACTTCCACTCAGTTCCAAAGTGACAGCCCCAAACCCTCTTTCTATGCCAGAGCCGCAGAATGTTTCCTTTGAGTTGCCTCCCCGAGACGTCAGTGCTCCGAAACTGAAATGTTACAGGTCGGATGCGTCACCTCGGCCAGAGCAGCGCTTCAACCTGCCACCTCCGCCGCTCCAAGAAGACAACATGCTCAGTGAACATTTACAGAGTGCCATCGACAGCATACTGGAACTCCAGCGCCTGCAGGGCCCCTCTGCAGCACCCACCAGGGCCACTTCGGGCTCTTCACTGGACCAGGCTGTCACCAGCATCCTGGAGGGACACCTGTGAGGTAATCTGCCCCAACAGGCATCCTCCACACAGAAACAAAACCGTCTGTGTGAGGTGGGATCAAGCGAACTAGTCTTCTAATCTGTTCCCAAAGGGGTTCCAGATTTTTCTTGAACTGATTGTTTGAAAGCAAAAGGAGGAGGAAAAAAAATTAAGAGGCACTATAAAGAGATGCATACCAGACAACAGCACTATCTATAGTCCCATAGATGTTAGATACTTCATTTTTGATGTATGTTTGTGGAAAAAAAATCTATTTGAATAGGAGCTATATTGTTTCAGTGGTAGTGAAGTCATTCAGAGGTTTACGACTGGTGTAACCTTCATCAGCATATAGTATATAAGTAATAGTGAGGCTTATGAAAACGTGGAGTAGACTGAGATTATCCAATAGTTTTTTATAAGATTTCTTTTAAAATTGTGATTTCTTTTTCTTTTTTTCGTTTTTGCATAGTGCCAAGCTTCCAGGGTATTTATTTTGATAATCCGTGCCAATTGTGTTTCGCGTTGAGAAAGGCAGCGAATGTTCGAGACGTGTGTGTGTGTGTGTGTGTGTGTTTTTGTTCGATCTGGAGAGCGTGTGTGTGAAAACACTGGATCCTGCTACGGGACAGTACACGAAAAATCCCACACGCTCCGTCATCTCGGCTTAATGAATGAAACTCCAAAGAATTTGTGACTCGCTACATCCTGAATACACCAGCAAACGTCCACGTTGTGTCTCTTCCCACAAACTGGAGTCCGTCCTTGTTAAAAGAAAAGAACCCCGAATGGGCGCAAACACACGCTCTTAGTTTAAAAGTTTGGACCCTTGCTGGAGTCAAACTGTGAAATAGTCCTAGTTCTCTGTTTGTTGTCAAGAGACAAAAAAATAGTTTCCCATACTGTATGTGTTAACATGCAAGCAATAATAAGTTCGGGTTGTTGGGAGCAGTGGTGGTGCAGTGAGGGGGAGGAGGAGGAGGAGACATTTTTTGCTTTTCACTGTCACTGGATGAAAACAAAGAAGGTTTTTCAGGAATGATAGATGTTTGATTTGTCATCAGAGCCTGTGTTGTTTAAAAAAAAATTTTCTAACATACTTCAAGGGCTTGAGGGTGACTTATTGACGTCGATGACCATGAAAAATGTCCAGTTTAAGAAAGAAAAACGCCAAAACTGACTGAAAACCGTACAGAGCGCGAGCCTCTCTGCATCGTCAAACAGCCTTTGACCAAAAACTGGAGGAATCATCCGCTTCACGTCTAGCGCTGTCTTCATTTGTTGAGCCATTGGTTTCTAGCTTGCTGTACTAAACATTTTTTTGTGTTGTGGGGCAGCATATGATTTTTTTTTTGCAGCATCTTATGTTCATGTGACAATCTTATCGGTCTTTATGATAATGTGTGAATTCTGTCCTTGTGAAAATATCAGAGAGTTGCATCAGTTCTTCGACTCCTCATCAAACGTGCGCAAAATATTCCTTCGTCAATGAGTTGTACCTTTGGAGGTGGAATTGTAGAAGCCACAAAATATTTTTAATGTTCGTAATATGGATTGAAAATGTGTTTCAAAATTTAGCTTTTGGAGGTATGGTGATATGGAGTCGCTTTTGTGCCTTTGTTGTGCAATTTTGAAGATTAGAGAGAGAAAAGAGTTGCTACGAGTAAGCTTAATCTGTGGTTAAAATCCAAAAGTTTGATTCGTGGAATTTGAAAGCTCTGCTTGTCAGTCAGCACAACCTCTGAAATATTACAATGTTGCCATTTCTAAGCATTTAGGCATACCTTCATGTTGATTTTCTGTCATTTCCCAAGTTGCCACTCTATAGAGATTTGTTTACATCCTTCCTTTAAGATTCAGCCAAACATGGAGATTTCCACCTAAATGACATTTAAATCCAATCAAACATTTGATTGAAGTGTCTCTCAAATCTAATTAGTTATTGCAAACTTGTTTGACAGCAATATTAAGGCACAAAACTAACTCCATGATATTGGGAGATTTTTTAAGTGGGGGTTGTGGAAGTACTTGTAAGTAGTCAGTCACTTCCCAGCAGTAGATGGATAGAATGTGCTCTCAGTTTGGAGAATCAGGAAGGAATTCAGACAGTTGAGCTTAGCTAGCTAACAGCTATTCACAGCTTTGTTTTCTAAATTTAAAACTCAAATCTCAAGAATATCATAGTGTTTCAAGGAGATGCTATATATGGTGAATTTTACACCGTGTCACTTTTGGATCAAAGGGTCAACAAATTTATTTAGTCAATATTAGGAAGCAACACGGACATTGGTGATGAACGTCCGTGTTACTTCCTGTCGTTGTATATACGGTGGCTGCTGAGCCAGTCAACCGGTTTCAACGGGTTTCAACCAGTCTAATCTTAAAATACCAACTATGAGACATAAAAATTTGTTTAAAAAAACCTGATAAAATCAAGGGTCAAAATTTGAAATCTTTGCAAAAGTAATACTCAGCAGTAAGCTATCCAACAAGTCTAACTTCCCTCCTGGTGGACTTAGCTGACCCGCGTTGAGCTTTAATGATGTGGAGGGAGGCAGGCGTTCTTTAGTTGAGAAAGCAGTGACAGTAAATAGCTATCTGATACAAAAGTGGCACAGTGGAAAATAAAAAATTCATCAGCTTTCGCTCAAACTGCTACGAAGCGTTTCCCGTGCATTTAAAATGGAGAAAACCTTAGGCCCCGTTTGGAGTAGCTGAGTTCCGCTGTTCCAATTCTTTCCCGATTCTACAGACTGAGAGCACTCTGACTGATGTCTGCTGCAGCTAAGACACACACTGCTAAGACATATCTCACACAACTTTACTAGAAGAGGGGGTGTCTAAATATGTTTTTAAGGCTTGACTAGTAAACTGGAAAAGGTGTAGTAAATGCCTTATTGACAATACAATGTATCTTTTTAAGGAATTACTATTATAAAGTGTTTCTTTTAATTACTGTAACATCCGGTGTTTTAAAAAAGAAGAACAGACATCCAGAGATTTGGGGCTAAACTGAAAACTCATTTTCTTGAATTGCATTGTCTTTTTTTTTTTAATATATAAATGTAAAAGTTGTCTTTTGTCGAAATGAACAGAAGGAGTCTTAATATGCAGTAATTTAGTGTCGAAGCTCTGTGTAGTGCTGATGGACACACACACAGATCTATAAAGGAGCACATTTTGGAGCCTTTTGGGAAATTAGATGAGAACTTCATAGGTGTATGCTAACTGTGAAGCTACAGCTTGCAACCACGTAGCTTAGCGTGTGTTTTACAAGTTTGGGAGGAAAATGCCAGCCCGCCTGTTTTGCTTATGCATTTTCCACGCGAAGCTAAAATGCTAAACCGGGCGTTTGCTATAGCTGAAGATTTATTAACCAAAATTAATTACTTTGACAAAATTGTCATATTAAATAAATGGATAAAATCTTAGACAACAATAAGAAAACTGCCTGGATCTCCGGGTGTGTTTCCATCGGCAGAGGTTCCAGTGTAATGCAGTAAAGATGTCAGCGTCTTTCACAGAACACGATTGCACTCTCCGCTCAACTTCCTAAAAGGGAAAATTTTTTTTCTTCATTTTCCTAGTTTTGTCTCATTTGCGAGTCTAATTTGTGACTCATGTGCTCTCAACTTGAGAATCGAAGGCAACTTTGATGGAATCCCCTCCAATGAAGGAGCCTCACGTGCCATTGTTATTGTTGCAGTGTCGAACACTGACCCTTAGAAATATGTGCAGTTAAGGGACTCTGCATGTTGAGCCATTTTTATTTATTTGTAAATGTGCTTTATTTAATTTTCCTGACTGAACTGTGAAACCAGGGGAGCTCATAACTTTACACCAATTCAACTTCAGATACAAAAACATTTGACTGACAGATTGTTCTGATGCCAAAATCAAGAGGCCTTAATTCAGCAAAACTAGATTGTAAAAAAAATTAAAATAAAAAAAAGTGTCATTCCTGACAAAAAAAAAAGAAAAAAAAAAAGAAAGTCCAACTCCGTCATGAAACGAGTGATTCATATATGAAATGTTGAGAAAACCACTTTTGTACTCATTTTTACAGACTATTTATTAAACTGTGATTTTGTAAGAAATAAAATAAAAAATGATCGTGGTCGTGTCCTTTTTTTTGGGGGGGGGGCTGGATGTAGAAGTTTGAGTTTGTTCACAAACAAAAACAAGCCACAGTTGATTAATACAAACATTTTTATTTCTTTCTTCATTCACAATTTTGGAGAACAGAATCAAAGCAGCCCGATTCCATCATTTTAAGATTCACATTGTAAATAATTTCCTAATCCTCGAATCACATCACTCTGCTTCGGGGGGGGGGTCGCTTTTCAAAGAGTCTCATCACATCAAAGTTGGCATCTTTTCCTCGCTGTGCTGGTTGAATTCGGTTAAAACGACGTCACGGTGAAACGGCTGTAAAATGAAACGACGCCGCCGGCGCGCTGGTTGTTCTCCAGTCGGGTGGGGGATTAAGAGGCACATTAAAACACGAGCCATGTAGGGCTCCCACCCAATCAGGAGAGGCGGCAGCGCGGCGGAAACGCCACCGGTTTAAATGATTGACTAAAGGATGCCAACTTTGCTCTGCTTGTGTGGAAAATTACACAAAACCACAGAGACAGAAAAGGTTCAGGCCCAAACGCACTTTGACAACAAACTCTTTTTTCTTTAAAACTTAACAGGGCAAAAATTAAGTTTGATCTCAAGAGGTTTCTTGGGGGGGGGGGGGACGGGACTCATTTGCTGACCTTAAATAGGCAGGTCAGAACACAAAAATATTTCAGCTCGTATCAAAAACAACCCTCTCTCTGCACAGCTACACATTATCAGACTGAGGAGGGAGGAGCTGCTAACGTGCAGGCGGTGGGGGGTTAAATGGAGGAGGAAATCAAGACCAGGCTGCAGCTTTTTCTAAAAAAACAAAACAGTTTTTCAATATCTTAACTCGTCTTCATAAATAACTATACTTTTTTAGTGATTTAAAATAAAGTGTCCATATGCTGTCGCAGCATCCGCCGCGTCAGTGGATTTTAGACTCAGTGCTGGACTTCACCTCCACAGTTAAAGACATCACAGAGTTGGGCTGCAATGTTGTCTTCTCTGCAGCATTTTGGTCCCGCCTGCTGGATGAGTGCATTTATCATCCAGTGGGGAGGTGGGAAAAAAAAAGAAGAAGAAAAAAAAAGCTATTTCGGTTGCATAATTCCTGAAGTGTCGGTGAAGTTTCGGATCCAGCTGGCGGATGGAAAAACAATCACGTGGAGCTGCTCGTGCGCCCTTTTACACAGACACAGTCAGTTGAGATTGATGGGCAGGTCCGCTCCATATTTACGCAGAAACTTGCTGTGATTGTGGTCGACAGACCAGAGAGGAGGGAGGTGGCGAGGCTGCATGGTGGTGAGGAAGTGCTGCCTCCAGCACCGCTCCAGGTCCATCAGGCCCCGCAGGCCCTGCCCGGCGTGAGCTCGCACCACCTTCAGACCGTGAGGCACATACGTCTCATTTAAAATCCTTCAGAGGACAGAGGAGCAGTTAGAAGCGGAGAGCTTACAATACATTTAAAGCTCTAAATACTCAGAATCCAGTAGAATGACATGACGATTAAAGCGCAATCAATGAACAAGCTGGACTGCTAACATCATCATCCACTTTCAGCTCATTACAGACAAAAACTAGACGACAGAAAATGTAAAAAGATAAATTAGTGCTGGTTTAGAAACTAAAGTGTCTCATTAGTCAGGAACTATGTGGACGCTGGCATCATTTATTTCAGCTATTACCCAAAATGCAGAGAAAGTACTTGATAATTTACAATTAAATTATGATTATTTTTAATAGCAGGAAAGCCTAAACATGCATTTTGAAACTCACCTCGTCTCCAGACTGGCGGCCTGCTGCAGCACCTCATCCGTCAGCTCCTGCTCCTCGTTAATGCTCAGGAAGTTCTTGATCAGCACCTGCAGCTCCTCTCGCCGCTGCTCCGGCAGTCCCTCCCCAGCGCTGAGCAGAGCCCGAGCCGCCGAACGCACCCGCCGGCGGTCCGAGTCCTCCAGCAACCGGACTCCCTCCTCGCAGCCCTGAGGGGCGGCGAACTCGTCAGCTAGCTGCTGCTTCAGGAAGCTGTCGTGAACGTTGGAAGCAGCGTGGCAGGTGGTGCAGAGCAGCAGGATGTCGTGGGAGTTATGGTCCTTCATCTCGGTGGGAAAATGTCGCCTGTACTCGTGTGGAACAATGTTTTTCCTGTGGGACCAGGGAGAGTCAGAAAAGTTCAATAAAAAAGACTCAGCGCAGCGTTTTTATGTGGCATTGGCATCATAAGCTGCTGATTCAACCGTAAAAGATGAATAATAAAGTCAAACCTGATGTAGGAATCGGCTTTGCCACAGACTACACAGAGATTCTCCTTGGCTGTCAGATAGTAGTCCTGCTGCGAGTCGGGACGTCCTGATGGCTCAAACAGCAGCCTCACAATGAAAGGATCTTCACTTTGAAGCACTGTCACACAAACACGCACAGAAGGGCTGATCAATGTTAGTAATACTGCGATATATATCGATATTTTGTTTCCTGATAAAGTATCCTTGTTTTTAGCCGCGAGTATCAATTAATGTACAGACATCTTGCCAGAAAACATGAAAAAGGACCAGAACAAATGACAAAAATCTTCTTCAGACTGTGTGCAGAGTGAGCAATTCACGTCAATGTCCTTTTTCTATCTACGTGGAAATAACTTACAGGGATAAAACCTAGGAATCATTTTAAAAGACACTTCTTTAATCTTATTTGTAATCAGTCAGGACATGGTTTACATGTTTTCAAAATATGGGCGCTGCACATGTACGCGCTGCTATTAAAGAATATTTTGATGCAGGACGTGGATATGATGTGATACGGGATATGCTGTCGACAACTCACAACATAAATGAGTCTGCGTACGCAGAAGACACGTGTGACACGTTTGTTTGTGGCCGTTTGTCTGGCGGTGTCGTCCTTCCGGGTCAAAGGACGAACCACCAGTCCAATCAGCAATGATTCGTGTCAAATCACACTGTTCCTTTACAAATTTTCAGAAAATGTGTCCAATCGTTGGCTGAATATTGTGTATCGTATCGTGCCATTAGTGCATTGCTATAGGCCTAATGTACGCTGTGTTTTATGGCTCATATCTTAATTGCGTACTACAAAAGGAAAGAAAGAAAAAAAAAAAAAGAAGAAGAAGTATACCGGACAACAGATTAAACATTCTCAACTTTAAAATCAATCGTGAACAACCAAGTATAATCTACACATGCCATAAACGCAAAGAGATACTCTACAGAGTTTGAAGCTGCCCATCAGTGGTAAGTAACCAGGAGAGCTAACGGAGGGAATTCTACACACACCTCTACTGGGACCACTTCACCCACACGCCCCCCTGCAGCACAGCTCATTCACTCCGGTAAGAACGTCCATCTTACTCAAAGTCGTCTTTCACTTGTCAGAATCTGATAAATATCCTGTCATGTTGCACAAAACTATCAGCAGCAAACTCTGTGTGAAGTTAGCCGACTGTCACAGAGCACGGAGTGAATAAACTGTGCTGCAGGGGGGCGTGTGGGTGAAGTGGTCCCAGTAGAGTGCCTGTGTAGAAATCCCTCCGTTAGCTCTCCTATAGCTGCAAGTAGCCACATAACAGCAGCTATGAGCTAACAGAGCTATAGCACACGTTCATTCATTCATTCTTCTTAAAGTATTGGTGAAATAAAGACAGATAATGCCTTATTTAGAGGCTGCATCCTCTAAGCCCCGTTCACTCCGTTATATGGATATACGCCTATCACGAGTTTTCTAAATATCTTCTGAAGGACGCCAACTTTCACCAAACTGTTCTCGGTGAGGAGATGAACGTATTTCATGCCAGAAATAAGGTCTAAGTTTAAAAATACCGGAGATCCCCTTTAAGGCTGTCTGACAGCTACAGCTTGGTCATTACAGAGGACAATGTTCCCAAACACAGCTGCACGTCTACAGCAGAATGACTTTATTATTTCAGACAAAAGCGTTGCGATGAACAGTCAAACTGACTAAAACGCTGTGGTGGAACCTTAAAAGAGCTGCGCATGAATGAATGCTCATAAACCTCCAGAAACTAAAGCAACATCAAAGAAAATGATTAACTTCATTTATTCCTGGCAATGGTGGTTGTACAAGCTACTGAATCTGTGTACTTCGTTTTCCACACACTGCTTCAGCGTTTTGGCTTTGTTTTTGTTAAATAAATAACGACACTGGAATGCGTCAGTGTTGTCCATCTGAGGTAATGAGAATCTGGTACGGCTCAGAGGATTTTGTGAGCTATGCATCCATAACAGAGAAGAGAGAGAGAAAAAAGAAAAGTGATCTACTTTACCTCCGATTCCTTTATCTAGGTACCACTTGGCTTTTTTCTTGTCACAGGTACACAGAGGCTGGCCATCAGGTGCGTAGAGGAAGCAGTTATCATAGAGGGGAGACTTCCTGTAAGAGGCAGGGGAGAGAAAAGGCTATAAACTGCCGATTCTGCTGCCACAACTATACAGTAAGAACACTCTTGATGTCAGTCTGTCGTCCCCTCTTTGTCCTCAGTAACATGCAGACTTTCCACACCTGGCAGAATAACCGACACCCAGCGGCTTCCTCTTGTTGTTCTTTCGAGGGTCTGGGACTTGCTGATCTCCAGACTCTGGGCTCTCGTAAACTGCCGGCTTCCGCGACCTCCGCCTCCTCTCTCCATCGCTTGCCATGTCACCCCCGTCTCCTCTGCCCCTGAAAGGGACGTCCACCAGGCCCTGGCAGCGAGAGGCCAGCTCAGAGAAGGAGCTCCCGCTGGAAAAGGCGGGTCCGGCTTCAGACTGGAGGCTGAGGAGATGAAGGAAGAGCGCGATGGAGACCTGAGCGTCTCTGGCAGCGTAAGTCATCTGGAGGGAGCACAGAGGAAAGAGTCAGAGAAGCCTGAAAGTATTCTGTCTCTCTGAAAACTTTATTCCCATGTTGCTGTCAACCATTAAACAGCTAAATATTTCCTTTTTAATAGCTCTTTAAGACAATACCTGTTCTAGTGTCAACTGATCTGCTTCCCAGTCGCTGCAGCGCAACTCCAAAGATTTATCCAGAGATATGTTCAACAGATCTGCAGCCAAGGACTTCAGACTGAGGCCATTATTCACAGAAGTTTGCCTAAAAGTGGGACAGATCTCAGGATGAGCATGCAGCGTAAACCAGCTACAAAAAGTACAGCTACAAAAACCGAACCGAACCGAACCTCTGTCTTAAGGCAAGGTAACGCAGGTCGACCGTACAGGTCAGTGACAGGCCGTAGTCCCGCACCAGACGCTTCGCGTCTTCAAAGCAACCGACACCGACTTTCAAAATGTGCGGGTGCCTCAGGACCTCCGTCAAGCTGAGTGGGAACGGCTGCTGCCCGCTGCGAAACGCCAGCAGCCGCACCAGAACACACAGACCCGAGTACGTGGCCATCTGCAGCAGGGAGACCGCACCGGCTCGGCCCTTCACCGACACCTGCAACAACAAGCAGCAGCTGGGTCGGACAAGATGAAGTCATCTGAAACAAGAGGAGGATGCTTCAAGGAAAATTCCACCCATCCAGTATTTTTGCAGAGCTAAAAACAATCAAAATGTTTTTGGTTTTTTGGTGCTGTGAAGCCAGCATCTTTAAAAGGTTAAAACAAACAACAAAACTAAAATAAACCTGTGAAATTGGGGGTGGATTTTTCCTTTTTCTAACGTGCAAACATGCAAAAGGTATCCCTTACGCCTTCGGTCTTTACCCATTCACAGTCGAGCCCAAGCACGGGGAAGACGGACAGCTCCCTTTGCATCTCTGGCCACAGCTGCTGCCACTCCTCCTCTGAGCTCACCATCACCGGTGTCACCCGCAGCAGCTGATCAGACCAGGGCACCTGCGCGGGAGGGGGCGCCTTTGTGGTCTGACACTCCACAGTCTTAAATTCCTTCTCTGCAGGACGCGGCGGATGGATGTACTGAAACTCCACAGCGGGGAAGTCCTCCTCCACAGAGCAAGGAGCTCCCACAGGTTCGGCCGCCTTCTGGACGGAGGGCAGCTTCTTCCGTTTCGTTCGATACACTCGCCATATGAGCAGCCCCCCTAAGGTTGCCCCGAGTACTGTTATGACAGCAGTAAAAGGCCCTCGATGAGACATGTTGACTTATGGTGATTTTTCTTTTTTTAAAAGTTCACACCTGGAAAAGACAAGAGGAGTTGATTCGCGGGCACATCGTAAAAAGGTCAGCGAACAGTTTATCTGTGATATCTTACTTTTCCTGAGTCAGTGAGCTCCCATTTAAACCCAGCCCCGTTTCTGTGACCTCGGCAGGCTCTGCGCATCTCTGGATCCAAAAGAAGAAAGAAACACCTTATCCGAATGAAATCGAGAAGAGGAAGTCTTTTTTTTTGTTGTTACATCTGAAGTTGCTGCAGCAGGGCACAACGGCTCTTTTAATACCACCAACATCTGATGTGCTCCGATGTAAAATGCTCAGAAATGACTCCCTGTTTAATAGGAAATATCAGCACCTTTATATAATTAAACATCTCAGACAAGCTTTCTTGCCATTCCTTTAAGAAGTCCTCGGGAACAGTTCTCCTGGCTTCTTGAAGGACATTCCAAAGACATTCGTTCTTTGGATGTCGACACTTTGCTCTGAAAATGGCACTGAACTGAAAATGATGTAGTCCAAAGGAAAAACATTGGATACTAGCTGACCCAAGATCACATAAAAAAAAAAAAAGTCTGGCACGTCGAAAGCAAAAAATAAAATAAATAAATGAGGGTCGGTTCGAGATTTTTCACAGTATTGGACACCTTGATGTGTAAACGAAGGCAGAGGCTTGGTGAGCATCCAACGTCGTTGCGGATTTGACTGAAGAGTCGACGACTTCACAAACAAACCTCTCACTCGAGTTAGCTTCGAGCCGTTACTGAAAACTGACGCCTTCTTCGGAGTTCAATCAACACAGCTAAGCTTTTACTTTGAACGTTTATTCGTTTTAAGAGCAAAATTAACCAAACTGTGTTGTTTCCTTTTTTCCCCACAGCATCCCTGCTTAATTTTCTCGTTCAGCTGTGCCGACATTAGCCGCGCTAGCCAACACTTAGCCGCTTTATCCAGCTGTCTCTTGTCAACTCTGCGTTGAAGCTGCTGCTGCTTACAAACAAAACACCTACGAGTTCTGACTCATACGCGGCCTTACCTTCACGTTTCTAGCCAACAAAACGCCACTTTCACACACATGTAGACTTGTTCTCTGCTCTGAAACATGTCTTCCGGGCTGCATTTATAACGACTCTGCCGCAGCGGAAAGCAGCTCTCCCGCCAGCGCCACCTGCTGGCAGGATGAACCAACAGCGCCTCTTTAAAATGAGACAGGTGCTCCTGTTGATTTTTTATTTTTATTTTTTTTAATTCTTCATGCATCTGCAAAGTTTTGAAGCAGGTGAAAGTTGAAGGTGAAAACGTTGACAGCTTGACATAATTTAGCATTATTTATTCAGTGTGTTTCTGAATAACATCCAATGCGCCCGATATCCTGAGGTTTTTGTCAGGAAAACGATCCAGAACTCAAACATCACAAAATAAAGAATTAAATCAACACCACAGACAGTTTTTTTCCTCTACCACCATGAATTTATTCAATCTTTGAGCTTCAGTGTTTCTCCAAAAAGCTGGAATAAAGAAATGAAATAATTACAAAATGGAAAAATAGATCCGAGAATAGATCATATTCACAGGTTTGATTTGAAAATAAAAATAAAATAAAAACATGACAAGAGAAATCAGACAGCGGGGAGATGAAACCATCTCGTCTCCCCGCTTTTTTCTGCGATCCCGTCAGAACCACAGCAGGCTGACGCCAGTCATGCCAGATGAGCACGCCAGCCGCTCTGCTGCCGCAGCCTCACAGCCGACGAGCTCACGCTGATCAAGATCACCCGTGAGGTCAAATCATCTACTGTAGTGCTTGTGCAAAACAAAAACATAAAAAAAATAAACTACTACTGAAAAAAAAAAAAACAATAATCCAAAAGACGTGAAAAAGGACTTTTGCATCCTACTGTGTTAAATAACGAAGAAAAAACAAAAAGTGTTACCACACAAAAAATAAGTAAAACATTAAGTACTGAGTCGTACTAAACTATTAAAAAAAATAAGCACAGGTGAGAGAGAGGCGACCATTTAGGCACCGCCACCGATGCTAGGTCCACGCTGATTGTTGCTGCAATGGCACCCCATTTAATGTTAGATGCTTCACATCCGATCACAGGATGCGACAGACGGCAATTAAGAGATTTTTCTTTAAAAATGGAGAAGGAAAAAAGAAGAAGTCAAGCAGCTGTCCCTTCACAAAAATCTTTTTACATCACATTAAAAATTAGCACTGCCGTGAGCTGTGTGTACAGTATAGATTCTTTATAGATATATATATATATATTTATGTATAATATATACGATCATTTCTTGTGTACAGGAACATAAACTTGTTTCATTGTTGCTAGCCTGTGCCTTTGGCAAGATTACTTACAACTCTTCTGCTGGATTCCAAAGCTATTTAAAATATACTTAATGCATAAAAATAAAGATTTTGGCATTGTCTCACTATAGTCTTATGATTGGGAGGTTATAAATGAGAACTTCTCATCGGGAAGCGGAGTTCTCTCAGTGCTGCGGTTCCTCTGCTAGGCGATGGAGGTGTCCTTCTGCCAAAAGGGGGGCGCAGGGAGCTGGGCCCAGGGAGGTGGGCCCAGGGAGCTGGGCGCAGGGAGCTGGGCCCAGGGAGGTGGGCTGGGCGCAGGGAGCTGGGCGTAGGGAGGTGGGCTGGGCGCAGGGAGCTGGGCGCAGGGGGCTGGGCGCAGGGGGCTGGGCGCAGGGGGCTGGGCGCAGGGGGCTGGGCGCAGGGAGCTGGGCTGGGCCCAGGGAGCTGGGTTGGGCCCAGGGAGCTGGGCGCAGGGAGCTGGGCCCAGGGAGGTGGGCTGGGCGCAGGGAGCTGGGCTGGGCGCAGGGAGCTGGGCCCAGGGAGGTGAGCTGGGCAGGGCAGGGCACAGATACTCCACAGGGTAATGATAACCTTGCACTCCAAAGCACAAACAAAACAATACAGACGATGCAAATGAGATGCCTGGGGAGCTCCACCCTTGTTAACAGTGACCTGTTTTGTTGAGCTTTTTTTTTTTTTTCTTTCAGTGCTGTGCAGAGCTCTGCTCCGTGCTGATTCACCTGCTGCTCTCCACCCTCTCCCACTCCTTCCCTCCCGAGTTTGTCCATTAAAACAAAAGGAGGGAGGCAGGAGCGTTCTCCCAACTTTTCTGTTGCCAATTACCCACCTGTTCATTCAAGTCCTTGCTGTTCAGTACTTTCTAGTTACAGCCTTCAGAGCTGGATCTCAAAGGTCTTTTGCAGTTCGGTGGAGAAGGGATTTGTAGGAGAAGGTGTCGTGTGCTGGCGTGAGCGGCCCTCTAGTGCTGCCCACTGGGCCTCGAAAGCATCTTCCTGTGGTGCCGGCTGAGTAGACGGGGAGGACGGATTTACTTGAGATGCGGCGGCCCAGTTGTCGGCCCCATTGAAGGTAACGCTGCCGTTGGCGGGCTGGAGGGGGGCGGGGTTCATCGTGGTGGACTGCGGGGGTTTGATGAACGGGCTGACATTACCGACGGCCTGAGCGTCATGCTGGGGTATCGTGGAAGCCGGGACTGGGAACGGTTGGGGCTGCGCGGCCGTGCCAAACACGTTAGCCACCATCTGCGAAGGAGTGATGCCAAACACAGGCACATTGGGCTGAGGAAACGACAGCCCGTTGGACACTGGGTAGGACGCCGGAGCTTGAGCGTGGAAAGCAGGCTGACGCGGGGGCAACAAGGGCACAGCAGGGGGCAGAGAAGGCATGAAGGCCACCTGGGGAATAGAGGGAACAGGAGCCGCCGGCATCGCCGCCGGGGCGGCAAATGGCTGGGAGGGTGATGCGCCTCCTGCAATGATTGGGTTGGACTGCGGGGCTCGGACAGATTTGGAGACTTCCTCTAACCACCGGTCTGCTTCTGATGGCGTGCGCTTGTGAGAGGGCAAGGCAGGAGAGGATGTGGGGGGGACTACGATCACTGGTGTAGCTGACGGCCACTCACTTCCTGTAGGGAAGAAAGGAAACAGATGACTATCTCGCAGTTACACCACATCATTTGTTTAATTTGGAAGTACCCGTTTATCACATTAGACTGATGTAGAAAGAATAGAGGAAAATAACTGCCTCTTTATTGTGAATTTCATCTCAGGAGTGCATCAAAGTGACATCTTTCTGTCACGCTCCGAGGAGCTGCTTACCTGGCTGAGCAGAGGCCGGGGCCCCCGCTGGATTCTTAGCCCAGGGGTTAGTGTCTCGGGCAGGAAGAGCAGGGGGTAGTGCTGGAGGGTTAGGAGTAGCAGCAGCAATAGAGAAGGCAGGCGCGGTGCCATTTACTACAGCAGAGAAGAGACAGAAGCTAGTACGACGAGGATGTGAACAGATCTTTAGTTAGACATGCAAAAAGTTGCCGTGCAGTTAATCAGTCTAAAAGGTCTTAACCGCATCTAGAAAATAAGTGTAATAAACTCAGATGTTATGCAACACAAAGACAAAACTAGTCTCTAAGCCTATTAACTTCCCAAAGTCCCCAACTACCAGGAGGCTCTGGGCAACGAAGACTGCTGCCCAGAGAAACCGGCTGCAGGCTGTTTTTACGTAACATCCGATTTCCCCACTCATATCGGCAGTTTTATTGACCAGAAGTTTATTAGAACCCGGCCTCTGGAGTCATCTGCCTCATTTGTTTGTGTCAGTACTTTCTCTGAAGTTGAAGCCAACACAAAGCCTGATAAATAAATAGAATAGCTGCTATCTAACTCACTTAACTTAAGAATGAACTGAGATTTCAGACACATTAGATAATGGTGCTCTTTTAAATCCTAAAGGAGAAATCTGACTTTGAGGAGGAATTCTTTATTCTTTTCACCGTCAGAATTTTTCCATTTGTCACTGAACGCGCCAGCCGTCCCGTTCTGCGGTGCACCTTTAAAGAACTCGCTCTACTTCGGCACACAACTCGCAACAATTTACCGGATGCTCTTTAGCATGCGAATGCGATAATGTGCTTCAAGGGTTATCGAGAACTACTAAAAGAGGCAGAGCATGCAAAAAGAGGAGTGGAGTGAGTGGGTCAGCCCATGCTCAAAAACAGGTCAATGTGAAAAGAAGCAGAAAACGTTTGTTTGTGGGATTTTAACCAAAGCTTGTCACATACTTTTCATTAAGATGTCAGTAAATTGGGGCAAAATAAAACTCCTTGAATGCGACATGATAATCGCTCTCCGGCCGGCACTGGGAACCAGTTCAGTGTGCTGGGAAGTAATGAAATGCAACCTTTGAAAGCGAAAAAGCCAGTCAGAAGGCAGATGAGTTTTACCTGGAGCCACAGGAGATTGTGGAGATGAAGCCGGTTTGGGCATTGGAGCCGAGGAGAAGGGGTCCTCTGTGGGTCCGCTGAAAGCTGTGGTGATCTTACTACACAGCGAACTGATGCTGTCACTTTCTCCTTCCACCTCAGGGACTGCACGGCAAAAATCAAAAGAGGCACATCAATTAAAACAAAGACCTTTCCAAAACGTGCGTTTATGAAATGTATTCATTCAGAACTCCTCCTTTTGTTTCAGAATAAGTTTTTTTTATTTTTAGTGAACACCAAATAAGCTTGTTTCTGTTTTGTGTCTGCTTAGTAACCACTGCTATGCTTATCACATCCATCCTCATCACAATCTGAAGCCTAATTCATGCTCACGGAGCCCACTTGTGTGATGTGCTGTAGAACATCACACAACCCTCCATTAGCACATGGCGGGTTGAGGGGTTTTCATTAAACTGGAAACATCACCTGTATTTTTCATGGGGAAGTCAGATTTGCGTTGCATGGTGGAGGGCAGCTCGTTCATGCGCAGTGACAGCTGTCGTTTGAACGGAGACGTCTTCTGACTGAGGACCGGGAAGCCTCGGAAGGAGCCCTGCCTGGCGAGAGCCTCTGCGGGCGCGTGTCTGCGGGGGATCACCTGAGGTCCCAGCGTGGGCACGGAGAGGGGCGGGGAAGATGTGGGAGATGGGGAGCCTCCCGTCTGGTGTGCCGAGGAGTTGGTCATGCTGTTGGCCAAATTCACGCCAACCATCGCATCTGCCTCTGCCGTTGGAGAAGAGCGACAATGAAGCAACAGCCCGCTGCGGATTTAAAGCCAAGCGACGTGTCCAAAAGTTCAAACGTCCACACTTCAAATACGCACCCTTTCTAGCGTCCTGTAGCTGCCTCATGACTTCCTCCCGCTCTGCTGCCTCCGTTGCCGTGGTAACGCGAAAGGAGCCCTCACGAGTGAAAGTGGTTCTGTTAGCGTCAAAGGTCGCCGTGACCCCACACTCCTTCTCCCGCTTCTGTTTCCTCTCCAGACAAGCAGCGAATGCACAGCCCACGGCGTGACTGAGGCGCTCTCCCTGAAAAGGACAATGAAACAAACACGCTGTGGTCATGGCATTGTCATGATGAGAAGAACGAATCGTTTCCCTGTATGAAAAAGAAACATTTGCAGGTACTAACTATACATTCCAGTGATGACGTGAGTTCTTACTGAGTCTTTGATGGCCATGAAACAGTGGCAGATCCAGCGTCGTGTGGTGCCATCCCTGCAGATGTAAGAGAACGCCCTCTCAAAGTTCCTGTCCGGTGCGCAGAATGACACCTTTTCTATCGTCTGGTCCAGAATCAGGTCCTGCATTAAAGTATTTTTCCTCATTATTATCACATTGAACGACTTGATAAGAGATGAAGGAGCTCCAGTCTGTTTGCATCCTGGTTGCTCTGCATCCTTCTTCCATCGTTTCTCATCAAACTTAAGCCCTTTTTGCGATGATTGAAAAGCTCGCTCACATCTGGGATTATCTAACTGTGGTCCAACAGTTTGCCAGACGCCATCCCATCATGTTGTGGTAGCTTACAGGCTTGTCCCATTGGGATGCAGCGGGACTTACTGGACCAGTTCAAAGTACGTTAAACACAATACCAGCCGCAGTAGGAAATTATTTAGTCGGTTTGTTTCAGCAGGTGGAGCCTGTTTGGTGTAAAAACAGCAAAGAGGACTAAATGTTCACACTGCGTCACCAGGAGCAACACAGAGTTTTAAAAATGAAAGCAAGTGCTCCAAAAAGATGGAAAAATCTGAAGAGAAAAAGAATCAACTATCATCAGTACCATCAGCAGATGCAGTACCACAAATTTCCAACAGATGTCAACACGGCCCCTTTATGTGATGCAGTTTCCCCCAAATCACATCCTGCAGGTGCACTCTGTGCCCACACAGAGGAGGTCATTAGACCTGAGCTACAGCAGCTTGACAATCATCATTATCTACTTGAACTTCAAACATTTCACCTTTTAATCTACTAAGGGGACGTGTACTCCCTTCAGCTGCTCTTTCGTTCATCAAAGTTTTCCCAGCTTGCTGCAGAGGACCGAGGGGGCTGATTACCTTTGTTTTGTCGTCGACAACACGGAGACCATCTGCTGACACCCACAACACAGCTCGCACTGGCTTCTTCCCAGCCTGCAAACACACACACAACAAGACAGCAATGAGGTAACAAGGAAGCCCTTTCCACAACCCACACGATTGCTTCCCTTTGTACCATTCCTTGGCACCTTATCATAAAAACTCTTTCAATGCACACACACACTCACACACACACACAGAGAGAGAAAAAAAGGCACACCTGTGAATAAGAGAAAAGGCAGCCGTTAAACAAGAGAAAGGACACAAGAGTTGTTTTCTAAGAGCAAAATTTTGATAAGAGGTGAGAGATCTGGTGCTCTGACGCAGTAAGCAGTGATGACCCCAATGGTTAGAGGAGCAACAATGACAGAGGAAACGTTCATTCACACAAACTGCTCATTGTTCCATTCTTGGTTCATGGAAGAAGGGCTGAAGGGAGAGAAGGCACGCCTGTTAATATAAAACACACACACAAAAAGAAAAAAAGTGCCCCACCCCAGCCTAAAACCACCCCACCTGCTCACACACACACACACATGCACCACTGTGTTTGTCTTTCTCCAGACAGATTCCCCCGTCTCTCTGAGAGTGTCAGTGTGTGTGTGTGTGTGTGTGCGCGTCTTCCAGCCGTCAGATGTGATCAAAGAGTGGAGTGTGAGAGAGGGAAAAATAACAATAATGCTAATAATAAAGAGAAACACTCAGACACACAAAGCAACAACTTACTTTAGCAAAGAATCCTTTGAAGAATTTCCTGTCCTGGAAGTGGATGTGGTAAAAGGGAGGGTGGGTGAGAGGGGTGGAGGAGACGGGGGGGGACAAGGCATGAAAATGTTACCTAGGAAGTCTAAATATTGACTGGAGCCCACAGGAGGGGGTTCGATTTGAAGTTTGTTTCTGGTGAAGGTGAAACCGGGTTATGAGTGAGTGAGTATGATCTCAGGACAGATGTGATGGGACAGATGTGATGGGTGATACTTTGATGTTGATTGCTGTTAGTACTACCACAAAGGAAGCCAGTAAACATGTCACCGTCCCCAGCAGATCCGCCCCCCCCCAACAGCAGGAAGTGACACCCTTTACTTCCTCTTTGATTCAAATAAACATAAACAACAGAAGACCAGAACATCTCAGGGCTCAGACAGCACACCAAGCAGCCTGAACACAAACGGTCCAGATCCAGACATGGTCCTTTCAAGGCTGATCAGCAGACACAAACGACTTCCCACAGATGGAAGATTGACCTCTGGGTCAAGCCCGTGACTGTTCACTGATCAGCAGGAGTCAGGGGTCAAGTTCAGGCTGCCGCAACCGCACAAAAAGATAAAAAAAAAGAGGAAAAAAACAAGCAGACCTGGCCTAGTCTTAACACCCCCCCTTCTTTCCCCAGCTCCCTTTGAGTTCCTCTCCTTCCCATAAGCTGTGAAAAGGAGTGCCATTCTGCTCCTGTTACACAGCCAAGGTGGAGACGGCACTCCGAGCACCGTGTTAATGCATGATTTAACATGTTAACTAGCACCGGAGATTCATTTCAGAGTTAAGCGCTTGTTAGTGTGTGTGTGTGTGTGTGTGTGTGCGTTTAGGAACCCCACAGACATGCAGGTGATAGAAAGGTCTGCACACCACTGTTAGTCAGCTATGGTTAGGGGGAAATTTCTCTAGAGAGTTGAGGTAACTAGAATAGCAGCATGGATGGGTGGAGTTTGATGGCATTTCTCTGCAATAAAAACCTGCTTAAAAAGACAAAAAAGTAGAACACCAACAAAAAGTTCATACAACAAACAAGTATTTCAATGCAAAGACTGAGAAGAGACTACGGGGGGAGAAAGCTTTCTCTGTAGAGGGGATAGCCGAGTGTTGATGGATCAAAGTGAAGAAAAGAGTCAAAGAGGAGACTTATTTTGTACGCAACAAGTCTAACTTCAGTGTTAAGTAGGACACGCTTTACTTCTTTTAGTCAGATATGCATTTCCATTCATTCCATTTCATTTCCATTTCCATTCCAGCCTTTCGTGATTCTGCTATCAAAACATCTGTAACCACCGGCAGGATATGCAGCAACAACGATGTGCATCTTGCGCAACATGTGTCACATGTTGCCTACTTTGTGCAACAACTCACACCTTCCACCATTTCCCCTCAAGCTGGAGGGAAACCTCACCATAAAAGAGAGCGTTCCGCACAAGCGGGCAGGTGAGGTTGTCCTTTTGTTGCCTCTCAAATTCAACATTTATTCCAGAGATTTTCACTGACAGTGCACTTTTATAAACTTTGTCCACTCTCACTGAAGCAGCAGCTGACTTTCATGAACAAATACAGCTGAAATTCTTGCAGCTCGTCGTCATCTGCGAGCTGGGTGCCTCACCCAGGTTACAACGAGCTTCTGATTAACAGCAAAAAAAAAAAACACGCCCACTGCTAAAACTCAGAGCACTCCTCCACCCCGGGGCCACCTGCCAGCAGGCAAGAGGAAGTGATGTCACAATGCCAACACAAAAGGGCAGCTTGGAGGTTGATGGTGCCGCAGTGCAGCCTCCTACTCCGCCCGCCTCCATCCTCCCTCTGAGTCACGGGTCGTAGAGCTGTGAAAAACTCTCATTACCGTCCCGAAGGCTGCTGGGAATACAGTGGAGTAGAGCTGTAACTGTCTCACAGACAGACAGCTGGATCACTGACATTCTCCTTGCAGCCCAGGGCACCCGCGGGCTCATTTAAAGCCGACCCGTTCATCAGGGAGCATGACCTCACTGCTGTTTCCTCTCCTCTTTGGCCTGATCTCAGACTTTCTGTCAGGGCAGCTGATTTTAAAGAAACGGCAACATCCCCACATCCTATAGAGTCCCTACAAGTGTAGAACCCTTCTCCTCAACAGTTCAGTCATTAGCTCTTGGAAAAGCAATATCAACTCATCTGTTCTTCCCTGGTAGGGACTGTTATTTGTTGCCAGGCAACAGTCGGCTTATGAACTGGGATCTATCAAGGCCTTGCTAGCCGTATATTTAAAGGGTTTCCCTGGTCTGGCCTGGTCTATCTTTGCTTTGACAATTATAACTGGCAGCAGGGGACTGTTGCTTGGAAGCAGCTTACATGGAGCTCAACAACAGAAGAACTGTAACTGTACGATTCAACGAACTCCTCGGTGAAACCCCCTTCTTTCACTCAAATGCCCTTTTTAAGCTGCCGGAGTGTGTAAACAAAGCAACAGAGGATAACAGCGCGTCAGGCTATAAATGTTTCAAACCTGTTATTGCCTGAAAATGACCCAACTATAAAACTCACAGTGACACAGTACACCGTGACTCATTTGTAAGTGCCCCACGGCTCCCAGCTTCAGCGTTATTCCTAGAATTTGAATACTCTTCTATCATGATTCTTTTTTTTCTTCTTTAATTTTAAAGACGTAGCTGCAAAGCATCCGCAAAGCCTCAAAATGCACTCTTTCCCAGTGTGATCTCACTGTAAAGCCTATGGCAAGAGGACAAACATGTGTAAAGAGGCCACACAAAAAGGGAACAAACCTGGTGGAGAGGAGGGAAAATAATGTGCAACACGCGTGTTCCTTCCACTGGAGTGAAACTTATGTTTCTTAACATCGTTTCTGGCTTTTCCTGTAAAACGGGTCGCCAAGGATGAGGAGTAAACTGGCGTGTGTGGGTCAAAGCTCATTTGCAAGAATGTAACAGCATTCTCCTGTATTCGGTTTTACAGAAGGCCAACCTGACTCGTGTCTGAGACGAGGCTACTTTTAATTTCCCATCCCACTTACAAATCCAGACCCATGAAAGTCTCCACAATTTCAAATTAGGACTCGGGGCAGAGAGACGGTGAAGTGGAGCGGTGAAGCTGAGGAGGGTTAGAAAGCTGCAGCTCGCAGGAGGACAGGAGGCAGAAGCAGCCACCTCTCCTTTTGAGTTGGCTCCATTTACCCGCCCTGTTAAAATGACTGTAACTCAATAAGACCCCCACAGCCTGAGGCTCTGTGTACGCCATGTGAGCTCATCACATCTGACCTCTGTGCTACGGAGTGCACTTCTTCCTCTGTGGTTTTTTTGCATGCAAAATACTTGCAGGAGAGTTCTTCTGTATCTTGGTGGCAAGTGTCTACAAATGAGAACGCAAACAGGAGCAGTGCATGAAAATGCAGGTTGGAAATGTGTGTTTCTGCCTCTTGTCCTGCTGTCAGCAGAAGTGCTGAAGTGAGAGGAGAGGCGCCTTCACATTAAAGCCACACTGTGTGTGTGTGTGATGCCTGTTCTGTTATCTGTGTTGTATTTCAATGGCATGAATGTCTTTTACGGTTTGTTTAATGCGCTCATAAAATATGAAAATCACTTGGGTATGCACCTCAATATAATCGTCCTAACAAATAGCTCTCACAGCTCAAGTAGTCTTCGATGGTACATCGAGTTGAACATGCAACAGGATTAAAAGCCTCTTCACACAACAGCAAGATTAAAAACGTAGGTACTGATAACAAGAGCAGCAGGGTGTGAGGGTTCCATTAGCCTGATTCATCTCCAACTGAAAGTGAAACCTGACGGCAAACACGGCCGGCACGATTTTCATTATCTTTGCTGGCAGCGAACTCAAAATCAGCTCTGTTCTGACACACCGCCATGTGAGCTAATCCTCCTGGACAGACTCCGATCATACGGAGAAGACAGACCCGTGCAGCAGACCTGCCGACTCAGGTCTGGCCCCGACTTCAGACAATCGGCCTGTTCTACCCACAGGAGTTTACGACCTGGGTGGGGCCTTGGCAAACAACTGACAACATGCAGAAGGAATTGCTCTTCGGCTTCCCTCTTCCCCTCCTCCTGCTCCCCAAACTGGAATTTGTTGCTTTCTGCGTAACTCTGGCAGATTCTTCAGCGACAGGAAGTACGCGCCGACCTCTCTGCGCTCCGGCTGAGACGGCATGCAAGGATAAGAGACCGTCGCGGACAAATTGAAACAATCGGCCACACTCGAGCCTCTAAGTACAGTAAAAACATAAGCAGGAATCAACAACTATGGAACGCTGTGGAAAAAAAACAAAAAGGATGCTGCCAGATGAGGGGGGGCTGCCTGGAAATAGATGGAAGAAAAATCCAGCAGGGTGTTGGTGAAACAGAGAGGTAAACAGACAGAGAGGAGCTGGGACGTCTGCTGTTTAACACCCTCGTTCCTGGAGGTACGCAGGGGGGTTTTCTAGTGAAACCTACCGTCTTCAGCCGCTTCACTGCATCCTCACAGATGTGCATGCCTCTGGATTCCTCCACCTCCACATGCCCCAGGTACTGCAGAACACAGACAGAGGGAGAGAGTCAGTAACCTTCCCACAGGTTAAAAGAGAAAAAAAACTAAACACCAATTCAACCACTGTTGAGGTCAGTCAAAGTTCAACTGCTCGCTAGTTTATCCCCAATTCTGTTCATGGAGAATCTGACTGACCTTTCCGACAAAAATACATGAGCAAGAGGGTGGATGCAGAAGGAAGTGTGTGAGTCAGTAAGGCAAAGAATTGGTGAGAGGCTGTTTCCTCGTGCCAACAGCTCTTTGGTGCTCCTTTTGGGCTGAGAGATGATTTTATTCCAAAGGGTTTTCACCAAACTCCAGATATTGGTGGCTCATCACAGCACAGTTAAGACCGAGGCAAGTGAAGGTGTTAAATGAAAGAACACAATGTGGTCAACTTTTCACACCCGAAGTCTGTCTCCACAGACGAAGCTATTTACATTTTGTTGTTCCTCTCCGTCTGTCCTCCTGAACCCGACGTGGCTTCACGCCCCGGTGTGTCCCTCCAGTTGCAACCCTGACCTCTTCAGAAGCTATTGTGCATGCTGGACCATGGAGGAAGTCCTTACCCTTTCCTTACAGATGCACACACAAAGCAATCGTCACTGACCCACGCCTGTCACCCCCCCACCCTCTGGGCCTGCTATTTTAAGAATGTGACGTAGCAGCTTTGAGTCACACTGTCGAGAGTTAAAGAATACACACGCGTGCATGTTGGCACAACGATACGCACGGCAACCTAGGATGTTTAGGACAATACTGATCGGTACATGGTAGGATTAAAGATACACAGCTATCGATCTGGATGTAACCCGGGGGGGGGGGTACTGATCAGAAAAAGAATATAAAGTGAAAACACGGTGGGGAGTTTACAACAGTGTCCTTGTTTCTATGGTGTAAAAATGCTGTTTATGTCAGCAGCAAAAACAAGCTCCCACATAAAGAGGCACATTGATTTTCATGCAGATGAGTGCACCAAGATAATACTAAGGACGTATAAATACATTTCCCTTTAATCTATTTTTGTTTGGAACCAGCGCTTGGACGTAATTTCATCAAACCTAGAATCTTCATCCGCAGCCACCAGCTGTCTAATAAGACTGACATTTCCATTAAAAAAAAAAAAAGCAAAGCAAGCCTACCTTTTTATGCCTTTGACAATCTCCCTAAATCATGAATAGTGGTCTGTTTTAAGGCAATTTTAGCTTGAAAATGAGAAGCACACACACACATGTGCACGCAAATTAACACAAAAGTCACATAATATGACATCTCCCAAAATAATCAGAGGCAAAAACTCTTCTTCTATGCTTCTTAAATGCCATTAAAGAGCGAGTCAAGCCCCAGCCCACAACATTAAAACCCAATTACAACCAATCTGCACATCAAATCTCCCCAACACTAATTTGGAACGGCCTTCTCGAATGCACGTCCTCCAAAACGCTGCGTTTGCTACTCTAACGCAGAAGTTAGTGATGATTTCACTGCAACAGTTCCAACCTACACACAACTGGTCTCCACCGAGGCACCCAGAGAGGGAGTCAGGGAGCAGGAGGGGGAGGAGGGACACAGCAGTAGCATGGTTGGTTGCACCGTCACAATAAAAGCCAGCGAGGAGCAAAGGTGCATGGAGCTGCACAAGAATTGGGAGGAAAGAAATCATTATTTCACTTCACAACTGCAACTCTGGCTGGTTTATCAATAAAGAAAGTTCTGGAAACTCTGATTAAACTTTATCAACAAGGAAGACGAACACAAACTGAATGAAGTAGGGGTGTGTATGTCACCCTTAGCTACCTCCCAGCAGATACATTTCAAAAGAAGACCAGGGAATAAAGTGCTTCTGGTACAAACTATTCATTTAATGGCTCTTGATTTGACTTTAATATCCGATCCAGGGGTGGCTCACCTCCACGATTCCATCTTTAATAATAGAGAATCAATAAAAATCAGGTTCAGATTCGTGTCGGTTCATCTTCACAACTGCAGGACGCAGTTCTAAATTGAAAAGGCAATATCTGCATCTACACGCAGTAAGAAGGAAGAGCGCATTTCCAAGAAATACATGCAGCTCTGCAGCCAGCAGGTGTGGGAGGGAGCTGTGTGGGTGAGGCCGTGGAGACATTTGAAAGGAGATCTAGATTCTGTGGGATTTTACAAACCGTACAAAAACCACCACACTTGTGCTTAGAGCCCCGAACAGACACGTGTCCCACATCAAATCTCTGACGGAGAGAACCTCAACACACACCGTCTGTGCACAACTCTCAGGTAGGCTCATCAGTTTCACCACCTTCCCATCGCTTCGAATCCCCATTTTTGTTTTGATGATACAGGAAAGCTCGACCCCAAGGCTTCATCAGCTATACAGTGTAAAGCAGACGAAACAGAATCTGCTGTGAATGGAAGGGAAACGTTCTCTTTCACGGCATTCAAGTCTTCAGTTCCCCCTCTTGCGTAACGAGGTGAGCATTTGAACTCAAACGATGAGAGGAAGCGTACCGTCGCACTTCTGTTTGCAAAAGTGGAAGGTTCTGTTGCCAAAACAAGGTGAACGCTCCTGCACGTCTCCCTGCTGCTGCCAGCACAGATTAATTATTACTTGTAATTGTTCTCATCCTCCTGGCTATTTTAGGCCAGAAATCAATTGCACACACGCACACGCACACCCTGCAGGTTTGGGAGGCCACGGCAGCAGACAATCCTGCAGCCTAGATAAAAGCTGTGCTCACACTCTGAATGCTTGTGATTAATCACAGCGGCGTCCTCGGAGGGACCGACACCACGCAAACGTTTCCCAGAGGTATGAGTGCGCCACAGTGCGGTCCACGCAGCACTGGCCTGCTCGGCTGTGAAGCGAGCGTTTGACGTGGTGCGAATGCAGTTGGGTTTGTGTACGAGGGAGAGTCACCTTGACTGCAAAGCTGCACTTGCCGGTGCGGACCGCCTCCTCGTCCGTCTGCCACTGGTGCGGCCGACTCGACTCTGGCACGTATATGTCTTTCTTCCGGCGGAAGCTCTGCCGTAGCTTATTCATCGCTGAGCTCCCTGTGAGGGATGAGAGACACCATTAGTCCCATAAAACAAAAAAGCAAAGCATAACAATCCCCTCAGGTCTGATCAAACATGTGTTTCCTCTTTCACGTTTGACGCCACATCAACGCACTCCTCAGCTTTCCAGAATCTTAGTAAAGCAGAAATAAGTTTGTCACATCCCAGAAATAAATGTGTGATTAACAACCCTGATCACAAAGAATCCCCAGAGTGTCCACTGATTGTAATGACTCCTTAAACTTAGGCTCTCTCTGTGCGGGCGCTGCCCCTGAACCTCTGCGATACAGAGCAGGCTCCGCTGGGTTCCCAGCTCTACAGCAAGTGCCACATTTCAGCTTCATTCTTCATTAAATTAATCCAGTTTTTCAGCCAAGTTCTGCAGGTTTGCTAACGAGCTGCCAGTTTGAAGCACATGTGTCTGATAGGTCTATTATTATCACTCCAGTGTTACAGCTGTTAGAAATCTTGAGCAGAGGACTAATGAAACATTAGAAAAATAACTGTTTTACAGTCCCAATTAAGTCAAACTCAGTTCTCCGCCTTTTAACATGTTCCATGTAACTACTGTCGAACGCACACAACACGTTTCAAGACAAGTCTCTGAATTGGCAGAGCTCAGAAACGTAACAACATGGCTACAAATACCTCCTGTAAGGCAGCAAACGCAAAGCAGTCAGATAAACTCGCACTGAAAGCAGACTTTGAGGTCATTAAACAGCATTTGGAGGAGAGGATGCAAACGTGTACAAACCAAAGTGTCAGAAACGCCCCACGGTTCAAAAGCCCACGTCCTGCTTCCACTTTGAACCATCTGAAAGTTTCCTCACACGAAGAAACATCTCAGGGTGTCGTCGAGTTTGGTCAGATGGTACGATTGTGTGAGCATTTGCATTTTTTGCTTTTTCTACCTTTTGGTGATGTCACAGCATTCTGAAATCTAAAGCCCTACTTTGAGAGAACGGCATTTCCATGACTGATGGGTGAGGATATAACACCATTTCATTTCTCCTTTAGAATTGTTTTCTTGGTATAAAACCTTGGGTAAAACCACTTCAAACAGTAAAAGTAGCTTTTCATTTTTTTTTCTTCTTTTGAAAACAGGAAAATCAATTAGGCTCACAGTCCTGCTTTAACTAGTACATGCATGTCGTTTTGGCTTACTAAGGGATTAAGGTGCACAAAAAAAAGCAGAGACCCAATTAAAAGTTGCTGATCCAAACGAGAACTGAGAGGTGCATCCATCACCGAAAGCCTGACTCACGTCCCCCCAGAGCAGCTCCTAACTGGGAACCAAAAGTCATTCGACCGTGCAATTCTGGCTTTTAACACGTGAGCAGAGCATACTCCTTAACTAACAAGTTGTACCCACCAACTTTGAAGCTGATGAGGATCTGTCGGGATTAAAGGTCTTTAATCCAGGAGATCTGACTGTCCGCACACACACAAACACACGCACGCAAAAACCAGCAGCAACATGGCAGCATGCATTCGCACACATACTCACAGCGATCACACACATATGCTCCTACTTAGCCGCACTCACTCACACACACACACTCACACACGACCCGAGCTGTCTGTTTGCATAATGAAACCTGTCCTGTGAGGCGGTAATGGCTCGGGAATAGAAACCATGCTGGAGGTGAGGCGCTCTTATCTGTCCATGCCAGGCTTCACCTCAGCAGGCAGCAAACAATAAAGCTCTCAGTCCTGACCAGGCCACCAAAGCACACATAAACACATCAAACAACCTGCTGTCATAGAGAGGGGAGGAGGGGGGAGGACCTGGAGTGGCCCACTGAGCCTGAAATGTCTCAAGAATCAGACACATGGAGCAGCCTTTTTCAGTAACGGAAATTAACCGTACAGCAGCTACATAACAAAGTTAACTTGCTGCTGAGGGTACAGCTACAGCTTATGAACCAAGCACAACTTGAATTACCACACAAGGCAGCTGGATTCTAGTGAGAGTCTCTGTCGCAGAGATTTAAACTGGAAATCACGGATTTGTAACTTTAACACAGAACAACCGACACTCCAATGATCAACACGCAGTCTAAATCAAGCAGAAACCATGACCATCACAGTGGAAAAGCGGCGCGGAGAAGCCGAGGCGGGACCTGCTGCAGGAACCAAACAGCTCTGCTGGTGTTCCTAAACACCCGGTTAAGGTCTGGTGTGTGTCTGCACTGACTGAGCACACGCAAGCAGTCAACGTAGCCTGCAGACGAGCGTGCTTGACAACAAAATGACGAGCGAGGAGGGAAAAAATATATATTGCTTCATCTCTCACTCCTGCCCTCTCCCAACAAACTTGTTTATTTAGGTCATATCGTGTTTGGGCTCACTGCGGTGTCAGAGACGGCTGCATGCTCGCAGCCTGACGAGTGAAGACGAGTAGCTGGAAGAAAACCGACCCGTCTGCACAAGCCTATGAGTGCATTTCCAGTTTATCGAGTAAAGACCGCAGACATTTTGAAGCGTTTCAGGTGAATAATGTATCCATGTAGAGTGAGGGAAAGTCAGGAAGAAAACCCTCAAGTGAATGTAAAAAACATTTCAAGTGAAATCCAGGTTTCCATTGACTGGTTTAAAGAGAATAAACCAGGCTCCACAGCATTGGAAGAAACTTGCAGTATGAGTGCCACTGATAGTGGTAAAAGCAGCTGTCTCAACCAGGCCAGAAACAGCTGAAAAGTCACAACATTTCAATCCAATCTTCTTCCAGACAGGCAAAAACCACCTCAAGTGAGCAGTTTCAGTGATCAGTGGAAGTTTCTTGAATGTTGAAGTTTCCATTTACGTTTTCTTGTTCAAATCTTCTGAATGCAAACAAATACGGGAGTGGAAATTCACCTATTGTCTAATCCAACTAATCCTTGCACTTAAGAAGTTACGAATACAGATGAATGCTGAACTGTGGCCCCCTAAGAGGGCAGTGATAAGTCTATGCTGGGTGCAGGGATTTTGCAAAGCACAAAAAAGGTGTATTTTTCCCCCCGTCGTTTTCCCCTGATCTCACAGCACCTTACTAAAGTCACCTTTTATTATCACTTAACACTTACTGCCAGCTTACAACCCACACACGCACATTCCCTCCTGCAAACTGCTGCATCCAAGATAGCCAACAAAAGGAGAGAGTGGGAATTTAAGTCAAAACATCGACTGTTTCTTCATGTGCGTGGGAAAGAAAGCATACGCTGCCGTGTTTGTGTATATGTAGTGAACCCGCTGGTGCTCGGTCAGGCACGGGAAACGAGGGCACAACATGTGGAACCGCTTGCAGGACTGGGAAATCAGGAGCGTTGACAAAATATAACGTGTATGGAGGGAAGGAAGGATTCACGTTCGCCAAGTGATTTCTAACACGCAGCAAGGAGCAACATACAAGTACAATTCAAACATCTCGTGTCCACAATGCTGTAGTCACAAAGCCGTTTTACCGTTTTCTGCCTATTCTGAGCGTGAGCAGCACACATCAGCTGCCTCAACTCCTTTAACACAGACGACATTGTCAATTCTTTTCACGTAGAAGTTCAATACGATCAAGAATTTAAAGCGGTGGATTTGTTGGAAGACCACCTAATAAACTGGTCTACTCACATCATCTCGTTCAGTAAATATGCAGCAGGGCTGAGCAGGATGTTGGCAGGGAAAAATTCAGGCTTTTCCCCCAGGAAGTGGCCTCGAAGACCTGCGCAGACTGAGGCTGAATGAGAGAGAAGCGAGTCGGCAAGCCAGTCGGCAGGCGAGTCGACTAGCGAGTCGGCAAGCGAGTCGGCTAGCGAGTAGGCAAGCGAGTCGGCTAGCGAGTAGGCAAGCGAGTCGACTAGCGAGTCGGCAAGCGAGTCGACAAGCGAGTCGACAAGCGAGTCGACAAGCGAGTCGACTAGCGAGTCGGCTAGCGAGTCGACTAGCGAGTCGACTAGCGAGTCGGCTAGCGAGTCGACAAGTCTGACATCAGGCAGGACTTTGTTGTTTTTTCAGAGAACACATACCTGAGAAGGGCTTTATGAATAATTCAGCTGTTAGAACACAGTAAAGAGTACAGACGGTAGAAGAGAGGCCAATAAAGGCCAAAGGCTGACACTGACAGTGGGCAGAATGCCAACACTGTATGTTATCACTGGAACTCACCGGTGGAAAGTAAGCGTCTTTATTTACATACGGCACTCAACTGCAATTAAATTACTTGCAATTCACTCGAGTGTTCCCGTTTCATGCAACTTTATACTTTGACTCAACAGCCCTTCAGAGGGGAACATTGTACCATTGTCACTCACTGATCCCTCAGAGAGAATATTTCCATTAATCTGTCCTTTACAGTTCCATATACTTCGTGACCGCCTGCCTTACACTGAGCAGGTCCTCCAAATGCTGTCAAAAGAGCTCCGACTAGTCGGGGCACGGACACATCTGCTACACTGGTACGCTTCTCCTGGGTAGAGGACCACTTGTGTTTGTTTCATTGAGTATTCAATGTGGACTGTACTTCATTTGCCCTGCGTGTTCTGTGAACCAGCAAACTGAAGCGTGACCCAACCTGACTGCACACACCGGTGAGATCCCAACGGGAAGTGAGATGCGTTTTTTTCTGGGTTAAAACTTGGTTTTAATTGGCCAGGGAAGGCGCTACATCAATGAGTAACCCATATGGGGAAATCCAAATAAGCCTGCGTGAGCGTGTGGCTGTGTGCGAGTGCGGGTCACACGAGGTCCGTTCAGCTCTTTAACGGGCCTTTAGCCAGAAGGCAAGATGGAACCTAAGCTCCCTTAGGTTTGTATTTGTTCAGGGGGAATTAGAAGTGAGGATCATTTTCCTCAGCGCCACGGTACGTATTCACAAGTTGTCTCCAACTACATTTTAAAGAATCCAAATCAATGCAACTGGTTTCTACTTTCTAACCCATCTTTATAGAAATGAAGGAGAAATAGAATCCTCAAAAACATCAACAACATGTTGATGAACAGCACTCTGGTCAGCGGGATGGCCCTTATCATACATTCACAACATTTAGCAGACTGATAGCAGAAGGAATGTGGGAGTCGGCATAGTGACTAGTTCTGCATGCTGGAACATAACATTGCCAACCTGAGTAGATTCATGGTAATATAATCAATAAGTAGGGTTGCAACTAAACTGATCCCATATATATTTTAAAAAGATTCTTTTACAACTGACACCCTGTCTACAGGTGAACTTTACTCTGGCCGGCCACATATCAGACTAACTGGCTCATTTGGGATTCTTTCAATCTAACAGCAAGAGCTGCGGAAGAGGGCGTACTCATCGAGCGTTAAAAGGTGGATTTTACTTCTAGACAGCAATGAAACATGACGATACAAAGCACATCAAAAGCCACTTTTTGAGCTTGGAAAAGTGTAGAGAGGCACGGAGTGGGGAGCTGAGACAAAAAGCAAAGCTGAGCAGGGAGGTAAAGGCTTTGGTGTAGAGCAGGATCTGAACCCTGCTGGGGCTGTCATAGCTCTGGTATTCTGGTGCCGTGAGGATCTCTGGCTCCTCTCCTACCAGCGCTAATGAGGACAATTACACAAGAACCATTTACATTTGCTCAGTGTTCATATACACAGAAACAAGAGTAAAAAGTGGGCTGCCCACTCAGGCCTCCCAAGTGCAGGAAAATCAGACAGACTTTTGCCAAAATGAGAAAACAAACATAAAACAAAACTCGAAGCGCAAAGGGAGACAGACGATGAGCAAGATTCCTCCCTCAGTCGGTGCTGTGCTGCTGTCCTGGAAGGGGGGGGGGTGCAGCTGTAGATGTAACAGTATTTGAATAATCTCTCCAGGAATGGAAAACTGATTAATCCCTGCAGAAGGATCCTAGGGATGAGTACAGCAGTTGGGTTTCAGAGACAAGATTGAGGGAGAGGCTAGAAGAGGGAGTGAGCGTGAGACCAAGAAAAAGAGAGAGAGTGAGGGAGAATGGGCACTTCAAGACAAAAAGGTCCCTCCGTCTCCTTTCATGACTTGCCCCACCTCTGTGCCAGCCGATACTCTTTATGCCATTTCATAGTGCTCTGCTCAAGGAATTTCTTGTTCTGTGTGTTCAGAGCGTGTTTATAGTCTCCAGAGCAATAAAGAGATAGGATATCCTCTATCAATAAGGCCAGCGATTTGTCATGCAAATCCTGCCAGCGAGGCATATCCACGGAGCCTTGCTACCAGGGAGCTGGTCAGCTCGAGGTGCTAGAGCCTCTGTTCTGCTCCCAAACGGCCACGGGAAGGGAGAGAATTCAAAATATGCCGTCACCGTGGTAATCCAGTTTTCTGGTCCCCGTTTGTGGCTTAGCATGAACAAAAAAAAATAAAATCTGGATAAAAGTGAAAAACCGCCAAGCGTGACACACAAAAGGGTAAAGCCCAGCGAATCCAAACGTCCAGGTGTGAGGCCGAGATCAAGAAAAGACGAAGAAGGTTTTCTGGCTTCGAGGTTCTGTTTGTGTGAAGTCAGCTCAGCTCTTAATACATAACTATAAACCCAGTTAGACTCAATAAACCACAACAGACATGCAACGTAATTGCTCTGGGCCACAAATGATTTAACTACATCCCAATATTGACATTTAAGGTTGAAGCACAACAGAAACAGCATGCAATGGGCACCCAGCTACTCCGCTGATTAATGTTAACCCCTCAAAGTGATATTCTGGGTCACATGCAATCACACAGAATTAATTACAGTATTACACATTGTCACTCAGGGGAAGTTTGACCTAAATAGAGTCTATTCAGCGTCACATTCAGGAATGGCATGTCGTCTATGCAAAATAATCGATATCACTGCAGATAATGTTTTTTATTTATTTTTCCCTCAACTAAACTGTATCTGAAGCTATGAGGTTAAAAAAAGTCTCCTAATGCTGGAACAACCAAAGTTAGAGATACATTTTTCTTGCCCAAGAGAGCCACATCTGGTCTGACAGTCCGGTACATGTTTATATGAAAAGCATGAAAAACAACCAATAATCTTACAGGGAATCTTATGATTTGGGTAGTTTGTTTGCAAATGAATTAGCGGTCTTAAATGATCACAAATGTTCTTTTTCTGACTGCACTGTCAAGAGCTTTAACATTTAACATGCTGACTGAGGCCTGTAGAGTCTGAGATGGAGCTCTTGTTTGTTTTCCTTCAGACCGGCAAACTGCCAAAACCTGTGCTTGGATAGAGGCGCTCACGCTCACTGCTGATCCACGAATCAGGTGCATTTGATTTACGTCTGTTTTTAGGGTTCACACAGTGGTGGAAACAAATTTGAGAGTGCAGAAAAGCTCAATAATAAAACTGCATGTAATAGCTGGTGGAAAGAGGTGGTCAGTAAACAAGTGTAACTTATCACCAGCTGCTCCATGCTTTCATGATCTGCACACGCTACACCATCAGAGTCGTCTGAACCACACAGTCTGGAATATGTCTGAAAAAGAGATCCGACCTGACGAAAGATGGATGCAGAGGAGTCCAAAGGAAAGGCCTGCGGTTCAACTGATTCTTTTCACAAACCAAACACAGCAAACACTACTACTGAGAGCGAGATGAACGTGTACGGTGGAAAATATGTTGAATTCTCTGAAATATCTACTTTGAGAGACGCAAAAATGCAGACTTAACCACATCTCAGATGGAGCGTACAGTCGGGACATGGCAGAAGTGGGTGGAACGCCACAAAAGGAAGGAAATGGTGGGAATAGGAGTGCTGGCTCCTGTTTGCACTGCTCAGGGGGATCCCTGTCTGCCCCTGAATCATTTCAGTCAATCTGTTCCCTGACCCTCGCAAGACACTATGACCCCCGTTTCCTGAGTGCACACGACTGACTGGGATTAGAGTGGAGACAGAGGAAAAAATGTGGCCCAGAACGCTGCACAGTTGATGTCGTGTCCCTCCTCTACAACAAACTGTCTGCGAGGTCATGCTTGTGTGTGTGTGTGTGGGAGCGGTCAGGCATGGTGTTACTGGAGTCCAGACCGACACAAAGTTGAATGACCAGCCCAAAGTTCAGCACTGAGAGCCACACATCACTGTGGGCAGCAGCTGAGGCCACATTTAAACATCCAGGGCAGTACCCTCGCACTGGGGAGTGGCAAATCACTGTCACCATGCCACAGTGATGATTCACATACTGAATCTGTTGCCCGATTTCCACCACAGGGACAACACATGCCATGAACGGGTCATCTTACGCATTTGTATTTCTTCTTTATTCCCCCAAAGCCGCATTTTGCGATTGTTTTTTCAGCAAATCTTGCCAGAGGAGACAGTTTGCCTAATGGAGTGCGGTTTCAATTAGCATTGAAAAAACGTTGTAGTCGTGCTGTGCAGGCAGGCTGCCGATTGAAAGCACTGGCCTGCCAGGAGGGGTTTGATGTACTGGTCTGAGAGCTGAGCTCCATCAATCCAGGTCTCTTTTTATGGCAAGCTGCTGCTGAGAATACAATAAGTACTCACTCATGAGGCAGCCGTGGGAAGATATCTTTATAAAGAGGCAGTCATTTTGTACAAAAGCTAACAAAGTGGTTGTTTGTGTGTACACCGACTGACCTACGGCAGCCATGGGTTTCTCCCTCTGCAGTCCTTTTTGTTAGGAACACATCGGCGTTGGACTGTTGGACAGAAGCGTGACCTCCTCACACTGTCCTCCAGTTTCACAAGTGAAATCTTTTGGGAAACTTCTGAGTGAAAGCGCTCCTTATGGAAACCTTCTTGACATCACTGGCATTACACGTACACACTGCCACAGCAGGACTACAGAGCACAGAGAACTCACTGCTCATAAATGCACTCTCACAAGGTAGACAGATGACCGCAGCTTTTCGAGGGCCCGAAGCCAAAACGGCTCCATTATCAAGCTCCGGTGTTCTTCAGGGTAATAAACTGCCATTAGAGGAGTTTCAGCAAGGTAGAGAAATCAGGCCAAATCGCACACACTGGGTATTCTCTCTGCACAAAGCACTGGCCTGAGGAAACACTGCCAGTGTTACACATTCACCTGGCCTCAGCAAAGTTCTGTTAATAGATGATCTATTAATCCTGCCTTTGGTTGGCTGACAACAAAAATGTGAGCATTAGCACATTTAGGGAGACTCAGAAAAAGATTGCAGGTTTTATCCCGGAATGTGACAATACTGAAACATAATTAACCACTTCTGCACCAGAAACCTTGGAGCAAGATTAGCTACATGGATTAGTGAGAAGGTGGGAGACAATCTCAGAGGTTTGGTTAAAGTCTCGTGTGTCACTGTTTACTTTCAACACACCACAAAAACATTGGGTTGGACTTCTGTTGCTGTTAAGTCAAGCTGCTGATTTAACCACAAACTGAATCAACTGGTTTGCGAGGCAGGGTTGCTTGACCTGCGTCACATTGAGTACCAACAAAACACAAACCGTGTTTCTGTCAAGGTAAATGGGGGGTGACTGTCCCAGTGTGAGCCAGCTGGCATGCAAGGCAGGGACAATAAAACAGACCTGCTCTACTTACTGTTCACACTTTACAGACTTATCAGGCAATAATACCGGCTCAATGTTGCAATCAAAATGCGTTTTATTCCGTGCCTCATCTGAGAAAATATTCTTCGAAATGATAGAGCCAGGTTTAGATGAACTGAACTGAAAGACGTGGTTTAGGTCTGGGCGTTCGGAGCAGCAGCCTCATAGCAAGCAGGTTAGTTACCTGCTGGTCTCTTATACAAGCTGCGCACTTTTCATTCTCTGGCACCGTAGACTGCCTGAGCCTGGCACACGGGACACAGCGACCAAGTGCACCCTGCTGTTACTGCATCGAGTTGTAGCCTGACTGCGCTGCGGGTAAGGCGACGAGGTGCAAGGGAAGCGAAATGAGCATGACCAGTCAAATCTGTGCTAGACTGAACTGCTGCCTCATCTTGGGCTGCCTCATCTTGGGCTGCCTCATCTTGGGCTGCCTCATCTTGGGCAGCCTCATCTTGGGCAGCCTCATCTTGGGCTGCCTCATCTTGGGCAGCCTCATCTTGGGCAGCCTCATCTTAGGCTGCCTCATCCTGGGCTGCCTCATCCTGGGCTGCCTCATCTTGGGCTGCCTCATCTTGGGCTGCCTCATCTTGGGCAGCCTCATCTTGGGCAGCCTCATCTTGGGCAGCCTCATCTTGGGCAGCCTCATCTTGGGCTGCCTCATCTTGGGCAGCCTCATCTTGGGCAGCCTCATCTTGGGCAGCCTCATCTTGGGCAGCCTCATCCTGGGCTGCCTCATCTTGGGCAGCCTCATCTTGGGCAGCCTCATCTTGGGCAGCCTCATCTTGGGCTGCCTCATCTTGGGCTGCCTCATCCTGGGCAGCCTCATCCTGGGCTGCCTCATCCTGGGCAGCCTCATCTTAGGCAGCCTCATCCTGGGCAGCCTCATCCTGGGCAGCCTCATCCTAGGCAGCCTCATCTTAGGCAGCCTCATCTTAGGCAGCCTCATCTTAGGCAGCCTCATCTTAGGCAGCCTCATCTTAGGCAGCCTCATCTTAGGCAGCCTCATCCTAGGCAGCCTCATCCTAGGCAGTTACAGTGGGTTCGCTCAGTGTTTGTCAAGGTTAGCATTCCTTGGCAGGATATATTTGAAAATCAGATTAAAGAACAAATCTCAGATTGGGTCATTTTTGTTTTTGAGTCCAGTGCAGGAATGGAGATCAAAGCCAGCTAAATGGGTCTCGTGTCTGAGTGGAGATGTTGGCCTCCTGTCATTCTGAGTGGGTCTAACAGGCCGCACTTCTGCTTTTAAATACTTTGTTGGAGGCCGCTGACCACAGAAGTAGCTGCGTGGTACAGAGCATGCCCTATGAGCTGTTATAATGGATCCCATCTCTTCTCATCTACAGACAGCAGACAACCAAACTATTGCTAAATTGGTCGGCCTTCATGTACATGAAGTCTGTGCCTGCGCTGTGGACACGTAAGCAACTATTAACCAAATAAACTAAAAACAGCACAAATACACCCGCTCACAGAACAAAACCAAAAATGTTAAGAAACGCTGCAACGTTTAAGCTGACAGAGCAGAAAAATTAATCAGACTTATTACACGGCACTTCGTTGGTGTGTTCAAACAACCCTTTAAAATGGAGCAAGAAAGGCCGGCATACTGATGCAGCTTAACGAGACGAGCACGAAATCCAAGTCAGGGCAAAAAGATGTTTTAGAGTTAGATTGGTGTATTAGTCACAACGCGTTTGTCTTGTGTTCACTTTTTAAGTCATCGTGTGTTCAAACCACACAGCAGATCTGTGACTGGGGCGCACGCACTAAAAGATTTTTTACCATACTTAGACCCTTTAATTGAGTCCCATGAGTCTGTCACCATATAACTCAATGGAAACATCACATGTTTACAAAGCAGCTTGATGGGAGGCAGACAGGAAATTTTACATCCACCTTCCCTCTTATCGTTCTCCCTGTACTTAAGGTGACCCAGAGAAGATGTCTGCCCTGCAGCTTCCAAATGACTCCCTCTTATAAGAAGCCCTGATAATGGAGCACTGACTGGCAGTCAAATAACTGGTCTGACAGCTGCAAGCAGATGTGCTGTGAATATCAACATTTATTGATGAAATGAGGTTACTGCTGTGGGATCAGACCAGTCAATTTAGGCATAAAAGAAAAACTACAAAGAAAGAGAAATAATTCGGTGATCAGAAGCAATTAATGCGCTTGGAGGAAATTAGCAGCATTGGGGATGATTTAAATAGACGAGTCAAATAGGTCTGCCGGCGTCGTTTTAAAAATCTGTTTTAAGAAAAGCTTTCATCTGCGGTCCAGGCGACTGCCGGGGATGCCATCACCGTCCAATCTGCAAATGAGCAAACAGAGAGAAAGCCAAAAGATTTTCCTTCTTTAATGATCACTGTTAACAAACATAACTGGCATCAATTTGCAATTTGTGTCCAGAAAAATCATTTGAGCTGGCAGTCATAGCGTAGAAGAGGCGATGACAGCCTCACGGCGAGGAATGGTGTCAGAGCGTGTGCGCGTTGTGCTCACAGAGTGATGAAGGCCTGTCACTCTTCACTGCTCTCCCAATCATCATCAAGAGATGTCTAAAGATGACTGTGGGTACTTCAGGACTGCACTGTGTCAGGCTTGCTGTGAGACAGCGCGATGCAGCAGATAAACAGAGGCGTACATGTATGGCTCAAGATATGTCCAAAAGATTACATGAACCTGGAGAACACAGCGCACACACCCACACACACACACTCACACGTAAGGGAGCTGTGCGGCAGTGTGTTATCGATAATCCAGCTTTTTGTCAAAGATATGAGTAAACGACGACACAGTGCCATCGCTCAGTGGCACTTGCCGTCTGTGTGCGTCTGTGTGCACACGTGCACGCGTGTGAGTCAGTGGCAGTATTTGTCTAACAGCACGAGTGATGAGAGGATGGAGTAGAACAGGAACTTCCTGCTGAGCGAACAGACATGTCGTCGCTGCTCTGCCCGTCGGACTGGGCAGAGACACAGATACTCAAGCTTACTTAACAGATACACACGTGCACAAATCTTTTTCTGGTACACTCGCCAGCTCCTCAGATTGGACGAACGAAGCTTAGAACAAGTTGAACTGTGACAAAGGAAAAATATATATCTATGACTTGAAAAACTATTGGGGGGGGGGGGGGGGGGGCAAAATCAAACAGTAGGAGGAGTCCACATGTTGACAGGTGGATTGTTTTGAAGCCGACGAAACAGATCTCGTGTGCTTGAATGCAAATTCAGCTGTTGTATTGAGTGCAGCTGTTGAGCTGAGCGCTAATTTCAGGAATTCTTTCCACATACGTGAGCTCCGCTCTCTGTGTCCTGGTTGGGCTATTTGTCAAGACAAGGGTGAACGCTGAATTCCAAATTATGCAACAGATTAAGCAAAATTGCAAGGCCATTTACCCTGCAGATTTATGGCGCAGCTCAGACAGGGGTGGGGCACAGTTACACTTTTGGAAATGAACACTCAGTGGCTCTACTTTAAACCTACGACTTGTCAATGTGTATTTTAGACTGTACTGTGCTTCTTAGCGCTGTGGTCTCACTTACTGACTGGGACTGTGTTATCTGTGGAGTTAAATCACATCAAAGAACAGGGTAAGAGAATTTACAACCAGGTGCATGCACGGATGGACTATGAACTGCAGGACTGTCAGAGAGAATGAGATCCCATTGTGACAAGGTTCACTCACAGACACTACTGTTCTAACTTCATAGGAACTAATGATTATGTTACCAGTGATTTGCATCTCCAAATGGAAAGCAGTTTATTCAATGGTTCCATTTTATTTCAGTGCCAGCAATGATTCAGCCCCCTCTCCATTAAAAATACTTCACAGAAGAAGGTCTTCATGAATATCAGAAATGGTTTCCATGTCCAGTCTCCTACCACACCATTTGGAGCGTTTGTTTGGTTAGTGTGACAGTTAAAAGTATAATGAAACAAGGTGTATCGCACCCTGAAGCAGAGTAAAAGCAGAGAGTGTAGAGTTCTGAGGAATTTAAAACCCACAAGTTGCATGTCTGAGGTGTAGGTGTTACAGAGAGAAGCTTTTGCCAGGTCACATGACGGTTGGAGATAAATCACCTTCACGAGCTTGAGCAAGAGAAATTTGCAAGCTGTGCGTGTGAAGAGAAAAGAGCACCCCAGCTCTGTCACTTCTTCTGAGAAAAGCAGACATAATCAAGCCAACAGCCATCAAGTCTGTCCTCCCGTGTCCAAAGACGGGGCATGAGCAACCAGATGAAGACAGATGAACAGGCAAGGACAGCAGAGCATCAGAGAATGGAAAATTACCAGGGCTCCACAATCAGCTGGGCACCTTTGATCAAGCCAGAGCCCAGGCACCAATTACTGTGGGATAATCAGCAATCCTCACAGGCCTGACAAGCTGCAGGCACTGTGGGCACAACGGGTCAGTGGCCAGCAGGCAAAGGCCTGGTCAACAAGGCTCCCAGAGCCAAAAGCTGACGGTGGCCCTCGCTGAAATGCTGTGTGAAGGCGGCCAAACAGACAAGCAGCACAGCGAAGCCTTTGTTCCCCTCCTGTCGACTCAGCACTGTGGCACTCACACAAGCCAGACGCCCCTCTCCGCAGGCCGCTTGCTGGTGGAGGAATGGTGCAATGGTGCGGAGTGTGTGAACCTGCAAGAGTACATGTCTGGGATCTTTCGCACTCATACTTTCCCCGTCTCTACGATGACACAACGAATGCGCAGACACATGCTGCTCAGACACCTGTCCCTGTGGCAAACAAAAAGCTGCAGTGCTCAAGGATCCACGATGACACAACACAAAGGAAACACGGCCCACACCAGCCTCCGTCCTGATAACCGATAAGCATCTCCGATTCAGGAAAAGAAGGCCTGCCTGCCCCATCTGTGAGGAATGTGGACGGAAACAAAGTAAATCAAACTGACATTTCTAACAACGGTAACATTTCTCTCACCATTCTCTCTGGCCAACAATTTGGTGTCTGTCCAAATGCAAAGAAGCAACAGTAATTCCAAAACAAAAAAACACCCGTACTCGAGGGAGAATGTGATATTCAGCTCATTAATAATTGATTATTTTAGTGGGCCGGGGGGGAACGTTCATCATCGATTAGGCAGGGCTTCGGTATTGGCTGCTGTGTGGGTCCTCCCTCCACTGTCAACAATGCTGTAACCAGGAACAGTTTGACCACCGCAACAACACCGCTCACTGCACTGCAATGAGAAAATGACTCGATGTAAAGCATCAAACTTAAGCGTCACATCGCTGCATCTTTTGCCCACTCATAATCCAGTTATCTAACAGAAATACAGCAGCCAAAGGAATATGGATCAAGCTCACTGCAGTTACGCAACGAGCAATGCCCGTAAACAGACCCATATGGGCCAGAAAGAGCTTCCCAGAAAACTGCAAGCCAAAGAAGACTCTGTTGTTGCAGCAGCGAGGTCTAAAGTCTTGTGTTGTCCCACTTTAAAACAAATTCAAACCACGTGTGTTGACACCAAAGCTCCACGTTTAAATAAAAAAACACAAGCCATGCCTTCAGAGAACACGTATGAGGTCATTTCCTAATGTCATCAACTATATAAGAAGAATGACATCAGAATTAATGGGACATTTTCATGATTCGTGTTCCAAAATATTCTGTTAGTATGACAAAACAATAATTCAGGAAACGTAAGCATAGACATTCATTCAAATATGCTTCAAGAGCAGCGATAGCAGAGAAGCAAACGGATGTGAAATGCTGGTGAAAAGTAGATCATTGCAAATACATAGTTCTCTTAGTTCTATCGATACACTTAACAGGATTAAGGCTGGGCATCACTACTAGTTTCCCCGAATCGATTCAATTCCAATTCACAAGGTGGCAAATCAATTAGATTTCCAATTCAATTCAATATCGCTTCAGTCCACCTTTGGCTTGGCTGTGAAAGAAGTTTTCACCAAAAATGAGTGTTAAAATAAAGAAGTTTTTGAACCCACTCCTAAATACAGAAATAGTAAATATCTAATAGAAACTATCTAAATATCTACTGCGCTCTCTCTGCGCATTCTCTCCGAGGATACCCAGGGATGACTTGTTTTGGCCATATTACCAAGCCCGACATCGAATGTGAACCCAAATCTTTTTACATTTTTCATCTTGTAAGTTTGTTTTGTTTTTTTGCTGAGTCGTGCTTTTTGCATGCTTTTACGGCTACACCATCCAGCAACCACAGTGGTGGTTACCAGGAAACTGCTGCCACAGCAACGCTGATACGTGTCATGGGTGACGACAGAGGGAGGGGCGTGGAAAACCCACGTGATCACAAAGAACCCGAACTGTTGGCAGCCTGATGACCGACATAATGCGTGAGGGAATTTCATCACTGCTCGTGCTGTGGACGGGGATTTGGTTGACACAAACAGACTTAGAAACACATGCCACTTAGTTTTAAGGCAAGTAGTTATTATACAAACCACAAGTGATGAGCATGTGAACCTGATAAAGTGTCAGTCAAGGTGTTAAAAGGCAGCTACAAACACGCATCTTTGGGGAATTAATGTTCAAACGGGCAATGAGCATGGTTCTCAAGAAAAGCTGACAACTTCTATCTAAAAGCTAGCAAAACTTCTTGTTCACACGCCAAGCTGCTTTCATCTAAAGCTGAAAGCACTGCTAGCGGATGGAAATACAATACAATCACTGAGAAACAGAGAGCTGTAAAACCCTTGATTCCATCTTAAATGTCGCCTCTTTTTTGGGATATTCTTATAGTTTTTGTTGTAGCAGATGTGTTTATAAGATATAACAAACACCTCAGCAGAAAGACTGGGACATCGAGTGCTCTGACTAGAACTGAAACAAAGTTCCCACCCTGTGAGACACACCACCGGTCTTCTCCATCCTGGGTCACTCATAATTAAAGTAGAGATCAGAGGGCTGAATAAAGCATGAGCTGTTCCAGTCTGACAGGCTCAGGTATCGCTCTGTATAGGGGCCTGAAGAGACAATGGGAGTCCTTGAGCCCCATACCATATCCAGGCACAAACCTGAAAGGCAACTCCTTGCATACAGTGACGCCAACCCCCCCCCAAAAAAATCCTCCTAGCTCTAATCCACAGTGGAAACAGCCAGGGCAAGAGGAGGAGATAAATGCCCCTTGGACCCAATTAAAAGCTGAAGATATTGTCCCAAAAGGAATTGCATTCAAAGTAGTAAAACAACAACACAGAAAAACCAGCAAGTGAAAATATTGCTTCTTTAAACTCAAAGAGAAATCCAGTTAATATGATTCATTCGCAGGAGAAATGAGAACAATCGCTGTGTGGTAACGACAAAAAGCGTTCAAGTCATAGATCCTCGCAAATGATGCAACAAAAGCATTTCTCATAGTTAGTTACTTCAACGGTTGATGACAAGAATGTTGAAATGATTGCAGCGCTAACGACACTGCGCACGTTTATGAGCGGCAACAAATTGAGCAAGAGAAGCCTTTTGAGAGAAAATCACCTTACCAAAGCTACGCCCGGCTTTAAAGAAAGTAATCCAGGTTTATTAGAATGTAGAAGAGCTGTTCCATTTTCCTGTGCTCTGCCTCTCTGTGAACCTTCAACAAGGCTCATTTCGTGTGTGTGTGTGTGTGTGTGTGCGTGCGTAACCTTCCACACAGACAGGCAAACTGCCCTGGCAGAGGAATAACCTTGTCCTGTTTTCTAAACGTAAAAACGAGCACGAGCTTGTGAGCATAATCAAAAAAATAATCGCTCTTTTGATTCGATTTTCCGTTCATCCGGATCCGTTTACAGCTACTTTGAGAAACAGAACTCACCGAGCGGCTGGTCGTGCGAAAAGGTCACGACCACCAACTTTCCTAAGCGACAGACGGAGGAGCAGCTTACCAAAGGTGCGAATTCAAATCAACTCTGCTGTTCCATACAACCTATTTTAGGCCACTTGTGTCAAAATGGGGTCAGCTGCACATTTGAGATCCCGGCTCTAAAACCTACCCTGTGGTTGAATCCTCCCAGAGTGTCTCTGCTGGATCTACTCCCAATCAGCCAAGAATGTGGAGCTGCTTGTAGATGTAGCATGTGCAGACAGCATGCCCTCTGTGTAATGATGCAAAGATATCAAATGCCACATGGACCTTTGAGGGGGCCACTGGAATATTTTTTGGGTACCAACCGTTTTTATAGGTCATGTTTTGTCCTCAATGATAGCAGAATAGTTTACTTTGGTGCACCCTTTTCCCCACTGAGTCACAGCTAGCAGATGATGGTCAGGATGCATTGTTACTTCTGAAGAAAAATATCAGTCTTAATTCTGAGGGGAAGCAGGTATTCAGGCATCTGAAAGATAGCATCAGCCAAGAGACAAAGAGGCGTCTCGCCCATTCTCGCACTAATTTAGTTAAGACTGGACTGAAAGTCGAGCTGACACAGACACCCACTCAGATTTCACAGCAAGCGACAAACTATCTCCCAGATATCAGGGGACAAAAGTGAAGCCCTCTGACTGCATCGTCATCAGCAAGTTTATCTGGCTTTCGTTGCATCACGGTTACGTATTCACACACACCGCTCGCTGCCAAGAGCGGGCCTCTCCTTCAAGAACAGAGGGAAACGCTCGGTTTCTCCCACAGAGCGAATCACAAAGCCGCGGCCAAACACTTGCTTCTGCTTTCTCCTCCTCTCCCTCCAACAGCTGACATACTTGCACAGTGGGTTTGGTGGCAGATAGCCAAACTTTCCTCCCTCCTTCTTTGAGATGAGCTAAGCCTCGAGTTACTTTAAAAATGCTGGGAAAAGAACACATTCTCTCCATCTGCAAAAATGTGACGTCAAACTCCCGCACCTACACATCATTCAAATAGTTTTCAGATAATCAATGGCCGATAATTTCACTGGGCCCGTGAGCACAAACATGAAATCTGAAACCTTGTTAGTGTGGCTCTTGCACTGGAATTTCTGTTAAATTGAAAACAGCAAACAGAGTGTGGTTTAAATGTTAATTTATGTTCAGAAACTTTGCTTTTGCTGAGGAATTTCATTAAAACACAGACAAGCACAGCCTCTCTATTCTGTTCAATTAATTGTGAAACCACCTGATTATGTATGTCAGTCGCCTGCCTCCACGCTCTGTAAATAATCTGCATCAGGCACTGAAAATCTCTACCAGTCGACCACTAACCATGACCACAAATACTGAGCAACGCTGTCAGCGGATACATCATCAACCCCCCACAGTGTTAGGGGCAAAAAGGTGGCATGCAGCATTATTTCACAAGCCAAAACGGTTTGTGTGTCACAAACATCACATCGACAGAACAGCTGTGACTGGCTGATGAGAGAATCCAAACAGGCTCATCATCCCACAGCCAGGATGTTTCAGCCATATGGGTGTGCTCCCGTGTCCATCACACTATCAATCATGTGGCTATCTTTATAAAGACTGCACGTAGAAGGTAATCTGACCACTGATGTTTATCTGATCAGGGATGGCAGACCAGAATGGAAATATCACGCTCTTCAGGCTAAACCACCGCACAAGCTAAAAGGTCTCGCGCAGATATTGTTACATCATTACAAGAAATTCACGCCGTTAGGAGTCTATGAGTCACAGCTCAACCAAAGCTGTCTGATTAAGGGGTGTTTGGGGAGCTCGAGCTTTAGTCATGCGTTTCGATGTGAACGCGCGAGGCTGTGACACCTTTGCCGTAAACTTGCCATGTCACTAAACTTCGCTGCTAATAGAGACGGTCCCACCACTGGCACCCAGCATTTGTAACGATGATATTACACAAGTAAACCGTCTGACAGTGTGAAGAAACACACCGAGAATGCTTATTTCCTAATAAGGCTACTAATTATACTCCGAGTTGGGCTCATTATTTTGCTGAGTAACGTCCACCTCTTAAAGTTATCCAGGTAACTTGAGAATCATTTGCGACTTAACTGACGGTGGCTTTAACTGGCTAAATAACCTCATTGCTCCTCCTGCAGACCCTTTCCAACAGACGTGAAGGGTGGCAGACAGTCTCACAGCTTACATTTACTCCCTCTGTCAGTTAGTCGGGTTAGCAAGTGAGCTAAATGCCATGTAACTGGAGGCTAACATAGCTGCGTGTGCCGCATTCGGAAAAACACAAGCTAGTGCCGCTTAGCTCGGTATGCTAACCAGGTTTACCGGGCATGCCAGACAAAATAAGACACGGTGCGTTACTCAACTTACCTGTGATCACCTCCGCGACCCAGAAGATGCCCGGTTAAAGACGTCACCTGGGAATCACGAGCCGTGCCGTGCCAGATAATTCAAATTCCACAAAAAAAGCGTCGGAGAGACCCTCGCAGTCCAATCGCTTCAGCCACCGCCGCTGAATGGCTGCTACTCGGAGACTCAACCAAACCTCCACCTTAGCAACGGACCGCCTCCGCGCGACCTCATTGGCCGCCGAGTGCAGCTCGGAGGTGATCGATAGTTGATAGTGCAAACCTGGATCAAATTTAGTGGTGGAATGTAAGTCGTTACATTTACTAGTACTGCTGTTCCGAAGCACACATTTGAGTTAATTGTATTTTATTGGAGGGCTTTCTTCGAATGACACTCATCTCTTAACTACATTTCAGGGAGGGTTGTTCTTTTTACTCTTTTGGCTTTAAATGTGATTTCATGGCTGTTTTCAACATTTTTAAGAAACCAACAATCAATCGTTAATAATCAACGTCTTAATCCTTCGTGAAAGAATAAATACAACTGCAGTATGTACAAATTCATTTAAAATAAGACAAATCAGTCCAGATTATGGTTGGAGAAAGGATTGTGATCAGATTATAGGTCATGGTTACACTGTCAGTGAGTGAACACATTGTGATCACATCTTTCAAATGTGTACATTCTGAAATCATCAAACCTTATTTTACAAGAGCCAGTGGTTTTTCATTCATGCAAAGTACAAGTATGTTTCATAAGAAAAATGTTCTACTGAATAAGTATCTGCTTTCCTTCAAATGAATATACACCAGGGATGTCCAAAGTCGGTCCTTGAGGGCCGCCGTCCTGCAGGTTTTAGATGCTTCCCTGTTTTAACACACCTGATTCAGATGAAATGGATCCCTTCAAAAGATTGTTGAGTTCTGCAGAAACCTGCTAATGATGCACTGATCTGAATCAGGTGTGTTGAAGCAGTGAAACGTCTAAAACCTGCAGGACAGCGGCCCTCGAGGACCGGATATGGACATCCCTGATATACACAGATGGATAAATGAATAAGTTATAATAGCTTATTATGTGGGGCTACTACTGTGGGCAGGAATAACCTCAGAGCCCATGAATTAAGCCTCTGACTGAAGACATTTTGTTGTGTTGAGGTTGAGCAGTGTTGTCTATTACGTTTAGCAGCTTTCGCAACATTCTTATTTTCACCTCCAGGGTCTCCAGAGCAGTTCCACTTTCAAAAATCCACAGTTCTCCTTTGTGTTGTTTCCATTCAAAATGAGGTGACTGTTTCCACACAGTTCCACAAAGTTCGACCAGTTCCCTGCAATCGGCCTCTTGTCCAGATACACACCCAACTTCAGGGTGATGAAAATGTTCCTTTTTTTGTTGTCGTTGTTAAAAGGAAACACTCTTCAACATCACAAACTTACACAAAAGGAAGAGCATCCTATCTGATGGAGTACACACTGAGCTGCAAATTGATTTCAACACCTGTAAAAGTGAATTTATAAAATTCATCGTGTTCCCTCTTAACTTTTTGAAAACTCTAAAACGTCTGGATCAGGATGCGTCGCAGTATTAACTATCCAGACTTGGAACACATTTCTCCTTGGACTGGATTATCTATTGCAGAAGTTGCAGTGTAAATCGTATGTGTGTGTATGCAGTAACCTCCGATGCCTCAAAGCAATCTGATGCAACCCTTGAACTTACAACGCAGCAGTGCTCAGGAAGAATATGCACGTGTGAGCCTACACAGACACTTACACATTTCTTTGCGCTGTGGCCTCTGTGGAGTCTTTGAAATGAGGTAACAGCAAAAATTATGAATGAAATTAAATCACAAATATGTATACATTTAATTCAGTTGTATTCCCAGACACCCCCAACATATTCACAAATTGTTTCACTGGCTGAAACTCTCTTTTCCCTCTCACATTCACTGTCTTCAGCTTCCACCCTCCACCCCTGACGATGACACACTGGCCCCTTTAAAAGGCCAGAAGTTTATCAGCATTCCTCGCATAGCTTTAAAGCCTACAAAGCTGCAGCGTAGCATATTTGTGACCACAAAGGTTGCAAAACCAAGGCAGCGCACACACACGTACATACACACAAACACACACACGTACTTGCGCTTGCTTAGACAAGCTGCCGAGCCTGTTATGTTGATAATGGTCATCTAGATGTATTTATCTTCACAATGCATCGGTGGTGAATTATTCTCGCTTGTTGCCAAACACTGACATTATCTCTGTCTTTTTTACACATTTCCTATTCATTGAAAAAACGTCTTCTTCGTGATTGATTTTGGAATAAAAATGAGGGTCGATCCACTGAAAAATCAGGGTCAGAGTCAAAAAATGTTCATGAGTCGCCCACGTCTCTTATATCTATTGGTATATTCTGCCCCCTTGTGGTCAGTTTGAGCAACAATGGCCCTGTAACGCACAGACAGCTGCTTTCACTTATGTGCCCAATTAGAGCTTTATCAGGGTCTTTTGGGGCCCTGAATACAATCGTCTCCAAATTGTCTAGGAAAAACCCAACGATGCAGCAACAAGATGTTAACACATTATTAACTTATTATTAGTGTAAATAATTCATTTACACTAATAAAATAACTTAATTTGGAGGGATTGTCGCTGATGAACATATCAGTCCCACATCTGGTGGCACAAAAATGCATCTTTGTTATTTTTATCTGTATGTAGCCTTTGATATACTAAATGTTAACTGAGTAGAAATCAGAGAGAATTAAGATGAAAGAACACTCTTAAACAAGGCTCACCAACTAAAGGTGGGAGACAAAGTATTTTGAAAATAGAAGCAACGCCCTGATAAGCAGGAAATAGGTCTCCATTAATCTTTATCTTGTTTTAGTGAAGATTCTAAGGGTGATATCTTCATCTTCTATCCCTCTTTTCAGTTTACCAGGTATGGAATATTAGATTAAATCTTCATCAATCATTATTGTTATGTTACTTTTAACTAATTTTTTTCAAAGCTTGGACATTCCAAGTTTCCCAAAATAAACTTGGCTCCGAATATGTATAAAAAAGGACACGTATCATCAATCTTACATCTAAGAGATACAGCACAAATGTCAAGAGAATTAATGAACAGCACCAATTCACCCATCCATCGATCACTCCTAAGGACATGTTTTTGGATGGTGGGAGGAAGCCGGAGTACTGGAGAGAACCCACGCATTCACGGGGAGAACATGCAGACTCCACACAGAAAGGCCCCAGCTGGAATGCACCAATTCAGTTCAGTTCAATTATCCATCCATCCATCCATCCATCCATCCATTTTCTATGGATGGTCAATCCGTCGGTAGCGGGGGGGCTGGAGCCTATCCCAGCAGTCATCGGGCGAAAGGCGGGGCATTCAATTCAATTAAATGTAATTATATTCAGTTTAATTCAAATAAACTCACTTAAGATCAATTCAATGAAAGTCAATGAACTGAACTTAAGTTCAGTTCAACTAGGAATATTCAGTTCAATTCAATTCAATTCATTCAATTCAATTCAGTTATGCTGTATTGCCTTAAATTCAGTTCAGTTTAATTACAGCTTATTCAATTTAATTTGATTCAATTCAGTTAACTTCAATTCTATTTAACTATGCAATATTCAATTCAATTTAATTCAATTCAGGCTATTTCAACAATTCAATTAAATTCTATTATGCTATGTCAAATTCATATTAAATTCAATTCAATTCAGTTTCATTATGCTGTTCTCAACTGAATTCATTTCTGTTCACTTTATTTATATGGATCAAATTTACAACAAAACAATTTCCGACTATGATCCAATTCTTATCAAATTCAGTCCAATTTAATCCAAGTACAACATATTCTAATCATATATCAATTCATGAAAAGTAGCCTTGCTGATAAAAGCAACAAATTTAATTGAATATTCCCTTTGATTGGGTTTCCTGAGCTCCAACAGGGAGGCTGATGACAGCATGCAGAAAAAAAATTCCCTGTCAATGGTAAGAGACCTCCAGCAGAACCAGACTCAGGGAGGATGGCCACCTGAATCCAGCGGCTGGAGGGGGTTTTAGAGAGACACCAATAAATGGCCTAACCAGACGTAGCTGCTAAAGGAAAGAAAAGAAAATCAGAAACACGCAAAGTTAATGCCTCACAACCTTCACAACTTTAACTCAGAATGGTTTTACTCATATAGGTTTCCTGAATACAATACAGAAAGGTTCCCACCTCTGTGTAAAATCTGCTTCTTTGTGAGCTGTGCTTGAGGCATTTCTCTTTATCAAGTCTACCGGGACTCATGTGAAGGTTTTTGGTCCCCTGAATAGAGATGGTAAAGTCATGTGATTGTTCCTATGACATAACTCAACCATAAATATTTCCTGTTCGATATACAGATGTGTCTCCAGTAGAAATATCAGGATTGCACCTTAGTGAAACATAATATCCTCCTTAAGTGAGTAACAATTTGATTGGATTTGTTACCATTGTTTTTCTTCAGATTATGGGTTGAGCATCTCACGATCGATCTACTCTACCTAGTTTTTGATAAGCAGTTTCAGTTTGAATCAGTTTTCAATATTTTTACAATTCAGTCATTTAAAATAGTGAATCATACAATCTGTGATCTGATAAAACCAGTTCCCGCTTTTCTTTTCTTGGGAGCACACAGTCTGCATAGTCTAATCCTGGCTTTTTGCCCTCCCATGCACAATGATCGACCTTGTCATCAAACCTCCTAAAGAGCGTGCGTGCAGTGTCATGATTAGCAGCACTGATTACGATAAAACTGAATTGCGGGGCAAATATTATTTTAATGGTGATCATGTTTTCCCTCTAAATGAACTGAATGCATTGAGGGTTTCATTAAAACCATTTTCCCAACATATAAAATAGGCGTGATACAAACTGATGGTACGGTGTCAGACTTATTCTGGTAAATCACAGGGCCTGAGAGTTTAGAATGTGACCAAATAGTGCCTAAAATGTGCAGCAATAACGTCAGCAGATCAGTCAGCACTCCTAAAATACTGCCTGGATAAAAGGAGAAATGTGTCTTCCTGACCACAATCAACTCCCTTGATGTCCTTATTGCTCATAATACTGATAGCCAATGTTTCTTTTTCTTACTTGGAGATAAAACCTCGATTGATTGCTCTTGGCAGGCCAGAAAAGGGTGACATAACCCCATTAGTTATATCTGCAGGTCTAACATCTAAACCCACGAGGAAAAGTTTGGCCCAAACCCAAAATGCAATTAGGCGTCAAAGAGAAAACTCCATTAAACCCCATCAAAAGGCTTTTAGGTATCTAAAGTGATGGCAACTATTGGCTGATCAAAAACACCTGGGTGAGTGGCTTTTGCAGAAAGTATAACGAACATAATGTCTTGTAAATCTGCTACAGGATACGACACATGGGGGGATATTAAGGTTGCTGGTTACATTCAGTGCATGCACCACCATATAATCTTATGGAATCTAACGCAGCTGGTGCTATTTTCTACTTTTATGATGCCTATAATGTCTATTTTTTGTGTTAACGCTGTATTTGTACACAGGGTACATGATATAAGGTACAATATTATATGCATTTCCAATGCTTTTGTTTAAAAACTGAGCATCATCTCCTATCTATAGTTTAATAGTATCTTGTGTATTAAGGGCACACTGCATACATTTATTAACATGGCTGCACATACTGGACAGTGCACTGTGTGATTCACATGTTGGTTTCAGTTATCCAGTCCCTGTTTAAGATTTCCAAGAGTTTTAATTTTGTCCTGTTGGCAGCACTAAATGAAAAGTCAGGGACTGACTTTACCAGGATTTAAAGAGACATCTTTTAGACAGGCTTCAGATTTATACTCCCTTAGTAGCCATAAGGAGAACAGAAAGTGCCCCCTTTCACCGTTAAAAGGTCTTCTGGGTCAGAGAAAAATCTGCCCCCAGTGAACAACAACACATCAGTCAACATCTTTCAGCACTGTCATTCATTTAAGAAAGACTGAGCCAAAATGCTGAAACAGCGTGTTAGAGACCAAAGCCCAGTTTATGCTTCTCCGTCAAGTCGACGGTGTCGATGTGACACCATCAGCATTTGAAGTTCTGCGTCGACGGAACGCGTTGCTCTGCAGTTCACCATGCCGGTAGGGGGGTGTGTTCGTGTGGTCTCAGGAGTTATAGCAGAATCCTTGCTTTTTCTTTTTCTTTTTTTTGCTTTTTCACAGTTAACAACAGTAAACGATGGCAACCGAGGTGCAGCAGTTGTATTTGCAGGTGGAGCTCATCAATATTGAAGAACAAATGCTTAAATTGCAAATGTTGAAGCGCTGGCGACAGAGAAGACGTTTGTGGAGGTGGTCTGTACGACCGGTCGAGGCTGAACGGGTGAATTTACAGCTCTGGTTCACCCACAGAGGGACCTGGATGAACAAATGCACTTTCCTTGCTTTCGAATGTCAACGGGCCGATTTGATGAGCCTCTTCTCCGTGTACAGCCATTAAGACCGGAAAAAGCAACTGCCGGAAATTACGTTCTGAGCGGACCAATCACAGCCCTTATGATCCGCATCAACTCGACATGGAGTTAGGATTTTTTGGAGGCGCACGTCAGGCTACGGCGTAGGGGTCCAGGTCGACGCTGTAGCTACGCCGTCAACTTGACGGAGAAGCATAAACGAGGCTTTAGTACGTCCTATGTTTGGAGGCCTTGTACAACCATCTTTTAGCAGCAATAAAGCTGAAGTTGTCTTTGATTTGGATAAAAACTAAATTGATGATTAAAAGTACTTCATATCAACTCCAACTCAAATCTATCTACAGCGTGCCGGACAGATGGCCTCACATTTGACTCCAAAATACACGGGACTACAGAGAAGCTCATGGTCGACTCAGTGACAAATCCAAGCTGTGCTGCCATGGTCTTCTTAGAGAGAGGCCTTCCAAACAGGCCATAATTGTTCACTCTTTCCCTAACTGGACCATCATGAACTTTAACATCCTAACTGAGGCCTGTAGAGTCGGAGATGTAGCTCAAGAGTTTTTTGCGTTTTTCCTAACCGTCGAACAGTCTGACCTCGGGAGGAACTTGCTGGGACGTCCACTACCTGGAATTTGCTGCTTAAATGTTGAATGGTTTAATGTCTGGTACGATGCTGATTAATCACTTGGAAAAGGTGTTTCCTCTTTATTTTTTCACAAATGACAAACACCATTCTCTTTGTGAACACGTTTTATTTGTCAAACAACATATAGATTACTTTACACAAAAAACAAGCCATTACCCGTTTGAAATATTTACAGAAATCTTTATAGAGACAGAGAAAAAAATTAAAAACAAACAAAATTTGAAGAAAAAAAACATTCTTTGGGTCTGACCATGCAAACGAATAAATAATGTCCCCGACAGTGCTTTGCATGGTGCTTTAAAGACTGCTATTCAGAAACAAAAAGCTGAGATGTGTTTGTTGGCTATACATAAAGCTGCTCTGCTCCTCCCAGTCTTCCCTAAACCTCAGACTAGGCAACCAGACAAGCAGTGACTTTGACTCAGAGCAGATCAGGTGGAGCTCAACGCGTTTGCTACAGTTACAGCTTACGCTTGCCTTTTTTTCAAAGAGAATCCACACTATTCCAAATGTAAGCAAAAAATTGTGGACCAGAAGGGAGAGAGAAAATTAAAACGTGAGATGTGCAACAGTTTCAGGGAAAAGCTGAGAATACGTAGAAGAACTGCAGCGTCCTCGAGGGATGAAGCACTTTACACAGAAGACCTCTGATGGTTTGAGCAACAAGGCCTTGAAATGTTTTCAGCGACTCTCTCGTCACTAAGACACGATGAGCAGCAGCCAGAAGGTGACGTCACAAAAGTCCAGTTTTCACTTCTTTCATCCCTCAGCAGGACATCCTGCAGATGTGATCCGCAGAATCCATCTGCAGGCCTGGTCCAGAAGCTGCTCCCCCCCCCCCCCCCCCTTCCCGCCCGCCCGCCCGCCACGGCTCAGGTGATGATTTGGGGCTCCCAGGACTGGCTAGCTATCTGGGGGCGACACTGTGTGATGACTGGAGGTCCTGCTGGGGTCTGGCTGTCCAGGCAGAGGCCGCTGACCATGTGCTGCAGAGCCGTGCCTTTTGGCTTCCACTTCTGTAAGACAAAAAAATGAAAGAGAAAACGTGAATTCATCCCTCTCAGTTAGCGCAGACATCCTGGCACACTCTGCTTTGTGTTCCATGATGTGGAGGAGAACAGGAGGTTCATCTTAGTAATGAGTAATGGGCTGACTCAGACTCGGATTAGAGTAATCACATGAATGACTGACTTTCAGTGCTTACAGTGGAAAAACCACAGTACAGCCAGTGGGAGTGAATAACACCCGGCGACTCCCTGAAAGAAGAAGGTTTTCGTTTTCAGTGGAAGGTTTTCACTTTAGGTTTTTGTAATCTGGCCTTGTTGCATTTTTTGTTACAGTTTCCTTTGAATAAACCAAGTTTTTTCAGTTTATATCTGCATCCGGGTCCTCTCTTCATCACCATCATGCCTCACCTACGTGACAGAATGGTACGATCCTCCTACAAAAACCTAAACTGACTCAACAAAACTTAAGGAACAAACAAAAACCTGATTATGAAAAAACTTGACAAAACCTGACATGAATAGGGACAAACCTGATACAAACATGAGTGACGGTGAGGATCTGACAATGAACATGAACCAACCTGGAGACAGAGGAGGGTGATTAGTGAGTGAAAGCAGCTGAGGGGTGAAACAGAGTGAAGCTGATGGCAGGGCCAGACAGAGACTGAGGAAAACATGGCAAAACTAAAGATTAGGCACCCAGAGCCTCACCACTGTGCGTAAAGAGCTGTAAGAAACTCCAGCCTGAAAGAAAACCGAGGAAGATCCCTCACAAGCAGTCTGCCTACAGACCACCAGGTGTAAGTGGTTCCTTTTTTTAGCTCATTGTTTAAGTGGATAAAGCAGAACTTAAGACACGAGGAGGGAGCCTGAAGGGTTTAATCTTAAAATCCCAGAGACTGGACTTTGTGCCACTTAATGTAAACCTGTTCCGTTTTAGGGGTCAACATGCCTTGGCTGTGGCTTGTATGCATGTATGTGCAACAGAGAGATGTGTGAAAATGAAATAAAACTCCAGCGTCATTCCAGCACAACATGCACTGCAGGTTCAAGGGTCGGCGTATGGGCCGCTGTGTTTGGAAGAAAATGTTTCGAACTCGTTGCTCTGTCTCAAAAGGCATCTTATTCAAGCTAAATCATTTCCAAGTATTCAGTTTCTTTATTCCTTTTTTGGCAAGGCCTTTAAAACAGCACCTAGGCTCGGACTGGATATCTCTTGCAAAACTCAAACTAATTAAATTCTTTCAGGAAAGAATCAAAGTTTAATTTAAAAAAAAACAAGCCACCAAAATGTCAATAAACTCTTAATACTTAGAGAGAAAAAGTTGTTCCAGACTGTTTTTATGAAGAGAGATTAAGAAAAGCCTCAGTGATATTGGTGATGGATGAGAAGTCCATTATCATTCAGAGAATGCGACTAAGTCAAACAGAGAAGTACTTTTTCCTTTCCAGGGAATTAGAAACTCATCACAAATAGGCCATGTGTCTCTCACGGCATATAAGTAGTAGATTGTTGATGGGCACACTCCCAAAAAGCTCTGAAAGGTTTGTGATGGGCCAGTTGAGAGATGAATAGAAGGCCTGGCAAGAGTCCTGCACACACATGGTTCGAGTTAATAACTCCCTCTGCAATGTCATGAATCACTTTGCAGCCAACTTGTGTCCACATGGGACGCGAGTATTGAACATTCGCAATAAAGTGAGAACGAGGAAGGAACAGGGAGGGGTTTTTGAAGTTATAGGAGTTCTTGTTCTACTCCATCTATAAAGTCAGCCTGGGAGGATCTGCATCAGCGAAATAAGGTCACTCTGATCTCAGCCTCCTGGCGTTGTCAGCAGGCGGGCTGCTGTCATGGAACCGTGTCTCATCTCCAAATCCTTCATGTCTGAGTTCTCTGTGAGTGGCACATCAAGGAGACTCCAACACTGATGATGAAGATGTGCCGCCATTAAATAATCGTGTAGAAAAACTGAGACCGACTGTTAAACCTGAAGATTAAGATTAAAGAAAATCCTGCTTCTTTCTTTCCCTCTTTTGACTTTACAAAATGGCCCCTTAACGATAAACTTCAAAACAACATTTTATATATCTTTTGAAAATTGTTTTAGTGTGCTGGGAAGAGAAATAAAAAATGCTGGGCAGCTCTTGAATAGCTCTCTTTGCAGCTTTGCAGCGGGTTAGAGAAACACCAGAAAAAGCCAGTTGTTAGTCACAATCTTCTTTTAGGTACCTTGTAAAAGGGTTGTTAACAACAAAATGTCACTGAGAAAGCTTTTTGAAAGTCTAATCCTCCTTTTTTTCTCTCTTACCTGTCGGGGTTCTTTTGAGCTGCAAGGCTCCATTTTGACCTTTGAGCCCGCTGTGAAGGCAGAAATGGCCAGGCAGAGGTCCTGCTGCCGGATCAGTGGCTCCATTAGCTCCCATTTCTGCGAAACAGAAAAACCAACGAGTGCGCTAACTGCTATCGCTAGGCTTGTTTCAGTTTTCTTGTATTATCCAAAATATCAAATATCTAAAGAGTACTTTTTTACTGCAACCAGTCAGAAAGCACAGCATTTGCACCCAACTGGTTCAAAATGAACATATTTCAGCTTCCGATAACTGTTGTCCAGAGGATTTGAGGCACGTCAGGTATATGCACTTTAAAATTTAAAGAATTTGTATGTACTTTTTATGTTGTCAGATTTAGTAAGATACAGTAAAAGTAAAAACAAATGATTTATTCCCTTGCTTTTAAACAACGATTGTTACCCATAATCCCCCCCTAGCGGCCAAGCCCTGACCTGCGACTGCGGCCGATTGGCTCCAATGCCCCTGCACTCCGCCAGGCCGAGGCCGTCGGTCCCGCGGGTCTCCAGGCACAAACCGCCTTGTTTCAGCACACTGGAAACCGCCTCCTGCTCAGGGACCCTGAGTGGACCAGAGACAGACAGGCCAACAGAAAGGTGTTATTACAACAATTCTAAAGAGCAGATGAACTGAGCTGACCGGTCACCTTATTGACTAAATGAATCTCACCACAAGTTAGATGTTCTCCTTAATGTATACAACTACAATGTGTCACGCCGTGACTATTTGGAACCGTTACAGCTGGAAAGGCGAGGAAGTAGACTGAAAACAAAGCTTACAGGATGAACTACTTCAGAAATTCCTGTCCATGTTTGTCACACTCGGATTACTGGTTCTAAACTTGGGAGTCAGGACACTCCTGGAGGCTGCAACATTACTTTTGTATTCGAAAAAAAACATTTTTTCCCTGAATGTGGCTTTTTAAAAACGTTTTCTGTGCCTAATTTTATCCTCTTCCAATCATCAAAATTTCCATTTGTCGGTTTTTAATGCTGTCTTAAAGAAAACTTTGTCTCTCTTAGCTTTTACAGAACAGACAACTCAAAACAAAAATGACAAAGGCATGAAGCCATCCATGAATTGCTGGATAGTCTGTGTACATAATGTATACCTAAAGTCAAAAATGGGTTTGACATGGCATCGCTTCACTACAATTTTAGACCTTCACTGTGCAGGGTCTGAGACATAAAGACCAGCCATCATCAGGAAACAGTTCATTATCAAATGAGGAAAAGCAGCTTATTGTAATTTTAAGAATTTCACTGACGTACCTTCCTGCAGAACCTGGAAACCTTGAAAGAAAGCTTTCCAGTTGTACAAATACAACCTACAAGCCCCACCCTCCCTGTCTGCTGTGCTTCAGCTCTTCTCTAAAGCTCCTCCCTATGATAAAGCTGGTTCTCATGCATATGCAGACTACTTTTTCTTGGCAGTGACTGTATGTCACGTGTATTACTTTCAGGGTACGTGACAGTTCCACTATAACTGGACTCTTTATTTCACACAGAAAGTACTAAAACTGTAGGATTCATGCCTTCAAACAAAAAGTTTTGTCAGATGAGTTTCCATGTGCTGTGTGTACTGTGTGCTTGGTCATTTGCGAAAACGTCGCACCTTAGCTCAGGATAGACATTTTCCATGTACCAACGGAAAGGTTTGCAGTTCAGTTTCCGCCGAAGCGTCAGGCGGTCTGCAATGCTGCAAGACAAAACAGACGTACAGAGAGCAAATAAAGAGGGAAGGTGAAAAAGGGAAGGGAGGGGAGACAAGCGCGTTAGACACGAGCTGAGATGGAGCGTATTAGAGAGCAGCAAATACGGATTTCTTCTCATAATCCACAACCAGAGACATAAAAAGTGCTAAAGTCCAACAGAAAACTCGATTAATTTGAACCACAAATTAAAATTTCAATACTTTAATTTATTTGTTCAGCAAAAAAAATTTATGCTGAGGTGTTAAAATCTGTTTTTAAAACAGATCTAATTCTGTAACATTAGCTCTAAAATGATAAATCTGTTAAGAAAGTATGTGGATTCATCTGTAATGACAACATTTGGTAGTTTCAGACCTTGTATCTAAACTGAAGTAGTGCACATGACAAAACATTGATAACACTGGCCTATTATCCACTCTTTTTGTTTTTATAGCAATCGTTTATGAGCATGACTTTAATCACTCTTAACACACAGCTTGCCAAACTAAAAGGACTGACGTGTGAAGTATTACGGCTCCTCCATTAGGGCTGCTTCATTCATGGTACGTGGCATACATTGAGAGGATGACATTATGATAGACAAACCTGCCAAAGGCCTTGCCCTGAGCTGACGGCCGCGCAGAGTAGTAGTACTGTTTATACTCATCCATCCACACCTCAGCAGCCCGCCGGGTGTTCCTGCGTGGACAAAGACCCAACACCTGCTCAGACACAGTAATGACACGGTGCTGCTGGCATTCCTCCAGCCCGCTCTAATAACAGCATCGCGCACTGGAGCTTTCACGGCGCCCTATCAGGAGTTTAGACGTGCTGTGAGAACTCTGACAGCAGAATAAGGTGATAGAAATCTATCTTTATGGTTTTTATCTTATCTCTTCTTAAGTGTGATTGTCTTGTTACAGACCAGGCAAAAATTGAAAAAACTTTCTTAAATTCTCACTGAATGTCATTCTGGGTACAAACAGATCTTTGTGCTATCTGTGCCTTCATGCAGACTGGATGCTGAGGATTGAAAAGCAGGAAGCAGTTCAGTTAGTTTTGCTCTGACAGTTTCTTTATTTTTACAGTTTAAATACTCGTCCCTCATTGGGTTAAAAAGTGTGAGAGGCCTGAAATGTGTCAGCTGAAGTGCTCATTAACATCACACTGAACTCTGCTGAAAGCGCTCACATTTGAAGTTTAAGGCTGAGGACAGGATCAACCTGCTTGGCAGTTGGTAAATTGTGTTGCAGGGTAACGGTACAGCAGACAGATAAACCCACTCACTTAATGTAGGTGAGAGCGTTGCCCTCTGGGAAGTCGTACGGGTGCCGTTTCCTGAACACGTGACCAACACGGCTACAGGGGAGAATCTCCAGACTTCCTCCGCACATCCACACCCGGAAAGAAAGCTCTGCAGGGGGAGAGACAGAAGAAGATCACTGAAGATCAATATCCCAGTGTCATTCTGGCTACATTCATCTGGCTATGGCTGTAAAAACGGTTGAAGTGGATATTTTAAGACTCTGCTGCCTTTTTCAATTCCAAGGATACTTTGACATTTGACTTTTTCATCAGAAGCTGATCCATTCTCTAACTACACACTCTTCAACTAAGACTTTTTAGTTCTCAGACTTTGTAGAAACAAGAAACGTGAAATAAAACCATTTAAGAGGTTACACTCTGTGGAGATGACACACTCTGCTCTCCTGTTAATAAATAAATATTCTTTAAAAAATCACAATAGTTTGTGCTGCAGGTCTGAAAGGTAAAAGCACGCTTATGTGGCCTCAGATCTTAAAGGGTTTAGCTTGTTATTCAGTCTGCAGCCTGCCTTCCTCTTGCCTCTTTTCCTGTTAGCTGCCACCTAATATTTCACAAACAGATTGAAGCATATCAACAAGCAGTGACCCAGTCCCACACGCCATCAAAATGACATAAGACAGCTTCAGCGGCGGGTAAAAGAATGCAACTTATAAACAACCAGCAACAGCAAAAATGCTCCACACGTGAATACTTAGAAGAGAAAAGTAACTCATGAAACAGACCTTCAGCTGTGTGTGCCAAACTCTGGTGTGGGAGCACCACGATAACAGATAAAAAACATACATATTGTCAGTGCGTAAGACTAATGAGAACATAGTCAGCGAACAAAAGTTCAGTTCACATTATGGGTGCGCTCCTCCAGCTTTCTGCTGAGTAAAGCAATCTATTACCTCCTTTGGATTCCGCTGGCAGGTCCTAACTCTCTTTTTGGCTTGTTTATAACTCTGCATTGTGGAGTTGGGTTGTTAAACAGGTTTTCATCCATTTTCTGTTCAGGATTTTTGGAGGAAGTCCAAAATCCCGCTTCTATTGGGTATACAGTATAAGTCAAGCAATAGTCTCGGACTAGGAACTAGCTGGCTAACTGTCCTGCCTTCATCACAGAAATGCATCTTTCCTCGGTGCCAGGATTTGCAGAAGTTGGGCTGTCTGGTTAAAATGCAGAGGAACAATGAGAACGTGGAAAAGTGACTCTCGCTCCGCCCGCTGGCGTGCTCACGCCTGCACCAATGTACGACATACCCGCCATGTGAACGTGTGTAAGTTGCACAATCTAATAATGATGACAGCTTGGTCCACAACTGGAAAGTGATTGAAATATCTCAAATCTTTTCGGCTGGTTTATGATTTCACATTTCCTTCTATGCTGTCTTATTCAGAGTTACAGTGACCAAGCTGCATCCTTTTGTGAGGATATCAACAATCGTTTTACAGGCCCCCATGCAGCTGAATTAGTTAAATATATAATAGTTACGCCTGTGCTGTGGAGACTGACATGATGTTAAAAAAGTCATTCTTATGATAGGAGGAATCCTCAGTGAGCTCACCAAAGTTCTCCCCTCCCCATATGTCCATGTGGGTGTCATACTGGCCCAGGTGGTTGAACCAGCTCTTGTCCATGACAAAGATTCCACCAGCGATGACGGGAGTCCTGTAGAGTGAGACGGGAAGTTTTTACTTAAGCTTACTGCACTTCGCTCACGCTGATATTCAAAGAGACAGGCAGTCGTTTTTCCGGGGAAAAGCAATATATATGCGCTACAAAAACACATGTCCACAGTGTGATAAACATGACGTACGTCTATCCCCACGGAGAGTGTGTTAGGAGAACGAGCAGCGAACACAAACCTTATGGTCTGGGTGGGGTCACTTCTTGCCATTTTCTGCTCGATGGGAATCTGCTCCCATTTAAAGTGTAGGCTCCAGTCAAACCCTGACGAAAACAAGTGAAAAGTCAGTCTGCATGTTGGATACCACGGCTATTAACTCTGCCAAGATGAGAATCCTCCTCATTTTGGCCGAAGTGTTGAACATTTCTTTTCATTTTGTTTTCCATCTTCATTTAATCTAAAACCTGTCCAATAAAAACTCTGCATGCTAGAAATGTGTCAAGAGCGGTTTTCATCTATTCTGGCATTTTCATCATGATAACTGCATTCTGGCATGAATCACACTGAAAACGGTGTTTTTCCTGTTCTGCAGCTGCGTGTGCTGTGTGGAGTCCTGACCTCCTCTCAGGTCAGCAGACGCAGCCAAGTAGGCAAAGTTATCCAGGCTGATGACATCAATGATGGGGCTGACCACTCGCGTGTGATCCTGCATTGGAGGAGAAAAAAACGACAAACATTATAAACTGTGAAATGCCTTATCTCACCACCGAGGCTCGGTTACCGAAATGTTTATTCGTCTTACAGTTCAATACTCTCTGCAAGGAGCAGGACAGCCTCAAACAGAAGCTGGCTTGAACCGAGAAATGAATTCTCTGATTTTTTTTTGGACACACTTAAAGAGAATCCTTTGTGTAAAAAGTGTAAAAAAATCACAGTGTATCTGTGTATAAGGATGCAAACAGAGCACTGTTTGCAGAAAACGTCTTGAGCCACCCCTCATTTCTTTGCATGTTGCCAGGAAAACAGGAAATATGTGCATCGATTTGTTGAAACACGTCCAAACTCAAACAGAAATACAATATGGCAAAACAGAGTTTGTGCAATTCTAATGGGCTAAAAAGTCAATATTTGGTATCATCCTCTTTATTCTCCATCACAGCCTGAACCCTCTGAGACAAGCTTTCTGTCATTTCTTTAAGGAGTCTTCAGGAATAGTTCTCCAGGCTTCTTGAAGGACATCCCAAAGCTCTTCTTTGGATGTGGGCTGCCTTTTGTTCTGTTCTCTGTCAGATGATCCCACACTGCTTCAATAATGTTGAGGTCCGGGCTCTGGGGAGGATTCATCCCTCCATAAGACCTGTTGCCACTGATTTTCAGTCCACTTCTTGTGTCATTTGGCATAGCTCAGCCTTTTCTCCCTGTTTCCCTTCCTTAAGAATGGCTTCTTGACAGCCACCCTTCCATGGAGACCATTTCTGATGAGGCTTGGGCCAACAGTAGATGGATCAGCTGAAGGTCCAGATGCATCTCTCAGCTCCTGTCAGGTCACAGCTGGATTTTTTCCTCTTTCTTAAGGACATCACTTTCAGATCCTGTTCATCTGCTGTAGATAGTTTTTTAGGCCTGACACTTCTTCTTTAGTCCTCCACTTGTCCAGTTTCCAGTTTTTTTTCCTAAGGACACAGTGCACCTCAGTGTGCTGAGATATGCCAAGTTTTCATTTAATATCTCTTTGGGATATGTTTTGCAGACATGATTACAGAAATGTACCAAATCCCGTAAAGAACATAAACCGAGTGCGCTATCCGCTTTCCAATTCAGCTCTTCGAAGAGATATATTTGTGAGTTTCTGAACTGTTAAACAATTTCCTGCAGCAAAAGTAACATGAACCCAAAGGTAAACACACCAAAAGAGAGAACACTGTTGGTCTCTGTTATAGTTTGTGTGTCTGTGGGTGAGTGTTGTCTGTGCCAACACCTCTGTTTGCCCGCAAGGCATCCGTGTGAGTGCCTCTGCAATCGAACATTTTAGCATCAGGACAATCGAAACGACTGCTTTCAATTAGAGCCAACCCTCTCGCTGCACGGAGCCCAAAGTTTGTTGTGTACTTTGTGTTCTTTGCAACAATCAGTGTGAGCGAAGAACGAGTGTGACATCTCACTCTACCAGAGAGCAATTTGGAAAGGGACGCTCTCAACAGCTTAAAGCAATAGAGATTTATTGGCCTTTTAATGAGCCTCTGTGATTTTCGTAATGCATGAGTGGGTTGCACTTCCAAAATGTATGTCACCAACGATCCCTCAATATCTCTACCCTTGCTTCCTTTTGTATTCATGTAGAATTTATTACACTGTCAGAGTGCATTGAATTTGAAGCTTACATCTGGATGCTTTTAATATTAGTAAACTTCCCCCTGCAAAGTATAGGGCAGAATGAGAATGGAGAAATGGATTTACTTGGGAAGTGGAACAAAAAGTGGCTTTCACATTTGAGGCGTTAAGATCTCCAGTTCTTCCCTTCATTAATCCGTAAGCTACATTAATATCTGAGTGACAGACCCACAAAGGACTCACTGTCCAGCTTGGGCCTAAGGTCAGGAGCCAGACTTGTTTACTACACATTTCGTACTTACGTCAGCTGAAGAACATCATGCTTCTGGAGTATGTTTATTAGCTGCAATGAATATACACTGGTCTATATTAAGTTATCCCTTAGGGGAGGTTTCTATTTCTGTAGGTTTTCAGAATGATCAAATTGATGAATAGTTTGCAGGGTTTTGATATGGCTCATATAAAACATATTCTAGCCAGAGGAAAAAAGAGCTGGAGAGACTGTATAAGATAGCTATACCTTTAATTGAACTTAGGAGTAAGTAGAGAGCTCATTGTTGGTTTTTAATTAAAGAAAAGTGGTTTCAGTTGCTGTTCTGACTTGGCAAATGAAATGCACAATTATGTTGAAACAAAGAACATCCTTTATCTGCTCCCAGAGGCCTTTAGGAACCATGGGCTCTCGTCTCAGGGAGACAAATGAATCCAAGAGGTCCTGATGCAGCCAAATGGTGGTACTAATGAATTATTGCCTGGTATTCCCTTGACTGCAAGATAAAAAAGACTGTAATGTTAGCTGAATGAGTCACTTCTGCCCAAAGCCAAAATGTGTACTGAAATACAAACATAACTGAACACAGTAACAATGAGTCTTTTAATAAAAAAGCAATGAAGTTGTACAGTAGGGACAAACTTGAATGCTTTAGCTCGGGTTGTTGTTTGGCACAAGTTATTCTGCTGTCAAAGGAGTCCTTCAACCATTTCTGAAAATGTTCTCTTTCTCTTGCCAAGAGTTAAGCTCAAAAAAAGTTGTCTGTGTGGGAAATATGGTAAAGTGGTGGTCAGGTGATGGTTAGCTTAACTTGGTATAGCAACTTTTAAGCAAAATGGAATGGTAAGCTTGTTAAGCTAACTATTCAACACGTCATCTCTTTTTTTTTCTTACTGAACAAGAGCCAAAGTGTTGAAACTTTGCTTTTGGGCCAGAAACAGTTCAACATTGATATGGCATTTAAACCCACCAAGCTAGCTGTTTCCTGTTATGCTAAGCTAAGATAAAAAGCTACTGTTTCGCTTGGTATTTTGGCAGAAATACATAATATTTTCACAAAACTCTTGGCAACAAAGTGAATTGCTTTAACTAAATGCCACTGATACATCAGTTTATGTTTATATCTAGAATTTTCTGTGAACTGACGATACTGGAGCCAAATAAAAGAGCATTGCTGTTTTTCACCACAGGTGCAGCACAGGGGGAAAAGAGAGAGGATGGAGAAAGCAGCTCTGTCAGTAAGTGCCAGGATTTAATGGGAAAGGTGATTACTGAGAGAAATATGAAATGAAACAGCTCCTGCAGACTGCAGTTTCAGGAATGTTTGCCTGTGAAGGGGGAGGTGGCTGCTCCAGCTGTGCTGGTTAGAGCCCAGCTTGTAGGTTAGTGATGTCAGGGGAGGAATGAAAAAGCAAGCAAACAGTCTGTTACTCATAAGTGAGTAATGAAGGTCTCTTTCCACAGGTACATCTCTTTCAATCAAAATGCCACACGATCATGTCTTAGCAGGTGAACACATGAGCTCTGCAGTGGCTTATTTTTCTGTTCAGCGATGGCTTGCAGCCAAAATGTCCTTGAATGCTAACATAAACCCCAGTGAAATAAAAAATAAAAAAAGTTGAGGAAAAACTCCCCTTTTAAATGTAGATTGACTGGTTTGAATGAAATTCTGTTCACATTGTTTTTCTGAACTAAAGTGACGGCAGTGTCCCTGGTGGGCTGCATAACTTAATTTGCAGAACGCGGTGAATTGGGGGGGGGGGTCTGTCGACTGCATTAACAAAGACGGTTTTTGATCACAGAACAACCCAGCATGCCGCCTGATGCAAGAATGAACACTGTCACTGCGCACAACACCAACATAGCACAACACAGCATAGCACAACACAACATAGCACAACACAGCATAGCACAACACAACATAGCACAACACAGCGTAGCACAACACAGCATAGCACAACACAACATAGCACAACACAGCATAGCACAACACAGCATAGCACAACACAGCATAGCACAACACAGCATAGCACAACACAACATAGCACAACACAGCATAGCACAACACAACATAGCACAACACAGCATAGCACAACACAACATAGCACAACACAGCATAGCACAACACAACATAGCACAACACAGCATAGCACAACACAACATAGCACAACACAGCATAGCACAACACAACATAGCACAACACAGCATAGCACAACACAACATAGCACAACACAGCATAGCACAACACAGCATAGCACAACACAGCATAGCACAACACAACATAGCACAACACAGCATAGCACAACACAACATAGCACAACACAACATAGCACAACACAGCATAGCACAACACAGCATAGCACAACACAGCATAGCACAACACAACATAGCACAACACAACATAGCACAACACAGCATAGCACAACACAGCATAGCACAACACAGCATAGCACAACACAACATAGCACAACACAGCATAGCACAACACAGCATAGCACAACACAACATAGCACAACACAGCACAACACAACACAGCACAACACAACATAGCACAACACAGCATAGCACAACACAACATAGCACAACACAGCATAGCACAACACAGCATAGCACAACACAACATAGCACAACACAGCATAGCACAACACAGCATAGCACAACACAACATAGCACAACACAACATAGCACAACACAGCATAGCACAACACAACATAGCACAACACAACATAGCACAACACAGCATAGCACAACACAGCATAGCACAACACAACATAGCACAACACAACATAGCACAACACAGCATAGCACAACACAGCATAGCACAACACAACATAGCACAACACAACATAGCACAACACAACATAGCACAACACAGCATAGCACAACACAGCATAGCACAACACAGCATAGCACAACACAACATAGCACAACACAGCATAGCACAACACAGCATAGCACAACACAACATAGCACAACACAACATAGCACAACACAGCATAGCACAACACAGCATAGCACAACACAACATAGCACAACACAACATAGCACAACACAACATAGCACAACACAGCATAGCACAACACAGCATAGCACAACACAGCATAGCACAACACAACATAGCACAACACAGCATAGCACAACACAGCATAGCACAACACAGCATAGCACAACACAACATAGCACAACACAACATAGCACAACACAACATAGCACAACACAGCATAGCAAAACACAACATAGCACAACACAACATAGCACAACACAACATAGCACAACACAGCATAGCACAACACAGCATAGCACAACACAGCATAGCACAACACAGCATAGCACAACACAACATAGCACAACACAGCATAGCACAACACAACATAGCACAACACAGCATAGCACAACACAGCATAGCACAACACAACATAGCACAACACAGCATAGCACAACACAACATAGCACAACACAGCATAGCACAACACAACATAGCACAACACAGCATAGCACAACACAACATAGCACAACACAGCATAGCACAACACAGCATAGCACAACACAGCATAGCACAACACAGCATAGCACAACACAGCATAGCACAACACAACATAGCACAACACAGCATAGCACAACACAGCATAGCACAACACAACATAGCACAACACAACATAGCACAACACAGCATAGCACAACACAGCATAGCACAACACAACATAGCACAACACAACATAGCACAACACAGCATAGCACAACACAACATAGCACAACACAGCATAGCACAACACAACATAGCACAACACAGCATAGCACAACACAACATAGCACAACACAGCATAGCACAACACAACATAGCACAACACAGCATAGCACAACACAACATAGCACAACACAGCATAGCACAACACAACATAGCACAACACAGCATAGCACAACACAACATAGCACAACACAGCATAGCACAACACAGCATAGCACAACACAACATAGCACAACACAGCATAGCACAACACAGCATAGCACAACACAACATAGCACAACACAACATAGCACAACACAGCATAGCACAACACAGCATAGCACAACACAACATAGCACAACACAGCGTAGCACAACACAGCATAGCACAACACAACATAGCACAACACAGCATAGCACAACACAGCATAGCACAACACAGCATAGCACAACACAGCATAGCACAACACAACATAGCACAACACAGCATAGCACAACACAACATAGCACAACACAGCATAGCACAACACAACATAGCACAACACAGCATAGCACAACACAACATAGCACAACACAGCATAGCACAACACAACATAGCACAACACAGCATAGCACAACACAACATAGCACAACACAGCATAGCACAACACAACATAGCACAACACAGCATAGCACAACACAGCATAGCACAACACAGCATAGCACAACACAACATAGCACAACACAGCATAGCACAACACAACATAGCACAACACAACATAGCACAACACAGCATAGCACAACACAGCATAGCACAACACAGCATAGCACAACACAACATAGCACAACACAACATAGCACAACACAGCATAGCACAACACAGCATAGCACAACACAGCATAGCACAACACAACATAGCACAACACAGCATAGCACAACACAGCATAGCACAACACAACATAGCACAACACAGCACAACACAACACAGCACAACACAACATAGCACAACACAGCATAGCACAACACAACATAGCACAACACAGCATAGCACAACACAGCATAGCACAACACAACATAGCACAACACAGCATAGCACAACACAGCATAGCACAACACAACATAGCACAACACAACATAGCACAACACAGCATAGCACAACACAACATAGCACAACACAACATAGCACAACACAGCATAGCACAACACAGCATAGCACAACACAACATAGCACAACACAACATAGCACAACACAGCATAGCACAACACAGCATAGCACAACACAACATAGCACAACACAACATAGCACAACACAACATAGCACAACACAGCATAGCACAACACAGCATAGCACAACACAGCATAGCACAACACAACATAGCACAACACAGCATAGCACAACACAGCATAGCACAACACAACATAGCACAACACAACATAGCACAACACAGCATAGCACAACACAGCATAGCACAACACAACATAGCACAACACAACATAGCACAACACAGCATAGCACAACACAGCATAGCACAACACAGCATAGCACAACACAACATAGCACAACACAGCATAGCACAACACAGCATAGCACAACACAGCATAGCACAACACAACATAGCACAACACAACATAGCACAACACAACATAGCACAACACAGCATAGCAAAACACAACATAGCACAACACAACATAGCACAACACAACATAGCACAACACAGCATAGCACAACACAGCATAGCACAACACAGCATAGCACAACACAGCATAGCACAACACAACATAGCACAACACAGCATAGCACAACACAACATAGCACAACACAGCATAGCACAACACAGCATAGCACAACACAACATAGCACAACACAGCATAGCACAACACAACATAGCACAACACAGCATAGCACAACACAACATAGCACAACACAGCATAGCACAACACAACATAGCACAACACAGCATAGCACAACACAGCATAGCACAACACAGCATAGCACAACACAGCATAGCACAACACAGCATAGCACAACACAACATAGCACAACACAGCATAGCACAACACAGCATAGCACAACACAACATAGCACAACACAACATAGCACAACACAGCATAGCACAACACAGCATAGCACAACACAACATAGCACAACACAACATAGCACAACACAGCATAGCACAACACAACATAGCACAACACAGCATAGCACAACACAACATAGCACAACACAGCATAGCACAACACAACATAGCACAACACAGCATAGCACAACACAACATAGCACAACACAGCATAGCACAACACAACATAGCACAACACAGCATAGCACAACACAACATAGCACAACACAGCATAGCACAACACAACATAGCACAACACAGCATAGCACAACACAGCATAGCACAACACAACATAGCACAACACAGCATAGCACAACACAGCATAGCACAACACAACATAGCACAACACAACATAGCACAACACAGCATAGCACAACACAGCATAGCACAACACAGCATAGCACAACACAACATAGCACAACACAACATAGCACAACACAGCATAGCACAACACAGCATAGCACAACACAACATAGCACAACACAGCATAGCACAACACAGCATAGCACAACACAGCATAGCACAACACAACATAGCACAACACAACATAGCACAACACAGCATAGCAAAACACAACATAGCACAACACAACATAGCACAACACAACATAGCACAACACAGCATAGCACAACACAGCATAGCACAACACAACATAGCACAACACAGCATAGCACAACACAGCATAGCACAACACAGCATAGCACAACACAACATAGCACAACACAACATAGCACAACACAGCATAGCACAACACAGCATAGCACAACACAGCATAGCACAACACAGCATAGCACAACACAGCATAGCACAACACAACATAGCACAACACAGCATAGCGCAGCAGAAACACGAAGCAGCAAAGGAAAACTGAAACACTGCAGGCCTGTGTTCGCTCAAAAGTGGGCACAAATCGAGCTTCTGACTCTGACTACTTCTAAAGATCATTTGGGCTCAGCGATTAAACTGCAATACAGCCATTTTTGGATACATAAAACGAGATGTATAACTGGACCATAAGCAGAAAGTTCAGATTCTACACAGAAGATAAATGTAGCGTACAATTCATTAATAGGGAGTGATTTCAGGCAGCGTGGAAAACAGATCGGTTAGGATACTCTTTCCCAAAGTGGCAAAGCAAAGTGTGGCATCTGGTATAGTATGACTTCAATTTTAAATGGAACAAATTGAGTGTTTATTAAACAAAATGCAGTGCCAGCCTATTACATCACAGCTAATAAAACCTACCCTGAAAAGCAGCTAAATCCCCTAAAGTGTGACACCACAGGAGGAAAAAAAGGCAAGTGTTCCAGCCTGAAATGTGTGCTTGTATGTGTGTGTGCTGAATGCATCAAATGTCTAATTGGATAGCGTGAATGACGGCGGACTATGGGCTTGTTTATTTTTACCTCCTTGACTCGCTGAATCATTGGCTGTAACCAGTCAGTGTTGACCTCGCAGTGGCTGTCCAAGAAGGTCAGGATGGAGGCAGAGGCCGTGTTGGCACCTCGCACGCGTGATCGGATCAAACCTGAGAGAAACACAAGACACTGAAATCTCAAACAAGTCGAATAAGAACTGTTTGATTCAACTGGATGCTGCTTTACTGCACTTAGGGACGTTAACAGACTTTGTGCCTGATGCTGGAAAGGCTCCAAACTAAAACGTACAAAGCATACTGAGATGCACCAATGTATCTGGTGTGCTCTTTTATCTGAAAAACATTTAGATTATACTTGTAGACATTTGAAAACCACTGACAAGACATCCATCCATGGTTTGAAATGTGAAACTGCAACATTTTTGGTTGGGCTGGAAATCTGGATCTGGACAAAGGGTGGAAAGACACTGTGGATGCATAAAACTCTGTGCAGTTTAAAGACTAAACACGCACGAAGGCATACGTGCAGTTATTCATGACACACAATCAAACAAGAAACATTCATGATAAGAGACACAATTGTAAAAGAAAAATTCTTTATCAGGGTTAAATTGCTCCAAGAATATGTGTATGACTAATCTGAAGAATGCATGAGGTGTCCACATTCTCACCCCACATTATTTCTTTATAACTACCAGTTTGTGTGCAGGGTGGAATTACAGGAATATCCAAACATCATCCAACATTAAATATGAGTGTAAGTGCATAATGGCTGATCAATAAATCAATGTATCACTCATGAATGCACCCTTATTATGATATATGTATAATATAGTTGATTTAAAAAGGTAATAAGAAGAAGTTCTTATTCCATTTCGTAAATGGAATTTACGTTGTACATAGTTGGACCACTGGCTATAGCTTATATTCACATATTATTTATTGCTTTGCTTTGTTTTGTTTTTTTTGCTTAATCCAGTTTTCCCTAAGTGGGTGAGAGCTTGTTGTTTCAGGTATGGGTTACACCTGTAAGTGAAGCTCTTCCAGATGACTAAACTCTGAAGGCAGCTGGTGACAGAAAAATCAATTTCTCCTTGTTTCATTATGGAACACAATTGGAAAACTAAGTTAAATTTTATATCAGATTGGTTGGGAGACTGATCATATTTACCCGTGATGACTTGGAAGGGCTAAAAACCCCTCTGATGTCAAAATCTATTCAAACCGAAAAAACAAACAAACCTGAAAATAAAAAATTTTCAGAGAAAAGATTGTCTGTTATTTTATGAGCGTTATTGAACTGCAATGCAAAGTGTTTCCAGTGTCCGTTCTAAATGATACTAGAAATGTTGCCATTGATTATTTTTGTTTCAGAGAGGGAATCAACTGGGTTTCTGGGATATTTACATGTGACACAAGCTGACGCAGCCTCTACGTATCAAACTTTTAGAAATAAAACTGATGAGCTGGGTTAGTCTGAGTTACCCGAATGAGTCTCATTCTTCTGCCACAGCAGCTGCTTTAAACTGCTTGTTAAAAGGGGTTAACTTAGAGATGTGGGCAAAATCGATTTCAAAACACATCTACAAATGCAAAATTTTGGAGGTTAACCGTGTGTTGTTGTCAGTTTTTTCCCTATGATTTAATCAATTGTCGTCCCAAAAATGTCACAGAAAAGTCAAATATCAGTAACTTAACAGAAACTTAAACAGCCTTTAAATTATCTACAGTAAATCAAACTTACAGAAAAGTGAGTCAAACGGGAGGGGACATAACTGTCCATGTCCAGTTTGGAATGAATTCCACAGAAATCAAATTTCTAACGCTGCTTCACACAATAAACAGGATTTTCATCGAGTCTAGGCCGAAGAAGCTTGGCTCAGCTTTGCTAGGTGCGGTTTAATAGCACGGTTCACATAAACACAGAAAGGCTTGATAAATTACCACTAATACAAACCAATGTGTGTTTGATCATTATCCTGCTGCCAAATGGCCTTATTCAGCTGTGGTTTTATGAAGTATTAGCTTGAATCAGACACTTTCTCTGATCAGTATCAGTAACACCTTAGGCAGCATATTTTCATGTGGAGTCAAGCTGAGCCACAGTTACAGAGCGTAGTCGCACATACATAGGAGGGCAATCGATTGGTCTGTTCAAATATGTCCTACTCTGTTACAATATGAGGCAATATTCTCCCTTTCAACTTGTTAGTATTGAACATTTTCCAGTTGACCTATTGCATTACAGACTGAAACAAGTGACAATCAATTTAGCTGGCAGCAAATTGGTACCATATCGGGCAGTGAATTGGACAGCTTTACAGGTCTGCAAATGCACGCTGTCCCTAATGGTAATTCTCTGTTGTTATCGGCTGCTTCTTCTTTTTCTTCAACTTCTTCTTCTTCTTCTGAGTACAGTGTGTTCTGTGTTCAGCATCTCCTTTTGCTTCAAAGCCTGGAGCAGGAACTGTGAAGCAGGTGCAGAGTTCCGAGGCCATAATTAGTCCAACTGAACGCATAAATGGAGAAGTAATTTGGCTTGGAATCAGGTTATTTGGTTGTATTGGTCCAATGAATAAAAAAAAATAGATTTAGTATAATTTCAGTTGTGATAAATCTGTATTTTAAAAGTCGTGTTTTAGTTCTATTTTCTAACGACATGCAAACATACTGACTAGCATCTGAGAATTGCAACGGCTGGTTAGTTTAGGTACCCGTTTTCCCACAGAATTTTACAGCTTTTGAGTCTCTGTCAGCTGCTTGAGGAACATTTGATACTTCAGTTGATAATTGCTTAACTGTGAGCATCATGGATACATGCACAGCTGAGTCAAGCTATGGTTGGAGTTCCACCTGGCCATTTAATTGGACCATCGTTCTTGCTCCAGTGTACATACAGAATCAGAATCTTTTTAAACCAAATTATTAACCAAAGAATACCCGATGCCTTGATGCTGTGGACTGTGAAAAATACTTTCAAGACATTCTGCCACTTCTAACTTTCACTACTGGAAATCATTGTACATGTAGATAGCTAAATTTACTCCACAGAAGTTGTCTTTTAGTTTCGTGAGTGGTGATTTTTATTTTTTCAGATAATGCTGCAGTTATAAAAATCAGGATTTTATTAGAGGCACAGTCTGGAATTACTTCAACTCTGTGAGCTGATTTTCAGTCACAGTTTCTGTTACGATCTGACAAAGAAAATCTGTGAACGAGAGCAGCTTTATTGGGAATTTGGCTGCATCAATATATGCTTACACCTCGCTGATTTTACAAAAAAATGTAAAAAGATGGAAGTCTGGGGCATGTGTAGAGCACCGAGCCTCATTTGAGTCTAGTTGAGAGTGTACATTCAAGAGTGACCCCGACAGCGTTATCTGGGTGTGTTACTCCGGTTTTGAGAAGCTCAATTTCGTACGAAATCAGTTGGTCCAACTAACACAATAAAAATTTTTTCTAGTGTCGTGTAAACATGCTTACTGTATTTGTTGCCCGTTTTGTACTGAGCAGGAAACAGTTTTAGCTCAGTTAGCTCAGAGCAGCTGCCTGCTGCAAGAACGAGGGAAAAGTGAACCAAAGCTGTAAAAGTTGCCTTAAAATCAAACTAACGCTCTGACAGTAAAATATTTCACTCAGCCATGGAGAGTTAGCTCAGTGTTGAAATAAAAACACTGACTATGCAAAGTTAGTTCAAATGAACTTTCAGAAGTTGTTCTAGTTGTTTAATTGCATACTCATCACATAATTCTTAGTTAAAAAGTCTGCCTCGTGTTCATAACAAATGTAAGTACTTTTAGAGTTTCTGTGCCTGATTAACTCTGGCAAAGATTTGATGCATTAAATGAGAGAAAGTCAATGATGCCCGAAGGCGTGAAACCATTAAGAGAAAAAGTCAATGCGCCCACAGAGACAGGATCTGTTATCTTTAGTGTTTTTCTATATAATTTCCTTTTTGATTTTGGTTGTGTTCTTCTTGGGCAATCCAGTTAAAAAGGATACGGTCATCTCTCTTGTACATATGCGACTAAGAATATGGTCTAAAGTGCAAACTTTAAGCTTTAATTATCTAGGCTGGCATTAGAATCTTGCAGCACAGAAAATCTTAAAAGTTAAACTTGGTCTTGGTCAATGCAGCTAGCAGTTGGTAAAATGCTGGCCTGAACCCAACAGGCTTATGTTTGATCAACATGTGCTTCATAAACCCAAACTAAATCTTTAGTCTGCAGTGAGAACAGCTACACAAGCAGCAAACTGAGTAAGAGAGAGATTATTGTTAGAACCCCCCCCCCAAAAAAAAAATCACAAACACTGGTTCTTTTGGCTTTCAGTTTGGCAGTCCTTTGCTGTTTGAGGATTTAATCTGATTCAGAGATTAAGTCAATTTAATTAAGAAACGCGTGTGAGTGCTTGAACAATGCTCTCACTTTTTTTTTTTTTTACAGTTTCTAGAGGGTTTTCTTAAAGCTGCAGCACTGGAAAGAGCTGCCACAGATTGCTTGGAATTGGCTAGTGTATCCGAAAATCATTCCAATGTCTAGTGATCAAACGTGTGCATTAAAAACAAATAAATGTACCAAAATGTATGTTTGCCTTTCAAGCCGGAACCGATGGGCCTTTGTTGTGCCTTGGTGTTCTGTGTGAGTCATGTGCGAAAGTACAGCGTTGGCATGTGGGTTTAAGTTGAAGGTAGTGACAGAGGTGAAATCTGAAACTTTTATAGAACATACAGGCTCCTTTATGAGACTGTAGGTGGTGTTCTGTAGTTTCAAAGCTGCGGTGGTGATGGCTGATGTTGCTCATGGTGTGTCTTGTAACACATAAATAAATCTAACAGACACGTTAACAGGATTGAAACTTGAATTTTTAGCCGAGGTGGACTTTAAAAAGTAAGTAACACATAAAAAACTTTTTTTTTTAAAAAGCTGAGTTGTTGCAGTGTGTGGAGGAGAAACGTTTGAACAGCTCTGTAAATGGTGCAGTCTGTTAGGTTCACCTTCTATCTTCGATATGCCTGTCCTCATACATAAATGTTAGCAGTTTTACCGTCTCAAAATATTGCAGAAAAGCAGTGGCGACGTAATTCAGACACAAGTCCGTAAGTTTGTTGAGCTTTAATTTGTGCAATGAAATATGACACATTTTGCTATCATTTCCTTTTCTCAAATCCAGCGCTACCGGTCATCTTTTAGGTTGATGGGTGGATTTCACTAACAGAAATAACCAGCGAAAAGCATTAACAAGAACTTGCATCTAAGAGTCGTAAATCTGTTTGATCCTGTTAAAAGCACACCGTATGGAGCATCTACGTGTTCTTTTCCATTAAACCATTCTGCATCCTCCCCACCTTCCCCCTCACCTCCCCTCCGTCTCTTCACTCACCCTCTCTCCTGCCGTTCCTCAGGCAGCGCACTTTGGGGATCTCAGAGAGCAGCTGGCAGTCCTCAGCTGGAGGATGAGAGCACAGGAGATGCATGTTATGGTGGAGGAAGACCACACAGAGGAAAACATTAGTCTCTTCATTGCCTCGTCTCGCATTCTGTCAGTTGCACGAACCCACAAACACACCGCATTGCCACGTCTACCCCAATTTAGTGAACTTAGACACATAAACACAGACAAACATGGTTACAGACACACACACACACCCTTGTTAAACACAGCTGTCTGTATCCTGATGAAAGTCTCCATCTTACTGAAAATTCAATAAAACAGAAACACAGAGTGCTGAAAACAAAAGAGTTACATTTCACCGGATAATGCAATTCATTAACCCTTTTCCATAAACAAATTTAAAAGGCTGACAATTTCCATCATCCACTCCCTTTTTCAACTCAAGTGATACTGGTGGAGCCCTTCTGTTCTTGGACGAATAGCGCCATGAACCACATGCAAACACGGCTACGCGGACACACACGCTCACCCTTGAGAGGATTAACATTAGCAGCAGAGAGCGAGTGGGATCTTGCTGAGGGATTGTGGGCAGATCAAGCGGGCCCCCTTCCCCAGCAGCGATCCAGCCTCATGCTAACAGAGGGACGCATGACAACTTGTAATCCTCTTTGATTAGATTTCAAACCTGTTGGTTTGCATATTGGTTGTAAAAATCGCAAGGGAGGTGGGTGTGTGTGATAGGAAGGGTGTGTTCGTGCTCAAGTGATGAGGGGACAGCTGGTGAACGTGAGTGTGTGCATGTAGGTGTGTGTATGTGTGCGCGGGGGAACTCATAATCACTCAGGGAAGAAGAGCAGAAAGTCATGGGTCACACCCACTGAGCAGATGTTGTATACTTTTAGCCAGATTGGGTGTGTGGGTGTGTGCGTATGTGTGAGTGAGTGCTTATTTGCATTTGTATAGGTTGAACGTTCACATAAAAAAAAAAGACGGTGTATAATTAAAAATTCCATTTCCTCAGCATTTTTATGTGCCAACACATATCTGTGTGTTCATTTATCAAACTTAAAGCATGAATAAATGATCCAGAGTTGAAAATTCAGTCAACAACTCAAATCTTTTTTCAACATAGCACATAGATCCATTGTTTTCTCATTTGCTAAACAGCACACTGTAAAGCTTAAGAAATGCTATTCTTGTCTGGGCAACATTGAAGTCACATGTTCTCGTCTGGACTTGGGGTTAAGATCACTGTCCTTGATTGAGGACGATGTCTGTATGATTAAGGCAAGCCTTAACAGGATTACACCCGGCCAGGACAATCCCTCACGCTGCTGCTGACAGACATCCTCCGTCACCTCCTGCCTGTCAGGGCACAGCTACTGACCCGCTCGCTCACACTCTCACTGCCTCTCTAAGCTCCAGCTACGTGGACTCAACAGACCTGACTTCATTTGTCATTTATCTATGCAAGCTGTTTTAAAAACTTATCAACCTGGCTGAGCAAAAACTTACAACTGTGATTTAATAAAAAAAACTTGACCTTTATCTATCAAACACGAGCACAAAGGAAATGATTTTCAGCATCTTCACTGACCTGAGTCCACTGTGTTGAGAAAATCTAAGAGTTCAGCTCCATAACAGTCTATGGTTGTTTTCCAATTCTCTTCTTTATGGTTCTCCGCACATTTGCATATGGAGACAGATCCGGACTGCAGGCAGTCTAGTCGAGCACATCATGTCTGTGAAGCTTCGCTGTTATAAGTCAAGCAGAATGAGGTCTGATAAACCACGTCTGTCCATGGGAAAACTGATGCCTTGATGCTAGCGTATGTCTCTTCAAAAGTCCAATAGACACCTCTGCATCCATGTTATTATGAGCCTAGATAACATGGGCCCCGATGCATGCCTGTGCCATGAAAAAATGCTGGCTTTCATTTTCCCCAAAACAAGCAGAGACACAACTGGTTTGACTATCAGCATCTCTCTGGTAATCTGAGACGAGCTTGTATCCCGGGAACTCAGTTGATATGTGGCTTCGTCCTTGTATAACACACTTTCAGGTTACTTTTCTGGATGCAGCAGTGGTGGACTGTTTTGGGTGACCGTGATTATCCAAGGCTGAGCCCATGCGGCTACACTGATCACAGTGGCAGCATGGTTCCACACGCTGTGCTGCCCGACGGCTCAAATCACGCACATCTAGCTGTGGTGCCCATCCTTGAGCTTTACACACTCAGATTTTTCCCAGACTCCCTGAATCTTTTCACAATATTAGAAACTCTAGATGTTGAAAAACAAAGTTCTTTGCAATTTTGCATACTTTTCTTATTTTATTAACTGATAAACGATTCCCTCATGGAAATTGGCACAAAGTGCTGAGCCACGACCCATCCTTAGACTAAACTTGGCTGGATACTGTTTTTATACCCTTTGGTTGGTGACATCCTCACCTGTCACCACCCAATCGGCTTGCTGTAGAATCTTACAGAGCTACTGTTACTTATACACTAATTGCCCAAAGTATCATTGGTGAACGATGCTTTGTGAATCCAGTTTAGAATTAAACCTGGATTTCTAGCTTGAGTGAAGGCAGATGTTGCTTATCCAGGTGGGGATGTATAACTTTGCAGAGCTGAACTTAGGAGTGTGGTCTGAAGTTTGAAAGGAAGTGACCTCCTTCTAAGACACAAATGAACAGGTTCTTCTTCTGCACATTTTCCATCTGTCCACCACGTCGTGTGAAATTTGGCAAACTGTGTTATCACAGAGCACAGGTGGTGAGTTTCACATCTCTCCTTACAGGATATACAATGAAACACGCTCATTCTATCATGGTTGTGTTATATTCTTTCCTCTGCCTGCCTGCCTGCCTTCTGTGTGTTCCACACATCTCGTGATGAAATCGTTTAAACTTATTTTGGAGTGTTTCTGACAACATGCAGAATTAATCCAGTATCTCCTTTTAGCTCCTAACTTCTGAGTGAAATGTCTGCTCCTTGGACGCTCAATGCAGTGTTCACAAGTCAGATGTTAAATTTGATGTGTTGTTACTGGGCGAGTTTCCACCGTGAAAGAAAAAACTAATTTGTGACTTCATGGTCATTACATGAGCATGGATTCCAACAGGGATTTGTGTGTGCAAAAACCGTTCATAAACCTTTTCAGTTACCATCCAGCTGAAGAGAAAATAAGCGAAAATTGCTTGACGAACAAAGCATGGTAAATTAGAGGAGAGTGTACAAGGTGTACAGCTGCTTCAAAACTGCAGCAGCCGTGATTTGACTTATTTCTTGATATCCCAGCAGCACAGGAAGACCAAACAGAGGGGCTTAAGGAAACAAAATAGTAAGCCAGAGGTGGGCTTACTGGCTCGCCGTCGGACTGGGTCAAACCTAAAAGCCACAAACTGGCACCAAACACTGTTTCACATGCTACTCAATACTGGGAATTGAAATCTAAAGCAAGGAGAAGGCTAAAAGTTCTGCTGAAAGATTTTTTGTCAATGACAAACCTATTCAAACCCTGTTGGTTGTGCCAGTTCATCGTGGGAGCAGGTAGACTGGCAGCAGCAGCGCAGGGAGAATAAACAAGGCATTAGTGAGCTAAAAGAGCCCCTGCTGCTACATCCACTGAGACGCCACTGTTTAGAAGTCGGGCCAACTCCACCACCTCTAAGTGTGTCCTCATGTGGGTCTGAGTACGCAGGGAATCTAGGTCACTGTGCTTGTTCTCACAGACACAAATGCATGTGGTGAAAAATACAGAAAGCACTGGGGACAGTGTGAAGCTTGAGATCATGTAATTCATCTGGCTAATGCTGACAAAGGGGAATAATAATAAAGACGTGGCTATGCTCCTGAATCCAGTACTGGTCAGTTGCATAAAAACAGAATATGTTCTTTATGTTGCTAATTAAACTCTTCCTTTTTGATGTCAATCTTCTTCTTTAAAAGCAAGCATTCCAACTCACTGGTAGCGACTTTCATGCTGGCTGTGTTCTATTTCCCCCAATAAGTAAGCTGTTCCCTGGAAAGCTGTTACCTCTGACTCAGTTTCGATTTTCTGTGATCAGACATTAGCATGACTCATGTTCGTGGCCACCTCTGACTCCTGTTACTTTTCCCTCCTTATACAGTACACGCTCAAAGTAGATGGCAGTGCGACACAGTTCCAAAGCCAAAATTAAAAAACCCTCCCGTCCCTCCCAAAAAAATTGGGACGCTATTTAAAAGTAAATAAAAACAGATTGGAGTTTGTACATCATTTAAAACCTTTTTAAGTTCAGCACCTGGACTCTTTTCCTGTGGTGTCATACTGTTATATGTGCATAGTATGTTTTGGCATCGCCTTGCTGAAATAAGCAACACCTTGTCTAAAAAAAAGAGAGCTGGTTGTCCTGTGCTTTACATAATAAAGCACAGGATCAAAGGTATCTTTACAGATGTGGAAGTGACTCACACCATGTGCACTAATGCACCCCTCATACCATCAAAGATGCACTGTGCTTCAATAATAAGCCAAAGGGTCCCTTTTTAGCCCAGAGGACTACTGATTAATGAGACCACCGGGTAGATATCCACTTCTTTTCCTCTCAGGCCCAAAGAAGACAGTGGCATTTCTGGAGCATTTTTTATCGTTTTTTCACTCTTTGTATTGTTGAGTTTTGACTTTCAATTCAATTCAATTCAATTCAGTTTTATTTATATAGCGCAAAATTACAACAATTGTCATCTCAAGGCACTTAAATAATATAGTCCAATTCAAACCAATTGGAATTCAATTCATTGTAATCATAATCCAATGAAATCCAATTAATTAATTTCAAAACTGGCAACTGTGGAAAGGAACAACTCCCTTTTAAGAGGAAGAAACCTCTGGCAGAACCAGACATTTGCAGATGCAGAACAAACTGTGTTCACTGATAATGGTCTTAGACAAATGTTACTAAGCCCATGCAGTGATTTCCATGAAAGAATAGTGCCTGTTTCTAATGCAGCACTGCCTCTGAGCACAAAGAGCAAGGTCATTCAATACAGCTTTTAGATATTTGGTTTTTTTTTTTTTAAATTGCTGCATATTGTGACTGAAAAATCCTACTGTGAGCCAGAATGAAATCAAAACATTAAATTGAAAGGTCCTAAAATGCAGGGTAAAACCAATGATAGCAACCGAGTTGACAAATATATTCTCTCTGTGCTGAATACACCTTGCACCACCAAGTTCAGCAGACCGTTGTTGAAATAAAGACATAGATGACATCTGCTTTACATAAACTGGGCATAACAATGTATCAGGATCAGGTGTCCTCAAATTCCACCAAAAACAAGCCAAACAGCAGTTTCACATTCAACAGACATAAAGTAACATAAGCATTCATTCATTCTTTCTCATCTCCAGTGAAAAAAGCCCCAAACAAAACTTACGGTCAGAGCTGAAATCATCGATCAGGATTATTTCTTGAATGAGGGATGGAGGACTTCGCATCAGGACGCTGGAAGGGACAAGGATAGAGATGAGATCCGACGAAAACATAAGACTGTGTCACCGCCCCTGCCTGAGCGGGTCACTTTAGTTCAACCTTATTACCTTTTGATGGTGCGAAGGAGAGTCGAGCGGGCTTCATTGTGAAATGTGATGATGATACTTGTGGCAGGAAGGTCTGCATCATAATTCAAAGCTGCACACCTACCAGGGAGGAGACAAGGAGGACTGTTTATCCCGCTATCGCTTTCAAAGTGTGTTAAATTAGTTGCATACATACAGAGCACACACGTGTTACACAGAGTTGACTCTAATTAGCGCTGACTCAGCATTGTTGGTGCAGTGACGTGGAAATATCTAGTTGTTCGGCAAGGATTTCACAAATTCCTGACCTGGGAACTGCGTTCCTCTGCTACCTACCGCTGGGAGCTTCAAGTCCAGGTCCAGAGGACATAAAGCTCAAGTATGATACGCCACAGAATTGTAAACTAATTCAATATTCATTCACACAAACAAAACATAGCAGCAATTCATTTCTGTATCTATACAAAGATCTGAGGTTGTTTTTTTCAGCCCATTCCTCTGTTAAGGAAACTTTATTGTGAGATGTTTTGGGGTTTTCTGACATGAACTGCTTGTTCCGGGTCCCCTCACAATATAATATTTCTCCTGGATTAAGATCAGGACTGTGACCTTAAGGTTTCCTCCATGAACTTATTGTCTATCAACAATGGCAGGTCAGGCCAACAATGATACTACCACTACCGTGTTTCACAGATTAAGATACATTTACTCAGCTGGAATGCAGCGTATACCGTTCTGCAAATAAATATAATATAAAAAATGATTATTAATAATTTTCATTTAAGTCAAGAAATGTTCTATTCTGTGTTGTGTACAACCTTTATACGAGGGTAACATCTTTCAAGCAGTTCTTATGGCTTATATTTTTGCATGGTATAAAAAAAAATTCATTTAATTGCTTTAAACTGAATTATCCCCTAATTACTGTCAGTAATTCAGCTTTTTTATGACTCACTTAGGTCTGTTCCTAAAAATTCTGCTGAAAAGTTACAACAAAACATTTACAGTGGTTTTGACAGAGAACTTGACATTTAACTGGTCTGTCTCTGTGTTTGTATATATTTTGTATTGTTTATTCCCCCTTTTTTTCTTTGCTTTGAGGGACTCCTCTGCTCTTCTGTGTACCTCTGGGCACTGTGCAGAATTACCCATTGTTAAAATGATTATTTTGAGAAAGAGTGACCAAGATAACCAATAGAGAATAGAAAACTACAGTATGTCATGGTGCATTGTACAGTACTTTCTAATAAAGGCTGCAGACAGTTTTTGTTAACATGCTTAAAGACTGTATAGTAACCAGAAAGTCATGGGGACGTCAAACACAAGCTAAACAAGAGCCAAAAACACAAATGTAGAAATGCCTCACTGAGAGAAGGTGAACAAGCAAGCAATACCTCAAGAAGTAAAGAAAATGAATGGTCTCAATTCAAAGGAACCGGAATCAATTAACTTGGGTTACGGTAAACTGTCTCGTAAGATTCAATGTAAACATTTTTGCTAGCTTATAGTCTCCGCCTCCTCCAGTTTTTCGTATCTTCGCAGGGCTCGTTGGCTCTGAATTTCATCACGTGTGATTTATGAGAGAGACTCCACAGACAGCAGACTATACAGTTATCTGTAGGTTATTTAGTTAGTTTAAGTTAGCTGTGGCGGTTAACAGAGCAGGTTGTAATTCTAATTTGTTCATTACATTCGTAGCTGATGCCTAGCTAACTGAAGCTTGCCAGAAATCAAGCTAATCATTAATAACAGCAGTGTAGTTGGTACAGGTATTTCAATAGTCTAGCCCAGCTACGGTGAGTGCTCTCAATTTGAGCATATTTTTAACTTAACTATTTCAGCATATTTTGGGTGTCTGAGGTCACCAGCAAGAAAACTTCTCTCACCCCTAGAAAACTAGGGGTGAGAGAAGGGCCACTTGTCTTAAACCAACAGATATTTTGACCAAAGCCCATCATATACATTTCAATAAGACCTAAGGAAATGATGTCAATGTGTCAAAAAAAGGCATAGAATGTCACCTTTACTTCTAACACAAATACCACCTTGTAGTGCCGACAGCTCAACGAGTTCAGAGTCCATCAGATGTACTGTAAAGAGGCTGAAAGTCGCCATCACAGTAGGCCCAGGTTCAAATCCTGGTCTGCAGCTCTTTGCTGCATGTAATCCCCTTCTCTTTAATGTCTGTCTCCACTTGTTAATTTAAGAAATTAGAGCCAAAAAAAAGAAGAAACTCTACTTTTATACGTACGTCTACATGCAGAGAAGCACAATAATGGGGGGTGGCAACAAAAGAAAATACCACATAATCTTGGTTCAAATTCTACAAATAATCATATCATTTGCATCCAACTATCCAAAATGGAAATAAATGAAATTCCTCTTCTTTTTTTCCAGCTACCACAGCAAAAGGCTCGGTAAAGACTGGTTAGGCCACTAATCGACACCAAGTACCTGAAGAAAATCGCCTCGGGCATAGACACAAACTCCACACAGAAGGGCGCCAGCTGAAGTTCAAAGCAGATCCTCTTGCTGCATTGGGGACAACGCAGACCACTGGGCCACTGTGCCTCCCATGTACAAGACAACAAGACAGACTTATCTGCCCATCTCTAAATTCCTTTGTAGCTTACATGGAATTAGTTGCTGATGCTCTCATTGAGCTCACCTGTAGTGTCGAGTGTCTCGGATGCCTCGCTCGCTGCCCAGTCGGTCGCTCTCTTGCAGGTTGAAGGCGTGCTCCCTGTATGGATCATCCCCTGGTTTCAGCTGCTTGGCTGCCAGATAGGCCTTCTCATCGAAGCTGCCCAGCAACTGGCCCTGCTGCTCGGCTCGAGGGGGCTGAGTCACCTGCAGAGGACATAGAAAGGCTTCTGTAATTGCAAAGTCCAGATGTTATATGCATAGCTGAGACACCTTAGAAATGTTACGGTAGAGGTGACATATGCAAACGTATGTCAGAGGAACAACAAATGATAAAAATTAGTACAATTAAAATGCACAAACAAAATCCTACAACACTCCACATCCTCAGTGTATTCACTTTGTAATTCTATGCTCATATTCTTGTGACTGTCCAGGGAGTACGAACAAAAAAATAGCCTCTTGGCAAACTCGCAGTTATAGTAATTATTGTGCACTGTACTGTAAAAAAAAAAAAAAGCCAAGAAATAAATAAATTGTTCCAACTTTTAATCCAGAATGAAGAATTGAAACCACCAAAAATGTAAATGTTAGTTTCTTGTTCAGGTCACAGTGTCAGTGCTAACAAGGCAAAATGGCCTGGGCACTCATCAAATCAGAGCACAGTCAATAAATCCACAGTAATTATTGGATTTTCCCCGCAAGGAGTGTTAACTCTCAACGGCAGCCTGGGTGTCTGGGGAGTGAAAACAGCGGATGAATACATAAAGGGAGATGAAAGTAGCCCTCATCAAGGAGGTGCAAAGGCATAATGGACAGAAAGACATGGCAGAGAGGTTTTGTTATGGCTGCTATTACAGGCTGGTGCAGTCAGAAGATTTAGAGAAAGCTCCTGAAGAGGCTGAGGTGAGACTGACCTCATTTTCAGTCTCCCTTGAGAAGCAGCATGACTCCAAAAGACTGAAAAAAATCAGAGCTGAAGAAGAGTGAGTAGTTGATAGCGATAGTATAAACTGCCAGGTAGCCAGAGAAATGACTCAAAATGAAAGCTGGATATAGTGACTTTCAATGGCCAAACATCAAGAAACAACAACACAGAGGGTGTAACAACCTTACAATTCTTTAACCTCCTACTTTTCACTCCGCGGACCAACATTGCTAAAAAACATTCTGAGACAGAAATATTTTTATAATGGTTAACTGCCAAAAAAAAAACTTATTCCATGAACTTTCCGCAGATGGCAGCAGATTTATGGAAATCCTCTTCTTGTCACACAAGCTCGACCACTCTCGTAATGTGTAAAGCAACGTCCACTTTTACGTGCTTTTACGTGTTTGGTCTGATATGGCAGGCACGCTTACTGCAGTAATTTTTATTAAACTTGTGACAATTTACTTCTAAAACACAATAAAATTAACAGCTATGTTTCTAAAGCCATAATTATTTCTTGTGAAAGTAAAAAAATTCTAACCCATCCATCTATAAATCCCTGCGGAGCAGGCACAAGCAGGGCTACAGGCCCATTTCATCCCTGCTTCCAGTTTCAGCAGATTTATATTTTCTGACAAGGGGCACTTAAGTCATTTCTTCAACCACATCCACGTTTTCATCTGAGCATCTATGTTGCTTGGGAACAGAAAGGTTTTTCTCTGGAGTTCTGCCCTCTTTCCAAAGTCTTGCATGCTCCTTCCCTCGATTCCCACCGAGATGTATTATCATGACTAAATATTCAAAGCTACCCCCAAAAAAAGTATTTAGAGGATGAAAAGGAAAAAATACCTGTGGCTGTGACACTGCGATGATGGATGATGGAGAGCACAAATGACACCCAAAGCATCGGATTATTTAGTGTCCATGTGGTGGGTTTAGTCCTCATTGTGACAACAGATTTCTCTCCTTCATCAAACAACTGGATCATTGCCCCTTAAAACTTAACTTTATAATCTAAAGGTTGACTTTGATTATACTATTACTTGCTATGCTGTAGTTACACACTTTGGGATGTTGTTCGCTGTTGCCTTTTTTTGTGTTTGGCTGTTAGCACGTGTTCATTTTATACAAATGAAGCCTAAAATAATATGATCGCAAAACAGTATTGCAAGTATAGCTCGTGTTTAAGTAAATTTCTTAAATAGTCAAACTTAGAGATTTGCTGAAACTAGCAAAATATTATGTTAGAACTATCAAACTTCGACAAAGACCTACATTTTTCAGGAGTATCCATTCAAACAATTTCTCTGGACAGAGCAGGATACAACATCTATGCCACACATGACTGAAATTAAACAAACCACACGCAGACGATGCTTAAGGGAGCTTTGTGTAGTGAAAGTTCCAAAACTGAGCAGCTAGAGTGGAGCTTTGTAATCGCACAAAATCTTTAAGTTTTTAAGGCAGTACAGTAATAGAACATGTGGTTAATCGTAGCTCAGACAATGCTGTTAAGAGCATATGTAACCTGTAAACCTAAGTGTTTATACGGTCACATGTCTGAGTTAGTCAGAAAAAAGCCCCATGTGGTCTAAAGTCTAGATTCAAAAACAAGAACCCTACTCAATATCAAATAATGGATTAGAGATGACACACTGACCACATGTACGCTATTGGTTGGATGAGGCTCTGTGGTCAGACGCTTGCAATATGTCCACTGTTCATTTTGAGGCCAGGGGAATAGATGTGCAGATCAGAAAGGCTGCTGATTAGTGTGAATGTTAAAAGCTAAATCAGTAACATGTTGCTGCAGAATGAAAAGCGGTGCTGGGAAATTAGAGGTAAAGCAGGGAGAAAAGTGTAGCCAACGCAAACAGCCTTCATGGATGATGTCATCACTGAATCAAATGCTGCTAATGAACCAAAAGGGAAAAGAAAGAGAGAAGAAGATTGATGGAATATGAGAAAAGAAAGGGTAAAAGAAAGAAAAGAAAAAATGGAGAACAGAGGGATAAAACACACAGGGGGAACAGAGGAAGAAATGAAGGAGCAAGAAAGGGAGCCTTGTCCAGTGGAGCCCTTCTCTCCATACCAGCCCGCTCCTGCCGAAATGTGGGAAACTGTGGTGTAGAGCAGGCAGCCTGAGAGCCTCAGGTCAGATTACCAGAGCAAACTACACGGAGGAATTCTCAGTTTGGTGACAAAGGTGAACAACCCAGCTGACAAAATCAACAATTACAAATAAAAAAAGCTTCCCTTGCCGTTCAAAGAGCGATCTGATTAGATGCAGCGCCTGCTGTGGCTCAGCTGTTTACAGCCGTAAGGATGAAGAAACATATAATTCAAAAGTATCATTCAAAGTGCTTCCATATTAGTTTGCATGCATCCTCGGATAATTGCCACCTTCTTGGCTTGCAGCCACAGGCCTCAGTTTTCAGCCACATGGACTCCATAACCAGGCCTGCATGGCTCGATGAAACGAAGGCCCTGCCGTTTGCCACTTGCCCATGACTTCTTAAATCCTGTGACTCGGCCACTGGAGCAAAACATCTTTGACATGTTGGCACACAACCTTGGCCACAGCTGAGGCAGTTTTATTAAACTAGTAAATTGTGAACGAGGCTCGAGGGGGCAGTGTTATCTCAACGGTCCTTGTCTCCTCCAGATGCAGTTGGACATAGATGTAACTCGTCTGTCAGCCTCTGAGACAGCAGTGACAAGAAATTGCCTGTAAAGCAGTCATGTTTTTGCCTTAAAAATATTAACACTGAAACGTTTAGTTTAGTTTTTTCTCCAAGCTGCGTATTTGCTAAGATCATATCTGGTCTCTTGTTACTTCTCTAAAAGCACACTTATATCTCTTTACACTTAATGCAACAGAGCACTTGTTGCCAACTAGACCAGATCCTTTAAGCTGGCACGGTCCCAGCTACAGTTCAAGCCAGGCAACCCTTCAGACTGTGAATGTGTCTGAGCTGCAAACAGGAGGCTCTTCGCACCAACAGTGACAGTGTTTACCAGAGGTTATTTTCACCTCTCCTAAAGACTAATACCTAGACCTGACTGAAATAAGTCTTTAATGAGAGACTGCACACTTTTAAGTGTCTACTCTTGCCACGTACGATCTGAAAGCCATTGTTTTCCACCTGACACGCAGCCCAGCGAAAGGTTTCAACACAATGTGGTAAACTAGGCGTTCGCGCATGACGCACGGGACTTACGGAAAGCTTCTTAGGGGCTCTTGGGGTTCACTCAGACTCGGGTATGGGCAACAGCATGGGAAAAACAAGGAAACACACATAAAGAGGTCTATGCAGGCTGCCCAGCCTGCAGAATAAAGGCATGCGCGCGCGTGAGGAGACGGTGTTCGCCATACACGTCCGGGTAGCACGTTCCTGCTGTGACACCCAACTGAGCGCCACCATCCCCATCACCCCAAGTTTCACACACACGCACATCAACATGCAGCACACACTCTTCTGCAGCCCGTAGCCTCCAGCGACAGCACCGCTCTCCTTCTCCTTTTCTTATTTTGTTGGGTTTTCACTCACAATCAGCGGGATGGTCCTGTCGTCCCGATGGATCTCAAGCCGACCGGGGGCCACCTTCTGCCCATGGCCCCTGCCGCGAGTCTGCGACGATGACGACGACGGCGTCGACTGGGGCTTGCTGTCCTGCCACAGGTAATAAAACGTCCCCAGGATCCACGCAACGGTCAGAATCGCTATGGCGTTGGCCCGTATCCTACGCATGGTGAGCCCATATGGAGGGCACTGGAGGCGAGCCCCGCTGGTTCAGGTCCGTCCTCGGCAGAAGGTGCAACCTCCCCCGTCGGTGATGGGTTGAACCGCAGAGCAGCAGGCAGACAGCTTCTATCTCTCCGCGAACAGGCTCCTCTGCCGGGGCACTGCCTCTCTGCTGGGATTTGCGCACTGACAGAGCCACGGTCCTAGCGCCGAACCTTATCATTCCCCACTACACACAATACTCTCTCTCTCCCCCGCGCGCACATACGCATCATTTATCCATCCACGAGTAACAACTGGGAGACGATATCCACTCTACATCCAGCATACGAAACACTAATTTCTGCGTTGATAAACCGAGAGAAAGGAGGTTCTGTAAGAAAAAAAAAGAATTCTCCTCTTTCAGTCAGTTCTTTTTAGCCTACCTGCACACTGATCTAACAACAATGTCTTTATTTTTACTGCTGGTGCATGTCAGGGAAATCTTTGGTGGTTATACATCACCTCTTTCCCTTTAAAACCTCAAACCCTCCCCTTGTTTGAGTCTTCTGTAGCATATATTATAAGCCCAGCAGAGGCACCAAGAACAGTGGAGGGGAGGGAAAAAAAAGAATTTGTTTCCCAATAGGTCCTCAAGTGGCGTAAATACAGATAAACAGAAACACACAGAATATAACACCTCTGTTATTGGGAAGATTTCGCCCGCTCATCTGTATGCCATTGCCCAATTTTAATAAGCTTTGTGAGCATTGGTTTATACACAGCTCTCTCACATTTAAATCAGTTTGAGCTCTGGACTTTGACTGGACCATTGCGAGAACTTGACTCTCCTTTTTCAGACATTCTGTTGTAGCTTCTGTTGCATGACATGATTTCCTCTAAGCTTTAGCTGTGGGACAGATGGCCTCACATTTGACTCTAGAATACTTTGGTATCCAGAGGAGTTCATGGTGGACTCAATGACTGCAAGGTGCCCAGGTCCTGTGGCTGCAGAACCAGCCCAGATCATCAGCCCTCCACCACCGTGCTTGACAGCTGGTATGAGGTGTTTGTGCTGATATGCTGTGTTTGGTTTCCTCCAAACGTGCTGCTGTGCATTAGGACCAAACATCTCCACTTTGCTCTGGTCTGTCCAAAGGACATTGTTCCAGAAGTCTTGTGCTTTGTTCAGATGTAACTGTACTTGTAACCCTTCACACATGTTCAGTCTTTTTCTAATTCGACTGTCATGACCTTAAACATTAAACATGCTAACTGATGCCTGTAGAGTCTGAGATGTAGCTCTTGGTTTAGATTTTTTTCCCCCCACTTTCTCTGAGCATTGCACGGTCAGATCTTGGGGTGACCTCACTCCTGAGAAGATTGACTTAACTGCTGCAACTGTTTACCACGTTCTCACCGCAGCATGACAGACTCCATTTTGTTTGGAACGGTCTTTAAAACCATTCCCAGATTGATGGGCAGCAACAATTGCTTCTGTAACACCGTTGCTGGTGTATTTCCTCCTGGGCACTGTGTAAAAGCACACCCAAATGGTCCAGACCAGCTTTTGTTTTTAAAGCGGTGCTTGTCAGTGATCTGTTCATCAAGTGCATTTGATCAGCAGCGCCTGGCTGCTACTTACCCTCTTAGTTTCCATGGAAGCAGTAAGGATAGACATAGTTTTTCCAAACACTGCTTCTGCATTTTGGCTAAGTTTTTGTTGCCTAAACTATGACACATCCTAATATGTCACATGTTTTTCATTTTACATGTCTGTAATCAGTATAAAATGCTATATCGGTGGTTCGTTTTCCTTAAAATGAGACGGTCCTCCTCAAAATATGCTCACGTGGCGTTTCTTCATGCAAGCAAATATGCTCAATAATCACGTTCAAAGAATATGTGACCTTCAGTGGTCGTGTGAGGAGCAACATTTGAAGGATATTTTAGCCCAAACTCTAACCTGTCTAAATCAAACCAGGAAATGACTACAACATTTTAGTAAAGTGTTGTAGTGTGATTGATGGAACATATGTTTGTGGCTAGTAAATGACAGACTTTTGATTCTCTATTAGTTGGGATTCCCTTCTGCTGCCTGTAGGGGAGATACTTTCCAGGACTCCGCTATGAGTTGTATTGAGGGACATGAAGAAAAAACAACATATGACTATTTCAGTTGGAGGACTTGTTGCAAGACACGTAAGTCCATCTCAACCAAGTATGAAAATATAGAGCAATGAGAGGGCGCCAGTAGAGGACTAACAAGGCCCATTCTGCAAAAGTAGAACAGTAAGTTGTCTGCTGGATCCAAATGGGGTGTGTATACTTTTATATTTTGTCCCAGTTAGCTGACAAGTTCGTTCTACATTGCTGATAATGGCACTAGATTAGAAAATCAGTCTCCATATTCAATCAAATAAATGTATTTCTGTTTCCTTTGGTGTGATTTTATTTTTTCAGAATTATGGGACAATGTCAGAGCTAAATGTCTTTGGAGCATGAAGGTAAAAGTTGAACAGTTTTGTGTCGTTAGACATTAACAGCAGGCAGAAATGCACAACAATACATTTTGTGATTGTCTTCCTCTCTTCCTCTCAGAACTGAAACCAAGTTGTTACTTTTAAAATGTTTTTAATACTCCTCACTCCCCTCCATTCATTCAGCCTGCTCTTGTTACAAATTGTCAGGTAATTTATGGTTATTTTGAGAGGAAACATTGTCAAATGACACGTAAAACAGATCTTTCTATGTTAAAAAAAGAAAGATCATCATTACCACCGCAGCATTTGTCAACTCAAGTTGAAGTTTTAGTTTTTATCAAGCACATTCAAAGACATTCAAAGTCTGGTTTTGTTGAACTTGCTTTGTAATACACTCCATCTGGCTCAATTATAAGCCTTGTTGTAGTTGTGATACTTTAAAGGATAGGTTTAGAGAGGAAAAAGTGTTGGTCTAGTATGGTATTCGGCCAGTATTCAGATAACCTTGCTTCTGTTCAGGTTAAGACGTATTCTGTCCCTGAGATTCATGCCAGTTCCAACACTACACTTTTCCAATATGACGTAGTTTAAATGAAAACTCAGGAAAAAAAAAAGAAAAACTATCTGCAATGGCTATAAGTAAATGAAAAAATATGTTAATTTAATGAAGTGATCCGTTAATTTCTCGCACACCACTAACCCAGCAGCCAGACTGCCTGTAAAATCTGCACATTTGCTGCAGTGAATACATTTTTACTGTTTAAGTAGTCTCATTATTCTGTTTTTGCATTTTAAAGTATGCATTTAAATTAAGAGCCTCCAGCTCCCATGGAGCAAATGAAACACTGCGGCAGAATTGATCATGAAGAAAAAGAAGACTTTACAGCCACATCAATATTCAGCTCCTCCAGTTAATTCTGGATTTGCACAGATGACCTCTGTGACTTCTTCGGTGTACAGATAAATCAGAGGTGTAATAAAAAAATGAAGTCGGAATACATTAGACTGAGCGGACCCCTGTCTAAATTCCCCAAGCGCCTTTAGATGAACGTGTGCACCAGCAAAGACATCAGAGCAGCACAGCAACACCCCAGAGGCATAACAGAACCGAGGCGGCTGGAATTTCTCATCTCAGTCCCTCTCTGCAACACTAAACATAACAACAGCTCTCAGGATGAGCTCATCCAACCCCACCTAACAGCAAAATACTGCGTGTGAGCCGTCCTCACAGCTGGGTCACAAGTATAAAGTAACATGATCCAGAGGCAGAGGAGGGGTGTGTGCAACATGGAGTAAAATGAGAAAAAAACATCTGCAGCTGTATGTTATTTCACTGTTCTGCGATGTGTTTCTTTTTCTCTGACAATTTCTACATTTAGTGGTAGCAAATTGTAACAAAGCCTCCTCTATGAAAGGTTCAAAACTTGAAGCTGCTCATTAGATGACGAGACAAATAATTTCACCCCCTTTCACATCACTGATGTGACTCCTTGACTCCAAGACCCCTTTTTCTGGAAACAGTTACGACACTGGCAAGCCACAATTTGGGCTTGTCCTGTGGAAATATGTAGAAAAAAATGAATAAAAAAACCATGAGATAACTGATTCATCAGAAAAGGTGTGACCTGATTCACAATATTCATTAAAAGTCAAATCTGTTTCATGAAAAAGAACAACTGCAACCGTTACAGAAAATGAAACTGTTGGAAAAACTAGAAAAGCCTTTGACTGTATGACAGTCAACAAACTGCCCTCTTTTCCTCAGGAGCCTCTTAATTGTTAATTTAATAAAGGGAATATAAATAAAGTCTGTTGAAAACGCCTCACAAGCTGGCGGCAGAGGTCCTTCCACTGTCTCTGCTGTCTCTCAGCAACTTGGAAGTTAATCTCGTTATACATGAACACGGACTATTTCCTCTCTTCCATCCTGTCATGGAGAAACCAGTCGGCCAATAAGATCAGCCCCACATCCAGCATTCGTATACAGAAGGGAAAGGGCAAAGGGGTCAGAACCACATCTGGCTCAAGGCTGGAAGATATTTGTCTTCATTCGTATGGACAGAGCTGCGCCTCTCGCAGCTTTGCTGTCACTGGTATCTTTGGGAAAGACAGCGACGCCCTAAAGCTCAGCTCATTCAGACAAGGCGAGGATAAAAGCACACAGCAGCCTTTTTTTTTATAAACACTGAACAATCTGAATGCTGTCTGTCTTTCTGTGACCTAGCAACACAGCCATTTACTGGCATGGTAATGTCAAGATTAGAGGATGCAAAGCGAAAACCATGGCTGCATGCAGAGTTTCCAGTAGAGTCAATCTTTTTCATGTCAACAATCTCAATCCCCATGGAAAGACAAAGCTGTACATCCCATGTGAAGAAAGAGAGCAGGGGAAAAAGGGCAAAAAAAAAATTCAAGTTACTCAAAAACATAGATGAAAAAGACAGGATCATTTGTATATCAACTCCTGGGTTGTAAACTAAGTTAACATGGGTCTCCAGGTTTGGGGTCCTCCTGATGTCAAAGGACAGCTAACCATATCTCAGAGGTTCAGAAGTGTTGTATTTATTTGTTGTTTGCAAAAATGTAAAATTTTACTAGGTTGTATAGTGTTTAATGAAACATTGGCCTTCTCAACTTCTCGTAATCCAACAATTAAAAGTTAGAAAATCATTTGTAGTTTTTAATAACCGTGAAATTAAAGTCAGTAACATCGCATATGACTGTAACAAGCTGCTGTAAAACGTAAGAAGAGAAGATGCTCAGGAGGAAAAAAGGGCAGTTTGTTGGTTGTTGTGAAGCTAACAGGTTTGCATGCTGAGGCTTCTGCGAGTGTTTTCTCTGTTTTTTCAGTGGTTTTACCTTTATTGAATATGAGGAAGAATGAATCATTTACTAATGTTCAACAAAACTTAAGTCATCTTTAACCTCCAGTTATTAATAAAAACACAGAATCCATGGCTTTTAAAAGCACAAGATACAAAATCAGTGAGCAAAAGGCAAAAAAAGGTAAAGAATGATGATAGAATTCTTTAATATCACTCAGTGAACACCAACACGTTTGCCCTGAAATACATTATTTGTTCCCAAAATCACACCGTAAATTACACTGTACATATAACTAAACTCAGCCGTGAATACTTTCAGTAAGCTTTGTAGTTGGTAGAAGTTGAGTATGCTAAGTCAAGTTTAACACCATCACTACTTTAAACTGATCCTCTCCCAGTAGTGAGGTCCCCATGACACAGTAATGCTAATATGTTAGCTCATCGTAATAATAATCACTATACACAACAGGATAAAATTCACAGCTCTTACATCCTATGGGCACCACAAATGTCTCCACCAAAGTTTCTGATAATCCATACAGCAGTGACTGATATATTCAACAACAATAACCCAAAAATAAAAAGCCATTGTATCGCTAAAGTCTGGTAGTATTAATCCTCCTTACATTGGAATTATCATCACATTTCTTGAATATTTCAACTGATAAGTTGTAGAGATGTTGCAGTCACCGACAAATGGTGGACAGAATATCTGTGCCTCCAGCTGTGCAGATAAAGAACAGGTCACTGTTCTCCCGTCAGACACACCAACAACAGAAAACATGAAACAGTGAGCAGAAATAATCGCACAAAGAAGGAGTTATCTGCACAGAATGTAATCTGAACTGTGTGGGTGTGTGTGTGTGTGAGAGTGCTCTGCTGCATACTGAATGATGAAGATGAAGGGTTTCTGTTATCATCATAACCTTCGACCTCTTCGTGTTTGTGTGGGTCGAAGGAAAAGAGTGTTTCATTGTCACTCTTATCAAATGACCCTGTAGAAGGAAGTAGAGGCAACTTTTAAGCATGAAAAAGCTTGTGTGCACGCACGTGTCACTTTGGGAATATGTTCAAATATCGAATCAAATTGGAAGGTGAAAAGTTCTTTTAACTACAGGAAGGTAATTATCTAAATGTGAATCAGGAATATGCCCTCTGAAGTGATGGGAAAAAAAGCTTTGTGGTTGCTCCTGTGTGTGTTAATTGAACACACTCCCAGACTGTCAACAGTCCTTAAGTTCCAGGAGAGTCACTGCTGGCATTTCATACAGCTGTGCCAAAATGGTGATTCCAGTGAGCAAAGACACACACACACATCACAAACGCACACACACAGAGGTCTCAGGACTATGTCCGTGTTTGCACACACACACAACCCTCATGCACACACATATGTATCTACGGCATTCCACAGTGGTAATAATGGAAATTCAGCCAATCCTCTCTTTGCTGTAACTGGTGATCATCGAGTTTAAGTCGTGCAAGTTCAGTCTTGTGTGTGTTGTGCAAACACTGTGTCAAGAATTCTCCTGCGCTTCTGTCCTGATGTGGAGGGAACAGAGCAGAGGTCGACTCACGCAGGTTTAAATGCTGCTTCACCGCAGCTTTACAGTCAGCTTTGGATGAATGATATCACTGTGATTGTGAAACGATGCTTAATGATGAACTTTTCTGTTGAGGACTATTGATATCAGGATGAGACTGTCATGTTTGCAATAGTAATCTGTAAGTTTCTGATTCTAGATGCAGCTGAACATGTCCCTGCCTTCATCTGCAGCACTGTTCCTTTCAGAATGTTAACAAGGATTTCACCTGCCCAGATACTGATGTTTTCACCCAGTCCTACATCACTTTTTTCATCATATCCTGCCTACTGCATGCTCTACACCACCCACTGCCTACACTAAAGGCAGTATCTCCAGTACTGAGAACTTGTCTGACCCATACGACCGTGTTACAGAAAAACTCTGGGAAATGCATCTTCAGACATTCCCAGCAGATCATGTGTTCTTTGGTAAAACACGAAGCTTTAGTTTTAGGCATAGCCTAACGTAAAGACTGGGACCAGGGGCTAACAGTTTACATGATGAACCGATCCTGACAACTTGCTGGATAGGACGTTTTGCGTGTGCTGTGAAGTGATGACACAGGAAGCTAGGGCAAGCTAGAAAGGTTGGCACGAGTGATAAAGCAACGATGAGAGAGCTCTAGGCCCATAGCCAAAAGGCTGGAAGCCCCGGGCCATGAGAGGCGAAGGCTGCAGCCAGGCCAAGCAAGCCGGGAGCCAGTCAACTGCCAAGGGGTGCATTTATAATATTATTGAAAGCAATAGAAAGTTTTCTCATCTCAAAGTATTCATTCTGATACTTCTTCTTGATTGTGATCACAATCTTTTGCAGTTGCAAGTAGAAGTTCAGATTCAAATAACTTTATCAATCCTTTTATTCACCAAATAACAGGCATTTCATTGGTGGCCTCTAAAAAGGCTAAGTAAAAAGTAAACATTTTGGAGGACACATATTTAAGAAAAAAAGTTCCAATAAATAGAAGCCAAGAAAGCAATAGATAAAAACAACAACAAAAAAAATAAATTAAAGGCTCCAGTGGGTATGGAAAAATGGATGGATTGACAAATGAATGAATTAATTTAAATCTTTATGGTAACGATTAATCAAGATGAGCATTGTTTGCATTTAGAAGTCTAACAGCAGAATGAATAAATGGCTGGACTGGCCATTAGTTTTCATCAGGGGTGCATTCTAATGCCTGCCTGAAGGCATTAGAGAGAATTCCATCAGCAGAATGTGCTCTGGTTGGCTGGTGACTTCCTTTGCTTTCTCAGCCATCTGTTTGTCCCCAAGAGAGCCCAAGAGTCCCCTCTGAGCTCCTTGGAGAACGTTTTCACTGTAACGTGTAAGCTGTCCTTGTCCTTCATAGACAAACCATTAAACCAGTGGATAAAAGGAAAAAGTTACAAGGACGTCAACGAAAGATTGATGAGAATGGAAATACAGGGATGAAAAGAATTAAGCCTCTGCATTAAGGGAGCCCTTTGTTGACCCCACTTGACAATCAGATTAGATCATATTTCAACTTTTGAGCACACAGCCAAGTTACTTTATGGAGTCCGACTTCAACGTTTCAACAAGGACATATGCTTTTCTTTAAAAAAGAAAAGAAAACTTTGATGAAAGTAGAAGTATTGATTCAACTCATATAGTTTAGTAAAAGTGAAAAACATGGGTTCTGACATGTTCTATAAAAATATGAGTAGCCTACATATATCAGTCAAAAGAAACCTTTTGATGGACAATTCAACCAGCTGTCATATGATTGAAGAGTATCAAACTCTTCTGACTTCAGATATTCAGTGATGAAGAACTACAACCTTCATTCAATAAACACTGACACAATGCACTCACCAAAATTCCCCATCTGCGATGTGTCAGCTTCCCTTTCATTACATCCATTAGTTACTTGCTTTTTTTGTCACGAGCATTCGATTGGAGGGTCCCTCTCTTCTGCTTCGTCATGTTAAATCGTTCCGTCTCGTTATGTCTGCTGTTTGTAGATGGACACACCAAGGGACGGTCGTTTTGATTTTGGGAAGGCACACAGTGATGCCAAATGTGAAATGAAATAAGAAGATATTGAAACAAAAAAAGAGCATCTTTTGAAAATATAAGAAGTAGGAAGTAAAAGTTTGTGCAAAATTGTAGCAGGTAGAACTAACGACTCGTCAGAAAATACGTAAAAAAGTAACAAACGCATACCCGATACTTGTATCTGAGTTATTTGTAACTTGGAAACAGCAAACTTCTTTTTCCTTTTGAAACTTGGAAATAAAAAAAAAGAATAAAGAAAGTAAGAATTATCTCTAAATTGTTTTGTTTTTTGGATGAGTCGTCTTTAAAGTTCACAAAGAAGTACTAACATATTTCTAAGCTGACAGCTTCCACAGGAGCTTGAAGGATTTGAAGGGTAGTGATATCAGGGGGAAATACCGAATTTCGTATTACACATTTTACTCATAACTAAACCAGGAGATGGCTGTAGTTCAGTTTAAGGAAATAGATATGCGAGGGTTTTAGCTCAGTGAAGCAAAAGATGATTTAGTTTGACAAAATAATCTTCACTCAGTGTGTGCTCGTTCACTATTTTGCAAGAGATTTGAATCACATTTTAAGTGAACACTTAATGAAGCTTGCTCAATTTTCATGGAATCTTAAAGGATTTACTTGTCTTCCCTTATCTGTAGCAGCGTATTCATTAATATGAATGTCAAGGACAAAAGCTTCAAAGTGCTAAGACATGAAGTTTCAAAGTCTAACACGGTGAAAGATTCCCCAGTCCCCATCCTTGTCCTATACCCTTCTATTTTGCCAGGATAAGGTGCACATTTTCTAGAAGTGGTCATCTAGCAATCCTTGATCCCCCTCCAAAAAGGGGGGCACCTTATCCCTGAAATACATATATCATAGTTTGCTTTAGATTATTTTTCTTCTGAGGAACTTGGCGAACAAATATGACATAAAGCCTTTTCTGTAGACTCATATTTACTGCAACTGTTCCTTTGGCAAGTTATCAGCAAGAAAAGGAGACTTGTGCCACTAAATCAAACCCAAAAACATAGGCACCTCAACAGCTCCTTTTCTAAAGCTGGACTCTTTCTGTAAGTTACCACACCAGCCACGATTAAATAAGTACAACTGTTTTCTTGATCAGTCATTCAGCGATGCTCCTACTTTCCAAACATGATGGAACAAAAGAATCATCTGTGGTTTCTTTCAAGCAAATCATACCAGTCGGGTGAAGCTCCAGGATACAGACAAGAGTGAGCAGGAATGGACAGAAGCCATATGTTACACACTGGTGTTGTGAGCTGTCTTCATCTGTTCTGCAGATTACTGTTGACAGAAGAGCCAACACATCCTGCTGGAGGTAAGCCAACAGGACCGACCTGGAGCACATGTTGGAGACTAGAAAACAGGAGGAGTACACACACACACACACACACACACACACAATCACATCACTAAACATGTATCAAACATGATGAAAACACATAAAAACACAGTCAATTGTATGATTCTATGGATCAGGACATGATAAAGAGTATCACCCGGTCCTTACCAGATCTTCAAATTAGGTAAATAAAAGCTCAAATGAAAACAGCATATTACACTATATCATCAGAAACTGAGCCAATATTCAGAGGCAGTGTGTGGAAAACTAATCCCACCCATAGGGACAAAGAAGGTAAAAACCAGCCAGGTTGCTGCTAATCAACAGCAACTGATTAATAGATAGTCAGCAAGTGTGAGCGCCTCTCTAAAAGCAGAAGTTTGACCATTTTGCTGGTCTGCAGCATTCAGGTGTGTGTTGGCACAACACCAAGGAGGAATGACATCAGCAATGATCTTAGAGAAACAATTGTTGCTGCCCTTCAGTCAGGGAGGGGTTAGAAGGCCATTTCCAAACTATATAACTATTTCTAACTATTTGAACCGCATCATTCTACAGAGAGAACAATTATTCACAAGTTGAAACATTCTGTCTTCCCAAGAGTGGACATTCCCCCTGACATTAGAAGCCCAAGAGCTACATCTCAGACTCCACAGGCCTCAGTTAGCATGTTACATATTAAAGCAGGAGAAGAAAGCCTCTTCTTTCTGAAAAGAACATGGCAGCACGGCTTTGGTTTGCCAACATTGGAATTGATTGAAGGTGTGCTTTATTTTTCATGACTCTAGAAAAGATATGTCCTTGTGGATATGTAGCTGTGGCTCAGAGCTCTTACTTTTCAGGGAAACTGTTGCAATATCCCACTTTACCCTGACATCACTTAGCAGGCAGCCAACTGTCAGTGTTTATGTTATTGTGAGTCTGTGGCTGCATGAGACACACTTAGAACAATTAGAAAAATAATGCTAATGTGTAGAGTCCACAAACTGTGACAGTCAGTGGGGAATCTGTGGGCTGTCAGGCTTTTAGAGTCACAAGAAAATGGGGCTATTTTACAAAACCAAGAGCCAGTCATCCTGTCTGAATTTAGCCATTACTCATGACAGAAAAGGCAAATCATTTGGAGATTTTTTTCCCCTGTAGTTAGGCCTGCATCTTTTTACACTTATACCATGTTCTTACATGTTTTATTTTTTATTTTGATCAGTCAGCTGACCCCAATGTTAGTGAGTCATTTTCACTACTATATCATTTTAGTAAGACTGCTGTTCATATAGTCACAGGCTTGAATGAATTGATGTATTTGTGGAGCTAATTGGAAATGGATCATAAAGTTGCAAAGACGTTTTCTGATAGTAGTAATGATAAGGTCAATATATTTTGTACAGACATTTGACAATAGGTGTTCTCCTTAACCCTCAACAGCCTACCAAACAGCACCCCCCTCCCACCAGCAGTGCAGACCATAAAGCAGAGGTCGGCAGGCTTAAAGCGGGCAAACTCCTGCATGCCAGCCTGCTTCCAACAGGAACATCTTTTCCATTTCCACATTGGTGCACCACTCCAAGACATTACAGCACTCCAGTACAGTAAAAACACAGACAGTCAGAAAGAAAGACACAATAACTTGCAACATTCAGGAAAAATTCAGTGTTTCTCTCAGGCTCACGGACACTGCTGTTTCAAGGTCATTTGGGACCTTCTTACAGCCATGTTGGAGCTCACCATGTGCTGCAGCGATATGTTTAACAGCCAAACAGGCTCTGTTCTGAGGCTTGATTCTGTGTTCCTGCCCAGAAAGGGGAATCATTAGAATCCATCGGAGAGCCTGATGTAGAAAGCAGTTGGCGTGCTTCACTGTGAGGGCGTGAGACTTGCTGCGTTGCTGAGCAGTCAAGCTGTTGTGATTCTGTTACTCCAGCTGGCTCGGCTCAGGGTAGAAAGTCCATTTGCAGGACCAGTCATAGTTTAGATATTGTCTGGTGACTCAGCAAGATTATGGGCTGATGTGGGAAAGGACTGGAAAGGACAGATGAGATGGGGATGATGGACTATTTGATTAATAAAGGAGACGTTTTTCTCTAATATGTGGAAACAGAAGGGAGTGCATGTATATATAAAATGTTACATTTAAACAGGGAGAAAAAAATCCCAACAAGAAAAAAAGTTGCATAATATGTGTACAACCTTTAAAATGACCAGCATTTCAGTTAGCTTTTTTTTAACTGGCATGTGATCCCATCAAATAAGGCCTATTATGCAATTAAGGTAAACAACAAAAGTACATCAAAAAATGAATAAATACATCTGAAAAATCTTTTGCATAACATGTGTGCAAACCTTTGGGAGCTGAGAAGAACAGAAGAGAGGAAGAAGGGGGCATTTAGAGAGGCATGTGCGCTGAGCGTCGTAGAACTTCCTTCACGGTAAAACAGAAGTCATGTGTTGCAAGAAAGATTTCAACCTAATTACAGAGAAAGACTGAAAAAGTGAGGATCACCAACCTCCTGCAGCATGGGTGCCTTTGCACAGTATGGCCTCTCCATGTTCCTGAGCAACAAATACGAAACACTTAGTGCTGAGGTACCAGTACCCACAGGGGCCTGAACAGCTGTACAGTCCTATTATTGAAGTAGTCACTTTCACGATGAAACAGACTATCATTGTGTGATGATAATCAAATGCTCAATAAATACCTTATTCATCCCAATGCAAAATGAAAATGTTGCTTTTCTTCCTCATAAGCTCTCGTTGTATATGGTTATTGTTGCTGGTGGGAATGACCTCCTGTACTGTTCTGTGTTCTGTGGAGCCGAAGAGGCCTCTGGCTGATAACTCATCCTCATCTGACTGAGTCATGCAGTGCTGTCCCCACAATCACGCAGTTGTGTTCAAGAGGCCTTTATCAACTGTCGTTTTTACTATTTTTCGTATCAGATACATTAAAATGATCGCAAAATAATCACACATTTCTTTCACTATTTTCAGTTACAGCTTGCTGGGTTAGTAGGCTAAACTTTTGAATGTTTTGAAGGCACATTAATCATGAAACCTAGTGGTACAAAACAATGTACGATTTTGGTTAAGATAGAGCTGCCAACATACTGTGATGTTTCTCCAATCAATCTTTCAAATTGTGCACAGGTAAGAAGCTTCAAATTCAGTCCTTTACCACTAAAACAGAATAGGTTCCCAGGTGTCATTAAAGTTCATGCTGAAACATTCATGTCTTTCTCTCGAGTTAAATTTGTACAATAACACCTCAGTGGTTCACAGTGAACGCAGCTCCGATTACACACACAGTTTAGTTCACGATTCTTAAGAGAAGCACAGCAGGGCTGCAGATTCGTCCTGGACGAGCCGTGAGGGAGCTGCAGGTACGAACATGAGAAAAACTACAATAGTTGAGGCGTTAGGTCTGTTCTTGCACCCAGTTTAAAGTGCGTTCTCTCTCTTTACCTGTAGCATTTCAATACACGCTGCAAACACGGCAAACTAAAAATGTTGCTTTCAGCTAGCGTCATAACGTACACCACCATTATTTCATTATTTCATTCATTATTTCTTTCACTACATTCATGAGAACAGCTCAGCACAGCAGCAGAGAGTAAAGAGGGACAGGAACAAGAGAGATGCAGTGCAGCGTAATTCTGTTCTATGTTAATACAACCATTTTCATCACCACCATCAGTTTTTTTTCCCCTCTCTGTGAAAGGAGTTGTGCAGGGGAATAATTCAACCCCCCACATGAGTTGACAGGTCTGCAAAATGTGTTGGAAATGTAAAAGTATCATCCATGCCAATGCCGGGATACAGGTGTTCCTAATCGAACATTGTACTGTAACAAAATGAGCACTTTACCTGTTGGTGGTGGAATATTAAGCATGTAATGTTCTGTGGATGGGAGAAACACATCAGCATGACAAAAGGGCCTCGCACTGACTGTTAGTGAATGCGACAAAGAGCTTGAGAACAGGGGATGAGAGGCATGAAGAAGGAGAGAAACATGTTTTTAATGTTTTCTTAAATACTTTGATTGTGGTTGAGATGAGGCATCACTCTTTGGATAACTAGATGTCCTGCACTCTGAGGTTAACACAAAAAGCGCTGGAAACCTGGGCTTAATGGCTTGAAGAAAAACAAAACAGATTTAGTCTTTCTCTATCAGTACAAATACATATTTTTTTCTGTTTACATGACCGTTTTATTTTTCTTCCATGAGCCTGGTCTCAAGGCTGTGTCGTCACCAGAGCTGTCTCATTAGCCAGGCTGCTTCTTATGAATTGACATTTTTCAAATAGAGTTATATCCAACTGAACTGAACTGGACTGAACTGAACTGACCTGCATTTAATTGGTCTGTGTCCAAATGGAAGTGTATTAAACTTGTTTTGAGGACCCATAATGGCATCCTGTACATAATGGCATCCAGTCCTGTTAGTGTACAAATGGAAATACAAGTCATATTGGCCTTTACATATCAGGAAACATGTAATTCCCAAGACTTTTGTGTAGAAATGACCAAAATTCTCATAAAAAGGGAGGTGTGATGGATGTTGCTACACACAGTGCTTTGAGCCAAACACCTCAAGATCAAGACCGTTAGAAACCGTTAGGTTATGGAGAGCCTTGATGGTGAGAAGGAGAATCCTGTAATTTAGGCGGTGTTTGATGGGTAGCCAGTGCAACTCTTGAAAAACAGGAGTGATGTGATTTATGGAGGGGGTTCTGGTGATGAGTCGAGCAGCTGAATTCTGTGATCTGAAATTTTTAAGTTGAACAAACTGAGCACCAACCGTACTCAGTTTGTACGGTAGGAGAGGTATGACTTAAACCAGGCGAGGGCGGTCCCAGTGAAACCAAGTGAAGCAGGTCTGTCAAGGAGAGTGATGTGAGAGATTGTGTCGAATGCTGCACTGAGATCGAGGAGGATGAGGATAGATAATAGTCCAGAATCAGGTGCCATAAGAAGGTCATTTTTACCAGGGCTGTTTCAGTGCTATGAAGGGGACGGAAACCAGACTGGAACTCTTCAAACAGATGTTTTAGAGTTAGGAAAACAATCACGGTTGGGGCTAAAGTGCTCTTTTTTTCACAAAACAGCAGTCACGCTCATGGACGCCATTTTTACACTTCACATGCAGTTGATCTCACAACCACTACAGGACCACATATTCTTCAATAATAGCTATAAATGAAAAAAAAATGGATGGACATTCAACCCACAGGCACCTTTTGGGGAGGAGGGGTGGGTGTGGTCCAGGATGTTTCATCATAAACAGCAGCTGTGTGAAACTTATCAAACTGCAAACATGGTCAAGCCATACACTGTTGACATAAACAGCTGATGATAAAGGTTCCACTACTTTCAAACTACACTATTCCACCGGAGATAGTTTGCACACAAAAACGATGTGTTTCAGATTTAAGAAAATCCTTAAATATTATTTTAGTGAATCAAACAGTATGTCAGAATGCAGTGTTGTTGTAGTCATTTGAAATTGTTTATCTTGTTTGTTACCATGGAAACCACTGCATCTCTCAAACTTCTATGACTCTGTAATTTGTGGGGACACCGTTAACCGTCAGAACATAATTTACACATAAAAGGTAAGAAAAGGCAATTATTTCTCATTTCTTAAAATGTATTTTCTACTTCACAAAAAATAATATTGATTCAGATATTTGGGTGATGTCTTCTTGTAATTACTGTTGTTCCAACTTTTTTAGTTTTTCCTCCATTTTATTTCTTCTTTATTCATGTCAGAACCAATTCGGGGACTTTCCTAGGAATTTCTAGCTCAGGATAAGAGGAAGGCCAGCAGCAAAATGATGTCCTTGGCAGAGGTAAGTCATCGTACAGCTACTGTGAAAATCCCACAGCGAAAACGATGGAATTTTACACTCTTGGAGAATGTTCCCTTCAGCTGTTTTATTTGGTAGAAGAAAGAAAAAGAAATCCCAGATATCTTATCTAGTAGACATTGGACTGGTGGCTGCCTGCTGCAGTAGCTCTGGACACATTGTGTCTTTCGTTACGTCTCCTCCGGATTTTCTAATGAGATTTTTTTCTGTGAAGACAAGATTTTGAAACATTTTTCTGTTTTGGTTTGAAAGATGTGCTGCTGGAATGGTTTCTGGTTACTCCGACCCCTATTTTTTTTCTTAACATCTGTTAAAATGCATAACCATGGCAACAGGAAAACGGCTGGCATGTTGGAGGAGTTGATTTAGCTTTCCAATGCCCAAATAATGCCAGGAATAAGATCCCAATTACAGATAAGCTGAAAAAGAGATGTCAAGGATTTGGAGCAGATTCAAAATAGAAACAAAGGAGGAAGAAGTTTGAACCATTTCTTCCCCTGATCATCACGATGGAAGTGTGAGATCATTAGAAGATAAAATGGACAAGCTTGGAGCCCTGATGAGTGTGCAGCAGGAACATCAGGAAGGCAATATTATTTTTTCACCTAGACCTGGCTGCAGAAACAAATTTAACACCCCTTCCTTCAGCATTCAAACTGTACGGTCAGACAGACACTGTAGAGAAAGGGAAACAGTGAAGGAAGTGGAATTATTAACAACAGCTGATGTAACCCTGGGCTTGTCACTGTAAAAGGAGTGCTTCTGCACTGTGAACCAAGTTCCCGTTCATGCTGACGGCTGAGAGTTCCCGTGTTACCCGTCAACACTGTGTGGCATCATCAGCTAAGTTGCTGCCAAACTACCAAATTAACAATGCAATTAACTGATGGTGATCTCTGAATATTTCTACCACATCTTCCTTTCTGCTACACTTCAACTTTCTAAATGTTTGTCAGCCGATTCTTTATTTTATCCATCTATAGAAATAGCATTTCTTTAACAACAACTTATATGGCAGCAACATAATTTCCTTTTGAGGATTAATAAAGTATTATTGGACTGAACTGAATGAATTCAATTCAACAATACTTTAATATTCCCCCCGAAGGGAAATTATATAGCTGAAGTATTATTATAATTAAAGATATGCTTTTGTTATAGATAGGCGACAAATCAACTGACAGACATGTGATCTCACACTTCCCATGATGATCAAGGCAAGAAACAGAAACCCTCTTTTACCTTTTTCTCAATTTTGTGCCTGCTCATGAATTCATCTTGATCTGGGGTCTTATTCCAAGTGTTACTTGGGCTTTGGAAAGCTCAGTTAGCTCCTCCAACAGGTTAACAATGTGTTGTTATGTGTCAGAAGTCATTCGAGCAGCACAGCATCCAAACCAGCACAGAAAATGTTTCAGAAATCTGTGTTTTCACTGAAAGGATTTTCAGCTCCGTAGAAAATGTCAAGAAGACATAAAGAAAGACACAGTATGTCCAGAGCTACTGCAGCAGCCTGCCTGCCTCTAAGGCGGCACCATTCTGGAAGTAAAATTATTGCTAGCTGAACTTTTGCTTTGTAAATATACTTACATATAAAAAATATAAAATATATTAAAAAAAAATGTGTACATTTGTTGTAATTTATGACTAAATTTTCAGGAGCAGGAAAAAAGAAAGTATGGAACCACCTTTAAATGTGTCTTTCTAAATAAATACCTGCAGTATTTTAAATCTAAATTTGTTTGGACACAATGCCTCAATGTGATAATGCCTCTTGCCACAGAGTATTCAAACTTTTCTTCAGGAAACACAATGACGTGGCCAGCAAACAGTATGAATTCAAATCCAACTGAAAAATGGTGGAATGGAAGAGAATAAGGTTCGTGACAAGGCTGCATCCTGCACAGCTGATCTGTGGACTGCTGTAAAAAGAAAGTTGGGAACAGACTGTAGAAAAATATAGTTTTTCATTGGTGATGTCCATACCTCGATATTTCAATCAGTAAAAAGCCACAGAAGGTGCAACAAAGTAAGGACAGATTTTTTCCTGGTTCACGGTTCTCTATTCTATTCTTTTACTTCATTGAAAAAAAACTTCCATTTGACTGAATTACAACAACTGAGATAGGCTTTACAAAGCTAGATGTTTAGCTGTGAAATAAGGTGGTTCTGTGTCTTCTTTATTCATCCATTTAATTTTTTCATCTTCGTTTTAGAAATAAAAAAAGGCTGATGCTGAACATCTTCCACGTGTCGATTCCGTCATTTTTGCCCAGGGGTTGTGTTTCACAAAGTACTGGGATACCGTGTTACTCTACGGAGTTATTTTTGTCTTCATTAGCATGAATCAGTAGATAAAACTCATGCAAGTATTTCACATTCTTATTTATTTCTTTTCTTTTAGGTTAAGAAGTTTTAGAACTTCTTGAGGGTCAAATTGTTGGTTAAAAACTAAAAACCAGTTCAGCTGTATAACAGTTTAAGTAAGCTCATTCCTTAAACTTTTATTGCATAAGAAATTCTAAACTAAGCCGAAGCTCGCTCCATTTTTAAATGAGTAATTATGAAGCAGTTTTCCATTTAAACACATCTTCTCATACTGTTTTCTTTCTTTTCTTTTTGCTTCATAGAGCCAGTCCAGCGAACCGCCACACAGACCTCATCACGAGGGACTAGTTTGCCTCAGAGACAAACTACTGGATCAGCTGACCAACACCGTGAAAAAAAATCCACGCTGCTGCCCCCAGTGTGGGAAGAGTTTCACTCATTCAGGGAATTTGAAATATCATCTACGTATCCACACTGGGGAAAAGCCTCACGCCTGTAACCGGTGTCAGAGGAGTTTCAGGAGCTTGGGGAACCTGAGACGTCATCAGACTATCCACACTGGGGAAAGGCCTTACACCTGTGACGTGTGCAAGACCAGTTTCAGGCTGTCAGAACACCTGAAACGTCATCAGCATATTCACACCAGAGGACGACTTTACCTCAAAGGGAAGATGGAGCCGGGGATTATGACTCGTTTTAAGCAACCACTGGCCCACTGGAGAAAAGCCACAAATCTGTGACCAGAGCGGGGAGGGTTTGTTTCAGTGTAGAAAACGAGCAACAGCTTCTCTCATTAAACAATATCATCATTATGCAGTCAACATCAAGCGCCACTTGCCTTTCCAGCTGCAAACAAACGCCTGCAAAGGTCTCTGAAAGAGTACAGTTCAGTGAAGCTGTGCTTTGGTTACAGAGCTGCTGCGGGTTCATCTGCTGCGCTGCTCGCACATGCTCTGCAAACCAAGCATTCGCCATTTAATGCTAACGTTTTAACATTAGAGAATGAAAAAAAAACAGCACGTTTGTCAGACTATTCAGGCATGTGCTTACTGGTTAAAGGAGAGATGGAAGTGAAGCAGTCACCCATTGTCCTTCTAAAAACATACATTCATTTTTTAAATAAAGTGCAGAGATCCGCTTCCTGAATAACCCTCGAGAGTGTCAGCAAACAGACGCCTCACAGCAATATTTCTGTTCAAAATTAACAGAAAGCAGTCGTACCCAAAGATGGTCACAATAACTGAGGTTTTTTATGTCATGTAGTTGAGGGATTTGTACAACCAACCTCTTCTTAAGTACCGCACTTCTGTGATCTATCTCAGAAAGGTAGCTTTTGCAAAGAAAGAAACAGAAAGTTCTTGTTTTAAATATGTTCAACTGACTTGTGCCACTGTAAATGGTCGGGGACATTCATCAGTTGCATGTTGCTGCATTTTATTTTCACCGATTAATCATTCAAGCCACAGAAATGGTAAAAAAAAGAACATTTCTTTTCAGCCACCTATATGCTACTTATTATGTGCAATCAACGAGCCAAAATCTAAAGATATTCGGTTTAATGTCATGTAAAGCAAACAAAGCGAAACCCTCCAACTTTTCAGCAACTGGTGAATTTTAGCTTTCTTGCTTACTTGGAAAAAAACCCGACAAAGGTGATTATCACTTGTCAAAACAGCTGCTGAATACGTTTGTGCCCGTCAGCCAAATAATTCAACAGCAAGCAGTTCCACAAAGACAGGGAAAAGCACCGGAAAGAACCGGAACCTGGATTATTCCGCTTTTTTAAGTTCATAAAGAAGACGCTTCAAGATGCATTTAAATAGCGGATTAACTCTGGTAACAGTAAAATGTCCTCAAGTTCAATCTCCAGCCCTTCCGTGTGTCCAAGTACCCTTGGGCAAGACACTGAGCCTCCACGCTACCCCCAATATGTACATCGGTGCTCGACAAAAATATATACGGAGTGCAAATACACAGTATGACAAACACTAAGTGTTCGTGTGAATAGGTGAAGGGCAAACACCCCATACAGCCAGTTGTACAACCTACAGAAGCATGGACCGTTTTCCATTTGAAGGACAGGAACACAGCCATGAACAATGTTAGCTGCAGGAGTTGCATCAGCTGTTCACACAAAACATGCTTCAGGGCGAAACAGCGCTGTGCCCTACCATCATGTTTGGAGGAAAAGTCATGAGACACATCTGACTTCACAGAAAGTACAATCTTCAGAGTCACAGAAGGCATTTAATAAGACTCCTGCAGAGGGAGGGTGGCATATGAAGCAGTGTTTAAAGGCCTACACAGTGTTTAAGGAAGAGGGGGAGACAAAAACTGCTTCTAATCACATCCTGGTGAGACTGAGCGTTAAATACTGCTGTTACGATGCTCGTTTTCTTCTGATGTGTCCTGCAAGGCAGCGGATCCTCTCCAGCGCTACATGCTTCTCTCGCCTTTCCTACAGTCCGCTCAAGTGCAGAGAGAGAAATCAGTTCCAAATCATCACCAGTTCTGCTCCGTGTGCGACCAAAACAACAATGTCGATCGCAGGTTTAGAAATGTCAGCTCTCAAGAGGGCTGCAAGGCGCTTTGGATACAAACGCTCGATTCCTGGTGCTGTCAACCTTTCACTGCGCATTCCTACTATAAAGACGTCCAGTCGCCGAAGTCCACAGGGGAGGGGAAGCAACTTATTAGCTGACGTGAGGAGAAGATTTTTTTTACTGCTCAGTGGGACAGATGCTGCGATCTTTGCAGCAGAAATAATGCACCACCACGCCGTTGGGATACCTGGCAAACGCACTGCAAGAGAAAACAAAGGGATGCTTTACTGGTACAAAAAACCCCAAAACAAATCAACTGCATGAAATGAACAGCAGCTCAAACACAAAAACAAGCTTTCATACAAAAATATCTAAGAAAGAGAGCGATGCAGAGAGATGGTGCTACCTGTTTCCTATCTTCTTCTTACACACCCTACAGGTCTTCTCTTCTGTAATGACGCATTTAACCTGCTGGTGGAAGATCCGTTCCTCCTGCACCTGAAAACAGAAAATCCGCTTTAACGTCATGTCTCTGTGTGCCAGATCATAAGGAAGAAAAAGCTTTTTCACTCCTCACTCCAACGCAAAGGTCCGTGAGTCCATCACAACAGATTTGCTCATCCCGGTCCACTCGATGAGCATCGGAACATACTGAGCTATCAGCGTTTCTGCACCACTAAGAGTTTACCTGTTGGTAAAACTTCAGACCCGCCGGAGACCTCACGGTTGATCAAAGGTTATTAAAAGGAAGCAGCAAGCACAAACATCACATCATTTCTCAGAAGACTTCAAATTTTGGTTAAAGAGGCTTAAGATGTAAAATCAGTAATTGATTTTAATCTAGTTCTATTGAATTCTACCAAATGCTTCATTAATGAAAAGATTGCTCTGGATTTTTTGGGGAAATCTTACTCTTTGTTTTGCAGTTTCCCCACTCAAGTGTCCTTAAACATTTAAATGTCTCAGCCGAATTTAGCAGCTGAAAAAATAAAGTTTTTTTTTTTTTGTTTTAAATCGCTCTCCAGGAGAACTGGGCCCAGTGTTAGCTGATAACTGCTAACTGTTCCGTCACACATCAGAGTAGAAGAAAAAAATGTTGAAGAATTAACTCTGACTAAATGTTATGTTATGTAATGACTAAATGTTGCTGTAAGGCACATGCAAAGACGCGGCTCTTCCTACATGTTTTCTACATTTTAGGGCATTGAGGTGGTTCACCTGCACGTTGCACTTGAGATTCAGTGTAAACAAATTCCAAAGAACTCACTCTGAGGAACTCAGCCTGCAGCAGACTCTTCAGCACCTGGTTGCAGCGTTTCATCTGAGCCTTCTCCTCCAGAACGCTCTCCAGGAACACCCGGATCTCTCGGATCTGAGTGTTTGCTGGGAGCAGATTGATAGCCTGGAAAAACAGTGGCTTTTTAAAATGCTGCTGACTTGACAACAGTTGACTTATCTAAAGTATGTCTTGCACCTCTTCCATCATAAAAATACACTTCTGTTGATTGGGGGGATGTCCTGCTTGTTAAACTTCCTGAAACTCATAAGCACATCTCTGCGTAAACAAGTTGCTAAGTTACATGCATGATCGGACGGAAGCTTCACGATACCAAAAAAACTGAGTCCACTTTTTAGTGGCTCCAGATAAAAATTCCAATTTTTCCCCTTAATAACTGAACAAAACAAAAGCAAATATTTACTTGGAAAAATGTTGCATATTTAGACAAAACAAGTTCGGAGACCTTCGTCGTACTGAATTGGGAAGTTTGGAGTGTTAAAGATTCTCATTGGGACAGGCCTGGAATCAGGGAACCATGACATAAAGCATCCTTGATTTAAGATGTCGACAAATGTCGAACCTGCCTCTAACAGCTGAGAAATAAGCCTACTACAAAGTGCTAGCCTCAAACTGGCAAACCGTGTATTTGACAACTAGCTAGCTCGGTCTTGTGTTCTCATCATGCAAATGCATCTGCCTTGAATGCCAGAGTTCGTAGAACTTTGGCTGCTTACTTAAAATTAAAGTGAAGAGGAATAATGAGATGAGGAAGAACTGGATTCATTTTGTGAAGAGCAAAGTAGGATGTGGCACTGCAGACATTGGACTAGCTGCAACCCGCTGAGAGAAACAGATCTTTGCTTGTTGGATTCAAGCTCCAAATGAACATTCTCACACAGTGGCCGTTCGGGGATTACATGTGCACGCACTAACTGGACTTACACCCTGTGGATTCATTTAGCGAAGAGCCAGCTGAACCATGGTGATAGAGAGTTGTGGATCACCGCCGACACTCGGCACATTTTTTGCCTGGCAGCTTTTAAAAACTTTTATTACGTGAGACAGCTGGAATTAACGGACACATCGTTACACCTGCACTCCCTGTAACCACAGGTATGAGGCTCTGCCTCCCCGGACAGAATGCTCCCGTTGTGCCGGTATCTCAGCTGAATCCTCAGCACGGCATTCTCACCATGAGTGTCTCCTTCTTTTCAAAGATCAATAATAAAACTTTACCTTTTAAGGAGAACTCCTAATAGTAATAATGATGCATTTTACAACAACTGTATAACACAAACTGAGGCATTTGCTTGTTTTAAGGATGAAACTATTCACACGGACGGATGTGACAATCCATCTATGAGCTTCGTGCAGTCGATTTTATTTTCCTTCACCTATTACATGGATTTTTCTGGAAAACAGATTGAGGAAGCATTCCTCAAGAAACAGCTGTGACTTGAGTGCCTCATCAAATTTTGACAAACAAATTTTGAGCTAGTTTTGACTTTAATAGATCATATTCAGTTCATAGGTGGCAGGTGCCGGTAGCTGAATCAGATGTGGAAGGAATGTTATCGGAGATATTCACACTGCCACGTGAGAGTGTCTCTAGCGAGCTCAGCATCCTAATGATAACTCTTTCTCACAGAGCGGCAGCTTGATAAACCCACAAATCTTTTATCTTTTCGCTTGAAAACAAACAAATCCTTAAACAAGCTTTGCTCCGTTCACTTGTGGTTCTATTCTCTAGGATGCCAAATGACTTATTTTGTGGAAGTCTGTGTCTTTGATCGTGTTATTTAATCTCGTATCCATCCAGCCTGAAGAATTTGGGACAGCCGTGAGTTGCACACATTTTTGTTCATATATTTAGTGAGGAGTACGAAGGTTTTAGAGAATCTGTAAACGCCTGATTTGACCTAAAGCTAGCAATATAACCAACTCCACACATTCTACTTGTACTATACGGTGTATAAGGTCTTAATTGTTCATATGAACTCCTCCGACAGGGCTGAAATCTATGTAAAGGCTCTGCAGTCTACACTTTCCACCAGAAAAGGGTTTCTCTGTGAGTCACTTTGGTGAAAGAGAGACCGCCGGCAATAACTAACATTTACCTTGGTGGTGTTGAGCTTGCTGTGGTGCAGCTCAAGGACATGCAGGGCAGCCTGGAGGTTGGCCTGAGGCTCAGAAAGCTCCATCTTGATGGGCCCCAGGCAGTGGGCGTCAGGAGGTGACAGGTACATTCGCAGCAGAGACAGATAAACCTTACAGGGCACAGGCACACCTGTTAATTCAGCCCCAGGTTCAAATCTGTATCTCAGAAAGCTTTTTAAATAGATGTCACTTTAAAGCCCAACGCTGAGTCAAAAGTGATTTCCCAGATATAATGAAAATGATTTACCAAGATCCGAGAAAAATATGACACTATGATGAATTACAATTCAACCAAAGAGCAAGTGAAAAGTGAAAGAAAATAGAAGATGCTCACATCTTTATTTCCTTCAACTGCGCTGCTGTAATGTCCGTGACAGTATCTGCAGACAGAGGACACAGAAAACCTTCAGCTTCATTTACAGATGAGCACTATCCCCAACATGCTCACACGGTAAATCAAGTCCTCCATTTCTATTACGAGGCAGAAAAAGTATGCAATTCAATATGATTTCAGGTGACAAAGAAAAAAAAGCAACAAATCTCAAGTTTGCTGGTGGCTGGTGTTAAATGTGGTTCGACGGGGGGGGGGTTTGCTGCCGTCTGCCGGGGTACTCACTCTTCAGCCATGCGGGTGTCTTTCAGAATGTGCACATAGATGAAGAGCGCCTGCTCGTGTTTACCCATCCGACCCAGAAGCAGAGCCCGTTCCTCCAGCAAACCTTGAAAATGGACAATAAAGCCAGAGATCCAGAAGGCTGAACACGTGTGTATTATTCCAATTCATACACGTTTACAAGTCGTTTCGAAAATAACTTTGTTTGAAGATTAAACCTACATAACATAATCATAACCGTTGTTCATCTGCAACTTAACACTTGAATAATTTCTGTCAGATGAGCATTTCATTTTTGACCAAGTTTTTGACAAATTTACTTTGTAAAGTGCAGGATTAATGCACCACGCCCCCTACAATTGTCAACAGTGCCAAAGAAAGCTTCCACAAAGATCACACGAATGTGTCATTGCGCGTAGCTCTGCTGACATGCATCCTTTCTCCTCTCGTCCTCGTGCATTTTAGGACGTGAGAAATCCTTCTAAATATGTTAACAATTTCTGGGTCACAAGCAGGAGAACAAAGGAGCAAGGAGATGAGGAGGCTGAAATTGGAGAAATGAGATGAGGCTTCAAAGTGAGTGAATGTGCTGGTAAAAGTTGCTGTTATTGCAGATGCGTTTTCACACACAGGAGCTTGTTGACGCGCTGTAAATTAAAGACTTTTTGAGTTGCGTTCTGCTGCCTCTGCACACCACCCAGACTACCCTTCCTGCTGTGAATCTCCTGCTATGAGGTGCACATGTGAACAGCAGCTGAGGAGAAAATCTCGACCAAACTGTGCGCACATTCTATGTGTGGAAATGGCTTAAGAGAAGAGTTATTTCCTACCATCAAATGGAAAGTCACTGATGAGTCTTGAAGGTTCGTAGCTGCTCGAAATATCCAGAAAAGACAGCAGCTTGTTCCTGAACTCTCCGAGTTCACCTTTCTCCTGCCCTGCGGGAACAGCTGGAACCCCTACGGCAACAAAGTGTTTTAGAAAAATAACAGTGCATATTAGCGGTTCTTATTCTCCTTTAATGAAAGTAAATTGAAACTTTTTAATACTTTCGGAAGGACAATACAAACCATTTTTATAAATTTTCTTAATAAATAAATTCAGAAAATAACCTGAAAGTGAATTAATGTTAAAAAAAAAAACAAGTAAAGTTCCTTTAAGCACCAATGATCAAGTATGTGTAGGATCTAAAACCTTAAAAACAAACAAACCTACTGAGAATTGTCAGTTTTCTTAAATTTGATTGTGTTAGGTGAGACCCAAAAGTTTCAAGACTTGAATGTCTAATTAGTTGTGATAGAGGTGTCAGGGAGTATGACATTAAAGCTCAAGATCTCTTGCACCGCAGCTCTTACACCACTGAATGTTAAACGTGGGGTGATCATTTGTTGCTGAAATGCCTCAACTTATTTCAATAAGTTTTAAAGTGGTAAAAATGAGCTCCTGTAGAAAGTTCTCTTACTTCAGATGTCCAAAGATACCGTAGATTTTTTCTCTTGCTCATACCTGCTGGCAATGAGTTGAGGTACTGTTTCATGAGGCCTTGGACCCTGCTCAGGTAGAGCTGGATTAAGACGTTGTGAAACTCGGGTCCATTCTCGTCCCACACATGAATGATGTGCTCCAAATATGGGATGGCGAGCTCCTCAAAGCCTTCCTTCAGGAACTGCAGCACTTTGTCTCTGGGCAAAGTCTCCACCTCAGTCAGGTCTTCGGTAAATATCTGGAAAGGAGGGGAAGTATTTATAGCAACAAGGAGGATTTTCTCCTGGCCTGTGGATTCAGAATGCTTTATTCTGATCCTAGTGCTTGTTGTCATCGTGGTAATTGGGTTATTATGATATTTAAGCAAAAATCAGCATGAGCATCTATCTGTAAAATATAATAGATAAAACACACATGGGAAAAAGTATTCTAAGTAATTTTCTACAGTCAAACATGCATAGGGAATAAGTGGAAGAAACCTCCTGAGTAATAATTTGTCTACATATATGTGCCCACCTTCAGGCCATCCTCAGGACAGATCTTCAGCACCCAGGGAGAAAACTCAAAGATTATGCCCAGGTTCTCCATTCCTGTGTGTATCAGGAAGTCAGATAGGTAAGAAAGTTGAAAAAACTAAGGATAACTCGTCAAAGAGAAGAATTTCATTGCAGAAGTACAAATCCAAGACAGTCCATGTTTTTTCTTGGTTACTTAATTCTGTTTGCATTATCTCTTGCATTGGAGGCCTGGAAAGCATTCCAAAAAAAAGCTTTGATGCAGCCAATTTAGAGCTAGTAAGGAGGATGTTTTTTTTTTTTTTTAGAGTAATGAGCTAATGTTTCAACTGATGTGAGAAAATAAAATCCCTGAACTGCTTAAAAACAACGGCGCTTAAAAGGAAAAATGGAGGGGATTTGCATATCTCCCATAAGTCATCAATAGCTAGCATCTATTCTTGGCTAAGCACTGCAACACTGAGTTCTCTGGGCTCCGAGGCATCGGAAACATTTCTAACTGCTGCGCTCCCAATGAGTCCAGGATATGTTGGCACCAGTGAAGTAAAGGCAGAAGATTCACATGAGATACACAGAAAAATCCTGAAAATAAACGAATGATAACACTCAATGAGCTCAGGTTTCCTCTGAGCCTTTCGCTCGATTACCCCGACAACTTTAACACGCCCAGGTAAAACAGGCTAAAGTTGACCGGTGATCCTTACCCAGTCTTTGGAGGTACTGCACTGTTCGCTCGTGGCCCTTCAGGGGAGAGTTGGCTTTGGTGGACTGGTCCAACAGCACCTGCAGAGCTGCAAGAGCAAAAACACATGGTGAGAAGAAGGTGAGGGAGATGAACAATGAGCAAAATGACGAGATCGGTCTGACACCAGAAAGGTGTGCCCTGCTTCATTTCTTCTTCAACAGAAAAAGTGTTAATTGGTGGCCGGGAACAGCTCGTTTGATTTGGCAGATGGAGGCAGACATCAGCAGCGTGACATCACGAGCGAAAATCGCAGCAGGCCAATTAAACCCAGCTGCGCTCACAGCGAGAACGGCCCAGAATGTGCCAAAACCAAAAACATCATGACAGCTCTAATTTACAAGGCTGATGAATTGACTCATGCAGGAAACCTCCTCTAAGACAAACTGTGGTGCCTCATAAGGCTGAGGCACCAGTCCAAGAAATATGGCTTTGACACAAGCACAGAATTACTGCTCACTGAAGTTAAACAAAACTGAACAATTTAGCTTACAATGGCTGTTGTGTTTGATTTTGGAGGTAACAGGGAGACGGCTAACAATGGCAGAGCAGATCTGACATTTAAATACTAAACCCCACACTTAGCATCTAAGAGAAACTGGAATTATTTTTGAATGTTTCCTTTGCTATCCATTTCATGTGACGCACATATCAACACTTCCCTTTGCACGTGTTCTCAGAGCACCAGCCTCCCTACATCATCGCGGTTCTCCCTCGATACGTGGAGATACGGACATTTGAGCCGAGGCTGCTGGTGCAGAGTGTGGAGCTGCAGAGACCACGCTTCATCACCTCCGCAGGGTGAGTTTTTATTGTGTTTTCTTAAGTGTTCGACTGGCATGCTGCAGCATACACACCACACTCATCAGACCAGCATACACACCACCACATCAGTCATAATTCAGTCGACTGACATATCTGCTGCTTGATGATCAAAAAAAATTCTTCTTCCAAACAAGATATCGATTCTTTTTGTGCAACACTGGCCAAACAAGTACTCAAACATAGTCCTTTGAGCATTGAAGCTTTTCATCACAACAAAACCCAAAAACACAGACTCCTTCCACGTCAAGCAACACAAAATGGTGATCAATAAACCCCTGCGGATTTTTCTCTCCTTATCTTGAGGCCAAGGTTAAGCCATTGATGATTCATTAGGTTGGAAAGGTCGGTTCTGTGGTCAGCTAAGTGCACATGTCTTGAGAATAATCAGTTAAGTCATCCATAAGAAACAGAGGGAGATAAATAAAAACTCCCCATCTCACAGCGCATGTACGTCTCTGTCGAAATGTGTCCTGTTAATTCATATAAGAAAATAGAAATCACCCGTTAACATGCGCTATGCATGATGGTATATTTTCCATCTGATTATGTTTGGTAATTAATTCATCATGTATCGCGTGTTTAAACAAGCAACTGAACTCCAGAGAAGGAGAGCTCTGCCAGATTATCAGGAAGCAGCAACAATCAGTCCCCACAGTTTCAAACTAAATCATTCGACCCCAACTAACTGACTGAAACTCAAGACTTAATGATGCTCATCGAAACAATCGAAAATCTGTTTTCAACTTCTAATCCACAGTTACGGCGACCAGGCTTATTCAAGCACACTCACCAGACTCTTACCTTTCTGGTGCAGGCCCTTCTTTTCATAAAGAATGATGAGCTCGCTGTACTTGTGGGCTTTCTTTAGGACATACTCGCTTTCCTCAATGTGGCAGTGGTTGTTCTCCAGGCGAAGCAGAGGGGAGACCAGGGCCACATTGGTCTGAATGAGGGGAAAACCAAAGCAGGTCATACAACATGAACATGACACGTTTGAAAACATTAATCTATCCAGTTCATTAGTCCATCCTCTCTGCTTCACGGTGTGTTCGTGGTGCATCTTTCTAACAGTCTTTGGTTATCTGTTCTGTCTGCTGTGGGCGCCTCTTTAATTAGACAGCATCCACCATGTTACCTTTCTAAGAGAGAGGTGGCGTTTTCCTGGATGTGCACGCCGGTGGGAATCAATTTGTCTTAAAGGGGGAGGAGTGGCAGAAAACATTAAAGGTGCACCAAGACCCCAAGCAATCTGCAGAGACACTTGCACTGGCAGCTTAAATATGCGATCTCACAGCTCAGTCCTAAACGGTTATCATTTGTCCGTAGACAAACGCTTACAAACGCACGGTAGACAGAAAGTTGCCTCAATGACTCCTCACAACACCTACAGTACCTGCAGCTATCGCGCGTCGATGACAGTTGAGCTAACACAGCTTTGACTGCGATCCTTTTATTTCAAAGAGTTGCTTAACACTAGACCCATATGGCTGTGTGTAAGGTAGAGTTAGCTGCCTACTGCCAGGTTGTTCAGAACCACTGATTTTTCTGTTTTTGCTGTGTCTGTATGCAATATAAGTTTATCCAAATGAATTAACATTTGAGTTGGGTTTGCTGACAGTAACTGATTGTAAGTCAGAAAGTCTGGAATGAGACATGAGGGGCCAGCCTGATGCCAAATCTGTTGCTTGGTCCAAACTTCATGAGCATCCACCTCAATATATATAAAGCCATCTATGAATTTCATATTAAAAAACGCTTTTAGTGTCATTCTGGTGTGCACTTAAAGTAGCTACAGTACGGTGCATGAGGTGACTGTTGCCTTACGTGCAGGTAACATTTCAGCAGGGTGGTATCGATGATCTGCAGGAGTTTTTTGCGGCTTTTGATAGTGGGCGTGCCCTCCATGAGTGGAGATGTTGTAGAGGGGTCAGAGTCATTCAGCTGCTTAACAAGGTGGCTGCGTTTCTGTGAAGATGTGAGAGAAAAGTTTGGATCAATCGTATGTTTCTTTTGATTTCCACCAATTGTCTCATTCCTTAGAGAGTTTTCAGCTTTCAATTTTCCCGCTCGACTGCGTTGAAAAGGTACTTTATACAAACACACATGGGTGAGGTAATCGATGAGAGCGAGGTGAGCCCTCTCTAGTTCAGCTCCAGACAGAGTAGGCAGAGGATTGGGGTAATGCAGCTGTTTGCGGTAGTCTGCTGGGAGTAGGTCTGGGTAGAGTCCAATCACATGTGTGGGATCTGCCAAGCAAAGAGGAGCTCATTTGTGAAAATGCAAACATTTCCAAAAGCAAACTGGAGCTAAAAGAGTTTAAAGGAAGCCAATATCACAGATGAATCAACTTTCATATCGAAACAAGATGTGACATCATTACACGTGCTAATCGTATGTGAATTAGATGTTTCTATTGAATGTTCCCATATGAAATGTCCCCAAAAAGGAATGGAGAAGGAATAATGGTGATGAAATGATGCTAATTAGCCTTATAGAAATAGTTTATCACCGTGGCATAAAACAGTTGAGATTATGAAACATTCTTAAACCACAGGCACTGATGACCTACCTGTGCCAAGTTTGGCAAACACCTGCATGGAGTCATCAAATCTCTTCTGGCAAAACAGATTGAAGGCGTAGAGATTCTGGATGTGATGTATCTGCTGCTTCTTATCGCCATCTGAATCATCCTTCATCTTCTGACGGGAAAAAAAGACCCCAGTAAATAAACGAATAGATGAACAGATCAAACAAAAATCAAACAGAACATCTGTGGTTTGCTCATCAGAAACCCGAAAGAGACCCAGCGAATGGCTTTTACTCTTTTTTTATTTTTCAAAATCCCCACGGACAGCTAGCACTGCTCGAAGGAGTGCCTGTAAAACACGAAGCTAAAAGCATTTTATTGTGTCAGTGGACTGCTCCTAATCAAGATAAGTGATGTTTTTGTAGTGTTCCGTGCTCTCTGCTAAAACGCTGAATCCTCAGGGATTCAAGGACAAGCTTTATTAGTAGAAGGTGGTTCTGCTGCTCACCGCCAGCTGAAGAGCCAGCTCAAACTGCTTATCCTGAAGAAGCTGCCGGATCTGGCTGGCTATTGAAACAGGTACCAGGCGCCACACAAAGTGGTTGCTGGCGACGTACACAATATTTGGCCTGCGAAGGTTGAGAGGAAAGAAACAGGATCAGAGACTATGGCAGAGAACAGAAGTCTTTTTCTGTCTCAGGATGGACCGATATGATCAGCAGTCTTATCATCAGAAATAGAGTGACTTTTAAAGGAAGTTGTTCAAAAATACCAAAGTGGGAGCAGCCAAAAAAGGCCCAGTACTCAACATGAGAGATTTATCTTTTAAGAATGATCCTTTTTGCATTAAAAACAAGATATGTTTGATGTTTAAATGACACACTTTGTTCTTATTTCTAGCTACAGTACCAAAACATTTGGTCTTTCGAATAAACTCGTCTTAATTCAACATTTTGCAGATAGTAAATCGTGATGCAAAAACATGGACTTCTACATAAAAAAATGATCAGCCAATGTTCAACAAACAGCTTTTTTTTGCCTGACAGTTGATTGAAACAGGTATTCAAAGCACTTTCACGAACATTGCTCAACAGCTGCCTTACTGACGGGGCAGCCGCTGAGGCAATTACTGGCTGATGTCAATTTTCTCAGAACAGCACATAAATACATGAGCGGAAAAGTGTTCCTACGCAGACGAAACATTCGTTAAGTTGACAACCAAACATCGCAGAGGACTGCCTGCCTCACCCTGCGGAGGTGATGAAGCGTGGTCTCTGCAGCTCCACACTCTGCACCAGCAGCCTCGGCTCAAATGTCCGTATCTCCACGTATCGAGGGAGAACCGCGATGATGTAGGGAGGCTGGTGCTCTGAGAACACGTGCAAAGGGAAGTGTTGATATGTGCGTCACATGAAATGGATAGCAAAGAAAACATTCAAAAATAATTCATTAGGAACACGTACAGCATTTTAGACAGAAATGCTCCCCCCCAGCTCCCCTGTTCTAATTAACATTTACAATGCTAGAAGCTAACGGAGCAGAAAATCCAGCCACCCCCATCATCTTTATTTAGATACAGGACAGATGATGCCCGCTGGAAAAAGCCCCGACCATTTCATTCGGCTGAGCAGTGGAAAAGTCAGATATATTATAAACTGTCCAGGGGCACGAACCACGAAGCAGGATAAGTGGTTAAACGAGGTCAGATCCAACAACCGGTGTTACATCGGACAGAAAAAAACAAACTTTCACACGTGCTGAGAATACACCAGACGCATGCTGACTGAATAAAACACATGTTCAGATCTGCTAGTGCTTTAATGATGTGGGAGTGATACTGATCAGCTTATTCATGTGCACATTCTTACAGTCGGCACTCTTTTTTGTCAGCTTTCCTCCCCATTTTGCAGCAGCTGAAATGTATGAATGACATTGGTCAGTTGCTGCCCAATCCACCTGGTTTTCATGTTACATGAACACACACATATCAGAAAACCTGGGATGACTTACAAAGACTATAACCAGCATTGTAGTACCGCTTAGCGAGATCTCTGATGTTAGGGTAAGTCAAGCCAGATCATCAGAAGATACCCTGGGTATGTTGAACCTTTTTTACAGTACAGGCCTCAGCTGCCATCCTCTGCAGCTGCAAAGCGTCTCTATTGGCTATATCAAGATGAGGAAATTGCACATTGTATGAAACCATTGCTTGAAGGCTTCATTTCCTCCTCGTATTGTCCCCTTCTGCATTTCAATGAACACAGAGACAGAGAGCATCTAAAAATACAGAAATAAGCAGCACCACTTTTGCCACAAAGTCTCTCAGTAAAGCAGACTTACGGTGCCTTAGTCACGAGCTTAAAAAAAAAAGGATCTAAATTAAGATTCATCCTCTGACATTTGGGAAACAGCTTAGGACATCAGAGCTCAGACAGAAAAGACAGGGGAAAAAAGGGCTAAGAAAGAAAAGGCAGACAGCAGCTGGATGGAAACTGACAGAACAAGGACAGGATTTAGGCCAAATGTTTCATCAACTGTTTGGCTTAATCGTGGTTTCTGTTGTGTGAACATATGTGTCCAGCCAGTGTAACACTGACAGAACAGACTGTACTGTTACGGACAAAAGCATCGTCCACATGTACAAGCTTTCTCGAACAGTCTCATTTGAGGAAAACCACAGACAATCTATGGTGAAGACTCAGCACAACGAACAGTTATCCCAGTGAGGAAAGAGATTGTATTTATGCTACGTGAATAAGCACGTGACCAAGAAAAGGTTACGGTTTAGGTTAACCGTCACAACTGTAGTCTCCATAGCTGCTCTTGTAGCTGATGTGAAAAAGGACTGAAAACCTACAGACTCTTGTTGTGTTTGTGTGTAGGGGCAGCGGTTTACTGAAAGGTGCCAATATTCTTTAAGTAGTCTCCAGGCTTCTCAGAGGACATTCCAAAGCTCTTCTTTAGATGTTGGCTGCTTGTTGTTCTGTTCTCTGTCAAGAGGCTTGAGCTCTGGGGAGGATTCATCCCTCCATAAGACCTGTTGCCACTGATTTTCAGCCCAGCTCTTGTGTCATTATTTATCCGTATTTAATTTTTGTCTTTATCTCCTACTAATTCTTTTGTCCTCCACTTGTCCAGATTCCTCACATTTGTGAGAACACTCTCCAGACCATGGTGAGATGTGCCAAGTTTTCAGCCAGCATCTCTTTAGGAATCACTTTGTTCATGTAAAAGAAAATTCTATTTCATGTCTGTCACACTGTGTTATCTTTGACGTTTTATGAGACAATTATAACAAAGGAAAGATTCAAGTTTCAAGCAGGTTAAACAAAGATGAGGCACATTTAGTTTCATCACGACTGAAACAAGTTGCCTCAGTTTGATGCAATTTAGCAAAACAACTTTTCTGTAATCAGGAAGACTGATAAAGCCGGCATTAGTGGCATTAGTTGGTGGGTATTCATTCTTACCCATGGCGATAGGGATATCTGTCCAGTTCAGGGCACACTTCTGAGTGCAAACTCCCTCCTCATTAAGTACCACAGTTAGGTCATCCTGTCCAACAGCCACCTTCCCATCAGCCAGTGGGGCAACAAGAGGTTCTAACTGTTTCCCAGTGGGGAAGAGCTCCTTAATGGAGCCGCGGCCATCCATCTAGTTGATAGGAGACAAAGACAGCCAGGTAAGACAGCTTATAAAGAGCTTGATATGGACTACAAAGGAAAAAGCAACAAACTACGAAGCATTTGCTGATAATGCAGTACAAATATGACTGCTTCAAATGATATACAAGTTAAAATAGGCCTTTGAAATAGTAAAGGAAGACTTGTGAAGTCCTCTCGTGGAACACACACCCGGATGAGGTAATAGTCTCGTTTGAAACCAACACATATGGAATTTTCACACCAAGCCATGGACTTTGGAATATCTGGCGCACCAAAGTCCCCCTGACAGACAAACAGAGAGAAAAAAAGGATGAGCTGGCTAAATTCATCAAGGGATTGGAGAAAAAAATAAAACACTTTTAAACTTGAATCATACAGAAATTATTCATATTTCCATCATAATTCAGGCTTACCTGCAGCTCGTGGAACTCTCGATCCTTCCAGTAATACAGCTGGAGCTTCTTTTTCACTGCCACACACATTCTGAGCCTTTCCTCCCCCGCGCTGGTTTGCTGAGAACAAAGGGGACCCAATATGCTATTTATGACTTTAGAATCAGGGAAAATATGAATGCAGCCAGCACGGTGAAAAAACAAGGAAATATTTACTGTTAAGACGTCTTTCACGTTGGACACAATCATCGAATCATAGAAAAGTTCTACGTGTTTAGTCCACTTTATTCATATATATTTACAGGACTCAAACATGGTGCCAGCGCCTCATTCAACAGAAAATCTCTCACCTTACACATGAGCAGCTGCTAAATTTCCAGCTTTTTTTGGTTCGGATTAAACCCAAAGACTTCCCATTACAAAGACAAAAGTAAAGCTCTCATTTTTTTAAATGTGTTGGGCAAATATGAAACTTTTTTCTCCTGCCCTGCAATACTGCAAGGGAACACTAGGAAAACTGACAGAGTGGAGGAGCCAAAACTAGCCATGTTCAAGCATCCCAGGTGGGTATGGTGGGCTGCAGCCACAGGAAGACTGCAACTGACCTGCAGGTCGCATGCAAACAGCGTGGCTCCTTTGGCTTTGGACACCACAGTGATCTGCTGGAAAGTCAGAAGGTCGTGGACGTGGATGTTGTTCTCTACAGGAAAGAAACAAGGATTTCTGAATAATTGTCTTTAACAATGAAGATAAATACTTCAAATATGTATAAAAATGAGTCAATGCCAAAAAAACTTACCGAGAAGGCTGACCAGAATTTTGTACTGCGAGACAACATAAAGCTGGAGAAAGAGTAATAAACATGTTGAGTTCAAAGCTTGTGTCCAAAGAGGACTAAATTTAGCTGGTTATTACATTCAATATCATTCTACAAAGCTGACTACCTGCTGTATCTTCTTTGAAAAGTTTTTATTGGATTTTTCCAAAGTCACTTCAAACCGATTGGAGCCTAAGGACGAAAAACAAAGAAACATTTATAAGAAGAAATATTCAAGACCTTCATCTGCATCTTGCAGCAGTAAGTCCAGACTCAATCCAAAAAGCGTTTCCTACCTGCATCCTTCTTTATTCGGTAGAGCAGGAGATGCCCTGGCTTTGTTCCAACAAGCAGCCAGTCCTCTGTGAGAACACAGTTCAAACGGTGTCGTGAGACAACTTAAGGTACCAAACATAAACTTTCTGTCACCATCTATGTCTGCAGTGGCAATACTCATTACACCTGGAAAATGATGACAAGGTAATAGCCCAGATAAACCACGTTCATGACTAAATATAGACACCAAGCTGTACGTGTTTACGACTCACCCCAGGCCGCAAGGCAGTCAATCTGAAGAGGAAGCTTCTCCAAGATAGGCACCGACTCATACGCGTCATGCATCTTGAAGAAATCTTGCGGATTCAATTACAAAGCGCTCTGCTGAATCAAATCCCACACAGAGCTGACGCCTGTGGGGCAGCTGACTGACCGCTGGGGAGTCTGTCAGAGCGGGATACCTTTAAATGCTGCCATTCACCTACACAACAGTGTGTCGACGGGGGATGTTTAAAAAATGTGTTCTGGTAAACCCTGGTGTCACCGAATGCCTTAATGTTATGCAGTTGGGCTTGTTTGGCAGCTCCCTTTCCAACCAAAACAACAGCTGATCGTTAGCGTGCTAGCTGAGAAGTTAGCAACCAACAGCAGCTGCTCTGAAATGTTGTGCCCTCTCACCCGACGTCTGCTGAAAACCGAGCAAATGCAGGCAGGTATGTTGACGCCAAAGTCTAACGAAACTGTAGTTAAGTCAACATGGCTGACAGCAAACACCACATTCACATTAGCGCTAAGTTTCTTTTACACAAGATAGCTTCTCGTTACTTCCTCAGTACTGTTGACGACGGCTGCGCGACGGCAGTAGGCTTTGACCGGCACGTGACTGAAGCCTGGACACTCACGAGGAAGGCATTAAAGGCGCAGTGACTCCTGTTGTCACCACGGTTAAACAGTGCGATGTTTCATAAAAACTATTTTTAAAAGGATTCTGTGACAATATAGAACATTACAGCACATATGTGCTCATGTTTTATCTCATTATTTTATCTATTACTGTGTGTTGTAATGGATAAGCTATTGTAATGTTATGCAGAGCTGTGGATACGTACTGTAAAGTTTTTTTTTATTTTTATCACAGCTAAGGATTGGATCCCTAAAACAAGTTGTCACAATTCGCGATATAAACCCCTTGAATGTATTTTACAAAGTAGAAACGTACACCAAAACACAGTCATCCTAAATCCATACAAAAACGGTAATCTTAAGAATTGTTCAATAAAAACTTTATTTGCAGAACATATGCAAAAAGCCATACATTATCATTAGCTTCACAACACAATGCAGACTAAAATCCAGGAGTAGAGCCATAAGTGTTGCTCTGAAATCAAATACCTTTAAACTAGACCTCTATAAAAACATAAATTAAGAATTTTTAGAATATCCACACATACTGCAGTAGATTTCACAAGGATGGAGATCATTTTGCCAGACAATGCAAAACAAAGTCTGCAGTGTGACAGAGAAGTTATGGTAATTATAAACTTATTATTTACAGCACTTTGCAATACTAAATTTGTGTTAGGATCTTTATAAAACTTTGGCCCAACTGGTGGAGGGAAAGTGAGAAAATGTTACATACATGCAGTAAATTGGACGTACATTTAAATTTAGGCCCACCCCACATCCATGAGGAATGGATTCTGTTATTTAGTGACTGAAGTTTTCTCTACGGTGACTACAACATTAAGCGCACCTGAATCACTGCTATCAAGCGAATAGCAACAAATTCCAGGTATATATGGTTGTAAATGGGTCTGAATATTGTCTTAAGTGGGTCAGTATTTTCCCTGCTTGCGCAGGACTATGAAAGCTTCTATATTTCAGTAAAAGCTTGTAAAACAACAATTTCTGAGACAAATTTTCATCTGCTTGAACTGCGCTGTGTAAAGGTGAGATTCAAGAAAAGCGGTAAGAGTTCAATCTTTGCTTTTAGGGAGCTCCATGTGGCGGGGTGTCGTTCCATTCTGCCAGTGCAGACGACAGTTTCCCAGAATCTAAGCTGCTTTTTTTTTTTCAAGTATCAATATTCACAGATGACACACAGTAACTCGTTTATTTCTATAGTAGGGATTAGTCAGTTAGCCAGACAACAAACAGGTAGTTGAGGAGGACATACATCTTTGCTGGTTCACCAACAGGGAAAAAGTTCAGACAATGTACAGAAAAAAAGAATGACAGCACGATGTCTTTTAGTTATCTGTCTAAACGGTACGGCGCGGTTTCTTTCTCATTTAAATCATAAATCATCATGCGACAACACGACAAAACACATACTGAAAACGCATTTTTCTCACAATATGGCACGGCATTGTTCCAAGTTTTTAAGACACTGTGTTGCTTCCGTTCTTATCAGCAATACCTTTGTGTTTTCAGTATGTTTTTATACCCTTTATTTCCGTCATCTGGGGTCTTTGCTGAGACAACTGCCCAGAGTTGTGAGTCGAACCTCGAACTGCAAATCAGACCCACCGGGTTTCACTTCTGCAGCTTGAAGTGGGTGGAGAGAATGATCTGAAACGTTTTCATTGTTTACTCTGTGCTCAAGGAACCACACACACCCCTTCACATTCTTTATGAATCTAAACACCATCAGGCAGGGTTTTGAGATTTTTCAACAAGGGTGTTGTGCAACATCTCCAGTGTCTGCTTGGTTTTGGATTACTCAGAAGAAACAGCAGTGAAATAAATAAAATATTCAGAAAAAATGTTCTGCTGTATCACTGCTTGAGTTTCACAACAGTCCCGGAATGCTGAGCAACAGTCAGCAACCAGTGAATCCCACTCAGGGCAGCACAGTAGTGGCCTTTTTATCACACGCAGCTCTGAGCTTATGACGGAGTTACATGACTTGTGTAAAAAAAAAAAATAATAAAAATAAAGTGTCTGGAAATAAGAGTTGGCTTTTCCCACACATGTTTTGGTAATTCAAAATCACTCAGAATGCATTCGTTGCTGCCTCAGTGACGTTACTTTTCATTCTTAAATCACCTTCTTGCATTTATTTTTCACTCCATTTTGGACCTCTCCATCTTGGTTTTCAAGATTTCCTAGAAGACAGACACAGCAGAGATGAATACACATGTAGCAGTGGGACTGTGGAATGATGGCAGATTGAAGGTCATTACTGAGACCTCTTTAAATAGACTAAAATGTGACCAGAATCATGGGATTAGCACAGAAGAGTGAAAAGACTCTACCTCCTCCTCGTCTAGCATTACAGGGAGAGCTCTGTACAGAAGGGAAAAAAAAAGATAAATTAGAGAAGGAAGCATTATACAGTCCAGACCCGAGTGAAATAACTATTCGCACCATCTTCAAGTGAAGAACAGCACATGACACATTAAATCAGTAATCTTTTCTATTTAACAGAAACTAAATGCAGAAACAGAGTGTGAAAAAGTCAACCTTCACTGATTCTGTTGGAATTAGGAGGGTAAGTAGCAGCCAGATGCTGCTGATCAAACTGTGAACACCTTTGCTGCGTTGCTGTGTTAACACAATGCTAAAGTGGAAAGGCATCAGCAATGATCTCAGAGAAGCAATAGGTGCTGCACATCAATTCGGGAAGGGTTATAAAGATTATTTACAAGTAGAAAACATTCAAGACTGCTGTCAATCTTCCCAGGAGTAGACATCCCAGCAAGTTCACCCCAAGGTCAGACTGTGCAATGCTCAGAGAAACTTAAAAAAACCCAACAGCTACATCTCAGACTTAGCATGTTAAATGTTCTCTTTTTCTAATTGTACTGTCAGTAACTCTAACAAGTGTGTCTTTTTTGGAAGGGTTGCAGGAGAAAGCCTCTTCTCATTAAAAAGAACAGCTTAAGCTTGTAAAGTTGTATCTGAACAAATCACAGGACTTCTGGAACAATGTCCTGTGGTGGACAAGCGAGACCAGCTGTCAGGCACGGTGGTGGAGGGCTGATGATCTGGGCTGGTTCTGCAGCCACAGGACCTGGGCACCTTGCAGTCATTGAGTCCACCATGAACTCCTCTGGATACCAAAGTATTCTAGAGTCAAATGTGAGGCCATCTGTCCCACAGCTAAAGCTGGGCTGAAACTGGCTCATCAGCAGGACAAAGATCCCAAACACAGCAGTGTGTAACTTGTACAAAGTGAAAGTCTAGAACTTAACCAAATTAAAACACTGTGGCTTCACCCGAGAGAACTGTGTATAAAATAATGCTCCCAAACCTCAATGAGCTGAAGCAAGATAAGAGTGGGTCAAAATTCCTCCAAAGCTACACGAGAGACTCTTAACATCATACAGAAAATGTATACTTCAAACTACTGATGCTAAAGGTGGTTCTGCACGCTACTGAACAACAGGGGATACTTTGATTTTCACACACTGCTTCTGTATTAAATAATAATGACATGGTGTAATATGTCATGTGTATGTCAACAGATTCCTTTTATGTTCTGATAAAGACCCCTTAAAACAAAAAGAGGGTGAACTTTTATTGTCACATTACTAGACCTCTGAAGTCTGAGTTGTCCATTATCAGTCAATATTGGATTCTCATCTATTCATAGTAGCGTAATACTGTCAGGTTTCACCCAAAAATTAGTGCAAGACTTTATTAGGACCCATTTTCAAGGGTGCACCTGTAAGATCAATCCCTCAAACTGACATCTACTTTACTTACACATCAGCGACAGATGTAGGAATGTTCTCCTCAACCCATTTTAGGTCCTCGTCCTGAACAAAGCACAGTTTTGAAACACAAACTTGAGTATGAAAAAACAATGGTTAAAAAGTAGACAGAACATGGCAGAGGATGATCAACCCACCTCTTTACTCAACAGTTTCTGGGAACCGTTGGAGTCAGGCTTTGAGCCTCTCATCTTCATTCCCTCTGGAAATAAAAGATAATATCATACCTTTGTTACCGTATTGTGTTTTTATACTGTAATATGACTACAGGGAAAGCATTTTGGATTAACCAGGTCATAGACCCAATGGCACCGGGTTTATACAACATGAGACCTTAAATGAATGGAAGCAACACAAATCTACAGGATGATCACAGAGAATCACAGACATTCAGTGGTTAGCTGACAGAATACTGAAGACAAAGTATTTAGCTGAATAATGAAAAGGTGAGTGGAGCATTCGCCAACTGTCACACTTACCACTAAAGCACAATGACCGATAGTGATGGAACTGTATATGAAAGTCATTTTAAACAAAAGCTGTACTTCTTTAAGAGTACTGATCCAAGCCTCTCCTTTTGCCTTTTTGGTTCGTTTGATTTCAAGGAAAGGTTAACAAGGCGTTTCCAAAGAAAAACAACCCTGGTGATTTTTACCAAAAGCCTCGTTCAGCATGGGTTCTTTGGCCTCATCTTCTTCCTCATCCTCATCAATCAGAGGGGAATGCGAGAACCTGAGAGGAAGCAAAACACAACGGGAACTATAAACCACATATTCAAACAGCCACTTTTTCAGCTCCCAAGTTCCACACAGATGCTGACCTCTGGCTGTTAGCAGAGGGCCGCAGCAGCACCATGATGACCAGCAGAATAGTGGAAAACAGGAGACGCCAGAAGGCGTCGTCTACCCACAAGTCCCGCCAACCCTGGAGGACACGCACAGAGGATAAACACAAACAAAGTTTACTTTTCATCTGTGCGCACAATGAAACGTCAGTGAAAGCAATGAAACGCATCCCTCAATCAACACAGAAAAACTGACCCTCTGACAGTCGACCAGCTTGAACACTTTGGTAGTCCAGATGATGAATATGATGGAAGCTGTGGAGACAAAGAAAACAGATCAACAACATTCTTATTCTTATGCATGTAACAACATAAAAAGGCTTAAAACCTCCCATCAGAGTGGAGTAGCCTGCCTCATCAGCTCCAAGGTAACATTTTCTCTCGTTTGGTCACATGAGAGCAGCTGAAACTCACCCACAACAGAGAAGATGAGTGTGTTGGTGAAGTGCTGATACAAAGAGAGCTTCACCACATTTCTGCGGAGCTTCAGGAGACGTGTGGTTTGTGACAGGCTGATGAAAATGTAGGGCGCAAAATTAAGGAAAACCTTTCATACATTTCAACAAACAGTCAATACTTCTGAGAATTCCAGATTAGGTCTGAGAAGACATTTCGACTTGTTCCAAAGGATATCCACCACATGACACAAGAGTCAATGAGGGAGAGGCTGAGATTAGCCACAAGGGCGACTGTCCCATAGAAACCCTGCAGAAAGAAGACAAGAGTCCGACTTTATAAACAGATAAAGCCAAAGTCCAGAGGACAGCAGGGAGGAATGAGTCCAAATAAATGCGTCAGGGAGAAAGGGAGCTACTGCTTCATTTTTAAACATTCGATAAACGCGTCACTCTTCTTACTTTCTCTAATCTTTTGTATGTCCAGCCTTTGTTGAACTCGCTGCAGTGTCTTTGGATGCTTTGAAAAATCAGCCATCACTTATCTGTCAACAGATTCTGCACTAGCCAGAGGGCAGGGGGTTTATTGTGTTTGCAGGGTGAAATTCATCTGTGGCCCCAGCAACTTAGAATATCAGGCTTAAAGAGTCGCCTTAAAAACAGAGAGTGCACCCTCAGGCGATCCGAAAGAGGAGAATGTGTTTCCGTTTGAGATTAACGCGGAGTGTACACAGCATGCAATAGGGGGGTGTCCCGGTGATGCAGCAGAGAGGCAAGTGTTGTGGAGGGAAGTTTCCAAATAACTTACAAACACAAACCGCCACTGTCATCACAAACAACCATGAATATCGCCATGAAACAAGGACACTTAGATCAGAACAAACCGTAACAAACAGAATTCTGCAAACAGTATGAACCCAAAAAGGGCCCACTGTGCCACATCAACTTACAGCTAAATGGAATTAATTAAGCTACCATAATGCTCACAGATGCAATGCATCAACAGCACAAGACAGTGGGTGGGCCGGTGTTTGGAATTGTAGCGACAGTCAGTCATAAGATAGCAGCAGGCCCGAGATTCAAAGCGAATGTAAAGCGAGCCTGTTAGCGCCTGAATGCGTGCAGGTGAATCCTGTCTAGCCGACTGAATAAAGCATGCTTAACTGGATAGTATGAAAGCCTCTGGCTCTGGTTTTGACTTCTTCTCTGCCACTTTTTTGTTGCCTTTCAGGTGGTATTTGGCAGAGTTAATCAGTGCCACAGGGAGCATCAGGCCAGTTCTCTCACTCTGCCTGCCCCCCCCCTCGCCTCTAACCTCTGGCATCATGTTTTGTTTAGCTGATATAAGGCAGTGGCTGTACCCTATTAACCCCATTTAACCCTCACCCATCAGCTGAAACCCTGATAATAGTGATTTACACGCCCCATTACTCTTTTTTTTGTAAATTCGTAATAATTTTTGGGTCAAAACCTGACTATTTCCTGATTTTTTTCATGGCTTAAGAGACCAGTCATGACAATATCTAAAGGCTTGCTAATTAGGTGGGGTCTTTTTTTGGTGAAGCTAATGAGTTGCAAATATCAAATAATAACTTCCTCAATCGTATCCATGTTTACATCAACTAATCTGGAAGTTCTGTACGGTCCAAGTTTGCTGTTGCTCTCCCAGGTGCAATCCTCATCTAACAGGCATTGTACAAAGACTAAATGTGAACAACTTCCTCATTCATGGAGTCGGGGTGAATGCAAGGTTTAAAACCAAGTGTATTGTCAGCGAAGTGATCTAAATTGATATTTTTTTCATGGTTTCTGCCCAAATTAGATGAATATTCACTTACACCCGTCACTCTGAGCACACCTTCCACCGAGGAGAAGAGAAGGTAGAGAAGTCCAACAGCTACCAAACGATGCACTGTGGTACCCAGCCTGGGTCTGCAGGCGGGAGGAGGGTCAAAGGAGGGTTAACAGCAAGCCCCTACCCACTGAGTTTTAGTCTGTGAACAACTAAGACTCCCCAATTCAACAGAAAATAAAAGGAGTCAACATACTTGACAATGCCATAGCCAAGACTGACAATGAGAACCAGGATTCGAGCCAGGGATCTTTTGAGTGCAGAGAGCAGCTCAGCAAAAATCACAGCACCTAGAACTGCACAGAGAGAGACACAAACAATATGATCATTACAAATGGCTAGCAAAAACAAAGACAAAAGAAAGAAAACACCAACCATAATCCCCTTTGTATCGGATGCTTTGGTATTCAGAGTAGAACACTGCTTTCTCCAGCATGCCCAGGATGATGACGGCGCCGATCCAAAACTGGATCCGCAGCAGATCCCTCCAATAACAAGCACACCAGAAGAGCCAGAGCGCCCCGAACAGCACATACACAATACACATGACCATGAAGAACTGCCAGGGGTGGGAGAGAGAAATGAGAATGAGAAACAGGCTTCGTCCAAATAATCCGATCCAAATAATCTACAGAGAACTGTCAAGAATCCCCACAAATAACCAGCTAATTGTTACATACAAGTCATCTATCCCCACAGAAATGATGATACATACCATCATCAGGGGCCAGTCTGCTGGGGAGGAGTAGTCATGTGGTCCTTTCATCTCCACTTTCACTGAGAAATAAAGACGAGAGGAAATCTGTCTGCTGGTTTCTGCTAGGAGTTAATATGCAAGTTTTTAAAACTCTTTCATCAAAACGGTCGGTTCTCACTTGTAAAGGCAAAGCTGAGCTGCTCTGCTCCGATGCCTTTATCCTCAACTCCACCAGGCATAGGCTGCACCTTCACTATGAACAAATACGGACTGTCCTCCCAAGCTTTGGCCACTGCACTGATGTCCTGAAAAAGATTAACAAGAGCCTTGAATCTGACGGACTGAGCTGCTCTAATGAGAAAACTGTAAACTCCAGATATACAGATCAAGAATCTTCGAAGAAAAAAAGAAAAGACAAAGACCCTTTATTTTGATCAAACACATCTCACCGGCTTGTCGGGCCAAAAATAACTCTGATTCGATGGGTCACTCTGAAAAGAAAAACATTTTGGGTGACGATAACAAGCCAGAAATCTGTGCAGCGCTGCGTTTGGTGATTACACTGAAAGAGTTAGACAGTCAAAATGAATATTTAAGATACAGCGCAATGGTCAATATGATCAGTCACCGACCTTTGGGCTTGACAGCGGCTGATAGGGGTTAAAGTCTGGGAAATAAACCTAGGAAAAAGCAAAAAAAGTCTCAGACTCCCATGCTTAACACGTGGCCTGTAATACTAACACATTACTTCAATTCCCTTTCATATGACGTGTACGACTGCTATTTGTTGTACTGTAACTAAATGTGTTTGTGTCAGTCACAGACCTTTGGCGCGAAGAGGGAGGAGCACTTTTCAAAGTACATGTAGCCCTGACTGTAGAAGCCGTTCCAGCCGTCTTTCAACATGTGGTCCATTCCAAACATTTTCATCGTTTTGTTGTCCTTCAGACAAACACGAGGAAAGGCATCACTTGACAACATGCAGCCAGCGGCTCATCACCGGTTATGAACATGCTATATCTGACCGGGGGGGTTAACTAAAGCTATCGACTCCGATCACTGTAAAATGTGGGGAAAGGGACACTTCAGCACAGGTTTAAATTAGCAAGTGAAAACCAGAGAAAGTTGATTCTTCTAAATACAAACCTTGTTTCCAGAAATGTTGGGAAATATTCCAACACGCAATAAAAAACTTCAATCTGTAATTTCTTAGTTTAATTAAACCATATAAATACCCTAAAAAAAGTTGGGATGGAAGCATGCTTAATGCCAGCCTTCCTTTTAATTTCACTTTGGGAGCTGAGGGGGCTACTTGTTGCAGTTTGGCAGCGGAATCTGGGTCCATTCTCGATGAATTAGGCTGCTCAATGGTCTGCGGTTCCTGTTGTCTGGTTCTCTTCTTGATCCTGCTTCATGAATTTTCAGTAAAGGACGGATCTGAGCTGCAGGCAGGTCAAACTCATACACACTAATATGAAATATACGCTGTAATTTGTGCAGAATGTTTGACATCGTCCTGCTGACAGAACCACTTACCTCCCAACCCCCCCACTGCTATGCTTGTCTGTGCGTTAACATGAGAGCCATAATGACGTTGACTCAGAGCTTTCAGTAACACATCTGAGCAGAAACATCCTCGCTGTGGCACAGGCAATCCAAACATACACTTGATTTCCGAGCATAGGCCTCACTTTAAGATTCAGGCTGAGTTTGAGAAGCTTCTAGACAAAGAGCCAGTGCTGGCATGAAGATGAAAGTGGAGCCTGAGGCCAAGAAAACTCCTTATGATAGAATCACCAGTTGCTGAATGAGAAATGAAAATGGCCCAAAACCAGTGAACAAAGACATAAGTGCCAGCAGATCATGGGTCTGTAGCGACTAAATAATGAGGAAAACAACAGCTCCAAGAGTGAAACATCAGCACACAGAAAAGATACTCACAGGCGTGTTAAAGACTTCGTTGTAGCAAACAGACGAGCGCAGGTACCAGCTGATGTTGAAGGCCAGATTTCTGTCACATGACCCTGTATCATTCTGGACTGTAGAGAGGAGATGGGCCGATCAGTAAAAACTCTTACAGATTATCACGTCCACCTGTAGTGCTCAAAGCCTTCCAGTTGTTCCCCGTGTCCAGCTCAGCTTGAAAAAGGCTACATCCAGCATCTCTTACTATCATTGTGGATTATATCCCAGTCTATTCTCTGCTCCTGGGGGATTAGACAATGCTGCCTCTCCTTCACGTACAGTAATAACGGATTTCTTGAGATGTGAGTGTTAAATGCACACTGGAGTTTCAAAAGAAAAGAGGTGGTTTTTGATCTGGTTCAGACAATATTCTGTGACTAAGGAACCACATCTGCATGCCTGTTGACTTTTCAGCTGAAATGAATATTACCATTATACCCCAAAAACCCAACATATTGCTCAGAGGAAGTGTTTCTGTAGAGTTCAAACTAACTGGAATATTCACTATGAATCCATGTCATTGCTTCTTCGGTACCTTGTTTAACTGCTTAGTCTGTAAACGAGTTTAAAAAGCATGACTGCGTCTCAGAGAATGAAGGGACATCTTTTAATTTGTGTTTCGTCTGATCAAGGGTCCGAAACCAAAACACTGGCTTTCTTAGAAATGTTATTTCTTATTCGGGACAGTTGTCCGCCTTCCCAGGAGTGCTTCATAATTTGGCCTTTTGTTTCCTCTGCGGTGGAAAAAATGATATCAAAGCACACCAAAGTATTCTGAAGTCTAATGTGAAGCCATCTGTCCGACAGCGTAAGCTTGGCTTAAATTGGGCCGTACGACAGAACAATGACCCCAAACACAGCAGCAAATCTGCAGCAAAATGGCTGAAAAAGAAATCCAGACCTCCACATGACCGAAACACTGTGGTGGGACCTTAAGAGAGCTGTTCACAATCAACTGACCGCTAATCTCAATGAACTGAAGAGTGGACCGAAACTTAAAGACACGTTAACCACAAGATTTTCGTCACGTGCTACTACTGTAATTCCAGAGAAAAAGATAATCATGTACTGGGAAAAATTAGATTTGGATGGCTGCTGTCGTCGTTGTCAAGCTGGGAAACGGGAAGCCGAATCCCTCCCCCTGGCACGAAGAAACACAAAACAGCCTTTCTGCACCTTGGTCTTTCGCTCTTTTGACCGACAACAATTTGACAATTTTGCGTTGGCTTTTTAATTCGGGTGCCTAGTAAATGGAGTTAAACAGAAAAAATAAAACAGAACCAGTTGAGTAGTGTGGTGGTGCTTTAGGACTTTTCTCACAGTTCCCGTGGACACGTTCATGGCAGTAAATACACCACCTGCGTCCACTCAGCCTCTGCATGCCCTCATATGCACCGCGTGAGTCAGACTACTTACACCTCATGAAGATGGTGGTGTTGGCATACAGCGTCTTTCGAAACACCACATCTTGTGTCTGAAAACACAACAGAGATTAAATCAGCCGGCTGCAGTTTGACCTCACAACTCTTGGTGGTTTCACTTCAAGCCCAAGCAGCTTCTCCTAAGAGACCAGGATTTATTTCCTGTCTCAGAGATCAAAGAAATGCAAAGAATGCACCCTTCTGTACTACAGTGTTGCCCCAAATTTTTTCACATGGACTAACTTGGTGATGCATTTACATATAAAACTTTAAAACTGCCTATTCTGGGAGCTCCCATTATGGAGCAGTAGCCACTGTTTGGACAGTCTCAAGGTAATAACCGGTAGAACAACCCTTACCTTGATCACAGCACACACCTCTATCACAGCTTTCTCTTTACTTGCCCTTCATTGAATTGCAAATATGCTTTTCCAGTGAAACATACCTCAAAATAAGCTCAAACCCTGACAAATATTCTCCTCTTTTTACTCTTTTGACCATTTACAGTGAGATAATACCGCAATGAAAAGGCAGACTAATTAGTCTAAATTAGGGTAATAGAGGACAAAGTGACATATTTCGTCAAACAACCGAAGCCAGAGGTGTCATCGGCTGCCTCTGACAGGTGGAACGTACAGTGGAGAGGACTGCTAACTGCTACGTAGCTCCCACAGCTAACAGCTGCTGGAGATTCAGCACAGCAGACTACAAAATAACCGTCAAAACTGCTTATACGAAAGGCGTGACACTGACCGAGTTGATGCTCACGCTCCATACAGAGACCTCTGCCGCTCTCCCGGGATGGAAAAATAATGCTAAAAGCAGCAAACATGACCGATGCACCTGAGCATCTGGCATTTTCATTTGTGCGTCCACCACAGGTCACACTCGTATCCGCCTCCAGTTCCGGCTGCTTTTCTCAGTAGTTTACTCTTTCGCCACCAGAGGGCGACACAGAACACTGGACAACAACAGCTCAATGTCTTCCCATGTGTAGCTTCATCATTTATATATTTTTTTTCCCACCGTCAAAGTGTATATATTAAACTTTCAACAAAATCTTTCCTATGAGAGTACTTTTAAAACGACCACCTGTTTTGTGAAAGCAGAAGAATTTTCTTATATGTGTAATTTAACGCTATTCTTAGCTAGCCAATGTTAGCATGTTTGATGGAAAGGTTCAGTGTCACCGTTGGAAACCAACAATTAGAAGGGAAGCATCTTCTTTTTTGGTTTGTTTTTATGGGTGAATTTTATGGCAACTTTAGTGACACAGACCTCAAATAAAGTTAGCCAAGTGTAGGCGCAGGCTAAACAATGGCGTACCTTTAATGCGTTGATAGATTGGCTTCAGGCTGTGGTTTTCTGCTTTTTAGCAACACATTTAGAATCTGAAAACATCTAATTATCATTTTATCAGTGCCTACATATTCATTTATGAAGCATGACAATTTATGTGCAGTACAGCGCATATTAAGAGAGGAGACTGTTGAGTGTGCAATTTAGAGCGAAAATCCTAACCGGATGTACGGTTTGTTGTTGCTGATTTGATGCAGTCACTTCCTTTTAGCCACAGTTGCTCAGTGTTGTCAATGAGTGCCCTTATGTTATCCCCGGAAAACTATAATGTAATTAGTGTTCTCTAAAGAAGACGAACCGACTGTGAACGGCAGCTGATTTTGTCTGCTGGAAATGGAGGAAAAGACTCAGCCGGTTGTTAGGTACAAACACGTTTTCTTACGCCGCTGCAGCAGCGACAAGTTGACTTTGTTGACCTCTGACATTTCCCTTTGAGACTGTAAAGAAAGCCAAAAGTGATGAGAAAACCAGGGATCTGACACTGTGCCACATGGATCAGAAGCTGTTACATGTCTGGCGGCTGGTTTGTTCACATTACTGACAGGTGGAGAACTCATTTGCTGCCACAGATTAAATTATGTTATTTTTTTATTTTTCTGTCCATAGATTTTAGATTTGTCTGCCACAGCAGGTACCGAATTTAAGGGATTGTATGTCTTTTATCCACCTGCTTTCCAAAGAGCCTTATTGAGGTGGCGTGGGGATTTTGGATTGTGTTTCTACTCTTTCTTTCTTTTTTCTCTTGGTTTTCAGTGTCATACCTGATGACGAGGGGAAGGAAAAGTTCAAGAAAAGTGACGATGTTGCTTTTTACAGGTATGTTGAATAGTCCACAATAATTTATAAATGAGCCCTTTGCAGCTTTAATAATCCACACAGTTGAATGGCTCTTTCCATTATGACTTTAGTGTGTGTTGTGTATGACAGAGTGTGGCATCATAAGGCACCATTGCCTCGCTGTACAGAATTATCCTGTATAATGAATCCCGGTGCTGATGTTTATTGTCACTTTCAGGCGACAGATCCAGGCTCCAAACTTGAAACACAGAGCCCTTTTGAACACCCTGGTGCTCACAGAGAGGGGGGCGCATTTTGAACTGCTGGAACCCGACACCCAGGTCGGTGGAGCTGAAATTGAAATAAGGAATGATCTGTTTTCTTTGATCGCATTTGATATCATTTTGATGGACGGTTGTAAGAACGTGTCACCTGTTTTTCAATTTTATTTGTTTTTTCAATTTGAGATGCAGAAATATCACAATTCAATTGGTATTTCATTTAGATGACATCAAACAGGGCTTCATGGTCACAGAATACTGGGAATAAGCCTAAAGTTTAAACTTCCATCAGTAAAATCTACAAGCAGTTTAAGAGTTTTCTCAAGGACATTTTTTCTCAGTTTCTTTTGAGCGGCAGTAAAAATGCACATTGGATCTTCCGCTGGAATATGAGAAATGAATACGCTTTGTGGTCTCTGAAAATGTCTTCTGTCTCTCTCTGACATCAACCTGTTTTTACAGACCAGACTCCTTCTTTCATTGTCACCCTGCAAAAACGACACAGTGCGGATATTGATAGACGAAGCCCAGCCAATCAAAGCACGCTACCGCGTGCAGGAGGTTCTGACTGGAGAAACTCACTGTGAACGGTAAGAGCTGCACCAACATCGTCTCTCCATTATGATCTATAGTTAAACTTTTCCTCCATAGTGATGCTGACTGAAATGATTTAATGTCTCGGAGCATTTCAGGGAGTGGTACTTCTTCCTCATCTATTTCATTTTAAACATACAATAAGGTTTAAGGGTGCAGTTATAAACCCTAAATGCTGTATATTAGTGGTGTAGTTTTCCAGTGCATTTTCATGTGTTTGACAGCGGTTGATCTTTTGCCCAATCATCTCACAGGTTGAGGGTGGAGAGACAAACGAAGGACTTTGTCACCCTTTCTTGGTCTTCGGGACGCCACTGCGTCCGTGTCTGGCACTTCCCTTTCCGACTGGAGATCCTGTGTGAGCAACAAGTGGTGGTTACATTTAACTCTAAAGGCAAACTGTGGTTTGACAGATTGCAGGATCCTCCGAGGTGAGGTTTGCAGGGAAAACGCAGAAATCAGATAATCATCGCCTTCAATAATCATTTTTTAAACTGCTGTTTTTTTCCCTCTGGGCCACATCACATGCTAGTGAGGTAAGGAAATAAAAGGCTTCAAAACTAGATATTTTTCTGAATTGAGGTTTAATCTGGTATGTTAATAGCTTTGTTCCTTCCATGCTTGTGTATCAGCTTCAAGAGGACCAGACCAGTTTGTGGAAGGAGACATTCAGGAAGTTTGTGGATATCAAGGCTAATGGTTTGTTCCTGCGTTAAATGTTTTAACAGACAAACATATCAGTAGTTCTTTCACAAAGTAGTGCATCTTGGATAGTTTAGGACTCGTGTCCTGAGATTGTTCAAATACAAATACCCTCAAGAACAATCCCATTTTCACATGAATCACTTTGAATGTGCTGGTGATTCAGTAAAAAAATTTTTTTTCACATTTCTTGGCTGGTAGAAACACGCTGGTCAAAGCCTACGTGAAGCTACTTTGAATAAATTAATTTAATCAATAACAGCAAGAATAATGTAAGAATATGAGCATGCAACAAAGAGAATGTTTAAAAAGATTACATAACATTCTATACCAATAACTATATGCTAATAACACTGATTAAATCGAATTGTATTCATTAAACTTGCTCATCTTACTTGTAACATAAAACAGTCTAAGTATAATAAACATGTTTGAGGGTGTCATGTTATTATTTAGATTGAAATCTTTGTTGATATTTCGATTTGAAATCTACTCGTCATCCTCCAACCGGATTGCTGATGGTACGGTCCCCTGCGTGCGTCCTCAGGCAAGACACTTTGCCCCCGATACATTCATCAGTGAGCGACTGTCTGAGACAAAAAGTGCCTCCAGTTTATTTACTTGCCTCCCGTGCGTTTTCACTTTCATCGTGGTTCCAAAGTACAGACTGACATACACTTTAGCAAAAAGGAAGCTTGAAGTTGCAGTGATGAAACGATATCAAATGCTTAAACTTTTGCTTCCCCAGGTCCCAGCAGCGTCGGTGCAGACCTCTGCCTTCATGGGTTCAGTCATGTGTTCGGCCTGCCAGAACACTCAGAAAACCTGCAGCTCAGAGACACAAGGTACATACTCACTTCTTCATTTTGAACCACACACCCTGATGCCTGCAGCTTTCTGTTTCCAGCGTCGGACAAAATGTCTTCAAAATGCGTTTCGTTCCGCAGAGATGGCGAACCCTATAGGCTGTATAACTTGGATGTCTTCGCCTACGACCTGTACAGTCGCCTCGGCCTGTATGGATCTGTGCCACTGATGGTGGCCCACAAATCGGACAGGACTCTTGGTGTGTTTTGGCTGAATGCGTCAGAGACCTTTGTAAACATAAATCACTCCCCCTCTGACCGTCAGGTAAGCTTTTTCAGGAGGAGTTTGTTCATTTCCAAAGCGGGAGAAGCAGTATTTTATAACTCCAGCTTCTTATCGGTGACCATAAGTGGATAAGTCTGCACAGCCAGAGAAACCATTTCCAACCACAGAAAATCCTCTGATATCGCCCAGGATGACCAAACCCCACCACTGAAGAGGAGGCGGGTGCCCCCTCAGACTGATGTTCACTGGCTGTCAGAGAGCGGTGTAATCGACTGCACGGTTCTGCTCGGGCCCAGTCCGCTTCAGCTCTTCGCCCAGTATGCTCGGCTTACAGGTAGCATTGAATTAATTGTAACCTATTATTTGAAAAATGAAGCCTGGAGGGGGGCAACTCAAGTGAAAAGCAGCTAAACTTCTCCCTGCTTCAGGGTACCAAGCCCTGCCCCCACTGTTTTCCCTCGGGTACCACCAGTGCCGCTGGAACTACAGCGATGAAGCTGACGTGAAGGCGGTGGATGCAGGATTTGATCGCCACAACATCCCTTATGACGTTATCTGGCTGGACATTGAGCACACCGACGGGAAGCGTTACTTCACCTGGGACCCGTTTTTTTTTCCTGAACCGGCCAACCTGCAGCACCACCTAGAGAAAAAGAACAGGAAGGTCTGTTTTCGTGGTGTAAGATATGCAGCATTTCAAGCAGCCTCTCGTCTCTTTTGCTCATTTTTGTGTCACATCTTTCAGATGGTCGTCATCAGTGACCCCCACATAAAGGTTGATCCTGATTGGTCTCTTTACTGTGAGGCCAGAGACGGAGGACATTTTGTGAAGGACAGAGAGGGACAGATCTATCGGGGCTCATGCTGGCCCGGTAATGTTTGATTTACCACAAATACAGTTTAGTTCAAACATTTCTGATCTCAAAACTATGATGATAATATTAGGATAAACTTTGCTTCATTGGTTATTCAGTGCAGTATTTTCCTTGAAGTTTAAGGCAGCGTACGGGATCCATCCTCTGCGAACATCAGATGACATCGTCATACCTTTTCATCCCAAACTGAAGTTTGTGTTGACTTTTCTCACAGGTGAGTCTTCGTACCTCGATTTCAGCAGCCCGGCAACTCGAGCATGGTACTCCAGATGCTTCAGCTTGGATAAATACAAGGTGAAGATCAATAATGTTCATGTTTTTCCAAGCACTTCCAGCCGATAATAAATGACTAATCTCTCACGGGTTACGTTTGTCTCCTGCGCGCCAAGATTTTCTGCACAGGTAGCCTACACTCACTGTCCTCACATTGAAAAACTTCTGAAAAACATCTGACGCAGGGATCGACACCATCGTTGTTTGTGTGGAACGACATGAACGAGCCATCTGTTTTTGATGGGCCAGAGCAGACGATGCCAAAGGACGCAGTTCATGACGGCGGCTGGGAGCATCGGGATTTACACAATCTGTACGGCTTTTACCAGGTGAGCCGGCTGGTTCGTTTCATGTTAAAATACTGTAGATTGAATTTACCTTTAAAGTTTCACATGAGAGTTTCTACAGAGTTGCTTTTGTTTGGTCGCAGCACATGGCCACAGTGGAGGCTCTGACTACCCGCTCAGGTGGCTTAGAGAGGCCGTTTGTCCTTTCACGCTCTTTCTTTGCCGGATCGCAGAGACTTGGTGAGCTGCTCAAATGGAAATATGTTGAAACTGGCTCCATATTTCACTTATGGATCTTTAATAGGATCTTCAATCTTTTTGGATTTGGAAAACAGGAGCTATATGGACAGGCGATAACGTAGCCAGTTGGGAATATCTGAAGATCTCGATTCCAATGGTTTTGTCTCTAAGCTTGGCAGGCATCGCGTTTTGTGGAGGTAAGCATGATACTGGGGATTTCATCTGTAATTTCGTTGATTATTTAAATCGCAACTGGAATTTTCTCACTAGTTTAAGAGACACTTTTTCTGCTGTGAATTCTCAGCTTTAGTTTTAGTAGTTTGTATCAAAGTGTTGAAATGACGCAGACATGCTGTTACTGTGGCGTTTTCTTAATTCTGTTGAGTCACACTCAGCACCTCTTGTGTTCTGTGCTCTGGGTGTTTCAGCTGATGTCGGTGGGTTTGTTCAGGATCCTGAGCCAGAATTGCTGGTGCGCTGGTACCAGGCGGCTGCCCTGCAGCCATTTTTCCGAGGCCACTCTGCGAAGGAGACGAAGCGACGGGAACCCTGGCTTTTTGGGGAGGAAGTCACCGCAGCGATCCGCTCTGTTATCCGACAAAGGTGGCTGTCATAGAGATATCTGAGGAGATTATTGGGTTTTTATCATAGATTTGGGTGGTTCAACACTGACTAAACATACTGTAATTTAATTTGTACAGAGTCTTTAATTAATCAAAGATTACTTCATGATAAAGAATAAGAAAAGACACAACTTACGCTTTAGCTCTTCAAAGTCAGTGTTCAGTACAGGGAAACCTCTCAAAGGCAACTTGCCTGATTATCTGACATTGCAAAGCCACACAGTTTCAGGGGAACACGATCCCTCTTCTGCTCTCAGGTACTGTTTGCTGCCGTATTGGTACACGCTGTTTCACCACGCTCACACCTCTGGCCTTCCTCCAGTCAGGTCAGTGTTGCTGCTATCTGCTGTTCACTTTTAGGTGTGCAGCTACAAAGGTATCCTGCTTCAGCAGATTATTGCTATGGAGATGGAAGTTTTCAAAGGAGGAGAGGGAGCGTGGGAACAGAAACCTGTACAAAAACTTACAGAAAGCCTCATTTTATTATACAGACCTCTGTGGGTGGAGTTTCCAAGAGAACTGAGCACCTTCACAGTGGACAACCAGTACATGATTGGTGACGAATACTTTATATTCTTGTGTTAACTCACTGTATATCCTTGAGTTATTGTACTTTTTTTAATGTATCTGAGGTGAACTATATTTTATTTTGTGTAGGGGGGGCGTTGCTAGCCTGTCCTGTGACAGAGGCAGGTGTTCAACAGGTTGCAGTATTACTTCCTGCATCCACAGAGGTAAATGAACCACCAGGTAACACGTTTATATATGTAATAACAAATTCATGTTACTCCTCACTGTGGATGTTATTTGAATATTTCTTTCTGTTTTAGATTTGGTATGATATCCATTCTGCTAAGGCGTACAAAGGAGGCAGGACTCTGACCGTTCCAGTCACCCTGGACACAGTTAGTTTTACTATGATTTCAATACAGTCTACCACACACTGTGATGTCAGTGGCTTTTACATCAAAGAAAGAAAAAGCCTTTAAAATATATACTGTTTTTCAGTTAGATGCATTTGTGTTTCCTCCGGACAGGTTCCCGTGTTCCAGCGTGGCGGCTCAGTGGTCTGCAGATCAGCTGGGAGGGGCACCTGTACAGCCGAATACCAGCGGCTGCCGCTTGCTGTCACTGTGGCTCTAAACTGTGAGGTAACAACTGGAGAATACTGTGATATCAATCTGTCCTATCCAATAGATTATACGAATGTACAAGAAAAATAGAAAGAATTTGGAATTCACTTTATCTGCCTTATTTCTTTCATTCATGTACTAAGGCCGGAACACAGCAGCGGCACATCATGTGAGCCGCGTCAAGTGCCACCATTAGCACCAATTTAATGTCAGCTCAGGTTGTTTCTCGGGCTCAGTAATACATTTCACTTCATCCATTTGGCAAATATGTTTGATATGTGACAGCACTGCTATAAAATCAGGAAGGAAAAATCTTTTTCTGTAAGAGGAGCTTACATGGGACAGGAGCCTGCTGATGTTGGCAGGTTCTAATAGAAAACAGCAGGAGCATTCAGACTGAAATCTTTTTGCTATATTTACATGTTTAGTGATGCTGCGCAGGGTCCGTTATTCGTACTTATTTATGTTAGGTTGTAGCTCACCATTTCATGCAGGATGGTGCCTTTAATGTCCAGAACCCATTCCGTTTGTCTCAGTCAGTGCTGGAAGGTATGAATCAAACTGATACTTCATTATATGATGGAAGTGTAACTGATGAATGTGCTATTTTAAAATGTATTGCTTTATTTATTTATTAATTATTTTTGTGCTCAGACTTGTGACACATGTATCTCGCTCAGTAAAGTCCTGATTGCAGTCTTTTCCTTGAGCAGGGCAGTGCTGATGGTGAGTTGTACCTGGATGACGGCCACTCCTTCAGATACCGTGACACAAAGGCCTTCTGTCTGCGCAGGTTCAACATGCTGTCTGGCCGTCTGCTCTGCCGGTGAGTCACACTCACACCTCCTTAAGAGGGCTCCATTTTTAGAGCACGTGTGGAAAAACACACGTGAGGCAGGTTGCCTCCCAAGTTCAGTCAACATTGAATAATTTGTTTGCATCTAACTCACACATGATGATTTTATAACTGTTGTTGACACTGCTTCTCTCAGTGCTGCCAGCGAGGAAGGAACGTTTGACCATGAGACGGTCGTACAGTCAGTTACCGTCCTGGGGGTGAAGAGCAAGCCGGCCACTGTGACTGTGCATGTGTCAGGTGAGCAGCTCTGGCAAGATTATTTCTCACTCGTTTCTCCCATTTCCACCTCACTGACTTGATCAAGATTTTGGCCTTAGATGAGCGATGCTCCCTTCTTAGTGAGCGGACAAATCCCTGTGAGCTCTTCTGAAAATGTGGTCATGTCAGCCACGTGCTGTTATTTCAGATCAACAAATTCTACTCCGCTAACGTCACAAATTGTCGCCACAGGAAGCCGGACCTCAGTGTTCTCATCTGCGTGTTATCTTGACACTGAAAATGTGTTAAGTGGTGGATTTGAATGCTTTATATGAACATCTTCCTAACGGTTGGGAAAGGAGTGTTTTTTTTTAATTCGATGAGTATTGTTGAATTTGAAAGGGGCTGGAAACGACTGTCTGTAGACACCAAAGACATCACTATGATTTGTAATTATAATTTTGCTGTTCTGTGACTTTTAATCAAGCATGAAAACATTAGCATACCATTTCTCTGCTTTTTTGTTCGGTTAATTGTGTTTTTTTTTATTTAATACTTGCCAGAGATATTAAGACATTCAGTACACAGGGCTGACTTGAGCTCATGTGCACCTTATTTTTTTGTTGACTGATGAACACCGCCTCTCTGTCATATATTTTAATGAATGAAAATGACCTCAGTAGTGTTGCTCAAAGAGACCCTACGAGCACGTAAATGTCCACACGTACACATTGTCGACCTTCCCTTAGTTCATGATGACAGACGCACAGCAGCCCTACTTCCAGAGGCACATTCGTTCCCTAAAGCTCCTCCTTCCTTTTAAAATAATCATTTTCACTGACTTACCAGCTACAGTTGTCCTTATAATGTATGTTATTATATTGTAAGGCGTTCAAAGACATTTTCAGGCTTTTAACTAAAGAGATGTTTTCATTTCTGTCACAGTGTGGTGCTGCATTCACTGTCCAGTGAAAATACGGCACCAAAACATTAAAAGAAAAAGCTTTATTTTCTGTTTTCTGTAATGACTCAGAGACCCAGGCTAAGCATAGCGTGTTTTCTTTTTATCACCAGGAGCGAAAGACATGCCAGCTTCATTTGAGTACACGGAGGGCTGCTGCCAGCTGACAGTGGACAGTCTGAGCCTCAGAGTGGCGATGGATTGGGAGATACGGATAGGTTAACCCCGGACACGTCAGTGACTGAAATTGTATTGTCTGCACTTCTTATTCTTCTGAAGAGAATATTCAGTAAATAAGCTGTTGCTAGTTTGGCTTAAAGCATTCGACTTGATCGAAGAAAGAAAAGAAAAATACTTTTTTTTACTTGAAAAAAGAAATGTTTAAAAGGTTGAGGTGCCGATAAAGTCTTGTGCACATGTAGTAATGAGGATTATAAACTTGAAAATTCTGTCATTTTTAACTGTCTTGAGCCTTAGATTTTGAATTAGCGTTGATTGTTTCTTTCAATGAGTGCAATCCTAAGTTATGATACCGATTCTGAACTGAGTGAGTTAAACCTTCCTCGAGTAAATAAATGGCTTGATGGTGTGGAGCCTCCGACGTCACAGGCTTTTTTTTTCTCTGTGCGTCATTGTAAATGAAAACAAAACACACAAATGGTTTGGGAACATTGTTTTGTGTCGGCGTGACCTGACCTCTTCTTCACGCACATTATTTGCTTACTTAAGAGTAAGAGTCACACAATAACAGAAGACTAAAACGTGCTGATTTTAAAAAGCCACAAAAGACACATAACGGGGACCGAATGGACCTAAAGATAATGAGATCTAACTCAAGAATCAAGAAGAATTAACCCACAATTTAATAACAACTCGGGATGAACCGATACCACATTTTTTAAGCCGAGTACAAGTACTTCCCTTTTAGTACTTGCTAATAACGAGTACTGATGTGAGTACTAATCAATTTTCTTCAGGCGTATTCAACCCAAATACAACTGCACTTTGTGCATGTTTGTAATATAAAACTGCTCTTAGTGCAACGTGTTGTTTTAACATTTTAACTTTCACAAACACATTGCAGGTAAATGAAGCTCCTGTCACACTGGTATCGGTTCGGTAGTATCGGAACATTTTAATGAATACTGAGTACGAGGACGCTTGCATGGTATCTGTACCGATACTGGTATCGGTATCGGTGCATCCCTAATAATAAAAACATTTTTAAAAAGCAAAAGAATCAAATTAGCTTCTGATAAAGTGCACAGTGTTCACTGCATTTAACCTTTCATCTATGTGAGGGCTTACAGGGGATGATCTGCTCTAACAAATTCCAAAACACTGGACTGAGTTTGTATTTTTTCCCACCCGTGCTAAAAATGGATGATACTCTTCATAGCATTAGCCTGCTCTAGTTATGCTGAGACTGCTCAACGCTGAGCTCCATTGAGAATAGGTTTAAGGGCTTGAATGCCTTCTGCTGAGGCAGGGCATCCACCAACCAATCTTTGCATGCCCTCTGGCGCAGCCCGCTGGCCTTTGTGTCACCCAACAATGATGGCACCAGAGCACAGGCTGGGAAAGATCATTGTTTGCATCAGCCAATGGAAGGCCAGCAAATCGATGTTTAGGTGATGTGTGAGCTTCTGTTCATGTGTGTGTGTGTACATGAATGGCAGCGCAAAAGGTGAATCCATGTGAGGTGAATGTCTCTTTCTGCTCTGTGACGAAGGGGAGGGGGACGTCACACAAAGAGAGAGCCAATCAGACATTAGCTGTTTGGATTTATGCCAGGGTCTTTTGGCTTGTAAGACTTTAGTACAAGTGGAAAAGGCCAGTTTTTTTTTCCCCAAGAAAAAAACATCAGCTGGGAAGAGATGCCATATACACCATCTGGCTTTTTCTGCGACCGGTTGATCCGGGAACGAGAGAGGAGAGACGGGGAAGGGTCTCTGAACAAGCCCCTCCGTTTCAACGGCCAGGACTTCAACACGCTGAGACAGGAGTGCCTTCAGAAAAAGACCCTGTTTGAGGATGACTCTTTCCCAGCTACCGTGGAGTCCCTGGGCTTCAAGGAGCTCGGACACAAGTCCAACAAGGTCAAGAACATCGTCTGGAAAAGGCCCAAGGTAGGAGGGGGAGGCTTGGCGCAGGAAGAGGCACGTTGGGTGCAAAGTTAAATAAAGAGGGGATGGATCACACATGTGGGAGGTGGAACTTTTTACACACATCACACCTGCAAGGAAAAGCTGCATTTTATCCAAACTGATGAGGGATATCAGGTGAGAAACAGAGGCTGCTGTGGGATTTTACCTGGAGACGAAGATGGGACTCAAATACTTCCCAGCAGATCTACATGGATGGATTTGGGCTGAATTACTGTATTGCCACACATGCTGAAAGACTGATCGTTCCTTTGTTTTCCAGTTTTGGGTTTAGTGGCTCTGATGAAATGAATGTTTTATTAGTTATCTTGTTGAACAGAAGCTTACAGTCTGAATCCTCCATCAACAGGCAGGTCGACAGTAAAAATCAAATTTTCCGAGACTGATTCCCAGTTCTTTCTCTGACTGAAGTTAACTCCTCTTTGTGTTTACCGTCTGCAGGAAATCTGTGAGAACCCACAGTTCATTGTTGGAGGAGCCAGTAGGACAGACATCTGCCAGGGCGATTTAGGTAAACTGTGCATCATGAACTGTTTTCTCCTTATTTAGTGAGGGGAATGGTTATAATTTAGATTTTCTTTTGCTTCTGATTCCAATAAAATAGAGGAAAAAATAACAAAAAGAAGAATTATCTTATTACGGTCAGTGTTTGGTTTATTAACTGAACAAAATTTCTCAAACCCGGCTGGGAATAGAATAGTTGGGACAACGTTCTACAGTGACAGTTTGTATAGGTTTGCACACATCCCATCGATCCCCTGCACACGGCCTCTCGGCCTGCAGCGGCCTCCCCATATTGTGCTTACTCTTTTCAAGGGATTCCAACCAGCAGCACTTCTCATTGTTGTTTTGTTCGGACAGCAAATAAAGGGGACCAAAGGGACAAAGGTCCTGGCAGACACTGTTAACCATTCCCTGTTGAAAAACTTACATTGTTCTAAGCACAGCAGATAACACCCTGCCACACACCTGGGCAACCAAAAAAACACAAACATCAGCACTCGGCAGCCATCTTTTTTCTTCACTGGACAACAAAATATATCCAGGCGAGGAATTCCTGTCGGTCTTTGGTTTTGTTTTGGAAGAAATCACTCACACATAAGAACATATTATTTACTTATGCTGAGGAGAGAAAAGGAAACACATTTACAACCACATAACAGGATTAGAAACGCAGTGAGGTTTTCAGCTGTAAAAAAGTGCTGAATTATTTCTTTCTCCTAACATGAGCAGCAAAAGCACACATTTAACACCTAATTATTATTAGGCCAGGATTGGGAAAAACAACTGAGAAAAGACATTATTTTGTGTGTTTAGGTGATTGCTGGTTGCTGGCTGCTATTGCTTGCCTCACCTTGAACGAGAAGCTCCTGTATCGAGTGGTTCCCCAAGAGCAAAGCCTCTCAGAGAGCTATGCGGGTATCTTTCACTTCCAGGTATGAAACAGCAATCCAAGTCTCTATGAATCCTGGCATCAACATCTTTTTATTCTCTCAAAACTAGAGTGTTCTGAAATCAACGACGAACAAACATAGTCAGCAGTGGATGTAAGATCTGCAACGATCAGTTTGTTAGTTAAAAAAGTTGGTGAGTTGTTAGCTATTTTGATAAACAATTATGTCAAATATTAATTGGCCCCAACCGCATTTGATGATGTTACCAATTTTCACATTTTAAAGGCTAATTAAATTATCAATTATCTAAAGGTTAACCATGGATGAAAGCAACTGTTGTTTGCAGCTCTATTTGACTTATGACACTAGAGCAACATTTCAGTTCTCCCTACAAACACCAGAGGGTTGATGCCAAAGCAGCATCAACAATGATGGAGATTACATTTATAGAGGTACTATTTAGTTCCTTTTCAGGAATTGTAAGCAGACTTAAGGCTAAATCCAGCATGTTGTAACAATTCATTTTAACAACTCAGTTACTTCAGGCTTGTATTTCTGATGAGAAATGTCAAATTGTTGGAGAGCACTCGGAAAAAAAAGAATTAATCAGTGCTTGAATAACAAAATGGAGTGCTTGATGTCAGTGGATATTGATTTAATTCATGTTGAGCTGTGACAAGAAGAAATTAATGAAAAGGATACTTCATAGAATATTCATCTGCAGGAAATTTTGGCTGATGAATGATGTAGGCAGTTGTGAACGCTGCTCACAGAGCCCAAGAACCGGGTCATTTTGGGATCAATGCAGCTCCGACGGAGGACTACGTGTCCTCTGATCTCAGCTGTGTCACCTATGTCTCTATGAAACTGATGAAATTAATCTATAGATGGATCTATTGCTCAAATAAATGCACCATATCAGCCAAGCTCTCTTGTTTGTCCGTCCCGCTGATTCTCTATATATTGTTTCCTGCTTGACATCCTTCCAACCTTCAGTTCTGGCGCTATGGTGACTGGGTGGATGTTGTCATTGACGACCGCATCCCGACATTCAACAACCAGCTGGTCTTCACTAAGTCAGCTGAGAGGAACGAGTTCTGGAGCGCCCTGGTGGAGAAGGCCTATGCCAAGTGAGTCGCTGTGCTTTGCAGTGGAGGGTAGCGGAGCTTTGAGGGACTTTCTGCTGTTTTCTTTAACTGTTTATGTTAAGATGCATTTATTCACAAGCCTAAACCAGGATGATTCATTATTTTATATATTCCTATTTCATGGGAATGGCTCCAGATGATTTATTTTTGTCCCACATCTGTGAAATTATTTAGATATTTTGTTGACCGCTTATCAGATGTTATACATCCATTTTGACATGCTAACCCACTAAATTTCAAGTGGAGGCACGAGCAGCAGGTAAATGGGTTGAAACTTATGTCCTCACTTCTTTCTGTGTCTAGGCTGCACGGCTCTTACGAGGCCCTTAAGGGTGGAAACACCACAGAAGCCATGGAGGATTTCACTGGTGGCGTCACTGAGTTTTACGAGATGAAGGAGGCTCCCAAAGAGCTCTACAAGATCATGAAGAAAGCTCTGGAGAGAGGCTCACTCATGGGCTGTTCCATTGATGTGAGACATTTTTATCTCAGATTGATACAGAGGATGATGGAGTTTCTAAGTCCGGCGTAGGGATTCTGTTGATATTTTATTCATTGCCATCAGAATTAAACATGTCAAGCAGCTGTTTATCAGAAGAACCCAGATGCTGTTTCGTTGTGCTGGTCTGCACCTTGCTGTGTGAACTTTGTCATAGTGTGAAAAAAAAACTTGATACAGCCCAAATTAAAAGTGTAGCCTGCCTTTAAAGATTTTAAGTCGTTTGTCGCTCCGCTGTGTCTTCTGCAGTCCCTGGTTCCTGCTCGCTTCGAGACTCGTACCGTGACGGGACTCGTGAAGGGTCACGCCTACTCTGTGACGGCAGTGGAGGAGGTAAAGCAGGCTGCTTAACGGGAAGACATTAATGTGTGTTGTGCAGTCAGTGTGGCTTTGCAGAGCTTTGCAGCAAATCCGTGACTTGGTTAATCACTTGTGCAGCACGCAGTAGTAAGGCCAGCATTTGGAGGGCCATTAATGTATGCACACTGGTAAAATGAATAAAGATAATATGTGAAATTATTTATCATTGTTTTTTACTGCAGTGTAAACCGTCTCATCACAAGGAGTCCAAAACTCGTCTGGTGCGTCTCAGGAACCCATGGGGTCAAGTAGAATGGAACGGCCCTTGGAGTGACAAGTGAGGAATTCATTGGTCGTCTTTAGCCATAATTAGATCATTTCTTTTCTACCTAGCATTTGCTGTCATCCGAGTGCTCTGAATTTGATCTTTTACTGTCGTCCGACAGCTCTAAAGAATGGGCCACACTCTCTAAAATTGAGAAAGAGAAATTGCAACACCAAAGCGCAGAGGATGGAGAGTTCTGGTAAGTGGCCCCTTTTGACCATAAATCTTATGGTTGCAGCTGTAAAATTTGAATTACAGCACCAGGATCACATTTCACTTCAGACCCTGTCATATGTGAAGCACATAAGTAAGTATCCATCTTGTCCTATCCTAGCACTTACCCTGTACTTCCCTACCCCCTCTACTGCACTCTATCTCTACACTGTCACCCCTGTCACCTCTGACAGAGTCTGACTCGTGGTTTTAAGTAGGATTTCTACCCTTAATACAGGGAAAATGGCAGTTGGGGACTCCCCTGAATTCTTCCACCTGTCACATATGAAAGTGTTATGAATAAAGCCCTTTGTATCTTCTGGTCCCATACAGGATGTCATTTGAGGACTTCAGGAAGAACTACACTAAGATCGAGATCTGTAACCTCACACCCGATGCTTTGGAGGACGATAAGATCCACAAGTGGACAGTTTCTGTGAATGAGGGTCGCTGGGTGAGAGGCTGCTCCGCTGGAGGCTGCAGGAACTACCCAGGTGCACTGCTCTACAAAATGAAGCAGAAAGCTTAATTTATCTAACACAAATAAGTGTTTTATCAGTTTAAGAGCTCCTGTCCGTCCAATCAAATTACTGTAACTTTATTGAAAGAGCCTGATTGATTGATTGATTGAAATGCCATGCAGACACTTTCTGGACAAACCCTCAGTACCGCCTTCGCCTGCTGGAGGAGGACGACGATCCTGAGGACAACGAGGTGGGCTGTACCTTTGTGGTGTCTCTGATGCAGAAGAACAGACGGAAAGAGCGTAAGATGGGAGCCAACCTCTACACCATCGGATTCGCCATTTATGAGGTGTCCAGTTAGGTTCTTACTGACCATTCCCAGACTATGAAAATATTCCCAAGTCAAGTGTTTGCATGGAATCTTAAACATTTGTGAAAACATGCCAAAGGTTTTTCTTTTTATGACCTGTGGCATGCTGTGTAACTCTGCAGCACCACCACGGATGAAGCATGAGTGTTTGTGTTATATATCACTGAGTTATTGTGACACATACAGTATGTTGTTAGATTTTTGGAATGTTTTCAGTTCTTTTTTGGGCATTTGTCCTTGGTTTCCAATTAGATTTTTAAGTCACAAATACAGAGGCTGCTTCTGTCTTTCCGCAGGTGCCAAAAGAGGTGAGGAAAAAACTCCCATACTGGAGCGGTACTTAGCAAGTTCATCACACCTGACACCCTGACACTGTTTTTTTTGTTAGCATCTTCCCCCATTTTCAAACACCATCATTTTCATTCTTTCTCGCCATTTCCTGCCTTGCCATTGTGACTGTCGCCCTCCAGATGCATGGAAACAAGCAGCACATGCAGAAGGATTTCTTCCTCTTCAACTCCTCCAAGGCCCGTTGTAAGGCCTACATCAACCTGCGTGAGGTGACACAGCGCTTCCGCCTGACCCCCGGCGAGTACGTCATCGTTCCCTCCACCTACGAGCCACACCAGGAGGGAGAATTCATCTTGCGGGTCTTCTCTGAAAAGAGGAACACCTCAGAGTGAGTGGGTGAGGGTGATCAGGGTGGACGGCATGCAGAGGGACTGGGCGCGTATTTTCCCACCAGAGCACGATAGTCATAGTTGAATATTTCTGACAGTAAATGCTTAGCTGATGCGTATTCTTTGTTTTTTAGTGGGGCTAGATATTGAAGTCCAACATATGTCAGAACCATATTGCTTAATATACTTTTACTGTTACTCTAATAAGATGTTATCTTACCAAAATGTAACAAAATGATGAAATAGTCCTGCGCAACTTTTTTGTTAACTCTCTTTCTATTGCATTTTTCTGGATTTAAATCTCATTTTACACACGTGATAGATAAACCTGTTGTAGATTATGTAAAATTCACTCACTACACTACACAGAAACCTTAAAGAAACCAATGCAGATGTTTCCAGCAATACCCAGCCTTACCATATGCATGTTACATGATAAGCCTCAAAGATTTCCCCACCGCTCTATGTGCATGTTGTAGTTCTGGTTTGTGTGTCTGATAAAGAGGGAGGGCTTTTGTCAGGGTGTTTGGTGGGTGGGACAGAAACCACCAAGAACAAACAATTTTAACGGCGATTTGATTTATAGAGCTGGAAGAAACCGGCCCCAGTTCGAAGCTGTTATGGAATCTTTTTTAGGACAAGCGACTTCAGATTTGGGCATGATCCGGTAAACTTTCCTAGATATTGAGTGCTGCCCACTCAAGCCTCAGCAAACCACCAACCTCTCCCCCTGGTGCCCCGGAGGACGAGATGACACGCAGAGCCGGCCTGCGCTCCGACAGACCGGGACCCCGGTTGCGAATCAGGCTATGTGATGGATGAGCACAGCAAACTCTTAGGACTTTAGACTTTGAATTCAAAAACATAGGTTTAAATCACAGTTCATAACTTGATTCTGGTAGTTGTAAAGAAAGGTATGGGCTGTCAGATTTAACATTTTAAAATTTAAAATGTTAACTCTGATCAGGAAGATCAGGCCTTCGACAAGCAGCTATAAGAGAAATAAAGAGAAAACACTTGACTGGAGGAAGTAACAGGTTGTATTAAACTAACTAAACTATTTCTGTATTTTTAATGCAATTTGAGTGTGAGACCATAAGCCTGAAGGGACAGTAAAATAGATGTGATGTTAGCTTTATTAAACTAAATGCCTAATATCTGCTGAGAGTAACAGAATGCAGGCTTATGGTCAAGATGAGATGATAATGTCACCATGGTGACCGCTGTTTATTCGTCTTTACCCAGGGAGATAGAGAACAGGATCGAGGCCGACCATCCAGTGGTAAGTGTGTGCTTACTTTACAGTTGCTCTGCAAACACTGGAAGTGTTCTGAGCTGGGTTATGCTTTCCTTCATCTTTTTGATGATATCTCCCTGTCAGTTACAGAAAGAAGCTGCACCAAGCAAAGCCTCACTGCTTCAGCAGCTTTAGGTTTTCTTGTTTCGTTCAAGGCATTAAGCACACTGATCAGTGCTTGGCAAAAACCAAAAGAAAAAACAGCTTGAAATGGCTTTTCCACAGATAGAATTGTCATGTTAAAAGCTATAAAGGCCACTTGCAAGGGCACATGCTGTTTTTGATTTGAATCCACACCAAGATTGAATCTTGTCGCATCTATGACGTTTCCACCCAGTTACATGGAATTGTCATTGGCCATTTATGCTTAATCGTAATGACAACAGCACATCAAACAAATGGATTCACATTTTTTTTTCCTTTTATTTTTTATCCCCTCTCTGTGCTTTGCGGTTCCCTGACACCTCAGCCAGCGCCAGCCTCGGCAGGGGAAGAGAGCGAAGAGGACCAGCAGTTCCGGACTATTTTTCAGGAGATAGCCGGCGATGTGAGTACAGGAAGACGGGGGAAGGAGGAGGTTGACTTTGACCAGGCCAGTTTTGATAACCACCAACAACTGAAAACTATTAACTAAATTATTGGGGAACTCTTCTTCTTCTTTCATTTTGCTCAATTGTACAGGAGATGGAAATCACAGCCAACGAACTGAAAAACGTTCTCAATAGAGTGATCAGCAAACGTGAGTCGACTCCGATTAGCTGAACTAAACGTTTTACAGAGTTTCTGTGCCCGCCCCAGTCTGGCAACGGATATCACAGGTTCAACAATCAACTATCTAATTCACTCCACATTATCACGGGACACATACCACTATAAGAATTAGAAGTGATATAAGATACTGAGATGTGTACCTGATGGAAATAAAAAGTACTGGAAGGTAAGTGCTGAAACATTTTATTGATGGAAATATGATTAAAGTACTGACAACCTGTCCTCAGACTGTCCTTATTTATAGTGTTGGAACTGTTCTTCAGCTCTGGCTCTTTCTGTGTTCCTTCCAGATAAGGACCTGAACACAGAGGGCTTCAGTCTGGAGAGCTGCAGGAGCATGATTGCTCTGATGGACGTATCCTTTGTATCGAGTGCAGCGGGCTGGCTGTGTTGTTTCTAAGAAGCACAACCTGCCGAGACCCATGGTAGGGTCTGTGATGGACGCTCACACGGTCTACACATCACAGCACTCAATTAATACCACTGCATTAACTTATTACCTCTGACTTCACCTAGTTTTGCCCCCAGACTGTCTTCACTGGTCATGTAACAGCTGAGGATTTGATTAAACACAGTATCTGTTTATTGGAGTTAGGTTTTCCTTCTCTGATGTGACACTGAAATAATGCTTCTACAAACCTCATTTCCAGAAAAAGTTCCAGGAAAAATTCTCTTAAATTCATTCAAACCTTTATTTGACTGGATAAAAATGATTTTTTGTGTCTTCACTGACCAACTTCCATGTCTTCAGAAAATGAAAAATGAAAAACTTTAATAAGAGCAGAATTTATTTTGGAAGCAGTTGCTACAGGGGCAGTTATCGTTGTGTTGTGTCACTCTTTATTACACCTTTCAGTTATTTTGATACTGCGGACACAAATTGTGGCAGTTTTTCAGAACAATCTGTGTCCATTCTTGCCAAATACAAGATTGCAGCTCCTCAACGGTCCGTGGTCACGGTTGTCTGATTGTCCTCTTTGTGATGCTTCCTGAATTTTCTATAGCAGGCAGGCCAGTCGAACACACACACACACGCACACACTCTGTGTCTATGAAACCACACTTTTTGGAACTTGTGCAGAAAGAGCTTTTTCTCACTTATCTCCTGGATGGTAGCATATGTCTCTTCAAAATTCCTGTACACACTTCTGCATCAGCGGTATCTTAACACATATGCAAGTCGCCTATACTCCGAACACTAATGCACCACCACACCGTCACAGGCATTGGCTTTTGCACCTTTTGTGGATGTTTTTTCTCATTTTTGGCACGTAAAACCCAACATTTATATTTCCTGAAAGCAGCTGAGACGTGAACTCATCTGAACACAGAACAAATGTTCATTGTCTTTCTGTCCATCTGAGATGAGCTGAAATTTGTGTGTAAAGTTGATAAATAGCTTCCTCCTTTAATAACTCTGCGGTGGGTTACACCTCTGGATGCAGTGGTGGATTGAGCTGATTGAAAGCTCTTGTGGCTACACCGACCATGGTGGCATGACGGTTTCTCATGCAGTGCTACCTTTGCTACAGTTCAAAGGTCATGCACATCTACCAGTGGTTTTCTATCCTCTGAAATGTCCCCAGACTTCTCGAATTGATTCACAATTTAAAAAAAGAGAAAATTCTTACTGGTTAATTCTGAGTGCTGAGCTGCGACCCATATTTGCTTGGAAAGACTAAGCTTTTGGTGGATGCTCCTTTAATACCCAATCCTGACACCCTCACTTGTCACCAATTAATCTGCTGATTGGAGAATCTTCTGTCACCAATAAATTCTACAAACTTTTCTGTCTTTCCTCGCCTCTCTCCAAACTTTTGACCAGTGAAGTCTTCAGTCTTCAGTGAAGACACTAAAAATCAATTATTAGAGCTTGTGTTGGTTAAATAAAGGTTCAAACAAAATCAAGAAATTACAGATGGGGTTTGTGGGTTGAATTCCCTTTATGATCAAGGACAAACCCTAACCTTGAGTCATGTAGGATCTGTCATGTAGGCTTAAGGTTAACCAGAAACCTATATAGCAGAACTGAAACATGAAGCCAGCTGTTTTTGACATTGAGGAATAACATGCTGCACAGTTTTGGTCTTGACTCTGTCATTTAGATGGATGGGACAGGAAGACTCAATCTTCAGGAGTTCAGACATCTCTGGAATAAGATCAAACAGTGGCAGGTGGGAAAGGTTTTTCTATTGTTTTTATTCATAACATCAGAAATAGTCGAATCCCTCTTATCACTTTCATCCTGTGAATACAAATATTCTCCTTCTTGTGAAATGCTTTGGCAGTTTGAACGTATGAGCAGCCCAGGTAAGCTCTTACTTAATGTGGTGACGTATGTGACATTGACAGTGTTTTTCTTCCAGGGAATATTTAAACACTACGATGCTGACCAGTCTGGTAGCATCAACAGTTATGAGATGAGGAATGCTGTCAATGATGCAGGTAATAACACATCCACGAAAATGAGTTTGCTCGTTACCCTTTTTTAATCCAACCCATGTATTTTAGGGTTTTATTGCTGCATTTTCAGTGTTTGTTGTTGACGTAAACAGTCAACTTAATGTTGATCGCTGAAGTCGTTGCTGAAGATGGGGGCATACTGGACTGTATCATGCTGAAAGCTTTTTGGAATTTCACTTGACTGCGCCGGTGTCCCCGATAACGTGTTCACCGGGTGTATTTCGTTGTCGTGACGCAACATTTTTTGATCTGTAATGCAACGTGTGGGATTTATTCCATCTTCACTCCCAGCTTCAACTCATCCTCTAAATGTTCTTGTCACTGTACAGTCATGTGTCTTGTGTCCCGCTCAGGCTTCCGTCTCAACAACCAGCTGTATGACATCATCAGCATGCGTTACGCAAACGAGAGCATGAACATCGACTTCGACAGCTTCATCAGCTGTCTGGTCCGGCTCGAAGCCATGTTCAGTAAGTCACAGCCACATGGACACTCTGAAAGACGATCAGTGTGAGACTGAAGAACCTCTTCGGCTCTGTAAATACCCATAAAGACTCAGAAAGATTATTAAAATTTTTCACATGTCTATATCGCTTTAGGAATATGACAGAAAAGCTCATCAGATTTTCATTAGAAAGAACCCCTGAAATTGAAGAAAAAGTACCAAAACAAATTAGACAAAATTATTATTCTCAATAAAATATTTTATTATTTTATTTAGCAAACTCATCCATTGTTCCATTTCACTGTCACACCATATGAGAAAGGCCTCTGGTAGTTTAGAAGTTACCCTGAGTTCTTTTGGGATATCATTGACCATAAACACTTCTTGCTCTTAGAGAGATCTTTGTTGGTCATCCACAATATTGAGGTAATAGTCGTTTTCCGTTTCCTCCATTTATGCCAAACCTGTCTAACTGTGTAAGGGTCCAAATTCTTTAGAGACTAACATTTCCAGCCTGATAATCATCAGCAGCGCTCTTTATGAGGTCCTCACAGATGTCATGATGCACATGATAAAGACTTTAAACTTCACGCTGTCATTGCATTGGTTGAAAACACCTCATTTCTGTAAATCAACTGTTAATCTTAGAGGTTCGCACTACTTTTATTCACAACAGAACATAGAAAACATATCAAATGTTGCAAGTGAGACATTTTACTATTTCAAAAACAATATTGGCTCATCTTGCTTATGTTTATGCATTTAGCAGACAATTTTATCCAAAGCAACTTACAGGTACGCAGATAGGGTAAGGGGGTTTTGCCTAAGGACCCCTACTGGAGACAGTACCTTTCATGCAGGGATTTGAACTGAGGTCTCCCACACGAAAGGTGGAACTCATACCACTACACTATCCAGTCCCATTATATCTTGAATTTGATAGCAGTAAAACATCTCAAAAAAGTTGCCATGTTTACCACTGTGTAGCACCTCCTCTTCATTTAACAACAGCCTGTAAACATCAGGAACCGAGGAGACCAGATGATGAACCTTTGAGAGAGGAATGTTGTCCCGTCCTTGTCTGATATGGGTTTCTAGCTACTCAATAGGCACATTGAACTGTGTTCACATGTCTGGAAGTGTTCCTGAGCCCATGCAGTGATTTCCATGACCGAATTATGCCAGTTTTTAATGCCTGAGGGCCCAAAGATCACAGGCATCCAATACAGACTTTGTACTGTAGGTGATGGAATGTTCAAAGTGTTCCATATTTCACATTGAGGATCATTATTCTGAAATGGCTCCAAAATTTGTAGGTGCAGTTTTTTTGTAGATCGTTGAACCTCTGCCCATCCGTACTTCTGGGAGACTCTGCCTTTCTAAGGTGCTCTTCTTTTTTACTTAGTCATGTTACAGACAGTCATGTTGCCAATTAACCTACTTAGTTCCAACATGTTCCTCCAGCTTTCTCTCTCACACCACTTACGTTTAGATTTTGTTGCCCTGTGCCAATCTTTTCAACAGGTGTTGCTGCCATCTAATAAATTCAAGATGAGCTGATAGTTTTCATGAAATAGTAAAATGTCTCACTTTGAACAATTTGAAAGTTTTCCATGTTCTGTGGTCAATGAAATGTTGGTTGATGAGATTTTTTAAACGTTTTTACACAGCATCCACACTCTCTTCGGTTTGCATATTTTCAGCCTGCAAACAGCATACTTTTTTTTAATTTCCCGTGTTTAAAACAAATAGCTTTATTGCTTTTTTTAGCTTCTAAGAAGAAGTAAAGCACACGTTTGTGTGATGTTTCTCTTCTCAGGGGCGTTCCAGGCCTTTGATCAGGATGGAGATGGCACCATCAGACTCAGCGTCCTGGAGGTATGACATGAATGAACCAGATACTGTTGTATAAGCTAATTAACATAAAACAAAAAAAAAATTTGTATCAAACTGGGCAGCTTCTTCTGCTCAGCACTCACTTTTCCGTCCAGAAATGTCTCAGAATTATTAAATCGTCTCAACAGAGGATCATCTCAGAGTATGAAGCAAAATTATTTCCACCATCTGATGAAGCATTGTTTTTTTATTATTACCAACCGCAGTGGCTCCAGTTGACCATGTACGCCTAGAGAGGCCCATCGTCTCCCAGGTGAGCTCCACTCCACATGAGGACCAGACCTGCCAGCCTTTACCTCAATATTCAGTGTGCCCGACCGCCGTTAGCTTTCATCCACCTCACCTCCAGCCTTCCCTCCCTCAGTCCCTGCAGCTCTGCACCAAAATGTTCCTCCATTTTATCCTCTCCATTTCTACTTGCAGAGGATCTCAGAGCTTCTGCCTTTCCTTCTCTGCCTTTGTCCTCTCCTTTCAGTCAGTAGCTTTGTTATCATTCTTATTTTTGAAGACACCATCACACAATACTTTTCTCAGGCAGCAAACACACACAACCTCTTTTTCTGTCACAGTACCTCACAGAGCCTCTCCAATACAGCAACCCACTCCTGTACTAGTTCAGTTTTGAAATGTTACACCCTCTCCTTCAACCGCTAGCTTTCTTCTTCTGCTATTAAACTGAGCAGCAAGGGCTTTCTTCCTCTTTTCATCCCAGTGACCTGGACTCTCTGGTGGACAGTGAATAAAACTGTTAAACACTCCCTCCTCCTTGTTAACATTTCTATTGAAACATTTTCCTCAAACAGGTCTTAGCGAGGATAGAAAATTCTTTTAGAAGTCTTTTATTCACTTTTGTCAATAATCATCTTGGATTTCGTGAGGGACTAGAACCTAGCACTCCCTGGTGGACAAACTCAGGCTTCTTCTGTTCATCTCAGAGCCAGCCAGCAGGAACTCACCCTTTGACATCTGTCCAGTCTGCCAGTCTTTAAGCTCTGCATGTGGATGGATGGAATTCATGATGAAAACTGTGGAGCCAACGAGTTCTCTCCCAACATCGACACTCGAGGTTCAAATATGGATTTGAAAGAATATGGCTAAAGGGTTGGACTGCAGCTTTATTGTGATTTTCCTATGAAGGCTTTGGTCAAATGAGTGTACTGCATTTTTAACTATTTTAACCAAATAAATAAATGTGTAGCTGCTGGTTTGACTGCGTTACCAGTAGTTCTGATGTGAAATGCGTGTCATTTTCTTTTCTTCTTTTTTTTTTACATATTGACTCCAAATCAAAATCAAAGACCCATGCAATGTTTTCTGATGTTGCAAACAAGTTTTATTATCAACTTCTTGGAATACCTTTTTTTTGTTGTTTTTTTTTAAAAATATCTCTTCGCAACTTTGATAATAAATGAAAAACTTGAAGAAACTCAGGAATGCCAGGCAAGAGGTGAACTGAAAGCTTTCTTCTGTCATAAATGAGTGAGTACAGTGAGTCTGGAATACAGTGAGAACGTCGGGTTGATTCAGATAAGAACTTATCCCCAAAAGAGGACACAACCAGTAGAGCTGTAACCTTCCAAACGAGTCTGCTAAATAGAACACATGGGCTTTCACGCTGGTAAAACTGGTGGAATAAGCCTTTAAAAGGGGGATTTGTTGCCCGTTGTTTAGTATAATGAAGGTGAGGTATGGCATGGGAGATGAAATGTAATTCTTCCCTTCAATATCCTCCATTCAACACCACCTTTAAATATCCTTCACCTTCTTACTAAATGAGAAAACGATCATCACTGGAAAATACAGCTCTGGTGCCTTCTGCTCGATGCTCCGAATCAAAAGTAAACTCTAAAAACAAATGTGTGACAAAACTCTATCTCACACTCACTCTGAGAACACAAGGGTCACTTCACAGTGAATTAAAACATACAGGAAACACGTCTCGGATCACCGCAAATGTAAATTCTAAAAATGCCAACCTCAGACCAAATCAAACCACAAATCCTTCCACATCTGAATGAGCAACAAATAAATAAACGTAATCCTGGCAAACAAAACAAAAAGACAGCTCGAAGCCGAAAAAACTAAATGAAAACTGAAATCTCTACTTTTAACACGACCTGGGAGATTACGCCACCAACAAGTTTCATCATCACAATAAACGTGAGGTTATTTCTAAATGAACAACAGCGATTAAATGGAGGAAAAAAACAAAAAGAAAAATAACTACAGGTTGCTCAACATGACACGTCACAACAATAAAAACATTTCAACCCATGCCATATGGTTTTCGTTGCGGCTACAAGCGAAAAGAGCCAACAGGTCCCTCAGATACCGGCAACAACTGAAGTTTCTTCAATGAACAAAAGTCATGTGTTTCTGTGTCTTACTTTGGTCAGTGAAAACAGGAACTGCAGTGGTCAGACAACAGGAGAGGAAGGAGTGTTTTATAGGACGTGTTAAAAAAAGATAAACATCACAATCAACCCTCCTTTTGTGACCGTATTAAAGGTTGGATTCCAACACCGAACTTCAAGGATGGAGTCGTCATCAGGCTCAATGAGAGCGCTGTTGAGTTAAGTGGGTCCCAAGAACTTGCCCCCCCCAATATGGGAGGTTAACAGGGTGGGGTGGGGGGGGTTTACACGAAAAGAAGGAAGGGCTCAGGGTGAAACTACGTTCCCACCGACAGCCCCTAAGGCTCCTCTTTAGTGTCCTCCTCAGCATGTTTCTGCATGTGCAGCGGCAGCGTCTGCAACAGAGAAAAACGTTGAAAATCCCATTTAACATAGTTGTCATTAAACCATATTTTTGTAAAGCATAATGAGGCTTATTTCATACACCGAAAAACAAAGCGGTGCTGTCGTGCCCCTGGTAAAGCAGCAAACATTCCAGCACGAGGAAGGAAAAGTCTGCGAAAAACCCCGTATCACTGCAGGAGATTTGCAGGAACAAAGTATCGCACAGCGTAACCCTCAATACAATCCATTTTTGATCTAGATTCCACGAGATTTAAGGGTTTCTTCTAAGAACAGACTAACCTGAAATAACTGGACTCAGATCCCTGTTAGGAAAGCACAAAGCTAGTAAACAACCTGTCAAACATGGAGGTGAATCCATCCTGCTGCTGTGGGAACCGATGAAACTGACCACGTGCTGAGGAGCAATGATATATCGCTCATAAATCGTTTGTTCACAGGCTGCGAAGCACGACGACATAATAGCCCTCCAAATATGCACCAATAGGCTTTGTTTTCCGGGGACGCAGTCAATTGTTTTAGTTATGTTTTTACTCACTTCCAGGTTAAAGGTGCTTCGGTAGCAGCTCTGCAAACTAAGAAGACAACGTTCTGTTGTGTTGTGAAGTCTGCTGAAAGCTTTTTTTACCTGCTTGGAGCTGTTGCGTGCACAGAAGAACTCTTCGCAGTGTTTCCAGCGACACTTGAGCGTCTGGAAGTTGGTACCAGCGTGGTCGTTGATCAGGTGCTGCTGCAGATGCTCTGTCATTCCGAAGACCAGCGAGCAGCCGTGCCACTGTGGACACAAGACACTGTTCACCAAAGACCACTACGGACAAAAAAAACTGTACACTTGAGTGGTGGTTCATGACGAGATCAGGGCTCAAAGATGAAGCAGTGGGCTTGTGGTCAACCTGCAACTGGAAGGTCACTGGTTACATCCCCAACCTTCCCCGTCTACGAGCCAAAGTATTCTTGGGCAAGATACTGAAGTGGACATTTCCCCCCAAAGTGTACCTCATCTGTAAGTTAAGCTATTCTTGTTCAACACATGTCTTCTGGATATTCTAAAACAGTAGCTTCAAATAAATGCACCAAGATTCATTTCAGCCCACAGTCTCATCCATTCATCTGTCAGCATTGGTCGACATCTTACCCAGCAGCGGTAGTTCTGCATCAGATTCAGTTTGACAGCCTGCACGCTGCCATCGTAACAGCCTGTGTAGATCTGAAACAGTTAAGGGTTAGGTTTACTTTTCAGTTTTTAAGCTCATGTTTTCCAGAAATCTGCAACATCAACAGAAACCGGTGTGCTCTGTGCAGTTAAGGGGCATCAAAGTAAAACGATGATTTGACAGACAGATGTGTTAATTGCTGGTTGCGGGTGATTTGTGTCACAGTCTCTCACCATGTTCTTGTGGATCGACATACACACCAGCATGTCCTTGTGTCCACCATAGACCTGCAGCTGATTCTGAGTCTGTGGACAGAATTTGCTTTCAGGTTTTCTTGTGTGATGACACAAAAGTCATTTATAGCAGCACAAACTGGCTTTCACGCCCAAAACTGAAATGGTAAAAGACCGAACGTGTAATACAGAGAAATATCATTTGATGGCGCAGACCTGCAGGTCGTAGACGCGGACCAGCTTGTCCAGGCAGGCGGTGACCATCACGTTCCCCATGACGTCCACCACAGTGACAGCATGGCTGTGGCCCTTAAAGACCTGCAGCAGCTCTCCTGTCTGTGAATCAGTGGGGGGAAAACAGCTTTCAGCCATTGCTTTCTGGATCAGAACCGAACTATTTATACTTCAAGAACAGAGCTTAAATTACACATGTGGAACTATGACGTTAACTCACATGGATGTTGTGAGCGTAGACAGAATGATCACTGGATCCACTAAACACCAGATCATTGACCACCTGAGAGGAAGCAGAAACCATCTTCAGTTATCCTCACAAATCACTTTGCATTTTCTCAACCTTTCTTGGATGGTGTGAAATCTATTCCAACACGGATGAAATGTCCCTTTGGAAGCCAGGATTTCCGACCCGACCCACCTTCATGCAGAGAACACTCTTGGTGTGGCCCTGCAGCGTGCGCAGCAGCAGTCCGTTCTTGGCCACTCTCACGCTGATGGTGCTGTCGTAGGAGCCGACCAGCAGGATCCTCCGGGCTCCCTCCTGCGATGAGGCCAAACAGCTCACGGCACGGGGCCCGTGGCACTCAAACACATCCATCTGCTTGTTTGTCTAAACAATGAATAGCAAAAAAGACAATCAACTCCAGCTGGAAGAGTTTGGCGCACTTTTCAATTGATTTAAAAACAAGACTTTTTTTTTAACCCTAAAAGGCAACAACAGATAACTTCAAACTCTTACACTGCTGAGTGCTTGATTTTCAAGTATGGAATAACAGTTACAATCACTGTAAAAGAATGTCTTTATATATCTCCCCGTGACCATTCCATGGCCTCGTGAAGAATGGATTTCACACCTTGAGGTTAAAAGTCACCACTGTGCCGTTTGCTAGACCAGCATATAAAGTCCTCCATCGGCTGTGGAGACAGAGAACTCGGTCCGACAGCGAGAATTGCTGCTCTAATTCACGCGTCTGTGGACAAAAGGAACAAAGATAAGCATGTAATGCTGTGTGGCTCCAAACAAGGCAGTTTCAATCAGAAGATGTGTGTTTTTACCTTGAGGCTGTAGCAGCGGATGGTCTGGTCACTGGAGCCAGAATAAAGGCGACGGTGAAGGCTTGGAGCCACGGACACCAGCAAGCAGGTCACTTTGGAGCTGTGACCCTCGAACACACCCACACATTTATGACTCTGCAACAGAGAAAAGAAGAGCAGCTACAGCGTTGGGTTGCTGTGAATGACCAAACATTTGACAGGAAGCAGCAGCAGCAGCAGCAGCACCCACCACCAGGTTAAAGGCTTTGATGGTTCGATCTCCTGAGCATGTGTACAGCAGCCCGTTGTGGATCTGTATGGCGTTCACCGCCTCCTGGTGGCCATCGAACACCCCCTCAGTCAGCATCTCATCCTCACCGTGGTCAGAGGATGCGTCTAAGAAATAAAATACATGTCTGTTTAAGTGCGACCTGAACCAAAAAAAACGAACACAAACAGTTCTCCAGACATATGGACCTACCTGATGTGGTCTTAGGCAATGTGATGGTGAACGGCAAATCACTGCGGGGAGAAGAAGTTCAAGTGAGATGTTCTACCATTAAACTCCATACAAAAGCTATCTCACATCAATGTTATTTACTTCTTCTGGTTCTTTTGAAATGTATCTGTCCAGGCTACCAAAGACTTATGAGTAACTCCAGTGTGACGTGGTTAACAGCTCAAGAAAAGGTGAAGTAAAGCGAAATGATGACTCACCTTTCAGATGATTTACACAGATCCATGTCGCTGGTGGAGGTGACCTCGTTGCAGGCCAGGCTTCGTGGCTCAGGTCTGGAAGAGTCTGGGATCAGGGCTGGGGGAGGAGCTGGAACCGGAGCGTCCGTGTGCTGTTGCTGACCGGCTGCGGTAATCTCCATGCCTTCTTCTGAATCCAAGTTCTCTACAACATCAGCGGGGGTTGCTTGTGGAGGATCCAACATGTGTTTGGGAGATTTCTGGTCTACTTTCTCAGGAATGGTGGTTGGACACAACATCGTGAGCGTCTTCTTGCTGCCCTCCGTGTCCACGTCACCCTCTCTTTCATCTGCAGGCAGGCTGGAGGTGCTGACCTGGGAGCCCCCGCTGGGTCTCCTGCGCTGTCGCAGCCACCTGGGCCTTGAGGCCTCTTCGTCCACCTCAGTATCACTGCTCCCAGGCTGCTCCATCCCTTGAGCCTTTTTAAACGCCTTCCTCTTCTTCAGCTTCCTCACACGCTTTCCGTTCCTCATTTCAGATGGAGACGCAGGCATATTGAGGACTGAAGGGGGCTGTGCTGACTGGATGTCTGCGCAGTCAACAACACTCCCGACCTCAGAGCTTCTCCTGCTTGGTAAGAGCAGTTTAATGTGGCTTTTGTCAAGCAAAATGTTATTAGAGTTACTTGATGCCTGTGTGGTCTTTTCTGTGGTCTCGACCAGTCCTGGCAACCTCTCGCTGCAGTCTGCAGGCTCTTCAGAGTTAGTTTGATAGGACTCAAACTTTCTTTCAAGAGATGACCGGTACTTAAGGACAGGACCTGCAAAGAGATGAAGTAATTGAGCATGCACTCTTGGTGGATGATGTCTAAAATCAACCTTGCAAAGTTTTAAAATCACATTCAACAATTTCTCAGAATGAGTTCATCAGTGACTGCAGGCAAGTTGCTGCCCTTAGGCAGAAGCAGGACCACTAAACTCTGACCAATTCTGCATTAAATGAAGTTACCTGGGGAGGCTGTGACAGCAGCCACTGGCAGCTCTGGGGTGGTGCTATGAGCACAGTGGGTTATACTGTCCACAGCGTCCACCTCGGAGCTGACATGGACTGGGGACTGGGGCTCCTCCTTAATAACGACTGGCATGAATGGAAGGCTGGAGGACGAGGTAGAGGCACACTCTGTAGCATGATTTGGACTGGGAATGGCAGTGTCCATAACAGAGGGACACGTAACAGAAGAGGGCACGCGTGGTTCTGTTTCAAATGAATCCATTTTCTCTTCTTTCAGTTTGAGCTGTGGTGCTTCCTCCATCGTGCCTGCAAAAAAATTCAACAAAAAGTACATTCCGCTGTCAGAGCACTCATCATAGGTCAGGTTATTTGTGTTAAATGACAGCTGCTGCAGTTCCATCCAGTGTTATATATTCGTATATGACAGCAAGTTTTTACCTTGCATTCCTTTTAATAAGTCAATCCGCTTGCTTCTTAGCGTGCTCATCTCCACAGTCATCTGAAGAAAGACAAAAACAGCCAAGACCCCACGAGAAATATTCATTTAATATTTGCAATCATGAGCAACCACAGCCATAAGGCTTTTTAATAGTGACTGCTGACATGTTCTTCTCAAATTTATTTTGTCATTGAGTATTACTATCATTATTATTATTATTATTGTCTAGTATGAAATCATTGTAAATATTTATAATTTTTTGAGCTCCTCGACTAATTTGAATTTCCCCCACTGGGGTAAGTAAGAAAAACACCATCAAATCACACGTCACAGTTTGACATTTATCTTTTATAATACATCATGTTGGACATACGCCATACATACAGTGATCATACAGTGGGGTTCTGTAGTCTGAAAACACACCTGCTGTTTAACCACCATGAGACGCTGCACCTCCAAGTAGGCGGCCTCCAGCGCAGCCCGGGCTTGGATCAGGCTGGTGTCCACGTTCTGTAAGGACCGACTCAGCTCTTCCTCCCGCAGAGACACTGTGAGCAGCTGGTCGATCTGTAGACGTTCTGCACCAAGCAAAGCAAAAAAGAAACATCAGTGACAGAACAACAGCACAGTGTATAGGAATCTTTTAATGGGACACAAACCTCTGGATTTGACCTTCCTTCTTTTGCTATTGTGTTCCAAACAAGATGGCTCTGTACTCGGAACATCCTAAGAAGAAGAAGAGAAAAGAGTAATCACTGTGAATTCTGCTTGCTAGCATAAAAACACAGAAGTAAAAGTGAGATCACGGTTAGCCATACACACCCCGGTTGCTCTTCGCCTCTTGCCTGTTCCCTGAGCGTCGTACTGCTCCGTCCCCGAGCTGCTGTCACCGAGCACCGAATCGGATCGCTGGAGAACTCTCACTGTGGCTGATGTTAGTTTCTCTGGCTGCCTCTGTGCTTTGGCTTCTGGATGACTCGGACTGTCTTGATTTCCTTGAGCAGAACTGCAATTAGGAGAACTTGCAGACGTCTGCTGCTCTGAACTGAGAACTTTGCTCTGCGTAGTCTCTACTGATGTAAAAGATGAAAACAGGGGCAGAGTGGGTGCAGGCACGAGGCTGCTCTCTGATAAGGAGCGTTTTCGGGAGTTGCCCTGGATTGAGATGTCCATCAATGACTCCCATTGAAAACCCTCCAGGAGGGCTAAGTCCTCCTCCTCCTGGCTCTGGTACTCCTGCTCACATGGAACCATCTCTATCCCAAACCTGGAGGACAAGAGACAACACGTGAGCTTTGATATCAAAAATACCTTTGAAATGATGTTTCATTTCTAAATGGAAGATCAAAGTTTCACCTTGGCATGCCTTTTCCCTTGTCTTGCTTCTTTCTGACCTCTTGATACACCTGTTCCCAGTTCACATTGCGGCGTGACCCGGAGGAGCTGATGAGTTGCCGCACAGTTGGTTTGAGTCCCGAATCCTTTTCCGTGTCACTTCTCCGCGACTCGCTCACGTTACGCACCCGTCTGGCAATGTTCAGGTTTGGCTCGTGGCCACCTGTTTTGCTCTTGGAGCTGATGTGTTTGGTGAGGTCACGTTTTAGGACAGGGGGCAGGTCAAGTTTGGACAGAGTTGGTGTGTTGGATCCTGAGACCGTCTGTGCTTCACCGCTTCTAGAGGTGTCACTCTCTGAGCTCTGCCCCGCCTCAGCAATCTGCATGGCCTCGTCCGGCACCACTGAGCAAGTCTGCTTCTCTGCATTCTTGTTGTTCTCTTCACCATCGCCCACTGAAGCTGTGGGTTCTGAGCTCTCCATCATAGAGGTGCTAACCTGCAATGACTGCAGAAACTGGCTGCTGTCTGACAATGGCGCCGCAAACCTTTCTGGCCTGACTGCATCAGTTAACGGCTTAGCTGCATTCTGACTATGACTTTTTTCTTTGTTCACGCCAACATGTCCCTGATCTGTTTGCTGCGCCTCTATATTGTGTCGTGTCTTTCCCCTCCTGTTGTTAATACAGCTATCTAAAGAGCCCCTCTTTTCATAGAAAATCTGCCTCCCTGTCTTGAGTGAGTCGGGGTGGTGCCTTTCCTGCCTTGACTGAAGGAGCTCAACAGGTGGAGCCTTGTGTCCACTCTGATTTCCGGCTGGTTTTGAATGGGACAGAGCTTGACTGGAGGCCTTGCTGAGCTGAACTCCGCTGCTGAGACTAGGAGCTGTGGAACTCTTACCATCTAACTGTAACATTGGTTTATTTGCCTTCTGACTGGAGGAACCACATGTAGAGTTTTTGTGGTCATCTCTCTGAGAACTGCAACCTCTAATGCTGCTCCAACTCTTATCTGTGGGTTTGGATTTCGGTTTAGTTTGATGCCTTCCATTCTCTTCTTCACTTTGTCTGCTTGACATCAACTGCCCTGGTCTCTGCTCAGGTTGAGACTGCCTGTTGAAGCTACTGACGTCAGGCGCCCTGTCTTGCTTCTGTGGTTTGGGGACTTTGAGGTACTTCTCTGATGCACTTGTGAGGATATCACTGTGGGGTCCAGATGTGACTGGATAGGGTGACCAGCGACAGCCTTTGTCCAGCTTTGGATTGCTACCGAAAGTCTTAGAGTTCTTATGGTCCGATTCTGACGGTACCTCACCATGTTGAAGTCCAGCATCCTGCTGATCTCTCTTGTCATTGGCTGGTTTAGACTGGTTTAGAGACTGGGTAAAAAAAGTGGGTGGAGTTGGAAATCCCACAAAGCTCTGGGGCCGCGCCTTTGGCACATACTTTATAATATTATTCTGGCCATACAGCCCATTACTACTGCCTCCATTGCTGAGCCAAGGCAGTCGATTTGGTTGATTGTCAGAATATGAACCATGGCCCCATGTCCTGTTACTCTGCACACACTGTCTAACTACTTTTTCATCAAAAAAGTCTGCAGATGCCCACTTCTGCAAGTTTGGAGGCTCCTGCGCATGCCAGGTGGCGCTCTTCCCCTGTTTGTTGTGCTGCCAGGGTTTTGCCTCCCCTGTGCTGGTATTATATCGGTTGCCCCTGTACAAAGAACTATGGTGACTGGATCCACTGAACCCCTGTGAGGGCGGCTGCCACACACGCTCGAGGCGGTAACGCTCCTTAACTTCCTTAAGTCTCTGCTGAAACTCCTCCTTTTTCCTCCGTTCCTCTTCTTCTTTTGCAAGCTTCGCTGCAGCAGCCTCCTTCTCTTTCCTAAATATGAAAAAAGTTCCCACACATTAATCTTAGAGATGCAAAGACCACATCTATTTTTGAAAGGTCTGTAGCTCGTATTTATTCAGAATCTGACAAATGTTAACCTAAAAACAGATGTAAAAAGGATAAATTACGATGATCAACATTTTTGTACCAACATTGGAGCAAGTGTTGCTATGTCAATTTTGAGTCTCTGGTCAGTAAAAAAAAACAATCGAAACAATGTGAGAGTATGACTGAAACTGCACTCTCGTCCAAACATGTTAGTCCAATTGTGTTTCCACCACATATGTCTACAAGAGGTACCTTTTATCAGCCAAGATATTCAGTTTGATCGTAGTTATGTTTACAAATGGGAGGATTATCCATTTTTGTAATAGCATCGAATCTAGCATGTTACCTTTCAGTGTTATTTGAAGTGGACCTGCTTTTTTCAAGGCTTGTGTTTGATTACACTTTAAAACCCAAAGGGAAGTTCAATTAAGTTCATCCTCACTTTCCTTTTTTTCATTTTACTGTTAAAATAAAAGCATAATAATTCCTTTGTCCTTCTTGTCCTCAGAAAGTATATCTGAGATTTCATTTTTAGGGCCATCCCTCAGCCATATCCCTGGGAGTTGAATTGCTCATTTGTGTATACGTCCAATGTCTAAAGTGGATTAAATGCACGCACCCGTAGAATTGTCCAATTCAATGCTCAGTCCGATTCACCGTCAATTGTTTTTTGGTACGTGATATAAAGGGTTAACTGGAAAAAGCCTGACACTAACAAGCTGAAAGGGGAGCATAGCGCCACCTATCAGAATGGAAACGGACATACTTTGATCATTAACTTGATTACACTCCTATTATATACACAGCATCAAGAACAGTAGCTCCATAAAATTAAACAAGCGAACTATAACCATAGTTTGGACTAAATGTGGATGAAATCATACTCAGTTTGTGTATGTAGCATCGAAGTAGCCAAAAATCCTTCACAATATTTTATGCCTACATTGCTGCATTGCCTTAAAAGACACCGTTGTTTCAAATACACCCGATCACCTAACAAGACTCTAAACAAATCCCACTGGCAACTACACTATATTGCCAAAAGTATTCGCTCATCTGCCTTTACACGCATATGAACTTAAGTAACATCCCATTCTTAATCCATAAGGTTTAATATGACGTCGGCCCACCCTTTGCAGCTAGAACAGCTTCAGCTCTTCTGTGCAAGCTTTCCACAAGGTTTAGGAGTGTGTTTATGGGAATTTTTGACCATTCTTCCAGAAGTGCATTTGTGATGCTCGCAGTCTATCACGTGAAGTTCTATCGGGTTGAGGTCAGGACGCTGTGCAGGCCAGTCAAGTTCTTCCACACCAAACTGGCTCATCCATGTCTTTATGGACCTTGCTTTGTGCACTGGTGCGCAGTCATGTCGGAACAGGAAGGGGCCATCCCCAAACTATTTCCACAAAGTTAGGAGCATGAAATTGTCCAAAATCTCTTGGTTTGATGAAGCATTCAGAGTTCCTTTCACTGGAACTAAGGGGCCAAGCCCAGCTCCTGAAGAACAACCCCACACCATCATCCCCCCTCCACCAAACTTTACACTCGGCACAATGCAGTCAGACAAGTGCCGTTGTCCTGGCAACCTCCAAACCCAGACTGGTCCATCAGGTTGCCAGAGGGAGAAGCGTGATTCGTCACTTCAGAGACGCATCTCCACTGCTCTGGAGTCCAGTGGCGGCGTGCTTTACACCACTGCATCCGACGCTTTGCATTGCACTTGGTGATGTATGGCTTGGATGCAGTTACCATAGAAACCCATTCCATGAAGCTCTCTACGCACTGTTCTTGAGCTGATCTGAAGGCCACATGAGGTTTGGAGCTCTGTAGCGATTGACTCTGCAGAAAGTCGGCGACCTCTGCGCACTATGCTCCTCAGCATCCGCTGACCGTTTGACCCAATTTTATGTGGCCTACCACTTCATGGCTGAGTTGCTGTCGTTCCCAATCGCTTCCACTTTGTTATAATACCACTGACAGTTGACTGTGGAATATTTAGTAACGAGGAAATTTCACGACTGTTGCACAGGTAGCATCCTATCACGGTGCCACGCTGGAATTCACTGAGCTCCTGAGAGCGACCCATTCTGAGGTTTGTAGAAGCAGTCTGCACGCCGAGGTGCTTAAATTTATACACCTGTGGACACGGAAGTGATTGGAACCCCTGAATTTAATCATTTGGATGGGTGAGTGAATACTTTTGGCAATACAGTGTATCTGTCTCGGCAGGTCTACAGAGGGAAAATACCTACTGTGTGACAAGCTTGGAGCTTTTGCATATTTTTTCTTTTCTTTCTAGTTATTAAAGAAAAACAGTAATTATTTCCTAATTTAGAGCAAAAGAGGTCTAAAGAAGTATTTTGTGTGCTTTACTATATACAGAAGGCATTTAATTTAAGCTAGCATGTGTTTGAACTTTGTATGTGCAGTCATGTGTTTTTTTTAGCCTATAGACCTGACATACGACCCCAGTCACAGCTCAATGTGAAGCTGTGACTAAAAGAGGCCCGTGAGCTCTGCTGAGCAAAATGTGACTATACAAGGCATATGCACACACAAAAGAGATTACTTTCATTAAATTTCCTTTTTGCAAACAACACATTAATAACATATCGATGATAATATCAGAAAGTCATCCAAAACAACACCACAGAGTGTAACTCTGATATGTTAGAAAAAACGTCTTACCGGATCTGTTTCTTTCTCTTCTCGATCAGGTCCACCAAAGCCTGGTCAAAGTATTCCTCGTCCTGGTCGTCCCAGGTATGCGTTTTGTCAGCAGCCTCCACATTCTGTTTGTGCGTGGGGCTGGAAATGTGGCTGGCGTAATCAGTCAGGCTCACCACCTTCACCTTACACACTCTGCACGCGTGTCCGCAGTCCCTGGGAAGGGAAGGCGAGAGAGGGCATTCAATCGTTCCTTCGGGCATGGTGCAGGTCTAGTCTGGTTTGGTTCGGTTTTCCTGCCTGCAGACGCACTCTGGCTCTGCTTTCTGCTATCTTATAGTCAAAATAAGTTCAGGAGAGGAGAATACTCAACAATCCTTCTAGAAGAAAAAAATATGTCTCGTCCGAATTCTCTATTTGTCACAGATCAGGAGGTAGCTAACTTAGAATTTTCTCTTGATTAAAAAAAAGAAAGGTTCAATTCTCATATTTATCATCCTGATCTTGTTTGTCCTTGTTTTCAGCAGGCCATAGGTGGCAGGGTGAGGGCAGGAGGAGCAGCTAAGCTGGACCCAAGCAGCTGTTTAAGTCCAGCCATGCAGCACAGCACTGGCCCGCGTGGAGGGAAGAGAAGCCAGCGTCCTCAGCTCAGTGCGCCTTCATGATGGTGTCCGCTGCGCTCTGACACTCTACAGAAGGCAATGTCTCTATATGTGACCTCTCACTATGCTCCGGTAGCCGGAAGCCAGCCCCACCCTCAGGACAGCACGTGTTATCAAAATCCTGACAACCAATCCCGTGCAAAGCCTGTGAAACCGGAGCTGTGTGCAGCTGCTCAGAGCCACCGTCTCCAAACCTCTCCCAAGCAAGCTATCCTGTGACTCTGATAGGAGCAGTGAGTTTGTTGGCTCCTTCTCCATTTTCAAATCTGTGTCATGGTATGCTGCCATTCTCTGACCTCTTGTGCGGTTGCCAAGCACCAATAAGACAGAGTTCCTTTTTTCCCCCTGACACATTATTTCTCAGCTGCCGTTCTCAAGAAAATGAAATCCTTTGGAGCAATAGCAATTTGTGGGTAAGCACCAATCTCCCGAAAATCTGTTAACAGTCAAGCTTAAGTCGGGAAAGGCTGATTTACTTTCCCACTCTCAAGTAAAACTACGACATGTCAACATGAACTGTATAGCGCTTAAACACACATTACTAGAAACCATACTGACGCCATTTTTGCATACAAATGTTTAAATGAAATCCCAATAACTTGGCAAAAACTCAAGCCTCGAATGCTCCACTTCAGATTCTAACTTCTCAGCGAGGGGCCACATACTTTTTCTAATCTACATGGGAGTCACAAGCTCGCCAGTTGTCTTCTAACGGTCATGCCTGTTGTTCCAGAGAGATTGCGTCTAAATATATATGCCATGGCTGAGACAGCTGCCCATATATCCACTTGCCCAATAAATGCGGACACGTGCCTGTGTGCACGTGTCGTGACCCAAATAGATTTAGACAAAACTCTGGAAAGAAAGTCACACCTTTCGTGTCAATTTACAGCAAATCTTTAAAGAATGTGTTGAATATTGTCGACGTTAAAGGTTATTTGTCAACAACTGAACAACTTCGATCGTTGTTTTCAAGAGAAAAACATCAGGCATTCATTCATATTCAGATACCAGTGAGTAGAAATGTTCTGAAAAAAAACCTCACCGGCCTTTGAGTTTCTCCAGCTCACGGTGGTGGAGCATACTTCTCATGTGCTCATCCATCTCCTGCAGATTTATATACAAAATAAAATGTTTCATTTAGGCACCTACAAAAAGGTTTCAGGCTTAGTTACAAGATAAGAAACACTTGAATGGCCCTAAAGAGGGGGCACTCAGACTTTATGCCAATGCAAATTGAGAGTAATACTAAGGAAAACTGACATGGTTTAAAACAGGTTTAATATAAAATCTATATGTGGGTTTTATCAACTCAGAACTAGCTGATACGTGCAACAGCATCAAACCACGACTTCAACTGGACGATGCTGCCATAATGATTTCTCATCACATGAAATTATACAGTAGTTAGATATCTACAGTGTAAATCACATGTCAGGGTTGATTACCTGCTTGGAAACATGGACAGTTTCACAGAGGATGCACTTTCTGTCTTTCATCATTTTCAATGCAAGTGGATCTCAGCCCATCACTGTGCAAAGAGAAAGTCGATTTCAGTTTAAAAAAAACAAAGTGCAAAGCAACAATATGTCACACTTCCCTGGATTACGAACTGTGTTGTTTCACTGTGCTGTTGTGGTTCACGACAACAAATGGTTATGGGCACAAAGGGCACAGGCACTGCAGGTTGGAAGAAAGCTCTCAGGAACAAGTCGCTTTCTTCAAACCAGTACAAGGGAGGGTGCCCGTGGCTTCTTTCCCCTGAACCACACAAATGCCTCAGTACCACAGCCCAGATCGCAGCAGAGTTCAACCTAGACAGTGGTCTAATTCCAGTCTGCTGATAGAGCAACTCCGTGGCCAGAGGGCACAGCCATGACAGCATCAGGGCTATGTCTGGACTTGTTTAACGCTCACAAACAGGGTGAGAACTAAACACCAGCCATGAGTCAAGGCCTACCTTCACATTACCCTCACAAGATACAGCTGACCAAGTAAAAACCTTTGTTCTATCATAAAAATGTAAAAAAAAAAGACATTAAGTAATGTATAATAATTGCTAATGAACAACTACCACACATATCCTGTGCATTTGCAAACTGAGAAGGACTGCTTGTCATGCACATAAGTTTGCATTAAACACTTCAGTTGAATGTATTTACAGTTTCATCGTGTATTAGACAAAAACTAAGCCAACATGCGGAAGCAGTGTGTGAAAAACTGAGCACACCATTACTGATCGCAGAGGAATTAAGAGGCCAAGTAGCGGCCAAGCGCTGATCAAATGCAGTGCATTCATTGATCATCAGCAGATGTGAGCACCTCTATAAAAGCAGAGGTTTTGGCAGTTTGATGGTTTGGAGTATTCAGGTGTGTGTTAACACAATGCCAAGGAGGAAAGACATAAGCAATGATCTTAGAAAAGCAATATTTGCTGCTCATCAATCTGGCAAGGGGTAAAAAGGATGTTTCCAAACTATTCGGATTCCATCATGTTACAGGGAGAAAGATCATTTTCAAGTGGAAAACATTCAGGACAGCTGTGAATCTTCCCAGGAGTGGACGTCCCAGCAAGTTCACCTCAAGGTGAAAAAGCCAAGAGCTACATCTCAGACTCTACAGGCCTCAGCCAGCATGTTAAAGTTCATGACAGTACAATTAGAAGAAGGTTGCAGGAGAAAGCATCTTCTCTCTAAAAAGAACATGGCAGCACAGCTTAGATTTGCAAAGTTACATCTGAACAAAGCACAAGACTTTTGGAAAAATGTCCTTTGTCTATATCCTGACTCATCATATAGGCACAAAAACACCTCAAACCAACTGTCAAGCACGGTGGTGGAGGGCTGATGATCTGGGCTGGTTCTGCAGCCACAGGACCTGGGCACCTTGCAGTCATTGAGTCCACCATGAACTCCTCTGGATACCAAAGTATTCTAGAGTCAAATGTGAGGCCATCTGTCCCACAGCTAAAGCTGGGCTGAAACTGGCTCATCAGCAGGACAATGATCCCAAACACAGAAGCAAATCTACAACAGAATGGCCGAAATAAGAAAAGAATCAAGGTGTTGCAAGTCAAAGTCCAGAGCAGAACCTGAATGAAATGCTGTGGTGTTATCTCAGGAGAGCTGTGCATGATCACATGCTCACAAACCTCAATGAACTGAAGCAACGCTGCAAAAAAAAAAGAGTTTTCCCCGCAGTGATGCGGCAGACTGATAACATCGTTCAGAAAACTATTAGGAGTTATTGATGCTCAGAATGGTTCAACAAACTACTGAATAGACTTAGTTTATCTTAGTTTAAATGCTTCTATATTTTTGTTAAATAATGATCTGTGTAATATGTCATCAGTAGTTGTTTATCTTAGTTTAAAGGCCTGGTGAGGAGCAGATCATTTTTCTCTTAATACGATTTGTAAAATCTTAAGTGTTAAAAGAGCGTGAACCTCTGTAGATAAAACATTACAAAATCAGGACCAAAAATGGTAGTCCAATTTTCTGCCGTGGCCGTAATCTTTGGCTAGTCAGTCCAAACAGCAAAGTTTAATACAGGCTATGGTCTAATAATGAATAGAGCTACAATCTGGAGATCACATTATGCTCATCGCTTAGACCTCTGTTCTGCGAGTGACATTCTGAAATATTCTATTATTCTATTCTATATTCTAACACCTCCATCACCTTTTCCCTGCGAGAACAGCTGCTTATACTGTTATATTAATAAGATCAATGAGTCATGATCCATTTCAGACACCAAATGTGAATGCAGCAGGCAGAACAGTCATACAGCCAACAAGCCTCCAAAAAAGAAAAAAAAGTCCATGTTGGTTTCTCGCGTACGCCGAGTGAAACGCTCGAGACGCGGCAGCGAGGAGTTTCGGCTGATTAGGACTCATTTAAAAAGTGAAACGGAGCTTGCTCCTGCTTGCCTCGTGCGGAAACGGGAAAGCACATCTGTATAAAAAAAAGTACTGTAGGTAAAAACTCATTGTAATTTTTTATGTCCAATGTTATTTAGCAATGAGCGATTCAGAAGTTACGAGTTACTTTTGTGCTCAGAAACACCGAAGGACAACAAAGACTGAAGTAAGCTTGCTAACAGCCATCTGATACCTGATGCTGCTATTCGGCACGAATCGCATAAATATTTCACCACCTAATGTTATTTAGCAACCAAATCTAGTCAAGATTTAAAGCAACTATTTACCCTTCAGCTCTAACACATATCACAAAGACAGAATGGTTAACGAAGGCATTTCGCAGTGGTTTAGACGCCTGCTTGTTGTTAGCATTGCTGCTGATTAGCTGCTCAGGTAGCTGCTGAGAACTCAGAAACAATCCGCAATGACAGTAAACAATTTGACTGTCTAAATCACAAACCGTTGAAATAAACTATTATTTCTGGCATAATTGTTGTTTACCTGAACTGTTTGGTAAACGCTAAATTAGAGTTGCCGTTGGAAACTTACCAAGCTAGCATTAGCATGCATTCAGCGACATCAAAATGACACAAGTAATATACTGATTTTTTTTGATTGTACAATCATGACAAATGTGCATCTAGAACAGAATGTTTTTAAACATTTTAAGTACTGAGACGTGGCTTTGGGCTACCTTTAAAACCTCCAAATATGTGCAGAACTGTATTTACTCATCCACTGTTGAAGCTAACAACAACAACATCCTCCTCTGAGTTCTCGCCCCCAAAACGAACGACCCAGGATGCGTTCAAGAACATAATCGGTGTACGAAAACAGGACACTGACGACACTGCGCATAATTTGGTTTCACGATAATAATCCTCATTTTTATTTCTCTCGGGGGAAAAAAACGTCTAAATTAGTGCACTTATACGTTAAAGGTTTGAATATATTTTCCTCATAAATATATTCAGTGTATATTAAGCTTGCTACTTTTATACTGTTCAAGGTCAGTGTAAAAATAACATGAAAAACAATTCAAATTTCTATAGTCTATTTCCACAGATAACTTATCAAATGAAATTTGGTACAAGAAATTTTTAACCATAAAAGTATCTTTATTTTCCAAAATCTCTAAAAACGAGTGACAATAAGTGACATATAATAGTGACAAACACCAAATTGAAGTTAATTTCAACAGCAACATCGTGTTTGAAAGGAAAACAGCAGTACTAACAGCATAGAATTTACCATAGACACAGCAAAAATAAACATTCGATTAAAACTGTGTGTAATCTCTTTTAAGAAAGGTGAGGTGCTTTGTTACATTCTAAAAAAGTAGATACACACACAAGACTCCCTTTAAAATAGCATTATCTCCATGAGAACAGATCCAAATTCAGCAACAGTTTCATTAAGGTTCACATTTTCCGAGTTTGACACCTGAAACATCTTTTCAAAATAAGCTTTTAAAGTGTCTCAGATTTCAGCAACATTTTTGTGCGCGAGCAATGTAGTAGGTTTAGCTGTTTTAAACAAAACCTCATGGTTTTAAAATTGCTTTGGGATGTGGGCTACACCTTTGTCCTCTACAAAAGAAAGGGGATCTATGTCTACCATATCTCTGCCGCACCAGCAGATGAGACAGGTTTCCATTACTGTTTTAAATTCACATTTAGATGTTCTAGGCGAAGCCAGGGCATTGAGGGGGTTCGATTTGGCGACCTCGGAATCGGGTCTCTGCTTTTTGCGGATGATGTGGTTCTGTTAGCGTCATTGGGCCGTGACCTTCAGCTCTCACTGGAGACGTTTGCAGCCGAGTGTGAAGCGGCTGGGATGAGAATCAGCACCTCCAAATCCGAAACCATGGTCCTCAGCCGGAAAAGGGTGGAATGCCCTCTCAGGGTTGGGAATGAGATCCTTCCCCAAGTGGAGGAGTTCAAGTATCTCGGGGTCTTGTTCACAGTGAGGGACGAATGGAGCGTGAGATTGACGGGCGGATCGGTGCGGCGTCCGCAATTATGCAGGCTCTGCACCGAACCGTCGTACTGAAGAAGGAGCTGAGCCAGAAGGTGAAGCTCTCTATTTACTGGTCAATCTACGTTCCCATCCTCACCTATAGTCACGAGCTGTGGGTAGAGACCAAAAGAACAAGATCGCGAATACAAGCGCCCGAAATGGGCTTCCTCCGCAGGGTGTCTGGGCTCTCCCTTAGAGATAGGGTGAGAAGCTCAGTCATCCGGGAGGGGCTTGGAGTAGAGCCGTTGCTCCTCTGCATCGAGAGGAGTCAGATGAGGTGACTCGGGCATCTGGTTTGGATGCCCCCTGGACGCCTCCCTGGTGAGGTGTTCCGGGCACGTCCCAGGCCAGCCGAGAGACATAGTCTCTCCAACGTGTCCTGGGTCTTCCTTGGGGTCCCCCCGGAAGAGCTGGAGGAAGTGGCCGGGGACAGGGACGTCTGGGTTTCTCTGCATAGGCTGCTGCCCCCGCGACCCCCGGAGAAGCGGCAGATGATGGATGGATGGATGTTAATGAGAAACAGTGAATGGAAAAATAGAAAAACTACCGCGACTGTGGAAAAAAGTCGACTCTTGCTCAACTTGGTTTTTGCCTGTTTTCGAAGAAGTTATGATATGCATTAGCTGGAATGGAAACATATTTGTGCATTGCATCTAAACTGGCAAAGATTAACACTAAGTGACTCAGCAGCTATTTCTGGTCTGAGCTGGCAAACAATAATCTCACATGGCTGTGCAGCATCTTTTCAGAAATAATATAATATCCAAGGTATTCCTAGAAATTAAAATATATCCTGAAGTAGAGTTCTCTTCATTTTCCTCTTGTGGATGTCCACCATAGTTCTTCTAGTTTTTTATTCCTCAAAGTTTTTTTTTCAGGTTTAGACGACTACTTCTTCTACTGAATTACAGCAAATACAAATGTATTGCTCTCCGATTCACATCTCTTTTTTGTGGCTATTCAAAAGGTCACCTCATATCTGCTTCACTGGCTACTGACCTTGCCCTCTGACCTGCTATGCTATGTCCAGCTCTTTGAATCAAAAGAGGAAGCAAAATTAAACAAGGTCGCATGCAAGTGAAAGTGTAAGAGAATAGTAATAAATTCACTATCACCACATGAAACAGTCTATCTGACCCTACCTTCCAGAGACAGTAGGTGGTGCTCTGCACGTTCAAAGCAGAGATACCCACCCATAACACTGAAGGCTTGGTTTGCTCATATGTCTTCCATCCATCCATTTTCTATACCCGCTTAATCCGTTGGTCGGGTTGCGGAGGGGCTGGAGCCTATCCCAGCGGTCATCGGGCAAGAGGCGGGGTTCACCCTGGACAGGTCCCAGTCCATCACAGGGTCACACAGAGACAAACGACCATGCACGCTCACACTCACAGAAAGGCATGACGGTGCTAACCACACCACCGTGCAGCCGCCTCATATGTCTTATCATACATAAAAAACATGTTATTAACACATTGACAAGGTTTAAAAGGGAGAATTTAAAATGTATGTTTTTTTAAGGAAATTATTAAATGAGTAACTCATCAGTTATGTCTTTTCCAATGTGAGGACAGAGGCAACACCATCTATAAAAATTTACATTCTATTAATCATTCTCATCAGTACTAGAAATAGGGCCCATGTAGTGACATCAGAAAACATATTGTAAAAACAAACCACTTGGATCAATAGGATACTGTTAGGTTGTGTAACCAACACTTTTGTATAGTGTTTCAGTTTATTTGGTTCAGTTCCCTTGCTTTATGCTTCAGATGCCTCTTGCGCATCTTTATAATCCATTTTACAGTGAGTTTGGCAAAATTAGCAGCTTTGAAGAGAGCCATGAAGACGCCACAGAGGATAGCTACAGAGCTCCAGGGATTTGCAGTGACTATCTGTTTGGAAATAATCAGAATTGTGTTCATCAGTGATAAACTAAAAATGTACAGACTAATTCTAATGAGTAACAAAGGGTTAGGGTTGGGGTTCCAGAGAACTTACCAGTGTGATTTCTTGCATGTAAGGATCCCGCCATTCAAACACAGCAAAGAAGAGCTGATTGGTTTGTTGTGCTTCAGGCCTCTTGTCATTGAATTTCACCACAGCAGACTAAGAGATCAAATATAAATGATGAAAGTAAGGACTTCAATATCAAAGTTCTTCGTGTAAGCTTTTGGAAAATTTGCAAATACCTCTTGCCGAAACTCAACAGCTTCCTCGCTTTTCCCAGAGGTCTTCACTAAAGACATCTTGACCCAGGTTCTGAATCCACCGGAAAAGGTCCACATTGAGTAATTTCTCTCACAGTCCCTCATAAACTCTGATTTGTTTGAACTAAAGAATCAGAAAACACAGATCAAGCACATGCTGCTGTTAGACTCGATCGAGCAACTTTTCAAACCCTCTTTGTTTCATAAGACACCACATGGTGATGACAAAGAATGGTTAAGATAAGGTGTCCGCCACAGGAAGGTTTATTTAACTAACTTTTAAATCAATTAACTGAGGTGAATACTTCCTTCTGGTATCAAACTGTGATTACGTTATCCACTTGTCTTCCTGACAAGAGTGCAAAGAAATCACTGCCTTGAGTGTGTGTGTGTGTGTGTGTGTGAGTCACTTCTCTCAAAATTTCCCCGGGATTATCATATTAACTGAGAATACAAGGATGGCTGAGTGAACAGATGGACCAACAACATGAAAATGTTTCGCCAGCCCGGGCGCATGAGAAAAATGCACCAAAAATGGTATCAGCGAATACTTTGAAAGCCACATGAGGCAAACAAGACTTGATCGATAACTAATGTTTGCACTCACCTTTCAATCAAGTCACTAAACTTAGCAAACAGCATGTACGTGATGGCACTGAAGTCCTCTTCTGTTTCATTCTGACTGAACTGCATGAAAACGAGCTCTTTGTTTCTGACATCAGATGGGCCCCGGACCACCACGGCTCGTCTCTAGGACACAGAAGCAGAGAGCATGTTGAAGCCTTATGTCACATGCCTTACCTGTGGGTCACGCAAGTGAAACCACCAAATCAAAAACCTATATCTTACCGCCGTTTGATTTGTGAATGGCCCAATGTAGTTCACTTGTGTAATCTCACAGTCCCCTTCTTGAGGCTTGCCAGGGTCCACTAAAGGTGGGATGTAGTTATGGAAGTGATGTCGGCAGCCCAGCAGCTGAGCATTGCCAGGGTACAGAGCGATACCTGCTCAAAGATGGAAACTACAGTTAATTCAGTCTGGCACGGCCAAGTGTTAAAAAAGTGTTCACATCAAGCTACTCAGAACACATTCACAGCAAGTCGCAGCTTAAAGCTTGTTGAATAGTGTCATATACTTCATAGTTCTAACTGTAGATATTAGTCATCATTTGTGAAGCATTCAATAGCAGCTATCAACCATTTCTACCCAGGAGGCTCCTGTACAAAGCTTTAAGATTTAAACTCCACGTTGTTCGAAAAAAACTCTCACAACTGTTATCCACGGAGCTAAAGTCTGTGTTACCAAAGCTCAAATAAGCAATTCTGTTACCAACAGGTCATCTAAAGCTAGAGCAGGTGGACTGCATAAGCAAATCCACAATAAACCATAAATAATGTACAGATATCATCTATAAAAAGAAAATTTGCTCTGCACATCTGTGATATTAACTCACACTTTACTGACCCAACATCTGGTGTCATATCTGAAGCAGTCCAACTTTTCTATGCTGCATTTCAGCCTGAGCTCTATGACAGGCTGATTTTGACCTGATATATTCATAAGCTGTGTGTGGTGTGCGTCCAGTTCTGTTACTGCATAACGCGTTAAAACACCTGAGGGGGGGTTCTGATCTCTCTTTGTTAACCAGGCCCTCCTCTTCCGAATATGTGCACGTTCACATGAAAGGAATCATTTTAGGACTCATTTGATGCTTTCTACACCAAATATACCAATCACCTAACACTTCATTCATTAGAACAGCACCCATAAGATTAAATTAAGAAAACCATTACAGTAAATGGCAACGATGTGGCTGAAATAAAGACAAAAGAGGAATGCTATACAAAAGTGTGAATCATGCAAATGAATTAAATGAGAGGATTATACCGAATAAACATTTGGCATTTGTCTAAATGCAGAACAATGGCCGACTGTTGCAGTGTTGGTGAAATTATTTGATGAGTTTATTTTCTGCCATTTATAGGACAATCCAACATTCTTTCTAAATCAGTTAAGTGCTCTCCATTTGGTTACAATGTCAGGCATCACCATCGAGTTCATCCATCTGCCTGACAACAATGTTTCAACCTGATTTACAGTTTAGGAGACCATCAGGGAATAAAAGTGAGGCTGGGTTCCTCGGTTTTGATGAGCGGAAATATGAGCGGCACAGCTTTAAAAACTCAGGACTGAGAGCACAGAGGTTTTTGCACCACAGGCTGCTTTGTTCACTATCGCTGCAGAAATAATTTCTCCTGGAAAACAAAAGAGCAGGAAATGGTCCTTGAATGTGGCCTCGGACGGCGTTCACACATGTATTTTAATCTGTCCACTTGAGACCTGATTGGATGCAAGTTAGCACCAAGTGTGAAGAGACCCTTATTCATACCCACCAGGGGGAGAAAACAAGTCCACCTCTTTGTAGGTGACAGACATGACAGGCTGACTTAGTTTCTCCAAAAAGTCAGAGATGGTCTGGTAGGCCAGGAAGACTGCCACAGCAGTCAGCAGCAGGTAGATGAAGATGAGAACCACTGTGAAGACATTTTTCACACAGGTTTTACTGAATCTCATCGTCGGACTGCTCCCCCTGATGTCATCCTCTGCAGAAGAGAGAAATCGAGAAAGGCAGACTTATGAGTGGACACATTCAGTTACCTTTTCAGGCAACCTTAAATGAGCAGAAACAGCATTAGTAACCATGTACTGTATTGGCAGCGGTGCATAAGTTCTCCCAGTGTTCCTGCCAGCCGTTTGATTCTCTTCTAATTAGACACTAAGTCAGCAGCTAAATGAAGCAGAGACGAGTCAAATATGCATGAACTCCGGATACTGTTACACGTTTTATAGCGTCCACCACATTACAGAAGCACTCCTGCTACCTTGTGCGATGATATTGTTGGGATCCTCGTGCCCCAGCTCCTCAATGGTATCGTCAAAAGAGTCTTGAGATGGTGTGTTGCCTTCATCGTCCTCATCATCATCATCATTGAACTGTGTGATTAAGAAAAAGTGTCTTAACAAAGTTGAGTCTATCATGTATGTTTAACAAGATAAAGTGTTTGTCAAACAACTGTTAAAATGATACATTTGACTTTTTTTTTCTCCTGACAGGTTTCAACTGTAAAAGGCCTCCACAAATTTCCAATTTTAAGAAGCGATGTGGAGCAGCAGCTTGGTGGAGTAAAAAGCAAGTGTCAGTTATTCCTCCGGCTCTGGGTGCATTTACGAGCAAATGATCCAGTCAGCATCATTTCAGCGCTGTGTATTTTCAATTGTCAAGTTAAAGACGCACAACCTAATCAGGAAACAGTGTTGTTACACCAAAACACCATATTCACATTTTGCCTTTATGCAGAACTGAACATTTTCAATTCGGCTCCTGGTTCTGAGTCGCCTCGCTGTTCTTATCAATGAATGTAAGAAATGGAAACTCCTGACGGGCGCATAAACTGTATCCAAAACTGTCCCTGACAGTTTGTCCTCCAACACGAGAAGAATCCTGCTTTGAGTTTTTCTGGCCTTTACATTCCAGTTTAATATAAAAGCAGCTTAATAAGAAGGGTGCGACTGGAAGTGAACATGAAAGTTGTGGATTTCCGAGCAGCTGCTTCAAACTGCGGTCCGGTCACATGATGTGAAGTGAACCGTGGACAGTTTCCTGAGGACACTACACACTTCGCTGTTGTTCACTAGTTATTGGGTTAAAAGCAGCAAAAAAGAACAGATACGAAAAACCATACCTCCTGGTAAAACCGGGTGTTTTCTTTTCCGGGCATTCCTCTGCACTTCTTTAACCTGACGAAAACTTTCCCAGCTCTCCAGACTATTAGGTCAAATTAAGGAAACTGCTTATAATTGTGACGCGCACTTTTTTAAGGAAATGTCACCCCCCCATCGCACCGCTCTTCGATCCCAGGTTTCCGCTCTCACCCAGTCCGTCACCCCGGGAGGTATGGCCACAAAGCCAGAGGCCCATCCCGTGATAATGAGGTACCTACGGGCCGCGATACAATATAAAACAGTGTTGCCTCGACGTGGCTTTCTTGTTTCCTCCTTCCTTCCTTCCCTAGTGTTGTGTTCAGGTGCTCGTAGGACGCGCTTACCCCATAAGGCTCAGCATGGCTTAGAAGTCTCCGATATATTTTGTGCAGTTTGTGTCACTTGTGTGACTCAAGCACGGGAATCATATCCATGATTTAGTTCAGTGTCAAATTAAAGGTCTTACTTATTCCATTTATCCTTCTGAATAACATTGCTATTTTCAGGATTTAGCATTTCAATAATTTAATTTATATTGAATATATACTTGACATTTAATTTTTTAAATAAAAGAAAAAAACTCCAATAAACAGATCTAATAGAAACAAAACATAAAGATATTACACAGAAACCATCTGTGCGCCTTTGTTTCATGAACTGCTGTTTGATTTTTGTGATATTGGTGATCCAACTGTTTTATTAGATCACTCTAGAGCTTGTACGCTGTTCACAAATATTTTGATCATAGCAATTCAGGTTCAGTTTGAGGTGTGCTTTGTTTTTTGATTGAATTAAAAAGTCTGTGCACACCCACAGGGACGGTAGGACAGTTTTCTGCCGGTCGTCTGGCAACTGCTGTGGGCCAAAATGGCACATTTGAGGATTTTAAACGACTGGTAGAAGTAGTTGTTAATATCCCAGAGAATAAGATTGTCAAACCAAAAGCAAAGAGAGACAAAAACGAGTCAAAATAGATTCAAAAGTAAGATGTGTAGAAAAAAAGCCACAAGCGTGACAGAAAATATCAACACAAACTTACGATTAAAAAAGAGAGTTTCAAAAACTACAAGCTGACAGCTGAGAACAGTATCAAACAACTACAGAAAGGCACAACATCTCAAGAAAGAGACGGGAAAAGCTTGTTGAGTGTGTTTTGTTACTTTTTGATAGACCTAAGCAAGCTACACGCAGCTACATGTTTGAGGTTAACAGTGTATAGGCAGCAGCTACTCACAGTGTCTTGGGGATGTTGGCAAGTTTTCCACCTGAAGTCGGATAAAAGGCCAATTTAGAATCATGTGTTCCTTTGGGAGGAAGGAAAAAGTGATGACAGACAGAAATAACCCACGCAAGCAGCGGGGGAACCGGCAGACTGAGGCCTGCTCGCTGCTTCAGGTCCAGAACTTTCTTGCTGTGTGGCAGCAGAAAGCCACTGAAACCCTGTGTCACAAATGAACACATTTACTATACTGTCCAATAATTCCTTTAAGTTTGAATTGACCTAGAAATTGTGATTAGACAAAACAAGTTAAGCTTTTTCAGTTGCAACTCTTTTCTTTTTTTCTTCTTAAGAGTGTTATAACCCGTTTCAAATGGCCACAACATAAAGTGAGCTGTACTATAAGTAAAAGTTAATAGATTAGACTAAATTATGCTTCAAAATCAAATACTTACATCTTGGGTGAAGAATGCAGGCTTTTCTCCCTGTTTCCCTTCCGTACTGCTGTAGTTGTAGCTGCACTTGTCCAGTTCTCTAAGATTTATTTAAGGACACATTGCACACCATGTTGAGATATGACACCTTTTCTGCTAATATCTCTTTGGGAATCACCATGTTGGCACAAAAATACTGGTTCATGCATGCCAAACTATACTGTGTTTGTGTATCTATTTATAGATGTGACTAATGAAATGAGAACAAATGATATGTCTTTGCCACAAGCGGCGAGTAACGAGTCTAACAGCAAAACTTAAACTTTGCTCTTTTCCACATTGTCTGTTATGTGTGGAATACCGGTTCATTCCTTTAGTTATGTGCCTTTGTTATGCTTAAATGATTTATAGGTCAGTGTGGAGTGATTTAGCAAACAAACAGGTTTATCTGAAAATGGTCAGTTCGAAAGCAGCCAAAGTCCAAACCAAAAAAATCAAAAGACCAGAAAGCCTGGAGAACTACTACTCAAGACCACTTATAAAATTACTAGAAAGTCTGGCTTCTTAGCAAGCATAAAAATAAATAAGACTTTTGGACAATTATGTATAAAAACAAAATGGACACTCTTCACAAACACAAAACTTCGCTTTTAAAAAAGATATCCTTCACTATCAAGGTGATACTGTTCGTAGGATACGGTTTCATAAACAATGTTAAGAAAGCTATCCTTAAAATGTCCGAGGGTTCATAAATGCAGCACCAGCAGTGCACAGGGAAGTGAATGGAAGAGTTTCCGTATGAAACTCGTCCAAACAACGATCCTGCCATGGCAACAGCGCAGATATGCGTCCTGTTCATAGTCCTTTGTGCGACTTTAGCGGAAGATATTAAATTAAAATTCAAACCGGCAACGAAACCTGTGCGGCTGTTCACTGAGGAGGAGCTGAAGCGATACGACGGCAGTGAGGTAAAGTTGTGACCCCTTATTCACGTGTATTCTTGAGTATGAGCTTGTTTGTGCAGTGATAATGATTTATCTCTACTTTCTGTGGTATCCCCTCCCTGTTTTAGGAGGGCCTGTCTATTTACATGGCAATAAAAGGAGTGGTGTTTGATGTCACCACGGGAAAAGGTAGGTGGCTTCAAATCTGTGTGCACGTGAAGGATGACATTTTCAAATGAGACAGTTCCTCAAAAGTAAATGTGCACAGTTATGATGGAGCCCAAAAGAGAAACCAGACCAAGCCTCTTTCCACTCATTTAGAATGTCTTTGCAGAGTTTTATGGAAAGGATGCTCCATATAACGCCCTGGTGGGAAAGGACTCCACTCGTGCAGTGGCCAAGATGTCTCTTGACCCAGCGGACCTGACATCAGATATAGTGAGTTTGGTTAGGCAGCGAAACCACCTTACCACACCACACTTAGTTGTTGAAAAGAAGTGCCTTGTTTTGCTCCTGTGGGTGGAGAGCACTGTTATCTGACACCGTGTGGAGCTGCATAAACATGGTGAAACTGTACAATTTCACGTGAATGCACCATTCTTGCAGGCACTTCCATATATATATATATAATTGTGGGCAGACTGTTTCCATAATATTTCATGATTTTAAAGTTTCAGACGAGTCTCAAGCCAGAACTTGGGAACGACTCGTGTTGACCATGTTCCAGTTTGAAGTAAGAAAACCAGAGGGGTTTGTTCACATACTCTTAACTGACCAACCTTGCTATTATCAGGCATTTAAGCTGATAATACAACATTACGATGCTGTAGTGATGTGTTCACTGATAGAGTTTTGACAGTACTGTGTAAATGACTGATTTATTGAGGCACAGGCTGGGAAACATGCTAATAGAAAGCTTATTACTGTAGCTCAAACTAGTTTTTGTGCGCAGGGCAGCCATGTTGGATTTTTAGGTCAGAACTGGTGAGGTTTCTCCTAATCTCCAAGTCAGAAACCCAATTTAGAGCAGCGTTATATTTAATTTTACCTAGTCGGAGCTTGGAAAGTCTAACATCCCTGATCAAATAGAACGCTCCAGGAGGTCTGTGCCTTTCATGCTGTTGCCATGGTTGCTCCTACTAAAAACAAGGCTTTGGAGCCAGTATAGCATCACATCAGCTCACCACAAGGCAGCAGACATAGGCTTGAATGAGTGTATGACATGGAATAAATGGGCATTATGTCGCTTTCGTTTCATATCTGAGTGGTCATTCTTACATGCTCAGCTTTAGTCCTCAACTTATATTTAGGCATTCTGTCAGATGATTAACGTAGCTTGCGAACTTCAATTTTCCTACAGCAGAAACAGAAAAAATGTGTAAAAGAACATTTATTTGCCACGTTGGCCTCGCTACCCCCCTGGGGCTTCAGTTCCTTTAGACATTTTTTCGCTGTTGCTAAAAATGTTTGGCATTCTCTCTTTTTCTGTGGATTAAAAATAAACATTATAAATAGAATAAAGCGTTAACTGATTAAGTTTGTGTGCTTTTGCACTTGGCTTGTGGAATGTTGTTTCCAAGATGTGCTAATAGTGATAACTTTCCCCACTGCGAGTGTGAAAATGTGCTTTAATTAGCTGAACTAAAAAAAGCCTCAATAAACACAACTGATTTGTCCCAGTGTTCTCTACAGTCTGTCCTGCAGCCTTCATCCTTAGACTAATATGTCAGCAAAGGAGAATCTGACAGCCCAAAGCCCTTCTGACAATGACAAAAAAAGGACCATCCAAAGTAATAATAAAAGCCCCTGTTTTTTCCTTCCACAGGCGGGCCTCACTGAGGAGCAACTGAACTCTCTGGATAGCATATTTGAAGGGACATACAAAGCCAAGTATCCCATTGTTGGCTACACTGCATCACGAATCCTCAAGAAGGATGGAAGTCCCAACGAAGACTTCAAACCAGAGGACCAGCCTCATTTTCAAATCAAAGATGAGTTTTAATCTCATCCCACCTCTTTATTTTCCCCTTAAGACGGCCGTGTTACGGAGTCTCCTGTTTCCTGGTGTACACACATGTTCACTCAGAAGATTTTGCCATTTCAGTACCTCTTATTAAATGTCAGATGACGCAAGTTTGTAAAGATTCCTTTCAGGCACATTAACAACAAGTTGACTTATGAAGTCAGTGTTTTTAATGCTGCAGTTTCAGAGTTTCCATGTTGCACTTCTGTAAGCTTGATGCTAATGTACTTGTGCTGACGCAGGGCTTTCACCCTCCACCAAATGAATGTCCTCCAGTCTGATGTCGTGTTTTGCGTAACAAAGCTCACCGACATGTAACAACCAACTCAAGACATTTTGGAGTCTGGATATACAGTAGCTGCTATTCGTTAAAAGCGATTGCTCAGATCATTTCCTACATTTATCAGAGCATGTGAAAAGCTCATTTAAAACCCCCACAAATGATGCTGCATTTATTTTGCCAAAGGACACAGATTTTCAGAGGTGCTCCAACTACTGATTTTAACAGGGTTTTTTTCTAAGTATCTGATTCATATTGGTGTAAAGTGTTATACTTTTGTCCAAAATTTTTTAATTTTAAAATAAACGCCTGACTTTGTTTTATAATGGGTAATAAATGATCATCAGAAGTGTTGTCGATGAACTTTCTGTGTTTCAGTTGTTTCAGCTGCCCCAGAGAAGTAACTGAAAACTGTGAAAGTTGCAGCTCGGTTAATGTTTACAAGATCAGAGTGAGTTCCATTTTTTCTCCACTGGATTTTTCTGTGTGTGGAGTTATCAATAAAATTAACCTTTCGGAGATAGTCTCATTTTAGCTTTACCACAAAATTAAAAATCCAACAAACTTCTGCTGTTACATTGGCACAAACGGCCAGTGATCACTCATGGAATCTCCAAACATACAACAGAAATGGCACATCCAGGCTTATATCACCTTATTTCTTTAGAACAAAGGTCAAAGTGGTTCAGGTGCTAAGACAGGTGATTGTCTTCGGGTGGAGCTGTGCGGCTTGCCCTGCTGGTGGCCATACTGGAGGGAAACCTGTCAGCTGTGTATGATAGGGACTGAGCCGATGGTCCTATGCTCAGTGAGCAGCTTGCCGCTGGGTTAAAAAAAGGAACAAGCTCTGGTTTTCATTTTAGAGTAGGTTGTGATCTTTATCTGGTGGAAGTCAGCCACCAGAAAGAATAGATGCCTAAAAAAGTAGGATTTCTCATGATTTAGATGAATAAATGAATATGTCCTCATTCAAAAGGGATTGGAAAGTGTTTAAAATCCATCTGTAAGGCTAATGGAGTTATTACTGCTGATATATAAGACAACTTGGCAAGCGTCCAGCAATTTGACATCTAAATCTGCGTTTGTGCAATTATGTGTCAAATCAAAACGGTTGTCCCAAATCAAATGAGATAATAATTACAGTTTATGAACAATTCACAGCTCCACATTAAGGATCTCCTTAAATTTAGTGACCCCATTATTTACTCTAAAATCTGTACCTTTCAGCACTGATGGTGCCTTTCATAATGTGGAAGTCGCCAGTTCTATATTCACTAATGCACCACTATACCATCAGAGATGGTATGGTGGTGAGAGTTTATCAAAATCAAGTCAAATATATATCAAATATATATAAAATATATATCAAAAGTATTGCATTATTCTCTTTAAGTATTTGTGTTTTTTATATTTTCTGCTGTCTAAAAGATATTTATTACCAATATCACTCACTGTAACGGTATATTTGCACTTTGTTCAGACCTGATAGCATACGGTTGAAGAGGGCAACACACAAGCAGTCAAACTTCTGTCATTAACTTCTTCTCCCACGAGTTTCAAATCACACCATTGACTCAATTCTCACATATAGTTGATAAAACCAAACCTTTTTACTTAGTCTGGCACATAAAGGATAAAGCTTGTTAAAGTCGATAAACCCATCAAATGAATCATTAAACTCATGTACATTTCTTTCAAAACCCTGACAGAATTTCTTGTTGCAATCATGGATGAAAGTGGATTAAACGAAAACCGAGAGAAGATGTTTGTGTAATCTAGCTATGAAGAGTATTCAATCATCAGTCAATAACCTGTCTGTGCATATCAATGTTTGATGCAAATGCTAATGTCTCAGACACTGTAGCAGTTTGTACACCAATTAAGTAGTCTAAGCAGCCTCATGCTTTTTGGAAATGTGTTCCATTTTCCTTTTTGTGCCTTTCAAAAGGACATTAGATTCTACATCACACAAGAACGTGTCGACAAGTTCATCCTGCAGCCATGCATGGGCAGCCACAATCTATACATATGCTGCCGTATGGATGACAGCATCGAAATGCAGCAATAAAAGGCTCAGGCCAGTAAGGAAGAATATGTACACGGGCTAAGTTTAACAATAAATAAAAACATAGAGCTGGTATATGAATATGGACAGTTATAGACAAGTCTCCCATTTTCTCTTTACTTAACCAGAATCATGAGCAAAATGTGTAATACACGCGCATGAAGGGAAGAAAATCTATCGTCCTTTTTCACTGAACAGAAGGTTTACATTGTTCAGCATCAGCTGTGAGAGCTTTACTCTGCTACAGTCAATTTTAATATCAAGAGTTAGATGACGCAGACTTTTCACATTCCTTTCAGACATACTCAAAAAGGTGAATTGCTGAAGTCGCTATGCCTCTCACTTTACTGAGACGTCCATTGTTAGTGTTTTTGTGCTCAAGATTTCTGAAAGCTTTATGTTGGACTGCTCGTGATGACACATCAAATGAATGTGCTCTTTGTTCTGATGCATTGTTCAGCATAATGAGGCTCTAACGCCATGTGAAACAAACTAAACACATTTTTATTCTGCATATGCATATATAACTGTGACTGCAGGGAAACTTTTCTACATTTATCAGAGCACACATGAACGAGTAAACACCCCCAGACGGCACTGAATGTATTTTGCCAAAAGACACATACGTTTTCAGGACTTATTACAAGCATTGTACTGTGTGTCTCGTTTTGTCTGAAATATTTATACAAAGTGGTGTGAAGCGCCGAAATAAAGTAACAAATTATAGAAAAATTGCAGATTGATTCTTTTTTGGGATCTACACTGCGTTTGTTTCAACTTTACTATGTCTAACAGCGAATAGAATAAGGATGCAACTGAAAAATCTGCTGCTCCATTATTGTTTAGACCTACCCAGAGTGTGCCTCGCCTCCCACCTGGTGGTACCTCGGAAAGCTTTCAGCACCTCTATGATCCTGAACTGGATAAAGCAGGAATAGAAAATGAACGAATGATCAGCCTTAGAAGATCAGAGTCAGTCCATTTGTTCTCAACTTGATCTTTGCTTTTGTAGAATTACAAATGAAATCTATAATTTATGTCTCAGAGTTAGCCTTATTTAGGTTTTACCACAAAACAACAGCAACAAAACAAGATAGAAACAAGCTCCTGCTGTTACATAGATACAATGTGCTTATGACAACTCATGAGTCCCTTCTGTCACCTCCAAACAAGCAACATAAATAGCCCATCCGGGTCTATATAGCCTCATGTTCTCCGGTCAAAGGTCTCAGCGGTTCAGGTGTTGGGATGGGTGATTGTCTTTGGGTGGAGCTGAGCGTCTCACCCTGCTTGTGACCACACTGGGGGTAAACCTGCTAGTTGTGTATGATAGTCACCAAGTCAATCCTCCTACGTCACTGTGAGCGATCTCCTGCCGAGTTCAAAGGACACAAGCCCTGCCCGTGAGCCTGAAAGCGACAGCGCAGCTGAAATCTTTATCAGGTGTAGGTTTTCCTGAGAGTCGGACACTGCAGCCTCGGTCAGCCTGGGAAACACTTTCTTCTGTTGGAGCTCATCCAAAGACCGCAGCCAAGATGCCAAAGACGGTAAGATTCCCACTTTTTCAAATCCCTTATCAAATGTGTCATTGAAATGCTTCTTCCTGGTTAGAGAAGAGCGAGGTGGGGTTATAAATCCATCTACGAGGTGTTGTGAATTATCTATGTGAATGTAACTACGAATAAAGACCACAGAGCACAATAGAACTTTAAGGATCACTTATTTACATCCTGGTAGTTTTAATCCCTTATCTAACATCTTTTCCAAGAGTCAGCACTCCTTCTTGGCATTTACTCATTAACTAAAAGTAGAGTTTGACCCACACTGCACATTCCTGACAGAAAATGCTGCTAAAGTGCTGTTTCAGGCTACAAACAGGCTGTGTTTTGTGTCTTTGTTCATGCAGATAATGATATCTATCACAGTAATATCCTTCGGTGACTCTGGAGTGATTTCTAAAAGTAAAAAATGAACATCCTTAGCAACTCATGACTATGTAATTTAACTGTTTTGCTCATCAGATTCTTTTTTAAAACCATCTGAGGTTAGTAGTCTTTCATCTGAAATAAAGGAAACTCTTATGCAGTTCATGGTAAATCCTATATTTTCTCCGGTTAAGTTACTCAAGTGTTCAGCATCTGACTGGAGAACTGATAAGAGAGGTTGTCCTGTGCATTACAACAGCAGCTCTGTGCTTGTATTGTAACTCCAAGGAGAAAACCTCCATTTAGAGGTTATGCTGACATTTCCCTCAATTTCACTGACATTATACTAACTTCAGACAAATCTCATGAATTGCTTGTGATGATCTGGAAACTCCTTAGAACTTTATGCAACAGCCATTTTAAGGCATTTTTTTCAAAAGCTGTTAAATATGATTGTATGAAAAGTTCCATTACAACAAATCAAAGAACCCTGCAAAGTTCAGTTTAGCAACATACTGATTAACTGTGATGGATTACTGCTTCTGTAATGATGACATCTCCAGTGAATGATTTGAAAAGAGGTCAGGCTGTGGCAGCCAGAAGTGAGGAATGTATCAGCAGGAAGTCAAGTAGTGAAGAAGTTTTCTTACACATGTTGCCATGTAAGGAGTAATCGATAAAGAAACCAGGTGGTGGGTCAATATATGGATGTTCCATTTGCTGCTGCCAAAGTTTTAGTAGGTTTATCTTTACGACACCAGGGGTGTGTTCTGGTATAACTTCATAAAACAATTGTGTAACTGCAGCAAGCTCAATCTAGCCATCAGGCAGGGGTCATGTACTCTGAGATATACTGAGAGTAACAGCAAGTTGTTGTTTTTTTTGCGGAGATCTTGTCCATAAATACTTGAAGGTGACATTTATGTTTCAGTAATAATTATTTTTGTCATAAAGCAGGCTGATCCTAATGGCACAGCCTACAGTGAACCTGGCGAAAAACGAGTATTTTGATCAATTAATCTGCTGATGTGCAATCTTGTGGCACCTCACAGTGGTAGTCCAAAGTCTGCTGAGATAGTGAGCAATTATGGTTTATGAATAATCCACTTCACAGCCCAATGTTAAAAGGCCTCCTTCACTCAAATCACTCCATTATTTTGGTCTTCCTACGCTAGGATTTGTTTATTGTTATGAAATCATAAGCCAATTAGGATTGAACTGAAATACCTTTGATTGATGGAAGAGAAAAAAAGAAAGCAGAAATAAGATGTGAACCATCTTATTTACAATATTTCACCACCTGGTTCTTCAATGTGTATTAAAACAGAAAAATCTTTTTCGTCATGTGACTAAATGGCCTTTTTTAAATTTTTGGGCTGCAGATCAGCGTTCGCGTCACCTCGATGGACGCAGAGTTGGAGTTTTCCATCAAATCCAACACAACAGGTTTCCAGCTCTTTGAACAGGTCTGTATAGTTCAGTTCATAAAGCACATTGTTGTTTCATATGAAACACATGGGGGCTGGATTTGGACTGACAGCTTCAGTTTTCACGTTTCAACTCCCTTTAACTCTGTTCTGTTCATGTGTAAAAAAATATGAAAGGTATCTAATCTAACACAGGCCAGAGGCAAGTGAAAAAACATACTGATTTGAAGTGTTCATATTTGAAGTGACTTAGAACTGAAGAAGCCTTTCAGATGAGAGGTGAAACGTCCCCAAGAACCAAGAAAAATAAGTCCAGTTGCAGCTCATTCAAGCTGTTAGGAAAACAAGCAACTTTATTGCTGAAACTAACAACAGGAACAGCCAAAGCAGGCAAATTACAATTGGAATGATCAGGCATTACCAAGAAAACAAACCTCCAAGCAGTGGAATAAAAAATTCAAAAAGCAGTATTTATACTGAGGGAGAAAACGACTAACAAACGGCAGGGGATGGTGATTATCTAAACGTATCCAGGTGTGAAACAAGAACAGGAAGTAAGCTTCACAGAAAACACAAGCTGCCGTTCTCTACAAAATCAAAAAGGAAGCAAGAGCACAGAGATAGAAATCAGAACAACAAAACACAGACCATGACACAGTTGAAATGTTTTTCTAACACTGTTTTTAATTTGAACTACATTCTATGTTGTATGGAGAGTTTATTTTGCAATAGTGAGTCTATTATGAAAGATCAAATAATCAAATAATCTTCATTCAAGAATGAAAAATGTATAATCTTCAAGAAACAGGCAACTATTGCTTTAAAGGTGACATATCATGGAGAAAAATAACCCAAAACACAACCCTGGAATTTTTTGTGCCCCTTTGTTTGAAAGTTAACGAGCCATTCTGAGTTTCAGTTCAAATCTACATCACTCTTCAAGTTCACGCCACCTCCTCTGCTATGCCTCAACCTCTGAGCCACACCCTAACATCCACCCTGCGAGGCCAAAGAAGCCATTTGTACATTTATTTTTCTTAATTAGCAGTTGCTAATGCGAACGGTTTAGGTAATGAAGATCCCATGCCAACTACTTAGAAGTATTTACTGTTACTTTTTGAAAGAGTAACATTACTTTTATACCATTACTTTGTTAATGCAATGCTTTCTGGTTGAGCGGTTTCTGTCATTTGGGCAATCCGCAGCTGTGTGGATAAGACACACCACACTGATCCTCTCCTCACTCTCGCTACTGCAGCTATTGCTGTGTTTAGGGTATGACAGGAGGAATAGCTTAAATATGTTGGCATTTGTGCTTCCTCGTCATGTTTCAATGACATTTAGACACAATGTGACTCGCCAAGGCGACACTGTGTTCTTAGCGAATGCACGAACACACAGAAAGTAGCCCTTGATCATGTTGCAGTGTTGTTGGTTGAACCTCTCCAGTAGTTCCTTGACTCCACTTCAAACTGATATTAATTCCACAGTTCTGTCAGAGATAGTCACTTTCTGATCAGAGCATACTGTCAACTCTCGACCCTCAGCGACTTGGGGCGGTAGCTGGTGAGCTCAGCAGAGGGGTTGAGCACTTTGTGAAATCTCTCAGATAAAGTACAGTGCGAAAGAGTGATCTTTGTGTGAATCTTCACATTCTTGTGTATATGTTGTGTAGTGCTTTAGATATTTGTATGTCTTTATTTCAGATAGTAACAAGGAGGCAGAAGAAACTTAATTGAGATGTAATAAAGTAATTTCTTAAAATCCTGCTTGAGATCTTTTCTATTGCTTTGTACTATATTTCATAGCAGAAAACTATAATACAACTAAATATGTATTCCAATGAGTGGAAATGAAGCTCATTTCATTCTTTGTTAATCACATTGTTAACTCTGCTTTAACTGAGTGCATAAATGCTATTAGTAAACTTTGGCAATCCTATATGATAAAAACTCAGTGCCTTATATACTGGAAAAAGAAGATGTATTATCAATAAGAAGACAGGTGACGAGCGTGATGTCCTCTCTCATGAGGTTTACTATTTGAGCCTTGCTCCCAGCAGAGGCACAGCTTTGTTATAAAGGGCTTCTGAAGCTTTACCGGCTGTTTGGGATGTTGGTCTCCATGTCTTAACTCTTCTCTTTCTCTTTTCATCCTCAGTCAGCCAAGACCATCGGCCTACGTGAGGTTTGGTACTTTGGGCTGCAGTTTGTCGACATTTCTGGATCTAACATGTGGCTGAACCCTGATAAAAAGGTGAGTTTAACTGAGTTAATTAAGAAACTGTAATAGGAAAGTTTCCAGTTGTTTTGATGTCTGCTACAACATTCAACTCTTAGATTTGGGTGTTTTAATGAATATTTTTCACGATACAGTAGCCTTTTACTCTTTTTTTACTACACTCTGTCATATCTTTTCTTCTATTCTTTATAAAACCAATATATCCGTGTAGGTTTAGTTGTGATTTTTATGTGATACATTTTAAATGTTGTTATTTATTTCTTACAGCAAAGGTCTGAAATACATTGTTACACTTAGAGTATACAAATTTCTTGTTTTTTACCCGTAGTATCAGCTACCCTGTTGGAGTCAGTCCTCATATATAGAATGTGTAGATTCCAGACATAGTTTCTCTACTCAGCTGTCTGTGTTAAAATGTAACCAACCGTAATTGCACCACATTCTCAAAGGCCATATCATCTGTCTGTTCTTTTCAATTGTATTCTCTTTTTTAATCATATGTGTAGGTTATGTCTCAGGGTGTGAAAAGAGAGGTTCCTCTGCAGTTCAAGCTCAGGGTTAAGTTTTACCCCGAGGAAGTGGCTGATGAGCTGATCCAGGACGTCACCAGGAGGCTTTTCTTCCTCCAGATCAAGGAGGACATTCTGTCAGAGGAAATCTACTGTCCTCCAGAAACCGCCGTGCTGCTGGCCTCCTACGCCGTCCAAGCAAAGTATGGAGAGTACGAAAAGTCGGTGCACCGCCCGGGCTACCTGTCCTCTGAGCGTCTGCTCCCCAAAAGGTCAGCTGATCTGTAGTACCTGGTTCAGAGCACTCTTCAAAGTTCACCTGTCTAATAGCCATTTTCAAGTCAGTGAAATTTTCTGTAATAATTTCATGCATCATAAAATAGAGGAAATATCATCAAAATAAGTTAAATAAGTTAAAAGGCCAAAAGACTTACATTTAAAATTCCATGAAAAATACTAAGAAACAGAACTCTGACGTGACCACATCACTCTGTATTTTCTTTATCCCATCTTTCCTTTGTCAGGTTTTGTGTCCAACGGTTCCACTTAGTCACAGTATTTTGAATGGTTGGTCGATATCTATTCACAGGATGGTTTCACAGCAGCTTCTGGAAACACTGTTGGGGACTTCTTCTCACCATTTTTCCACCATCTAAAATCTGTTTGATTCTATCATTTGATTAGTTATGAGTTGAAAAAGAAGAGGTTTTTTTCCATTCATTTTAAAATGTCATCTTCACACATTAATGTTGAATGCCATAAATATGAAGCTGTTTTAATATAGCTGAAGTGGTTCATCACAGTCAATTCTTTTAAAAGATTTTTTTTCTTTGTGCTTTTGGACGTTATTCGACAGTATCTAGACAGAAAGGGGATGAGGTGCAACAAAGGCTGAGGCTCGAACCTGGGCCTACTCACCTGAAAGTTGACTGTTTTCCAACTGACCATATTCATTTTTTAACAGAAAAATTATCACTTGGTTCTCTCTGGTCTACTGACAAATTAAACATTTGCATCACTCCTTTTTGATTTGAGCAAATTTGACATAGTTTTGTTTTGTTTTTTCATGTTTCTCAAATTCAGAGAATCAGTAATAACAGTCGAAGATGTCTGAAGTATGTCTGGCTGCGACTTGTAATTGGACCATCCAACTCCACCTCAGACCAATTTAACTAGTTTTGGTAAGAGTTAGTGGGGAGTGGCTTCTAATGTAACAGGAACAACCACTCTGATGTAGGCGGGGCTGGATGGTCTAACTCCTCCTTCCCACAGTAAACCAGAGATCAGCTGCTTAGAGTGTGAATGGAAGAACTAAAACAGCGATTTGTTAGTATGAATTAGTAAATATAAATGATACAGTTTGGTAAACAGAGAATTTATTACAGTGAAAGGTGCAATAATGTAACTAACTGAAATTCACCTCAAATATTGAATTGATCAGTGTCTCAGAAAGACAGTCGTTCCTTAATAAAAGTCTAACATTAGACAGGAATCTACAATGAAGAAGCTCCTTCTCACTGGGGGGAGCACACATTAATGAGTTCCGCACTCTTTACTGATAAATCACTTTGCCATCAGTGTTACTCTGTTTGAATAACAGACAGACATCCTCACTGAATTAAAACCTTCACACCGGAGAAATGGTCCATTTTTAGTATCAAACCTGGAATCCTTCCAGCAAGTTATCAACCCATGTACAATTGACTCAAAAAATAACTAAGGACAGGCACAGCAGTGCAGCATGTGTTTGATGTAGCTCTGCAAGTATACACAGACTGTTGACATTTTGTGCAGTGTGGGTTCCTGACAGCTTGTCCCTCCTCTTAGAGTGCTGGAACAACACAGGCTGTCAAAGGAGCAGTGGGAGGAGAGAATCCAGGCTTGGCACCAGGAGCACAAATTTATGCTGAAGTAAGTGAGGGCTCAAACTTTCATGCACATCCACATGACGTAATTGTTTTCCTCAGAGAGAGTCACCAGTTAATGAGGAAAACAATCCAAGTCAATATTTCTCATCAAGAACAACACACAATACATTTATTGCTCCACATATGGCTAAATGTGAGTCACTCCCTTGTTTAATGAGATGTTTAATGATAATGGATCATTAGCATCTTGAAATTCCAAAGTCTGTCTCGGCCATTAGAAATTATAATAGGGTCAATATTTAACATTTAGACTCGTGAAGGACTGAAACTGTTGGAATTGATATGAATAAAGGAAATATTTGATAATACATTAATCAAACTTTAACCTGAGCAACTTTTTCTTAATTGGGGACCAAAACACAAGTGAATTCTTTTTTCTGAGGTCAACCACAAATAGTTGTAATCTACTTTGTTTTTTTTCACATAATAGAGTGAAGGCTGAAGTAGTATAGTGAACTGTGTCCATTTTAACAGGGAAGAAGCAATGATTGAATATTTAAAGATCACTCAGGACCTGGAGATGTACGGCGCCAACTACTTTGAGATCAAGAACATGAAGGGCACAGAGCTGTGGCTGGGGGTCGATGCCCTGGGGCTCAACATCTATGCAAAGGATGACAAGTAAGATTAATTAAGCATTTGTAGCATAGCAACATATTTATGTTTTAATTAACGTCAATCAGGAGGTCATCTCACACATATTTATTTTTTGGTAGTCTCTATTATCTGCTGTCTGAACAGCTGGGTTTCATTACTATCATCACTCACTGTAACTATATATTTGCAGTGTTCAGCCCTTGTAGCCTACAGATATAGACACAAGGGCAACACACGAGTAGTCAAACCTCAGTCATTCACCTCACCCGCCTTTCATCTCTCCAGGTTATGTTTTCAGTCACACGTCTGACCACGTGGATGTTGTTTTTAAAAAAGGCCATTGACCTAATGATCTCGTTTCCCTTACAACATGCACTCAAAAGCTCTCACTGTCCTGGTGCCCTGTATATTGATCCCCTCCTTCCTTCTCTTTAAACCCTTCTAGGCTGACACCAAAGATTGGATTTCCTTGGAGTGAAATCAGAAACATTTCTTACAATGACAAGAAATTTATCATCAAGCCATTAGAGAAGAAAGCCCCTGTAAGTATTTCATAAGTGGAATATTCCTCTGTAGTGAGGGTGTGTAAATGTGAGCTAAGCTACAACCCCAAATCTGAATAAGTTGGGACAGTCATAGAGAATGCAAGTAAACAAAACAAAGAAAGAAAAAGATGTACAGTATATTTCTCTGGAATCTTGTCTAACCTTGTCAAAATAAACCAGAATATAACTAGTGAATATTTTGCATACTTAACACTGTCAGGATTCATGTTGAGCTCGAGGCAAAGAACCCAAACAGAGGACCACCGATGAAGGAGGCAAAGACAGAAAGATGGTTTTAGTCTTTAATAGACAAGAAACTGAGCGCATTGCTAGAGAAGGATAAGCAAGTATGAACAGAAAGTACAAGAACTTACAAACAGAACTAAGTGGACTGGCTGGCTGGCAGATGGATGAACGGACTGACTGACTGGAAAAAACCAACAGGAAATGACAACTACAATGATCTGGCAAATGACAATTGAGGTGACTGGAGAACTATAAACTGAGGACATCCAATGTTAATGATAACAAAGAGAATATATCACAGAGAACTGAAAATAGAACGCAAGGAATAAAGCTCAAAGCTCATGGACACAGAGCACTGACTAAACCAAGGCACTAAGAAATAACTAAACCAGAGAGTAACACATAAACCAAAAGACAAAAAACATGGATTATTACAAACTGTCAGAATGGTGAAAAAAGAGGTTTGATGCATTTTAGCATTGTCTTGCTGAAATATTCAAGATCTTCCCTGAAAAAAGCTGTCATCTGGATGTGTTGCTCTCCAACCTATATTTACCTTGATGAGATGCAGGCTTTTGAATTCCGCACTTCTTTGCATGATAGAGCTTTAACCTGCACTTGTGGATGGCACCGTGAACTGTGTTCATAGACAATGATTTCTGCAAGTGTTCCTGAGCCCATGAATTTTTTTCAATGAGAGAATAATGCCTGTTTTTAATACCGTGCTGCCTGAGGGCCCAAAAATCATGAGCATCATTTAGCGATTTTTGACTGTGTCCCTTGAGTACAGAGATTTAATTTTTTTCAGAATCTGTTGATATAATTTACTATAGATGGTGGAATATTCGAAGTTCAAAAGTTTACATTATGGAACATTATTCTGAAATTGCTTTGCAATTTGTAGATGTAGTTGTAGTAACTTTTTTGAGACGTGTGGCTGCCATCAAATTCAAGCTGAGCTAATATTATTCATGAAATAGTAAAATGTCTCACTTTTAGAATTTGATATATATTCCGTGTCATATTGTAATTTGGTAATAATTGTACTTGTTTTTAATCTAAATTGTACATGACATTCAAATTTTTGGGGAATTTGGGTTGCAAAACCACAGAAGCATTACAAAAAATGTCATTAAAAAAGGTTTATATAGTTGAAGAATCCTGTGTTTTTAAGAAATGTATTTTGTCATTCCAAGGACTTTGTATTCATCGCTTCACGACTTCGTATCAACAAGCGCATTCTGCAGCTGTGCAAGGGAAACCATGATCTGTACATGCGCCGCCGTAGGCCTGACAGCATAGAGATTCAGCAGATGAAGGCTCTAGCCAAAGAGGAGAGGCTGCAGAAGAAGATGGAAAGGTAGGCGAAAAAAGCGAGCTAATTCACAAAGGCTGACGATGAGGATATGTACTGTGAGGATGAGGATATGTACTGTATGTGCTGCGATTGAAGCTGGATTGTTTTGTATCTTGCAGGGATCAGCTGGAAAGAGAGAAGAAAAAGAGGGAGGCCATCGAGATGGAGAAGCAGCAGATGGAGAGAGAAAAGAAGGATCTAATGATGAAGCTCTACGAGTTTGAAGAAACAACCAAGAGAGCAGAGAGAGGTGAGAAATACTATATGTAAGCTGCCTCACTACAGAGATTATTAGTTACAGTAATGGAAAAAAAGCAAGTATAGCTTTTCTCAATTCTAAAGTTTCACATGTCCAGACTAAAAAGAGATGAATAAAGAATAAAGAATCATCTCCTACCAGATTAGGTCTTAAAATGAGATAAATACAACTTCATTGAACAACAACACATGACATATTACACTCATGACTCGTGTCATGTGTTGAACAAAAAAAACAAATTCAAAAGCATTTCCTGAACAACTAAGTTTAGCCTCACCGCTTCCTTAGGAATTGAGAGGGTAAGTACCAGCCAGGGTTTGATCACTGTATTATATAGGGGGAGTGCAGTGTTGTCCATTATGCTGAGCAGCTTTTGCAACAGGGGCTTTAAAGCAGTTCCAAGCACAGTGCCAACCCACGTCATCAGTTTGCTCATTTTCTATGAGTCACCGGCACTGATGCTGCTGCCTCAACTGATGGCTGCAAAGAGATTGCAGTCTCCACCGCAGACTTATAGAAGATGTGTACCATCTTGCTGCAAAATTTAATGTCTGCTCTGTCCTTCCCTGGTGACAGCCTCAGTGTTCCAGTTCAGTCTATTGTTCAGGCAAACACCAAGATATTTGTCATCCTCCGCCACCTCTGGCTCATCTCTCAGGATAGAAATTATGTCAGCTTATTCCTGGTCCTCTTAAAATCCACAGTCATCTTCTTTGTGTAATTTACATTCAAGATGAGGTTATTTTTCAAAGGCCACTAAGCGGTCAACCAGTTCCCTGTACTTAGCCTCTTGTCAATTACTGCCACAACCAACAGCAGCAGAGTTATCTGAGTATCTTTGGAGAACTCTGAGGTGAAGAAAATCGGTGAGAGTACAGTTCTCACTGGTGCTCCTGCGCTGCTGACCACCTTCTCAGACACACAACCCTTACAAACTTACAAACTGTGGGTATTTTGTCGGGTAGTTATTAATTCAGGTATTTCTGAATGACTCCACTCGTAGTAAAAGCCCTGTTTCTATTTATTGTAAAAAGGTTTTTTTACTGCCCTCTGCTGTTTATTTGGTTGACATATTTTTGGGAGAGCAGATGTGAATTTTCTTTTTCTGCTCCTTCAGTTTTTGCATTTACAGCTTTATTTAAGTTAATATTCTGTGATGTAATATGTACTGCATGCACGTTTAGCTTTAGTTATCACAAAGGCCCTCCAATTCACATCACATCTTTTTTTTTTTACATGTGGCTGAGATGTAAATAAATTAAAAAGTGAGAATGGTAAATGGACTTGTACTTGTACTTGTATAGCGCTTTTCTAGTCTAGCTGACCACTCAAAGCGCTTCACTACATGCCGCATTCACCCCACTCACACACATTCATACAGCACGTCTTAGGATATAACTATGTGCTTTCTAAGCATTCACACACATTCATACCCCCAATGATACACTGGGGGAGCAACGTGGGGTTCAGTGTCTTGCCCAAGGATGCTTTGACATGTATCCTGGGGAAGCCAGAGTCGAGCCACCGACCTTCTGATTGGTGGGCGACTGCTCTTCCTCCTGAGCTACAGCTGTCTGCTCAAGACAGTTGTGACAACATACATTCAACAAACAACAACTTTTCTCACTGAAAGAAAATCTATTTTATGTCATTTTTCCAAAGTTGTTATTAGCAAACGTTCCTGCCGTTTATTAGAATTTTTACTGTTGCAACATTTTTTGCCTTTTTTCTTTATAAATCTACAAATAATACCTTTTTAGGCCTCTAAATAGTTGTTGCAACCTGAGACTAAGGTAGAAGACAATGGCCCAATAAAAGCACAACAAACATGTATTAGAGTTTCCTCTGTGCTGACTCGGTCCCACAGAGCTTCAGGAGCAGCTGGAACGGGCCATGAGGCTGGAGGAGGAGAGGAGGAGGGTGGAGAAGGAGGCTGCCCGGCTGGAGGCTGAGAGGATGGAGGCAATAATTGCCAAAGAGGAGCTGGCCAGGCAAGCCGAGGACCAGATCAAGAGCCAGGAGCAGCTGGTGAGTGTACGGTGCACATGAGAAAAAGTCATGATTAATTGTAAACACACATTAGTTGTATTAGCTGCAGTTTGAATTAATAAATTCTCCAGCCTGTATGAGTCAAGTTGAAAAATAATCCATTAGAAAATGTCAAAAAATCCATTATGTCAACACTTTCATGACTGTATAGTATTCTATTAGGTCATTGTACCTGTAATGCAGAATCAGAATTTATAAATTAAGACATCTTTCAAGTAATCTGGGATATACTGTAAGTATAAGAACTGAATTTATCTATTCTAAAGGGAGAATGCTAGCAAAGGGTTTCATGATGTCCTTTTCTTTTCTGTTTATCATCATAAGATTGTAACAATATGTCCAGATAATCTAGGCTCAAGAGGTAAAGGGATGCATGCACACTGGCTTTTGTGTCTATCTAAACACTTTTCCTGCTGCTCTCCTTCAGGCTGCAGAGCTGGCTGAGTACACTGCAATGATCGCTCAGCTGGAGGAGGCCAAGAGAGAAAAGGAGGAAGAGGCTGAATCATGGCACACCAAGGTGAGTTTCCAACACGGGATCAAAGGATACTTGAGTTCTATAAAGTCCCAAGTTCTGTTTTTCTTGTTCTTATTTTTTTTTTTTTTTAATTAGTTTGTCTAAAGTACATCTAGTCAGAATTTTACCTGCAGTCAGAGCACACTCTTATTCTGTGAATCTATACTTGTGCTTAATAAATACATTTTTGTACATAGATAAGATATCCACAGTTTAAGTTGTATATCATGTGCCGTACATTAAATTGCTATCATGAAATAAGGAAGTTTGTTGGAGTGTGTATTGCTGCAACAACATTGTTGTTAGGCTCACAGGTGATTCTCCTCTCTTTGACCCCAGTAGTCTTCGGTGTTTTCACAGCATGACAGGCTTAAGACTTTGGCTGAAGCACTACCAAAAAAAGTATCAGTGGTGCGACTTTCAATGGAAAACCAAAAAAGCGAGTCGTAACATAATGGTAAAGCACCATTAAAACGAGCAAAACAGAAAACGTTCGCCTCCTCTAACTCCTCCTATGCAAAAATGATGTATATATAGAAATATAGTGAAACATAGTTGTAATTAAAGCAGGGAATTTGGAGAAAAAAAAATTTAATCCACTTTAAATGGATTAAAGTGTATCTACATTTGATTTTTCTTTTTCCTCCATGTTTTTTTTGCAATGAAATTCACAATACACATTACATTTGAATTCTCAAATTAATGGTTTCTTTTGATTTGAGGTTTAAAAATGTGTTCGTGGAGAAAGGATAAGACAGGTTTTACGAGAGCTTGATTTGTCCATAAAGTGGTCACAGTTATATGATACAGATTTAATATTATAAATATATATGTTTAGAGCTGACGCCACAGGATGTAAACTTTCATTTATTCTGAATGCCGCACATCGATTAACGTTGACATTCATCCCAATGTCTCTGTCTTTTCCGTCAGGCTGTACAAGTGGAAGAAAGTCTGCTGAAGACAAAGGAGGAGCTGCACACTGTGAAGAGTTCCTCCATCTCAGCTCCCGCTGTTGCTTCCTCCTCCTCCTCCTCCTCCTCAGACAGTGAGAGTGATCATGAGCACAGTGAAGAAAACAGCACCCACAGTGCTGAGCTGCATTCGCAGGGCATCAATGACCATCGTAAGGAGGAGGAGCGACTCACCGAGGCTGAGAAGAACATGCGCATTCAGAAACAGCTGAAGGTGAGCTCAGGGTTCCAGGAGATAGCTCAGATCCAAAAAGTTTACCACAGCTTAAATCTGTGTAAAATCCTCCTAATTTTTTGCAACATTAAGAAAAAAAAAGTTGAATATGTACTCATGTGCAATGGGAAAGGTCGTGCGTCTGTTTATGGTCATAAAAAAATCTGATTTTAATCACTACACTTTCATTCAGGGATCAGAAATTCAAAAGAACACAAAAATCATGACAAATATCTTGTTGCAGCCTACTGCAAAGACATTTCTCTTCTCTCCCCAGATATAAGATAAAATAGCTGTGATTTGTTAAACAGTGTAACCAAATGACCTTGAAATCACAGTCTGCTCCAGGTGAAGATGGTTTGAGACATAACTTGATGCCTAAAGTTTGAAAAAACATGCTTTGGGCCATGAAAAAGTTATTCTTTTGAAAGAGCCCATGTGATTGCCAACCACTGGTTAATAATTTTATCATGAAGGTCTACCAGGATAGATTCAGATATTTTGACTGTAATTGACTGTTTTTGACTCCCAATCTATACACTGTTGTACGCGCCTCTTATCACGGTCTTATCACTGTAATTTAGCAAGCAATGAGACACTAATAGAAACAAAGTTTAGATAGTATAACAATTTGTTTTTCATATCTTTAAAAACATAATTGCACTCTGTAACTTTATGGTCCCTCCTGCAAATGGCCAAGTCTGCCCTGATTGGTTAGGATCACAATTATATCACATGTATAAAGAGTCCACGGTAAGGTGGACACAAGATGTGCTCTTTTGATTTAATTACTGGTCGTAACTTCTCCACAGGACCTGAGCTCAGATCTGGCATACGCCCGAGATGACGACAAGAAGACCCATAATGATCTGCTCCACGCTGAGAACATCCGGGCTGGACGCGACAAGTACAAGACCCTTCGTCAGATCCGTATGGGTAACACCAAGCAGAGGATTGATGAGTTTGAAGCCTTGTAGAAACCCCAAAGACCTGAGGACCTCTCCCAAATACCTTATGAAGTCTAGACATATTTTAATTTAAGAAAAATGTAATGATGACAGCCACGTGTGATGTTAAAGACCCATTAAAAGCATGGAGTTCATCTGTGCAATATTTCTTTTTGTGAGTTGAAAGCACTCTGCTCTTTTGTCTTTTTTCTATTTCTTTTTTCTTTTTTGTTTGTTCTCAAACATTTTTAATAATTTGTTAAGTTCCATTTAAATATAAAGCTGAATAATCATGTATCACTTTGGACATAAGCTGTACTATATGAATGAAGCTTGTGTGAGGCGCACTGCTGGAAATATATAGGTTATTATAGCAATCAAAAGTTAACTTAATGTGCCTCTACAGTTGTTATTGTACCAAATAGAGGTGGTTGAATTTAGATTTATTTAATTAGGTCCCTATGCTACAAACGACTATTGATTAGTTTTTGGTTTTGTTTTTAGAAATGTACAAAGAAAAAGGCCTAACATGGTTTCTAAAAGCTCTTTGTCATGGCTTTGTACATAATGAATGCAAATTTGAGACAGAATAAAACCGATTAACAAAAGAAGTTTTGTTTTTCTTTGTCAACCATCTGATTATTTCACTGATCACCACAACACTGAAAATCTGTTTTGTATGCATTTGAGTTGGTGAGCAGTATCCTTTGTTGTCCTGATTAGAGTTGTTTTGTCGAGGCCCTTCACCTCTTAATGTACCTATAATGTTAGTTTGTCCTCAAGTGTGTCTCTTGATAATCTCACGTACATTAAAAGAGCAGCAGAAATTTCATGCTGAATTTCCTAAAGTTGGATTGTATCAGCTGAATCAATTTGTAACACAAGTTCTCTGATGGAAATCTTTTCATTCTTTGGAAACGTCCTCCAGAATGACAGAAAACATAACTGATTTTAATGAAAAAGACACAGTTTCACTGTAGACATCTGAGATGTCTATTAGGAAAAGTAGACGTACAATAGCAATGATGGCTCTATTCATCCTAGGTGTCCTGCTTTTGCACTTTTCCTGGTTGAGTGTTTACTGGGACACCTAATGGAGCTGAGCCAACATTAAAGATGGGAGGAAAAGATTGAAATTCCAGTGGCATGTACTGTTGATGAAACGCTTTTAAAGGTTGGTAGTCATATTAATGGTGAAGGATCTTTTTTGGTGTACACCATGTAGTAAACTTGTCGAGCCTTTGACTTACTGATACACATGAAGTTGTGTTTAAACTGATGAGCTCTGCAGCTTGCTCTGAAAAGGACATGCCTCTCCTAATTGTTTACACATGATCACGAGGTTGCTAGACAACTTGTGAAGCCAGAGGTCTGTTTAAATAGTCACTGGGTGAATATTTTACCTAAATGATCACGTGAATCATATACCAAATCATATTCGTCAGTGTGACAAATTTCTTGTGAATCCCTTCTCCAATCAGACAAACTGTTCATGTTGGCCTCAGACACTTAGCCCGTGTGTGTGAGTGTGTGCAAAAACTCCAGAGAGGTGAGCGCTTGTTCTGAGCAGCTACTCCGAGAAGCCGCCTCTTGAAAGTCTGTGGGATTGCCCTGTGTGTCTTTTCTGCGAAATCTAAATATAAATCGGTGATAAATAGTCCAAATAGCCTACAGTAGCAACCCAACTGTGATGTGGGGGTGGTGCTGAAAGAACAGCTCCGTCTCCAAAAGTCCCCTCTGTTGGATCCGAAGTCCGTCAGAGGAAGGTCGCAGAGTGCCTCAGCTCCCACATGCGATCCATTTTCTCCTCACTGGTATCATGAAGCGACAAAACGCCAGGACGCTCGCCCTCATCATCAGCATCCTCACCTACCTGGTTGTGGGAGCGGCCGTCTTCGAGACCCTGGAGTCGAAACAGGAAAAAAGTCACAAGAGGAAGCTCGATGCCAGAAAGTACGAACTCATGCGCAAATATAACTTGACCAAAGACAACTTTGAGGAGATGGAGCTCGTCGTTTTGCAGCTCAAACCTCACAAAGCTGGAGTCCAATGGAAATTCGCTGGGTCCTTCTACTTCGCCATCACTGTGATCACGACAATAGGTGAGCAGCAGTTGTTTCTTTAACACGTAAAGTGATGCTTTGCATTTCATTAAAAGGCGGTCGCCCGCAGTCAGGATGTTTGGAATTTGTATCACCTTTGTCTCCTTTTGTCACGTTTTTTTGGTGGGGGGTGGAGGTTCTGTTCATCAAACATATGTGAAGTCTTTGAGAAACAAAGTGAATCAAGTTTACAAAGATCAAAGATAACTGATCAGTTGGAAAATACCATGTTTATCCCCTTGGCCCAAGTGTGAGGGGTAAAACTAAAACTATCATCGAAATATCTAACTATCAACTAATGAATGAATGAGGAATGCTATTTTAGACAATGTCAAACAAATTAATAAACCCCTGAAATGATTTTATGTGTCTATAGGATAAAAAAAATTAAGAAAATAAAACAATTAATTAATTAATATATCAATTAACTAATAAATGTAACTACCATTTTTCTCTTTTAATGCAATACTAGGGGACTTTTTTTGTACTTGCAGTATACTTTTTGGTTAATTTTTATTTACATCTATTGCATGAAAATGTATGGGAGAGGTGGAAATGAACCAATAATGGAAGTGTGTGTGTGTGTGTGTGTTTGGGGGGGGGGGGGCGGGGGGGGGGGACAGCTATATGCCACTAACAATATGAAAGTGGCACAAAAACATATTCTGTTCATGTCCAGAGACACGTTTCTGTAACTGGTGTAACCGTTCACATTAGGATGTAGTGTAAAGGTGCTGAAGACATATGACCGGCAAGCTAAAAAGCCATATGGCAGACACATCTAGATCTGATCTGGAAAACTTTTTGCACTTTTGGAAATTGACTGAAATGGCATTCCCTATCTAATTACTTAAATCAGAAATTGACATCTTGGGAGGAATTGTTGGGTGTGTCTGTGTGTGTTGCTTTGCTTTTAAATGAAGTTTCATGTCACTACACAGGACTTAGCGCAGGTGAGAAAAGAAACACAGACAAACACTTTATGACATCATGTGCACAGAGGTGTAAATGTGTGACGTGCTCTCGCTCAGGTTATGGCCATGCAGCGCCCAGCACCGACTCAGGGAAAGTGTTCTGCATGTTCTACGCCCTGCTGGGGATCCCGCTGACCCTGGTCATGTTCCAGAGTCTGGGTGAGCGGATCAACACCTTCGTCAGATACCTGCTGCACCAAGCCAAGAAGTGCCTCGGAATGCGTCAGACTGAGGTCTCAATGGCAAACATGGTGACGGTGGGCTTCTTCTCTTGCATGAGCACCCTGTGTGTGGGGGCCATGGCATTCTCCCACTGCGAAGGATGGAGCTTCCTCCATGCCTTCTACTACTGCTTTATTACGCTCACCACTATCGGGTTTGGAGATTACGTGGCCCTGCAGAAGGATGATGCCCTGCAGAACGATCCTCGGTATGTGGCTTTCTGCTTTGTTTACATCCTCATGGGCCTGACGGTGATTGGAGCGTTCCTAAACCTGGTTGTGCTTCGCTTCCTGACTATGAACACTGAGGATGAGCGACGAGACGCCAAGCAGAAAGCCTTGTTGTCTGTCAATAAGCCCAGAGGAGAGGTGGCTCGCCTGCTGCCGCTCTCAACCTCAACTTCCTCTACACCTGTAGCAGATGACACCACAAAGACTAAAGATTTAAAAGGTGCCTACACTGAGGTGCTGCATTTCCAAACTATATGTTCCTGCTTGTGGTACAGGAGCAAGGAGAAGCTCCAGGGCTCCACCATGATCCCTCAGGAGTTGACATTCTCTGATGCCTACTTGCAGCAGAACAGTGACTGTCCTCACTACGTGGAGCCTGGATCAACAGGCTGCGTTTGCAGTCCACGTCAGTGCACAAGCATAAGCTCCATAACAACAGGCCTACACATTCTTTCTCCCTTCAGAGTGTTTAAGAGACGGAGTTCTGTTTAGCTTTTCAGCACAATAGCTCTCGGTACAGCACATCTAATACTGCCGAGAGGACAACAGATACTCGGTAGCCCTCATAACAAAATCATGGCTGCAAGTAAATATTTGTGGTGCTACAATTCCAGCATTTCAACAGTATAACTCACTGTAAACAGCAAAGTCTTACACAAATATGTAACTGAGGAAGAACAGCCTGCAGTGTTTTCATTTGAGGGTTCCTGCGTGCTTAGAGGATTCAGGTTGGAGTGTTGGATGTCATGTGGGTCACTACACATCAACATGCTGCAGTGCATGTGGTGTACAGTGCACACAATTTGGAGGAAAAGCCGAGCAGATGCAGAACAGGTGGAGTCAACTGAGCAATGACGGTAAAACTGAAACTTCTTATCCCTGCATTCCGCATATGTCTTTATGTTTTTTTCATTTTTATCCTGTTTACATTTCTAATCTGAGTATTTGTGGCTGGCTTGCCTTATGTTACCCCTAAAAACTAATTTAAACGAGTCACGATTGTGGGATGTGTGATCAAGCTGATGCATAACAATAACTTCACGTGAGTCACAGGAGTAGCTGCCCCTGTTATTGTGACTTCCAGTCCTCTCTGCTCAAATTACCAGTGCCTCAGCAACACATTATGTAATGTGACAAGTGGATGAGTAAAAATCATGATGACATATCCTGAAAACTTTATTAGCAAATAGTCACAAGTAGCAACTCACCAGTAATGACCATAACACACTTAGCTGGATTTATTAAGCAAACACAAAAAGCAATGCTTTAAAAAAAAAAATGACACTGTCCAGTCCAGAAATCAGAGAAGGTATTATTACGCTTCACAAGGTTTTCTAACTGAGCTTGTGTACACACAACCTTTCCATGTCCTTATGTGACACAGTTGTTGCACTAACGAAGGAGCAGTCCAACATTTAGGAAATTCAGCTGGCATTTACATTGCCAGTGTTTAGAGGAAATAAAAACATTGAGTCTGGCATTGTCCAGAGATCCAAAATACCTCCCCAAGCACCTCTAAAAATGACTGATAAACATGCATGTGTGATATTTCAAGGCATACATTTATTAGCTTTCTTGCCGAGAGTTAGATTAAAAGACCATGTAAAACAGGAATCCATAGCCAAAGGCAGTAGAAACAACCAAGCTGCTTGTGTTCAAAGTTTAAAAAAAAAACTCACAAGCACCTCTAAGGCTCACTAATTAACACATTATGTCCCCTTTGTGTAATCAGCACAAAAAGTGTGAAAGCATCCAGTTGTGAAAGATTATTTCTTCAAGCTGTTTATGCACCAGGCCAAAAATATTCTCTGGTATGGTGGTTCTGCCACTATTTGTACATTTTTTTTAGCACAAATTGAATAAAAATATATGTGTTAACTGCTGAACTTCAGAAGTGGTGGTAGGCTGGTTTTGTTGTCTTTGGACAGAGCCAGGCAAACTATTTCCCTCAACTTTGAGTCCCGCGAAGCTAACCTCTTCCTGACTTTTGAGTACATTTTTTTTACAGAGCTCTAACCAACTCGATCTAAACCTGTAATAGGTCTGCAACATGTTTTACAATAAAGCTTAAAAAAGATTTCAATGACATTTTCCTTACTTGTTTCCCTACTAAGAATTCTATTGATCAAACTTCCTGTGATATCGCATGAATGCTGCCCTACACAAAATAATAGGTTTGGAACTGTCATTTCACAACTAACAATGGACTGCAACACTGCCACGGTTTGGAGATGTGGACAGACACTGTGACACTTTCCAGTTATGAGTCTTCTTTGTTTTTCTCCAGACTGACTGACCAACAAAACGCATCAGCTATTCAGATTGAAGTGCACAAAGCTGTGCAAATCACATATGTATCCAACAGGAAATGCAAACTGCACTATTTTAGTAGCAGTCTGGAGTGACAGATGGGAGGGGGGGTTACCGTGTTGGTTTGATGGATAAGTTGGTTGTCAATCACAGGCAATCGTGGCACAATAGACTGAGTCAGGGTAATTGATGGAAAAGGAAAAGTCCATTTTCAGCTATAATTTCACGTATGTCTGGATATGTTTAGGTGCATATTTAAGTTGTATTTTTCTGCAGGTGACACGAGGAGTAGTCATGTTTAGTTTACTTCCAGCAGTTTAAACAGGTTTTTAAAAAAATCATTATTAATGAAAACAGAGAACTGCTCACTGATTCAATTTGCATTTAAAATATTTAAAGAATGCATCAGTAGTGAGGTGGAATTACACCAACATCCGCATCAGTTTACCTGAAAACAATAAAGTTGTTTTTTATTAGGAATTAATCAACCAAATATCATGGCGTACTGTTCAGTCAGATTGAAAATGCTTGCTTTTGACAACCCAAGGTATCATACTGAACTGTTAAAAAACTCAGTGATATTCATTTTCCAACATATTACTAAGGAAAATATCAAATACTTCTATCAAATTTGCAGTGAGCAAAAAAAAAGAGTTTCTCAACTGAAAATTTCCCAATTGTTTTTTGATTAAAGGTCTTTTCTTTCTCCAATCCTTATCATCCAGTTTGTACCTGTGCCCTCTCATAGTTACAAGCCATTCTGGGGAATGCAGGAAATCACAACCTGAAGCACAAATGCATGAGTCATGAGGGAGATGTAGGCACTAGTAAATAAACAGCAATATTTTTTATTAAGTATCCAGCATAAACAGATATTATCGTGTGTCTAGGACACATAACCCTTTTTTTGCAAGGATATTTTAAATCCTGTCCACTTGCCACATAAAAATAGGTGCAAATGCATCCATTTTCTATACCGACAGTCCGTTAATCGGGTAGCGGGTGGGCTGGAGCCTATCCCAGCAGTCATCGGGCGAAAGGCGGGGTACACCCTGGACAGGTCGCCAGTCCATCGCAGGGCCACATAGGGACAAACGAGACAAACAACCATGCACACTCATACTCACTCCTACGGACAATTTGGAGTCACCAATTAACCTGACATGCATGTTTTTGGATGGTGGGAGGAAGCCGGAGTACCCGGAGAGAACCCACGCATACACGGGGAGAACATGCAAACTCCACACAGAAAGGCCCCAGGCAGGGATTGAACCTGGAACCCTCTTGCTGTAGGTGCAAATCATTTGTGCAAATGTGATATTTTCTGGCGTCTCTTCAGAAACAGATCTTGTGTAGAGAAACAAAGAAATGAACCTGCTGTGGTGGATAGAAATACACATTTACACATGATGGTAGGAAAATAATGACGGTTACAATTCTTTAACTCAGAAAGCAACAGCTTGTTATGTGTGTATATTTATGAAAAGACTGCTGTTTGGTTATAGATGATGTCATGTTGCACCAACATAAACATGCTCCTCCGTTTTTTGCTTTGAAAGGACTATCTGAAAACAAAAGAGACAGCAAGATAGCTCTTGAACACTTTTGTTTACTTGAAATCTTCTTGCCACGGCTACAGTTGAGACTATGAACTTGTCTGACAATACAAACCCCACACATCACATTTGTAGAATGTTGTACTGTTTTATCCAGGTATGGAAAAGAATATCCTCAGAAAAATATAAAAAATACCGATATTTTATCCAATAAAAGACTTTAAGAGTTTGACTGTTGCTTCTTTGAATGCCCTGATTGAAAAGTTACCAGACAGAAATCATTTTGATCTGAAATGACTCTCTGCATAAGATAGAAGTACAAGTGTAAGCTGTGAGGATGTCATTTTACCATCTCCATGCTGTTTATTGACATGTGAGAAAAGCCTGCTGAATGTATAGAAATGACCGTTTTGTCCAGATGGTTTCCCCCTAGGAATTCTGACTGAGGTCCAGTTCCGGACAACTTACAGCAGGTTAGTCACGAGCCAAAGTGTGGCAGTGTATCTTGTGGCAGTATCTATATGTGTTATATCCAACGCCTTATCATATGGCACAACAAACTGGGACACAAAATGAAATGCTTAAAACAGGACATAGTGTTATTTGGAATGGCTGTTGATGTTTGAACTTTTACTGGAACACTAAAACCATTTGCTTTATATACAGCATGCATGTGAAAAGTACAAGTTATAGGGTTAAAGTTCAGCTTTTGGCTTGAAGAAACTTTCCTTTACAGTTAGCGCCACATACGTTCTGACCAGGATAATTTCTCGCAAATCATTTGGCACTTACACAAGCTGTGTTATACAGTAGTTCTTGACAACATATATTTCACTGAAGTGTTTCATTATTTTTGTTAATCTAGTCACACACAGGAGAGACAGAGGTCACCACGATTCCACATAAATCAGTGGGAAACATTTCCAAATGTTTTTAGATTCTGTTCTTAGTATTGGCAAAGATTAACGCAAAGCTCCAACTACTATTCAAAAGATTTAGTGTTTTCATATCATCTTTGTAGGAAGCAATCCTCCAATTTTGGAAGGAAGAGTAACAAAGTAAGTATAAAAAACAGAAGTTAACTATTGAAGTCCTATAAATATATGAAAATACCAATCAAACAGTGTGAGCTGAGAACATAATTATCTCGTTAATGTGTCAGTTGATAAGGGCAATTAGGAATGTATCTCTTTATTAAAATTTGTTTGCCACTGCAACATCGAACCAGATTGTGACACCTGGGCCCATGCCTGTGAATCCGCCTGCAGCCATTAGAGGTGGAGCACAGAGAAGCAACAGAAGGAGTATCCATTTGACAAATCCCTGTATTGACCCCCCATGGCTGGAGCATCTGCTGTTTTCTACTTTGGCCACAGACCTGAGTATCTATGTCAAAGACAAAAATAGTTCCACTCAGAAGGTCAGCTATGACATTACATCACCTTTTCATGAGTTTTTCAGGAAAAACTCTGGGAAGGTTCAAACTAATGATTTATTTCTTATATACAAATGTATATATATGCCTATGTATATTTTGGACTGAAAGTGCACTTGTGTGTGTTTGTGATGGGTAATCATCTCTTTATTTTTTATATCATATTATTCTTTTAATGTATTTTTAAAAAGACAAACCTTTGGCTTGATGATGATGCCAGGGGACTCCTTTACTGCCATTAAGTTATTTGCTTTGGAGTGCAATTGCTCCTGAAAAATAGCTGCAACCGTTGGCTACTAGATACTATAAATAGGAAGAAATAGGACTGAGAACGTGAGAAAAACCAAACTGTATTTGGTGGTGCATGAACAGTATCGATGGTTGGACCAGTAATGCTGTATGGCAGAGGTTTTCATAAACTGGAAACCAATAAGACTCCAAACAATCTGAATGGAGGCTCAATTATCAGATTAAAAAACTTAAATGATACTAATGCGTTCTGAAGCCGTTCTTAAATGTAACAGTCATGGGGCAATTTAACAGTTTTTTATTTTATTTTAAACACAACAACAACTAAAAGCTGCACCAGGAGAGACCATGGATGCTTTAATATGTTAATATATGTCGAACAGCAATATGCGGTTATAATGTCTTTTTTTTATGTATTTCTATTTTTATTTATTTAACTTGAAACTCTTTGGAGCATACTGCTATTGCCTGAGTGTCAGCGAACGTCACACGCAGAGGCCACTGCCTCTTTCGCAAAAGTTCATCGTCCAAAGAAACTCTGCGGTTGCTCCAAAATGAATCTGAGGGAACAGGTTGTGAACGCGTTGGCACAGAATAAGAAAGCAGCTCTTCTGGTCGGCGGAGCCGGAGCTGCACTTCTGGGAGTCGTCCTTGGCTATAAATACACGTGGAAGCCAGAAAAAGCCGTTCGTGTGGGCGTAGTGTCGCAGATCCTCATTCACCCTCTCAAGTCCGGGAAAGCGGTATCTGTGGCTCTCGCAGAATGCCAGAAAATGGGGCTGAAGTTTGGCGATCTGCACGATCGGTGAGTGTTGCGCACGAAGCATTCCTGTCCGCGGAGGTTCAGAGTGCGACTAACAGCTGCCATATATTTACTGACACATGAACATAACGTTCTGTGCTGCTGAAATGCCACACAAACATGCCTAGACAACCTCAGCAAGTAGCCTACTTCTACTCCTTGATCACTGCTCTAAAATACTGCAACATGTACACATACAATCCACTGCAAAACAAACCCCAGATGTTTGCAGTTGTTGTGAAGACTATCCCCTCACAAACACAGATTCCTGTTAGTTACAGTATTTTGTGTTCAGAGTAAAGCTGATAATGGACACAGGTCTAACATGTTGAGTTACTCATCACTAAAGGTTCGCTTTTGTTCCACAATAATAGCTCACTACCCTCTGTTGCTGAGATTACATCCGGTGGCTGCGTAACACTTTGTACGGGCTTTATGAGGACTCGATGCAGAGTGCAACCTTGCAGGTTATTCAGAGATTGTCTGATGATGACATTAATGCTGTATTGGTAGTTTTTGTTCTCTTTCCTCTTACTCAGGTCTGTAGGAGTTCAGAGTTCAGGTATAGTGGCCAGATGCTGGAATGAAACCAGGTATGTCCACATGTTGTGTTTGCAGACACTGGTTGGTGGTGACTGATGACGGTCACATGGTGACGGGCAGACAGGAGCCCCGTCTGGTGTTGGTGTCTTTAACCTGCGAGGAAGGTCAAGTTTGTTTGAACGGCCCAAACATGGAAGAGTTGAAGTTCCCTCTCAAGCAGCCGGGCAACCCCATCCTCAACTGCAGGTTTTACATTGATATCGTTGTAACTCCACAGTCTTTTCTTATTGAATACCCAGAGACAATTTCTTGCAGTAACTTCTTGCTTGGTTAGAATTTTGGTCTTGAGCCACCCCACATTTCTTTATTTCTGAAAAAGAAAAAGGAGGAAATAGATGCATGGATGGAAAAACAATATATAAGGCAAAAAAAAAAAAAAACACATTTATTCTGGCACAGCCTGAACCCTCTGAGACAAGCTTTCTGTCATTTCTTTAAGGAGTCTTCAGGAATAGTTCTCCAGGCTTCTTGAAGGACATCCCAAAGCTCTTCTTTGGATGTTGGCTGCCTTTTGTTCCGTTCTCTGTCAGATGATCCCACACTGCTTCAATAATGTTGAGGTCCGGACTCTGGGAGGATCTGCCTCTCGTTGGCACTGATTTGCAGTCCAGGGGTCTGGTCGGATAGTCAAATTTGCTTATGAACCTTCCTAACTGTGTAAAATGACCCAGAAGTATCTAAGTAGCAGCCAAGGTAAGAACAGTTTGAATTCTCAAAATGTGGAAGGAGGGAAGGAGCTCCAATCCTTCCTTAATAATCTCCTTTTGCATAGGACACAATGAACCATCCTTTATGAGAGAAAGATGGTAATTCCATCCCTAAATTCCTTGCGACTGCAGCTTTTATAGTGATGCTCAATCACATAAGTAGTCCGTCACAAAAGTCTAAGTATTTAGCTTTTTAAAAAGTTTTTCCTTCTTCAGTTATGAACTTTGATAATGAAGTAATATTCCAGATTATTTCATATAAATTACATCATTTTCATCGAACAACATATATATTTATTGAACATTTGCAGTTTCAGTGCTGCAGACCTGTATCACAGCTTAGTGTAAGCGTGGTTGTTTCCCTAAATCCTTAAGGATTCTTCCTACCATCTTACACTTAACTCCAAGACTTTTTTCACGAGGTCAAAGAAAAGGTTGAGCTTTTTTTTTGACTATTCGACTTGACCCCACTTCTTGTGTCATTTGGCATACCTCAGCCTCTTGTCCCTGGAACCACTGTTTTCTTTTGAAATTATTCTGAACAATTTCATTATTTTTCTCAATGTTTGGGGATTTATTTTCTGCCAGAAGAGAATTGTAACAGTAACAGTAGACTTTCAGATGGATTTAAACTGAGTACACGCTTCTGCTCTCAACACTTTAATACCTCTCTTCAATTCCTCCTTTAAGACTTTTAACAGTTTCTTATTGTCAAACAGAGTGTTTGGAGTTGACGTTCAGGGCAGGGACTGTGGCGACAAAGTGTCGAGCTGGCTTGGAAGCTTTCTTGGGGAAGAGAAAACCTTTCGCTTGGTGCACTTTGAACCCCAGATGAAGGGCAGGAGGTCAGCTGACTGCGAGCCACTTTTCCCACAACATGAGGTAGTTTTTTAAACCTTCATATTTTAAGTTTAGACATACAGCATCTCCAGTGAAAATGTGATTATCCTCATGCAGTGTTTCAAACATTTCTCCAGATGGTGGCATACTCAGATGTTGCACCTGTGATGCTGCTGTCTGAAGCTTCTGTTAAGGATCTCAGCAGCAAGTTAGAGAAGGCCGTCACGGTGGAGCGTTTCCGTCCAAGCATTGTGATAAGTGACTGCGAACCCTATGATGAGGTGTGTTGACAGCCTTTCCCAACATGGAAAATGTCGTTTGAATTTATCTTTCAGTCTGATTCCTTCAGTTGGCTGCACAATTAGAAATTTAAGTCAAACAAAGAAACAAAGAAAAGGCAACAGTCTGTAATGTAAAATTAAATATAAACCACACAGGCGCTCAAAAATAACAGCTCCAATGTTCCTGTAAACTATAGGCCATTAGGTTTTGTTTAATTTTCCCTCCTGACTGAATCATCATCATTTGCTTCTATACTCATGACTAATACCTCGCCCTTTTCAGTGTGAACAGCGTGGACTAAATTTATCGCCAACTGCTTTGCTTTTCCAGGATTCATGGGAAGAGGTCCAGATTGGCAACGTGCGACTGCAGCATGTAATGTCATGTGGAAGGTAACACAGTTGATGCTTCACACAGATTTTAATGAGAGGCAGAATTGCTTAATTTACCAACAACAGTGAGTTGAAAGCAGATGCTGGGATCCAGGACTCAATTCCAGGAACAGAAATTAAATGTTACAATGTTACCTGAGTGGATGCAAATTAACCTGTAAACCTTTGTTGTCGCCAGATGTATTTTTACCACAGTTGATCCAGAGACGGGTGTAATCAGCAGGAAAGAGCCTCTGGAAACACTGAAAAGGTAACATTCTAACTATAGGGGAGGTGTCCTTGGTACATTTAGTTGTAACTTGTGTTGTCAGGTCAAAGCAGACTAAAAAAACAGACCAGAGCGCACTGAAGACAGAGAAGCAAGGGATAATGATCACTATGTTCAGAAACACACATCTTATCTTGTCAACCCAAACAGAGGAAGCCTTTCCTGAAACAGATTTAGCAAAGCCACTTTAAAAGATCGTGAGATTAGGTTTACTGGGCTGTCTTCAGACATTACAATAAAACCCCATTTAACGGACACACATTGGCAAAGCTGACTTGTAACAAGTAAATAGTAGAATACAGTAGCTTCCCTATTCTCCTACTGCCTAAATGATCATCTCTCTTTGCAACCTTAATTGACCTTGTAAATTTTACTTTGTCACTTACTGCAGTACTCTCTGAGACCTGTAAATAGGTTCGATATGTAGTATTAATGGAGTTCTCTTGGAAAAAAATGTCTTATTTACAGTCGGTGTATTTTTATTTTTCCCATCGCTGAATATTTTGGTTTCTTTTTGCTTCTTTGCTGTAGTTTCTTCTTGCCTTAGTTCCAGTATTTCTTCCAGTAATGGCCTTTAATATCTATAAGTAGATGATAACAAAGCTGCATGTGTTTCATTCGAACATATTATATGACATCTCCTGATCTTTGACAGCTATCGCCTGTGCAAACCGTCTGAGAATCACATCTACAAAAAGGAGCCGCTGTTTGGGCAGTTGCAGATTGTGAAGAAGACGGGGATCCTTCAGGTCGGCGATGTGGTTTACAAGATCAGCCGTTGATGGAGGAAAGAAACTCGAGGAATGAGATGAGGAAACTTGATGCAGAGGTCGTGGGAGATCTTTCATGTTAGCACAAACAGAAAAGAATACAGAACTAACATTGTAAAAGCAGAAAAAATGACTGTTCAGTGAGGCTGTGAGTCACGCAGACACAAATGAAATATTCACTGTCACTCCTGAAACCTTGATTAAACACATTTCTAACGTTTGCAATTTGTGCCTGCTGGTTATTGAATTCTGACGATACGCAGCACTACTAAAGAGAGAAACTGAACTCCCCTAAGACTTTGCAAAGCAGCATAATACTACAGGACTGAGAAGTACTGCCACGTTGTTGTATCAGCAGGTAGCAAAACATTTGTCAGATGTTCCTCTGCGTTTGCAAAGGTTGCATTTTCATTGTCCATCTGTTTGTCTGTCAGCATGATTGCACAAAAATCCCAAAGTCCATATTTCATGAAACTTGGTGGGGAGGTGTGGACAGAAGTCATAGAATTATAGCTGCAAATACTGATTTCATTTCTTTAAAATTGCTAAATTAATCTTGGCACCGGTTTTGCTGGGGATTATGCCCTTCCAGTTTGTTTGATGCACACTTTATATTTTTTCACTTTATCATGTTATCATTTTTAAATAGGATAGAAAATAAAGCACAGTAATGAATATAAATATATTGGTTGACTAAATAGTAAAAAAAAAAAAGTGTTGTTTTTTTTACATTGGACACGTTGGACATTGATTATTTGTTGCAAATACATCGCATCTTACCTTTTCAGTATCATCTCTCTGGCTTCTTCCTACCTCCGTTGCTCTTTTGAAACATTTATAAAGTTTTTACCAACGTTAGATTAACGGTTCAGTGATGGAAAAAAAGATCAAACAAATTAATCTTTGGAACTTGTTAGTACTTCTGACTAGCGATTTTGTTCACTTTACGCCCGATTTCATGTCAAAACTATTCTGCCCCACATTTAGTTGCAGCAGGGAGCATCCATAAAAAAGTATAAGAGAGTTAATAGTAAAGGAAGATGATGTGCACTTTCTGCCAGATGTTACGTTTTCTGTTCTATATGAATTAATTAGGTCAGAACAGATAGTGTAGAGTGTGCTATGTATCGAGGACTAGTATAGTACCAGTCAAAAGTTTAGACACAGCTACCCATTCACTTTGAATCGGTCCGCGTCTCCAGTCTTAGGAATATCTATCTCCAAGTCATTTGACCATCAACAGTTCAGAGGGAAGTTAAACCCAGCAGCCTGTAAACATTTCTCTGTAAATGTTCCCAACCTTTCATAATTTGTTATCTCTAAAGTTTCCTCCCAGAGGGAAACCATACACACAACTGTGAAACACAATCTGTAAAGCCTGTTTTGGCTTTTATTCCGTTGTTATTTTCTTCACTTGAGTCACACAATCATTGTTAAGTTTTGAATGAAAACAAACCCAAAAAAGACTCGCCTGGGCACGGGTCATCATTACTGCTCTGAGAGTTGGTTGTGCGACGGTGTTACATTTCTCATGAAGCTGGGAGAGAGTTCACTTGTATTGGACTTTGGAGCGAGAGCACACCCATTTCTTTTTAAAGTGAGCCTTTTGTCTCAGAGGAAGACAAGTAATAGAACAGTATAAATGGCTTTAAATGACTTTTAATACCGTCAGTTGTTGCACAAGGCCACAGATGTGCTATAGCAGCTCTTTAGGCACTGAGGTGGCTGATGGGAAATGGAACATTTTTTATTTAATTTAAAAAAGGATCAAAGAAATAGTCACAGTTCATCCACAGGAAAGCATCAATGCACTGAATATGTTTCACTTAATTCTCTGGATTGGTGACAAATTTGATCTGCAGTAAAATCTGATTGTTGAGACCTTAAATAGATTGCCCTGCATGTCCACTGAAAACAGTCATTGAGATATTTTAGTCTGCACAGACACAAACACCGGCCCCCCTGTACTTATACAAGAACCTAGTTTTGTTCATGATTTCGTTGAACAAAAAGTTTCAAAAAGCTGTACATATAAATGTTGTGGTTAAATCCTCACAAAACATGAATTAGTTACAGTGATTACTTGAAACATACAAACATAAATGGATATACAGTATGTGTGTTCTAAACAAGTTTTGTACACTTAAACATTTTTTCTTTATATGCTTTATGGTCATTTCTTTAAGTAGTCATACAAGCATTTAACAGTCACTGAAATCTCCATGCATCCCCTTTGGAGAAGGGGGGAATGTTTGCTTTATGTTCTACGTTACGTGTCAGTAAAGTGCTTTGGTAGCTGTGAAGTGTCATCATTTGACATTTCAAAGACTCACCCCCACTGAAAAAGCAGTTGCAGGTAATGACAGAGAGAGCTAATGGGATCTGAAGCTTCTTCCAACCATCCGGCTGGCCTCAACGGTCTCACAAAATGGGTACTTTCCAGGAATGTGTGTGTGTTGAAGAAAAATAAATTAGAGGTTCAGAAAGTGAGCCTGTAGCCTGCAATACCACCAGGTTGTTAATGATTGTGATATTTAAGCTCCAATGGGTTTTCACAAGGGTCCGTCTGTTTTTGAGGCATCTGTGTAAACATCGCACAAAGCAGCCTTACAGAGAAATGTAGACACACCATCACTTTCAAAGAAGGTTGTTGTTTGTTACTTAATCAGATCATTTTCAGCATTTTCTAATAATTTTTTGATTCAGTTTAAAGCAAGTTTCATAATGTATAATAGGTTTTAGTCTTGTGTCGTACTGTATGTGAGATTAAAGAACGTATTGTGGCGACTCATATCATGGCATGATACTGTATGGTGCAATAAGTTTTTGTTTTGCATGTCTGTTTCGCCTTCTTTGGAAATGATACCCTGTGGAGCAGTTATTCCAGTAGCATCATTTTAGCGGCTTTGTATGTAGGCACTCCTATAAGTGATGCTATTAAAGGATTTTAGGATGAATATCATTTAAAATCGCATGGCCCCCTGTAAACAAAAGCGGTTAGTCTGTTCAGAAAAACAAGCAAAGCCAGAAAGAATTCCAGTCCAACATTTTAATAATCTGTTATTTTGGAATAGTTTTCTGAGAACAAGAAAAAGAAAATAAAACAATTTCAATACATGTTTTATCTTCAGCATTGACTTGATTATGTAACAGGTAAGCTAAACTCTGACTAAAATAACTGCTAACTACAAAAATGTACTCAATAACTAATGAAATATCTGCGCTTTGATAAAGATGATAAAGATATTTTCACTATCACAGAGAGCAGACTTCCAGTATCGAGTCTATGAGGGGATTTTCCACAGCCGTAGTGAAGATGGTATGTTGGTGGCGTCCTTTGTAGTCATGTCCTGCCAGCTCATGTGTTATAAACGTGGCCATAGCTTACTGCAGCCTTGGCTCGCCTCTCTCTTTGTCAGCAGTATCAGTACATAAGAGTTAAAAATGCCATTTCAGACTTTCTAGGAAATATAGAACCCATAACATAACATCAGGATTGTCAGCAGGGGAAAATGCTTGATTTTTTAGATTTATCTAACCTCAATGTGCACCACAGCACGTGGAAGTCAGCATGGCCTTTCATTTACAGCTATCATTATACAAGCCACGATCACAGTGGTTTCAGCTGTGAGCAGTGTTGTGGACTTTAATTACAGAGAACCTCTGAGAGGCAAAGACACTTTGAATGTTTATTTTCAACCCTTGTACGTGTTGTAAAATTAGACCATTGTAACAACACTGGACTTCCGATATAGTTGGAAGTTTGTTTGCGTGTGTTTTCTGCTTATTTAGACTTCAAATCTATTTGATATGTTCTAAATACAGAAGGGGCAGCAACCATCGACTTTACTATAGTCAAAAATAAAATGTAAAAGGAAACTGTGTAATTACATGCATTATTGGATGCAACAGATGCATGCTTTCTACCATAAAGGACTTTCTTTGTTGTAGCTAAACATTGATGAAAAGATCAAGAAAACTCTCCAGCATTTATGGCAAGATCAAAGCTACGACATGTGGCAAAAAATTCATTCAACATGTCCTATTTTGTAGTATTTTGAACATCCCCCTCAAGTGCTAATTCCATATATTTTTCCAGAGGAGGTGCAGTGTTGGTTAGCTAACAGTTAGCTTCCCTCAGCATAGAAACTATGAGAAGTGGATGAATAGGCAACATTACTCTGCCAGCTCAGTACCTGGGAGGTGATGAAACTGTTCTCAATTAACTCATGTTAGCAAATAAACCCATTTCCAAATACGAAATTAGTCCTTTAGGATGTGACGGCAAGCAATGCTTATGTTTCAAACAAAAATATACAAAGTGGTAATCAGTCCCAAAGTGCCTTGGCCTCTCTGTTTTGCTGGCTTTTTTCTTGAGTTGGCTTGTGTTGTTTTTTGGGTTTCACCTTCAAGATTGTCTTGGTTTTGTTCAAAAAAGTGAAATGTTGCTTTTCAGGTATTTTTATCTTTAGTCCAGTTTGCTTCAGAGCACCTTTCTTCTGGGCACTGTTACCCTTTGTGTTGATTTTGTTATCTTTCAGGCTATTGGATGTTTTTAAAGTGTTTGAATTCTCTGTGGCAGTTTGATTTTTCTTTGGTTTTACTTTGACCCTGGCAGGCTTCGTAGGTGCAGTCTTCTTTGACTGTGCCTCAGTTTTCTTACTTGCAGAATTCTTCTTCATTTGTGCCTTGTCATCTTTCTTGTTCAACATTTTGTCTTTCTCCCATTGTTTTGGCTCTTTCTTCTTCTTTCCTTCCTTTTTGGGTGTTTTTCTTTTTAGCTTTGGGGCAGCGGTCGCCATCATCACGCTGGCTGCTGTCGTCGCTGGTTTGACCTGGCTGCGTGTCGCCGGTGGTTTGGTGGTCAGTTTGAATTTTCTTGGTGGTGGCCGTGTGGGTTTGTCATTTGTGTTCAGCACAGTCACTGAAATGGCACAAATGTGAATAAGTACCCATTTTCACAACTCTGCAGCCACACTTATATCTTATAAAACTGGATTGAATATTTGGCGCTGAAACTTGGCCTAAATGTTTGAAATGCTTGTTTCGCTCTATTTCAGATACGTTTGATGTAAAATGGGAAACTGCTTTTTATAGTTTTATATATGACCCCAGAGGGAGTATACAATTTGACAGTATGCATTTGTGAAATGCGGGGAAAAAGGCAGTATATTTTCAGGGTAAACTGAAAAGTCAACTTACTGGAATGGATTTTTCATAAAATTGTTCTGCTTTGTTTCATCTCTAGTATCAATTTACCTGATATCATCATATGTAGGATAAAGGAGGCTTATATTTGGTGCAACTTGACTGAACCAAACTTTTTTTTTCTCCCGAAACATACTTCATTTGATGTAATTTTCAGGAGCACTGTGTTGTAAGACAAGGTCACCCGAAGACAACATTTCTTTCAAATGGCTTTTAGGAAAGTCTGGTCTGTGCACAGCATGAAAACGACTTAAAAGATAAGTGGAACACATGATTTTGATGTGATGCTAAAGGTGTGCAGTGACTTACATTCCCTGGGGACAAAGGGGAACTTTTTCCCTCTCACTTTTACAGGGAGCGGCTTCTGCTTGCATTTCCCTGGAGGAGCTCTCCTGCAAAAGTTGACAAGTTTAAGTTAAATTGGTATTGGTAAGATTATAAAATTAATTTTCAATTTTTAGGACAGTCTATAGAAAATTATAATACTGTGCAGAAGTCTCTCAATCCACCCTTAATTTCTTTGTATATTGCCAGGAAAACATGAAATAGGTGCAGCAATTTAGTGAAAAATTAAACCTAAACTTAGATATAATATACAAAGTAAAACATGGAATTTGGACAATCTCAACGAGCTTAAAAGTCTATATTTGGTATGACCACCTTTATATTTAACACAGCCTGAACCCTCTGAGACCAGCTTTCTGTCATTTCTTTAAGGAGTCTTCAGGAATAGTTCTCCAGGCTTCTTGAAGGACATCCCAAAGCTCTTCTTTGGATGTGGGCTGCCTTTTGTTCCGTTCTCTGTCAGATGATCCCACACTGCTTCAATAATGTTGAGGTCCGGGCTCTGGGGAGGATTCATCCCTCCATAAGACCTGTTGCCACTGATTTTCAGTCCACTTCTTGTGTCATTTGGCATAGCTCAGCCTTTTCTCCCTGTTTCCCTTCCTTAAGAATGGCTTCTTGACAGCCACCCTTCCATGGAGACCATTTCTGATGAGGCTTGGGCCAACAGTAGATGGATCAGCTGAAGGTCCAGATGCATCTCTCAGGTCTTGTGTCAAGTCTTTGCTGGATTCTTTTTACATTTCTTAAAGTACCACTAGTTTTGAAGTACACTGACTTTTGTTATACGCATTGCTCGTGGACTGAGATACCACAGTTCACAACTCTGGTTTTCAGCCCCCGCACTTTTTCTTTAAGGTCACTTTACATTTTTGTGGGCATCTTCTCTGCATCTTTGTGGCCCTTTAACATAACAACAAATTCATATGTATGTCTGTACATGTGCAGGGTTCGCAAAGAGATTTGTTTTTGTGACTGGTGCTATGGGAGGACCCAAAGAGGAAGGGATTTGCTAAATTCTCTGGTGTAACTTTAGAAGCATCCCTTTCATATACTGTTCATCTGCTGTAGGTGCTATTTGTGCTGCTTGTCCTCCATTTGTCCAGTTTCCACTAAAGCACTCTCTGCACATCATGCTGATGTATGCCAACTTTTCAACCAATAGGTTTTCAGGAATCACCTTGTTTGGTGAAAAATACTGTTTTAAGTCTGTCAAGCTGTGTTATCTTTTGCATTTTTTTATAGATGCGACTGAAGAAATGGGAATAAAGACGTGTTGACATAGCACTAGTTCATTCATCCGCTGAGTTCGGTGTCATTTTTATGCTTTAATGATTCATAGGTCCATGGTCTAAGAAAATACATGTTCTACTGAAAATGGTTAGGTACAAGAACTGGACTTACAATAGGAGGGGGAAAAAACCCCAAAGAAACTTGCTTACAAACTGAAGAACAACTTTTTAAGACTTTGGAGACTTGGAAGCAAAATCTAAAATAATGACATGTGGCTTAATACTTCTATACAAAACTCTATGTTGTTGTTTTTTTAATGGTTAAGAATGAGACATATGCACCTTTTTGGTTTAGAGTTGTCTAACCTAAAATTCTAAAAGTGCTAAAAGAAGACAAAGAGAACTTTGCTAAATAAATTAGACAAAAAACAGTTTGCTTATTGAGAAAAATAATCCAATACTACATATCTGTAAGGATCATAAGTATGCGAGTTTCCAAGATTAGAAGTTAATTTGAGGGTTATGTGTTAACAACCACTTGGTTGACTATCAGATGTGGGAACCCTGGTTTATGTTAAGAACTGATCTGTTATGGTCAGATCCCCAACATGTGTTTGTAGAAGTAAATCCAGACTTGAACAAAGGAGATTTTTGAGGAATTCAGTGAAAGAGCTGTTAATGTTCATCACGTCCGGCTCAAAAAAGTTGCAAAACAATCTTTAGAAAGTGTGTGCTGAGATTGTGAAGAAATTATGGGAAAATAAACTCTGGTGTTTGTTGTGGTGAATGGTTTCTGTGTTGTGAACATTTTGAAAACATTTAACGTTGGATGAAAGAAGGTGTAAAACTCAATGGAACTATAATGTAGATGAATCAGAATATTTGTGGGTGCTGGTGGAATGATGGATTAAGCATCACGCATGGGCTCTGCTTCAAAGGCTGCTTGAGGGAGCTTTTCCTCACAACTCAAACATTTTATGATAGTAGTCAGCTGTGAAAAACATGAAGAGCATTGTAATATTAGGGGGTGCCTGAAGCCTAAGTGTTACAGTAGTCACATATCAATTTGAAAGTCAGTGGCTTGATGCCTTTCAACATGGCGAACTGTTCTGAGGTAAGATACAGAACCTCACATGTCCCTAGTGTGGTCTGCACTCATAAGTTGCTTTGTTAAAAAATGTCTGCTGAATGAATATATGTAAAGTATTCAAACTGAAGTTCTGCATATTCTTCTGAATATTTATTTGTTAGAGTCACAGTTTCATGATGAATATGTTATAGTTCAGTGGTTTATCAATGGAGGACTATCTGTAAATGCTGTTGTATGTTTTAAAAATGTGTATAAGAAGGCATCATTTTTAGCTACTGTAGTATAACCAACCATGAAAATGTGTTTGAAAGGTATTTAAAAATTCCGTAAAATGCAATGTTGTTACAATAACAAGTTGAGACTTCTCTGGATAAGAGTCCAGCAGAATCCAAAGGCTGTGCACATGAGAAACATGCCTGTTTTTTTATATTTCTTTCCAAAGCAGGCCAGTCTCATAAGAAAATGTGAAATTACAAGGTACTCTTGTTCACTTGTCCAAAGTGTAGCAGTCCAGTGGTTGTTAATTGTGAGATGGTTGCATGTCCATATGATGTTTTTTTTTTTTTTCCACATAATGGAAATCCCATCAAATGCATAGTGAAATGTGTAAGCCAATACCATGTAGATTTTTATAACAGTTTAACCATGTATTTTGTAACATTTTAACGTAACCAAGTACATTAATTCTAACCCTAACAGTGTCCTTTTTAATTTGAAGAAAGCATGTAAATTGTTTGCGCCTAACTTCATCACCCCCTACACTTTACACTTTTTATTGTGGATAAATCAACACTGTCAAGACATAGAAAGTGGAATGCGATCACGCAGAGAGACATATAGAGACCGACGTTAACGTGCTCATGTATCAAAGCTTAAGCTGCCTTTGTGAAAAGAATATGGTATGGAACAAGTTTCAGTTCTTTGACTATTGATCCTTTTTTGTGAATCAGCAAGTTTTTTGTGCTGTGGACCAACAAAGCTAATTGACATTCTGTCATCAGATCAAGTTGCACATATGCCTTTCTAACACTACTCGTGTCAGGGTCGATGGTGCAGGAAGGGAGGACCCAGCTGCAGACTTAAAAAACTAACAAGATTTATTAACATAACGAGGAGCGAGAACAAAAGGCGCGGCTGAGCCGGTTATTAAAAAATACTTTAACTGTAAAAACAGACAAAGCAAGACAAGACTATGACATGAACAAGACTAAGACTATGAGGCAAAACCAGACTTAACAATCATGGCGTAAAGTGAGGATTTTGCAATGAGTGATGGTAACCTGGAAACTATATACTGTGGGGAGGTGATTCGTGATGAGGTGCAACTGTGAAACAGAAAACAGGTGACTTGAGTGAAGCTAAGTGACCTGAAAACATGATGAGAACCTGAAAACAAGATCAATCAAAACATAAACCATGACAACTTGCTGTACAACCAAAAGGTCTGCTGTGTGGTAGAAAACATCACCCTTTTGAAATCACAGGTAAAGGCGTTTGATTCTTCAGTAAAACTATAAATGTTCTCAGGATAATTAGCTGTTTAACAATCTAACATAAAATCCTGAATGTAACAGTACTAATATAATCTTGGCATTTTGCTTATGCACTTAAATGACTTCTCATGGCAGCAGGCTGGTTCATAGAGTTTTACACAGTGTCTTCCATTATAACAAATTATATGGATGGTGTCTTCCCAGCTTGGGAACATGCTTTTCAGATCAATCTAAACACACTTGAATATAGCATTATTGTAGAAATCTATAAGTATGACGGTAACAACAATCATGCATGCTGGGTCTGATACATCACCTTGAAGGGTCCATGAATTTAAACACTGTTCCCAAAGGTGACATGGCACTCGGATGTGAAGTGGCCAGAAAATACAGCTCCCCTGAAAGACAAAAACAACCCATCAGTAGTGTAATATTATTGGAATCCAGTGGTACATGCAGTGAGAGATTAAACAAATGTTACCTGCTTCATCTTCAGCAAAAGAGATGATAAACTTGTGGTGGTGATTGATGAGTCCCGGAAAAGAGCAAGTTGTCGTGTCACCCATACAAATGCTCCTTTCCTTCCAGTTTCCAGTTGTCTTATCTTCCTCTAGTGCCATGATTCGACTGGAGGTTGGACAGGAATAATTCATTTTAGATTGTTCCTACTAACAAACATTAGAACCAGAGTCAAATTTTAGGCAGGTAATTAATGATGCTGCCCAGGGGCAGGCAGTCTGCTGCAGTAACTTTGGTCTTTCTTCGCATCTTCTTTAGATTTTCTAATTAGCTTTTTTCCGTAAAAACACAAATTTCTGAAATGTTTCGATGCTGTGCTGCTAATAGGAATTCTTGTAATTCTGTCAATTTTTCACATCTGTTAGGATTCATAACCATGGCAACAGGAAAGTTGTTCACTTGCTGGAGCAGTTTAACTTGGCTTTCTGATGTCCAAGTAATACCTGGAATAAGACCCCAAAATCAAGGTGACTTGAAGAGGAGAGATCTAGGATACAGAGCGGGCACAAAATGGAGAGAAATGGAGGTTAAATAATTTCTTCCCTTAGATCATCATGGGAAGTGTGAGATCACAGGCAAATAAAACTGACGAGCTTGGACCCCTGATTAGGACACATCAGGAATATTGGGAAGTGAATATTATTTGATTGAGAAATGGCTGCAGCAACAGCTCTAACCCCTCTCTACTCAGCTTTAGGACTATATGGGCAGACAGAGTGGTAACAGTGAAGGAGGAGTATTGCCAAACTTGTTAAATAAAAGATGGCGTAATTCTGGACATGTCACTGACAAGGAGCATCTCTGCAGCCCAGACGTTGTTTCTGTCCATGTTCTCCACAGAGAGAGTTTACCTGTGTTGCCTGTATTACTGCATGTGTCATCACCTAAGTTGCTGCCAAGCTATAAAAACACCACCCTAACCTACTGATGCAACCTCTAAAGATTTCTACCACACCTTCCTCTCTGCTGCACTTCAACTTTCAACATGTTGTCAGTTGATTTATATTCTATTTTGTTATCTATCTAATAGCCTATCTTCCATAATAATCAATATTGCAGAAATATAATTTATTTTAGGAGATTAACAAAATATTATTGAATTGAACTAAATAGAACAGATTAAGACCAGGGTCTTGAGTGGTTTGATTTCAATGAAAAATTCATAAATAGCAGATTAAAGTCAGGAAGATAGTTCTGCTTTCCCTTCACTACTGACTGGCTAACAGTAAATAAATATTTTCTTCATTTATTTGGCACAGATTAACATATTCTTACCCACTCATAAAGTCTCCAAAAATATACAGGCCGTTCAGATTGGGTGACTCACATCCTCTGTACACATATCCCCCTGTCACAGACTTCCCAACATGATGGCTATATGCAAATATAGGGAGGATGTCATCTGTTGTGGCAAAGAGAGACACACTGGATTTAACTAAAATCTTAAACAGATGGAAAACATTTATGCCAGAAATAACAAGTGGTTAAAGTATCAGAAAATAGATTTTAATCATGAGGGAAGTTTAACATGGACAAAAATGACTCACTCAGGGATGAGTTGTGACACAGCTTAATATCATAGCACTCAAAACCCTCTTTTGCTCTCCATCCATAGTTTCCTCCTTTTACAATAATGTCAATCTCCTCATAGCGATTTTGACCAACATCTCCACAGAATATCCGGCCCTTGCCGTAGCGGCTCACTGGGTCTCCACGGTCCACAGAGCATCGCCACATGTTTCGAACCCCGTATGCAAACACCTCTGGCCGAGCATCTGGGTCTCTGAGGAATGGATTGTCAGGGGGGATCTTGTACTTTTTCCCAATGGAGTCACTTCCATCCACATCAATGCGGAGAACTTTTCCCAACAAAGCGCTCCTACAAGACAAGAAAAAAACTCAGTCGTTTCCCAAAAGAAAGTGTAGTAGTGAAATAGATATTAATTGAAAGTAAAGGTGAAAATGGTTATAAAGTATTTTATCTACTGTTAACATCCATATTAAGATCATTGGTAGTAATCACAGTAGCTAAAAACAATAGATAAAAGTTTGGAATACCAGCAGGTTATGGGTAAATAGCTAAAAACAGGGATCTTAAATGGATGGATAAGTGGATATAATGGAGAAATCATGATCCAGTAAAGCTTTATGTCATGCCAAGTGGTTGACTTAAACATTGCCAGATCAATTACAGAAAAGTCACACACACACAAAAACCTTGACCTTGACTGCTACAAAGGATTTGCTGTGGGGGCATTTTCCTTGTATGAGTTGGTTCCACATGTCCTCTTAGAGGAAAGTGAAAATCAATTCAAGGTTGCTTCAAAGGATCACCTTTAGGTTATGATGAAATATTTCCCTCTTGATGAGAGTAGTCTCTTAAAGGATGACATCATCCCCATCGACATGACACAGGGCATCACTAAATGGTTATGATAGATGTCTGGTATAAATCAAGTTTTTAACCCTGTTAACTTGAGCAGAAGATGTTTTGCATGTGTAACAAGACATGAGCAAAATTAGCCATCGGTGCTATGGCTTAGGATTTCTGCTTCAAATCAGCAGAGCACCTACAACAGTCTATGAAAGACAAATTCAGAAAGTCTATGGGTTCCATGTAGAAAGCTAGAGACACCAATTCTGACAACTTGTTGAATACTTGCAGCTACATTTCATATGCTGTGGGGAACCAATGAAACAAGAAGCTAGACCAAGCTACTCAGAGAAGTTTGCCTGGGGTTAGTGGGGTTAGTGGCTGAGTGAACAGGTGCTAGCCACTTGCAGATGAGACTTGATCTGAGGTGATCTACCTGGTTTTAACTACAGTTGATGAGAGAGATGACCGGGAGGAAATGGAGGTTTGACCAGATTAGCATATTCATAGTCATGTCCAAGCCATTCTAAGGCCATGGAAGAGTTTTACAAGCCAAAAAAGTTTGAAATGTACAATTTTGAGTAACACAGCAGAATTATAAAATGGTTTGTGACTCTTTATGATGGAATTTTTCCTTTAATTTATCAGCAGATTATATTTTGTAATCTTTGATAAGAAATATCCTAATAAACAGATGAGGAGTTCATCCGATGGTGCTGTGAAGGAAACCGTCTGAGGCAGCTGAATTCTTGGGGAATTTGCAACATCAAAAGACCCTCTTTCAAGGTCTTAAGAATTTGGCTACAAAACAGTTTAACATAGACACTGCTATGGCATCCATTTCATATGAGCATTTATTCAAGTAAAGAGTAAAGAATGAATTTCAAGGTTTTATTCAAACAAACTTTTGTTGACTGGCTTGGTCAAGAGTTTGATTTACCTACTCATTCCACTGGTCATACTTTGAGGATCTGATTAGTTGAGATTTGGATACAGTAATCAGTTAGATATAGATGGTGCATCAAATTACATGCCAAACTCTTTTCTAAACTGTTTTCTCATAAAACTTCCCAAATGGTTCAGCATAACAAACCACGTGTTACTGTGTAGGTACTTCATACAAAAAATAGTTTTCAACTCTGCTCCTCAAGTTTGCTCACACTTCAAGAAACCCAAAACTCCTTACTTGTTTTGTGCGTTGCCATACTTCCCAAATGGATCCCCAGCTTTTCCACCATCTCCAGTGAAGATGTACAAATAACCATCTCGACCAAACAGCAGCTGGCCTCCATTGTGGTTTGCAGCTGGCTCTTCAATTTCTAAAATAACCCTGAATGTGAAAAAGGATGAAGTTCAGTACAATGTATAAGTAATATAAAGACGACAGTCTTGCATTTCCAGACATAAACTTACCATTTATACACTTTTTTTCAGTATGTTTACATAGGCCAAAAATGTTTAGCCAAAATAGTTTTGTGTCATATTTGCCCTTTTATTTCCAGGGGTTGTAATTTGCATAACGAAGTAAGGAAATAGTCTATACAACATTTGAAGATAGAAAAATTGATGCTTGGATCATTTGGTCATCTCATTAGTTGATTGGGTCACACCAGTCACAAACTCTTGTCATGGTCACATGTTATTATCAGTTGTATCACATCAAAATTTTGTTTTATTCTAAGCATATCTGGAAAGATGGACAAATCTTTGATTATGATGTGTTTCAGGAAGTTGTTTTTGAACTGTTTCTTTGTCATTTTCAGCACTTTGACAGTATAACTTATAAGCAAAGGGATATATTCTCATCCATGATAAAGAATAGGAGCCTGCTTCTGTTTGCCATCTACCTTTTTTAAATGTACATGTTTTTTATAATCTGTTTTCCTGACTCTTATAAAGGCATCACCACCTCTGCACAACATCATTCTAGTCTAGGAAGTGACATTTTTTAGTCAAACACCCTGTAGCAATTCAGCTTTACACCTCGGCTACATAGTTTTTTTTTTATTACTAGAGGGTGAGTTAATGCAATGCTTTACATCTGCAGATACTTTAGTGTACAATTATGCAGTAGTTGATGGCAGAGGAGGCCTGAGGCATTGAAAAGCTTGTTCATCCAAAACAGCAACAGGAGAAAACTGTTTCTCAACAAGCTAAGTTGAAATTGGGAGCCCACTATCTTTACTCAATGGGAGCAGTGACTTCTTGGAGGTTATTTTTATTTGTTTTATTAAATGCTTTATCTGCCTCTCTCTTTCTTTTTGTTTATTGGAGAGTTTTTACTTGTTGTAGACTGCAAAGTTCATTGCAGCACTTTAGAAATCTTCATAGGGTTTGGGGGCCCAGAAAAACATCCCTGACATAATATGAAGTATAAATCACAGGAACTTGTTTCGGCAAGTTTTGGAGCTATTACAGCCTAGCACAAGTGACAGTTTTGTTCTAAATGTCTGTCAACTTGTAGTTCGTGCATACCTAAACCGTTAGACATACTTTTAAACCACATAAACGGGAAAGCAATTATTCTCCTTGTGTTACCTCTCTGAGTAAGGATCAGCCACGTTCATGTCATACGCAGACACTTTCATCTCACTGATTCTGATTTTATCCACCTTACTGTTGATTTGAATAGAGTAGTAGATGAAGAAGCGTCCATTGTCCCGATACTTGGGGTGGAAGGCCATGCCCAGGAAACCCCTTTCATCCCCCGGCCAAGGTGTCGTCAGCACCTCACCACTCATATCCAGAAAGGGCTGCTCTAGCCGACTGCTGTCACGCAGGTAAACCCAAACAAAGCCCACCTGTTCAGCGATGAACATTCGGTGTGTGTCATCACCGCTGTGCAGCATCAACACTGGGTTCCTGAGACTGTTGGCCACCTCAATAAGGCACAGCTGCAGACATCCTATGCGGTCCTCCACCACCTGTCCCAGGTTGCTGTTAAGGTCAGTGCTCCTCAGAACGTTGGGGTAGCAGTAGTCCTGGTCTGACAGGTCAACGAGGCTGCAGAATGTCGAGACATCACGTTCAGAGGTGTCCAGCAGCAGCCGGTTTGCAATTAAATACTTAAGCACATGGCGACACTTGCTGTAAAATTCAGAGCAGTAGCCAAAGCAAAGACCAGGTAGCTCTCTGACAGGTGTGTAGGGATCCTCAGCATCAAAGAGGTGAGCGGCATATGGAGAGCACTCCTGGATAAGACAAACACATTTTAGGGCAATGACGTGCACATTTGTGATCACAAAAAGAAACTGACATGGTCCAAGTTTGAAGTTTGAAGAATTGAAGAGTCGCATAAGCAAACACAGTTACATGATGCATGCATTCTGAGCTCTTCAAAACTCTGTCTAACCTTCAAATTAATCTTGGCTAGAATTACAAAAAACATTTCAAGAAGAATTGGGAAGTTTTTTAAAAATCTAAAATTAGTTTTCTTGTTTAAACCTTTACTTAATAGGAACAAGTACAGTGGAAATGATTTTCAGTGTCTTGACTGAGAAACCACAGTGTAATTAGAAAATATAATCACAGCTACAATTTGATGCCAGGAAGACTTTAGAACAAAAACAAACTTGGCAGCAAGGCAAAGAAAGATAGAAAATAAAAAAATAGGATATATAAGAAACCCTTCTGGAAAAATCCACAATTTGTTGGTGACAGGTGAGGGTGTCATGGTTGGATATAAAAGGGGCTTCCACCAAATTATTAGTATTTCTAAGTAAGGGTGGGTCACAGCTCACCACTATGTTCCAATCTCTGTCAGAAAATCATAAATCGTAAAAATTCATTGACTGATTTTTCTAAAAATTATATGCGAAACTGAACTGGTTCTTCTTTTTCTAGATTGCAGAATTTTATGAAAAGATTAAGGGAGTCTTGGGAAATCTCAGATGAGAAACCACATTTGGATGCATATGATCACCGAGCCCTGTGGTGGCACCACTATCAATATGATACATGAACTCTAAAGTGAACTCTAAAGTACCCTAGAAACCATTTTCACGGTCTAAAAATGTCTATCTGTCGATATTTCAAGGTCTAAAAATGTATCTAGAAATGTAACCTGGAACTATGATGCCAGAAGGAAGTCAGATATAAACTGCATGCAGAAACCCCACAGAGTTTGATGAGCATGAGCTCAATCAGTGTCCATGATGCTTATATTGAAATTTTGAAGAAAAATGTGCCATAATTTAGATTAAGTCTTTTGCTGTTCGGGCACATCCACCCGGACAATGTCAGACCTCGTCTTGCACGACCTCCAAAAGCATGATTTTATAAGCACAGTGTGTGTCAATGGCTGGCCTGCCCGCAGTCCAGATCTGTCTGTTATTAAAAATATGCTGTGCATCATGAAGAGGAGAGTCTGCCAACAAGAGCCAGAGACTGTTGAGCAGCTGAAACTAAACTGATTTCCCAAACAATTTAAAAAGTGTAACAAAAAGAAAAGCTGATGCAACACAGTGGTAAACACGCATTGTCGCAGCGTTTTTCAGTGGGTTACTGACTTGAAATTTTCAAAATACAAATGAAGTTGATCGATGAAATCTAATTTCTATTGTATGTGTGTCTTTTAAACAAAGGTTCAAAGAAAACTGACAAATTACAGGTGTAAATTTCTGTTGCCTTTCCGAAAACTTTGCAAAGTTTCTGAAAAAGTTGTTTGTGAAGAAAAGCTGTTAGGTATTGTCACGTTTTGTGATATTTTTATTGATTCTTTTCATACAGACTTTTGAGATTTAAGACTGCGATACATCAACATGTAAATGAAATACTTTCAACATGACTTAATACATTGCAAGGAACCTTATTAATAATTAATATTTACCTCGAGATTTTTTTTCTCACGTGTATGAGCGGTGCCAGAATATTTTTTTTTTTGTTTATTGGAGAGCTTTTACTTGTTGTAGACTGCAAAGTTCATTGCAGCACTTTAGAAATCTTCATAGGGTTTGGGGGCCCAGAAAAACATCTCTGACATAATATGAAGTATAAATCACAGGAACTTGTTTCGGCAAGTTTTGGAGCTATTACAGCCTAGCACAAGTGACAGTTTTGTTCTAAATGTCTGTCAACTTGTAGTTCGTGCATACCTAAACCGTTAGACATACTTTTAAACCACATAAACGGGAAAGCAATTATTCTCCTTGTGTTACCTCTCTGAGTAAGGATCAGCCACGTTCATGTCATACGCAGACACTTTCATCTCACTGATTCTGATTTTATCCACCTTACTGTTGATTTGAATAGAGTAGTAGATGAAGAAGCGTCCATTGTCCCGATACTTGGGGTGGGAAATCTCAGATGAGAAACCACATTTGGATGCATATGATCACCGAGCCCTGTGGTGGCACCAACTATCAATATGATACATGAACTCTAAAGTGAACTCTAAAGTACCCTAGAAACCATTTTCACGGTCTAAAAATGTCTATCTGTCGATATTTCAAGGTCTAAAAATGCATCTAGAAATGTAACCTGGAACTATGATGCCAGAAGGAAGTCAGATATAAACTGCATGCAGAAACCCCACAGAGTTTGATTAGCATGAGCTCAATCAGTGTCCATGATGCTTATATTGAAATTTTGAAGAAAAATGTGCCATAATTTAGATTAAGTCTTTTGCTGTTCGGGCACATCCACCCGGACAATGTCAGACCTCGTCTTGCACGACCTCCAAAAGCATGATTTTATAAGCACAGTGTGTGTCAATGGCTGGCCTGCCTGCAGTCCAGATCTGTCTGTTATTAAAAATATGCTGTGCATCATGAAGAGGAGAGTCTGCCAACAAGAGCCAGAGACTGTTGAGCAGCTGAAACTAAACTGATTTCCCAAACAATTTAAAAAGTGTAACAAAAAGAAAAGCTGATACAACACAGTGGTAAACACGCATTGTCGCAGCGTTTTTCAGTGGGTTACTGACTTGAAATTTTCAAAATACAAATGAAGTTGATCGATGAAATCTAATTTCTATTGTATGTGTGTCTTTTAAACAAAGGTTCAAAGAAAACTGACAAATTACAGGTGTAAATTTCTGTTGCCTTTCCGAAAACTTTGCAAAGTTTCTGAAAAAGTGGTTTGTGAAGAAAAGCTGTTAGGTATTGTCACGTTTTGTGATATTTTTATTGATTCTTTTCATACAGACTTTTGAGATTTAAGACTGCGATACATCAACATGTAAATGAAATACTTTCAACATGACTTAATACATTGCAAGGAACCTTATTAATAATTAATATTTACCTCGAGATTTTTTTCTCACGTGTATGAGCGGTGCCAGAATATTTTTATTCGAATCCAACACCTAGCATCCTCAAAACATATAACTCTTGGAGATGAAATGATAATTACCTGGCACATGATTTCCTTCAGCATGTCCTCACATAGTTCATAACCCGCCGTTTCCAACAATTCAATTATGTCCCAATATCTCTCCGCGATCGTGTTGTCAGTTCTCTGGTCGCAGCAGCCAAACTCTTCATACTGTGTGCAAAACTCCAGGTGCCATTGAGGTTTGAAAGGTGGCTCGAAGTCCAAGCACTGAGGATGGGCTGATGCTCGTTGGACCGGGAAGAGAAACATCACTGACAATATCAGGGTCATCTCAGACAGGCTCGGTGTAGTTTTAGGTGAGCTCAGACCTGCGGCGGTGCGTAAAACCGCACAACCGCCAACGCTTGGTTGGAGCGCGGCATTCCGCTTGCTTGTCATTTTTGCCGTATGCACCCGAAAGGGTTCTGCTGTTTGCTCTCCTTTATGTAGGCTGTGAGCAGTGTTAAATGTGCGTGCGTGTGAGCGTACGCGTGCGTAAAAGTATGTTGGTGTGGGGGTATCGTTTTTCCACGTCTATCAACATGCACCATGTCACCAGCAATGTCTGCAATCACTCTCAGTACAAGTAATACATTTTTTTTAAATGATTAAAAAAGACTTTTGTAAAAAAATAAAAATAAAAATAAAAAACCTAATGAGATTTAATTTGTATTTCCGGCTCGTTAAAGTGGTTTCCTATACCGCAGAACACACACACACACACACTATAGCATATAGTCGAGGTATGTACACACAAAGGTCACAACAACGCCAACTATAATTATGTCTCACTTTCATGTAAAAGCGCCTACGGGCAGTGCTGTTTGTGTAGCATTGTGCAAACAGCATAAATGTCTATGCTTCATATAAACTGTTCCAGCTTGCCAGCACTTATTTGAATATAACTCACAGACAGGCGTCTGTTATTATTTGAAGCCTTTATTACACTAAGGAGTCACTGCGATTCTTCCCGTTCGCACCTGCCTCTGTGACTCTTTCCTTCATTTCTTCACTGAAAATGATTACTCACCTCCCTTTGCAAACTGAACACACTTACTGATCATGACCCCTCTATTTCCAGTGCATGCTCGGCTCTCTTGATCTAATTTCTTTGTTCTCTCTATCCAAGGTGGCTCATCATCAGAGTGGTGGTGTCTGAGAGGAGGATGCTGTGTAAACAACAACACTCACCCTCTCCACCAGGTGTTTACCTCCCACAGAAGCACCTTCAGCAACAGACTCATTCCACCTCTTTGTAGGATTGAACACCAGAGGAAGTCCTTTCTGCCTGTGGCCATCAGACTGTTTAATTCATCTACCTCAGGTCAAGAGAGGATTAGTGGAAACACTGCGTCCTGAGGCCAAATACCAATGTCACTTTACCCTATGCCACTTTACAATGACACTCCTAATCACTTGCTTGTACATACTTTTTCTTTATTGAGGCTGCTATTTGCTATTTGCACACCGCACATATTACACAGCAGTTACTTATGTTGTTTTATGCTAGCTTTATTTTATCTTATTTGTCTATTTTATTTTATTTTATTTTATTTAGTACTTTTCCCCTTGTTGCACAGCGATTTCCCTCAGGATAAATAAAGCCTCTTGAATCTTGAATCATTCACAGCTCACAAATTGGCCCTCTGACAGCATCCCACTCGAGTTCTTAAAGAAGTCATGTACTCTAAACACCAGTGTTGTGTCTGGCTGCATTCCAGCTGCCTTTAAACATGTTGTTGTGCAGCCCTTATTCAGGAATGAGAACTCTGATCCCTTGTTTCTTTACTTACTTCAGGCCCATCTCAAATTTGCCAGAGGAAGAAGTTTCTGTTCAGCTTGAAACATTTTTAGTTAATTATGATGTATATGAAAAAATCCAGTCTGGTTTTAAGCCCCATAATAGTACAATATCTGCTCTGTAAAGTTTTCAATTATTTGATTTTAACTGTAGAGTCATTTTGGAGTTCCTGGACCTGACAGCTGCTTTTGACACATCTGTTCATTCCATCCTCTTGTCACAGTTGTGAAATTTTGTAGCTGCACTCAGGGGTTTCGTCCATCCATCCATTTTCTATCCATCCATTTTCCATTTTCTAATCCAAGGTAGGGTCATGAGGAGGGCTTGAGGTATACCAGCTGCCGTTAGGTGAGAGGCGGAGTACACCCTGTATGTGTTGCCAGTCCGTTAAAGGACCACACAGAGACAAACGAGACAAACAACCATGCACACTCACACTCAGTCCTAAGGTTCATTTGGGATCACCAGTCAACTGAACATGCATGTTTTTTCGACAGTGGGAGAAAGTCAGAGCACCTGAAGAGAACCCATGCATCCACAAGCAGAACTTGCGAGCTCCACACAAAAAGGCCCCAGCCAGGATTCAAATCAAGAACCCACTTGCTGTGAGATGACGGTGCTAACCACCACACCACCGTTCAGCCCCCTCAGAGGTTTCAGTCCTACTAACCAGATGGACGTTTCTCAGCATGTGGGTGGTTACTCCTCTGAAACAGCCCCACTCCCCTGTGGCTCTGTGTTGGGTGCTATTCTCTTTTCTCTGTACCTGCTTCCCCTTGCATCAGTTTTTGAGAAACCCATTGTCCAGAAACGTGCCTTTAAATCCCCCCCAAAAGTGTTTAATGCAGCTTGTGCTTTCTTGTGTGAATGATTGAATTAAATGAATAATTAATAGATTAGTTTCAACTTGCTTCAATTAGGTTATCGTCTTTTGACATCCTGAACTTCTTGATATAGGCACCCTTGGTCCATTTGCTTACAATACTCACTCTTCTGTGAAGAGTCTTGGTGTATATTTTGACAGTGCTTTCAAATTTGACAAGAAGATCTCCTCTGTTCTTACATCCAGTTTCTTCCAATTAAGAGTTATAGCAAAGGTAAAGCCCCATCTCCACCCTAAAGATTTAGAGTGGGTGAGTCATGCCTTGATTACCCTAATTCTTTGTAAGAGGGCTTTTATAGTCAAATTCAACACCTGCAGTTAGTTGAAAATGCTGCGACTCATCTACTGACAGTAAAGAACAATTTAAAACTTTTGTTATTTATTTTTAAATGCCTTGATGGACAGGCTCCATCCCACTTTGATCTCTTAAGTGCAAATTTCTCAGCCTGAGACCCGTTGTCAGCTAATCAACTGCTCCTTGATGTGCCAAGATCCAGCTTAGCTCTTCATATTAAATCTGCTCCCACTGTTGAGCAATTCAAATAACTGATGAAGACCCATCTCTTTTTCTCAGCTTTCCTTTCGAATTGAGCAATTTTATCATGCTAGCAGATTTTCCTGCTATTTTTGTGATTAAATATTTATTTGTGTATTCTTATTGTTTGGAACGAACTTGGTTGTTTTCAAATGTGATGGGTATCTAGATTTGAAATGAACATTTTTGTGCTGGTGCCAAAGAAATCAGTGAGCGTTCTGTTCCCAACATCCCAATTGGACACAAATGTACTTACCACCAGTCAGCTGTTGCCTTAACTCCAAAATCGGTGAAAATGATCCAATTTGAAATATGTGGCCTTTTTTGCTCTGTGAATGGCAATTCAAACAGTGGCCATGCTTGTAAAAAGATGTTATTTTCTGTGCTTTTGCCTCGCTTATTAGCCTATTGTTGATGCAATGGTTCAGCTTTGTTTAATTTTTATATCATTCAAGAAAACATGAGCAGCACCTTATTGTGTGATCTTGAAATTGTAACTGGCAGAATGTCCCTTGATATTCAAAAAACACCCTGCCAAGTGTTTCCTCACCTTTAGAAAAAACTGTAACAGATGATCATTGATCAAACTTTATTTGTGAAGACACTGTTTTGGTGGGTTGGATTGATTCCCCAACAGATGAGCGAAATCATTTCAGATGCAAAAAAAGAGTTAGGTAAATTCATGATATTAAACAAAAATCAAGAATAAAAAAGTTATCGATGCATTAATTTATTTTCTTAAAAAATAGAACACAACACTGCGCCTCTTTACGCTTTCATCATTGGGAATCAAGAATGCAGTTACACTAACCGAACAGCAGGTGGTAGCAAAGAGCCTACTATCCCGGCACGAGAAACCGGAACTCCGTCATTTCTTCTTTCTTTTCTTTTTTTTAACTGGGCATTTGTTTTGACGAGAAGAAAAAGGCAAGTTAGACGAATAAAACTATTGCATATCCTTTGAGATTCTTCAGCTGACAAGAAATAAAACACCAAAGGTAAATACGCTGTTTCATACATTGTTTTTTTCATACACTAATCGCTTTATGGATATGGGGCATTAATAAGTCTGAATTTGTTTTATAAGCGTCCAAAATTACATAGCACAAAAAAACACACGTTTTCGTCTGTCGTGTGTTACACATTCTGCAAACTTGTATTACAAAAAAAATCTTACAATAAGTTGTAAAACTCGGAGATTTCGTTGTGATATTATCAGTTACAGTTGTTGCTAATCAGATGCAATGTCCCAACATGAACTAATACCGCAGCTTTATTTTGAAAGTTAATCTACAGATTTCCGGTCGCATTCTAGCTAATCGTGTTTGTCTTGAGGGGTGGTGAGAAGGCGCTGCCAAATCTGGCAACAAAACACATTACAATGGTACCTGTGCCAGTGAAAGACCCCGGCATGGCGCCTTAAAGGTATGAAGGAAGGAGGATTCATGCTCAGCAGGTGACCGGACTCTTTTCGCCGTTGAGCCGAGACGCCCCCCCTCCCCGCCCCACCACCACGAAACACAAACGAGTCTGTGGACGCCAGAGTAGCCACAATGAGCTCGGAGCACCAGAGCGACAGCGAGGACGCCGACGAGTCGCAGGACAGGCCCAACACCGGCAGAGTCTCCGACAAAGAGGAAGACCCCGACATCGACGAGTCGGACGATGAAGATGACATCGCTCAAACTGTCTGTCCTTCCCGACCGGAGAGCAGCGAGGACCGCCCGGAGCGCAGTGCGGGGTCTCCCGTGCTGGAAGAGGGAGAAGCTGGGTGCCAACCGGTCGCCGCGCCGCAGACAGGGAGCGGCGAGAGCTCAAGCAGCGACAGCGTCAGGGGCTCTAGCCTATTTTCCTGGCTGCAGAGCAGGACTATAAGACGAGGGCTGTTTGTGGACCCAGCTCGGGATAACTTCAGGACAATGACCAGTTTGTACTGCTCTATGAATCCGGCTGTGGAGTCCGTCAACTTGAGCACTCAGACGCATGGAGCTGTATTCAACCTGGAGTATTCCCCAGACGGGTGAGACAATAACGTACAGTCGTACATTTCAGGCCCTTTGAGTTCGACCTTAAGGATTTTTTTTTTGTCTGGCCGCAGAAGCTTGAGTAATTCAACCTCTTCTGCTCCAGTTGTACAATCTATGGCTACAAACTTAGGATCTAAAGATCCCTTCACATGCATGTACTGTTGGATGCTCCAAAACTACAACACGCCCACGTGAGCTACTGACACTTAAATAAGTTGGCTGGCAAATGAACTCACAATCAAAACGTGGCATTTGAAAAATTTGGATATATCTAAGCTAAACGGTGAAAATCTTTGTGGGGCTGAATTCCGCTCACAGCGGTCAAAACTAAGTAGTAACAGCCAGGGCTCAAGGCTCCTTGACTACACAGCTGTTGCAGGAAGTAAATCCTGCAGCCAAACCAGGTCAAGCTGTCCAGTCTGGGTCACATTTGTTTATGTGCTCATGTGACAGCAGCACATAATACGCCTCCATCATGCACAGTGAAGAGTTGTCGATGTCTCAGCTTGATTTTTGGGCCATAAAGAGAAAATTGGTCCGATCTCATGGTCCAGCTGAGGGAGAAATACTGAGAAATACTGCTTCCTTCACTGTTGGGATCTTTTGGTTTGCCTCTTTGCGCACGGTCTAGAGTCATTCAGCTTCACAAATAAAGGACCCTTAAAGAGAGGTCAACTAATAAATGCATTCTCTTGTGCATTTTGTTCAAAGGAAACTCTTTCCTTCTCTTGCATCTCTAATGTGTGTGTGTGTGTGTGCGCTCTTCTCAGGTCTGTGCTGACTGTGGCCTGTGAGCAGACAGAAGTCCTCCTGTTTGATCCCATCTCGTCCAGGCACATCAAAACCCTGACGGAGGCCCATGAGGACTGTGTCAACAACATAAGGTAATTTCTCTAATCTTAAATCATGCTCAGAAGGGTTTCAATATGTGAAACAGCTACAGGGAAAACAGGCTTCAGACCCAAGGTAATGAAATAGAAAGGGTCAGGATGACAACATGAGCCTTTAAATCCTCTTTGTTTGTTGGTTACTGTTGGATTAAAATTCTTGTCGGAGTGTAAAGTGCTGAGGTCAGTCAAACTGCCAGAGCAGTTGAGCAGCTTTCCGGGTTCTTGTCCGCTGAGGGTCTAAAAATGGTCATTTCCGACCTGTTTTTGTAGGTTTTTGGACAATCGTTTGTTTGCCACCTGCTCTGACGACACCACAATTGCATTATGGGACCTTCGTAAGCTGAACTCAAAAGTTTGCTCGTTGCACGGACACGCCAGCTGGGTGAAGAACATCGAGTATGACACCAACACTCGCCTCCTGGTCACGTCTGGTTTTGACGGCAACGTCATCACGTGGGACACGAACAGGTTGGTTATCCGCACAGCGTGTACGTTGCACATTTAAAGGTGAACGTGAGAAAACATCTGTGTTTGTGTTAACTCCTGCACACATTATTCGACCAGCTGCGCACAGAGTGGTTGAAATGCATCGGCTGTTTACCGTGTTAGGGTTCTAGAGAGAGCGACGAATCTTGCTGATTTTTTTTCTTCCTCTGCAGGTTTACAGAGGACGGCTGCCCGCACAAGAAGTTCTTCCACACGCGCTATCTGATGAGGATGCGTCTGACGCCCGACTGTTCCAAGATGCTCATCTCTACCTCCTCAGGGTACCTGCTCATCCTTCACGACCTGGACCTCACCCAGTCCCTCGAGGTGGGCAGCTACCGCATGCTGCGAGCGCGGCGGACCCCCCTCAGCTCAGGTTAGAACAGAGTCACTGTTGCGAATGGAAAAAGCGATTTTTGCCCGTGTACAGTGGCGTTTGGATGTTTGTGAAGTCTTTATCTTCTTCTTTTTTTTTCATTTTTCTAAATCAATTATCCAAAACTGGTCCCTTAAACTAAATGAAGTGGAGCCAATCTTGTGCAGAAAATCTTCAACTTAAGTCTGTCAAAGTAACTGTTGATCAGTCCTGTGCACCAGCTTGGGGGAGATTTAGTTCCTCTGTACAGCTTCAACTCTGCGTAGAAGTCAGGACTTTGTTTAGCTTTGTCAAAACACCGACCGCCCTCTTTAACCGTGTGCAGGGGGTGTTGTCCTGTTGTATGACCCACTTCATGCTGAGATCCAGCTTATGGACAGATGTCCTGACACTTTTTCTGTGGGCCCCTTATGGAACCAGCGGAACGTAATCTTGCTGGAGCGCCGGTTGGCGTCTGTTGCCCCTTGTCTTTTTGACATGTATGAGTTGTCGAACACGGTCAGTGTGTGGTGGGCCGGGCAGCGAGAGCACTCCGATTAGCTGTTAGGGGCAGAGATTGTGTGCATTGGAAGAGAGGCGCCAGTGACGACAGAAAGCAAAGGACTCAGTTGAAATATCATTACTGAAAAACACAAAGCAAACACTGCTTTGCTCAAAGTGTATATCTATGCAGTCTTCTGCTTTACTTTATTGAGTAACGTGCATTATACTGCCCTTCTCTGCCCTTCAGAGTTACATCCTTAGGCAGAGATCGTACATCCAAGCTAGGCTGTACCAGCTATTCCTTTGTGCTGTGTTTGATGGCAAAGTTTTTTGCCAGATGCTGGCGACCTGAGGAGTTCAAGCAAGACGCTGCTGGTTCTGCACATTCTTCTGTGTATAAGTGCCTTTAAAGGCAATTCATACTTTCTTTGTCTGCTTGCACAAACCAATGGGGACTGTCTAAATGTGCATGCAGTCCAATACATACTGACTTTTGGATCAGCTGTGTTGACACTTCCCATGTATGGACATGCAATCAGTGTGCAGTACATTGCAGAAGTCTGGACAACAGCAGTACCTCTGGAAAGTCTCTCATCAAAACCAGCGGCCATGTTGTTCTGCGCCTCGTCTTTTTAGTCTGACTTTACTGTGCAATATACTACCAATATACTACCATCCCCGTGTTTGAAATATGGGTAATAAAAGCTTTTGTCCAAACATAATGTTTGTCATTTAAACCAACAGGATCCGGGCTCGTCCACGTTAGCAAACTGCAGAAATGCTTTTTTTTTCTTTCTTTTTTTGTGCTCCCAGCCGTCGTTGTTCAGTGCTTTCCTGATGATGCACTGCTGGTACACCGACAGCTGCTTCCTCTCTGACCTTGTGGACTATTACACGTCTTGCTCTTGGGGGGCGTAACATGGTGTTGAATTTCCTCAGTTTGTAAATGAGGGTTTCTGATTGTGGATTGTTGAGTCCAATCATATAGGTAGTCGTATATAACCAATTTTAGCCCAAGCAGCATCAACACATCTTACCCTGATTAGCTCTATGTATGTTTTATATATACGGTATATGTATGATATACTTTGGCAGGTAGATGTTTACTGATTTCACCTTCAAATTAAGTGTCAGTCCTTAAGGTCTTTTGGCACTCACAGGTATGCAACGGATATGTGTCCAAGTTATACTTTTTCTTCATAATTGACCTAATTGTGTTTTCTTTCCAAAGTATTTGGCTTTGTATGTAAATAATGTGATTTAGAATGTGAGAAATTGTGTTGCTGTGATGACGCAAGAATGGTTTTTAGAGTATATTATATATATTCTTTTCTCTGCAAACGAAAGGCTTTAATGTTCCATTGCCATCACATTGACCCCTTTATATGAAACCTATAACCTTGGTCCTTTTGATGCCTCTACGGATAGACTGGAGTACCCTGTGCCTACTTTAAGAAATTGTAATTAAGAAGGAAAACACCTGACTATGTAAAGTCTCAGAGGTAATACTGTACAGTTCCAGTCAAAATGAGTTGGTCAGAGTGCAATTGGCCAAAAGGTGAATTGAATGACTCCCAGACCATGGAAAGGCATCCCTGCAATCTACCTTGGTGACGACAGTATCATCCTGTGGATTTTTTTTTCTCCTAATGCTTAGGAACGGCTAGAAGGAAAACTGAATTCAGAAAAGTGTAACGACCAGATAAGATCTCAGGCATGGGCAAAGGTCTACATTTCAACAAGATGTTTCAAAACTTATCTCCAAGGAAAACACAGAAGTGGCAACTATGTGGAAGTCCAGGAAGGACTCAGCCAGATTTAAAATGGTTGCGCATTGACACTCCACATCCAAACCAGGCTGAACTCGAGTTTCTTAAATGCGTGTCAAGCTTTTAGGATTATGCCCCGATAAGACTTGAGGCTTAGTTCTAAATGGCGCAACTAAATAGTGGGAATTTCAGTCTTTTATTATTTATATATTTGCTAAACTATCAAAAACTCCCGTCTTTGCTTTGTCATGGTGGAGTGAAACATGACAAAAGTAGGAAACTTTCTATATATACCACAAATGTAACGCACTGATTAAAAAAAATGAGCATCATTATTAACTTGTGTTTTTTGTTTTTTTTAAGTAGCAGTTTGATTACGGTTTGGAAAACGTTTAAACTTTGACTGCTGTCTGTGATTCTGTAGATGGAGGCACATCAGCATCCAGGTCAGCTGGTACTCCTCGCCAGGGAAACGACTCCAGCAAGATTCACCCTCACAGAGAAGGTCAGAGATGACCGACTGATTTGGTGTCACCTGAGATTCTGGACCATGCCGTAATCGTGCCCTTTTTCCTCACAGGCCTTTCTCCCAGGAACAGCCTGGAGGTTTTAACGCCAGAGATCCCCGGCGAGAGGGACCGAGGGAACTGCATCACTTCCCTGCAGCTCCATCCAAAAGGCTGGGCTACACTCATCCGCTGCTCCAGCAACATGGACGACCAGGAGGTGAGAAGCATGTAGCTGCAAATCGTGCCTGTTGTCTCAGAAGCTAAAACATTGTTTGTATTTTACCTGTTAAACTACCAGTCTGTGTGAGGGGGGGGGGTACACCCTGGACAGGTCACTGAAGAAAACCCAGATGGCTATGACAGATTGTAGTTGCTTTGTAAGGTGACTCTTTCTTGTACTTGCAAACATTTTTCCTCTATCTCTGAGGTATTTTTCTCCCCCGGTACTTGTGATAATTTCCAGCCAGTTTATACCCACCCGTGACACGGATAGTGAACATTAAGTGAGTGTCACAAACCCATATTTGAGCTAAGGGCACATTTGGGTTGGCAGCAATGACGTATTTAGTTTTTCACCCAGTCACTTAAAGATCAGATAGATGAGAGGTTGATTAAACTTTTGTTTTTGTAGACAGGTCTGTCTACATATGGTTTCTTAGGACTGGATTGAGCCTTATTAGCCCTCGTTTATGTGTTTCTGAAGTCTCACGCAAACCTAATCGGAAATGGGTCTGTGGAAAAGCCTGCCGTGTGCACGGATTACTTAAGAGATGTCACCTGTGGGAGCAGCCCTGCCTCAGTGCTAAGATGATAATTAGACCTGCTTCAAAATGTAGTCGACCCGTTCAGACCCTGGGTCAGAGAGAACGCTAAGACCAGCGGCGGCGGGATGGTATCACTTCATTGGATCAGTTACTGGAGTCATGGTGGGGAAGGAGCAGCAGTCTTAATGCAAAGATAATTTAGTCTTAGAAGAAGTTGAGCGCCATGTTGACACCTCATAAAAACGCTGTTTTAAAGAAAGCAGTTGATTCAGCACCCATGTAAACCTGTTTTGTTTTTTATTTTTGAGCGTTTTATGTCATATTTGATTCACACATTGCATTGTCACAGTATAACAGTGTAATGGGTACAGTTAATTTTCTACTAACAGCACATAAGGTCATTTTTAGTGAGGTTCCTATTGCTTGCGCTCACATTTTTTCTACTTGTCTTTTTCCAGTGGACATGTGTTTATGAATTCCAAGAGGGAGCGCCAACGCGGCCGCTGGTGTCCCCACGCTGCTCCCTCCGCCTGACGCACTACATCGAAGAGGCCAACGTGGGGCGGGGCTACATCAAAGAGTTGTGCTTCAGCCCGGACGGACGGCTCATCTGCTCGCCCTACGGCTACGGCATCCGCCTGTTGGCCTTCGACGAGCGCTGCGGCGAGCTCGCCGACTGCCTGCCCGTCCAGACCAGCTGCCTCAGAGAGATCCGCTCCATCTACTCGCACAGCGACGTGGTGCTCACCACAAAGTTCTCCCCAACACACTGCCAGCTGGCCTCGGGCTGCCTCAGTGGACGTGTGGCCCTTTACCAGCCCAAGTTTTAGCATCCATTGCTGTCAAAGGACAGAGCACTGCAGACCTGGCTACAGAAATGTTCGTTGGGGTTCCTGCACAGATAGTCTGGAAATATATCAAAGAGGCTTTTAACTATTGATAAGTTTCCCAGTTACACAAATATCTGCAAAAACCTTGCTGTGTTCTTATGTATAACTTTCGTCCAACACACATTTTCCGTGATTTCATACTCGTATCATCTGTGCAGATATTTGTCAAAGTGATATGGCCTCTGTAGTCCCATTTTATGTATCGAAACCATCAAAGAAGGCTGCATTTGGCCTATTTGGCAGTGCTAAAACCCTGGCATTTGTTTTAAAGTGCTCTATGGACCAGATGTGTGGGAATCTCTGAATGCAGTTCCTTCAAATTCTAAGTGCTCAACATAAAAATCATTATTCTCTGAGGCTACAGTTGGCATAAAATACTTAGTTGAACATCTGGGTTTTTCTGAACCTCGTGTGAAATTGTAAGTACTTTGAGACCCAGGTCTGCAGCTGTGAAGCAGGCCGAGTTCGTTTGGGTGCTAGCTGTCTGCTGACAGCCACTGAAAAATTCATCTCTGGCCTATTGATCAGGTCTGAGCAGTGGATGGACACTTTCAGCCCCTCCTGCCCTGAACATCAAGAACTGATGCAAAAAAGAGCCCCCTGAAGGCAACACATTAAGAAAGGGCAGCTGGGCTTCACAGACTGGACTCCCATCCGGACCGAAGAGAAGGTTTGAAGTCCAAATCTTGAAGCTCTTGATGCAACGTGGCGTCGGGCAACAACAAACGACTCTGTTGCTCTTTTTCATACTATAGATTGTTTCTGGTTTCTGTAACAGTAGAAGACTTTTGACTCTTTTGAGACTCGGCGCATCCAGTTGTTGTCTCAGGAGGAAAAACACTAACGATGCAAAGAGAGAATTACCCATTAACTCTAAAGAGACAAACAGGCTCTCGTATCTGCTGTTTCAGCGTCCTCGTGCCGCTCTCTGCTGCTTCGCTCTTGCCTTTGCCACAGGTGCTGCTTCTCTGCTCATACAATCTGAACTTTGACTTCAAGGACCTTCCCCTTTCTTTGCCCGCTTAGTTTGGTTCTCCTTCTCTACTCTCTTTCCACTCTCGTGCTCCTCAGTAGTTTTTAGTGGTTTTATTGGTGTATTAATGTCGGCACTACTTGTAGCACTGTGTTTTGAACTGATTCTTCACTTTTTTTGCCATCTTTGAGGCCACTTTAGGATAACATTTTAGGATAACTTACATTGGAATTGCCTACGATTTTTCTTCACATTTCTTCTTTTGTCTTAAGCCCATGAATGGAAGCTTGTTCCAGACACACTGTCTGTATAAACAAAAATACTACTTATAAATACGTTTTTCTTCCTTAAAATCCAAGGCTGGTATCATGATATATTTTTGATATAAGGCGCATGGTAGCTCATCTTCAGCTTCAACCTCCCGGTGAATTTTGAAATGTTGAATTTTCAGTGAATCCCTTAAAGAAGCTGGCTACTCTTATTACGTAGTTTCCAAAACTACCCAAAGCAGTCGGAGGTATTTGCTAAGTGCAGCTTTCACTGGCAGAATAATACACAGCGCAAAGGTACAACCATTTTGTGTTTCTAATTCAGTAATGTCGTTTGGATATTTTTCAAGTTCTATGGCTTTGGATAGACCCCGAAATACTTGCTGGATCTGCTGTTTTTTAAACTTTTGTTAGGAAGAATGTAGCTGAGCGCCGGCCTTCTCCTTTAGTCAGTGGCTTGTTTGCTTTTTGGCAGGTGAAGCTGCCTCCGAGTTGTTTAACATTCACAGGATGGAATTGTTACCAATCATCACCCTTTCCTTTTATTTAGTTGACAGACCTGCGCCACGCATGACCCCCCAGCTCCTCCCGACCACCCACGGGGAACGAAATGATCTCTTCAACTGTTACTGTCTTCGGCACTTCCATCTAGCTGCTGTGAGCCCACGCCTGACAGTTCCACTTTAATGGAAACTAGCTCCAGCGCTGACTGACAGCAGAATCGATGATAACTTGCTGTTAAGGTGGACAGTAGACAAACAAACACATACTATGCATACTGGCCTTTGTGCCTTGTGCTCCTCATTGAGCTGTCAGATGCCAAATCACGATTTCCTTTGGATTCGTTTGAATTGAAACGTGATCTGAGAACTAAAAGTGAACATCTGCTGTTATTGATTTGGGGTGGGGGGGTATCTTTTTAATGTAGTTTAAAATTCTGGGAGCACATGCTGATCACACTTCTCTTAGGCTTGTGATTGTGCTCATGTAGTGTTTTGGGCATATTCTGGAGCCACTGCAAGGGACGCTGTAGCACTGATGCCTCGATGAACAAAAGGTTGACGTTTCTTGGTGTTATTCGGACTTTAAAACGGGCGACAGAAATGGCTACGAGCCTGGAAATCAGGGAAATTTAAAGATGCTGTGTGAGTTGGTTGGAGGTAGGTCACACTTAAACATATGGAAAGCCAGCATTTGCAGATTTTGTCACTAGAAGTGGACTTAAAAATGCAGGAGACGTGTGGATTTTCTCTCACCTTCTTTAAAGGCTCGATGACATCACCAACCTGTAGAATGTAAAAGCCGTGCAACGGCACCTCAGTAACCTCATGTTAAATACGAGTGGGATCATTCCAGCAGGAATGTCTCAACTTTTTGAGCAGTTTGTTGTGAGTTTGGGTTTGAGGAGGAGAAACCGAACTTGTCAGATGCAATCTCATAGTTCCCGGCCCACAATATGCTCCAAAAAGTGGCAACAAGAAAGGACGATTTTAACGTTTTGTACATCCCTTAACTGCTCAGACTGCGTATTTTTCAGGATGTCACAAATGGGCTTCGTTTCATTTTCAGCTCAGTCAGTTAACAGACATTTTATCGAATAACCTGATCCCTGATGTTAGACATTCAGAGTGCAGATTTCTACATTTATAGCTACGTGAACAAAAATGATGACTGAGCTGAATGTTGAAGGAGGCTGTGGACTTCACTGCTTGTTTTATTTCAGTTGAAACTCACAAGGTCTTTGAGGAGAAGTGTCTTTATTTGCTATTTTCACTCCTGGTGACTAAAGAACCATTAACAACATAAAAAAATGTGTTTTTGATGCTGTTTCACTTTTTCTGTTTGTTTTTACGTGTGCACCATCACATGAGGTGATTACAGCCGGAGGATGAACTCTGCTGTTTCCTCTATGATTGTACACATTAAGCAGCCCCAGCAGTGGTAATAAAATGGTACGTTTTATCACAGAAATAACAGGCCAGCTTTTTATTTCTTTTTTTGTTTTGTTTTTGCACTGCTGACTGTCCTGTGTTTGGGATTTCAATATTAAAACTTGACACATGGAGTAGTGGGAACTGATTACTACCTGAGCAGCTGTGATAGGCTCCTAAAAATCGTGTGTGTGAAAATAAGTTTGCCCTGTGATTTTTGTCTTCTGGATTAAAAATAGTAAAAACTATCTAGTGCAAGAATTTGAGCAGAAGAACCTGATCCTGGCTGAACTGATAACGGGTTTTAAAGAGGTGACAAAGCCCGCTGTTTTCCGGCTTGTTGACCTTCAACTCAATCTGCTTCAGACTTTTTACGACTCCTCACTTAAGTTTGACCAAACTGTTTTTCCCCTATGCGCTTATTGAATGGCTCAGTACTCCCCCAAAAGGTACAACATTTGTGTGTTTCTAAAGACAAAAGCAGGTTTGTACGTTTCCCATTCAGGCGGGAGCTCAATTCAACCCGCTGTTCGTAGACTGTTTTCAACTGGCAGCACCCATCTCTGCAGCATATTGGCCTCATTTTGTGCAGTGGGATGAAGTGGTTACATGTCGTCCTTCTTTATGCACAGTCTTTGATTCACTGGTGATCCGATGTTTCCTCCGTCACCACCTTGAAGCGGATGCCAGTGGTTTTCAGTGAAATATCTGACTGTGGCATTGCCAGGAAATTTACAACAAGTTGATATCTCCTTTTAGAAATTCAGGCAATTTCAGGTCAATGCGGCTGCTGCAAATCGCGTGAAAATCCCACTGCCACCAGCTTTGTCGATTAGCTAATCTAAGATGGCCAAATTTGGTTTTAAAAAAAAAAGGGAATCTGTGAGAAAAACATCAGCATTCTATGATGATTAGGTCTATGATGCCTGTGCAGGTCCCAACCCACTGCACTGCTTTTTCAAGCTCCTTTTGTTGCCCTCCTTTTCTTTCCATTCATTTCAGATGAAGACACTTTCTAACACTACATAGCACAAACATTTATTCAAAAGATTGTGGTCCTGTTGGACTTCATAAAAAAAAAAAGAGAGAAAATGTGAAATATCAGACCAGCCGACAGTAAAATCCTCAACTAAGTTCACGTATAAAACAAACCAAAAAAAAGCCTAATAAAGTCTGTTAATCATTTACTTCTTTGCGTAACATTTTGTATATTTGGGACTGTATCCCACTCTTTAGTGTCTTGTGCTCATCTGTAAGCCTTTGTGTGAATTTAATAGGATTTAAAAGGTCAGTGCGCACAAATTTTAGCCCTTTGAGATCTTGCAATGTAAAGGTCACTACAAATAAAATGTATTATTATTAAATGAAATGCTTTGCATTAATTAAAGCTCAGATCAGATTGATGTGGAAATCACTTGACATACATATAAAACCTCAAAGGTAAAACTGTGGATGCTTTGATACCGGCTGCACTTTTGTGCTGCTTTTCTCAGAAAACAGTTTCATCAGGTTGGACCTTCTTTAACTTATAAACAAAATAGTTTCCAAGGCTTCCTCAGCCCCTTCGTCCTGTTCCACGTCATGCTCTCCACGCTCCAGAGGACCGAGCTCTCCTGGTCTTCACCTGCTGACTCTCCCTGCGGCGGTTGATGGCTTTGGTGCTGGCGCGTAGCTTACGGAGCCTGAGGGCGCGAAGTTGCAGCTGAAGGTCCTGAGGTATCTTTCCTCCTTTGGCTCGGATCTCCTTCAGCCTCTGAATGGGAGTTTTTGTGAGGGCGAAGTCACAGATTGTGGGACGTGGCTCCATGCCAACCTGGCAGTGACGGATGGATGGGAGGTAACCCACAGCCCAAACCACAACCTTGTACTGGCCGGGGTTCAGCAGACGCCAGTAGTCCCCGTCAGCAGCTATAAGAAGATTTGGTAGTTTGGAATGTTTAGGGTTTTGTACTTTATAGGCTTACTACATTTTCAAGAGTTCCTGTCTATGAGTAGACAAAGTGAAAGCCTTGCACTGACTCCAATCCAATTTTATCTATAAAGCACTTTAAAACAATCACAGTGGACCAAAGTGCTGTGCAGACAAATAAAGACAAAATTAAAAGAGTAAAATACAAGAATAGATTAAAAGATATAAAACAGCTATAAAATTTAAAACGATAATAAAATAAATAAAAATGATAATACATTCAACAGCTCACATCGCGTCATAAGCCAAGGAGAAGAGATGTGTTTTAAGATAGGATTTAACTCCTCATTCCTCAGTTTATATCTTCATTACCTCTCATAACAGCTGCAACATTGAACATTCAAAAACTCTGTTCCACTTGGAACAGGTGGGGGGGTGTCCCCTCTGTTTCAGATGTTCAGCATTACACCCTTATCGTTGGAAAGAAGAGTGAAGGGACGGATCAAATCTAGGGACTCACCTGATCGAATGTCGTGGTTGTGATCCTCCACTTTGATTACAGCGTCTGCTATTCCTTGCTTGGTGAGCTTGTCCCTGACAACACCTTTGATCCCTCTGTGAACCTGTGAGGAGGAAATGCTGCACTGTGAGCTGCTGCTCAGGACATTAAGACTGGTGTCACTTTCTTTGTGCAGGTGGGCGACATAGACTGACCTGCTCCATGTAAACCAGCAGAGACTCTTTGTTACTCTCCCACTCGATGGGAAGCTCACTGACATGAGGGAACTTATCGCAGGACAGCTCCACCGTCACCTCGAAACAGTTGGTATGCAGGTAACTGAAGTCGTTCATACCTTCAGAAAAGACAGAGTCAGTTTGTAAAAAGGCAGTCAATTGTAAGCAGTGCTGGTTTTTCACAAAACGATTGCCAAAAGCGTTCAAAACAATAATATTATTCCCTTTTTGGTAATTGAATTACACTCAAAGCAGGAAGTAAGGCGCCATGCAAGAGATATGGACATATCATTCTTTTACTATCATAATTATTATTAATTCCATTATATGGCGACAGTCGTGATATAAAGAAGACATGCTGCTGGACAGCTTTCTATTGCTGGGTAATGTGAACATGAGAACATTTTTTTAGATGGACTGGAAGAATAACAAGTAACAGAAAAGATAAACTGACATAATCTCTTTGTTTTCAACTCCTGGTTGAATTGAAATGTAAAAATCATATATGGAAAATGCATGTGTTGCATACAAAATCTTATAACAGCCTATTTCAAATTTCTTCTTCATTTTGATGGACAACACAGACTTTGCCAACTGATGTAAAATTGAAACCGACTGACAATCTGTTATTATCAGATGAAAAATTTGATTTTTCTTTTTTTTTTTTTAAATTTAGTAGAAGATTTTCGCTTATTATTTTCAATAGATATTAAGTATTAAATGTACTTTCATGTAAGATTCCCTGATTTAAGGGACCCTAGTTAAATTCAACAGAGCTTTATGAATAGTAACTTTTTTTAAAAAGTATTTTCTAAAGTGTGTTCACCCCCCACCCCCCGACAGAGCTGACTCACTGCCGGGGACTGTATGCCAGGCTCCACCGTTGATGATGTTGTTGTGCTGCTGGAAGTCCTCGTAGTGGCACATGCGGCGGTCGGGGTTGGCCATCACCAGATTAGTTGATGCATAGACGGTGGCCAGCCAGCGGAAGAAAGCGTCGTCAGCTGTGGGGGTGTTTTCCTGGGGGGCCCAGTCACGGGTGCAGTCGAAGGGGTATGTAACCACCAATTCTCCTCCGTGGAGATTTGCACTGAGTACGAAGGGAATGTCCTGCATCCAGTTGATGACGGCACGCGTCACTGGTGCAACCTGCGCAGTGGTGGAAGGAGTACTCACGATTTTAGTCAAGTAAAAGAATGAATGTTTTTCAACCACAAAAATCTATATTCTATGCATTCTTATTCTATATTAAAGGGTAAAGATCTGCGTTCAGCATCCCACTTCAGTGCTGAAATATTATTGGATAAAAGAACTAAAAATGTAGCTGAAATTTTGTTAAAATTAGGTTGTTAAAATCCTTTCAATAATCACGTTCTCAGCTTGTTCCAACTCTTCAACAAATATTTGTGATGATTACACTGAGTACTTTTTTATCAGGTTAAATAAGCCTGATAGAGGAAACATCCCACTGGTCGAGATGCTTGTTCAATCTTTATCCATGCAACGTTTTTTCATTCAGTGTTTTGATGGAAATGGAAATGTGGAAAGGAAAAAAAGCAAGGTTCCTCCAAATTCAACTGAAGCTGTTTGGGACACTGTTGTTGGGACACTGTAAAATGTAAATAAAAACAGAATGAAATGTATTCAAAATCTCATAAACCAATGGAATATATAAAACGTGTTTAAAGAGACATTTTACCATTTCATGAAAAGCTATTAGCTCATCTTAAATTTGATGGCAGCAGCACATCTAAAAAAAAGTTGAGATAGGGGCATGTTTGTGCATCCTGTGTTCTTTTTGACAACACTAAATGTCTGGGAATTGATGAGACCAGATGCTGGACCTTTGAGAGAGGAATGTTGTCCCTTTCCCGTCTGATATAGGATTCTAGCTGATTCTAGAAGCCCAGTCTTCTATGTCTTACTTTACATTTCATAATGTGCCAAATGTTTTCAACTGGTGAACGGTCTGAACTCTTATGCTACAAAGCCATGCTGTTGTAATAGATGCAGTATGCATTGTTCCTCCAGCTGTTTCTTTTCAGCACCATTAACTTTTCCTGCCTCTTGTTGCCCTTGTCCCAACCTTTTTGAGACATCAAAAAGCCATCAAATTCATGCTGCCATCAAATTCATGATGAACATTTTTCATGAAACAGTTAAATGTTTCACTTTTAAATTTGATATGTCTTCACTAATGTTATATTACAAATAAAAAATATTGACTTATGGGATCTGCAAATCATTGCGTTCTAGTATTTACATCTTACACAGCCGCCAAACTTAAATTAAAACTGTGGTTGTGAAACACGTACTTTTTTAAAAAAGCTATGTGAATATTTGTTTCATGCACAGTGTGGTAGTTTTATAAGATGTATTCAGAGCTGGAAATGTCCATTATCCATTTCTATTACCAAGTAGTTTCATCATGTCTTTGTCTTGCCTTGAACAAGAAAACTGGTAACAAACACTGAGTGATAATGTTCAGGCTTCCAGAAAAACCTTCTTGGCTCTGAAAATGTTTCCTGATCTGAAGTTTGCATTCTTCTCAAACTGTCCCAACCTACACTGACTAAAGCAAAACTGCTTTTTCAGTGCAACCTGTGCTCTCATAAACTGACTGTTATTACATGTCATTCTATTTATAAAATATTATAAAAAAATAAAAAAAAGCACCAGATGGTGCCAAAGTAAGAAATTTCTTAAAGATACAAAGGCACTGAGTCTCCATACCATGGCGTCTTCTTGAGTGTAGTATTCCGGAATGGGGATGTAGTGGTTTGAGACTTTGGATAGATCTGCCGCATCCTCCTGAGCGTCCCACATTATGTTGTTCAGATCAGGAAAGTTATGATTCAGGTCGATTCCTTGAAAGCTGTACCGGCCCTCGGCCCAGCCAGCCAGTTCTGAGCCCTGTGGCAGATCAGTCAATCAGAAACTGAATCAATAATTACAATGGATGGATATGAATGACTGCATTCCTTCTCCACGTTAAGGATATTGGGAAAACATAGAAATATAAAACTTTCAAAGCATCGCCCACCTTCTCATAAGCTACTTCATATCCATCAGGGTTCATAGACGGCAGAAGGTGGATTCGTGTCTCTTTGACCAGATGTACAATACGCTGGTTGCCCTTTTTGTATTCTTTGCACATATACTGCATGAGGTTTAGGACAAGCTCTCGACCGAGTGCCTCGTTTCCATGCATCCCCGCCACGTAGCGAAACTCTGGTTCACCTGCAAAGATGAAAGTTTACAGGGTCACTTTACTTACCATGAAAAAAATACATTAGAATTAGGGCAGAGATACACAGTCCCCCTTTTCTTCTAAAATTATTTTGCGTGAAGCACCATTGTGGAGCTGGTCCAAAATCAAACGCGTATTGGCCAGACTTGATGGTAGCCATTCCTGAAAATAAAAACTCCAAAGACCTAAGATTTGTACTTGATAACAATGTCTTATAACCAAAGAAATTCAAGAATGTGAAATGCCTGCTTGTCTTCCCTTTGAACTTGGCAGTTGTATCCACATACCCATGAAACCACTCAAATCAATAGCAGCTGTTGATGCATTATATAAGAATCCTCTCTTGGGAGTGAAGACATTTTTAAATGTGTTTATGCCATTTGTCAAAGAAAAAAGTAAGCCACTCTGTACCCCATTAAATGTATTCATGCTTTTTGGCGTATGTGGAACAGCCACAATTCACTTTTAAGCACCAAGCCGAAAAGACAATATCACAAGGAAATCAAACAGTGTGTTTACACAAGAGAGGCCTCCTCCACAAGAAACCCCTGCCTCCCTGTGTGTCGCTGCTCCAGAAACCAGGCTGTCTAAACACTGTTAGATGTTGGGCCTCAGAGCATCTATAATGAGATTAACTTGAGGGACATGATGAACTCCAGAAACATCGAAATTCAAAGTTGACAGGAGGAAAGTTTAAATGCTCTTACCAAGTTCATGTTTGCCAGGGTTATCGGATATCTCCATGACGTACAGCTTGAGGCCCATATAGCTCTTCCCTATAGTGTAGATGCGGGTGATGTCTGGACACTCCTCAGCCACAGACTTCATGAGCTTCAGGGTAGGAAAGACAAGTCTGAGTAAAAACCTTCAAGGAGTTAATTCATAACCTTGAGTAAATCTGCAAGCTATTGAGAGTCTGAGCTTTACGGGAACCAAAATTACTCATCACAGGCTTTTCTCTAACCTTTCTCATCTCTTTGTAGTTGTGGTGTCTGAAGTCTAGATCGTCCTTTGATCCTTGTTCTTGCTCATAGGCATACATATCATCTGGATCTACGAGGAAATGGCACATGAGGTCTCAATGTGTTGTTTTTTCTCTTTTGACTGACAAACATTACTTAAAACCAATGTACCATTTTGAGAGAGTCACACACTGCACTGCTGAATGTCTACCTACCATAAACACGGCAGCCGAGTATCTCCGCCCGGAGGCAGATTGTCCCGTTGGAGTACCAGGTCTGCGGATTGATACGGATGAATCGGGCGACAGTGGGAACTGGAAGGAGTCCAAGAACAGGAGTCTCTGGATTCTGGTTCCCTTCAAATATCTATAAATAATTCAACGTGATGTTACATAGATTTAAACATCTTAGGATTCTCTACCAAAGTGCATAAAACATTCACTGTATACATTAAAAGTGAGTGTTTAATTAATATGTCTACTGCATAACAAGCAGCGAGTTGACAAGTGAAGACTCAAAAATAAACACAGAAAGATTATTCTAAACATACAGAAACATAAAACTTGCCAAAAGTGAAAACGCCTGAGATATGTTAACATAAAAGCTTGAAAATTTGGTAATGATCGACATAAAACTGAGCACTTTTGTGATTTCCAGTTTTGCTGATTGCATGAACATTGTAACAACAAGACCTGTGACATATAGGCTGTATCAGTCGTCATGTGCATCATGGATCCACGTGGAAATAAATTGTCAGAGGTATTCAAAACTCTGTTTCTGAAACCTTAAAATGATGGAAAAAGAGTCAGGAAGATTTGTAATCAACTAAAAATCAGCAGAAACACGGCTGCAGCTGTAATTAGATGGTATGGAAAAAACCTTAAGTACAACTAATTCGAGCCCCAGTAGTTGGCCCATTACGACACCACAGACAGTCTGTTACGCAACTCACACAACCCGACTCTGGAAAATACATAAGCGCTTGAACTCAGATGGAGTCTGTCACATGTAAATTTGGTCAGGACTTCCTCAGTCATTTCAAAGTTAAAGTAATGAGGCACGGAAGTGGGAGTATGATGATATGAGGCCGCAGGAGAGCAAAAGATGTTGAAGTCATTTTAGATGGCAACATAAATGCACGTGGATGCCAAAAAAAAACGTCTGACAGAGTTATCCCCAGTCTCCAGAAGCTTTTGTGTTGAGAATATTCTAGCATGATAATGATCCAAAGAACGTTGTCAAAAATGATGCAATAAGTAGCAAAGCAAAAGAAAAACAAAATGGTTCTCGTATTCAACCTGACTTCTATCCAATACATCATCCCAAGAGTGTTTTAAAGAAGAAAAGTAAAGCAACACGACCTCTCTGGAATCCAGCAGAACATCATAAAATTTGTGGAACGCTGGTATTCTCCATGCTGCAGAGGATTAAGTCTGTCATCAATAGTTAAGGTGGACATACAAAGTTTTTAGAGAAAAACTGAATTTTGTTGCCAATATTTCCAAATGTGATGTCTGAAGTTTTATCATAGTGCCTCTTAACTGTTACTTAATCTACCGCTCGCATGACAGCAAATCCCTGCTGGTCTGCTTAGAATTCAGAACTCATGTTACTAAGAGGTGGTAGAATTATTGATCATTTGAGATTTAAGTGATTTTGCACAGAGTTACACTCATTTGTGTTGTACACTGTTCTCATAGAAGAAGAAAGATAGAGTAAAAGCACTGCTGTCAATTCTGCATGACCTGCCAAACATGTTGTATTTTAGACTCATTAACAAGCTTCTGGGAGTAAAGATGTTCAAAACTGCCATGAATCTGAACCAGAAAAGTAATCACTGGTGTCTTCGGAAAGTCTTTGTGATAACAATAACAAGCAGAGGCAGATGAAAACATGACCTCCTTGGCAGTGATGGTGGGCTTGAAATGAAATGAAAAAAATGTGCTGACTTTTCTTCTTTCTCCTCCAGTTCCCTGGACAGAGACCAGTTTTTCCAAAATATGAACGCTCATGTGGCTCTGTACAAAAAAAGCTTTTTGTTCAATCTGTCTTTGTGTTTGCATTGAGTGCTTCATTTAGCATTTGCATTGTGATTGTAAATATAATCTAACCATCATAGAGGGACTATATTCTGCACCTGGTATATAGAACATTTGACATAGTGTTACGTAGTAAACAAACTTTGACCATATATTTCTTTCTTTAGATTATTTGTTTTCATTTCAAGTTCTCTTTTATTCTAAATGAGCTATTAACTTCTTGTTTCATTTGAAGTATTTCACTTCTGGCACAAACTCATCGTAATCTGTTTTCAATCTGTATCACGTCCACTCCTCTTAAAGAGCAGCACAATGAATAAAAGAAGTCATTCTTACCGCCTCTTCTGTCCCATTCATGCAGGTTTGCCAGCTAACAGAGTCATTGCTCAGTTGAACTTTGTAGGATTCGACCCAGTCCCAGCTAAGACCAAAAAGAGCAATGGAGTGAGCAGCTAAATAAACATTGCACTCAGTCTTTGTTTCAACTTACTGTAGATGAAATGCTTTAAGGGCCATCTTTAACTGTTCACTGACTGTAGGGTTCAAACAAGCAGCCAGACTTTCAACAAATTGACCTTGATTTATTTTTTTCCTGTGTGTGCTGTAAGTCATTGTTAATGCTGATACTACCTGACCTCCAGATGGAGTTCCTGCCCTGCAAGATGACTCCAGTAAATAGGGTAAGATGGATGGTGTCCACCTCAAGCCACTGATGTCGGTCCTTATACTCAGCACACCAAGCTCCATCATACAGGTCTCCATCCTCAATGCCAGACTGAGGGGAAATTTTTTTTAGAAAAAACATGTCACAGAGAGTTTTTTTCTCTGTGTGTGTGTGTGTGTGGGGGGGGGGGGGGGGGGGGGGGGGGGGGGCATTGGGGGGGGGGGGGGCATTGGGGGGGGAAACATTGCACAACAGTTTGCTTTTGGCCTAATTGCAAAATAATTGCTTTCAGCAGACTGTAGGACAGGATAAGTTATAGGCTGCAATCATAAACAGCATTAAGAGTCAGATTAATTCACCCGATTACTTTATTTAATTTCAAAGAGACCTCCTTGATAAGGGAACCATATCAAGAAAAGATATGAACTTTTGGGACCCGTGCATATTTTGAAGTACTGTATTAATCCATGAATTTTGCAAAATAAATATATATAATATAGATCTTTAGATACATTGCAGTTATGCAGAGCCAGACTTACTTGTATTATTTAAATGTATCTTAAGCAATAGCTCTCCAGGCTTTTGGAATGTCTTTCAAACTTTTTCTTGACATTTACTGCTTTTTCACTCATTTTAAGTCCAGTCCTTCTTCCATTTTTAGAAAGAATGTGTTTTTTTGTTTGTTAAGCCACTTAACACTGACCTATGAATCATTCAAGCTTAAAAAGGCACCTATCTCAAGGGATGAGCCAGTGTTGTGCATAACAGACAACTTAGCAAAGAAACTATCTTAAATTGTATCTTTAGGCACTTTGTTACTAGCAGCCTGTTGCACAGACACATCATTTATTCTTATTTCTTTAGCAGCATCTGCAAAAAGCATAAAAGATAACACAGTTTGACAGACATAACATGGTATTTTTCCAAGAAAGAGCCACAAGCCAAAAACTATTAGCCAAAGAAAAAAATGTAATGGATAAAAAACTATCTACAGCAGATGAACAGGATCTGAAAGTGATGTCCTTAAGAAAAAGGAAAAAATCCAGCAAAGACCTGACAGGACCTGAGAGATGCATCTGGACCTTCAGCTGATCCATCTACTGTTGGCCCAAGCCTCATCAGAAATGGTCTCCATGGAAGGGTGGCTGTCAAGAAGCCATTCTTAAGGAAGGGAAACAGGGAGAAAAGGCTGAGCTATGCCAAATGACACAAGAAGTGGACTGAAAATCAGTGGCAACAGGTCTTATGGAGGGATGAATCCTCCCCAGAGCCCGGACCTCAACATTATTGAAGCAGTGTGGGATCATCTGACAGAGAACGGAACAAAAGGCAGCCCACATCCAAAGAAGAGCTTTGGGATGTCCTTCAAGAAGCCTGGAGAACTATTCCTGAAGACTCCTTAAAGAAATGACAGAAAGCTTGTCTCAGAGGGTTCAGGCTGTGTCAAACCAAATATTGACTTTCAAGCTCATTAGGATTGTATAAATTCTGTATTTGTCTTATGTATTGTATTTCTATTTATGTTTGCAAATGGTTCAATAACCTGCTGCACTTATTTTCAATTTTCTTAGCAATTTCTGAAGAATGAGGGTGGACTTCCAAATTTTGCAAAGTACTTTTGATTAAAGTATTTCTTAATCCCCTGTAGAGGTCAGCAGATTCTCCCCCCAAAAATAGATTCCACTTTATTTATTTAGATAATACTGAAATCTGCCTGTAGATTTATGTCAAGAAAGCTGAAATATATAATCTAGGTCATCTTTTTGGGGTTTCAGTTGTTTACTTATGAAGGCACAGTGGGTATTAACTATGTTTATTTAATCGGAAAATAATTTGTGAACTCTTGTTTCTTTGTTCTGCCTTCAGTTTTGTAATGTCAAATAAATATACAGATCTGAGGTCTCTGAAACTACCAGGGACATCAGTTCACTGTCCCTGGTATTTGAAGTAACCTCTGATACAGACTGACCTGGATATTGAGTCTCCCTCTGTGAGGACCCAGGCCCGGACGCTGGTAGGAGGAGGCTTGGATCTGGCTGTCATCCACTCGCAGGGACTCCAGACCGAGGGGAGGACAGCCTGTAAGTAAAAACCAAAAGCAAACAATTGATAAAATGCACGAGCTGCTTCTTTGCAGAAACAGTTCATGAGGCGACTTGACACCTTAAGGGTTAAACTCTTTCTGGTTTCTCTGAGTAAGCAAACATAGCTGATGTAAAATGAGGTCCTAGTGGTTGTTATGTGGAATATCCTTAATCATACTGGGGCAGTTCAGTGGAAGTTTAGAGGCCCTCGCCCCCTCCTCCTTTGCTTGTGTTGGGGAGTGGAGAAGACATCAGATAAGTGAATTCACGGAGGGTTTGGGTGTAATTTGAGACATGCTGGAGAGCAAAGTCAAGTGTTCAGCAGAACAACGAGACGGGGAGCTACAGCTGCAGGGTAGTTTATGGCTTTGGGAACGACCAACAACATTCCCATCGGTATAAAATAGAACACAGCTCTTTTTGTTCTGTTCTGGTGTGAAATTTTGCCGGAACATCTCAAAATGAAAAAATGACACAAATAAAAAGCAGTGTGGGTTAAGGCTGACCTCACAATCTCTTTCCATGTGTATGCCTGAAACAATTATTTAATCATAATATATACATGAATACATATAGAGTGTGGACAGCTTTTTAGCCACACAAAACCTCTCTCGATGTCCCATGGGAATTTCTGAAAGTCAGTGCATATTTTACCATTTTGGACAAATTGGACTTTCTGCAGGAGCCCAAATAGGTTGTCCAAATTATCCATGGCTACGCAACACATTCCATCTGAAATCAAACACCTTTGGTAATTCATATTCTGTTCCTTCTTAAATGTTTGAGTTCACATTCCAGTGGCTTTAAACCCTAATTTTGTAAGATCGACAGAGACTAAATTGTCAGAACAAGCATTTTCTTATGATCACAAATATTTTTCCTCATAAATCCTTTAATTTCTGAAGCAACAGTGACTTGATTTGGTCCACACATTTACAAAGACACAGCTGAGCAGTAAGTCAGAAGCTCAGCGTGTCCCTGAAGGCACCGTTATAAAATTGCCTTTTTTGATTAACATTAATGGGATTAAATTTAGATTTGGCTCAAGTCCTTCCGGCAGCTTCTCGCAAAAGTGGTCTACTTGCAAGAAGTTCAAATGACTTTTTTAGTTTCCTACCCGGTTCAGTTTTCTTATCCTCCTTGTTGCGGTCATCTCCTTCCTCTTCTTTCCTGGTGTTGGTTCCTTCGCTGCTTTTGCTGATGTCTGTGGTGTTCAGCTGCCTCTCTCTGACAGAGCTGGTGAACAGCTCTGTCGCTGCTACTGTTGGAGCCGCTCCGTCTCTGTTCTGCTCCTCTGCAGTAACCCCAGCTTCGGTCCACTTCACAGTTGCTGGGGTGGTGAAATTGATTAATGAATAACTCTGAGTCGTTGCATTGTTCAGCAGCTCTCCTGATCCGTGTAAAACAACTCCCAGAAAAAGTACAGCAGCAAACCTGCACATTGACTTTACCATCTTTCTCTTTGTTTGCTGTTGCAGAATGAAGGGGGAAAAAACTCCCGGTTAGTTTATATCATGATGACAGAGCCAGACCTCCCATCCACATCCCTCCTCCTCTGTCCCACCTCTTTCACCTCCTCTCCCTTCTTCCCTCCCAGCCAAGATTCCAGGCTGAGTCCTGTGAAAATCTAGGATTCGGGCAAGACCTGCGCAAGTTGCTTGCCACAGGGCTCCACAGATGTCAATTTAAACATTTTACATAGTTCTCCTGATCCATTAAAGCAACGCTAGAAAAGTTGTGAAACTTAAAACGATGTGCTTCTGACTCATTTAAAAAAACTTTTATTATAATATAATATAATTATTATGAACATTCCAGGTCTTCTTACTGCCCCAGAGCACTAAAAATGTACTTAAGGTACTAAAAAGAAACAGCTGGAGGAACATAATGGGCAACAGGTCAGAAACATTATTGAGTATAATAAAAGCACATTAGAGAAGCAGAGTCACAATTGCAGGTTAAAGCTCTATCATGCACAAAAGAAGCCATATGTGAACATAATCCAGTAGCACTATAATCTTTTCTGGGCCAATACTTCTTCAAAATGGACTGAGGCAAAGTGGAAACGTGTTCTGTGGTCAGATGAAAAATTTTGGAAATCATGAACACCTGGTTCTCTGGACTAAAAGGGAGCAAGATCATCCAGTTTGCTATCAAATGCCTTCATCACTGATGTTATGCGGGTGCATTAGTACCTATGAAACTGACAACTTGCATTCTGGAAATGTACCATTAATACTAAATGGTATATATAGGTTTTCCAGCAATATCTGCTCCCATCAAGATAGCATCTATTTCAGGGAAGACTTGTCATATTTCAGTAAGACATTGCAAAACCACAAATCACATTTATTACAAAAGCAAAGCTTTATAATTGAAGAATCCACGTACTGGACTGCTCTGGCTGCAGTCCAGACCGTTCACTATTTGGAAACATTTGGCACATCATGAAATGAGCAGACTGTTGTTAAAAAGAGAGGAGATGTTATACAGTGATAGAATTATTGCTGCCATCATTTTCATAATGAGATAATATTTTCACAAATAGTAAAAAGTCATACTTTGAACATTTGACATGCTCTTTTGTGAATGAAATATTCTTTAACGTGCTTGTAAACGATTGCATTCAGTTTTTATGTACATTTTACAGTGTGCCAACCTTTTTGGAAATGGGGTGGTGTTTATACTACTCAGGGTTTTTTTTAAAACATAGTTGCTGAGGGAAGAAAACTCAAGTTTAAATGCTAAACAGAACATAGATATTCATGGCAGGTGCATCCTGTCCATGATCTTTCAGGGAACTGTCACAGTGCCCCAGTTTTTCAATGCTTTCAAGTGATATGAGCTTACTCAAGGCAGTTTTTTAATCTTCTTCTCTTTTTTTTAAGAATCATTTTAAGTGTTTGAATTTCAATCATTTTTCATTTTTATTTAATCTTCTGATCTTTTTGTGCATGTATAGCTCTTGTTAGTAAATATTTGTCTTCCGCTTGATTTACAACTCCTAAACTGTACTTATGTATAGTTTCTTCTGGCTTTAACTAAGATTTAATTTAGTTTGTATCATCCAATTCGAGAATGCGTTTGCATTCAGGCACCATCCATCCATCCATTTTCTATACCCGCTCAATCCAGTTGAAGGGGCTGCGGGGGTGCTGGAGCCCATCCCAGCTGTCACTGGGTGAGAGACAGGGTACACCCTGGATGGGTCGCCAGGCATTCAGGCATCATATTGTAAGATGAGATTTATTTTTGTGAGGACATATTCAGCAGACTGTCTTATTTTGCATTGTTCATTATTTTGAGTCCACATAATTTAACTAATTGTTACTACATTTCTAAAAATTCTATTCTGTTGCTTAAGTGTCATCTGGAACCATATAATATAACATACTTTACATGCAGGTAATGTGAGTTATAATTAAAATTGGCGGAGTGATGTGTAAGATGTGAGATTTCACTTTTGTTGTCAGTGTTCAGTTTTTTTTTTGGTCGGACATTACAGTGGATAGACTTATATGGCCAAAGTTGTCCCCGTGCTCTTATTTTACCTACAGCCCTCCGATAATTTATGTAAGACAATAGTTAAAACATCCAAAACCTGGTCTTACAATATTCTATGTAATTATCTTTCATGATTCATATTGTCTTCCTTCTCCTACTCTGACTGACTTTCTTTTTCTCACGTATCTTCAGCTTGCTTGGCCTCTTAATCATGACCAGGCCCTGTCTCTAAAGAATTCCTCCTGCAGTTCCCAAAAAACAAAAAAATACAAAAACAAATCATCTAATAAAAACCAGCTGAGACAATGCTAACCCTCTAAACAACATATTCAATATGTCCTCAAATGTTCTGCTGCAAGTCTTCATGTTTGCCTCCTTTTTTAAGCATGCTGAATAAGATGTTGACATAAAGACAGAGTTCATAGTAAGAATGGCACATTTACGAAAGCATACAAACCTATGCCACATTATAAGACTCATGCATCGTCTTGAACTTGTGCTTTCTCTTTTACAAATTAATGAATGAATTAATAGCCATAAAGTGCAGTGAAAATGTTCCGACTGCTGGTGTTAACATTAATCATTTGTCCATCGAACAACTCAGAAAGAGAAAGAATAAAATGTTGTGGTTTCAGTTTGAGGACAGTGTGACAGAATGAGGCAGTGAAATGTAAGAGATAACACACATCCGGTAGACACAAACGTCTTTAGCTCATGACCACATTCGTATGAACATATCAGTTTCAGTTCTTGTCCAGTTTTTGAACACGACTAAGGTTCAGAAAGGAAATTATGTTTCTGACGGCATGAGTTGCATTTTTCAAAAACAGCAATTATCTGCTGCGGTCAAAGTTTTTACTGTTCTGTGAACCGCAGTGAGACATGCACTGAAAAAATTTCCTTCGCATCTGGAATGTGGAGTTTGAGAAATTTAACCACTGATTCGTGATGATTTATTAAAGTAAAATAAATAACATGTCATAGAGGAAGGCTTCATCCTATATATATATTATCTTGCAGATAAGATAAAGGAGCAACTTGTCTGCAACACAAGCAGGAAAGGGACTTTCCTGTTATTAGTCATCTCTTTATGAGAAGTTACAGTGCATCTGCACTTTGATTTGTCTTGAGTCTCTCATTGCTTGATCTCGACCTTTAACTTCATAATGCATAGATAGGATGATCTTATGTATGAGAAAACCTAGGTGGAGAAAACAGTTATGTAGAGGTTTGGGGACCGAAACCAATCAGACAGGCCTTTTCAACAGATTGATTGTGGTTTTAGGAACAACAAACACAATTCGAAATAATGAATAACAACAGATGAATGAATTCAGATTACAATTTTCTGTGCGTGGTGCATGGTGTTAGTCAAAAATATCTGCCTTTTCTGCCAATGGAACTTATGTGTGCAAATTTTGATCATACTACCTTTGTTATTCTATAGAAAGGTCTATCTATGTCAAATGTGTTGTCCCCATTGTCCCTACCCTTTTATTCTGAAATGTTTTCGTGTTTTCTGAAATATTGTTGTGTTCTCCGAAATGTTTTCATGTTTTCTGAAACGCTGTTGTGTTTTTACCCTCAGGGCCACCGTAGAGAGCCTTATGTATTAGTTACAGTTAGTTAAATTAATTTATGCAGATATATTAAATGAGGAAGAGGAATAAATGTTTCTAACAGAATAACATATTGTCCTTTAGTACACCTCTTCATTTGTTTCTAATTGAACATGCTGCGATATTTTGTGCATCTAAGCTTTCTAAACAGAATGGGACAACCAGGACCGTACGAGTTACACTGTTTTGTCAGAAATTGCAAAATAAAATGTACATCCGTGTTGCTAGAAGATGAAACGCCGATGACAGGAATGGTGGTGACAGCACCAGCAGCCCCCGCTGGTTTTATTTTGAAATCTAAAATACCTGAAGCTGATTGGTGTATTTAGGCATGACGTGTGCACAGGAAATGGCCACTCAAGCGCTTGGAATCATAATATTGTATTTGAAGTCTCTTTACTTATCCTCATATCAGTCCAGTTTTACAGTTTAATTTCGCCTTGTCCATGACACTTGTATGTAAAAATATTTAAGTTGCGGAAGTTACAGAAAAGCTCATATTTTGCGGAAGAGCTGAAAAATATGCTGATGGTCGCTGTGAAAGCTAACCTGCAGCAACTAGCGTTGGGTAGCAAATGGCTGCTCGACTGTGATGTCTGCCACTGTGCGAAGTAAGAAAACCACTTTTACTTTGAATATTCTTGCCAATTTAACAGCTCGGCGAAGCTTTTTCGCATTATAAACTGCTTTATAGTCTTTTATTCACTTCCACAACATTTGATAATATTTAAAGGAACGCTAAGGCGGAATATCACAGCCAGAATAAAAGTTCAGCTACCTAAAGAGTAGATCCCGAGTTCTACCTCAGGAGGTTGAATTGCTGTTGTGTGTGTGTGTTTTTTTAGATGACAGCACGGCGAGTAGAGTTGGAGCGAAGCTGCTAGGAGCCTGTGACCTGTACAATGAAACATTTAGTGACCAGTATGTGACACACAAGCTCTGTGCTGACCAAAAACTTGGTGGCAATCGAGATGCCTCGTCTGGAAGAAGTGGCAAACATTGCCCTTAGGGTGCCCAGCATTCTGGTTCTGGACCTGCTATATAAATGTGATATTGAAGGCTTGACAGAGCACCTGAAGGCTAAAAATGAGGACATGCTCTTCAAATACAAATATGTCATCTGGAACATTTACTATCTTGGTGAGTATGTAGATGAAAGAGTAGAAAAATAAATAATTTCCCAGTTTTTCCAAAAAAATTTTGGTCAGGATTTTGGTCCCTCCATGCTGTTACTGCACTTTTCTTAGATATTATAAATAAGACTGCAGCTTGTGGTCATGTAATTTAATTATATTTCAAAAACTGGGTTGAAGAGCTGCAGCGGTAGTATATTCAGCCTGCACGTCTTTTCATTAATTCAGAAAAAACACAGTTGAAAATTGATTTGACTCGTGACAACGGTTACTTTCCTTTGCTGAGTCATTTTCTCCCAAAAAGCTGCTAGCTCCAGATGGCAGAACATCTGCCATCCAGTTACTGTAGCTTCAACTGGAGTTCTACCTTCATGCGATGGCGTTAATGAATGTGACAGAGAATAAAGCCTCTGTCACAGGCCCATTTTCAGATTATTCAAAGCATCACGAAAAAGTGTTGGGTATAATTTTATCTTGTTTATATTCCACTTCTATGTGAAGCTTGTGTGTCTTATGTGAATATGTGTGTACTATGACAATATGAGTGTTCCTCTTTGTCCTCCAGGTCATCTGATAAATGTGGTGGTGTTGATTCTGCCATTGAGACACATTGTGACACTCTACCTCCATATCCTTGTTGCCCTCCTTCTATACATGGGGCATCAGATTTCCAAGTGAGTTTCTGTACTGTTACTGCTGCTATACTTATAGATTTGTTGTACTCGGATCAGATTTGTCTCCTGCCCAAACACAATCACAGTGGGTATGTGTACATGGACGCCAATAGTACGAAAATATTTAGGTTGAGACACTGCGGCATAAACAGCATGCTTTTAACTATTTTAACACCAATACGTTCATACTTGGAATAAACGATAATCACATTTATCTCATGTGGAGTCACGTCATGTCGGCTTAAATGCATTGTTAAATCCTCCTGGAGTTTTTACAGCATTATATGACAGTGCTGCTCACGCATGCTGATTTATGAATATCTCTTGTAATTTCATTTTATTTGTTAATGGTTACTATAATACTGTGTTTATCACAGTGAAATACATTAATTCCTGTGTTTCACCAGTTAATTTATTAATCACTTATGTAACACCTTTATATTCTTTGTACTGTTAATTACCATTTTTTCCATTCTTATAGTGTTTTATCTTATTTTATCTTAACATCTTATCCATTTTCAAACCTCCAGTGTTCTAGTTTCCCCAGTACTGTCGGTGAGGGTTGAGACAGCGCTTTTACAGAACATCACTGTGTATATTTGTGTGTGTGTGTGTGTGTGCGGGCGCGGGTGTGTGTGTGTGTCTATGTGCGACTCTTGGACTTGTGGTTTGGATGGGTAAAGTGGAGTTTTATCATTTTCCTCATGTTCCTCTTCTTTGCTGTTTTTTTTTTTTTTTAATAGATTATTATTGGCTATTTAAAGCACTTTGTTTTGCCATTTTAGTTTTTAATGAAAAGTGCTTCAGAAATGAAGATCGATTGATTAAAAGACGTAAAAATCATTTATCATTAAATCGCACCTCAAATGATAAATCCTGTTTAATGTTAAATGTTTTTTTTCATATCTGCTACTTGTGCTGGGCGATAAAACAACAATAGCTATTGAGGAATAACTTTTCCTCGATAGCGATATGAAACATGGTCGATATACTTTTCGATAGATTACATTCGTCCATCTACAACGAGAGTTCGGTGGTGTGGAGGTATTTTGTTTTTTTTAAGTCCGACACGAAACAGAGTAGCGTTCACTGCAAATTACGTCGGGCACATGTTCCGACAAAGTCAGGGGATACCACTAATCTTTTTCATCACCTGAAGCAGCGCCACCCGTTTCAGCACGGAGAATGCAAACCTTTACAAACACAGCCCGGAACACGTGCTAATAACAAGCGCCATGCCGTATGACAAAAAATCTAAGAGACACTGTGATATTACAAATGCAGCAGCTTATTGTATTGAAAAAGACATGCTACCAAAAAGCACAGTAGAAAATAAGGGGTTCAAGTGGATGCTAAAAGTTATGGACCCGATATATATCAATATCGACTAATATTTAAAAAAAAATTATAATAAAATATTGTGATATGACTTTTTCCAATATCGCCCAGTGCTATCTGCTACAAACAAACCCACTACAGTACACATAAATGTATAAATCCGTATTTTTCCTGTTAATTTTTCAGGGATTATATCCGGGAGGAGCTGCAGTATAGATATGAGGGAGCAGTGTACCTCGATTCTTTGGCTTTCAACAGATTTGTCTCTGCAATGACGAGTGAGTACCACAGTCACATCTAGATGTAACGACTTAGCATTTAGGCTCCACGGCCATATTATAAAAACCCTTTGAAATGGCAACCAAAACCAGCTTCTCATGATCGTGTCATGCAGTCACGGGCAGGTTGAACGCATTGTAAATTGTTTTTTTTTTTTAATGTTCTACCCAGGTCAGATTATTCTCAGCACGCTCTGCGCCTTTCTGATGAAGACCAGAAAGGTGTGGTTATTCTCTGCACATATGCTTCCCCTGCTGGCCCGACTCTGTGCTGCTCCTCACGCCACACTGCTAACAGTCAACACTTTCTCCATGGGCCTGACTGGAGTGGGCATCGCCGCGTTCCTCCTCTCAAATCTCTTTGTGCCATATCGCCTTGCAAGGGCAGCTTATTCCGAGCTGTTTAACCTCGAGGTACTATTCTCTTTGGTTCATCTTTTTCACAGTGTTTTCAGTTGAAAAAGGGTTAGGGTTAACTAATTGAATGCTTTCATGCTTCCTATTTTTCAGTTAAAAGGGAATTGAATGCTAGGAGGTTTTCAGGTGTTTCTGTGATTAAACTCACCTCATCGTTCATATATTTCGGTGTTTTGGCTTCTTGAGCTCTCAGTTATAGTGTGATATTACCAAATTGTTATTATTGATAAAAAAACATTGCTCTGCTTCTTACTTTTGGTTGTATTCACAACATTTAACCTGCAAAACAACACCTCCTGTATCTTAGGTGATTGAGCTGTACAGACTTTTGGCTGTGGGAATCTCTCTGTGGAACCAGTTTGCTGTCCCAGTGCTCTTCAGTGTCTTCTGGTTTGTTCTGTTCATCGTCCAGCTGTGCTCAGACACCATGTCTGCTGGTGGCTCGGTAACACATCAGGGAATCATGTTCTTCCTTCTCACAAGGTGTGATGAACTTATTAGTCTCGTCAACATACTCCTTCCTCGTGTATCCTTTTTGTCTTTAATTTGGTGTTTTCTTGGCTGAACCTTTGCAGCGTGTCTGAATGTTGTGCCACACCGTACTCTCTTCTGGGTCTGACCTTTGTGGTGTCCTATATGGCTCTCGGACTTCTCGACCTATGCAAATTCTACCTTGGAGGTTACGCAGCTGTTCAGAATGAGAACGTTATGCACAGGTGAGATGCTGTTCCCCAGTAATTATTTTTGTCTACTTTCAGGTGTATAATAACTAACTGTGTGATATGTAACATTCATGAGATACTGGACAGTGCATCAAGTAAATTTTGCTATAAAAATTCATATTAGCATGTGAATCGTACTGTAGTAATGTAAAACATAGCAGCACATCATTTGAGCATGTTCCCAACATGCTCAGTCGCCATCAGACTGTTAGAAAGTAGTGCACGTCTGAAAAGGGCTGTGATGTAACAACTCTAGTAATAATGATTTTACTTCAGTCCAAAATATATTGATTACAAAGGGGTTCAAATTAGAAATGACGGCTTTATTCACACAATTAGCTTAGATTCATTTTACCAGAGTCTGAAATGTAAAGTGATTTAGAAAACTGAAAGAAAACTGTGTTTTTGCAGGTCTTTTAGATATTAGATTTGTTCATTTTTGCAGTGACAAGAGTTAGATACAAAACCTGCAGCCTTTCATGTTGTTGACACTGTGTTGCTTTTCAAGAATTTGATGTGCAATAGGTGAACAATTTGTCTTATCAGATTCTGTTATCTGAATCTGTAATCAGATTCTAGTGCACTCGCACATTTGTCATTAACTGTTTTTCGTGTTTGTTGTCAGAGGTGTGACGGAGGGCGTCACTCTGCTCCTGCTCGCCCTTCAGACCGGCCTGTTAGACATGCAGGCACTGCAGCGCACCTTCCTCCTCAGCATCATCCTCTTCATCGTGGTGACTTCAACTTTGCAGTCGATGATTGAAATAACAGATCCGGTTATTCTTGCCCTGGGTGCATCACGGAACCGGTAACAACAACGATTAATTTAATTTAGTTTCTCAGGATGGAAATGAAGAGTCAGAAAAAATGTGAAAATGTAGGTTTTTCTCTCTTTTGTTCATCCAGGAGTCTGTGGAAACACTTCCGTGGCCTCAGCATGTGTCTGCTTCTGCTGGTTTTCCCAGTGTTCATGGCTTATAAAATCTCCCAGTTCTTCCACATGGACTTCTGGCTTCTTATTCTGGTGTCTAGCTGCATGCTAACCTCCCTTCAGGTAAGGATAGTGTCAGTCTTTTAAAATGCCAAAATGAATAAGCTGTTTGCTCTTGGTGCACATGTTAATACACAGTGTTTTAAATATTTATACAGCGGCAAAGAAGTGTTTGCCAGGTGCAGATGTAGAGTTGATAATGACAATATTAAAAGAGCACGCAGCCTTTTCTTCCTGTGTGCCTCCGATTTCCTTCCCATGTAATGCAGCTGGGACGACCACACGTGCATGTTAGTGGGCGCGAGTCTCTGTCGGAGAGAGCAGAGTTTTGGGTTTTCCTCGTCTGAATGAATCACGATCTTCAGTTAAAAAGAGACTCTCACTAAGAGAGAGATAAGATTTGTTATGTCTCGGTTACTGCTGCTCAAGCGTGACTCCCGGTGGTCTCCTAAGGTTTATTTTTATCACTTTAATGGTTTAAAGTTATACGGATTTTGTGAAAGATGTGTTTAGTTTTTACATTATTTCTAGTAGTAGTTTTAGTTTAATTAATCATTTTATCAGTGCTAAAGCTGTATCTGTAGGCTGAACTGAAACCGTTGTCAAATTGGAACAGTCAATGATGTGGTGCCCTCCAGTGGCCATAAAAAATACTTTGCTCGAAATGTTTGTCCATATTCTCTTAAGAACTGCGTGGATCAACTATGTTTCCGTTTAAATTTTACTGGATTACAATAAAGTCATACATATTAAAGCTTATGTTTGCATCAGCTGTACGAGAAAAACAAAACATAAAAGAGAAAGAAATGAAGAAAAGCTTCATTACTGTTGTAAATGTTACGGCTCCATACGTTGTTTCCTTTCTACATAACATTGTCATGTGTAATGTGACCCCCACATCATGTGACAGATAAGTACATGTATTGTCAATAGTAAATCTTTATTGACTATAACAAACAATCTACTTGGAAACAATGATGATTTTCTTTTCTTTTTCTAGGTGACAGGTACTATGCTGATCTACTTCCTCTTCATGGTGGAGCTGTTTCGCAGCGACCCGATCGAGAGCCTCGATGAAGTGATCTACTGGGTGAATGCTGTCAGCAGGGTGCTGGAGTTTGTAGTGGCGCTCTGCGTGGTGGCTTACGGCACCTGGGAGTCGCTGTTTGGAGAGTGGAGCTGGATGGGCGCCTCTGTCATTATCATCCACTCATACTTCAACGTTTGGCTTAGAGCTCAGTCTGGCTGGAGGAGCTTCCTGCTCAGACAGGAAGCAGCGAAGAAGATCAACTCCCTTCCCAGAGCCACAGCCGAAAAGCTGCAGCAACTCAACGACGTCTGCTCCATCTGCTTCCAGGTCAGTCACTTAGCCATGGGTAGGTCGCCGCAGTGCTTATCAGGTGTAGTTAAGGCCGGGAAGCAACTAAACAATGTGCTGTAACCCTCCTTTGACCTTTGTAATAAAGATAAAGATCACGGAGTGTTTGCACTAAGTGATAAAGGACAGGCAGTATGCATTCACTGGTGTGTGCACTGTTTGAACTGGTTTCAGAGCAGCTCTAGTATCATAATAAACCATCTTTTTTTTGTACATTTAATTTTTTGTCCCTGACTCATCTCGTTGCACCTAACCGTCACAGAACTTATTTGTCATAAGACAAAACTGTTGGTTATATGTCAGTTGGAGCTCTACTAGATGAATTTCATCTATTAAGATATACAGAAAGTTTAACTTTCTTTTTAACAGTGGATTTTATTGAACTCGAGTGAATAAATGTGAACTTAACTAAAAATGCCATAGTCTTACAGGAAGTGTGTGTTTAGGCTTTTATGGAAGGAAGAACAGTCGTCTGCTGGATTAAAAGCACAAGCAAAAGCTTCATCACAAAACAATAAATAGTCCAGTAATTATTTTTTCTTGATTGATTAATAGCTTTTCTAATCGATGCAAACCAAAGTCTTAATTCAAATTAGAATATTCATCTTCAGGCTTGGGATCCGCAGAAGACGTCACAAGTTGCACACAAGAAGGAAGAGTATAAGTCTGATAGAAAAGCAGAGAAAATACATCACTGACTCCTTTTGGCCCCCTCTTGGAATTTTCAAAAAGAGCAAAAATCTTCTTCATACATATGAGAAACTGAATGCTAATACTGGGGTGGGTGTCACATATAAGCAATATGGTTTATAAATAGCTTGATTAAAGTTGTTTGCCATCAAAATCGCTGAGAAAAGCTGATTCAGTATCAAATGGGGAACAGAGGTATGGCGTTATAAGTGTGGCATTTGTTAGTGCTGCCCGTGTCTGCTTCAAATGCAAACTGTGAACATGTGACATATCCCGCTGAGTATACATAATGTTTGATATTTTTGTGCCTTTGAAGCACGTTATTCCTGTGGATCAAGTTTGACTCCAACTCCTCTTGTACCAGCTACGAACCAGTTTGTTTTTTGTTTTTTAGCCCTGCCACACTGCTGCCATAATAATAATAACATTTGGAATATAATTACCAAATAGACAAAGTGCTTATTGTAGTGTGCAAAAATAAGCCAAACACTTGGTCGTAAGTATTTTTGTCAAGACAAATTATTTGTCTCTTCACAGGAAATGAGCTCTGCTGTGATTACATACTGTGGACACTTCTTCCACGGCAACTGTCTCCGCAAGTGGCTGTATGTGCAGGAAACATGCCCCATGTGTCACCAAACAGTCCGACCGACACCACAGGGTCCGCACATGGCTTCAGACGCTGTCCCGGCAGCTCCACTGGAGACTGATGCAGGCCTGGATCTTGCTGCACGAGAAGGAGACGAGAGCCTGGACAACGGCGTGACAGAGGAGACGCAGAGCGACGACGCAACTCTTGATTCAACCGAGCAGCTGGAGATCAGGGAGAGCTTTTGGAATGGAGACAACGAAGCCCAGCCTGCCGAGCCTCACAGCGAGGCTGCCCAAGGTCTTTGTTTCAGCTCCAGTGGCGACTTTGTTGGATTTGTCAGGCCAGCGTCTTCGGAGGGCCTCTTTAGCTCTCATGTGCCACTGGGTAAAACTTCTTCTGACACGCACAGCCCAGGTGAGGTGAATGGCATAGACTCACCTCTGCCGTCAGCTCCCACAGCTGTAAATGAAAAGACAACAGAGGGCCAGTCCAACTCCGAATTAGAAGAGCTCGAGAACATTGTTGCTTGCCATCCTATTTATAATAGGACATTTGATTCACCAGAGGCAAACGGTACTGACAAAAATCAAGAGGCTGTCTCGTGTGGCATGAGCCCTGTTGATAGCCAAACATCTGTCAAATCATGTTGTCAAAAAACAAAACTCCAGGACTGCGATGACTGTCCTAAAAGTCCTCATGACAACTGCTCAGACTTGGACAGGCTCGGGGAGACTCAGTCTGTCTCACAGGTCCTCCAGCTGTCCTCCTCAGATGCCACTTATTCTGGCAAAAGCACAGACGGCAATGACTGACTGCACTGCTTCAGTGCCTTGAAGTGTGAAAAAGGATGATTCTCTGTAACGGGGGATTAAGCACACTTGCCTTCTGTATGGGAACCAATTGAAACAAGTATCTTTTACCAGACATTGTATGAATGTGCTCAAAATAAGCAAAAAAAAAAAAGGCCTGGACTGAATGTCGGATTCAATCATGTTGACTCATTCTAGAGCTGTAAAGACAAAGAATATTATAATTAATAAAAATTGCGAACTATCAAACAATATTCATATATCCCATTATACTGGTTTCAATCGAAGATCACAACTTAGAGAGGTGCCATTTCCTCTATTTCAGTTGAATTTGTCTGGCATTGACCTTGTAGTTCTGGAGTGGAGCAGCTTTTGGGACAAAGCGTGGCAAAATGAAAGATTTCAGCAGCCGTTTTTGTTATTCATAGATCGGGTTTTTGTCACACAAACGCCATCTCCCAGCGTTAAACATTCTTGTTCGTGTTTTTTGTGTATAGTTAAACGACTGCTAACTGAAACACTGACTAAAATTACTACGACTGTGTACCATTTTATTATTTACTGGAACAACGGTGTCGGGGTGGGCACTTTAGTGTGTTCCTAGAATCATCAGTATTACACCTGTGCTCCTCATGCTCTTACATGATAATGTGTCACTTGCGACAAGCAGATATGATCTTCAATCAGCCGACACAGTCCCACTGAGCTTCTGAGACCTTGACGCTTTCACTGAAGGCGCATTTAAAGTTGGGAAAATGTAACCAAATGTAGATACTTGCTGTACTTTCGTCGTGGCTGAAGTCTTCTTTTTTTCTTTTCTTCTTCTTTTTCTTTTTTGTAAAGCAAGCTTGTATCCAATCCGCCATCACATCCGCTGCGTCACGTAGCAGTCAACGCCGCCTTCACGTCATAAAGCCTCACTATATGTAGACAGCCGCTAGTTGGCTAACGGCATCGACTGAAACCAAAAGGAGAGGAGCTTTGTCGACCGGGGTTACTTCTCCTGGATTACGCACTTATTCAGCCTCGAGTGGGGGGACACAAGTACCCTTGTATAAGACGTTGAAACTGCGGGAAAAGAGAGTTTGTCGAAAGAGAGCATAACGTCTGATTTGGTAACTACTCCGCGCATACGTAGTTTTAGCTCACTAGCCAGCTAACTAAGCTAGCTAGAGAAGAAAGGCCGTCGAGTTGACCCAGCGTCAATTATTGAACAGAACGAATCATCCTGGCATATTATAGTTGCCCCTCACAACTTGGATTGCCAAATCTTAAACTTAAATACCACAACACTGAGAGAGGATGGCTTTGAAAAGGATCCACAAGGTAAGATAACATCGTAAATGTTAGCTAATTTCATTAGCTTGCCGGGCTAGCCTCCCACAATGCAGCTGTATCCTGAAACCAGGCGGTGAGACATGTTCGAAGAAGTGTCAACTTTACGGTTCTCGGCGTGTGACCATCTGGTGTGTTTGAAGTTGAGTAAGTCGACTGTAGTTGGGGTTTTTTTTGTTTGTTTTTGTTTTTTTCACTATTCATACTGACCAGCTCCGACTAACACGGCTCTACGTTTAGTTGGCAAACATCACACAGCTAGTTGGCTATTGTTAGCAGTTTCAGTTACAGGTTCAGTTTGATCATCGATCTGGATTGACGTCGAAAAGAGGCCGCACGGTTTTGCCCTACACCTCATACCTTTACATGAAGACACGTTTTAAAGCTGATCGCACTGAAACTTTACTCAAACATCACACCGATGCGAGTTCCAGTTCTTCTGTGAACGTTTGAACGATTCGTTGCGATACTCCGTGTAACAAGAACCCATGACTTATATCAGTCGCTGAATCTGCCTTAGTAGTCAGCCCTGTTTATGATACATTTCCTTGGTATGTGGTGGTATTGGATTTTTTTCTTTCCTTTTTCTCCAGTCTGTACAAATGACGTCTCTGTGTGTGTGTCCAGACAGGTTAATGAAAAAATTTGCCAACAGAGTAATATTTCTAGTGTTGACACAGTTCCTTCACTCTTAATGATGTCTAGAATATATATTTTTAAATCTTTTTTTGAAGGAAAAGCCTTGACTTGCTTTTGAAGTGTTGTATGAAGACCAGGGTGGGGCTGAGCCTCCACCTCACTTCAACATAGCTGTACACCTATAAATAACAGAGGCCACAGTATACAATGTATACATGGGTCTCATCTTGCTGTTTACTGATGATAACGAGGTGGCCCCGGGCAGGGGTGGCAGGGGGTTATAATATCAGAGGGCTTTTTTTTTTTTTTTTTAGAAAAGGGTTTTTTTAAAATGAAAAACTTCTCGGTGTCCATTTTCAGCATGTATGCCACTCAGACATGTACTTATGATTACATCCCCTTAATTTTGTCTAAAGATCACCGTGGATTAACTTGTTATTGTTTCTTCCCTTCCATGACAGGAGCTTAATGACCTGGCTCGTGACCCTCCAGCACAGTGCTCAGCTGGCCCAGTGGGTGATGACAGTAAGTGTGTTTATCTTTTTGTTATTTCAGCCATAATAACTGCCCGAGGGAGGGGAAAAAGCTCTACGACATAAAACTTGGATGAAACGCAACAAGGAAATGGTGTTCCCGGAAAGCTGCAAGGATAGTTTAAAGGCTTAGTTCCTGTTTGATCACATACCTGTGACCTTTCACTGTTTTTTGTTTTGTTTTTTAACATTTACTCTGTTCTCTGCAGTGTTTCACTGGCAAGCCACAATCATGGGACCTGTAAGTACTTAATGACATAACTGTTGCTCTCTTTCTACTATTAAGTAGAATTATTTTGATGTTGTTGACTTGGAAAGCTGTCTTAAGGAGGTGTATGTAATTACTTATGTTTTCAGAGTGACAGTCCATATCAGGGAGGTGTTTTCTTCTTGACAATTCATTTCCCAACAGACTACCCCTTCAAACCACCCAAGGTAAACCAGCATGCTTGATTAAACGTTTCTTTACTGCTTTTGTGAATGTGGGTAATTGACACTATATTAAATATCTGCCACGTTACTCGATCACCATATAGTTTTCGTTTCAGGAACTTGGTTTTCCCTGTGAACAGAAGGCTGTTTTTGAAACTTTGAAAACACTCGTAGTTCTTGTACTTGAAGCTGGCATTTTTGAACCTTGAGCTTTTTTTTTTTTTTTTGTCTGCTTGAGAACATGCGTGACGCAGTCCATGTCATTCCAGAAGCTGACCGTGGCAGTGCTTTGTGACGAGGAATTTGAATTATGTAACACTTGCACGTTGTGCGACTCTGCCTTCTCTAACTCCCCTCTTATTGTGGGGTTTATTTAAATTTGTTTTTCTCTGTGTCCCCTCAGGTTGCATTTACGACAAGAATTTACCACCCAAATATTAACAGTAATGGCAGTATCTGTCTGGATATTCTCAGATCACAGTGGTCTCCTGCACTTACTATTTCTAAAGGTAGGACCGTTCTTAAAAGTTAGCCATCTGACAAACAACTTTTGTACTTTATTTTAGAAATGCAAATCTTTGTGGTGGGTTTTACTCTTTTTGTTTTCCTTTTTCATTTGTCCTTCAGTTTTTGGTTAATCTGTAACAAAGTTATGAGGAAGTATGTGCTAAACGGTCAGTTTAAGTGATAATGCAGTGTCATTTGTAGAGAACTTGACTATATAGTGACCTCAAAATGGGGTGTTTTTTTTTTTTTAACATGCTAAGAGTAAAATGTTTGTTTCACTTCTGGTTCTTTCAGTTCTTCTCTCCATTTGCTCACTCCTATGTGACCCAAACCCCGATGACCCACTAGTGCCAGAGATTGCACGAATCTACAAAACAGATAGTCAGAAGTAAGTCTCTTTATTTCAACAGGCAAAACAAGCAGTTATAGCTCCAAAAGGAACAACGGTTATCTTATGGAGGTTATCAACAAAGTGTGACCTTTGTAATATCAGTAGTTGATTAAGTAGAATAAAATTAATTTGTATTATGACTGAGGTCTGTTATATAATCCGGTTCCACTTTGTTAGGTACAATAAACTAGCTCAGGAGTGGACTACAAAGTATGCCATGCTTTAGGGTAAGGCTAAGAGCCAGCGCTGCATCTTGGCTAATGTTATGGGATTGTTTGTATTGCCATGAACTGGTCTCACTGGCATAACCAGAGGCTTTGGTCTGTGTTGCAAAGTATGTGAAGGTGGCGGACTGTCACAATGATCTGTCCGTACATACACGGTATCCTGTGGGTTGTTCCCGGCTTGGGTCTTTGCTTCAATCTTTAACGTGCACCTTGATTCCCTGCAGAAAGTCTGCTGTTGTTTTTAGTATTTTCTTTTTTTATTTACCCCACCCCCCAAAAAACAAACAAAAAAAACTGAAAACCACTTGTAGAGATGGATGTGGTTTTATGTTTCATGAAACTACTTTAAAAAAGAAAATAAACTCTTTCATTGTCCAAAATGAAAATATTTGACTCTTCTGCTGTCCAGTTTCAAATGCTGAAGAAGTTTGTTTTATTTCTTTATGTAAAAGTGTAATATTAACTGAAATTTGACATAGGCGGTCATCACAGTTAATGATTGGGTTGTTTTATTCCTCATAATGGTGGATGGTAAAGAGGAAAGGTGTTAATTAAAAAATATTGTTTCCAAAAAGAAATTCTGGATCTCTGGTGTCTTCAACTAAAATGGAACCAATAATTAGCTGGTAGTGACGTGCGTGTGAGGGTTTTTTCTTTTCTTTTTAAACACAGTAGTGATTCTGACAAACAAATTGGAGAAACCAAATGGTTTTCTAAAACCAATGTTTAAGTTGTTTTGGATTCATATACTCCTGAATAGACTTTTAAATACTGTGAATTGAACCAACTTGGTAAACGTCACCAGCTTATCAAGTTCAGAAATGGTATTAACTTTGCATGTGACCATGGCCACTAACTTTCGCATGAAAATGTTTTTCCTTGCAAATGTTTGGGTTTTTCATATTAATTTTGGAAAGACTGGAATAATGATCGATTTTTACTGTTTAAAGTCTCGCGTCGCATATTGAGACATCCTCTTAGAATGCAACTTGGCCTGCCCTGAGATCTAAAATGTGATGTGCATGCGTTTCAGGAAATCTCGACTAAAGAGTTGATGTTTTATGCACAAGTAATATGACAGGACAGCTGAAAAATCTGCAACTCGCTGAAGTGAAGCTGACTTTTTTTCTTTTTCCACAGATACATCAAAATGGCAAAAGAATGGACACAAAAGTACGCAATGTGATGGCATTGTTTGGAAGGCTGGAAAATATCGCTGGTTTCAAACTTAAAATTATGGGATTGTTTTTCTTTTTCACTTTTATTTTTGGTTAATCGAAGCATTTTACCCCCCCTTTTTTTTTTTTTTTTCCCACCTGTGCGCTCATAAGAAGATAGTGTTTTTCTCTCTAGGTCACATGCCAGTTTCTGTATAAAAAAACAACAAAACAAAAAAAAAAAAATTAAGACTCCTGTTTTTCGTATGAGGTGAAATACTATTCATGGTTCTTAACACTTAGCTTAAGCATGCTCTAATAAGAGATTTTCAGCCCCAAATTGGTAATCTTAGTAATACACTCTGCACACATTTAGTCCCTGATGCAGCCAGTCAGCCAGCCAACACCAAACAGCAAATCATTCCCATGATCTAGTTGCGAACTGGCTGGGCTCTATGGGGTTACTAATTACTTTTTTCTTCTTTTTTCTTCTTTTTTTTTTTGTATTTTTCCTAAGACTGGGTTTCAAAAAGCAGTTGTATGGAACCCTGCGTTTCGCCATACCCTGAATTTTAAAGTTTCGAATCGGCATAATTCTGTTGCATTTTTTTTTTATATATATATATATTTTGAATTGGATTTGCAAAATACACATTTGTGAGGAAACTGGTTAGTGACTGTCTCTTGGACTGGTGTAACATCAGTATGTTCTTCTGATCAATAGTATAGGAATCTCTTATCTGAGGAAAGAAGTGTATCTTATTTCACTATCAAAGTGTGTGTACAGAGAAGCACAGCAGTATATATCAATGTTAAGGAAACAAAATATAAGAACTTCAATGTTGTATTTTATGCATGTTAATAAAGGTAGGCTATTATATCTGATGTTTCTACAGAGTGGATTGTAAGGTTGAACATTTGGAAAAATTTGGTTCCCCTCAAAGGCTTTCCATTTCTTTTGTTATTTAGAAGCCAGTAGATGAACAGTTAGTTCTATGCCCACTCAAACACTGTCTTCTTGTAGCCCTAAAATATTGATGCAAAGCTAATGGTTGAAAACCAACTTGTGGCTATGTTTCTTTTTAGTTTCCCTTCAATAAAGTTACTTAAACCATATAAAGAATTTGTGTTGTTTTTCTAGAGAATGAGTGCTGTTGCAGTTTGTGATGTGAAGCAGTTTTAATTTATGTTTGTTTGTTTTGGGTGTTTATTTCTGGACTTCTTGTGTTTGTTTTCAAGACCAGTTTCTGGAGTCTTAAAGCTACTGGAAGTTGTAGGTCTGTTGTAGCCTGTGCCTGAAGGAGTCTGTCATACATGGGCAGACCTGTGTGGCAATAGCTTGGCTGGCATCCTCTTACCACCTACACTGGGCCATGGTGGCATCTCAGGACAGAGCTGGTATTGGTGATCAGTTTAAAGGAATATTTTCCGATGCAGTTAAGATGCTGCTACCCCAGCAAACCACTCAAAAAAAAAAACGAATAAAGTAACGAATATTGAGCTCTGTTCAACATAGCGCTTCATCTTTAAATCGTGTTTAGATATAAGAACATTTCTATACCTGTTATCAATTGTTCATGGGCGGCGCTCCGCGGGTCCTATTGATTTATATATGAATACCGTCTATTAGATTCCGCTAAACGTTTCAAAATGGCTGCGCAGGCGTGTAAAAGGACAGGCACCTGCTCTTACGCATACAGCTCTGGCCTATCGGCTCTGACGCTGATTCTGACGCTACAGGCACGAAGCCAATCAAATTTCCATCACGGCGGTGTGCGGCAAGAGACTTTGTTTTGATTTTTTTTTTCATCCAAACTAAAAGCTATCAAAACGTGAAGAGAAGATCAAATTTAGCAGCGACGCAATGGTGGAGTTTGTCACAACCTGGGATAGGGTTTTTCAGACGAGGACGTGTCTGATAATAGCCAGTGATGTATATTCTGTGGACTCGATGGAAGAAGATATGTTTCTTGAAGGAGGAAATGTTGTTCTTGACAAGTAAGTGAAAACTTGTACATACTATTGTCTCTTTATACATTATATGTAATTGCTTTTGAAAAAGTAAAGAAATAAGTCGTTTTACCTGTTTGTGGGATTAGGGGCTTTACTCTCTGTGTAGAGTAGACTTGTGAGGCAAAAACTGAATACAGACACAATACTTATGTAAATGAAAATCCGACATTTTCTTGTTTTACATATTAGGCCGACAACTGAATCAGATTCAGAGTGGGAACCTGCCAGGAGACCATGAAAAGTGGATGCGTCCAGCACTAGCTCCTCAGAGGAAGAAGCAGAGGAGACACATCGACTCCAGGTGTGGAGAGGTGATGCGGTGTTAATTAACCTGACATAACACCACTTTCCCAGCACATTATGATGGCGACAGACAGTGCTTTACAACTTTTCCAGCTTTTTTCTTGCACCGTTTTGCTGACCTACTGTCAGCAAAACGGTGCAACATAATCAGCAACATAATGAGCATGAGTTCACCACGCAAGCCTTGGACAGACAGAACCCTGCAGGACAGGCTCCTCTTTGTGCAGTAGTACCACCATTCACGTAGCCCGTGGGAATGGAACAGTCACCAGGAGCATAAAGGACTGTGGACGCTGGACTGTCAAGAATGTGTCAATTCCTCCAGCCATAAAAGATTACAATCGGTACGTACCATGCAGTATATTTGACTGGGTTTTATGCTCTTTGAAATGTGATTTGCTTCTTATATTTCTGTCTGTTTTCCATTATTCAGGTGCATGGGGGGAGCGGACATGTGGATGACTGGATATTATCAAGTCCTCCACAAGACTCAAGTGGTACAAGACATCTTTTCACTATCACTTTGTAGACATCGCCGTTGTGAATGCCTTCCTTCTCCGAAAAGACCTTTGCAAAGCCAAAGGTTGAACCATTAAAAGGCATTCAGTGAGACACGTGCTGAGCAGCCCTTGTGCCTTCTATCAAGGAGAGAATGTTATAATTAGTGGTACATTGAAATAATATGTGAGCTATTGGACAGTGAAATTAGATATAGTAAATATAGAAATACTTGGTTATGTGTTCTAATTTTTTATTTAACATTTTGTTTTACATTATATAAATGTTTCTGCCACATAACTTGTTATATATATATATATAATACACAGTAGGGAAATGAGCATTTCATTGTGTTCATGCATCACCCATTTCAGTAATGGTGACATTGAATCTGTATATAGAACAGGAATCTCATGGGCATCACCTTTTATCAGAACCGTCACTAATGACTGTATAGAACAGAATAAAACAAAAAACTTTATTCTTTCCCCGTGGGGGAAATTCAAAACATATATGTTGAAGCATTCGGAAGTTGCAGCCTTTTGATGTTGGTATGTCCATGTGTTAGCCAAAGTATCCAGACTCTGGCTAATGCTTGGATGTACCCACTGAAAAACATGTCCAGATTAGTCATTTTTTTGTGTTATTGTTATCAAATTTGAACTGGCAACAGGTAAGACTTGATTCTATCGCCTCATTTGATTTTTCCAGTCCATACCACCACCCTTCCATCAGCAGCTACATTAAAAAAAAAAAAAAATCCAGGCTAGAGAAAAAAAGGTGATTTATGTGTGCTGCAACTTCAATAACTACATACCAGTTACAGTAACAACAAGTTCCACTGCTGAGCTTAGAAATTTAGAGTGTTACTTTTACAGAGAGACCAAGCTTTTATGTTCTCCAAATGGTTCAATAACTAACTGGCTGGTAATACCATGACAGGATTTTCAGTCAAACATAATAGGCCAAATTACATTGTTTACTAAATATCCGGAAATCTTTTCGCTCCGAGACTTCCGCCCGACAGTCAGCTGACTGCCACGGGTGGGTCACGTGATAAACACGCGCCGTATCGGTAAACGGCAACAAAAAACAAACAAACGCTTTTTTTCAAATGGTATAGTTTATCCGCAATGCGTCCAACAAACTACAGACCATGGAGCAGTGTGTGAAATATTTTTGCTGTGCTTTGCTGTGGTTGGTTTTCGGAGTTTTATCTGGACTTTCTTTACTGACGGAGCAGCCAGTGGAGCTGAGTCTGAGCGGCAAATGGAGGCTGTCAAACTCCAATGGGTCACTTTCGTTGCCTGCAGAGGTGCCTGGCTGTGTTCACTCAGCTCTGCAGCAACAGGGACACATCCCGGTAGGACGACTGAATATGTTTAGCCGAGGAAGTAGCTACTTTAATGTGGCAGAGAAAAATTCTCTTTTTATAGCCTACTTGTATTTTTCTGTGTGTTTCCGTCTTTCAACTTTTGCTGTGAGTGCAAAGTTAACAATAAATCTCAAACTTTTGCTGGGGGCAAGCATTTATATTTCTGTATATTCAGTATTGTTCAGACTTCACCGCAGATCTTTCCATATTCTGTTATCATATTTTCAGTTTGGCTGCCTGAACTCTACAAGCAGGCGTTAGGGAGTTTGAATTTCTAGTTGGCACCACTAGTATGTGTCCTTAAAAGTGAATCCTTTGTGTTGAATAGCTTGCTAAAAGAAAACAGAAAAGTCTCTTGTCTTCGGAACGTCTCCACAGCAAAGAGCAACTGATTTGCTGCAGAGGGGTGCCCACAAGAATCCTGTTGTCATTCATAAATCTACATGAACATTAAAAATATCCAATCCTGAAATGATAGAATGTCCCCAGCAATGTTTGGACTGATTTTGATTTATTTTAGGCCCGTGTCTTTAACATTGTCTATTAAACCTGTTTGTTTGAAATGATGCATCTCCAACTGTGTACTACTGTTGGAGACATGGAACTAAACTGATGCTAAACACTGTCCACCTGTCTTCCAGAATCCGTATTTCAGGTTTAACGATGTGTCATATCGGTGGATTGCACTTGACAACTGGACATACACAACCATGTTTACTGTGTCGGCCCAGCTGAGGTCAGCGTAGTGATGTGGATTTTTTAAAATGAAATGAACCCAAAACATTTTAATGCCATGTGCCTGACTCCTCTCCATCCTCTCTGTGTGATCAGGCTCAAACAGAAGGTGCTTCTGGTCTTTGACGGTGTGGACACTGTTGCATCCATCTCACTAAATGGAATCATAGTTGCAAAGACGGAGAATATGTTTTGTAGATATGTATGTCAAGTTCTTAAGCACAGAACACATTTCCCTTCATGTCAATGCATCATCCGTGAGACTCATTTAGGAATGTTTTCTGTGTTGGTGTGAAGGACTTCTCAGTCAGGGACCTGCTGAAGGATGGGGAAAATATGTTGGAGGTTAGTTTTCTGTCTCCAGTTATCTTTGCCTCTGAGCGGAGGAAGGCTCATTCATCCTACAGAGTTCCTCCCGAGTGTCCTCCAGATGCCCAGAAGGGGGAATGTCATGTCAATTTTATTAGAAAAGTAAGAATGTTATATCCTGTCGTATGAAATATAAAATCAGAAGCATTTTTACTGTTTACTTTAGGATTTGGATCAGTTTGAATTTAAAGAAACAATCAAAGAAAAAAAAACGTCTTCCTGATTGCAGATGTTATGAGGAAAATTACATTTTGTTTTAGACATCTTAACTAAATCATCTTGCTGTGCTGCATTTTTCTGATATTTGTATTCTGATATATAAATTAAAGCGTTGCATCATCTGTTTTCCGTGCAGGAGCAAAGCTCTTTCAGTTGGGACTGGGGGCCTTCCTTCCCCACGATGGGGCTGTGGAAAGGAGTTCGACTGGAGGCGTTTGATGTCCTGCAGCTTGTTCAGCTTTCCTCTCTTCCTCTGTACAGTATGTTCCGTCCAGGCTTCATCATCAAGTCAAGTCACTTTATTTAGGAGCACATTTAAAAGCAGCAAGCATTAACCAAAGTGCCGTAAGAATACGCAAAGTAAAAGACCAGCTAGATTTATTAGGATTAAACACAAAGTAAAAACATATGTCGAAATCTCTTCACTTGGGAACGTTGTAGAGCTTAAAGATTGGTGAGTTGAGAAAATGCTCACCAGTTTCATATTTTAAAAACAAACAGTTAGTATTTTGGAGAAGTTCTGACTTCAACCAGGAGCCAGTGCAAAGAAGCCAACAAAGGCAAAGTGTGGTCTCGCTTGAGTGTGTCTGTCAGGAGTCACCCTACAGCACTTTGGACCAGTTGAAGACAAGGAAGCAGGGACTGTTGCTACCCAAATAAAGATGATTACAATAATCAAGAATGGATGAAATAAAGGCATAAATTACCTTCTCAAAGTCAGTGAAGGAAAGAAAAGATTTGACCTTTCCAAAACCCTCAGCTGGAGGAAACTGGCTCTGACAGCAGCATTTACTTGTTTAGCAAATGTAAAGCTGTTTTAATGAAGAAAAACACACATACACACATTGGTAAACAGAGGAAGATGTCACGCAGAAGCAGAATTTTAAAGACCTGTCGGAACATCGCTCATCTGATAGAATGTGCTGCTATAATTATCTGTTACATTAGAGCAGCTGTACAAGATGCAGTGGCTCAGCACATAAAGGTAGTTTATTTTTCTAGAGACTCTCCGGTACTCCGGCTTCCTCCCACCATCCAAAAACATGCATGTCAGGTTAATTGGCGTCTCGAAATTGTCCCTAGGAGTGAGTGTCGGTGTGCATGTTTGTGAGTCTCATTTGTCTCTGTGTGGCCCTGTGATGGACTGGACCTGTCCAGGGTGCACCCCGCCTCTCACCCAAGGGTTGAGATTTCAGATAAAGCCAGAAAGTTACGGGAAGGTTTAAGTCGGTTTGGGTTTTAATTTCGTGAAAGTCCCTGAAACTCCTGCTAATTCCTGCATGCATGTGTTTCTACCATCATTTCTCCTGAATGTTTTTGACTGTTAACACATTTTTTCTTCCTACAGGTACTAGTTTTCCTTTTATTTTGATATAATCCATGTCATCTGTCTTTCCAGATTACAGCTGCTCTCAATGGAGGCTCGAGATTGAGCTAATTGTTGATGCAGCTCAGACAATAAACGGCCAAGTAAGGCTCTCCATACCTGAGGTGGACTCGGAGCAAACCTTCAAGGCACAATTTCTTCAGGGCAAGAAGAAGTACAACTTTACCTTACACATCAACAAGGTGCTTGAAACATCCCTTTCAAACTGGTGTGGAAAAAAAAAAAAGAGATTTTCAGATTTAAAGCGATTCTTCTTCTTTTTCTTTTTTTTTCCTTCCAGAGCAGCCAACTAAAGCTTTGGTGGCCGAGTGGACATGGCGATCAACCCTTCTACCATCTCACTGTCAGAGGATTTCTGGATGGACTTTTAATCCTGAATACAGGATCTAAGGTCAGACTTTCCCCCATATGAACACTTAAATTCTTCCCAAAAAACTGGGTGCCACCAGAGAGTTGAAATAAACCTTTAACATGTGTAATGGATGATGCTCCACCAACATGATTTCTGTTTGGGAAATCTTAACTTGTTCACAACACAGCAGTGGAGATTATCAAGCACAAAGTCACAGATAAACTTGTACCCTGGACTTTCTTCCTGACAAGTTTAGCGAATCAGAGACTTTAAATGCTTTAAATGCTTTAAATGCTAAAACACACAACGTAACCCGTCTGTAACAAGCCAGTTATTATCTTGATTCAGTCAATAAATTCTGATAAACTGAGGTGAGATTCTGGATGTCTAAAGCTTAAACTGCAGATCAACTGTTTTTAAGGTTAATCACGTTTTAAGACTTCTTGGTTCTGAGGTTCAAAGTCTTCAGACAAACTTCTATTTGATATTTTTGATGCTGTTACATAGAACTTCATATTTCTATGCTCATTTTTTTCTGTATTTGAACTTTTTTCAGTGTATTTCCGTGCTGACGTAGGTCTTTGCTGCAGGTGTTTCTTCGCACCGTTGAACTCATCCAGGAGCCAATTATTGGATCTCCCGGCTTGAGCTTTTATTTCCGCATTAATGGGAAGCCAGTTTTCCTCAAAGGCTCCAACTGGATCCCAGCGCATTCCTTCCAGGACCAAGTCACCCCTGATGTGTGAGTTTAGCTGCTACCTAAAAGTTCCCCTGCTCCTGTTGTGAGTAACCAGGATATTTCCAGCCCTTTTTCTCTCTTTGGTCTGTTTTTTTCTGACTTTGAGTCACAAAATGGTTCTTTTGTAAGTCTGCTGAATTCCAATTCCAAAAAGGAGACTTATTAGCCCTTTTTTCAGTTGCTGACACAATTTTCTAAGGTCTTGATGAAATATTTGCAACATGCTTTGGTCAGAATAACACAGAGACTTTACAGCAGCTCTTTTTTTAATGAATAATTCTCCTTTATCATGAAAGCTACCATTTGTCTCTCACTGTCCTGCAGTTTGAGGAACTTGTTGCAGTCAGCGGTGGATGCGAACATGAACGCCCTCAGGGTCTGGGGAGGAGGAGTGTATGAACAGGATCTGTTCTACGATCTTTGTGATGAGATGGGGATCATGGTAACTGCCACCACACTCTTGTGATCTACAAATGTTAACATTATTTATCATATTCATCATAATGGAGCCAAATCTCTACCACACCCAAATTGTGATTGGGAGTCAGTTTACTCCCACATGTATACGCTTAACTAGACTCAAACGGGGTGCTCCACTAATGCTCCAAAGTTCCAACAGTAAAGCCTAAATGATAAGCTCAATAAAGCTACACTCAGTTACGTATTTTTCTGTTTCTTTTGTAAGACAGCTAATCGCATCAGAAACTGTCTGAAAATCAGCCCATTAGGTCACTGAAAGCACTACCAGACTGTCACTCTGCTCTAATAAAATTCTGCTGTTTGTGCTGCTATGCTGAGTTTGGTTTTCACCAAACATGGTGCTTTGTTTTAGAACCTAACATGTCAAATTTTCCATTTGTTTCAGAGGCCTTGAACTGATTCTTTGTTCAAATATAACTTTGCCGACATTAAGGGTTGCCGTGTTCTTTTTCGAGACAATAGATGTTTCTCTTGGCAACCCTTCCAAACAAGCCACGCTTGTTCAGTCTTTTTCTAACTGTGCTGTCCTGAACTTTAACCTTTAACATGCTAACTGAGGCCTGTAGAGTCTGAGATGTAGCTCTTGGCTTTTATGCAGTTTCTCTGAGCATTGCACAGTCTGACCTTGGGGTGAACTTGCTGGGACGTCCACTCCTGGGAGGATTGAAAGCTGTTTTGAATGTTTTCCACTTAGTTTGCAAATGGCCTTATAGCCCTTCCCTGATTGAAGGGCAGCAACAATTACATCTCTCACGTCATTGCTGATGTCTGTCCTCCTTAGCATTGTGTTAACACACACCTGGATGCTCCAGAGCAGCAAACTGCCAAAACCTCTGCTTTTATTGAGCTGCAGCCACTTACTGATAATCAGTAAAAGAAGTGCACATGATTAGCGGCGTTTGGGTGCTACTTACCGTCTTAATTCATGTGTAGATCGAAAGAATGGACAGTTTTTCACACATTATTTTGACTTAGTAGTCTTTAAATACCTGAGATGAGCTCATGACATATTACACAATTCTATTATTTATTTCACAAATTTTAGGACCTGATGAAGACCACAGGCTCTTTTTTTTTTTTCCTAATTACATTTTGACGGGAAGAGCATTAGAATTGCAAGAGTGTGGGCTGTCTCTTTTCACGGAACTGCATTTCATTGCAGTGCTGCCTGACCTCTGGATCCTCGGTATGTTTACTTTGTCGTTGTATAATTTGGACTCCTGCTGTATTGGCATTCTTGTGCCCTTGTATTTGTTTGTTCTGAGTCAGTTTGTCTGATGTTCACTTTATTTTCTGCAAGTCACTGCCACATATTATCCGGATGACACGTTAGATGTACTCCTATTTGACATGAAGTCTCAGAGGAATAGCAAACTATTCTCGGAGAGACAACTGTGTGTCCATAGGATTCCTCATCATGTAACAGCAGTATGACTCATGAGCATATTGTTAAACAGATGGCTGCTCAAAGTGTTGAACCCTGTCTCTGTAGGTTTGGCAGGACTTCATGTTTGCCTGTGCCATGTATCCTACTGAGGACGACTTTATACAGACAGTAAGAGAAGAGGTCATCCAACAGGTGAGTTAGGATATGAACGTGGCCACTGTATATTTGTTTTGTGTTGGCTCTGAAGGTGTCAACTACAGGAAATGGAAAAAGAAAACAGAGAGCATAAATGCAAGTTGGTTCAGGCTCGACAGGAGCTTTAAAGTACCAACCCCAATAACAGATGAGATCGTTTTTTTATTGTCTAATTTTTACCCAACAGGTGCAGCGCCTGAAGTCCCACCCTTCCATAATAATTTGGAGTGGAAACAACGAAAATGAAGCCGCTCTGGCAACTGACTGGTTCAACATCCCAGCTTCCCAGAGGCCTACTTACATAAAAGACTATGTGGAGCTTTATGTGAACAACATAAGGCTGATTGTGCAAGAGGTTAGAGTCCAGTCATGAGACATTTATGAATATGAGGCTGCAGATTACTCTTCAGGAAAAGTTTAATCGTTCCTTTTCAGTATCATTTGCTTATATTATGCTGTACTGTTATGATTTTTTAGAGGGACCAAAGTCGTCCATTTCTTGTCTCCAGTCCAACAAATGGGGCTGAATCGGAGCATGAGGGATGGGTGGCAGCAAACCCTTATGATCCTCACTACGGAGACGTTCACTTCTACAGCTACGTCCTGGACTGCTGGGACTGGAAGAATTTCCCTCGAACACGTTTCGCCTCTGAATATGGCTTCCAGTCCTGGCCGTCCTTTTCCACTCTGCAGCCGGTAACTGAATCATTGTATGACAGAACGAGTGAGACACAGGATGAAGGCCAATAATAAATGTATTTATCATAACAAAAGAGATGAACATAACTCAAAATGATCAGAGACAGCTGTAAGATGTAACATTGGTGTGTTCTACTGCATGTACTCTTAATAACACTCGTGAGTTTTCATGGTTTTCGTGAATAAAGACTAAAAAGGAAAGACACTGCACATGGTGCAGTAGAGCAATAAGCAGAAATCTCAAAAAGATGAAGCAAGAACAGATACAGATGATGGTTTATTGTTACATAGTCATAATGTTGATCAGATCTTAAAGACCTTTAAGATGTGAGTTGGAACATCGATGACCGTCCACACTTCAGAGCTCAGTAAAGCCTGTTGATTGTTTTCGTGTCTTCTAACGATAGGTGTCCATTAAGGAAGACTGGAGCTATGGCAGTGATTTCACTTCTCATCGTCAACACCATGAGGGTGGAAACCAGCAGATGTTGCTGCAGGCCGCTCTGCACTTCAACCTGCCAAACTCAACAGATTCCCTGAAAAGATTTACCGACACTCTCTACATCACTCAGGTAAACTGCACAAACCAAAAATCCCCTCTTATCTCACACATAATAAAGCCGCATGCGCCAAGTCTGTAGACGGGTATATGACCTGATGGTATTTAGACCTATTTCAAATCGACAGATATGGACTTTAGTGTGGACGCAGTGACTTCAGGTTTCTTTGGGTGGACAGCGCTAACTCCTGTGAAGCGCTAACTCAAATGCAGAATTAACATGCCGCGCCTCCTTTGATATCGAGGTTAAAAAAAAAAGTCCTTGAATGTGTTAAGCTGAGATCTATTTCCGACTCACGGGCAGGAGGACAGAGGAGAAAAAAGACCAGCGAGCTCTAATTAGACAGACTTTATTGTGGTTAGCTTTTTGAACTTGAAGTCCAAATGTTTGCCGTGTCAAAGGCTGATTGTGACTTGTTTTCGTAGCATTTTTAAAATCCATTATTCCAAATGAACCAGTTTTTATTTGGCTCATTTACTGCTACAAGCCTACAGGCCATAACAATGTAGATGTAATGGAATTATCACTAAGCTTTACAGATGCAAAACAAAAGCTAAACAACACCTGAATAATTGTTTTCGGACACTTTAACAGATTTAAACTTGCAATTTTATAGTGGAATATTTTTAGATGATGAAGTATGACCAGCGATGCAACAGAAATGGATATTACCGTTTCTTTTTGTTTTCCACAGAGCCTCTATCCTAAGTTAAACAACCCCAATCTAAGTATTTAAAGTGCTAATAAATCCACCAAAATAAAGATTTCTTTGGACACAGCCAGTCTTTACGAATATTTCTAAGCTGTTACATTACACCGATTACATGTATGTCATTTCACTACTTGACTAATCTGGCTTTAAAAAAATTTAATGTGCAGGTCATGCAGGCCCAGTGTGTGAAAACTCAGACAGAGTTTTATCGGCGGAGTCAGAGTGAAATCATCGATGGCAAAGGTCACACCATGGGTGCTCTCTACTGGCAGCTCAATGACATCTGGCAGGCGCCATCTTGGTCATCAATTGGTGAGTGAAATCCTATTCAGACCCCTTTTTTAGACTTAACTCTGGTCCGTTTGTGACAGCTAACTTTTTGTTTGTTTTTGCATTATGAAAAGTTGAAATGGAATGGAAATGTGTTAGAGACCAGTATAGACAACTGAATATGAAAGGTTTGTGATGTAAATAAGTCACATATTCCTCGTTTTCTATGTGGACAGAGTTTGGTGGGAAGTGGAAAATGCTCCATTATTTTGCACAGAGCTTCTTTGCCTCTGTTCTCCCTGTTGGTTTTGAGGAGGATGACACACTGTTCATCTACGCCGTCTCAGAACTGAGTCATGACCTGAAACTTAGAGCTGTGGTACGTTTTTACTCATAAACCATACATAATACAACCAGAATGACATATGGTATTGTCTTTAAAAAAGCTGTATGATTAATAACTGATTTAATTTAAAAGTAAATTAGTAACCATTTTCATACATGAGTCTCATTTCCTCTCTGTGTAATTCCTGCAACTCTGTTTCCAAAATAAGTATGAATGCAACTAAATGAAAGGGTTTGCAAGGCTTTTCTAAAAGTTTATCTTTTTAAAATTTCATACAAATATTAAAACTGAGGAATCTGATAAGACATGCAGAATAAGAATATTATTCTCCTTGTAACATTTCAGTAATTTTATTGAATTATTCAGAGAATATTCACATGCATAGACCAAAAACTAACACAGAATGGCTGTTCAGACCCTCAGGTGGAACTGCATGAAAAACTGCTGCGACTCTGCGTATAAATGTGCTTTTATTCTCTGCCAATGGAATCAAAATCTATATTAGGAAACATTAAATCTACTCTCTTTTCTATCAACACTTCCTCCACAAGGGGGCTAAAAAGTGGAAAATTAGATTAGATATATACTTTATTCACCCCACACGGGGAAATTTACTTGTTACAGCAGCAGAAAAGAAAGTGTAGTATACACTACAGAATGGGGTAGAAAATCAAGTTTAATTTTGTTTTTAAGTTACATAAATAACATTTTAATTTGTTATTCTTGTGAATTTTCAGTAAGCATCTAGTTGAACATGTTCTTGATGTGAAGATTGATCATCGAATTCCATCCAGTGTGGATGGAACCATATTTGACTGCTGTCGCCCTGATACTTCAGGTGACCGTGTACTCCTGGACTAATCTGGATCCTGTCTGCACCCTGACTTCGGCGCTGCTACCAGTTCCTGAAGGCGCCGCTGTGGCTGTTTTCAAACAGACTGTCACCGCCCTGCTGGCAGGGTGTGGGCGCTGCACCCGCCTCAGCTGCCTGCTCACATACCACCTGGAGGACAGCAGCGGCGACCAGCAGGGTCCCTCCAACCACCACTTCCTCTGCTCACCCAAAGACGCTCAGTGGCTCCAGAAACCAAACATTACGGTCATTTTTTTAATTTTAGAGATGAAATGCTGCGCACTGCAACAGCTGTTTATTTGCTGCTGGTTGGTTTAAGAGGTGTATGATTTGAGGAGGGTAGCACGATACAGGCGACTAACGAGGTGTTTATTTCCCTGCAGGCTAAGGTGCAGGAGGAAAAGACGGGCTTCACGGTCGCCCTCCACTCCGCCGCTGTGGCTCCTTTTGTCTGGCTCGATGTGGGGAACATCCCGGGGCGTTTTAGCTCTAATGGCTTCCTGATGGTCTCGGGCAACAAGACGGTCAACTTTGCTGCGTGGCGTCCCACCAGCGTCGCAGAATTCTCCAGATCTCTCACAATCACATCTCTGACGGATGTATACTGACCTGAGTCCAGCCAGTTTCCCGGTTGAGTTTCACCAAAGTGCAGAGGTGACAGATGGGCGCTGGCTTTGTTTTCACGTTGGCTGCTAAGTATCCATAAAAGGTCACAAATGACCTTTTGAAATGAAATCTTCCAAACAACATGAAGTATGTGAAATATGTGTTCAGTCACAAGCAGGGCAGCTCTGAGACAAAATGAGTCTTTACTGTACACGAAGGATTCATTCACTCAAAAGCCATCGAAGCACAGAAAAGAGCAAATACCGTTTTAATGCAGCCTTCACTGGGTCTGATCTCGGACCACATTTGCACATGTTTGTGTCTGTTGATGTTTTAAAAAGTAATAAAGCTTTTTAAAATGCATTTCTTTCTTTTTTTATATATATATATATATATTAAAAAAGCCACTTTATGAACTTGGGCACAGCTGGCTCAGGATGCAAAATGAACTGCAGTGCTTGCAGGTGATGAACTTGTATCTTATGAGAAATTGGGGGTGCAGCATTGCTGGAGCTTGATCCAAAGTCTGACAAGTTTATCGAATGCATTACATACGTACATTTATTGAACTACTATGCTCGAGAGAAAAATGAAAAGTTCTTGGTTTTGTGGCTTTTGTTTGTTTGTTTAACATGAAATGACAAAATTCACTGTATCTTCCACTCTTCTACATTTCCTGTAAAGCTTTATTCAGTGGCTGCTTTTCAGATTCTCATTCATGATACCAAACAAAAGAAACGTTTTATGGATTAAAACAAGATGGAGTAATTCTTAATACTCAGGGGAAATTCTCACTGTCCAGCAGGATGGAACGTGCCAGTAATAAGCTTAATATTAAAGTCATAATAATCTACTTGAAGGATTATTATGGTTCTACAATGGAACATTTCTCTTTTTTAAGTCAAAGCTCTGAGACTTCAGCTTGGAGTTACAATTTTCGGCCTGTTTCTCCTTGATTTTTTTATACAAACTTCCTATCTTGTCGATCATGGGTGATGGCTTAAATCAAAGAGATGCTTGTATCATTTGATTTCCAAAACATACCTGAAATTATTTTTGTTGACTAATCCTTGTTAAAGGTATTACATTGTATGTATGTTTCCACTCAAATGTTCTTGTTTTACAGTAAATCTAGAGATTAATTCTAGATTAACTGGCGGCGTGGCTCAGTAGTGAGAGTGGGTCGTCCAATAACCTGAATGTTGGCAGTTTGATCCCCACTCTCACAGCTCAAAAAAGACAGGTGAACTGACAGCTGGAGGGGTGGCAGTTTGTCACGGCCGAGGTGCCCTTGAGCAAGGCACCGAACCCCCATGCTCCCCAGGCGCTGTAAATGGCTGCCCACTGCTCCAGTGTGTGACCCTGTGCATGTGTGTGTCAACAGGTGCCAACCTGGATGGGTTAAAAGCGGAGGACAAATTTTGTGTGTATGACTGTATGCATGACAAATAAATCTGATCTGATCTGATCTGAAATATTGATTAAAAAACCCCCGATTTCATGGTTCCCTCACATTTGTTCTCAAACCAAATCTCTGTGGATTTGTAGACAGACCATACCAAGGTTTCAGTGGACAGAGTTTGTTTATTTATTCAGTTATTTGTTCATTTCCTTCCTTGAAGCACACGGGTGATCAGTGACTTTTAAGACTACACTTTGGATGATAGTCCTCTCAATACTGAAATTTCTTTGACATGTATGCCAGTGCCCACTTTCCAACTGCTTAAAGCACCTTACTCAGCTTAATTTTCATGTTTACTGATGCAGGAAACAGCAATGGTGTGCAGGTTGAGGGGCTTTATAATTGTATCACTGTTATAAATCAAATCATCTGTCACTGATTTGCACTCGCACTGAGGAAATCTGAGGAAGAGGAAATTGGATTCTCGGGTTAATCTCTTGCATATATATATGAGAAAACTACCTCATAATCGGGACTAGGAATGACTATTAACTGGCAAAAGCTTATTCAGCAGTTAAATTTTAAAAAAATTAATAAATATAGGATCGAAATAGAACTGGTGCACAGCACATATTAACTCAAAGTTATCTACTTATTTATTTATTTCTAGTGCTAGTATGCTAAGTTCATTCTCAAAAATAGTTGACAATCCCAAAAAAAGCTTTTTTTTTTAAAGTTTTTTTTTCAAACAAAATTTTAAGAGCCTGCAGGTAATACTTTTAACAATACAGTCAATATATTTGATATTTAAGACCATACTGACCAGACAGGGTACATAATAATGATTGATAAACCCCTTAACTTCTTTGTTAAGGAATTACATATTTATTTTCCTCATTATTTGTTGACGGTTCCAGGTTATGAACAGCATCAGCATCGTGTCAGTTTTGGTCAGACTTTGCGTTACCTTCTACCTGCATTGATCATCAGTGGCCACCAGGGGGCGACAGAAACCTTCCTACCACAACTCAGAAGTTTATATTCTTGTTTTCTTTTCTTTTTTTTCCCCTCTTCCAGCTGTTATAACAGACGGAGAGAGAGCAGCAGACGGAACAACGCTGAGTTTCACATCATGCCGGCGCTTTCCACCTAATTGTTTTCCATCACATGCACATGCTCCACTCCTCCTGCACTTCTGTGTGAGAGCACGTTGCAATTTAAGTGAGAAAGTATGTCACCAAAGAAAGCGCAGGAACAGTGACTGCATGCACGCGGTCGGTCACCTCCATTTTTGACTCAATGGCTGATCTTTGAACCTCATCTACCTCAGATAGTCCTGATAGACCACAAGGAGCAGCACAGCAGCAGGAAGAGCACGTCGAAATAAGACATTCAAACCGGATAATTAAAAAACTTCAAAGCCAAAAAAAAAAATCTGATTTCTTCTGCCATGGAACTGGCTGTGCCCTGCGTCCAAACTTCGCGGATATCCTGATTTTTAGAAGAAAAAAAAAAGATTTGGGTTGAGTAAAATGTTCTGATTGCAGCAAGAGCTGATTTTTACTTTTCAGGAGAAACTTTAACGATAAAAACTCGACAATGTGCAGTCTAAAATGGGCTGCTGCGTGCGTTCTGGCGTTCATTGCAGCGTCCCAGAGCGTAGCAGTGATTCACCGGGATGGACATGTTTTTCTGGAGAACATTCTGCACTATTATGGCGAGAATACATCAATTACCACAGAGAATCTGGGAAATCTGCTGCTGTTGATCTCAGCCAGAAGATCCGAGTTAATAAGAGAAGAAAATCCACTGGAAAACAAAGAGGTACATGTATGACCTTGTTACTGTGTGATGCTGTTTTCAAAATTAAACTTTGGATCGATCAGTTTTATGTGAAGCTTTATCCAGTTATTGAGGAGTCCTGGTGAAATGTATCATGATTAGTATAGCTGTTTTTTTTTTCTTTTCTTTTCATGCTGATTTCATTGTTATATGAAGTTTTTAGAACTTTTTTTTAGTACATTTTTCCATTTGCAAAGCAGTAACTTAATGCTTGAAGCTTTTCAGTAGTAGTATGTGTTTTATTTGTTCTCCTTAGTTACTTATGACTAAATGTATAGCTGTTGATGAGCATTTGACATTACAACTTCCATTTTTCTTCTCTTTTGTCACATCACTTTCGCTTGTATGTGTGGTCAAAGTCAACGAATGCACACTTCTGCTCACAAACAACGTCCGTGTCTTGAAATGAGCTTTATGATCACATAAAATTACATGTGTATACCTTAAATAACCTTAAACTCAACATTGTTTCTGCCTTTCTCCAAACATTTGCACTTTTTCTTTTATCCCCCACAACTGAGAATGACAGAGATTGCAGTTTGCAGATGCAACACGATTTTCTCAGATTAGATGCAAGGCGAGGGAATAGCAACAGGGATAACTTGAGAGGCAAATAAAAAGATGTCTGCTAACATCTTCCTGCCCCTCAGTGTCCCTCAGTGGAGCAGATTCTGTCCCATTTTGGGTTCAGTAATGTCACGGAGCTGACCGTGGGACATCTGGGGAGGATCTGCCCCGCTGTGTTGACCCAGGTGTTGCTGCCCTCTTGCCCCCACACCACCCCCGAAGTTCTGCCGCCTCTCGACTACTCTGGTGAGTTGCTTCATCCCAACGCTGGTTTATTTGTCAAGACTCCTGCAACCCAGATAATTTGCAGGTCGCAGGGTTTGTTGCCTTGGAATTAAATATGTAGTAGCACTTTGATCTGCAGTGACTGAACTACTCAGATCTTTGGACTTTTCTGTGAATATTTCTTTCTTTTTCTTTTCTTTTTTGCTCATAGACCTTTAAGGAATTGAGAGGATCCTGCTTAAACAAAGAAAATATTTAGAAAATTGCAACCATGATGTTTTTTTTAAATACAATTACAGGAGAATAAACAACTGATTTAATAACCAAAATGAATTTCTTAAAAAAAATCCAACTGTTCTTGGGATCGTGATGTCCACATTGAGAACCACGAAAGGTGTACCACGTAAAGTCATTAAATTGGTAAACTTTGAAACTGAACTTAGACATCTTGGATTTTCCTGATCTTTGTAAGTTTAGTGATTTCAGCAGAGCGTGGCAATGTGATGACACGTTAACAGTTTTCTCATCTCTGTTATCGAAAACACATCACGATACCCCCGCTTTAGAAAGAATTCCATGTACATGCTGTTCTAAAACTGTACAAAAAACATTGCCTCCCTCGCTGAGAAGTCAGCTCTCTAAGCAGATGACAATCTCTAAAGAATGAGTCATCGTTAATGATTTCTTCTGCAACAGGTTGCTGGCAATCTGCTTAATTTTCAGCTCACCAACCATTGTCAGACCGACGGGTGCATTTGCAAATAATCATTTTTATCTTTTTTTTATCAGTTTTATCGGTTAATCTTTCAAAAAACTTAGAAACCTTTTTGTATTTAAATGTCCAAAAACAGCACAAAATGATGGTTAAAAACTGCCTGTGGGAGCAGCTTCATGTCTTTTTTTTGTTCAAGCCCAAAGATTGTCAGTTTAGGGCAAAGGAGCCGTATTCGCCTTGGGTGAATTTCAGAGGTGAGAACTGTCAATGCAAGGCATTTACAATTTAATGAGTGACTAAATTGATTAAGTGACAAATAACAGTAGATAGGTGATCTGTGCCACGGACGTTGAACTGTTAGCTGAGAGTTTCCGTCCTCATTATCTAAGGGAGTTCACCTATGCGATTTTTGTAGCGGTGTATGTCTCACTGCTGCCGATGCTGCGTGTGGCGTGCTCTGCTCAGTCATTGCCAGTCCAAGAACACAGCACTCCAACGTGCTCATGTTGATCTCTGGGCAGTTACACCTCATCTGCTCCACCTTTCCAACATATTCCCTTTAAGCTTGGACTGATGTGCCCTCACTGATGCTTCTGAGGTGGCATTGGGATTCGAAGCTGATCCACAGCTGATATCGCTGCATTATTGAGCACGGTTTACAGGAACCGGTTAGCCTGACTTAAAGCTGACTTGTAGAATGTATGTAAACATGTGAGCTAGACCAAAATTGTACAAAATCAAGCCTCTGAAAGCTGGACCAGCACATCCATGTTGTGCAGTCAGGATTCTAATTACACTTGCATTTAAACACCAGACTCAACTGGGCCTGGGAGCTTGAGTCAACTGTGCATGTAACCGGGCTTGTTGCCTACCTGAGAAACAAACCAGTTTGTAAGACTGAAGGGTTGTGTGTCTGAGAAGGTGGTCAGAACCAAGGGGGACTGTACTCCATCCATTTCTTCTCTTTCTACACTCCCAATACTGGCACACTCACTGACTTGGGCTGTCCTTTAGTAAGATATGAGTAATGTTAGTGAAACATGCATCTTTGTGAACGGACAAAGCTGAAGATTTTGGTAACAGAAGCTCTCTGGTGCCTGTAGTTTGTTTGTAGTCTTGGGTATTATTGACCAGTAACACTTGAGTGTACTTTGATTGCATGCAGGTAAACATTTTGACTAACAGAAGAGGAAGAATGCACTGATCAAAATGTGATCTGAAAGCTATCAGCTACCACATGATTACAATTGAAATAACTTTTTTTTTTTTAAACTTACAGACACATGAAAAAGGAAGTACTCTGCGATGAAAAATGATTTGGACCTACAGACTTACTTACATCCTCAGCTGGACCACAACACATGTACACCTTCTATGCCTGCACCCTATCTCTACTCTGTCACCTCTGACATAGTCAGACTAGTGGGTTCCTTCTATGTAGTTTATTGTTAGCTTTTATATAGCTTGTTATATCTTCATTTGTAAGTCGCTTTGGATAAAAGCGTCTGATAAATACAGAAACAGTTTTATTTCTTGACAAAAATGAAGTCCAATTGTGAAACATGAAGAACACCCCATGATTAATTTGTTTGTAGACCCACCTTTAGCAGCAATAACTTGAAGTAGCTGTTATCTGTATCACGTTACCAGTCTCCCACATAGTTTAAAGGGGAACTCTGGTATTTTTAAACCTAGACCTAATGTCTGGCATGAAATACGTTTATCTAGTCACTGAGAACAGTTTGGCGAAAGTCGGCGTTCTTCAAAAGCTATTTAGAAAACTCACGATCGGCGTATATCCATATAACGGAGTGAACAGGGCTGGGACGATACAGCCTATAGCTGCTACTTGCAACTATAGGAGAGCTAACGGAGGGATTTCTACACAGGCACTCTGCTGGGACCACTTCATCCACACGCCCCCCTGCAGCACAGTTTATTCACTCCGTGCTCTGTGACAGTCAGCTAACTTCACACAGAGTTTGCTACTGATAGTTTTGTGCAACATGGCAGGATATTTATCAGATTTTGACAAGTGAAAGACGACTTTGAGTAAGATGGACGTTCTTACCGGAGTGAATGAGCTGTGCTGCAGCCATGCTTGTGGATGAAGTCATCCCAGTAGACAAGTGTGTAGAATTCCCTCCGTTAGCTCTCCTTTAGCTGCAAGTAGCCACATAACAGCAGCTATGAGCTAACAGAGCTATAGCACACGTTCGTTCATTCATTCATCTTAAAGTATTGGTGAAATAAAGACAGATAATGCCTTATTTAGCGGCTGCATCGTCCCTGCCCCAGTTTTCTAAATATCTTCCGAAGGACGCCGACTTTCACCAAACTGTTCTCAGTGAGTAGATGAACGTATTTCATGCCAGAAATAAGGTCTAGGTTTAAAAATACCGGAGTTCCCCTTTAAGAGAAATTCTGGCATTTCGGTCAGATTAGGGTGCAGACTTTGACTAGACAGTTTCAACACCTTGATTCTTTTCTTTTCAGACTGTTGTAGATTTGCTGCTGTGTTTGGGATCAATGTCCTGTTGATTAGCTAGTTTCAGCCAAGCTTTAGCTGTAAGACAGATAGAATAGAATAGAAAAATACTTTATTCATCCCCCAGTGAGGGAAATTCAAATTAGTCGAGTAGCTTAAAAAATTATGAATATTTACAATGATTTCATAATAAACAACAACAATAGTCATAATACTTATCAATGACGAAATAAATAAATAAATTTGATAAGAACATGTCAGCAGTCACTGTTAAAAAGCCTTATGGCTGTGGGGACAAAGGACCTCCTGAACCTCTCAGTCCTGCAGCGCAGTGAGATGAGCCTCTCACTGCAGCTGCTTCTCTGTCCTGCCAGGATGCTGTGGAGAGAATGTTTATTATTCTGCAAAAAAAATATATAATTTCCTCCTCATCCGTTGCTCCACCACAGCACTGAGAGGGTCTAGTCTTCTGCCTACAACAGAACTGGCCTTTTTAACCAGTTTGTCCAGGCACCTCCAGTCTGTAGTGCAGTGGCCTCACATTTGACTCTAGAATACTTTGGTATCCAGAGGAGTTCATGGTGGACTCAATGACTGCAAGGTGCCCAGGTCCTGTGGCTGCAGAACCAGCCCAGATCATCAGCCCTCCACCACCGTGCTTGACAGCTGGTATGAGGTGTTTGTGCTGATATGCTGTGTTTGGTTTCCTCCAAACGTGCTGCTGTGCATTATGACCAAACATCTCCACTTTGGTCTGGTCTGTCCAACATGCTAACTGAGGCCTGTAGAGTCTGAGATGTAGCTCTTGGCTTTTTCACCTTGGGGTGAACTTGCTGGGACGTCCACACCTGAGAAGATTGGCAACTGTTTTGAATGTTTTCCACTTGTGAATAATCTTTCTCTCTGTAGAATGATGGACTCCAAATTGCTTGGAAATGGCCTTATAACATTTCCCAGATTGATGGCCAGCAACAGTTCCGTCTCTAAGATCATTGCTGATGTCGTTCCTCCTTGGCATCGTGTTAACACACACCTGAATGCTCCAGAGAAGCAAACTGACACACTTTCTGCTTTTATAGAGGTGCTCACACCTGCTGGTAATCCATTAAGGTAATGAAGTGCATTTGATTAGCAGGACATGGCTGCTACTTCCCCTCTTAATTCATATGTAAGCAGAAAAGTTATTTTTAGTTAGTTAAATAGGTAATTGCACAGTGTAATATGTTATGTTATTTTTCATCTGGTGTTGCTTTTAACCAATTTTATTTATTTTTCCTGATATATAACACCTTAGAATTGAAAGAGCATTGTACATTTATGTGACAATTAAAGTATACCCCCATTCAGACCTGAGTTTAAGTTCGGACCTGAGTTCGTTGGTGGGACTAAATCAGGTAGCCCTCCTCGGTTTTCAGGCGCCTGTCCTATCAGATGAGGCGTTCTTTCATTCCGGCACATTGGAAAATGGTCCTTCTACAGCTTCTACAGCTGCTGCAGCTTTTAATTGTGTTGTGATGCACAAAACCTTAGAGGTGAAAGAGGACGTATTTCCTTTTTCTTTTTCACATGACTGTGACTGAATTCAAACAATGACTAGAACACAGAACAGGAAGTCTTGGCCTGGATATCCATTATCTGGGTAGCTGCACAAGAAGCCCAGAAACTTTGGTAACTCCAGAGCCTTAAGCAGCAGACTACAGCTGACAGTTTCCCAGATTACTAGAAACATAACACCATTTTGTTTCGTAATTAGGGTTAGAATATTGAAATTTAATTGGTACCCTTTATCAGTAATGTCTAAAGGGTTTCAAATGGTCACTCCATGTCATTCCCCTTCGTCACTGTGTATTTCCTGCCTCCATTCAAGTCAGCCATGTCCTGTGGTGCACGCCGACCTGCGCTGACTCACTGAGTCATTGACCCCTCCGTACTGCTGATACAATTACAGCAAACTGTGACCGTGTGTTGTTCACAAGTCATGCTGTTGCTTCCACTGTGTTGAACAAAATCTCTGCTCTCCAAATGAATAGCAATGTGCGTTTTGTTGAATCGTGCATATTTACAGTTTCCTGCACTGAAACAAAGACGGAGACAAGGTTTTCAAGTTTGCAAAGATGTAAAGCATTGTTATTTAGCTTTTAAAGAGCTGGCTCTTGGGAATAGAAACACCATATAGTTGTGTTTGAGCTTATATACATCTGTGAATGCTATGTAATGCTTTAAGCTGTGTGGAAGAGACTTTTACCCTGAGTTGAGCCTTTCAGGCAGGAGTCATTGTGTTGTGCTCCCAGCTGCATGATAGTTCTGTTACGGATTTAGTGTAGGCAAAGGAGGCATGAGTTTCATTGCAGCCTGAGAGTATGGTGACCAGTGGATGTCTTTAATGACATCAGATCTTCTACAATGATTCATCTTACTCATACAAATAAAAATGTAAATATTTGTTGTTTGAAACTCATTCTTTTGCTCTTACATCTCTGTGGAATGGAGAAAAAAAAGGAAAATATGTAACAGCATTCAACTTGTCAGTTGTTCAGTGGAAAACAGGAGAAAAAACTCAATCATCAGTTAGATGATGCAGAATAAATATTTGATTTAACTTTTACTTAATCTGGAAGTATCTTGATATACATGATTTATTTTTTACAACAAAAAGGCATGTGTTTTATAGTTGCAGGTGATGCATGTTCTGTATTTACATTACATGTACCACAAAAAAAAAGCAGGATCTGAAAAAGATGACAGGATAAAAACTTTTCTCACAGCCCTCATGGAGCTGTATTTGAATATGTTGCCTTAATTTCTCATATAATGTCTTATTCTCATGTTTACACGAAAGATCTGAAGAAAATTCAAAGAGAGAAACTCAAGCGTCAGTATGTCCATTTATTGTAACTGTTTATCCATCATTTGTGTCCCGACAGTGTGGGGTTATGGCTTCCTGGCTGTCACCATAATCAACCTGGCGTCCCTTCTTGGTCTCCTGCTGATCCCATTCACCAAGAAGTCTTATTTCCCCAAAGTGCTGACCTACTTCATTGGCCTGGCCATCGGGACGCTCTTCTCCAATGCTGTACTTCAACTCATACCAGAGGTCAGTTAGATTTGGGGTTGACAGAATGTAACCTTTAACCTGGTCAAGAAATTCAGATTGTGAAGATGTTTAAATGCTTCATAAAATGCACATTTACATATCAGTTTGGAAGCATGAAACAAGAGATGTTTCATGGACAGATGGAGTGCTCTTGTTAATCCACAGGCCCTGGGTTTTGATCCTAAAGCAGATGACTATGTGGGGAATGCAGTTGGGATATTCGGTGGCTTTTACCTCCTTTACTTTGTGGAGAAGATACTGAAGATGTTTCTCCGCATAGACAACGAGGTAAGACCAGAGTGCAGTTAGTGAGTTTATTAGGTAGATGGAGATATTCCAAAGAAGTAGGGCATTCATTTTTTTTGTTTTATCAATTATTTCATAATTGTTTTATTTGTTGTTATATTCTGTTTCTGTTTGAATCCTTATTAATGTGCATGAAAGCCACAGGGTTATTATGATTATTATATCACAAAATAGAACCCCGATATTGAAAAGCTGAAAATACAGCTAGAAATGTAAAGAAAAACTGATTAGGATCAAAGGCAAGGTTGCTTAGACTTTCATGTCAGTGTTTATTCATGGTTTCCTGAAGATGAATCATGATGACTTGTCATCAGGCCAAGGTTGCAAAACTAATGATATTCCCAACAGTTTTAGCTGCTTGTCATCCTAGAACAGTTAATTTTGATGATCACCATCCTAAATATTATACCTTTTTAGTATGACACCATTGGTAGCTCCTCGGATGTAACGATATGGAAATTTTGATATATCCATAATAGTGACCAAATGATCACGGTTAACGATATTATCGCAATATTCTTAATTGATTTACAAATGTCCATATATTGAACACATTTCACGAAAATCTTGTGATGATCTTGCGTCGGCTCCGCTTAGTGGAGCACACAAAGCTGACAGTAGACTGGGTGCCTTCGGTTCCGTTTCATTTGGAGACACTTAGCAACACAGCTGCTAACGCGGCTAGTAGCTGTCTCAAAACAAAAACGGAAAACGTTGCATTTTAGGAGGAAAGATACGGTTTGGAACTTTGGTATACATCATTAACAAGTTATCAACAAATTACACAATCTTTCTAAAGCCAATGTCCCTCACATGATGTATTTGAAGTGATGTTTGCTTGTCTTACATTGGCTGTAAAGGTATGGATGATGCTCACGGCGATGGGCCAGTAGATTTGTAGTGTTACTGCCTTTTTTCTTGCATGTTCTGCAGACAGGATATTTGTCCTCCACCAGTTGTCCATCTGCATTCTTAAAAAACCCAAGATATGCCCAGACCTCGGATTTTATCCTTTTAGTGGGTTAGAAAATGTCCTGCGGGCTGTCAGCGCTTTCCGCCATGCTTTTATTGTCGATGCCTACGTTACAAGCTACGCATTTACGCAAGACACAGTCGAGAGTCACTTGCAAAACTTGGATGAGGCTGTTATTACATATACGGATAATCCACCATGATAAATGGTTTAATTCAAACATAAACAGTAATCTTAGTCGTTTTGGAGCCAAAAGTGATGACATTTGCACAAGAAGATTCATGTCCTTTGGCTACGTCCATCCTTTATATACAATCTGCAGTGCCCAAGAGTCTACAGAGTTTGGGACAGTTTTTAGTGCTGTCGCTGGACTTAAAGTGTTGGAGCTTAGTTGTCTGAATAATTTTTTTGTGATCATAACAAATTTTGGTGTGCTGGAAATTGAATATTAAGACCCAAAGGGACAATCACTGTCAGCTCAACGAATATACATTTGTTTCTGTATATGATCTGTATTTATTCTTTCAGATTTCTCCATATAGGCTACATGTCATTTTATGTATTATTTTTTTTAATTCTTTTGATTGTTTATGTCTGTCTTCCTTGCATGACCACAGGCACTTTATTCCAGCAGTCTCCTCAAAAACACTTCCTCCAACTGTTTGACATGAAAGGCTGCCTCTCAGCACCAATCAGCTGTGGCAGCTCTTGTCACATTAACCTACACAGCAATAAACCTTGTTCTTAGTTGTGCTTTATCTTATGAGTAGCTCATCCTTAAGATAAGCTTGTAAAAACAGAACTTTTATCTGCAGTAATCATGTGGTTGATAGAGATTTGCTGTCCACAACATTCCACTGTCAAAGAGCAGATTCCATCATGGACATTAGGGTGTGTGTGTGTGATATGCACAAACTGGAAAAGCAATTCAAAATATTTTATGAGCATCTCCAGAGGCACTTGGACAACGTATCCCACACAAGGCTGGCGAGGCTATTTTACGATCACTTTGCTCTTGTTCCATTTCATTAATTCTTTCTGCTGTATTAATCTGGCTCAAACGTGTAGTCCTTCTGAGTGGTTTATCGAGCTGTTATCAGTGACCTGAGATGGCCAGTTAATGTTTAATAGGGATACTTCTGTGTCATATAGAAGAATCTGCTTAATTTTGCTGTGGAAATGTGTCTTCAGCTCTCTTTTCTGATGCCTTTGTATTTTCAGCATGGCCACAGCCACTTCACTCCTGCAGAGCCACCTCAAGAAAACTGTCTCCACAATGGGGACATTCAAGAAAAAAAGGACTCCATCAGCATCACCACCATTGCTACTGATAGGAGCAACCCAAACCTTGAGTCCCCGCATACAAATGTGTCCTCTTCCCAGGTACCATTTTGCATTCAAGTCTTCCGTGTCTTTGAAATTAAATTAATCAAGCTGTACAGTAAGCGCGTAGTTTATTGAGCTGTTATCGCCGACGCTGCCAATTAGAGATGCTGTTAATGTTTAACTGTGATAATTTTTGTGTCATATGAAGGAATCTGGCTTTGAAAGGCTTAGAATACTACACAAACAGACGATGCAGTGGGATCAAGCAGTGAAACTAAGCTGCTGGGTTGCGATCCCTCCCATCACTGTAAATGCGGAGATTGTCTGGCCTGGACACAAAGACTCCTTGTTTGTCCATGTCTTGTAAGAGCTCTGTTTTGTCTCCACATAGTAACTCCAACCAAATGCCAAAGGCTCCGTTTGTATCCGTCTCTTCTCAGATTTCCCGTTAGCAACACTCGAGCCATTATATTTGTAGTTAAGTTATTTTTTTTGCAAATGAAAATATTTCCTAAACATCGTTGATTGATTGTTGTGATGCCGGCTATCCCCCAGGTAAATCAAATTATGATTAAGTCAAAATTTAATCACCCTTTAAGCATTTAGGAAATTCCCATCAGCACCAATGCAGCTAGACCGATTGATTTTCTTCATCAAAGAGCTTTGACACTTTGAAAGTTTCTTAACTTTTGAATTCCTGACTGTTAAAAATCCTCAGTATTCCTCAGTTTTACTCAGGTCCGAGTGTGGTGTACTTCCACCTTCAGACTCAATCTTAAACAATAATTTTTACTCTAATTTGTATTATTGACAGCATTAATAAATAGATAAATAAATAGATAAAGTGATAAGATACTTTGAGGACAATGTTAACCTCGCTTTTTATTTTCTGGATAATTTGAACTTTCTCCTGTTATCTTTTCCACCAAATCCTTGTGTTTGCACACAACTCTTTGATGATGATGATCAAACAAGAGCAGTGGCCTTTAACCTGTCTTGTCACTCTTCCAGGATGTTCAGGCATCTGGTGTGATATGCCACTGGTTGCGTGGCAAGCACATCAGCAACATCAAAACAGTGGCATGGATGATAACGCTGAGCGACGCACTGCACAACTTCATCGATGGGCTGGCCATCGGTGCTTCGTTCACAGTGTCCGTATTGACAGGGTTCAGTACGTCCACGGCCATAGTGTGTGAGGAGTTTCCCCATGAGCTGGGTGAGTGTTGAACAAAGAAAAATCATACGCGATTCAGTCTCTGTGTGAGTCTTTGGAAAATTATTCTGTGCATCCAAACATTGTTCGCAGCCATAGAGTCTTACCTTTAATTGGTGGGTTTGGTAAAATCCAGTCCATTGAAATCATCTTTCAAGTATTAATATGGCTTTAAAGAAACTCTGCACCTTTGCTACATTTAGCATGCAGGGGTGTATGAATATGTTAAGTAGACCCATCTCACCCCATCTGCATAATTTCAGTCTACCCAACTCTCCCTCTGGTCCACAACTTCCTCCCACAAGGGGAAAGGTAATAGCAGCAGTTAGTGTGACAAGACTGTATTGTTGTTGGTTGTTTTTCCCGCTCTTTGACATGTATTTCCTGTTAGGCAAACTACTTCTTCTGAATTCCAACGCTTGCAACTAAGCCTGTACTGTCACACTCCGGTGACCTGATGATCTGGCTATCCTGGCTTTTTCTCAAGCCAGTCTATGGAAACATTTCTAAGTCGTGTTCCTGTTTTGCCGTCAAATTTGCTTTTTCATTAATTTCATTAAGTTTTTCATTAATTTCACTAATTTGCTACATGGTGATTCAAAATAAACGGAAAGTTGTATCCAGACTTTTGAGTGGTACAGTACATTGAACAGCAGGTTAAGAGACAACAACTTGAAGGCAGACTTAAATTGAGGAGTTCCAATAAATAGAATCACTTGTTAGCCTGCTGATGATGTAGCATTGGTGAATGGTTTCTTACGTTTCTTATGGATGAAACTTGTCTGTGGAAATCTGTGATTTTGACACTATTGTTGCTACACTGTAACTCTCAGGTAAAAATGTTCAAACATAGCTTTGGCCAGCAATTTGCCCAGCATACGGCAATGTGAAAACGTTTTTAAAAAGTATAATTGCTGTAAGTGGTTGTTAAACTTCTATGAACCAAATCGACACCTGCTTGACAATCTGTAGACTATTGCCAAAGTGATTTCTTCCCACAAATCTTGTCTTTGTGTCTACATAATGAGACAGATATTTTCATGAACTTCAGAGACAACAAAGACATGTTTAGAGGAAGCATGCTATATACAATACAGTGAGAGTGAGGGCCATATGAGAGCTTCTTCAGCCCACACATGATGTTTTTTTGTTAACACTGTACGGAGGTTTGAGTGTCTAGATGAGTACTTAGAGATAATACCAGATTCTTGCTAAAATAAAAAAGAGATGAAAAAACATTATCCATGCATAGTCATATTACAAAGCAGTTTTACTGAGTAACTGCATGGAAAATTTCAAGATAGTAAAAAGTATAGAACGATTTTCAGTCTGCTTGTACTAATATTGTGCTCCCTTCGCAGGTGACTTTGTCATCCTCCTGAATGCTGGAATGAGCATCCCGCAGGCCATTTTCTTCAACCTACTGTCAGCAATGTCGTGTTACGTTGGCCTCGTGTTTGGCATTCTGCTTGGAAGCAGCTTTGCCCCTAATGTGATATTTGCCATTGCAGGGGGAATGTTTCTATATATTGCACTGGCAGACATGGTGAGTTGGTATCTGGACATGTTTTAAATGTTCTCTGTTTTGAGAACAAATCCCATTTACAATGAAACAGCATCTCCTGCATTGTCTGACAACTTATTTGAGGCGCATGTAAACAAAATTAACTTATTCTTATTGTAAACTTTTCGAGCGCCTGTTACGTGGCTTTTTAGCTCATTGTTTTTAGTTTCACTTCTTTGTCCAGAAATATTCAGCTGTTTTCACTGGTATAAAGTTCTTCTTAACTCTTCCTGCTCGTTACTCTAGTCCAGATAGAATTACTGGGAACAATTGTGGAGCTTTTGTCAGCAAAAGACAAAGCAGCAGTCGGTGCACTACACATTGGTAATATTATTTAGTATTGGATTTTGAAACTGATAACTTTCTAAAGTTATACGGTATCTACTTTATGTTAGGTGCTTTTGCTGTTGTGGTTGTAGCTTGCGGTGCTGCTCTCTTGTGGTAACATTTCAGGCCTGCAATAAAGTCAGTAAATGATTGATGTTGCAAAATGAAAAGACTCATCACGGGGGGCATAATTCTGCAAGATGTGAATGAATGAATGAATTTATTTTAAAAAAGAAGTGATTGGTAAACAGTAGTTGCAAAAAGAACAATCCCAAACAATCTCTACATATTCACCAGTGTTAGCTCAACATCGCATTATACATTCATATCTAAATTTGAACATGAATAGAAACTAATAATAATAGTAAAATATAAATAAAAATTTTCCACTTGAATAAACTTGTAAGTATATATACCTTCAGCTATGACATTAATTAATGCAATTTGTCTGAAAAGGGGTATGAAGAAGCAAAACTTATTTATTCATACCACTTATCCCTCTAATTGCCCTTATAGTAACCTTCCTGTTTGATTTCTGTGATTTTATCCAAAATTCACAAAAAAATATATATATCCATATATATACACATACATACATACACACGTACCAAACTATATTCAGACCTATATAACAACAACCCCACAGCAGGCCCTTGTGAGACAATCCCACCTAAATACACAATCACACCCTTGTACAGTAGCACTCAGAGTACAGAGACCCTCCCCAAACCCCCAATCATCTGTGTCACAACCCGACACCACAGTCCCTCTGTCGGCCCCCTCGCCAATCCCAACCCTGCACCCCGCAGTGCCAGGAGGAGGACAAGGTCCCTGAGACCCCAGCGAACCAGCCCGGGAGTGAAGTGCAGATACCACACCAACACAGGCATCGGAGGCCCCCGTACCAATGCCAGAGAGCCAGCCCAGGCGCACCCAACCTCCCCCTACCAATACAGAAACCCATGCCAGTACCGCGCCCCACTCCAGCTCACCGAACCCATCTGCATGGCAACAATTTGAGCAATAAAAACACATTTGAATTTGCCCCTTTATATCAATGAGCCCCTGTATATCAAGATTTGAGTCCATAGGCATTATTGTCATTGTCAGTTTTGGTCTTTTCATTGAATTTGTTGACGATGATAAAAAAATATTCTTCTTGATGAGACTGAAACTTTGACCAAGTTTTGACTTGGTTTTGTCCATATCAGTTGACCCTGAATTTGTTTTTATTATATGACAACATAAATTCTTGTCATTCCTCATTTCAGTTTCCAGAAATGGACAGCATTGCAAAGGGACACCAGCAAACCTCCCAAAAGTTCATCTTCTTTCTGATCCAGAACGCAGGACTGCTCACTGGGTTCACCATCATACTGCTCATCACCATGTTTGCAGGGGAAATTAACCTGGGCTAGAAGGAGACGGGAGACCCAACCTGAAAAGAAATGGTTGCAGCCGGACTCGGTTTCTGCCCGCAAAGCTGGGCAGGAAAGTGAATGTAAACTGAACATTTTGTAAAAACAAAACCAAATGTTAGACGGTAAAAAAGTGTACATGTATACTTTTGAACCATCAATTTAGTGACATGTTTACTCCATTAAAAAAAGGGGGGAAATCTTTACAATCACCTTGTATAAAATCTAACGAGATTTATTTTAAGAAGACAATAAATTATTTTTTCAGTCTTCATATATTGTGACATTTTTTTTTTTACATTTACCTCATTGATACTGTCGATAATAATAAATGGACACTGGGTACTTTAAGTACCTGAGGAAAAAGGAAAAACAACAAAAAGCCTTAATAAAATTTAAAAAAAGATAAAAACAAATTTCACATCCTAATGCTAACACTTGCCCTCTTCAAAACGATTCTCTTAGCATGAAAACCACTGATTTGCATGTCACTGAGAAAACTTTACATATGATTTCTAAACATAGCCTCCAGAAATTCCTTAAAGTCTTTTCTTATTGTGAATTTTTCCGCAATATATATATTTTCCATGTATATATTTGATGGGTTGAATAAGTCCACAGATTTGTGTCATGTTTAAAATTTAGACCTCGTAATTATTTATACACAAATAAAGTCGTCTGCTTATTATGAGGTTGCCAAATAGTTAGGGTTCCAGTTTGCGCTAAGTAGCCTACCAGCAGTGGAGGTATGCAGCTTCATTAAGGACGAGTTGCTTATGCTATTGTTTCAAGAAACTTAAAAAACAACTCGTTTACATACTAATATATCGGAAATGTCTGCCAGTAATGCCTTGCTGCGAAACTTCGCAATGTGCAATGTGCTGGCAGTTAAACGTAAAATAAAACCTCACACTGACATACATATGCTATTGCATCCTAATTTTTCCGCTGATCGTGAATGCACCATGATGGAGCTGAGAAGTATAGGAGTTTACGTTGGGAAGTAGTTCTCGGACAAACCAACCAACGACTTTAAGTAGCAGGAGACTTTTTTTTTAATTAAAATTTAAGTAGTGTCATAAAGCAGGTAAGTCGTGTTTACTTGTTTCTTTGTTTTTTGTTTGTTAATTTCACGCAGAGAATTGAAACGATGTAGAGCCAAATCCTCGGCAGCTTTGTGAGGCTAATATTGATGCTAGTTGCTATTAGTTAGCTTATCTATTTTTTTTTATTTTTGTTGCTGTTGTCATAAAAAAGACAGGTGACGTTTATCGCATGCATGTGTGTTTAATTTGATGCATGATGATTACGCACTGGTATTGGGTAAATGGCTAGAGAAGCTAGCGTGCTGTATACATTTCTGACTATTTGTTAAAAGCACTCAGACTGACTCTCGTGATCTGGATGGGGGTTTGGCTGGAGGTCACTGTGATGAAACTGTAGTGTTTTATATGTGAGCTTGACTTTATTTTGAGTTTCCAAGTAACCAGAGCTCAAAGGGATGTCTTCAGATTTATCAGTGGTGGGAGTAATGTTACCACATTCAAATAATTACTGTCCAACAAACTCCAGGAATATCATTTCACTTCCACCACATTTCAGTTGAAATAGTCGTACTTTTTTTTACATACTGTGTCAAGCTGACGGTTTTGGTTACTTTTCTAAATAAGATTTGCCTACACACACCATATAAAATAGGTGTTGCGATTAATTGGATTAATGTACAGATATGTACATCTTAAAGTATTCATTCAGCAAGGTAATAAACAGGAAATTGTCGGTTATTTTTATTACTCTTAAAATTATCATTTTAACAAATGAGAGGATTTACTGCTTTCCCCTTTGAATTTCGTGATATTTTGAGGTTTGCACTGTTTGCTGGACCAAAACCAGCATTTCAAAGGTGTCTCTTGTCACCTTGTTATGCTTCTGGATTCTCGCGAGAATTGTGTAAACAAGCAGCAAAGAGCGGCTCGCCGGTTTTGGTTAATAAACCCTCTGGTGTGTCTTGAGCTCTGGGTAGCATCATTCCTCATGTTGCAGCATTCCCTATTATTAAGTTGTATGGTGAAAAAATAAACATCTGATTCTCTTTTGTTATTCTACCTTCTGCTTTATTGAAAAGCTGAGCCATGGCCAGCATCCAGATCAGAAAGTACCAGGACGAGGACGCTGAGAGCGTAAAGGAAATTTTCACCCTTGGGATGAACGAGCACTTGCCTTCGTCTTTTATTCACATCCTGAAACAGCCAATAACCCAGATGCTGCTAATGTGCACGTTCTGCGCCCTGGTGGCCAGCTCCAAGTCATTCCTGCTGCCTATCCTGGCGGTCACTCTAATCCTGGGTGGAGCCTGGCAGATGATTGTCTACATGTTCAACAGTTACACTGACGCCTCCCTGAAGACCGACCTCAACAACATCAGCGAGGCCTACCTGAAGCAGAAGGACTCGTGCTTTTGGGTGGCTGAAAGCGATGGTCGGGTGGTCGGCACGGTGGCTTGCCTCCCTGCCGAGAATGCGCCTGAGTGCTTGGAGCTGAAACGCATGTCGGTGCGCCGCAGTCACCGCGGGATGGGCATCGCTAAGGCTCTGTGTCGAACAGTGGCTGATTTTACTCGGGACAGGGGCTACCCTGCTGTCATCCTCTGCACATCTATGGTTGCGACAGATGCACAGAAACTGTACGAGCACATGGGTTACAAGAAGATAAAAGAATTTGTTTTACCAGAGTTTTTTGCCAAAATCATCAACTTCACACTCATTGAGTACCGACTTGATTTAAAGCAAGATGGAAAAAGAGACTGAAACTGACGACAATGACAAAGTGACAGTAACATAGGCTATCTAGTTTCTTTCCTCATGCTTCCTCATTAAAAAGCTCACCAAAAGCAATCATATTCTCAAAACAATTTGGAACGGAAGTTACATGACATATTTGTTCCTGTTTGGGTTTTCCTGCTTATTGTAATTGCTGGCTCTGTATGTAAAATCTGAATTTGCAATTAAACTAAAGATGTCAACAACAATGAATTGTCAAATATTTGTTCTATCGAGTGAAGATTAATATGAAGCACCAAAAATAGACCTTGATACACCTTACTGTTGTTTCACCTTATATGTGATACATGTTTAGAAGCAGATACCAACCACTTAGTATAGTAAATGCTGCATTTGTTGTACCTCAGAAGTTGTAATTTAGAACTTATAAACAGTATTCTACCAATCCACGCTCATTATATGGGGAAGAAAGAAATTGATTAAAACACTTTTTTAAATCCCCTTAAATCTGACTAATTTATTTTTCTTTACTTCCCATTCGGAATTCAGAGACCTTGAGGTTCCCTGCTGTCTATAAATGCAGCGTTACTATAATAGATACGTAATCGTAGGTAAAACGGGCGGACTTGAAGGCAGCATTCAGGTGACATTACTCTGCAGACACGCACAAGGAAGAAACCTCCTCGGTAATAGCTTATCTCTGTTTTCCTCTTGGTTAAAGCGCTAGAAAAGCAACAGGACCCCTGAGGCGGCATGGCAACAGTACCAAATTAATATCTCATACTAACAGAAGCACTGTAACACCTGCTGTTTTGTACCACTGTCGTTCTTAAACTCCCTGAATGCACCATTTTCGCGCTGGAAAGTATCGGAAGTAGCTAAGACAACGACGCTATGAACGGAGTTTGACTGGAGAGAAGGTGGTCTTTTATACGGTCTCGGTTATCGTCACAAAGCATGTAAGTAATGTTATTTTACTTTTTAAAATTTTTATTCCGCCTGTAAATGGCATTTGTAGAGAATCTTGAGCCATACGGGATCAAATCACTGAGGCTAATACCGATGCTAGCAGTTAGCTAACCTGGCTGGTGTGTTTAATTTGTCATCCGACGAAAACTTTGTCATCTGGGCATGGATTTTGTTTAGTGCTGAATGATTACATAGCCGTCTAGTTTACACAGCAAGCAAGGTTAGCGTCTCCAAACTTAACAATTTGATTTAAACCGTTCGGGCTGGCTCATAGACTTCAGCGATGTTGTTTTAGGGGTCATTGTGTTCAGAGGGGAAACTGGTTTATTATCGACCCAACTCCAACCTGCAGCCATGGTTATGCTTACTTCCTCTGAAACACACTTCTCCAGGGTTCTCCAGGGTTCAAAGAGTTGTCTTCGGATTTCATAATTAGATTAATTAGAAAAGTGAAACGGCACATGGCTGTTGATTAAGAGCGAACCTTTCTGTAGATATATTGGCTTAAACAAGGTGAACACTTTTTTATACCTTGCACTAATGTTTCTTGCTTTATTTGATTATTTAGATTAGCAAGAAAGATATTACACATTTAAAACCATTTATATGAAAGACAGACAGCTTTGTATTTTACATCAACAAGTCACTGTGATTTTATGATTAGTTGTTTTGCTTATCAACCTTAAGACTGATTATTTTAATAGGAGTACATTTTAGAGGACAGGCATTACTGCTCATACAAGAAACTGAAACATGAATATGCATTGCAAATTAAGTTTGCTCCTGAAGTAATTTGCCACCTCTCATGTTTTGACCCCCTGTTCATGGAAAGCTGAGCCATGGCCAACATTCAGATCAGAGAGTACCAGGACGAGGATGCCGAGAGTGTGAAGGATATCTTCACCTGGGGGATGAGCGAGCATGTGCCTTCGTCCTTCACACACATGCTGAAACAGCCAGTCACCCAGCTGCTGCTCGTGTGCACGTTCTGCGGTCTGATGACCAGCTCCAAGTCCTTCCTGCTGCCCATCCTGGCAGTCACTCTCCTCCTGGCAGGAGCCCGGCAGATGGTCGTCTACATGTTCAACAGTTACATAGACACCTCCCTCAGGAAAGACCTCAACAACATCAGTGAGGCCTACCTGAAGCAGAAGGACTCATGCTTTTGGGTGGCTGAAAGCGATGGTCGGGTGGTCGGCACGGTGGCTTGCCTCCCTGCCGAGAATGCGCCTGAGTGCTTGGAGCTGAAACGCATGTCGGTGCGCCGCAGTCACCGCGGGATGGGCATCGCTAAGGCTCTGTGTCGAACAGTGGCTGATTTTACTCGGGACAGGGGCTACCCTGCTGTCATCCTGTACACCTCTGTGGTACAGACTGATGCTCAGAAACTGTACGAGCACATGGGTTACAAGAAGATAAGAGAGTTTGTTGTTCCTGAGCTTCCTGCCAAAATCATGAACTTCACGCTGTTTGAGTATCGACTTGATTTAAAGCAAGATGGAAAAAGAGACTGAAACTGACGACAATGACAAAGTGACAGTAACATAGGCTATCTAGTTTCTTTCCTCATGCTTCCTCATTAAAAAGCTCACCAAAAGCAATCATATTCTCAAAACAAACTGTCTTGAGTCACTTATTTGATTTAGTATTTGTTTTCTGCAATAATGTGTAAAATAAATGTAAATGTTATAAATTCTGCGTATTTCAAAGCAGTCAATCAACTGATGGTACACAGATATGAAACATCCGCATAGTCTTGTCACCATTTGCCTACCCCCTTTAAAAGGGATTCCCAAGGCTCTCTTCCGTTGGTAGATCCACTTGAATAATGTCTCTAAATATCCAAAACAATCTCGTGACACCTGTTTTTTTTCGTTTTTTTTTCTTCAGGTATCAGAAAAAACTAAATAGACAATATCAGTAGTCTATGTATGCATATATGGGTTGTTTATTTTATTTAATTAAAGTTTTAACAACTATATATATCACATCATATTTCTGACTGAAAATGGGATACAAGGCACTTAAAGGTTTACATCCACAAGGTTTAATATATCTTGCAATTAGGAATATATTCTGATATATTTGGACAGGGAATGAAACAAATGCATATATAAAACATGTACATATGTGCAATGTATGTAAAACATATATGTGAAACAGCCGATTAAAAACCTGACACGAAACAAAGTTGGTGCAAGAAAACCAGCCAAGCTTTTCGTTCCCGCTGGTTACTGTCATTTCTGGTTTATTTTAATTTTTTTACAGAGATGTGCTGTTCTGAAGAACGGGAAAAAAACTCAATAGAAGAGTGAATTACTTTTTCATTATAAAGCCAAAAAAACCCAACTTTTTATTTTCTCGAAATTACCGGGCTCCCCGGTCTGTGTCAGGCGGGCCGAGTCAGGCAGCAGCTCGGGCACCTCAGAACGGATGTGTCCGGTCAGACCTCCATGGATGGAAGTTGCTAGTTAGGGACGAAGCTGAAAGCATATCCGGATTTCTGACAATACCAGGTGAGATTTATCGCTTGCGCGGTGGAGGTTTAATTCTGAATACATATCCACATGTGTCATAGAGCGTTAATGCAATTATTTTTTATTAAAGTAACTCCGTAAGATCATTTTTTAAATGTATATATATATATATATATATATCAAGAAAACCAATCGAGGCTAATAGCTACTGTAGTAGCTAGCAGCTGGCCAGGGAGTGTCTCACTGACAGCTGACAGCAGCCGTTTTCTTACCAGTGACTGTCAAAATATTATCTTTTTCATTACAGTAACAATTAATGAGAGCGGACTCACTCCCAATAAGTTTAATGAGCTTTAGTTAGTGATTATAGCGCCTCTCGACAGCGCGTGGAGCACCGATATCCGATTATGACATGATGATTAAACTTGATTCTCTTATTTAATCTCTTCTCCTGATTGTTTCCGCTAAATCTCTCATTAGATTAGCATACTCTGTCGGAGAAGATGTAGTGTTATTCTGCAGCCACACCCAAGTTGTGATTTATTCGTAATTCCCACCGGAAATTACAAGCAAACACTGTGTTATGTGTTATTTAAGTCTAATTTGCATACACCAGTTTTCGTGCCCCCTTGGACATAAAGGTGTGTTAAATCACCAAAAGCCAATTATTCCACTGATACAGAAGCATGTCAGTGTTTGCCGGGCTTTGAACACTCTAGATGGCACCAAATGACACATTTAGTCTTTTAGTTGCACATTTGACATCATATATCCTATTTTTTGGCTTTCTGTGTACTTAATTTTTACTGCGTATGAAATAGCGCCGAGCTCTGCCCATATTTCCAATGGATGACCTACTTTTTCCTGTGTGCAACTGATGTAGATGAAGCCAACCTGAACATCACCGGTACATGCGGTGGAGCAGAAAACCAGGCGTTCACGGAAAAAAAAAAGAAGAATTTTGGAGAAGAAAATGAATCAATCACTTTTAAACCGTCCATTAAACCCTCCGTTAATGTATTTTGAATGATATGAAATAAAAATAAAAAATAGGACGAAATACTGCTGCACACAGGCAACATTTGCTCTATTTTGGAGAACTGGAAAGAGTATAAGAGTGAAAATCTTTCCTCTTGTGATCACACTCGATCAACACGACAAAAGGGCTGGATCATTATATCTGGCGTCTAAGCGGCTCTGCTGAACTAACCTCGTGAGAAATTTAACTGGAAAAGAAATGATTCCGATTTGAATCGATACGTTAAAAGAGCGGAATGTTTCTCATCGCTCGTGCCTTGATTTGTTTCATATTGATTCTCGTAAAGATTTAGTAATTACTTTGAGGAGCCGCTTTGGAAGATTTGTTCGTCAGAAACTTAACGTAGCATTTACCAAGATGAATAGATAGACTGTCACTTCATTGATCCAAAAAGGTATCCGAGAATTGATGTTTTGTTAATGAATCGGTTACTAACACAGACAAGAATGAAAGAAAAAAAATGGCATTAGATTATTTACTGTCCTGATTACATAACAAAGACGAGGACTGACACAGCTGTTTCTATGTCAGTCTACCCTTCAGCTGCTTCCTTTGTCAAAAACATTCTTACACACATGCAAAGCTTCTGCTGCATAGTCTTTCATGAAGAGCCCTGCTAGTTTTCCTGATCTTTACCTTGATGATTTGTTCCTCGCAGTGTGGTCGTAAGGAGCCTCCTCAACATGACAGAGTCACCTCTGTTCCTGCAGCGTCCGGTTAGCAGAGCTGTTCACTTCTCTTTCTCTTTCTCTGCCATGTCATCCTCTTCAGCTTTGATGTGGGTCGTCTGCTGGTCATTTCTGTCTCTCGACTGCCCCTCTGTCCTTTTCCTTTCTTGCCTCTGATTCTGAACACCCCCCCCCACCACCATGTTTTAATGCTGCCTGTGTCATTTGCATAAAAGGGTGCAAAGAGACTGCAGAGGATTGTTTTGTGTCCTTAAACACTCCAAAGTCTGTAGAACTCTCCCATGTCTGAACTCTAAGGCAACAGTTTTCACGTTCAGCTGTTCTCTGGTTGTAACATAAAAATGCTACATTTTGCTGGCTTGTCGGTAATCCCTGACTGTAACAGACCCATGCTCAGTTACTGGGGCTCAATAAGTGTCGCATTCTTTTACCCCTCTACTTCTCTCCTTTAGTTTGGCTGCTGAATTGCACACTCCTCCAACGTCTCTGGAAAGCCCCGAAAGCTTTTACGCTGAAACCCTGCAGCGTTTGCTTCCTCTGCAAAAAGATGACAACACAGGAATGGAGGACTGAGCTTTAAAAAAGGACCAGCCTTTCAGTTAGCCCATGAAAGGGAGTTAATCCTCGCTCTGTGATGGGACCACAGTATCGGGCTGGGCCCTGGTACAATAAGCTGGCTCTCTCAGCTTTACAGAGCATCACCTGGGCCTTTTGTGTTGAGCCACAATGAAACAGAATCACACTTAGTTGAACTGGTGTGTCTGTGGCTGGCTGACAAAATGCTTACTGACTGTGTTTTAGAATTTTCAAATTGGCTAGATGTTTTTGTTTTTCCTGTCTTTTTCTTTAACCCCCCCCCCCCACAGCTGTCACAAACAGAAGATAGAAAGTTACATTTGACAGAAGTCTGACTGACTGCAGTGCAGGAAGAGCACGGATTAGATTTTTTGTTTTGCAGCATTGATAACTTTTTAATGGGTTGTTGTTGTTTGTTTTTTTTGACTCACCGATCAGTCATAAGTAGCTACGACCATGATCTTTTGTGCTTTATTGATTTGTCTTCAGCAGTTGAAAGAGCTGTTGGACCAGGCACAGTGTAATCCTAATAAGAAGGTCTGGACTTCTCCCATCACCTCAAATTGGGACATTGATGGTAGTTATAACTATTCTGAGAAGCTCTTGAGAGATATGTGTGCAGGCTTTAGGACCCAGCAACTCTGTCTGGGCCTCCACGCCACCCTCCCTCCTGCAGAAGCCAGCGCAGACACTAGCACAACGCAGTGCTGCCGCTCAGCTGATGCGCTCACAGCAGAGTGTGGATGTCTTTATTCCCCCTTCGTTGTTCTGTTGTTCCCCTCTGATCCATTCATCTGATGGCAGGATCTGCACCTTTAGCCGCAGCAGAAACTTTCTTCTAAAACCAGAAGCTCCTGGAGACTCGCTGTCAGCCACAGAGAGGAAGGACGGAGAGTTTTTATAGCTCAGCGTGTACTGTGGGAATGAGGTGAGGGATGGTGTGATTCTGTGAGGAGACAGAGAGGAAGAAGGAGACGCTCCAGCAGCATCATTGAACCCCCCTCCCCTCCCCCTCATCCCGCTCCCCTCTGCTCGATCCCCCTCTGTCTGGCCAACGCTCTCCCTAATAACACGCTGCTTCAGTCAAGGCAGGCAGTTTGGGAGGTGCTCAGCGACAAGGAAACATGTCACAGACTAGAAGGAACACATACACCCGGGTGAGTGTATACAAAGTATATATACATCTCAGTTAGGTTAATGAAGCACCAGATAGTGTGTCGTTGTCTTTTTTTTCTTTTTTTACATCAGTTTGATTTGTTTCACTGTGTCATCTCCTCCCGGCCGACAGCTGCTTTCAGTAGAGGGCTTTCTCATCCATCCCAGCAGTGCAATCCTCTGTTTGAATTGTCGCCTCTTTGTTTGGCTCACATGACCCTCCGGGCTTGGCATTGCTGTTGTGATGTTAGAGTTGAGACCTGTGCTATGACTCCCCTGACTACCTGCAAACTAAGTGGCGTTAGATGACAGGCAGGTAAGAAGCTTGTAAGGCTTTTTGTTATCAGCGGACATTAGACAGACGAGCCATGAGGCCGAGAAGACTTCCTGTTTGTCATCCGTCTCTGAGTCAGGCTGCTTCCCAGTCACCAGGAGGGATGACATCAGGGTTTGATCTTACACATATTAGAGCTACATTTAAGCTTTAAAGCTACTGTTTTCTTCTTTCAGATGACAAAGATTCCCCATATAATGAAGAAAAGTTGTTACATTGCATGCTTTGTAATTTAGCTCACTTAATGTGGGTACACTGCTAAAATGTGTAGGCGACAGCGTTTTCTGAATATTGAAGACTGTCAGGCTGACAAATCAGCAGCATTTTTATCACTTTTTAATTAACGTTATTTCAGACCTAGAGTCAGTGTGAGCCTGCGTGTGTTATAAGAGCAGAGTGGTGCTAAATAATTCAGCACGCCATCCTCAGGTCCCATGCTTCCAGCCCATGGCAAACATGTCAGGACAATGGCTTAACAACAGGGAGTACTTTATGATAGACTATAGCCCAACCTGTACTCTGCTTATTTGGCTGATACCGATTTTAAAGGACAAGACTGAGTTATATATTTCCAACTGTTATCTCAGCTTGTACCATACGGTACTGTGCAGAAGTCTTCAGACCCCCCCCCCCCCCCCCCCCCCCGTTGTTTTATGTGTTACCAGCAAAGCAGGAGATGGGTGCAGCGTTTTATTGAAGGATTTGAAAGCACACATGGAAATGCTGTACAGTATACAAAGAGTTTGAGATCATTCTAACAAGCCCCAAAGTCAGTATTTCAATACAAGCTCCTTTATTCTCCAACACAGCCTGAACCCTCTGAGACCAGCTTTCTGTCATTTCTTTAAGGAGTCTTCAGGAATAGTTCTCCAGGCTTCTTGAAGGACATCCCAAAGCTCTTCTTTGGATGTGGGCTGCCTTTTGTTCCGTTCTCTGTCAGATGATCCCACACTGCTTCAATAATGTTGAGGTCCGGGCTCTGGGGAGGATTCATCCCTCCATAAGACCTGTTGCCACTGATTTTCAGTCCACTTCTTGTGTCATTTGACATACCATAGCCTTTTCTTCTTGTTTTCCTTCCTAAAGAATGGCTTATTGAGATATAGAGACCAGCCATGGAGATGAGGCTTCAGTGAACAGTAGATGGATCAGCTGAAGGTCCAGATGCATGTGACAAGACTTTCCTTGATTTCTTTCCCTCTTTCTGAAGGACATAACTTTCAGATACTGTTCATCAGCTGTAGATGTTTTTTTTAGGCCTGCCACTTCTTTTGTCCTCCACTGGTCCAGTTTCCTCTTATTTTTTAAAGACACACAGTGCACCATGCTGAGATATGCTTATCAGATGCAACTAAAGAAATGGGGAATAAATGAAGTGTCTTTGCAACAGATCACTAGTAACAAAGTGCTTAAAGATTCAATTTAAAATGGGTTCTTTGCTAACTTGTCTGTTATGTGAAGACACAACAGTGACTCATCCTCTGAGTTCGGTGCCTAACAGAACTTCCTCTGACAATGGCCAGGTACAGTCAAAAAGCAGCCAATGTCCAAAGAAAAGCTTTAGCAGACTTCAAGTGAGCCCAAAGAACGATCGCTCAAGGCCACTTTGAAAGATGATAAGAATGTTTAGCTCCTTGGAAGCAGAATATAAAGAAATGATGTTTTTATACAGTACTGTAAACACATTTCGGAGGTTTTATTGAAAAGGGAAAATGATGAGTTCTGTTTGAATTTCACAACTTTGTGCGAGACTTGACCTGAAGCCTCAGGTTGCTGCTGCGCTGCTGTCTGTTCAGCATGACGAGCATGACTTAAAGTACTGTTACAGTGGAGTCGCAGCCACTCTGCTGACCCAACCATGAGAAGAATAAAAAAAAATCCTATACTGTATCTGTGACCGGCCAAAAATGTCCGATCATATCAGCCAACTGACAGATGTTAGCAACAGGGGGAGGGATCATCTCGTTACGAAACAATATTCTGGTGGCACGTGTTGGGTATTTTAACGCCTCCTGAAGATTTAACTTTCCCAGAAAGACACCCACCTTAACATTGTTACAGATCAAGTGTCCGCTCTATTTCCCATAGCAACAGCTTTTTTCTGGTTGCAGCAGCCTGCTTAAGCAGGACGATGTATCCGACAGTACTGCACAGTGCTTAAAACCAGGGGCAGCTTGAGGAGCTCGACCCAAGGCTTTGACCCAGCCTCATTGTAAATGATAATGATAATAACAATAAGTCTCTGCTCTTCTGAATATGTTGTCCCAATAAATCCCAATGAGCTGGGGCTCCATCTGGGCTCACATGGTGATACCCTTTTCTGTGTACTCTTCCCGGACATCTCTGTGAAACGCGTACGCTTACAGGACAAATCATGGTTGCATCAACAATATAATATAATAAGTGAAAAATGCACAATTTATGCAGAAAAGCGTTCCAAAGTTGAATCGGATTAACATCTCTGTATGAGGGAAGTAGGAAGTTTTTAATTATCTGTCGCTCAACTCTTCATGTTCATGAGAATTCTATTTCCTTCTAATTTGGGTCATGATTAATTAATGTCTTTGTAAATCAATCTCAACTTTTCAGTTTCCCTAATCAATATGCTAATTTGAAGTAGAAATGTGCAAGTACGAAGTCTCCAACATGTCCTTGATGAGTGACCACGCTCATGAAAACACTGCATCTGGCTAAAGCACATGCCTAAAGGTCTTAAACAGTCAGCCGCCTATATTATCCGACATAATGTCATTAAACCCGAGCAAAGTATACATTGGAATGTAGTAGAGTAGAGACCTCTTTTGTTTCTGTGATCTCTGCTGTAAAATCACACAAAGATTTCTAATGACGATGAATTGGCAGCATTTAAAAAGTCAGTGGCACCTTTTAACAGTCATGTAGAAGGCTGTACATGCACCAACCAATGGCTTTATCGCTCACAGCAAACACTGAAGAGCAAACTGAAAGCTCGGTAATCAGTTTCTTTTATAAGCATCCCTGTCCCACCGTGAGCTGATGTAACCGACACATCTGCATCGCATCAATGCTGTCGACACGCACGATTATTACGTTTGAAAAACTAGATTTAAATGAACAGTCGATAATTTACAAAAAAGGGACAGTTTAGCCAAATGTCGTGTTTCTATTTTTTTCAGCAGCTGGGATGTTTTTGAGGGCAGTTTTAAGGTTTAAAAGGCCTTTAGAAACAAAGCCTTAGATCATAAGAGCTCAATATTCATTCCCACGACAGCTGCTTACAAAGAGTCAGGTATTTTAAAACAGTAATCCTGTGTGTAGCTCTTGACCAGTATACAAAAGACACAGTTTAGGTGGTTGTAAGCAATATCTACTTGACAAATAGCGAGCAATGACTTGTCCATTTTCTTTCTGTGATTCGAAACAAAATTAAGATGCATGATTTTCAAAGCTGTCAACTGACAGCTTTCTGCCTAAACCTCTTATGGAAGCAGTGCATCCTTAGAGATGAATGCACCGAATGATCTGATACACACATTTGTAAAATGCTTAGCTGTTAAAGTAGTTGGAGGAAAGGAAATGGCTTTAGAATGGAAACCGGACTTGGATGTGACAGAGTAGGGTGTTATTTATTGAATGTCCCTCATGTTGCCGTTTGTTTGCTTTTTCTGCAGGTTTCTGCGTCCACCCTTTGATTCAAACAGCAGCACAGACAGCGTATGTTTACAGTAAGCTTAGGAAGAGTGCGATCATGTTCCCTCAGAGCTACAGCATCTTCTCCCCTCCGTGCTGTTCTGCTGAGTCACCATCAGTTCTAGGACATCGCACTGTAAATTGGGTTATAAAGGATTATTAGATTACAAAATACAGCAGCAAGTTCATTTGTTAAGGTTTTGATGTGCGTTTTTCCTTCCTCCACAACCAGATCTCCATTTTGTAGCCTCGGCTGATTTTTTGCTTTGTAATTGCCACAGAAATCTGCCTGCAACAGCAGTGCTGTTAGAGCATCCGTGGACGCTGAGAAAGGAATGCAGTAACAGGACAACGTTTCTGTTTGAGTGAGTGAGTGAAACAGCTCTGCGCTCTGAAATGAACGTGTCTTCTCCTTCAGAACTTTAGCTTTTGCCTTTAAAGGTGTGTTGCTTTAACTTTAATGCATTAAATGCATACACAAGTCTTGCCTACACTGGGCTGCAACATGCTGCTTTGATGACAGTTCGATGGCGGTACAGAGAGCCACTCGTGTTTGAAGTGAATAAGAGCGTACACGTGGAAAGCAGGGTAGAAATGCTTTAGAAATGCACTGGAGAATGATCACAAATGAAGAAAAAAATCTATATGATCGCTTCTGCAGCACCAAAATGTCACCATTAATGTTAACATGTGTGAGTAATGAGATAACATTTGAAGTATATCTTCCAAATGATGGAGAGGCTCATCAGTCACTGATTCAGATGAGATTGTAATGCACAGCGCCCGTAGTCTGTGCACGTAGAGGCACTAATTGCTGACTAATTAACAACATAAAGTCGACTGCTTGAAACTACCTGCGCAGGCAGCTGGGGAATGGGTTTGTGCTCATCAACAACACAAGCTGTGTCTCAAAAAGCTGCTTTTTGTGCCAGAACGCGCAGCTTCAGTACGAGCAGCGCGCAACGAAAAATCAACTGTCAGAGTGTCAGTTATTGGGGGTTTGGAATGAAATCATTTGAATTCATTGTCCTCTGGAAGCAGTCCTAAATCCATCCACTTAAGAGCTTAAAAGTCATTATAATTGATCCAGTGCTTTCTTATTATTTTTTAAATGAATCATTTAGGCTTGCCAGTGGAAAGCCAATCATAGTTTAGATGTTCATTCAAAGAGTTGTCAGCTCCTTTCTGTCGTATTTCAGTCCTGGATGATTATATTACATTTCTGATGTATTCTGATGCATTCTGATTTCACGTCAGACCAAAGAGTTGCAGACAACTTCCCCCTCAAAGTCACTTGTTTAAAGTTGATCAAATAAAAATCTATACGCACTTAGGTATAATAATCAAAACCAGTGATTACCGACTCCACTTTACCAGGAATCAGCTCACAAATGGAAACAAACTATGGAGAACTAACTCGCAATTTAAGGAAGACTTTGGCACCAAGACTTGGATCGATTTAGACAATTTTCAGTTTATTTAGAATTTACAGTTTAATTAAACTGACGCTGAATTCAGGAGGAAATCCTGTTCTGCTATTTTCAAGCTATTTAATCCAAGCAGCAACAGTCCCAGTCACACTGCCTCTCTTATCGGCAATCCTAACATTTTCTTATCAGCTTATGTGGAGTCAGGGAATGTGAGTTGGAAGGAAATGTGTTCATATTCCAAAACCAGTTGGAAATGAATGGAAAAACTTGAATTTTAAATACACCCACCACCTATTAGAACCCTGAAATGTCTGAATAAAAACGCTTAAATAATGAAGTTCTGGTAAATGCAAAGAAAAAAAGGTGAACTGTTTTGTCTATTCCCCTCAGACCACCAGCAGTGGCAGCAGCAGGATGAGCTCAGACGGGGGCGGCCGGCCCGTCAAAGTGGGCTCCCTGGTGGAAGTGATCGGGAAGGGGCAGCGCGGCACTGTGGCCTACATCGGAAACACTCTTTTCGCCTCAGGGAAATGGGTGGGGGTCATCCTGGATGAGGCCAAGGGGAAGAATGATGGCACGGTGCAGGGCAAACGCTACTTCACCTGCGAAGAGAACCGCGGGATTTTTGTGAGACAGTCACAGGTAACAGCAGCGACACACTTTCTTGTTGAGGTTGGTGAGGTGAAGGTGAGCTAGAACTGTGGAGGTTACTAAAGTCTTCTTCTAAATTCTCTTATTTAATGATGTGTGGACTGCTGCTACTTCTGCACAGCAGGTATGTGGTGTTCTAGTGCAGGCTTTGACCGCACGTCCCAGCTGGGAGTTGGATGTGTCTCTGCGATTGTTTTTCCCAGACATTGGCAGCATGAATGGTAAATGGACTTGTACTTGTATAGCGCTTTTCTAGTCTAGCTGACCACTCAAAGCGCTTCACTACATGCCGCATTCACCCCACTCACACACATTCATACAGCACGTCTTAGGGGATAACTACGTGCTTTCTAAGCATTCACACACATTCATACCCCCAATGATACACTGGGGGAGCAACGTGGGGTTCAGTGTCTTGCCCAAGGACGCTTCGACATGTATCCTGGGGAGGCCAGAGTCGAACCACCGACCTTCCGATTGGTGTGCGACTGCTCTTCCTCCTGAGCTACAGCCGGGGAAGAACCTTTCTTTGATACTCATTCTTGATATTGATTTGGTGCATAAGAAGCCTTATTAGATGAAGTTAACTAAATGTTCCTGAGGCTTGCCAGTTTGCTGTCAAGATGAACTAAAAGTAACTTTTTATTAAAAGGATTTTATTATGGATTTAAGTAGTTGACATGACAACATTCAGTACAGCTGTTGCTCTGTAACAGCTGCTTCACTGTCCTCATGCAGGTTGCTGCCCAGGCATACACACTCCCACCATTTAGAGTAACCTTGCTACAGAGCACAAAATTTATATCCTGCAAGCCACGTGCACAGGTGGACACGATACCCATAAATCTGGCTCAACATCACTTCCATTAGACAACATTATAGCATCTGTTTTTGTGACACATCGCAGCATGTTAATGTGACACTGGGATCAAATGGTTGCTGAAGAGATAATTTTCTATTTTTCTGGCCTTTACCACTCATCACCTAAAGCTGAACTGCTCAAGAAGATTACCGTGTATCAAAGTATCCCACAAACACGGCAGAGCAGGAGGCATTTATAGCAATTTCATGGCTGTTTTATTTTTTTCCTGATCAGATGACGTCTGTGCGTTTCAGTCATCAAACAGAAACTAGTCCAAACACAACCACCATTCTTATTAAGGGCTTAGCAGTCATCAAGCCTCTTTGGCTGAGATGCTGTCTGGCCCGGCAGTACAGCTGTACACGGTGAAATGGAAAGGGGGGAAAAAGTGACCAACTCAGCTGGGTTGTGCTACATTTTGGTGAACATCAATAAACAAGCCAATTTTGTTTGTGTGCCCCCCCTTTTAACATCCGTCTGTGCCAGCTCTGCTGTTAAATAAAAGAGCTGAAAGTAAAGGCCTGCCGGTTTAGTGGTCGTGACTGACTGCCTCCTCTGTGTTTCTCTGTCTCAGATCCAGCTGGTAGATGATGGTGCCGACACAACGTCTCCAGAGACACCTGAGCCAGGCACCGGCAAGGTCCCCAAACGAGGTTAGAACGAACGCACACACGCCTTCTGATGGTCACATTCACGGGTCGTCTTCAGTATTCTGCTGGCGCTTTAACAGTGGAAGACATAATGCAGGGAAACCTTGTCGATTTTGACCTTTCAGAGCCTCAAAGATGTGCGAGCTCAGAACATCAAACGTTTCTCCATATGTGAGCACACAACGTGCCACGTGTTTAACACCACATCAGACTGTTGAGTCATCTTAAATGTTTCCAGTCAGGTGCACGGCTCAGGTCATATCTGCTAAACACAGTTTGCAGCTGCCTTTTACATGTAGATGGGAGTGAAGTCTGTCAGTGCTTAGCTCAGCTGGTTACTCCCTGCAGGTCATTGGGGCTTTGTGTCAGCTAAAGGTTGAAAATATGAATATGCATTGCTGCACATCTTAGTTTGTTGACACCAAACATGTTTGGTATTAACACAGTTCTAAAGGCATTTAAACTAGTTTTACCAGTGACCAACATCATAGTTCACTAAAAAGCTGCACAGTGTAATAAGAAATTGATTTGATACCAGTGGACACAACAGTCTCACCACAATGGGCCATAGCTACTCATCTAACTGTGACATTGTACCTGATAACTCTGAATCTGATGTGTGCTCTCATCTGTTTTACTCCTGATCGCTTAGAGGACAAGACTATAAATTTGAACTCTTTGATTATCCTAACTCTAATATCATCATGAAAAATAAGTCACTCTCCACATCTGGTTGTAAACATGTTTCATCTGCAAGAGGATGGAGCTGGTTTCCATGGTTACAGCTCACTGCTGCTGCTTCAAATAGAGGGATGATGGCCAGTGCTCTGTAATAGTAACAGCAGCTTACTGCTTAAAGATCTGAAGTACTGTTGCTCACGTATTTATTCATTGTGTCTTTAAAACATTTCGACAGACGTCCATGTCGGGAAAATGAGTCTGATGTTACCTGGCAACCAGTTTTTTTTTTTCTTCAAACGAAGGCAGTGGCGTAAGAGAAAAAGCTTCGAGCTGTGGATGCTGCTCTGCACCAAAATCAACAGAAAGATGAGGAGAATTACAGTTCGCTGAGGTCTTTTTAGACCTTTGTCCCAGCAGACAGAAAACGGATTGATCATGCTAAAATGACTCCACTCTGTTCAGCTTAGTGACCTTGAGGGTCGGTCGTGCATGCTGGTCCACATGTGGGAAAATGCTGCTTGTTCGTTATGTTTTACTCATATAGCAGCTTTCATTTGTCTTTGTACTTGCCACGTGTCTGTAATATGCAAATAAGGTAAATAGAAAAATAAATAAATTGGGCTGATATAAGTAATAGATCAGATCTGCATTTATTTTGATGTCATTCTCTTCTTTACTGTAGTTTTAATGCTCCAATGCTATCATATGAGTGATGCCACCAGATGTTTAGGTGCTACTGTGATGAACTACCTCACACACTGCATTTCCGAAACACACTCCCCTCTGGCTGTTTCACCAGCTGCAGCAGCTGTTATGTCGGTCCGAGGGTTTTCAAATTGGATCACAGTGGAGCTGAAAGTGGTAAAGAAGTGTTGCTAAGATCGACCCGGTAAAAGTGCTGATGTGGCGTGTTGGTGAAAGTGACGGTAGCGCTCCTTCAGATGTGAAAATAACATATTAGTCACCAGATTAGCATAAATGATCCGACAGCGTTGTCTGAATTCAACAACGCAGGTGTAACACTCAAACAACGTGACCCCAGAAAACGGACCCGATGGCGTGAATTTGAAAGGTGTTTGTGTACTTTCACAGCTGTCCTGTGTCACTGTTCACCATCTGGTGAAAGACAATAAATCATATTGACCATACCCTGTTTGTGCCAGGATCTTCCGTTGGACTTTACAGGCTGTGAAGTTTACTGGACTGATTAAATGTCTTTCACTCTCCGTGTTTCTCTTTTTATGTCCTCAGAGATCCTGGAGACGACGAAGTCTGCCAAACTGGTGAGTCAGATAACGTGCATTGTAACAAAGTTCTCCTGCAGCGAACCGGGCCCAGACATGCAGTAGACATCTGTGAAAACACTCACACTACAGACACACACACACACACGTATGGAAACGTGCTCTGTAAAACCAGCACAAGCAGATACTCCCAATAAAGCAAATGCAGTGTGTTTCTTTTGTATTGATAGATTGATTTATTTAGTTAATTTCTGATGGCTACTATCCTTTGTGAAATACTTACTAAATGATAAACAAAATAAGTACAAAGAATAAACAGCTTAGATACAAATTCCCATTTGTAAGTAGTTATGTTAATGTGCTAATGTTAAAGCCAAGACCGAAGCACAACTTCCACCACCAGAGCTGAATTCGTTGTCCAGCAGGGGGCGATGTTTACTGATAGATTGGATTGTGGACTGTCATCCAGTCCAACAGCTGATGTAATGCACAACACTTAAAGTTATCCTTATTATTCCAGAGATTTAAAGGAGCAGTGTGTAATATTTATGGCGATTTATTAACAGAAATGGAATATAATACATGTTGTTGCTATGTTGTTAGTGCTATATAGTCACCCTATGAAATGAGTCGTTACGTTTTCATTTCGCCTCTTTATTTACATATATCGCGGTCCGCTCTACACAAAGGCTTACCCGGGAGGACACCACTTGCGTCTCCATATTGATTATAGTGGCCTAGAAGGGACAAAGGGTGGCGCAAGCGCAATTCGCCGCTACTTTGCAGACGAAGAAGCTGAATGTTGTAGAAGAAGAGGAAGAAGGAGACAAGGAAGCGATAGGAATATATTTTGGAAGTTTTTCAATTTTGTGAAGTTATCCGAATAGACATGGTGGCCCACACTTACTGTTCTGCAAAACAAACCTCTAAAAAGACGACGAGTCGTCATCAAAGAAACAAAAACATGACGAGTCCAAAAGGATTAGAGACAGAAGACAAGGTAAAGCGCAGTGAATATCGGTGTCACCTTTCCCAAATGGAGGTCGCTGATGGGGGAGAAAGGCTTTAAAAGTGACACCGAAGTTGCCTCTTTTCTGATGGAAAGGTAATTTAGCTCAATGCTACTAATGCAAATGATAAATGGTGTTTGGTGGCTGTAGCCCGTGCATGTTGTCAGCTGATCTGATTAAACAAACGAAACGTTTTCTCTGTGTCCCTGTTGAAAACTGTTGATTCATGTGAGTTTATGCACCAAAACTACGAAGTAGCTTTGTTAGCTGGACAGAAATTACTCGGCGTCATGTTACGGAGATAATCTTCAATCCTCTCCTGCTCTTCACGAGAGGCAGTGGCTGTGTTCATCCTGCCTCGCCCTGCCTGCTCCAGCAGCTCTGCCTCCTTGTCCGCCTCTGCCTCTCTCTCTTACCTCCGTCTCCCTTTCCGGTGTTACACTCTGCGAATGGTGAGAAAAACGTGTTGCCTGCTAATGATATCCGTCTATCAGACTAAATACAAACAGCCTTTAGCCTTACGTAGCTAATTTTAACGTTTATTACCACGCAGGTAGATACCTGGGGTCCACAAAACACTAATATAATGCAGAACAACTAACTGACTAAAACGAAAGTTATCTTTTCACAGAACATCTAACCAAATGTGACATCTGTTCATAATTTATATCTCTAAAAGTAACCTCAGAACTTGAGAAGGTGGTTTCACTCCATGGAGAAGACATCGTGACACATTTGAGTGATGGATGTGTTGGGTAGTGTGTGCTGCACGCAGCGTCGGGACATCTAGTTTCTCCGAAGCTTGGAGTGTTGCGTTCATTGCGCAATCCGAAATTACAGAATCTAGCGCACACCGTCCAAATGCACTCGGAAATGACAGAATCTGACAAACAGCGGCTCTTACACACTGCTCCTTTAACGATTGTTGCTCATATGCTGCTATATAGCACCTAAAATGATATGATCGTTGATGAATTATTTTATGTGTGCTTCATAGAAAAATATTTCTAGCTTTTACATTTTCTTTGAAACAGTTACCTCTATATGATATTTAACAACACGAAGGAAGAAACCCATAACAGTTTAAAAAATATATAGATTTTGTCAAGTGAATAATAAGATTTCTTTAGTTGCAAAACATTGATACATTTTTGATACACTAATTAAACTGAGTTTTTTTTAATGTTCAATGTGTGAGAATCTGACCTAAATGAGATGAAAGTGAAATGAAGATGTTTCCCCCGTCGCTCTCTGAATCGCCCCGGTTCCCGTCTCCTCCGGCATGCCGCTGACAAACTCTTGACCTTTAACCTTCCTCCCCCATCCTCTCCCTCCTCTGGACCACGCAGCGAGGAGTGAAGCCCAAAAAGGTGCTGCATGTTTCTCTAACCTCGGTACTGTTTTTATGTTATGATGATGGCAGCGGTAACCATGGTAACTGTGGCTCTGAATGGCCTTGCTGCTGCATGGCAACAGGGCCGCTCCCATCATTTACCCATGATTCCTTGTAGCGCACCACTCTGCCATCAGTGATCTTTGTACTGAAACGCTCTGTGTTTGTATGAATGAACGCCAGCAGAGAGAAAGGTGATGTGTGTGTCCACCATCATCGTCACCTCGCCATGGTCTGTGCTCTGGTCTGTTTGCATTAAGTCAGCTCTGTGGAATACGGCGTGTTTGTTCCGTCTGCTTTGTGTACATTTAAGCATCTCGGCTGCTACCTGCTCAGATCTTAAGCAAGTTCTACTCTTCTTACTGTATTATTTCAGTTTGGTGGAAGTAGTTTAGCAGGTTTTTAAGAGACCTACCTGTTGGTTCTCTGCATGGTATTTAGCTATAGAGTTTAGACAATCTACTTTTTGGGAGCATCCAGAGCTCTATTTTTTATTTTTATTTATTTTGACCATATTGGTTGTCATTTGGCACTTACTGCCTCTGCATCTATTTTAGTGGAACGGCCATGTCTCGTGATTTATCAAGATAAAAAAAAAGCTAAACATTTGCCCTTTCCAAACATTTTATTTAGCTGGACATAATAAAAAAGAATCATATTGTCTTTACCGGGTCTTAGAATAAGTTAAAAAGCACCTGAGATGAACAGCAACGCATGACGTTTTACACCACATCAGCATTTATTGAACAAAAACTAAACCAGTTACAGCAAGGTGCTGCTGATCAAATACACTTGATTAACTGTTTATCAGCTAGTGTGAGCACCTCTGTAAAAGCAGAAGTCTACAACAGAATTAAGGGGTTACAGTGGTTAGTCAATGTCCAGACCTCAACCTGACAGTAATGTTGTGGTGGGACCTTAAGAGAGCATTACATAACAAATGCCCACAAACATCAATGAACTGAAGTAAAGACGTGTGAGAGACTGATAACGTCATACAGAAAGCGATTCCTTCAATCACTCGGGGGTTTGTGTTTTCACACACTGTTTTTGTTAAACAAAATAATGGCGGTGTGATGTGTTGTGTGTTATTTATCACCACGTCAGACTCTTTGGATTGGAGGATCGTGCCTCTGTGAATCACTCATGTAGCTCCTTGAAAATTCTTGCTGTTGTGCCTCAGTGCTCAATGGTTTCTGTCTGCATATTCTACACTGAAGGCCTGATTTTGTGAAGTGCTGCGCTGATAGCGCCCTCCTCGTAAGTTCATATCAGTCATAGTAACCACTAAATCGTTGGTTACATTTCATCCCAACGTTCTCAGTTTGGCAGCCATATCTAAAAAGGTCAATCACTTGACATAGTTGATAAGAAAATAGACTTTTTTCGTACCATACTATGTTGAATGACCTTGGGACTGATCATAAGATCCACTCTGACAGTCCAGTGCTCTTTGCAGATCATTCTCCACTGACTCGTACATGAAGGCGTTCCTCTGCTGTACCGCCTAGAAAATGTCAGACTGTGACCGAGGTGAAGTGAGTCGCCCCACCCCCTGCTTGCCGAGAGCTGCAGAGTATGGATTTCCTGTCAGCTCAGTTATATCTGATCATCTCCAGCACTGCGGCTCCTCTTTGGACGGCTGACTTTTAACATCAGGACGTAACTTTAAAAACAACGAGGCTTAAAAGTTCAGTCTGGATAGAACTCAGGTTTCAGAACATGCAGGGATATGAGGAAGCGGGTGATGCATGTGTCTGTTTTCCATACGAGACAGAAGGGTATGTGTGGAAATACCCAGCCCATACAAGCTGATGGTGCTTGGCGGTGTGTCGTTAATGCTTCCAGGGCTGTAACTTTAGCTCCTTTTCTGCTGTTGAGGCTGCCTCTCAGTGACCTCAGATCCTCGCTGTTTGTGCTGGGGAAGCAGGAACATGATACGTATCCTCCCCTCCCATCATCCTCTCTGTCTTTCGGCCTCTTTTGCTCCATGACTGTGAGAGCATCACTTAGTTTGCATGTTGGACAGAAAGCTAGGGGATTAGAGAGAAAGATGTTTTAATATTTTATCAGGACAGAGTTCCCTCAGCTGCTCTGTAATGGATACACACAAACAGTTTTACTTTCAGTGCTGATGGCCGGAAGTCCTGTTGCTGTATTCCCTCTAGAATGTTTTCTTTATTTCTTTATGTCTTTATTCTGTAATCAATCTCTCACCCCACCCATTTGCTCTAATCTCTGAGTTTCAACACAGTCTTCTGTCCATACTTCTGTCAGTGACATGACAGTATTTCAGGTTCAAAGCTAATCAGAGTATCCCCACTGAATTAATCCTCTTACTCTTGTGTCTTCCTGCTGAGCTGTTGGGCCACAGAAGGAGATTAGTGGAGCTGAGGGAGATGTTATGATAGCTACCCAAGTAGCTTTTTGGCTGTTACGAGTCAGTTGACCAATTAGATCACTATTCTAAAAGTTCCTTTTCCGGCAGTCAGTGTTGCATCTGCAGCACAAGTCTTAATTCTGGCTGTGAGGATGCAAAGTGTTTGAATACACCTTCAACACAACATGTAACATGCAATTTAAAATAAATAGAATTTAAATATGAACGTTTTTCTCTCCCATTTACACCTGTAGTGGGTTAGTTCCAGACCTGTGAAATCACACCAACATAGCAGACTTTTCACTGATAGAACAAAGGCAGATTGCGGGGCTCTGTACAAGCTTTATGGAGATTATTCAGTTAAGAAATGTTATCATTGCCTTAAAAGTTCCCAGTTATTTGGCATTCATACAACAAGTGTATGAAGGTGGCTCTGGTCCTTTCACATCTCTAACATGCATGAGAACCCCTTAGCGTTGTTCATATTTAATTATGAAAGGACTCCAGAAGATTTGTCATCGAATTGAATGAAAACACCAAGTACCTTGTGCATTTCTGAACATCATTTAGCCGTTCCAAAGAAATCTTTTATTTTAGCTCCAGCGTGTGTGCACTGTGTGTTAATCTACTGCAGAAAACAGTCTCCAACAAGCAGACTATCCACTCCAGTTTTTAAAGAAAAAACTCTCTGGCCTAATTAAAAAAAAAAGAGGTTCTATTTGTGACGTACTTTTGAAATTTTACAACCTTCATCAGCAACCAATGTGCAAATGAAATGTCCTGCTGCCATGATTGAAGGCAAAAGTGATGGAAGCTTTTCACACTCAATGGTTGGACAAAATGCCCTGACACAGAGAGGGGGATAGATAAATGAAATGATTTTGAACTCTTTCGCGCATTCACACTCAGTTACTATGTGAAGTGAGCTCTTTTAGGTGAGGGGAAACCCAGAAGCTGTTTTTCTATCCGTCACATACTTCTGACACGGATGCGTTTACAGTCCAGGAAGGACACACTAAGACTGATTTGTCTTTTTTGTTGGACTTGTTAACGGTAATAATTGTCCAACTTTGAAGAGGTTTCAGTTAATAAAAAAAAAGTTATTAAACAATGAATAAAAAGACGTGCCTTTGCTTGGAAATATTTAATGAAGCAGATCAGGTGTAGCCCCCCCTGTGTATTTGCAAGGCTCACTTTAATAAGCCCACTAGAGGATCTGCCAACGTTGCTAGGAGACGAGAGGCTTGCATCAGCGTTGTTGTGCATTTACCCCTCTCACCTCCATCTACAGCACCACCCTCCTCTGTGCCACAGCCTCTCTTTCCTCCTCTGTTTGTCTCCAATCACTGCTCCCTCCCTCCCCGTCTGTCTGTGGTCGAGGTGGTGATGAGTGGGTGAGCAGCACCGAGGCAGGGAGGGCACACAGTGATGTAATGCAGGAGCGAGGCTCAGGCTGGGCTGACAAATCACAATCACGAGAAGAGAGGGGAGGAAGGAGGAGAGGCAGGTTAGGGGAGCAGAGGCGTCTCCTGTTGTAGCAGGCAACAGTAGCAGGTCTGAGGCTCGCGGCAGCAAGATGTCAGAGTCCTAATCGGAGCTGAAAGCAAAAGGGAGGCAGTGACTGAGGGAAGCGGGAAACGGATTATGAGAGAAGCTGAGAAAGAGGACGTAAAGGAGGACGATAGAGGAAGGAAGGGACAGACGAAGGGAGGGACGGGGAGCCTGGGAATAAATCGTCGCGGCCATTTGCACCACTGCAGCTTCCCGGCCCGAGCCGCTGCCTGTCTGACTGTTCGGCTTCAGCTTTCCGCCTGTCTGTCTTGAACCTCGTCTCTGTGGATCTTTGCCTCTTTTATCTCCTTCCTGTGTGTGTTTTGTGTGTGTCTGTGTCTTCTTCTCTTACAAATATGATGAGACAGACTCCTGCACCCCGGAAGGTACAGAACTTCATACGATCCTCTTTAACTGTTGGGATGTTGCTGTTGTTGTTGTCATCATCCATTTGTTGTGTTGGTGCGGCTGCTGTAAAGGTCATGCCTCATCTTGTTTTTTTGCTGGGGTTTGCCCTCTTCCTCTCAGTGACATTTCAAAGTGGTTTCTGCCTCTTGGTGATGCTCTGTTTCTTTTCATAATCTGGTTTATTTTTCCCCTCACTGTTGGTGGCTTTTTGCTGAATAATTTCATGCTCAAACATGTGTCTGCAGCTGTCGAGTTCAGTTGTGTCACATTTTATCTACGGTGTAAGCTTCTACCCTCATGCTACTGAATCCATGCCTTTCCCACAACAAGCAAACCATTTCAGTCATTGCTGCAGATGTGGCAAACAGACTTCTTTATTTTCAGTACAGCTTGTTCTGGCATCTCATGGCACCGCACTATGACTTAAGAAGGCTGTCAGCCCTTATTGGGTACAGCTGTTAGCTGGGGCTAATTTCTGCTGAATGGGCCCACCCTAATCCAATAAAGAGCGATAACTAGCCAAAGTGATGGCCGTGCCTAAGCATGAGCAGAAGTCAGTGTGCAGAAGGTAGAAAGTAAAAGGTAGAAGTTAAACATTCCAGAGGTGAGACTGTTTGAACATGAAGGTGGTGAAAAGGTTAGAAGCGTCTGCGCAGACCTGCGCTAAGCAGCATTTCTATTTATAAATCATTAATAAAGATTTATTTGGTTTGAGTGGCTCTGCTTTCGTAGAACCTTTTTAACATTATTATAACACAAGATCTTTGAGAGAAAAGCTCAAGTTTTTAAATTCTGTGTGATTGTAAACTGAATCTTTTCATTTTCGACAGTCCAAATAATCTGCAAATCGCTTGATAAAAATGATAGTTGGTCATTAGTAGCACTCAGTATAAGTTTTAAGATAGTGGAAACTCGAAAATGCAAAAAGACTTCTATCAGATTTAGATTTGATTTAAAAACGGTGGACTGTTCTGTGGCATTGTGGTGCAGCCAAACAAAGCGACAGAGATTTTTGGATAGATTTTGTTGAAAAAGACTTGTACACATCTCAGTAAATAGAGAACTACTTGAATGTGAATTACGTCCTTTCTCCTTCCCCCAAAATCTGTTAAAATATCGTTATCATCTGTGCACGGTTGTGGTTTAGTGAGACGTTTACTTTAATCATTCAGGAGTGAAACCCAGGTCTGTTGTACAGGCTTTTTCCTTCATAGGAACCCTCGCATCCAGCCTGCTGTGTAGTGTGTGTCACTCTGGACAATTGATGTATCAGAATAACGAGCTATTATCCAACACTGTCTACGCTGTAAATTCAGTGCAGTCAGATCAGACTCAGATGAGCCAGATCGAGACACAAAGTGGTCATTGAGGTTGCGGTGGCGGTACCAGTCACAGTGTCCATGTTGTTACTGAGGTTTTGGTCGTGTGGGTGGAAGAGATGACACCATCGAGGACAAGAGGTGATCATTAGAAACAGCTAGTTAGAGATCTGTGCAGTTGTTACATGATACCTGGAGAAGACTTATGTTCAGTAAAGCAGAAGATGTTCACGGACAGTTCAGTCATGTCAGCTTCATCCAACCTGTTTTCCTTTCATCTGTGATTTCCTGTTTGATATGAATTTTGCTTTGAATCTCTAACCCTGGCTGTTTGTTTCCTTCCCTTCCCTCCTTCCCTCCTCTCCTACCCTTTGACCTCTTCCCACTTCCTCTCTTTCCTCTTACCCCCCCGGCTCTCCAGACCACGGCCAGAAGGCCCAAGGTGAGCCCAGTCTTCAACATCATCAGGGCTACCATTTCTTTTCAGTCTGCATTATACACGTGTGTGATTGTTATTTTGACTTTAACGCAGCAGTGTGTGTGTTCGTTACATTTTTCTAACCCGTTTTAACTGTAAAATCGCTTTTTTTTCTCAACAAGACAGTCAGTTTCAGTTTGTCTGTGAAATTATTTCCAAACATTAATTGTTTTTTTTGTTCTAAGTTTGATATAGTTTATTTATGGAACTGTTGCAGTTTTTATAAACCAAGTCTGGGGGTCCGCTGATAAAGAGTCATCAAGTATACCTTCAGCTAACAGCAGGTTGTTAGTTCCTGTTAACACTGAACATTAGCCTACAACTCCGACCCTCTGGAGAGGTCAGACCAGAAGTCAGTCTGCACACACATAAGTGGTTGAGAGGAATCGAGCTTTACCTGTAGGCAGACATTTAGAAATGTGGATACTGCCGATGAGCAGGTATCTCATACTTACTGTAAGCACTATGAGAAACACCAGGATACGCGTAAAATAAGCTCCTAAATGAGGGCAGAAATTAACTGCAGTCAGGTTTCTGAGAGACCTCCATCTTGGTTGCTTTCATATCATCCAACACTTGGATCTTTTTATGACACTTTCATCCAGATTCCACCTATGGTTTTTATCTACCGTATTTGTCTCGCTTCCTGCAGCAGCCCAGCCGAACTGCAGGCGGTGGAGGGAAGGGGCCTGCGTCCGGCTCAGCTTCAGCCTCAGCTGGGGAGATGAGCAGCAGCGAGCCCAGCACGCCGGCCCAGACCCCCCTGGCTGCTCCCGTCATCCCCACCCTCCACTCCCCTGGAAACCCTCCTGCCCCCATCCCCAGTAAGGTCAGTATCAACCAGTAACAAGTGCTAAGAAAAAATTGTTAACATCCCCTGGAAAAACTCATGGAATTGCCACACCCACACAAAAAAAGATTGGGATTGGTCCATGAAAAGACTCCATCCTACGAAGCCGGATTCTAGTGTTTTTTTCATTAGGGAAACACACATGTTTTGTGTCCATGCCTGTGCGTTGTTTTTTTTTCTACAGAAAATAAATGAGCTGAATGAACATCCATCAAGTGTAGAGATACCATCATTTACCTTTTTCTTTTTTAGCGGGATTCAGGAGGAGAATCCCACGTGACATCGTTTTATACTGTATTTCCTTTTTAACTTAGCTGTCAGTTTGTATTTATGTCATCCAACAGAGTTACCAGATCAGAAATGAGCCAGAGGCCTTAACCGTTTTATCAGGCAACAAAAAGCAACTTAAATGTGAGGGCACTGAATGCCGGGTTAAATTCTGTGACGCATACATCCATTCATGTTCAGAGGAGAGACCGAAGTGGAGAGGCTGTGTCTTCTCCACAGAGCTCTAATCCATGATTGATCTTCTTATCGTTTGATCTGTTAATTCTGATTTGCTGACTCCTTAGAAAAGGTAAAAAAAAAATAAAAGAAGTGAGATCTTCTTCTGCAGTTTCAGGGAAATTAAGCATCAGAACACCAGTTTGTGAAGCTGAAACAGTGAATCTTTTGCAGATAGATTTTTCACTGTGAAATAATGGTTTTCGCACAAGTTCACGGATCTCTCATTGTCACATTTGCTATGTTAACTTTGCTGATTAAATGTACAAAGTGCAGAGCCTGACAACGCCTACAGGTCCTGCGTAATCAGGACCGGGTCCAGTTGTTCGATTTGAACGAGTAAAGGTGTTTATTTGTTTGGGCCTTTCCATCTTGAGTATGAAGCCTGAATCTCCAGAAGTGTTGGGGGTTTATATCTTTACCATTTTGCAAACTTCAGTCCAGTCTTAGTTTAGGATGTGAATAATTGGTGTTATTTGCATTTCCGTCCCCCAGGAGGACGTTGTTATGGAGACACAGGTGCAGTGATGTGGTGTGACGTGCTGCTTCTGCACTTGATACTGAAGTGTTGCTTTCCTGTCACTAACATTTTAACAAGCTGTCAAAGGTGTGATGCTTTTAATTGGCTCATTTGCTGCAGGACTGAATTAGAATAGAAATGTGTGCCGATGAATATGCGCCAGTGTGTACTCTAGAAACACATTATTATAAGCGTGACAAAAACGCGTGTGTTCTCTTCCCGACGGATTCATTCTCTGCATGTCGAGTTCAGTTCCGTCTTCCCAGCTCATAAAAGCACGAAACTTCTGCAGAGAGGTGTGTAATCCTTATTCTCACCTTTTCCTTCTGCACTCCAGGAGGAGGAGGCGCTGCGTGCCCAGGTGAAGGACCTGGAGGAGAAGCTGGAGACACTGAAGATGAAGCGGACGGAGGACAAAGCGAAACTGAAGGAGCTGGAGAAGCACAAGATCCAGCTGGAGCAGCTTCAGGAGTGGAAGACCAAGATGCAGGAGCAGCAGGCCGAACTGCAGAAACAACTCAAAGAGGCCAAGAGGGTAAGGAGCTATGGGTGGATGGAGTGGCTCATGCTGCTTTACGATTGACTGGATGTTTTCTCCACAAAATGGCTACAGAAACAAGGCTAGGGAGTCAAAATAACTCAAATGAAGCTGGTGAGAAAATGCTGGATAAACAGGGAAAATGCTGGCACTGAATCACAAATGCCTCTTTATTTCTGCACACCACACCCAACCAGCAGCAGCCAGACAAGACAGACCTTTGTAAAACAGAAACTGTCGTAAACAGTTAGCGCTTCCCTAAAAGACATACCTGAATAATAAAATGTAAAAATGTATCCGCAGCTGTTCAAATACTGCAGAATGACCGAAAGGTTTCTCTGCATGTGTAGGAGGCCAAAGAAGCCCTGGAGGCCAAGGAGCATTACATGGAGGAGATGTCAGACACAGCCGACGCGATCGAGATGGCAACTCTGGATAAGGAGATGGCTGAGGAGAGAGCGGAGTCGCTGCAGCTGGAGATCGACTCTCTGAAGGAGAAAGTGGACGAGCTCACCATGGACCTGGAGATCCTCAAGCATGAGATTGAGGAGAAAGGTGCCGAACATATGACCAAACTCTGTGGCAGTTTGTCTAGTTTCCTTATAACTAAGATCTGATTGTTTTTTGTTTGCTTGTCATCTTACATAAACGTGCGAGCAAATGAACTATAAATATTTCACATCACATTAGAGCTGTCAGTTATTCTCCTTTCTGTTAACTGCGCAGCTTAGTTGTGTTTTGGGTTTGTCGCAGGTTCAGATGGTGCTGCCTCTAGTTATCACGTGAAGCAGCTGGAAGAGCAGAACGGCAGGCTGAAGGAAGCGCTGGTCAGGTAGATTTGTTGCTTTAATGGAAACTAACTGCCAGCTGAATCGCAGCCTTGTAACATGTGCAAGTCTACATTCGGTCTTCGATTAAGCACCGTGTCTCTGCTTCGTCTCAGGATGCGTGACCTGTCTGCATCAGAGAAGCAGGAGCATGTGAAGTTGCAGAAGCAGATGGAGAAGAAGAACACAGAGCTCGACACTCTGAGGAGTCAGAAAGAAAAACTGCAGGAAGAGATGACAGTGGCTGAGAAGACCATCGATGAGCTGAAAGAGCAGGTCAGAGTTGGGATATTTTATCAAACAGGATGGATGGAAGCCGCCTTTCTGTGTAAAGGGTCAGCTAACAGCAGCAAGCAATACTACCCATTCTTTTAATTCTGTTTCAGGTGGATGCAGCTTTGGGGGCGGAGGAGATGGTGGAGACTCTGACAGAGAGGAACCTGGACCTGGAGGAAAAAGTCAGGGAGCTGAGAGAGACCGTCACTGATCTGGTGAGTGAGAGTCGGCATCCAAAAGCTCATTCAAAGCGACTCGGCTCATTAAAAAGTTCCTCAGCTGGAATCAGACGTTTTTCTCCGTAAAGTATTTTACTGCTGTAGACTTGCTCTGTGGCAAAATTTACAGAACTGCTGCCAGAGAGAATTTAAGTGGTATTGTTTGCTGACTCATTTAATTACAAAATTTGTCACTGATATGTGTACAGTGCCCCCTGCTGCTGAAGTTAGATTCAAGTCCTCTACTGATTAGAACCAATAACACTGTGGAAGAAACCAGCTGCTCTGAGCACAAGTTCTCAAGTAACAACTTTGAACAGCATTTATGAGTTATTGAATTTATTGTTAGGAAGTTTATATAAATGACTGATAGCACTGAAGGTGTCAGTCTTCCTAGGAGTGGACGTCCCAGCAAGTTCCTCCCAAGGTCAGACTGTGAAATGCTCAAAGAAACTGCAAAAAAACCCAAGAGCTACATCTCAGACTCTACAGGTATCTGTTGGCATGTTAAATGTTAAGGTTCATGAAAGTACAATTAGAAAAAGACTGAACAAGGATGGCTTGTTTGGAAGGGCTGCAGGAGAAAGCCTCTTCTCTCTAAAAAGAACATGGCAGCACAGCTTAGGTTTGCAAACCTTCATCTGAACAAAGCACAAGACTTCTGGAACAATGAGACTAAAATGAAGATGTTTGATCATAATGTACAGTACCACAAACAAATGCCTTGTTTTACAGCCACAGAAACCACAAACTAACCTGTATGCTAAAGTATTCTAAAGTCAAATGTGAGGCCATCTGTGCAACAGCTAAAGCTTGGCTGAAACTGGGTCATTAAAGAGGACAATGATTCCAAACACAGCAACAAATCTGTAACAGAATGGCTTAAAAAGTAAAGAATCATGGCGTTGCAATGATCCAAAGTCCAGATCTCCTCCTGACTGAAAGGCTGCGAGAGCTGTGCATAAATGAATGCTGCAAACCTCAACGAACTGAAGCAACGTAAAGAAGAGGGGGCCAAAGTTCTGTCGTACAGAAAATGATTATTTGACTATATTGCTGCCAATGGTGGCTCTACAAGCTGGTGAATTGTGGAGTGTCCTTAGCTTTTCAGTCACAGCTTCTGCATTTTGCTTCGATTTTGTTCAATAAATAATGATTCAGTCTAATATGACCTGTGTTGTTGTTCATCTAAGGTTGTAATTATTGTAAAATAATTTGTTCAGTCCGAATACATAAAACTTTTCAAACTATAAATAATCACTTCAGTAGCTGACTGAACCGTGTTTATTTTTTTTATCGTCTCCATCCCGCAGGAAGCTATAAATGAGATGAACGACGAGCTGCAGGAGAACGCCAGAGAGACGGAGCTGGAGCTCAGAGAGATGTTGGATCTGGGAGCAGCGAGAGTCCGAGAGTCCGAGAAACGAGTCGAGGCAGCACAGGAGACTGTGGCCGATTACCAGCAGACCATCAAGAAGTACCGCGAGCTCACTGCTCACCTGCAGGTCCGCGTTCGTGTTTCTATTCCCGGTTTTCTCTTGTAGCATAATTAGCACAGTTTGGTTGGAAGCGTTTCTGTCCAGTGAACGTTCCTGATTGCTCCTTCGTTTGCTGCAGGAGGTGAACAGAGAGCTGACCAGTCAGCAGGAAGCCTCAGCAGAGCTGCAGCAGCAGCCACCAGCGGAGATGTTTGATTTCAAGATTAAGTTTGCAGAGACAAAGGCCTACGCCAAGGTCAGACAGTAACAGCTTTTACTCTGAATGATAAGTAGCTGTCAGCAGTGGGATCCCTTAAGATGTTGGCATCATCTCCAACCTCTTAGATTTCTTTGGGTTTTTATTTTAGATATGTCGAGCTTTTCCTAAAATATCTGAGATGAGATTACAGGCTCGGGACGAGCTCAGTTTGTCTTGTGTTTTCAGGCCATTGAGATGGAGCTGAGGAAGATGGAGGTGGGTCAAGCCAACAGACACGTTTCCCTTCTGACCTCCTTCATGCCTGAGTCCTTCCTCCGTCACGGCGGAGATCATGACTGCATCCTGGTGCTGCTGCTCATCCCCAGGCTCATCTGCAAGGTAAACCCCGCACTGTGGACTGTAAATCACATTCCCAGTAAAAGGGCAGTGCACCATTTTGTTGTTGGAATTGAGATTTGGAGGATATTTGACTGACTCGTAACTTTTGGTGTAAAGTAACTGTAAAACTAAAGAAATTCTTTCCACCTCTGATGGCTCTGATGGAATGCTCTGGGCAAAGCCGGTTTTATTTTATGTTTGTTTCTTTGTTTAGGCTGAGCTAATCAGCAAACAGGCGCAGGAGAAGTTCGACCTGAATGAAAACTGTGTGGAGCGAGCCGGCCTGAAGGGAGCCATCGGTGAACAGCTGAGCTTCGCCGGCGGTCTCGTCTACTCGCTCAGTCTGCTGCAGGCCACGCTCCACAAATACGAGCAGTGAGTTTCACCACAAACCCTACGACAGCAGAGATGACTGATGTGTTTCGTTTTAAGTGTGGAAAAGTATCCCCCTCTCAGTATAACACGAGTCTGCTTCTGTGTAGTTGGATGTTTGTGTGTTGCCTTTAGAACTCATCATCACTTTACATTATTTTGTTCTTGTGACTTTGTTAGATATGAGTACTCTAACAAATTGTGTGCATGTCTCTGTGTGTGTGTGTGTGTGTGTGTGTGTGTGTGTCTCAGAGCCCTTGCTCAGTGCAGCGTGGACGTCTATAAGAAGATCGGCTCTCTGTACCCAGAGATGAGCGTCCATGAACGCTCACTGGATTTCCTCATCGACCTTCTGCACAAAGACCAGCTGGACGAGACGGTCAACGTGGAGCCGCTCACCAAGGCCATTAAATACTATCAGGTATACAGACACACACTCACAGACATACTGGTTAATATTTCATAGAAATCTGATTAAACAGTCTGTTTTCACTTTTTTCTGAAAAATGATTTGTTTGGCATTTGTCCCTCCTCAGCACCTGTACAGCATCCATCTGGCAGATCAGAATGAGGACTGCACCATTCAGCTTGCTGACCATATCAGAGTGAGAACCAACACATAACAGTCTGCGAGGAATCTTTTAAAAAAAAACAGAAATAAAACAGAACATCCATACAACCTCTTGCTCTGAGAGGGAGTCAGATAATCATCGCCTACTGTGTTCATGTCCAGTTTACGCAGAGTGCCTTGGACTGCATGGCTGTGGAGGTGGGTCGTCTGCGGGCGTTCCTTCATGCGGGTCAGGAAAAGGCAGACTTCGCCGTGCTGCTGAAGGATCTGGAGACGTCCTGCAGCGACATCAGGCAGTTCTGCAAGAAGATCCGTCGCAGAATGCCAGGCACTGACGCCCCGGGCATCCCCGCGGCGCTCAGCTTTGGACAACAGGTAACCTCAGCAACCACACCTCTAAACTTGTCCATCATTTTTTGGCACGTCACAGTTTCATTTAATTCAGCATCGTTTGCTGACTTTCTGTTTGGCGTTCTCCTGCTGATGGACTCTTTTCCCCGCAGGTGTGCGACACCCTCTCAGACTGCAGGAAACACCTCACGTGGGTGGTGGCAGTGCTGCAGGAAGTGGCCGCAGCCGGAGCTCAAATGGTGTCGCCTCTCGGTGAGCAGGAAGGGCTTTCTGCCGTCAAAGTGGAGGATGTGGCGTTCAAGGCAGGGGAACAGGCACGTAAACTGATCCTCCAGTTTTACCTCCTTTTTTTTCTTAAATTCTTCAGTTTAGCTCTTTTCTGTAGTCGTTGCCTGAGGGATTGTTTTTCACATTGAACATACTGTCATTTTCAGATCTATGGATCTCAGGGGGCCAACCCCTACGAGTATCTGCGGCAGTCCTGTAGCATCGTCATAGCAACCATGAATAAGATGGCAACTGCCATGCAGGAGGGAGAGTATGATTCAGAGAAGCCTCAAAGCAAGGTAACTCAGTGTGAAGAATTTCTTTGGTCTGGGGCTGTTGTGCAGGTGGAACAGTGTTGTAACATACTGTAACAGGATGGACATTTCAGCTGCTGGGGGTTTTATAAATGTAGAGGACCGTTTTCTCATTACCCTGTTTGTAATCCTTCAGAACCCTCCACCAGTGGAAGTGCGAGGAGCGGCTCTTCGAGCAGAAATCACAGATGCAGAAGGACTCGGCTTAAAGCTGGAGGACAGAGAAACTGTCATCAAAGAGCTGAAGAAATCTCTAAAGATCAAGGTAGTCTTGTTTAAATGAAACCTCGCACTTTTCCAGATTAAATGAGTGTTTAGTGTCTAAATAGCTTTGAAATGTCAGTCATACCATAGGAAGTTCTGCAGAGACTGTGTGATGTGAGTTTTTCCTTTTTTTTCAGGGAGAGGAGCTGAGTGAGGCGAACGTCCGTCTCAGTCTTCTAGAAAAGAAGCTGGACAGTTCCTCTAAAGATGCAGATGAACGCGTTGAAAAGATCCAGACTCGCCTGGACGAGGCCCAGACGCTGCTGAAGAAGAAGGAGAAGTAAGAAAACCTCAGACTGCAGTCACTGAAGTAAACCGAGGAGTAAGAGTAAGTGTAGCAGGCGTGAATTACAGCTGCGTGACGACGTCCTTCCTCTCTGCAGGGAGTTTGAGGAGACGATGGACGCTCTGCAGGCAGACATCGACCAGCTGGAGTCAGAGAAGGCAGAACTCAAACAGAGAATCAACAGCCAATCTAAGATGACCGCTGACGGGCTGAGGGGAAGCGGCTCGTCTGGAATCGCCTCAATTGTCACAGGAATAGCTGGAGGTGAGTCCAGTGATGCTCACATATTCACCAGTAAAGAAGCGACGCGTTACAGCTGATCTCGTATCAACCATCAGCCGTTTAGTCTGGTGGCAAATTAATATTCTAACGAATAGCACAACCTCACACCTTTTGTCAAGTTATTTATCAGCATTTTAACTCCAACTATTGAGTCTAATTCCTCCTTTTAACAAGCAGTTTCTTTTCATCTCTCCTAATGTACATTCGCATTCTACAGAGGAACAAAAAGGTATCTGCCTGGTTGTAGTGACATTTGCTGTGATCCTGCATGCTGCATGTTTTATTCAGGGTGTCTGCAGGCCATGAAACATCATGAAAAACACCATTCTGTTGTATCCAAAAAGGCTTTAGAGGGAGTTGAAAGGTCGTTTAAACCTGCAGAAACCCTGTCATTAAAGCCGTATTCATGGCATCATCTCCTTCTTGCATGGGCTCAATATTAAGTGACAATGCTCAGTATGTGAGTCAGTTACAGGCTTCTGCCACCATCCAACATCGAGTTGTTTCAGTTTCACACTTTAGTCCAAACATTTACGCAGCAGAGGAGAAAACTGAACAATGATTGCTTGTAATGCTAAACGTGTTCTCAGCCAAAAAAAGGAAAAACACGATAGTCATGCAGTAGAATAGTGCCTGCCAGTGTTAAATGATATATCTGATTTCAATAACTAAGAAAGTTGCTGGAATGTGCCAAAGTGCTCAAGGAAACCAACGGCTTTTGCTGTTTGTTTACATGTCAGCTCTGGCCTGAAGTTAGCTTAAATAAAACTGTGGTCCCGTCAGGTGCTGACGAGGTGCACCCTTTCTCGTCCACAGCCAACATGATTTCCGGAGTCGGCTCAAGTTCTGGCCTCCAGGTGATCGACTCTCCTCTGCTGACTCAGCAGATTGAAGCTCAAAGACTCTGCATCAAACACCTGAAAAATGAAAACAACAGGCTGAAGGTGAGAGCCAGCACCATCTTTCAAATTTTACTTCACGATGACCCTGAATTGGTTCAGCTGCGTCTTTTGTTTTCTCATTGCAAAGAAATACAAAAAATGTATCAGTTGTTTCTTCCTCTTGCAGGCGGAGAAGATGCGTGCTCAGCTCGCCTCTCTGCCTCCGCTCCATGTGACCAAACTGCCCTCCAAGGAAGGACGTCCTGAAGTGCTCTCGAGCGCCCTCTACCGCAAGACCGACCAGCTCCTGGAGACTTTGCTACAGACGAGTGCCAACGTCAAGGTGGTGGACATCACTGGCAAATCGCCAGGTGTGAAAAGCTTGAGCGATACGACCTGAAGTGCTTCTGCACTGAAATCCTTCCCGTGCTCCATTGCTGTTTAGCTAAAAGAAGATTTCTCAGAGCCTTTCGATTTTTACAAAGGGCTCGAACTATCAGATTTGTTAGCAGAGCTTTTCCCAACCCCCACCTACTCTATGGTGATATTGTTGCCTGGCAACAACAGGTTTGACAGAGAAGTTTCTTTTTTAAATCCTGCAGTGACACCGAGTGCTCAGCTCCTGGAACAGACAGCCCGACTCCAGTCCCTGAGAGACACTCTGGACAGACTGAAGGTACCAACATCGCACACAACAAGGCTGCAAAGCATACAGAAATAAAATAAAGTTTAAACAAAGACACGTTTGTGTCGCTGCCACCGAGGCACTCACCTTAGCGTTGTCCATCACTTCCATCTGCACCTTTTCTGTCAGGACGAAGTAGCAGAGCACGTTGTCAACCAGCAACCTGGAGCTCGAGTCACATCTGACTTTGCAACTTTTCCCTCAACCTCATTTGTTAAGGTATGAGTAGTTAAATCAAGCCTTTTTTTGCCTTCTCTTTGTATAAAAAGCATTGAAAAGTCTTTATTGCAAATGTAAAACTCAGCTCAGTTGCCACTTTCCCTTTTTTCAGAAAGGAGAAAGGAGTGACTCACTGCATTTATTAATCTCTGCAGTTCTAACCTCTAAAGTTTTCTGTGTTCAGGCGAAGGAGGAAAAACACGGCGACACAGTGCTGGTAGGCCGGGTCATGGTGCCGTGCCCCCGCGGTCAGGAACAGGTCCACCGCCTCGTCCTGTCCCACTGTCAGCTGCAGAGAGTTCACAGTCTGCTGCAGACCTAAACTCAACCTGTCCTACTGCCACACCTGCTCCCCCCTCCCCCCGTCATCAGCTTTGCGTCTTCTCCTGGGAGAAACGGGTTGAACCTGAAGGTATTTCAACTGTGGTGGGAGATCGCAATCTGGAAATGCATCTTTGAATCGAAAGCAACTCTGTAGTTAGAAATCAATCACTGGTAATCTTAACACCACTTGGAGTCTGAACACGTAGCACCTGCATCTGCTCTGACACCGCTTTCTCTCACAATCAGCCACTTTGAACAGGGATGCCAAAGAGCTGAAGTTAAGTATCTGAACTGGTTAGTCGATCGAAGGGCAATTTATTGGCAACCGGGAGTTTATTATGTCGGGAGTATTTATAAAATTCATATTTTAAATTCATTCATCAGAATGATTAAAATACTAGATTAACAGCTAAAGAATTTAATCACACCAGTTCTTTTGGCAAAATGACTGTAAAACCATGGAAATGAGCGTGTTTGGTGTCCCATTGCATACAGCACAATTTTATAGGGACTAAGATGTAGCTTTTAAGCTTTTAGTTCCTCACCAGACCCCTAAGATCCTGCACTCTGTAAACTATAGAGTGGATGAGGTGATTTAAACAGTAAGTGATGGTAGCTGCATGCTCGCTGCACTGTTGCATCAACCCTGTCGAATTCATCAGTGTGGCTTAAAACAGGCCAACCCGTTAATGTTGCTTCATGTTTCTCTGTTAAACTGCACAGAACATGAAGAACCACGACCCCGTGTTGCCCCTTTTCATAAAGCGTATCAGTGTTATATGCTCACTTTTTCAACTCGGCTCGTCCAAAGGGAAGAAGGATTATGTGACGTTACTTTGATTAATGGGATTTAACAAAGAGAAGAAACTGAAGAGCATCCAGTGTGTTGAATTAGGATTTGTGCTGTCGTGACGATCCACAGGCGAAGGTCTTGTTTTTGAGACCTTGCTAAACAACCGGAGGGGTTTAGTAATCGCTGCGGGTGTTAAAACAAGAAAAGCTCGGTGGATTCACTGTGGAACATGTGGAAGTTTTTATTTAAACACAACCCGACTGCACTCTGAGTCAAATGGCTTAAACTATTTATTATTTATTACAGTGGAGGTGCGTGTTGTGTACTTGTGTAAATGGCACATCAGTCAGTACCGAGGATGTTACTGAATGACTAATGTCCAGACACAACTGCAACGCCTGTTCTGCTCAGATTCTGTAGCCTTTAACTCAGTCCGAGCCTTAAACCCGCAGAGATCAGTCACTGGCTAAGTTCTGATTGGTTTCCTCCGAAGTCTTTGCCAAAGAAGCTTTGTTTTCTCTTCACGTCTGCCAGGATCCATCTTAACAGCTTTTAGTTTATGAATCCTTACAAAGCATTGTATTTGACTGTTTTGAAGGCCATTTATGTTTACACAGCACTGCGATTAACTTGAAGTTTTATTTATTAACTTAAGCGCATGTATATAAGAGTAGTTAAAAAAGGGAAAAAAGCAGACACTTCTTATGTACCGACTGTGTTTTCTGGCTGTGAACCTGCAGCTTGTCTTACTTTTTCCTCGTGTGGTTTCCTGCTGTCGCAAAACCTGTCAGCGATCAATAAAGTATTTAAAGCCACTGTGTCTTTGTTGGCAGTTATTGTCTCGAGACCAAGCACCAGATAAAAGCAAAGCATTTTTTAAAAGCTGCAGAAAGTTTGTTTATTTTAATATCAAAACACATTTTCATGCTCAAATGTCTAAAAAATGTCAGTGATGCTGCTACTGAAGAACATAATCACAGAGCAAAGTTTGGCTGAGATCAATTTTTTTTAAAAAGCTCATTTTTGATGAAAATGTGTAGATTTGTTCAGTTTCAGAATTGTAAAAATAACTGATTGATATCTACGGTAAAAAACCCAAACGTGTGTGTTTGATCACTGCCAGGCTGATCTCCTGCCCAGGACACGGTTTCGGATTCTCTGAAAGACGCAAAGAAAAAACATGATAGGACGCGTTAGCATCTTTGACCTGCTGGATAAACCGAGAGCCACAGAGAGCTTTGCTTTAGCTTTAATATAAAACCAGCTGTCGCTCGTTCTGAACACTCGCTGAATTCCACTGATCGTGTGATTGAAAATAGTCTTGTACCGTATTGTAGAGCTGGGCGTTGAGTCTGTAAGATCGATACGCAGCTTTCCTTCTCTCCTCCTCTCGCTTCCTTTGCACCTCTGGTAGATTCTCGTATATTCTGGAACAGCGAACACACACATTATTATTCTTATTACAGCTGTAATTAAATAAAACACTGTTTTTATACTCTGTAATGACTGTATCCAACGTGTATTTCGGCTTACTGTGAATGCTCGATAACCCCTTTAATAACCAAATGAGAACAATCAAACCGAAGAAAAAATACTGGAAACTCAAACACCAATATTAGCGTTTTATTTTTAATTGGAACAATATAATAAAAGCACTTTTGGTATTACATGACGTTAAAATAGCGAGCTCTGCCTTGAGTGAAATGTGTAAAGTAAAAGAAATAAGACATTTTAAAGGCTTACTGTTTGGACCTCTGGATCATCTCCTTCTTGGGAACGGCCCTTCTCAGCAGAGCAGTGCCTTCACAAAGGGAAAAGAATTTATTTCATTTCAGATGTAAACTGTATGAGGAGAGCTTGTGGATCATGAGCTCGGTAAACTAAGAACCGAACGGCTGCGAGCATCGTCCCCTCTGGTCCGACGCTGCGTGTACATGTGCGGCTCTCTTCTTCTCTGGTGTCGGATACCTGCAGGCTTCGGCAGCCTCGCCGGCCCCTCTGACAGGTTGAACGGTACGCCTCTCTCTTGGCTGAAGACGGCTTGGAGCTTCCTCTGCTCCACCTGCAAAGCCAGGCGCCTCATCCTCTGCCGGGACTGGGAGATAAACTCTGGCCGACGCATCTCCAGCGCCTCCTGCAGGATTTTAGGAGAGCAGAATAATTCTATTAAACCATAAAAGGGGATGACAGTAAAATCTCAGAAAGGGCATCATTCTCTGTTATCTTTCTGCAGGTCTCACGATGGTAAAAATAATCACCGTATGTCAGGTCATTTCCTGCCTGTACGTCTGATAACATTCATATGAATCACCTGTACCTTTTGTGACAATGTTTTGATTTTATTTTATTTCTGAAGATGAGAGTAAGCTAACCTGCAGTGAAACACGTGCAGAGGACAGTGTTTTGGTTCTGTGATCTGGATCCGGTTCAGCTTGATGTTTAAAAGTGGACTGTTTGCTTCTTTCCTCGTGGACTTGTCTCTGTCTGAGCGGCTCTCTCCAAGGACCGGCTCTGCTGTACGGTTCAAACCAAGCACTGTCGGGCCTCCGAGCAGACGGCTGCTCTGGCCGGTTCTCCTTCCTCGCCTCTGACTTCAGGCCGTCAGCAGATATGAACCACGAAACGCCTGGAAGGAAACAAATACACCAAGCATTTGCTTATATTCGGCCTTAACTGGACCGTTAAAGGTGAACTCCCATACTTTTAAACCTAGACCTTATTTCTGGCATGAAATACGTTCATCTACTCACCGAGAACAGTTTGACGAAAGTCGGCGTCCTTCGGAAGATATTTAGATAACTCGCGATCGGCGTATATCCATATAACGGAGTGAACGGGGCTTAAACAATGCAGCCTCTAAACAAGGCATTATCTGTCTTTATTTCACCAATACTTTAAGAAGAATGAATTAATGAACGTGTGCTATAGCTCTGTTAGCTCATAGCTGCTGTTATGTGGCTACTTGCAGCTATAGGAGAGCTAACGGAGGGAATTCTACACACATCTCTACTGGGACCACTTCATCCACACGCCCCCCTGCAGCACAACTCATTCACTCCGGTAAGAACGTCCATCTTACTCAAAGTCGTCTTTCACTTGTCAAAATTTGATAAATATCCTGCCATGTTGCACAAAACTAGCAGTTGCAAAGTCCGTGGTAAGTTAGTCGACTGTCACAGAGCATGGAGTGAATAAACTGTGCTGCAGGGGGGCGTGTGGATGAAGTGGTCCCAGTAGAGTGCCTGTGTAGAAATCCCTCCGTTAGCTCTCCTATAGCTGCAAGTAGCCACATAACAGCAGCTATGAGCTAACAGAGCTATAGCACACGTTCATTCATTCATTCTTCTTAAAGTATTGGTGAAATAAAGACAGATTATGCCTTATTTAGAGGCTGCATCGTCTAAGCCCCGTTCACTCCGTTATATGGATTGAGAGTTTTCTAAATATCTTCTGAAGGACGCTGACTTTCACCAAACTGTTCTCAGTGAGTTTCATGCCAGAAATAAGGTCTGGGTTTAAAAATACCGGAGTTCCCCTTTAAAGGAACTGCTGAAGCACCTTCAGGAAAAGGCTTTGAGGGGCTCTTCTTGTTCTTTCCCTGCTTTAGGATGCCCTGAGATTTAGGAGCCCCCCCCCCCCATCCTTCTCTTCCTCTCATGGTGCTGGATGAAGACGAGGAGATCTGCCCAAAACGCCCGGTTCCACCTGGTGATGGGAATGTGATTCCAACATCTCTGGTGTGTCGTCGGGTCCCATTCCGAACAATCTCGAAGTCACCTGAAGCAAGAAAATGAGAAAAAAAATACATAAATAGTTGATTTATGTAAACTGGACTCTTAAAGAATTTGCTTAATTTTTTTACACTCTCAAGTAACTCTGGAACTATGTCAAACTATCAATGAGTGTAACAAATTCCCACATGTAGGAAAGAATTCATCTGGAAACTGAAAATGAACAAAGATTTTCTGAATCGTGACATTTCATGTGTTTTCTTCTGTCTGCTGAGGACGAAGGAAACACAGAATCAATTTAACAAACAGTCGATTAGCTTTTATTCAAAAGAACTCAGAGGAATAAGAAAATCCGTGCGCATGGTCTGCTCGACTGACCTGCCTGGATGCTTTTGTTGACGAGTTTAACGGCCTTCTTGGCAGCCAGAGTCCTGGATGGTCCGTGGTGTGATGGCAGGGAGTATGTGCTGGCTGATGAAGCGGAATCAGGAGAAACCTGAGGACAAGCTCTAATTAATCCATCTGATCCGATTAGTTTCTTAAAAACTCACAAGCTTAGAGTCTTAGGGTCTGCGATACAGATGAATGATTTTATCAGTAAAAACATTTTTGAATGACTACTTTTGAATGTCTGTAATTAAAATCTCCCCTAAGAGAGCGAATGAGGACAGAAACCTCCAGATGTACATACTGATTCATCAGTGGCAGGGGTGTCTGCTGTGGGGATATGAGGAGGGTCTTTGTTTCTTCCTCTCCACCGTTCCCTCTCCTCTTTCTGCTTGCCGATGGTGTCATACAGTTTACTGAGGCTGGAGCTGCTCTTCAGGCTCTGGACTTTGTGGGCACCGAAAGCTCGGATCAGCCGCGCTGTGTCGACGGTGGACATTGACACGGATGACAGGTTCTCTGACTGATCTTTGTCTGCCGGTGGGAGGTGTTGGCTCTGGGAGGAGCTGGAGGAGAGGGAGACACTGACGTCGTTCACAGTGTCCTCGGCCCAAAGCCTCGTTTGGGTGGGATCTTCGGGGTCTGTGACAGCACTGCGTTCATAAGCCTTTTTCCTTTCTTTCCTCCTCGGTGTCCTTACCAGCTTCTGCTCCGGGTGATAATCCTCTTCCTGTGCAGACCTCGTGTTGTGAATAAGACGAGACAGGCGCTCTAGACGCTCCAGCAGCGAAGTCTCTCTCTCAACGGTTGGACGGGATTCCTCTACAGTCCACTGATCGCAGAACTTCTGCCACAGCTGGTCGAGGGTGCCGCTGCTCTGCTGGGGAGTCGGCTGAGGAAGACTGGTTCTCTCCTGGTCTCGCTCCCCCCGTGTGTGAAGGACAGATGTTTGGACCACTTCTACATGGACTGGTTGAAATCTCTCCCAACTTGGCTCAGTTTGCTCTTTACTGGGGAACTGGACGGGGCTGGTCCCCTGGTCTCTCATGGAGACTTTTCGGTTGCTCAGTGAAGGCGCTTGGGACAATTCTGGAGTTTGGCTCGCGGCTGTTGAGTCTCTCTCTGCTGCTGCAGAGGAATCTACGTGGAGATAACAGACATTAATGGATCAAAACCACACACACATTATAAAGAACTCTGGAAACAAAAGCCCACACTTAAGGTGCACGTTTCAATAAAGCACTTAGCACAACAGCTAGTAAGCGTAAAAGCGCGTGCTGCTCACCTCTGTGCACAGGTTCTTGCATTTTAAAGGTGGGAGTTTTCAGCCTCTTGCTGTAGATGCCCTCTGTGTGCCTGAATGCGACTCCGCGGTCCAACCCCGGGTCCTGATGCCCGAGGACCTCGCTGCTAAAACGCGGAGGCACGGCGTCGTCTGAGCCTGGTAACAATTTAACAGAGTAGAGCGGCGTTTCGATTAAGCTACAAGACTCTCCTCATTCAGAGGGAGAGAAAAACAAATACTGCTGGAAAGAGAAAGCAAAATATCTTCAGCCAGTAAAGTGACACGGAGGCTCAAGTCCGCTCTCCCTCCGTCTCTTTACCGGGGCCCCAGCTCTGCCTTTGTTTCACTCTGCCCCTGAACATGGATAATTAATGTGCTGCCTGGTGTATGTTACAAAGGACCAGCTGCCTCCCACACAGCGACAGGCCAAATGGGAGTGGATTTTCATTCTCTCATCACAGATTCAACTGAAAATCCACTTCTTTTTCTTAAGATCAACCAGAGATATAGAATACTGAGAGTCTACAGACAAACACACACACGTGCAGTTCAAGCACTTTGGATTTGAAACGTTTGTGTGGGCAAAAACTCCTGTCTTAAAAAATATCAAGATGCAAATATTTGTCAAATAAATTACCTAAATCGCCTATTGCAAAAAATATGAGGGACACAAAAATCTAACTACTGTACACACTGGTGGAGAAAGGAGTCAGAGCTGTTTAGCTCTTTAGCACAGAGGCTGCTATCTCTGCGACTGCTTCATTCCGTACCTGTGTGGGAGCTCTCCATGGTGGTGTCGGATGCTTCTGTCGAGGAGATGGCTTCCCTCTGAGGGACGTAGAAGAGCTCCTCGCTGCCACAAGGTTTGTAAGGCAGCAGCACAGGGACTGTGGTGGGAAGATTGACACAATAAAAAACTCCATTAGTGATACATTTACAAGGAAACTATGTTGATATTATTTCCTTCTAAAAGCACTTTTTTATCTTACACTGTACTAGAAAAGTATCGAACTCTAAAGAAAAGTCTTTGGTCAAATAGAGTTACAATTATATATATATGCAAGTATGCTTCTTTCAGAGTTTACCTGGTGTTTGAGCCATAAAGGGTCTTGGTGACACGTAAGACCTGTGATGTGATGTAACGGCCTGTGTGGTTGTGACAGTCGTCTTTCCTAGAGGCACAGTAGTTTTAAACATGGTGGAGGTGTCGGATCTTTCAGGCGCCCGCCGTCTTACGTGTCCTCTGGTGTCGTGCCACTCTGGTGGACTGGACGAGCCGACACCTTCGTCTGGACTGCTGGCAGCTGAAGAGGAGTCTCTGAGGGAGACAAAGTCTTTGCGTAGCAGCTGTGAGTGGACAGCAGAGGTACCGGTGTCATCTGTACTTTTGGGGGACTGAGTGACATGGACATGGGAGACATGGCCTGTCCTGGCAGGGGATCCAACAGTGGATGGACCTGAGGCCTGATAAGGTCCAGGTCCAACACCTGAAACAGATCTGGTCTGGACAGATAAGGTCTCATGATGACTGACAGACTCTGAGCTGTCAGTTTTGATGATCGTATCTTCTTTATCTGAACCTTGTAAGGGTGGGGGAGGCTCTTCACACTGACCTCCACCTGTGTCCTGGCTCTTCTGCTCCTCCTTCCTATTACTTGAACGGAAAATATTACTTGGTTCATACACAGACGGTGGTTCTCTGGTTGGTGTCAGTGTCAATGCAGCCCTTTCCTCTCCATCCAGGAGGGATGAGAGAGTTTGTGTCTTGGCCACAGTGGGTCTGATTGTTCCTGTGGAAAGCTCTGTCAGGTGGAATGGTTCTGAGGCTGGGATGAGGGGGGGTGCAGAGGAAGTGGAAGGTGAGGCGGAGGCAGAGCATCTGCAGGTGGCATCGGTGATAACTGTGAGAGCCTGAGGTTTTTTTGAAGGGAGTGTTACTCCTTCTCGGGCGGCAATCTCACACACTCGAGCCTCCAGATCGGGGTGAAGAGCATCCTGTAGCTGTGTGATGGCGACAGGGTGGTTGACACTGACGCCTCGCTGGGTGTTAGCGTCACTGAGAGCAGAACACGCCTCAACAGACTGAGGTGGGTCGTGTTGGCTATGGACTCTAACAATGGACGCTGCGCTGCACTCTGTGTCTGTGCTTCCCTGGCTCTGGAAGAAGAAAAAAAAAACCCACATCTGTGAAAGAAGAGCTGGAAAAGTATGTCCGGGTGCTCGTTCATTCAACACCAAGACCCAAAGAAAATGCTTTGGTCAGCAAAATTGCACTGGAGTCATAACTGGGAAGGTATCTTTTTTTTCCCTAACTTGCATTTATTGACACACCATGCCTGCAACACACCAGTTACCTCGAGCATGAGACCTACACTGTCCAGAGATGGGAGGCTGACATCCAAATGGAAAACATAGAGAATATTTAAATTGTTACAACATTTAAAAGAAAAACGTAGGCATTCATTGATAATACTTTGTCATAAATGCTTTCTTGGTCACAATTCAACTGCAGAAAATTGTTTAATTCTGGTTCCCTGCTGCAGCATGTAAGATGTAGTAATTAAGAAGTCTTCTTGAGAGGATTACCTTTATAGGGTTCCTTAACAGCAGCTCTTTCTTGATCTCTTCAATTCGCCTTCTATCCTCTGTGTCCAACTCCAGAGGCTCACACTGCTGCCCTGATATCTTCAGCTTGATCCACTCTGAAACATCAGAACGGAATATTAATGTGAGATGCGTGAAAGCTGAAACTCCCATCTATCTGATAGCTAACTGAGTCAGAAGCTGTGTATCACAGTGAAAGAGACATCTCTTTACCTCTGGCCTTTGTCTCCTCCTGGTCCGTTAAGCTGGGTGTGCTCGACACCATGGTGGATGGAGATTCACTCTGCAGTAACTTGGCCACTCTGACAGCCAGTGAGCTCTCACTGCTCCCATCGCTCATCACTCCCTGATCAGTGTCCTCAAAGATGGCGGAGGAGGTACGACTCTGTGCAGGATCTCCGAGTGTAAGCTTTTCTCCCTCCTCCGGGAGCCCACCTCTGTCTGCAGAAGTAGAGGTGAGCTGCTGTGTACTCGCAGCTGGTGAAGGCTTGACCACTGGCAGCTGTGTCGGAACTTTATCGAGAGGTGCGGCGCTGCAGCCTTCAGGCTCCGTCCGCCGGGCTGATTTGGAAAGAACAATGGCACGATCAGCAGTGTTTTCTTCCTGTATTTTGGATGTTACAGCAGCAGGTGCTGTTACAAGAGCTTGTGTGGATGGATAATTAGGTTGCCAAGATGAGGTCCTACTCTCCCGACCAACAGAGCTTTGCCTCAGTTTCTCTGAGGTAAGCACAGAGTCTGAAGAGGACCAGAGCAACGAGGAGTGATTTCTGGGGTCTCCAGCTGTGGAGGGCGAGGGGACTGAGGGCTCATGGAGCCTGCTTGTTTTTGTCGGCAGTGAGTGGAATAAGTCTTCATCAGAGAGGAGATGTGATTCTGCAGAAGACCCAGTAGATACCAAGTTCCCAGCATGAGAAAGTACTTTACGGATCTCCAACAAGGTCTTGGTGCTAACAAAAGAATCTTCTGCACACTGTTCCACACTATGGCTGCTTTGCAAAGATGACTCAGAGTTTCTCTCCGCACGCCTCGCCTTCATAACAAACAGGGCGTCAGAGCCACACCTGTCTGTGAGCTGGTTGATGTCCGGCCCTCTGTCCTGCTGTTGCTGTATGGGCTGAAGTATGGAGGAATGGGCACCTTCACCAGGCTGGGAGGAGGGTGCCACGCCCACAGTCTGGGTGGCTTCTGTATCTGATGGAGATGCTCTCACTCTGGGCTGCACCGGGAACGGTACAGCTGGACTGAGACTGTCCAGGCTAAACGGTACAGATATACTGGAATCAGCTGACAGAATGCTGGACCTGGAGAAATTTCCTTTATGGGGACTGCCTCCTGAAAATGAAACATGTTCAAATTAACCACATTTATCAATTATGGGTGATAAATGTACATTTACCTATAAACAAAAGTTTGCTAAATGTCTGATCCACTAACCTTTTAAGTGAAGAGAAGCAAAACTGTAAATGACGACACTTGGTCAATGTTCTTATTTTGAGAATAATGAGGTAAATTATGAAATAAGAACACAGCTTTAAACTTACAAACAATGTGCTGCAATCTCTAGTGGCTTATGTGTGTTCATGTATTCAAAGCAGTGCATTCAGATGCAACAGCGAGTATCTTAAAATTTCGCCACATTTATGTTTGAACCAGCCATTTTCTCTGCATTTCTGCTGAAGCGTGCATTTATTATAGACTATTTTTAAAATCATAAGCGTAGGGAAAAGAGGCACAGGGGTTTAGTTAGGTGCAGCAGACCTTCAGACCCTCTTTGCCCCCTGCCTCCCCCGATCAGACCAAACATCACCACAAGTGACTGACAGAGAAAGAAACAATGATATAAATTAAGAAAAGTCAGCTTTGTTCTCAGCCAATTCTAAGTGGACAACAGAGCTTAAAATAGCCGCTTATTTCTGGATGAAGTCACAACAGAACGCTGATAATGAGAAGAGACAACAAGAAATGTGGGACTTGTGTACCCACATCTTTACAGACTCTCCATCACAACATCCCAGATCAACCTTGACTTTTTTGGCGGCTACAAAAATGATTTGATGTTATCATTTTTTGTTTATCAGATGATATGTTTCCTTGTTTCTCGAGTCAAATATCCCCAACTGATAAAAAAGACAAAACCAAATGTGTAATGCTCACAAAAAAAGAAAAGAAAAGTGCCCTTTAAGTATGAGGTGCACTTTCTGTTTTAAAGGCCAGTTTAGAGTTCAATACCCTCAGAGGGTTGAGTGCTCTTCGTAGGGGTTCCAGTAGATCCTTTAATGGTGCAGAGATCAGTAGGAGAGAATTCAGGCTCTCTAATTGGCCCTCTGGGTGCAAAAGGTGTCAGGATCGCAGAAAGAGACTGATCTATACCCAGGTTGCGGAGATACAACTGCAAGAAAGATAAATACACAACTTATCAGGAAACTTTAAATATGACTTATATGAAACTAAACTGCATTGGAACAATAAGAAATGGGTAATGCATTTATTTTAGAGACATCAGACCAGAATTGTCAGAGAGGAATTACCGGAATTCGTTCATCAATGTTGAGCTCTCGAGGTCTTGAAAAAGGTGGTGGTGATGACTGTTTTGAAGGCCAGTAAGGGGCATAATTATCCAGCTCCAGACTGACAACAGAAGAGGCTCCAAAAGAAGGCCCTACTTGAATTCCACTGTAACTGTCTTGGGAACTTGAAAGTGTCAAATCTTGATCGAGTGACACATCACTGAAGTGGCTGAGGTTTGCAACAGGCGAGGGTTTAGCTGTGGTGCTGGGATGATGAGGAGCCCCCTCCTGACTCTTATTCTCTTCTTCTTCGAGAGGCATATCAGTCTGCTGATGTTTGCTGATGGACATAACAACTGTACTAAGGGAGGAGTGTGACTGTGACCTTCCAAATGATGAGGCACAGGGTGGTGCTGCAGACCCCCTGTTCCCCTTATCACTGGGAGCACTGCCCACTGCCTCCCCTCTTCTTGAAGAAGAAGAGCCAGATGCGATATTTTGGTTGGCAGCACCTGAAACAGGAGACTGGTGTACACTCCTGGAATGCTGAGTGAGGATAAGATCCAGGGTGTCAGATGTTGTACCAAAAGTTTTCTTTTTAGGGGACATGCCAGAAAATCCTTTCGGTGTCAGGCTATCAAATAATGGAGTCTTCCCTGAACTCTGATTTGCCCTCCAAGCATCTACTTTCTCCATGTAGTTGAGACTTGGAAGGGAATGGACTTCTGCAGAAGTCTGCGGAGCCTCTGCTTGGCACTGACTGGCTGTCTCTGGGAGACAGGTATCAGCCAAGGGGACAGCTGGTTGTGAAGCAGCTGCTGTGCTTGATTGGTACGAGTTCTCTTTATTCGATTCTATGGCTGAAAGTTGTCCTAATTTAGCCTTGACACTGGATTTGGGTGGGGCCGTGAAAACCCCTGGGGTGGATTGAGACTGTGGGAGGAAACCCAGGTAAGACCCATCAATCCCTGTTTGGTTCCCCGATGACCATAGGTCTTGCTCTCTTTGAATGTGTTCAACACCTGCTGAAAATGGTCCTGTCCACGGCACACCACCCAAATTTGCTTGGACCACATTTGGCTTGCCTACTGACACCTCTTTGAGAGCTGGTGTGACAGACTGACCTGGTGGTGGCTTGTTTTTTGATCCAGCTTCAAGGTTGCTGAGTCTCTCCACTTCAGACAGCAGCTCTCGATGTAATGCTTCACTGCTATCGTCAGGCTGAGTGCTGCGAGAACCCATGGTAATGTTTCCGGCCTCAGATGACGGTGCACCTGACTGGTCAGGGCTTGAGTCTCTGTCAGGTTGCATTGTCTTCTGGGGAAGACTGGCCTCACCTGGAGGGCCTTCTCTTTTACCTGTGCTTTGGTCAGTAATACGTTTGCTAACTTTGGGGCTTTTACACTCAACCCTAGAAGATGCAGTGTTCACAGAGGTCTCAGAGGCAGAGGAAACAGCACTGCTAGTAATGCTTTGCATGCCAACTTCTTTTTGTAAGAGCTTCAGAAGATGCTGGGCAGGAATATCTTTTCTCAGAAAGAAAGTCTCATCTTCAGCAGCCTCACCAACAAGCTTGACTGTACGGTTAGCCAGTGCCTCTGAGTCATTCTCTCTGCTACGTTTCCCTTCTATGGACTGTAATCTCTGTCCGTCATCAGTAGTGGCAGTCAAAGGGGGATGATCCATTTGATCTTTGCCTTGGCTCCCTGGTGATAAACTGTGCTGTGATAGAGAGCAGCAGCTGACAGCACCTTCCTCAGAGAGGATGGTTGCCTGGGCCAGAGGATACTGGGACAGTGAACCACACTCAGAGGGGTAAGTGGTGCAGTCCTGGGGTGGAAAGTGGAACCTCTCTGATGCCATGGAAACATCAGGATATGCCCTTTAAAAAAGTAAACAAATGATCATCCTTCCGCTTATCACCTTGGCTTACCACCCAAATCAGAGGTAGAAGAGAACATTTAAGATGAGTTTCATTTTGTTACCTTAAAGGGGCAAATTCTGTATCACTTTGCTGGAACAAAGAATATTCACTGAAGTTGTGTTCCACTCCAGATGTTAAAGGCAACAGTGAAAGAGCAGGAGACAGGTTACTGTCCTGAAATGCTGACGAAACACAAAATTCTGAATGTTATTCATAGGAACCAAAGGCACAACTGGCTGTAGTATGCAAGCCATCACTGAAATAAAGACTACTATCTATTCTCTGAGACAAAAATCATGTTTCTTATGCGTCATCTTATGCCCCTTGAAAATAAATACATAACTAACTATTTATTAGCCATTTACATTCACTGTTTCATTCTGTCCCCATACCAAGCTGCAAAGGATTTTCCCCAGGCTGCTGAAGCTCCCAGCCATCCGTTTCCTGTCTGGACTGCCTCTGATCTGGACTCTGTGCTCCTTTTGGATTTGTGGACGTTTCTCCAGCAGACTGACCGACATCTTCATCAGCTAGCATATGAGAAGATGCCGCCACTCTCTGGAAGCAGAGTCACCAAACAAAGTAGCAATAAGTTAACCTCCGACACGTTTCATCAAGCCTGAAAGTGCAATAGAATAAGAAACATGGAGAGAAACATGCTGCATATGCTGTCCTTAAAAATGTCTCACGACCCTCCACAAACTGCTGTACCTCCAGCAAGAAACTGTGCAGTGCTGTAGTGACAAGACACACCACAGGAGGTCATTCCTGTCTCCTGCCAATACTTCGTTTTAAGTGCATCCTCTTTAATCAAGTGTTTGCATGTCTTATCAAGATAGCTGCATTATTGACCGTGATACTACCTGTTGTGTTTAGATGCATTCTTTGAAAAATAAGTCTTAATATTCTTACAAAATTAAAAGATATTTGTGCTTTAAAAGGTATGTACTTGTAACACTGTGTTACTACATTATTAACATTATAATTCAATTCAATTCAATTCAATTTTATTTATATAGCGCCAGATTACAACAATTGTCATCTCAAGGCACTTAAGTAATATAGTCCAATTCAAGCCAATTGGAATTCAATTCATTGTAATCATAATCCAATTAATTCATATAGAGCTAATTCAAAAAATTAATATCCTAGCTAAGGAAACCAACAGATTGCACCGAAATGTGTCTTCAGTCCAATCTCCCGTCCTGAGCGTGCCTGTGGCAACTGTGGAAAGGAACGACTCCCTTTTAACAGGAAGAAACCTCTGGCAGAACCAGACTCAGGAAGGGTGGCCATCCGCCTCGACCAGCTGGGGTTTGAGAAGACAGAAAAGAGGGAAAAGAGGGGGGAAAAACACCATAACGCCATTCAAAGGATATCTGTTGGAACAGGGAAACATAGGTTAATAACCACAATAATGTCACATGTACATAAAATCAATTTTGAAATTAAACGGGGGGAAAAAGAGAGCAAAGTGAGGAAAGGTGTGACAGATGAGGTCCCCCAGCAGTCTAAGCCTATAGCAGCTTAACTATGGGATGTTTCAGGATTACCTGAACCATCCCTAACTGTAAGCTTTATCGAAAAGAAAAGTTTTAAGCCTAATCTTAAAAGTGGAAAGGGTGTCTGCTTCCCGGACATTTACTGGCAGCTTATTCCACAAGAGAGGGGCCTGATAACTGAAGGCTCTACCTCCCATTCTACTTTTAGAAACTCTGGGAACAACAAGTAAACCTGCAGTTTGGGAGCGAAGTGCTCTGTTAGGAAAATATCTTACAATTAAATCTTTAAGATATGATGGAGCTCGGTCATTAAGAACTTTATATGTCAGAAGAAGAATCTTAAATTCTATTCTGAATTTAACAGGGAGCCAATGAAGAGAAGCTAAAACTGGAGAAACATGATCTCTCCTGTTAGTACTCATCAGAACTCTGGCTGCAGCATTTTGGATCAGCTGGAGGCTTTTCAGAGAATATGTGGGACAGCCCAATAATAAGGAATTACAGTAGTCCAATCTTGAAGTAACAAATGCATGAACTAGTTTCTCTGCATCACCCTGAGACAGGATGTTCCTGATTTTAGCAATATTACGAAGGTGAAAGAAGGCAGTCCTAGAAACCAGTTTTATATGTGCGTCAAATGATAAATTCTGGTCAAAAATAACTCCAAGGTTCCTCACTGTAGAACTAGAAGCCAAGGAAATACCATCTAGAGTAACTATATAACTAGACAATTTCTCCCTGAAGCGCTCAGGTCCAAAGAGAACAACTTCAGTTTTGTCTGAATTTAAAAGCAGACAGTTCTGAGTCATCCAGGTCTTTATGTCTTTAAGACAGGCTTGTAGCCTGACCAACCTGTAGGTTTCATCTGGTTTCATAGATAAGTACAGCTGAGTATCATCAGCATAACAATGGAAATTTATGCCATGCTGTCTGATAATGTTACCTAATGGAAGCATGTATAAAGTAAAAAGAATCGGTCCAAGCACAGAACCCTGAGGAACTCCATGACTTACTCCAACGTGTGAGGAAGATTCCTCATTTACAAGAACAAACTGGAATCTATCAGATAAATATGACTTAAACCAGCCTAATGCAGTTCCTTTAATCCCAATAACATGTTCAAGTCTCTGTAACAGAATGCTGTGATCGATCGTATCAAATGCAGCACTGAGATCCAACAGGACAAGCACAGAAACAAGTCCGCTATCAGAGGCTAACAGGAGATCATTGGTAACTTTCACCAGTGCTGTTTCTGTGCTATGATGCACTCTGAATCCTGACTGAAACTCTTCAAACAGATTATTTCTATGTAAATGATCACAAAGTTGAACTGCAACTATTTTTTCAAGAACTTTGGACAAAAAAGGGAGATTGGATATAGGTCGATAATTAGCCAACACTTCTGAATCAAGAGTAGGTTTTTTAAGTAAAGGTTTAATTACAGCAACCTTAAAAGTCTGAGGTACATATCCTGTCAACAAAGACCGATTGATCAAATCCAATATGGAAGTGTCAATTAAGGGGAAAACCTCCTTGAACAGTCTGGTTGGGATTGGGTCTAACATACAAGTTGATGGTTTAGAAGAGACTATTGCTGTTGTTAGCTCAGAAAGATCAACTGGACAGAAGCTGTCTAAATACAATTCAGGTTCGAAAGATACTTCTAAAGCTGCTCTACTTGATGATACATCAGTGATAATAATGGGAAGGATTCCATTAATCTTCTCTCTGATAGAAACAATTTTATTGATGAAGAATCTCATGAAATCATCACTGCTGAGAGTTAAAGGAATACATGGCTCAACAGAGCTCGGACTCTTTGTCAGCCTGGCAACAGTGCTGAAAAGAAACCTGGGATTATTCTTATTCTCTTCTATCAATAATGAATAATACGCAGTTCTAGCTTTACGAAGTGCTTTCTTATACGTTATTAAACTATCTTTCCAGACTAATTGAGACTCTTCTAAATTAGAGGAACGCCACTGTCTCTCCAGCTTTCTTGCAGTCTGCTTTAACGCACGCAGCTGTGAATTATACCAAGGAGCCAACCTCTTCTGACTGATTACCTTCCTTTTCAGAGGGGCAACATTGTCCAGTGTTGTACGCATTGAAGCTATAGTGCTGTCAACAAGAGAGTCAAGTTCTACTGGAGTAAAATTTAGGTAGCCATCCTGTGTCATATCAGCACATGGCAGTGAAGAAAAGGATGATGAAATCAACTCTTTAAATCTGGTTACAGCATTCTCTGACAGACACCTTCTATATGTAGAATTCTTCTCAGAAACCGTGTAGTCAAGTAATGTAAATTCAAAAGTTATTAAAAAATGGTCAGACAAGACAGGGTTATGAGGGAACACTGTTAACTGTTCACTCTCAATGCCATAAGTCATAATGGAGTGTAGTGGTAAGAGAGCCACCTTTCATGTGGGTGACCTGGATTCAAATCCCCTGCATGAATCCAGTGGGGGTCCTCAGGCAAGACTCTCTTACCCTACCTGCCTACCAGTGTAAGTGGCTTTGGATAAATGCATCTGCCAAATGCATAAACAGTCGCTGCAGTAGTAGTATAATAGTACTATATAAAATGGTCCTGGACATAAAAAGATAGCCCATTTCATTGCAGTCACTCCTGGGACAACATACCATCCAACAAAATGAACAAATATATTGTGTTACGTAAATAAAGCGGTCTTGCCTGGTTATCCACAATGGTGACTGACGTAATTCCAAACAATTTGATTACAAGTAATACCGTTATTGTACAGAAAGGCCATTTTAGCGCAGTACACATTCCTAATATTTTAAATTATTTATTGTATATTAAGTATTGTCTATTTTGCTGCTCTTTGTCATGTAAGACAAATCAGCTATTGTTGTTACTGTTGAACCTGCAGTTTGGCCTTTGGGGAGCCCCGGTTAATTTCGTCATCTGATTCATAACTGACAGATCACTTGATAAGCAGAGCAAAAAGTAAATGCTAACTGAATGCCAACAGGTTAATGTTAGCTAGGCTGGAGACATGGCCCCGTTCATTTAATAAGTATCGTTAAATTGCAATGAAGTGGTCACAAGTCAACCGTGCGGATGCCATCACTATCAGTGGACAAGCAATATTTTTCTCCGAGTGGTATTTAATTTCAAGGAAATGTTGCGAAGCGTTGATTAGCTCACATACTAGCAAAGTGGTTAGCAGTTAGCTACTAACACCGCACAACGCTAATTTAACTTTATCCCCGATTTCAGGGATAGGAATAACGTTAAAGTGCACCAAAAAAACGGCAGTTTTGTTTCTTTATGTCAAGATTAAAGTAGAATTACCTCTTGAGACTCCATGTTGTTATCGATGACAGTCCGCCAAAGAGAGCGCGCTTCCTCCACTTCGTTGCCAAGGAGCGTTGCTAGGAAATGCAAGGAAATTCCCCCGGAAATGGTGCAAGATGCCATTTAAACGGAAAAGAGAAAATATACCCGGATTACACTGGTTTTCTGTTTCATATATAAAAAAATATTGATTGACTATTGACAAGATGGTTAACTCGCTAGCGTAAAACGAGTCCTGCTCAACTTCCTATGTATATAAAAGATGTCTCCCTAATATTTCTTATTTTTTCTTCATTCTGGTTTTATATCCAAATAACAGCCCGTTGTCTCTGTTCTGGCAGTTATCTCAGGATTTGAATAAACCGAGCGGTAAATTTCGTGTCACTCACACCTCCAGAAGATGGCAGTAATGCAACAGGAAAACTAACAGCTGCCGGCAAACATCAAAGAAGAAGAGAGTAACCCGACGAAGGAGGAAGCAGGAGGTTGTTGGCTAAGACAGCTTTAAAGTACGCGAACCAGAACGTGGACACAAGTAAACAGTCTTCTCCGCAGTGTTGTAGTTGCTGACACGAAAGTCACTTAAACAAAATCAATTCTGGAAGCCACAACAAAGAAGCAAGTGCACACCATGTCAAGAAAGAAAGAAATCGTTAGAGGTAAGAAATGAGCAAGACAACCTAGTCTCCGAGTTTCATTTACCGAGAATGGTACATCTCTCTCCCTGTTAGCTCCCGCGGTACAGTAGTTATGTTGTCTTTCTTGGAGAGCATCCAAGCTACTCAAATTGTATCCCCCTGACTGTACTCGAAACGTTTTAACAGTGTGTGTTGGTCATGTACATATACAGTATTTGAACTTCTGTTTCTCAACCTGCCAGGTGGCACTCCAATGCCCAGAATTCGAGAAAACTCGAGACTAATGCGCACACACGTGAGTATAAGCCAAACCTTGAACCTCATATTGCAGTTATTGTCAGTGAACAAGTCGCCCTGGTTTTGGATATCCTGTTGGTTTAATGTAAGTCTTTGGGCATATTCAGTGATGCAACATCAATGTTATCCCTGCAGATAACTGCAGAAGCTAATCATGTACTCATTGTACTTAACTTATCTTTTTTTTTTATCTGAAGCAGAAGTTACTGACAAGTTGCTTTCTTTTTTCTCTGCTTCACCTCAGTTGTTAAATCAAAATCTGAAGGTATTGAAATAAAGATATCAAGTAGAGACATAAATGAAACCACATGTTAATAATTATTTTATTGGCAAAATGAAATTGAACAATGCCTTTTAAGTCACCGATCACTTCTACTTTTAAGGAATCGATGGTTGATTATATAAGTGGGCGCAGTTCTGGAGGGTCCTTCCTGGAAATGCTGGCACCTGCTCTTTATGGTAAGGCTTTCTTTCGTTTGTATTTTGTGTACTGATTTAACGTGACGGTGCCGTGTTGATTAAGCACCTTCTTATTCACTTCCCTCTTCAGAACAGTATGTTGCTCGTTGACAAGTAGTGTCACACATGCAAATTGCACCTCAACCCCCATTAGTGTGCAGTATTATGGTCTTACTGCTCATAAGAAGTCTGGGCATGTCAGTCTGGTGAGGTTTATGAAGGCCGAATGCTGTCACCACATGGAATTATTTCTCCATCTAATAAAGATGAGGAGGGGAGGACCCAAAGGATGTTTGTTTAGCTAGGCAAACGTGGAAATGGAAACAGAAAGTTTCCTTATTTTGGCTTATGATACAAGTGCTGTGCTGATGAATCTCAGTTCAGATGGAAGAAAGAAATGTAACATAACAGGGAGAAGTTTTACATTTCAAAGGAAGAAATGTTCCACAGATCATTACAACCAAGAACACAAAGATTTCACCTTTCTTTTTAAAAAAAAAAAAAAAAAAAAAGATTATTTTGATGCATACTGATCTTTCTGGGCCTCCCATACTGCAAATGTTAACCCAGATTACAAGGACAAAGATAAGTGATCCCCTTTTTTGTGTTTGTCTCCCATATCTTGCAGGTTTAAATTTCCTTGAACCTTTGGAGAATGACCTTATATATTCAGACAGTGAAGATGACGACGATCCTTATCCACAGAATGCTGCTAACAGGCCTTTAGAGCCGCACCCTCAGATAAAGCAACTCACTGATGAGGTAAAGCGCTTGGTTTCGCTTGCCTGGAACTGAAACAAAAGACTCTGGAACTGTGACTGACACAGATCGTGTGGAGAATAAGATTAAGAACCTCAGAGACGTTCAGTTTGATTCATATTTCTTATCGTGACTTTTTTATTTTTTTAGGAGGCTGATAAAATTGCTAAAGAATTAATACAACAGGAGGGTCGACGTAAAGAGAAAACTGAGAGGAACAAGCGTAAAAAAATGGTACCTGCCTAACTGTTAGAACTGCTATTCTGAATGTTAATTGTTCTACAGTTGCTCACGACATTTCTTTTTCGTTTCGTTTGTTACAGCGTAAAAAAGAAAAGAAACGACTCGAAAAAGAGAATGCAATTAAAGACAATTTACCTGTAAGTCAAATCGAAATGTGGATTGGAGTCTCATGCATGTGTTACAAGTTGGGAATAAACTCCAGACAGAGAGGCCTTTTCTTTTTAAACCATGATGGTTACTCGTGAAATTTTTTTATTTTCTTCATGTCAGGAGGAGGAGGAGCAAGACAAGTCCGACTCAGAAATCCAGGAACAAACCCTTATAATTGGTAGTAATTCAGAAGGAAATGAAACTTCTGAATCTGGTAAAACGCAAACGGCAACTGATGGAGCTGGATGCGACGAGCACGGGGAAAATGATAAAGAAGATCTTGTCGAGATGAATAATCATGAGGGCAAGCAGGGAAAGGTTTGTGGAGATTCCAACATAAGTATTACTGTTCTTTCATGTCAGTGAAAATCAGCAGCGAGGAAACGTGAACCTTCTGTAAAAGAAATGGGAATACTCTGCCTTTTCCTCCACAGGATTTGGATTTAAAGAATTCGTGTCCGGCTTCTACTGAATTGATGCCCGAGGAGGTGGGTAACCAGAAGCCTGTGAATGATAGAAAAAAGGACAGAAATGAGGCTGAGGTTTGGCAGCTCGAAGAAGAAAAGCCCAAAGTCGCTGAGAAACCTGAGGTTCAAATGAAGAAGGAACAGAAAGCCAGCAAAGAGGTGAGAATCACAGAAAGGTGATGGCTCCTAAAGAGACCCCTGATAATTACATTTGAACTTATTTGTTTTCGAACAACAGTAATCTGGAACAGTAACAGGAACCTGAAAAAAGTCCAGGATTTGAATTCTGACTAGATTAGAAACACAAAAACCTTGTTTTCCCAACATGAGCGATATCGTGGGATTGATCAGCAGTAGTTTGGTGTTTGACAGAACAACATATGTACCGGCATGTCTCTCTAACTAAATAAATACTTATGTTAACAGAAAACAGTGGATGCCACAGCAGAGGAGTTTGCAAAAAGAAGTATAGAGCTTGCCAGTGAGTGACATTTACATTTTAGGCCTCCATTTGGTTGTTTCCATAAAACAAAACATGGTAAAAGTACTTAAACGGGCCGATTCTTGTTTTTCCTCCAGATGCGGGAAATCGTTTGGCTGCCTCTGGACAGTATGAGATGGCGGTGAGATGCTTCACTGATGCCATTAAATACAACCCAAAGGAATTTAAGTAAGAACATAGACCTAAATGAGCTTGAACTTGAACACCCAGCATGGCTTGATGTTGACACACATTTACTGCCTGTTTCAGGCTATTTGGAAATCGGTCTCTCTGTTACGAAAGGCTGCAGCAGTATGAAAACGCTCTCAGGGATGCTGATGTCGCACTCTCCATGAAACCTAACTGGATCAAGGGTTTTTTCCGGAAAGGGAAGGCTCTCTGTGGGCTCAAGGTAGACCACTTCATCTCAGTCAAGTTCACCCGTTTATACCCTGCTGCTCTCTGGTATTGGTATTTTCAGATACTTTGAATGGTTGTAATGATTTTTTATTTTCCTCAGAGGTACTATGAGGCCTCTCTGATCTACAAAAAGGTGTTGAAGCTGGAAAGTATGAGCGCTGAGGCAGCACAGGAGCTGAAACGAGCGCAAACGTTGCACCTCATGGTAAGCGAGAGGCTTATGACCTTATCGTGTATGTGCATCTATCATTTGAGGCTTTTCATTTCTGTCCTGTCAGCTTCAGGAGGTTGTCTGTGTCACTTTGATTTCAGGAAATGGGTTTCTCCTGGGCACAGTGCTCGGAGGCCTTGAAAACTCACGCCACGTTAGAGGAAGCTGTGGAAGCTCTGTTTGACATTGATGGCAGCCCGCCTCCCGGAGGTAAACATCACCAAATGTTTCGCAGCGGTAGAAGGACGAGGTGTCCTGGTATTTGAACAGCTTTACTGCCCCCTTCCTCAGATGCTGCCGCCCGTCAGAACAGAGCCGAACAGCCAGTGGAGCAGGAAGATGAAGATGAGTGGGAGTGGGCCGTCCGGCAAATGAGCCGGCCTCGAACGCAGCAGGTCAGAGAGTCCGATGCTTTGGGCCAAAACAGATCGAATTCTCAGTCACCGACCCCTCACTCTCGGAGCCCTGTGAGACCGTAAGATCACCTTTATTTGAACCTGTTTCAGCAGGATTTTGTTGAAATGAAATGGAAAGTTTTACAGTCTTAAATGATAGTTTGTTTGCATGTTGACAGGCACTTTGGAGGATTTTCCTAACTGTGTATCACCTTTTTGTTGTTATGTTACATGTCATCTGTAGCTGAGTGTAGAGTTGTTGATGTAGAAATGAGGCAGTATGAGATTCAGTTTTAGAGTTTGTATTTGTCCTCTGCCTAACATTTTATTGTGTCTAAGAGTTTATAGTCCAGGCAAAATAACTAATTTTGGAGCCAAAAATAGAACTAATTGTAAAATAAATTTTTTTCAGCTTAGATAATTTCTATGAGGTGTCCAGAACAACATACTAAAAGACCTAAGAAATCCTAGTTGAGGAAATATGTTAAATTCTCATTAATCCGAGATGTGTGCCAATAAGGCCAGACAACAATACACCCCAATGGGGCTATTTTTTTCCTTTACTCCTATCAAAATGAAACTTTATACAATGAAAGTACCCATGAAAAGTAACATTTTTTGCATAAGTTTCTTTGAAAATTGATTTGAATACGTGAATGAGCTATACACTAATCTAAAATGCCCAAAATACACCCAAATAGGCTTAATTTTTTTCCTTTATTCCTGCCACAAGAAAACTTTACATGGTAAAAGTATACATGAAAAAGTAACTGTCGTTAAATGCCACTTTGCCTGGACTATTAAGAAAGATTCGAATATATAATCTCTATTCTTTTGTTTAAAGGGGCCTTTTCCCTGTTTGGGTGGGAACGTTGGCTCCAGCTATGACCTATGCCAAACTCCACGAGCTCTGCAGCAGGTGAGGTATAGCAATCTGGTCTTCTTTTCAACTCACACACTTTGTTTTTCTTTGAGTATCTCATTCAGCACTTTGCCTGATAAGTTTTGCTGTCGACCTTGACAGAACCAGCATGATTACACTGTAATAAAGAGAAGGAATCGGATGTGCAGTATATGAAGATAAGGTAGCATTGATGAAGTTGCAGCTGAATTTGGAGTTCCTGCAATAGTCAAATTAAACTGCCCTCGATTTAAAAAAAAAAAAAATTAAAAAAAAAAGATTTTACTTTTCATCCTGTGCCACATTAAATGCATCTTTTCCCAAACGTTTGGAGTTTTCGTATTAATGCAGTCATTGAATAGTTTTATTCATAATTCAACATTTTTCTTGATTATTTGTCTGTACGGTGTCGGAAAGTAATTGAGAAAAATGTTTGTTTTAGATTTCCACAATTCAATTCAGTTTTATTTATAAAGCGCCAAATTACAACAATTGTCATCTCAAGGCACTTAAGTAATATAGTCCAATTCAAGCCAATTGGAATTCAATTCATTGTAATCATAATCCAATTAATTCATATAGAGCCAATTTAAAAAATAATATCCTAGCTAAGGAAACCAACAGATTGCACCGAAACTTGTCTTCAGTCCAATCTCCCGTCCTGAGCGTGCCTGTGGCAACTGTGGAAAGGAACGACTCCCTTTTAACAGGAAGAAACCTCTGGCAGAACCAGAACCAGGAAGAAACCTCTGGCAGAACCAGACTCAGGAAGGGTGGCCATCCGCCTCGACCAGCTGGGGTTTGAGAAGACAGAAAAGAGGGAAAAGAAGGGGGAAAAACACCATAACACCATTCAAAGGATATCTGTTGGAACAGGGAAACATAGGTTAATAATCACAATAATGTCATATGTACATAAAATCAATTGTGAAATTAAACAGGGAAAAAAGAGAGCAAAGTGAGGAAAGGTGTGACAGATGAGGTCCCCCAGCAGTCTAAGCCTATAGCAGCTTAACTATGGGATGTTTCAGGATTACCTGAGCCATCCCTATAAGCTTTATCGAAAAGAAAAGTTTTAAGCCTAATCTTAAAAGTGGAAAGGGTGTCTGCTTCCCGGACATTTACTGGCAGCTTATTCCACAAGAGAGGGGCCTGATAACTGAAGGCTCTACCTCCCATTCTACTTTTAGAAACTCTGGGAACAACAAGTAAACCTGCAGTTTGGGAGCGAAGTGCTCTGTTAGGAAAATATCTTACAATGAGATCTTTAAGATATGATGGAGCTCGGTCATTAAGAACTTTATATGTGAGAAGAAGAATCTTAAATTCTATTCTGAATTTAACAGGGAGTCAATGAAGAGAAGCTAAAACTGGAGAAACATGATCTCTCCTGTTAGTTCTCATCAGAACTCTGGCTGCAGCATTTTGGATCAGCTGGAGGCTTTTCAGAGAATATGTGGGACAGCCCAATAATAAGGAATTACAGTAGTCCAATCTTGAAGTAACAAATGCATGAACTAGTTTCTCTGCATCACCCTGAGACAGGATGTTCCTGATTTTAGCAATATTACGAAGGTGAAAGAAGGCAGTCCTAGAAACCAGTTTTATATGTGCATCAAATGATACATTCTGGTGAAAAATAACTCCAAGGTTCATCACTGTAGAACTAGAAGCCAAGGAAATACCATCCAGAGTAACTAGACAATTTCTCCCTGGAGCGCTGAGGTCCAAAGGGAACAACTTCAGTTTTGTCTGAATTTAAAAGCAGACAGTTCTGAGTCATCCAGGTCTTTATGTCTTTAAGACAGGCTTGTAGTCTGACCAACCTATTGGTTTCATCTGGTTTCGTAGATAAGTACAGCTGAGTATCATCAGCATAACAATGGAAATTTATGTCCTGCTGTCTAATAATTTTACCTAATGGAAGCATGTACAAAGTAAAAAGAATTGGTCCAAGCACAGAACCCTGAGGAACTCCATGACTTACTCCAATGTGTGAGGAAGATTCTTCATTTACAAGAACAAACTGGAATCTATCAGATAAATATGACTTAAACCAGCCTAATGCAGTGAAGAAAAGGATGATGAAATCAACTCTTTAAATCTGGTTACAGCATTCTCTGACAGACACCTTCTATATGTAGAATTCTTCTCAGAAACCGTATAGTCAAGTCATTTAAATTCAAAAGTTATTAAAAAATGGTCAGACAAGACAGGGTTATGAGGGAACACTGTTAACTGTTCACTCTCAATGCCATAAGTCAGCACAAGGTCAAGGGTATGATTAAGGCAGTGAGTAGGTCTGTGAACACTTTGAGAAAATCCAATAGAGTCTAATATAGAATTAAAGTTAATATTTAGACATCTACATGAATATTAAAGTCCCACTACAATGACTTTATCTGTACTCAGCACTAACTGGGATAAAAACTCTGAGAATTCAGACAGAAACTCTCCACTTATTCAAATTAAGAATGTTGAAAGTTTACTATCAAATTTGACCAAAACCTCCCATCTGAGGAGCTGAAGTCTGCGAATATTTTTGTAGTAGCGCTTTAAAAATACAACTTAAGGGGGATATTTTATGAAAAAATGACTTTTGTGTGCTTAAGCGCATATATTTGTGTATCTGAAGTCACTACCAATTTAAAAACTCTGGCATTTTGTTTTCTGTTGTCAATTTATCCAACTAATGTCACTTTACAAGGTGATACAGACACTTTTCTCTGTATCTTCACATGCATCAACTCCAGATGATGCTGCACCTCGGAAGTGGGATGTTTTAACCCTTTAGCTCTTGCTTATTGTTATGCAAATATATAGTTTACATAAAAAATAGATAAGTTGAATATGCTGGTGTGAGGTCTCAGACTATTTCCTGTGTCTCCTCTCATACCGTAATACCGTGCTTTGAGGGTTATGCACTACAGATTTCAAGGGAAGCAAACCCAGCAGAAGACAGGGCTGGAATGGATTTGGGAGGCTCACTCCAAACGCTACAACAATACGCTCGATTTGAAGTGTAACTTGATGGTGGGTCAAAATAACAGTGAGACATTAGAGCAGCGCCTTTCTCAAAGTATGTTATTGGCATTTAATCGGAACCAAAAGGGAAATTGTGTCAGTTTGTGGGAAAAATGGTATAAAATGTGTCTCCTTCAAGGATGGATAGCTGCCAGTTTTCTCTCAGAGAACTAATTAAATAATCTATCAATCATAGCAAGTCTGTTTTCATTGGCATTCATTTGTTGGGCCCAGATTGAAATGATCCATTAAAAACATGTTGATGGAAGCATCCTTGTTGAGAAATGCTGCAGCTACCGTTTGTTCAGCTCACGCACTCACACTGTCAGCATTTCTCTCCCAGAGCCGGGACCGTGTACAGCATCAAGATGCTGCTGGAGCAGCAGTGTGCGTTTGTCAACTACACCCGGAAGGAAGACTGTGACAGAGCCATTCAGTGCATAAATGTATGTACATATTTACCTTGCTATTTGCATTTGTCTGGGGCCAACAGAGCAGTCCTTCAGTTTTTGGTTCTGATGTAGATTTTTATCTTGTTTTAATTCAGCCTCAGCTGAAGGTTAGAGTCTCAGACTGCAGGATCCCACTGGATATTTGGGAAATTTTGATTTTGGACCAAATGATAAGTCAGTTATTCAGAAAGTAGCAAATCAATTGATATTAAAATGGATGGGTTCCTCTTCAGGGAATGGTGGTGGAGGGAGCGCCACTGACTGTGCGATATCCATATAAAACCCACCCTGGACTCGGTGCGACCAAATCGGCTGCCACTGACCCCTGCCCACGTCCTGGGTAAGAACAGTCCGCTCTTCCACCTTGTAGTGATAGGAACCACTTACTTGACTTAACATTTTCTCCTCTTGTTGAAGCATGTACAAGAAGGAGTGTTTTTTCTGGAGGACGACGGGCTGCACGAGGGACGACTGCACTTTCAGACACGTCCCCGAGCATAAAAACATTGACAAAGACAAGTTCACCAGTCGGCTGGGATATGGAGCGCATGCAGGGAGTCATAGTTAAGGAGATACATGACAAGCATGTAGTTTCACCTCTGAGATTTGACTCGGTCACAGTATCAGTCACAGTTTGGATCTTCATTGTGACGGTTTAGCAGTGAAAAAAACTAAATGTGTTTGAATTTTCCATTTTGTTCAATCTAATACAGACACATACCTGACTACACTACTGTGTTATAGTAATAATTCATGTGCCTTTTCAAGCTGCATTTAACATGTGCCTCAAGCTTTGAACGTTCCTCTGTAATATAATTATTAAACTGTTAATTTTTTGTATTTGATTATTTTAAAATCACTTGAACAGATTTTTTTTTATGATTTTGAGTCACCACAAGGTGGCGGTGTTGTATTCTTCCCTCTATGGTTAGGAGTGCAGAGCTGCTTCCATTTTTAGGGCTACCATTCATGAGAAGTTATTCTGTGGGCATATTTGTTGTGCCATGTTTGATCTCAAACTGTTTTCGTTAATCATGTGTTTGGGGCATTGAATTGATTTCATGATATCAATGGATTGCTCATGCTCTGACCAATAAAATGTACAATGCCCAGTCTGTTGGAGCATCTCTTTAAGTATAGTAATGTTTAAGCAGAAGCCATTAAAGTGGTGTCACTGTCCCTATACGGTCACAGTGGAACATAGAAAATATTGGAATGCGGACTTCTCTTTGATGGCAGAAACGCATCTTAAAAAAGATGGGACGGGGCCATGTTTACCACTGTGTATCATCCCTTCTGCTCACGACACTCTGTAAACGTCTGGGAACTGAGGAGACTAGTTGAGGGATCCATTTCCAAAATGTAATTTTGATCAGACTGAACACAGTTAATTTGAAATGAACTTTTTCCCACAAGATGGCAGCATTTCTGTGTGGTGTTCACATGCGACTTCTTTGCATGGTCGGGCTTTAGCCTGCATTTGTGGATGGAGCACTGAAGTGTTTTCTCAAGATTTCTGGAAGTGTTGCTGAGCCCATGCAGTGATAACAAAACGCCTGTTGCCTGTAATGCAAAGCTGCCTGAAGATGACGGGAATCCAATACTGATTTTCATCTGCCTCTCTTGCTAACACAACACTCCCTTTCTTGTGTCTCCAGATTCTCTGAATCTTTTGAGGATATTATGCACATTATTATGGAACATTATTCTGAAATTGTTCCACAATTGTAGATGCATTATTTTTCAAATTGGTGAAAGTCTGCTTGTCTTTACTTCTGAGAGGCTCTGCGTCTCTCGGATGCTCTTTTTTTTAGGTCGTTTTACTGACCTGTTGCCAAATGGTTTATTAGTTACATGTTCCCTCCAACTGTTTTAGTGTTACTAATGTTTGCAAAGTTTTGTTTCCCCCATCCCAAGTTTTTATGTTGGGGATCTAAGGCCACCCCAAGCTATAAAAGGGTGGTGAAACACCTGGAAAGCAACTGTTGTCTTTTAGATTTCATCTAAAGGAAGATTTTTTGTAAGCCTCTCTTCAGTCTCTCAGGCTGTGTCCCCGAGCCACTAATGTGGGTAAGATTTGTGTAGACTCCTCTTTGCCCAGGCCCTACATGTTTGTCATTTGGCTCAAGCAGTTCACTTTTGTGACCGCTCTTACGCAATGTTTGCGGTGTGAATTACAAAACCATCCCAAAGAGCTGAATAATTACCCAAAAATGAGGCAGGGAAAAGAAAGTGGAGGCGTTAAGCTGTGGAAAATGCTTATTCTCGACCTTCCAAGCAGAACAGCTGTTCTTGCAGGCATTAATTGGCTGATGGTGGCATACCTCACAAAGCCCTTTTGATCTGTGTGAGATCTGAGAGCAAGAAAGGTCTGATACTAATAACATGAACTCTGGTTGAACCCATAGGCAGCACATTGACATGAGTATGATACATTAACAGCTAGCGAAAGGGTATATATTTTATCATATCTGTTGGCATGAGAGACCTCTTCAAGTGAAAGACTGATAAGAGGTTAGGGTTCACAAGCTGGCTGGAATCAGCATCACAGCACTCTAGTTCCGGACAAAGCCCATCCCTCTCTTAACTAAAGCAAACACTGGGAAGATTAAGTGCATCTTGTTTAAAGACTGTTTGGTTTGTAGAGCTTTAGCAGGTTTTTTTCCTCCCTCCTAACAAGAGGGAAGGGGAACGTAGCAACAGAACTGAACCAGCAAACATGACAGGTTGCACACCCACTCTTTTGCTTGTTGATATATGGCTATGCAGCAAAAACCTTCCACACTTCCCTTCAAGAGACGATTTCAGTCGCAGTAATTGAATGCACGGGCTTAAGCACAGGGATACATAATCTAATTATTATTGTAATTATGTGGTCTTTCTGTGCTGGTAAATAAACTATTAATGTGACATGAGGGAGTGGCTGACTCATGCTGTATATCAACGGTCTGACTTGCTTCTCGGGAAGCCAAAATAAATGCTCAACTGCAGCTTTGCGGCCACCCGGATTACATGACTTTCTGCAAACTTCATAACCTTACCAGCAGGCTGCTGCCATTTGCTTTCCCCCTTTAAAGGAATGATAATACAAACAGCAGCATGTGGATTTTGTATTAACACACCAAAGTCTAAATTTCTTTTTAAAATCTATTATTTTCAAATGAATCATTCAGTAAAGTCAGCCAGTTTCGCACTATGAGGGACGTGTTCCCAGATTAAACTCAAATGACCTCACAGGAGCAGTTTCTCACTTTACCACTCTGTCTGTGCATCTTTCACTTGTTTAAATTGGAGCGACTTGGAAAGTGAATGTAGCAACATTTTAATTAAAATTTGATGACAGCGGTTCCCTCTCGCTATCAGTCAAGTGTGTTCACAGCAACACAGCCAAGAGGAGCACGGCTTGTGCCCATTCAATAGTTCACCAGGAGTTTTCAGGAGCAGCAGGATTGGTTTATTGTAGAGGAAGTCTGCCTGGAGCCTGTATCCATCTTTTTCTGCCATAAAGTCTTTTCAAAGTGGTACACAGGCCCTTTCTTCATTACTCACATTGTGAAGTTTGAATTGCAATAAAAATAATCTTTTAAGAACAAAACTCCGAATGACACAAAAATGACTTGTTCCGTAATAGATGCTATACCTGAGATCAACAAGACATTGTGACGATGGTTTCACATCATGAGGTGCACTGTCGTCTCTCTCCAGCTCCTTGTGGATTCCTTTGTTGCTCTGTGAAACGAATACAGCAACTGTCAAAATGAGAAATTGACCTTCCTTTTAATTTAGACAGAGGCCCCTTTGACAAGCTGAAATAGCACAAACCCAATTAGGGAGCTTGATTGCTTGCTTTCATTTTCCTCATTTGCATCACGGTCATATAGGGGAGATAAATTAGCGTCTCGTCTTTTGTTCAAGCTGTCATTCCTGCTTGTGGAGTATTTATTGCTAAGAAATGAGCTGGAGGAAAGTATTTTGTCTTCCCATGACAAACCTTTTGCTGATAATCTGCTGTTAAACAGCTACACAATGAGTAGCCAACAGAACAGGGTCATCTGACACATCATTCAAAGGCAGAGTGAGTATTTATGCCTGTTTTAGGCTTATTCACACTCCTTCTGCAGGTATGCTTCACTATATGTTTGAATGTCCCATTCTTTTCTCAGCTTGTCTACACTCAGAGGATCACTCTTCTTCTGAGTCAAAAACCAACAATGCGCCAGTATATCTCACAATGCTTTCATGCTTTTTTAAAACTCTCTTTGGCACTCAGCCTCCGAGGCATGTATGAATTATGCAAATATGTTGAATTATGCTTTAAATTATGCTTTCATTTAAACTGGGGTAGAAACTGTAGTTTATAGCAACAAAGAATGTATTTTTGTTTACAGCAGCAGAAGGGCAGCGCAGGGCGTCTTGTGAAAGTATTCACCCCCCTTCGTTTTGCCTATGTGTGGCATCACAGCCTGTTATTCAAATGGATCTGTTTTGGAGTCGGTGTAACAGACCTATACAAAGTAGTTCAAAGTCGAGTTGAAACGAAAATGAAATAAAGAAAGTTGTAAAAACATTAAACAACAACAAAATCAAGGTTGTTGTGCAACAATATGGAAAAAACACCGGAGGGGTGAATACTTTCAGGCTCTGTATGCGGGACCAGGTCAAAGTAACTCCTCATGTTAATGTATGACAGGAGATCATTGCTGATTTCACACGTTAAAAAAAAAAGTCTCCGTAATTGTAAGAGTGAAGATGACAGCTTAACATACCCTGTACCCTTCTAGCATACTTGCATAACACAACAGCATCATGGCACAGAGACTCAAAGGTGGAATGAAGTCTTGAGTCTTGTAAGTGCTACTCTTTCAATGAAGCAGGCTGTCTCATCTGTTTTTGGACAATAATGGAGCTCTGTGGTATAAACCAGTGCTTGTAAAGATGACTGAAAGTTGGTTCAGTCTCTTGATATGGAATATATATTTAAAAAGGAAGAAAACTCCAGACAAGTGTTTTTTTGTGAGACAAGTGAATGACTTAGAAAAATGCTTTTGTCAGCAGTAATGCACAGCTTTTAGCATCAGTAGTTAATGGGTTAACGGAAAAAAGAAGAAAGCTGATGTGGTTTTAATAACACTCGTGTTTTTATTCTTCTTCACACACAGTTGATTCAATAACTCTGCATCCATAATGGCCTTTCCTGTTTCATAAATCACTGAAGTGCGTGGGCTCTTACGTGTATATGTGCACGTTTATGTGCACACAGAGACTGTAGAGTGACAGGGAGCACTCTCTTTGTTGTCCCTGCTGATAAATGGTGTTTTAAAGGTTGGCCCTCACATCTCTTTCATCTCCCTCATACGTGCACAGGCACAAATTCAGAGCGCTGTCGCTTTATTTTGGCCTAAGTCAATGTGATCGATTGAGAAATGGCCTGTATGTGAGCAAAGCTTCATTAACATGATTAGAGGCTTGTAAACAAAGCAGGACGCTGGGGGGGTTGTGCTTTTTTTCAAGACAGTGGGATACAAAGCTGAGCATGCCTCAACTTGTGTTTCCTTCGAGTATTTACGTGACTTAATGTGGGGGAGAAATATGTGGCCTGTGTGTAATCATTTAAAGCTCCGGTCAGGTTGTATTTCATCTTGCTATCGACCCATGTATCTGGAGGTAATACGTTCAAGGGCATGAAAAATGTCACGGCCTGTAAATTCTCTCATTGTTGCCTCAAGGAGTTTGACTTCCAATAATTGATGCCCGCTTTCATTCATCACCAGTTCTCGTTGCTGCGGTGCCGTTTCCCACGCCGACCTCTTTCACACACCGTCCAGTGGGTGCCGTCTGTTTTGTGTCATTCATTTCTCAAAGCCAAAGTCATAGATTAACCGCTTAACGCCGAACAAAATAATGTCACGATTAATTTGCTGGTTATACTTTGGACAGTGATTTATAACAGGAGACACTTGTAATAAAACTCTAGCCTCCAGGCTTTACCTAACTGGGTGCATCCTGTACAAATGAAACCTGCTTCCTTTGAAACAGATAATGCTGAGTGGCCTGTCAGGTTAGTTAAAGCGTTTGATTGAAAGGAAGAATAAGGAACAATAGCTCTGCTGGTTTTTGTTACTGACCAGTTAAAGGCATTTATATCGTCAAATTTATCCTCACTACTTATTCAGCTCACACCATGCCCCACTTTACTGTTTAAACACCCTTTTATGAATGAGAAAGGACAAACAAGATGGTTTGATGTGTGATGTTTACCGCCCATCTAAGAAGCACTGAGGAAGCTGTTTACCTCTCCTCTGGTTATGGAGCCTGTGTAGTAACCAGGATGTCTGGGACGATTTAAGACTTCCTTCTACACGCCTGCTTGCTCCGCCTATTTGAAAATGCTGCAGAGGATCCATCTATTCCTCCTGTTGTAATGAACCTCCCTGGGGGCCCTGGGCGCACCATGTGAAGACGCCTTAGTACCAGAGCGATTCATTACCTCGGAAATGTGAGCTTTTGTTCCGTTTTCAGCAGAGCCCCATTAATCTTGGGCTGCCTTCTGGCATACAGACCAGGTAGTGCTTAGGTAATTACAGTTAATCATCATTCAGACGTGTACATGGACCGCTGGCTCCTCAGTGGCTTTAAAGCAGGGGCAGCTCTGCCCTCATAGTTTTCTTTATCCACTTGTTGTTGAAATTCTGCCTTCCGGTTGTACCGTAAAGCTCCTTACTTCTGTCTTGATAAGTCCACTAAGATTTTTGGCTCTCCTACACAAATAAGTAAACAAGCCAGCCCCCTCCAAGCATTTACACCACCCAGCTGTCACTGTTGCACAGTTTCTGGAGCCTACTGTTCACCTGCCATTTGTGAATGTGATTAATGAACAGATTATAAGAGGGATGTTTTTCGAGGGCAACAAGCAGAAAGGGGCCATCTGTATTATGGCTGAGGGCCATGCAGACGCAGATAACTTCATCACCCAATGTCACCATTGTCTCTGAAAACCTGGAGAGCTGATGGGCAAATAATTAATCAGCACTGATCAGTTTTATTATTTGATGAGGTCATTTTTAGCCACTGAAATCATGGTTCACCAGCTTGGCCACTGCTTTGGTTGAAAAATCCAAAAGAATGCTGTGTAAAACATCCATGGCATGTTCAAGTTTCTTAGATGGTTAGTGAGGTTATTATTGGTGCTTTTAATTCTCAATTCTCGTCTCAATATCTACTCGATGAAACACCTGGCGGTTTGGTCAGAGGGACAACAGCACTGTGAAAAGCCAAGCTGCCCCTCATTTCTTTATATTTTGCTTCCAATGAGCCAGCCAGATCTTAATAATTTTCATAAGAATGTTTTTGTTTGTTAAGCCACTAAACACTGACCTATGAAGTATTCAAGCGTCAACACATGACAGACAATTTTAAAACGTATCTCTAGACACTTTGTTACTGGCAGGTTACTGCAAAGTAACCTCATTTGTTCCTGTTTCCTTAGTTGTATCAACAAAAATGCCAGAGATAACACGGCTTGACAGACATAAATCTTTTGCACCAACAAGGTGATTCCTAAAGAGATAATAGCTGTCAACTCGGCATATGTCAACATGGTGTGCAGTGTGTCCTTGAAAACTGAGGAAACAGGTCAAGTGCAGGACAAAAAAGAAGTGTCAGGCCTAGGAAACTATCTACAGCAGATGTGCAGTATCTGAAAGTGACGTTCTTAAGAAACAGAGAAAAAAATTCCACCTGACACAGGACCTGAGAGATGCATCTGACCCTTCAGTTGCAAATGTAACCACTGTCCAAGTGTGCTAACATACTGTACAGAATTTGTGAACATGTTAAGCGTTAAACCTAACATGCGTCAGGGTCCCTGTTAACGTGCTGATTTTTGCATTAAACTGTGACAGAGTGCAGCCTCTCAGAGTCGCCAGCCTCCGAACCGTCTGCTGATTCCTGCTACTCAGACATGAACATTTGCTTACCTTCATCTTCTGTGATTGTAACATCTATATGTGTGGGCTGTTAAGGGCTGTTAGTTGGGTAAAAATCATGCTGTTTAGATGTTTGCTTCTCTTTGGGATATTGTCCTGGACATATTAGTCATAGCTCCATTTACATTAGGTAAACAAACAAAAATCTCATGGAATTATAAAGAAATGAAAGTCGGGTGTAATCGGTTTAGATACTGTACGTGACCCTCAGTGCTTCTTCTGTGGTGGATTGAAACAAAATCCGCTTTATCCTAATTCTAACGGTGTTATTTCCTTTTGAAGGAAACATGAACATCAGATTGCAACTTAACATGTTCCTCTTGCTTCTACCTCCTTCTGTTTAAGTGTCATATTTCACAAAAGCGTTTTTTTTTTTAAACCCATTTTTCCAATAAAACCCACTCAACTGTGCACTTTCCCAAAAGAACATCCAGCCAGTCATCCTATCAAAAAATTTCGAGAACTGAGGATTCCCTGATCAGCTCACTGTTGCATGTTCCTCTGCAGACCGGCCGCAGGCTCTCTGGGTATTGATTAACATTTTAGTTTTCAAGCAAAGGGGAGAATAATTTTTTTCTGTTCCATTAGGAAAACATACCACGAGTGGTTTGTTGTTTGAAATTCAAATGAAGATAAATGTGCTGCCTAAAGGGTACAGCACCACAGAGTTTCAGTCGGACTTCATTCAAGCAGAACAAAAAGAGAGCTTTGACTAAATCAAGCAAGGTCATGCTGTGACTTACTTTGTTTGATCTGGAAACAAACAAACAGAAACCCCTGAACTTGCGATGCCGGCAGAGTACGCTGAAAACTGTCGGAGACAGGGGCAACAGCCCATTATCTGATGTCAGAGCAGGTAGGAAAGCTTTTCTCAGGTTGGTTTCACACCTGTTGGTTTGTAGAACGTATGCAAAGGAGGAAAAAACTCAAAGATGATCTGACACTGTCGTCAGTACAACAAAGACGTACAGATTGGTTTGTTCCTTTGTCACCTGGAATAATATTCCTGAATACTCGGCTCAAAGAGCACAGAATGACTGCATGTCTGTGGAAGGGATCATCAAATGATAAGTCTGATATACTTAAGGTAATTTCTTGTGTAGCAGCCGAGTACACACAATGATTTGTATCTGCGCCATTCCCTGTAAAATATTTATTTGATCATTAGTTAAAAACACATCTTTCTGAGCTCAAAATGGCTCTTTTTTCCCCATGCACAGAAGTGTCAGTAACTGACAAAAAGAGAAAACTAAAAAACACATTGAAGCTGAAAGGTTGTAAGTTTTTAATCATTGTTATAAATCTTTTTTTATGCAGAGCTTTCAAGGGTGTTGTAAGTCCTTCCCAGGTAGACATTACTGTCAGAAATCCCATTAAAAACAAAACAAGACCAACCATGAACTGCTCTTCCAAATGTGTGCTGCCTGTGAAGCCAAGGCCTGACATATCCTATTCCGCTGTGTCCTGGAGCTGCTTTGTTGTCAGAAACACATGAATGTTCCACAGCACTGCACTCAGTACCACACACTCACTCAACAACTGCACCAAACGTGTAAAAAATAACAGCTAAAAGGTCTTTTCAGTCGCTTTAGAAAATCATTTTAACCCCTCTAAAACATGACACCATCTTCGGGAACCAGTCCTAAAGATTTATGTGTTCAGAGGTAACATATGGCCATGAGGCTCAGAGCAACAGAAAGGAAGGGGAAGTCAGATAGCATTATACTAACAGCTTCTTGTTTTAGGACTTGTTTTAAGGGGAGGATTATGCAATAGATTATTATTCACAAAATAATCTATTCTTCAGGTATAAAGCTATTTTGGTTGACGTTACACATTCTCCGACTCTTCTTCTGATTTAATAATTGAACATCAGAACAAAACAAGTGAGAACACCCTTTTTTTTCCCTCGCAGACTGTTTGCTTGTACCTTTGTGTCCGTATCACAGCAGCCACCTTAAACGACAGGACACCTGTCCCTTTGTATGACACAAACACACACACACACTAAAAACCTCTGGGGGTTTCTGCCCAGTCATTTGGCACATTTTTGATGTTGAATCAAAAAAGAAAAAATGAGAGAATGTGGAGGGAGCAAGAGGGTGCAATAAAGGCACTCTTTGTTGAGCACTCCTCTTTAACCCCCCCTCACCCACACCCATACCTCCATATCCACCCATCCAACCCCTCCTCTCCCTCCCCCTCCGTAGCCTGGTGGATTTTTCATTAAATGCTATCAGAAATGTGACTGGGCCTATTCATGGGCAGATGGAGGGGCTGGCTGTGCGGCTGGAGACCAATACCTTCAGTGGAGAATGACGGGAATCTGAGTTGTAGGTGAAGGTTCGGGCAGACTTGAAAGGACCGGATTGAGGAAGAATAAACAAGAAGCAAGAGAAAGTGTTAATTCATGTCACTAATTTCTCTCTCTTCCTCATATTGCTATTTCCAAAGGTTTTCTTTGTGTGTTAGAATTCCTCTTCTGTATCATAAGTGTGTTTGATTAATGAGTTGTAGCTCAGATTTTCCCTTGGTCAGACCTCTTTTGTTTGCAGAGAGTAGAAAAACACCCTCACATTAGTAACCTTCCGAAGTAGCTCAGTGTTACTTGGTTCTAAGGCTCCTCCTCCTTATCCTTTTTTCCTAAAAAGCTACTTGATGAATAAGGAGCACTCTGCCTAAACTAACTAAACTCATTGTTTCCTCAGACAAACAAGGTGAGCACACCCATCTGCTGTTAATTTATCTCTAAAGGAAAGAGATGAACCTCTCATATTGTTAAAGAGTGGTCGATTATGTCAGGGCACAATAGGAAGGCAGTGGGTTGGAGGAAAACACAAACAATGATTTCCGCAACAGCAATTTAATCCTCTGGCGTTAAAACCTGACACAAAGTGGACAAAGGAGAGGAGGCTGGCACGAATAAACCCAGAATCTGAAGATTAAGCAAAAAAAAAAAAAAAAGGAGAAAAAAAAGAGGGGGGAAATCTTTTGTGTAAAAAGGTCCTTTATCTGCTTTTGAAGTCGGTGAGACCTGCCAGCCGTCCTCAGTCTCTCTTTGTAACTGGGCCCCTTGTCCCACAGCAAACCACCACCTCACTTTCATCTGCCCGTCATCTTAGGGGGCAATTAATGCCATTCAGGTCTACCCATTCCACACAGAGGGTGAGGGAGAGAGATGGTGGGAACACTCATCTACTTGTCAAAGCCGGAGCTTGACAGCAGTTTAGTGGAGCCTAATTTGGAGCATACAGGCAAGTGGCATTTCTAGATCTGATAAAACCAACAACCGGCCCTGTCTCCTGTTATTATTTATAGCTGATTGGGCTTCTGTTTACATGCAGAAAGTGTGGAAACCAACCAGACTGTTGCGTTATGAATATTTTACTGCCTCCAAACAATAAGCCTCCCATGATAGCCCTGTGAATAAGGCCCCACTCTGTGATTCTGCCCTGCAATGAGCAATAACTCCAACTCACACTCGACAAAGCTGTGCGTGAGGAGCAGCCTCGGGTTTTATCTGTGACCTTTCTGCTCTTGGCTGTAGTTCCTTTACTCTGGGGACTCCCACTGTTTCTCCTTTGCTGCTCAAATACAGTGGCTCAGGCCTCGGCGTCTGCAAGAGGCAGGGGAAATAAAGCCTCCATTTGCATTACGTAATTTCATGCATTATTCAGAGCTTCAGAAAATCATTTCACCTAGACAACTCCTCAGAGGGCAGTGGGGAGATAACTGTTAGTGACAGGACTGGCTCATGAAATGCAGAGTGACTTAACCACACAATCTGCAGACATTACCCCAGCCTGAAATAGACTCCAGCACACTCACACAGACGTGCTTTACCAAAAGTACACATTCAGTGTTATTTTCACTTTTTTTCTTTTCTGTTAAACAAGCGATATCTTATTCACAGTTTTATGGTATTTGTATTTTATGATTTGGTTGATATTCAAAGGATTTCAAAGACTACTGAGAACCACAGCAGAGATAAGCAGTGATGTCTGGGCAAGAGCTCAAAAGAGGCAAAGATGTTGGATTCAGATACTGTTAGATAACGCTGTTCTATTTCTGCCTGGTGTGGTTCTTTATGCTGTAGCCTCATCAAAGCAGGAAGCCTGGAAACATTTTATACCATAATCTGTCTCTTTTAATAAGCCACATTAGTGTGAAAGCAAAAATCACAGAAGCAGCGAGTCCATCATGAGGCAAAGAGAGTGCTGACAACCCAATTAGTGCAATCAAACAGCCATTGCAGCACATACAGTGAGCTGATAGCTGGGCTTCTCACTGCAACTGGACATTGTCCATGTACTGTCCTGGTCTCACGACAGAACAGAGACTAAAAAGAACCCACAGCTCCAATAGTAGTGCAGTTGTGAGCGCAGCCAGGGAACACTGCAGCAAAAGAGTGCTGTCAAATAAAGCCCTCTTCTTCTAATCATAGACAATAGAGTGTGTTTCATTAAGCCAGATAATGGTGTGTGCATTTCATTACCATAGATAACTAGAAATATTTAGATGAGGGATGAGGTGCTCATAAAGCGCCAGTTGGTAGCCATGGTAACCAGGATCTTGGCAAACAAAAGAGTCAGGGAGAAGTGTTTGCTAGGGGATTGTAAGAAAAAGGGAAACTGAGAAAAGAGGGAAGGAGACAGGCTGAGAGGAACTGCAGAGCTAAACAAAGTCCCAGACCAGAGCAGCCAGGCTGAACGCTCCCGCCTTGTTTTTCTTCCAGCATTCCCAAAAAAGAGACTCAGGTGACCACTGCGATCCTCCTTTGTTCTCAAAGCTTAAATATTCTACTCTCCGCTGGATACAACGGGATAATCACATGCTAATGTAGCCGACGGGCAAATAATAAACTTAATCACCCAAATGTGCAGCAAGAAAGCCCATCCATCTTGCTTCTGTGAGTATTACAACCCCCCTCGTGTCCCACTTTATTTGATGTGAATTTCAAATGAAGATGCTCTCTGACAATAAGATGGCCTAAATCAACCCCAACATTGACCTTGACCCCAAGAGATGGATCTCATTCAACCTGCCTCAGAGCTATCAGTCTGAGTCCGAAAACCAGGACGGGTTCGATTACTGTGGATGACACCAAAGTGATGGAAATCCATTTGTTTTTGGCAGCAGGCAACATTAGCTTCCTGGCCACAGATATGTGTCAGTATAACAGCTGGAAAATGAGCTGTGCACTTGTAACATTCGCTAATTACCAGACAACAAAGCACAGCTGAGGCTGATGGGAAAAATATGACTTTTGCAGGTTTTTAAAAAAAATTTGTTGTAAATAAAACAATTCATTTTGACCTCGGTGTGGTCCCAAAGGAAAATTTAAAGCCTCTCCAAAGTTACAATGAATAATTCTAAATAGGATAGAAACGTATTAAGTCTCCATGCAATCCATCCAATAATTGTTTAGATATTTTTTTTTCCTGGATTGAGAAAACAAATGAAAACCTCTTTACTCGTTCAATTTGCTATCCATTTTATTCCTGTTAAGACATTTAATTCAGAAGCAGAAATGAAAACTTGGACAAATTTTACCCAGCTGGTATCTGAAAACCATAAATACTGGAAAGAAAATGAATGACATGACATTGCTGGATCCTGCATAGCCATCCCGAGAAAGACACTGCTAACATGGCTGGAAACACCGCAACAGATGATGGAGAAAACAGAAAATAACTCTACGTGACCCACACATGGAGTTCAGTCATTATGTGAAAGCAGATAGGACTCCATATGGACAATCTCATTCTTGTTGCTCGGATTCTCCACAGTGATGGGAAGACATCATTGCAGTCAGACATTTTAAACATTTATCTGTCATGGGGCTGCTTGCAAAGCATACTGAGCATGTTTTCACCAACATTCTGACTCACGTGCAGCTGCTCTCATCCATATTTGGGATTGTCAAGACTGCTACAGTGATCTGAGAAGGAAATGAGTTTTTTAAGATTTTAACATTTGACAAAAAAGGAAGCATTAAACAACATCTGAAACCTATCTGACGCTCTAAAATGGAAATAAGGATGAACTTACTTTGAATATGCAGGTGTAGTAGTTTTGAATTTTGACATGAATTAAATATTAATCTTAAGTCATTGAGGCTCCACAGTTAACAAGCTGCAGGTTCCTCACAGCAATCATACTGTTGGTAAGCAGCACAAAACATTGTTGCACAAGGTGCAATCACAACTCACATAATTAAAAAATAAAATTAAAAAATAGATTAATTAATAAATAAAAATCACTTAAAAACCCTGCTGGAAATATGAAGTGTACGATGAGGCATGCTGCACATACTGAAATCCCCCATGTCAAGAAACCAGAGAATTGGAAATACTGTTAGTTGTTATCTTAACACAAGAAACCACCATGAGGTCACATTTTTGAAGTGTAAACAACAACATGAAAAACTACAATAGTCCAAACACACACACAAACAAGGAGGAATCCATATGTGAGAGGTCAGGTATGATAATTTCAATTCCCCTGATGATGTAAGTATGTGAGTGTTTGAGAAAGCAGACTCCTGTCTTGGTCCAGAGTAACAAGATCAGCCTGTTTGGGCACGACAGGCTGAGCCTCTCTCAGGGTGGCCCATCTGGCCCGGGCCCAGGCTGAGGCGCCAGCCACCAGCTCCACTGTGCAGGGACCCATCTGTGGTCCTGTGTGGTATCAACCGTTTCACCGTCGAGCCTGTCCTGATCTGCACATGGGTCCAGTGGTCTGTGTGTATGCTGCAGATGGGACAGTGTGTCAGCTAATAGCAGCAAATCTCTCTTTGTGATTGTTTGAACTTGCCTGCAGTGTATACAGATGGGTGGGATTAACAGCAGTTTAAAGTGTCAGAGTCATATAATTAGATCAGTTGTCTGAAAAGAATCCTTTTTGGGAAAGCTTAATTTCAGTTAGTCATTGTCCAAACAGTAACATTTATGTGTGCTTGTTTGCTCTTTCAACAAATGAAAAACAAAAAAGTTTAAAAACAAGTTATTGTCTTATCTTGAATAGTTGTTTTTAAATTTGGGTTTTAGTAAAAATGAAGAAGTTGAGACATAAATTGCTAAATGTACATGGAGCTGGCACAGAGTCATTTCATCCCTTTTGCTGTCTTTATGTCTTTGCTGTCTTTATGCTCAGCTGCTTACTGTAGCTTCATGTATGAACACACAACAAGACATATACTTCTTATCTAAATGTGCGTAAGCATACTCTGTAAGTCGCATTATTCAGTTAGAAAAACAAGAACAAAGCATTTCTTGCTGCTGTGCATTTGTGTATTTTCATGCTGCCCGAACATAGCCAGAATGTTGGAAAACGCACGTGACATCAGGAAATGCTCGAACGAATTACAATGCAAATGGTTGGCAAAAGTTTGTAGGAATTAGAGTATAGTATGTGATATTCAAACAAAAATCAGCAGGATCAAACAGCAGGAAGTTTAGAATTAGAAAAATACATAAAGTTGATCATATGCCGCCGACATGGGCCTGAAATTGTCAGAATGGCGACACTTAATTTTCTATCTAACGTCCCGTCATTCTGACACTTTTTTCCACCTATGGTTGGAATGGCGGTATGTTTTATATTTTGTAAACATCCCACCATTCTGACAATTCCTTTAATAGCCTATTAAAGCCTATATCTTTTTAGAGGAACTCCACAACCTCGCAAACCAACAATAACAAACTACTATCAAAATTCCCTGAAATTTCAAATATCAAAACACAGGTATTAATGTAAATCGGGCGAGTCTGAAACATGTTAGATTAAGCAGAAATACAGTGTCAGTGACCTGTCACAGCAGCCAGCTGGAGCAGAGCTCTCCACAGAGCATGCATCTTTTGCACGCTGGCATCATGCAACATTAATATTTGAACTTACAAACATCAATGACAGCTCACCTGTGTTGTGCTGCAAATAAAACCAATTTCATAAATTAGGCTACCCTACCCGACCCCTTTTATCATTTTTTTGTTTTGTTTGAATCAATAAGTGAACAGTGGTTGTCTATGTTTGTCGCTCCTTTTTGTGTAATAAACTATTTGAATATCATTCATTTGCTTTTGGAGTGCATGTTGATAATTACCACGAACTCATGAATTTGTCAGAATCTGACGGTATCTGACACACCTACACGACAGCTGTTACACACACACACCATATTTATAGTGAATAGTAACAACACAGCCCTTATGGATCCTGAGTGCCAACATATTTTATTCTTTTTTTCAAAATCCAAAATAAGCTCACATCCACCTGTTCCTCCCATCTGACCCTTACATTATCATTCAGTATCAATTTAATACCATCCAAACATCACAAGCTTTGAAGAATAACAGGCAGAGAGAAAGGGTGAGAGGTTTTAATTATGCTTTTCAAGACTGTATCACATCTGTACACATGTCTTAAACCATGTAAAATTAGGGTGACCAGATTCCAACTCACCAGATGTGGAACAGAGACTATGTTTGTGTGGGACAATGTGGGATACCAATGCACAAGTAGTCTAAAATAACTTTAAAAAAATAAACATCTCTATTTTGCCCCTTAGCTTATAACATTACTATGATTTGCCATCTGGTTGATTCAGTAGCACATAACAGACTGCAAATAAAAACTTAACAAAGATATTTAATTTAAATGCAACTTTCCCAAGTTCTCTCACATAAGAAAACATAGTAAGCATGGAACTTTCATACTATTTCACAGTGCCTCTCAAGTTAAAACACCTGACTATGTACAATTAAATAGAATAGACAGTCAGGACTATATTTGTTCTATAAGGGTATGGCTTTCCTGTATTTTCTCTAACTTTACCTGACTCGCCTTACACTTACGAGACTATGTCTCGCGCTACATGCCGGTGCCGTTCTGACTTCATTTGCATTTTTTGTTGTTGTTGTTGGTGGGCGGGCCCTCAACCTGCGTCTGCGTTCCCGTTTGATTGACATGATCAAACAGCCCGCTTTGATGACAGCCCTCACTGCTTTCTCCACACAGCAATTAGATAAATGCCAGATTATAAAACATGCATTTCAAAACTGTAGTCTTTAAAAAACAATGCGGGGCAACGTCTCAATTTGCAGGACGTGTGAAAAGTAATGAAAATGCGGAACTTTCCCGCACAAAGCGGGACATCTGGTCACTCTATGTAAAATGCATGAACAGAAAGAAGGAACTGTTATCTGTTAAGTAATGCACATTTTCTTATATGGAAAGCCTTGTCGGAATGGCGGGATGTCGGAATGGCGGGATGTCGGAATGGGCGTTGCCGCCCCTTAAAAGGTTAAACGAGCTGATAAAATAGCTTTTTGTTTTATTAAACAATTTTTTAATTATTGTTTTATATACACTATCTATTTGTGATGTCTACTTCTTTGCTTGTTATTTTCTTCATTTCTAACCCAAAGTAAGCAGTAAGCTAATGGAAACTAACTTAGCTTGCTTCATCCTCAAAACAAGAACATTAACCTCCCTGTGAAATACATCAGGTGTCAGATCTCCACCTCAAAACAGATAAACAGTAGGAATAAATATGACTTCATCATGAAAAAAAGAACAGTCTGAGCATGGAACTCCCATCAAGCCATATGAGAGTTGTGAACCTAAATGAACCCAAATCTGTTCAGAGCGTATAGAGTGTACAGTTTCTTTGAAATTCACTTTCAGGAAACCAAATGCGAGATGAGGGACACGAAAGCAGCTGCATAGCTGAAAGATCACAAGAGACAGCCGAGCATGAGCTAATATGAGCCATGACACATCTGCCTCAGTAATCTAATGGTCTATGTGGTAAAAGGTGTTAAGTTTTCTCCATGTTAGCAGCAGACGATAAAGGTTTCAGTAGCCAACAGAGCATAGCAATTGCAGTAGGCTAAGTCATTATTGTTTAAAGTTGGTAGATTTCAACTAGTAAACAGCAACTGTTATGGTTTAGATCACAAAAAAATCAATAGATCCATATTTGTGTTTACCATGGAAATAATGGCACCAATCATGCAAGTGGCGCTACTGTTGCCACGTTCATTAGTGGGTTGTCTAACAGTTGTTAATATGCAAATATTTACTAAAACTTAGACAATACTTATATAAAATGTTTAAAAAGTAAGTCTAAAGTTTAGAATGTTTCTGATGTCAGTTTAGGTCATTAGCATGCTAGTATTAGCATTTAGCAAGAAAATTAGCACTTAACTGAGTCAAGGATCTAGAAGTATCTAAGTAATAGGAGCTTACTGAGTTCTCTAAATACAAAGAGAAGCACTTGCAGTGTTTCCTTTATCTTATCCTTTCCTACAGAAAAAAAGGAGAAGAAAAAGAAAATGAGATAATTCTGTTACACAATTCCTTGTAGCCATAACATTGAATAGCTTGAATATTTTTGCATTAGTGGAACTATCATTGAGCTTTGATGTCTTTTCCAAAGTCTTTAAGAATTCTTCTAACCACCTTTCCTTAGCCTCACAATGTTTCAACAAGTTCAAGGAATGCTGCTTTGGAAAAAAACTAAAAGAGGTCATTTTTTGGCTATTCCCACGTACCCTTAAAACTCAGAAGGGCATGAATGTCTTAACCAGTTGTATTAAAACCCAAAGCAATCCAGTGTCTGAATCCCTTAGATCAGCTACACGAGGGACATGTGGCAAGGGAGAAAAAAGATGGAAGTCTGGGCAGAGCCAATGAACTGAACATGTTTTTCAATAGGTTCAGTTCAGAACAAACCTTTCAGATGTACATTTCCCAAATAAGTGCTATGTTACAACCCATTAAGTTCTATACTACTGTATATATTTTAGGCATGGGTGGCTACTGAGGGAGTTAAATCCTTGGGGGTGTTACTGTGAGCATTATGCTCCAACCATAAAAAAGATGCACATATCAGCATTGTTTTAGTCGAGGTTATTTCTACCAGGACTTCAAATGCCTCACAGTCCACTCGCCTGGCTGCACAGTTTAAAAGCATGACATGGTGTGTGGGACAATGGCGGCTCTCGAAAGCATTGTGGTAATCAGGGCCAATGGAATTTTCCCTGCATCATTAAAAAGGGATTGGCCTGTTCACTGCGTTCATGGGAAGAGTCGTTAGTAAACCCAACAAAGGTGCTCTGGCTGTGGACCCCCAGAAATGAAGGGCATCGCAGGAGCTCAGTGAATCCAAATCTAATCCTCTCAGTCCCATTGTACTGATACACTCTAAGCCCCTTGACTACTTCCAGCTCTAATCTCAGCAGATTTAGGTGAGTTAAACAAGTTTCTGATCTGAGGACTCATAGGTTCCCTCCTCCTTTTTCTCGTCTCTTTTTGGTGACAAGTTCAGTTACAGGAACTAACCTCAGCTAAAGTTTTAGTCTCTCATTTAGAAGTTATAAAATTATAAATTACTTTGCAAGCATTAACACCATGAAAATACTTTCTACAAGTTTAATTTTGTATGTCATCAAGTCATAAAAACATAATAAAAGGCACAAATTTGATGGTTTGAGAACATCTTTAGCTTTTGGACAAACGTTAAGAGAAAAAAATCGATTTGAAGACATCAGAAAGGATTAGACTGTAGAGCAGGGAGACTGTGACAGGCGACCAATCATACATTTTATGGAGAAATCATCAAACGATCATCAATTTAATCACCCTTTATTACAACTCTAGTTTTGCTTGGATCAGGTTTAGAAATGATTAGTATTTACTTAATTGTTGATTTGCAGCATAGCTGGTAATGAATAAGTTAATAATTTCTTAAATTTATCAATTAATCCCTCAAACAAAAAACTAAATATTTAAAACGTTATTTGAAAAACAGAAATCCAAAAACTGGAGTACTAAGAACAAAAGAATCCAGTTCAAGGTTTAACTTTGGTTTAATCATAGTTGCTGTTGAACTATTTTTCCATTAGTTAACTGATCGACTACATCAGCTCTCTATTGAAATGAGGTAAAATATCAAAGAAAAAAATCTTCTGCTCCGGACACTGACGCCCATTCCTTTCAGTCCTACCACTTCAGCCATGTCAAGAGGATATTAAGTGTGTGTGAGAATACGTGACAGTCTGGCTGCTGTGTGGTGGGGATGGAGTTTTGGGGTAAGTAATAGCAGGCTGCATTCAGTTAGCTGGTGGTCATGACAAAGCACTCGGCAGGCTGAAAGACACCTCCTAATTTGGAGTTGACCTTGGCTTGTTTAGTATTCCCTATCGCTTGCTGTGGACAGTGACACGTGTCTGGGGTTGGTCTGACTCTAAGAGCTGAGGTCTGGGGTTGAGTGTGCAGATGGACAGCCGTTAGGGATGCAGCCTAAAACTCCCAAGAGAGAAGGCAGAGGTCAGAGATCAAAGCCCCCAACTGATTCCCCACCCAACTATGTGTCTGGAGACGTACAGAGATCCAGAATGAACTCGAGTCTGCATTATGCAGTTTATGCAATTAATGCAGCAGCAGGAATTGCAGGGGTCTGTGGGAGTGGTGGGTGATTGTGTGTGTGTTTGTGAGAGTGTCTCTTGTGCCAGGCTGTTGTAGCTTGCACAGTGAAGCAGGGCAGCTGGCACGTGCATTATAAACACACACAGCCCCCCCCCAACACACACACACACACACACACACACACGAGAGTCCAGAGAGGTCTTTTAATTAAGGGATTTGTTAATTTTCTATTCAACTTGACAGTGATGAATGGGGGAGCAGTGCCTGCCCGTCTTGGCCTCGGCTGTTGGGCAGAAAGAGCTGCCTGGGAGGCCTCTGGGTACGATCATCACACTCTGAAGCCAAATTTACATATGAATATTTTTTTAACCCTTTAGGAGCCAGTGTCTCCACATTTACTGGAGCTAACAACAAACCTCTCTCTGCACTCTGTAGGAGCCTGTGTGGAGGCCTGATAGTGCTAACAAATAAACGGTGTTAAAGAATCGACACATTTTACATGAACAAAGCAAGATTTGTTCCTGCTTTTGGGCTACAATGAAGCAGCAATTTGTTATTGTTATCTTGGTCAGTTACCAGTTTAGGTTTATCATGCATTCTTTAAGTGGTTGTAACTACCTCAAATGTTTTATTTCTTCTTTGTACTCGCTCACTGTAGATCCATATCTGAAACTGTTCAGTCGAAGTATATTCTCAAATTACCAACCCTGTCTCCAACACATTTTACTCACAGCCCTCTACTAATTCACAAGGGAATATTTCAAAGGGGAAAAATAGCGCTACATTTTTTTACCAGCTTATATAGGAACTTGTGAAACAGAAAATATTTGCAAGACCTCCTTTGTCAACTTATTTAATTTGGTTCCATATAGTTGCTCCGCTGTGATTTTAATCTTGCAGCAACTAAAGCGCAGCCAAAATTTTCATGGTTTAAAATGATAAAATCTTCTCGATATAGCATAACAAAAGAGCTTGTGCACAAACTTTACCATGCTTAGGACTTGAGGTGCAAAATGTTGTATTCAACATCAGTCTACCTTAGTCTGGTTGGATGAATGTCATCTATGTTTTGTTTGGTGCATGCATGTTAACATAAGCCCCAGTGAGAATGTCTTGTATGAGTGTTAAACAGTTGTGGCACATACATGGCGATTCATACAGGCACAATGACGGCTGGGAACATTATCCCTTGTAGCTACACTTTGCACTGACTTGTAATTACTTTTACTCCATAGATCAGGACCAAAATCACTGCTAATATGTTTAGAAAATATGAATCTATTTTGTGTTGCACAGACAATGTCCCCATGAATCCAACCATGTCCCAATTTTGCCGTCTTTCCAATCAAAATTATTAAAAACTGTCTTGTTTCCCCAATTGATTCATTTTCTCCTCTGCACTTTAGTTTCCATTATTAAATTTGAAGTGATTTATGGCTGCACTATAGCTACACTGAAACTGCACTCACTACATTTTGCTTTTGTCCATTTGATTTAATTAGTAACTTTTTTATGATTTGAAAATGTACGGTGGCTCATGAATTCCACCTGATTCTTTTTTAAAAAGTGATAAAAATAAACTCATCTCATCTCTGACTTTCATACCAGGAACCATCCTGCTGCTGCTCTTTTTTCTGAGTGATGAAACTCCCAATTCGTCTCTTCAAAAGTAAAATGAATGCATTTTGTATTCATTATCAATACTTCCTTTGTTGCTACCAAGCATGTTTTGCATTTTGAATCATAAAGGTTACCCCAAAGCAGCAGGGCCACATGTCTTACTGCCCCCCCCATGTAATTTATCTATTGTAATATAGCAGCCATTCATCTTTGAAATGCTCTCTCATGATTTCCTTTGTGTATGCTGAGCTGGAGGTGACCTTGAAAATAGACCATGTGGTGATTCTGGTGATAATTTATTCGCACATACAAGAAACTGTCTCGCTAACATGATTTCTTTATGCTTTGTGCCATCTTGACCTGCTGAAAACTTTTATAGCAGCAGCAAATGTATTCTCTTTTCAAAAAGAGCCACATATTTTGGACACACACATATTTTCTTGAGGATTTTAGCGTGACTGAATGTGAAGTTGATCCCCTTTGTGACATGAAAGGTCTAAACGAAGAATGTATTCTCACTGCATATGAACACAAACCAAACAAGCACCTTAAAATGTTGTGAACAAAATCGAGTCCAGGCACAGAGAGAAAAGGGGATCATATATTTTTCAAATAGTGATCTCGCTCTAAATCTGTAGTACATTGATACTGATTCAATTTTTTCAGTGAAAACCCCCAAAATGGCGGCAAAACCATCTAAATTTTAATTCTAAAACACAAGACATACAAGTGACTTTTCTTGATATTTCACTTGAGGGTGTTACAGAAATAGTAACATAGTCATCGTCCCAGTCAGGTCAATTAAGCTTTTTTTTGGGGGGGGGGGGGTCTGTCTTACTGGGTATTGAGTGACACACACACGTGTGCAGAGAGAGAGAGAGACAGAGAGAGATGTGGCACACTCCGTTTGAATGCATATTAATGAAGTTAAACGGCCCACTGTGGAGAGGAGACGATGCAGTGAAGGGGGGGGCTGTTTGTGTGCACAAAGCCATCAGGGGAAGCAGAACAGGTGCACCTTCTTGAAGAATAACTGGTTCATCAGTGCAGCAAAAGATCTTAAAGTGGTTCAACAAATAATGGTAATTTTTTTTCTTTTTTTGTAATTTATTTATGTGGCACATGTTCCTAGCTGGCAAGAAGGTTCCTCATTTCAATCCTGGCTGGGGCCTTTCTGTGTGAAGTTTGCATTTCCTGCCTGCATGAGTGGGTTCTCTCAGGGTACTCTGCCTAACTTCTTCCCACCCTCCAAAAACAGGCATGTCAGGTTTATTGGTGATTCTAAACTGACCATCGGAATGAGTGTAAGTGAATCTCTGTGTTGGCCCTGTGTTAGTATGGAAAATGGATGGATGGGCATATCCACTGCAGTTTCCTGAGCCTTGGTAAAATACTAACTCTACATTTTAGACTTTGAGAAGAAAATAATAAAGGATAGGTTCACATAAAAATAAAAATAAAAACTCACATCCCCACATCTGTTCATAATCTGATGCTATGGGGGAAAAAATCTTTATGAATCATTCTTTAAAAGTCTTCATAATCAAATGAGAAGGCCATGGTTCCTGTAACTTTTTTATTGTTTGAGCCCCAAAAACAAAACGTATACTACTGTACTTTTGACCCCATGTGAGATCTTGATCTTGATCTTGAGTATCTCCATGTGGATGACAGAATGAATTCACAAGCAAAAAAGAAAAGATAAAGATAAAAGGAGTTGTTCAACGTCATGTGGTGCAACAGAATCCAAACAGAAAATCTGACCCTTTGCCTCTATTAGGTTTAATTTGGATCTTTAAAGAGACAATTCCCTAATTTCAACCCTAAAAAATATCACTTTATGTGCTGCTATGCATTTAAAGACAACTCTGTTTTCTGTGGAGCTAAATCTGAGAAAACATTTCAGGTCATCAAGGGTTATTTAAGGTCAGTGTAGACCAATATCTGGTCCAAAATCAAAGCTCTTGCTTAAAGATGTCCAACAAACAAAAAGGATTATGATAATTAACACACCATTATGTACACCATTACAGCCTTACTCAGCCAAACAGGATATATGACTTTCAATTAACGTCAATAAATGTGCTTTCAGTATGCTTACTGATGGGAGGGGATTTTTTCTCCCCGCACTGTAACTCCCTGCTCTGCGCTGTGGACCATCCTCTGGGTCCGGAGAGAAAATCAACTTGAACCAAACCACGCCCCTATGTTTTATTCTTGGGAACTTATCTGCGCCGACATGCTGAAAGCTCTGCAAACCAGCCTGAGCAAGAGAACAGAGAAAACCCCCTCCACTGGCTACCCATGCTGACAAACGAACGACCCGAAACGCCTTTTCACTTCTGTGGACATTAAACTTTGCAGCTCTTTCAGGATGGATTTCTTAGACCGCGGCTACCTGGACACGCGGTCTCCTTATGATTACACTTTTAATTTTTGGAACGACTACCTCGGTCTGTCAACACTTGTGGCCAAAAATAAGATCAACAGCCCTTCCTGCAACCCCAACTCTATAACCGAGTCTCTTAAAGCGACTCTGGGTTTGGAGGACGACTCCCCGGTTTGCTCCTGCGTAATTGGGCACAACAGAGACGCTGAGGGACACTTGGACTGCTGCTGTGTGGCTCCGAGCTCCCCACCGATCTCCATCTATGACCTCAAAGAGCGCATCTCTCTTCTCAGGCCATACGAGCACCTTGCTGGTGATTCGCAGTTCGGGGACAGAGATGCGCCCGCGTATGGGGGAAGCTTCGCCGGCTTCGACCTGCTTTCCATGGACCGAAGACGCAAACAGACACAGAGGAGCAAACCGGAGCCGAAGGTGTGCGTCTTCTGTCGGAATAACGGCGCACCGGAGGAAGTTTACGGCACCCACATCCTGAAGACAGCGGACGGCAGGGTTCTTTGCCCCATCCTCCGGGCATACACCTGCCCCCTGTGCAGTGCCAACGGCGACAACGCGCACACCATCAAGTACTGCCCGCTTTCTAAAGATCAGCAGAGCCAGAGAATGGCAAAGGGGGGGAGAGCGACTGGCAAACGGCTGAAAATCTTCTAAGCGAGGACATAAAACGAAGCTTGACTTGCACTGTCTTAAAATTACTAGTGTGTATGGCAGTAATTTTGCCCCATTTCATGCACAAAACAAGTCTGGAGAAAAGGACTTGAAGAAAATAAGATTTATATTGATTTCTTTTTGTATGTGTCATTGCTTCATTTGTAACGTTTTCGTCAATATTGTAATTCTATGAGCACATAGTTTACACTTGGACGCATCGCGCGCAATATTTGCCCCCCCCTCCAGCACTCTAAGACTTGGTGATGATAAAGGAACCAAAGTACTGTACAGATCGACCTGTGAATGACCATATTCATGCTGTATCAGAATTTGTTACAGACAGCCGTGTTGCATGTCTGCTCTGCAGTTTATGACATATGCAGCGCTTTTTATATGAGGTGAATGTTTCGGCCCTTTGTCCACTGGCCCATGGATGTAAGATGTCTGACAGGCCATGCAAGATGCAAATACTTCTTTAGATCCAGCACATATTTTCCTGAGATAAATGTTTTCTACCAAAGGAATACACTTTTGTATTGAAACTTAACCTAAAGGTAAATTTCTGTACTGTTTATATGTTGGATGTCTTATATTCTGTATGTGCTTTTATGTGGTTAGCATTTTACAAATTTCAGCTGAATGTAAAACAGTGGAAAGTGGATCTTACATGCAGTTCATTGATGGGCTCTTCAAGTTGCTCTAAGCTCCTGTCCAAAAACACGGATTGATTGTTCTTTTTTTCCCTTTTGAAAATGTGCAGCTGTGATTCTTGTAAATGCATACAAAATTTTAGAAATGAAAAGCCTGACATTCCAAAGTCTTTAACTGTCAATAGAAATGTTTTATGTACTTATTTTTACCTTATGTACCACTGGGAAATATATTTACTGTAAATGATGTCTGAATAAACATGCAATTTTCATTTTACTTTGACTTATATGACACTACAACAGACGCAGTAGTAAAATCCTAACCCGAACCCACCCACCCCTAACCCTAAAACAGCAGATTGAGGGAGAGCCTGCGTCAGCACTCATAACAACAGGAGTTATTTTATAGCTGAAAAACACACGTCACACACCTGCTTCCTGTAAAAGCTCTAACAGTAAAGAAACTGACAGACAAAACACATGTGCCACCTAGTGCTCAAAGCCCTCAACAACAGAGTCCTGTGTCAGCATCTGTTTAAAACATTCACACAGTAAGTAAATAAATGACACCAAACTTTTAATATTATCTAAAGTTCCAGTTCTGTGTAATAAACTGATGAAAAGTATTTGATCGGACCTGATGTGTCCGTACACTTCACGCTAATGTCAGCTCAGATGGCTTCTGCTGTAGGGTCCCTTCATGTTTGCAGGTTGAAAGTCTTTTCTTTTTTTTTAACCAGCACTGAGGGAAGTGTTGCATGTGAGGGTCAAACCGTAAATCACTACTAAAGACGAGATGACGGAGCCCTGATTTAATGTCCAGGCAACTATATTAAATCTCTCTGACCACACATCTCTTAAAATAGGAGGAATGACTTTTTTTAATTGAACTGTTGTCTGTTATCTTTTGTAATGTTAAGTAACAATATACACATGCTTTATCTCACCCAGCTGGATGCCACCAACACAAAGCAAATAACATTAGGAGGTCCTACACGTGTTCCGTTCAACAGTCCCAGCATGACAGGACCCTGAAAGAAAAGCAAGTGGAGCTATGACAGTGGAGTAAAGTCATCACGAATTCAGTGATTTACACGCAGGCTGTTCCAGTCGTGACATGTAGAAAAGTCTTTTGAGATTTAACTTCAGAAACATGGAGTGTTCTAACAAAAACCTGTTTAAACTTTCTTTACTTCATGTGAAAAAGAAAGTAAAACTTCTCTCAACCCTGAGGTTTTAAGTGTCAGACCATAAACAAGAAACAAAGTCACCTCTTCCCTGCCAGGTCTTGAAATTAGGCAAATGCAACCTCAGATGAACAACACATGACACATTACACCGTGTCATTATTTATTCATGAAACTGGATCATACAGCAGGGCAATGAGCCCAACCTCAGCAGCACTGAAAAACAAAAGATTCACGCTTCTTCAGTGACTTCAATCTGATTAAAGTGCTGTGTCAGGACCTTAATAGAGCTGTGTATGGATGAATTTTAGAGAACTGAAGTGACATTATAACTCCTCCATGATGTAAGAGACTGACAACATCACGCAGTCACATTTTCACACACTGCCTCTGAGTTTTGACCTTTTTTTAAACATGACTTATTTGATGAATCAAAACATGTTATGTGTTGTTGCTCGTCTCTGGTTTTATTTTCCAGATTTGAAGAAAGTCAAAAGTGTTACTGAAATGATCAAGAGGTGACAATAATCATTTCTTTTATCCCTTTTAAATACACAAACCAAAATAAGTGCTGAGCTGTCAAAGGCTACCTGAGAAAAGTGCCGTCATCCTCTTTGTGTAAACGCTCGCCTCAAATATAAAGACATCAGCGAGGTTCATCGACCTCTCCTGGCAACAACTAAGAACAGCACAACACAAGAATGTCACTTTGTGGGATTAACAGACTGAATAGCCTAATCAGATCAGTACAAAGGTTTGTGTTTGGGTGTTAAATCTCAGAAATGAAAGGCACCTTAATACTCAGTTGCTTTTTTAAATAAAACCATTAAGCCTTTTCCAGATCAAAATTTATTCTGACTATACAGGCATTAGAAGCACTGAGCTGGAGTTCAAGAGATGGAATTTCTGCCCCACAGACTCTTCTCTAATAGGCTGAAATGAATCAAGCTTGTTTCATCATTAGGAGGATAGCACAGGAGGAGGTGCTTGTATGTATGTATGTATCTTGCATGTATGAAATCCTCTGTATTGATCAAGGCCAACATTGGAAAATTATTTTCCCTTTAAACCGTCTATTCTCTGTTATATTCCAGTCTGACATGCTGACATCGGCACAGACACATCAGTGGCGGGTGTCAGAATGGTGTGAGAAAGCCTGGCTGACTTTAAGGACTATCAACCTGAACACGTCTGCTTTTAAATATGTGTCCCTTTGATGCATACGTGTAAGTATCTGTCATAGCCTTTCACCTAACCCGATAAATACTGCTATTTCTGGATGATTTACACACGCACTCTCACTCATCTGTGGATGCTGAACAACAGGAAAGTTTCTGCACGTCAGCAGATTCAGGCAGCACTTTCTTCGTCAGTGGTGTCTCCCACACACAGTCAGGACAGCCGAGGAACATCAATCAGTCGCAAATTTGTGGAGGCACAAAATGAAGGCAGTTTGTAGAGCAGTGTAAAAAAAAAAACACTGAAGGACATTCACCACAATGTCAATGAAAATGAAGTTAAGGACGATCTAAAAGGAAAAGAGCATCGAAAAAAAGAAGAAAAAAAGTTTTCAAGCTAATCAAAAAGTTTTCACTTTGCAGGGAAATGCCAGCTATAATACGAGGAACAATCATGTCTCATGTCATGCAGATAAAGTAGAAGATATGAATATATTAAAGTAGCAGATGATCCTTGACTTCTTTGCCTGGCCATTAAGATAAATGTACCTTGCTTCTTGCTGTCTTTGTGTACTATGTATTGATTTTTTTCTTACTTGAGTAGGATAAAGAGATAGTTTCAATAAATTTTCCCAGCTTTCTGTTTTACTTTATGTATGTGTATATTACTTGAGAAACTCCTCTGAGTCTGTGCTGTTGGCATAAAAAAAGTATAAAACACAGTCAAAAAAGAGCTCATTTATGTCAAAACCATTTTCATGACAGATCAAATGAAAATCTGTTCTACCGTCCTCATTCTGCCTGCCCTTGGATGAGAGTGAGTCTGAAAACCAACCTCCTCTCTCTTCACTGCAGAAGCCTCCTATTGGCCTAGCAAATGCTGACAGCACGGATGTTTCCCGGTGTGGAGGGGGGAGCAGCCTCACTCTATAAAAGCTCAGGATCTGCAGTCTCACTGAACTGGTGCAGTGCAAAAGCGCTCGCTCATCCTCACCGATGGTGTGCAGAACAAGGGGGACATAAAAAAAAACCTTCTGAAACTAAAACATACATCCTTTTCTTAAACAAACAAAAACATCCACAACAAAAAATTCATCATGAGCTACGATTCCTTCCTCTCCAACCGCCGCCCTTGGGACAGCTACAGAGGCTCCCGGTCCACCACTAAATCCTCCATGTCTTCCTCTCTCTACTCTTCTTCCCGACCTCCTCCATCCGGGAAGAGGATCCTGAAGTTTGCCTCCTCTGCCTTGCCAGATGGTTCTCAAAGGATGGACCTGACTCAGGCCAGCTCCCTCAACACAGAGCTGCTAGGTCTGCGGTCCCAGGAGAGGGCACAGCTTGTGGACCTGAACGACCGCTTCGCCACCTACATCGAGAAGGTGAGGCATCTGGAGCTGCAGAACCGAGCCCTGCTGGCTGAGCTGGATGCGCTAAGGAGGAGGCGGAATGACCCATCCCGTCTGCAGGGGCTCTATGAGGGGGAAGCACGGAGTTTGAGGACCATGATTGACTCAGAGAATGGGGAGAAGATGCGGATGGAAGCAGAGAGGGACTACCTGCGAGACGTGTATGAGCAGATGAAGGAGCGCTATGAAGACGAGACCAGGAAGCGTGCGGATGCTGAGGAGGCCCTGCAGAGGGCCAGAGAGGAGGCAAGCAGGGCCGTGGTCTACAACTGTGATGCAGAGGCCTCTGTGGTCTCTCTGTGTGATGAGATGGTGTTCCTCAAGAAAGTCTTTACAGAGGAGCAAGCAGAGCTTCAGGCCCAGCTGCAGATGGCCAACATCAGCGTGGATGTGGAGGTGTCCAGGCCTGACCTTTCCACCGCCTTACGAGACATCCGGGCGCAATACGAGCGGCTAGCGAATAAGAATATGCAGGCAGCAGAGGACTGGTACCAAAGCAAGTTTGCAAGTGTGGCAGAGATGGCCAGCAAAAACAACGAGGCTGTGCACGCCATCCGGGAGGAGACAATGGAGTACCGGAGACTGCTCCAGTCTCGTTCCTCTGAGATTGAGGCTCTTCGGAATGTGATCAACTCCCTGAATAAGCAGCTGGAGGACCTGGAAGAGACGCAGGCAAAGGAGGTGGAGAAATATCAGGTGATTGAAGACTATGTGGCCCCATGTCTGCTATTCTTTCATTGTGCTGTCGGGTTTCATATTAACAGTTTTTTCATGCTTATTTTCAGAGGCTTTGTTCTGAAACAGTGCAGAGTGAAAAGTGCAGGAAAAACTACATGTTTACAGTGTGATGAAATAATGTTAATCAGTGCCACTCAGAAATTAGAACAAGAAGAAACTGTGTCTTTTCCTCTGTCAGATGACACACAGCAGCGACCTCTGCTCCAGCCTCAGAGGGACATGTTGGCAGACAGAGAAAACATCTGCAATGTTACAGTCCAATCATTAGAGAGGACATCGATGCAGCAAACGAGAGTGCAGTGAGCTTTGTAAAATACTCTGTAAGACTAGATTTTCTTTTTTGTTTTGCATTTACAGATTAGGATAAGTGAACTGGAGCGGGACATCACTGAAGCTAAGCAGGAGATGGCACGCTACCTGAGAGACTACCAAGACCTTCTCAATGTGAAGATGGCCCTTGACATTGAAATAGCAGCATACAGGTGAGAAATGACCTTGCTCCACTCTTGTACACAAGCACTTTCAGGACATATTGCCTCATAAGTAGCATCTGTTTCTTTCTTTTCCCCTCAGGAAACTTTTGGAGGGGGAGGAGATCCGTCTGACTTACCCTTCCTTTCCAGCTCTAAATTAAAATCGAAACGCCACAAGAACGGCATCAAAATTCCTCATGCGCCTCCATCTCTACCCTGAACATTATTGGGCAGTTTCCCCGCCCCTCGTCCCCCTTCCATCCTCTTTTCCTCCAAAACACTAAATTCTATTCTCCTCCAAAAAAAACAAAAAAACAAATCACAAACGAAAACTCATCTCTCTCAAGACAGCCGTGCCCTTGTGCTAAACAAGAGGTCAACAAGAAGTCCCCCTTCTTCTACACATTCTGACACCACACATCAAGAAGACGGCTGACTGTACACCGCAGAGTGGCTGCACTGCATTAGTTACATAGCAATGTCGGACAGCAGAATTGTTTTGGCCGAGTTCCTCCGTGTGATACGTGTTGAGGTCCAAGCAACAGAGGTAACCATCTGACTTTACCTCAGGCCTCATTGTGCAAACATTTGACCAACTGTTTGTGAAGGAAGGCAAAAAAAAGGGAAAAGAAAATCTGTTATCTCTCAATGCTTGGATCTTATCTGCAACATTCTTCACTGGGAACTCTACCAATCAGTTAAGCGGCGTCCTACACCCCTGGTTCTGTCGTGGTTAGACGTAGTTCTGTGAACCAGTAACCTTAAATAGTTTTTTTTCTCCATCATATTAAACACATTTTTGTCCTTTTCAGTCTTCCTCTGCATTTACATGTACAGAAATACTGCAGAAATAGAGTGAGTTCAGTCTTCCTTCATAGGTGTCTGATCTTCAAAAGTATGACGTGACAGTCTATTCCTGGACAACCTTCTGGACATGTAAATGCTGTGGAAGATTAATTGTTGCTGGTTTCTCCTTATAGTCATACAATGTGTCTCGAAGCCTATCGGCACTAGAGTTTTTCCCTCTGTAAGTTCATTCAAAGCTTAACTATGAAACTGAAAGGTAACTGCAGGATCTCCTTATCAGATCTTAATGGTGCTTTATGTCTGTGAAACGAATATCAAGTCCGCACCATTACGCTTGGCTGAAGTGTAGCAGCCGGCAACAAGCTGAATAAACAAAACTGACCTGCATCAAACTTTGTATTTTGGGGTTTTCATTTCAATCTTCTATGGATACGTAGTACATGTTCGGTCATTTATCGGGGCGTCAATATTCCACATAGGTGTCCTTGTGGCCAATATAGCCACAACTTATCCTTGGAAAATAGTCAAAGAGTACAGCCCGATTTAGAAACATTTAAAAAACATTTTAAAACACAAAATGAACGGTAACATAGATTTTGAGAGACTTTGGCTCATCATAGAATGTTCTGAATGCTGTTTCATGAGCTCTCTCTTGAATCTGTTTTGGTTACTTGTAAGAATTTTCGTCAGCTGTTGTTTAACCTAATTTATCAATGCCAGAGATGTAGCTAACATCATGCCAAATTTGGCAAGTTTTTATATCTATCCAATGCCAAAGACATTCTAGGAAATAATAAATACATCAATACATCAAAAAAGGAGGTTGTAAAGCTTGAAATTACTGACTGAAAATGTGTATTTTAGGGTAGAATAGGATAGAAAACTTTTTTGTTCATATCATCGTGAACCTTTAAGTCATAAACACACAGAGAGCAATCGTCAGTTTGGAATTACGAGAGTCCCACCAAATGCAGAGGAAAGACACGGAATACAGAGTTTTTTAAAAATGGACAGCGAACTGTCAGAGCAACAAAATGGAAAATATAAGGAAAGTATTTTATAATCTTCATTAGGTAAGTTGGAAAAAAACATCATACATGCCTCAAAGGACAAGGAAATCCCAAACAGCACCACAAGAGGGGAAAAATTGTTCAACGAAAAGTGTACGGTGAGTAGAGATCTTAGCCACACAACACCATGTAAACGACAGGTGTATAAATAACACTCATAACGTGTTATCAGTGGAAGTGTTTATGGTGATGAACCATCGTTAAGGTTATTTGCTTCAGCTGTGTCTTTTCTTCTACGAAAACCCTGTATTTTTTTTTATGTCTAATCTGTTTACCTCTTGTATCTAAGGGAGTAATCGTGTGCTTCTACTTTCAGTCAATTAAACTGCAAATGGGATACGCAAAGTTGTACATTGGGTACTATGTATCCCAACAGGCTTAGAGGTTGGGGTCACATAGCATTATCTCAAATGATTGTAAATAGGAATAGTCATTTGGGGCTTCTACCCTCTAGTTTAGTGCTAGATGTGTGGTACATTAATTCCCAGCTAGAAGTTAGATATACATCTCAATATAAATAGTTTAGGAGAGATATTAACGATGAAAAATAAATCACGTGAAAAGAAGAAACCACTAAAGACACGCTTTTGCTAACCAGCAGATGGCAGTAGAGTATCAACAATGGTTTTTTTTTTTCGACTAATCACTTCCGTCGGTCAAAGGACTAAAAAATGGCTGCCGTGTTATGCCGCTAGTACTTTGGCTCAATGTTAACATCTACGGAAGGTGACATACCCCAATAACATTTAACCACCGAGAACCTGCACCTGTTACCCTATTTGGACGTTGACATGTTCCAAATAATCAGCGGGAGGAACGTTCAAGCGGTCCGGCTCCTCGTGCCGAGGAGCGCTGTGCTCGTGGAGACTGTCCGGGGCCGAAAGTCCCGCACCGACCCCGTAGCCAAGTCCAAAGAGGGTCGAATTAAAGTGCCTCCTCCCGTCGACCCAGTGGAGATGGTGGTCCTCAAGGAGAGATACACCGAGTACCAGCTGATCACGAGGGCGCTTCGGTACGTTAAATTCCCCCGACTGTGTGAAACTGAAGTATCACAGGCGTTAACAGGTCATCTGGTGTTGTAGTGATTTCTGTATTCCATCTCAAATCAGCGTCGCCTGTCTGATATTTAATTGGCGAGAAGACAAACATCGAATTCTATTAGGCCGCTTATTTTAAGCGACCTTCAATATTAACAAGAAAATTAAATTTCAAGCTAAAACCCTTTGCTGACTAATGAACAATTCATGTGCACGACTGTTTTTATGTTAATTTATGTGGCATTTTTTAAAGGGATAGAAAGAAAAGAATATAGCATTAGTGCATTAAGGAATTAACTTATTGATTTAAGTGTTGGTCCTTTAACTGACTATACATTTCCTATGTTTTTTTGCTTATTCCTCTTAGAGATTAGGAACTTAACTGATTTTACAGGAATATGCATTATCTTACTTAGGTCTTTTTACTTAGTTTGAAATGCTCCATTTCTGCTTTTTTTTTTTTCTTTTTCCTCAGACTGGAGTTTAAAGAGGAGGTGCTGCGGAAGAAGTTCGAGGAGGAGACGGGCTCCCAGGCGGAGGAGAGGGCGAGGCAGGAGGCGGAGGAGCATCGTGCCTTGATGGCCTGGAATGAAGAGGAAAACCGCCACATGCTCAAAGCCAGGTGCCGTAACTAAACATGAAAAAAGGATCTTTGACCGCAAGGTCATGTTTTGTTAGTATCGTATATCGATGAGGATTTTGTCTTGTTTGAAAAGTAATTTGGCTGCTCAACTTCTATCTTTCAGAGTATTAAGACTCCAGAAGGAAGAGGAGGAAGTCAAGCGCAAGAAGATGGAAGCCGCCATTCAGCGTGAGCAGGAACAGCAAGAGTTCATCAAACAGAAAGAGAGGGAGATTTTGCAGTTGCAGGTATGTTTTGCTCGGGCTTGAAAACCACAGCAGAAATTGAAACTCTGCTGAGTCTGTGGCTCAGACTTTGTTTTCATTTACTTCCAGGAGGATGCAAAGAACTTCATCACCTTGGAGAGCTTGGATCAAAGAATCGAGGAGGCGCTGGACAATCCAAAAAATTACAACTTTGCCATCGACAAAGAAGGCAGAGTTGTCAAGCAGACAGTGCTGAAGTGAAACAGCCGACCGATCCGCGCGTGACTGTCGGAGGATACACTTAAAGCACAGGGCGCACAAAGATTCTATGATGGTCAGGACTGTGATCGCAGGGCAGTGGTCTCACTCGCCTCTGTGAGGGGATATTTCTCAAACCTGAATGCTGAAGGTGGTTAATGTACCAGAAAACCGAGAAACATTTTCAAACGTGTAATGAAAGCCCGGGTTGGGCCTGGACCTGGCCGTTTAACTGAAGCCTCTTATTTTTCTTTTTCTGCGTTTCCCGTTTGCCTCAGTTACTGTCACCTCAGCACGATCCTTTAAACATGCCTGGGTATTACTCATTATGTGTCAAGTAAATGAATGTGAACAGTTTGAGTTTTACTGACTCTGTTTGAGCATCAAAGGAAGAAAACATTGTTATTCTCTCCAGCTACTTATTTTTAGAAGTTACAAACCTTTACACTGGTTATTCATGTGATCTTTATCTTGATAAGCTCTAACTGAAAACAGTTGTGGAGCTGGAAAAGTAAAAAAAAAAAACATCTAGACGGCGTGAGGCTGTGAAAGTCAAATTTAACAACAAACCCATCCCTGGGCGTTTAACACGGTCTCAGATAGATTCAGGAGCTGTGTGAGAACCGTTCTGGTCGGCCAGATAAAATGTTTTCATTCTTTTTGGGAAGCATGAATGCATTAAATGGATTAGAGAGGCACCGCCCTGCTTGTTATCAACACAATTCATAAGCCAACACCTAAGATGGTGTTGATGCACAGAGCAGAGGTAAAGGCACCTTGATGCTGAACAGTTTTTGGAGCACACGGCTTATGTTTGTTTTTCAGTTACAAAGGAGGTCCAGAACCTGTTTAGAAGCTGAAGAAAACATTTACTTTCAAAACTACAGAAAACTAGTTCCCGAATGCTTAGAAGAGAGTGTTGCTAAAAGAGTAGGTCGTAGTAGACCGCTGCCATTGAATTCTGTCATAAGTATAGCTGGATTGCCAGCAGGGTCGACCCTTTGAAGAAGTCCAGGGCCTCATTTATAAAATGCAGTGGCCTATTATCAAAGGCAGATGTCAGTTAAGTAACCTAAGCGACCCAGCGAAATGTGGAGCAAGCATCTTCAGACCTGGAGGAAACAGAATTAAATGGACTTACCCACACCTGTGCCACATAACACGATAGTCTATATACAAGCTAGGGTTGGTGTGTGACATCAGCGAGTAATGACCATCACGCCTCAGTCGTGTTTGACAGCCCCGCTCTTTCAGCTGCAGCCCTCTGGGTGACGCCTTGTGAAGCTCCCCTCCCATGTACTCCATATTTTGTGTGACCACCCTCAAACGGCATTAACCAGCTCATGTATGACAACGTGCCGTCGAACCGGTGCAATCCGCTTGTGTCAGGCTGGGTGTGCAGGGTTATGGGATGATGATGATGATGATGAACAGAGCTGAAGACCTCAAGAGAAACTCTGGGAACCTGCAGCAGCATTAGAGAGCAGATAAACAAAGCATTTCACCCCAGGCAGCGATGAGGGAAATGAGAACTTGGAACGCTTGGAGTACTTTCTTAGAGAGCAGTTGGAGAAAGCTATTTTTAGGCATTTTATAAGCATGGTCAGTAATCAGTTCTATTCATTTAGTTTTGTATAGTGAAACAAACTTGGGGGACAATGACGAGTACAATCTGTACCTGATGGCTCTCTGTAACCCTTCAAAACAGTTCTACTCATATACTGCGCTACAGACTGACGTAAGTGAGCCGGTGTGAAGCCGTGCACACGGTTAATGTGATTGGTAAGTGAGGTTAATTGGATTGCCCCTCCATGGTATTAAAAACTGGGATTAGCCGTAGATTGAGATGAACCCTCAGCTCAGCAGCAGACAGCTGGCAGCAGGCCTCACTATGTCAGTCAGATCATCACATTCTCTTTTTTTTTTTACAGCATCAGGTCTGCAGATGGCTTTGTTTCCTCAGTCAAGATTTGAAACAGAAAATCTAAGCAATATATCTTTTTGCAGTTCATGCTTGGCCATATTCCAAACTGTTTATCAGTCCATCTTTTAATTAATGGATAAGAAAAATACCAGAAAATGCCTATTATGCTTCCATCCATCCATCCGTTTATTCATTCATTAATTTTCTATATCTGCTTAATCTGCTGCGGGGGGGCTGAAGCCTGTCCCAGCGGTCATCGGGCGAGAGGCGGGGTGCACCCTGGACAGGTTGCCAGTCCATCACAGGGCCACACAGAGACAAACAACTACACACGCTGCCTATTGTGCTTGTTTTTTTCATACTCGTCTTAGATCATAAGGTAAGTGTTTGCAAGCGTTTGGTACTGCAGCAGATCAGGGACTCAACACTGCCATTGTTCTGCTAATATTTTACTTCAGCAGTTTCAATCCTGATGGCCCAGACCCATAAAGAGGGGTCACAGAGGAAGGCACATTTTTAACAATGTAGGATTAAAAAGATTCTGTACTACAAAATCGTTTCTTGTGTGGTACCAGATCATTTAGCAGTTTTTAAAGCCCCCGTCCAATAAAAGCAAAGTTTTTGACCGAGGTAACACACCTGTAAGATGCGTTTCTGATGCGTTACAAGACATCTTGAGAAAAGCCAGACATCTATGTTATAGCTGGTGATTTCTGCTTTAAAATTGCAGAGCACCACCTGCAGCCTTAGAAGGGTGGGGTATGTTCTCTATTGGAGGATCCAATCCTGACGAGTTGGCGGGTAGGACTGTAAAGCTACTTTTGCACGTGCTGAGAGGACCCAATGCAATGAGAATCTTGCGAAAACTTCGAGTTGAAGCTGGCAAGAGGCTGGCTGTTTGCAGCCAGGACGGGGTCTTGCTGAGCAACCAGGTAATAGATTAAGATTGGATTTATGTTATGGTGCCTTGCTCAAGCAGTGCCTTCCTCGGCTGTGACAAGGAGGTGGATCGACACTCCTTCAGCTGTCAGTTGAGTGGGAATCCGGTTATTGGATGACCCACTCTAACCACTGAGCCACGGCCGCCCAGCACAGATGTTAGCATCTGGGACAGGGATGATAACTGGGAGTCCCAGCTACTCCCAGATGTAAGTAGGTGCCAGTTAGCGTTGGCTGACAGAGACGTTGATGGGGCCAGAACAACATCATTTCAAAGATTATCATTCACTGAATCGGGAAGAAAGGTGCAATATTTAAGCCATATGTGGGTCTTTAAAGGCAAAATGTGAACGTAAAGAATTTCCGATTACTAAAAAAATAACTATTCCTCTTAACTTTATTCGATGAAGTAGGTGAGGTTACATCAGCATACATACAGCAAGTCTTCATGGTAAATTCTTCCCTTTTTTTTTTATATTTGCACAGAAGACCAATAGAACCAGATTGAAACTTCAGATAATCAAGTGGGTTCAAAGGCACTTTGAATTGAAAACATAGATAACAAGCACATTTTCCTTTAGCACCTTGATATTGGCAATAAATACATAACAAAATATGGTGACTGTTGGGATTTGATGAAGTTGTCTAGAACCATTTGTGGCACCCAGTATGATCTTAAAAGAGCGCTAAGACTTTGACGGCGCCGCATTCACGCCTCAGATTTGCTCACGTTTTCAGGAAGTTCCGAACCTGCTTAAAGAGTGCCGTTCAACTGCTGCAATGTGCACATTAAAAGTCAGATGTATCTGGTTATAAAAATGTTTTAAAATGAAAAAACAAAACTTGCAATGAAAACATTCAATAGAAGGCTGTACATGCGTCACACACAGACTGTATGACTGACTTCATGAAATATAGCATACACTCATGTTAGACTAAATAAAAAAAACAACACTTGAATATTCAAGTATAATAACAACACATGTTGGCTTTTTCAATGACTATAAATCAGATATGTGTGGTGGGGATCCATTTTAGCACCTGAAAACAGGGTTTAAGTCTGTCTTTCTGAGCAAGTTAGGTGTATGTTTATTCTTTTAACCCCCCCAGTTCGGCTGTCAAATTGTGAGAGATTATTGTCAATTAGGAAATCTTGTTGTTAAGCTGTCCAGGATATTTCTCAAATCTCCTCTCTGCCTCCTCGCTGAATGCATCACCTGCGGGGGATGGAAAACAACAAATACCTCAGTCAAAAATGTAAAGAAAGAAGTTGAATTCTCATAGTTTTAGTGTTTAAAACCGCTTACCAATATGGCAGTTATGGAACCATATCCGATGGCCATCATATTTACAGTTGCATTTCATGCCATTGTTAGTGAAGTCGCTCTCAGCCACTTCATAGTTTGGATTGATCACAATCTGAGGAGGTTAGAAAAGTAAAGTAATTAATTCAGCAAAGAAACTTGATAAACGGCCAATTTGAGTGATCTCGCAAAAGCTGTCCTGAGTCTTCCCTTCAAAGCAAACTTGATACTGTCAAGGCGATGAGCAATCAAAAATCAAAATGACTATATTTTCTGCAGGAAAATAGCCCAGGCAGTTAAAACATGAGGTGCAACTGAGAAATCGGAAGTGGAACTATTTGGATAGGATGCTAATTCCTACTTTATCCATCAACGACATTTAAAGGAATAATGAGGGAAGCATCAATTTGGGAACAAAATTACTGCCCCACACTCATAGGAAGTCTCAATAAGTTGGTGTACAGTCAGTACACACACTTACACACACACCACCACCATTCCAAATACCCCAGTCTACCCTGGCTGAGGTGCTGCACTGGCCTAAGCATGCACCACTTGTCTCTCTGCATCAGTTCTCATGAGATCAAAAGTTTAGTAAAGTGTGACATTATTAGTGTATGGCTTCCAGTTCAGGTTCAGCAATAAGTATTTCTAATCATTTTACAGAAAATAACAAGAATTCCATGAAGAAAAACACTTTTCTTGTTGGGTCAGATACTGACTACAGGTGATGCGTAGCACAAGACATATTATATAAAACCACATAAACACTCTGAAGAGGAACCAACCTCCAAACAAAAGAAAACTGTTTTCTTTCATAAAAGCGACAGCTTCTCAGTAGCATGATTTAGCTTGTTTGTAGTTCAGGCTTTTCTACTGTCACATTTAAACATCACAATGCTAAACATGAAGAAAAAAATGGAATTTGAACATTAGAGCATGCAAACCTGCTCTAGAAGACTCCCTCCAGATAAAATGCTAAACATGTAGGTCATCATAAAAACTGACTCTTTACAGTAACTGGAGAACTAATGTGTGCTGTCTCTAGGTTTACATTAATCCAAGCTACAAAAATGAATCAGTTTAATTTTCCCTGTATTATACTGTATAGAACCCCCGAAAATACAGACTACTTTTGCTTATTTTCCTGTAACCCACAGAGAAAGGCTGAGCTGTGTTGTGATAAATTGCAGCATCTTGTATTGTGTAACAAGCCAACAGTCACAGATCCCTCAGTGGAAGCTGTTTCTTTACATGTCCTACGTTGACGTACAGTATTTTTTTATTTCTTTTCTTAAATTCTCTGACTAGCAGTACTTGCTGTATGTCGTTAATTTTCAGTGTCCCACCCTCACCTGCATAATGTAGTTTCCAGGTTTGACGTCTGTGATGTCAATCCACTGACAGTCGATGTCGTGACGGTACAAATCCCAGCAGCCAACGGTTATGCCCTGATCGCCAAAGTTGGCACACTCGTATCGTTTAGAAACACCTGAGTATCACAGATGACATAAAGGACATTACTTATGAAAGACCAACAATGCCTTTTAAATGGCCGTGAAGTAACGGTCAAAACTGTTATCTATGTTATCGATAATTTAGGTCAATTGTCGTTGGCAAAGACTGTCACATATTAAAGACTCACCTTCTTGACAGTCTGTATCTTCCAGGCAGAAACTGGCTTTGTGACCTTCTGCGACCTTGGTACCGTTTGCATTCAGCAGGTCATAGTGGGTGAAAATGTCCATGCTGTGATAGTGGCTGTATAAAACATAGAAAACAAATGTGGGTTGTAAAAGACCAGATTTGTATCTAAAATGAGAAAAAATGTCAAAGTCAAGATGACAAAACAAGTTTTATTCCACGTTACTAAACTATGATGTTTGGTTTTCCTGAAATATATCATGAAAAGTGAATCCGTGTATTACCTTGTTAAATGAATGTTCTGTTGGGAAACTACAGACCCTGTGTACTTGTTAATGTTACCTGCAATGTCCATGAAAACCATGAAAACTGCTCCCCCTCTCTGTAACATCCCTCGCTAAAGACAACCTCCCCTTGAGAGAACAATGCACCCTGCTTCACAGGAACAACTCAAGGAACCCAATAAAGGCTCTGAGGTGCTCCAAACTCCCCATATCCCAAAAACCAATTGAGTATTGCGTTTGTACTGCAACACATCCGATGAATGGAGCCCCCCCACAAGACACACAGGGCCCACTGTCTTGTTTTCCTTTAACTTTTGCACTCAGCTTTACTTACTTTAACCCCATTTCCCTATTTTTCTGTGTACTGAGATATAAACCACAGCCACTGATATAAGACATCCAGAAATGCAAAAACACATTTTTTTCCAAGATGAATTAGTTCCTCTGAGCAGAAATGTTGTCTTTTATAAAAGGAGATGTAGAATTTTTATAACTACGACTTTACCCATGACAGGCATGCCAGACCCACGAGTGGCGGCCAGCCTTTGGCTTGAAGTCAGCTCGGCCGATGTTGTGAATCTGAGAGGAGAAGCGAAGCAGGCGCCGGTGTCCGTACGGCCAGTTGGCCTTAGCAGCAGATTTAGAAAGGCAGTCCTCCTCTGCAGCGCAGTAAAGCATGTGCAGAGGGCGATCCTCAATGTAAACTGTCTGCTGGACCAGAGATGCATTCAGGACTAGATCAGAGGCCGCTGGACACAGAAGGGAGAGTGGGATAAGAGCTGTGTTAAATTACTAGGATATTAAAAATATATACAGTGCATACAGAGGGGTTTCTGTGCTTGTCTGTTTAACACTTACCTAGTCTAAACGCAGCACAATGACAAAGAGAATGAATACTAACTTATATTGAATATCTAAGTTTTTCATTTCTAATAAATGTGCAAATCCTGTCCTAGCTTTGTCATTTAGGATGCATGTGTGTAGACTGATGAGAAAAAAAAGAACAAAATCCATTTCTTAGTTTGATTTTTTTTAAATCACTTGTATTTGTGCTCTGAACAGAATGAAATAATGTGTGCGACAAAGCTGAGACTCAGGACACTTGTTTGATTCTGTTGCTGCCACTCACTCTCTGAGCAGATGACTCCAGCTGCAAACTTTGCAGCTGCTTTCTGACAGCTGACAGTTTTGTGATGCTGGCACTGACTCAGAGACATCTCGTTTCCCACGCACTTCACGCCACTCATCGCCATCTCTGTCACATTACTGCTGTCCCAGTACCAGGTTTCCTTAAAAGGGGGTCAGACAATAACCAAGAGAAGCATCATTCGCACGTGGAGCTGCAGACAGTTCACTGTGAAGCTGCTGTTCTGAAACACAGATGTGCGTAACTTGGCTGCCAACTGAGGACACAGTGCCATGCTGAGTTTAGGACAAGAGAGAATAACAACTTTGTTTAGATACTTGAAGATCCTCATACTAGTTGCAGTACTGAAAATCGTCTCCATCACAAGGAGCTAAAAACCAATCACCTCTTTACAGGAAATATATAAGTTAAATCACTAATGTTATATTTCTGTAAACAAGATTTTTTTGGCTTGGAGCTCGCAGTTTTTGTGTTTTGTTACATGCCTTCCTTTTAAAGAATGTTATTCTTTATATTTTACAAAATATTAAATCATGACCTTTGAAAATTTTGTGTCATTCATTCTCAAAGTGAAGATTTATCTAATTCGTGTTTACTTTCCTTTAAAAGAGCTATTCATGATTACACCCTCAAAACATATCTATGAGCAACCGTAATATTGTCCTTTTTCTTTTATTCTTGGGGACTGACACCCGAGGCACGATGCATAAAACTCTTGGGTAGTTTCATGACTAAAACGAGAAAGAAATGCGTTACTTTCCACAGATTTATAAAGCCATGCGTTTGTATGGTTCTCTTTAATGAATCTCAACCTTGACGTGATTGCACCAGAAGTCAGAACTCAGGTCAAATGAAAATGACACAGAAATCACAAATGAAGTGCATCAGTTCATTCCAGGACAGAGTCAGGGCTACACAACTGAAGAAGCTATCTGAAAGCTAACATGGCGCTATCATTGGGTGTAAGAAATCCAGAACGATTTCTAAATACTCGTTCTCTTCTTAAAGTTGTGTAAGAAAGGTCTTCCAGCAATGCCAGAGCAGTTAAAGTACACACGACTGCAGTTATATGTGACACTCAGAATTAAATCAGAGCATACAAAAACAAATAAAAAAAAATCAATGAGAAAAAATTGATTGGTTGATTGGTTTTATGTTAAATCCAGCACCCGTTCTTTCCCCATTTCCCCTTCATCATGTCAGTGATGTTTAAAGATGCCGTTGTTTAAATGATCATAAGTACACCTAAATTCACAGATTTCCTGGTTTATAGTTGAGCTTTAAAACATTGTTCTTGTTTCAAATTCAATAACTTCCACTGATGCAAGATTGAGATAATAAAATTATTCACCTGTTATCACTACAAAACTAGCTTAGTTACATTGAGATAATGAGTAAAGAATATTACTTCTTTTTTTTTTTTTCAAGCATGGTCTCTCTGTGTTCAATTTGTAATTAGTGTTCATTTAGGACTCTTAGTAACAGTGCCTCAGAGTGCCAGAGGAACATTCGACTGGAACACAGTCATTTAATCTTTTCTATACTACCACACATTAAACAACCTTTCACCTTTGCTTCTTTGTTACCTCGTTATCAGTAGAAAAATTAACTGTGGAAACATTCACAACGACTCATTGATTTACACTTTTACTTTTTCAGTTAGCAACTCGAATGATTACAAGATGGAGGTATAGTGGCATTACTATTAACTGATCTTATTTCTGTGTGCATTCCACATGGGCATTCATTATCTAAATAAGGAATCTCTTATTTATGACTTTGGTCCAACTTACATTGACAGCATGCATGGAGTAGCCGAGCCCTAGCTGCCTGCAGACCACCATGGCCTCCTTTGTGGTCCAGCCTGTGCTGCAAACTGTGCCCCATTTGGACCCAACCTGAACCTCGACCCGGCCCTCATAACTGTTCCGGCCGCCCACTATCCGGATCTGCAGAAACGTCCTGCTGGGAGTCAGTGAGGGGACACACTTCCTGTCCTGTCTCTGAACTGTCTGAGCTTGGACTATCAGTGTTTATATGCAGTCTTAAGGCGGTGGAAAAAGAAGCGGCGATTTGATTAGTCTTTTCTAAGTGAAAAGATCAACATTATTTCCACATGAGGTCACCACATGGCTTCAGCAGAGAGTGGCTTCGATTTGAAACCTCATGTGAGTCTGCTTCAGTCTGCTCACATGGAACTGATGTATAAGAGAATGGTTTTCTTCCAGAGAGAACACAAAGTAAAGGAAGCAAGATTACTGCATATGGAAAGATAATATATTGTCATATGTTAATGCAAGCATGGCCCTTCAGTTTTCGCTGTTGAGCCAGACACATGGTTACGTGACAGTAAATACACTCCTATCGCTGCTGCCAAAGAGGCTGGACCCAGAATCTCAGAAACAGAAAACCAGCTGAAACTCTTAAAGAAAGCCTGTGTCTGGAGTTTACAAAGGAGCAGATCTGATATTAACAGTCTTAGTGCTGAGGTAACTCAGAGGAGAATGGAAGAAGCTCACTTAAAATACGCTATTAAAGACTCAGCAGCAACAAAGATGAAAGGCCATTTGGTATACCTGACAGCATATTATATTTGCATATGTAATATAAAGAGTAACAAAGACAACCATTTGCTTTGCCGCAGAAAGTTGTCCTTGGTGGTGTTAATAACCTACTTGCAAGCCCTGGTTAGCGTAGCCCAAGCCCATCTGCCTGCAGGCCACCATGGCCTCCTTGGTGGTCCAGTTCTCACCACAGATCAGACCCCAGCTCTGTGTCCCGTTGGAGTCTGAGCTCAACACCTCCACGCGGCCCTCGTAGCGAGTTCGTCCTCCTGTGATTCGGATCTGTGTGAGACCAAGGGGTTAGGCCCCACAGAGCAGAGTGTAGATACACAGGAGCCAGATCTGATTAAAGCTCCATCTTAACTGGCTGAAGGTTTCTGCGCCCGACAAAAATATCACAGCTGATGTCTCGAAAGAGCTACGAAAACCCAAGACTTAATCAGCTGATAGTGTGAGCGTCCCTGGTTTCACTGATTACTGGATTATATCTTTCTTGTGGAGTTTTGAGCTCGGCTTGCGTGTGTATCTACAGGAGAAAGGCACGACTGTAATGATCGACTGCAACTATGCAACCAGAAAAACTATAAAAAAAAAAGTAATCACTGTTGTCAGAAAAAAGCTTTTCAATTCAATTCAATTTCAAAAACTAACTTGAATCATATGTTTTAAACAATCTAATTTGTTTTGATTTTGATCTGTTAAAAAATAAAGCACTTTTTGTGACAACAGCGAAGAAGTTTTATTAGTTAGCTATGATGTGAGATTTCAATACAACCATGTGCTTGTTGTTATCTCTAAATCTCACATCTTGATACATACAGAGAAGACTGTTAGAGCAGCACTGATAGACGAATAAGGTTACAGAAAGTTACAAATTTTCCACTTCTTAAAAATTTAAATGAAAAAAAACAACAACTGAACAAACTTCTAAAGTAAACAGCTCATCAGCTTTAAAATGAAATGTTTTAATAAGAAGGTTCAGGTCTGACCGAGTTCTCGAGGCCCATGTATGGCACGTTGCAGCGAACAGCAGCATCCTCCATGTGCTGACAGTCCTCTGATGTCGTGTTTTTAAAGGGGCAGTTCCAGATGGACTTCTCATGGCCGAGGCACTTCACCTCGTTCATGTAGATCGGGCCCATTCCTGGACAAAAAGAGAGACAGTCACTCAAAAGTTGAACAAAATTAAAGTTAATGTTTGGAGCAAGACTGAAGATAGACAAGATCGATTTTCAGGTTGAATGTTTAGGTAAAAAAGAAAGTAAGCATTGTAGTCTTGTTTGTGGAAGCCTAAATTAAGGCATTCTCACGATTGTTTTCCTGTTTCTCTTTTTTGGCACTTAACTGCGGGTCTGACGGCTTTGCTTTGCGGTAAGACGTATTGCATCACTTCCTGTTGCTTTGTGTGTGCACTGTGACAGTTCTCGCTCTCCTTGAACTACTAATAATCACCTTATTTCTCCCTATAATTTACACATCTTGCATAGTTAACTCTATCCCATACTTGTTATATTCTAACGCTCACTCTTACAGATCTTTAGTCTTTATTTTTCACTTTTTAGCGGTGTATCTGGTTCTCTAGCTTAGCATGGCTACCAGTTCTCTTCCTCTATCTCCTGCTTTCACCTGCTCCGTGTGTCAGATGTTTAGTTACTCCTCTGCCTCCTTTAGTGGTAATGGTACATGTAACAAATGTAGTCTTTTTGTAGTTTTGGAGGCAAGGCTTTCTGAATTGGAAACTCGGCTCTGCACTGTTGAAAACCACCCGATAGCGAGCCAGGCCCCTTTAGTCAGTGCGGAGCCACCTAGCGTAGCTTGCTCTGTTAGTCGTCCCCGAGCAGATCCCGAGCAGCCGGGACTTAAGAGTGGCTGGGTGACTGTCAGGAAGAGGAGTCATAGTCCTAAAGTCAAGCCCGTGGTTCACCATCAACCTGTCCACGTTTCTAATAGATTTTCCCCACTCAGCGACACACCCGCTGAGGAGAAAACCCTGGTAATTGGCAGCTCTATAGTCAGAAACGTGGCATTAGAGACACCAGCGACCATAGTCAAATGCATTCCAGGGGCCAGAGCGGGCGACATAGAATCCTATTTAAAACTGCTGGCTAAGGATAAACGTAAATACGGTAAAATAGTTATTCACGTCGGCGGTAATGACACCCGGTTACGCCAATCGGAGGTCACTAAAATTAATGTTGCATCGGTGTGTAATTTTGCCAAAACAATGTCGGACTCCGTAGTTTTCTCTGGACCCCTGCCAAATCTGACCAGTGATGACATGTTTAGCCGTATGTCCTCATTCAATCGCTGGTTGTCTAGATGGTGTCCAGCAAACAACGTGGGCTACATAGATAATTGGCAATCTTTCTGGAGAAAACCTGGTCTGATGAGGAGAGACGGCATCCATCCCACTTTGGAAGGAGCGGCTCTCATTTCTAGAAATATGGACGAATTTATTAGTCATCCAAAAACATGACATCCCAGGGTTGAGACCAGGATGCAGAGTTGTAGTCTTACACACTTCTCTGCGGCTTCCCACCTGATGCTGCCCCCCCCTCAATCAAAAAACACAAAAGGAGCAAATCCTCTTGTGCAAAAAAAATTTAAAACAAAAACTTTAACTGAACAAAAACATCAAACTATTAAATGTGGTTTGCTGAATATTAGATCTCTCCCTTCGAAGTCTCTGTTAGTGAATGATTTGATTTGTGATCATCATATTGATATATTTTGTCTTACAGAAACCTGGCTGCAGCAGGAGGATCATGTTAGCATTAATGAATCAACTCCCTCTGACTATTTAAATGTTCATGTTCCTAGAACCACAGGCAGAGGAGGAGGAGTGGCAGCTATCTTCAGATCAGGGTTACTAATCAGTCCTAGACCCAAGATTAGTTTTAGCTCTTTTGAATCTCTGATTCTCAGTTTTTCCCACCCAAAGTGGAAATCACAAAAACCTCTTGTGTTTGCTGTTGTGTATCGTCCACCTGGCCCTTATTCTGAGTTTCTGTCTGAATTCTCAGAGTTTTTATCCCAGTTAGTGCTGAGTACAGATAAAGTCATTGTAGTGGGTGACTTTAATATTCATGTAGATGTTGAAAATGACAGCCTAAATATTAACTTTAATTCTATATTAGACTCTATTGGATTTTCTCAAAGTGTTCACAGACCTACTCACTGCCTTAATCATACCCTTGACCTTGTGCTGACTTATGGCATTGAGAGTGAACAGTTAACAGTGCTCCCTCATAACCCTGTCTTGTCTGACCATTTTTTAATAACTTTTGAATTTACATTACTTGACTACACGGTTTCTGAGAAGAATTCTACATATAGAAGGTGTCTGTCAGAGAATGCTGTAACCAGATTTAAAGAGTTGATTTCATCATCCTTTTCTTCACTGCCATGTGCTGATATGACACAGGATGGCTACCTAAATTTTACTCCAGTAGAACTTGACTCTCTTGTTGACAGCACTACAGCTTCAATGCGTACAACACTGGACAATGTTGCCCCTCTGAAAAGGAAGGTAATCAGTCAGAAGAGGTTGGCTCCTTGGTATAATTCACAGCTGCGTGCGTTAAAGCAGACTGCAAGAAAGCTGGAGAGACAGTGGCGTTCCTCTAATTTAGAAGAGTCTCAATTAGTCTGGAAAGATAGTTTAATAACGTATAAGAAAGCACTTCGTAAAGCTAGAACTGCGTATTATTCATTATTGATAGAAGAGAATAAGAATAATCCCAGGTTTCTTTTCAGCACTGTTGCCAGACTGACAAAGACTCCGAGCTCTGTTGAGCCATGTATTCCTTTAACTCTCAGCAGTGATGATTTCATGAGATTCTTCATCAATAAAATTGTTTCTATCAGAGAGAAGATTAATGGAATCCTTCCCATTATTATCACTGATGTATCATCAAGTAGAGCAGCTTTAGAAGTATCTTTCGAACCTGAATTGTATTTAGACAGCTTCTGTCCAGTTGATCTTTCTGAGCTAACAACAGCAATAGTCTCTTCTAAACCATCAACTTGTATGTTAGACCCAATCCCAACCAGACTGTTCAAGGAGGTTTTCCCCTTAATTGACACTTCCATATTGGATTTGATCAATCGGTCTTTGTTGATAGGATATGTACCTCAGACTTTTAAGGTTGCTGTAATTAAACCTTTACTTAAAAAACCTACTCTTGATTCAGAAGTGTTGGCTAATTATCGACCTATATCCAATCTCCCTTTTTTGTCCAAAGTTCTTGAAAAAATAGTTGCAGTTCAACTTTGTGATCATTTACATAGAAATAATCTGTTTGAAGAGTTTCAGTCAGGATTCAGAGTGCATCATAGCACAGAAACGGCACTGGTGAAAGTTACCAATGATCTCCTGTTAGCTTCTGATAGCGGACTTGTTTCTGTGCTTGTCCTGTTGGATCTCAGTGCTGCATTTGATACGATCGATCACAGCATTCTGTTACAGAGACTTGAACATGTTATTGGGATTAAAGGAACTGCATTAGGCTGGTTTAAGTCATATTTATCTGATAGATTCCAGTTTGTTCTTGTAAATGAGGAATCTTCCTCACACGTTGGAGTAAGTCATGGAGTTCCTCAGGGTTCTGTGCTTGGACCGATTCTTTTTACTTTATACATGCTTCCATTAGGTAACATTATCAGACAGCATGGCATAAATTTCCATTGTTATGCTGATGATACTCAGCTGTACTTATCTATGAAACCAGATGAAACCTACAGGTTGGTCAGGCTACAAGCCTGTCTTAAAGACATAAAGACCTGGATGACTCAGAACTGTCTGCTTTTAAATTCAGACAAAACTGAAGTTGTTCTCTTTGGACCTGAGCGCTTCAGGGAGAAATTGTCTAGTTATATAGTTACTCTAGATGGTATTTCCTTGGCTTCTAGTTCTACAGTGAGGAACCTTGGAGTTATTTTTGACCAGAATTTATCATTTGACGCACATATAAAACTGGTTTCTAGGACTGCCTTCTTTCACCTTCGTAATATTGCCAAAATCAGGAACATCCTGTCTCAAGGTGATGCAGAGAAACTAGTTCATGCATTTGTTACTTCAAGATTGGACTACTGTAATTCCTTATTATTGGGCTGTCCCACATATTCTCTGAAAAGCCTCCAGCTGATCCAAAATGCTGCAGCCAGAGTTCTGATGAGAACTAACAGGAGAGATCATGTTTCTCCAGTTTTAGCTTCTCTTCATTGGCTCCCTGTTAAATTCAGAATAGAATTTAAGATTCTTCTCCTCACATATAAAGCTCTTACTGACCGAACTCCATCATATCTTAAAGATCTCATTGTACAATATTTTCCTAACAGAGCACTTCGCTCCCAAACTGCAGGTTTACTTGTTGTTCCCAGAGTTTCTAAAAGTAGAATGGGAGGTAGAGCCTTCAGTTATCAGGCCCCTCTCTTGTGGAATAAGCTGCCAGTAAATGTCCGGGAAGCAGACACCCTTTCCACTTTTAAGATTAGGCTTAAAACTTTTCTTTTCGATAAAGCTTATAGTTAGGGATGGCTCAGGTAATCCTGAAACATCCCATAGTTAAGCTGCTATAGGCTTAGACTGCTGGGGGACCTCATCTGTCACACCTTTCCTCACTTTGCTCTCTTTTTCCCCCTGTTTAATTTCAAAATTGATTTTATGTACATGTGACATTATTGTGGTTATTAACCTATGTTTCCCTGTTCCAACAGATATCCTTTGAATGGCGTTATGGTGTTTTTCCCCCCTCTTTTCCCTCTTTTCTGTCTTCTCAAACCCCAGCTGGTCGAGGCGGATGGCCACCCTTCCTGAGTCTGGTTCTGCCAGAGGTTTCTTCCTGTTAAAAGGGAGTCGTTCCTTTCCACAGTTGCCACAGGCACGCTCAGGACGGGAGATTGGACTGAAGACACATTTCGGTGCAATCTGTTGGTTTCCTTAGCTAGGATATTAATTTTTTTAATTAGCTCTATATGAATTAATTGGATTATGATTACAATGAATTGAATTCCAATTGGCTTGAATTGGACTATATTACTTAAGTGCCTTGAGATGACAATTGTTGTAATCTGGCGCTATATAAATAAAATTGAATTGAATTGAATTGAATTAAAATATACCATTTTAAAATATTCTTAACAGCAACGTGTTTTTTGATCCTAACAAAACTATACTATCAAGTCTGAGTATGTTTGAAAAGTTTTGGGCCAAGCAAGCCAAGCAAACAGTGGTGTCTTTTTCCTTTGGATTTTCTGTTCTGACTTTCATCATAATAACATAGACGCACTCCAGTGAAATACACTACGTTATTCCTGCATTGCAACTGACATGTTTCTACATACTGATTTAGTAGTGAAAAGGTCTACTCTTGCATGCCTTAAACTAAATACTGTGTAAGGTACCACAGGATACAAATAACCCAAGTAATGATTTGAGAACATGAATGCTCTCTGTCAGTGACAATCTGCTTTACATTTACTCTGGAAACTCTCACTCCATCACTGTTTATCACCATTCCATGGGATAGTGTATTATGTCATTTCTGTGAAAGGAATTCCTTCAGCAGCACTTTCCGGAGACATTTCTCGGACTAATTTAGCAAGCTGGTGGTCTGACATCAGCTCGAGCACTGGACAGTTATGCTGCTTCCTCTCACAGATCCATGACAAGTCCCTTCAGCCAACTTCCTCTGTGGTGGAAATCATAGTGTGCACACATAGGAAGATTTATCCCCCTCCAGCTTTTCTGAGAACTGCCCCTCAAAAGACTGCTTGTTTCTCCTTTGATGGAATCTCTGGGCAGCTTACCCAGGTACACACACACCTCCATCTTGTAAAGGAAAGTCACTAATGAGAAAAACACACACACCCAGACAGACACACACACATACTGAGAGATTTCTGTTAAGCTTCCCTGTCATGACTGCACATGACTTTTATGCTGTGTAATTATATGAGAGAGGATGGGGCACATTCCAACACAAAAACCTTTGCTTTTTTAAAAAATGTTGTCAACATTAAAAATGGGTGTTGCCAGTTATCTTCAGAAGTCAGATATTTAGTTCAGTCTAGTCCACCTGAGTACAATCTGCGGGTCACATGATCTTAGTATACATACACCAGTTGTGACACCTTGTGACCAAGGAGCTCTCCAAACCAAGGGATGACATTCTGGGTATGTTCTGATAAGGACTGGGGTATAAGAAAATATAAAAATCTCCACAGAATTACCACAGCAAACATGCCAAAATAAGGCTGATTACTAAAACTCAGGGACCAAAAAAAGAAGTTGTTAGTCAGAGCTATATAAAGGGCAAAGGTAACCCTAAAGGAGCTGGAGAGATCCATAGCAAAGACTGAAGTGTCCATAGAAGCACATGGAAGCAGTACACTCCACGAAGGTGGTGTTCATGGAAGAGTGGCCTTTGCTTAAAGAAGAAAAATGTAAAAAGCACGTTTGGGGTTCACCAAAAGTCATCAGATACTAACTCATGTAGAGGAAAGTACTCTGGTTAGGTGAGACTAATAGTGACTTTGCTGGCCATCAAGGGAAAATGCCACATGTGCCACAAAACTGTTACTTTGAGAACCCTACAAAGCATGGTGGTGGCAGCATCACCAGCAGGACCTGCTAAATGGTTCAAAATCAAAAGAATGACGAACGGTGCTAAATGCAGACAAATTGTTGCAGAAAACTTGTCTCAGTCTTCCAGAGAATTGTGACTGGGACAGAGATCTGCCACCTGCTTTACACCAGCGTGTGCGTAATGTCATGATTTTCACTTTGGCTCCCATACTGACAGATTAAAGCATCCACACCAGCCACATGTCACAAGTGTCCAAGCTGCGGCTTGAGCTGCACTGCAGCCACATAGTGTTGTGGAGTGGTCTGCCAACAACTGCTGGCCTCATAAAAGCAACATTACATCTTTTACGCTGCAGCAGCATAGAAAGGTCAGAGATGTGAATACGCAAAAAAGAAAAAGAAAAAGTGATGTAACAGTTCAGCAAAACACGTGCAACCCACATGTCACACTCCTGGTGTGAAGCTGGCAAACTGAAAAAGCAACTCTCGTGTGTTTTAAGGAGCAGCCAAGTCACAGCCCAGACCTCACAATTATTTCAGATTTGAAAATAGTTTGCACTTTCAAAGTGGGAGGCAGGCTGTGGCTCCAGCCCTGTATAGCTCTATACCCTAAAGGTATAGAAAATGGATGGACGGATGGTTTTGTTTTACCTTTGTCAGATCCTTGCTGTTACTACCATTAACTTTCTTCAGTTCTTCGTTGCTCATGTTTTTCCATTGTTCCGCTGTTTGATTTATTTTGTCTTTTGTATCTTAAGTTCAGTTGTTGTTTTTTTATGGCTCATCCGTGCTTCTTCTTATTTATTTATTCTATTAAAAAGAACTTTTGTTTTCCATTCGTTGCTTCCGGACTGCTGATTTCTACATTCAGGTCCTCCAAACCAATCTCCTCAGACTTTGCGAGAATTATAATTCAGTGCTCTAAGGCAACATTATGGGAGAAATGTAAAAAAAAAAATTAAAAATTAAAAAACTCTTTCATGGCATCGTAGGGAAGAGCTATTTAGACACTGACTATGTGCATGAGAAAATTAGAGTCAGGAAAGTAGTAGAGGATGTTTTGTAATGTGCTCAGAAAATGAGCAGCAAGCATTTTTCAAACTGTAATTAGTTTTAATTTGGAGTTGAAAGAAAATGTTTCGTCACTCCTGCCTGCCATTCCTTAGTTTATATCTTCTCCATGCACAACATTCCTTTACTTATGAAAAAGCTGAGGAATCCTTGTAGGAATTTTCCAGGCAGTTTATCAGATTTGCTGGGAGAAGAGATCTCCTGAACAACGTGGCACTAGACAGACAGCAGGTCACTGAGCTCAGCTCTGAAGACAGTTGTAAACACATCCTATCCCAGGTAATGGGCAGAGAGATTTATTGTAAGGCACACATTACACTGGGCCTCAGTCATCTTGAGTCAGTAATTGTAATTACTGTGTAAGATATTGAAAGGCACAATCAGAGATAAGAGTTCATCAAAAAAACAAACCAACTTACTTATCTGAATACTAATCACTATTTTACATTTTGTGCATAGTTTAAACTGTTTGCCTTGTATTAAGTAACCAAACTGCATGGTGCAGATTCCTTTTTCTGTTGTCTTTTAAATCTTTTTTGCTTAATTGTAACAGTTTACAGACAATTTACACATTTACATGGACTGAAAAACCCAATGCATTTTTACCCCTACACTGGACTTTTCCTTCAAAGTATCACTCCTTACCTTGTCCCATGCGACCGCCAGTGAGAGCTTCCTTTGCGCTGCCGAAGCCGAGCTCCCTGCAAACAATGCTGGCTGACTGCAGGTTCCAGCGGTCATCACAAACTGTCCCCCATTCGTTGTCTTTCAGGACCTCGACCCGACCCTCTCCCAGCCTGGCACCTCCCTTCAGCCTCACATTATTCTTAACGACAAAGAGAAATACAACTCTATTTGACTGAACACAAGGCTAGTTATCATTCAAGTGTCCTGACAAAAATGAGCGGCCGCTTAAACAGCTACTATGGGATAATCATTTTAAACAATACACATTTGCTAGAAATATACAGTATTATGAGTTATCTCGCCAACTTCCAATTCCTCAAAAATGACTTTACCGAAGTTTTAAGTTTCTTTTTCAAACTGCTGTTTTGCATGAACAGCGGCCCCGGCATGCAGCTGACAACAGCTGGCATGCCTCCTGTGCAGGACTTTGTGGTGTTTGGCTTGCTGAACTCCAGGTGGCAGGCTGCCAAATGGACCTCAGTACCGGCACAGGCAACAGAGTGAATGTAGAAGTAGTTCTTCTGACGCTCCAAATATAACCTGAAGGGAGCAGAGAGAAGGGCAGGGACAGTGGTGAGTCAAACACTGTGTGACTAAATGCTCAGTAGTATTTACAGAAAACTGTACAGAGAAAATTCAAGGCCTGACACACAACGTTCTGTGTGTTTAAATAATACATGAATGCATTTTTCCATAAATGACCACACGAATGAAGGGACAAAACTGAACACATGCTTCTCTAAGTGCTATTGAGTTGTGTTGTGCTTGTCAATATTACAACAGGGTCACCCAGATTCACAAAAAACAGTGTTTACACTTAAAAAATTGTGTTAGTGAAAAGGCAAAAGAACTATGCTATGAAAGAAATAAAAATGTTAATATAAAAGTATGAACCTAACATTAAGGACGAATTCGCATTTTGCCACTCTGAAGTATGTATGGTAAATATGCAGCTTCACATTGCTTAAATAAAGTCTACAAATGGGAAACAGCTGACCTGTCTCTTTCCAGGAAGTCCACCAATAAAAATTCACCATTACCAATCTGTTTATATATATTAGTTGGTCAACATGCACACTGTTTAATTCAAAGCTTGTATCTTGGCTAAGAAAAAAATCTGTAAAGCATAAAAATAGTTTTTTCAAAGTTTTCCGAGGCCGTTGGATTTTTATGAGATTTGAATCAAGAGAGAATCCACCTTATCAGACTCCTGGCTTTCTATCAGCCAAAACGTAAAAGGTTTGGAACTAGTGTGACAGAGGGCAACAACGGCAGCTCTTTTCTTCTTGATCTGATTGGCCTGCCCTGTTCCAACAGATTCTGTGGAGGACCTCCCAGATGATTCAGTGTAACAAAAACACTTCAGATGTGCTCACACTCATACTCTTTTTTTTCTGTTTGAGCAGAGCCAGGCTAGCTCTTTACCCCTATTTTCTCATCTTACTGCCAGGCGAGGCTAGCTAAATGTGGCATCACCTCCCTTATTTAAATTCCAAGGAGAGAGTAAGATGATTTCCTAAGTATCTCCATTCATGTTACAACATCTTAGACTGAACATGTTTGCAAGATGTTTTACATTTGGTTGTACGTTTTTTTTATTCTCATATGACTGATCACATAAAGTCAGACATTCCCCTGGGATGCCTCGTTTGCAGGGCAGCTGGTCAAACTACAGAGGACATAGGATGGATGCATGCGCTGCAGATTTCTATTTTGTCTTTGATACACATTTCTATGGTGAACCTCCTTGGTTTGATCAGTTTTAATGGCATGCTGTGTGTGAGATTTGTGGAAGCAGCATTAGTGTGGGTCTTTCCAGACACTGTCAATGTACCCGCTGAAGTGTTTATCCTCACATTACCTTTTGCCAGCGCTGCTCTGTTTAGACTTAGAGTTAGCTTTAGCTTTGGATGTCTGCCTGCAAGGTAAACATGGGTTAGACTGCACAGTTAAGGGGAGAGAATGAGGTGACAAAGTGACAAGAATCATAGAAACAAAAGTTCCCTGACGCACAATTGTGTTATAAAAGCGGTTACACCGTTTAAAAGGATGTGCCAAATTCAACACATCTGTTAAGCATCTGTCTCCATAGATACAAATTCACACTTAAAAGTGCATTTATCACTGTGCCTTTCTGAAAGGTGCTACAAAGTACTTATGTGTTGGATACCAAAGCCACACAGCTTAGTTGAATCAGACACATCCTTCTTTAACGCACTGACATAAACACAAACACGAGTAAACTAATCAAAAAAAGATTACAGTTCAGACAGGATTGACATAATACACTACATGATCAAAAGTATGTGGACATCTTTTCCCATTTTCTTATATACTTTGGGTGGGTAGTTGTTATGTCATTAACACTATAAGGAACTTATTGCTGTACTGTTAGTCAGTCCAAATACCTTTGTTCACTGTATATTTACTGTAGTTAGTACAAAGTATGCTATTCTGATTGTTGTTACATATTTGTGTCAATGTGAACATCATGTTACCACATTTGACATTTAGACTTTGTATGGCACTGCTTTATGTTTGGAAGCGGTATACATGACAAGTAGAATCCAATCCCAGTTCATCTCCACTCTAGGCCTAGATACCCATTACAACCTGATTCCCGAAAGAAAAGGGACACTTACCCCATTTACCAGAATGTAAAAACGGAGGGGAAATGCCAAGGGGGCTATTGGGATTTAGCCCCCAGGCTTAATAATCAAAATATGATCTGCATCGGGGAGTTTTTCCAACTCTGTGCAGGCCTCTAATTTAAATTTCATAGCCTGTGTTCAAATTTTGCTTTGATAGTTTTATGTGATTTAAATCTAATTCAGATGTAGAATCTGCAAACTGCCAATAACTGTCTGAGAAAAGACTTTTCTGTTTTAAAGAAGTCAAGTGATTTTTTTATCCATTTTTTTCAATAACATGAAAAGACAAAAAACAACAATGGTTAATTATGATTATTATAAGTGATTATATTATATAACATTGATCTATTTTTGAGTTTCAGGCAGTCTTTCACCATCTTGCTGCTGTAAATGTCCCCAAAGGCATCAATTGTGCATTAATGTGCAGATGAAAAAAATTAAACTTCATTTCAGATCATAAGCCGTTTTAAGGTTTTATGTTCTGTGGGAACCAGAAGCACTGGGTAGAGACACACATGGGAAGAGAAGAAAAAGTCCTTGTTGACTTTGATCTTTTCATGAGATTAAGAAAAACATAAAAAAAAACCTAAATAAATTTACATCTTCATCATAGAGGTAGGAAATACTTTTCTTCACATTACAAACATCTGGTAAATATCACGACAGATGGAAATATTTCATATAAAGAACAGCTGGCTATCCAGTGTAATTACTTATTTTTAATCTTTTTAAAGCTCCTGGATATCAAGTGCAATTGTTCAACCTCAGGACACTGCAAAGTAAAAGCATTACACGGATTGACTCCCTAATACTCACAGTCTAACGTGGCAAACTCCAACCATCTGGCACTCTGAGTGGTCTAAGAAAAACACAGCAAATGATTTGCAGACTCTACAAGATACAGCTCTCATAACATGGACTCTGGAGGCTAAGGCCTGTGACTCGACCCAGCCACTCTTCCAAAAAGCATGCCATAATGAGGAATGTTTTATTACTACTGTAAAAGATTAAAGTGAGTACTATGGAAAAAATTAGGTTTCTGCAGGTTATGCAGCACAGATTGACAACTGCGTAGTAAAATTAATGCAAATCAATAAGTCTTATGAAACAGCTAATAACGAGGTGAAAGTTAATTTTGTGAAAGGAATCAAACACAGAAAAACTCCTGATTAGGTTTCAGTTTCAATCTGTGCCATGGCAGTAGTGTTGTTACAAAGGGGGACAAAAAAGGAGCTCCTCACACAGCAGCATTGAGTTGCAACCCATTCACGTGCTACCCATCATAATGATATGTTATTAGAGAGAGGGGAAGAAACATCTAGCTAAAAACAGGAGCTAAGTGGTTATTGTCTACTCAAACAGGAAACCCACTGTCAAAACTACGGTAAACAGAAGGTTGACAGGAGTGGACGGTGGGTTTTCCTGGGAAAGTGTACCTTCCACCAGCTGAAATGTTAACCTTTGGATCGGACATCTTCACAGCAGCTCGCTTTTTGAGACGTCTGCAACAGTGAGACAGTCAAATTCCATCACATACAGGAGAAAAACTACATGCAAACACATTCTTAAACTGGCTGCACACACGCAGTCCCTGGGCGATAAGGGTCAGTGGGGAATAACATTTTTGACATTCCACTGGTGTCCAATATATCACATTACAGACTTCAGGTCACCAAAGTTTGATCACAATTACAGTGCTGGTCCACCCACGCAGAATTTGGCTCTGCGGTGGCAATTCTCTGCATCTGACCTCCTCCAAAAAAAACAATTCCTCGACCCCTGACCATTCCCAAGAGCCTGAGAGAAAACACACATTTCCCCTCATGCAACTGTGAACCATCTGCAGAGGATGAATAAAATGGCCTGAACTGGACAGCAGACAGGAGTGCGTTCACTCATACTGGACACACAAACTGAGAGAAGAAAATGGAAATGAAATCACTGTTTTCTCAGACAGTAACACAGCAAAAATAAAACTGTGAAAGGGTCTTAACGTATCAACATTTATCAAATATGGTTTGTTTTAACACTATGAAAACTGAATGAACCGTCCAAGGAAATCACAAAATCCCAATCAGAGTGAACTGAAAACCACCCGTTGTCACAGCAACAGATGCTAAATCAAAAACAGTTAATAAACTGCAAATCAAATACGTTTCCTTTCAGTTCATGAGTGATTCAACAAGAAGCTAAAAACAGATGACTGTACTTTGGTCACAATTTCCTCTGCAAAGTAAGGAAGTGGAGGATGAATTATGTGACCTGACAAAGACACGTGAAAAACTGTCCTGGACTTAAGATCATTCCAAACCAAAAGCAAAACAATTCTCACAAGAAAGCAATAAGACAAGGAAACAGCTGTTCACTCAAAAACTGTAACTTTTGTTGTAAATCTGACTTTTGGCAGGCATTCTGCACACGTTCCCCCTCGTAAGCACAGCAAACAGCAGTTGTTATAATGTCTTCTTTACCAAATGAAGGTTGAGATCTTGCTTGTGTGCTGCCACTTTCCTTCTCAGACTAAAGCCATGGGAATGTCACAGCCACTGTTCTAAGACACATTCAAGTGGTTTAATGTAACTAAAGAGGACATTTGAAAACAAATCTCCTTTTCCTGGGCTTGAGACCATCATGCCGCTTAGATTTGCAAGGTGAACATACGTCTCTTTATAAAGTCAACCAGCTCAGTTTAGCTCCAACCTCAGATGATGCTGCACTCGCTGTATCTCAAACGTAGGACGTTGACACTTTTAAAAACAAACATTGGTTAAATATTGCCCAAATAAGCAACAGTTCTTAAAACTTACACAGAACACAGAGGAATGGAGAGACAGTGATGGGTAGTTGTTTACCTGCTGATTTTATCATTTAACTCTGAGCAAGAAAGCAAATGAACTGAACATCAAAGAATACCATGACATAGCCACAAAGATGAGCTGCAGTTTTCTTCAAGACAAAAACAGATTAGTGTTTTTAGTGCAGTCTTGTATCAGAGATGTACGGTCTAAGCGGTTCCTTAAACAGTACAAGGCTGTACAAGGCTGCCTCTCTGTAATTTGTTATAAACCATAGAAAAGTGGTTCATTTGACAAACATGAGCATCCTATTCATGACAGCCTATATGCCTTTGAGGTTTTCAAGTTCTAAATGGTCTTTCCCACCTGTGTAAAGAAGTTAGCAGTTGCAGCTTTAAGCTCCCAAACCCACATCAGTGTCAGTTTTCACTGCTAACGCTGAGCGATTCACTTACTTGTAGAAGTTCTTGTTGACCTTCCTCTCATGCGGGAATCCCAGCATGCCGCAGACCACATGGGTGTTTTTGATCGTCCAACCAAGGTCACAGATCTGTGCCCAGCCATCTTTGTATTTCACCTCCACCACACCTTCCGTGATGGGCAGCTTCTTCTTGGCCGTGGCCACGACAGGCCGCAGTCGCACCTCCTCCACTTTGCTCTCGTCCACTTGAGCCTGACGGAAGAGAAAAATATAAATAATTCTGTTTATGAAGGAGGCGATTACTGATTAGGCTTCTTTAAATGCATTGTTTTAACAAATGGTGCGGGGGTGTGGAAACATTTCTTTGTTATTCAAACTGAACTCACATCTCTTAAACTCACACATGAGAACAACAGACTACAGAGAGAGTCATAGCTGTAACAAAGAGTCATTTCAGGTCTAGTCCACTCACTAATGGCTTACGAGTGCAACAAGCGATTATCTGTAATTCCCACGTCGCAATGACTCACTTCCGTTGAGCTTTATTTGGAAAATTGAAAAACTGGCAGCAGTCACAGATTCAAGTCTGGTCTCCACATCTGACAGACAGAAAGGGGGAGGAAGTTCTGCAGATGAAAACCCACCCACTAAATCTTATGAAACCCTTTTAATACTATTCTTCGGTTTAACAAAGACACATAATCTAGCTATTCAAGCTGTTTCCAGAAATCTGTGGAGACAAAGCGCCAGGCGAGCCTAGTACACCTTGAACTTCTCTGTTGTATAAACATAAATCAAAGAGCGGAGGCTTCTCAGCCAGAATCTTGCTGAACTGTGTCCTTTGACTTAGGCTGAAAATCAACATCACATTTACAGAATTATTCATGCAAGAGGGGCACGTTGTAACTTTTCCAGAAACACTTTGCTTCAAATTTATTCAGCCACCACTTCCAATAGAGAATGCATGAATGAAAACCCTGTACCTCTACCTGTGGGATCAAACAGCACAAACAGGGGACTATTTCTGTGATTATCATTTCTATACTGGGCCTTTTACAGGTGTTTTGATGAGGAGAAGCACCAGGCCAGTGCTCGTGATCAGAACCAAACAGTTATCAGGTTGTCATCAAGTGTTTCTAAATGTATGGACACAAAAACATCCACAATAAATCACATCACTAACACACAGTTAGGCCAAGATCAGACAACGACGAACTGCCACTTTTAACGCTGCCTATGAGGTGACACTTTGTAAAATCTATGTAAAATAATGGAGGGGCATGTCTTTTACCTTGATCAATTAAAGCTTGCATTAATGCGTAACAACTCTGATTCCGGCCATAAATAATCAGTAAGGGGACTGATGCTGCCGTCTGTTCTGAGAACACCACAAGGTTCATTTGGAAAGTACAAATACACTAAATTATCTCCAGACAGTACAGTTAAAACTACTTTGAACAAATCCACCACATGGCATAGAGCAGAGCTAATCAGCACCATGTGTGGAGTTCTGCAGACACACTGAATATCCCCTGTGCTATCCAAATGGTCTGGAGTCTATTGTGTGTAAGGAATAAGAGCATTTGTAAACTTAGAACAGTCTCTAAATCAAACCTGAGCACCACCTACACCATATCGATATTACAGAATCGGTCTTAAAGTATTTTAGTAACTTACATCAATAACGTTTGAGTCCACAAAGCCGGGAATCCTCTCATCTTTGCACACAACTCCGGCATCTTCATCATGAGTGCAGTCACTGTTGCCCCAGCCGCGAGACTTGCAGAATTCAATACTCTTCTCACCTCCGTTACACAAGACGTTGTCCAGCCAGATTTTTCCTGCACAGGCAGCAGACAGTCATTGAGGCTCCAGCACATTCCCAGGCCTGGTGAAAACTATCAGCCAGGGACTGACATGTATAACTCTGGGACCTCAAGCTGCACTAATGCAGGAAAGTGTAAATGCAGTCCAGTCTATTTCAGGTTATTATTGGTAATCATTTTCATTTTATTTTACTAAACTGAAGAGGGGTTTCTCTTTTAACAGAATTAATCTGTCTTGAGGCTAAAGGGGCGACTTGCACTTTTAAAGTGAAATGTTTTCTAAGTTCATTAAAGGTTAACACAAATCATATCAGCTTTTTGTAAAGATTCGTACAGACAACTCTTGATATATATTCATAACAAACAAATATTTGTAAGTCAGTTGTTTTTTTTAAATATGTAATTTCCCTTTGGGATAAAGACAGATTTCAATTTAATTTTCATCTTCATTTTTAGCTTTTTGTGGCTGTGGTTAAAGGCTAAATCCCAGCGGTCATCCGGCGGCGTACACCCTGGACACATCACCAGTCCATCACAGGGCCACACAGAGACAAACAACCACACCCACTCCTAAGGACAATTTTAGAGTCACCAATTCACCTTACATGCATGTTTTTGGACATTGGGAGGAAGCCGTAGAGAACCCACACATACATGGGGAAAACATGCAAACTCCACACAGAAAGGCCGCAGTTGGGAATTGAACCTGGAACCCTGAAACTGATTAAGTTTAGACCATCTTCATTTGAATCTGGGACATATTTCTGTTGACAACAACTAAATCGGAAATATCTGAATGTCCCTGGCATGTGCTTTTTTTTAAAAAAAAAGCCTGTCATTTTGAATGCCGTAAATGCCCAAATTGGCTGATCACAAAGTCTATCACTAACTATCTGAAGTCACTCCTACCTTGACCTTTGCCGTATTTGGCGCTGTGGGTCCATCCTGTGGCTTCGACGAAGCCCAGGTGGCGGCAGAGCACATGAGCGTTGGCTATTGAGAAATCGTCATCGCAGATGGTTCCCCACTCCCCCTTGTAGAACAGCTCTATCCGCCCTTCGTTGTGTTTTCGAGGATATCCAGCCAGTCTGACCTTAAGCCGTTCAGTCTGAGATCGAGGAGATGGAGAGGGTGTAGGTGTCGGGGAGACTCTGTTTGGTGGTGTGGTCTGGGTCATACAACAAGGAAACCACAACCCAAACAGAAGGCTGAAAGCAAATTGTTGCCTGAGTCTCAACTTCTCCATTATTTCAGCTGAAAATAATCAACAGGAAAAAAACAATGTCAAGACGTGTAGAAGGACACATTTTCAAAGACAATTAAAAATGCTTTGGTAACTAATTTTTTTGTTTTTAAAAGATCTGAACCTTTTAAGGTATAAGTTGACCTTTTACACACTGATCATGTTGCATACACATTTCTGCCTCAGCACCTTAGATTTTGTGCACTCTGCTGTATCTACAACATAATTCAGCAAAGATTGGGAAGCAGAGTAAGAGGTAGATGAAATCAGAATGAAATTATGTGGAAAATCCAATAAAATCAATGTTTTATTCAAAACAGCACATAGAAAACATCTCAAATGTTCAAATTGAGTCATTTGAATATCTTTTAGAAAAAAAATAACTCATCGTGAATTTGATGGCAGAAACTAATTTGAAAACAATTCTGACAGGGCCAACAAAAGGCTGCAATACAAAGTTATTCTAAAAACAAACAGCTGGACGAACATGCTGCAACTAATTAGGTTCAGAGGTAACAGGTCAGCAACATGAATAAGTATAAAAACAGCCCCTTAGAGAGGTGGAGTCACTCAGAATTAAAGATGGGCAGAGGTTCAGCAATCAACTGCATTTACAAAAAGTGGAGCAATTTCAGAATAATACTCCCAAATACCAAAACTAATTTAAAGTGGACTGGGTCATCCATCTATCTAAAAACCCTCCATCTCTGATGGTATCGGGCTGCATTAGTGCCTTTACAACTAGTATCATTCACATCTGGAAAGGCACCATCAATGCTGAAATGTATATACAGGTTTTGGAGAAACATATGCTCCCCTCAAGATGACATCTTTCAGAGAGAAGGCCTTGCATATTTCAGCAAGACATTGCTAAACCACATACTGCTTCTATTTCAACATCATGGCTTTGTAGTAAAAGAGGATGACTAGCTGGAATGACTAGCATGCAGTCTAGATCTTTTACTCACCAGAAACATTTTGGCTATCTATCACAAACTATCACAAAGACCTAGTTGAGCAGTTAGAATCCTATATGTCCCATGTGAAAACCTGAATTCCAACTGAAAAGTATGGTCAGCGCATGGAGGTAAAATGATGACAGGGTGTAGGGTTGCTTTGGCAGTTTAATTTAAACCATCTGTTCAGTGACATTCTGGAGGGGTAGCAAGAAAACATGCAAAATATGTGGGCCTCACACATGGTTGGGCTCAAAACTGAGATAATGCTAATGATTCACCTGACCTTCTTTGGTGTGTTTGCCCAATTTCATAACTTTTCTGGCCTTTTTTTGTTTCAGCTTTAATAAACAAAAAGCACATAAGTCAACATTTGTTTCGATTTTTTGATCAATTTTCCCTACAAAGTTTTCAGTGCGCTCTCTTTGACATTCTTATACAGCTCTGGCTGGTTCATGATGGATACCACATAGGCTCGCTATCGCTCACTTCTAAGCTGTAGGTGAGTGAGTGGTGGGGGGTTGTTCCTCAAGAGTTCCTCAATACAGTAGTGTGATGTTTTTGTACAGAAACCACATTTAAGTTACCCTTTCCAAAACATGGTCTGAGACTGACTAAATCCTCTGAGACCAATTTCACAGTGTCAGGGGTGGGGGGTAAACACACGTGTTTACTAAATTTTGGTCAACGTGGGCTTTTAACTGTAGAACTGCTGTGTCTGAAGCTGCAGATCATGTTCTATTTTTTGAACTTTCTCCAAAAGTAATTTTAAATTAAAAAAAAAAAAAAAGAAAATATAAGCGGCTTACAAAAAATACCCATTCATTTCACCTTAAATGACCTCATGGTGATGCTTGATGTTGGATAATTAATCTGAAGTTATAAACTTACCCCAAATCAACTGATACTAACACTTTAAAGTGATGTCATCGGTCCCTTAGATATCGCCAGGAGAGGTTCCTCCACCTCCTGATTTTCTAAGCAGGATGTAACTATGCCGAAAAAAAGCCACATTCCAATGTGGAGGGGATGGTGGCAGCATGAGGAAACAATGAGTATTTACCCCATGAACAGGGAGTTCATGGCCTGAGCTGAACTGTTGTTTTCGGTTTTGTCATAGTTTCATTAGGGTATCAAAAGTATTTTGTTAGACTTTCGCCCATCAAACTACCCAATATTTCAGGATTTTCTTTAAAGGTTTCTTTTATTATACATTTTCAGCTGCTGGTTGGTTACGTGTGTCTGGCTACGAATGGATATTCTAACTCCCCTCAAATCTAATTCTGCCTACATCCAATTCAACTCATTGAGGTCCCCTAACCTTAGGTTATGTGTTGGTAGGCGTGGCTTATAAAAGCTACTCTAGGTTTGGGCTGCCCAACTACATGGTTAGGAAATTTAAAAAAATGATTCAGTCTAATCTATTCTTAATCTATTACGGCTAAAGCATTTTACAAAAAATGGATTCAAACAACCACAGGAGGTCAGCTATTTAACTTGGGTTGTTTCAATTATATCAGTGTTAATTGCAAGAAATGATGTCTGGCTGAGACATGTAGAGAAGGGAGCCTACTGACCAAATCTATGAGGGGTAACTGATAATACAATCCATTTCTTGGGCTCATAAAATTTCAGCTGGCGGTGTAAATGTCTGCTCAACCAAAAGCAGCAAACAGATTGAAACATAAATTTAAGAATCAATTCAGAAGAATCAAGAAAGTTAACAAATCAAACTAAATGTAGTATTGATATTACATAGAGAGAGATATAAAAAGCATCTCTGACATAACAGTGACTGAAGACCGGCCTGTGTCTGGGTTTGATAAAAAGCCAACAGTAACTTTCAGGCTCTCTGAACCTAATTTGAAACAGCCCTTCTCTTGCACACTCTTTCTCTTCCTCTCTCGACCCAAACCAAACCAATAAGTCTCCATTCCAATGTGCTCATGGATCAGGTCCTGTGAAAGGCACAAATCCACTGGGCTGAAGTTCGCTGGCTCAGTACAGTCCAGAGCTCCCACATACAGAACTTTTGGTAATCACAAAGTCTTACCCTGAGATACTGCACGCCCACATTCCCATCAAAACATCCGCATCCCAGAAGGCTAATCACCACCAGAGATCTGCACAGTTTTGTGGACTTAAATGAAGCCCAAGCTTTCACTAATAACTTCCATCTATTGTTGAAGCTCTTTGTTGACCTCAGGGGAAACAGGTGAAGCTTTATCCCTGAAAAACTGAAAACATGGTTCTCATCACAGGGAGATGAATGCATGATGGAAGAAACTACACATTAACAGCGAACAGTAAGATGCACACTGGTTTCATCAAACTGTTAAGCAAATACAGTCCTGGTGTAAATTCACACCCAAAAAGAAACCACTACAACTGAAAACTTTTGGGTGGGTCTCCAGTAAAATACTTTACCATTTTAGCTCTGCGAGTCACCAGGAAAACCCACACATCGGGACTGTTTGTACCATTGTGAGCAACTGGACCAAATTTGATTAATCAACACTCATAACAGCAGGTTCGATACCTCATTTCGATGTGATTACTCCAGAAAGACGCACGTGAGGGATGGAACTGACCCGAGAAATGGTCAGTATCGGTCTGGATATTACCAGCATGTCAGTTTGACTTGGGTTGAATCAAACATAATGTCAGAGTTTAAATACCAGAACACAACATCTATTTCCAATAGCAAGAATGAGGTTAGAGTATTAAACTTCACTCGTTTGTTTATTCTTACAATATAGACATTTTTACTCACTTGTCTTGTAACAGCTCTAAAGGTTTGCATCTACATGAGACTTACAGAGGAATAACTATGAACTTTCTTACCTTATAATGCAAATATGAGGAGGTTGTAACGGTTCCAGTGGAGAGGTGGGGAAGCTGGCTCTTAAACCTGATAATTTAGAAGCTAATAAACGGAGCCCCCCAAGACAGAAGATTAAATAATATCCCGTTAATTCATGACCTCCATCAAACGCGGGCACAATTTTCGGATATGGCCAACCAACCGCCAATTACTTCTTACGGCGTTTTTTGTCTGTAAATTGCCAGCTGTGCAGCTTAGACCGAAGAGGAGGGGGAGGAGGAGGATGAGGAAGCAAGCTCAGAAGGGGCTGGATTTATTCCCTGGAAAGACACTAACCCTTTTCATGGATGGTTCTGTAACAGTCTCTCCTCACTTACGAAACGCTAAAAACGTGAATCTCTCCCGTTTCACAGGGAGCCTACGTGCCTGTGAAGGCGCACGTGTACGCAGACAACCGCAGGATTTTCCCTCCACTTCAAATGGTTTCCCTCATTCTGACACAGCTCTGCTTCATCTGAACACCTACCCTCAGTCCACCACAATCTGTGGAACACTGAGCAGTATGAAAAGCTGTAGAAAATATGGCTTTTTTCACGCCCGTCGATATAAAATAGTCTAATTATAATAAATGGGTCTCATCTGTCCAGAACTCTGCGGGCTCCTTCAACTACTTTTTGGCGAACTTTAATCTGAGCATCCTGTTTTTTTGGCTAAGTGGTTGGCGTGCTGCAGTGTAGCCTCTGTATTTCAGTTCATGGATAGGACTCTCTGACAAAGACACACCTGTCTCTTGAAGGCTTTTTCTGATCTGCTAGACCAGCATTGAGGATTTTTTTCTTTACCAAGTGAGGAATCAACTGTCCTCCTTGGCCTACAAGTCACAGAGCTCACCAGTGCATTCTTTCTTCTTAATGAGCTTCCACACAGATGGTTTTGGTAATCCTAAAGTTTGACTGCTCTCCCTAATAGTTCTATTCTTGTTTTTTTAGCTTCACAGTAGCTTCCTTGACTTTCTTTGGCACAGCTTCTCTTCTCATGTTGAGCAATGGCAACTGTAGACTCCAACTTGTAGACACAAGGCTTGGTGTATTATCCCTGCACCGACGAAACACACCAAAGTATTGTCAAACAGCCTGTGACCCCATCCCTTTACAGTGCCCTGAAATGAGGGGGGGCTGAGCATTAAAAAAAAGTGTTGTAATTTCTACACGGCAGAACTAAAAAGGTGGATGCACTTCTTCGCCGTTTGAACAGTTAGCAGTAATGGTAAAGCAAGCGCCAGCTCTAACCAAGACATTGAAATCTTCTACAGTATGCTTAAGAATTCATTCATCTCAAGGGCTCATCTAATCAAAAGGAGAAAACACAATGAGAAAATGTGAATTCATATTTAAAAGGTAAATTTAATAAGAAATGTAACATCACTCAGTTAAGGAAAAAACAAAAGCATAAAGTGTCCTATGTCATGTACAAGCAAACTGAGGGAAACGTAGAGTAAAACTCATTTTAAAACTCACATTGCTGAAAAATTGATCGTATTCTACATAAAACATGACAGGCACTTAAAAAACAAACTGTTTCCAGCTATTTACCCAGTCAGTTAATGAGTTTAGTTCCATTATGGTCCCTGTAAATATTGATAGACGAATTATTGAACAAAAAGATGACATCAAGATGGGACGGACAAGCTTTACATGAAGCAACAGGAAGCACTTCAGCCTAAGCACGGTTTACACTGTCCCTAAACAGAGTTCGGGTTGCACATTTTACCCCTACACCGGAGGAAAACACTGAGTTCTGCACTAAAAGATTGTTGCCGTCATCGGGGCCCAGGTTTCCTGTTCACACGCAACAATGCCTGCTTCATCACGTGCTCCGACTCGTCTTTACAAGTAGGATGAGTCACTGGCTTGAGGACACTTCAGTAGTGCAGATATGATTGTGCAGATTTTCCCGATACAGCAAATATTGGGTTGGGTTCGCCAACTTTACAAGCACTGGGACTTTGATGGGGATAAAGCATTTTGACAGCACATTATTTACTGTTCATAGAGGAAGAAAAGAAACAAAAACGGGTATACATTCCTTAACAGTAACAGTTCGTGCCTTAATTTAAGCGACTGGCGTTTGCAGCAACTGTTAAAATTATCATTACCAACCCCCAACCAATAGAGTGACAATGAATTACTTGCAGATAAAGACAGTAAGAGACTGTAAATGGTGTGCAGTGTTTTAGCGAGTGAGTATCAGGTGGGAGTTCTATAAAGACAAAAAAAAACTTTTCTAAGGCCTAAAATAACCACCTTAAAGGTGAGCACTTTAAATGAGTCCAAATCGTACGACCACTAATGTCCTTTGGGAATTTCAAAGTGCTCAAACTCTTAATCTATAGATTACTCAATAGAAAACTTCACTTTAAATAGTCTTGATAATACGATAAGTTAGAAGTCATTTTCTATCAAAATAAAGTGAAAAGATTGAAAGGAACTGAGGAGGTTGCCCTTTTTTTTGCTTTTATGTAAAAAAAAAACAAAAAAAAACAAAAACCTCTTCATTCTCCTTGCACCTATGCTTGGTTAAATAAACAGTTGAAGAACTTCAAAGAACATTTGGCCCAGAACCTGATACCCAGAGTGGGGTAATGGCAGTCCATAAGACGACCTGACTGGTACCTTTTAAGTAGAGCATTTCAGGCAACCTTGGTGCATTTCCTTAAGATGTTTCAGAGCAAATTTACTCTGCAAAGCATAAATTTGTCCTTTGGATCTTTGAACAACTTGGGTCACTCATCATTTTACAAACCAGGTCGATTTCAGGGACCATACCAGGACTTCATCATATGTGCCTACTACACCTAAGATTTACCAGTAACTTGCTGGTGGCTTTAGTGACATGCCACCTTAGAAATGATCCCTAACAGTCTAAAGTGCTTGTGGTCTCTGCAGCAGCTTGACAGATACTTGTTGGGCTGCAGTCGAGGGGTGAATTAGGATGGATGCAGAAGCTCTAACAGGGCTCCAACTGCACCGAAGTAACCCTAAAAAACAAAAGCACAAAGAAGTGGTTAGAAATGACTGAGCTCGTCAAGCACCTGCATTTGTGGCCTCACAGGGGAGGTCACTTGGAGTGACTCACCTCATGCCGAAGGAAAAGAGCTTTGAGCTGGCCCTTGGACCAGTAGTCCATGGCATAGGCTAACAGCTTCATAGACAGGGTGTTCACTCTTAAGAAGTTTCCAACAAACACCACTCTCTCAATGTTCTAAGCACAAAAAAAAAACAAAAAAAAACACAAAATGAAAACTGGAATAAAACAGAGGTATGACCCAAAATATCAGGATTTCAGTGACAAATCATAAAAATATTCAGAACTGCAGTAAAACAGCAGTAACATGTTAGCATCATTATTACAATAGAACACAGACTCTAGAAAAAACACACTATGGGCTGAGAAAGGCACGTAGGTATGCAGTTTACCTCCTCTAAGCCTTCATAGCCCTGTACAATGCTGCTTGATCAAGACGCCACAAGGCAGCACCGTAAAGAGGCTGAACGCAAAGAGGAAACTCAGCAGGGGAGCAGATCAGTTTAGGTTGATCTGAAGACTCGTCAAACCTTTTTTTTTTTTTAAATAAAAGTACTCTGAATGCACAGATGACTTTGAGACTAACTGCAAGCGAATCGAGGTGTGTCTTGGAGCTACTTTAGATGAGATGGGATTTAGTTGTGATGCTGTCGAATTACTGCACCTGTTGCAGTTTGGTGGCAATTTACTGAGTGCGTTTTTAAACGACTGATTAACCACTGTCATCATTCCTACTCCTTGAACTTGTTGTACCATCTCTCTTCCCAGCACACCAGGCTGTTAGAATAAAAACACACACACACCTCGTCTTTCACCCCACCTGTGTCACTAACCTCATTGAGAGCGCACATTCTGGTGATGGAGCCAATGTTATTGGTGATGGTGACCAGTGTCGCCCTGGCAAGGTCCTCCTTTGACACAGACTCCCTCTTTTCCTTCGACATCATGTTGCCAAAGCTACCAAATCAGAGGAGGTTTATAATCAGAGGAACTCTCGTCATTTGTTTGAAAGTAGCCTTAAACACATTACACAGCCAGTCCTATCTGAACACAATCGTTCCAAATAAATCTTTAAGCTGTGGTTAGAAGTGTGTTCACAGATGAAAGTTTGTATCAATGGAAAGGTTCTGGTTCTGAGGCTTGTTTATGCCGGAATCCATCTCAAACAGGCTTGTGACCGACAGCAAGAATAAAGAAGCAGCTGTAAACCGCACCTTGAGGCCACAGCCCAGCCCGGCAGCCCAAACCTCTCATAGTCTCCTCCATAGATGTCCCGAACCAGCTTGTCCACACGGGTGCTCTCCCCTTGAGAAGCCATTTCTAGGGCTTCCTCGAAAGTAGAGCAGCCAGTAAGCAGGCAACACAGGCCGAGGAAGGTCCCGCCACCGAGGCTGTCAACAACACACACAGAATGACAACATGAAAGACATTAGGATCCCGGTTTTTTGGGGGTTTTTTAGATTTAAAACCATCAGCTGAATTAACTGTCCGATTTGGGGGTTTCAACTTATGGGAACGTCCATACCAAAAATCCGATTAAACACAATTGTGAACATTATACAGACTCCTCATTCAAGTATAATGGTGTTTCCTCTTCAGCACAGAAAAAACAGAGAGCCATTATGAGTCCAATTTACAGTCACCAGACAGAGAAACCACAGTACTAAGAACAAATAATGACCAAAAATATTAAAAAAAAACGCTCAAGTCAAATAACACAATGAAAAAGAAAAAACCTCCACTTTACCACTCTGCAGAGCAGCTGGTGGCTCGCGATCTCAGCAACACTGTGTAGGTCTGACAGACCACATCCAGTTAAAAAAAACCAAAACACTGAAACGATTTGTTCCTCAGAAGGTCATGTTTAAGATAAGACTGCGACGCACCATAACCTGTAGCATATAATGTCACTCCACCCTCCTACTTTAGAAGCTCCCAGGGGGGAGGGGGGTGTCCCCTGTGAGGAAACAACAGGATGGATGTTAACTCCCGTTCTAAGTAGTGAAGCCCCTCAGAGTGCTCAGGGCAACCAAACCGCTGCCGTCAACTAGATGGGAAAGGAGTCAGTCGCCTTCCAGGCCAGGTTACTAGTGGGTGCACCCATCTTTGAAATGAATGAACAAATAAATAAGGATGCCTGTATGAGTCAATAAGGATGTAAAAAGGGTACTTTCATACGACTTCTGCTGATCCTTTTATTGAATGTCATTTCTGCCCTGCAACTGTGTCTCAGTGGGGTTGAATATGCACAAAAGTCCCGTTCCTTACTGACCAGCCTCATACCAAGCGTAGCCTGTCCAATCATCCTCAGTGCTGATCAATCAGCAGATCATCCTCCTCACTTAACAGGTTACCCTGCATGCCTGTCACAGTTTGCAAGAGCTCAACATTTCTTATTTCATCTAACAAAATCAGCGATTATCACTGTAACTGTAATACGACACGTGGCATAATGTGTCAGTTCTTATCCACCTGATGCTTAAACCGCAAAAAGTCAGATTTCTTGTTGAAGAATAAACGAGCAACTAAAAAATGTTTCCCATTGACAGACTAAGAAATCAGCTAATCGCTGCTGTAAATCATTTGCATGGTCTGCCCCTAATGTACCGTATCAGGTTTTAACATGACAAGTACACTCTTAAGAGTTCTACTTTTGGATATATTTGGGTTATCTCCCAATCCCTGCACTGTATCCATGGCAACCAAATGCAAGACAATTGCAAATTGGACAAATATTCCACGCTTGAACTCTAAAAACACAGCTCACACACATTTACTGCCATCTTCTGCCTTCAGCTTGTCATTACCTGGTCCCTGTGACTCGTTTGTAGTTGTTCTCTGAGTAGACGGCCAAGATACTGACCCCAGAGCCAATGTTGACCAGCAGCAGAGGATAAGGATTCTCAAGCGTATAGGGTCTCTGGACGCAACGGTCTGGGTCTGTAGGGTTTTCGAAGTAGTAGCACTCAGAGGGGCCGCTGGACACCACCGAGTCAATGTAAAGAACCCCGCGGATCAAACAGTCCAGCTCATCCAGCTTATGGAGCTGCAGGTCCGCCATCTTTTTGTTTTTATGGAGAGAAAAACAACAGGGATAGTGTCATAACTAAGGGGATGTGGTCAAGTCAAGACAGAAACAGGAAACTGGAGGAAGACAGAATGTGAGGGGGGTGGGGTGGGTTGAAAACAGGAACTTTCATTACAGTTCAAGAGTTTTACATCACACGTCCTGATGCTTAGCATGACTGAAAGCAAATTAATGTTTTTTTTGTTGCCATATCTTGTTATCATTTAAGCAATCCTTTTTGTCAGCTAAAATACAGCAAATAAGATATTTTTAGGGTAACATGGATGCTTCAATCCCATTTACCCAGTCCAGGTAAAGTAACTGATACTCCATATCACTGTTTTTAAAACCTTTTTTAACATAGTTTTCTATGTTGCATGCTACATGAAAAAACCCTCCAAATGCTATTAACATGTAATAACCACACAACTGCATCATCCTCCACCCTTTACATCACCACAGCCTGCAAGAGCCAAGTAGAACAGCAGACCCACCGTACGGAAATCAGACTCAAACTTGTATGCTCCCCCTCCAGTGGCACAGAGGGTGGTGTGGAGGCTGGAGAAGTGCTTGTTGCGACCCATTTGCAGGAAAGCCGGGAGGTCATGCGTGGGGAAGCGGATAAAGTGCAGGTTGCCTTTCCTGCCGCACAACGTCAGGTCCTGCAGCTCCAGGTGAACGTCCCTGATTCCAGTTTTACCATAAGCTGTGTTGGATGTTAGGTAGCGTCTGATGCTTTTCAGGTTCTCCACCTCTTCCTGCTCCTCCTCTGCTGTGATGTCTTTGGGCTCAAAGTACACAAGCTTCACCAGAGTGCCTCCAATGTCCATCCCAAACCAAGGAAATGCTGCAATGTGTGAAACAACAGATGCAGACAACTGTACACCACCATTTTGATAATAAAAAAATTAAATAAAATAAATAAAACGGATAACACATAATTGTAATTAACCGATGTATCTGTTATTGCTTTGTGACAATGGGAGCAGTAAATGTTGATGTGTCAATGCTGGCCCACAGTGGTAAGCAGCTTCATTCTTGGAGGCAGTACAGTGTGTGCCACGAACGCCATCTTGTTGCAAAATAGATTCTGGCTATTTACTACAACTACGGCTTATCGATATTACACCGAATGCCAACGGTAAATTGATTCTCGGTGTTAGTATAATGCCACTGTATTAACGAGCAATATCAGCATATTCTTAAGAAATATGCAACCTATTACGATTTTTTTCTTTTTTCTTAGCCGTTTTAGCACCGACTTTCCCTTAAGGTGAACGCCTCTGCGTTTTGTATACATGCCGTGGCCCCCTTTCCCAGTAAATATACCAAGCCCACTCCAGCCCTGTTAAAACCTACGCGGCCTCGTCTTCTTAACAGAGTCTTTCCGATGCCTCGCCGTCGAGCTGGACGTCCGCCGCTCGGATGTAGCTCTTCCTGCAGTCGCGGCAGCCTCATTTTTAGGCTCGTTTCTGAAGTAACCGGGCATCTCCTTGTTGGAACGCGGCTGTTTCGACGGCGTTTCGTCTTCGTCAACAATATCATCGTCGCATTGGTGGCCATTGAACGCCATTGAAACGACTACTTAACTACATATATGTTGTGCGTTAAGGTAAATCAAATCATCATCCACCAGTGATTTATGAGGAAAATACAGAGCGAAGGTTCACGAGCACGTGAAATGGCTCGCTTTAAAACTGAGTCGTTTCAAATGGCTGAGCTACATGTCCTTTTTATGTTCGCTGTCAAGGCATATATGGGCGGGGTTAAGAAGTGATCGAAGGAAGCCTCACCCAATTAGCGGGCGACTCCATCAGCCAGAGGACCGTTGGCAAAAGGTGGCTGATATCACTTTGGAGTTGAACCTAAAAAAACATCATTTAAAACTTAAAGGAGAGGTGAACGCCAGGCCGGAGTGGGACTCATTTTCAGATATGGAAAACACAGTTTCACTGAACCAATTAAGATATCTTCAACGGCAAAATCAATGCAGATTTATTTCATATTACTTTCATCCCATTCCCTTTCAATTGTGGGCTTTGTGTATTTACTATCTTACTTTTAATGATAAAAAATATAACGGGTCACTTCTTATCGTTTGGGCATAGAAAGTGGTTATATTGGAACTAATGCTTGCTTGTTCACGCACTCTGTTACAACAGCTCATCTGTTCCATACTGACAGAAGCAGTCCCCTCATTGCTACTGGCTCCAGGATCTGCTTCTGACACTAAATCACATTTATAAAATAGTCATTAATTCTCAGCCCAAATCTCCCCTTTTTACAAAGCCTTCTGATCAATTCAGGTGAGTTTCATTAATGTAGTGTTGAATCATCTACCATCTCAGGGCACTTTTCATATAGAGCAGGTCTACACTATACTTTTCATTATATCAATTCTAATACTATTCACTCAATGAGTAATCCTGTCCACTCTGAACTTGTGGTGCTTGGTGCTGTACCTTCTGACTCTGAGGGGCTACAAGACAAAGTTTCCCAGTTATGTGGCGTCGCATCATACTATTATTTAAATTATATAACGTTACGTTGTATGCCACACAATTCATTGACTTGATAGTTAATTAACTTGAACGGTGGTTTGCAGGTAAAGTTCAGCATATTGCCCGTTTCATCGTCCTCATTTGACGTTACAAACCGCGAGCTTGTTTTAGTGAAAAAGTTGCCAATTTTTGCATATTTACCTGCGTCTGTTTCCAGAGCTTTCCTTTTTAATTCTAGGCTTCACCGCGCCACCCTCGCTCTTTCTACTTTCCATCTTTCAAACACCACTGACCGAGTGCACTGACGTGTTACGTCAGGGTGCGTCTGCAAAAAAACAAAGAAAAAAACGAGAGCTGCCTGTGGTTGCCAGGGACAACGGCAGCAGCGTTGGTAATGGACCCAGTGCCATGACTGGAACACCGGCCCCTGCGGCCCCAACATCAGACCAGCCCACCGGGAATTGTCCCGGTCCTTCCGCTTAGCCACTCCGGGCCTGGGTGAATGTATGTATGTATGTACAACAAAGTTGAACAAGCCCCGTTTTATTGTTCCAAAGAAATGAAGGTTAGTAAATTACAAACGTTCACAAATGATGACATACAGCTAAGGTAACTAAATGTGTTTAATCTTTTCAATACTTGATTAAAGTCTTAAATGTGAGTTGGGTGACCTTCAGAAGTTATTTAAAGTTGTCAGAGTAAGGTCATGTCTTTTGTACTCATTTCATATTTTCTTTATTTTATTCATTATATCCATTTGATTTTCACATTGTGCTTCCATAGAGGTTCTCTTGCAGTAAAACTGCCACAGGTAAAGCACAGGTCCTTTATTTTCTTCTACAAACAGTTCCATTTTTATCTGGGTGTCCCAGTAAGCTATGGCAGTGTGTCAGCATGCATGAAGCCGGGCCGTTGAAAGTGATGTGGTTAAACTGAATTCAGAAAAGCTCTAATTGTTTGAGGGTGGCGTGTTTAAAGCAACCCAGTGATTCACAGCAAATCAGTACTTTGTAACAATACCATCAATTTTCAACTCACATACCTCCACACTTGTTCTGAGTTCTGTTTCTCCACAGTAGCTGAACATGAAACAAAGAAGAAATCTTTGCGATCACGAGCATTTCTTGATCTCGTTTTTATTGATGTAATGTCGGCTTGCATCACTAATGAAGGTGCATACAAGTTTAGCTAAAACTCAACCAAAAAGATTAATCAACCTCTCGCGCAAGACCTGTTCCCCCATATCTGCCCTCATTCCCTGGTGTTTGGGATTTTCTTTCCTCTAACTCGGTCACTTCTGCTTTTCCACACTATCAAACTTATCTCATTCTTAATTCTGCCGTCACTACTTTGCTTCAACGGTCTGCTCCATGTTCTCTAAAACTAGACTGACTCACACAACCTGCCTTATTATTCTATCATTTCTGTCTGCTTACTCGTACTACATCTACCCTCCACAGGTTCCCATCACACCCCTTTCCTTTATTCATGTTCTACTCTTTCAACTGATCTCTCCTGACTGAACTGACATAAGGACTATATGCAGCTCATTCTCACACTTACAACATGCAAAACTATCCGAACATATCTCTTCCAGCGCGCTTTCTGTATCGCCAAAGCAATTTCTGATTTAATCTGGCACCTTTTACATCATAATACAGTCCAACAGGTTTCTGCTTGACTGGGAAGAGAATCTATCAGCAAACTAAAGCTGTCAAATCAAACATTTGCACCAGATGCCAGGCAACACCTGGTGAATCACAAACCAGGGATTATCAAAGCGGGCACCGTTTACCAAATTTCAAGTGTGGTAATATTTTTGACTTGAGTACAGTAATATTTACAACATATCTATGTTACGTCCCTAAACATTAAAACAGAAAAGAAATGTAATCAAATCACTAAGTATCAATTCAATTTACACCAAATGACATGGCAGGTCTGAAATACACAAGTCATGAAACGCCTTCCTGCTCAGATATAAACCGAGGCAGGTGCCGTATTTCATTTGGCCGCCGCTGGTGCACGGAGTCGATCACATGGATTTCTTTTTCTTTTCAGAATGTAATTAACTTCTGTTTGCTTTAACTGATTCATTGACAGCTCAATATGTAAGATATCAGGAGTGCTTTGGGATATTTTTAAACACATAACAGTCTATTAAAACAATTAATTTGATCCTTAGATAGAGTATATATATGTACAAATAAATATATAGTGCACAAGCCATCATTTACAGCCACGTTATCCAGTGGAGAAGGAAATTTAGAGTGTGATCAGGTGATGGTACACCCCCTCCATAGTCATACATCCAACTAAATGCAGGTCCTAATTACACTTATCTCATTGGGTGACAGCCAACAGTTTTATCCTGCTTTTTAGACAAGAGAGCATACAAACAATTATTAGCACACAGCCTCTGAGGACCTTTAAAAACCCCACGTTTGGAGCGAATGTAGAAATAAACCTGAGATCTCCACCTTGTCCATGAAGTGCCCCGACTAGAATCATAGGGTCGATTTGTTTGAAACAGTCAAGCTTAAAAACCGATGTGCAATACATGACAGGATCAAAGGTCTGGCAAGTCAGCTATTATGAAGACAGGTAATATTTAAACCGTTTCTGTGTGCCATCTTAGTGCAGTGGCTTCAATAATGCAACAAACACTTTAAGCTCAGTCACAATCCTTAAAGCCTGATCTTCTCTTTCATTAAAAGGCTTTAAATCCCTTATTTCTTTAACCTCCATGCCAACAGCAGGGCACAGGCGCCCACCCCTGCAGCAGTCAGAATGTACTTCGTTGACTGGGTGAGAGGGGTCAGAGTGGCTGCTTTTTCCTCTGAATTCTGCAGCGGTTTCTGCTCACGTGAAGCTGAGGCTGAGGCAGGCTTAAAAGCGTTGTTGCTCTCGCTGTTTAAACTCGACACCGTATCGTCAGCAGCATTAATGGATGGCTCGGGGATGATTTCTTTGCCTTCCTCTCCGTTGGTTATTTGAAGGTGAGGCGGTGCGTTTTGGCCATCCAGGTTAAGGATAGATGGCACCTCGGATACGCGTACCACCTCCTCGAACACCACGCTCTGATTTGGTGACTCGTAATGGGTCTCTTCAGGTTCGTTTTGGCGAGGAGCGATGCCATTCTCCTGGCATGGCAGAGGTGTGGATGGTTTTGCGATGGTGCTGCTGACAGCGGAGCATGCAGGAGCGTGGGTGGAGACTGCTGTGTCTGGTGCAGCCTCGCTTATTTCCAGGCGCTCACTGTTACCGGAGTAGAGCGTCCCCACTGGGTTGGACGCTTGGACTGCAGGACTGGGATGGTTTTGTGGTTGGATGCTGACGAGTTGGCTCGGCTTGCTCAGAAACACACCATTATCGTCATCATCAAGAGAGGCGGTCGTCCCATCAGCATAAGGCTCAGGGACGGTTGTAGCTGCAGCTTTTGTCTTTGGGCTGCTTTCAACAACCTGCAGGTGAAATGCAGTAAAAGAGTCATTTTTTATAGATTTTTTTCATCATTCAGTGTGTGAATATGCTTAAAAATTCACTTATAGTGGAACAGTACTATCACAACTGCGTCAAAAGGCTCGTTAAAGTTATATCGAGTTGACAAACAGTACTAAAAGTGAGTCTTTTTACGCTTTTATGATTGAGGCTAACATACTGAGGAGTGGAATTTACACTTGAGTACACCCATCCATCCACCCATTTTCTATACCCGCTTAATCCGTCGGTCGGGTCGCGGGGGGGCTGGAGCCTATCCCAGCGGTCATTGGGTGTGAGGCGGGGTGCACCCTGGACAGGTCGGCAGTCCATCACAGGGCCACACAGAGACAAACAACCACACCCACGCTCACACTCACTCCTAAGGACAATTTCAGAGGCACCAGTTAACCTAACGCATGTTTTTGGACGGTGGGAGGAAGCCGGAGTACCGGAGAGAACCCCCGCACACACGGGGAGAACATGCAGACTCCGTTTACGTAAGGGGGTGTGACTGGTACTCAAACAAAAGTGAAAAACAACGCAGGGTTTAAAATGTTTTTGAGGAGGGGGGGTCAATGCAACAGATTTACTCGGCTCATTGGAAAGAAACATAAAAAGTAAATGTGACTTTGTTTTTTTTTAATTAAAACCTTTTCAACAGGAAAAAAACAAAGATTCTAAACTAGTTACAAAACCGATTTTTGGATACTACACTCTTATTGTTTAGAGTGTAATTTTGACCATAAACAAATTGATATTTTCAGATAAAAGTTGTGCTACGAGTTGTATTAGGTATAACTATTGATTAATGAGTGATAGATGCTTTTGAGTTTAAAATGAAAATGTCCAACACCATTGGTCACTTATAGCATATTTAAGATGTGCCACTCCTCATAAAGAAAAGAGATATCATGAATCCATTAAACGCGAGAATGCTGATATTAACCTGTGTGGCTTCAGAAGTTTCCGGCTGCAGAACAACAGTTGGAGTTTGGTTGGCTGGAGGAGAGGAGTCCTGGACCGGATGCTTTACTGGAGTCATTGTGGGGAAAGAAGATCCATCGGTTGCATCTGAGTTGATCTGAGTAGAACTCTGCAGCGGCTCGTTATTTGTAGTGACTGCTGTTTGGAGGGGAACTGAAGGAGGAGTGGTCACAAAGTTATCTGCAACCTTTTTGTTACCCAAGCTCACCTCATCGGGGATCAGACCAGCGGCGCCAGAAACATGTTGGATATCTGATTCAATGTTTTCCTCAGGCTCCTCCATCTGTGGCAGTGGGAAGTCAGTCACCTGAGCACGGGGGATCTCAGGGGAAGGAGGAGGTGTTGATGGAAGAGGTCGAACTTCATTCGCTGACTGTAGAGGCTCAGGGACAGGCTCGGACAGGGAAGCAACCTCTGCAAATGGGCCTGCTGCACTCTGAGGTGCCTGCTGCGGCGTGGGGGTTTCCAGAAAGAGTGGCGCCTGTGCAGCTGGCTCTGAGGGAGCTGCGGGAGCTTCAGCTGGTGGAGCCACAGCAGCCTGACCATTTCCACCCCTCTCTGGAATGGTCAAATGACTGTCAGCTGGTGATGGATGCACATGTGCCTTGATGACAGTTGTTGGAGGTGAGCCAGGGTTGGAATCTAGGACAGAGCAAACAATGATGAAATTCTAATTTGTATCGACCACACCTCGAGGAATTTTTCATCTTGTTTAATGCTGACTTACTGTTAACGCCTTTCAGAGCATTGTATTCGGCTCTGATTTCAGCAGCAAGAGTCCTCTGCTCACATGCCTCCAGTGCCTCGATGAACTGCTCCGGCCAGTTTTCTCTTCTCTTTAGACAATCCAGAAGAAGCACCATGCCATCGTAATTTCCACAGGTATCTCTTTTTGCGTCTATATTTTCCTGAAATTAGATTGGAAACAGAAACAGCTTCAAGCAAAACAGATTATTTTGAACCATTCAGAAATTTTACTTGCAAAATGCAACTTTTGGAGACCAACTAAACTCCAGAGTCACTATAGTTTAGTCTGTTTAATTCAAACGAGAGCAGTGAAAAACTGTATCGTGGTCTATGCCAGCTGTAGGGCTTCGTGTTTTCCCTGTTGTCTGTCTCTCTACTGGTGGGCGTGGCTGTAGAATCCTGTTTTTTTTGCAGGATGGAAGTGGGTATTTGTTAATCTGGGAGTTTTTCTGGCGGTGGCCATTTTCAGTCGCAAGACCTGACTGACAGGAATCGGTCTTTGTGATAAGTTCACTGCAGAGAAACTGGTTCTTGGAGGAAAAGAAGAATCTTTTCTGTCATGGATAAACTATATAGAGAATAAAGTTGTTATATTTTGTAGTGGCCGAGGCAAACTACAAATTGTGAATAGTTGAACTGGCACAAATGTGATAGCAAATTTAAATGCAAACTTCTGCCACAAACTTGTTTTGCTGTATGGGAACAGCGCTTGTTAGCCTCTCCAAACTAGCTACAGCGCAGAGCAGCAGCAGTTCATCACTTTGTCACCGCCCCGTTTATTTGCCCTGGTTTCTCCACTTGTCACCAGTCACTAAAACATATGGGACAAGACTCCAGGTTATGCAGCTCCTCTGTTCCCTAAGTGTTCTCTCTGTACCACAGATCCGCTGCCACTGGTCTTGCTGCCATCTCTGACCCTGCCTGTCAACCAAGTTCAGCATTCTGAATTCCAGAGGAATCCAAACCTGCCCTGCTTCCCTGACAGGGAAGAGTAATGTCTTCAGTCTTTACGACTTTGTAAATAAAGCTTCACTAACCCTTTCACCTACTCCACAGTCTGCTTTTGGGTCCACGCACCCCAACCTGTGTTACTGTGACAAACTGAGCTCCAACGGGGAGGTAAAGTAGAAGTAGCCGTGCGACATCGTGTAAATGCACCACTCATTGCAGCATTTACAAGTTGTTTTCAAGTGACAAACAGAAAACGGGGTTCATAAATCCTGTTTAAAACATTCATAAATGCTTTTCAGCATTTGAAAACGCAGGTGGACACCGGAAGGAGTGTTCACAAACTGACTGCTGTTAAAAAAAACAGAGTTTAGAAACTCGACTGGTGATGTTTGCAGGAACAATGATGTCATCATAAATGAGCATCAAAACTCATCTGGTCAAAAAAGGAGTGCAAGTGTTGTTAATACCTTTAGAACAAAAAAACATCACAGATCACCTCTCCTAGCCCCCCCGCTGCATTACCACGGCAGCCCAGAAGGGGCAAACTAAACCCTGGCAGTTGCAGCTTGGTGGTATTTAGCTGAATGCAATCTGCTCGGCTAGATATCAGTACTTATACACACCAGACCATTTGAAAAGCATTGACAGAATGTATCAAAATGGTGAAATCATAATAAAAATGGATCAAATACAGAATATTAAGACTTTATAAAGGCAAAGTTTAAGAGCAGGTGCTTGTGTTTGAGCAATGTTTAACATTTGAGAGCCTTATCAGCATTAGAGCCAATATATTTTCATCACGATAAACACAAATTAGACAATACTACAGTAAAATACTATAAAATTCCAACTCTTTTCCCTTGATCCTAGTAGCTCGTGAAACTTACCCTGTCATGAGAAGTCAGGCAAGGCAGATGGAAAATGATTTCTCTCACTTTCACCCTGCTAACGATGGTTGGCATATTCCGCCGCAAGTATCCATTGTAAAGCTGGTCACTGACGAACGACATCTGGAAAGTCAGGGAGCGGGCACAAACGTTACAAAGAGCCGATAAGCACGCCGGGTTTCTACACTAATTCTCAACCATACAAATGAGTGCACGCTCATGTAATGTGCGATGCAGCTTCAGCACGGCGTGGCTTCGAGACATGTGAAAATAATGATCATGAAGTATGATCTGAACTTTAGTGAGGGGGATTTTTCATTGGAATGAAACTGAAAGTGAAAGAAAGATGCTGCAACAAATTACGGTAAGTGTTCTCTGTGCTGGCTGAACCTTTTTCCTTTCCTTTTTTTTCCCTGAGGGAGGAAAACACTCCTGCTTTTCAAGGTTGCAACAGGCTCACACTAGTCACTGATTAATCACCTTCAAAGTACAGTTTAATATCTGAACTTCAAATGTGCAGCAGGAAAGTTTCAACAGTCTCATTCCGCACGCACACACACACCCCCATACTTTCTGTAATGAATACACCTTAAGCTCCTCTCTTTGTTTGCACCAAAACAGCCAGGTTGAGTTATCTGTCGTCAGATTAATTTTTCACAGCTACGTCAAACGACGACGACGTAGCAGTGGCAGTCTGCCCACATCTTAAAACGCAATAAATCTGAAAGTCAGCAACCAAAGAGCAAAGTCTAATTTTCTAATTTTATCATTAGTCCACAGAGGCCATAGTTTACCTCACACATACACCGACAAGTAGACATGACTGCTGGGTTATAAGAGAGTAACATGGAAAGTTTTTTGTGAAGTGCACATAATTTTCAATCACGAATCTTAGTAGAAAGTGATGAGAGATTGCAGATTAACAAACCAAGGAAAGACTTTAGAGATGGGTGGGGGGTGGGATGCACCTTGACACAAGGGCACATTATGTGTAGCTGAGCCAAATGAATGACCTCTACACTGGCAGGTCACGACTGTCATTTTCTTGCCCGTATGCTCAGCAGTATGGATCAGATTTCCTGTGTTAAAGGTCTGCTTGAATGCAACCTCACAACTGACTTCACGTGCTGTGTCAGGCTCGCGAAGCTCGAAGGACGAGACTCGAGACATTTGCCCACACACGAGGAGACAACTTCTAAAGACATTTTGTCGAGCAAAACGGCTGACTCGGGAAGTTGGATGGATTATAACGACTCGAAGGCAAGGCTGAGAAGTGACTGTATATACATACAGAAATGACGACGTCTTCATATTTAATTACTGACGCGTCGTTTTAAACAACTGAACTTGCTCACTCTTCGGGATGCAACAATAGACTTAAGAATTTGAAAAGGTTGAACATAGAAAACGTGGACAAAAAAGACAAATACCTGGTTATAAATTATAGAAATATGTGACAAATAACAACTAGGGCTAGTTTAAATTACTTAAAAGTTGCGTACAAGCGAATGAATACATACGACACAACCCAGTTCATGGCAGGAAATGGAAGTTGAGCTAAAACGATCAATTAAATATCAATTCGCTGCCTTTAAACTTATTTTGTAAAGTGTTGGATAGCAATGACAGATAATCTGGTGCTCACCTTTAGTTTTCAGTGAGCCTGCAATTCGTGACTGCCTCTGAAGTGTGGTTCCTGCTCTCACCAAGACGTCCTGCACTGTCCTCTGTACACACGCACACATCTGCGCAGCATTGTCCCCAAAGTCTCTGTTCTCAACTGCTATTGGACAAAAACACGTCAATCAAAAAGTGGCCCAATAGGAACGATTTCAGCTTGAATTGAAGGCGGGGTTTGCTTAATCTTGACCCTAAATGTGTCTTTATCTGTCGTGATGGGATGGCGGCAGAATAGGATTGGATTCTGACTTCTGGTTTACATCTGTCTCTAATCCCTATCCTAATCCGTCACATGGACAAAAACAAAGAGCGGGAGAGTCTGTGAACAAAACAGAAAACACATGACCACTGCAATTTGACTTACTCTGTTTATTAAGATAAACTCTGATAGTTAACAGCAGCCTATCTATCAATGACACGCATATTTTTAGACACTTTACCTAAGAAAAAGTAGTTATTGTCCAATAGAGAAAAAAACCTTTTCTGGCTAAAAATCTGCACTGAAGATATGACTCAGCAAAATGTACTTTTTTATTTTGTTAGATGACCCATGGAAATGCTATTAGCTTGTTGTTGGTTTATTATTACCAATACACTGCCGGATTAGCAACCCTCCAACATGTACATAATCAAGGCTGAGGTAAACTGTACCATTTAATATACTGTTGAGGTAGTAGTGTGAGTAGCGAAGCAGAATTACAATGTATCTGGAAAAGGAAACTTGGATTAACAGATTTTGTTAAATTTCATTATGTGGCAGAGGTTCTACCATCCATCCATTAATTTTCTTTACCTGGTTAATCCAAGTCAGGGTAGATTACAAAAGTTTGATCATACTTTGTTTAAACTTCAGTAGAGCAAAAGCCTCAGTTTGCACTCCACTACTGATATAAATCCATAAATCGTTTTTTGTTTTAAAGAAACCTGTTTTACAGTGCAGCAGATGTAGTCGTGTAAATGAAGGCATGCTTAATTTGCGTGCAACATGCATGAATTATTTTCATATATGCAAGCACTCTTCCTTAATCCATGCTATATAGCCGCCCTCCACCCCACCCAGGGTGTTGCATGTTGCACGCAAATTAAGCATGCCTTTATTTAGATCTATCTATCTATCTATCTATCTATCTATAAACCAGTTACTAAATTCACTTTGAAGTAATAGCCTAAATTATGTCTATTTATAGTATCTACAAATCACTTTTAATAACACAACTAACACATATTGCATCTCAAACATTTGTGGCATTTAAATGCAATTTACTCTGCCTATTTAATCATCTAAAAATATGTGAACTGTCCTTTATCTCCAAGAGAAAAAAAAAGCCTTTAAACAGCCCTTCAATCACAGAGCACAGAGAAATAAACCACAGATTGTTCTTGTGTTGTAGCTACTTAGATCTAGACTGTCACACTATATTTCACACACCGGTTGGTCAAAAATATAAAATAGTTGAATTGAACACACACATCTGCAAAAACACCCTCAGTCCAAAAATGTTTCATATTTCATGGCGGTATATATAACAATAAAAAATAACAATAAAAACAATTTAAAAAAACGCTAATTTAAATGCTTAACTCATACCTGCCAATACTGGGCTATCTTAAAGAGGGAGATTTTCTGGGGTAGCGGTTGGAATACTCCACTCCCCCTGAAATTGGCCCAATTGGGCGTTAGGGATTTATCGGATTTGGGGTGGCCACAGGCCACAGGGGCCCGTGTCACCCCAGGCCACCCCACAGAATTGCCACAGCTGGCGACCTGTCCAGGGCGTACCCCGCCTCTCGCCCGATGACCGCTGGGTTAGGCTCCAGCCCCCCCATGACCCGTATAGAAAATGGATGGATGGACGGACAATTTCATGGCTGTTGGGACTCAGGTGTGTGGATTGGCTTCAGTAGGAAAAAGGCCACAACACTCATTGCATTAGATACATTACACATGTTTTAACTTAGGTTTGCCGATTTTTCCATTTTTGTAATACAATTGTTAACGGAATGAATAAAACCCATGAGCTGAATATCTTCCTTTGATTCCATCATACTTACTGTAAAATATTTGAAGCTCAATCAATCAAGACTTTCCAGAGGGAACAAAATATTATCCTTATTGTTTTGGAGTGGTGATATGAAATCAAAGGACACAGACCTGGTGCAGCCAGACAATAAAAATCAAATGACATTTTATAGAACTGGAGGAGGAACACAACAGCATAAATAAAAATCTCGGCATGTGCTCATTTTAACCACACCGTGGCGCCACTTATTTACAGATAGCTTTGGGCCATGACATGCTTTGACCAAGCTTTCCTTTTGAATAAAATGAGCAATGCTCTGTAAGGTGAGATCTGTCTCTCTGTGACACATTTAGTTACCTGCTGTGTGTTAACAACACAAAGAGGATAAACTGAATGTACAACTGAAGACTTAACGGAGGAATATCAACAGCAAGCAGGAGACTGAGTCATTGTTTTACAGTTATCATTAAATGTGGGTCAAAGATCTTTGAAGTGCACAGCAGCGATGCTTTTTTCCCCATAATTAAATGCTCACTACCTTTTGAAAATGTTTACAATCAATTGATATTGTTTTTCGTTACATGTTTATTTGTAGAAGTAAAACCAAAAACGTATTGATTTATAAAGCAAAGCGAGCGTCTTTATCACCTTCCATCTCACTTGCTGTGATTTACAAGTGAAGGTGTGATTTTAAAGAGGCTCCTCACCATTTCACACGTGAAGATCAGTTTTATCCTTTTGGGAAAAGCCTGTGAAACAGTTTTATATTGTCGCGTGTGGCTTTCACAGCAGCTTTGGCATGTCTGCCAATACAAATGAAATTTTCTCAGCGTGACCTTGGAGGCTACGCTTTTTTGGGAAAAAACAAGCAATAACTGTAATAAGTGAGAATAAGCTGCAAACACAACATATAATCAGCTTTTGAACTGATGCTTTCAAGCCTTGCAAACAGGTATGCTTTCGAGGTTTTCTGCCGTAAATATCTGTTTGCTTTGACCAGAATGATGCTATTAGAACACTGATCATGCACATGAACACTGAAGGAGCTCACTACTAATCTCCCAACAGCTGAGGGGGCTCCACTCCCATTATTAATATGATACATCACAGTATAAACTTTCTCAAGCTCAGGCCAACTAATTAAATGAAGAAATCAACAGCACTCCATGATCATTATCTGATAACTACAGACATTTTTCCATAGCCAAATAATAAAGAGGATGAGAAGTCTCAGATCATGGCCGCAGAAGAATAGCTGCTGCAGTTCAACCAATCCAAGGAGCGTTTACAACAGTGTTTAACAAGGAGCTGAAGAGGGCAGCGTTGATAGGTGTTCAAAACTCTTCAAACAGGAAAAAGTAGCATGAGAAAAGTATGAAGTATCAGAGGCTGAAGGAACAACTGGGAAAAATGGGAAGATCCTAGTGGTAATGGGAGCATTAGAGGCTGTGACTCTGCCCTAATTCAGCAGAGTGGCTCCAACAGATTCTTGATACAACATCTGAAGTCTCTGCAAAGTCTCAGACCCCCGCCCCCGGCAAACTCTTGCTCACATAGTGGTCACGACAGTGAATATGCATATTGAAAATAGATTTTCTAGTACACTAGAAAATGCTTGAAGAAACGCACACTTAAGAAAACTTAAAAGTAGTGTTTGGCAGAGAAGCAAAGAAAAAAAAAGAAAGAAACGCTCATAGAATGTACAAGTAACAATATAGATTAAAAGTTCACAGATGAGGGCATCAGGATTGGGTATGAAAGGAGCAGCCAACAAAGGCTTTGTCTTTCCATGCAAGGTTGAGTCGTGGATCAACACTTTGTATGTAACTTGGCCAGATAATCATCAATGAGCTCCAAAAGAAAATTTACTCAATTCAATATTGCAAACCGTGCAGAATGTTGCGCAAAGATTCAGACTCAGGGACTCATAAAGACCAAGGCAGGTTTGAGAAACCGTGCTTCCCACTTTTTTCTCAGTATGTTGCTGACATCATTTGTTTATATTTTCTAAATACAAGGAAGTTGGTCAATGAAGAGTAAAAAAGTATCTGCTAAAAAAAGGTTTCAAACAAAAAATTTCTGACAGATTGCAAATTATAAGTTAGACTTTACTTTTGATCCATACATGAGTACCCAAGCATGCGCTGCGTTTCACATGACAGTCGGACTATGTCAGTGGGGCTGCTCTCTGATGTCTCCTCCCATGCATTTTCTTCTAAAAGTAGGCATCGCTCTGTGTCTGCTCAGCCATGGGGGTCCATCACCGTTTTTACAGCGTTCATTTAGGCTTCGAGTGAATTGTAAATGGAAAAACAGGTCACGGATAACAAATTTTCTTTCCCAGGAGAAACAAGAGGGAAAACTGGATGTAGGGTGAAGCACAGCTGTGTGTAATCGGCTGCAGAGAGGAGAAACAGATGCGCGTTTGTATGAAAAAGTAACAGTTTCTTCTGAATGAAATTTACATAAAGTTCAAGTGGATAAGTAACTGTGAAAGATAAAAATCAAAATTAAAGTTTTTCTTAATTCTGAGCTTGTCTGTTAATAACGTTTTGCAGCCAACCCCCCCACCCCCTGCTGTGAATATCCATTCAGCATAGAACAAATGCGTAAAACAACTAGGGAGTCCCATTTGACTCAAACCTTTTACATCTTGTTGGGCAATCAGTCCTTTGAAGGAAGGAGGATACGGAGAGCCCAACAAAGCAGTAGCAGCAGGAGCCTGAGGCAGTATCACCAATGTATCACGGTTGAGTGGCGAGAAAAAATACAAAGTACATCTCAATGAATAGAGCGGAACTGTATTCTTTTCAGGGGTTTTAGCTTGAAAACTCCAGAACTAATTCTCATGTGGGTAAACAAAATCAGGCTTTAATAGTGACCCATTTCTTTGCAGTTGGGAACACTTTGTAGCCCCTAGATTAGAACCTGGTAATTATTGATTTAGAAATACAGCACCCATGGATGCATAAATAAAAGACAAAGTCTAACTGACAGAGGACTGTAACACAGATGACCTAGAGGTGTGCAGCATTGTGTGCTAAAGAGTCCTTCCCTCATGCAGAAATCTTTATGACTGCCTTAGCAATAATGCATTCCCACAGACTGAGCACGGAAAAGAATGGCTGGATGGTTTTATCACTGAAAATCCAAAACAAGAAGAATCTGAGGAAAAGAGAATTTTGGGGTAAGACCATTCATGTTTTGGCAGAAAATTGTCATATAAAAACTCCTGAAAATAAAAGGACGGAGCTGAAATAGTTCTCACAGATGCCACTACTTTAAGCAAGGCATCTGGATGGAAAGTAACACTTAACTTTTACATTTACATTTAGTTATGCAGCATATACTTTTATCTGAAGCAGGTACAGCTGTACAAAGTAAGAGCAGGTTAGACATGTAAGTGTGTTAGAGGATTTAGAAGAGGATATATTCTCAGAACCACAGATGAGACAAATGTCTGAGCTGAGGCTGTCTTGTGTGTCACTATCTGGCGACGTAGGTGACGTAATGCAGGTGCTGAGAAGGAGCATAACCCTGTTTGACTGAGTTTATGTTGTTGCATGCAGACCTTGCAGTCACTCTGTGGGCATCATTAGTGGCTTGAATTAGATCCAAGCTCCCATGGATAGCCAGTGAAGTTTAATGAGTAATGGAGTGATTTGTGTCCTTTTGAAAAGTGCAAAGCAACAGGACTAAGAGACAGAGGCAGCATACTGATGTTTCTTGCAACCTATGTTGGAGAGGCTATTATTTTGTAATGTATGAAGTGATTGGCCAGAATGACCAATAGCTAAGATAGCTAAGATATTTCCAGAGGTGTAGATTAAGTTCCTTCATCCATGTGAGATTTGCACTGAAACATCAGGGTCATCTGACAGGAAAGATGTAAGCACATGACTGGGTCCAAGAAGAAGGTGTTATAGAGAAGGGGTCCCAGTACTAAGCCTTTTGTTTTCAACAGTTTCTCAAAGAAGAGTAATTAGATATATGAGGATACTCACACTTAATGTTAATAGTAAAGTGTTCACCAATTCATGCACACATACAGCATGTCTTAGTCTATATAAAGTCTAACAGGCTACACAGAGCACACATTCACACACCAGTGGAGGGATTGGAGCCAACTCGGGGTTCAGTGTCTTTCTCAAGGACACTTTGACATGTCATCCTGGGAATTAAACCGCCGACATTCCATTTGACAGATGACTGCTCTTCCTCCGCCCCACAGCGTTGTGCATGAACGTGTTAAAATGAGCTGTTTTATGAGTAGTGTCTCTATTTTCACTGAACAAAGCATTTTTTAACTAATGAACATGAGAGAAATGAGAGAAACACAGATGCCGCAGGTGCATGCTCCAGCAGAAGCCACAGAACGTGCAATGGTTTCTGCACCAGTCACAAGCATAAGTGTCATAAACATGTAACTAATGCAACTGCATCAGGGCAGTTATAGACGCTTATACATATGTCTAAAACTATGCAGCTACATTGTCACAGCAGATGGCACAATGAACTTGAGCATGAACTTGTTCAGTTTTAATCTGTGTGAACAGAGCTTTGAACTAGTTCTTGTGAAGTGTGAACTTGCAAAACACATCAGATTGTGTAACACAGTAGTGTGCCGTACATCAACATCCTCTTGATAAAACAAATCATTTTTCCCTGTAAGGAAACCCAAGAGAGCCACTAAATCCCAACCTGTTGTTCTCTTTTGATTTTGACATTCAAACTTCACTGTTTTTGTATCAAGCAAACACGGCGTTAGTTCAGATCAAGCCAAGAGTTTATTCAACCTTAGCAGTAATAGTTCTGTCTTGTTCCACAAATTCCAAATGTTGTTTTTGTCAGTACATGCAACAGGTGATTTGTATTTTACGAAAGCAGACATGTGGGCTAAAGCAGAGACTTTATTTCTAAATGTAATGCAGCCTCACCGGTCGGTACACAGTTAGCAGTTTGCACAAAAAATGATTTGTAAATTGTAACATGCTGACTTATTAATAAACTGTCCCAAATGGGACATTATACAACTATTAAATATTAAAAAGTGCTTACAATGACATAGGAAGAGGAGGACGGTGGCAGTCTATTGCAGACTGTAAGGTGAACCAAGTTTTCATTTCATCCTATATTGACCAACAAGGTTTCACCTTTAGAGTGGGCTGTCAGCTGCACTTGGTTAGGGTTCAACATTAAAAAATGTTTATGATAATGAAAAAAAATAAGCAAATGTTTTGTCTCAGACGTTGTCTCAGGCACTGAAAAAACATTAATCTTTTTAACAGTACATGGTAATGTGCCATTGTACCAGAATTCTTTGGGCAAATCAAGCAGAAAGTATAACAACTGGGTTGCACAACATTACACCAAAGGGCTCATTATTGTTTTGCACCTCTTAAAACATTAGATCTCCTTTTTGTGAGATTAGCAGGAGATGTTTTATATCTACAGTTTCTTTTGCAAAACAGCTCCATACTGCAGAAAGAGGAACAAAGAATCAGCAAGGAGACAAAAATGGCTTTGGGGTATGAGGCACCGCATTGACCTGATTCTCTGCTGTGTGCCTTGAGATTATCGCTGCGTGCCTGTGATCTCGGTGCTGAATGCTCAGACATGCACTGACACACTTGTTAGTATTTGTAGCAGGTTTGTGTGTTGTGTTTATTTAACTCATTTCAGTTCAGGTCCTCGCATACAGCTCACTTTCCATAAAAGTTAAGATATTACAAAACGTAAACGAAAAACAGAATGTTGATTTGTACGTCTCACAAACCAATATTCTATTCATCTTATTTTATCAACAACCTGACGGCCGAAGATCAAAGGAATCCAATATTCTCAGAATCCTTTTCTGAAACTGTACGAACAGTAGATGATGTGATATTCAATTAAAGAAATTGTTATATCATATCATTAAACTAATAATGTTCCTCCAGCTGATTCTTTTCCATATACTTTTTTTGTCCTTTTGTTGAACCCGTTCCAACTTTTTTGAGATGTTTTGTTGCCATCAAATCAAAGATGAGCTAATTTTTTTCAATAAATATTTCTGCCTTTTGTGTTTTAGTGAATAGCGAAGCCATAGCAAAGGGGATTAATGAAGACACTTTGTCTGAATTGGCTGAAATACTTTATTTGTAGTTCAGGGTCCTCTCTTATCGCCATGAAACCTACACCAATCAGCCATAGTAAGAAAAAGGAAACCCTCAGTGTGAGAAGGATGCCTGCATTTGCAGAGTGCCCAGCAGTTAATTTAACATGCCTAAAACAAATTTTTGACCAATCAGCTGATTTACCAGAGCAGACTGGACAATTAGAGGGCAAGGCCCTTAAAGAGACAGGAGCTAAAACCAAGCATTTCATACAGGAGGTGATGAAATGCTGCAACAATAAGAAAAGTAAGAAAAAACTTTTTTTTCCACATTTTTATTTAAAGTATTTAAGTAGTCATTATAGTATTTACAGTTAAGGTTTGAAAGGCTCTTTAATCACAACAAGCAGGGTAGCACATGGACAGCATCAGCATTTTAATTTGCACAGTTCTTCCTGGAGTCCACCGTGGGCCTGATAAAGACCTTGAGCTTGATTTTGACCTCAGGAGCCCTGAACAGTGAACAAGGGAGACGTGATTCGAGTCAAATCAGGACTTCTTAAAGATTTTGTCCCCGAAAGGCAACAGGATATTAATCTCTCTGACAAACGTATTTACTTTTTTGCTTGATTGAATAAAAACATGTTTTACTTCTGCTGAGTCAGCGTGTTTAATCAGAAAATGAACAGCTGAAGATGATTGAAACCTTTCAACATGATTCCTTGGACTCTTCTGGGCTTTAGTGAACTTGCTGTCCTGCTGCTTGTTTACAAAGCTATTTATGGCCTGGTTATGTTTTCAAGGATTAACTCAAAAACTGGTGAATTTCCTTTTACTCTGCCAGTCTTTGGAATCGCACTGCCAGATATGCCTCTCCCCCCTTTTTTTTTTATTCCAAAAACTTCTCTAATACCTCTTATACTTAAGACAGGAACTGTTGAAAAAAATGGATGTTTTCATCTTCTGTCAAATGTGAAGCCAATATGAAAGTGACCTAAAGTGCTCTACTGTACATTCTGTACATATTGTAAATAATTCCCCACTGCCTGTTGTATATACTGCATATGATTATCCTTAGTTAGTCATAACTAGTTGTAGTCCACTGTACATACCTGCATTTTTGTATATATCCTATTATACTACAATTACTGCCTATGCACTTTCTGGTTAGAGGCAATCTGCATTTCATTGATTGCACTTGTGACATGTACAATGACAATAAAGTTTAATCTAATCTGATCTAATCTAAATACCACTGATGGCCACTTGGCACTGGCTTCAAAACATCTCTGGCTTCAACAGACTCTAGTACGTAAAACACTACCTCAAGAAGTTCTTTCCAAATGTCAATAAGTGTGTCATTAGTTCAGTTCATTCCTTCTGATGGGTACATTAGTAGACCTTTGAATATACAATTAAATAGATATTCATCCTTAAAGTTATGTATATCAATCGATATATTCAATCTGGTTTAAAGTGTTATTCTCTCGCTCCACCCTCTTTTCCAAATAAGGTAACTTCTGACTGAATAAAAAACAAGCAAGCAAAAAAAAAGACCAAGATGGTGAGGCTAAAAAACAGCCTTTCACAAACCAGTATCTGACATCATGGTGACTTTGTCCATCTTTTATTTGGCTGCCTGTAAAATTATGTCCATTCAGGTGGCAATCACATTTTGAAAATAATGCTTTATAGCTCAATCCATCATTGATTTCTTACTGAACCAAATTGATCTTTGTTCCACTGACGGAACACATGTTGATCTCACTATCAAATCAAAGGCCCATGGTTGAAATGCAACAGTTAGCAGCTCCATCCAAACAAACCTTCTTCAACCTCTTATGACTTGACAGTGGCGTCAGCTCAGATGTGGAAACGCATGTGCGAGGCGTGTTTACCTCGTGCTGCTTGTAGGGGGCGGTACTTTGCAGCACTGAATCCTAAGTTGTGCTAACAACAGACATGACATTCAACATTTCAGTTGGAGGACTTGTTAGAAAACATTGTAGCTACAGTAAAACACTTGAAAATGTCCTCACATTTGACAAATTTTGCTTTTCAACAATTAAAATAAACCAAATTTCTTGCCATTTTTTCCCCCTTCAAATTGTTACTAAAAGAGTCGCCACCAGCACCACCAACTACGACCTACATGACCTGCGTCAACAATTTAGCCTTTTGCTGTTTGTGAAACGAAACCTGCTTTTAGTTGTCACTATGTTTACTAGTAAAGAAGCGGCTGCCCGTGGCTCTGCCGCCCCTGCAGATTTGACATTTTGGTCTGCCTGGGTGAAAAGAAAGGTTACAGGTTCAGGAGAATGGGGGGGGGACCTCTAAAGCGCTTCAGCATGATTGTGCTCTTGCACATAATTAATTCATTGAGAATAGACATGTCTCCAAATGTCTGCCCTTTTTATTCCGTTATTTACTCTATTTTTAGAGTTTTCATCACAGGAGATGGCATAACAGACTTTTCTTCAGCCAATCAAAGAGTCCATTTAAGCCCTGCAAAATATGCCCTCATGGTTTTTGGGAAACCTCTCAAAATATTCAGGGAACCAAACTGAGTAAAAAAAAGGTTAAACAATCAGACAAAAGATCTTTTGAGACATACAGCAGCATTGAGGTTTTTTTTCAATCAGTTCATGTACAAAGAGTTAAGCTGCAAAGTGAATCATGTTGTGTCAGAGGAAAAGTTAAACTGAGCTTTATGAGCTATATCACAGGAGATGACAGTAATATAATGACGTTATTTAGAAAGTGTATTTTTGATTTTTGCTTTTTAAAAAATGTATACTATGTTGACTTTTTCACCTTTGGAAACGTTGTCTCCAAACTGACCATGTTTCCTCTGTTTGATACTGAAATAGGGGGAAGAAATCTTGGTTTGTCAAAAAAACATGGCAATTCTGTAACAGAAAGAGTGCTTTTCCATGTCCGGTGCCACAACATGAGCTACATAAAGAAGACCAACAAGAGGAAAGGTAACTCATCAAACGACAAAGAGATAAATCACTCTGACATCTGTGAAAATCTGAACTCTACTTCACTGACATTCACTGTTGGATCTACAGCCTGAAAACTGTTGAAATCCTGGTGTGTTTGCCTGTCTGTGTGTAAGGGAGAGTGATGGTGAGTGTGTTAATTACCTTTAGGAGGCTTTCACACTAGCTCTGTTCATTTCCTCGGATAGTCCGCTTCTTTGGGCAGGTGTGAAAGCTCATCCACAATCGGAGCCGAGGTTTGTGGACTGGAGAGACAACCCTTTTCTTTGATAGTCAGTCATTTAGCAATAAAGGAAGAAAAAAACTGTTAAATTATCTTTGCAGCCTTATGTTGGGGCAATATCAGAGCCAAAGACTCAAAGAAACTAAACAGATGTGCTGGGAACTCCTTTGAATTTCCTGGAGTTGATTGTGGAAAAAGAATGTTGCACAGGTTGGTAAATACAATGGACAACACTGCACATCCTCAACACAATCCAGATTCCATCCAGAGTTGAATGAATTTTTCACCAAAATCTTTGCTTTGATGATAGGAGAATCAGACACGTGCAAAGTCCTTTCCAGCACATCCCAAAGACTCTCAGTGGAGTTAAGGTCTGGACTCTGTGGCGGCCAAATGTGTGTAATGCTCCCTGAGTCAATCTTTCTCAATATGAAAACAGAATAAATCTGGACTTTTTGGAGCACATGACGGTTCTCTGTTGCTTCAGAGTCTACTCTGTATGCTCCAAAGCAAACTGAAACTTGGGTTTTTCTTCACTGATAAGTGATTTTCTTAGGGCTCCACAGCTGTTTAGACCAAATATCATGATTTCTATTTGCACTATGAGTTTTGAAATTCTCTTACTTTTACGAATAAACACTGCTGAGTTGGTTCTTTTTTTTTCAATTTGACTTCACCAAAAGTTTAAGTAATCTCCGATCTTGATTGTTCTTTAAGCTTTTTTCCTCTGATCCATTTCTTCCTTGAAGATGATGGCTCACCACCATCCTTCCAGACTTTAATAATGCCTTGGACAGTTGTAAATCCAATTTTTGTAGTTTCAAGAATTTCCCAAATTGCTGATTTGCTCTTCTGAAACAGAAAAACATTTTTTTTCCACATCCACAGAATCAGGATGTCTCTTCTTACATTTGTTGAAGGAATACTCAGTGCAGTTACAATCAAACTTGTTGCCAACTGAAATATTTATCACTGCAGTACTTTCCTAGTGGGAGTTTGCTTAGTTAAATCCATGTTTATGACTTCTTTCACCATACTGTGTCTTGTCCCATGTTGCATTGAATCAGAATCGACCCTTTATCTAATTAATAGATAGTTCAGTTATTTAAGTTCTGTGCACTTCATTCATTTTCATCTTCAATCGAAGGTCTCCGCTCACAGGAACTGACATGTATGAAACATTGTTACCAGGGAGTGTCCTGGAGTCTCCCCAAACCTTTCTGTATAGTTCGATGGGGAACACTTATCATTTTGAGGAAACAGGAGTTTTTATCAAATTAATTCTGACACCATGAAGTCAGATGTGGAAAACTTTCTCAAAATGATTATAAACCTTGAGGAAGATCATCAAATGCTGACAAGAAGTTTCAGCGTAGAGTGATGGGAAAATACCTGCAGCAGGTGCTCCTTTGGATGGTGAAAGAGCCACAAGATGAAACAGTTTACAGCGAGGATGTTTATGATACTCTCTAGTTTTAAAAAAAGCCTTATTCACAAAAATACTGAGCTCACCAGAAGATAACACAAACAGCCGGTCAGAGTCCTCTGAAGATCTCCTCATTTGAGTATCGGGTCCTCATGATGCTGCTGAACTGATGACTTGAATGTTGGGTCTAAAGTCTCTGGAAACAAGCTCTGACAAAACACAGGTCTCTTCCCCCAGTCATACAAATGGTTCCACTTTTGACTGAACATTGAACACAAATGGAGCCACATGTCAAGAAAATCTTACCAAGATCACAGTGATAGAAGTTTTCTCTGTAAGAAAATCTGTGGTAGCGTCAGATGATGCATCCAAAAATAGCATCACAATGTCAAAAGAAAACTCAGGAAGAAGAAGTTTGCATTTTCTAGATTCTTTTTTTCTTTCTTTTTCAAAAGCAGTCGCTGAACATCTTCCATCTTGTCTGATTTGTAACGTAACCTCCCTCAGATTTGGACAGTGATGGGGAAATTGAAAAAGAACAAATATTTTGTTTAAGGCAATAACAGAATATAATTGTATCAAATATGATTAGAGGTAGACCTGGTGGAATGTATTTAACTTGAATTTCAAAAATTTATCCGAGATCATGTCTGTTATTAGTTTAGAAATTTGATAGAATTTGATGCAACTGAACTGAAATCCAGACACAGTTCAACAGTATGCAGTTCCATTGTTGCTCAGCAACATGTCTGCTGTGAGAAACTTTTCAGCTCCAACTTCAACAAAAGATACAATTATACTAAACTGAAATACAAATGCAAATAACTGTATAATTTAGTCTATTTAAAAAGATAATACATATATTTCTAAATCCATAATTACATCTTTGGTTCCGTTTTTTCTCTCATGTGAACTCAGGTTGACTCTAGATAAGATAATTCTGGAAAGAGGCTGCATTTACGCAGCTATACATAATTTGAGTATCTGCTGTTCTGCAGGGGGGAAATATCTAGTTTTCATTCCACCTTTATATGACAACTTTAGTTCAATTTATACTATGTGTGGTGTACTGAATAGAGGAATTGGAATGTATGCCTAAAAGTTAAGGCTTTATTGATTAATACTGAACAGAATATTGTGGACATTGACCAGCTAACGCACTTGCTAAACGGGCTTAAAAATGTCGCTTCCCCTAAAATATCACCACTGACCTCAAACAGGACGCTGGATTAGCTGTGAATCTAATATGCAGAAATGATCTCTGATGGTACAGTAATCTCGGAATCTTCCCAATTAAATGGAGAGATTTGATGGACGTCGACTTTATCCGTGATTAAGGTAGTGGTTCATACCCTAAAAAAAAAAAAAAAAGCAAATCAGCAACAGTTCAGATATATGAGAGTGCTTTAATACTGTTAGACATAACACATACAGAGTCACATCTTGACGCTTGAGTGTCCAGAATATTCGCAGTGGTTTGTTATTTGTACAAATGTCTTCCGCATATGATAAAGATGTGCTATAGATAGTGCAGCCCAAAATGAATGAATGAATAAATAAATGAAACATTCAAAACAGAAGAATAGAAACATCAAAACATTAAAGTGTACAAGTTTATTTTACTTCTAATCAAACGACAGCAAAGGGGCCTCAAGAGCCGTTCAACACGGGTTTGCAGTGTGGGTCACTAACTAGAAAAACAGCCGACAACAAGCTCAACTCTTCTGCTATTAAAAAAATCCCCCAAAAACCTTGACAACTTGATTCACTACAACATTTTCTCTTCTCTCTCCCACGGGATCGGATCCTGTTCGTCGTCGACGTGCGTGTTTCTGCGCCCTGTCCAAAAGTGCTCCACGTCGGGGAACGTCTTCTCCTGCGATACCTCGTTGGCGACGGCGTTCGCCTCGACCTCCGCTCCGTTCCCCTCCGTTTTTGGACATTTTACGCAGGGCGTGCGCTTTCTACTTCTGCAGGTAGAGATGAACCAGATGGCGATCAGTCCTTGGCGCACGTCGTCGTACATGGTCATCAAGATGACTGGTGACAAAGAGCTGCATGCGTAAAGGAGGACTTGCGCGAACATCACCAGCCCCACGGGAGGTTTGCTGTAGCCGAGTCTGATCCAAGTGAATGTCCCCCACTCCGGGAGCAGCATGATCCCGAGTGCGCCGCTTAAACAAAGTAAAACTAGGATAACCTTGGTCTGGTGCTGCGGGCTTGGTGCATGGTTCACCGCGGTGTACAGCGTCTTGGTGTAGTAGGCAAGCGTAAAGATAACCGGCACAACAAAGGAAACAGTTGGATAAATCTTGTAGAACAAACTCATAAAGTCAGAGGCGCAAACTGGCATTTCGGAGACGCAAATACTGTCGATGCCATGCGGAATCAAGGTGGCGAAAAGCATTTGGGGGATCGGAAACATCATGGAAACGATCCAAACGAACGCCAGGGCTCCGTGGATCCACGTTGGGCTGTGGAGGGGTACCGCGGACGCGTGTGGAACGAAAGTGTGTTTGGCTCGGGAGGTCACTGCGAGGATTAAAGTTTTTGCGACCACGCACGAGTGCTGGAACCAGTCCGTGGTGCGGCACACAAAACTCCCCAAGGTCCAGGTCTGCTTGTAGTAGGTAACGGCGCGCACGGGGGCACACAGTAACAGGATCACCAAGTCAGTGGAAGCCAGGGAGGCGAGAAGCGCCTTCACCTCCGAGCCCTTCCCGTTTCTGAAGTCGCGGATGAAAATCAGCAAAACGAGCAAATTTCCAACCGCTCCGGACACACAGATCCCGATCAGGATGACAGGCACGACTGTCCTGGTGTCTTCCCACTGGAGAAGCTGGGCTCCTCCAACGAAATCAAAAAAGGACACATTAGCTGGTCGATCAATATCCATCTCCTTTACTGTGACTTTTGAAATGTAAAGCTGAATTAAACTCAGTCAGCGAATAACAGTGGTTGTCTCCCTTCAAATGAAAAAAAATCCTGGAGTTAAAAGCGAGCGGGGGAGCTGTCCTGCACACCGCGGTGCTGAAACGCTACTGACGGGGTCACGATCGCATCGGCAAGTGGGTGAGCAGGCTGCCAGTTAGAGGCTATTTCAGGTGCTGCCATTTAGCATCGTCAACCATTCACGTCACTTCGTCAGTGTGGCTCCAGCCTGCAGCCTTGCCCAAATGTGAGCCCAGCGTGATGCGATTTACACTCACAGTCTCAGGGGGGATAACGGGTTGTGCAAAGTTTTGCGTCAAAGTAACAAGACGTCTGATGATTCTCTTTACAAAAAAATATATATATATACAAATGTAACGTGAAAGTCGGACGACAGTTATTTCACCTGGTGCCAATAATACAGACAGTTTTTTAAAATAAAGCGTAGATAAGATAGCAACTCTTTTTAGGGCATTTAGGGCAGTCCGTGGGATGTACATTCTCTTTCACTTCTAAGGTTTTGCATATTAGGATATAAAGATAAGGTTGGGTGAACTTGCTAGGACGTCCGCTCCTCGGAAGATTGAAAAGAACTGTCTTGAATGTTTTCCACCAGTGGGTAATCTTTCCTCCTTGGCATTGTATTAACACACACCTGAATGTTCCAGACCAGCCAACTGCCAAAACGTCTGCTTTTATAGAGGTGCTCACACTTGCAGTTAATCAAGTGGACTTCATTATCAGCATTTGGCTGTTTACTTACGTTCTTACTTATTTTGGAAGCAGTATGGGTCGACACAGTGTACCGTGTTATGTATGTTGGTCATCTGAGGTTATTGATATAACTTTAAGACCTAGTAAGGAGCAGTGATTCTTTATTTTACCCTGATACATAAAACCTTAGAAATGAAAGAAGGTTTACTTGGTTTGTGATATGGTTGTGTACATTTTGCATGTAGTATATAGTATATAGGATATGTCAGGCACCAGGAGAAGGGTTTCCCCTGAGGAACTTTACACTTATTGATAATTTTAAGACTTATTTTATCATATGTTTTATGTTCAATAGTCTCAGATGCTAATCTTTGCTGGTCTGAAAAGTCATCATTTTGGAAAGCCCTCATCCAGTCAGTAAATCCCCTCACTATTTACTTCTAACTTTCATTATTTAACTTTTAACAGCTGCTGACATGACAGGCTTTAGGCATAAAACAGTTAGCTGCAGGACCAGTGATTTGTAGAAAAATAATGAGCCGTATATCTATTAAATAATAAGCAATGATTATATAGTACCTGCTATATTTGTGTTTTCCTAAAAACAATCACGATACCCCATCTCAGAATATTTGCTGATACAGATACCAGCTATAGTAGACTAACTCACTGCATATAATTAGTATATAAATGGCCTTATTCATATAAGATAATGTACCAAATGAATATGCCAGATTTTTATTTTGTGTGAACTGGCCATATTGTAGCTGATACCAAAGTCACTTGCACAAGGTTGATATCAGATATGATCCAGTCTGTTAGTTCATCCCTATCTCAAAGGATAAACCCCACACCCTAACTTTGTTTTTAATTTTATTATAGTAGATTCATAAAGAACTGATCCGTGATTTAGTTTCCATTCATTGGAAAATAAGGTAACGTATGACATATTATTACATACATTTAATACATTCTCTGTAAAGAATGCCTCATTAGAATCAGAAGAGACTCAACTCTTCAAAATGTATTTGCTTTGAGAGAAAAAAAATAAATGCAGAGAAATTTAGGTTAATTATCAGGTTATACAGGTTATGTTGTACAATACAAGAGAACACGAAGCTGAATGCACCACAGAATGAGGTGTGTTTACTTGACTTGAAGAGCATCCGGATGGTGAAGGGGAGGGTGGTAGTGGGGTGCTTGGGGGGGCGATCGTGGAGAGGTGAGGGTGCCCACTCAAACGCTGTCACCTCCTCTAAGAGGGCTGGTTGCTAGGAGACCGGCACTACCATCACAGCATGTGGTAAGGAAGATGTGAGGTGTCATGAAGTAAAGCGATATACGGGTGGATAGAGAGGCTTTCAAGGGACTCTGGAGCTTCTGATCTGGTGAATGATCACTTCCAACAGTGTGATTGCAGAGGAAAAAGGTTCTGGTGTTATTTAGAGGGATGATATAATAACACTAGCAGGGGTGCAGTCCTTAGGATGTGCAGTAATCAGGAATGTTTGATATGTTATGAACTGTGTAAGGCCAAGAGTACAAACAGGTTTCATCTATTTCTAATTACACTGCTGGAAAAGTCAGTGAAACATGAATGTTAATACTGAATAATTTCCACAATATCCCCCAGGGGCAACACATTTTAAGTTAGTGAAAATTAAAAAAAAAAAAAAAAGCATCTTTAATGTAGAGATTCTGTCCAAAGTACTTCATATTACAAGATGGAATATACAATTAAATGGAAATCATAGTATGATAAAAGTGGTAGCACTAAGTAAAGTAAGATTAGCAGGGATAATGTATAAACCTCAGACATGGTGTTCTCTTCACTTTTGAAGATTATCTCATGATCCATCGCACTATCCCAATACCCCAACAAATTTGTCCCCTGACCAGACAATTTGATGCAAAAATACAAAGGAATTTCCATCACATGACCTGCAGGTAACTCTTCCAGCTGTTCTGATCAAGTGTATGCACATTTAAAAATCAAAGCATTAAAGCCAAACTACAGCGTGAAAATGGACATGATATACAGACAGAGATAAAAGTCAAAGAAGACGTATTTGATAGAGACTAAACACTTTTCTATAAGATTTTTAATCCTAACAAGTGGTTTTGATTTCTAATTCAAAGCAGTTAATGTTATTTCCTAACTCCAACCAATAAGTGTTTTAGTAAAGAGCTGATAAATCAGAAGCGAAAAAACTATTTCTATATTTTGATCTTGCACATGCATCATGAAAATATGAACAACTGAAAGTGCTGGGATTAACTGTGCCAAGTCCAGAGCTATAAGGGGTTTGAAAAACAGGAAAGAAAATCATCATTCGTCTTGCTGTTTGATTTTGATTGGCTATTGTAAGAGACTGATGGACCATTAAGAAAATATTCTCGAAAGGTATGTAAAAGGTTATATTTTGTTGTAATTTATCAGGGTTTTTACAAGTCGAACCCAGTGATAAGTAGAGACAAATGGCAAAGGAGACAGATTCATTTAAAAGGGTTAACAAAAGGCACTGAAGTCCAAAAGGTGACTCAGATTGAGAATTCAGGATCTACAGAATGATTAAGATTATTTTTTTTTTGTCATGGATACATGAAATTTGTCCTCTGCTTTTAACCCATCCAGGTTGGCACCTGTTGACACACACATGCACAGGATCATAGAGACAGATGCCATACACCGGAGTGGTGGGGAACCACTCACAGCTCCCTGGAGCATTGGGGTACAGTGCCATGCTCAAGGGCACCTCGGCCGTGACAAGGAGGTGGACTGACACCCCTCCAGCTGTCAGTTTCAACAATCTTTTTTTTTTTTTTCTATTTGAGTGGCTTGAGTGGCAATCGAACCACCAAACCTTCCTGGACAACCCACTCTAACGGCTGTTCCATGGATACGCAGGTAAGTCCAGAAACACAAATAGTCTTGCAAGGTGAGTATCCACTAAAAGGAGAAAACAAAGTACTGACCGGTCCGGTGCTGCACAAAAACAAAGGTAGCATCTTGCAGGAAAATGATTTTTCAGTGTTCTGCAGGTCAGTGTTCCAGCATAGCTGAATACTCCGTAACAAGTGAGACGTCTGTTGAACAATAAGAGATTATGCATGGCAGCAAAACAGTAGTAGACTGGAGCTTAAGTAAGTGCACAGCAGTCACCACAGGTGAGTCGAATGAACAAACAGCCAGCCCCCAAAGCCACTGATAGGAAGTCCCTGAGACAGCACCAGGAACACAGGAGGAATTCAAAAAATAAAAGCATGACAACAAAAACATACATTCTCACATATTTTCCTTGAATGATGAATAGAATATGCTTACATCCACTTTTACCAACATAGAATATATAGTACCTTTATCTGTATTTCAAAGAATATTGTGTGCAGAATATTGTAATGACTCCCTTTCGTTTCATTTGAAAAAAACAGAACAAAATGGAGGAAATAACTACAAATGTACACTACAGAGGACAATTTTTTAAACACTTAAATATCCATCCATCCATCCATCCGAGGGTCGGGTCGCGGGGGCAGCAGCTTCAGCAGAGAAACCCAGACGTCCCTGTCCCCGGCCACTTCCTCCAGCTCTTCCGGGGGGACCCCGAGGCGTTCCCAGGCCAGCCGAGCGACATAGTCCCTCCAACGTGTCCTGGGTCTTCCCCGGGGTCTCCTGCCAGTGGGACGTCTGACTTTTTTAAACACTTAAATATATATATATATATATATCCATCCATCCATCCATCCATCCATCCATCCATCCAGGGTCGGGTCGCGGGGGCAGCAGCTTCAGCAGAGAAACCCAGACCTCCCTGTCCCCGGCCACTTCCTCCAGCTCTTCCGGGGGACCCCGAGGCATTCCCAGGCCAGCCGAGAGACATAGTCCCTCCAACGTGTCCTGGGTCTTCCCCGGGGTCTCCTCCCAGTGGGACGTCTGACTCCTCTCAATGCGGAGGAGCAGCGGTTCTACTCCGAGCCCCTCCCGGATGACTGAGCTTCTCACCCTATCTCTAAGGGAGAGCCCAGACACCCTGCGGAGGAAGCCCATTTCGGCCGCTTGTACTCGCGATCTTGTTCTTTTGCTCTCTACCCACAACTTGTGACCATAGGTGAGGATGGGAACGTAGATTGACCAGTAAATAGAGAGCTTCGCCTTCTGGCTCAGCTCCTTCTTCACAACGACGGGTCGGTGCAGAGCCCGCAACACTGCAGACGCCGAACCGATCCGCCCGTCAATCTCACGCTCCATTCGTCCCTCACTCGTGAACAAGACCCCGAGATACTTGAACTCCTCCACTTGGGGAAGGATCTCATTCCCGACCCAGAGAGAGCATTCCACCCTCTTCCGGCTGAGAACCATAGTCACTAGACTAGACATAGAACACTTAAATACTATGCTAAAATACAGTTAAAATAATTAAGACAATGTTTTAATGTGTTGTTAAGAGACTTATATGAAATATGCCAACAACATTTCAAGCCAAAATTTGCTCAATAAAAAGTATTATACACTTACTTTTCCTCGTTCCATAAAATGTGCTTGCACTGACGGCCGCCATTTTCCTGAATGAGGAAGAGAAAGGTACAAAGCCCCACCCCTTCACATGTGGTATCATTGAAAAGCCCTAAATGTCCTCTGTAGATAGCAAAAGGAGTTAGTTCAGTAGTATGCACTAAGTGGGTGATATTCAGGTTTACAAAGGTCCTCCACAGAGAACAAATTTGAACTACTGGTAGTCAGGAGGATATGTATATTTTCTCTATATATATTGAGCCTAAAAATATCAACTTGCTGGTGGCAAAAGAACAACATTACTGCATGTCATGGCAGTCCATCCCATAGTTGTTGAGAATTTTGAGTGTCGACCGCCGTGACCTATAATGAGACATTTTTAGTTGTGGAAATTGCTGGATGGATAGTCATTAAATATTGTTAAGATATCTATTGGTGACCAGACGATTGCATCCTGACTTTACTGAAAATACTTTTCATTTCGCATCAACAGCAAGATGAAGTTTTACCCTTTCCTGTGAAAATGTGCAATTGTAAGAACTGGCACAAGATTACATTCAGACCTGCTCAACTTATCAGGTTGAATTTTGATGATTTTGATGGTCTTTTGACTTTTCTGTAATCTATTCTTATGAATTAAATCATCTCCATAACAATTCAATAACTAACGATTAACTATTGATTTCCATTAACGATTTTGCACAAATATTAATCTCTCTTCCAGGATCACTAACCTGGCTTTCATCATGTCCAGAGAATGTATCAAGCAGCTCTATTGCCCCCTGACTTTTCATCCTGTGTCATCATTAGGTCATGTTTTCAATTTGTCCAACACTCTCATGTCTGGCTAAATACCAGTAAAGCTAAAGAGAACCCCACTAGTCTGAGTTTTATGTGTTTATTTGATTAATGCTAACTTGCTAAGCTAACGTACTGGATATGGTAACTGTCCATGTGCTAATAACGTCCCACTCCAACAACTATTAATGCCTTAAGAACTCATCTGTGCCACGACAAAAAAAAAAAAAAACTCTTCTCATCCTGTAAATGGGGATCCATGAATATTAATATGCTAATTAGACTCTGCCCACTCATCAGCCTAACAGCATATATGCAAGGAGGTCATGTCTAATCTAACTGAGCGACACTCTGCTACACCATGCAATGACCAGTTCTAATATTGGCGTAATAAAGCTCAACATGTTTGAACCAGTGATCAATTTTCCATATGAAGGAGAGGAAGATAACGCTAAATTATGCGTAGTCACATTCACATGGAAATATCAAAATGAGAATGCATTAATGTATTGTATAACTTTTGACTGCTTTCAACAAAAATCCCAACAGTAATAAAACAGTAATGGACCATTAGGGCCTTTGGCTTGGCAATGTTAGCTGTTAACATCATGCTAATGATAGCTAAACCTTGTTCTCAGCTCAGAGACTTTGGTAGTTTTTACTATTGTAAAGACCACATGTATAATTTTGAACTGGTAAATAACTTACTAATACTAATAAAACTCATAATGATGAGGGCTGCTAATTTGTACGCCCTGAGTAATAGACTAATTGGCTTCATGAGAAGTGGCACCCACTTTTGCTAGAGTGTACTTTGGTGGGTTGCTACAGAGTTATGGCACTGCTGACAGTATACTGAGACACTCTTGAGTTCAGATATTCAGAAACAAAAGGAGAACAGAGAGAAAATACATTAGAAGAACAAATTCACAGATTGGATGTGCCTAATGGCACTAACACTGCCATCCGTATAAACGATTAGAAAAAAGTGTCGACTTTATAGCTATAGCTATTATAGCTTTATAACTTAGTGGCATAACCCAGTCTCTTTTGGGTCAAATTTGCCTAACGACTGTCTGAACAATTGACAACTGCAAACCTCTATCCTCTCCAGTAATTTCTTTTTTTTTTTTACTGATATAGTTATTGATTTTGAGTAAATATACAAAAATATATACTCACAGGGAAACAATGTGAACAATACCAACATCCCTCCTCCCACCGTCAACAGCAAATACAGGGATTAAACATACAGGGATTAAAAATTATGATAATTAAGAAAAAATGCTGTTGCTAATAATAATAATAATAATAATTATTATTATAATAATGATGAAATAAGTTAAACCATTATGAAGAGGTGTGCCAGTTTCATACGCTCTGTCACTTTGTCAACTTACTTTGCTCAATTACAGTCTGATCACTTTCCAGGAATCTCATAAAGGTGTCCCATATTTCCCTGAGTTTATTTAGTTTCCCTTTGGCAACATAGGTTAGTTTCTCCAGTGCCAGGTATGCTGCCATTTCTTGTAGCCACATCATAGGTGTTGGGCTGTCTATATTCTTCCACCTCATTGCAATTACTCTTCTAGCCTGAAGCAGAGATAAATCAGTCATGGCTGTAAGCTTGTTGCCTGGTGTCAAATGATCAGGATAGATACCTAACAAACAAAGTTTAGCTTCCAGCGGAACCATTATATTAGCCATGTGTGAAATTATATTGTTCAAATTTTTCCATAATGACTGGATTTTTTGGCATTCCCACATACATGTAGTAGAGTGCCTACACCACCATTGCACTGCGAGCAGCTGTCAGGGATGTTAGGGTTGTACTGTTTAAGTTTTACCAGTGTTAGATGGGTCCTGAGTAGCCATTTATACTGTACAAATCTTAATGCTGTGTTAATAGTTTGCGTTTGTGCTTTTAAGCAAGCGCTCCCCCCACTCATCCTCAGTAATATCTACCTTTAAATCATATCTCCATGCATTAAGTCTTGAATGGGAATTGTCTTTTGATTTGGAATGTAACAAACCATATAATGCTGATAGCTGACCCTGAGATTCCTTATTACTTACAATGATCTTCTCTATAACTGACATGGGAAGCCTATCTAGAGCGAGTCTGCGATTTTATGAAGTTCCTTAACTGCAAAAGTAACTTTGAAAAAGTGTGTTCGTGGGATTTTGTATTTATGGACCAATTGGTCAAAGGTCATTAAATTCCTCCCCACATATAGGTCACTTATTTTACCCAAACCTCTATTAATCTATAGTTTAAATCCACCATCGTCTCGTTATCATTACCCCAGATCGGAGAAAACTGAGAAAGTATGGGTGCATCTCCTGTAGCCTATAAGTATGAACCTCGTGCCAAACAGAGAGGGGTTTTCTGTCTCCTTCTTGAGTTTCTTAACATGAGCAGCATACAGATATGACTGAAGAGGTATACCTGTTGTTGTGGTGCGCTCAATAGTTAGCCATGCTGGAGGATCAGGAACGGAAAAATAAAACATTGCTGTGTGCCGTTGTGCTGCCCAGTACAGTAGTACCATTGTAGATTAAGAATCTGAAGCCCCCCTCTATCATTGGGGAGGTACAATAGTGAGAGCTACAGCCTTGAACACCTGTTAGTCCATATAAAATTGGAGAACAGCTTTCTGACTTTTCAGAAAAAGAATTGTGGGAGCGGGAAAGGGATAGACTGAAATAAATACAGAAATATGGGCAAAATTTATATTTTAAGAAAATGAATACGACCTAATTTGGGGAACATCCACCTATTTAAAGATTCAGTTACAGATTAAATTAAAGGATTGTAATTGAGGGAGACAGCGTCTTCAATGTCTGGAACGATTTTAACACCTAGGTATATAAAACCTTCTTGAGAAGCTGAAAAGGGTGAGATAATCTGTGGGTTTTGTCTTTCATTTCTATTCAAAAATAAAATGGAGGATTTGGTATTGTTTACTTTATAACCAGAAAATTTCCCAAAGGATTCTATTACACTGACTGGCGTTGGTATAGACATTGTCAAATTTGAAAGATAAATAATAATATCATCTGCAAAGAGTGAAATTGTATGTTCCATATTTCCTATTGTAACACCTAAGAATCCTGGATGCTGCAGAATGGCCAAGATTAATGGTTCAATAGCGGATAAGAATAAGAGAGGGGACAGGGGGCAACCTTGCCGTGTGCCTCTGTGCAAATGCAATGGTTGGGATATTTGAGTATTTGTCAGAATCTCAGCTGTTGGATATATATATATAGGAGCTTTAACCATTTGAGATATCTGTTACCTAGCCCAAATCTTTCCAAGACCTCCATTAAGTATTTCCATTCAGTTCTATCAAAGGACTTTTCGGCATCCAACGATAAGATTGCATTGTCTTTAGCTTTGCACTTTTCATATAAGATATACTTTGCATATATTATAAAAAGCTTGGTGTTCTAGCACAAAACCCTTCTGATCGTTAGGGATCAGAGATGGGATAAAGGACTCTAATCTCCTTGCTAAGATCTTACAGAGTATTTTTGTATTAATACACATTAGGGACAAAGGACAATAGGACCCCCTGTCTGTTGGTGGTTTGCCAAGCTTTGGGACCAGGGTAATTAATGCAGATGTGGTTAATGCATTAATGCCTGTTTCATATGCTTCTTCAAACATTTCCAGTAGAGCTCTCCAGTAAATTTGACAATACACTGTGAGTTTTCTAAATTAAGTGAATCAGCTTCAGTCATAGTTTAACATCTTTGGCTAAGACCTTAAGGCTTAGCCTTCTGATCTCATGCTATCACTGTCAAAAATAGTATATGCTAGGTTTACATAACACTTGGACATCTCAACCATCTTATGGGTATGTAAACAATGTTAAAAAAACAGATCGTTATTAGAGGTTACATAACTGGATTAAATGGAGAGAAAACTATTATCATGTGAAAATTTTATTCAAGTAAAGCATTTGTCCACTCTATGCCCTTTGAAGGAGATTATTGGGTTTTCGATGGTTGCAGTCATCTTTGAAGCACATCAGCTTAGTGCCGTCTTGCAGAGACGAAGGATTCCTTTTTGAATTGTGTGCATGCCCACATGTAGCATCTTTGAATGTAATAGTGAAGCTTTTTCTGGGGAACCAACCCAAACAAAACGAGCTGAAAGAAACTAATGGCAATGACTTTTTCCCCTTACATCACTGCACCCACCACTCAAGCCTCGACTGACTTGGTATTGTATGAGAGTCGGATCCTTCACAATCCCCCGGGGCTTTTACAGAGCCAGAGAGGGACAGAATAACAGTAAAAGAAAATGAATGAGAGGAGAGGGAGCACATGAACAAAAACCTAAAGCTGAGTAAAAGTCTAAATGAACTCCAGTAATGTTCCCTTTGGTGATATTCCCGAGGAAAAACAAAGATGAAGTACTTTTTCATCCACAGGGATGTCTGTTCTAAAGCAGGCTGTGGCATGACAGATGTCTGTCCCAGATCCCTTGATGCAGAAAAGCTTTCACAGTGTAAAAGACAACAAGTGCATTTCATTCAGAAAGATGAAGGGTCTCCTTGGTAACGGTTATTGATGTTATTGCTCAGAAGTAGAGAAGTGATTAGCATTGTTGCTAATGTTGCCCCCCTGTTTGTACATGAAAACTGACTCCTTTCAAGCCCCATCATCACCACCGTCAAACAGAGCTGACGGCTCCTGATACCAAATTACTCCTTTAGATGTCTTACTACGGCAACCTATGGACAACATGCAAAGCCCTATATACTTAACAGATAACAGATTCATTTCAGCTCTTTAACTGATCCAATTTCTCTGCATAAGCCCTGCGAAGAGCTGCAGGAAACATCATTATCTTCATTGCTGTTTTGTTAATTTGAAGTCAGGCATCATGCAAAGAGATAAATGACTCCCTTTAGGAAAAGGGCAGACTCCCGCCTGCAAAATAGCAAATAATTAATGTCAGGCTTTTTTATAGTGTGAGTGTGGGAGGAGGGGACCGGATGGAGACATGGGCTTTAATCATAAATGCATAAAAAGACATATGAGGGCCTGCAAACATGGCATTGGCAGGTTCAATGTACATTAAGACATTGACAGTTGGATACCTGCTTTTGAAAAAGCTGTTGTTTCTCTTGCTTATTTTTAAAGTTAGCTCAATGCTGCTACCTGCTGTGCTCCTGCTGTCGACTGTCACAGCCAATCAAGGCTTAATAGTGACAGCTAAACTTAACTTGAATACATCTGGGGTTAATTGTATTACAGCTGTGTGCTAATTTTTTCCACTTCTTTATACTTCTACTGTACTGTGCAACAGTCTTAAGTACTTCGCATTTTTTGTGCGCTAGCAGAAAAACAGTAAATAGGTGCAGCGATTTATTGAAACATGAGCAAAGATAAATGGAAATACAGATTTAGTTTAGTTTAACTAATTTTAGTTTAACTTTAAAGAGCTTAAAAGCCAATATTTGGTATGAACACTTTATTCAACACAGCCTAAACCCTCTCAGACAAGCTTTTTGTAAATTATTTAAGGAACAGTTCTCCAGTCTTCTTGGAGAACATCCCAAAGCTCTTCTTTGGATGTTGGCTGCCTTTTGTTCCGTTCTCTGTCCAATGATCCCACACTGCTTCAATAATGTTGAGGTCCGGGCTCTGGGGAGGATTCATCCCTCCATAAGACCTGTTGCTACTGATTTTCAGTCCACTTAAGAATCTCTTTGTGACAGCTATCCTATCATGGAGACCATTTCTGACGAGGCATCAGTGAACAGTAGATGGATCATCTGAGGGGGATCAGCTTCCCAAAAAGAGCGAATAAGTCTTTGGGAATCACCTTGCCGGAGCAAAAATATTGTTTTATGTTTGTTAAACTGTGTTATCTTTGGCATATTTTGTAAATGCAACTAAAGAAATGGGAAGAAATTGTGTGTCCCTGTGACAGGCTGCTAGTAACAAAGTGCCTAAAGATACAATTTGAACTTGGCTTTTTGCTAAGTTGTCTGTTATGAGTAGACACACGTGGTAGTCTTTTGAGTTTGGGGCCGTTTTTATGCTTGAATGATTCAAAAGTCAGAGTGAAGTGGCTCAAGAAACAAAAACCAGCCAATGTCCAAAGAAAAATTTTGAAATACCATCAGAAAACCTGGAGAGCTATTGTTCAAGACCACTTTGAATTATCCAAATAATTCACAGATTCTTTAAGAGAAGCTTGTACCAGTCTGAACTTTGATTCATCTTGACCTCAACTTCATTTGTTCAAATGAGTTGGAAAATTTTTTTTGTCAATCCTGTCTGTTGGCTAAATACTGTGAGGTTTAGAAGGCCTCGTGTCAGTGAAATGTACAGACTGTGTTTGACTGTGACAAACATGAGCCCAGAGGAGTCACTGATAGAAGAGTGCCACCATGTGTTAGAAGTGAGGGACAGTAACGTAAAACATTATTTTTGACTCAATAATTTTTTTTATTGGGATCTTGGAACAGTTATACACAAAGATAGGAATGTTTTATGTTGGTGATACCACCAAACACCCATGCTCATTCAATATAAATATACCGTAATTTGATAGAAGAGTAGTGCTTTAAGTTGAAATGCTCACCTTTCCAGATGTTTTTGTTTAGATTTTTATTGTTCTATTTCTTTTTTTTTTTTTTGAGGAGAACGATCTTGCGAAACGATCAGGGCTTGGAATCAAAGATAAATGCCAGCAGATGGTGATTTGTATAAATGAACAGGAAAAGCCTATCAGCTATTAAGCCACTAGATGGAGACTTTGCTGCATGAATTTTCAAAGCAGTGTATAAATGGAGCAAATCTAAATGGAGAGTTTTCTGTCTCCCTTGAAAAAATAGAAAGTTCAGGTAATATTTGGTCTCTTTATAAAAGTGATAAGAGAGATATTTTTTACTTTCTCAATTTACTTTCTCAAGCTGTAGGAATGTTAGATTCTGTTTTTGCTGTATCATCTTTGAAAGAGCAGCAGTATTTTTCTTTATATCCAATGTCAGTGATTCATCACCATGAGGCCATCGATTTGCATTTTTGATTGTGGGACAGGAAGAAGATTGAATAAATATACATGGCAATTCCACAACAATGTTAGGAACAGGAAAAAATTACTCACAAATAGTGACAGAAAATTTGATAGTTGAAATGTTTTTAGTAAGAAATGAAAAGGTAATTAAAGACAATAACTCGTTGAAAGAGAATTTATCAGCTGATTCTGCAGTACTGACTCTGTAGAAACAGCATTAGCTATATATACCAGTGTAAGGAAGCGGGACATTAGCAATAGATCCTTTTGGCCCTGTTGGTTGCGGGGGCCTTGGTGGATTGAGTTTGCTTTGTACAGATGCAATCGCACCCCTCCAAATTGGTATCTTGAGAGTTTGGTGGCCTGCTGAACACCTCAGACTCTCAGTCGTGTTCTTTGAGCCATTCCTAATGGGGTCGGACTGGTGTGGAAATCTGGATTTTAATAGCTGATCATGTTTTAATAGCTGATCATGAAAAACTGACTTCCTGTAACTGTAAGGTCTTCCTGCCCGTTGTTTTGTCTTCATTTCTACTTCTCTGACATATCAGTGAAAAAATCCACCAACGAATGAATTCTATTGGTAATTATTTGTGTATATTGCATAAATACTTATCTATTTTATACATTACATCAGCGCCCTCTAAGTTCCCACTATGTTGAAAGTCTTTAGAGGGAACTTGAAGGGCCTCAGGTCTCAGACGGAAGTCAGAATGTATTGAGACACAACACATTGTCGATTGCGGTCTTTTCATGGGAAAATAACAAACTAAACAAAATCAGAAAGTCGATGCTTCATTTTGACAAGACCACACACACCTACTTCCTGACCTTTAAATGCTTATATTCAATCTGTTCTACGTGTAAGATGATTAATTATTACTCCAAATGTTTAATTTTATTATGCTTTGTCAAACAAGTGAAGGAGTAGAAATAGTAGTCAATGTGCATGCAGTCCAAAAGAACACGCACACACAGTCAAAGTGCTTGAAGTTAAAGTTTTATTGAACACCGTGAAAGACCGAATGTGTTTTGTTTATAGGCTCTGTGTTACGGGGGGAAAAAAGGCTGTTTTTATTTAATCTAGATGACTTGTATGTTCTCGCCTTTATGCACACAAGGCCCCCGCTAATCTTGTTCTCCATCGGGCCCTGTGCATAATGAAAAGGGGCTTATCGTGATGCTGGCCCCGGGGTGACGTCGACTTTCCCTGTTTCCGCCTAGAATGAGGTGAATGCCACTTAAACCACGTGACCGGTGGAAATCTCCCAAGACCCATAGGTGCCATCACTGGCTAGAATGGGAACAATAACTCAGAGAGAATAAAATGAAGAGTTCAATTGGGAGGCGATTAAAATGAATAGAAGCTTTGACTAGATAAGACACATACCATTTCCTCATCTATTTAACATTCATTGAATTGAATAATCTGGTCTTATTATCGTAAATTGTCTGCATATTTACCCTGAATATGCTAATTTATGTTTGCTTCAAGCGCTCTGCAACTTAATAATTTTTTCATCAATATATGCATGTCTCTGCCTTTCCTTTTCCTATAGCTATTCTAAAGAGGAGTGGAGAGAGAGGCAGAGACCTGGAGACACGGTTATATAGTGCTCATTGCGTCTGTAACTTTTCTATTCTTGTTTTTTTTCACTTTGCCCAGGGCCAACCCAGTTACATTTCAATCAAAAGATTCATTGTAAAGTCATTATCCCAAACTAGGCTCTGATAATTGGCTGTCATTTTGCATAGTGGTGGCACTCAGCCTTTGGGGCAAATGACTGTGGTCTTATCGTTCACTTTTAAGAAAAAATAATGGACAATTTATCATTAATCTTTTCCGGGAAATAATAACAAGTTAAATGTCATTCCCCGTGTCATGCCTTACAAATAAAATTGTGTTGCTCTGGGCCTGAGCTGATCGCTGACTGACCTATCCTCTTCACTGTGAACGTAGCGGTGGGGTTCAGCACAGACGCAGAGAAAACATTAACATAAGTCCACTGCAGCTCGCAAACATACAGGTATTATTAGACATGAGTAATTTCCTTTGTAACCTTATTTTATGCAGCTCTTAGTGAGCAGGTGGTCTTTTTTTGACCTGCAAACTTAATTGTTTTCATGTTCCTGGCCACCTAGATGTGAGGAGAATATTTATTATCACCTTTGCAACTTTAACTCATGTTTGCATGAATGGCCAAGTTTTAGTCATTAATTGTATAAGTGTGAGGCAGTTGCACATCGTATTTGACCACATTGGTCCAAAGCACAAAATGCAACAGTTTCATGATGAAGGCAAAAATAAATTAATTAATGAATACAAATTAAAATGCTAAATCTATCAGATCCAACTTTTTAAAGGAATCCTCTTAAACTTTCTCCTCCACCGTTGCTTGCGATTAGGCTCGTCAATATAAATTACATGGTTTGAGATGCAAATTAAAAACTGAGGTTCAGACGCTGGAAAAAAATGCATGCTTGTAGTCTTATAATCACATCAAACCCAAAAAACAAAACATAGGCGAGATAGGATCATTGCCATTTCACTATTTACACTGTGACACTGACAAATACAGTTGCAACACATTTTGGAGTGAGAGCAAGCGATTGCAGACCCTTTACCTTCATGATAAGCAGAATAACACACTGGAAGACATTATATAAGGCTGCACTGATCACTGTGGCTTTAAAGCAAAAAAAAAGAAAGAAAAGATGCCAAATGTTGATCCATGTGCTAAATTTTTATTAGCTTTGCTTTTGCTTTTCTAACATTCTGTTAGATCAAAAAATAAAAAGTTAAAAAATATATATAAAAATGCTCAAAACAGTGAAATATATGTGCCTTGTGTTGCAGACATATCTATAGTTAGCCAACTAGCTTTGAGTATTGCCTCAACTTTGGATCACAAGATGGAAGAGTGAGTCAGGAGCTGGTTTCCATTAAAATATTGTTAATTTGATCATAATTTTCATCTGCTCAATAAATTGCTTACACATTCATACATGTTTCCATTCCCCACTATTTTTTACCACCCCTTGGAGTTTTTAAGGGCTGGTCTGTCAAGATAATCAGTGGGTGGTGCTATGTTTCCAGCAAAAACTACAACAGAAGCATGGTACATTGACATTACGTTGAACACATATTGGAAATAAATGAACGAGTTGAACCGTCTAGTGAGTTTGACGAGCTCTGGGATGAAAATGACAATGAAAATTGCGATTTTAAAAAGAATGATTTTGTAATAGAAGTGTCCAGGTTGTGGACCGCCCTGCCTGCAATCTAGACCTTTCACTTAATGAAAATATTTTTCACATCATGAAATACAAAATATCACAAAGCAGAACCAGGATGGTTGAGCAGCTAGAATCTCATTTCCGAGAAGAATGGGACAGCATTCCCCTTGAAAGGTTCAGCAACTGGTCTCCTCAGATTATAGATATTCACAGACTGTTGTTAAAAGAAGAGGGGATACCACACAGCGATAAAGATAACCCTGGCCCAACTTTCTTTTTTAAGTGTTGCTGCGTGTGTGTGTGTGCACCTATTTTCATATAATGATAATTATATCTTTCCCCTGTTTATTCTTCCTGAGAATTCTTATAGGTTGCCATGGCCAGTATGGTGACACCGTTGACATACAAACCAGAAACCAAAGCAGCATCTACATAGGATAGAAATGAGTAGAAATGATTGAAACGCACAGTAATGCCTATTGCTAATTAAATCATATTGGAACAATACACCTTGCCTGGTAAAACTCAGTTTGCCCCTGGTGATGATCATTTTCGATGACCAAAGCTCCAGAAGAACTCCTTTCAAGCTAATGCAAATCACTGTACACGACACATCTGTTTCAACCAAATTTCATCACTAGCCACCAAACACCTAAAATCCCCAGAGCCTCAGAGTGACATAAAAATAAAAAGTTAGATAACGACAAAACTCAGTGTTAGTTTTTTGTGCCATGTAGAAATCTGTGAAAGCCTTGATAGTCTTATAACATTAGATTTGCAAAGAAAGAGCGAAAAGTTTTGTGCCTTTTATAAATAGTGTTTTCACTTGCAGCTGTTACTGTTTGGGTTATTGTGTTTTTCAAATTCTTCTTTTAAGAAGAGCAGCAGGCCTCAGTGAGCACCCTCGATCATTGTGAGAGCCTCATCAGTAAACAATCTGAGATAAATGGCAGAGTGAAAGGTTGACATCACCAGAGGACGACACTCATTCCCATTCGTTTATGGGATTAGGCTGCTGTGACAGGATGGGGCAGAATGACTTGTTTGGCATTCAAAGGCAACTGTGGCCCAAAGAGACTGTTTGAACAGGGATCAATTATCAATCAGTCTATAGGCGGAGAAAGGGAGATTATCAAAGCTATTCGAGTCGTGTTGACAAATAACTCCTGAGATCCTGTCAATGAATGCAAACGGACAAGCGCCTTTGGCTTTGACACTGGCTGGCGCTGAAATTCAGATTAGAGTCCATCTCATCGGCAGATTGGCGCTGTTTATGTCTGCTCAGTCCTCACGCACAACTTCTGCCGTCATCTCAGCAGTATTAATACCCTGACCGGATTCTGCTCAGGCAATTATGTCCTCACAGGTTACTCACCCTTGGTCAACAAACCACATTTGCACTTTAAACCCTTCCTAAAAAATCTAAACATTTTCTATTCATGACACTCAGCTGCACACACATATGAAAAGTAAATGCATATGAAGTAAATGCAAACTGATCCAGCAACTAAATGAGAATGAATGTTCTGCAAACAGTGATAAAGAATCTTCTAGAAGTCATTTAAAACCAGCAGGTAATGACCAAGCTTTACACGAATGACAAATAGCGACACATTGCCTCTGTTTTTATCACTGAAAGGACAACAGAAATGTCAGCTTCAGACTTCAGAATTTTTCAACCATATTTTTTTTTACTCCTAAGTTCAGTCCAGAATAGTCTGTTGACACTAGATTTTTTTTCTTAAATCAAGTAGTAACTAAACGTTCAGAGTCATTCAGAAGGGAACATAATGCCTCTAATGGTGGCTCAATGAGAACTATACAGACGTGGGCCCAAGGGACTTGGACTATATGGAGGAGGGAATTAGGGGCCAAACAGGAAGTTTTAGGAAAATCTCTTGTTTACTAAACTAAAAATGTTAGATTTCAGTGACAAAATGTGTTCATATTTGTGAAGTTGGGGCAGCGTAGAGCTCAAGCTGACACCCCATTTACAGAGCTGACCTGAGTTTGAGTCCCGGCCCTGGAGCCTTTTGCTACACGTCTTCCCCAAGTCTTTGTGTCTACCTACTTTCAAATAAAGGCTACTAGTGCCCCAGAAAACCTTTTAAAGCAATTTATGAGGTAATAGTCTTTCTATAGAGAATGGGTGAGATTTAAGGAATTCAGTTAAATTACTGCAAAAGTTTAGTTAAACCTGTCTTGCCATCAAACTTATGTGGGAGTGATATATTAAAGGACAGATTCCACCACATAAATCTATTCCATTAGTTACCTTTTAACTTGAAATGAACCCTTTTTGAGTGTGTGGAAGCAGTTTTGTTGGAAAGGATGGAAGTAAAAAAAACATTTAGTTGGGACTCTACAAATAGACAAGATTAATCTTTTAACTAGTCCATATCACCATCAAATTTCTCCAGCTAATTACTGATATTAGCACTTTTTTTTTAGTATTAAAGCTATTCTGAAATGTCCTTAATTATACAAATGAGGCCTTATCTAATTAGATATGTGCTGATTTGCAAAAAAAATTCCAGTTGCTTGTCCAAAAAACATTAGGAACCTGATGACTACAAACTGTGGTGAGAGAAGATTTAAAAGGCTGAAGAGTTTTGCTACCTCCATTTTATGTACTTACTGAAGAAACACTGTATTCCGCCTACTTGAGGGATTTACAAGCGTTAAAATATGATGTTGTGAAGATGAAGCTCCCATCTACGACATGACATGGTCACTGGATTTTGAGGGTTGGAGAACGCTACACGTACACAACTGTGATGTAGGAGATGTGAGTTTATGTCCTGCTTGACTGTGTGTTCTCTAAATTCTTCACTTTTCAGCTTTGTCTGTTGTTTTCAATTGATGCTTTGTTAAGTTTCAGTATGAAAAAAGTAAGGCGCTTAGGTTTATGAGTTGAAATATCATTGGTTAGGGTTAGAAAAGCAGACACTCATATAATACAGCGTAAAAATCTCTTTTCACGCTAGAAGCCATTTGTTTAAGCGTGCGTGACTTAGATACAAAGGTTTCAACAAATACAGCAAGTGTGTATCAAATAATGATGGTGTTTGCATGGTATTTAGTTAAATTTATACCAGATAAAATTATCTTGGAAGCAGCTACTGTGTTATTCTCCCACTTTCATTCATGCCAAACTGCATGTCTTTATTGGGAAATAGGGGAACAGATTAGCATTAATTTGACCAAATGCTACTCTTTGCTGATGCTAATTTCACAAATAGACTTCAAGCACAAGATCATCATATTCTCAACGGATATGAAGACAGATTTGACACTCTTTTTAACCACTGTTGTGCTTTGCGATGCCTTCAATAGGAGTGATCAGCATGTCTATTTGGAGGGCAGGTTGAAGGTCACTCAGGGCCCCAGAGAGCAAACAGTCCCACTTAATCCTGACCTTCCTTTTCTCCTCCGACGGGCAAGAGTTGACCGTGACGACTAAGATCCGCAGTGACTCCATGGGCACGTCTGTACGCCCTCAGAGTTAAACAGTGGAACAGATGAAGGGAAGGTTTGAATACATGGGCCTGTCATAGAGGCTTATGGGATGTCTGTGTGGCATGATGGAGACCAATGGGGTTGATCTACAGCAAGCAACGCAAAAGTGTCCATGATTTATTTATTCATATTTTTTATTAATATGTTGTACTTAATTTTTTTTGGTACAAATATTAAAGGACATATATAATGTAACAAAGCCATATAGATTTATCACCTGAACCCTTCTAACTGGTTTCGGTTGCTGTGCTCCAGCCTTATCGACAGCAAGTCTGTGTAGCTCTCAATTTTGTTTGTCGTTTATATAATTGTATCATTTCATATACTAAAAAAGTCATTTTTAGTTTTTATCTAAACTTTTTTAGTGATTTTTAGTGATCTGCTTTTTATTTGCATTTTGTTTTATTTCTATTTTTAATTTTTTTGACAATGCTATCACTGCTATCAGTACTAGAGCAGTGTACACAACAGAAGAACTGTTGGCACTGTCAAGGATTGGACGTGGAATTAAACATCCAATTCCGAGCTAAAAAAGGTGTACCATGGATGAAGAGCTGGAGCAAAACGAAAGGCAAAGAGGCACAACAGGAGGTGGAGGAACAAGCCTTTTTTTTTTGCCTTTTTTGCCCTTACCAAACAAGTGTGATGAGCTAGCGGCGCTTGTGCGGAACCAACGGCTGTATAAGGAGAGCAGTTTGATCTGTCTGTCTGAGTCCTGTCTGAACGACAACACACCAGACTCATGTGTGGACATACCCAGCTTCACACTGTACGAGCGGATCGTGACCTGAGTACAAGCAGATCGTGACCTGAGTACGAACGGTAAGCGGAAAGGCGGGGGTATTATCCTGTTTTTTAATCAGAGATGGGTTAACCCCCGCAATGTGACCATTAAGGAGAGGGTATGTTGTCCAGACATCGAACTGCTGTCAGTTGGTTTCAGTTCGTTCTATGCACCCAGAGAGTTCCCATACACAGTCGTCATCATTGTTTACATTCCATCGAGGGCAGCACCTACAATGGCGTGTGACATCATCCATGACGCCGTTGCTAGGATACAGACCCAGCATCCTGAGGCATTCATTGCAATCACAGGGGATTTCAACCATGTCTCTCTATCCTTCTGACTGACTGGCTTTGTACAGTATGTGGACTGTCCAACATGTGGAGAAAGGACATTAGATCTGTTCAATGCTAACACGAAGGAGGCTTACAGGGCAGTGTCTCTTCCATCACTGGGTAGATTACAGCATGGTCTATCTACAACCCACATACATACCTTGTGTACAAAGACTGCCTGTTACTACCAGATCTTTCAGGAAGTGGTCACCAGAGGCGAGTGATGCTTTGAGAGACTGCTTTGATGTCACAGACTGGAGGAAGAAGAAATGGACATTGACATGGACAGGAGGGTCAGTACCATCCCTGACTACATTAACTCCTGTAGGGACACTGTGATTCCAGTGAGGACTGTAAAGCGTTATCCAAATAATAAACCATGGATCACCAGTGACATCAAAGACCTTCTGAACCAGAAAAAGATGGCGTTCCAGAATGGGGATGGAGAAAGGCGGAGGAATGTACAACAGGAGCTTAAAAAGACTACGTTGAGCTAAGGTGGAGGACAAGAAAACGGTAGAGAGAATGCTGGAGAACAATAACACCAAGAACACAGATTGAAAAACGTTCAGTCTGTGGAAGGTGATGATGACAGAGCCAATACTTTCAACCAATATTACAACAGGTTTGATCGTGTGGCTTTTTCCATCTCTGCTGCTGCTTCCTCCACCCCCACAGCTGCTTTCTCTATACTGCTTCCACTGCCCAGCTGTACTTCCACTTCACTAGCAACTCGCATCACCAAGCCTCCTCCTCCGCCTGACTGCACCTCCACCTCTGGAGCAACTCTAACCAACAGGCTTCTTCTGTCCAGCTGTACCTCCACCGCTTCGGCAACTTCTACCGCCAGGTCTCCTGAGCCAAGCTACACCTCCACCTCTGCGGCAGCTTCCACCACCAGGCATTCTGAGCCCAGCTGCACATCCACCTCTGCCTGCAGCTTCCAACGCCAGGCCTCCTGAATCTAGCCACACTTCCACTTCTGTGGCAGCTTCCACCACTAGGCCTCCTGAGCCCAGCTGCACATCCACCTCTGCGGCAGCTTCCAGCACCAGGCATCCTGAGCACAGCTGCACCTCCACATCTGTGGCTGCTCCCACTGCCTGGCCTCCTCAGTTCAACTTCACCTCCACCTCAGCAACTCCCACCACTAGCCCTCCTCTGTCCAGCTGCACCCCTACCCCCATCTCTATAATTGATAGCAACATCACTCCTGTCGCCAACCCTCCGCTACAACCTGTGTGTCGAACTACAGAGGAGGTTGGAGCTGAGCTCAGGTGAATTCAGTCAGGGAGGGCTGCAGGCCCAGATGGAGTCTCTCTAAGGCTTCTGAGGGACTGTGTTGGTCAACAAGCAATCCCATTTCATAGGCTCTTCAATATGAGCCTTCAGATGGAAAAAGTCCCGATGCTGTGGAAAACATCTAGTCTCATGCTGGTGCCCAAATTAGGGCAACCGGTGGAGCTGAATGACTACAGACCGGTGGCTTTGACATCTCATATCATGAAGACCTTGGAGAGACTCCTTGTTCGCCGCATGAGATTGCAGGTTGCTGAGCATCTTGACCCCCTCCAGTTTGCCTACCGGAAACACATAGAAGTGGAAGACTCGATTCTGTACATGCTGCATCGGGCATATGCTTATCTGGATGTGCCTGGTTCATAAGTGAGAATCATGTTCTTTGAGATCTCCAGTGCCTTCAACACCATATAGTCTCCCATACTGAAAATAAGCTTCTAGGTATGGGTGTGGCCCCCTCCCTGACATCATGGATGACTATTGCTGCTGACTATTTGACTGCCAGACCACAGTATGTCAGGATGGGGAGATATGTTTCTGGAACATGAGAATGCAGTACTGGGGCTCCGCAGGGTACCGTTTTGGCTCCTTTTCTTTTCACCCTGTACACATCGGACTTCAGGTACAACTCAGAGTCCTGCCACATACAGAAATATTCTGATGATACGGCTGTTGTGGCATGTGTGCGCAGTGGACAGGAAAAGGAGTACAGCGACCTTGTGGAGTCCTTCTATAGCTGGACCAAAAATAACTGTTTGCTCCTGAACACTACCAAAACCAAAGAGCTGGTGGTGGATTTCAGGAGATCTAAAACTCCATACCAGTCAGTCTGCATTGATGATGGGGAGATAGAGACTGTTCAGACCTGCAAATACCTGGGGGTGGTACTAGATAATAAACTGGAGTGGTCTGCCAACATAGAAACAGTGTACAGGAGGTTATCAATGTCTGTAGTGATATGATATGCATGTTTTATCTCACTATAATTGAGAGTGCACTGTTCTATGCTGTTGTCTGCTGGGGGAGTTGCACTACAGACAAAAACTGTAGGCGCCTGGACAAACTGGTGAAAAAGGTCAGTTTTGTTGTAGGCAGAAGGCTGGACCCTCTCAGTGCTGTGGTGGAGCAACGGATGAGGAGGAAATTATATCCGGTTTTGCAGAATAATAAACATCCTCTCCACAGCATCCTGGCAGGACAGAGGATCAGCTGCAGTGAGAGGCTCATCTCACTGCACTGCAGGACTGAGAGGTTCAGGAGGTCCTTTGTCCCCACAGCCATAAGGCTTTTTAACAGTGACTGCTGACATGTTCTTCTCAAATTTATTTGTTTAGTCATTGATTATTATTATTATTAGTGGTAGTGGTGGTAGTAGTAGTAGTAGTAGTAGTATTGTTGTTGCTGTTTAATATACAATCATTGTAAATATTTATAATTTTTTATAATTTTTTTAAGCTACTTGACTAATTTGAATTTCCCCCACTGGGGGATGAATAAAGTATTTTTCTATTCTTTTCTATTCTATTTTGTTCCAAGACCTCAACAAATAACCTGTTCTAAAACTGAAGAGACACAAACTTGCTAGCAAAGTCAGCGGTGCATTTAGCAGTTAAAAAACCCATTATGACCCATTATGTCTCTTTAAGCTCTGTTTTTAAGCTTAGCTGCTAGTGGAGACCAAAAAAACAGAGCTTAAAGAGACTGAACTCAAAATGAATGTTATTCTCATTGTTGCATACCCACAACTAATCAACTTCAAATGTGACAAAATTATGTCCTATTCAGAACTTGATTCCACTTGCTTAAGTTGTAAACCCCTGTTAACAAATCCGTAAGTGTAAGTATTTCAAGTGTTACAAGACATATAATGAGTGTAGGGCTGTACAGCTACTTTGCATGTGCTTTTATGAACCATTTAAATAAGAAGCTAGCAAAAGCTACACGCTGAAGTTAGCCAAGCGCTTCCAGTTGTTTAGCTTGGTCAAGCGAACAGGCGCTACGCCTGGAATTGTACCGACTGTGTTAAACAGACGATAAACTGAAAAACATCCCCATGTACATAATTACCCGTTCTGTTATAATGGTAAAAATTCATGTCCATAAATGCTGGTTTAGGTTACAGGAAGAAAATTATTATTTCTTGCATTTAGTCAAGAATTCAAACACAAATAATTTGAATTAATTAAATTTATGTAGCAGTTGTGCAGTTATCTAACATCGACCCATCCATCCATTTATTTTCTATACCCGATTAATCAAATTCAGGGTCACGGGGTGGCTGGAGCCTATCCCAGCTGCCATCGGGCAAAAGGCAAAAGGCAAAAAACGTTCATTTATTTAATCCATGCAGCACTGACAAACATGGCATTTTGTTGTTTTGGTAGATTGTCTGTATTTTATTGAATTCCTTTTACATTTTAGATAACGGTAAGTCCTAAACGTAAACTGGACTGTACTGTTAGTTTTAAGGAGAAAAGAAAAAGTAGCAAGCAGTTAAGCCTAGTTTATGCTTCTCCGTCACGTTAACGGCGTAGTCGAGACGCCGTCATTGAGGATTCGAAGTTCTGCATCGAGGGAACGTGTTGCTCTGCAATTCACCATGCCTCTAGGGATGTGTAGCTGTGTGTTTGTGTGGTTTCAGGGGCTATAGCTTTTTCTTCCGGTCACAGTTAACAACAGTAAACGATGGCAATCGAGGTGCAGCAGTTGTATTTGCAGGTGGAGCTCATCAATATTGAAGAACAAATGCTTAAATTGCAAATGTTAAAGCGCTGGCGACAGAGAAGACGTTTGCGAAGGTGGTCTGTACGACCGGTCGAGGCTGAATGGGTGAATTTTCAACTACGGTTCACCCACAGAGGGACCTGGATGAACAAATGCACTTTCAACACTTTCGAATGTCAACGGACCATTTGACGAGCTTCTTTGTCGTATACAGCCATTAAGACCGGAAAAAGCAACTGGTAAGCAAATTACGATCTGAGCAGACCAATCACAGCCCTTATGGTCCGCATCAACTCGACGTGGAGTTAGGATTTTTGGAGGTGCACGGCTACGCCGTCGAAATGACAGATAAGCATAAACTACGCTTTAGTGGATGGAGATGTGGACAGGGTCACTCACTGAGGTTAAGGAGTCGAGCAAGCCTTAAGAGGTGTTTTCATAGCAGAAAATGCTAGATATTTCCAAATGGGTATAAACAAATGTTGGAGTGGGATTTTAACACTGGTGATAAGTGTTTTTCAAAAGACTCCACAGAGTGTTGCATTACATGAAGAGGCAAACTGTTACTTGAATGGATGAAGCATTTGCTATGATTCTGTTGCATAAAATTGAATCGACTTCTCGATGCTTTTCGACATTTGTACTCATCTATTAAGCTGTCTTTACCATTTTCATTAGGAACTAGTTAAAATGTCAGCTGAGTTTTTTTAATGCAGAGACCTATTGTTGAAGTCAACCCAAAGTTTCTGTTTGATTTAAATGTTTGGCTGCATTGACACATGACAACTCATCCAAAACACAATAACCTACTGTCACAACTGAGTACAATTCACTGCTTTCTGTGGGGACTATTTTTCAAAGACATTAAAGCTTTAGTTTTCCAAGTCCAAGGACAGAAAGCCATCAAGATTGTTCCTTTAAGCATCCCAAACAGAAAAGTTGTTCCGTGTGTGGAGTCTTTAGGTAAAAGTCTTCCTGTCTCTTCAGGCATTCATCTCACACATACAGACACTCATATTGAGTCCTGAGAGGGGTCACGTTGCTCCTCTGCCCTGATGACCTGCAGGGGGTCAACGAGAGCCGCTTCACAAATCCCAACTTTATAAAAACACTGGGCTAAGGTCCTCATGGGAATTAACCCTGCCCGGGCAACCCCAAACAGTAAATTACAGGGGGCTTACATGATTTCAGCGTTCCTCAGGGACATCAAACAGTGAAACAGACCTGCTTGCTCCACTTTAGATTAGCCTGTCTCTTTTGTTCCAGTCTGCAGAGTGGGAGGCTGCTCTGTCTCTTGCTTTCCTGCTCTTTCTTTGTTTCCCTGGTTCTGTTTAGGAAAGTGTTTCTAGATGTCATCTAAATCATGTTACATATTTTGTATAACCTCTTGAGATTCTTAAATCCTGCAGGTTCAGTCTCATCATGATACAGCATAACTTAAAATGACAGATTTTAATCATCAGTGATTTATTTTCATATATTATTATTATTTTTTTTAATGGAGAAAGTTTTTGAGGTTGTCATTCTGAGTAGCTGTTAGCTTAGCTACCCTGTCAGAATTCCTCCCTGATTCTCCACACTGAGAGCGCTCTGGCTGTTGTCTGCTGCAGGCATGACACAACCTGGGTTTTTCTTACCATTTCTTAAATTGGAATTTGAAGATGTGTGTGAGAAAAAGGTGGCGGACATGGTAAAAATGTGAAAAAAAATCTAATGCACAAAAAAATGTACACAATCGCATCAGGTGGTTTTTGCTCAATTGATGCACATTAGAAGCCATAGACGCAACTTTAAGAATCACCTGCTGTTTCCAGTGCGAGTCTGCAAACGGCAAACTCAAGGTGACTGATCAACATCCACCCAGATATGATATAATATCACATATATTCCCAGAGAGCACTCTCTATTTTCCTCTTTTGGATGTCCACTCTGTATTCATTGTCAATTTATTTTTCTCCTCAAAGTATGAGCTCCAATTTCCAGTTAGTAGAAGTACTCCCTCTATTGTTTCCAGTAAGCACAACTACTTCTTCTACACAATTACATCCAATACCAACATAATCTATACTGCTTACCCTCTGGCAACATTACACAGCCAAATTTATTCACTTCAAACCAGTTGATGGAAAAGTGTCTGGTTCACATTTCTTTTTTTGCAGCTTTTTAAAAGATTGTGTTAGATTTGCATTGTCGATAGATTACCCTTTAACTTGAAACTCAACAAGAATTGGAAAGATAACATCCTCTGTACCCTGACATCAAGATAGCCCAAAACTGATACCATTTAAATGATATGAGGGGTTTCATTATAGCTTGCTGTTATTGTAGAAAACACAAACTCTGATACTGGATCAGCAGAACAGCATGAAGAAAAACAAAAATGACAAATTCTCCATGAGATACTTAACACAAAACACAAACATGACTCCAGACATGTCTCTATCTCTCTGTGAAAGGCCCACATACGTGGAACTCATGCATATATAGCATTTAAAGAACTGCGATCAGGACAGCTAGCTTGCACTGACTCGAGGACAATGGCTTGTATATATCTGAGTGTGTTGTTTTTTGTTCTTAGCTCTTCATTGGGAGGAGCCCCACTGTGAGCAGATTAGCCTCTTCATGGGAGATGTGACGCCCAGAGAGGAAGTATCAGAGGAGGACAAACAGAAGGACAAATCATCTGGCCGACACTTAATATTCACCACAGACAAGCAGGCAGCAGGAGAGGGCTTCCTCTGAGCTGCAGGCTGAGCTTTCCTTTTCGTCTCCCCTTTGTTGTCCCCCAATCTGAATTCAGTTTGCTGTCACTGAGATAACTGTTGGTTGTCTATGAAGAAAAGTGAAAGAGGGGGAAAACCTTACATCATTACACCATTATACAGTATCTTTAATGCACAAGTCACGTTATATGAAAGCTTTTATTTAGTTTGTTTGAAGCAATATATGATAACAGCTTTATTTGCTGATGATTTGCAAATTAAAAATACACATATACTCACAAAGATCCACTCAACTTTATTGTCATTTTTTAGCATACATAGTATACAGAGGAACAGCACCTCATCTCAAGGGACTAAGGTGCATGAACAGCAGTAACTAATATAGATGCAGAGAAAGAAAAATAACATAGAATGAAATGGGGCAAATGACTTACAGCATATGTTACAAAAGCAGTGCTCTTACTTTAAATACATCCATTCATCTCTGCTCATCTATTTCCATTAGAAATTTATATTTCTAAATTTCTGAAAATGCACAGTTCAGAAAAAAAAGAAAAAAAAGAGTCTTATGAGAGGTTGATATGTCTATTGTAATTCCTTTCACCGCCAACAGATGGCGCACAAATACAAAATTGCTTGTTCTTAACTGTTTTTTTTCTTGTTTCACTACTTCATATGATCATGCTCGAGCCTGCTGCATTAGAGACCTACACGTTTTAAACGGTAGTTTTTTTTATAGACAGTTTAAAAAAGAGAGAGAGAATGAATGCTTATTTATCTATTGGAAAGCAGCTCGATGTCATAAGTGTTCAGTCAGGGCCTGTGCCCTCATTTCCTCCTTGCTGGTTGATTGACAGCCGATGAGGTCAGTCCTCGGTTCTTTCCCACATGGCCTTCAGCCGCAGTTTAGCAGATAATTGAAAAATAAATCGGACAAAGACCACTAAGTCTCCGGTTAAGCGTTACAAAGGGAGAACCCGAATCGCCAGAGCTGGTAAACCAACACCTTATTACAGAGCCCACAAAGAAAAACACGCCGCTCTCTGCCAGCTGTTCTCCGCAAGTGACATGTTGCGTTCGCGGTCCAGACGTATTCAGATGCGGCCGTAAAGAGGGAGATTCTGCTAGAGACTAGAGAGATGTTCATTTCATAAAAAGAAAATATACTTCCGTTTTTAACTAATCAAGGCAATTGTTATTTTCGAGCATTGAACTTTTTTCATTAAGAAATGCCAATATGTGTTTTCCCTTTTCTTTCCTTGATCCATCACCTGTCACTCCTTAACACCTGCACGGGATGGGGAGGGTTTTAACCAAGGTTTCAGTTGTAATGCAATAGAAAAACTTTCTTCCAGCATGTAAAGATGAGACTTGTTATGCTTCAGTATATCTTAGATGTGACATCTTCCTTTCAGCTGCTCATGTGGACAAGCAAAAGTATGGGTAAGGCTAGACTGTAGTGTTCATACAAGTGGGTCTATAATAGCTTTTGCATTTGAAGTAATAGTTGCAGCATTTCTTCCTTAATCTAATTCTCACGAATGAGACACATCCTTAGTTTAGAGATAGAAAATTTTTAATGAATTGCTCAGAGTCTCCTTCTCCTCCTCAGCTGTTTGAGGACAATGAAAGGCTGTGACCGCGTCTCATGTGAAGTACACTGCTCAGCTTTTCCATCATGGGTACATATAATCAAATTTATGGTAGAAAATAGCCAAAATACTGAGAGCATTTAAACCCAACTGTGTTCCTAATTCTCATTCTTACTGAGTAGTATTTGGAGTTATTCGGCTTTCCATACTCCTCTTCACTCTCTTCACTCCATCGACTGACTTCTTGTTCAGTCCTGATGAAAACTCATTATGAAGCCTGCAGATACCCGATCTTCAGTCTAAATATTTGGATTCACACAAAACCCAGAATCACAGCGCAAACACTTCCCAGCGACAGCTGCTGCTGCTGCTCATTTGCAATCTTTTCGAGGTACAACAGAAATAAAAAAAAAAGCCATGTTATCAACTTGTTGCGATGACATCATCCAGCGAGATTGATGTGTAATCTCCTCTCTGAGCCAAAACCAAAAAGCCAAATGTTAATGCTATCACAGAGTTGTAAGAACCGGGTCATTAGCACAAGAAATGACTCACAACCTCAAATCTAATCCAGTTGATTAATGATATAATTCTACTGTGGGAGCATAAAAGCATCTGCAATACATTTCAGCCAGTCATCTTTTTGAAATGAAAAGGTCTGAACACATTTTAGCAGCGTTTAGTAGTGATTTAGTGCTGCATGTGTGAATCAGTCCTGTGAACAAACCAATAAACATAGAAGAATGTATTAAAAAAATATGGGTAATGCCATTGTAATCTATTCTAAATTATACTTACCATTGTCCTTTAGTGTCTGTGTCGGTAGGCCTACAAACTAAGTTAAAATATGAAGCCATAAAAACTCTTTAGTTGCATGAAGTGCAGAACTGAAAGTATCATTCCTTTACAATTATCTGTAGGACGGCCTGTGTTTTCATAAACTCTGGCTGCATAATGTCACTGTGAACACGCTGTGATGTGAGGTGCAAGCATGGGCAACCACAGCTGTTCCGGGCCCAGTCAGTCTGGGTCGGTGCGAGTGTCACTTACGAGGACAGGAGCACAGCATTTCATTACGTTCATCAGGGGTGAGAAAGTGAGCTGATTAGGTTTCTAATTACTCCGTTTAAACTCTAAGTAGGCCATTTGCACTCTCTTGCTTGAACTAGAGCCATCTCAGGCCTCATCTATCTGCAGCTGCTGGCCCTTACCAGAGTGTGTGTTTCCACGCGTGTGTCTGCATTCAATCACAGCTTCTTACTTGTGGATTAGCCGCAGTTATGTAACAGCTGTCGGTGTCAGGGTCTGATATGAATCAGAGAGCCTGATGAGGGGATGATTGACAGCTCAGCTCCCAGAATAGATGAAGAAATCGCTCTTTGATGAGGGCCAAAGCTCAGAGTTGATCTCCTCACGGGGCTTTCTGTATAAATCTCTTTGTCGTCTTTATGATTGGTGGAGATAATATCTTAATGAGGCAGATTACTTGGTCAAAAATATTGCCAAACATTTCAACCCCTCATTTAGAGCCTGTTAGATGCCTTCATAGCTTTCTAACAGGTTTTGTCTCTTGGGTGATTAGGGGGCATTTGGAGAAGTTCGGCAGCATGAAAGCCTCATATAGGTCCAGCCATGAACTTTGTAATAATGAAGGAAGCTGTCTCAATTTAACAGCCATTTTGGACCTTCGGATCATATCACCTGATCTTCATCAGCAAGTGAAGAGAGCCATTACAAAGATTTAGATTAGACTCAGATTATTAGCTTGTAGTTAACATAAGCAATGGTTACCTACAAGCAACGTTTTGATCATAAACTGTTATTTGACTATTACAAACTGTGATGTATTGAGTCTCCAGCTTGTCGGGAGTATTTGCAGCTTTCATTTAGTTTAGTGATCCCTGCAGATGTATCATTAATAAATGTTTAAATAAACAAAGCGATGGTAGTGTTTTGTTAATTACAGACTAAACAATCCATACATTCTTTTAACTTGTTTAAATCAAACATTCATCCGTGTTTTAAAATAAATCAGTACTCATTTTAAATCACATTTATCTTCTTTGTTATCTTGTGTCACTGAGATACTTCATTTCTTCCTACTTCTCGGTTGTACTTATGAAAATCTGAAATATAACACAGTTTGATGGACATAATTGACCATTTTCACATCAACAAGGTGATTACCAAAGAGCTATTAGCAAAAAAAAGTTCTCAGCACAGTGTGCAGCGTGTCCTCAAAAACATGAAGGAAACAGGACGAGAAGAAGACAAAAGAAGAGGTGGCAGGTCTAAAACTTTGTACAGCAGATAAACAGCATCTGAAAGTGATGTCCCTGAGAAATAGGAAACAATCCAACATAGACATGACACAGGACCTCAGAGATGCATCTGACCCTTCATCTGAAGGTAAACAAGGGGAAAAGCAGAGGCTTTCCAAACAACACAAGAAGTGGACTGAAATTCAGTGGCAACAGGTCTTATGGAGGGATGAATCCTCCCCAGAGCCCGGACCTCAACATTATTGAAGCAGTGTGGGATCATCTGACAGAGAACTGAACAAAAGGCAGCCCACATCCAAAGAAGAGCTTTGGGATGTCCTTCAAGAAGCCTGGAGAACTATTCCTGAAGACTCCTTAAAGAAATGACAGAAAGCTGGTCTCAGAGGGTTCAGGCTGTGCTGGAGAATAAAGGCTTAAGGTCTTTAGAATTGTACAAACTCAGTTTTTGCCTCATATACTTTATTTCCATTTATGTTTGCACATGTTTTAATGAATTATTGCAACTTTTTTACATTTTGCTGACAAAATATAAAAGCTTGTTGAAGAGTTTTGCACAATACTGTACATCACCAAAAAAACTAAACTCAGAGTAATACTCAGCCTTTACGGCAGTGTTGTTCCTAATGGACAAACCTACCAATGTGGTCTTGACAAAATCAGGGTTGGAATCTTTAAACATGTACAGAGGAGCAAGCTTCCACAGAACAATAATAGCCATAGCCCCCTATGGATCCTCTTTGATGCTCATGTATGGGACACTGTTTTTCACCAGACTATTGTGTGGAGGATGTGAATTTACAAATTTCAAGGATTCAGATCAAATTTCTTGTTACACTCGGCAGTCTCATGTGCTCTTTTTCTTTTTTTTCTTTTTTTATAAATAATCCACCTGCAGTCCCTTTTATATGTGGAGGGTTACAGTAGCTGTGGAGTGAGATTGATGTGTGTTGAGTGCTTTTTGCTGCAAAAATGAAACTGATCATAAACCAAACTAATCAATAGAGATTTCCCTTCACACCCCATTGAGGCAACACTGTGTGAAATGTACCTGTTTGTTTTTGAAGGATGACTTACAGCTCGATGATGCACTGCACTGAACTGGGGTTTTCCTTTCCATGTTATAACCAACAGAGGGCGCTGTGAGCTTCAGCCTGTCTGAGACCCAAGCTCTTCATTTCAAGGAGTAGAGAAAAGACTTTCAGTGTTTAAAAGTAGCAAAAAAAGCTTCTAAATATGAAATTTGTAGCACAAAAGTTGCTAAATATGAGACTGACATTTTCATTTGAATGGAGCTATATTAGCAAAAGAGTCTTAAATATTTTTAACTTAATGTATTCATGCACAAGTATTCTATTATATATAAATGACCTTTTCTGATTTCTGTTCTATATATACAGTATATTTTTCATTTTTAACACCACAACACACTTTTCAGGCTTGTCTGTATAACAGTTCCTAATCTACAAAAAGATGAGGAGTAGAACACGAAATGGAGCTTAATTTTAATTTCTTAATTCATTGAATAAATGCACAAATGCAGGCTTGTGTTCACTGGACTGGTAGCACATGTGAGTGATGAGTTTTATTAGATCTCTAAATTTCTGTCAGAAGTCTCGCCTCTGTCAGTAAAACCTCAGCGAGCCCTCACAACTAATGACATTAGACATTGCTGCCCATCCAGTGTGTTTTGATATGCCTGAATACAACAAGCGTTTTGCAGAGGTAATTGGGGTTACAGTTCGGTAAAATGTTTTTGCATGTTTATGTCCTCCAGTTATTGTACTGAGACAGTTCAGATGCACGGAGGTTCTAATTTAACCGTTCGAGCAGGTTAAAGCACAACATAAAGATTTATTTGCTGATACCCTCAGAGCAGGATACGGCAACAGATACAGTCATGTGAAAATATGAGGACATCACTTTCTCATCATATCTACAGATGGAGTCGAGATAGAAATGCATCTTCTGTAGGAAACAAAACTTTACTGATTAAATGAAAGAATAATTAAAAAGATACCCATTCTTACGGGAAAAAGTCAAGACCTGAAGAGATACTTCTTACAACAGTCTCTGACACTGACACAGAACCTTTTCCTCTCTCATGAATGCATAATTCTTTTGGCTGTGTGACGTTTCAGGTCTTTCCCTGATGCACAGCAGGATTAAGATCCAGGCTTTGACTGTTTTTGGACACAAGGTCTCACATTCTCTTCAAGCTCCTTCTGACACAATGAAGATCTTATGCATCGACCATGTCAAGAGCTTCCCGCAGGTCCAGTGATGACATTCTAGGATTGTTGGAGATTTGGTAGTTGTTGTAAACGTTGTCCATTTGTATTTTAAATTCTTTTAAGGCCTTTTTATATTCCTCCCCGGGCTTATAAGCATCTACTATGTTCCTCCCGAAGGCCTTTGCACATTCAAAAGCAAACCAAACTGAATGTCTGAAGCTGAAATAAGACAGGCTCCTGTAATATGAATATATGTGCTTTCTTTTGCTAAAGAAATAGCTTTTCTAACAATTATATCTTACAAATATTTTTTAAAAGTAATTTATTTGGTGGTTAGCACCATTGCCTCACAGTAAGAGGGTTCCAGGTTCAACTCCCAGCTGGGGCCTTTCTGTGTGGAGTCTGCATGTTCTCCCCGTGTATGCGTGGGTTTTCTCCGGGTACTCCGGCTTCCTCCCATCGTCCAAAAACATGCGTTAGGTTAATTGGTCTGTCTAAAATTGTCCCTAGGAGTGAGTGTGAGCATGTGTGGTTGTTTGTCTCTTTGCAGCCCTGTGATGGACTGGTGACCTGTCCAGGGTGAACCCCGCCTCTCGCCCCATGACTCCTGGGATAGGCTCTAGGCTCCCCACGACCCGACCGACGGATTAAGCGGATATAGAGGATGGATGGATAATTTATTTGCTGTCATCTGTTTAGTTATATTACACTAACCTTTTTGAGATTAGTAAAACGGGTATTAAATGTTTCTATGTTTACTTATGTTTAAAAAAAAAAAGATCCGATTTTCATAGCGTGTTCTTATTTGTCCACATTTCTGGATCTGGGCTCTCACCAACCAAACCTGCTTTGTTGTGCAGGCAGAATGACATTTTTCTATCTTGGTGAAATAAGAAAATGTTTCAACAACAACTTTCTAAAACTTTTTTTTTTTTAGATCCTACCATTTATCAGAACCACTTACACTCCATGGTTCATTTCTCAGAGGAGGAAAACCTAAGTTTTCAATTCAAACCTGCTTTTGGAGCTCACTCAGAACTAATTTATTCCCAAACCTCATTACCGCCTCCACTATTAACTCCATACGACACATTACATACACATTCCTGGTATCTAATTAATGTGACCACAGTGGACAAATTGATTTTTCCAAAGCAATGATAAACCGAATGTGTGGGACTCTAAACATTATTAGTATTAGTCCCAAAATTGTAAAACCTTTGTCTAGTTTAATTCAGTCACCTTTTTTTGGAACCAAACAGTGGACAGAGCATAAACATCCAGTCAGAATTAGGTGTGACATTTAAAAAGAAAGGGGAGGGTTTGTGCACAGGAAGAGAGTGTTACAAAGAAGAAGCCCACATTTTCTCCCTGCCATTCCTCTTGAGATTTCACAGATTTCATAAGTGGCCCAGTTGCCTTCCTCTTGAGATCCAATCTGTTTACCCAGTCTTCACCTGAGTGGAAAATCTCAAGTGCTTCTTTCAAAATACCACCAAGAAATCCACTCAAAGAAAGAAAAAACATTTAGCTTTCAACACCAAATTGGCTCATCAAGCCATATTTCATATGGAGGTGGCTACAAGACTATTTTAATGTGTTCAATTTGCTGAAACATTAGTTTGTTGCTGGTCAGCATCTTTCAGGAAACCTCCAGTCACACAGAGCAGTCATCACTCACAGACTTTCACACATATTAGTAATGATTTGATAAATAAAACCAGAGTTTAACAGTTTGGTTATAAACAGCCTGGCCAGACCTTAACAAAAAGTCATCCCCTGGTTTTAACTAAGCAAATAGGAGACTCCCACTCGGAAAGTAATTCAGTGATGAATGTTTCATGTGTGCATCAAGCCAACAAAGAATCTGAGGAGATTCCTGAAATGACTAAAACTAGATTTAGAACTGTCCAACATTAAGAGGTCCAGTCCACCCATAAGTCTGTCTCAAGCAGACATAACCTCACATGCTCTGGGTTATCTGAGGCCTTTCTCTGCTGAAGGGTCAGGCAGAGTGAAGCTGATAAGTCAACTTGGAACTTAACAGTGACAGATGGTGAAAAGCAAGCAGGGTCTCAATTGTGAACATGGGACAACAGCAAAACCCGGAAGAATGATAGGAAGACCACGAGTAAACACAGCCACGGAAACCAGCATGTGATCTGGCTGGCATGGTACCTGTGTGTTTGTCTCCCCCACCAACATTTGCTGCTGCATGTTGGCTAAATTTGGAATGGAAAGGTATGTGGTTGGGGGGTTTGGACTACAAATTTGGGATATTCTAGACATTTTTCATCATATGTAGTTGATTTTTGTTGTGCACATCATGTTATTTCTTGGTGTCACTCCTGTACATGGTTTGGTGGGCACTTTTTTAGATGAGCTGGTTTGGGTTTTCCTTCTCTTTTGTCCTCAGAGTAACCTTTGCAATAGACCTTATTTGAGCTCCATCCTTTCTGAAACTATTGTCAAAACCTTCCCCTGGTTGTGTTGAATTATTGCTAACAAGATAAACGTTTTTCCATCTTTAAACCCCAACGTAATTCTGTGGTTGTTGTGTTGCACCTAAGTTTATTAAAGGGACCTTTAGAAAAACACTAAATTGAGTGCAGAGCAGGAAACAACAATTTTTTTTTAATCTACTTGTATTCTTCAGTCATGTGAATGCACTAACAGGATGTGCCAACAATATCAGCATTGTGCATCTCAAAAGTGGTTGACTTAATGTCATCACCAGGGGTTTGTAATGTGTGTGTGTGTGTGTGTGTGTGTGCGTGTGTGTGTGTGCGTGGGGGGGTTCTGTGATCACAAAGTTGTCATGGTTGCGCAAGTGCAATAGCGGTGAAAAACAAGACAATTCAACACTCAAAAGCCTAAACTGGAAAATAAAAACTATTCATAGGCATTAAAACTAGATCTGTGGCTGACATAATTTGATAGACAGCGCATACGACAAACCTCTGCTCCAAATGTAGCAGTGTGCCAAACCACAGCTGATGACAATCGAACCTGTCTGTGCACTCTCCTGTGTATCACTATCAAACAAAGCTATGGTGGTGAAAAGCTGCCACTAATGGAGAATGTATTAATATGAATGAATGAATACATGATAAATAGACCACTCATTTACATCAAGAATAGTTCATTTACTCATGTGATGTCCATATCCAGTCCTCAAGGGCTGCTTTCCTGCAGGTTTTAGATGTTTCCCTGCTTCAACTCACCTGATTCAGATCAATGCATCATTAGCAGGCACCGTGGCCCTCGAGGACCGACTTTGGACATCCTTGATTTACTCAAGTATTAAAAAATACACAGGCATTATAGATGTTATAGCAATGTTAAGCTTCCATTATCTGATCAAAGTGTAATTTGGCTTGCTCAGACATTTCGTAGCGGTTAGCTTGACAGATTAACTTGAACCTTGTGCGCTAGTTTAATGTTACAGTTAGCCTTTCTCAAGCAGCCTTGGCTAAACACATACCAATCTATATAAGAAAAAGTTGGAAAGGTTTAGAAAGTGCTAAACTGAAGAACTTTGCATTTGAAAATCAGTCTACAGCATATAAAATCATTAAAGAGTTCATTCACAAATTCCACCTTAACGTTAGCCTTTTCCAGAGTTGCCGTTGATTACTCTGGGATCGGAGGCATCTGGGATTGACCATCACACAGTAGAAACATGTATTGTGTTCAGATCAGTCAGTATTTTTGGAAAAAATTGACACTTATGTGTTCCACAAAAAAGGACCCTTACATCTGTTGTCAGCTACAAGTCCAAAAGCCAGGCTCTCCGATAGTGTGGGGTTGTTTCAGTACACTTGGCAAAGCTAATTTACACTCCTGTGATAGCAGCATTAATGCAGAATTGTACAGTACAAGGACATGTATGAGCAACATAAACTGCCTTCAAGGCAACATCTTTTTTCAGGGATAATCATGATTGTTTTTTTTGTTTTTTTAAAGAGACAATGTAAAACCACATTGTGCTCATATTTCAAAAGCATGGCTGCGAAAAGAGGAGGTAACCGGTACTGGACTGGCGCCGGCAGTCATGACCTGTCTCCAATACAGAACTTGTGGAGACTTTTGAAACATAAATGCAACAATGACGACCTCGAACTGCTGCACACTATACGGCATGTTTGTAGGAAGAATGTGAGGAAATAAGGCCTAAAACACTTTGTCGTTTGGTATCTTCAATGCTAGAATCATTATTAAGTGTTGAACATTTACAGAGAGGTAAAAGCTTTACCACCCAACTTTTTTTTTGTAATGTGTTCCATGTCTAAAATGCAAGAATTAAAACATGTTGACCAATTAAATGAAGTTGATGAGACAAAACATGAAATACATCAAATATCTTGGCTTCAAAATTCAAAGTAAATGTCAGAATAACTGTGGTTTTATATATTTTCTATTCTGTCTCAGCCTTTTCTGGTTTGGGGTAAATTTACAGTTTATATCAGCTGTGAAACAAAATTAGATCTAAGGGTCACTTTTAGCTACCATTACCTCTCAGCCTGTGTTGGCATCTATCTATTCAAGCTGTCTGACCTCAGACAGTAAAGATGGACATCTATCCATCCATTTTCTATGCCGTCAATCCATCATTTGGGTTGTGGCGGGGGGCTGGATCCCAGCAGTCATTGGGTGAAAGGCGGGGTACACCCGGGACAGGTTGCCAGTCCATCACATGGCAAGGTGACGGTGCTAACCACCACACCACCGTGCAGCCCCAGAGATGGACATAGTTACTGTAAAACCAATCATTGCGTTGTGAACTTTTCCAGAATTTTAACAGTTGGAGTCTTAGTCTTTTGAAACTGGACATCATGAGCAAGTGGTTGATTGGACTGAGAAGTGCAGAAAATATGCACACCATGGACTGGTGTGGTGCAGGGTTTACACACGAATAGGATGTTAACCCACTTAGGGTCCATTAAACTCCTTTTTAAATCTCCTTAGATGTGCACCACAGTTAGCAGTGTGCTGTAAATCACATTTTTTTTCTCCCAAGGATGGCAAAGGTGTGAGTCACACTTCTCTGCCTCTACCTGGCTAATATTAGGTCTCAGTATAGAGCATGATGTCAGTTGGAGGGTAAGCCAGTCTGAGGCAGGACAGGGCAGGTCATGTCGTGCTCAGGTCTCACCTGTCCTATTGGTATTCTTCAAACAACAAGCCAACAAAATATGACCTTTGGGATATTTCATTACTGGAAACACAGTTAATGAGACAGATAAAAATGAAACAAAAAAAATGTTTGCTCATGAAACAATCTTACAGTGCTACAGCAGCCTGCAAATAGAAACTCTTGGCTCATAGACTTCCAAGGTGAGAGATTTGTTGTCCAGTCATCAAGTGTTAACGGATTAAGAGTATCCACTTCTCCAGGCACCACAACACCACTGGGCTTATCGAGATACTCCTCCCCCAAAGCAAATCCTGCCTTTGTTGTCTATTTTCATCTCAAAACATCCGTGATTTACAACTAATTTAAAATCACTACAAAAATATTTACTAGGGTGTCACATCCACATCAAGTGAGAAGTAAAGTCATTCCATAGACTTCTATACCATTGCAACTCTTTTTGAACTTCAAGTTACTCCCTAATAGAGACTCATTTTTCAAAGGTTAAATCTATCTTTTCTATGCAGGTTTACCCTCTTATCTCATTTCAGCAATCGTGGATTCCTTTCCTTGCATGTTTTCCCTCCCAGCAGAGATTGCTAACATGCATTTAGCAAAAAATGGGACATCCTTGCTTCGCAATCGTCAGTTTGAACTGATTACCACACATGACAGGGGCATCATTTGCCATTGTTTTGTTACATCCTAACGCTGTGTGTTTATAATTTCTGTCAGCTGAAATTCAGCAGTATTTCTTTTTTTTACAACAGATAAATCATTACAGTGTGGGATTAACATGTCAGGCCAATTGTCTAATCATAGATCTAAGACTTCTGCCAAGGATGCACCTGTACATCCTTGCTGATACTGTGGCCCCTCTCTTCTTGCTCTTCTCCCCTCTGAGGGAATTTTAGGAAATTACTTCCTTCACAATGTTTTGCTGAGATCGATATCTGGGTCACAGGCATGATGAAGGAGAAGACAGGATATGAGATGGCACAAATAAGAGCCGTGAGATTAAACTTGTGCTGATCTGCGGGGCCTCCCAATGGTGTGTTTGGGGAGTTCTCTGCTTGTTGTAAAGAAGTTTGTGGCCTTCACCCCAAAGTTTGTGTCAGACCGGGTTATGTTATTTGGCTATGTTCACAATTTAGGGGACTCATGTGGTGTTACCTTACTTAACTTCATGCCAGATTTGAAAAGCAGTGACAGTGAGTCAGGGAAAGGTTTTGCTAGTTTGATCAAAGCTCTAAAGTTAACAACTACAGCTGGAACAGAGTTTATGTGTGGACAGGGCAGAGCTGTTATGATGTATATCCTTTGATAAAAGTTACTGGATGATGTATCTTACTGAAAGAAATTCAGTAAAGTCATTGGGACATTGTCTCAATGAAGGTGATGTATAACCGACCGACACGCTTGTGTTCATGCTTCAGTCTAAGTCAATGCAGAAGAAAAAGAAGTCCCAAAAGTGTACTGCTGAGGGAACAAAGCAGCCATCTCCATGACAACTGAACTTTAAAAGTTAATCTATCAACCTACAGACTGGATTGCAGAGTAAAATGCAAAGTCTGTGGTGCAGTTTTATGAAAGCGTGAACAGGAACAGCATACCTGTTTCGATCTTGTGGTTTATTGTGTGCCATTTAGTTTGCAGAAAGAACAATATATTTAGACATACGGAAGATATGATTCATCCATTGCTCCTCATACCGAATAATTAGAACAACAACAGCTTATGTGATGAGGGCAATAAGATTGATCTCTACATATTTTGTTCAGGTAAGTTTTCCTTTAATGTTCTTTAATGTTAAATATTACTGCTGATGTCATAGAGCATCTTCCAACATCAAAGTGATGTGAATCTGATGCTTTAAAGATCAAACGATAACTTAAATACTGAAGAAAAAGACAGATGATTGAAAACAAATAACTGGTATTAGATCAACTAAGGGACAGGTTCGCTCCACACACGAGCCTCAAACTGTTCAGCTTTGCTTTAACCAATGCACGTTTATGTTGCTTGTAGCACAGGGGCCCTCCTTCAGCAGCATGTCTGCAATGTGGACACCGCAAGTTTACTTTTTAGGGGAGCGGTGCTCATTTCATTGTACAATAGCTGCGCCGGGAGGAAACTTCACACCCTGAGTTCCAGCACAGGCGCGTTCTGCGGTCTCGGTACATGCACACATGTGTTAAGCCGCTGCTGAACTTCCTCGTCCTGCTGAAGAAGGAGGATAGAGGCGTGACGTCGCTGTCCGCAGACAGGCCCGTACGGCAGGGGGAGCGAGGCAGGGACGCGCCGTGCGAGGACAAACGCTGTCTCTGCCGCAGAGCAGACTACCGAAACGCAGGAGCAGCCGAGGCTGAAAACATCCGAGCACCACGGCAACTTTACAGAGACGACAGACGGCCATAATGCGGCACCGCCCGCCGACTCTGGAGCTGATGTGACTGTGCACGCTTTGAGCAGGGAGGAAGCGGCGGACGCCACCACCACCTCACTCCGTTTGCATCGTCGCGGTGTGCGCGGCGGGTCGGTCGGTCTGTCTGTCTGGGGGACATGTCCTCGCTAACTGTAGAGGAGGACCAGAAATGGGTACCAACACACGTCCTGGTGACGGTGCTGAGAGGCAGGGGCTTACGGGGCAAGGGCAAGCATGGTACAAGCGATGTGTACACTATCATCCAACTGGGAAAGGAGAAATACTCGACCTGCGTGGTGGAGAAGACCACCGAGCCGGAGTGGAGGGAGGAGTGCTCGTTCGAGCTGCAGCCCGGCGTGCTAGAGAGCGGCGGGCGGAGCGGATACCCGGCCGGGAGCAAGGAGCTCATCCTGACCGTGATGCACCGGGCGCTCATAGGGCAGGACGCGTTCCTCGGACAGGCTGTGATCCAGCTGGATAAAGTGTTTCACGAGAGTAGATGCCTGAAAAACGAGTAAGTTCAACTGCTAACATGTAGTACCTGTGTGTGTGTGTGTGTGTGTTTTCAGCATGCAGCTACAGAAGCTGCGCATGCTTCATCTGCCCAGTCTTTGTCTGTTTTCCTGATAACTGAACCCACCGGGGTGTCTTTCTCTCTTTCTACGGTCTGCTGTTTAACTTCCTACACTTAATACAGTGAGAGCTTAACACAGCTGTCAAATATCTGGTGCTGCATCAGGGCCCTGCGGACACACCCTCCCCCCTCCCACGGATACACAAAACTAACTCTGAGCACATCCAACCATCACACTCCTCACTGAGCCTGAAGGCTCCCCCACAACTTCTAGAAACCTCACCTCCTCGTCACTGCTTAGAGCAGATGCTCGTTGTGGGCTCTCCAAAGTGTTGTTTCCCAATAGCTGAGGCATATGGAGAGCAGGGAGGGAGGGAGGAGGGGGATTAATGCTTGTCCCAAATCCAGGGATTAGCTAACAGTTTCATGATCCCAAAACTACAAGGTATTTTTAGCACAATATGTTGTTTTACAAAAGGCCACCGAAAGGAAAGAAGAACTGAAGGCTTGATTGTTGATGATAGACAAATGACACGAGAGACCTGTTTTTTTTTTTTTTTTTTAAATTGATTTTGTGACGTTTTTTCGTGCAACATTTGCTTAATCTGAACGTGGAAGGACCTAAATTCCCCATCAGTCTTTCAATCCATCCCAGAGGGAGCAGGTTGAACTTTACTAGCAAAGAAGTCAGCAAGACCAAACGGGACTTTTGGTCTTCAGCTTTTATGGCAGAGTTGCATTATGGCCGTCTGAGGCTACTACTTCGATAAGTTACTTTATTGAATAATATTCTCAGATATACATACTAATGTTCTAAACTGTTTGGAGTTCATCACCAGCAGTGCACAACAGATCTGGATGCATGGTTTCCATGGTAATGCTTCGTACAGCCTGCACTTTGTTTTACTGTGACTGCAAACACTTCCCAGCTGGTCTGTTTTCACCAGCACCAGTTCCCACAGCTGAAAATCATCACAGGTTGATAATTCAAAGGAGTTGGTTTAATGTTTAAATGACAAACTTTTATAATTGATAATATGATAAAAAGATGTCATTGCGTTACGGTTGAATACGGCAATGAAGATGCAGACAATTGACTTCTGAATTCACTCGCTGGCTTTTAACTGGATGTCTAAATTATGGATTTTTCTGTCAGTCATTGCGCAACATCGGTCAGGCTCTTTCAGTGTGGTGATGACATCGCGCACGATAGATTCAGGAGTTCTGTGTGATCACTGAGAAAAATAATCCACGAAAGAACGGCGCTATTTACAGACGGTTTAATCCCAATCCCATTTGAGCATAAACTTCTCTGAAGGAGGTTATGTTTTCAGCTGAAGTTACCAAAGTGATCTAACTTTTAAGCCATTCAACTTGCTGCGTAGTACACAGGATTTTTGAGATTATTTTGTCTCAAAAATACTGTTCTTATTCAAAAATAGTATCTCTTTATTGGGAAGTTTGATCGAAGAGACCTGGCTGTGCTTTCACTCGGATGTGTCCGTGCATTTGAGACGAAAGGAGAACCAGTCTCTTCCCGTCGGCCCCGCTGGAGCTGGTCACATGAAGGTTAGATCCTGCCCGTGATGATGATGATGATGATGTGTCAGCAGTTTAGTGACTTGGTACATTCGGTGTCTCCGTGTGGTATTCAGTGAATCCGGGCTGGTCAATAGCAGCCTTTATATTAAAAAAAAATATATATTTGGTGTGACAGGATGATTAACTTGATGACCTGCATTAAAGTATAAGAGGATTTTAGATGTTAGAGGATTGGTCTGACTTTCAGAAACATCTACCTCTTAGTGTCAGCATAAATCTCTAAAATTGGTCAAAATGATCTTCTTCCTTTTCAAGGCTCCAGCTTTCAAAGAGTGGTGGACTGAACTTAACTCAAATGAATTTATTTTCTAAAAATGTGAGAAAATAATTATTTTGACCAGTTTTATCCTAAAAAAAACAAAAAACTCTTATCGCTCTTCTTCTGCAGCTAAGAAATGTCTTATTCTTCCTGATCAGTGAATTTTTGGTACCAGGACCAAACCTGTTTACTCTTAATGCCTTTCAGTGAACTCATTGGATAATGATCAAAGACAGAACCTCTAGTTCAAGTAGGGGGGAGTCATAACATTTGAGAGCTGACTTGGTGGTGTTGTAGAGCAGCATCTGTTGACATGCTAACCTGAGCACTACATTGAAGCCATGGCTGTTGCAATGGATAAAAAGTACTGATTTAAGATTTTTTCAGATAATTGATTTTCTACTTTTGAAGAAGACATAATGTGACCCTGTTTCTTAAGTTACCACAATTCCCTGAGGTCTTAATCAAATTTCCTTGCCATACTTTGATCAAGAAACAGAAACAAAGGTTGTCAGCCATGTCTTTATAGCTCTGTTCATAGCAGATCTCGGTGTGACCATGCAAACTTAAATTTGGACACACCCATGGTAACCCTTGAAGCAAGTCATACCATATGACAGAGGGTGCAGCACCTCGCCAGAGCGCTCACAGCTCACACTAGAACACACAGGAACTATTGCCAGATGTTTACATTTCCCTCATTTATAGTTTGGCTTTAGACAGATGATGCTGATTTCTTTTTTTGTCTCAATGTCGTTGTGAAACATGAGGTGAACTGTCACAGGCTGTTTCAACATCACACTGCAGAGAGGAACTGAAGTAACATCAAGGCAAGCTGGCTATCCACAGTGAACTTTGCAATCCCTTCGTTGCGTATCAGATAGATGAATCCAGAGCTTCACCATTGGTTAATTGAGATTGAAATTAAAAAATGTAACATTAAGAACCATTGTTTATAGACCAATGGTTTACCAAGGTTTGAAGTATGTTGTTGCAATAGCTGGTTCCAGTGTACAATGAATGCAGCTTGATTTGAAGTTGTCAGAAGTTGTCTATATGACATAACGGCACCCTGCAAAATCTCAATTGCTCAGTAATGACATATGTTCGCACCTATTCGGCCCCAAACAATCGGACAAAGTTGTTTTTCAGAGCTCATAGTTTCCTTAAACTCCCAGATGTATGATGTCGAGCTCAGAAAGTAGTGGTAGTGTTGTTTAATGTGACTGCTGCATATCTATTTAACATCTTAAATGCCTCAATGATGAAAGTAGAGTTTGAACTCAGAGCTGCGGGAAAACTTTATCTAATTTTTGCCTAATATGGTATGAAATATAATAGAAATAAACTATTTGGGTTTTATATCAATTAACAGCTTATATGCCAGTGAATTTGAATTATGTTTGGAATTTAACTGTTGTATTCAAATACAGTTCAATAAATGTGTATTTTGAGCTTGACAGTTCATTCCTAATTTGACTTAAAAAAAAAATCTCCTTAAGTAAATAAGTGGAGCTTTAGCAGAAGTAGTTTTGGTCATCAGTTTGATGATTTTATAGGTAACTGGATCAATTTTTACATGCAACAATGAATGTTTGATATTTCAGACAGCATTGTGATAATATGGATATCTGCCATATTGCCTTATCAGACATCAAGTCAAGTTTGGAGGTTTAAATTACAGCCACAGCCATGAGAGATAGTCAATTTAATTTAAACATTATAATTTGGTTCAGTCCACACATTTTTCATATTAAGACTGTTAATGACCTTCCAATTGTTTAGTATTTTCTCTTAAGTATGATTGATGGTTTTGAGACTTTTTGTTTCCAGCAACACCCTCAAAGTAAAGCTGTGTGAGTTGTGATATCTCGTGGGTATCTTGGAATTATGATAAAGTAATAATAAGTCTGAGTCAGCACGTTCTGCCTACTACAAGTGGAAATGTGGATGTGTTTTGGATTTAGAGTCCGTTATGTTGCGTGTTCAACTAAAGTCACCATTCTAATGACTTTTACTGGATTAAGAAAAGACTTGTAGTTTGATTTTGAGTTTAAGACTTGTATAAGCTCTTTTTATAGTCTAGAGTGTTGGGAAGGAATTAGCATATCTGACTCTCTGTTTTGTTCCCTAAAGTAACATTGTTACATTAAAACCAAGGCCCACAAAATTAAATACTGTTTGTGATAGATTATGGAACATTGAGTTGCATTATTAGCTTTGTTCTGCTTTATGATTGTTTTAATTATAGTCTAAAAACTTTACTTTACAAAAAACAGAGTGATCAGTCATCATCCTGAAAGCCTTTTTTCTGTAACTATAAGTGGAAACTGAATAGTAATACACACATTTTTCATATTTGTTAGCTTTAGTGTTTTTTTCTAGCACAGTCACAAGTATATAACTTTAAAATTCAGAAATTGGTTTAAAATTATTCTAAAACGTGTAGGCTAATAATGCTAAAAATTATTAGCTTAAAACATTAGCTTAAGTAGCAAGCTAGCTATAACTAGTCACAAGTCACATTGTGAATTTTTAGCATTTAAAATCTAACAATAGCTGCCAGTAAAAATGCTATACTGTCTGTTGAAATATTTATGTTGATGTTAAATTGGGGTATAGGAGCAAAATGTTCAGAATTTCTTAGGAGAAACTTTGGCCATCAACTTTGAACCCGCCTCTGTACTTTCAGACATGACACTGATACAGAACGAAGGCGCAGCTAACGTACCCCAGATTTACTTTTATTCATACATATCCATAATCATTTAATTAATCTTGCCAACAAAGCAAACCATACCAACCACCCAAGCCTACTTGGTAGAGGTAATGAATCGGAGTCAGAACAACAACTGCCCTCAAAGTGGTGGCTGCGTATTAGTGGTGTGGAGCAGATTACAGGAAAGGTGGGCGTCAGGTGAATTCCCCTGCAGGGTCGGTAAGAAGGAAGCCACAAAAACACTGCCAGATCAGCCTGTGTAGGAAACAAACTGTGTTGCTAACACAAAATTAATTCTGCTTTACCTTTTTGCGGAATATCAGGTGCACCACACACAGTTTTCCTTCATAATCAAGTTTTTTCCCAAGAGGACAATTCCACTTTTCAGCAATTTTATTTTTTTTTTGCACTGCAAGTCAGGGATTCTGTACTTTATCAGCTGGTGGATCTTATCATGCTAATATTAGGATTGAGCTTTGATATTTTACTACTTTTTCCTTTCTGTTACAACCCTGTCTCAGTCACCCGTCGTGTATCTACTGGAAACAAACCTGTGATGTTGCTTAAGGCTTTAGAATTGAACCTCCCACTGCTGAGTAAGGCAGAAAGTGTGTGTGTGCGTGCGTGTGTGTGTGTGTGTGTGTCAGCGTGGGATGTACATCCAGAAAAATCCTCTGCTAAGAACCAACAGACTTCCACTAGCTGCAGCCTGGACAGAATCTCGTGTAATGGACATTAGATGTTATATTACAGCGTGACCTGAAAAGTCGACCTAGATAGTTTAAATGTAACTCTGGTTTTCCAAAAGATTTTCAGTGGAAATTTATCAGATACAATTTCATTATATAGAAAGCAGGCTATGCAGTGGCTACCTTAACATTCCACTCATTCTTACAGGGTTGTATTCCTGAGTCATGTAGAGGAATTATGTCTGCATCACAAATCCCTTGTCAGCCCATCTGGCTTCATTATAGAAATATAGACAGTATAGAACCTGCAATACTTTTTTTTTTTTTTTTTAGATTATTATTACTATTACCTTCCGTCTGTTATATACATAAAGTATTTAAGAAGAAAGAAAATGAATTAAAAACAAAGAAATGAATGTCGCCACGTGACACCCATGGGTTGTACTTACTGTCATTTTATGGCCTAAATTTATTGACTTACTTCATGAGACAAGTTGGCAGTCTTTGAATGGGGGTCTACCAAAGCCATAGGTGACAACTGCTGTCAGAGGTGTCGCACTTTAATGTACTTCACACCTGAAAAGCAATGAGCTAGACACTTTTAGATGGCTCTAAAGGTTTTTGTTCAAAGGTCTACCCCAAAAAAAAACCACATCAAAGAGAGTTATTCTTACTTACGCTCACTCTTAACGTTTACATGACACTTAGAAAAGGTCATTACTGTAAAGTGTCGGTCACACCGAAACCAGACTTTTGAAAGTACAGCAAACACGTTAGTGTGGCCGAAATTGTATGAAATCGAAGCTCTAAAAGCTGAACTCCTCAGACTATGCGGTTCGGTATGTACGTGCATAACTCCAGTTATGTCAGCTCATAAAATATGTGCTTTTAGCCACAGATGTCAAGTAGCTGAAGCCCTTCACGTCAATCCTGAAAGTTTAAGCACTTTTGTCTCATTTGACTACCAAGAATTTGTCTTTGTAATGCAGAAATTGACCGTGAACTTGTGGAACAAGATGGCCTGTGTACAGTAATGGCTCACTCCAATTGTTTGAAAGCTGTGTTATTTGTAGCGACCTCTGTAATCACATGAAATATTGTTACTTGCTTTCTTGGGTGCTCCTCTAATCTGCTGCACCTGCATTTCTGTGCTGACAGAAAACCTTTGCTCACAGGCAGTTTTTACCCATCCTTTAATGCTGAACACTTTTGAAACTCTCCTCTTTGCTTCAGAGGATTTTCAACAGCAGATCAGTAGTCAGTAAGTTTTCATTATAACAGGCAGTCAGTAGGTTTTTTTTCTTCTATCGTGAACCATTTGTTTTGTGATTGTACATTACAGTACATTATTATTTTTGTGATTACAAGCAATTGTTCATTTATACTCTCTTGTAGACTGTCTTCTTGCCTAGTATCCCAACTGGCCACTTAAGTTCTTTTTTCTTTTTTAATGAAGCTTTCCTTTATCTGCTTTTAAAACGTTACACATGCAACTGGGTTTTGAATTGACTTGATTTTCACAAAAGTCAACCATTTCTGGGATTATTCATCCCTGATGTCTGTCTGAAGATTTGTGCTTTTAAAGTACAGTGCTTGGTTGTGTGAAAGCATTAGGAGGGAAGTAGGTGGTGAGGTTGGAGATCATCACATCCAGATGTGGAATGCGGTGCGAGTCCTGCGGCCTGTCTGCTGCTTCTGCTGGTGATGCAGGAATCCAGGCCACGTGACCAGTGCTACCCACAGTCCTTTTTGAGGGTTTGCTGGTGTGATTCCTTGAGACTGATGTAACTGGAAGTATCCTCCACAAGCAGCTCCATTTATTTACCAGGCATCTTTTTAAACGAGATCTTTGACTTCAAGGAGATGGCTTGCCGTTACCATCGCGTTACAGTTTGCCGTTACCATCACAGTCTTGCTGCTATAGCTTTTACATATCCCTACTACATGTATCCTCTTTGGTGACATTTCTGCTGAGTCATTCAGTATATTTGCATGCACAATTAAGCCACGCTGTGGTTATGGCATGGATAAGACCATTTAATTGGATTAGTGTTCTTGTCCCAGTATACAAGCATGAGAGGGGAGTCAATTCTTTGACAGAAGCATATCCATATTGACTGCTTATAGAGCTGTCGATATTCTCCCTTCCTTTTGCCGCATTGGGCTTTTTCCCAGTGGATCTTTTTACGTCGCAGACCAAAACAAGGTCGAACCTTGAACAGTTTGAGTCCACTCAAAGGTTTAGATGCAGGAGATATTAACTCCCAACTGCCTTATCTTGCTATGTTAGTCCATCTTCCAGAAAAAATAATTAAGTGTGATTTCATTTGGATTAACAAGTTGACATTTTTTAGTCTGACTGAAACAGTTATTAGCTTTTATTTCTAACAATATGTAGAGGTACTGATTGTACCTCAGTTTGTTAAATAGTTCACTATTTGCAGTATTCCAAATGGGGACGTCATCTTTCCACATTGAAAAATGTGGCAAGTCTCTCCACTGGTCACGTGAAGTCAGTGCTTTGGAATGAGAATATGGTGATAAAAATATGGCAAAACTCAGTTTGACGGTTTTACTTGTGTTTTACGTGATGGTTACAGTAGGAGTTTACTTTATGATGTAAACTGATCAGAGCATGTTTGACAAAAAATCTTGTCCTCTCCATTATCCCTCAAAGTGGATTATCGTTGTGATCGCTTACAAAACACTTGACATTCCCATCAACCTCTGCTGTCCCTTAATGTTTACTTTAGTTGGCAAATGTTAGCATGCTAACACATACAACACTGTTGTTGTTAAGTGTTAGCATGGGTGCAACCTTCCAGAGCAGCTAGCATGGCTGTTAGCATTATTGCCAGATGTCACATATGTGTTAAGCTTGATTTCTGCCCATTTTGGGCTGAGGCAGAAGCAGTGACATAGAGCGGTACGGCCATGTTGTAGCCTGCTGCTGCTGCTATGCTACGGCCTGACGTCTTTCTCATTAAAAATGTAACTTACTACAAGCCACAGCAATAAAAAAACACAATTGTTCCTCTTGGTGTCCTGTGATTATTTAGTATGTCGCAATACCCAAGACTAGTGATTCTGTAGATAGAAAATAAAATATGTAAAAGGCTGTAATTGTACCAGACCTAAAGCCAAACCCACTTTTTGCCTGTGTAGCTCTACCAGTCTGTGTGTTGATCTAACAAAGAAGCATAAATCAAGCTTTTTTTAGCGGTGGAAGCATTTTTATCACATGGTCATGTTTTCTAAAGTTGTACTGTGAGAAGATCTGTTGGCAGCTGGTGCTCACCTAAGGTTCATCTGCTGGGTAAAAACGAGGTCTAACTCAGACTGATACAATGCTGAGCACCAAGACACTGTGTGAACAAAGTGCACTTCTAAAACCAACACTGCTCACACACCCTTGGAACCAGTTTTATTTTAGTCTTTTCTCTGGCTTTGATATAACCGAGGCTCCCACGGAGGCTCAACATGTACCTGATAAAATAGGCCGATGGCCCACTTGGGCTGTAATTTTTTTTACTCCTTGTACTGCCCTGAAGTGTGCTTGGACTGAAGTGCACTCTGTCTGTGGTAAGGCAGCAGTTTCAGGTGGGGAAATTCATTAGAATTATTTTTTCCTGTCTGGTCCACAGTGGCTCTTGGAAGAGAGAGATGTGGAGATGGTGTCATACTGGGACGGGGTGGAGTGTTGTGATTTCCTGTATTTTTTTTTTTTCCATTTTCTTTTTTTCCTAAGATGGGGAAGCAGATATGCAGTCATGCTCTGCAGCTCTGGAATGGGATTGTTTATGACTGTCCAAATCTGCGTGAGACGTCCAAAGAAAAAAAAATGCAGGAAGAACGTTTTGTTTTTATAGATTGTTGTAGCACTGAGGTTCCCATAAGTTTTACTCTGGATGCTTAAAACCCCAAATGCTTTCCAATCGACAGCTTTTTTTGAGCTGCGGTTTCTGTGTGGGAGCTGCTTTTGGGAAACTGGCTCCTTTTTGGTAACGGACTGTGCTCAGCTGGAAAATGTGGCCTTTAAAATGTAGGCTGTTGCTTTTGTCGGTCTTGCACTTTCTGTAATTAGCCCTCTTGTCTCTTATCTTACTTTCACATTTGTTATTGTCAAGCTTATTCGCGCGTCACATGACCCACAGGTGCACAGACATAAATAGGACTTCTTTACATCGTGGTGTCTATATGACATAACGGCACCCTGCAAAATCTCAATTGCTCAGTAATGACATATGTTCGCACCTATTTGGCCCCAAACAATCGGACAAAGTTGTTTTTCAGAGCTCATAGTTTCCTCAAACTCCCAGACGTATGATGTCGAGCAGGGGATGGTGGGTGTACCACGAGAGTTTTACTGCTGTAAATTAAGGCTGTCCAAGTCAAGTAGATGTCAAAATCTAACAACATAAATGCAAAACAAAATCATAATTTTCCCTGATTTTGATGCTTTGCTGTCTAATAAAAATAAGCTGAAGGAAGAGACTTGCATGGAATGAATAGTTTCTCAAAATGGCCTTCTTTGCTTGGCCAGTGGTGCTATTCCGGTTGTAGTAGTAAGAGTGTTTTTGTCTCCAAGGGAATACCCTGACATAGCTCCCTGCTCCTGTTTTTGGAATGCAAACCCCACTTTGTGCTGCAGGGAGTTGGCTGATGTGTCAGGAGGAGGACCGATACTATTGTCGATGTGAAACTCGAGCCCACACCTAACCAGCGTTCGAGGAAGCATGAGAGCCTGCGAGAAAGTCTGTGTGCTGCTTGAATGCCTCTTGGTGTTAACAGCTCGGAATCTGTCTTTTCTTAGCATTGTTGTTTAGTAATCTACTAAAAGGATTTAATTTCATAAAATGCTATTTGATAAATCTGCTTCATAGAAATTTCAGCCTGCATCAAGTTAATTTGTTAACCAAAAACATAATCCTATGGCTTTTAGACTGTGCCACTCCTACCCACGGCTACCTCTGTCTTTTTAAATTCTCTGAATGATCCCTTGATCGCTTTAAGAAAACAAAATTCTCACGTGGTAAATTCCTATTGTGTTTATGCGAGACGTAGTGTTTGTTGTTCTTGCGGAGCTATAAAAAGCGGCATACCCCTCCCCTCTGTCTGCTGGGCTCCACCTGCTCGTTAGATTGTGATTCTTCGAGTTGGACTGCAGGGCGAGTGTTGGTTTGCTAATTGTTTCCACTGGCGTTTCTCGTGGGCGTTGCCTTGTTTTCAGTGCTGAACTTTAGGTCAGCAGCAGGATGATGATAATTGCATAGCCTGTGCTGTGAATTATGCGACCTGTGTTTTCCTCCTCTGCGACCTACAATTACAGCAGTTTTTCTGCTGTAGCAGGAAACTTTCCTGCCTCTTTTCCTCTGTAATCAAATTGGAACTGAACAGGGCTTCCAAATGAGGTTTATCCTGGAGGATGCAGGCTCCATGATTTCCAGAAAGAGTTTACAACTTTCATTCTTATACAAGGTTAGGGTTGCTGGATCACGGGTATAAAGTTATTCTTTTATCCCCTGGCAGCTTACATGAGCGGGACAAACACACGTTCTTATGACTTTCACTGCAGACCCTTGTTCTGCTCGTTAGCACTTTTGGCTAACACACACACACATCTTCTTGTGATATCACATCCTGTTGATGTTTAAACCTGTGAGTGTTTTGCTATTTTATCCTGAGACACATTCTTAAGTTGTTAAAAGCATTTTCATGTGCAGTCTTTCACAGAGTGTTGAGCCCCTCCTTGCATTTAACTCAGAAATTCTTAATAATTTGAAAATAATTCTCTTTTTTTCAGTTATGGTGGCATTGCACAGCTGTGACTTGTTGCCTGTGTCCCTGCATATTGCAAACAGGCCAAAGTTGTTGTCTTTGTTGTTATTTTTGATAAGATACACAGTTTCAGTTATTTACAAATGAATACATTCTAGTTTCATTTACATTTTACACAGCATTGTAATTATTTTTTTTATGATTGTTTAAGTGTTTCCATGAACCTGCACACTACACACTACTCCACAGTAGTGACCAAGGACAGGGCAGTATACCACCTTTTGATGTATGTTATTATATATCTTAAGATATTTGATCCGATAATTGTGTTTTGATTTTATCTGACATTATCAGTTTCCCTTGTAAAGCCAAGCCTGTATGTATATTTCTCCCCATTCATGTCCCCTCCGCATTTTTCAGCAACAAGGTGAGCTGCAGACTTTCCTACAGCCTCTTACATATTGCCATTATTGTGGCTTGAGTATTTTTTAATTGAACTAGCTAGAAATGTAGCAGTGTGTTAGACAAAACATGGCTAAAGTCCAATGAATCGGATTAATGGCTAATTTACAATAAGACTGATTTATTAAGTTCACCTTAGTTTGACAAAAAATTGGACCGGATGGGGTTACTCGCAGTCTGAGTAACACCCCGAGATAACTCTGTCGATAGTCGCATTAAACGTGCTCGTAGATGGTGGAGCACGTAGTGAATTGGACTTTGCGTTCTGCGCATGCTCGAGATTTTTTCCCGGGGTCGTGACCCGGAAATCAAAGGAGACGATATTACTTTTGTTGTTGCCGCCGTCGGAAAGAAACGAACAACGCTATGAAGAATGCGCCATTGTGCATCGTGTTTGTGCCATAACCATGCTCATCATAAACGAAATGTAGGGTAACGTAGCGTCATCTCTCTCTTCGTTCGCCATCTTTCTTGAATGCCCGAGTTTGTTGTTGTTGTTGGTGGTGAAGAGGTCAACCGGAAGTGACATTTATTCACCGTCATGTATTGTTGGATAATTGCCCTTGCTTAAATAAGGAGCATAATCCAACTATAGCTATAACTATAATCAAATTAATCCCATCATGTAGACCTACTGAGTGTTCCCATAACTTCCCTGCCAGCACTCACTTTTCCTTTACCTCATTCTGCCCAGCAGAGCAGCAGCAACCTGGGAGCTGAGCATGTGCAGTGACATTCTTTGAGGCATCTTGCATGTAATCACAACCAAAATCATATAGGACATTATTTAAGACATGGAAAACAGTTATATTGATTTTTATTTTAAAATGCATTTTTACGAATAAATGGCATGTGTGAAAAATGTTATACTGCCATTTCACCTGGTACCAGCAGAGGGGGCCGACTTATGTTTTGGACTAAAATGTACCCTGCTAATGTAGCAAGGTCCGTAGCTGTAAACACAGAACAAGACTAAGTGTGAATATGAATACTTAAAAAAAGGAAAGGTTTCCTGTAGCAGTCAACCAAGAAATGAGCTTCAAATGTTAGCTACATGCTATCATACGCTATGGCATACTATATTTATGCGTCAGTTTAATCTAATGTAAGACCCTTTAACTCGGATCAAATTCATGAAAAAATATTGTTATACACAATATTAGATTTGCTTATATCAGGGGTCGGGAACCTATGGCTCGCAAGCCAGGTGTGGCTCTTTTGATGATTGCATCTGGCTCGCAGATTAAACAAAATATTCTCACTTGTTTTAATCCATCCATCGATTTTTCACTGCTCATGTCCTGTTCAGGGCTGCAGGAGCAATTGTCCATTATTTTAATTGGATTATACTGGACTACGTTGGCCGTTGCAGCGTAAAACAGGTAAACGGCCCCTTTTGAATCAGTCTGCTCGGTCATTAGCTCAAAGCTAACCCTTCGACGAAGAAGATGGCGAAAAGAAAAAAAAAGATGACGAGAATCGTACATTTCAGGCCGAATGGACTGAAGAATTCGCCTTTGTGGAGAGAGCAAATTCTGCGGTGTGTCTAATTTGCAAAGACAAAATTACATCGATGAAACGGCACTTTGACACGCGCCATGCTACCTTTGCATCAAAATACCCGGCAGGAGACAGCAGAAAGAAAGCGTGCCAAGAGCTACTAAAATATATTATATGGCTCTCATTGAAATAAATTTCCAAATTTTTTGCTTTCATGGCTCTCTTAGTCAAAAAGGTTCCCGACCCCTGGCTTATATCATGATCAATTGGAGACACATTCCTGCCCATATCTGTGAATACAATTTGACAGTGCCACATGACCTTTAAGAGAATATTAAGGGTCCATATTCAAGAATTAGTTGGCTCTATTTGGTGTTAGAACCCAACTGTTAATGCTATGGTTTTACATAAATGTTTAAAGACACAATAAATGCACCCCCCCCCCCCCCCCCCCCCGCACACACACACTCCACCCCCCACCCATATACATATAACATATGTACACATATAACAAATGTACAAGCTAATGCTTTATGTACTAAGTGTGTTGATTGGTCTTGCAATGCTTTGCAGAGTCATACTATTGATTCATAGAAAAAAGGAAGGGAAATGAAAAGCTGGTTTCTGAAATGGCTAATGTGTGGGTTTCTTTTCTCAGATCACACCACCTTTGCATGAGTGGATTTCCTTTAGTCTGTTTTCTCTCATGGTGAAGCTTTTCTCTTTTACTTCTGTTTTATTCTTTTAACTTTTTTCAGTTGCACATTTGAGCTTCTATAGCATGACATTTAGTTTTTTCTTGCTCAATCAACATAATAAAACACTATTTGTTTATAATGTAACATCTAAGAAAAAAAAGCATCCTGTTTTTTTTTTCTTTGTGCAGTAAGACTGAGTTACACAACCATGTAATGGAAAGCCACACTTATTTTATTATAACAAGCTGTATTGTCTCCCATGATTTGCGTTTAGTGAACATTTTGAGAGTTTTTGCTAAACTGATGTAGTCATCGGTCAGTAGAGCCCCTGTTAGTTCTGCAGTATTACAAATCAGGACATCATTTTGAAAAAAATCACCTGAGTCAAACCAGGTCTTAAAACCAGGTGAATAAAAGAAATCAACAACAACAGATGACATTACGCTACGCTTAAATGCAGATGCAGTGTATGAAATACTAAATGCATGATTCACTATCACCTTTAGCAGCAATCACTTGAAGTAGTCGTTTTCTGTGTGATATTAATCCCTCAAATTGTTGTGGAGGAATTCCGGACGACTGTTCCTCATTGTTGCTTCACTTTATTGAGGTTTACGGGCATCTGTTTATGCATAGCTCTTTTAAGGTTCTACCACAGCATGTCAATCAGGTTGAGGTCTGGTCTTTTACTGGGTCACTGTAACACCTTGATTCTATTCTTTTTTTTCAGTCATTCTGTTGTAGATTCGCTACTGCTTTGGATCGCTGTCCTGTTGCATGACCAAATTTGGGCCAAGCTTTTAGATGTCCAACAGATGGCTTGACAGTTGACTTTGGTGTAGAGAGGAGTTCATGGTCCAACTCAGTGACTGCAAGGTGTCCGGGTCCTGCGGCCGCAAAACAAGCCCAAATCATCAGCCCTCCACCACCGAGCTGGACAGTTAGTATAGAGTAGTGTCAACCAAACGTAGTGCTGTGCATTATGACCAAACAATCTCCTCTTTGGTCTTCTCTGTTCAAAGGAGATTGTCCCAGAAGTCTTGTGGTTTGTCCAGATGCTAGTGTGTAAACTGAAGGCAGCCTTAGCTTTATATTAATACAAATCTGAATGCTGCAAACGTTTTGGAGACGTCTGGGTTTCTCTGCTCAAGCTGCTGCCCCCGCGACCCGACCCCCGGATAAGCGGCAGATGATGGATGGATGGATGGATGGATGAATGCTGCAAACCCGTGAACTGCCCAAACCTCTGCTTTTTATAGACGTGATCATAAATTATTAAGTCCATTTGATTAACAGCTGTTACTTGCCCTCATCTACTGTTTTGCTTGTTTTTTGTTATTTAAGTATATCCTTTGTCTTTTTTAAAATTTTTTTTTTTAGTTTGTATGTACCTAATTTTAGGACCTCCTAAGGACCAGATTATTTATTGTGTCTTTAAACATTTATGTAAAACCTTAGCATTAACAGATGGATTTTAACACCAAATAGAGCCAACTAATTCTTGAATCAGGACTCTTAATCTTCTCTTAAAGGTCATGTGACGCTGTCAAATTGCATTCACAGATATGGGCAGGACAGTCTCAAAATGATCATGTTATAGGGAAACGGGCATTGTGGTTGAAGTGAGGCATGAAGATAGAAAAGCAGCACAGGATGTAAACGATCTAAAAGCAGATACTGCTTTCAAGTCTGTTTTATTGTCATTCTTGAAGTGCTGTGAACTTCCCGTTGGCTGCAGAAACACGTTAGCTGGGGGAATTTTTCTCACTCATATCCTTTTTTTCTTTCATATATATATAGATATATATATATCTATATATATATAGATATATATATAGATATACAGGTCACAACAGAACAGACGAGACTGCCATGAGTTTCCAAGAACTTCCCCTCTATGCCTCTCCAGTAAAGGAATTTACAGATGGCCAGGCTTGTTTTCTGTCACATTTATGTAGGGCACTCGCTTATTAAGTGTTATATGAGCATTGTTTTGCTACATTGTTCTTGCTTAGAGAATCATGATTTAAAAAAAAGGGGGCCTCATTGTGGGATGTGTGGCCTCATACAGCAGTGTAGCATTGGTAGAATGCTAACACTCGCACTGTTACCCTGGGTAAGGGCAGATTATCCTGATTCATTACAGCAGTGCAGTCATTCACATGACCTTACGGCCACTTTCATGGCTTTACTAAATGATGACACAGTTTTCACAAAACTGGTACACTTTAGCAGTGTGTGTGTGTGTGTTTATTATGTCTAAAGTGCTGCTAAAGCAAAATGGGACCCTCACTGATGACCTTTTCTACTTACTGAAATCCCCAGAATGTTTCCCTGCAAAGCGATTAATGTAGTGCGTCTGTGCATCTCAGCTGAATGGATGCCTCTCTCTTTCAGGTGGTACAGACTCCACTCTAAAACGGGGAAGAAGGAGAAGGAGCGGGGAGACATTCAAGTCACTATCCAGTTCACCCGAAACAACCTGACAGCCAGCATGTATGACCTCGTCATGAAGGACAAAGGAGCCTCCACCTTCAGCAAACTGAAAGAGCGCATCAAGGGGAAGAGGAGATCCAGCGACGATGACGCCTCGTCAGCTGTCCAGCCGAGTGGATACGGGTCTCTCTACCGGTTACGCCAAAGACTGCCAAGTGACGGAGGCGGAGAGGAGGATTATGAGGATGATGAGGGGGGCGAGGCCCGGCGAAGCAAGATGAGGACCTTCTTCTTCAGGGGAAAGTTGCGAAAGTCATCTGACACTCGCTCCAGCACTTCTCTGGGCTCAGAGAGTAGCGAGTCGTCGTCAAGGGGCGGAAGCCTCAGCCCCACCGCCGGTATCAGCGTGGTGGTGTCTGACCTCTCCAACTCTCCCAGTAACAGCAGCAACCTGACGGCAGACAACAGCCCTGGTGAGTATCAACATTAGACCAGGGCTTGTTGTCCCTTAGTGAGGAATATTTTACATTTCTACTCTTTAAGTCAAATATATGTTTAACGGTAGGTGATGTCAGGAGTGCATCTCAGATAAGTTCATGAAGAGCTTTTACGGAATCATTGACCTTCAAATGAAAATCTTACATGGCAACGTGCCATACCTTCGTAATTGTATTGACTTTAAGGAGGTTCACCTTCCCCGAGAATTATCTACAGTATTAAATCACCTGATTTGTGCAAAAGATTGGAGAGATATTGCTCTGCAAAGTTCAGAGAAACAGTCTCATTTTACCCACAAAGACTTAATCACAGAGTTACATTAAAAGAAAACATTTAGGAATGCTACTGACTGTCTGCATCTTGCTTTATATTTGCAGAGCACACAACAAACACGTCACCTAAATCGTCCTCTCTCAAATGTCAGTTCGGGGATGAGGCCGGTGAGATCACCATCGCAGTGCCTCAGCCCACTGTTTGTGTTAACGGAAGCCATGCTTATAACCCAGGCTCAGGAAAACCTGCAGGTTCTTCAGGATTGGGACCGTTGCAGAAGTCCTTCCCTCTGTCCGTGTCTCTCCAGAATCTCAGCACACGATCGCTCACAGAACTCCCCAAAGGCCCAGTGGGAGACGGGCGCCGCTGGTCTTTTGACAGACCTGGCGAGGAGGAGAAAGCCGCCATTGCAGCGGCGCTAGAGAAAAGTGGCCCCATGCTGAGTGAAGAAGATGAGCGGCTGGAACAGGCCGCTCTGCCAAAAGCTGCCTCGTTGTCTTCGGCTTCCAAGGCGGAGTCAGAGATCCAGGGGAAAAAGCAGAGGAGGAACTTGTTCTCACATGGGCGGAGTGAGTCAGCAGGGAAGGGTCAGAGTCAGCCCAAGGACGAGTCTGAACAGGTCTCTGCTGTCATTGAGGAGAAACACAAGGGGTGGTTCGGATCAAAGGACTCGCACAGCAAGCCCAGGTGAGATGCACTCTGTAATGAGACTAATGGCTCACTGACAGCTTCATTTGTTAATGCACCGAACAGGCGATGAATTTTCATTTCATTGTAATCGTACTGTGAGTCAACAAGGTCAAAAGCAGCCATCATGAGCACGAGTAGCTGCACTTCAGAGAACAGATCTCATGTACCAGAGATCACAAAAAGAGGTGTCTAACTGCACTGGATTCTTACACTTCTGTTTTTAGGTGAAAACAGGGCGTAACAGAATGGTTTCAAAGTGTAGGCAGCATGAGATGAAATAAAAGTGCAGCTCTGAGCTTCCTAATTGGTGTGTTTTTAGTTTAAAACTATTCTATATCCATCAACCCTGCACTTCTTTGGAGGGTTTCCAGCTTTAATGTGTTTTGCTAGATACAGTCACTCAGCAAAAATCCTCTTATACTTTAGGTCAGTGCTCAGGTTCAAAGGTACTTCCAAAGCTGGTAACCTCAGTGTGACCCACATTAGCCCTCTTACATTTGTTTGTGTACATATTAAACAAGTTCACAGGTATGATTTTGACCTTTAGAAAAACCGGACTAGCAATACCGGTCTGTACACTCAGTGAATTGCCTCCTGGCTATAGCCTCAGCTACTTACCACACTGGTCTTTTTGAACAATGACCGAAGTACGATCCTGTGTCCCAGTCAGCTGAAGGTTCCTTTTTAAGGCCAGCATTCTTCTGGGGGTTTATTTATTTAGTGTAACATTACATGATACGTGTTGTGCATCTAAGCTTGAAGTGGAGTAAGCACTTGCAGATGTATACAACGGGGCTTCATTTCAGCGTAGTTGTTTACTTCCTGTGCACCAGCATCACAGCCTCCAGCTCTGTACACATCCCTCCTGGCCTCAGTCTCTGGTTACAGCAGGTATCTGCAATGCAGATGGAGCAGACGAGCTACTCTTGTGAAATTAGCCTCATGCTTGCTGTTATATGGTTGAGTTATAATGCCAATTTTGTTTGAAAGATGATAACGGGAGCTGGAAAAATCATTGCTCCCTTATTGTGGATGAGTGTGAAGGCCCTGTGCAAGCATTTGTCATTTGTGCGTTGGCAGGGCGAAGGGGAGAGAAGAAAACCCCATCACATTTTATTTCTACTTGTAACATAAGCACATACTCAAATGTGTAATTAATTTTGGGAGAGTCATCTGCTCCACTGTACTTTTTCCTGTACTACTGCCCCGTGGCGAAATGCTTTGCTATTTTATATAATCAATCTTTATTTCAGTTCTCAGAAAGCCCTGATACGATTGCTTTTAAGAGTGTAAACAAAATGCCGGACTAATAAGCACCTGTTGATTGAAGTGAGGTCATCTATTTCTGGCCACCGTACACACAGTACCTCCGCCCCAGCTCTGTAACTACACATTTTCACAGCCTACTCATGCTTTTAGATGCACTGGGCGGGAGTGCCAAGTTGGCACAGGTAGCACTGTGTAATCACTACACCTATCTACACCATCTTATCCAGCAAAAGATTACCATTAGCCAATGATATCATAGATAAAGCAGTGGTAATATTGTGTAAAAATAGTTTGAAAATGTGAGTGATTTTTTTTAACAAATAAAATGCTACTTTTCAGCCACTGTTTGCAAAGCAGTTAACTCTCAAATTTAATGGAGTTCTTTTAAATCTGCACTAATTAAGATTTTTATAACAATCCATTGAATAATTTCCTGTAATGAAAGCAGGGTTGCTGGTTTTAAAGCTGCACTTTGACTATTTATTTGACTTTAATGGTTCTTAACATTATGTCTTGTCGGAGCCATTTTCAGCAGATTTTTGCATAAGCTTCCAGTAAAAATGTATAAAAGGCACAGTATGTAGAATGAGTGCCTGCTGATTGTAAACACAGCTTTCCAACCTTGGGCTTTTCTCCCTTTTGCTGCCCAGTTAACGCTGCATTTAATGTACTTTGGAGGTTGGAGGTCAGGCGAAAAAGTTGTAGATAATTTGCACTACAGATAAGATTGTACGCATCAGGTGACGGGGGCGGGAGACTTCATCCAGTGGTTATAAAAACTATAAAAAGATTCCTGCTATCTAAGTATATTTTGAGTTAGGGTCTTTTTTTTAATTGGAGTTGCGTATACTCTAAAACAGAAATAATGCCTGCAAACTGTCATTGGCTGGTTCCTGCACAGCTCCTACCCAAAGGTTGAACCCCAAAAATGAACGCAGCCAAATAAGAAGAAACAAAGAAAATTTCAGCTTAGACCTGTTTTAATATGCAGAGAAATAAATTAGTACGCACTCTTACTGGGTCTGAGAGGAATTGATTTGTTTTAAGTTATATTCTTAAAGGAACATTCTGCACAATATGTTTTTAAGATGTAATTTGACACAGAACACCTTCTGCAGGTTTTAGTCAAGCTGTGTGAACAATCCTAACTAATCAAGAGGACTTTGTGCCCTTCCTTTCACAGCCTGGTGGTGTCACCTAAACTAGAGCCCAGCACTGACCCCCACCCACCTCCTCTTCCACCTAGCCACCACCCCTTGGGTCCCCCCGTAGCTTCTTCCTCTGTAGTTTCTACACTGCACCACTCTAACCCTTTTTGCCACTCACAGATCACACCACCTCCCATATCCCCCTGCAACCCTTTCTTCTCTCTCCTGCAGCACAATCCTTTCTATGAAGACATGCTCACCCCTAAGACTTTAAAAGCTTCACCGCCTCCTTTGCCCTATCTTTCCAGTTCCCGGCCCCCCATAACTCAACTATTTCCTCAGCCGAGTAACCCTAACTCTGTCCCGACCCACGACAACCCAACCACAGAGGGCTCCGTCATTGGCGCTGTCGCCAATAGTGAAGAGATGGCCAACTTTGGGAGAAGACCTCTTCCTCCACCTCCCACGGAAGGGAAGAAAACTCTTCTCCGGAAGTCATCCAACCCTTTTATGTCCGTCGGAGGACTTGGACCAGATTCAGAGTGGGATGAATCCTTTGAAGCGTTTGCAGCTGGCAGGCTGCAGTCTCCAGAGGACCTCGCCACAGAATACAGAACGCAGCAAAACACACTCGGTGACCGTCCACTGGAACACTGCAATAATGAAGAGTCATTACTACCAGTCAAAGATGCTGATGATAGCACAAACGTTTATGACTCTGTACATCATCAGCCAGGGACAAAGTCTTTCCTCGAGGCACGTCAAGTCACCAGCCAGATGCCCAACACTAACACGTATCACTTTGACACTTTTCCACAATTCCTTGAAACGATCCCAGAGCATAGGAGCTTTGAGAGCGACGACAAAACTACGTTAACCCCGACAGCTAACTCTCCAAATCTGCACGCTTGCACTGAAACTAAACAAGACAGCAACACTACTAATGATTTATCTGACACTAACGTTACTGCACCTTCTTTTCATACCTCATCTACACAACTTAACAACAACTCTCCAGATCCTGTGTCCTCTGGCATCGGCAGTTCAGCAGAGGAAGATGGTCTCTCCTGTTTCTCTTCACAGTCTGACAAATTCTCGGCATCCTCCTCTGAGGAAGCTGAAACCAGCATCATCTGCTTTGAGAATTCCTCTGGGTTAACTGTGGTAAAAAATGTGAAGCCCTCAGAGTGTGAACATGGCATTGTGGTCGGTTTAGTTGATGCCCAGCAAAGTGTTATCCAACATGAGGACAGTGATGGTGAAGAGGTAGATGAGAGTGGTTCAGGGGGTTCTTTAGCACTACAGCTGCGGGAGACGGCAAGTAAAGGTGGAGATGCTCAGACCGCCAACATTTCTAATGTGTACCCTGACCTGTTGCCAAAACTCTCCGAACCACAGCCAGACAAGGAAAGTAGAGACGAAGGAATAGAGGCATTAAATGTTTCTGCTGTGTTTTTTTCAGAGGATCTCAATGATAGCTCTGTGAACAATGCCACAGCAGTGATTCCTGGCTCTCCAGATGATGAACTCACTTCCACACTGCCAACATTGCACATCACAACCTCTTCCCCTGATGTCAAGCAGGTTTTATTGGATGCGTCCCTCAGGGACCCTAGTTCTGGAGAGCAGGATGCCAACCCAGACTCTCACGTGCCCTTTAGCCTTTTTGCTGATTCCCTCAACATTAGCCACATTACAAATAGTCCCGACCAAGAATTTGACAGCAATTTGTTGCACACACAGGTATTTGATCAGAGTGGCAGCAGCTTGCTCCAAAGCTTTTATGTCAGCACTGACTCACAGGATTACCAAACCTGCAATTCTCACCCTTCTTCCAAACACTCCAGCACCTCCGAGCTGACCCAGACGTTGTACTCTGCTAACTCAACGCTCTGCGGCGAGGTGAGCGACATTCAGACAAACACTAGTGCCTCTTTGGGGCTAGTAGATCCTGCAAATACATCCACGTCATCTAATGGAGAAATCAGTCAAACCAACAAATTTGAAGAGCCCTTCTGTGGGGCTCAGGGCAAGATGGCTGTTCTTGAGCCAAGCCTCACAATTGGAGATGGAGTGCAAGTATGGAGTGAACCACCACCAGACTCTGACATGAGCTGGAATCCAAAGAGCCTCAGTGAAGGAGTGGTGGAGAATCAGCACGGCATCGTAAGAGACATGCTGTCAATGTGCCCGCAGGCACGAAATGCTACACTACACCGATCCCAGTCTGAGGGCACCCTTGCACCTGCCTTCGACGAACTGCTCCTGCCCTCTTTTGGGAGTGATCCTGCCGTGATACAGGAGACCTCCTCAGCTCAGCTAGGCCCCGACTTCCCTTCTCTGATCTCCTTTGCTCCTTCTCTAACTCCCGAAAGCAGTAGCTCTCCTGTAGCGCTCTGTGCCCTCCGTCCCCTTTTAAATGTTTCAGCAACTTTGCCGCCCAGCACAGCACAAGGTACCGGACCTAAGCCAGTGCCGGAGGACAAAGAGCAGCAGCAGCGGGAAGTGGACCAGCAGAACAGGTGAGGTTGCACATGCTCAGTGCTGGTGAAAAGGTGGAGAGGAATTTCTATCCTGTCGTCTCTTCAATCTCCTGCCGCTCTGCTTCCGCCTGCTTCTCTTCCTTGCCGACTCTCGGGGGCATTCTCCTTTGTGGTGTGACCTTCTATTTTTCATCACTTTGTTAAAGCACACACATGTGCGCACACACCCACACAAACTGGTGTTAACAGGACTCCTCCGCAGGTTTCTTGTGTGTGTCCTGGCTGTGGTAACAGGAGGGGAAACAAAGCCTCAGGCCAATTAGCAGTTATTATTTTGCCCTGATCCCTGCCACACACCCCCTCCCTCCAAACACACACAAACATACACACAGACCTTCCACCTTCCCCACAGGGCCAGCCAGCGTTCCCACACAGCCGCACTCATTTGCCAATACATCAACCAGAAATCTGGCTTTTTATTTTTTTTACGAGGTGAAAAAAGGTGTTGTTTTGTCATTTCCTTTTCACCTTGGGGTAATAACGCACTTAACACAGTTCTACATGTTTGATTGCACCTATGCATGCAATTAAGTCTCAGTTTTAAGATCATTTTAATTCCCTCCAGTTTTCTGAGGAATCTTACACCTGTCAGAACTCCTTAAATATTGATCTATGAAGTGTTATTTTGAATTTGAACATGTTCCTTTGTGTCTGGTGTCATATTGGGGGTCTGGAGAACAATCTCTTGTGCTCAAATAATCTGAAACCGACGAGCAGGGGCGAAAGCGACTGTCATTGAGTGTGAATGGAAGTCACTGCAGCTAGTCTTGTAAATGTAGGTCATTGACACAGGAAATTCTCTTTCCTGTGCTATTGTTGAGCCGTTGTCTCAGAATATTTTTTTAAATTCAAGTATTAGTGTTGTTGGGGTTTTTTTTGTGAGCTAAATTCCAAAAAGGAAACTATAGTTTCCGAACACAAGCATTGTTTCTAAAGGAAACTGTTGTTCTGAAGGAAAGTGGGGTTGTGTTGTGAGTGTTTTTTTCTGAATTTAACCTACAAACCGGCAGAGAAGTTTGCTGTACAAACCCGTCCATGTTAGGTTCAGACAGTAGTGTCTCTGAACTTTTTAGACCAGTCAGATTTATCTCGTGAGCCTCTGAGGGGAATCGTAACTCTAAATAGCACGTATATCAGCAAAAATTATTATAATTTTCTCAAGATTGTACTAAAAACAAAACATTTTAACTTTTAAAGTTTTACAATTCTAACAAGCTTAAATATTCATATTTACTGTAACACCTACATTCTTTATTACAGCCTGAACCCTCTGAGACGAGCTTTCTGTCATTTCTTTAAGGAGTCTTCAGGAATAGTTCTCCAGGCTTCTTGAAGGACATCCCAAAGCTCTTCTTTGGATGTCGGCTGCCTTTTGTTCACTGCTTCAATAATGTTGAGGTCCGGGCTCTGGGGAGGATTCATCCCTCCATAAGACCTGTTGCCACTGATTTTCAGTCCACTTCTTGTGTCATCTGGCATAGCTCAGCCTTTCCTCCCTGTCTCCCTTCCTTAAGAATGGCTTCTTGACAGCCACCCTTCCATGGAGACCATTTCTGATGAGGCTTCACTGAACAGTAGATGGATCAAATGAAGGGTTGGATGCATCTCTCTGGTCTCGTGCTTGGTTTTTGATGGATTTATTTTGCTGTTTCTTAAGGACATCACTTTCAGATACTGTTCATCTGCTGTAGATAGTTTTTTTAAACCTGCCACAGCTTATTTTGTCCTCCTTTTTACAGTTTCCTCAATTACTTTTAAGGGCACCATGATGAGATATGGCAAGTTTTCAGATAATAGCTCTTTGGGAATCACCTTGTTGGTGCACAAATACTATTTTATGTCTATCGAAGTGTGAAATTTTTGATGTTGCCACTAAAGAAATAGGAACAAATGATGTCTTTGTGACAGACTGCTAGTGACGAAGTGCCTAAAGACATTTGTTGTCTGTTGTGTCGACACAACACAGGTTCATCCCTTGAGTTAGGTGCCATTTTTAAGTTTGAATGATTGTAGGTCAGTGTTTAGTGGCATAGCATACAACAAAACATATTATTTTGGAAGGGTTCAGGTACAAGAACTTGACTGATAATAAGTGAAAGAGTAGCCAACATTCCTCCAGAGACTTTCTTGAAAAAGATTTCAAGAAAGTCTGGCTCCAGAGAGCAAACGTATAAAGCTGACTGAAGACTTTTACTGCACTGCAGTTCCCCCTAAGCAGCTCAGGACCCCCTCCCGTTGGTGTCGGTAGCGGATTACTTTGGTCCTGTGGGTTTATTGGTGGAGCCTGGTTCTGCTTCTGATTCATCCTGTTGATGCATGAACTGATTGGGATCAAAATCATTCACTTTATTAATCAGTGCTTTCAGTTGTGTGTCTGATCTGTGCCTACCTGTGATCAAATGCTTTAAAACTAGTCATGTGATACATAATTTCAAGAGCTTTTGATCACATCTCACAACCTTCTTTGGTGCCTGATCACAATACATCACAGTTATTAAAAAAGATAGATATAAAATGCTTTAAGTCAATGACTGAGTATTACTGACAACTCTTAACTGTTTGATTTATTTACGTATGATTTATTTACTCTTGTGAATGTCAGCAAAAGGAAGGGAAAAATATTCTATCTTTTCAAACATTTTTTTTTCTTTCAAATATTGAAGACTATTGGTTAAATGAAGTGGCTTTTAGCGACAGATGTCTAAGAACAGGAGACCTCCAGTATGGCAGCCAGATTTCGTTCCTTATGCCAGCTGGAAGTCGTCTGTATGACACTGAGCATTAAGAGAGGTGAACTGCCTGACTGTGTGTTCTGCATGTATCTCTTGTCGCTGTCCTCTCCAGCCCCCACCCTGTGAAGCCCCTGACAACTGCCACGCTGGCTGAAGAGAAGCGGTCAGTGCTTGCCACCGGCTTGGAGAAGCTCAAGTTCACCATCCACCCAGGGAAGAGCAGCCAGATCACGGACCAGGGGACGGACAGAAGGAAGGTACAGTTGGTCGTCTCAAGCAATAGCTGCTTGGGGATTCTGGAAAGCACACACCAGTGAACTACAGTCTTTTCCGTAGCTTTAGCAGAGCTAAAAAAAAGTTAGTTATGTCTTTCATTCACCTTCCTCCCCGTTCCTCTGCTTCTGTGTCTGCCCTCAGTCTCTGACGGAAGGAGCGGGCTCGTACTACCACCTGACTCACAGCGAACTGGTCGCCCTGCTGGTGCAACGCGAGGCAGAGCTGGAGAGGCAGAAGGCAGAGTTCGAGCGTCAGAAACTTTTGCTGGGCAAGCGGGAGGTGGAGCTTAAGAAGCTGAAGCCGCAGGTCAAAGACCTGGAGGACTACATTGACACGCTGCTGGTGCGCATCATGGAGCAGAAGCCCACCCTCCTGCAAGTGCGCTCCAAGCTCAAGTGACAAAGGAGGGAAAGGAGGCGCACTTCAATCCGCATCCATTCACTCTAACCTCCACAACAGCTCTTTAGTCTTTTCACTGCTTTGCTGTCCTTTTTGATACAAATATGTAGGCACTGAGAGGTGTCAAGGCGATGTTTTCAGGCCGGCATGCTTTATTTCACTGAAACACGTCTTCGACGTTGGGTTTGGTTCGAGTGGTTTTGAATGTAGCGCGTTCTCAGGTTGTTTTCAGGGTCACAAAGCCAGGTGGTGGGGTTCCAGACCCAGATGCTTCCAATTTGGGATCCTGGTTGTAGAAACATTGAGTCCTCCTTTTCACCCCACGTTTCACTTCTGTCACCTTGTCACGAGAGAAAGAAAATTGTGGAGTTTCAATCCATCACAGCATTTATCCAACTAACTCCTCACTGAGTCAAAACAAGCACTCGTTTAAAGTGTTGCAGTTTTGGAGAAAGGGCAGAGTTGGCAACTTGAGGAGTGGTTATGATGTGGGTTTTTTTTCACAGCACACCATTAGGTTTTAGATTGATTCCCCTCTTTTAAAAGCAGATGCCTTTGCGATGCCTTTAAAATCCCTATGATGTTCAAAACCCAAACACATTAAATTTGCTTTACATGAAAAAAGAAAAGCGGCAAAGCCTCAAAATTCAGAAGCCGGAAATAGTTTCCCTTTTAATTAGTTTCCTAATTGATCATTTGAATTATTCAATGTTGGCTTTTTGGAGCACAGGGTATACCCTTAAAGGGAGGCTCCGCCTAAAACGCATGTATTACACAATGGCAACGCATCACTAACAAATGACAAAGGCAGCAAAGTGTTTCCTGCAGGTTTAGGCTTGACTGAGATGATCCAAAAAGGTTGGCTACCTGAGAGGAAGGAAGGGTTAGGGTTAGTCAGTCTAAAATCTTATGAGATCTTTGTTGTGGTTTTGATTGGTGCCACTTTTACCAGATGCTTTAGAAGTTGCTTTGGATTGACACTCTACAAATGTTCCGTTATCAAAGCCGAGTGCTCTGAATTGTTTTTGAAAACCAAATGAGGGGTGCGAGGGCTCAGCCTTGTCACGTGCACATAGCTGGGAACTGATTATAGCTCACGAATGTTCAAAAGTGTTCTTAGCAAACAAGTGAATGGTTTTTATTTTTTTTATGCCGCATGACAAGTGCTGTTAGTTTTTTTTTTTTTTTTGCTTGCTCCTTCTTTTTCTCCTCTCTTTTCTCTCTCTCTCTCTCTCTCTCCCTCTCTTTTTGCTTTTCTTTCTTCTGTCTGTGCTTAGCGAGCCTGTCTTGGAAACACCCGTAATGCTCAGCCACATAAGCTAACTGATTCTCATATGGGTCACGGTGTTATCAGGTGAAGACGGTATCACTCAATATCGAGATCAGGCGCCGCAGCCTTTCTGATCTTCATGCTTCCTCCTTCCCCACATGTGTGCTTATCAACACGACTCCAGCGCGTTGAGACGATCCCCGCGACATGCTGGTACTTGACTCCCCCACCCTCAGCGTCTGTGTGTCACATCTGCTTCTGCTCCAGCACGCACGGCGCTTTCAGGTGTCACAAAGGGACATATACCGCATTTTACAGCATATATGCCGTATCGAAATGCCAAACGCTGCCTTATTTTTTGTTCTACTTTGAGGTTCGTCAAGAATCTAGCACTTCATTTGACTTGTCGGGGCTTGGGGCAGGTTTTGAGAAAGAAAAGCCATCTGTTCACTGGAAGGTTTTTTTCTTTTAACTCTTCTGATGCTTTGTTTATGACATTGTTTAGATCACTGCACAGAAACAAATTGTATGCATACCAGTAGGAAATGAATAATAACAGTGTTTTACCGTGAAATGCCAAAAAAAAGCAAACAAAAAAAGAACAATGAAAAAAAAAAGCCTTGAAATTGAATCTGTAGAGCTGATTGATACACCATAAAGTACTCTGATATGATGCCACTTTTAACAGCATTTGTGGATGTTCTTGCACTACTTTAATCGTCACAAGAAAAACTTAACTGTACCCGTCTGTGTGATATTGGTATAGTTAGATCGACTGTACACTGTACTGCACTTTTTAATCGCTCTGTGATTAAGCACTTGGCCTTCTTTTGACACCACAACGATGACAATTTGTGAGCTCAAAGCGTACAACATCCAAAACCCCGTTGTCACCTCAGTTCCGCTCTGCGATTGCAAGCACCAAGAGCATAGGCGACTGTAGGAGCATATCGAATATGACTCGGCACTTGCAAAGCGCAAGAACAAACATCTTCTTTCGTGTCTTCCATTTGACAAGGTTTTTTATTTAAGTTTGAACCAATTGTATTTTGTCCTTGATCGTGTAGCCGGTTGGAATGTGCTCAAGGTGGTATGTAGGATTGGAACGTTTACAATCCGTGATGCAATTCTGTTTCACAAATTTTGTATATTTAATAAAGAGTATTTTATGTTTCCTGCTCACCGTACGTGTGGTTGCAGTTCTTCCTTTGGGAAAGTTTCCATGTTTTCAGCCACTGTGGTCCAGCCCTTTTATTATTAACCAGTGTGTGAACTCATGTTTAGTTTTATTATTCTATCTGATTTTGCAATGATATTTCCTGTCACTGGTATTTGTCAACATGAGGGTACAAACGCTGTTCCACTCTTACCTGGACCGACATCGTGCTTGAACAGACATCCATTACTTACTGACATGTATGTTTTTTTTTTTCCCTGCTGTCTGAAAACCAGACACAGGTCAAATTGTTGCACATTATAAAAGTTGTGGACTTGTTTCTAAGCTTGAAATGTACAGCACTGTTAGCTTCGAAAGTGACAATTTATCTTCAGCAAAAATATAATGAATGTTCATTTAGTGGCTACAGCCTTAATCCCAGATAAGAGGGCAAATTTCACCTACTTTTGGCTTTCTTGCCCAGTTACTGCTCTGGCAAGTGTTATGTGCCTCACTTGGGTTATGGAGTGTGTTGCACTGGCTAGATGCGACACAAATGCCACAAGCCAGCTTTGACACGAGTTGGGGCAAAAAGTTGAGGGCCATGTGATAAAGAAAATGCACATTTAAGTCATGTCTGGTTTTAAATCTAAGGTCTAGGCAGCCACACTCAGCCCAAGTCAACACCGTAATTTAAGAACAAACGTTGCACATGAGAAAACTGCAGATGAGAACACTGAGAACACTCGAACACCAAAAATCCTTTGCTCTCTTGGAAGTAACACAGACACATGCAATTAATCTATATGTAAAATAAATCTACTAAGTGCAGGGAACCTGACAATAATGCTTTTATTTATTTATGTATGTGTTGTGTGGGGATATGTGCAGAAAATTTGGAGTTTGGTTCAATATTACATAGCATATTTATCTTCTGAACCACTGCTGAGTTTAGTGCTGAACCACCACTAGGGGTCTATGTTTTCCTCTAAAAGTTCAGACACATATTGGTGCGGTGGAACATGTTAATGTTGCAAAACTCATGATCTGCAACTCTCAACTTTCCACTTTTAACCTCTCTTCTAAAGACCTTGAAAATAAACCATGTTCTCCAGGGAAATGTAGTCGCCCGTAACAACGGAAACCCTAGCATGTTAGGGCAAAACGGCGTGGAAAGAAATACATTTCCCATGATGCAACCTGACCAGTGACGGCTCACTGATAGCCGAGCAGCCATACAACTGCAGGTGAAAGAAAAGTGTTTTATAATCTCCGAGAAGAATAGATTTGTGTTGGTTGTTGGTGTTTTGTTTGCATTTGCAGCAGCATGTCTGAATATCCGACCTTCCAGTATGGCAAGTCTCGTTTCAACCAGGTACATTTATATTTTTTATATTTGACCAAGGCCTGCAGCAGAACAATCAGAAAAAGTCTGCACTCTAAACTTCTAGTATTAGAGTGCCAATACATACGGTTATCTATTCTTAAAACTGGTTGAAACACATTTATTTGAGGTAGTTTGTCTATGAGGCAGCAAACTCTCATACAAATTTAATCCAAACTTTGCCTACGAAATACAGCACAAACAATATACGGTTGTTAAATGTCACGTTTTCTCTATTTGAGAGCGACAGCGCCGCTACGATCTGACTCCAGTGTCAAGTAAAAGGTGAACAACAAAGTTAGACTTTGAACGCAGCGCGCGAGGAGGAACCAATGGTCGTCTTTGATGTCGATTGTAACTGGCGTTCAAAAAGATATGTATTAAGAGCCTAAACATACACGAGCTTTCGGGAAAAAGGCGATATTGTCTGGCTGAACTAATTTGATAGTTTAAGGTTAGTTAGCCCATTGTTGCAGCTGACTAAAACTAATTTTGCTAAATCAGCAGCCCTTTTACTAAATTCTCTTGAGCAAGTAAAATAAAATATATTTTTAAAAATAAATGAAAATACACTTTCCTTTGAACCTCAACGTAAAAGACCCTGTTCTTGAGAAAGATTTCCCCGCTCCTTCTTGAATCGTTTTCAACATCGGCACTACACATCGGTACATTTAGGCCATCAGCCTGCCAATAATGACAAAACTAAACTAAACTAAAATAATGAAAAAGCATTTCTGAACAAGCAAGGCATCAGCTGGGGGGGTTCAGTAGATTGAGATCATCCCAACCAACATTTGAGTGGAATTTGCTCTGAGTTTTGACTTAAACTTTATGAAAATGAATCAATAAACTGCGAGAATAACCTTTTATTGAATTAAGTTATGGCAAATACAGCAATTATATTTGCCATAACTTAAATTGTAGTTTTACAAATGAATTGTAGTTTTACAAATGAAATGCCACAGATTGTTGGCCTATCTTATCTTATCAGATCGTAGGCCTGGCTTTGGCTTTGTTTGAATTAGGAAATGTTTCTATATATTTGTATATTTCTTTCTAAGATAGTTGTGATATCATCATTGTTGATACCCCATCTTCCACCACTCACCAGTGTCAACTCAAACTGGTCCATTTAAACGGCACTGATGAATAACTCAATTGAACAGATTTAAAATGCTTTTCCCGTGCTATGTTTTTATCAAGCATCCATATGTTTAGTAAGTGCCAAGGTGCAGCGATGAGTTAGATACCAGATTTCCATCCAAATTAGCAATAAGTGTAATTAGACTCAAGCTGGGGAGGGATGTGTATCTGTCAAGGCTTCCCGGCGTGCTGCTGTATCTCAAAATTATTCCTTATGCTCGACTATGAATAAATGATCGAAAGGTATTTCTGGCGCAGTCATTACAGGAATTAATTGCATTCGGCGTGAGTGGATTTGGGGCTCTAAAAGATGTAGATAGGAAACAGTTTGCCTGAGGCATTAATGAGGAGGCCCCACCTGCTGTGTTAAAACAGCTGGCAGGCTCTAATATTGCCTTTTGCTGGGAGACAGCTGGAATCCCTGCATCTCTTTGCTTCAAAAAACAATCCAGAATCTGGTTCGGTTGCTTGTACTTAAGCACAAATTAGACTGATGTCACCTGTTAAGTAGATGGAAAGTTACATCTTCTCAAGTTATTCGTCTCTCGTCATATGTTTCTGTGGAACTTTACTAAACCTGCAAGGTGCAGTTAATAGCTTACATTTAGTTGTTACTGGTATTGGTGTTTAGATTAGATTAACATGTTTGGTGTCAGAATTAATGTTTGATTAATAAACTTTTTTGTCAGTTAATTTTACATGTTTCCTGCCTCTCTAGGACACATTTTTTGGACGGTTCAGGCACTTCCTGGATGTGATTGACCCCCGCACACTCTTTGTGACAGAGGTACGCAAACTGAGAACTTAACAAGAGGAATGTGAACAAGGGAGAGCACCATGTTTCATTTCCAAGGGCCTATGTGCCAGTGCGTAATAAAAAGATAATATGGTCTGCACTTAAAATGATGAATGCAACACGACATATTTACGCCATGTCGGAATTAAAGTAAGAAAGAAAAAGAAACGAGCCAAATCGCACAAGTAATGTGTGTGAAATAAAACAAGTAAAACATCGTGGAGGAATTTTGGCCCACGTATGTTCCCACCACAGCATCTCCTCAGGCTGAGGTCTGGACTTTGATCGGACCATTGCAGCACCTTGATTCTTTTCCTTTTCAGACTTGCTGCTGTGCTGGGACGTCCACTCCTGGGAATATGGACAGCTGTCTTGAATTTTTTTCCACTTTTGAATAATCTTTTTGCTTTTATAGATGTGCTCACACTGGATGATGATCAGTTGATGGTGACTGTAAACTGATAAGGTGCTTACCCTGTCAATCTCTGTGGAAGCACTAATGAATTTCCTTTCAACACACTGCTTTTGTTGTATGGCTTAGTTTTTGTTGAATTGATAATGATACGGTATTGTTGTTCAGCTGAGGTTGGATTTACCTCATTTGAATAGGCGGATCAGTACCACATGCCCTTTTTTATGTCCTTTTGAAAGGAACAAAGTTGTACTTTCTTTTTCACATGTATGTACATTGATGCGGTCAAATCCGATGATGGAGTAAAAGTGTAAGGCAAAATCTGTACAACTGAAAAGGCAGAATGACTACAACGTATATTCAGTCCTGCATATTTAAATGTTTTACTTTGATTTTCCCTGTTTAACAAGACTAATTTATTGGCCAAAACTGTGTATGACCTTTGTATGGCAAGCTGCCATCTTTAAACGTCAGGCTGCTCTGCTTGTTGGCAACATTTCTACCGGTCTCGGGTGTGTTATGGTAAAATGTTCCATGGAGTCATCAGAGCTTGGGCTCTCTGGGTAATGAAGCTGTTAGTGAGCTCTTTGGTGAGGGTAATAGCCGAGGTAGCTCCTGGGATGTGATGGGCTGTGGACAGATGGGGCAACTGTGAGAGGTGCATACTCTCTTGTTCGCGCACACACACACACACACACACACACTACCCAACACTAGCTTTGCACCTTGCTGGGCTAGGTATGCCTCAACTTGCCCCTGATGATGAGAGTAGAGCAGGGAAGGCCATGATTTACACACTTACACACACACCCACATTGACCTCATTTACACACTTTGCACTGCTACACACACATAGTTGGAAAGCTCATTAGAGCAATTTGGCCCACATGACTTTGTGTTTTTACTCAGCATTAGACAGCGATCACGCCACAGGAAAAACGCTCATTACCTTTTTAGGAAACTCATTTGTCAAATGAAAATCTGCATGAATAATTTTTTGCATCACACTCTCATCTGTGTCGCTTACTTAGTGGAAGAGAAACACAGATTCCTAATCTGCTCCAATGTAAATCTCCCTGGCTTCGTTTTCCATGTCCTTTATCTCCTGTCACACCAGACACAGCTGCTGGAGTGTGTTGGGCTGCTTGACCGTTTCAGACAAGGAGCTCTGCCTCCAGGAGTGACAGACGCTCAGGTAAACTCTCACAAGCCTCATTAGGATCAGTCAAGTGAATCTTCTCGATAAAACACGATGGGGGACACATGTTAAACTCATAAAACATACTGTGCATATATGGCAGCTTCAAAGCGCATTACCTCTGAATCATCAGCTGACATTTAGAAAATACATTTTCACACTGTTCAGTGTTCAGAAAATGAAAATCTCTTTTCTTTATTTTTGATTTGACAGCTGTGGAAAGCTCAGAAGATAAAGCAGGTATGATGTTTGTTTGCTCTGGGTTTACAATAGTTTACAGTTTACAATAATCTGATTAATTACAGTTGGTACAGTTTAGGTTGGAGTCTATAATTGTAAGAAAAATGACAGAAATATCAGTAGTTCGAACCTACATTTGAATTTGGGCTACACGGTGGTGTTGGTTAGCACTGTCCCCTCACAGCAAGAAGTTTCCCGTTTCTAATCCTGGCTGGCACCTTTCTGTGTGGAGTTTGCATGTTCTCTCTGCTTGCATGACCTCTCTCTGGCTACTCTAGTTTCCTCCGACCGCCACCGGTTAATTGGTGATTCTAAACTGACTAAATGTTTATGTGTGCACAGTTCTTCGTATGTCTGTTGCCCTGTCTGACTTACCCTGACCTGAGATAGCCCCTCAGCCCGCCAGTGACCCAGAATTGGATAGGGCGGATATGTAAAGAGGATGGGTTAATGCAATTCTTTTTTCTTTTTGGTGGACATGTTCTATTCTGATAAGAACAATAAGACCATGGAGAAGTAATCATGATTGCTTTTACATCACAGTGATTTGTGTGTGTGTGCATGCGTGTGTTGCTGACCTTGGAAAAATATGGCAGCATGGTGCAAACTGGGAAGAAGGCAAGCCATTGGTGGGGTTATGAAGCTAAGTTTGTGTTACTGATCAAATTTGATGTGGTGCTACGTTCGTTTTGGACATTTGTGCGACTCCGGATTGTTGTTACTTGTGCGAATGGTGTGTTTGAAAAACAGAAGAGCAGGAGGGGGCACAAGCAGGTCTGTCTCTGTAGGAATCTGTACAAAACCATCAAATACTGCTAAAATGTATCTGTTCTGATTTCAGTTCTTTTTCTCAATTCTGATTCTAATCAGTTCTTAGTTTTGTTTCCAAAAAGTAAAGAAAAAAAAAGGAGAAAGCTAATGTTTAGAGAGCAAAAATATCTTTAGTCTGGTCATTCAAACTCAAACAGCTGGTTTTTGTAACCATAGGATTTTTTTTTTTTTATCAATTAGTCTTTGGAACTGAGTTTCATTTCCCAGCCGACACCTACCTGAACACTGCCTCTGATCACATGGTAATTGTAGCCCGCATGTACAACCTACCCACCGTCCTGCAGGACTTATGGTATCTGCTGCTGACATTGTGGAGCTTGATCAAAGTAACATAGATGAACAAATGAATAAATAAATAACTCTTTCTTATGTGTTGTGGGACCCACACAGTATTGGTCATGTGGTTTGATGTGTTTCATAAACTGAATCAGCTAAGTGTTACACTGGTTATAGTTGCACTATGTCACTTCAGTTTGTTTCTAATGTATCTGGTACCTTGTTTACAGTAGCTTCCCTGTAATAAAGATTTTATGAATTCTGGTTATCTAGTTATCTTTTTGTACTCATTATCATTTGATTCAAATCATTGTGCTCTTTTTACAGGCCATTATCCACCCTGACACAGGGGAGAAGATCCTCATGCCCTTTCGGATGTCAGGTAGAGTAGCTCGTTGTGGAAGTCTCGGGGGACGTGGGATCTGGGGGCTTGTTATGTGGTCCAACATGGAGGCGTTGTTCTCCCTGGGAACTGTCATGGCTCAACAGGGCTCTTCAGGTTGTCTCAGGCCTCGAAAAGGTCACACTCAGCTGGGTGCTGATTAAAACCTCTCCCCTATGGTGACAGAGAAGTTCTCTGGGTTTCTGACGACGCAAACATCAGTATTTTGCTTTAGTTTTAAAGCGACTTTTCTGTGTGAATGACCTTGAAGTGACAATGGGTGGGTGGGAGTAGAAGCGAACCGGGGCACACTAAAGGAGAAATAGATAGGCGCGATTAACCTGTCAGGACCAACATCCTCTTTGTGTCAGAACGATGGGCACAAGGCAGAAGCCAAGGCTCTGCCTAAGCTGCACACACTCAGAGATAACCATGAAATATTAGAAAACGAGGCTTTAGAAATACTTGACTGGCAGCAGAGTAATTTGAATAACTGTATCTACAAGCATGAGATGATAAGAATGATGATACTGACTGTCTTTTAACAGGTTTTATCCCATTTGGCACACCAGTGGTAAGATTTACTTACATACATTTTAGAAATCTAAATAAAATGTTTACATATCTAATAAGTATGAAAAGACTTAAGTCTGTGCTTATCTATTAAGCACAGACAAAGCTCACAGCAAAGTGTGTTTTGTATTTGTTTTAATGAGGTTTTTATTTCCTGTCCGTGCAGATTGTTGGCCTCCTCCTCCCACATCAAACGCTGGTCTCAACTATCTTCTGGCAGGTATTTCTTGAACAGTACAACTCAGACCGTCCTAATAATATTAACGGTGCCAATCTGTTAATTCATTTAAAAAGATGATGCTCACAATCAGTATTCTTGTGAATGTTGGTTTTTAGCCCGCCAGTTTCAATCTGCAGTCCTGTTAGCCAATGAAATAGCAGCTTAAGAAATGCAAATATATGACTTTTAAGGTACGAAAAGGACAACTGAAGCTAAAGAGTTTTATTTGCACAGAAAGGATATGAGACAAATATTAGTAATGCAGGTTTTATGTGTAAAAGTTGTCATTTGAAGCAGGTTTTTTTAAATGTCGTACAACTATTACAACACGAGAGGACAGCGGTACGCTTTGTCCTGTGGGTTGTGTTTCTGATAACCATGACTCTCTGAAGTAATCAGTCAGTTTGTCAGACTGAGAAGAAGCTTCAAACTGTCTTGCAGAAGGGTAAATTTGAAAAATGTCTCCTTTCATCCAGGAGAGTTTCAAAACTCCCATGTGAGATGTTACAGTAGCTAAATGTAATATGCTTCACTATGAAGCTCCTCGTCTTTTCACCATTTTTTCTTCTTTCAGTGGTTGAACCAGAGTCACAATGCCTGTGTTAACTACTGCAACCGCAATGCCTCCAAGGTACAGCACCTGGAACAAAAGTCCTCTTTTATTTGTTTTTAATCTTATTAATCTTCCTCTCTGGTGTTCTTTTAGTCTGCTCCAGTTTCCAAATTCCTCCAAGGATATGCTGGAGCGGTGACCAGTGCTGTGTCTATTGCTGTGAGTGCCCATGATAACTGATGTCATCACTTAGAATACAAGAAATGTGCAACCCAGAGACGCCATGTGACATGTCAGAAAATCGTCTCTTCAGCCACCATCTTGCTCGTGGGTTTCAACTCTGGGTTCTGACCAGATTGCAGAGAAAATCCCTGACTTTTGTGTTGCACTCAAAACCACAGGAAATAGCACTTTACAAGTGAAAGATCTATTGCAGTATTTTACCTTTTCAAACATGTTTATTTTAAGATTTGAATCAGGAAGCAATTATTCTTTTGAGCCAAGAAATGAAGGTGATGTCCCGATGCATGTTCTGATGTTTTAAAATAGATATTCGGTCAGACAGCGCTTTTCCCACCTTCCATTTGCACCACAGCTACTCCTCTGATGTTATGTCATTGTTATTCCCGTCCTTTAATAATGTGCTAAGTTCACATTTGTACCTTTTATAATTTAATTATATGATTATGGATAAATCCATCATATTATTTATCTATCAGTTGTCTGCTCCTTATCTGGTTTTGGATTATGGTTCAATATATTACCAGGCGTAGTTCATATGCTGCTCACCCTAGTGTAGGTGAATGTACTGAAGATACATTTGAATTCTTCATCTCTCTTATACGAACAGCATTAAGTCCTTTATTTTTTTGCTGTTTACACGTCCCTGCACATAAGTAGTATAGTTTGTTTGAAATGGGGTTTAATATGTAAATGAATGTTTATTTAAAAAATTCTAAACATTACTGTGTCACACATAGTTTGAAAAAAAGAATACAATAGAACATTTCAGAACTCCTACTTTTATCAGAATAATGGCCATTTGTAACAATTCAAACAGTTTGAAAATCACTTGAGAATTCATAGAGTTGTGATGTTCATAAATGTGTAAATAGATCAGCCTCCATCAACATCGATGAAGCAGGAGGCGTGACTTCCTCCTTATAAATATGGCGGCTGCGTTGACACTTTACTGATCTGCTATGTCAACTCTTTAAAACTCAAATGCACCTCAGCTGACTTGCATCCTCTGAATCAAACTGGATGCGACTACCTTCATTTTTTTCATCTGACTTTAGCAGTAAATATCAGTTCAGATTATCTTCACAGCATCAGGTGCAACACCAGATATTTAATATTGTAATCTAAAGAAGTTGAATGTCAGAATTCACCATGAACCCCTAAAGATTCCTTCATCGGTTTTTCTTACTTTCATGTCATCAAAGACTCAAATTTTAAAAGATTGTTAAGCTCGTTCTCACACCTGTCTGGCAACCCTGAGCATGGACAAGAAGCTCAAAGCGAGCCAATTACTGGTCCTGCTGGGCGTCATCCGGCTGATGGCCTCAGGCCTGAGGACGACAGCAAGCACAGAAAAAAATCACGGGGAGTCTGGTGGGAGGAACGACGGGCCGGGAGGTGGGCAGGAGCTCTCCAATTAAGCATCCATTCTGGTGACGACCCCTGCTGTGCCGAGGAGAGCAAGAGGCTGAAGTGGCGCGTCGGTGTGTTATCTGAGCGCATGTACCCTTCGTCATTTAAATAAAGCAGAGTTCGACAAGTGTTTTGTACAAAGTTTGGTTTTCCACCGTTTAAAGTTTTCTGAATATTCAGTGTGTATCATTGATGTTGTTTTAAATCAGGTGCTTTATCTTCAGGTTGGGCTGAACGTTTTAGTGCAGAAAGCAAATCGCTTCAGTTCAACCACCAGGCTTTTGGTTCAGAGGTTCATCCCCTTTCCTGCTGTGGGTAAGTTCCAAAAGCTGTCACACTCTTTATGAGTTAAGCAGAAACCAAGTATTATAACATATTTGCCCTTTCAATCAAACTGTTTTTTTTAATTTCTTTTGTAAAATATTTTGAATAATCATAATGGACTAATTATCTCTACAGTATTTCTGAAGCCGGACACATAATATTTCTGTCTGTCTGTCAGCACGATGTCGGGCATAAGCTCCTTCTTATCCTCACCTCTTTTTGGTGTAGTGATCTCAATATTTCTCTGTGTGAAAGCCAAGATTGAGAAATTGAGTTTCATCCTGCTCCTCACAGTCCGTCGTCGTCTCTGCAGGGTTAGAGACGTGCTGAGAGCTTGCTTTGTCAGACGTGTGTGGAGCCACAAAGCTGATTTTCATGCCACTCTCCCACAAACACAATCACACCCAGGGGTATAAACTCGTGTCCCAGAATGCCCCGGGGCTGCTGGCTCATAATTAAATTGTTTGCCTGCCTCCTCCCTGCCCCACCCCCGCTTGACTCCCTTTCCCTTACCATACCGGCTCTTCTAATTAAATCAACAGGTTTCTGCAGCGTAGCCTTTGCCTGGTAATTGGCTGCTCGTTGGAACTCTGCTGCCACAAACAAATTGGATAATTACCCCTAAAGTGGCGTCTATGTCAAGGCCTCATTTACCTGCCTTCAGTTTGTGCATTGTTGTTGCTGTTGTTGTTTTTGTGGGCCCATAAAAAAGGTAATTAAAATAGCTAATTGAAGCGAGGGGAAAGCAAAGTGCTGTTTAAATTTTCATCCGTTTGATTTTGTTTGCTTACTTAAGGCTAGATTTATTTGTAATAACCTAATCAAGTGGCGGCCTGTCATTCAATTAAATTATAAAGACCTTAACTGGAGGGAAATTCATGTGAGCAGAAATATGGGGTATAATTAATTAGTTTTCTTTAGAAAATATTTGTCATTATTTGTGATATTTAGGAATTAATTATGTGAGAAATTTCTTGGTTGTATTTCCACAAATGTACCGCTGGTTATCACATGTAATTAGCGTATATAAATGTAATTATTTCAAATAATTACAAATTACAACCACGTGTCAGCGTTAAGCTGTGCAGATTTTGCAATTATCAAAAATGTCTAATTACTCTGATGTATTTATTAGTGTAATTACAAACATGTTTTTGAGAATTTGATCTTTTTGCTATAGCTTTTGTCATGCCTTGCCAAAATCATTGTATCTATCCTTTGGTTAATTGGCCTGGATTAAAAAAAAGAAAAAAAATCCCTTGTAGGTAATAGGAGCTGTTTGCTCAGTCAATTAAATTCCCCTCACAAAGCGACCGGCCGTCCCTGCGGGCCTCAGGAAAGATAACTCTGAATGCTGTTGTCTTAAATTAAAAAGGCTTGAGGCACAACCACTAAACTCTCTAAAATGAGTTTTTCTTATTCCTATTAGAGTCAAGAAGAAAGGCCTATCTACATTAACATACATTTGTGTTCATTTTGGTTTTCGTGAATAAATCAGGGGGGGAACCACACCGCTGTTTGTCAGCCTGCCAGCCACCTTGCTTTTGTTGTCCACTATTGGCTGTCGTTTGTTATCAAGTCGCACTCGGCCATGGCAATCTGTTTTGGGAATTATGATGCAAATGACAGCAGTGATGCACTTTATTGGGTCTGTGAGCAAGTAAGGGGTCATTGCCTTTTAGAGGGGTGGATTGGTAAGGATTAACTATCTGCTATTAACTATCTGCTGACAGTTTCATCAGACTGTCAATCGTGTTCTGATGATAATCATCAAAAGATGTCACGAGAGCGCATTTTTAAAAAGTTTGTCTTTATTACCTTTCAAAACACACTTTAGGTCCAATACTGTGACTTTAAATGTTATTAGTAGGAAACGGTAATCTATGCTTTTGTGTCCTCATGCTGAGAGTACTTTACTGCTCTTTATTCCAGCAACATATTCTTCAATCATTTGTATACGTGTTGCTACCACTGAATTAAAGATGAGTGACCATTTTTCATGAAATAGTAAAATGTCTCACTTTTAGTATTTGATGTGTTGATCTATGAGATTTGCAAATCACTGCGTTCTGTTTTTATTGCCATTGTACTCAGCGTTGTACTCAGTCGTCGTTTTGTAGTCACAAACTTATATTTAATGATCAAAGGCAGACTTTTTTGCTGCTTTGCAACCTCTAAATGACAAATTTAGTAGTCTGTCAATCCGTTTGTTTTGTGTCAACTTGAAACTTGACGATGTGCTGCTGAGGTCATGGAAAATACCTTTTTTAATTTTTAATTTATTTTAAAACCTTCCAAAGAAAATATTGAAAATATTCTTTGCTCTTCACAGCGAGCGCAAATGTCTGCAACGTGGTGCTCATGAGACACTCTGAGCTGTCAGAGGGCATCAGTGTGCTTGACAATAATGGGAAAGTGGTGGGGACATCAAGAGTGGCTGCCAGGCATGTATGTCGAATAACTCTTAAAAACATGTGTGTTTATCATGCTGTTTTGTCAATACTCATCAACACAGACTATGATGTTCCTAAATTCTCTACAGTTTAAAATGTAAATGATGAGTCATGATTCCCATGACAGGCACTTTTGGAGACAGCCCTAACCAGAGTGGTCCTGCCCATGCCTATCCTGATGCTTCCTCCTTTGATCATGGCTGTAGTGGAAAAGTAAGACACTTTATTTCATTTAAAGGGGACAGACAATTATTTTTCTACTAATTTGTTTGGTGGCTGTTTGAGCTGGGTTTGCTGTGTGTGCTAGTGTGAGTTCTCTGGCCAGTTACCTAACGTTCTGTGTGAGTGCGATTTGGGTCCAAAAATCACATTTGGCAGAGCAAAGCTGTACACTGATTTCAGAGGAGACACACCCAGCAGAAGAGAGGGGGCGATGCAGAGTCAAGTTGCTCACTGCACACCCCAAAACAATTTGCAATGAAAAGAACTGTCGATGGACGGTTAAAAAGGGGGAGTGCTGTACAGTCTTTATGTGGCATTTTGACACGAGTATGTCTCAAAATTGTGTCTACTTGTTTGAAATGGGCAAAATACAACTCGTTTAATTTTATTCTGTTATTTATTGGTTAGTTTTAGGAAACTGAATAAGAAGCAAAATTTAGAATTCAACCAAAAAGAATTGGATGATTGTAGCTGAAAAGTTATTTGAGCGTGTTCGGTGTGTCCGCGGGATTTCCTACCTACAATGTGTCAGTGTACTCGTTACTGTGGAGTTTGTAAGCCTAAAACTGGATGGAAATAGAAACACTTAACACCAAAACATATGAAATAAGTCATTTGAGCCCCTCAGTAACCCTTCACAAATGAATAGATAAGTGAACAAGAAAACAGAAGAAAAAAGCTTTAGAAAAGAAATCCTGAGCACTTCCTTGCTTATAAAGAATGTGTAGTTTTCTGTTTTTCTCTTTTTTTACTTTCGTCCTAAGCTTCTGTGGCTGTGCTGGGGATGTTGACTCATTTTCTGTTTTAAGCACTGTTGTCGCTGCTGCTGACACATTACTGTCAATGAATTGTGTGATGTGTATTTAATTGGCCAAGAGTTGTTTTTCTAACAAAAATTGGCAAACAGCCTATTTTCTCATATATAGAACGAATCATTATTTGTATCAAACTTTTTTCTTTTTTTTTTAAACAAAGTAATTATGATGTAATGGCAGTAAAACAAATGTTGAAAGTTGTGCGTATGAAGTGCTGGACCTGTGTCCTAATTGAATGACATTAAATAAATTCATTATTCTTAATATGAACGCTTGTGATTCTCAGATTCACTTGTAGAAAAAAACCAAAAAACTGCTACGGTTTGATGAGCCCCCGCTGTCAGGTGAACCCTCCCCACCACTGAAATTCAGTGTCACATGATGTGACTGTAATGATGTCTTAATGATGCGACGTGTTTATACGGACATCCTGTGATCGATGGCCTCACTGCGCCTGTGGTGTGCTGAGGAATGCAGCCGTCTCTAACTCCCTGACAGCACTTGTCCCGACCGCTCTGAGGGGGCGGGCTCAGGCAGCGCAGCCGGCTGCCCAGGTGTGTTTGGGATTCCTAGCAGCTGAATGACTGAACAGGGTGTTACAGAATAAGGGAGTGCTTGTGTGTGTGTGTCTTTGTGAGCTAGAGTTAGCAGGGAGCTGCGTGGTTGACTATGCTTGCATATGAGTGGTGCTCAGCTATTCTTTATGTCAGCCTGCCTTCACTGACACTCAATGGAGCAAGAACAAGGGGACAGAGATGGGTCCCCAGGTGGCCCCTCAATGATGGATTACACTGCTGAGAACACATTTAGTGCACTGACAGCCAGTTCTGTTCTCATGCACACCCATGGAAGCTACATTTGTCCATTTCAGTCCACATACCCAGGTAACTTAAATTGGGACCAAAAATGTTTTTGACAGCATGTATAAAACAAACACCCAACTCTGTTGTTTTATACTACACTGAACAAAAATATAAACGCAACACTTTTGTTTTTGCTCCCATTTTTCATGAGCTGAACTCAAAGATCTAAAACATCTTCCACACACACAATAGATCTATTTCTGTCAAATATTGTTCACAGATCTGTCTAAATCTGTGTTAGTGAGCACTTCTCCTTTGCTGAGATAATCCATCCCACCTCACAGGTGTAGCAGGTCAAGATGCTGATTAGACAGCACGATCATTGCACAGGTGCGCCTTAGACCACTCTGAAATGTGCAGTTTTATTCCACAGTACAATGCCACAGATGTCGCAAGTTTTGAGGGAGCGTGCAATTGGCTTGCTGACTGCAGGAATGTCCACCAGAGCTGTTGCCCGTGAAGTGAATGTTTTTACTTCTTTTTTTTTTATTTCTTTACCGTAAGCCGTCTCCAAAGGCATTTCAGAGAAACAGAGAAAAGGGGAATTAGTCTGATAGCAATATTTTTTTTCCCACGTCTTATATTGATAGTGTGATTATAGAGTTATTGTGAATGCTTTTGGCCATGATAATGTGTGGTATCACTACATGATCAACTGCACAGCCTCAGTCTTTTTTTTTACATACTCACGATTTTGAAGCTTTGATGCAGCTGCACATTGTGCATTGAAATGCATGTGCTTTGGACTCCTAAATGGCTGTTAATTTATACAGGTCGATGTGCAAGGCTGTGGCGGTGCACCCGTGTACCCTGCATGTTGCAGCGTGCAGACTTGAATATTGTCTCACACCAATGTCTGTAGATGTAAGTGTACTGAACCGTGGTCCTCCATGCTGCCACTGTAACAGGAGCATGTGCATTTCTGGGCAGCGGTATGATCATCCTGTGACAGTGTCTGCTGCACGAACACCCTCTGATGACTACATTTACGTAATTTTTTGCACACTTGCAAAGTTCTTACACCCCTGTAAACAAGAAGAAGAATAACTGAACAAGTAAAGTATCTCTACTGTATATTTTAAAGTCATAACAAAGCCATACCTCCTGTTTTTTTTTTCAAATTCTCCTGTGCTGTTTCTACAAGTGTTTTATTTCTTTGGTCAGTGGAGAAATTCTAAACAATTAGTTTTGAATTTGTTTCCATTCTCAAAAGCAATCACAGGTTGCACAAGGCTACATAACCAAACAAACAGGAGGGAGAAAAAGCACCAAATTTGATTACATCTTCAATTCCATGAATATCTGTGGGTTTTTAGCTGTGGGTAACAGTGAAGCGAGGCTTTAATCGAGGTGTTAAGATAAAGATAAAAACAAATCTCAACCAGAATTTTGTCTTCAGTCAGGTTACTGACAGCATGTAAATGCAAACAGTTTGATATGAAGTTGTCATTTATTTTCATAATATCTTTTTTTTTAAACCCGATTTAAAGGTTCTTAAACAGACTACCCTATGTTACCTTGCCACTTGCATCTCATAATGCTTCACAACTTTTATTTTTGCTTTTAAATGCACTCCTCCAAGATGTGTGTGTGTGTGTGTGTGTGTAGCCTAATTAAACCATGGCAACCATATGTGTTAATGAGCTCCCTCATTAGACAGTAGCTCTCCTTGTTATTGGGGGGTGGGGGGGGGGCGTCACTGGTGGAGGAGAGATGGGGCGGCTCTTTCTCAAGCTCCTGCTGAGTTCGCTGTCCCACACACTGAATAGGAGATTATCCTTTGGAGGACTCTGAGGAGGGAGGAGAGAATGTGTTTCTGGAGACAGATTTATGAAATGTCCTTAATCTTTATTTAGATTGTTACTGCTGGTTTGTAAAACATACTCTTAAATTGACATTTCATTTTTCTGCAGTGGGGTCGTGTGAGGTACTTCTGAGCAGTCAGAATCTTAGAAAAAAACTCTGACCTCATAAATGCCGTAGCCCTTTCAGAGAACGCCTTACACTGTGATTTCTACGCCACATGACAGTTATTTACTTACTTTGTCTCTAAAATGTCTTTTCTGCAGATTGTCAGTGTCTGCGGTCTTTGTAACATGATCCGTGTAACTGTCTGATGTAACAGTGACTGGAAGCGTTACTGGAAGGCTGTTCATGTTTTAACGCCTTGTTTCCAGATACCTGTGTGTTCCTACGTGAGTCAACCGAAGCCCATTAATTCTGACAGGAATCCCTGTGATATCCATGAGGTGCACTATAATTTCCCCCTTCCAGACTCTGTCTGAAAAAATTTCTAGCTTGACAGTCAAATCGATTACAACATTTTGAACACATTCAGGTGAAAACTGTAGATATGTGTAGTGCAGATGTAGTAGTTCACATTGTTTCACAAAAATGACGAACCAGGCAAACCAACCTCTCCGAAATAGAATTTCCACCTTTTTACTGGTTACCACTGGTGTTAGTGTCATTCTGACATCTAATGCCAAGCACATATTCCATAAAACTGTCTGGAAAACCTGTTAAATTGAACTTTTCCAATTGCTACTGTGAAATTCTCTTGTTGAACTTAGAAGCGTAGTCCATACATCAAATGGAATTACATACTATACACATGCATACACACACACGGAAATGCCTGTGGAAGCCTTCCTCAAGTACACAAAATACTTTAATACACTTAAACTCGCCCAGCATCCTTAACTCCTCCTTTTTAAAAGTATATTTCTGTGACGTCCGGTGTTATTTCTAGTCAATATGAGCGCTGATCCTGCGCCTGTAAGTGTACAAATAATGAACTTTGTTTCTCAAAAGTATTTCCAATCAAAAGCTCGATCTGAACCTGCTGATCCAAATGAAATTTAACACTGACACTTTGTCGTTAGGTACAGATATAAAGGGTCATCTATTTCTGTTTGTGGGAGTCAGGTTGTTGTGATATGAAATATTGTTTATCTGTGTAAAGCAATGTTTCTCTGTGGGGTTACCTGTAAATGTCTCTAAATGTTGCTTTTCTCACTGCTTTTCTAAAAGACATACCTTGTCAGAGTCATCTTAACTTAGCCGAATTCAGTTTGTTGTACTGTTGCTGTAGCCTCTGTATATGTAGCCCATCCTGTATTGAACTGTGCTGCCTTCTCACCTGTAGTAAAAAGTCTGCCGTTTACCTTGGAAGATAAATCTTTCAACCAGTGCCGTCAGAATTACAGCGGCTCATATGTTTTATAACCTGACTTTCGGTCATGTAAAAGAGCTCACTGTCCGCCTCCCACCAGGCTCCCTCTGCTGCAGAGACATCGGAGGCTCATACTGCCTTTTCACAGTCTGGTGTGTCTTGCTGCTTTTGGCTTGGCTCTGCCTCTCGCCATCAGCCTCTTCCCGCAGATGTCTCAGGTATTTTCTTACAAAATTGTTCCTCTTGACGAAAGTTTGTTTTTTTTCGACCATATTCCTATAAAACATACTTTAATAATGCATAGGAGTTTTCCCCTAAAATGTTTTGGTGAAAGTATTGAAATTCACATGATTTCAAACATACAGCTTTTGACATCATTCTTTCTTTTGATGAGCTGTCAGATACTAAAGAGCAAATGGAAACATGTTCATGAGCTGAGAAAAGGTTCAAACTTTCCTTAGTTTTAAAGCCTATATGTTAACCTACACTGCCAGGAAAACAGGAAATCGGTGCAGAAATGTATTGAAACGTGTTCAAACTTCAATAGAAATGCAATACAAAAGGCAAACATTGTTATTTGTACAATTCTAATGAGTTTCAAAGCCCAAATTTACCATGAACATCTTTAACCTTATACATAATCTGAATCCTTACACACAATCTGTTGGGTAATTTGTTAAAGTAGTCTTCAGGAATAGTTCTCCAGGCTTCTTGAAGGACATCCCAAAGCTCTTCTTTGGATGTGGGCTGCCTTTTGTTCCGTTCTCTGTCAGATGATCCCACACTGCTTCAATAATGTTGAGGTCCGGGCTCTGGGGAGGATTCATCCCTCCATAACCTATTGCCACAGGTTTTCAGTCATGCTATTGTGTCATTTGCAGTGATGTTCAGTCAGGAGAGGCAGGGGAGGCAGAGCTCAGTGATCTTACAACGGCTGAAGGGTTTGCTTTCAGAATACGGGACAGAAGATTACCCGCTATTTTCAAACACACGAAAAGACTGGCTGTGTGGATGTCCAGCTTTTCTCAACCTGTGACAATGTCTGGACTCAGATGGGATATTGTGACATGAAGAATTTGCAGAGAAGCCTCAGCAAACATGAGCAGTCTACCACTCACATTCAAAGCCAGATCACACTAAAAACTTTTGGGATCTCCAGGATCGACTTGGCTTTGGATGAACAGCGGAGACTGAACATCAGCATCCACAATGGAGAACCGAGAGATTTTGAAGGATCTCATCAACGCCAGCTGCTTCTTTGCCAAACAGGAGTTGGCATTTCATAGAAATGATCAAAGCACAGGCTCCGCTGCTACGAATTTAGCCAGCCCTTGCTGTCAAATTGTGAATAATAATAATGTCGAATTCATGTATTTGTAAATCTGATTCTGATAGAGTCAGTGCCTCACCAGCCATGAACCTCACCGCACGTCACTGGTCATTTGGCATAGCTCAGCCTTTTCTCCCTGTTTCCCTTCCTTAAGAACGGCTTCTTGACAGCCACCCTTCCATGGAGACCATTTCTGATGAGGCTTCAGTGAACAGTAGATGAATCAACTACCTCTTTCTTAAGGACATCATTTCAGATATCGTTCATCTGCTGCAGATAGTTTTTTAGATCTGACTCTTCTTCTTTTGTCCTCCACTTGTCCAGTTTCCTCATTTTTCTTTTTTAAGGACACACTGCACACCATGTTGGCAAATGCCGTCCCTTCTGCTAATATCTCTGAGAATAATGTTGTTGGTGCAAAAATACTGTTTTGTGCTTGTCAAACTGTGTTGTTTTTGACATTTTTGATCGATGCAACTAAAGAAATGGGAACTTGATCTGTGTATTTTAAAACGGTCAGGTATAAGGACTGGACTGAAAATGAATGTTGAAACAAAAAATCTTGAAAGGAAAACATGTAAATCCTGGCTGCACTGAATATCTGCTTTGCTCAGTTCTGCCATGACAGTTTCTGTGACTGTTGTTTCTGATTGAGGTCTCCTGACCTCTTCAGTGTTTCCCAATGAACCTCCTCCTAATGAGTCGTAGCCCTCTGAGACGTAACCTGCGCTGTTAGGATCTGTTCACAGCCTTTATTCACTGCCACCGATGCCATCCAGGCTAGCGGGCTGAGATCTAACTTTAGCCTTAGTGCCTCAGTATGTGTCATCCTGCTCATTAAATGGCTATGGCAAGAATTTGTTTTTTTCTCCATCTCCCTGTCTTCGTTGTCTCTGTGCCAGGTGACTTGCTGACACAAGCCAACCAGTTCTGGCTTTAAAATGTTTATGATTTAATTACCACTGGAAATAGCTCAGACAGCCATATGGCAAAAAACTTCAGACATATGTGCCGCCAACAGTCCTGTGAAAAGCTGCCTCCCGTTCCATGGACTGGCCTGTTTTTCCATCACAAGTCCTTTTTGCACTTTCGCAAGGATGGCACATGAAAGGGAAAAAAAAAAGGAAAAACTCCCCAATAAGCAACATGAATGCCCTCCTCCCCCTCGATCCCCCGCCTACTCAATTTGTCCCACTTCCATATTTCACACCTAGCAAGATGTCTGATTAGGATTCTGCCTCCAACTCCAACAGCCATCTGTCCTGGTTCAAATATTAAGAGATGCAAACCTCAAATTAGACTTTAATCTGCCAAATTGTCTCTTTTTGCACATTAGCGCTAAATTGAGAACATTTAAAAACCTTTAAGAATGGTTCGGTTACATTGAAAATTGTTTAAAATCTTGCAAGTCGTGCATGATATTTTAACACATGCGTATAACACACATACAATATATAAATCTGATAGCTTGTGCCAAATATTTGCATCTGAACTGTTGACCTTTTTGTTCTGCTTTGATTCCCACAGATCAGTGTGAATCAGTTAGAGCCAGAGATCACTATGGCAACAGATTGCAAGATTGTGACATACAATAAAGGACTGTGAGAGATCTCTTTCGACATTCAAGTGAGGAAGAACCCGCTGCTCATCATGGGTTGAACCGTCTGAAGCTGCCAGAGAGAGGGTGTGGAGGAGGTAACATACGTTTACAGACAGCTGATGCTGAAGACGCACATTAGTGCATAGATAATGGTCATTAAATAAACTTTAAGGGTGACAGGAAAATGTACGGCATAAGAGCTCAAATGTATTAGCAACATAACAACAAGGACACTTACCAAGGAAGAAATGCCAAACAAGTGACACATTCAAAGTTTTATGGCAGAACAGGCTGGTTCTGGTCACTCTTACCAATAGAGAAGACATAACAGCTTTGTTATGCTGACAACTTCTGTTAGCTAACTCGCAGGATTGTCTGTTGTCTTTTTCACAATGAGCAGACAGTAAACTCCAGATCCATTCAAAATGATGAATTAATCAAATGTGTTTCACACAGATGTTCCCAACTCCTTTGTACACCTTAAACACCTGTTATATATAACAGATGGACATAGTCTTACTGTCAGAGTGAAATCCAATGTGGAGGTGACTTAAAGTATAATGCCACAGACGTGGCACTACCGCCAACAGACAAAAAACATCAGCTTCTCTTATGATATATTTAGTTAGTCAATTGTTCTTTGAAGTAATTATGAGTCATTTTCAGATCCAACAGTTCAGGGGCTCTCTGACGGTTATAGGGGCTGGTTGTATAAGTCGTTTTTTTTTGTTGAAGGAATGTTAATTGTAGGGCTGGTGGTATACGAGTCAAAATTGCTCTGTTGCATAAAATATAGGCATAAGAAACCCTTTGCTGTCTTCACTGTCATTCCATTCCTATGGGAATTTTTCTTTAGTTTTGCGCGGCTAACATTATGAGCTGTACACACAGTGACATTGCAGATGGTTCTGCTGCATTCTCTGACATTGGAACTGGAACAAAAGCTTAAGCATAAACTTATTGAAACAATGCCACAGCTAACGTGTGCCGTAATTAAATGATTATTATTGCCATAAGCTAATGCTATGAGTTCTGTTGTTTTCTTTTGTCTTGGGGCCTGGCATTGTATTTTGTAACATTTAAACCTGACCATGTATTTTAGCAGAAAGTGGAAAAGTGAAATTGGAATGAAAATCTTTATGTGGGATAAGTCTTAAACTCAGCTCACCAACACGGAGGTCCGTGAAAAACACCTCCCACAATCCTCTCCTTTCTCGTGTTAAGCCTTTGAAGCTAAATAAATAGTATCACACACATACATTGTGATGTAGCGAGATGCTGAATGTCATCGTCATGATAGTCGGCAGGATGTTAAACACCCTCGTTATAACTTAAGCGACATCTCTGTCAGGAAATAAGTCATGTAAGCCTTTGAACCTTTATTGTGCAACAGTAAACGTGCAGATTATTGTCCACTCAGCTTTAAAACGGCGCTTCTCAGCTTCATTCTCTTGGTCACTTCTGGTTTGGGACAAACCAAGATGGCAACTGCTGAGGTGCAACAGTGCACAAACCAACCTGTGAAGTCATGCTGGCTACATTCACTTCTTTTATACAATCTATTGTCCTGTAAAGTGAAACTACAGCATTGTGGAATAAAGAAAATCTAAGGTTTTGACTTTTGAAGCAACCACTGTTGGAATAGGGCTGTCATTTATTTTTTCAAAGTTTGAACATCTGTTTGAAAGTGGGGAGATTGTGAACATCTGTACCCCATTTTAAAGAATAAATCACAGTCTGTAAATGCTTCCGACCACAGGCTGTGTAGATGGACGCATCAGATAGATGTAGTTTGCCTTGTGATTGAGCAGAGGACACGGTAGCATCAGCTCGGCCTAATGCACCCGCCGATAACCTCTCGGTTAATGAAGCTGACGTTCCCCATGTTGTCTTTTCTGCATTGCTATAGAAATGGAGGAAGCTAGCGAGCTGTCTTTGGAAGTATTTAGAATTTTACGCTGTAAATGGTACAGGAACAAACGGAGACACTTTGTTGAATTTGGACAAAGCAACTGTCTTACGCCATAGCAACAAATCTGTGGACTCACCTGCTTGTTCCCCACCCACCCAAATGGACAGAATATAGAGGATGGTCCTGAAAACAGTGTTTCTGTTTAAAAGATGAACATTATCATTATCATCAGTCCTCCAACTGACTGATTTATTACACTTCACTATCGGTTTAAATCGAGACACTGTTTCTTTACTACCTAGAATCACTGTCCACACTGTAAGATATTAACAATCAGGCTTCTGAAAAAAATGTTTCAGTGACGTCCATTTTTTTGTGATTACTATGAATAATAAAATGATTTTTTTTAATCGATCTGTGTTCTACTGTTTTTTTCCTCCAGTTTGTGGGTGCAGGTGTCGTGTTTGTCTAATGTCACTTGGTTTATATAAGTGCTTTGTCTTTCTTCATGATCTGTGTGATAAGTTTGTTTGCACGGTTGCCGGGGGAACAGAGCAGGGCAGGTTGCACTAAAGCGTAATTCAACAAGAGGCCACTTGCAGGGTGGGTGGAAGATGCTGGGTGACAGTTATGGCACGCAACCACAGTGAGACAAACAAACAAATCTGATCTCTATTTTGTTTTTATTGTTACGAATCGCACTTGGTCAGACACTAACATCACTGGATCTTTGGTGCTCTGCACTTCAATTGTCAGCATCTCTTTGGAACAGTGCCTTGTAAGAGGAGCTCTTACTTTTTTCCCCTCTATATTTTGATTTGTAGTGCATAGCAGAGCGGACTGCACTGCATGACTTATCACTCAACGGGGATTTTTTTTTCAACCTGCATTAAAACATCTCATTTGTGGAAGGCTTCACTCATCCCACAGAAACCAAGTGATCAGATAGCAGCGATAAAACCCATTTGCGTTCCATTGGGTTTTCTGACACCTTTGCTACAGCTATAGCAGCAGGGACCTGCCGCCTCCTTCCCCCGCCTCACAATACTCGGATCCTCTGGAGAGATTCCTGTTGTTTACTCTGGATTCCTGCTCCCAGTCTCCTGTCTGCTGACTCAAACAACAGGAGAGACATGGCGTTTAGGGAGACGAGCGTGATTTTCCACTTAATTGTTGTCCTAACAGACAAGAAAAACGTGCATCTCGTTAATAACTGTGCCAACCTTTTGCCGAACCGCAATGTGACCGGCCTAAACCCGACCCTCTTGTCAAGAACTTATAAAAGCTGTGACTGTGAGTGAGCCACAAAACACTTTTGGTGGTGTTTGTTTAGATAGTGAATCGGGATGTCCTTTTAGGCTGCATTTGCACCTGCAATGAGTATAGGATATCCTGGGAACTCAAAACAAGCCATGTGACCCCTGTGCACCTCCAGATGTCTGACGTATTGTTCGAGTTTGTAAAAAAGGGGAGGCTACCGCTGTGCATTTTACTCCTACATCTTCCCTCTTTTCTCCCCTGTCTCCCTGCCTCTTAGCTTACAAAACAAGACATCAGGGTCAGACGTCAGGGCTTTTCTGTGAAGCCTCGGGGTCATGAGGCAGAGGTTCCTTCCGTCTCTTCTGACAGGTGATTACTGAAGTAGTTGGTGAAAGAGCCACTGCACTATAGTAACTACTTTCTCTTTTTTTAAAAACACACCTTCTGGATAGGAATTACTTCTGTTTACTTCTGGAATTCAGAGGAAATACCAGCCGGTAGGAAACACACCTGACACCTGTGCAGCTGTCCTGCAACATTGTCGACACGCAGTATTTTGTTTAGAGGTTTATAGACACGAACCCCATTTCCAGAAAAAGATGGGAGTCTTTCTTAATAAAATCAATGCTTTTTTGTTCATTTATTTGAACCTTTATTAAATAGAAAGCCCAAAAGAGATGACTCTCAGAGTGTTCACTGGCCAACCTTATTGCATTTATAAAAAAAAGAGATACCAACCAGCATCTTTAATTTAATGGCAAAAACACACAGGATAAAGTTGGGATGGAAGCATTTTCACCGTTGTGTTATATCCCTCTTCCTTTTAATTACTCCTTTTGATATTTTGGGAACTGAGGATGCTAATTATTGCTGACTCTACTCTACGTGGCGCTCCATGCATTTTCAATAAGAAACTGATCTGGACTGCAGGAAGCTCAGTCAAGCACACACACTGTTTTAGTCACGCAGAATGAAGTCTGACATTGTCTTGCTGAAAAAACTCGACCCTAATATGCTACCATGCCCTCATGGTTGTTCACAGTTTCAACATGCGCCTCCTCATCCATGGTGCCTTCACACATATGGAAGTCATACGTATGATGCTCCCCCACACCATCACAAACCTGATAACAGCCTGGATGCTCTTTCTCATCTTTGGCATTTAGAAACAGGCATCTAGTTTTTCCCTAAAAGCAGCTAAAACATAGACTCATCTGACTGCAGAACACGTCTCTGTCGTCTTCCTGTCCCTCTGTGATGAGATGGTGCCCAGAGAACTCTTGGTCACAGTGTTGATATATGGCTTCCTGCTTGTGTCATGGTTTCTGGCTGCGTCTTTAGTGAAAACTGTTTTCCAGGACACTCCCGAACCCATGTGCCTGTACTGATCCTGATGACATGATGGTTGCTATGCAGCGCCACCTGAGGCCTTCCAAGTCCCATTCATCCAGCTGTGGGTTCCGTCCCGGCCTTTGCACTCTCTTATTTCCCAAGACTCTCACAATATCACACACTGTAAATGTTGAAAGTACTTTGCGGTTTTGCATTTGGGAATATTTTCATCTATTATCTTACATAGTTTGATACAAAGTCCTTTTATACCCAGTCCTGACACCCTCACCTGTCACAAGTTCAACTACTGACTGTTACTTTTAGATTCTATCATTGTTTCTGTCTTTCTTTGCCACCATCCCAACTTTAGTATGTCACTGGCATCAAATTCCAGATTCCTTTAAAATTTCTAAAGAGAATGAAGTTGGTCAGCAAATACTGAAAAATTCAGCTTTTCTGGGGTTGTACGTTTTACCTTCATGCAGCATTTTTTTGTAATCTTCTTAATTGATCCCAAATTGTCCTTTAGTTGTCAATTAGACGGTCATGTTTCAGCTCCCAAAGCAAAACAAACTGAAAACAGAAAATCCTCCATCCTCACCTGTTTCCTCTGCGTCGCATCCCGTTCACCACTTTGTGTTCCGCTTCACCTCTGCAGAATTTCCCCAACCAAACACTGGAGCAACATGTGTCACACTAATCTGCGCAGACACACACACATGCACACACACTTTCAGCTAGAGATTACTTCCTAACAGGTGAGCTCTGCCGCTGCACACTGCGCACCTGGATTACACAAAAACACCGCGTCTGAGAAATAACTTTTTCTTTTATTTCTAAACCATCTCTTTGTAATTACACATCCCGCTTGAAAAGGGTGTTCTCATATATGTTTTATTCTACACACAGTGCCTACTGAAACCTGTGGACAAATGGAGACGCCATTCAAACACCACACTGACGAATGTGGCATAGCAGAAGCAGCCTCTGCAGCTTTCCCATCAGTCCTGGAGTCGCCTCACGGGGGAAAAATCTTCATCGGGAGCTATAACAAAGCGCTTCAATGGCTTTTCAAGTCACGACATCAAAATCATGCAGAGTGACAAATTGGGATCCTCGACACGTTTCCTGTTTTGTTTTCCCGCCCGGTCACACTCGTACCCACCGGGTGGATTGAAAGTGCGAGTCAACGTCTAATTATTAAGAAGAGATTTGAATTAAGATGGTGAACAGGTGGCAGAGCGGGTGGGGGTAAACAAATAGGTGTTAATGACTTAAGCAAGCGTTAAAAAAAACTTTGATGAAACAAATGCCTTCTTTCAGAAACAACCTTCTTTACTGGCCTTATGTACAGTTTAAGAAACAAAAAAACCAGATCACTATGGTCGAGGCTGGCATTGTTTCCCTTCATCTCTGGCCGTCACAAAAACCAAAGATCATGAGAAGTCGCAAGGATCTCCCCTCATCCACAGACATTCAGGATGGATGTTACACGTTTCTGTCCATGTCACTGAGCGCGGCACCTCGATGACAACATGTGTAGTGATCACGTATTTCGTCCTCCAGTCTTCCTCTAACGTGTCTAATTACACTTAATAATATCACATAATAAATAGTGTTGGTCCTGTGACGCGTCAGAAAGGGGACGCGGGGTTTCGGGCAGCAGCATCGCGTGAGGTTTTTAGTCCTCCGAGGTCACGTCGATGTCCTCGGAGCTGGCCTGCTTGGTGGCGATGCGCCATCTGTTGATGTGGTGGTTTCCCTTCTTCTTCTGCTGGCTCTCCGGACCCTCCTCCTCCAGCTTCTGTCGCTTGTACTTGGTCCTCCTGTTCTGGAACCACACCTTCACCTGGGGAGAGAGAAGCTCAGTCCGTGACTTCAGGGTATGAACGGGCACAAATCTCCATTTAGTCGTGTAATGAAATTACGGTTTGGATTCTTTTATTTGCTCATTTCCCCCCCACATCACTGTAACCGACCAGCTTTGGGTTTTGTTTGGAGTCCCTCGGGCAGAAACGAACACTTGGCTTTAGAAACAACCATCTTTTTTATTTATCAGCTGAAGAAAAACGGGGAAAATGCAGCTCCAGTTTACTCTCTATTTACAGCTCTTTATTTCCGCTCTTGACCGAGCATGACACTCAGTTGCGGAGAAAGTTGCAACTAAACAGGCTTCCGAGTGGCTTATGTGACCCCGGAATATGAGCTCAGCTGAGTAACATTTCCAGGATGCATTTTTTAAATAGCAACACATCTACTCGCACTCATGTCACCGTCCTTCACTCAAGTATAGGAGGACGGATGCAACATTTGGCCCTTCTCTTCACTTTCATTGCTGGGACATTTACCTTTCTTGCTCTTCCATCTGGTTGGACGCTAAAAGTTGTTTTTTACCAGCAGCATCAGTCACTGCGGCTTAGTTGCGAGCCCTCTTAAACCCGAGAGCCTCATTTATCAAACCACTGACTCAGAATATATCTCCTTATAATAGCTATTACACCTAATTGACACCCAGATGGTGTGGACTCATTAGTCTTTAGCGTCAATAATATTTACCCTCCTTTATTGTAGAGTAGGCCTAAGCATGAATTTAGCACATCTGAGATACTTTGATGACGCTTCTTAAACTATACAGCCAAAACGTCTGCTTTTGTTGTCTGCTTAATTTTGACTTCGACTCATTTTTGATGACTTAAATTATGAAAACAAGTGAAACCTCCGCAACTTGCCTGTGTTTCAGATAAACTCAGGCTGTTCGCCAGTTGCTTCCTCTCGGCTCCGACGACGTAGTGGTTCTTCTCGAAGGCTCTCTCCAGGCGCAGGAGCTGAGAGGGGGAGAAGGCCGTCCGGATGCGTTTGGGTTTTCTGGCGAAAGGGCCGTGCAGGAGCAGGCTGTCCTGGGACACGTCATTACCTGACACGAGACCTCAGCGTTACTCTCCAGACACAATTATCAGACTCGGAATTGTATAAGGTTGTACAATTCTTTTTTTTTTTTTTTAATCTTTACATCCAAGGCTGAAACCGGCAGAGCGATGTTAGGAACACGTGAACGCGACTCAGAGAGGCAGGGGACGTCGTTAGATTTTAGGTTTGTGTTTGGCTTCTCTTCTGATTCTGATTCTGAAGTGTGTGTATGTGTGTGTGATCGTTATTTATTTGGATTTGATATCAGTTCTTTTGACAGTATATGTTTTATTCTCCTCCTTTTCTTTTTGCTTTAAGTTGAATTCTTGTTGATTTTACAGATTTTGATTTATGGGCACCGTCAGTGGTAAAATAGAGAAAATGAAAAGAAAAAAGAAAAACGAAATTAAAATAATTGTCTATATATATGTATATAATGTGTGTGTACATAGAGAAATAAATGAATGTTCAGGCAGGCAGAGCAGATGAATAAACTCAAATTATTTAATAGAGAGTTTTGTTGTTCGCGTAAATAAGATAATTTTTTTAAATATTTTTTTGTTTTGTTTTTTACAATAGTTCTTGCGGAAATGTGTAAAATGTGGGATGAAAATACTCCAGTCACGTTTCCGCTTCAAGTGGGATTCGGGAACGTTACATTTGGGATGGATTTCTCCATTTGAGGTGTTTCTTTTTCTTTTCTTTTTTAAAAAAAATGCTATATGATTTAAACCAGTTTGATTCTTTCGTCAATTCCATTTAATTCACCATTCATTGTACTTATTAAAACACACATTGCGCTGCCTTTTTATTAATCTATGATTAGTTTTAGGCCCATTTTTGTTAAAGTTTTCCATGAATCCGCAACATTCTGTCTTAATTATAATTTTTTTAAAAAGCCGTTTCTGTTAGAACCTTCAGAAATGCGTTACACATACAGAAGAGCCGACATGCAGAAGAATAAGCCACCATAAATCTTGGTTGTTATGGTCTGCGTCGCTGCAACATCTGCATCGTTTTGGATTCCTTTGTGTTCTGCTATGACAAAAAAATGCGGCACGTGTGCAGTATTATTTTAATTAAATGACGTGAATTGGATGTTTCCTGTAGGGCGAGTTTTACAGGAGAAGGAGAGAAGAGAAAGAAAATAAATGATTGTTTATCTGTTCCTGCTGTGGTTTTCCGGCAGTAGACTGAGAGTGGAAATGTGACAGCAGCGGCGGCTGGAAACTGATGGGCTCTTAAGCTGTCTCTGCCGGCAATTTTATTTCTAACTGTTCTCGTTTTAATATTTCTTCCACATTAATATATTGTTGTTTTTTATATAAAAACCGCACGCACACTTGGAAGTTCTCTTTACGCAAAGATGAACTGTCACAAATCTTTAGCATGAACTTTCTGCACCAACATCCACTTTGTGTGTCTGTTTGGGTTTAATTTGAGTGCGCTACGACACCACACACCGCGATAGCAGGCCAAACTTTATAGTGCATCGTGGAGCCTACCTTGAAATCTGTGCCCAAAGAACCTGTTTCGTAAGACCCATGGGTAGAAGTTGAGCGGGTCTCGGTGCTGCGTCCCGAAGAAGTGCGGATGCTGTAGGTGGGAGCCTCCGAGCTGGTGCGGAGCCACGGTGAGAGATGGGTGATTAACCGTCTCCGGGAACACAAGGTCCGGGCTCTGGTAGAGAGATCTGCCCGCGGGGTTCTGGTAACTGTTCATTAAGACATCCGTCGTCGGGTTGGAGTAGCTCAGAGCCGTCGGGCGGATGGGGTCCTCGTTTGTCAGGGGGCTCTCTTTGGCGACCAGAGACTCTATCGTGAAGCAGCGTTTGCCTGCGGACGAAAACATCATCTCTGGGTGGAAATTTAAAAACCTAAAGAAAGTTAAGAGTCTTTTTTTCCCCGTCCTCTTGCTGGAAAATGTAAACCCCACTCAGAGGTGCATCAGGACCAAAAATGGTCGGATGTTGGCGACTGACGGGGGAGTCACCTACACCAGCTTGCCCGATGAAGATGCTGCTGCCCCCAAAATACTCAATGTTGAAAGTCGACCCGATCCGCAGAGTCTGTGCGCTCCCAGAGGGTTTCTGTGCACAAGTGCTCACCATGAGGAGCGCCTCCAACCTTCCAGGAGGCGCAACGCTAACCCAGGAAGGGAGCTGATTGGACCACAGCTGCTGCCAATTGGTCTCTTCGAGTACCTGCTTCACAGATCACACGAGACCAGGCGGCTTAGTTACAGGGACGTGCTGAGAAAACATGCGCGCACCAATTAATGGGCCGCGATGATTCGCATTTACATTTAATATCTCGTTCATCTTAAGGAAAACAGCCGGGGGGGGGAGGGTAGCGGAGGCTGCGCCAGTGCAGATTATATTTAGAATATTCCTGTGGTGTCAGTATTTGAAGCCCGAATCAGTGAGACAGTTTGGTAAGTTTAGCTGATTTCTTTTCTGAGCTCTGCGGAAATATATGAATGAAATACTGCAAAGAACGCAGCAACATTACAAGCTTTCACCTTCCTGACACACAGGGAGAAAACTTTTCTCTATTTTTTTCAGCCACGATTCTCCCAGTTTGGTGTTCATCATTCTATTCTGGAAACCAGTTGCTCATTTTGACGCATAAACGAATTAGAGCATGTTTCTCCTTCCATTTGTAGCTATTTTTGTGCATTTAATGTATATATATATACTTTTTTTTGTTGGAGAAGACTATTCTTTTTTCAGATTAGCTTTCCTTTGCAACAAACTAGCCTCACTATTAAAGATGGAAAATAACGACGTTGCTGTTGGATTCAGTGTTTGAAGCGCAGCATCACACTGGAACATGAAATAGTTGGTTTACAGCGCAAAATGTTGCAGCTTCATAATAAAGTATCAAAGAAAAAAAAACAGAAAATTAACTTTCTGGGCCACAAAATAAATAATAAAAAGCTTCGACATTTTCGAGACTTTTGAAATCTTAAATTGCTTATGTCTCCACGTGACATTATGCGTGCAAATGTCCAAAATGTGGTATTGTTCCGCTTACAAGAAGGTAGCTGCATTCTACGCAAGATTTAAGCCAACAATGTAGCAGGAACTTTTCACTTTTCAACTTCACTTTCAGTCAAGAGTGCTTCGAATTTGGGGGAAGAAAGAAGGGAAAATCCTACAAGACTAGGGTGGTAATAAGGTTTGTGGATAAACCAAAACCCACCCGTGGTCGGGCCTTAGAAATAAGCTCCTTGACAGTTCCAAAACAACGGGCAGTGGCAGAGTTTCTGGGCCTTTGCTGGGACGCCAGTGCGTTCTGGATGTGTTCGCCTGTCAGTGAGTTTGTCCCCTGTGAGGAAAGTCATTTGGAGCTGCTCCCCCGGCGCTAACCAGGTTAATAATTGCCCTCTTAATGCGCTCGTTTGCTTGGAGGCTGCATTAGAAAATCATTACCGATGGATATTATAAGGTAAAACAAGTTGTTGATTAGGCGTTTAGAGCTAAAGGCTCCTAAAGACGGCCGCAGCATTTACTGTATGTGCTGCAGTCCTGGGACCTGCTTGGCCTCAAGGTGAATTTCTAGTTGTCCTTTTAATGTTTTTTTTTCCTCGTTGCATAACTCAAACGAACTGAAGGCGCTTATAAAGGATTTTGTTCACTGGTCAAACACGTTGCATTTAAAGGCCTAAAGGCTGCACTGGGAAGCCGGTTTGGCACCCCTGATTCTTCAGTCTCTCGCTCTTTCTCTCCCTCCCTCCCTATTTTTATTTCAATGCTGCATAAATAACATGAGGGACTGCACATATCAGCTCGGGAATAGGTCAAAGGGAGAGGTGAGTCATTCACGCGGCTTCTCAGCGTCCTTTTCGCTTCAACTCGCAGCAGCAGGAACTTGTGGGTTGACCGAGCCGGCTGAGAATGCCGGTGAGTTTAATGATGAAACCCTGCGGGCCTTTACGCGTTGACCCCGATCGCTGCTGGTTAATAGATGATCAGATCGCTCCGCTTCACCTAAAAAACAACAAAACAGAACAGGCGAGGCAGTCTACCCCTTGTTCCGTACCTGCTGTTGACTTTCCCCTGAGGCTGTGGAGGAGGACCACTCCGCCCAGGCTGCTCTCCAAAAGCAACTTTACGTCTCTGCGTAGCTTAGTTTGATACTGCTGAGATAAACTGAAAAAGATTTCTATTTTCTACCCCCCCCAACCCGTCATAAAAGCACATTAAGTCTCGTTTTCACCTCAAAATTAACGCTGTAATCACTGATGTGTGCTGACCCACCAAACGGCCTTCTAAAATAACAGAATTAGAACAGAATTGCAAATGTGTTGTCACAAGGTTTTTTGGTACATTAATTGATAATAATAACTGCTTAGAAAAACGTGATTATATTGTTTCTTTGATTTTTTTTCCTGCTCAGGTTGTGTCAGTATTTTATTGTTATTATTATTTTGGGACAAATACAAAGAGTCACAACACCCAAAATGAGTTTTAATTTCACGATGAACATGTTTGGAGTCTGCTCTGGTCAAATCGAACTGTTCAGCCACACAATTGTCCCAAGTCACCGCAGAATTCACATCAACCGCTGCGTACTGTCAGTACGGAGCAGCGCTCCTAAATGCTCATCTACTAAGGGTTTCCGCGAAGGTCTCGGCAAACGGATCCAAAATGGCGATCGCCGTGAGTGTCAGTGCTGCCCTCCAGTGTCGGTCCTCTGAATGGCCTTTAATAGTGAATTATGTTTAATTGGTTTAATATCGTTCCTGTCCTAAACAAGACCTGTTTGTCATTTCACTGTGGCACTATGGTCTTACTTGCACTGTTGATTATTTGTATCCCTATATGACTGGTGTGCAGTTGGTGAGAGGCTGGGGTAGCTTGTGGTTGTGGAAAAAGAAAAAAGATGGTTGTTGTGGTGTGAGGAGCAGTGATGGCTGGCATTAGGGGAGTGTCTCTGGGACGCCAGTGATCACTGTCTAGCCTCCTGGAGGTGTTGTGGGCCCAACTAGACGAAACACTGATGAAAGGAGGTTCCCACCTGATGACCCCGATGACATGTTGGCCAGCACTGCTCACTGGTCTGTATAGGATTATTGGGAATTATTCACTGAGTCCGGCCCATTTATTTATTTATTTATTTTAGCACAATTCTTTTGTTTACCTTGAATTATGGTCATTGCTGCTCCTGAATTCCACCACATCACCCGATTTTTTACTTGGATTTACTGTCCATCTATTTAAAAAAAAAAAAAAAAAAGAATGCAGCCAGAGAAGGCAGTAGTGCAACATGCTGACTGAGCCAGCTGAACCTACTCTCTGCCCTGGAAAGTTGTCTCCTGTGCAGATGCTGCCATCCAGTGGTGACGTAGGACAGCACTTTTTAAGTTTCCTGAAGAAGTGACCATAGCTATACAGTATCTGGGGTGACAAAAGGAAGCCGTGATCTCATTGGCTCCAGGTCCAGGAAGGGCCCCAACTGTGTATGGGAAGAAATAAATCGGAAAAGGAGGACACTAATTATCTTCTTTTTTTTGGTGATGCTAATCACCAAAAAAAAGTGCTGGACACTGTTTTCAGAAAAGTCAGATGGTTTTTCCTTATGATGGAAGAAAATTTTTCAGTTGTTTGAAACGTTGTTTAATAGTCTTGTGTAAAAAAAAGTTGGACAAATCCAGACTTTGGTTTCAGTAAAACACAACAAAAAGTTGGTATAGAGGTTTATCATTTTGTTACATCCTCTTTTCCTTTTAATTACAATTTTTTGATCATTTTAGGAAACGTATTTGTTGGACAGTTAATGAGAGGAATCTGTGTCCATTCTTGCTGAATACATCATTTCTTTGCTGTCCTCTCAGTGATGATCCAAATTTTTAATAGGAGTCAGATCTGGACTGCATGCGTGGCCAGTCAAACACACACCCTGTGTGTGTGAAGCTACACTGTAAGTCATGTATGAGTCATGTAAATGAGTGTGAACATCATCCTGCTGGACCCTGACAATTTCTTAATCTCTCTCCAAAAATTCTACATGCCTCTGCATCAGTGGGAACTTCACCCATATGCAAACCACCTTGGCCCTTCCTCTGATGTTCAGAATGATAAGTGCCACAGGTTTGACACAGTGACGAGTCGTGACCTATTCTGGCTTGGAAAGACAAGAAATTCTTTGGATGCTCGTTTTATACCCAACCCTGACACCCTCACCATTGTAGAATCTTCCACAACAGTATAACTTGGGTTCTTTCTTTGCCACCGCCTCAACTGTCTTTTTTGAGTGTGTTGCTGGCATCAGATTCTCTAAAGTGAGGTCAGTGAGGACGCTTAAAATAATCTTTTATTTTTGGGGACTTTTTTCTGTTCAACAAAGGTTCGAATTCAAGTTACAGATTTAAGTTTTATTGCATTTTGGACAAACCTCCCAATTTCATAAGGTTTGTGATCCAAACGACCTTTTAACTACATCTTAGTCCGTTATTACTGATCAGGTCACTGATGCACTTTGACCAATCTATGCTTGAATAAAGGCTCCATTATCAAACACGAGAAGAAGATATATGTCATACCTTTGATTTCCTGCTGTTGTGATAAATCTTGAGCATGTGGTTCTATGTGATAAATCACCGGCACACCCTGCTTGCCCCTCGGAGTCTGATCAAAGCCGTCAGATGAAATCAGAGGCGGCTCACAGCACCGTTACCTCCACGCCACCTGCGTTCATTAATAACCTAATTGGCCGTTTTGTTTCACATTAGCGTTGTGTGTTCAGCTAATCTATCCCACTTAGATACTTGAAAATTTTCACCCCATTATAACGATATGGGAAAAGTAGCACATCGCTGCGTTTGTGCCACCCGCACGAGAAGTGGGCCGTTTCGCCACCTGAGCGCAGAGCCTCCACCGGCTGCCTCCTTCTAATAAACAAACATTCCCCTTTTGACACGGCCTGGGGAAGAAATATATGCGTTTAATAGTCGGGAAATGTCCAGCATTTTGAGTCGTTTGTTGGGCAGCTGTTAAAAACCGGGGATCGGCCATTTTAGATAGGCTACTACAAAGAAATGTTCAGATTATTTTCCTTATCTAAAGATCACTGTATGGTGATTGTGTGCGTAAAAGTTGAACACGGGTTTAGTTCGTTCTGCTGTTTGGGCTATTTGGCCTTTAACCTGCCTCTAATGTTCTCTCTCCATGTATCAGCGCAGCTCCCTTCTCCAAGGGTGCTTCACTCGAGGGGAGCTCGTCTTGTCTGTGCCCGTGTCAGAAGTCATTGTGCGTCTCCATCGCAGCCCTTTCACGGCCAGACAAAGAGCAGCTCCTACTTCAAACGCTTGTAATGAAAGCTAATGACTATTAGATGGAGTAGAGTGGCCCTCACCTCTGCAAATAAAATGCAAAGTGGGATTTTTCCCCTCTCTTCCCCTGAGCAATCGCCTGCCTTAAAAGGCGCGTTGGTCAAATGAAGTGAACTATGGCTCTCCATGAGAACTTTCACACCTCAGAGCTGCATTACAATCTGATTTGTGTGTGCGTGTGTGTCGGGTGGGGACTCATCTCAATCATATATGACCACCAATGGCTAAAAGCTCCATTTGAGACAACAGCAGACTAGTTCAAGGACGCATCATATACTTCAAAATGATTAAATGATCAACACAACATGACTGATGATTCTGTTTTATCAGGAAAACAAACAAACAAACAAGAAAAACTGTGTATCTTCCATTTACTTTGACTCTGGTTCTTTGCAAGCAGTTTGAACCCATCATGTTTCATGTTTTTTCTCATCATTTTCATTTGATGTAATATTTCACATCCGTGTTTGTATTTAAGGCCTGCAACATAATTTTTTATAAAGCTGTGACAGTAAAGCTTTTACTACTTTGGAATGTGGTCATTCCTTCTTACAACACTTAAGAAGCTCTGACACAGAAGACTGTTGGGGTTAAATATTAAACATTGAAGATCAGGATCATTCACAATTAAAACGCTTTGATTAAGCTTTAAATACATCCAGGTTAAACTTGAAAGTTAAAAGTTAGTTTAGCTTCAACCTTTCACTCAGTAACACCAAAATACAAACAGTAAGTGTACAAAACCTTAAGAGTGATGCTGCTTTTATAAAGAATGGTAAAAAAACTAATTAATTATCATTTTTGTTTATGAACATTATTTTCTTTCCCCCTCCCCAACCTTCCACTTGGTATGGTCCACACTGCCAGCACCTTGTGGGGCATTCAAGTGCACAAGTTTATGAGAGTGCCATCCTCAACCAGGAAGCAAACCTCAGAGAGAACAAAGTAAAGAAAGTCAACAAAGAAATTGGAAAAACTGAACGTTCTTGATAAAACGAGACATTATTCTACCAAAGCGGATCCTAAGTTTAGTTGATAAACGCACAAATTGATTATAACTTTAGTGAAACTTGTACAGAAACACAAAGCCTGATGGATGAAGAAGGAAGTGTTGTGCTCTCTCAAGAATACCACGATGAGTTATTCAGGTGTTTTTCAGTCCCTTTTTTTTTCCTGCAAACGCATCTAAAAGTGTCCAATTGAGTGCGTTTTTCTTTGCTGGGGACAGGCCGGTCCAGCGCCCGTCACCGCCTCCTCCTCGACCCTGCAGTTGGACCATGTACAGTATGTGGATTTTTACTATCGTGTTGAAAAGTGCACGAATGTCGCTGGAAAAGATTTTGTCCTGAAGGCAGCAAGTACTTTAGCAACACTGTAGAACGTTTCAGCGCTTCAAAGGTTTCCAACCCAATCCAAATCCTCACATTTGGAAACTGAAACCAACACCGTCTCCTCTAATAAAGAAACTACCAAATTTGCTCGTTAATTCTTGACTAAGTTAACTAAATATTTAAACTCTTATCCCATACGAAGACATAACAGTTGCCTCTCATAAGACGCTTCCCTTCAGACCCTGCAGAGAATCTTAAGTAACACAGCCAGCGCCGGCGTGTTTCCAGCCGTTAAGGTGCCCTGTGCTAATTGAGATGATGAGCTCGGTGACCCCCACCTCCCCTCCCCAGGACGCTCTTGGTTTTCCCAGGCCTCTGGCTGCTTCTTTCTGTCCCTCAATGGGATTACGTCGGGCTGTAGAGAGAAGAGAGGGAAGGGGGCAACTCTGAGAGCCATTCCAGCCTGATTACATCAGAAAGAGCTCTCTGGGGCTTTTACACAAATTCTGCTCCTTCAGCTGTGCTCCAGTCATAATCAGGCTGAGCTGGGCGGCGGCGGACCAGAGACAGAGGAGGAGATCTACGCTGTTGCCGTTTATTAACTTTGCCAACTGTCCTCTGCTTACTGCAGCATCACTGCTGCACTCAACCCTGCAGTGTTCTTGTTTCTTTGCTACAGTTTGAACAATGGGATATAATTCAATTCAGTTTTATTTATAAAGCGCCAAATTACAACAATTGTCATCTCAAGGCACTTAAATAATATAGTCCAATTCAAGCCAATTGGAATTCAATTCATTGTAATCATAATCCAATGAAATCCAATTAATTAATTTCAAAATAATCCAATTCATTCATATAGAGCCAATTCAAAAAACAATATCCTAGCTAAGGAAACCAACAGATTGCACCGAAATTTGTCTTCAGTCCAATCTCCCGTCCTGAGCCTGAGGCGACTGTGGAAAGGAACGACTCCCTTTCAACAGGAATAAACCTCTGGCAGAACCAGAACCAGGAAGAAACCTCTGGCAGAACCAGACTCAGGAAGGGTGGCCATCCGCCTCGACCAGCTGGGTTTTGAGAAGACAGAAAAGAGGGGGGAAAAACACTGTAACAGCATTCAAAGGATACCTGTTGGAACAGGGAAACACAAGTTAATAACCACAATAATGTCACATGTACATAAAATCAATTGAGAAATTAAACAGGGAGAAAAAGAGAGCAAAGTGAGGAAAGGTGTGACAGATGAGGTCCCCCAGCAGTCTAAGCCTATAGCAGCTTAACCATGGGATAATTAGCTGACAATGTAAGAAGAACTAGAAAGTATCGTATTTCGGGGCGGTCGCCCCCGTTTGTGTCCCAATTGTTGAAAAACACATGCTAAAGTGTGCTCTTGGGAACCAGAATGTGCGTTAAAGTAGCCTCTTGGGAGCCAAAACGCGTGCTAAAGTGCCCTCTTGGGAGCCTAAACGCGTGCTAACCTGCCCTAAAGTGTCCTCTTGGGAGCCAAAACGTGTGCTGAAGTGTCCTCTTGGTAGCCAAAACGTGTGCTAAACTGCCCCCTTGGGAGCCAAAACGTGTGCTAAACTGCCCTCAAGTGCCCTCTCGGGAGCCAAAACGCGTGCTAAAGGGCCCTCTTGGAAGCCAAAACGCGTGCTAAAGTGTCCTCTTGGGAGCAAACACTCGCTAAAATGTCCTATTGGGAGACAAAAATGCGTGCTAAAGAGCCCTCCTGGTTGGCAAAATACACTGAATTGCTCTCTTGGGTGGAAAAAACCCTCCAATGCCCTCTTCTAAATTCTATTATTAGGTAGAGATGCCTGTTTCATGTTTAAGGAGGAGCTACCGCACTACTTCTTGTGGAAATAGCTTTTCAAAGCTAGCAAGTAAGTTAAAAGCTGGGTTAGCATTGCATATCAGGGTTTCCGCCAGGTTTAAGTTGACTTCCTGCTGAGGTAAGCATCTGGGAAAATTTTTAAAAATGCTTTCTTGAAAATGCCTTTTAAACTTCAGCTTGCAAGTTAAGGACAGGAAGTCTTGTTAGTAGGCTAATGTTATTGAGTAGGCTAGCTAGTTGAGAGGGAGAGACAGACCAGTGTGATGATCAGCTAGGTAGAACAGAGCTGGGTGAATATTATAAACTGTGAATGTAGCTTTAGTGTATATTATGAAACACTGCAATAAAAATAGATAATGCAGTCATCTGTGCAAAGCAGATTTCCTGAATTTTGAGAAGGCTAGATACATTTAGGCTAGCTAATTTAAGAGACATGAATGAGCTGCAATTTATTCCACGGAGCAGTAAATGTGTCTCAGACCTTTTCAACAGCTATGGCTTAAGCTTTGATATTGTTTTATTTGAATTCATTTTCTTTTGCTGCTGTTGAAAACACAGCATTCAAGAATGCGCATTGTCTGATTCTCTATAAGACTCTTCTTGAATTGTTGATTTTTAAAAAAATGCATGTTGAGTAAATGACATTTATATCAATGCATTGTGTGGCCATATTTTAAATTCTCCAGCCAGCTTTTGGAATTTGGCTTCATGTGGACTCCCCTGTGGAATCTGTGTTGTAGTTTTTTTTTTTTTTTTAATTCTCAGTTCCTCAATTCTATCTGTGACCCTGTCAACACAGAAACTATCGGGCCCTATCTTATAATGCTGCTCTCACTCTGCCGACACCGGTCCACTGGCCACCGTTAAAATGTACTTGTCCCTGGGCCTAACAATTTTTTTGTGGGAAAACCTAAAACTAAGTAGTTCGTCCCAATTCAACAGAACAAGGTAATTGACATTGACAAACAGTAGGCCAAACGAAGAATTTTACTGTAGTTCTACTTGTCACATATGAGCACAAAGACTTGAGACTAGTCGTCGTCGTTCATCATAGTTTATTTCTTTTGAGTTGTCAAATAAATAGTTTAAATGTGTATTGTTCCTTGTGGGATTTGATCACAGAGCCCTCTTGGGTGAAGAAAATACATTAAACTCCAGAAGACTATTAGGACCAAGAAGTACTATGACACATTACTGTTGCAATGACTTTTATGTTGGACCCTTTGTTGATCTTTAAGCCAGAACTATATCTCACAGAACCAGTTTGGATTATCTGGTGCTAATATGATGTTAAAATGCATTAGAATACAGGAAATGGCATCTACTTAATTGAAAATGTGCCTTCCCTCAGACCCCCTGGGAATTTTTTTCCTTCATACATCCATGTCGCTGTGTGTTCTTCACAGTTCAACTTGAAATCCACAGTTCTCATGGATGCTGATCCTAACAGCAAACTAACCTGAGTAGTCTGTCTCGTTAGTCTGTTTTAAGGCTATATAATGTGCCATTTGTATAACATATAAAACATGTCTAAAGTGCCCTCTAAATAACTGCTGCTATGTGTGTCAGCCACCTGGAGTAGTTGAGCTGTTCAGTGTGATTCCGTTTTCCACCAGTTGTAGAGGTAACTTTTTTACTTTGTTTAGTGGGTGAATATGTTTAAGCAGAAAGATTTCAAACCTACAGGACAGAAAAGCATCTTTAAGCATTTACCTCCTGTTAAAAGTACTTTCTATGGGGGCTAAATCTTTGTGAGCACACATTTCTGGACAAAACATGTTTAATCACATAGCTTTAAGATTTCACAGATGGATGTCGTCAGCCATCTTTGTTCAATATGTCTGAGTTCTCAATAAGACACCAGTTTCAGGTTGGCCACCCCAATTAGCTCCCACATCCACACACTGTCCTCTCTCCTGTTTTATCCCTCGTGTCTGCCAGGCAGACTTCAGTGGACAGCATGATTCCCTTTCCGCCTGGAAGGAGAGATGTCTAGTTTCAATAGAGCAGAGAGGGGACACCTGCCGGCGGTGGGTGGGCATGTTGGAGCCCCCGTCCACTGGGAAGCAGCGAGAAAAAGTGTAGAGACCATTTAAACAGATTAAAACAGCTAGACCCAGCTCCCTTGCTCCGAGACACAGTGACCCCAACCACCCTGGGTTACAGATATCCCAGCTAATCCCTGAGCTGCTTATTTATTTGCTTAGCTTAAAACAGGGGGGAACCCGAATCTGTCCCAGACTTTTACGTGAGATCAAACCTTGGGAGGAAATGTCTCCATCATCTTCACACTGTGCACAGAGTGATACGAGAGGAACAATAAGAAAAGATCAGAGGGGCACAGTGGTGAAGTGACAAACTGAAGGGAGTGATTGGTCACAGATGGGCTGTATTTCTGCAAATGTTCAGTAATTTTGAGGGTTGTGGAATCCCATCACGTCTCAATTTGGGTTTGCACTGACAAACTGATCTCAGTTTAGCTCAATTTTACAGTGATATATCCCTCAAACTTAGAGCTAAATTCATCAAACGGAATCCATGCCTCTTACATTTAAACATGTGCTTTATATGTTCTTAATTAAAGCTCCTGGAACAATGTGGAAAAATACAAGAGGTGAAAGAGGGAAAAAAATAAACTTTTAAAGTTGTGTGAATGTACCTGATTGGAGGAGCAACACACATGATACCACATGTTCCTGCTTGAGCTCCGCCTCCTTTAACCCACACGGACGAAGCGTTTCAACATCAGAACTGTTATGACAGAATTCTGTGGTCCATGTAGGACACGAGCTGATTAGTATGTGTGTTAACCGTTCAGCTGCTATCAAACAGATTGTGCACCTTTAACTTCTGAACAGAGAGGAAAGATCACGACCAGGGTGCCATTAATGTCATAAAATATGTTTATGAATATGTCAGATATAAACCAATACATGAAGTTAACCTGACAACAAGTAATACATGTAAAAAATTAAATATATAACTATAAATCTATTAAATATGCATAGTTGGAGACAGCAGTCTCCTTTCTCAGCAGTATGTACACTAGTAGAGTCTTTTTTTTTTTGTCAAAAGTCCAGTTTGGTTAACTGTGGTCCGCGGAGTCGTCGGACACGTCGATATCTACATCTGATTCGGAGAACTCCTCATCCTCATCGCCTTCATCTCCATGGCCTTGAGATCCGGGACTTTTCGGAGGAGCGGCCAGGCCCAGCTTGGCCAGTTTGGCCTGCTGCTGTTCCAGACTCTGTTTGCGCCACTTGATGCGCCGGTTCTGGAACCACACTTTGACCTGGAGACAGAAAACAACACGTTAGAAATACTACTCGCCGGATCTTTATTTTTCTTCACTAAATTCTTCACTAATAACTTCTCACCTGAGCTTCTGTGAGCTGCAGAGCAGATGCCAAGAGGAACCTCTCTGAGCCGACCATGTACTGCTGCCGTGCAAACTCCTTCTCCAGCCGGGACAGCTGCTCGCTGGTGAAGCTGGTGCGCATCCGTTTCGACTTTCCACCTTTAGTTTTGAACGAATGCAGCCCTGCGCTGACTTTGGACATAGTAGCTGCAAAGAGGAGAAGAGAGGAGAGGACACCTTTAATCCAACTGCCACATCAACAGGTCTCATTTAGCTACCTGTCACGCTCTGCTCATCATCCACATTTACCTTGTGCGTAAATTGCTCCACGACATGATGCCTGGTAGGTGAAGGGCGGGCAGCAGTAGACGGAATATCCAGGCTGGGTGTGGACGGGGGAGTGCATCACGTTTGGTGAGTAGAGGTATGGTGCTGGTGGTATCGGCAGAGGCAGAAACGGCGCTGCTGGTTGGTGCTGAATCGGACTCGCCCGACCGCTGGTTGTGTCCTCCGGTTTGGCAAGTAAAGCCTCGATAGTGAAAGATTTCCCGCTGGAGGGCTTCGGCGAAGCGCACTGTCCTCCGTTGTTCAGTGGGTACAGCGCTGCTGGTGCGTAATTACGCACAGAGTATCCATAATTTCCCACAGCTCTGTTCGGAACCTGCATATTTAAAACTCGATCTTGAAGGCTTTTGTGTAAAAGTAGATGTCGCTCCAAGCTCTACAGGGAGATGAATGCTGCCCCTGTGCGGAGAGGCCCAATTTATACTCAGCCCCACAAGGAGGTGTGAAGAGCCCCCCCATCGATCCTTTGTCTTTCTAAGTAGCAGATGAGAGAGACCAACATCCCGACAACGTATCCAATTAATTGGTGGAGTTGTACAAGCTGGGATTGTCAAACATCCTAACCCTTTGAATAAAAAGGCTTTTGAAGAGCGCTGGGGGCTGGGAACCCGAGAGATTTACTGGGCAACAAATTCTTGCATGGATCTTAAGTCCAAATGTAATCATTACCGCTGGGAAAGCCTTGATGTTACTAAATCATCTTATTTGGAGCCTTTTAAGTCCTGACTGGCCGACAGACGCTTTAAGCAGCGTAACAAGTCACTTCACAATTGGAGACTGAGTTTAAACTGAACAATTTACTGAGAATCTGCTGTGTTGGTTTATTGTTTCTATCCAGTTAAATTTATGACGTTTTGACGCTCTTCACCCATTTCTTTGCAATTTAAGAAATCTCAAAGCTGACATGCCTTTAAGTTACTGGTCACCTCTTCAATTAAACAGTCTGTATATTTATGTTGTTTGTTTGTTTAAAACCAAACTATTTAAGAAGTGTGCCTTTTGGCAGCAGCGTTGTGGCTCTTAAAACTAAGCAACCACCTTGCGCGTCAGATTCCGCAGGTCAGGTGTGGTGTGGCTGCCTGAACTGAAACTCCGCTAATCTCAATCTTCACGGCATTAATCCACAGGTTGATCCTTCCTATCCTTTGAATGTAGCTGCTCACACAGAGAAGGGCTTTGCTTGAATCCTTTGACAATCCAAGTTGGCCAAAAGCCTTAAAGCACGGTGCGCGCTGACTTATAGTTCATAAATACACAATGCGAATTAAATATAAAGCGTGTGTTATTAAACTGCCATTGCGCAATTGTGTTGAACGTGGAAGTTTTAGGTAAAAGACCCAGGGCGGCTTCTTTAAAGGAAGTGATTTCTTACACTGCCCGGTGACTTTCTCTTTTTCAAACACGAATTATAGCCAGCTCTGCAAACTCTCTAGGCTCATTTCCATCATTTGGAAGTGGCAGAGAGCGTCTCCCCGAGCTTTAAGTAACTGTTAAAACACATTTAAACACCGGAGCTAACCGCTCATTCCCTTTGACCTCCGCGCGTTTTATTTATTCTCCTCAGATGACACTAGAATGTCTAATGAAGAGGGCAAACACAGACGTTTTCCACCGGGGCCCTGAACAATGAGGATGCGTCCTCTGATGCTTCTACGACCAGACCACCCACCCCAGGACTCTCTGTTTCTCTGTCCTGGCAAGTCTCTTAATTCACAGTCAGTCTTGAAATAGACCAGCTTTAAATTGGATGGCGCAATTAGGGGTAAAATCAACTGTGACAGTAGTTTATTTGATACGGTTTCATTCTGGAAAAAGAGAGGCTGGAAGTTGTCAAAACAAGTGAAAAAGATAGAATTATCCACCTTTCCTCCATTGTCTGTCAATGAATGGACAACTGCATGAATACAAAATGACCCAAATTAAACTACCAGTTTTGAATATTTAGTGAGTTTTCAAGTTTGGGTGATAGGAAATAAAAAAATAAGATCTTATGAGTGACCACTGGTCATAATGAGTGTAAACTTAGGTTCACGCCTTTATTTTAGGATTAACTATACATTTAAATGTTGCTGCTATTTTTAATCATAGTTCCAGCACATTGTGCAATTTTTTTCAGTGAGACAAATTGAAAAAAGAAAACCTTCACCTTTGGCTTCAGTACTAACAGAGCTTGCAGTTGCTGCTGCAGTGTGCTCTTCTTGTGTATTGGAGCCAGACAAGGAATACATGGACCTTTGTCCCAGAGAGGCCTCTTTTCATAGTCATGGCCCAGGAGGAGAAAGAGAGCTAAGGGCTGCTCTCTAATGGCTCAATGGGCTATCCTTTCCAAATGAGGCTTTCACAAAAAGCTTGAAACTCATCAGCAGCGATCAGTTATTCACTATCTGCAGGTTCCCTTTACAGCAGAAGCTCTTGTTTTGGCCTCTTCTTGGGATTTTCTTTTAGTGCTGCATAGAACCAAACATTCATAGGTGTTGTCTAAGTTGTTTCCACTTTAGCATACAATTTGGCAAAATAGATTGAATCAACATATGATATCAAATGGGTACCCTTTAGATCAGTTATCTTGTTGCCTGACAAGATTTCTTGTTGGGCTGATGTTGCAAATCAGCAAAAATAGAAGCAAGTGATACATCTTTAAAAAAGCCAGCTCCATTTGCTGCAATACTGTCACACACACAGATATGTGACAGCTACGTTGGTGTGCAGCTCAAAATGTTGCAGTTCCACATTGAATATTTAAAAATTGTTACACTCCCTGGGCTACAAAATGGTAACATGCCCTCTGCATTACATGAAACTGTCAAACGTAAACGAAAGTTGTGAAACGACTACATTTTCAAGGCTCTAAAAATGCACCTAACATTTTTAACATGCTTATATATTGCATTATACAAAACTGTCACAAACGGGACATCGCACAGCTATTACATCTTCAAAAAAGGTGGACGATAGCATTGATTGACAATCGCTGATTGTACTGCAAGAAAACCAAGTTCAAATCCATCCAAACTGATATCATCCAACAACTTTTCCGGATAAAGTTTAGATATTTACAAAATTATGCTTTGCGTTGGTGATTTGATATATATACAGGCTCCTACCATGCCATCTGAATGCTTCCTGATACAGAACAACAGGTAAAGTATAATCACTATTTGTAACACTACTGTTTTGGTCATGTGGACAAAGTTGCCTGTTAAAAAATTAATGTTAAATGTAATACTATTATAACACGATAACACGTCAATATTTTTGATTCTGTAGATGTTTGAAGACGTAGTTGTCCGTTTTACCTCTGAAACAAAAGTTAAAATATGACAGCATTAAAACACTACAATGATACTTCAGCATGATTCAGCGGCTGTACTGATTCCACATTTGGACGAGCTGAAAATGTGTGTTCATGGCACATGTTTGACATATGAGAGGAAGTTTTTGCAAACAGAGTATGATATCTAATCTCGACCTGTAAATATTCCTCCCTGACAGGATGAAGTATTCGTGACAGCTGCAGCGAGGAGATACTCCTCTGTCTTACCTTTAATCTCAGTTCACACACGATTGAATGAAACAAAAGCATGAAGAAACACTGTCATCATTATTATTACTGAGGTGAAAGGGGCTCTTTTTCTCACCTGCTCGACACATTTAGCAGCCACAGTGCTCCTAGCCTTTCCTGTCCACACACATCCATCGCTAATGCGTTTATGAAGCTGTTTACTCAACGATCCAGAACGACCTGCCTCTGTCGCCTTGCAGCTGGCCCTGAGGGGGTCATTACAGGTACCTGCTGAGCCTTGGCCCTCACCTTGACTATGAATGGGAGTCCAGTTTAAAGAGCAGGTATGCTCCGTCTAGCTCAAATACACATCCTGGCCCTGCAGAGGGCTGATTCATGTCCTTATGACGTTATGGAGCAGCATGAAGACACCTGATACGGCCTACAATTGAAAGTGACACGCTTTCATTGAAATTTTCAACTGGTTGCCTGGTGTTTAAGGGCTTTTCTTCAACCTAATATGTGTGTCGAAGTTGAACAGTCAAAATCAGTTGAAGTATTTGTGCCACAAGCTGTCCAAAAAAGAAGTCAAGAAGCACCAGTAATTTCTGCCATCACTACTGCTTTCATGTCCCCTGAGTGAGAACTGAGGGGGGGGGGGGGGGGGCAAGGCTTTGGTCAGACCAGTCTCATATTTGTTCACATTTCCAAAACAAAGTAGTGTCGCAATAAAGGAGCAGCAAATGTGAGATGGAATCAATGTCCGTTTTGAAAGCCTTCAGGTGACATGGACCTGGACGAAGGTGAAAAGTTGTCGGACAATATTGGGTAGAATGGGAATCTTGAAGATTGTGGTGTAACCTGCCCAATCCTACTTCAATCCAGTTTCACATCATGCAATCATAAGAATGTTACCAGTGGCAAAAGAAAACATTTTTGGAGCCTTGAAAATTTAGAAATTGTGCAATTTTTGTGTACGTCTGACAGTTTGAAGCCCAGAATGTGTAAGAGTTTTGTTCATTTCTGACCATTTCATTGTGAAACTGCCATGTTTTGAGCTGAAACTTAGTCACAAGCTTTGGACATGCTTGACAGTCTAACATAATCAAAACTGTAGACAAGCAACGATTTTGTGGGCTGGAAATTGCAGTAATATTTCAAATTGGAAGCCTTAATACTGAAACTGCTACAAACGTAATCATTTCTCATTCTGGAGGGAGACTGTATTGCTTTTGTGTGTGGTACTATTTTAAAGAGCAATAACATTTTATACATTTCAATCAAACATGAAGCCTGTCATTAACATTTGACAAAATACTTCTAGATTCTATAACTTTTCTGTAACTTTTTTAATTTTCAGACATTTTTAATTATGACAATTACCTAATTTCTGGTCAAATCAAATAGGTCAAATCAAATTGTCTAAAACCCTCTGGGATTAATAACAACAAAATGCAAAAGACTACATTTATCTTTAAGATTAAAAGATAGAAAAAATGTAAAAACATTTTTTTTTTTTATTGCCAATTTTAAATAACATGCCGTTATGTACCAGCTCTGCTTGGGAAAATATGAATACTTCATACTGATAATAACCTTTATGTTTCATATGCATTCCATTTGATACATAATTGTAAGTTAAAAGAATATGTGGTATATAAGAGCAGAATTATTTATTCAAGGGCATTCAAATGTTTATTTCTCTCTCACAGATTTTTTCCTGACTACATAAATAAACTAACTTTACTTTTTCCATTTAAGGGGAAATTCCACCAATGTTAGGTAGAGAAAATAATTTAAAAACATATGTGGACATGCAATGTCAAGCATGAAACAATTCTGCTTCTTGATGTACATTGGAAAGGTCAGGCCCATGCTCGAAGCCACTCAGGCTTCCACATCTGCTGACTGAATCCACTATTCACTTTGTTAATTTATTCTTCACTCCCTTCACTCCTAATACAACAACTCTGGCAGCAACAATTTTTTTCAGTGATGGTCAATTCCAGTTTCCAAAGAACAGGTGCTATGGCAACGCACAGCATACAGCATAGCAAAGTGAAGCAGTAGCTGTTTCCCATCTTAACAAAGATGAGCTCCTACTTTTATCCACAAGCTCTAATAAGAATCTTCTATCCATGACATTAATTCAAGATCACATATTTAGAGGGATCCCAGTTGAAAATGCTCGGGTGTTACATGAATTATGTTAAAGTTGTGTAAGAAAAATCAGACTTGACTTTGGGACAAGTCAGGTCTTGTCAAAACAAGTCTCAAGATGGTGAGGGGAGGTCCAAGTTAAGCCTTTACAAATCTACTGCCAGTCAGTCAAAGAGTGTCTGGCCGTTTATTGACACTTTAACTTTCTTCTGTAGAAACTGCATTAAAGGTGAGTTTGAAAAAGCATGATATTCAAAAGGTAACCAAACCAAAGACTAACATTTTACTGGGTCAAGTCTTTAGACTTGAGTATTTTAGAAGAGTCTTCTGAAAGCAGAAAGAAGGCCTCAGGGTCTGTACATATGTCTGTTATCAGAGTGCGTTATTGACACTTCAGCTAAATTTTTAAAATGTGAAATGAACTGCCTAATTCTAGCACTTAAATGTATCTTTTGCATATCCCCATACAGATTCTGTGTGTTTTTCATTTCCATGTGTGGCAGAAGGGAGGGCCTCTGTTCATTAGCATTGACACCACTGCTGTGAAGGGCTACTGTATGAGCTGCTCTCCTCTGGGCTAATAGTGACCACTTAGCCACACAAAGTCCTCCATCCATCCACATAAATAATCATCCATATCATTAACAACTTAATGAGGGATTGACTTTCAAGCTGAACCGTATCTGTTGACTGACATGGCTGCCCTGTCCTGGGAATGGGAGCGTGAGCATATTCGAGCTGTCTGACGCTAAAAACAGGCCACTACATTTCTGCAGCAAAAGAGAGTTTCAGATACCTAATTACAGACAATTGAATCCAGAAAAAAGTGGGAGCTTTCACTGGTCATCAGGTAAAGAAATGTTTAGTAAAATGCAGATTGGGAAACCGAACAGGTTGAACACAAACCGCATCTTTGGATCATTCCAGTAACCCTTCCACCCACATAGAAGCACAACCCTTTTGATAGTGGTATCAGTCTGTGTGGCCATCATCAGATCATTTTGTCGCCTGATTTAGTTTGTGACCGATGAGACCCATAGAGCTGATGACACTCTTATCAGGTGCACTGTATTCAGTTCTAATTATCAAATGTTACCATGACAACATTCTGAATCAAAACTAGCTGCACAGCCACACTTGTCTTGTTGCCAGATTGATTTTTTTGTTAAAACAAATTATTATCAGAGGAATAGTTAGATGCCGGTGCAGTTCTATATTTAGGTCATTTTCTCGACAGTAAACATAGAATCTTTCCGTTGGATGAAAGCTTCAGAAAATTAAATTAGCAGTCTGCTAAACTTCTTTAACTTTGACAGAAAATGACATGAGGTCAAATACACATGGGAGGAGAAAATTGTAAGGACTTTTTAAAAGAAAACCAGACTGCTAAGAGAAACTAACCACACTGACAGGAGGCCGTCGTGTTGGAGCTAAACTCTGGTGAATTTAGCTGTTGCAAAGATGGACAACATGAAACAAAATAGATACTTTGCCTTCTTGGACTGTTTTCCACACTGCCTTAATATGGATATATGAATATCCCCATCAGCGCTAGTAAAAAAGAATGGTAAAAACAGTGGGAAAGAAAAAGCCACAATTGTGAAATTTTCGACTGTATGTTCGTGTTTATCCACTAAAATAGTTCTCTGGGTTTGTTGAGAGGAATGGGGACTGGGGGGGCCCATGCATTCAAGAGCTCTTTCTCTGGTAGGATTTCAACTGAAATGATCATATAGGTCATTTGTTCATACGATTAAACAAGATCCATGATGGCGTCCTCAAAAAATATCGCCATGATATGCAGCAGGATGGAAAAGTGACTCATATGAAGGATACCACATCAGAGCACACGTCATTCTCCAGTGTTACCTTTAAGAAGCCATAAAATCCTTGCAAGGATGGTGGTTGGATGGTACCATAACATGCTGTACTCTTAATCATTTATACATCAAGAACAACATATGACAACAGCTTTTTCTCTTCTGAGTAACTTTCAGTCACATGAAAACACCTTTCTAAAACACTTCTGTCACTTTCTGGTTGGAATTTGGAAACTAAATCAGTAGGTAATGGTCAGAAAATGAACACGGTTGGGCTCATATGCTACCTTTTTACAATTCAACTCACCCTAATGCATCCATGAGTTTTGCAACGTTTTGCTTGTTGCCTTTTCTACGTTTAAACACAACGTGTTAGGTTAGGATGAAACTGTCTTATCTTGGTTTGGTTTAGCATATAACATCACTTGGTTTCGGGTTAGGATTGAAATACATTCCTCTAACAATGCAAGTTTCACCGTTATGAACACCATTTTCACAATTCACACACAGTTGCTCTTTATTAAAAAAAATCATGAACACTCCTGTGAGAGTTCATGAGAGGGCCTCAAAGCGAAATGTGAAACGGTGTCTATAAACACCCTCGTCTCACTTCCATGTACCTGCATGCGAGTTAGCTGGAAATGAAAACGATTCACAAGTGGACTTTTCTTTATCAGGACAACTGTTCATTGTACATTGAAAAAGTTGCACTTTTGTGGTGCACTGTGGGGGGAGACCATCCTGTGTACCAGAAAGTTGAATCAACGAAGTAGTAAACGGGCTAACTATCTATTACCTTGATGAGCTGTGACCACACATTTAACACTTATTGCACTTTATCAAATTAGATCCCTGACGAATTGCTTTGACTCCATATACTCTTTCTAAACAGCATTTTTATTGTGACAGATGTGTGCATCCATACCAGTGCACAGCTTCTTTTTTCTTTTTTTTTTGTGAATTAGTCATCCTCAGTGTACACATTGCAGCAACAGGTCTTTTGCTCTTGTTGTTTTTTGTTCTCTGGCTGGCATTAGAGGCAAGCCTTTTCTTTGTTTGTGTTTGTAACATTAAAAGAAATCATGCTTTTAACTGAAACCTGGTTTTTATTTGAGGATATATGTCAACTCAGTAAACCACAGGGTTTATTGTCGGTCCATTCATTTGTGTTTTGTTTAATATTCTAATTCAAATGTTTTTTATGTGGGCAACACTACACCAATCTCTCTAAGGTTTAATCTATTAATTCATTAATTTTTAATAATGGTTGCCGGGGCTGCGTTTGTTTCTTCAACCAGTCACCACTTCCCATTGCCTTCTTGCTCAGAGAAACTTGTTCTCACTCTCAATTTGTCACGTGCCGGCGCTTGGTCAGAAGCCCACTGTGTCAGTCTTGAATACAAAAAGTAACCCAATGCCTCACTTTTGGGTATGCAGGGCTGCCCGGCCAAGCAAAGGTATGTTATGATGGGGATATGTTGCTGCTGCAACATGAAAAATTATGCAGAAGCTTTTAAAAAATGTATTTTATTATTTTTTTTTAAGCCTAACCATGATATTTTCTTAATCTCAGCCAAGCATTTTTATTGCACCACAGTAGTGACCAGAAACCAGAAAAAAAGGAAATGTGTGCACTGAGGAAACATGACCAACATAGAACTCAAGCGCAGGTGTCATGCTTGTGAGTCATGTGTCTACCTCCTTCGCTCCAACCTCTTTGGTGATCCGAGTTACTTGTTGATAACCCAGCAGCAAAGAATGTTTTCCCGTTGCCTTTTACTATGGGTACAATGGGACTGGTGCCTCACTCCCTCACAACATGCAGCTGTAAAGCAGGTCCCTGTGCCTCGGAAAGTGACAATAAAACTGATGCAAGAGGCTCTTGGCCAAGCGTCAGTATGCGAGGAGTTGGTGATGAGTACTGAGAGAGAACCTGACCAAAGGTAGGAGTTGAAACAGAGCACATTTACGTGACCCAGAACAAACTGAATTCGCTTGCTAGTGCGACCAAAAACTAAACGCATCAGAAATTGTGAGTGAAAAACATCCCATTAAGGCTATGCCTCAATTCATTGTCGCTTAAATAATTTCCAGACTGTCACTCTGCTCTAAAAGTTACTTAAAGACGTCTCTGCAGTGAATTCAGTTATACTGACATGTTGGGTGATCTCCCAGAGAGAAAGTTAGAAGCAGCAAGATGTCTTGATAATTTTTGGTGTTGAATGTTTTTTGTATTTCACAAAGATTTTCTTTACTTTAAAGAGCCACTAACTTGATTCTGCTCCTGTGCATTATTGAGGAGTTCTGTGTACTATGATTGTCGCAAAAAGGGGAGAAGTTCTCCCAGTGGTCATAAGAACTGCAGTCCAAAGCACCTTTTCATTAAAACTGAAATCACTCTATTATCTGCACACTAAAAAATTTAATTGGCCAAGTTAAATCACAACTTCTTATGACTGCATTGAATTTTAAAGCAATACAATGTTTCCCTTTTATTGACAAGCTTTAGATATGCCCCATGGCTTTTGTCCCAAAACGTTCAACCCTTACAGCCTCATATGATATCGAAGAGACAGGTGATCTTTATATCTAACTCTTGGGGAAAAAAAAGAAGCAAATAAGCACAGAGTCAAAACATTCCTTTAAACCGTGTAAAGATTGGTTGCTTTCTTTTATTTCTTTTTTTAATTCATTTGTACGGCCATCACTCATTTTCAGAGACACACGAAATAACCAATTAGTATAAAAGTCCTGCGTTTTTATTTAAAACGTGGTTTCATGTCATACCTGAAGCTGAAAATTCGGAGTCATGCCTGAGGGGTTCCATTAAAGCTTTTGCTCACATGCTGGATAATTAATTTGAAATTAAATTTCTACTCTCACTTTTCATGACTGCAGTCCATGTACCATGAACACTGTTGTCTGAACCAGTGCATTAAAAGTCACGCAGACATTTCACATCTCCACTGATCTGTAAAGCCTCTGTATAAAACACATCATTGCAGTCTTTTAAGGGGGGGGGGGCTCTTCCCAGGTGCTTTGAGGACTCTGTGGAGACCCCCCCCCCTCTCTCTTTAATGGAGGTGAGAATTGGCGGGTTGGACTTTAACACTTGACCTCTGTTTACACTTCCTGTGGGTGTCAGAGCTTGTCCATAAAGCGCCGCTCGCGGGGCTCTGCTGCATTGAAAGGAGACAGAGAGTGGCCGAGCACCCTGGCGCTGTGAGCTGAATGCACTGCTGCTCCTGGGCTGTGATTATTGGGACAGGCCATTTCCTCTCTTCACATTCTCTGTTTGCTTATATTACTGCCACACTTCCTCGACCCCCCATGCACACCTCCTCGAGCCTTTTACAGGAAAATGATGACAAACCTGCACATTCAACCTGATTGTCTGTCAGCCTCTGTCTGGCCGATAATAGGGACTTAATGGATGTTGAAAAATCATTTGGGAAATATGACTACCTGTTTTCAGAAATGTGAGATTTGCTGCCTTTTCACTGTGTGTGGAGACTGTCATTGCCGATTATCAGCATTCTTTTTTAATTAGGATCCCTTCCAAACTGTTAAATTTTCAATGAATGTTAGAAACCAAGTTTCATCCTCGCAATGACGCATGTCTCAGGTAGTGATTTATACGGACATCAAAAGGATCCCTCAAGACAAAAAAGAAAGTGGAGAGGTATAGTTTTCACATTTCTTATGGCAATCTGGCTTGCTTAAAACAATTCCAAACTAGATTCAGTGTGTCATATATAGTGTATTACATATCACTGAGAGTGATTAAAAGCGGAAGCAATCATGTGCCTGTTGTAATGTGGCTGTGGTACCATCCAGCTGCGATTTTATGTGGAAGACACCTGCAGAGACGTCAGCTGCAGGTGGTGGATGACTGCTCAACACTCCTGCAGGCTCTCACTGCAGCTGCAAACATCCCCTCTGTCTTACAGCATAATAAAAAAGAGGTGGACACAATCATAATAAGCCTCTTTCAGAGAATACAAGCTCAGGCTGTAATGCAATTCCTCAAGGTGACAGGATTACATGCGAGGACCTGCAGGCAAGGGTCAGCTATTTATATCCCAGTCTGCATATATGATACTGATTTACCATGTTAGGGCTTTTTGATCATTTTAAAAGTCACTCATGTTGGAACATGTAACTAGAATATCTGTCCTCTGGTATAAAAAGAACTTGTTAGATCTTGTATTGACAGATCAGGTTTTAAATCTCCTTTTTTTAAAAAAAAGTCTTCTGGAGGTTATGTGTTTAATTTGATGCTGTTTTGAGGTGTTTTCACAGTGTTGGAGCATCAGTCTCTAGCTTCAGAGTTACAGTTGTCCCTCTTGCCTGTCGTTCTTTGTATCTGTGCATGTAACTAAGAGCCGAGCAGAAGACAATCAGCGGCTCAAACTGCAGATCAAAGCAGCTGTCTCCCTGGAGAAACGCCAAACAAAGACAGAAATGCTGACTTTGTGGGTCATGATGGACTGAGCGCAATAATTAGTGTGGACAGACCACCTAAAGGCACATTACACCTCACTTTCCTGTCATTTAACCAATGCAAAGAGAGAGGGACACAATGGCTAATTTAGTGTGTTTACAAGAGGACACTGAACACTTCAAACAAGACCACACACAGGCTGACAGGCTCAGCCCAGATCTGTTTCCAGCTGGTGACATCTGGTGGATGAACACAGTAGAAGCATTTCAGGTGACACACACATGAACAGAAGATACATTCCATCTTGTTCTATAGGTCTAACTTTAGGCTGAACTCAGGCTTCTCCTGCAGGTCAGTCTCTTTGTCACTCCCACTTTTCCATGCTGTCAAAATAATTACATCCTTCATTTTTCCCATCACTACTCTCTTCCAAGAATGTTTTAGCCTGATTTCTCAGAGCCAAACAGCCCATGTTCCATAAGCACAATTGTTCCTCTTTCACTTTTCTTATCAGAGTGTCTTGTGAACACCTTCCTCCTCACCATCAGCTAGCTCGTGCCAACTTTCTCTTTGCTACCATCTTCTACCAGCTATTTGACTTTCTCCTTTCTGGGTATGTAGGTGGTGCTCTGGGGATTCAAAGCAGATATCCTCAGCCATAGCACTGATGGCTGATTTTGCCAATGACATGACTTGTGACACATAAAAGCACCTAATAGACCTGTTAATAAAGTAAAAAACTTGATTTTTAGCAGAGGGGCTAAGGAATCAGCTGTTTGCTTGTCTAGACAAAAAGACAAAAAGACAAAAAACTTTTTTCTTGAGATATGATGATATTTTTTCACACCAATAATTAAAAAAAATCCTATTGCAAATATTGGATAAAGTTACACAGATTAAATAGTGTATCGATATTTTGTTACCTTTTTTGAGAGAGTAACGCAGTATGAAAGCACTTTTTAAATGAAACATAAGTCTGTGATGCTGTCACATACACTGTTTACTATGTGAGTGAGTGTTATCCCAAAAGTTACAGTGTGTGACAATAACAAAGATCATATTATTACTGAATTAAACGTGACCAATGCTATTTATTTGTGAAGCTAAACAAGAAAACAGCTATACCGGTGCTGCCATCTTGCACTGTTAGGAATACCTTCCACGAAAAAAGGCAAGTAAAGGAGTCCTGTTCAGAGGAGAAAAAAGAGGGAGATTCAGTGGTTGCGGATTCTGTTATGTGAAAAGTTTGAAGGTAAACCTTTGAGAAATGGAAGATCAAGCATGAGCATGAGAATCATCCTTGCCATAGAAGGGAAAACATGAAGAGGCAAAGCAAATTTGGGATGAATGAAGGCAGAAAACATCAATAAACTCGCTGTCTTGGGAGTGAAGTCAAAGCTGAACATTTTCTCCTCATCTCGTCTAACAGCAAAGATTATATTTTTGCTCAAATGGTCGCTATCTTCAACTTTACCACACATTCTCAGTTCTAATTACAAACTATTAACTTCAATATGGCCAAGAAATGGCTGACAAATAGGAAATCCCAAAACTTTAATGCTATACATTATGTATATTTTTTCATAAGTTAAGACGAAGAGATCAGCTGCTGCTTCCAACTCAAATTGAAAGCTTGAAACTGTCTTTTGGGAGGAGGTTTTAAATTACATTTCGTCTTTCTTTGCTGTGACATGTTACAACGGCTGCTTTGAAAAGGTGTCAGCGATGCCTCACCACTGTCACTCGAACACACATTCATGTGGAAAGGATTCTTTCTTTTTTCTTTCTTTTCTAGTAGAAACAGGCATTAACTAAAAGAGAGCAGTGGGTCAGGAATTGTTTTTAAGTATGATGCACTATAAAGGACTAAATGGGGTCCAATGAGAAGCAACACAGGCTATACGATTGCATGTAAATGACATGAGGAAGAAGGTCTTATTAAGAAAAACTGTGAAATCACAGTTATGTTAGTTTTTCTGCAAGTGTTTCAAGAATATTTGATATCCTTGACTGCATTAAAAAAGTATCAAAATAGAATATTATGCACTCTTAAGTGGGCTGTATGAATAATGAATTCTCTTCAAGCTTCACCTGTGGGGGGAAGGTTGTCTGATTGTTTCTGATGTAAATGGTCTCTCTGCTGCTCTGTTATTGATGCTGTTTTTTTTTTTAAACTGCTTTATATTTGTGGGTGACCCTCAGGACCCCAGAGTTCACGCTCCTTTACAAAAAATACCCACAGTTGGCACTATATATATATTCACAGTTTGCTTGAATAACTATGAATAACTATATATAGTCCTGTCTTTCAACCCCCATATAATCATTTGTGAGAAACTCCCTCCACGAACAGGACTGCAGTTTAGACATTATGATTTTATGAAATGGCTTCTTTTATTCAGGCTGTTTATGTGAACCTCCCTTGTGCTGGTTCTGTAAATCTAAAACACACACAATTTTTTTTTTGTGAGGACCTCCCTTTGTTTTAGTGACTGCTACTCTGCGTCACTGTAATCTATTTCTCTTTATTTCATTTTCAATTATTAATTAGGTACCCCGCCTTTCGCCCGATGACTGCTGGGATAGGCTCCAGCCCACCCGCTACCCGACCGACGGATTAACGGTATAGAAAATGGATGGATGGATTATTAATTAGTTCAGTGGTGGGTTTTTTTGTTGTTAAAACAGACAAATGATAGAGGAAAGAAATGGAGATCGGACAGCATAGTAGAGAGAAGGATGTTAATTTAAAGTTTTTCAGTTGCTGGGTGCCTGATCTTCTGATCCCATGTGGGATCCAACCGCCATTTTTGTTTCAATTATTGAAACACAAACACTGGATTATGTGTTTAACTAAGTCATAGGCAGACAGTTTTATCAGTTACTATATTGATTCTTAAGATTCGCTATAATCTTAGAACTTAAATCTTTTTTTTTAAAAAACGTCTGATATGTTTTTTAAGACTGAGACATGATATTAAAGGTTAGCCTTACTAAACAGTGTCACTTTCTGGCTGACTTTGGAAAAGAAAATCACTTACACCAGTAAGGACTATGGGCTTCTAAATGTGTATTTTAGTGCAACATTGCTTAAGATTCAATGCTAAAAGTTAATTATATCAGTGATCATACTGAATGTACAATTATTATAAGGAAACACTTTTATTAATACTTGTGTGTCAGTGGGACATGGAGCACCTGTACCAGGAATGCTGCATTGTTATTGTCATGTTGGATGTTTTTTTAGCAGGTTGAAGACCAGTGCCGGATCTTGGCCAGATGCTTGTGCAGCAGCGGGTTGGTATCAGGCAGTTGGAGGAGCAGCAATGTTGATGGTGCTGGATGTTGGCTTGTAGGTTGAGAAGTGGTGACCTTGGTTTGGCATTTGATGTTAGGGATGCCAGCATTTTGAGGAGAAGTGAGGCCGATAGGATTTTGGTTTGCAGGTGGATGGTGTATCAGTGATGTTGGGAGGTGTTGGTGTTCTGAGGAATAGTGATGCTGTCAGGAGGCTTTATGTTGCCTGGTAGGTGGAGGAGAGAAGTGATGCAGTCTCGATGCTGTTGTTAATGCCTGTTGAACTGCAGCATTTTGAGTGTTGCACAAAGGAAGCTGCATGTGGACAGTCAGTGACGTTGTTTGGAGCAAAGTTCTCAGCTTCAAAGTTGGTAAATCTTCTGAAAAGGACTTCAAAAAAATTTAGTTTATATGCTTCATGAAAATTGCTAACCTACCTCTGGAGCTGAGGTGTAATTGTAACATTCTGCCAGCAAACTTCTCTCAGTGTCTGAACTGCTTGCTGTCTCTCTCATCCTCCTCTTCTTCCTCCTCTCTTGCTCTCTTCTGGGATTTTCTGGCTGCAGAGGGAAAGTAACACCCTGACTGGTGACTGGTGTCACTGCTGGAGACAGAGTTTGGAGATCGGTCCCAAGATCTGAAGCTCTTACTGCTCATCTGCTCGATGCCATCGTCCCTCTCATCATCAACCTCTCTAGGCCTCCTCTGGGAATGGCCCAGCAGTGGGCTGTATGAGTGCTCACTGTCACTTTGACTTTCACTCTCACTGTCAGAGAAGATTTCAGACAATTCATCCTCTCTTGGCCCACCAGATCCTCCTCGAAGTGGTTCATCTTCCTCCGCTGCCTGATTGAAGTCTTCGACAGCTTGAGGTTCATGGTCAGCCCCCTGAGCTTCTGCACCAATGTCACGATGGTCTTCAGCAATGCCGTCATAGTCATCATTGGCATAGCCATTTTCCAGCCCCTCATCAGCTTGCATCATTAGATCAATGGCTTCATCCTCCAGGCCGTTATTCATTATAAATAGGACCAACTCGAACACTTGATCATCAGGCAGATCATTTCGTACAAAAGCCTCAATTGCAGGAAGCCACTGTTGAAGAATTGCTCCTAAAAGATTATTTAGATGATCAAGTTGTAAATGACGGAAAAAAAAAAAAATCCTTTCACACATGAAACTCCTTTTCTGATAAATAACCAAAGATTTCCATTGTTGTTTTGTAGGGTTTGGCATTAGTCATAATGCTCAGCAGCGAGAAAAGCAAACACAGCATATAATAACAAATTCCTCATGTCATTTATAAAGCAGCGTCTGAAGTGTCTGTTGCAATGGGCCTGAAAGGTTCCTGACATTTTGAGCCCCTGCATGTTTTGCTAATTTTCTTTCTCCAACACATCTGATTCAAATGAATGAGTAATGACACAACTTCTGCAGACGTTGATAAAGATCTGAAGAACTGATCTAAAAATTTGAATTGTGTGTGGGAGCAAGGAAACATAAAATATACAGAGCTGCGAGGCCTGAGGACAGGCACTGGGAAACAATGCAGTGTTGTAGCAGCATCTCACTGTCTCTTACCATCTTTATTTTTGTCAATAATACTTTCTGTCTAACCAGCCACAGTTGGTTAAACTAGGCCCATACCTCTCCCCCACCCTTACATTCAGCATTAGCTCTCCTCAAGGATGTGTACAGAGGCCCCTTCTGTACACACTGTACACTCACAACTGCATCCCGACCCATCTCTCAAACATCATTATCAAGTTCGCTGATGATACCACCATGACTACAGAGATGAGGTAACATGGTGTTCAACAAGCTTACGCTGAACACCATGAAAACAAAGGAAATAATCATGGACTTCAGAAAGGGTAGAGTAGACGCGGCCCCTCTCATCATCAATGAGGAATGTATGGAAAGGGTCCACTCTTTCAGATTCCTGGGCGGGCAGATTTCTGCTGACCGCTTTTGGACTGTCAACACCACAGCGGTGGTAAAGAAGACCAAGCAGCGACCTGACTTCCTGAGAGTCCTCAGGAAGAACTACCAGGAGGAGAGGCTGCTGGTGCCACCATAGAGAGCATCCTAGTGTACTGCATCACAGTGTGGTATGCGGGGTGCTCAACAGCAGACAAGAGAGCACGGCAGAGAGTCATCAACACAGTCCAGAAGATTACTGGCTGCTCTCTGCCCAGTCTGGATCTAATTGCCAGCTCTCGCTACCTCAGCAGAGCCAAAAACATAATCAAGAATCCATTCCACCCCAGCAACCACCTGTTTGACCTGTTGCACTCTGAATGGGCTACAGGTCACAAAAATCACAGACAGACTCAGGGATAGCTTCTTTCCCAGAGCTATAACCACAATTAACCCCCACGGTCACTTACAAATGTCTCACTAAACACAGACTGTGCAATAACACTGTCTTGTGCAATACCACCTATCATGTGCAATGACTGAACACGCTCTTATGTGCAATAACAATACCACTGTCTATTTATTACTGTCACTATTTTTAGATCTTACATTCTGTGTCACCTTGCTCATTTAGAAATACCCTGTATTTGTAACATCTTTGTCTGTATAGTGACCACAAATTGCCAGCAGATGGCACCATAAATGAACCATGAAGTAATTTTATTCACAATCATATAGTTATATACAGTCTTGTGATTATTTAATGTTTTGCCATAAGAACAGATTGTTTTTTTTTTTTTATTTGCTCCAGCACTTCTTTCAGGACTTCTAATGAACAGTGACCTGTAATATTTACCTGGTTCCATGATTATATATATTAAAAAAACATGTCTTGCTTTGAGATTTATTTTCAGATGAAATGCAATTAAAATCTATGTGAAATGAGGAGGGAAGATCTTACTCTGATTGGCACTGATGTGGGGCCCATCTCCTTTCTCCATTTTAACTAAAAAGATGAAGTTAACATACAACATTACCAATTATATTCCCATACTAACGGTCTTCTTATGTTTGAGATTATTTGATTTAAGTATACCATTTATCTGCGCACGAACATATCTAAATTGGAGGAACCTTGTCCGTAAAATTCGATTAACTGATGGTTGAAAATTAAATCAAAGAAATTAAACTATATCTGAAGAATTGCTTGCTGTGGATTGAGTGAATACAGAATAACTTCTTATCGATTCAAGTTATTATTTGAAAATTTCATGTGACATTCAAAAAATACAGTAGTTGCCTTCTAAGATGGAATGTGTGCAAAGGCTTTGACTGTGATATCACACTTCTGGAACTGTTCGGGAGTTCTGGGACTTTTCTGAGCTTTTTTCCTTTGCATGGCAGCCAAAATGCCAGTCAAATATGCTCACTTTCAACATGATACGCAGCGTCTTTAGTGATGCCAAGAAATCCACAAGTGTTTATTGAATGTATATTGTTGACAATGTGTGCAGGTCCTGTGTTGCCCTTAGCAGTGGATGAGTGGGGACCAGGCCTGCAAAAGAAGCATTTAGTTAGTTGTTTGCCTAAACAATGCTCTTTAACTGTAGCTAATGGTGCTTGGTAAATGTGATGTGACTATGCCAGATGATAACTGAAATATGTGTGTGTATGTGCAAGCCACTCACCTGTGTCTCCTCTCCAGGGTGTTCGGGCGGAAAGAGTCCTTGCACTCGCTGTGCTAGAACCAGTAGAAGATGTAGTTGATTGAGGGTATAGTAGAGGGTAAATGTATTTTAAGTTTTTGTCTATTGTTGTTATATGGATATGTAATGAGAGGGGCAGAATTTCGTAGGGTCTTGGTTGGTAGTGGCAGAATAGTATTTTAGGCTGCCAGTTGCGCCACGTGCAGTTGTTGCTGCTGCCGTTGCTTAAGTCACATTTATACCATGCAGAAAGCACAAGTGAGTGTAATTAGTCCAAAACCGTGCAATGATTCCCCATTTCCAACTCGAAAAACGTAAATCTGTTTCATGATAGCGAAATCCAAAATGGAAATCCTCCAAGGAGGAGGGGAGACTGGGTTTTTGTGATGGTTTGTTAGCAAGTAGATGACTCAGATGCAGTCGAAAGTCCACAAATCAAAACTTAGTACTAGATATGGGGTTAAAACCAACTAAAGTGGGTTTGTTTGTTTGTTCATCAGCTGTGCCTTCCCCCAAAAAATATGACTTTATTTTATCATGTTGTTGTGTTATTTCTTTTATGTAATTCTTTTTATGACAGTGTGGTTCATTTTTCAGTAACGAACATGATATTTCCTTTTTCTAATTTTTTGTTTCCATGTGTAAATTTCAGTCTTTAGAGCCAAAACTGAAAGTTGGAGATGATTTGGAGTCAACATTACCTTCATGTGGTCAGGTGAAAAGAAAACATCAGACATTGTCCGGATACCATTTTCTCAGCTTAACTTAAAGGAAAAATATACCATCTAAACGCTTACCATTTTATATATGTATACTTAGATCTTACATTCTGTGTCACCTTGTTCATTTAGAAATACCCTGTATTTGTAAAATCTTTGTCTGTGTAGTGACCACAAATTGCCAGCAGATGGCACTATAAATAAACCATGAAGTAATTTTGTTGCAGCTATTTTGATAAACTTTACTTCATAAACATTGTTATCTACAGTCTTATGTAGAAATTAATAAAAAAAAATGAATGAATTAATCAAAATTTGCCACTTTTTCTACAACTGTAGAAAAAACATTATCAGGTAATCTGCAGATCAATTTGATTCATTCAATGTGGTTACAAGGCATATGTCTATTGCGGTTCTACACAATTTTTCTTTGTTTATCATTCGTAGGCCACAGTCTTTAAATAAAAATCACAAGTTAGTCAATTTTGCATGGCAGGTCTATTGCCTTGATTCTGTCCTTAAGCCTGCAAAATCCCTCTGTGATAAAAATGAGTGTGAGTAAAAATTGAATTGGAAGAACAATCACAGCCATTTGTTTCATGTTTGAATCCCCTTAAGGTGCTCTTAAAATGATTGGTGCTTGTCAATAAGTGAGTGTAGTCTGAGCAGCTCGAGATAATGTTCTTCCACCTCTGAATGTCCTCTGAACAGGATGTTTAACCCCTGCACAGACCTGTCACAATAGACTTCATTAATCCAGTATTAATAAGGTATCGATCATTAGGGACATTACAGCCAAGAGCTGCTAATTGTTGGGTTTATGAACATTTAATAACACTGCATCTGAGACTAGTGGAACTTATTAACTTTTAATCCATGACCTCATACATGATTAATAACTGTCTGTCTGATCCTGTAGAAATGAGGCCCCAGCTCTGCCTGACAGATGGGCAGCCCAACTGCTGCCAGCTGCTTTCTGTGCAATTTTCAAGATGTACGAGTGCACACATGCACTCACATGCACACACATCCACACACATACATGCCAATCAGTCACACATTAGCATGCAAACAAAGGAACTTTCTCACTTCTAGAAGGGCAGAGGCTTTATATCTGAAATAGATGTCATTCTTTTCTTCGGCAGCAAGTGTGGGCTGCAAATATAAAGCAGGAGGATGTGATGGAGTGAACACTCCAGTCAAAGTAAGCTTTCAACTTGAATATATAAGTGCTGTGTCATGCTGGTAAATGTTTGAGTACAGGTGTTGTCTGCAGGGATTTTTCTTCTTTTTTTTTTCCACAGCAGAAGAAAACCAAACCGAGCCGTAATGTCAAAGTAAAGGTATCAATAAGTGTTTAAATTTGCACTCATATGAACAGAGAATTTTTCTGTTGATTTTGAACAATTTATTTTTTTATTCTGAATAATTTATTTGTTCATTTTTTGTCACTATATGACTAATACTGTTTCACCAGTACAGTTTTTTTTATATTTCAGAACAACTGATTTAACAGAAACAGAGACGAAAGAAGTTATGCTTTTTGTACATTCACTGAAAAACGTCTTTGTTTTTGAAAATTTAATCAGATCCAGAATTCAGTGCCAGCAACACACTCAAAAAAGTTAGGAGAGAGGGAGAGACAAAGGTGGACAAGTTTAAAGAACCTGCTAGTTCCGCTGGTCTGGGAAGTTCTACAATCAGCCGGTTAATTGGTGGCAGGTGAGGGTGTCAGGATTGGGTATAAAAAGAGCATCAACTAAAGTTTTAGTCTTTCAAAGCATGGATGGGTCTTGGCTCACTGCTTTTGCAGTCTGTGTATATTTCTCTGTGGAAGATTGTGAAGACCATTGGTCTTTCAACATCTTCAAAGCATAATATTATCAAAAGATTCAGAAGGTTTGGCGAAATCTCGGTACGTAAAGGCCAAGGACAGAAACTGTAGCTGTTAAACCCCTTAGTTATCCTATACACAATGAATTTACAGTAAACACATATAGTGACAAGTACAGCTGTAGTTCTGCATAAGTAAATCGTATAAAATATAAATAGTATATAAAGTATATAAAGTAGTAGTATATAGATAGTAGTATATAAAGTAAATAGTATATAAATATAAGTATATAATGAAACACATACATTTTGAACACATTAAGCTGTTTTAGAAGCACCTCTGTGTGATCTCAACATGTGCTTGTAGATATTTGTTTTACACACACTTTGTTAATGACTTCCAAATAATTAAAAATTATTTGACCTGAGGTGTACACTCCCATAAGTCATTTGATTATTTTCAACACAGGTATGTTTTATAGGCATTTAGAAGCACCTAAATTGTCCTTATGTCTGCCCATCATACAACAGTATATTACAGACAACATATCAAGTGTTTATGCAGAAAAAGCTAAATGAGGGTTGGGTTTTATTATTTTTCACTGCAGTTCCTCTATTGTGATATTTTCCCATATTGAAAGAGATAAATGAATATCTTGCATATAAATTGTTCAAATCACCTCTCTGTCCCCTCCTATGATACATTTTACATTTTCAAACTGTACCTGTGACTGATAATGGTGATCTGAGCTGGGGTCAACAGTAATCTGCATAGATTAAGATCAGCTAATTGAAAGGCTTTTAGCAACTGATAGCATTTGCACAAACATTTTTACCATTTTTTTTTCTCCCCCTCAGTTTGGATCTGAAAGCAACAGTTAAACTCTTAACAAGCTTCTTAACACATAAGCACAACATTAATTTATGAATTTGTTCAATTTTCACATTTATAAATTTACAGCCCATTGAGCTGGGTGGAGATGACTTTTTTTTATCATACTTTTGAAGAGACATTAAACTGTGTCCAAATCTATGAAACGTGTTTGCTTGTGTTTTGTGCTGTGGTATTATTAAAAAATGAAGCACTGAGACAGGAATGCTGTTTTATTAAATCATTTGGCATTGTAATAAAAAAATATCAATTTCTTTCATATTTAATGAATACTAATAACAGGAGACATCGTTTTTATTGCAAATGTTTGCACAAAATGCAGTTCTTAAGTGCTGTGCAAAGTTTTTTGAAAAACAAAAGAAAATCATGTCTCCCGCCCTTTGTCTCCCTTAAACCCTTTACCCCACATTTCCTCCCTTTTCTCCAATGTAGCTTCAAAAAATTTAAAAACACTCACAGCCTTGTCAGGATTTGTCACTTCAATCTATAAACCCCCACCTTCTCCTCCTTCTTCCTTTCATTAAGCCCCACTAACTGCAGCCTCCCGTCTTCGTCCCCTCTTCGTCTTTTGTCTCTTTCCCTCCAGAATTCATTTCCAGAGGCTGGAGCTCTTTCACTCTGAGCTGAAGTCCATTAGCACAGCCGATGTTTGCTTCTTCCTCCTGGAGGTGTTTGTTGGGAGGGTACCTACTGTTGGGAGTTGAGCTATACCTACAAAGAGAATGAAAGGGAACACCGGTATGCATAGAAACCCCAGACGTGGATGGGGGAAGCAGCGGCTCACTGATCGTCTCCACGCATATGTACCCATCATTCTTCTTTAGAGTGGAAAATTATGAAGTTCTCAGATGAGATGGAGATTGACTTGTGGGTAGGCCTACAGGGTTATGATTTTAGCAGGACATTCTCAGATTATCAATGATTCTGTTTACCTGTAGGAAACCTACAGTGAGGCAGGTCTGTGGGGTTATATGGCATTATAAATATATCTTGTGCCAGTATCTATTGGAAAGAAAACTGCAGTTAAGTATAGCTTGCCTGAAATACCTGTGTAAACAGTTAGGCCAGATTCATACATATACATTTCAGGTTTCTCGCTGTCTTGCTTCACATTCACTTTGAATGAGGCAACGTCTTGCGTTGCTTAATTGAATTCTGGGTCCATTTCTTCACTGGGATAGTTTGCAGTGAAAAAGTTGAGATTTGTTTAACTTTTTCAAGTGGCAGTGAAGACGCCTGCCAATCAGATCACCTTACTAATCACATGTATGAACTTGAGACTGATTATTGCTGCTATTCCAAACATTAAGCCCACCCACTGTCAAACATTGCATACATGTGAATTTTCCCTTTTGGTGCTGTGTTGACATCAGAAATTGCTCAAGCAATGGTAAATTAACTTAAACCTTTTAAGCTGTGATTTTGGGAGGAGTTTCTTGCCTGGCAAGAAAAATTATCCAGCATGCAACTTCCTTTAAATCCACAACTTGGAACCAACAAGTTATAGCATGTTAGTCAGTAAAGTCTAAATGAGCTATTTTTCTTCTCTTTCTGGTCTTAATGGGGCTAAACTAAACCAAGCTAGCTCCAGCTGCAAAACTTACACTCATTAGAATCGAATCAGTTTTTTTATGAGACAGGAAGTAATAAAAGATTGTTTGAAAATTTTGAATTATTATATCATGATTAAAATATAATGTATTATGTTAAAAGTAAAATATATTAAATTCATTAGAATGCCTGAATTTGAAAATGCACTGTTTGTTAGTTCAATTGCTTGTATTATTTCATCAATAATCTTTGTTTCTATTTATAACTAATTACTAATGCTAGTCCTACCTTTTCGGAAGAGATCTAACTAATAAATTATCACTGCATTCATGGGGGAAGCTGTGATTGGTGTGTCACACAGTTTGTATTTCTATTTTGTGATCTGCATGGCTACAAAAGAGTGAGACAAAAGGAGAGAAATCTGTCTCATACAACCTATCTTTGGACTGAGGACAGCAAAGAAATGTTTAGTTCTCTCCACCTAATGTCACAGGGCCATAAACACTCGTTATGACACCACAGAACACATATGGTGCTAAAATAGATTCTTCTAGTGAACAATGTTGTTAATGAGCTCGTTTGTGGTGTCAGGCTTTTGGTTGAGGTAACAGTCAGGTCTCCTCTGACCATGCATGTTACTGTCTGCATGCTTTGTGATGTAGCTGTCACCATGCTAATGAAATGTTTGAACTAGTGTCAATGTTAATGTTGCTGCAACAATGCATTTCCACAAATGCAAATACTCATAAGTGTCCAATCAGTGGCTCATTGACCACTGACCTCTGAGGTTGTTTGTCAGTTGCCCAGTGTCTCTCTGACTGAGCAAAAATTCTTGAAAAATATTTTTCTTATATTTCCTCTTTAGGCTGGGATCTTGCACTGCATTTCAGATTGAGTTGAAAAATGAATGTCAAAACCGAAGTTATATTGAAGAAAGCAATAATTTAAATAGGTAAAAGTTTGACATCCAAAATTATAGTTATACAAAGAAGTTATTCATTGTTAGGCATTATACTACAAAGCCATGAACAAAGTAGTTTCACAGACTCCCCCTTCCATACAATTATGTAATAATATATCTGGCTGAAGCCTTTCTACTATATGTAAATAACGACAACTTTTGATACTTAAAGCAACACTCAGTGGGATTACATGGCACTGTAAAAATCGGATTAATGGCTAAATTACAATAAGACTGAATTATTAAGTTAATCTAATAACTCAAATGAGTTATTAGTCTGACAAAAAATTGGACTGGGTTACTTGCTGTCGGATTAACACCCAGAGATAACTCGGTTGATAGTCACACTAAACGTGCTTGTAGACGGTAAAGCACGTGGTGAATTGGACTTTGCATTCTGCGCATGCTTAAGATTTTTTCCCGGGGTCGTCACCCGGAAGTGGAAGGAGACGATATTACTGTTGTTGTCGCAGCCGTCAGAAAGAAAGAAACAACGCGATGGAGAATGCGCCGTTGTGCATCGCATGCATCACAAAAGAAATGTAGAGTGACGTAGCCTCATCTTGCTCTTCGTTCGCCGTCTTTCTCAAATGCCTGAGTTTGTTGTTGCTGGTGGTGAAGACGTCAACTGGAAGTCTCTCTATTACCACCAGTTGAAATAGGTACAGCGCCACCTATCGTACCGGGGTATGACATGCTTTGTGCCAATGATTCGATTAATTCACTGCCATATATCCAAGGATAATTACCCTTGCTCATATAAGGAGCATAATCCAACTATAGCTATAATCGAATTAATCACATCATGTAGACCCACTCACTAGAGAAGTATGTGATCCTTAAAGCTGTATGCTCCTGACTCGTTTTGAAGCACACATTCCTGGGTCTGAATCTGCCCCAGAGTGCTCAAGGGCTGAGCAAACAAGTTCACGACTTTGGTTTCCAGCCTAGCACTACATCACTTTGTGTTTTGGATGCTTGAAATTTTAGTCAGCTTTCAATAGCGTCTTTGTGGCTTCTTCACCATGACAAAAAATGTATGTAAATGACTGTGGATTTGTAGGGCTCACATAAAAATGTGTTTTTATGACAGTGGTGTCACATCCCACAGCTGTAGAGGGAGCCAAAGAGCAAAGAATTAGAAATGTTTGAATGTTGCTTTAAAGTTTATTCTGCTGCTATTTTAATGGGTCTAATTATGATTTTCTGGGTTTGTTTTGGCTCTTTTTATTGTACTTTTACTGAATTAGTATGATGAATGCAAGACTACACATTTTATTATCTTTACTTTTTGGCATTGCTACTTATATAAAAATCCTATGTCACTCTTCATTGAAGCCAAAACTCAATATAGAAAACTGGGAATCAACATTTTGATTCTCTTTGGGCAGTTGAACCAAACTGACACTTGGCCCTGGGGCACGTCTGGTGCATCTGTGTACGTCTTTCTCTGGGTTTTTTGGTGTGTGTGAGCACCATCAACACTATTAAACTCTGTCAACTTCTTGACATTTCATCAGTTTGTTAATTTCTCCAAAACAAGCATCACCTTCACAACTTCATGACCATGTAGAGAAGAGAAACTGAAGAGAAACTGATAATGGCTCGAGATCGACCAGATCTATATGATATTTCCAAAAAAAATGGCAGTTGTGGGCTTGTGATTGAGAGAAAAGCCTCCATCCCTGTAGTTTTACAGCCAATCATTATTAATAATGCGTTTGAAAACAGTGCAACATAATCACGGGATCATTTGTGGAGAATAAAGAGTTATGTGTCCTAATTACACCATATCACCATGCACCATACACCATAACCTGCAGAAAACAGTTTACTACTCATCAAGCATAAATTAAAGAAAGTGGCAGTCTCTACCCACAAAAAAGACAATAAATGGATGTATAGCACAATTTAATTCAAGATAGTTCAGTTACAGGTCAAACACTGATACATATCTTGTAAGAGAGGAAAAACTTTCAGGCTGGAATGAGCCGCATTTTTCCTAAAAGTACGGACATGCTGCAACAATCACTGTGATTCACTGTGACCTTAATAACTTGCAGAGAAAACAAAAAGCAGATTTTAGATCTAAATTATCTGTCTGACTGGCGACCTGTCCAGAGTGTACCCCGCCTCTCGCCCGATGACCGCTGGGATAGGCTCCAGCCCCCCTGCGAGCCGACCGACGGATATAGAAAATGGATGGATTATCTGTCTGTTGGTGTGAGTGCAGGTTTGGTGGAAACTGAGTGTGTCAGGATTTGAGGTGATTTTGTTTGATGTGAGTCACATTCCCCTGTTTGTCTCCCCTTTTCAGATGTAGGGTGTGGAGCAGGGAGTTACAGACTTGTGCTCTCACCTCTCCAGGGAAGTTCATTAAACCTCTTTTACATTTATAATGCCAATCTCATGGATACTTCAGCTGAACAAAGAGTGCTTCACTGGACAGTGGTTATTCCACAAGCGAGAGGTCGGTACACCCCCTGCTCACATTCACAGGTTTGCTGAAAATTATGCTGAAAGACCATCTTGTTGGAACACTAAAGCACTGTTGTTGTGTTAAAATGGGTGATGCCGTCTTAATAAGTCATCAGATTCTGAATTGTGCCTAATTGTGCCTTCAGCATTGTAAATCCAGTAAAAATGTGTGCACTGCACGGAAAGCTGGACTTCTTAAGGGAAGAATCTTTAAAAAGTTATCAAACACAAATTATTTCAAATATGCAGAAAGAAATAGTGAAGCTTCTAAGTTGCATTTTTACCTGTAAGAGCTGTCGTTGTTTTGTCAGTTGAACAGCCTCTATAGTCTGGTTGAACTGGTTACATGCCAGTGGTTCTGTAAATTAGAATCTCTTAGAACTTTGCCCTGCATGAGACAATCACAACCAGATACCACGACTCAATGCTGAGGATTATCCATTTATAACCTAATTTTTACATCTATAATCTAATAAAAAGGGAGAATCAATGAAGTCAAAATATATACAATGCTTTAGGTCAGACTTACAAGTACCAGAATACTGTAAATATAAAAAGTTATACCACAAATAGGGTGAAACTAGAGTCCATAAGGCAATTCCCTCTTTATGGAGTGGAATCAAAAGTTGTCAACTAAACTTAAATTGAATTTCTTAATAGGTCAGTTCAGATCTAACTGACTTGAAAATCGTTGCACTTTTGCTCACATGCAAAGCAGCAACTGATGTCTCATGAAGGTAAATTGAAGTATAACCACTTTAAAACCTGAAAACGTCCCACACAATGACACACAAGCACCCGCAAACATAAAGCACAGGCATCATTTTCCATATTGCAATCATTCAAGCTGAATATGGACTTTCTTCTCTCACCATTCACACTGCTTTTCTTGTACATGAATTTAGCATGATTTCAGAAAGCAAAGAGTATGTGCCCTGTGTCCTTCATACATATGCAGCCTGTTACACGAGTGAGGAACTGATCTCTTTTGTCTGAGTTACTTTGCGTGGGAGGCAAATGAGCTTGCCTGCCATTTAGCACACAAATGATGAAGTCACAAGAGATTTAGGAGGTTCTTCATGAAGACAAGGCTGTGCTTGTGCTACAGGACTCATGTTGTGTTTTTGTGCTCTTAGTATTTGAACTGGTGAAATGTAAAAGCTTAAGTTAGGAGCTGTATTAAATTAGAATTTTAAGGAACTTTGTCTAAAATCTTTATGCCACTTTGCACTTCTCTGATATCTCAGAATTTCAAAAGAAATGTTTTATTTTCTTTTTCAACGTCTTTATTAACCTATTTAAATAGAAAACCTTTACTTGTAGCAGAGTATTTACACTTTGTAGTTGTCTTGATCATTCTAGATATGTACTTTCTCCACTACTGACTGTACAAGTTAGTCATACCTAAAGTACATTTTAACTGTAGACGACAGTTAAAAATATTCACATTGCTTTATTAATGTGAATAAGAATTTGAAATCTCTATGTCAGTTTGTTTGAACAAGTTCCACAGCACTTGAGTTATGATTACATCAGTGTATCTTTATTCATGCTAATGAACAAAGACTTGTAACCACAGACATTTTTCTGCAGCACTTTGAGTGATTTTTATTCTAAATTATTGTCGGCAAATTACTCCACACAAACACTCTAAACGCGCGTTTTTCAAAATGCATAATATAAAGGTATAAAAAAAAGTTCACATCTCACAGTTTGAGGACAAAAGACATGAAAATTTTAAAGTGTTTTGTCACATCCTGCTCGTCCCCATCCGGTAAGGGAACAACAACAGAGAGTCGTTCTGAGCGCTGATTGGTTTGGAGGATGATACAACGGCCCCGATTGGCCAAAAATTTGCCGCTCCTGGGCTTCTATTTTGAACATAAATACAAGTAGCTTCTTGGTTTTTCTCAGAAACCAGGGGGCTGTCAGAGAGAATGTATTGTGCGGTAGCTCTCTGACTTAAAGAACAATTATGTGTCTCTAGTAATTTAACCAGGCCGGATGAAAGTTTTATTTCACTCGGAGCCACCGAATCACTTCCAACCGGTGTTTCGGATCGTATTTTTGAAAAATGTTTTCTTATATTTTCGCTAGCTGACTGGTTAGCTTCCGGGTTAGCGTGATTTTTGGACCGCGTTGCTAATTGGCATTTTCTGATCTATCAGTAAATAATACCGCCTGCAAGACTTGTCTAGATTTGATACCAAGAAAAAGATGGAGTCCATTATTGGCAGCACTAGTCCCGTTAACACCGCTTTTAAAAGTAGGCCCGATGCGATCCCCGGGCTCTCCTCGCTCACCCTGCCGGACCTGAGCACAAAGACCGCGCACTGCAGGAATCTGTTCTCCCCTGGACCCGCGGCTGTGCTGTCTCCGGTCACCAATTTAGCTCTGGACATGAACAATTTAGCTGGGCTCGGAAGGTACTATTATTGAAATTGTGTGTTTTATCTCGCATGCTTTACGTTTAAAGTTTTCCAAGAGATAAACAAAGCCTATTCGTTTATTTTGAACCGTACTTGGCATGCGGAAAATTGACTTGTGCTCTCTTCACTCATTTATATATCTATTTCTTCCTTTTAAGCGAACATCCACACAGCCAATGTGATACCCCGAAAAGGAGAAAGCATCCCCCCCTTGAGAAGGTTCCCTCCTTTGCCTCTGACGTCTCATCTGATGCTGGTAAGCCCCCGGTTATTTCCATTATCTGTGTTTATTGATGCTATTAGCATTGATGCCAGAGGGCTTAATGTTGATTTATTACTTATGATTTCTCACGGATGCCAGTCAGTGGTTTGTTAAATCTTTGTAGGAATGCATGACTTAAATGATTAGCAGAAAACTAAGAATGTTTACTTGTCAGGCAGAAATGTTGATCACTACGTAGAACAAGATCAATTCTCCTCCTCTCATGTGATTAAATTGCTCTGGTTTTTTGGATGGTTGATTGTACTAATCAAGGCATTTTGAGTTTATGAAATTTTAATCCTTTAGTTTACCTGATATTTAAAAAGCTAAGAAAAATAAATGATAAAATATCAAGTCAAAGACTTTTCTTTTTTTTTTTTTCTTTTTTTTTTAACTGATTGTTTGCTATTTGTCAAGTTTTGAAATGTGGGTTCCCTCCTTCAGGCCTCGGTTTGGATCTCCCCAGCCCTCTGGATGATGAGGTGGAGGACACGTAAGTTCTACCGTCTGCCTCACCCCCCCACCCCTGTCTTATCTAATAAGTCAACTTGTGAGTGTTGCCCCTCTTCTCACCCCTCTGAGCCTCCACCTCCCCACCCTATGCATGAGTTCAGCTGAGCCAAGCACCGTTTCTCATCTGCAGGATTATTGTTTCTTCCGTTGGCTTTAAGATGACTGGTTCACTCGTGTTTTTTTGCAAATCAGATTAGCCAACAAACCCTAAGAGATTAACTTTCTTTGTATTCTTGTGGAAAAAACACAGTCTGATGTGCTGCATAATCATATTACATTGGTTACATTTCTGTTGGCACAAATACAGGCTTGATATTTGCCTTAAACTGAGTGCAAGTCCCAGTGAAACTTGTTTGCAGCAGTTGTGCTTGCCAATGTTATCTTGACCAGTTTGTCAGCGTATCCTCAGCTGTCTGATCATGGGTGGCCTCTTAGTTCTTGGTTGGGTGAGTCCCTGCCGACATCTGCTGCTGTCTGATGCGAGTTCCTTTAGTGCAGTGTTGGGTGCTGAGGACCTCATTCTCTTCCTTTTACAGCTGTTGGGTTGCTAGGAGTTTTTCAGGTTGGGGGAGGACATGCCCTGCGTTTGGGTTTAATGATACCCACCCCCCTTGGTTTTTGGCACACTCTTCCTATGCTGTGTTGTTTCAATAGAAAAAAGGGAGGGGGCGGCTGGAGTTTTTCTGCATCAATGCTATAGAAATGAGGGCACCCATAGAGAACAACTGCTTTTCCCCTCTTGTGGTCTGCCTTGAGTGGGACACGCTCCCCCCTCAGCAAACAAAGGGCTATTGCAGAAGAGAGGCTCGGCAGCGTTGGCTCCAGCAGGCATATGGTGGATTAGCTCTCTACATCCCTTCTCCTCTCCCATCCCCCTGAGCAGCACACTGAGCTCTCAGCTCCACTTGTTTAGCATACAGGTGGGTATTACCGGTACTTCAGTGCAAAGACCACCTCTCCTCCATTTTCATTCATACAGCTTCCTCAAATCCAACCGTTCCCCGCGGTTTTTCAAAAGAGCTCCGGATCCTTTGTAGTTTCTGAATGTACAGTGTTGTGACACTGGCTTTTAAGGCAGTCTGACCTTTCTTCGCTACATTTCCTGCACACTTCTTTAACACCTTCTCTGTTTTGTTACAGATTTGAAAAGGCCATACAACAGTCGAGCCGGGTTTTTAACGAGTAAGTTGCTTTCCGATCCGTAACGTCAGTAATCGGTGTTTGGTTGTTACGGCCTCTCACTCAAACGACATTGCTGTCTCTGGAGGTGTTAATTCCTCACAGGAACAAAAAAAGACACCTGACTGTTAATTTGTTTTGATTGCAGCTCATTCCTTTCCTTTCTTATTAATTATAGGAAGATGCCAATTCGAAGAATCAACTCATTGCCAGTAAGTTTTTTTTTTTTTTTTTTTTTTTTTTTTTTTTTTTTTTCCCATGTTGTGACAAATGACAAACATGGCTTGAGTTTACTTGACATGCAGTTGAAATGGAACCTGAAAAAGTTTGACACAAATGTTTGGAACACAATTGCAGAGAACAGGTTTTTTATGGTCTCTTAGCCTTTTCTAACGCCCCTGTTCTCTCCTCCCACTCCCAGCTCCAGCTGCTCTGTTTCAGTCCATCTCTGAAGGGACAAGAAACGGATTCTAACCGCTATGGAATATTCGGCCAACAACCCTCCAAAATGAATGCATCCTCCACCTCTCATTGCGACAACAAGGAGAACATGGTAAATGTTAGTGTTGTAGCATTCAGTTTTTGACAATGTGTTCAACAACTCTGCTTCCAAAAGTATGCTTACTTTGTTGGATGGAACCAAGTTGTGTCCCCCCTTATGCCAGTAAGACTCTTTCTTTGCATTAAGAAAACTGGCATAGCTGTTCAACAGCTTTTAGCTGATTACCTGATAGCTAATTTGACTGGAAATATGTCCTTTACTGCCTTTTTGATGGAACACGGGATACTAACAAATTAATGGAGAAAACAAACAAAATTCCATATGCATATTGGTTGGATGGATCAGGATTCACCTGAAGTGTCTGACATGCACAAAGGATTGTGGGTGCTCTGACAAACACTAAAGATGCACAGAATGATCCTAAATTTGTTGCCTCTAAGTGTCCCTCCTTGACTGTAAGAAGGCAGCATTGTCAGCATTGGAGTTTTTTTTTTTATTTTGTGCATTTACCCAAAGACTGTATGTTACCATGGCGAAGGCATTGCATCTTTCAGGTTACAATTTGGTTCTTTCAATTTTGTTTGAGTCAGAGTTATTGTTAGAATAGTTTCGTGTCCATGTTAGGTGTTTAAAAGTAGGTGGGCATGGAGGATATAATTTTCCCCACCGAAGCTTACATTTGGAACAAATAATGAATGCCTGCAGAAATGTTGTAATACTATTAGTATTAGTTTTACTCAAGTTTTCATCTATTAGACCTACTGGTTGTTGGCATTTAGAATTTCTTTCTTTTTTCAGGAGGGCTTTGAATTCAAAAAACCATACAAGCCCGCATCGCGGTATCGCGTGCGCTCCAACAGCGAACATTCAAAGGACGCCTTTGCCCTCCGTCCCAACTCGGCGCCAGCTCTCATGGTATGTGAGCATGTGAAGAATCTGTCTGTGTTTGTTGTGCAGGTTGTGACCTGGCTTTGGAAGGAGGCTGACACCTTTCTGCCCTTTTCCCATTTGTCCAGCTCTCCTCACCTCCTCCAGTCCAGCAGCTGGACCTCTTCGACTCCAGCCCCATGTTTCTGAGACGCTCCTCCCTCACCTCCTCTATGAACGACGACGACGACGACGACGGCTTTTTGGACGTTCTCGACGACAACATGGAGGTTAGACTGGGGAGAAATTGGCACGGGCCTTTTATATTCCTTGCATAGTTTTTGCTCTGACTGTACAACGGTGGGGAAATAATGCTTCCACTGAACATTGGGGGGGGGGGAGTAGAGATTTTCATCTTTATGAAGCCACATGCACTCTCTTCTCATATGGAATATTTTTTTTAAAAAGTGCAATGTGGACATTCTGTGTTGTCTACAGAATGACTCTGGGATGCCGATGGGAATGGCAAGCTTGCTCACTGCCCCACTGATGGCTGACCGCATAGGAGAAGACTCTGTAAGTTTAGTCACCATCCTCTTGATTAGTTAAGGTTGAGAAAAGCAAAACTGAATGTCAGGATTTCATATTTTCCCTACTCCTTTATCTTTAGCCTGTCATGCGGTGTCGGCCACGAAACCTTTTCCGCTCACCTTCCATGCCCAGTCCGATGTCCCGTCTCTCTGTAAAGCGTCCGGACTGCCCCGTGGATGAAAACACGCCTGTGAGGGTGAAGAGGCGCCGTAGCCTGGCGGGAACACAGGTCACCACCCTGGAACAAAACCCCGAATCCCCGAGAATGGTGAGTCACGTTCCCACCATGCAACGCAGAATTACACATAAACACCCCCTCTGTGGCACACAAAGGGGTGTTGTCTCACTGCGGGATTTTAAACCAAGTCAGCTGGTGAAATTACAGTTGGTGAAACATTTCTGGGGTGTAAAAACTTTTCTTCCATCTGGATGAGCACAAACCGCAGCAACAAACTCATTGAACCAGCAGAAAATGAACAAACGTCACTGAAATGAATTACTTTGCTCACAGTAGATATGCTTTTCTGGTTCTGGAATTACTCTTCCAAACATGCCTTTGAATCTTGTCTCCACTACATCAGCTACTGGCTGTGAACTGTTTTTATAAGAAGACGTTTAACTAAAGTCATATGTTCGGTGTGATATTGTACGATTGCCTTCGGAATGCAGGAAGTTATTTTGGGCAAACCGAAGACCTGCTGTCAGTGTAGAAATGAAACCCCCTGTTTATGGCCGCTGAAACAGCCAATGAGGCTCAGTGGCTTTTGGCTGGCTTTACAGACCATCTTATATTGTCTCCTTGACTGCCTCCTAAGCCTTTCCTGTCTCTCCTTCCAGAGCACCTCACTGCTCCAGAGGTCCAAGTCTTTCTGTCAGACAGACATTGAAACGCTGCTCGACAAGGTGGATGGTTCTAATGAGCTAATAGGTGATTTCACTAAGGTAAGGAAGAGTGAAAACTCCTCAGCTGTGTGGCTTTTATCTAAGTGAAACAGCATTCCCAATCCGATAAAAATTTTTTTTGTCTTTTTAGCCTTTCGTACTCCCCACAGTGAAGGGAAAACATCAAGACCTCAAATACATTACCTCAGAGATGGTGAGTGGACGCCAGCCTTGCACGACGCTTAGTCAGCACAGAACATGTCTTTTTTTTTTTCCCTGTCGGATTCATTTTAAAATAAAATATTAACAGCATTTTGTTTGTTGTTTTTTTTCAAGATGATGGCAGCGCTGACCAACCAGTTTGATCATATAGTTGAGCAAGTCATTGTCATCGACTGCCGCTACCCCTACGAGTTTGAAGGCGGACACATAAAAGTGAGTCAACCTGTAGAAAAGACTGCGACAGTGCCGGAGTGCAAAAAGTATCAGACTTAAGGGTCTGTAAGCTGAAAGCTTCTGTTTGTGTGCTGGCTTTCTGAGTTCAACTTTTCTGGGCTTGTGTTTGCTGTCTCAGGGTGCACTGAACCTGCACCAGGAGGACCAAGTGGAGGATTTCCTCCTCAAGACCCCCATCGTCCCCTCCAGCCCAGAGAAACGAGTGGTCATCATCTTCCACTGCGAGTTCTCGTCGGAGCGCGGCCCTCGAATGTGCCGATTCGTCAGGGAGCGAGACCGCGCTTTGAACTTGAACGAGTATCCCAAACTCCACTACCCTGAGCTCTACATCCTTAAGGGTGGATACAAAGACTTCTTCCCACATTTTCAGGTTGGTTTTTAGGATTCTACTGAAAGCTCATCTGTTTTAAGTTGAAGTTTATAGTCCATTCAGGAGCTTTTCAGTTAGATCTTCACCTTCCTCCAGGTTATAAGAGGATGTTCCAGAGAATGTTTACTCCAGCTAAATTCACTCTCCTTATTTATTTATTTTTTTGGGTCAGTTCGCCTTCTTTGGTCTCAAACTTGGCAGCGGTTTCCTTTTCCAGTTTGTCACATCTGAACTTGATAGCGGATCAGTCGTACGTTCGGTGCTCTGAATTCATGTACTCCTTCTTCTGCACAGGCCCAGTGTGAACCTCAGTCCTACAGGCCCATGCACCACGAAGAGTTCAAGGAGGACTTGAGGAAATTTCGCCTCAAAAGTCGCACCTGGGCCGGGGAGCGCAGCAAGAGAGACATGTACAGCCGTCTGAAGAACCTGTGAGCGCCTCCTCATCCTTCCAAACCGCCTCCCCATGAACACTCAGTCCAACCTCCTCACTGAGCCCAAGGCCTCACCCCACCAACCAGGAAATACCTTTTGGTGTTCCACCAGCAGAAAAGGGCATATATACATACATACATACATAGTTTTTTATAAATGGGTTGTTTTTTTTTCTTCCCCTTAAAGTCCCGTAAGTTTCATGTTGCTATAGCAAAGTTAGTTATTTATACAAATTTTAAAGATACTTTTTGGCCTAAATAAGGTCCAGCAAACAGAGTTTGAAAAGGCGATTTTTTTTTTTTTTTTTTTTTTTTTTTTTTCCTTCTTTAAACCACTTGGACCTACTTCCTGTTTTACAGTCTTCTTTTAAAAATGGTTTTTAAACACACCTGAAGCACAAATCAGTGCTGGGCTGCAATAATCCAACCAAACTACACAGTTTTTGTCTGAACTTTATCTAAGCACTTGCATTAAAACCTTGAAATGGTGAGGTGCTTTTTTTGATACTACTTTTTGTATGTTTTTTTATTTTATTTTGTTTTTTAAATGAGTTAACCCTTATTTAGAAGTGTTTATTCTTGTGAATCTTTCTCCAGAAATGCTGATTGGTAAATTTATTGACCCGTAAAAGATGAAAGCAGAGATGGTTTTCTTTCTTTCTTTATGTTCCTCTCCTTCCTGATCGGTTGCAATACTTGATTTGTTTTCTCAGTCGGAAACCAAAGCAAACCAAAACTACCTGTTAACTGTGCAGTGAGATTTCTTTTTCTTTTTCTGATGCTGCAGGTCGGCGAGGAGATTTTTGATCAGAGAAAATCATCTTATGATTTGCTTTGACTCCTTGATTTTCGCAGATAAGACGTCTTGCCCTCTGCAGAACTAATGTCAGTTTGAAATGAGTCGGGTGGCTTTAATATTTTGGTACAGGCTCGTGGGGGAGCTGCTGAAATAAAGATCCAATGTGCATTCAAACGGCTTGCTTAGTGGCTTGTTTTTCTTTTTAAAGGCTTGTGAAGCTGCTCTTCTCTGTTGAACTTTGAATGCGTAAACAACCAGTTGTGTCATCTCTGAGGGGGGTTTTCTCTGGTATAACGTAACGCAAAAATGTCAGTTCAGTTTTCAGACTTGGGCACTGAGCAGACTCTGCCATCCACATTTGAACTCCATTAATAACACAACTGCTGTGTTCGGTCTGCAGCTCTGCTTGGCTGGGACTTGAGTATTCCTGCACAGAGCAGTTCCTCTTTCTCTTTTTTTTTTTTTTTTCAAATTCTCCCTCGCTCAGCCAGCCTCGGGAGTGGCCTCTTTGTTGCAGCACGTGCCCACACACACACACACACACACACACACACACACACACACACACACACACATTCCTCTCTGTGGAGGCAGCGCCTGGCAGCTTTACATGTCCTGACAGGAGGTTAACAGTTGTGTTGCAGGAAGGGGAAAGGGGTGGAAACCAATTCAGAGCCACCACGTGCTGTAGAAACGTGACCAATCTGATAAACTGAAGGTCATGGAGGCAGAAATCTGCCATCTGGCACTTTGCCAAAGTTTGAACTCGGACAGCTTCTCAGAGGCCGTTCGGCTGTGGGAAAGAGGCCCTCTGTTTGCATTCTGCTGGCTGAGCTCTAAAGAACAGTTTCTTAGTGAAAAATGTGTCTCACTGGCTGTCATGTGCACCTAAGAGAGGGGGGGGGGTCTGAATCTTTTTTTTTTTTTTTTTTTCAGTTGTCTTTACACATAATTGTCAGTGGATTTATATTCATGATTGGGTTTCTACCTTTTTTTATTCATGTAAAATGACTAACATACCATATAAAAGGCCTTGGACCTGTACTTTGTGTGAGGTATACATAATGCCCCTTTCAATATGAGCCTCCTCTGCTTTAGCTGTTGCTTTTAGATTTTAGACCAATCCTCAGAACTTTTCCCTTAAGAAAACTTGAACAAAGCGACCTTTTGACACTTCGTTATGTAAAAACTGGGAACTTTTGCCCATAGAATAGATTTTAGAAGCTCTAAACTGAAAGATTTAAATGGTTTAATTATCTTGTTTTCCAGATGCGTTTATAAATGTATTTGTCTTTCAAAGCTATTGTTCTGCACTTTGAGCATCTCACTGGGAACATATGCCAGCACCCTGCAGAGTGTCTCAAATACTACCCCACCCATCCTGTGGTTTCACCTTTACACCCCACCTTTGGGTCCTGCAGGCAGCTTACGAGCCGTTCAAAAACTGCCCTCGCACAAAAACCCCTCCAGCCTGGGTGTCACCACTCTGCTGTGACCCGTTGTCTGTACACATTGATGGGAAACTGTCAAACCAGCCTGTAAATCAAAGGCCTCACCACTTGACAAGTGAAGCATGCAGCACAACACGGGGTTTCAAAGCATGGGTGGGGTTTGTGGTTGTGCAAGAACAACCTTTGGTTCTGGGTGTTTTCGAAGATTACAGACATTCTTTTCCCGCTTGTTTCTGCTCTGTGCACGTTGTCGCTCTGGTTTGAGGTAATTTCACACTCAGGATGTTTTCACATCACCATGCTGGGAACGCACAGCAGATAAAAAGATATTTTAGTCGCCCGCTGTGTGTTGTTTTTAGCTTCCTTTATTTCAAACCAGCGGGCCTCTCTGTTATTGGTCCGTGTAGCTGGCTGATCACCCTTCCTTTCACCCACATCCTGTTGTTCTTATTCAGCTGTTTCATCACAGGGAAATGTGACTCAAAGCTCAAAAACACTGAAACTTGCTTAGCCTTTTTTGTGGTGATCATGACACGAGCTGCTGCACATCCCTTATGGTTTATGAGCTCTATGTTGTAAATCTGATCAAATCAAACAGCTATTGCGGGGTCTGCAACTTTCACATTGTGTTCTCAATGATTTTTATCCAATTATTACCTGCGTGATCCCGCCAATTTGATTCCTCACTGCTGAGGAATAATGTGTTCAAACTGGTCTTGGTTAATCATTACCAAGGTGTTGCAGAAACACTTCTCACCCACACACATTCTCACGAAAAGCTTCACGTAAGCAGCTGGGACAGTCGATGTTGCTTCCCTCACCTGAAAAAAAATCTAAATTAAACTTGGTGTTGTCAATTAGTCAATGATGAAGTGATGGCACAATTTTTTTTCTTTTTTCTTTCAGATCAGTGGAAACAGCCAGTCATGGCCTCATATTAAGCAAAGAGAACAATCATGTCCCAAAAAATACAAAATGCAAATAAAAAAGAAATTCCTCCAGATTCTTTGATTCTTTACTGATATTAAGCATCATAGAGGGAGAGATATGCAAATACAAAAAGTACAGCTGTGATACAAAGTTTGGTTCAGAGAGAGTTAAGGGAATTACCAAAGCAATTATGAATTGCTTGTATGTAGAGCACTAGTTTTGAAATATGTGTTTGAAAAATAGCATTTAAATAAGTTTGGACTGGTCCTGGATAAAAAGTCACTGAATTAAACAGGATATAGAACCAAATTTATGCCAATTCTTACTGTAGTCTGTCCTTTGCATACTGTGAATTTTTGTTTCGATGGCATATGAAAAGCAAATCTGATTAACACGACCATTTGGACAAAACTTGAACCAAATACTCAGATGCTTTACTAAAGGGAAAGTTCTTACACCACGCTGTAAAAATGCTCCATTTCTATTCCTGAACTGAAAATGTCGAGCACACATAAACATACATAATAGAATCATTTTGATACTTTATGCTCATATCATCCTTTATGCGTTTCTACTTCTGTGTAACTGCTTATGATGCAAATATTGTACCCATGCATAAAACTAATAGCTGCACTCGGAGAGGTCACCTCTGTCTGCTCTGAGGTTCAGTCAGGATTAGGGTTTTAAAAGTAAAAAAGCATCTGATTTATCTGTTTCTGCCTCTGTCTGTCTGTAGGGATTAAACAAAAAAAAAAAAACAGGTGAATTTGATTCTACTCAGTGGTTTGAAACCCTTTCAACATCATGTCAAACATGTTATTTCAATGAAGATCTGGAGCCCAAAGTGATGTCCCCTCAACGCTTTTTATTTATTTATTTTTTTAATTAACATGCCTAAAAAAATAAAAATAAATCCACTAAGGGGGACAAAGTAATTTGAAAGAACCTTAAAGTCACAATAGTTGCCGGTTTATTTTCTGTCAGTTAACAAATCGATTGCTTACAATAAACTCTTGGACATTCTCTCAAAGTGAAACAAGCACAGGACCAGCGCGTTCACTGAGTCTCAGCTGCTCTGTGCGGGGCTGAGGATGAAGAGGTTAACAGGAAGGTGCTGTGGCAGTTTATTCACACACACACTGACACACTGAGCAGGGCGTCTCCGAGTAAAGAAGCGTGACCTCCAGCAGCTGCTGGATTAACAGCTGCCTCTGTTTGTCTGCTGCTCAGACCCCGGAGCTCTCTGCTCTCACTCATCCTCTCTGCAGCCTCCTGTCTTTCAGGGGCCATTCCACCCGCTTAGACCACACCGCTCCACTGAGCCTGCGGGTGGGTTTCCACTGATATTTGATGCTTTGATTCTGATCGTTCTGATTAGTTTGTGATGTAAACGAATAAGACAGTCAATTAAATGTAGATATTACTACAAAACGTTCAAATGACCACAAAGAAGTTAAAGCAAGCTGTTTGAAATGTCACTGTCAGATTCTGGACATTTATTAAAAAAAAAATTTTCAGATAAAATTCTTCTAAAAACCTATCGACCTGGAGCAGAATCTTGCAAAGACGAATCGTTCGCTTATCCCAGCTTGTATTTACATTTTTTTTTGTATGAAATTAAATATCTTCTGTTCGGTGGCATTTCGCTGTAGAAAACGAGCAAAAGTTGAAGACCCCCAGACACAGGCAGCATTTAGACATCAAAAACACAACTCCAAACAAACAATGAATCAATAAAGCAGCTTTATTATTTTCTTGCTATTAAACCAGAAAAGACATTTTAAAAAAGTGTTTAATCTGACAAAGCACGAGTTCTTCATTAAAAAAGTGGAGAAACAAGGCTGCGGGCGCCCTCTGGTGGTTTAAATGATTTAATGCAACGGTGGACGAGAGCGGTCAGCTGATCAACGCGGAAGTGAATAACCAGCAGATAGAGAGTACACACTTTGTTAGACGACATAAGCCGTGTTGTCGTGATTTTCCCCACTTCTAAGAACATGGTGCGGTGCTTCCTGATCCACACCGTGTGTCCCGTGGCCGCCCTGTCTTCCGGGGAGACCCGGGTGCTTTACTCCCGGGTGTTCGGTCCAGACGAGGCGCTCCTGTCTGAGCGACACCGGGAGTGCAGCCCGGAGGAGAGAAGGCTCCTGCAGAAGGAGAAGATGCTAGTGGTAGCAAGGTGAGCGCGTTTTGCGGTAAAGCCACTGAAACATCCTCTAATTGTAACAGTGGACACTGCGGATCGGTCTTCATTCACATGCCAGCAGCTAGAACAAAGCAGAAGATTGACATCAGTCGGTTCTGACGTGTGTCTCTGTTGGTACTGTTTTTAGCTGTTTTCAGACCACTGTATACCATGTATTCCAAGCATGGACCCATTACTGAGTGGTCCAACAGAGGAGAGAGACGGGGGACTCTTTCATAAATGCAAAAACAACAAAGTGACACGAAATTATGTAAAACTTTCGTAAAGTATGCAGCTGGAGACTCACAATAGGCAAAAAATGTCTTTGTGGTTATTTTGTGTCTATTTGGTTTGGTCCCACTAATCCTAAAAAATGTAACGTAACTTCAGTCTTTTGGTGTCAAATCTTACTTCAGTGTTTTTCCATGAAACTGAGCACAGCTGAGTTGGTACAGCATCTGATTTGGATGCCTCTTGGTCACCTCCAACTGGGAGGAGACTTCAGGGTGAGCTGTTCCCTCTTGCCTGAGAACGCGTTGGGATACCCCAGGAGGAGCTGGAAGTATTACTGTGGGTGTCCCTCCTGGACCTGTTGCCTCAGCGACCTGACCACAGATAAACAGTAGAAAATGGATGGGATGCCTTGATGGATGCTGTGGAGCAGTTTCGGTTTGAGATAAGAGATCAACACATGGGCATTTGTGCCTTTATATTCACTAATAATCTGTTTGTGTTTTCCAACAGAAAACGCAAGTCCACAATGTCGGGACATTGTCGGCATATCATTTATGTGCGGATCCCTAATAATAAAGGAATAATGTTTCACCTATATTCTGTAAAAAAAACAAAAAAACCAGTGTATTATTACACTCGTTATCCACCGTGATTACACTCAGCATGGTTACATGCACAGTTGAGGCCATTTAATTAGATCACTGTCCATGTCCTAGTATACATGCACAAAAGGGGAATCATGTTTTTAACTGAAGTGTGTCAGACGCTGCAACACAGCGAACTGTGAAAATGTATTCAAGATATCCTGCTGCTTCTAACCTTCTCTGTGGGAGATCATCTTGCATGTGACTGTAACTGAATTCACCGTACAGACGTCTTAAAATGTCTTAAATGGTCAGTTTGTCACGTAACGCTGTGGTTAAAAAATCTGAATTTTATTAATGGGCTGATTTGCAGTCATAATTTTCTGACTTTATTGGGAACTTGGCTGTATTAACACACACTTACACTTCACTGTTTTTTCAAAAAGAAACAAAAGGAAAGCAGGCAGAGCGCCTCTAGTTAAGTGCTCAACGCTTCCATTGTGTCTGTTTAACCTTGTCTGAGTTCTTTGAAGCACTTTACACGTTTCTCATTCACCTATTAACAAAAACTCATACAACATTTCCACGAGATGCTGGAGATCGAACCACCGACCTTCCGAGCACCCTGCCAGCCGAGCAACGCACCGGGCGTATATATGCAGGAGCGAAACTCCAACGGCATCATCTGTGTGCGTTATTCTGGTTTTAAGATCGTTTTGGTTGAACTAACATGTTTATATGCTTTAGAATAATAAGCTTTTTAACAATGAGTTTTTGTTGTGTCATGCAGACATGTTTACTGGGAAGAAGATAAGCATTTGTATTTATTCCTCCACAGAGTATTGTCTTTGTTCAGAATGATGAAGTTTCCCCTGATATTCCCTCGTTTTTTTATTAATATCCAGAGTTGAATCTTCAGAAAGCAACATGCTACGTAGCTGGATGTTCAGATGCTCTGTGTGTTGCAGAAGGCAGTCATTACACACTGCTGTACGCCTTCACACTTACGAAGATCCCATTTCTTTGGCTTCTTCTGGTGATGCTATAATAACATGATTAAGGTTTCCTTCTCCACGTCTACCTTAAACTCAGATGTTGCTTTCAGTGACAGTTTCAACTTTTTGACAACTCAAGCTCATGTTGGCTCCATATGAATTAATTGGATTATAATTACAATGAATTGAATTCCAGTTGGCTTGAATTGGACTATATTACTTAAGTGCCTTGAGATGACAATTGTTGTAATCTGGCGCTATATAAATAAAATTGAATGGATGGATGGATGGATGAATTGAATTGAATGTTGGTCTCCCTCCTCGTTATAAACAGCAAACCTGCTCGAGCTTCTTCCCGCTGTGAGAGAAAGCTCACACGAGGTGTCTTCTGGGATGTTTGCGCATAGGTGGAAAGGATTTCTGCCTCACCTCCCAGAGCACTTTGAATGAAGTTAATCAGAAGATAAGACCTTGAGAGCGCGGTTGCTTTAGCACCTCTTTTTGCAACCCAAAAGCAAAACGGAGACCTGATTTTCACAGTATAAACTGCCAGCTGAGAATCATCGAGGCAGCGGTGGAGGCTGTCAGTCTTCTCTGCAGTCGTCTCATTTCTTTCCTGTTGGTGTTTGTGTTTGTCTGAGGAGATTGCTCACTCCCTGCGGTGGAAAAGACTTTCATTACCGTTTTGATCCAACATGCCAAAGTAATGAGGCTGTTATCTTTTTCCAGTGAGTGTGTTTTCTTGTGAAATAACTTGGTTGTGCTATAAAAGCTTTTAAGTTAAGTAGGAAAAATAGCAGGTCAGATAATACCCAGTGTGCCTCTGTGACTCAGGAAGGTCCTCAGCGCCATCTCTCTGTCCCGGGAGGCTTCTGGTCGCCTGCTGGTGGACCACGCTCCTGGCGAGGAGGCTCTGCTCTTGCAGGATGCTGACAGCGGAGTGGTGCGACTGAGATCGGGACACCCCTTCTCTGAAGAGATGAGTGCCCTCTGGCTTGGGGTCCAGAGCCTGGGCTTCACACTGGTCTGTGAGCCACACGAGAACCTGCTGCTGGCTGAGGGAACCTTGAGGAACCTGACCCGACACTGCCTGGAGGAGCTGCACATGCTGGGGCAGGGCAGCGAGGTGAGTGAAACACCTAACAGGCATGTGTGCTGTGTTCATACACTGATAAAGAGAGCCTTCATGTTGTTGTGAGGGGTAAATATCTTAATGCTTCAAACCCAAAAATCTAAAGTTTAGATCCAATGTCTAACTTCAAAAGTTTTTGACTAAAAACACTCTATACATTACAGATTAGGCATTGTAACATTGTAGGAACTTATAGAAATTATTTTGAACGCACCTTTCCCATCTCCCATCAATAGTCTTATCCCACCCATATTCCTTTTTTCTAAAAATTGTCCTGCGGTGTTGGCTTTTGACATATAGATATCAAAATGTGGAACATCATGTGAATTTGTGGGATGAGGGACTTTGCTGCCCCACACGAAGAGAGACAACTGATCATCCTTACTGAAGGTTACGCTGAGTCAGCTGCAGATAACTGAAAATAAAAGAAGAAATTGTGTAAAAATCATGTCAAATGAGGCCACAATGAAACACCTTCAGTCATTTGCAGGGCAGCATACCCCCAGTGAAGCGTGGTGGCAGCCGCATCATGCAGTGGGGATGTTTTTCATGAGCATGGGCTTATGGAAATGGGTCAGAATTGAGAAGCAGAAACCATCAGGTTTGACGTTGATGGAGTTGTGGCTAGATGTCCCAGAATCATAGAGGCATAGCCCAACAGACAAGAGGCTCCACAATATATTGTCTTTTGAGGCTTTGCACTGTGAAGTTTTTTTAATTTTTGTTTCATCACTTTTGTTGTATCAGAATTAAATGCGATTTGTCACCAATGGCATTTTCCCTCCAGGTCCTCTTGAAGAGCAGCCGCATTGATGTTCTGCTCAGCCGCCTGCTGCCTCACGGCCAGCTCCTCTTCCTTAACCACCGCTTTGCCCAGAGTCTGGAGAAGGAAGTCGCAGCCTACATGGCCAAATGAACCAAAGTGACCACAGCTGCCGTTTCACTGAGGCCAAGTCTCTCACCTACAGTCTGACTTCCAGTTTGAGGTCAACAACTGCTCGCTGTGACTGCTGAAACCTTCAAGCAAGCTTTGGTGACATTTCTGCATCAGAAGCAGAGGTTCTGGCTGCTTGGATGTGGATGCTGCTGGATGTGGAAACAAAGAGTGTGGAAACATCTCCTGTCAGCCACGTGCAGCTCACTGTTGGCTGCTTACCGTGTGGGAGGCTTCACTTCAAATTGTGTTTGTCAAATTAAAGAGTGGAAAGGAAAATGTGGCAGATTAAAGAGTGCAACTGAAGGGGTCAGTTAGGACTCACATGCCAGGATCAAAGCCTGTCCTTTATCTGATTTGCCATACTTGAATTGTCACAGTGGAGCCTTGAGGAGTCAGATTTGACCTTTTTTTTTTGTGTGTGTGTGTGTGTGTGTGTGTGTGTGCGTGTGCACATTAATGAAGTCTTATTGTGTATATTGCTTTCTAACAGAGCTGAAGAGAAGGAAGAAAGCAGACTGCAGCACAAAGTATGAGTCATGTTGTGATAGCAAAGAAAGATCAAAGTGGGACCTGTTTATTGTCGGCTGAAGCAGAAATGTCCCTGTTATGAGTAGAATGGAAATGGCAGAAAATGACGGCACATATGAAGTCATAATGAAGGGAACGCACAGATGTTGGCATTCAGAATGCAGATCAAAACACAAAATATGACAAAAACAACCACATCACAGACATCCTGACACAAAAAATGTATTCTTGTTTATCTTGTGAACATCTGTTGTGCTGACTGCATCTCCCTCCTGTCCTTTATTTTTACATTTTCTTTTCTTTTTTCTGCCAACAAAACTTGACTTTTAGCAGTCTGTCTGAATGTGAGCAACAATTGCTTTAATGTGCTCATTTTTTCCTTCATTAAAGAGATTCATCAACTCTTTCGTAGTACCAAAGAAGCATTCTTTGAAAGTTTGTGGACACAAGGGATTCAATGTTGAATATTAAAAAAAACGGGAAAACTTGGACGCGTTGCATGCAGTGTGCAGCATTTCAGTGTTTCATCAGTTGTTTCACAGACTACGGTTACTATAAAACTAAATAAAACTTAATAAAGGTGTAAACCAACTGACTGATGTCTGATTGTAGCAAAGTACTGTTACAAAGTCTTGAGCCATGCCTAATTTCTAAATATATTGTCAGGAAAACGTGCAGTGCTGTGCAAACATTCATGGAAATAAAAGGCAAAAACAGTGTTAAGAATGGCTTCTTGACAGCCACCCTTCCATGGAGACCATTTCTGATGAGGCTTCAGTGAACAGTAGCAAGTCAAGTGAAGGTCCACATGTATCTCTCAGGTGCTGGGTCAGCTTTTTCTTTTTCCCCCTCTTTCTTAAGTACATCCCTTTCAGATACTGTTCATGTGCTGAAGATAGTTTTTAGGCTTGACACTTTGTCCTTCACGTGCAATGTTTTCAGCTAATATCTGGAAATCACCTTGTTTGTGCAGAATACTTTTTCATGTCTGTCAAACTGTGTCTTCCTTATATTTGTGTCTTTGCAATAGGCTGACAGTGACAAATGTAGCATTTTGGAATGGATTCCTTGCTATGTTGTCTGTTATGTGCAGACACAACACTGGTTCATCTCTTCAGTGAGGTCTCTTTTTTATTTTTAACAAACAAAAAACACATTTCTCTGAAAATAGTCAGATTCAAGGACCGGATGCGAAATGGTAACAGTGGTATCATGCTCTGTATCAAATCATTAACAAAAAAAATGGCCTTTAAGTGCGTTTTGCTACAAGATGAAAACCTTAAAGCACATGGATAACTGTGGGGAGGAAGAAGTCTGTTTACTGTGCCTAAGCCTCTGAAAACATCAGTAGCAGCAAGTATAAATTTCACAATAATGAATCTGTCCAATGAAATATTGCTTATGTGATAAATAATACAAAACCAAATCAACTCCTTTCCAAGATTTTTGGGCTGAAATGACTTTGCGCTGACCTTGAGCCTGGTCTGAGGCATCTGAGGCTCTACTGAGGCTGGCACCTCAGGTGTCATCAGATTTAGGACCGTAAACCACAGGGAATTAATCAATCATTTGAAATCAGTATAAGCACTTGATATTAATTAGTTTTGTTCTAAAAGGAATGGCAGAACAGTCCACTCTACAGTTATCAGTTTCAAACTTGACTAAGTTATTATAACTGGGCAAATTGTTTTTAAGTCATTACATGTAACATTTGCATTAAACTGGTTCCTCTGGATCTGCACATCCATCCATCCATTTTCTATACCGTCAATCCATTAATCGGGTAGCGGGTGGGCTGGAGCCTATCCCAGCAGTCATCGGGCGAAAGGCGTGTACCCCGCCTGGACAGGTTGCCTCTGCACATCCAGTTATATGAATTACACTTCCCACAACTAAGTACAGGGCCTAAGCAACCCCACTAGGGGGCAGCATGCAGCCACACATGATGAGAGCTGCTATTAAGAGGCAAATATTGACACCAGAGCAGAAACTCAGTGTGCTGCAAAAATCCCAAACGCTGCTGCCTTGAAACAATTTAAAAATTAGATGGTAGACATCAAACAAGCAGCACTCAAATTGTTCTCATGTGTGTGAGACCAGTTTGTAATTACATCTAATGAGTGATGCACAGAAACAGGAAGTGGATGCTTACAAGCAGGTGTTTGATAAAATGCACGAGTTAATGTCAAGTGGAGATTAAAACTGCAGAGTCTGCTTTAGATGTGAGTGTGTTGTGCTATCATCAGCTGTGATGGTGAGGCCCTATCCCCCATTTCATTACTGCACAGCCTGGTTGGTGGGCAGGATTGTTAATAAGGACCCGTTAAACATCATGGTGTACAAATAATTAGGTGGAATATTGGGATGGGGTGTAGAGGGTCCTAAGAGTAGCTCAGTATAATTGCACAAAGATATCACGGGGTGGGAAAATTTGGGGATGGAAGCACAGTTGTTTTTAGAACAGGGAACTCTTAGGTTAAAGTTACAAGATTTAATGGAACAAGGTTCCAAACAAAGCCAAAAAAAGTTTTTCTTCCAGCCGAACACAGCGGGTAAATAGCTCAAGGCACAAGCTTGTTGGTAAAATCAGCTGCTAGAATATGTAGTTACACTGAATCTGAGCACTCCTGGGCTTCAATAGCACTCACAGAGGGAACAAATTGAAGGCCATTAACTGGAGTACATGTAAAAAGAGAAAAATAACTCCCACAGTAAAAAACAATCATGCACTATTCACAAACTTTGAAAATCATCTGCACTGAAAAACCCAACCAGATGGTAACTGGGGCGAGTTTATCGAAGGGACCAAATGTCAAATTGCACGAAGCAGCAGAGCCAATAGATCAAAGGCAAAATCTGGATTACTGTTTAGTATACGAGCTGCTGTCAGAGGACGGCAGGGCCTCCAGGGCATCTTGTAGGTAGCGGGCAGCGTGGCTCTCCTACACAGCTGTGAAACCCCCCCACCCCATCCCCTCATGCCTTCCCTCTACTGGATACGGGCTGCCCTTATATTCAGCCATCATCCATGGTGGCCGACCAGACCAAAGCTGACACTGTCACAGCCCATCTCAGTCACCCACTCAATCTTTTCTTCCTCCTGCGTTTTGTTCTCTTCCTTTCAGCAGCGTCAAGCTCCAGCAAAAGATTTTCTCATTGAATTCGAGACCGACCATTGAGTATGCCAACTCCTGAGTTTAAGAATTTTCCTCTTAATATTTTTTCTCCTGCCTCATTAGATGTCTCCGTGACTATTGTATGGCTCATAGTAAGAGCACAGTGGAGAAAATGGGCTCAGCACTAGCCAGGGATACAATATGAATTTCAATGTGAGTTGACGACTTATTCACTTTAGCCTCTGTCAGGGCATGTAGCATGAAAGACCTGAACGCCACGGCTCCCATTCATATACATTAGGCATCATTTCTATTCCCTTTCATGCGTGCATCTTCCTGGAATTTCAAATATTCATCTTCTCTTGGGCCAAGGCTAAGTGGACTTTCTACTGGAGTAGAGCTTGAGGAATGCTCTGTGAAAACAGGTAAATGCCAGTCATATAAGGTGCCACAAAAGATCTGCAGGATCTGTCATTTTCTGTTTTTGTTTTTTAACTGCCTGTGTTGCAGGAATATTTCTGGTAATTTGACGTAGATTATGTAGGCATCCCAATGCTTAGCCTGAATGCATGACTTGGAAGTCATAATACTCCCATAATAAATCATAATTTTGTACTTTTGGTTCTTTGCTGTAATTCTGAATGTTTTCCTAATAATTTTCCTGCACAAACACAGATGTAGCAAAAGAGAATTACAAATCCCTATTCCAGAAAAGCTGGGACATTTTCCAAAACGAAGTAAAATCCCTAAATCTGTAATTTGTTCTCTCATTTGAACCTTTAACGTATTTAACAGACACATGTTCAAAGAAAGGATGTTCACTGCCCTCTCCAGCTACATTGTATTTAGAAAATATAAACAAATTGAATCAAAGAAGTTAGAATAGAGGTGCGTTTACCATTATGTTACGCCACTCTTCCATTTTTTACATTTTTTATCATTTGGGAACAGAGGAGACTAATTGTTGCAGTTTTTCAGAGGTTAATGATTAATACAAGATTCCAGCTGCTCAACAGTCTGTTGTAGTTTTTTTTTCAGATTTACTCCTCAATGCGTTTTCAATAAGAGACAGATCTGGAATGCAGGCAGGTCAGTCAACCACACACCCTCTGTGTCTATGAAGCTCTGCTGTTGCAAGTCATGTAGAATTATGTCTGGCATTGACCTGCTGAAATAGTGACGAACTTCCCGGGAAAAGATGTCACCTCAATCGTAGCATATGTCTCCAAAATTCCAGTATAAGCATCTGCATTGATGGTGCCTTCAGACACATTCAAATCACCCATACCATCATGGTCTGTGTCTTTAGCACCTGTTGTTGATAACAGCCTGAATGGTCTTTCTCATCTTTGGTACTTAGAATCAAATGCCAGTTTTATTTCTCAAAAGCTGCTGAAACTTGATTCATCTGACCACAGAACATGTGTCCACTGTTTTTCTCCCTATTTGAGATTAGCTCATGCTCAGCAGTCAACTATGTTAAGTGAAAATGGTTTTCCAAGTCCATGTGGATATATTGATCATGATAGTATCCCCCAAGCAGTTCGGCCTCATAGTTCAAAGGTCATACACATCCAGCTGTGGTTTCCATCCTTGGCCTTTCCCCAGACTCCCTGAATCTTTTCACAATATCATGCATTTTCTGGGCTGCATGGTGATGTGGTGGTTAGCAACATTGCCTTACAGCAAAAGGGTTCCTAGTTTGAATCCTAACTGCGGTCTTTCTGTGCGGAGTTTGCATGTTCTCCCTAATTTGGTACCGTCCTAGAGGCAGGCAGTCTGCTGCAGCAGCTCTGGACACTTTGTGTCTTTATTTCATTATAAGATTTTTTTCTGTGAAAAGATGCATTTTTATATGATTGTTATGATGCATAATCATGGTAACAGTGAAGTTGTTAAGATGTTGGAGCAGCTAACTGAGCTTTCCAAAGCCCAAGTAATATCTTGAATAATACTCCAAATTAAGATGAGTTGAAGAGCAGACATTTAGGATACAGAGTAGGGACATAATGGTGAAAAGGGAGGAGGAACCATTTCTTCCCTTGATCATCATGGGAAGTGTGAGATCACTAGCATATAAAATGGCAGGAATATCAGGAAGGCAATATTTTTTACATCAAGACATGGCGGCAGGAACAACTCTAACACCTCTCTACTCAGCTTTAAGACTATATGGGCTGACAGAGATGCAACAGTGAAGGAGGAGGGATTGTAGTGCTTATTACCAGCAGATGGAAAGCAGTGAAAAAGGCTGGTTCTGTAGTAGGCAGAAGACTAGACCCTCTCAGTGCTGTGATGGAGCAACGGATTAGGAGGAAATAATATTCTGTTTTGGAGAACAATAAACATCCTCTCCACAGCACCCTGGCAGGACAGAGGAGCAGCTACTGTGAGAGTCTGCAGGACTGAGAGGTTCAGGAGGTCCTTTGTCCCCACAGCCATAAGGTTTTTTTTAACAGTAACTGCTGACGTTTTTCTCTAATTTATTTGTGTATTCATTTATTACTATTTTTTATTATTGTTCTAATATACAATCATTGTAAAAAAATTTTTTAAAAAAAAGAAAATATTTGACTAATTTTTAATTCCCCCCACTGGGGGATGTATTTTTCTATTCTATTCTATTCTATTCTATTCTATTCTATTCTATGGCGCAATCCTGGACACCGAGAACAAGCGTCTCTGCATCCCAGATATTGCACTGTTGGCTATGAGTTTCTGTCCAAGAGAAATTACAAGATCATTCCTTGTCTATGCTGTGTGACATCTTGTGCTAAATTTATGCCAAAATGCAAAAACACCCCAACCAATTGATGGTGAACTCCGAAGATTTTTTAACACACCGTCTTCTCTGCTACACTTCAACTTTCTATACGTCTGTGCGCTGATTTATATTTAATCTATTGATAACAATAACATATCTTTAATAATGATTAATACTGCAGCAATATAATTTCTCTTCAAAGATTAGTAAAGTATTGAATTTGTTTAAACTGAATTATTTGTCAATTGTAGAATCTTCCAGAATGAGGTAAATAGTATATTCTATAAACTTTTCTGTCTTTCTTCACTTCTCTTTTCTAAGTGTGTTGGTGAAATCAAATTTTAAATTTGTTTATTTACACAACACCAAATTATTTCTTTGTACTTGTGTCTGTTAAATAAAAGTTCAAACAAGTTAACAAATTACAGATTTCAGTTGGGTTGTTTAGTCCATCAAATTCTAAAATCATGTTAGATTTCCCATTTCAAGCGTTTTTTTTTCACCCTGTCGATAAAATAAGCCTATGGCTCACTCACGTTTAAAACGTCTGCTGTCTAAAGGCAACAAAATGTTTGTCGGTGTAAAATTATCACATCACTTCAAACAACTCTATTAAGCCGTGTGGTTGGATTCCTCTGAAGGATTGCTGGTTTTGCTCATTACCAAAGACAAGGTAGAGCGGTCTGCAGGGAAATTGTCGACTAAAAAACAACTTCAAGGAGAGAAATAAAAAAAAGGACTTTCCTTTATTTATTTTTTGTTCTTTTTCCTCTCTCTAATTGATTTGTTGATCTGTAAATAAGCCAAGTGAGCGACCAAATGCTCCTTGTGAACTGATGGTAACTCAGAAGGGATTATATGGCAAACGAGGAGCCATCTTAAATCAAATGGAAAGTAAACGTCTCACATTTCCCTATTATTTCTCTAAAGATGAAAACATCCTAAAAATACACCGACAGACTGTAAACCTACAAGCTCATTGTAATGTTTATTCATGTGGCAAATCATGTTTACATTTTTATCATGCAGCACACGTGGTACTTTACTGCTTGCAATCGGTCATTGAGAGCACTTTTAACAGTAATTAAGATAATTGCAGAGGTTATGGCTCGTCTACAGTGAAAGACATCTTCTGAGATCATAACTTGAATTGCTTTGAGCAAATATCACCATTTCCAGTATGAAGCACCAGTTATATATAGTTACGAGCACATCAATAAATTTACAGTGACTGTATCTTTTTTGGTAAAATAACGGTGACAGTCTGTGTTACAGTAGTTTAAGCAGACTTGTTGGGTTTAAGAATGGCTCATACAAGCCTACATTTTCTTCCTGGTTCTCATTTTCTAAACTTCATTCAGACCTGTGCAAAAGGATGATGAAGGCGTTATCTTGAAAATATTCCTTTAGAGCTGCTTGTATTAATTTAGAAATAGATTCACATATGGCTCATCGAGACTTTAAAAAAAAAAGATGTTATTAAGCCCAATATAACAGAATTAGAAACACATTTCATGCATTTATTTGTAAGTACTCCAAAATAAAAGTAATTGTAAGTGCTGCTTAAAGCACAGTTCATTGATATTTGATTACACGGAGGCAGAATAATGAACAAAAAAAGTGACATTCACACAAAGATAAACAGTTTTAATTGCAGGTCTAATAAACATCATGGCATCAGTAGTTCAGTTGCATCATTTATGCACATTCTCTCTCACAATTCCTGTTGCATTCAGACTTTACAATAGTAAAAATGTAGCCCACACGCTTAGCTCACCTCAGCTAATTGGAGCTTCCAAGTCTTGTCTACAAACTCCAAATGGACAAAAAAAAAATCAGCCACTGTGTTTTAACATTTGTTAGCACCAGTTTCCATTAGAAGAACTAAGCTGTCTTGGATAAATATTTGTTTGTTCCCTTAAAAGAGGCCTAAATAAAGTATTTACTGTAAACATTTATCATATTAAAGGGCAGATACGTTGGGCAGTCACAGTGCATGCAATGATGTGTAGCAAAACAATTCAATTCAATTCAATTTTATTTATATAGCGCCAAATTACAACAATTGTCATCTCAAGGCACTTAAATGATATAGTCCAATTCAAGCCAATTGGAATTCAATTCATTGTAATCATAATCCAATTAATTCATATAGAGCCAATTAAAAAATAATATCCTAGCTAAGGAAACCAACAGATTGCACCGAAACTTGTCTTCAGTCCAATCTCCCGTCCTGAGCGTGCCTGAGGCGACTGTGGAAAGGAACGACTCCCTTTTAACAGGAAGAAACCTCTGGCAGAACCAGACTCAGGAAGGGTGGCCATCCGCCTCGACCAGCTGGGGTTTGAGAAGACAGAAAAGAGGGAAAAGAGGGGGGATAAACACCATTCAAAGGATACCTGTTGGAACAGGGAAACACAAGTTAATAACCACAATAATGTCATAATATCATTTGAGAAATTAAACAGGGAGAAAAAGAGAGCAAAGTGAGGAAAGGTGTGACAGATGAGGTCCCCCAGCAGGCTAAGCCTATAGCAGCTTAACTATGGGATGTTTCAGGATTACCTGAGCCATCCCTAACTATAAGCTTTATCAAAAAGGAAAGTTTTAAGCCTAATCTTAAAAGTGAAAAGGGTGTCTGCATCCCGGACATTTACTGGCAGCTTATTCCACAACAGAGGGGCCTGATAACTGAAGGCTCTACCTCCCATTCTACTTTTAGAAACTCTGGGAACAACAAGTAAACCTGCAGTTTGGGAACGAAGTGCTCTGTTAGGAAAATATCTTACAATGAGATCTTTAAGATATGATGGAGCTCGGTCATTAAGAGCTTTATATGTGAGAAGAAGAATCTTAAATTATATTCTGAATTTAACAGGAAGCCAATGAAGAGAAGCTAAAACTGGAGAAACATGATCTCTCCTGTTAGTTCTCATCAGAACTCTGGCTGCAGCATTTTGTATCAGCTGGAGGCTTTTCAGAGAATATGTGGGACAGCCCAATAATAAGGAATTACAGTAGTCCAATCTTGAAGTAACAAATGCATGAACTAGTTTCTCTGCATCACCCTGAAACAGAATGTTCCTGATTTTGGCAATATTACGAAAGTGAAAGAAGGCAGTCCTAGAAACCAGTTTTATATGTGCATCAAATGATAAATTCTGGTCAAAAATAACTCCAAGGTTCCTCACTGTAGAACCAGAAGCCAAGGAAATACCATCTAGAGTAACTATATAACTAGACAATTTCTCCCTGAAGCGCTCAGGTCCAAAGAGAACAACTTCAGTTTTGTCTGAATTTAAAAGCAGACAGTTCTGAGTCATCCAGGTCTTTATGTCTTTAAGACAGGCTTGTAGTCTGACCAACCTATTGGTTTCATCTGGTTTCATAGATAAGTACAGCTGAGTATCATCAGCATAACAATGGAAATTTATGTCATGCTGTCTAATAATGTTACCTAATGGAAGCATGTATAAAGTAAAAATAATTGGTCCAAGCACAGAACCCTGAGGAACTCCATGACTTACTCCAATGTGTGAGGAAGAGTCTTCATTTACAAGAACAAACTGGAATCTATCAGATAAATATGACTTAAACCAGCCTAATGCAGTTCCTTTAATCCCAATAACATGTTCAAGTCTCTGTAACAGAATGCTGTGATCTATCGTATCAAATGCAGCACTGAGATCCAACAGGACAAGCACAGAAACAAGTCCGCTATCAGAGGCTAAGAGGAGATCTTTGGTAACTTTCACCAGTGCTGTTTCTGTGCTATGATGCACTCTGAATCCTGACTGAAACTCTTCAAACAGATTATTTCTATGCAAATGATCACAAAGTTGAACTGCAACTATTTTTTCAAGAACTTTAGACAAAAAAGGGAGATTGGATATAGGTCGATAATTAGCCAACACTTCTGAATCAAGAGTAGGTTTTTTAAGTAAAGGTTTAATTACAGCAACCTTAAAAGTCTGAGGTACATATCCTGTCAACAAAGACCGATTGATCAAATCCAATATGGAAGTGTCAATTAAGGGGAAAACCTCCTTGAACAGTCTGGTTGGGATTGGGTCTAAAATACAAGTTGATGGTTTCGAAGAGACTATTGCTGTTGTTAGCTCAGAGAGATCAACTGGGCAGAAGCCGTCTAAATACAAATCAGGTTCTAAAGATACTTCTGAAGCTGCTAAACTTGATGATACATCAGTGATGATAGTGGGAAGGATTCCATTAATCTTCTCTCTGATAGACACAATTTTATTGATAAAGAATCTCATGAAATCATCACTGCTGAGAGTTAAAGGAATACATGGCTCAACAGAGCTCGTACTCTTTGTCAGCCTGGCAAGAGTGCTGAAAAGAAACCTGGGATTATTCTTATTCTCTTCTATCAATGATGAATAATAAGCAGTTCTTGCTTTACAAAGTGCTTTCTTATACGTTATTAAACTATCTTTCCAGACTTTTCCAGACTCTTCTAAATTAGAGGAACGCCACTGTCTCTCCAGCTTTCTTGCAGTCTACTTTAACGCACGCAGCTGTGAATTATACCAAAGAGCCAACCTCTTCTGACTGATTACCTTCCTTTTCAGAGGGGCAACATTGTCCAGTGTTGTACGCATTGAAGCTATAGTGCTGTCAACAAGAGAGTCAAGTATTGCTGGAGTAAAATTTAGGTAGCCGTCCTCTGTCATATCTGCACATGGCTGCTTGGGGACGACTAACAGAGCGAGCTACGCTAGGTGGCTCCGCACTGACTAAAGGGGCCTGGCTCGCTATCAGGTGGTTTTCAACAGTGCAGAGCCGAGCTTCCAATTCAGATAACCTTCCCTCCAAAACTACAAAAAGACTACATTTGTTACATGTACCATTACCACTAAAGGAGGCAGAGGAGTAACTAAACATCTGACACATGGAGCAGGTGAAAGCAGGAGATGGAGGAAGAGAACTGGTAGCCATGCTAAGCTAGAGAACAAGACACACCACTAAAAAGTGAAAAATAAAGACTAAAGAGCTGTAAGAGTGAGCGTTAGAATATAACAAGTATGCGATAGAGTTAACTATGCAAGATGTGTAAATTATAGGGAGAAATAAGGTGATTGTTAGTAGTTCAAGAGGAGCAAGAAATATCACAGTGTACACACAAGGCAACAGATAGTGATGCAATACGTCTTACCGCAAAGCAAAGCCGCAAAGCAGCAACTGCAACAGACGATCTTTCGTTGAAAAAATCATGGCAAAGTAAATAACTGCCTGATGCAGAAGGGATATGGTGTAAAAATCATGATATGTAGCATTCACTTAGATCGCTATAAGATTTTGGTGGACTGAATGGTTTTAAATTGAGAAAATTCCCTCCCCTGTGGCTGCATTCCGAGTAGCTGTCAGCATTCAGAATTCCTCAGTGACTCGTTAAACTGAGGGCATTCTGTTGTCTAATGCAGGTACATGTAAGCAAGGGAAGGTAAGTTTTCACATACAATTGTATGCAGTGTAGTTGAGCTACGGTTCCAGCTTGATATGGCCATTTAATTGGACCACTGTCTTGGTCCCAGTATAACCACACCAGAGGGAAATCGAGTTATTTACTAAGTATGTGTGACTGTTATGCTGTGGACTGCGTGAGAAAATGTTCAAGACATTCTGCTGCTTCTATCTGTGGGACATCATGTGACATGCACCTGCTCCCTACGCAGATGTTGTATTTAAGTTACATGAATGGTGAGTTTGCCAGATAATGCTGCGCAACAACCTGGAAATGCTTGTGTGACTCCGAGTTTACATACAATCTTAATGTTCTGATTTTCAATCATAAGTTCCCACATCGGATTGACGGTATAGAAAATGGATGGATGGAAGTTCACACATGTTTAGTCATCTGACAAAAGTAACAGAAAAAACTGTGAATGAGAGCAGCTTTACTGGAAATTTGGCTATATTGTTATGCACTTACATTTTTCTGTTTTGACTTAAAGATACAATAAGTTTTTGAGAGACTTGATTTTGATTGGAATAATGATAATATTTTCAAGTGCATTTTAAAAAAATCCCATTTTGGTCAGACCAACACAATTAAGTAAAGTGTCAAGTAAAAGGGCTTACTGAACCATGTCTAAATTGTTATTAAACCCAAGCAAAACTGTGTCACGAAAAACTTTTATTAGTACAAATGACTAAAGATTCAATTAAGTTATCCAACTCTGAATTTATTGTAAAAATGTTGTAAAAAATATTTATAGTTGTAAGACTGCATGTCATTGCCTTACATTGTGTTTGAATGTGTTGCACTCAGAGTTGCTACATCTAAAAATATTTTACATTTGGGTAATATTATTCTTAGATATCCAAAAACATTCCCTAACCGCAAACATCACTTTGTGATGTTTTACCCACAAGATTATATTTTTGATCTTCAGGCTGCTACCTCTGATTTAATTTGTGTAAACAAATTAATTGTGCAATTTGCGCTGTATAAAAATAGTCTCTTTCCATATTTTTGCCTCTACACCAGTATACCACAGCTCATTAACAGCTAAGAATTCAACCACATAGTGCTTATGGCATGTGAGATAATGTGGGATAATTGTGAGCGTGCATGGCTGCTTGTCTCGTTTGTCTCCTTGTGGGCCTGTGATGGACCCATACCCACAACCCATTCAGGGTATACCCTGCTTCTCGCCCAATGGCAGCTGGGAAAAAGGATGGATGGATTCCATACTAAAGTTTTTTTTAACAAAGTTTTGCTTTCTGTCTGACTTTTTATAGTATATTTAGATATTTACAGATTTTCTGTGTGTTTGTGCCTATTGTCCACATGCAAATGTAGTTTTGGGCTCTGAAACCAAACGTGTTGGACTGGGAAACCAGAGTTTTTTGGAGTGGACAGTCACATTGTGCACTGCAATCTCCTTGGTTTAATGTCAGAATATACACTGATCTCCCCATTATTTACATTGTAATGTCTGACTTAGCCATGGTAGCATTGGTGCTATGAATGAATGGTTACTTGCCAACTGTACTGTGTAATGGTGGTGTAAATATGCATTATGCAGCAGAATGTAAAACAACACTCCACTGACACATAACTTAATACCAATGTTGCTAGTAACCAGTCTCAACCTCAGGTTTTGTGGGACAACATTGGGAATGAGGTGATTTAAATCCAGGGCATTGCTGTTGTATTTGACTGTGCTGCTTTGCAAGTACATTGAAGAGTAGAAAACTGTAATGCCAGTCCTGTTCAAAAAAGTACAATGCACACTGTACTACTAAGCTTCAATTGTGTCTCTGCAATTAAATGAGATTCTTTGTAAACGGTGTTCTGTAGATGTTACTTTTTCAAGAAAAAAAAAGACAAGCATTTATTTTAAAAATACCCCTTTGTGTGACCACAGTTCCGTGTTCTGCACTCTATTTCTGCTTTATTTCTTGTGCATTCTGTTCAGATTCTAATTATTCGAGTCCCTTTTTCTGAGTTTGTTTTTCCCAGCTAGCTATCATGTTCCCCGCGTATCCTCAATTACCTTCACCTTGTCTCTTGATCAACATGTTACCAGCTGCTACTCATTACATACCTGCTGTCACTTATCTAATCTCCCTCCTTTTGCAGTGAATACAAATCTTTGTTATGACCAATGACCTCGGACTGGAATTACACAACACGCAGAATAAAAAGTCTTATCAATTTGCAAATTGGTTTCCTGGGTCTTGTCCTCTGACTCCGTGGTAAAAGCACCGCTGTGGATATAGCTCCTGAGATCTAAGATCTAAAGAGTAGAAAAGCTTGGAAAAGCTAGTGGTTAGGTTGGTCTCACTGAAGGTAGACAGAGAGGTTAGTGGTGATGTCACAGCTAAGCGAGAGCTTGAGTGACGGGATTTGTAATCCGATATGAAGGTAGTCCATAAACAATGGTCGGAACTTCTTCCGAAGAAATAACTGGAATCCAGACTTACAACTCGTGGGCAGGCAAGGAGGCAAGGTCCAAGGACAGGCAAGGTTCGTCAACGTGAAGGTAGAGGTCTGAAACAAATCCGAGAGGGTCTAGGCTGAGGCAGAAATCTGTGCGGTAGAAACAAGGTCAAAACACTGTGGTAAACGCTGAATTGCTGAGCAAATGGTAACAGACAATCTGGCACTGGAGGGATGACAAGAGTAAGCTTAAATACAGAGAGAGGCAGGAGAGTAGCATGAGAGTGACTGCAAGGCACAGGTGGACGTGATTAGGATCAAGGCAGGTGGAGCATGTATCAGGTCATCACCTTGACCTTGTGCTGACTTATGGCATTGAGAGTGAACAGTTAACAGTGTTCCCTCAAAATCCTGTCTTATCTGACCATTTTTTGATAACTTTTGAATTTACACTACTTGACTATACGGCTTCTGAGAAGAATTTTACATATAGAAGGTGTCTATCAGAGAATGCTGTAACCAGTTTTAAATTTAAGTTTTAAGTTGATTTAATCATCCTTTTCTTCACTGCCATGTACAGATATGACAGAGGACGGCTACCTAAATTTTACTCCAGCAATACTTGACTCTCTTGTTGACAGCACTATAGTTTCAATGCGTACAACACTGGACAATGTTGCCCCTCTGAAAAGGAAGGTATTCAGTCAGAGGAGATTGGCTCTTTGGTATAATTCACAGCTGCGTGCGTTAAAGTAGACTGCAAGAAAGCTGGAGAGACAGTGGTGTTACTCTAATTTAGAAGAGTCTCAATTAGTCTGGAAAAATAGTTTAATAACGTATAAGAAAGCCCTTCGTAAAGCTAGAACTGCTTATTATTCATCATTGATAGAAGAGAATAAGAATAATCATAGGTTTCTTTTCAGCACTGTAGCCAGGTGTCACGATTTACGTTCTGTTTCATGTCTTGTCCCGTCATTTCCTGTTATATTTTGAAATCACTAACTTTCCCCTCTCGTTTCAGGTATCTTGCCCTTCCTCCCGTGTCCCGTAAATTGAATTGAATTGAGGTTCCAAGGACAGCCACCGGGTTAATCACCTTGGAGATAGGAAAGGATTCCAAAATGCGAGTAGCCAGTTTGCGAATCTCCAGGTAAAGAGGAACATCCTTGGTTGAGAGCCAGACCCTCTGCGCCACTTGGTAGTTGAGTGCTGCGATGTGTCTTCAGTTGGCCGCCCGAGGATAGACTGCGGTGGTCTCGATAAGGGTTTTTCGGGCATTTTGCCAAGTCGCATAGCACTGGAGTGCAGATGTGTGGGGAGAAGGAACACTGGCCTCTCTCTCCTGGAAGCAAAACACTGGTGGGGACCTGTGGCACGGGAGTGAATTCAGGGCATATTCCATGGCAGGTTCTGAGACCACTTGGAGGGGTCACTGGCACAAAGCGCCCGGAGCTTGGGCTCCACCTCCTGGTTTGCCTGTTCAGTCTGGCCATTGGTCTGAAGATGGAAACCATATGAGAGACTAACATTGATGTTAAGCACCTAACAGATCGTTGACTAGTGATTGGAAAATTGCAGGAGCATTAGTCAATCCGAATGGCAGGTAGACATGATTCAGATCTAGGCAGGTGGAGCAGGGATGAGGTTGTGACAATCTTGGTCGTCTCTGTTCTTTGTCAGATCTTCCACGCTAACTTAGCCTTGTCCAGCTTCATGTTTATTTGGTTGCCTGGTCCTGGACTCCCTGTTTCGGCACTGATTTTGATTTTGTTGAGATTAAATTTATTTCAGCAACCTCCTGCCTGTTTAATCTTCTGTATTAGTTATTATTGATATCAATTATAATAAATACATTCTCTTCATACCTGATATCTTTCCTGTTGCTGGTGTGATGGTAAATTTTATGTCTCAGGACTGACAGACTCTCCAATCCACATTAACCATTTGTATCACCCAGACACGCTAATTGTTTTAAACTATTTACTTCTTAATTAACACTCAGACAAGATAATTGTTTTAACCTCCTGTTTCTTAATTATTATCAAGACTGCATCCTACCCCCCCTGGAGGTGTGGTCACACACCTAAAGAACAAAGCCCACCTCCTCAGGTATAAATCCTTTGTATTCCTTTTGTCTGTATCTTTTCATATCATTGCCGCTGAATGGTGTGGACTGATCTTTTTCCTTGCAACGAAGAATAAGTAGAAAAAGTAAGTTTCTCTATTTCATTGCTCATCAGAGGTATTAGGAAGGAAGCGATTGAAAACTTCCATAACACTGGATACGATTGTTTTTTGCTTGTCAGGTTAAATGCAAAAGCACATTGTTTGAGCGATTTATGAAGTGATTTTAAATTAATGTAGTTATTCTAAATAATGTAGTTTTTGTCTGACAGAATGGCGGAAATGCAGTAACCAATACGTCACACTGCGCACTGATAAGTTGTTTAGTGGAGGATTTTGGACAACCTAATCAACTTAAAAAGTTAGGATTTATACAAAGAACACGTATATACCTTAGCAGGAGTTTGGATGCACAAAGTGACACTGAAACTTACTTCCATTTTTTGGCTAAGTGTTGCAGTAATGTTTTAAAGAGCCTCTCTGGTTTGCTGCCATGTAGTCTAACACAGTAAAACACCTAAAATAGACCAAAGTAAACTGCAGGTTATAAATACTGAAAATCTCATCAGAGATTTTTCACTTAATCACCTGCTCTCTGCCACTGGAACCTCTTGGTGTTCATTGTCATAAAACTGTATAACATATACTGTATACCTACATGAAAGTTATCTCCGGTTACAATAGATTAAGAGCATTTGATGATAATGACAAAATTTTATTAGTTTTGGTGTGTTGAGCCGGATCGCTCATTTCAGGATGAACAGCAGCTCTACCTTTGGCTTCAGGTCCCCTTAATTCAGCTACTTAATACAGAGGATTTGGTTGCTTAATTTGTTCACTCCTGCAGCATCACTTTGATATAAGGACTCAAGAGATGTGTGACAATAACACAATAAATATATATTTTCTTTTATATCCACAAATTAAACCCTCTCCACCTCTCTGACAACCAAGACTGATTCCTCTTGCATTGCGTGCGATACACTGCAGACTACAGTAGCCCATTGAGTCCTCCGTTGTGGCTTGTAATACAGTTTTAAAGACGGAATTGCAATTAGAGGAGGGGAAAGTGGGTCGCTTGTGACACCAGGGATGTGCAGCAGAAAGCACTATGTGCTTGTCGTGTCATCTTTCACTAAGCTGCAGTCACTCAGGAGCAGCCCCCTGTGTCAGTTGCGTCAGTTTGCTTGAGTTAAATCCACTCTAAAAGCAAGGAAGTCCAATTCACGTCTCACCGGCCATTACTTTTCACCGTGAAAGCCTCCAATATGTTGAAAAAGAACTGACATGTTTTCTGCTGCCCTTTGACTGCATACATCCAAAGAGATTAGAACTGTCCAGTGTTTACATGTCAAAGCAAATGTCATCTGAGTACAACATAAAACACAGAAACACTGTCCTAGATGATGTACTCTAGCTCATCTTAACTATTTCTGTATGCTATGTAAGGCACTAATATGATTTCAGGTTATTTGAGGATACAGAGTAGAAACCCCTTTAATTTGTAATGGCAGCGTAATAATTACATATGTGTGTGGCCAGCAGGATTTTTGCCCCCCGTGTGAGTAATTTCTCTGAAAATACCTTGGTGCAACCTCATTCTAACACATCACCGGATAGGTTTTTAACTGATATCTCTTTCAGCTCTGGCCACAGTCCAGGCCATGATTTAAATACACAACTTTTTCCAAATATATTAAAAAGAGGCTGTTCCACATTTCCACAAGGAAGAATCCCTGAAGACATCTATTGCTTGACTATGATGATACACATGTGATCATGTTATTTACTGAGGAATCAGTTGCTGCGTGGGCATGGGAAATGGACTATTTTGAGCCAGCTAATGTTGTGTGACCATAGATGCAAGAGGTTCTCATTCCAACAATTGTTCACATCCTTGGCAGAAGTTGTGAACTGCCAAGGATCTGCCAAGAAGTTTACTTCTTAGAGTTTTATTCTCATGTAACACAAGGACATCCGCGGATTCTAACATATTCCAGTAAACAAAGGAAATTAAAAGGAATGTAGTATCTACAGATTAAGATTAATAATCACTGCTGCTATCTCATTGGTTTCTCCTTTATCAGTCCATCAGGTGTGATGATGAGTTTGGTATAAAGTTATCACCTTTTGTCTGAAGGAAAGTTGTCCTGATCTGACTTGGCTTGGAGGTGTGTTTCTGAGTTTCAGGCTGGCTGAGCAGGTTTCCTCAGTTACCAGGGCGGAGTCTGGTTGCTGCATGCTGTCACACCTGTTCTTCATCTACAGTCATCAAGATCCAGACTTAAGGAGCAGCAGGAGCACCAGTTTTTGCCAGGTCATTGTACCATTTCCGTGGTAATCAGGCCACCTCATTCTCACTGAGTTTAAGCAATAGTTCTGCGTTACTTACTTGTTTCCGTCATTACAGCCACGTTCCTCCCGAGACTGTCGGATTTCCTGGTCGCATTTGTCAGCTTACCTGCAACAGTGTCTTCGTCTGATCCTCCTCCGCGTCCACCTCACTACCTGCCTGCTCACCCGCCGTCTCTCTGGAACACACCCTCCAGCCAGTCCAACTCTGCCCCACCCTCCAGTCAAAACCCACTGGCTCACAGTAAGGCTGTCTTCATTCCTGTTTTTGGATCCTTTCCGTTTTTTGGACCATCAAGCTAATTTGTCTCTCCCTATCCAGTCATGCCTGCCTCTTAGTCTCCTGTGCCTCCCGATACTCCCCATTCCCCTGGCTCCGGATTCTACGTTTACCACTGGTTCTCAAGAATTAAAATATATTTTCTTTTGAAATCTGAATCTTGCTATTGAGTCCTTTCCTGTTTTGGCTGACGCCCCTGTGACAAAAGTGGCAAATACCACAAAAAATAATTATATATCAAAACCATTTGTTAACAAAGTTGCAGAATATAACTGAGAGGCTGGATTTTTCTAATCCTGACTGAGCTGAAGTATTGGCATTCCTTCATAATAGCTCTGATCCAACACAATTACCGTGTCAAAAGTGGCATTGCAGGAATGATGACCAGGAAAGCTTTATTCCCTCAGTGTTGTTATTGTTACCCTTAGAGCTAAGGTGGACTTATAGTTTGTACTTTGCAAGAGGGGCAACATTTATAAGCCCCAAATTACATTTTTGTCTGGCAAGTGTGTATGTGTGACAGCAATATCTAACAGATAATTGCTCTTTACTCTTAATGAGAAAATTCAGTCCACAGCTCATTAAAGCCAGTTCCAAGCTTTCAAGCTGCATCATCCTGAATTTGATGTCCTCTCCAACAGCAGTTTTCTGTTTGCTGACTCATTCTCAAAGAGAGAAAGTAAAAAAGAGATTGCCTTATGTTTCAACCAAGAAAAACTTTCAGCGATATTGATGAGCAGTTTCAAACACTCTGATTAGACCAGAAAACTTGGATCTTTTTAAAAACATGGTTTTTTTTTGCAGACATGCTCATCTGTGCCTGTTCTTCCTCATCTGTTATTTTTTCTTCGGTTATGGTCTCATTTTGCCCAAAGGCATCATAAAACTTGAATGGATTTGAACAACTTCTTATCAAAGTAGCGTTAATCAGTCAATGTTGCTCAATGTTAAAAAATACAAGAATGTAATTACATTCAGACATATTTAATTCATATTTCACAGTAAACCTTACAGTCAGTATTTTGTACTGTTATGGACAGAGAAAAAGAAGTTACAGAAAAAGGAGAGGTGACACAAAACTGTTAAACTAACCTAGATAATAGTAAAAGTATGATGTTTAGCCATATGGCACTGACACGAGCTTCATCATGCATTACTCCACTTCAGGAGTAAAATTGATGACATCATATCCACGGTGGTGAAGCCCCTTCTGAAGAAGAGCAATTTAGACCCTAACATTCTTAACAATTACCGGCCTGTATCCAACTTACCATTTTTAAGTAAAACACTAGAAAAACTGGTTTTCAACCAAGTAAATGATTTTTTAAAACATGAACACCATTTTAGAGGAGTATCAGTCGGGTTTTATGAGGAACCACAGTACCGAGACAGCCCTCTTAAAGATTTTGAATGATACCAGGTGCAACTTACATAATCATAAACTTACAGTCCCGGTACTACTGGATCTTACCGCCGCCTTCGATACAGTAGACCATCACATTTTATTAAACAGAAGAGAGATAAAAGGATACCTTCGATCAAACTCTTTTTGACAGGTGACCCTTGACCTTTTATCGATCAATCAAATTAATATGACAGGTGACCTTTGTTTGACATCCGTTTGCTGACATCTGGGGATATGACTTTTGACCTCTTATCGATCGATCAAGCTATTTTCACGTGTGACCTTTGTTTGACATAGATCAGCCATCTGTTGAAGAGGTCTTTGACATCTAAGGAAGGGGGTGTTTATGGCTAGGGTTAAGAATGATTACAGCTAAAGTTAGGAGGTTGTGAGAAATATATTAGTTTAATGTTTAAATAAGAGAAAGGGTTAGGGTTAATAAAAAAGGTTAAGTTGTAGTTCAACATTTTAACAGCTTCAAAGACCGATCCCTGTAAGGTAAAGATGATAAAATAATTAGATGTGTGGGGGGTATTGTTCGACCTCAGGTTTGAGGGCCAATGGGTGGACAGGGGAGGGGTTTCGAGTAAAGGATAAAAACCCTGAGACAGTCAGTGTGTAGAGAACGACTTTGGGGTGAAAGATAGCTGATTCAAGATGCCAAGGACAAGAAGCAGAGTGAGTGTAGAGGATAAATCTACGCAGGCCCCGGAGAGGACGTGTGCTCTGCGGTCTCTCATTTGTGAGACTCCGGTAACGATATTTGAAGATCAGCCCTTGATACCAAATGCTCCCAAGAAAAGGATGGTGTTTCTGTGCAGAACGCAGCGTGTCTCTACAGGAAGAATGGTCACTGGAGCCTTATGGACTGCGGGGAAGATGGGGCTATGTGTTCATGTATGAAACAGGTGACCTCTGTCTGTATCAGCTTGACGAGGGTGGTGAGAAGCTGGGACCTCTGACCACTGTGGGTATGCTAACTTCCAACGACTGGGGAGTGTTGAAACTAGCAATACCGCGTCATATAGAAGGAGGTAAGGGCTCAGCTGAGGAGGTGTTAACAGTGAAAGAAGAACCCGAAGAAATCCCAGCAGCGTCTGCAGCCAAACGACCGAGACTGGAGAGTCCGAGACTGAAGAATCCTCTGGATGATGCTGAGCTGGCCAAAACAAGGATGGTTTTCACTGCTGTGTGGCAATCGAAAACAGGCATTACAGGCCGTTGGTTCTTCCGTGCAAGCCACCGGAAATCTAATGAGAATGAAGAGGGGGATCTTTTTGTTCTTGAGTGTTATAACTCTGACTGTGGTGTGTTTAGGACGCTGTTAGCAATACCTCATGCAGCCTGGGTGGAGAAGATGAATGATATAGCGGATCGAGTTTCCATGCTGTTCTGCAGTTGCCAGAACTGGGGTGAGATTCTAGCAGTCAAGAAAACCCTGGCTGGGTAGACCTCCCTCCACTGAGCACCCTCCTCCTCAACCTCAATAACCACACCCCCTTCAGGTTTATAAGGACACACTCCAGCACAGGTCATACACCGATCAACATGAGGAACAGGATGAGAACTAGCGTCCAGAAGACGTGCGAGGAGATCACTGACCGCGATCTGGAGAATGCTTCTCCATCGCTATTGATGCATACAGGGAGCCCTTCTGCAACATCCACATCACTGCAGTTTGGATCACCAGACAGCTAAAGATACTACCTGGAGCCGTATCACCCTCCCTCACCAGCGACTTCGTCTGAGTCTTTCTTCTCCTCCAACTCCTCCTCTTCTCTCGAGATCGAGTTCTCAAATTCGGCGCCTGATGACTGCTGCTTATTGCTCTACCCGATAGGATCCACCGTGTCCGTAACAACGGAGGAAGCTAAATCTAACGAAATGGAGGACTCTCAGCTTCCACCAGGGCAGGGGCCCCCTGCAGACACTCAGGATGGGGGAGGAGAGGGCGAGGACGAATTTGATGGATGGGTCCCCTCAGGTTTTATCAAAGTTGTGAAAACTGCAGTGATACACCTCTTGAATGAGACCATCAAAAAATGTATCATTGAATCATGCTACGGGTGTAGTGTCGATCACCCTAGTTTACGCCAACATCAGTGCAAGGATGTCCTCGAGGACGACTTTTTTCATGACCATTACTACACTCTAATGCGGAGACTTTATAATCAACGATTCATTGCTTCCATTCAGCATCTTCTAACTGCGCGTAACATTTGTGAAGATGATGCCAGAGTCAGGGCTGTGGCAGAAGCTTACTTGTACGAACTAACTCTGGTGAAACAAATCAACACTTCTATACACGATATGCACGAGCAGTTGATTGGAGAAGATGTAAAGAAATTGCAGCAGCTTCAAACCATGACAAAGTTCTGGGAGGGTTAAAAGAAGGGTGTAACATTCCTTCTTTCCATCAGCTGGATGTGTTTAGACTAATATTGTAATCATGTCATGTTGTTATAACATTTAACTTTTCTTAAATCCTATATTACTAGCATTCCTGCTTTTCGTGATCATGTGTAAGTGTGTGTGTGTGTATTATCACACATTAGAGAAAAAATAAAAGGTTGAAATATACTTGCGTTTTGTGTTTTCTATCATTACAAGCCAGAGTTTGTATAAGGTGAGATGGCTGAAACGAGATTAATGAAAAAGGTTTTCTACGATCCTATCCACCCAGGTAGTTTTGGGGGAGTAGAGAGGTTGCGTAAAGCTGTACAGGACGAAACGGGTAAGAAAGTCGCGTGCGAAAAAGTGCAAGACTTCTTATCAGAGCAAGATGCATATACTCTACGTAAACCTGCAAGAATACATTTTCCGAGTTTTTGTCACCAGCCCCTTAAAACAGTTCCAAGCAGATCTCTGCGACATGCAGGCCTTGGCTGAGTACAATGATGGGTATAATTATCTATTAACCGTCATTGACGTGTTTTCAAAAAAGGCTTACGTTCGCACTATGAAGAGAAAAACAGCCGCAGAGGTGGTAAAGGCTTTTGAATCCGTTTTTAGAGAAAGCAAGACCCCTAAAAAACTTCAAACTGATGCGGGGAAAGAATTTTTTAACAAAAAATTTAAGGCATTATTAGAGAACCACAGAGTTGTGCATTTTGCGACGCCGAGCGAGGTAAAGGCATCTGTGATTGAGAGGTTTAACCGCACGTTAAAAAGCAGGATGTGGAGATATTTTACTGCTAATAACACACGTCGATACCTCGACGTCCTGCAGGATCTTGTGGAAAGTTACAACCACAGTTACCACACGAGCATCAAAATGAAGCCTGTAGAGGTGACTCTAGAAAACACCTTTAAAGTTTTTCAGAACCTGTACGGCTCTGCACGCGATCGACGCTGCAAGGACTCAAGGATAAAGTTTAAAAAAGGAGATCTTGTAAGAATATCTAAACTGCGAGGCGTGTTTGACAAGAAATATGAACAAAGTTTTACAGATGAAGTGTTTACAGTGACCGAGCAGCTTGCACGATCTCCCCCTGTGTACAAACTCAAAGATTTTGATGGAGAAGCTATTGAAGGTTCCTTTTACGCGGAGGAGCTTCAAAAAGTTAAACTGAATAAAGACAAGATGTATCAAGTAGAGAAGATATTAAAACGACGCAGCATCAGGGGTGTAAAACAGGTTTTTGTCCGTTGGAAAAACTGGCCTGAGAAATTCAACAGCTGGGTCAGAGCCAGTGACCTTCACGAGGTATAAAGGGGCCATCGCTACTCATAGCCCGTACATTACGCCATGAACCGAACGGTAGAGGATGAGGGGTTTTATATCACCCTGGGTCATTGTGTCATTTCTGAAAGACCGATCCCTGAAGATAACGTACCATAATCGCCAACTTCAGAACACCTTGTCTACCGTGTGCGGTCAGCAGTGCGTTTATTACCTCTGCCACCGGGCGTGCGGAATGTCTCTGCAACAAGTATTATCCTCCTACAGTGATGATGTTCTTAAAAATGAGGTGATGGTATCTAACTTTGTGAAAAAATATCAGAGATGCATCAGAAAGCACAGCGCTACCTCATTTCATCACGGAGCCTGTTCTTTACAGATGTTCAAAGAGTGCTACAAACTGTGAATGCATGAAAGTGATGACTCTGTAGACTCTGAAAATTGGAATCAATAAAAATTTTTATTGAGAACAAATGACGGTATCATTTTATTAATTTCTTACAGAAATTTATGGTAAAAAGGTAACCCAGCACGGAGGTTTTATCTTTTTATGCAAACTATGTTCATCTGCAGCCTCGTCTCGCTCACCATGTCCAGATCTTAAAAAATGTGGGGAGAGGGTTATCTTCTTCTTCGGTTTTACAGATGGTATTTTCTCCATTCCGCTTGGCTCTGTTTTGAGACGACGGTATTGTTCACGGGCTTGCGGATTATTCACAGAGGATAAAGGTATGTTCAGTTCATTCAGGACATTGAGAAAACTTATCCAGCCTGTTGGTTGCATGGTTTGGGCTTTTCTTTTAAAAGGGAGCAGAAGGTTTTTAAGTAAATCAACCAAATGTGATCCTCTCACAACCTGCCCCTGATAAACAAATTCTCCTCTGGTGGTCCAGCCATTTCTCTCAGATAATTTCCTCAAGATGTATTCACCATTTCTGCGATCGCGCTTTGGAAGGATTTTTAATACCTCACTCGCCATTGCATCCAATTCTAGCTGATCGGGCTCGTGAACACGGTCCGTCTCACGGGAATCTGATTCAGGTATTGGATCATTAAGACTGTTTCGTTGAAGAGTCACAGTCATCCGTGGCTCCTCCATCTGACCTTGCTTGATTAGCATTGGCTGACGGCTTTGCTTTGCGGTAAGACGTATTGCATCACTTCCTGTTGCTTTGTGTGTTTGCACTGTGACAGTTCTCGCTCCTCTTGAACTACTAATAACCTATAATTTTCGCATCTTGCGTAGTTAACTCTATCCCATACTTGTTATATTCTAACACTCACTCTTACAGATCTTTAGTTTTTATTTTTCACTTTTTAGCAGTGTGTCGGGTTCTCTAGCTTAGCATGGCTACCAGTTCTCTTCCTCTATCTCCTGCTTTCACCTGCTCCGTGTGTCAGATGTTTAGTTACTCCTCTGCCTCCTTTAGTGGTAATGGTACATGTAACAAATGTAGTCTTTTTGTAGTTTTGGAGGCAAGGTTATCTGAATTGGAAGCTCGGCTCTGCACTGTTGAAAACCACCCGATAGCGAGCCAGGCCCCTTTAGTCAGTGCGGAGCCACCTAGCGTAGCTAGCTCTGTTAGTCGTCCCCGAGCAGATCCTGAGCAGCCGGGACTTAAGAGTGGCTGGGTGACTGTCAGGAAGAGGAGTCATAGTCCTAAAGTCAAGCCCGTGGTTCACCATCAACCTGTCCACGTTTCAAATAGATTTTCCCCACTCAGCGACACACCCGCTGAGGAGAAAACCCTGGTAATTGGCAGCTCTATAGTCAGAAACGTGGCATTAGAGACACCAGCGACCATAGTCCAATGCATTCCAGGGGCCAGAGCGGGCGACATAGAATCCTATTTAAAACTGCTGGCTAAGGATAAACGTAAATACGGTAAAATAGTTATTCACGTCGGCGGTAATGACACCCGGTTACGCCAATCGGAGGTCACTAAAATTAATGTTGCATCGGTGTGTAATTTTGCCAAAACAATGTCGGACTCCGTAGTTTTCTCTGGACCCCTGCCAAATCTGACCAGTGATGACATGTTTAGCCGCATGTCCTCATTCAATCGCTGGTTGTCTAGATGGTGTCCAGCAAACAACGTGGGCTACATAGATAATTGGCAATCTTTCTGGAGAAAACCTGGTCTGATGAGGAGAGACGGCATCCATCCCACTTTGGAAGGAGCGGCTCTCATTTCTAGAAATATGGACGAATTTATTAGTCATCCAAAAACATGACATCCCAGGGTTGAGACCAGGATGCAGAGTTGTAGGCTTACACATTTCTCTGCGGCTTCCCACCTGATGCTGCCCCCCCCTCAATCAAAAAACACAAAAGGAGCAAATCCTCTTGTGCAAAAAAAAATTTAAAACAAAAACTTTAACTGAACAAAAACATCAAACTATTAAATGTGGTTTGCTGAATATTAGATCTCTCCCTTCGAAGTCTCTGTTAGTGAATGATTTGATTTGTGATCATCATATTGATATATTTTGTTTTACAGAAACCTGGCTGCAGCAGGAGGATAATGTTAGCATTAATGAATCAACTCCCTCTGACTATTTAAATGTTCACGTTCCTAGAACCACAGGTAGAGGAGGAGGAGTGGCAGCTATCTTCAGATCAGGGTTACTAATCAGTCCTAGACCCAAGATTAGTTTTAGCTCTTTTGAATCTCTGATTCTCAGTTTTTCCCACCCAAAGTGGAAATCACAAAAACCTCTTGTGTTTGTTGTTGTGTATCGTCCACCTGGCCCTTATTCTGAGTTTCTCTCTGAATTCTCAGAGTTTTTATCCCAGTTAGTGCTGAGTACAGATAAAGTCATTGTAGTGGGTGACTTTAATATTCATGTAGATGTGGAAAATGACAGCCTAAATATTAACTTTAATTCTATATTAGACTCTATTGGATTTTCTCAAAGTGTTCACAGACCTACTCCCTGCCGTAATCACACCCTTGACCTTGTGCTGACTTATGGCATTGAGAGTGAACAGTTAACAGTGTTCCCTCATAACCCTGTCTTGTCTGAAACATTTTTTAATAACTTTTGAATTTACATTACTTGACTACACGGTTTCTGAGAAGAATTCTACATATAGAAGGTGTCTGTCAGAGAATGCTGTAACCAGATTTAAAGAGTTGATTTCATCATCCTTTTCTTCACTGCCATGTGCTGATATGACAGAGGACGGCTACCTAAATTTAACTCCAGTAGAACTTGACTCTCTTGTTGACAGCACTATAGCTTCAATGCGTACAACACTGGACAATGTTGCCCCTCTGAAAAGGAAGGTAATCAGTCAGAAGAGGTTGGCTCCTTGGTATAATTCACAGCTGCGTGCGTTAAAGCAGACTGCAAGAAAGCTGGAGAGACAGTGGCGTTCCTCTAATTTAGAAGAGTCTCAATTAGTCTGGAAAGATAGTTTAATAACGTATAAGAAAGTACTTCGTAAAGCTAGAACTGCTTATTATTCATTATTGATAGAAGAGAATAAGAATAATCCCAGGTTTCTTTTCAGCACTGTTGCCAGGCTGACAAAGAGTCCGAGCTCCGTTGAGCCATGTATTCCTTTAACTCTCAGCAGTGATGATTTCATGAGATTCTTCATCAATAAAATTGTTTCTATCAGAGAGAAGATTAATGGAATCCTTCCCATTATTATCACTGATGTATCATCAAGTAGAGCAGCTTTAGAAGTATCTTTCGAACCTGAATTGTATTTAGACAGCTTCTGTCCAGTTGATCTTTCTGAGCTAACAACAGCAATAGTCTCTTCTAAACCATCAACTTGTATGTTAGACCCAATCCCAACCAGACTGTTCAAGGAGGTTTTCCCCTTAATTGACACTTCCATATTGGATTTGATCAATCGGTCTTTGTTGATAGGATATGTACCTCAGACTTTTAAGGTTGCTGTAATTAAACCTTTACTTAAAAAACCTACTCTTGATTCAGAAGTGTTGGCTAATTATCGACCTATATCCAATCTCCCTTTTTTGTCTAAAGTTCTTGAAAAAATAGTTGCAGTTCAACTTTGTGATCATTTACATAGAAATAATCTGTTTGAAGAGTTTCAGTCAGGATTCAGAGTGCATCATAGCACAGAAACAGCACTGGTGAAAGTTACCAATGATCTCCTGTTAGCTTCTGATAGCGGACTTGTTTCTGTGCTTGTCCTGTTGGATCTCAGTGCTGCATTTGATACGATCGATCACAGCATTCTGTTACAGAGACTTGAACATGTTATTGGGATTAAAGGAACTACATTAGGCTGGTTTAAGTCATATTTATCTGATAGATTCCAGTTTGTTCTTGTAAATGAAGAATCTTCCTCACACGTTGGAGTAAGTCATGGAGTTCCTCAGGGTTCTGTGCTTGGACCGATTCTTTTTACTTTATACATGCTTCCAATAGGTTACATTATCAGACAGCTTGGCATAAATTTCCATTGTTATGCTGATGATACTCAGCTGTACTTATCTATGAAACCAGATGAAACCAACAGGTTGGTCAGACTACAAGCCTGTCTTAAAGACATAAAGACCTGGATGACTCAGAACTGTCTGCTTTTAAATTCAGACAAAACTGAAGTTGTTCTCTTTGGACCTGAGCGCTTCAGGGAGAAATTGTCTAGTTATATAGTTACTCTAGATGGTATTTCCTTGGCTTCTAGTTCTACAGTGAGGAACCTTGGAGTTATTTTTGACCAGAATTTATCATTTGACGCACATATAAAACTGGTTTCTAGGACTGCCTTCTTTCATCTTCGTAATATTGCTAAAATCAGGAACATCCTGTCTCAGGGTGATGCAGAGAAACTAGTTCATGCATTTGTTACTTCAAGATTGGACTACTGTAATTCCTTATTATTGGGCTGTCCCACATATTCTCTGAAAAGCCTCCAGCTGATCCAAAATGCTGCAGCCAGAGTTCTGATGAGAACTAACAGGAGAGATCATGTTTCTCCAGTTTTAGCTTCTCTTCATTGGCTCCCTGTTAAATTCAGAATAGAATTTAAGATTCTTCTTCTCGCATATAAAGTTCTTAATGACCGAGCTCCATCATATCTTAAAGATTTAATTGTAAGGTATTTTCCTAACAGAGCACTTCGCTCCCAAACTGCAGGTTTACTTGTTGTTCCCAGAGTTTCTAAAAGTAGAATGGGAGGTAGAGCCTTCAGTTATCAGGCTCCTCTCTTGTGGAATAAGCTACCAGTAAATGTCCGGGAAGCAGACACCCTTTCCACTTTTAAGATTAGGCTTAAAACTTTCCTTTTCGATAAAGCTTATAGTTAGGGATGGCTCAGGTAATCCTGAAACATCCCATAGTTAAGCTGCTATAGGCTTAGACTGCTGGGGGACCTCATCTGTCACACCTTTCCTCACTTTGCTCTCTTTTTCCCCCTGTTTAATTTCACAATTGATTTTATGTACATGTGACATTATTGTGGTTATTAACGTATGTTTTCCTGTTCCAACAGATATCCTTTGAATGGCGTTATGGTGTTTTTCCCCCCTCTTTTCCCTCTTTTCTGTCTTCTCAAACCCCAGCTGGTGGAGGCGGATGGCCACCCTTCCTGAGTCTGGTTCTGCCAGAGGTTTCTTCCTGTTAAAAGGGAGTCGTTCCTTTCCACAGTCGCCTCAGGCACGCTCAGGACGGGAGATTGGACTGAAGACAAGTTTCGGTGCAATCTGTTGGTTTCCTTAGCTAGGATATTATTTTTTGAATTGTCTCTATATGAATTAATTGGATTATGATTACAATGAATTGAATTCCAATTGGCTTGAATTGGACTATATTACTTGCCTTGAGATGACAATTGTTGTAATCTGGCGCTATATAAATAAAATTGAATTGAATTGAATTGAATTAGGGTGAGGTATCTTTGCAGCAGGGCGGCGTATTTCTTAATTTTTTCATAAGAGGTCATTCCTGACTCGTCGAGTATCGCTCTCATTTTATTATCCAAATCATCCTCCGCCGTCTGTCTGATAGAAGTCTCTGACTGACTCAAGTGTTTGAACTGATGAGGTGAGATGAGAAACATCTTTTGTGCCGTCCTGAGCGACATCTTATCTTCTAACGATTTCGGCCACTAGATCCCCAATTACGGGTGCAAGAGCCGTTAGGATGGGGAGAATAAACCCACCTCCTTGACTTTTGAGAGCCAGCTGCTTACGTTTTAAACCGGTTCTCTTATCAGCCAACAGTCTGATAACTTTCTTTTGCTTTTTCAAACTCCGATACTGGGGAGGGGATAGCTTAATGTTACCCTTTAAAATATTCAGAGCAATCTCACACAAAGCTTTAAGAAAGTCGGGTGAACAATGGCCGAGAATGTCCTTACGTTTCTGAGGTGTGGCGTGGTACAGAGCTCTGAGTAACGGAGCATTCCTTTTTATACGGGCTGACATGATAAATTACTATGCTTTCGGAACATAGACAACTGGCCACTGACTAGGAAGTAAATCCGTTCTCAGTCTGTATTGTTCTGGGCATGAGTGGGTCAGGTCGACGATTAAATACCCGTGCGGCTTACGATCAGGAGGGAACAGATTTTCATCTTCAAAAGAATGAGGCAATCCTTCCACAAATTTGATGTTTTTAGTCAGCCGCTGCAGTTCAGCGTACAATGGTTGGAAAGAGGTATAAATCCAAACAATATTATCAGGTACATCATCCATCACATGGTTACACTTTTTTAAAACACTTTTAACAAAAAACGATTTCCCACATCCGCTGGGCCCCACAATCAGACATGAAAAAGGAATCTTTAGTCTGGGGTCAAAATCAATCTCCTTCATATCAGAAAATTGCGAAAAAAATTTTTCTTCCCTCTTTATCACCTTAATACCTTAATAACCGAAAGGTAGAGTTGTACCGTCAGGAAAAAGGCGTCATGTCATACACCACCTGGAACTTTTTCGGGAATGTCATATTTTTTAACAGAAACCCCTTTTTCTCTCTTCTGATGGTACGCTGAGGGGTCTTGATCACCGTTTCTCTGGAGCCAGCCAAGTATCCCTCCACTAACTCTTTGACGAAGTTGAAGTTGACCTTCTCGCTGCATTCATGCGTCTGAGTGATGCCTTTAACGCGCATCGATACTTTTTTCTGATTTCTGGTCTGGTAGGCGTAACTCTTGGGTCCTGCTGCAACAAATTCCTGAATTGTGTCACCCCCCAGCTCATCGGTCAAATCCCCCAGATAGTTTCCCAGTTTCAGAGGAGTCTCACTTTTTCTACCACATAGATCAGACTGTCTGTGTCTATTTAGAGAATTTTGTCCTGCATTACTTCCAGACAGCTGTACAGTTTTAAACGTGCATATGTGATGGTACGCTGGTGGTAAATGCTGCAATGAATAGATTGTTTACCTTGTTGGGAGGAGCGTTGCACCGTTTGTTGTAAGTCCACTGCAACATGCACATGTCAGGGTTTAGAAAGTGGAAGTAGGCTATCTTGTATTTACCCGAGAACATGAAATTAAAAAATTAATTCGGGTCTGTGACGATGGTGGTCTGATGGAGGTCGTTCCTCTGCGCAAATTTCCCCCAGGAACTGTTCAGACACAGTTTAGCCACCTGTCTTTTAGCAGGGTTCACCTCTATTTTGCTGGTATCCAGCTGAATACCTTGATGGAGTTTGTAATCTCCTCTGCCTCCTTTAGTGGTAATGGTACATGTAACAAATGTAGTCTTTTTGTAGTTTTGGAGGCAAGGTTATCTGAATTGGAAGCTCGGCTCTGCACTGTTGAAAACCACCCGATAGCGAGCCAGGCCCCTTTAGTCAGTGCGGAGCCACCTAGCGTAGCTAGCTCTGTTAGTCGTCCCCGAGCAGATCCCAAGCAGCCGGGACTTAAGAGTGGCTGGGTGACTGTCAGGAAGAGGAGTCATAGTCCTAAAGTCAAGCATCAACCTGTCCACGTTTCTAATAGATTTTCTCCACTCAGCGACACACCCGCTGAGGACAAAACCCTGGTAATTGGCAGCTCTATAGTCAGAAACGTGGCATTAGAGACACCAGCGACCATAGTCAAATGCATTCCAGGGGCCAGAGCGGGCGACATAGAATCCTATTTAAAACTGCTGGCTAAGGATAAACGTAAATACGGTAAAATAGTTATTCACGTCGGCGGTAATGACACCCGGTTACGCCAATCGGAGGTCACTAAAATTAATGTTGCATCGGTGTGTAATTTTGCCAAAACAATGTCGGACTCCGTAGTTTTCTCTGGACCCCTGCCAAATCTGACCAGTGATGACATGTTTAGCCGCATGTCCTCATTCAATCGCTGGTTGTCTAGATGGTGTCCAGCAAACAACGTGGGCTACATAGATAATTGGCAATCTTTCTGGAGAAAACCTGGTCTGATGAGGAGAGACGGCATCCATCCCACTTTGGAAGGAGCGGCTCTCATTTCTAGAAATATGGACGAATTTATTAGTCATCCAAAAACATGACATCCCAGGGTTGAGACCAGGATGCAGAGTTGTAGTCTTACACACTTCTCTGCGGCTTCCCACCTGATGCTGCCCCCCCCCTCAATCAAAAAACACAAAAGGAGCAAATCCTCTTGTGCAAAAAAAATTTAAAACAAAAACTTTAACTGAACAAAAACATCAAACGATTAAATGTGGTTTGCTGAATATTAGATCTCTCCCTTTGAAGTCTCTGTTAGTGAATGATTTGATTTGTGATCATCATATTGATATATTTTGTCTTACAGAAACCTGGCTGCAGCAGGAGGATCATGTTAGCATTAATGAATCAACTCCCTCTGACTATTTAAATGTTCATGTTCCTAGAACCACAGGTAGAGGAGGAGGAGTGGCAGCTATCTTCAGATCAGGGTTACTAATCAGTCCTAGACCCAAGATTAGTTTTAGCTCTTTTGAATCTCTGATTCTCAGTTTTTCCCACCCAAAGTGGAAATCACAAAAACCTCTTGTGTTTGTTGTTGTGTATCGTCCACCTGGCCCTTATTCTGAGTTTCTGTCTGAATTCTCAGAGTTTTTATCCCAGTTAGTGGTGAGTACAGATAAAGTCATTGTAGTGGGTGACTTTAATATTCATGTAGATGTTGAAAATGACAGCCTAAATATTAACTTTAATTCTATATTAGACTCTATTGGATTTTCTCAAAGTGTTCACAGACCTACTCACTGCCTTAATCATACCCTTGACCTTGTGCTGACTTATGGCATTGAGAGTGAACGGTTAACAGTGTTCCCTCATAACCCTGTCTTGTCTGACCATTTTTTAATAACTTTTTAATTTACATTACTTGACTACACGGTTTTTGAGAAGAATTCTACATATAGAAGGTGTCTGTCAGAGAATGCTGTAACCAGATTTAAAGAGTTGATTTCATCATCCTTTTCTTCACTGCCATGTGCTGATATGACACAGGATGGCTACCTAAATTTTACTCCAGTAGAACTTGACTCTCTTGTTGACAGCACTACAGCTTCAATGCGTACAACACTGGACAATGTTGCCCCTCTGAAAAGGAAGGTAATCAGTCAGAAGAGGTTGGCTCCTTGGTATAATTCACAGCTGCGTGCGTTAAAGCAGACTGCAAGAAAGCTGGAGAGACAGTGGCGTTCCTCTAATTTAGAAGAGTCTCAATTAGTCTGGAAAGATAGTTTAATAACGTATAAGAAAGCACTTCGTAAAGCTAGAACTGCGTATTATTCATTATTGATAGAAGAGAATAAGAATAATCCCAGGTTTCTTTTCAGCACTGTTGCCAGGCTGACAAAGAGTCCGAGCTCTGTTGAGCCATGTATTCCTTTAACTCTCAGCAGTGATGATTTCATGAGATTCTTCATCAATAAAATTGTTTCTATCAGAGAGAAGATTAATGGAATCCTTCCCATTATTATCACTGATGTATCATCAAGTAGAGGAGCTTTAGAAGTATCTTTCGAACCTGAATTGTATTTAGATAGCTTCTGTCCAGTTGATCTTTCTGAGCTAACAACAGCAATAGTCTCTTCTAAACCATCAACTTGTATGTTAGACCCAATCCCAACCAGACTGTTCAAGGAGGTTTTCCCCTTAATTGACACTTCCATATTGGATTTGATCAATCGGTCTTTGTTGATAGGATATGTACCTCAGACTTTTAAGGTTGCTGTAATTAAACCTTTACTTAAAAAACCTACTCTTGATTCAGAAGTGTTGGCTAATTATCGACCTATATCCAATCTCCCTTTTTTGTCCAAAGTTCTTGAAAAAATAGTTGCAGTTCAACTTTGTGATCATTTACATAGAAATAATCTGTTTGAAGAGTTTCAGTCAGGATTCAGAGTGCATCATAGCACAGAAACGGCACTGGTGAAAGTTACCAATAATCTCCTGTTAGCTTCTGATAGCGGACTTGTTTCTGTGCTTGTCCTGTTGGATCTCAGTGCTGCATTTGATACGATCTATCACAGCATTCTGTTACAGAGACTTGAACATGTTATTGGGATTAAAGGAACTGCATTAGGCTGGTTTAAGTCATATTTATCTGATAGATTCCAGTTTGTTCTTGTAAATGAGGAATCTTCCTCACACGTTGGAGTAAGTCATGGAGTTCCTCAGGGTTCTGTGCTTGGACCGATTCTTTTTACTTTATACATGCTTCCATTAGGTAACATTATCAGACAGCATGGCATAAATTTCCATTGTTATGCTGATGATACTCAGCTGTACTTATCTATGAAACCAGATGAAACCTACAGGTTGGTCAGGCTACAAGCCTGTCTTAAAGACATAAAGACCTGGATGACTCAGAACTGTCTGCTTTTAAATTCAGACAAAACTGAAGTTGTTCTCTTTGGACCTGAGCGCTTCAGGGAGAAATTGTCTAGTTATATAGTTACTCTAGATGGTATTTCCTTGGCTTCTAGTTCTACAGTGAGGAACCTTGGAGTTATTTTTGACCAGAATTTATCATTTGACGCACATATAAAACTGGTTTCTAGGACTGCCTTCTTTCACCTTCGTAATATTGCCAAAATCAGGAACATCCTGTCTCAAGGTGATGCAGAGAAACTAGTTCATGCATTTGTTACTTCAAGATTGGACTACTGTAATTCCTTATTATTGGGCTGTCCCACATATTCTCTGAAAAGCCTCCAGCTGATGCTGCAGCCAGAGTTCTGATGAGAACTAACAGGAGAGATCATGTTTCTCCAGTTTTAGCTTCTCTTCATTGGCTCCCTGTTAAATTCAGAATAGAATTTAAGATTCTTCTTCTCACATATAAAGTTCTTAATGACCGAGCTCCATCATATCTTAAAGATTTAATTGTAAGGTATTTTTCTAACAGAGCACTTCGCTCCCAAACTGCAGGTTTACTTGTTGTTCCCAGAGTTTCTAAAAGTAGAATGGGAGGTAGAGCCTTCAGTTATCAGGCCCCTCTCTTGTGGAATAAGCTGCCAGTAAATGTCCGGGAAGCAGACACCCTTTCCACTTTTAAGATTAGGCTTAAAACTTTCCTTTTCGATAAAGCTTATAGTTAGGGATGGCTCAGGTAATCCTGAAACATCCCATAGTTAAGCTGCTATAGGCTTAGACTGCTGGGGGACCTCATCTGTCACACCTTTCCTCACTTTGCTCTCTTTTTCCCCCTGTTTAATTTCAAAATTGATTTTATGTACATGTGACATTATTGTGGTTATTAACCTATGTTTCCCTGTTCCAACAGATATCCTTTGAATGGCGTTATGGTGTTTTTCCCCCCTCTTTTCCCTCTTTTCTTTCTTCTCAAACCCCAGCTGGTCGAGGCGGATGGCCACCCTTCCTGAGTCTGGTTCTGCCAGAGGTTTCTTCCTGTTAAAAGGGAGTCGTTCCTTTCCACAGTTGCCACAGGCACGCTCAGGACGGGAGATTGGACTGAAGACACATTTCGGTGCAATCTGTTGGTTTCCTTAGCTAGGATATTAATTTTTTGAATTAGCTCTATATGAATTAATTGGATTATGATTACAATGAATTGAATTCCAATTGGCTTGAATTGGACTATATTACTTAAGTGCCTTGAGATGACAATTGTTGTAATCTGGCGCTATATAAATAAAATTGAATTGAATTGAATTGAATTGAATTAATCTCTGACGTACCTCAGCTTACTCTCCTCATCAAGTGCATCTGCGGGATATCCTGAAGCCTCTTGTTTACCCTTAAGAAATGTGTGTATGTAGTCTACAAAGATTGAGCTACTGGTCCTGTCAAAGTGCCACACTTCAGTGATTTTAGCAAGACGATAACCAAGCTTTAACGCCTTGCTAAACTCCACACTCACCCACACACCTGTTAGTGCTCTCTCCTCATCGCTGTGGTTGCATGCACCTGCCTGGTTATTCATTTCAACACAAGTGCGACAGAGAGTGAATACAAGTTTTCCGTTAGATGACTTGTAAGGTCAAACTGGGAAAAACAGCCCACGCGGAGGATAAACAACAGCTCTTATGAAACCAAAGTAGCTGTGAGGGTCATCAAAATCTTTGCAAATAATTTTGGGATGGCCGAGAGGGTAAGGAAAGCTGCAATTTACATAGGGGTAAAGAGATGTAAAATCAGCGTAGTGCGCAGTTTCATCTACCCCCGCACTGTACCTCAACCTGAGTGCGCAGGTCCGACCACCGTACAGTGCTTGTCTGGGAGAGAGAGGTTCAGGGGCGTTAAAGCTCTTGAGAAATTCAATCACCTCCGGATGGGACTTTTTCATCTCAGTCCACTCGTGCTCCCACATGATATGCAGATGAAGACCATACACTGATTGAAGCATTCTCTCTCTCTCACGGGTCTCTGCATAGAACTTTTCATACGGCGCCTTCCTCAGCGGACATGCGTCCTGAGGCAGATGGCAGATGGGGCAGCCGTGAAAGAAACAGCCGTAAAACTCAAAAGCTACCCTCACACCGTCAATTTCCGCATACCCATCTACGTGATAAGGACCGATTCCCTTTTCCCCTGTGTTTAACGCGTGGCTAATCTCAATCCCTCTGCTAAACGCTAACCACTCCAACCACTGGATGGATGCGTTTGAGAAGGTCTTACTCTGCTGACTGTAATCAACGGGTGAAGGTATAGCCAGGGTTTTAGGCTGCAGAAAGTTGGCGGTAAAAACCTTCATACAGGCCGACGCAATCGTGATGCATTTCAGGGGGTCCACGCGCGTCTCGTTAAAGAATTGCTCGCAGAATTTGACACACCCCTTGAAGAGTATGTCTACATAATTTTTGCAGTAAAGCATGCTCTGTTCATGAAAGTTAAAGGTGCCTTTACACACTCCATCGTACCATCTGTAGAACTCTCCCTGCTCACTGGGGCTCATGAGTTCTACAGAGTAGTAACTCGGTGAAGGAAAAGGCCCCACATATTTCAAATTCTGTTCTGAAGAGAATCTGTGGGGAAAGAAACCTTTGGTATGATCACTGAAACCTAATGCTTTCGGCATCATACTCAGTTTCATAGCCAGGAATGACAGACTATCGATGAATCTCAAACCATAATCACAGTCTGTAAAACAGAGAATTTTACTCCCCTGTGTGATGAGAGAGGGCTTCATACCTAGTTGCACCATGACGTTAAGGATTAGATAGCTATCATAACCTCGTCCGTTGTGAGCAATAAACGTGTATCCACGGTAGCGTGGTCTCCTGAAATGGAGGAGGAATTTCCTGACACAATCCAATCCGTAGGCAGACCACTCGACACCTTTCAGCGTTTTTGCACAGACCAAAAAGGGGACATGCACATCGTTCTGACCGACTAAGGATTCAAAATCATAAAAGATCAGTTTTTCGTCAAGCCGTTCGTCGGCGCTGCTAGGCTGAATGTAGCACTGGTGTCCACTGAGAGTTGCTGTAGAACCGGGGGTCAGTTTCTCACCACAGATTGTACATTTTAAACCTTGACACACGTGGTTTTTTTTTTTTACCTTTATCTCTTACACGTCGGACACCTTTAATCAGATCACAATCACTCACTTGCATTCTGGCTCGGGGTCTCTCACGAGGTTCTTTGTGTCTGTTGAAGCACGACGAGTTACGACAGCTTCTGTTGCAATCGCCACAAAATACAGGACTGAACTCTTGATTTGTACATGACGAGTCGCAACACACAGGACAGTAACCAGGACAGTAGTGTGAGTGTGGCTCATTGTAACTGGTGTAACAGTGCTCGCAAATGTACCTCGACCCTATAAATCCTTTGAGGTTTCTTATTCCATAGTAATGGTTTTGGAGTAATAACAAAAAGAGAGGGCTTGATCAATTTCTGAAATCAGTCTCAAATTTACACAGAGCTAGATCACCCTTGGTTCTGTGAAACACCACAATTTTTCTGTTTAGGACTTTTTCGAATTTTCCAACATCACTGAAAGATACAGGCGTCTGATCAGTCAGCCCTGCCTGACGCTGCCACTCTTCGCCTGGGCTGAAGCCTGACTATCGGTAAATTTAGAGCCGGAGACGTGCGCGAGACTGATGGCGAAGCAGAGCTGATTGTCACAGTTATCTGTAATGTACAAGTGGCGTTTTTCTTATGGATTAATTCGCATTCTAAGGTTTTTGAAGCCTTCCGTTTGGCGCCCCCTGTAGGGTTTCTTACTACCTGGAGGACTAACTCCATGTTAGTATCAGAGGCAATCTCTGCGTTCGATTGAGTTAACTCGTCTAAAAAGTCCAGAAAAGGCTTTCAGGATTACATCAGACTCGTCTGTGACAGAAACGGTAATGTGTTGAGAAATACTCTCACCTACTAATTCTAGCTGGACGACATCATTACATCTGGCGAGTGATCACACTGTTTCTGCCACTTCAATAAGATTGCTCATAACAGCTGAAGTGAACTCAGCGATGTTGGGCATTATATCAGGGCACGGACGCGATATTGTGACGGGACGTCTTATTTCAAGACAATTGAAACGTTCACGCTCAATCGGTGGAGGTGTATCTCTCTGATTCTGTTCAGGGACGGCTACATTCTCCTGATTCAATCCCCCAATCGGTGGAGGTGTATCTCTCTGATTCTGTTCAGGGACGGCTACATTCTCCTGATTCAACCCCCTACCATGCTGCCGAGTTTGTTCTGCTGCAGCTGGAGAAGGTAAAGAAATAAGATTTGGTGAGACAGTATCTGATGCTGAAGTTTGAGAAGCACTATTCGCTGAGGCTGTATCTAGTGATGTGACACAAGGAGCTGGATTTGGTGAGACAATATTCGGTGACTCATTTTGCAAACTCAGGGCGGGTAGCGGAGGCGTGTAACACATCAATTTCATCATTTTCATCTTCTTCAATATTCATAGGAGATGACTGATAATCGACATTAAGGAGCGCATACTCTAGCGGTGTAAAGTAATTCCACACATGAACCGGTATGGGAATGTTTTCCAAATTTCCCACAGCCTCGGATATTACAGCCGGCACAGCTCTGCCTGCTTGATTATCCATCTTTACACAGAATTGAGAATGGCTAAGAGGGGTTAAGATATCTACTTATATATATACACACATTTACTTTACTTCGAAATCACCTTCAAGTCACGGTTAATTTTCTGTATAAGAATCTCGCTACTTCTCATGAATGCCTGAGCTCTTGATTTTTCACGTCGGATGGTAGTGTTTCTTTTCCTCCACAGACGAGGGTCGGGCCGAATTGTAGGACTTATCCGTTCTATTGACAGGTCGGCCTCTGTGGATGAAGGAGAAATAACCATAAAAGTATTTTAAATATACCTGGTTCTATAAAAATGATGATAATAATAATAATAATAATAATAATAATAATAATAATAATAATAATAATAATAAATTAAAAAAGAGAAAAAAAATTAAGAGAAATAAACTGAACTAATTTCAACCCATTTGCTCTTCACACCTAGTCTACATCCATCCTGCGGTTAGTAACAGATGTATTGATTCTGTTTACTTGTGAAGTAAGACATAGGATGTTTCCCGCACAGCATGATGCATTCTAGTGAACATCATATATGTTCATTTGTTTACTTGCGAACTAAGACAACGACACAGACTGTTTACCACACTGTACTTTGCATTCTTATGACCCCTGGCCATTTGTTCCTACTGTTCAGTGCCACATTATGATGCATTCTTGCGACCCCTTGCAGTTGAGTCTCATAGTATGAGTTGATCAGTCAGAGAGAACCAGATGTAAACTTTATGGGCAACCTGGTCTATTAGTGAATTCTCTGTAGATCAACCCTTGATACCAAGGGAAACCTTTTTGTGTAATTTAAACCTACCTCTATTTGCTATAAACACCCCATCCTCCGTTCAGTGTCACAGTATGGTGCATTCTTGCGACCCCCTGCAGTTGAGTCTCATGGTATGAGCCAGAGAGAGCCAGATGTAAACTTTATGGGCAACCTGGTCTATTAGTGAATTCTCTGTAGATCAACCCTTGATACCATATGCACCATGTGTGCAAACTAAGAGGGAAACCTTTTTGTGTAATTTAAACCTACCTCTATTTGCTATAAACACCCCATCCTCCATTCAGTGTCACAGTATGGTGCATTCTTGCGACCCCCCTCACACGTTCACCCTAATGATATGAGCCAGAGAGAGTCAGATGTCTGTTACCACCCCCACCCCACCCAAATCCTTGTAGTGCTGGCAACACCTGTCAAAAGGAGGACTTTCCGGCACCCTGAGCCATACTCATACGAGACGTAAAATGCTGTCTCTTTCCCACACGGTACTTTGCATTCTTATGACCCCTGGCCATTTGTTCCTACTGTTAAGTGCCACTGTATGAGCCAAATGTCTGTTAACCCCCACCCACACCCAAATCCTGGCAGTGCTGCATTCTTGCGACCCCCCACACATCTAATTATTTTATCATCTTTACCTTACAGGGATCGGTCTTTGAAGCTGTTAAAATGTTGAACTACAACTTAACCTTTTCTATTAACCCTAACCCTTTCTCTTATTTAAACATTCAACTAATATATTTCTCACAACCTCCTGACTTTAGCTGTAATCATTCTTAACCCTAGCCATAAACACCCCCTTCCTTAGATGTCAAAGACCTCTTCAACAGATGGCTGATCTATGTCAAACAAAGGTCACACGTCAAATAGCTTGATCGATCGATAAGAGGTCAAAAGTCATATCCCCAGATGTCAGCAAACGGATGTCAAACAAAGGTCACCTGTCATATTAATTTGATTGATCGATAAGAGGTCAAAGGTCACCTGTCAAAAAGAGTTTGATCGAAGGTATCCTATTATCTCTCTAACAGAACCTGGTCGGCCTCTCTTGTACTGTTCTTAACTGGTTTGCTTCCGACCCTACAGATCGATACTTCTTTGTAAGTATGGATACATGTTCCTCTGGAACCCATGAGATCAAGTGTGGGGTTCCCCAGGGGTCAGTTTTAGGTCCAATTCTTTTTAATCTGTACATGCTTCCCTTCGGGGATGTCATCAGGAGACACGGCATCAGCTTTCATAACTATGCTGATGATACGCAACTGTACATTGCCGTGTCTCCTGATGATACAGGGCCACTTGATGCCCTTTTTAACTGCATTTTAGATATCAGGTCATGGATGGCAGCGAACTTCCTACAGCTCAACCAGGACAAAACTGAGGTTTTAGTCATTGGTCCTGAAGGCCAGAGAGAGAAACTTTTAACAAAATTACGAAATCTTAAACCAACAAAAACTGTAAAAAATCTGGGCGTGATTTTTGACTGTGAGCTTAGTTTTATTCCACATATTAAAAACATAACAAAGATTACTAATGAGTACTAATGAGGACCAGAGGGCGGGAGCACATTATACCAGTTTTAAAATCACTCCATTGACTCCCTGTACGTTTCAGGATCAATTTTAAGGTTCTTTTACTCGTTTTTACATGTCTTAACAGTCTTGGGGCTTCTTATTTATCTGACTTACTTTTACCATATCAACAACAATAACAATACCACGTGTTTGATTGAAAACACACGGGGAGGCGGTTTTTAGTTATTATGGCCCCTCGATTGTGGAACTGCCTGCCGGAGAACCTCAGGGCAGCAGAGACTGATGTTTTTAGAGGTTCAAGACTCACCTTTTTAATCAGACTTTTATTTGATTTTATTGATTCTTTTTATTCCTATTAATCACATTTTTTATCATATTTAATTTTTGTTCTACATTATTTTAATTATATGTTTTAAACTCCATGTTTTAGTTAGACGTTTCAACTTTATGCTGTAGTTACATGTTTTGACTCCATGTCTTAGTTAGATGATTTAACTATATGAGCTGAAAAGCTTTTTATCTATGTTGTTAATTTTACACCTTTTTATCTTATTTTCCTGTTTTAGTATTTCAGTTAGCTCCAGTGTTTCCTCATGGGGGCCTACCACACTGGGAGCTGCTTTTGGTCCACTGAGGGGGTGTGGACTGCTCTGGCCTGGGTGGCTGGAGGACTCTGCACCTTGGTGTGGGGCCTCTTGTCTGCCCAGGTCGGGACTGTCTCTGTGGCGGCGCTCCACGTGGTCGTGGGCCAGGAGCCCTCTCAGTGTGGTAAGGTAGCTCTTTCCTTGCCTTAACTCTGGGTGCCCGACCTGGGGGTGGGAGGGTTGGTATGTTTTATACTTGTTGTTTTTAGCCTCTGTGAGGCACTTTGTGTTGCTTTTATAGCATGAAAGGTGCAATATAAATACAATTTCATTTGATGATTTGATGATGTGTTTGCACGGGTGAACTCTATCTATAGCCATGAGGAAAAAAAAGTACACCCTCTTAGTTATAAGGTTATATATATCAGAACACATTAAATAACCATCTGGTCCTTCCTCATACCAACTGTCAAGCATGGTGATGGAGGGCTGATAATTTGAGCTTGTTTCACAGCCACTGGACCTAAATATCTTGTAGTCGTTCTACCATAAACTCCTCTGTATACCAAGGTATTCCAGTCATATGTAAAGCCATCTCTGACAGCTAAATCTTGGCTAAAAATAGGTCATCAAACAGGACAATAATCCGAAACACACATACATAAAACACACCATAAAATCTAAAGCAGAATGGCTGAAAGAGAAAAGACTCGTGATATTGCAGTGGCTCAGTTCTAACCTCAACCTGATTGAAATACTGTTGTGGGACCATAAGGAAGCTGGTTGCCAACAAATGCCCACAAACCTCAATGGTCTGAAGCCACACTGCAAAGAAGAACAGGATTAAAATCCCATTCATAATGACATGAAAGACTGATAAGGCTCACAATAAACAATTATTGCGTATGAAAAATCTTAAATTTGCAAGAGGGTCTACTTTCTTTTTCACAACATTATCACTTTATTCATACAGTGAGATATCAAGATGGGAGAATTCATATTTTGTATGCATTCTCATATGTTATTCTTAAAAGGTTTGATAAATTAAATTAAGTCTGTTGAATGAAGCATTTAACTGAGGGGCCAACTAAACCTCACCTTGTTTTTATACCAAATGCAGTGCAAAATTGTGCAGAGCACTGGCATTATTTTCAATAGTGTATCTGCACCTTCCAGACTCTTCACAAGACATAGAGGGACACAGATTACATTGATTTTCTGCCTGATGTTGCAGCCACAGTACCATTAAAATAAACTGTGACCATAGCCATTACCAGGGTTTTTTTGTTATAAATATTGATAAATATCCAGTGTTGCTGGATGGATCTGCCCATATAACCTGTATATCCCCTATATATCCCATCTTGCTCAAAGAGAAGTATATTATTCTGAGTGGAATAGCTGCATACACATGTGCTTTTACAGAGGGGGCTTTGAGCAGGAAAAACACCTCTAATTGCTGACTAAATAACAGACCATCCGTACAGTCACAGTTGAGAGTTGACCGGAAACAACATCACTGTCTAACTTAAGAAGTTAATATTCAAATGTAATTGAAATGTTTAAATGTACTTAATAAGTGATGTTGCAACACAAAGTTTAGAATTAACATTTTCTATTTGGCATTAGAACTCTTTTGGTTGTGGGGACAGTTACGGTGACCCTGCTGGTCTGGTCCTTTGATGTAATCTGAAAAATACTGGGAGGTGATTACTAGTAACCAAGAAACACACATTGCAATACCCACCTATGAAAGATTTCATAGCAGTTGGAGCAAACACTATATTGTGGACTTTAATAGTATGCCTTTTGCATCAGACAGTTGCACGGCTTGTGTTTGGTTAAGAAAACGTAGTGCCAAAGTAAATGACATGCAAAAGTGGTGCAAAGTAAAAAACTACAAAAATGTTCACTAAGACTATTATGACATTTTTGAGGATTGAGTTAAGATGGCAAAAATGTGGCCTTTTGGTGACTTTGTGCCGATTAGCTGTTAGCTTAGCATCCCATCGTTAAGAAATACATTCTGTCCCTAAATATCTCCGCTGTATATTTCAGCTGCCTTTAAAAGTGGCATTTTTCATGTAATAACAGTAATAGGTATTGCCAGCTAGAGTTGAATTTTTGATGTTTTAAATGTTTTTTTTTCATAGGACCCCCTTAAATCCTTCTTAGGCATAATGTATAGCAGGAATGGCTTTTATAATCTCTTTAACTGCTATTCAGACATTTAGGCTTAGATTGCATTGACATTAGTACTCCTCACAGCTTCATTTAGAAATACACTTAACAGTGACAGTGAGTGCTGTGTTGCTTGGACTATATTTTCCATTTATACTGAACAGCATATAAAATTAAGTTTGTCACCAAATTCCTAATTTGGATGCATGCAATATTTCTTTCAACATGTCATATTGCATCCATCCATCCATCCATCCATCCATCCATCCATCCATCCATCCATCCATCCATCCATCCATCCATCCATCCATCCATCCATCCATCCATCCATCCATCCATCCATCCATCCGGGGGTCGGGTTGCGGCAGCTTGAGCAGAGAAGCCCAGACGTCCATGTCCCCGGCCACTTCTTCCTGCTCTTGCGGGGCGTTCTCATGTCAGCCGAGAGACATAATCTAATAATTGAGACCACGTCACACCGATGCAGAGCACCGATGCAGAGCCCGATGCAGAGCCCGCATCACTGCTGAAGCCGCACCCAACCCGGAGAGGGCATTCCTCCCTTTTCCAGCTGAGGACCATGGTCTCAGATTTGGAGGTGCTGATTCTCATCCCAGACGCTTTACACTCAGCTATAAACCGCTCCAGTGAGAGCTGAAGATCACGGCCCGACGACACTAACAGAACCACATCATTCGCAAAAAGCAGGGACCTGATTCTGGGGTCGCTAAAACTGGACCCCCTCAACAACCTGGCTGCACCTAGAAATTCTGTCCATAAAATTTATGAACAGAATCGGTTACAAAGGGCAGTCCTGACCTAGTCCAACCTTCACCGGAAACACATCCGACTTACTGCCAGCAATGTGGACCAAACTCTGAGTCCGGTCATACAAAGACTGAACAGCCCCTATCAAGGGGTCCAACACTCCATACTCCCGGAGCACTACCCCATAGGACTCCCCAAGGGACACAGTCGAACACCTTCTCCAAGTCCACAAAACACACGTAGACTGGTTGGGCGAACTCCATGCACTCTCCAGGACCCTGCTCAGGGTGTAGAGCTGGTCCACTGTTCCACGACCAGGACGAAAACCACACTGCACCTCCTGAATCCGAGATTCGACTGTCCGATGGATCATCATCTCCAGTACCCCTGAATAGACCTTACCAGGGAGGCTGAGGAGTGTGAGCCCCCTGTAGTTGGACCACACCCTCCGGTCCCCCTTTTTAAAGAGCCTTGAGGAACTCCAAACGGACCTCATCCACCCACGGGGTCTTGCCACCGAGGAGCTTTTTGACCACCTCAACAACCTCAGCCCCAGAAATGGGAGGCCCCACATCCGAGCTCCCTGACTCTGCTTCCTCAATGGAAGGCATGTCGGTGGGATTGAGGAGGTCCTCTAAGTATTCTCCCCACCGACTCACAATGTACCCAGTTGAGGTCATCAGAGCCCCTTCCCCACCATACACGGTGTTGACCGTGCACCGCTCCCTCCTCCAAAGCCGCAGGATGGTGAACCAGAATCTCTTCGAGATTGTCCGGAAGTTGTTCTCCATGGCCTCACCAAACTCCCCCCACGCCAATTTTTTTGCTTTAGCAACCGCCTAGGCTACGTTCCACTTGGCCTGTCAGTACCCAGCAGCTGCTTCCAGAGTCGCACTGGCCAAAAAGGCCTGATAAGACTCCTTCTTCAGCTTGACGGCTTCCCTCACAGCTGGTGTCCACCAGTGGGTTTGGGGGTTGCCGCCACAACAGGCACCAACCACTTTAAGGACACAGCTCCTGTCAGCTGCCTCAACAATGGAGGCACGGAACATAGCTCATTCGGATTCAACGTCCCCCACCTCCCTCGAGACATGGTTGAAGCTGTGCTGGAGGTGGGAGTTAAAGCTCCTTCTGACAGGGGATTCCGCCAGACGTTCCCAGCAGACCCTCACAAAATATTTGGACCTGCCAAGTCTGATCGATATTCTCCCCCACCAGCGGCCCTCCCTTCCAGGTCTCACTGTCATTGCCCATGTGAGCATTGAAGTACCCCGGCAGAACGAGGGAGTCTCCTGCAGGTGCACTCTCCAGTGTCTCCTCCAGGGCTCCAAAAAGGGTGGGTACTCTAAACTGCGGTTTGGTGCGTAAGCACAAACAACAGTCAGGACTCATCACCCCACCCGAAGGTGGAAGGAGGCTACCCTCTCATCCACTGGGGTAAACCCTAATGTGCAGGCACACAGCCAGGGGGCAATGAATATGCCCACACCCGCTCTGTGCCTTTCACCACGGGTAACTCCAGAGTGACATCAAAGTGAATCCGACTATATCTAGCCAGAACCTCTCAGCCTTGCGCACCTGCTCAGGCTCCTTCCCCAACAGAGAGGTGACATTCCACATTCCAAGAGCCAGCTTCAGTAGCTGAGCATTAGACCGTCAAGGTCTCCGCTTTCAGCTGCTACCCAGCTCACACTGCACCCAACCCCTTTGGCCCCTCCCATAGGTGCTGAGTCCGTCAAAAGGGGGACCCATGTCATGTCAAAGACCCATGGGCACAGGCCTGTCCACCAGGCGCTCGCTGCTCGCTTCCCTCCAGGGGAAGGCCATGATGACCCGCGTCCGGGCAAAGGAGATCATTGTCCAAAAGTATTCTTCATCATGGGGGGTCTTATTGTCATATTGCAGTAACAGTTAATTGAATGGAACTGAGCACAATTATATTATACAATCCTGAAAGGGAAATGATATTGTTTCAATAATAAACAATGAAAGAAACTATAGAAAAAGTAGCAACTCAACAGCTGAGCTGATGGTGTCATATTCAGTTGGCAAAACTCTCTCAGTTGGCAACATGGACAGAAAATCACAGCCAACAGTTCAATATAAAAGAAGATATAGAGATGTTCCTGCTCCGTAACACGTACATGATTATACTGTTTGTTGTTAACAAGCACTGCCATTCCTTCTCCTTTACTGTTACATCTCTGCCTATATAGTATGAGAGCCAGGTAGAAAGGCATTGGAGTCTGGAAATGTTCTTGCTGCCATGTCATGATGAAATACAAAATAGTGCATTCATGATATTCCCACTGCGCGCTTGTCAGTGCTCCAAATAAATCGCTTTTATTTGCCAGTGATCACACATTTCCATTTATGATCAATGTAAGAGATGTTTTAACTTTATGCTCATCAACTACTCATGTGGATTTGTGGTATAATTCCAGGTATAACTTAGGATTTTAATATTGATATTCATATTAACAGCACTGTCGCCTCACAGCGAGAGGGTTCCAGGTTCAACTCCCGGCTGGGGCCTTTCTGTGTGGAATTTGCATGTCCTCCCTGTGTATGCGTGGGTTTTCTCTGGCTTCCTCCCACCGTCCAAAAACATGCATGTTAGGTTAATTGGTGTCTCTAAAATTGTCCTTAAGAGTGAGTGTGAGCGTGTGTGTGCTTGTTTGTCTCATTTGTCTTTGTGTGGTCCTGTGATGGACTGGCGACCTGTCCAGGGTGTACCCCGCCTCTCGCTCGATGACCGCTGCGATAAGCTCCAGCCCCCCGGCGACTCGACCGATGGATTAAGCGGGTATAGAAAATGGATGGATGGATATTAATATTAACAATTAATTTATTCCAGCTTGTCAAGTACTCTGGATACTATGGATGTGTAAAACATACTGTAAGTGGATGAGGTCAGCTGAAAACATTGTCTGCTTGTTTATGGTTACTGAACAGGTGGCACTATAAAAAGGTCAAGTTGAATGCTCATTTGTAAGCACTGTCTCCAGTTCACTGTCATCTCCAAGCAATGTATTGAGGGTGGGAGAGAAGCTGTAACTTGAGTGGAGATCAAATGCTGCAACAAACATCCAGTGGAACATTGAAAGATTTTTCCATTGAATTTGCAGTTCAAATTTTGGACAGATTTATTCATTTAATAAAATGGGTCCCTTTTCAAAACTTGTGGCCCCTTGCTTGAGCCCCTTTTCATCCCAGAAATTAGATTGGCTGTGGTCTTGTGAGAAAGCTTAGACAAATGGTAAGCAGCGTTAAGAAGGCTTGAGGTTATGTGGTTCCTAAAATAATGAAACTAATCCTTTTCCTGTCACATTTCCATTTGGAGTCACCACCGAACAGCTTCAGCCGTAACAGCACATCATTGCTGCACCCGTGCTGATGACATCAGTGGAACAGAATCTAGATAACGGCAGGCAAGCATTTAGTCGACCCTCCTTCACCTTACTGAGGGCCACAATTAGGCAACAAAAGGTATGCTCAATCAATTTCAATTTCACCTTCGCTGGAACGATTCAGAACATAAGGGGTTAATTATCCCTTTGCAGTATTGATTGGTGTTCCTTGTGCACCCTGTTAATTAGGGTGACGCTTTGGTGCAGAGGTGGAGTGAGAGATAAATGATAAGCTTGAGTGGGGGAGATGTAGTTTTACATTGGTGCTTCTAGACACTTATGTCTGTTTCCTTCCACCTCAGTTTCTTCCTTTTCAGAAATCCAACTTAGCTTTTAGCTGAAGAATATAATGGCTGTTGATACTTTTCTTTTTTTGACTCCTACTTATGGTTGACAAAGTATTGCTTGATGGAGGAATTTTTATGTCACTCTGATACCTGAGACCTTTCAAATCTCATGCTATTTATCTACGACAAGATGTGCTCTAATACATAGTTTGCCTCTTATGTATTTTCATGATGTGCTGCTTGCAGGAAATAAAATTTCTCTTCACTGAAAAAAAGAAAAAAAAGATACCTCTTCAAGCTGTCTTGTTGTCATGTCTCATCAACGGGCGCATGATTTGGAATCCTAAAAGCTTAGCCACAGAAACACTTCAATCCATCTGTGGGAGCTTTCCGTGAGGGCTGCCTGCCGCTTGGCTATGCTTGGCTACACAGGTGACAGTGTGGCTTGGCTGTGTGAGAGAGGAAGGCAGAGCTGCAAGGCAAGCCTAATTGATATCCCCTCCTATGTGAGACAGAGGAGATGGAGCTGTAAAAGGACCTGTAATTACTGAGGCCACTAATGAGAGATAATTAGGTCATATGGCAATGTCTCTGTGCTCTGCTGGGAGAGATGTAGATTGGAATAAAAAAAGTGGGGAAACTATGAACTCCTGTAGCTCATCTCTATTATGTTTCACAATTGCAGTTGACTAGTGCATTATTAGTAATAAGTTAATGTTCTTGAATAGCCCAGTAAGTACCTCTTGGAGCCATGCTATTTACCTGGCATGAGGTATACGTGAATAAAGTAGCTGTTTGAAACCCAAAAGCCAGTGGGGCTCCACACATGAAAAGTCAATTCTATGGATTTTCATTGCTGTATTAGAATTTCCACTAAAGTAAACAATATGAATACTTCTTCCACTCCTGAACTGCAGCTGTATGTGAAATGATCACTGCTTAGTTTTCTTCTCAGTGCTCATTCCCATTTATATCAGCTGACACTCCTTGTCTTTTGCCACTTACTAAACAGACTTTTCAAGTCAAGTGACACATGACTGTGGTCAAACGTGTTGCTCTTAAATTTGTTTAGGAGCAACTTAAACCTCCGCTGGTTTTGGAAGCATTCTGGCTTCCCCGGAGAACTTGTGCTCATGAGGCAGCAGCAGAGACATTCTCTTCTATAGACATTATGTTTGGGCAAATAGCTAGGTTTGTTGCCAAGTGCTGTCATTGGAAAAAAAAAGTTTCAAAGTAACTTAACCCTTTAGGCGCCAGAGGTTTTTTTCTAAAATCCTTGATTTTGACAAATAAATTTCAAAAGGCTATATCTTAAAACTGATAGGAGATAGAGACTTTCTGTAAATTAGAGAAATGTTGAGGAAGACCCAAAGTTTATGTAGGAAGCAAATTGACACACCTAATTTGCATATTATGACGTCATGGCGTGGCGGCCATCTTGGATTATAGAATTTTTATGAAATTTTCATGTTTCAATAATGAAATGCAGCCTTTTTCCCCAAATATGCCCCTATGAATGTCTGTGCTATATTCAATATTCTATATTCAATGCACTAGACAATGCAAAATGTTCAGGGAAATAGCAAAGAGTAAACCAACACTGTAAATTATTTCTGGTAAATGGCCGAAAAAATGCACGAGCGATAACCTCACATTTGCCTGCAGAGGTCAAAATAGGCCCATGCCTATCCATCCAGGTGACACTGTTTGTAGTTTTTTATGGTGTGATACCTTTCATTGCATGGTACCACACAAAAACCCACCCCACACTGCCTACAACTGTAATTTGTCTGCTGGCGCCCTTAGGTCGGGTTCGATCAGAACATACAACACAATCTGGGTGGTCATCAGCCTTATACAGAAAGTGACGTTCTGTGAGTCTCTGTGGCATTTCTCCCGATGACTTCTTCCTCCCTTTATGGCTCTCTTTCCTGGAGTAGCCTTCCAGTAAACCAGTTACCAAAGACCTTCAGAAAGTTGTGAGGAGCTGGAATACAGCTTCAGTAAATTATGTGAGCATTCACCAAACTTATGCTAAGAATAGCATGGAAAATTCTGTTCAATCACTTTCTTGATCTGTGGGGAAAGAGTTAGGTCTTCATTCTTTGATCTGCAGTGTCAATGCACCCCATGAATGAATTATAATCATCAACACACACAGGTGTATTTATTCATCTGTACCCACTGGTAGTGTGTTTTGTCCTGATTCATTTTCGATTTCACTGACAGTTACATCAGACCACTGGTGAAATCTTGAACGTGTCTTGATTTCATGGGAGGCTAAAAACTGATGGGCATAACGATTTGTTTATACAGTCAATAAATTCCAGAAATCATCATTGAGAAAAAGTGACAAAAAATCTAGGGCCGAATCAGCATTGGATAGTTCTCTGTCCCCCTGATATCCAACTGTTTCATCAAATGGCTTTATCCAATGTTGCTACCCCACCTCATCAGTCAAATACTCAAAGCCTGCATGTTCATAACCTGGTTTAGTGAGACGCATGTTGGCTGACTTTACTCTGTGACATCGCGTCTGCCTCTAAATGCGCACCTGTCATGTCTCCACTAAGTGCGCCAACACGCGCTCCGGTCAGTGAACAGACAGCATGGCTGCGTCTGCATGACCTGCGCCACTACGTTTTCCCCCAGCTCTCCCACTGACACTTCGACCACGTCTGACATGTCCATCAGATTTGTCAAGCTACTGGCTTTGCGATCGCGGACACTTTGTGAAGGCACCGTGTCAGAAAGCACTGCGTTCACATGGCGAGCTCGATAAAACTACAGAACACGCACATTACACCCAGCCTCGTTCCCTCCAGTACTACCATGCCTGCTAACTCCTAGATGCAAACTTCGACCCCCTGAAACATTTTCCTCACCACCAACATTGCTGGGCAAAGGATCTGAAGTTGGTGTTTGGTGTAGGGAAACACTTTGTCCGACTGCTGGTGAGGCAGGGATGCGGCGCGGGAACGTGTCGCCACTAGCGGGACTAGCTAACAGCTGACCGTCATCTTCTGAAGGTAGATTTTCCCCTTCAGAATAAGGATTATCGAATAGAAGATCCAGCGCTTCTTTGCAGGTAAACTTTTTAGTGGACATTGTGCGATTATTGGAAAAAAATACTCGCTAATGCTGCCTATATCGCTCTGCTGCTGTCGCTCAATGACTACTCGCTCGGTGAAGAACTCGTACTGATTCAACTTGCTGTAGCTCAAAAAAATTACATTGAAGGATGACGTTTTTTGCGTCAAAGGTGAAGTTTGACATGTCTGCCAACCAGAAGTGGAGAGTAGGAGCAAAATATGACGTTATTTTTGCCAAAATGGGCCGCATCTTGTCGACTTAAGTCGACCATGGCGCTTAGAGGGTTAAACTAGAAAAAGCTGTTCCTGCGAAACAGCTGTGAGAATGCTTTTTAAGTTGAATGGGATTAGTTGAACATGCTCAAAAAGCTGAATCTAGTGAAAATTTATCAGAAATCAAGTGAGCAATAGTTAAAATGGCTTCAGTGTAATATACTGCAGAGAGTGGAAGAGTGATGTCATCAGTGATAGCAATGTTTGTCAACAGCTGAAGCTTAACGAGCTCTCTCCCTGTATAACCTGCAGAAATTGCATTTTTGGATACTATGACCTCCTGTGAGAAAACCGGAAGAGCGAGGAAAATAATTTGAAGACCGTAAGAAGCAGAAGGCTTGGAGAAACGCGGCAATGTAGTTTTTATTTCAATAGAGTGAAAAAAATTTAAACGGCAGCGAGTTGAACACAGTTGAACCTGTCTCTGGCGTTCCACCAAATTTCCATTGGAGTTAGTGAGAGAAATTGAAAGGTTTCTCTCGCTTCAAGGCTCATAGCTGAAATTCTGTAAATGTGAGCTCCTTAGTACATCAGCTGAAAGAGGACAAGTGTACCTACATTTTAAGGTATAATTTGTTTGTCTGAGTTAAACAGCATGAAAGTTAGAGGAATTTGTTTGAAAATCAGAAAATGTTAAAATGATCAGTCTGCCACTCTAATCTTCTCATTCATAAAAATCAAGAAGGAGCAAAAATTTTCATGTTTTTTAAACTGTCATATTTCAAAATTGGCTTAATATTTTAAAAAGCTGAATCATTTGGTAATAGCTTAATGTCTTGTGAACATTTTACAGTTTGAATGGTGTCTCCAGCTGAATGTATGTTGAACTAGTTAGGTTGGAAAGAGGAGGAAGTTTTTAAAGAGTTGAAAGAAATTGCCATTCATTTGAATGACAGGAAAATTTGAATTAAAAGTTAAATAGTTTAAAAAGTATAAAAGATATCAACACCAAAAGTCATAGCCTAAATCTCCTGAAGGAGCTGAACGTTTGATACCAAAATTGTTGAAATCGGTGAAAGATTGCAGGAGTAGTTAAGTGCCAAAAAAGAGAAACAGGAAAACAATGGTGAGAATGCCTTAAAACATTCTCACAATAATACAAAAATACCTAAATAACTCAATAAATTAATTAATATGCCAACAAATGCAGCAAATATAATAAAAAAAAATCAATTTAGCCAGTATGTGCCTCATGAACAGTGACATAAATTGATATTTCTAATATATCCCCTGCCTTCGTTCACCGCTCCATTAAGATGATGCATTATAGTCTAATCACCAAACAAAACTGATTCAAATTCAACTCTTGTACCATAAACTAGATCTTTTCAATTAATCTCTCCTTATTGAATTGTTTAAATTGATAATTTAGGGTGAATAAATAAAATAAATCGAAATCTCTGTTATATCCCCTTTTACGTTCCCCCTCCTATTTATTTTACAAGATGCATTTATATCTGTGAGTTCTTTATACATTTCTCTGTCTGTGTTTTTACTTTTCTACATGCATTTCTGCCTCATTATGCAAATGTCCCTTGCGCTGCTCTACTCTGCTTTAGGCACAGATGGAGACCTTGTATGACTGCATTACCAGTGAAAATATAACCTTAAATGTGGCTGCTGACTCCTCAACTGCAGTCTGTTCAGTGAGTTGCAGAATGAGCAAAGACCACACAACAACAGACAAACATTATGTTGAAATGTAAATTACAATGAATAAAAATATCAATAAGCAAAAGTGTGTTGTAAGTTACTGTTGTGTTGTACAGCTCGACCCCACATCCCACTATTAGTATAAGCTCATTCTGTGGGAAGCAGCATTGTTTTAGTCACAATTTCTGACACATTTAGCTCTTTGACAAACAAAATGGGAAAATAAGTGAATGTTTATTGGGAATTTGGCTGCATTTACATTTGCATATTGTCTCGACCAAAAACCCTATCCGTTGTGATTATTCTTTGTTTTCACATGTTTCTTCTTCTGTGTACTGGACTGGAACTGTGATGCTTGCGCAGAGTGCCTTGAGCAGTGTCAGTTGACTGTACAGTATAAATGTTGCATTAATTTGATCTGATTTAATCATCCTGTTTTGGATGTATTAGCGCATAATAGGTCTTTTTGCTAATGTCATCTAAACATACTGACTGACTACTTTAAAATTTGGTGTATCTTGCACAGGGCTTGTGTCATTTTGGCTGCAAAAAAGGTAATTCTTCTCCCGATGAATACCTGGAGTCTGGTGTCCAAATGTTGTACTAAAAGCTCCCTAAATCCATTATCAGTTGCACAAAAAAGGGACAATTTTCAAATGAATACAACACAGTGTAAGACAGCCATTTAATAATACTTTAATAATGATTTGACGGTGTACAAATTATCACCACGCATGGAGAAGATATGGCTTTTCGGGATTAAAATGATATGACAGAGAGGATATGGCTGGTTCTAAAGTTTTAGTATGTAATGTTCAATGAACAGTCCGAGTTATCCGTATTATGAACTTTAATGAGAGTTGGGAGAAGAACACATACACATGGCTGCTGTACATGCTCACATTCCAGTCTTGCTGGTCTACCATCTCAGATCACTACGCAGCCTTAACTAGTCCTATTTATTACTGGACACTACATAGTATAAATCAATTAGTACTAACATCCATCTTATCCAATCATGACTTACGTTTGGCAGGATTAGGGGTACACCTTAACAGGCCACCAGTCCATCGCAGGGGTTAACTCAATGAGAGAGACAACCACTCCCACTCACAGTAACATGCACATTTTTGCACCATTTCCATGTTGACAGTACATGTTTAGCATAATTTATAACTTGAGTGTGTAAGAGTTACTTGCTCCATGCTGACATCACAGTGTGACACTTGGGTCATTCAAATATTCAATTCAATTAAATTCAATTTTATTTATATAGCGCCAAATTACAACAATTGTCATCTCAAGGCACTTAAGTAATATAGTCCAATTCAAGCCAATTGGAATTCAATTCATTGTAATCATAATCCAATTAATTCATATAGAGCCAATTCAAAAATTTATATCCTAGCTAAGGAAACCAACAGATTGCACCGAAACTTGTCTTCAGTCCAATCTCCCGTCCTGAGCATGCCTGTGGCGACTGTGGAAAGGAACGACTCCCTTTTAACAGGAAGAAACCTCTGGCAGAACCAGACTCAGGAAGGGTGGCCATCCGCCTCGACCAGCTGGGGTTTGAGAAGACAGAAAAGAGGGAAAAGAGGGGGGAAAAACACCATAACACCATTCAAAGGATATCTGTTGGAACAGGGAAACACAAGTTAATAACCACAATAATGTCATATGTACATAAAATCAATTGAGAAATTAAACAGGGAGAAAAAGAGAGCAAAGTGAGGAAAGGTGTGACAGATGAGGTCCCCCAGCAGTCTAAGCCTATAGCAGCTTAACTATGGGATGTTTCAGGATTACCTGAGCCATCCCTAACTATAAGCTTTATCGAAAAGGAAAGTTTTAAGCTTAATCTTAAAAGTGGAAAGGGTGTCTGCTTCCCGGACATTTACTGGCAGCTTATTCCACAAGAGAGGGGCCTGATAACTGAAGGCTCTACCTCCCATTCTACTTTTAGAAACTCTGGGAAAAACAAGTAAACCTGCAGTTTGGGAGCGAAGTGCTCTGTTAGGAAGATACCTTACAATGAGAGCTTTAAGATATGATGGAGCTCGGTCATTAAGAGCTTTATATGTGAGAAGAAGAATCTTAAATTCTATTCTGAATTTAACAGGGAGCCAATGAGGAGAAGCTAAAACTGGAGAAACATGATCTCTCCTGTTAGTTCTCATCAGAACTCTGGCTGCAGCATTTTGGATCAGCTGGAGGCTTTTCAGAGAATATGTGGGACAGCCCAATAATAAGGAATTACAGTAGTCCAATCTTGAAGTAACAAATGCATGAACTAGTTTCTCTGCATCACCCTGAGACAGGATGTTCCTGATTTTAGCAATATTACGAAGGTGAAAGAAGGCAGTCCTAGAAACCAGTTTTATATGTGCGTCAAATGATAAATTCTGGTCAAAAATAACTCCAAGGTTCCTCACTGTAGAACTAGAAGCCAAGGAAATACCATCTAGAGTAACTATATAACTAGACGATTTCTCCCTGAAGCGCTCAGGTGCAAAGAGAACAACTTCAGTTTTGAATTTAAAAGCAGACAGTTCTGAGTCATCCAGGTCTTTATGTCTTTAAGACAGGCTTGTAGTGTGACCAACCTATTGGTTTCATCTGGTTTCATAAATAGAAATATTGAACTCCGTTGTCCTTGTCAGGGCAAGGGAGAACACTAAGTTGACAACTCTTTGCATTTTGGGAGAGCCTCATCAATTCAAATCCCTCTTCACTTTTGGAAAGTTGAGAAAAGCCACTCTGTGAACTCCCCTGGGGGTAAAAATCTAATGAGAAATAATGGCTTCTTAAAAATAGTAATAAATTAAAAGAAAAATTACAATAAAATTATTCATTCTCACAGAAATTGTACATGTACAGCTCAGGTACCTAAAGAAAAATCTGGGGAGAACTAAGTGATTCATAGTCTATTCTTAAAACAACAAACATAAGCAAGAAACATACTAATGACTTTTATATATACAACATTGTGCAAAAGTCTTGAGTACCCTCTAATCTATTTATACAGTATATTGCCAGGGAAACAGAAACAGTATGAGCACCTTTATTCTTCAACACAGTCCAAACCTTTCCTGTTCTCTGTCAAAATGTCTAAATAATGTTGAGGTTCTTTAATCACTTTAATAGATTACAAAAAAGTCTGGGTCCTTGGAAGCAAAATATAAAGAAATCAGGGTGGCCCAGACTCACATCCAATAACACCCTTAGGAAATTATCATTTTCAATCCGTTTTTGAAGCAGATGTGGTATCTTTGTGCGAAAGGCAGTAAAACAAGTGTTTAATTAACAGCACTACCATTGATGTGGGCACAGCTTGGTTGCCTTGGCCTGGTGATTGTTGAGAACAATTTTGATAATTCAACTAGAAAGAAGGAAATAATGTATTTGATAACAATTCCAAGAACCACCAAATCACATTTCAATGATAAAACTAAGTGCAGCTTAAGTTTAGGTAGATTTCATAAACTTAAGTTGCCTTGATATACTGTATAATAGTTTACCAACTGCATCCTGTTGGTGGTAAGCTATTATATAACCCAACTGTTATATAGTATATGCTTTAGCTATTGTATTGTATTTCCAGCTATCACTCAACTTACTTGGCATCCCTAGTCTTGCTGAAAGCTGTTAATATGTTGGCAGTCAAAAGTTTGAACACACCCACTCATGTGCTAATTATAAATAAAGTGAAGACTGTTTGTTTGAGGATATTTAATGCTCTTAAAGTCACTTATTTCTTAATTTTGTCTTCACTAATCTGGTCCAATGGTCTAGCTGCTTGCTGCTTTTAAAGCCAGACAGTCTCATCATAAAACTCTCTGTTCTGTCATTCTCCCTCTGTACTTTCTTTAGTCCATCTCCAATTCTTCCTTATACCAGAAAAGCCTCAACAGAAGTCCATACCATCTACTATACTCATTACCACCTGTCTCTTTGCTCCTCCTTTGTTCATGTCACCGCTCCACCGAGATGATAAATCAGTCTAATGGGAAAAACAAAATAGTTTCAAGTTCATCTCTTGTACATTGATACATTTCTTTCAACCTTTCAATTGCTCTCCCTTTACTGAAATATAGTTGCCAAATAAATAAACTAAGATCCACATAGGGCTGTGGATCCCTGAGCCTCTGTGTTTCCACTGCAGGAACCAGGAAAAAAATCACCAGGAAGTGTATGGAGGAAAATCACCATATTTTTTTTTCATTTTTACAACAGCTGTATTAAGCAGCAGCACTTTCAAAAGTCTAAGTATTTGGGGCTTGCAGTTCCAAATATTTTTGATAGGTTGGTCTCTTTAATTATCTCACTATCAATCTCAGGTGAACTCATAAAATCAAGGAAACAAGGACAGGAGTCGAGGCAGCAAGCTTAAATTTTTCCAAAAATAGGAAATCAATATATATCAATATATGGGCTGCGGTTACAGTCCCAACTTGGCAAGAACTATCCATGTGTGAGGAAAAAACTGCTGTTACTTCCTCTCTTAATCCTCCTTTTGATATTTTAAATATAGCATCCTAATATCGCACCTTCCACTGCCCCTCAGTCCTCTTCATTCCTTCTCCACCCCCCCACCTTCTCTGTTTTCCAGAAGATGCTGCACAGGTGTTCACGGTTAGCATGTGATTAGGAATGCATGAGTGAGGGATTTGTACATAACATTATGTGAAATCGAGTTGAACAAGACTTTATGCATGCAGTCCCTCCATGTTGGATTGAATTTGTTCTCTGGTTTTCTTGTAAATAAAGGATGGTAATTGGAATGCATGGTCCATACATTGGTAGCAGTTCATAAAAGGTTTTGAGAATGGAGACGTCACAATGTTTGTTATCTCCTCCTCCCTCTGCTGCTTATATGGATTCAGTCCCTGCAGATAGCAGCAGCTAAGTTTACATTGGCTAGTCAAATTCGAAGCTATGTGGCAAACTAAGCAAAAAGTTTCCAGAGTCTGTCACACAGACATACTTTTGTTTCAGCCCTTTCATAACCATATATCTGCCTAACAAGAACACACTCTGCGTCAAACACCTTAGCAGTGGATGGAAGCAGTGGGAAATCTCACTGACGTACACGTTTACGCTTGTACAGCAGCCAGTGCAATGAAATACTCTTCCTGGTTTTGACTTATACAGGAGATGCTGCGATGATGTTCAAAGTCAGATTATGAATGTTTGTTGTGCATGAAAGATTAATTCCCAAACAACATTTTGTGGAATCAAGTTGGAAATGGCTTTAAATACCCAGTGTCTTTAGAGCTGTATGTATATATTGATGCTGTAATTTAAGTTTATCTGGCTGTTCAGGGAAACATTTATACTTTGTTTTCCGCCATCTCTTTTGCAGGGCTAACGTGAAAGTCGATTTTTCTTGGATTTACTTTGTGTGCAGTGGAAAACATTGATTTATTCTCTGGTGTTTTTCTTTTGGATTAGCCCTGTGTAAAGGGATAAAAGTCTGTCTATAGCTTCTACTGTGCATCACAGCTCATATTAGTAAATGTCTGATAGTGTGTGTAGATGAATGAGCTTGCAGACACATATACATGCACGGCTACACTTAATCCTCATGTTCAGTCAGCTCAAAAAAAAAATAAAAATCAACAATAGTAACCAGCAGCTTCAGTGCAACAGGATCAACCATGTGTCTTTTTATTGGGCAAAATATATTGAAAAAAGTGGAAGAGTCATGGGTCCAGCTTTGAAAAGCCCTAATGGGTTCTTCAGAGCGCTTTAGGATAATGACCTCTTCAGCTCTCCAACCATTTAAGTGATCTCCAGTTAATTGGCCAGGAACCTCAATCATGTTGGTATTTCCCCCACATCTGACCTTGCTCTCTTTTTATCCATTAGCTGTGTTTCTACTCCACACTGTCCAGGGAGCCTGCAGAGAAAATTATCTTTGAATTAGAAGCTGCGTCTCGAAGAGAAGTCTTCACAATTCACACCCCCTTACTTACTGACAAACTAGATTTTTCTTTTAATTTTTTTGTGTGCTGTAAGGCAACCCAGTCAAACACATTGCTGCTTTTTTTTAGTTTCTTCAGTGTTGCACATGCTTCATTTACTTCATGCATGTTCAGATTTATTTGTCATTTTAATGCTCAAACCAAAGATGTGCATTTGGAAGTGCCAGAAGCCACAAAAGCTTGATTGCTCTGATCGTATTTCCTTTAGCTATCTCATTAATCCACCTTTGTTCTAACTGGAGGCTTGTGCACAACTTTTGTGACAAGACAACAATAACATGATCAAAAAACTAAACTTGAATCTGCTGATTCATTTGCTTATGTAAAAAAAAGTGAATATTTGCTTACTTTTTCCTTGTCTTATGTGATGATTAATAGCATTGGTGAAGTGTATTGTGCACTTTTTGTTGAGTTTGTTACATTTACTCAGGTTTACTCAGGAGCTCTGCCTTTCTATGTGAGTTGCCTCCTTGATTTTTCACCAATTTCAAAGCAATTTTTTTCCCATGACCTTATTTGAAAGGAAAGCCAGACTTTCCTATAATTTATTTAATTATCTATTCCTTTAGTTGTGCTTATATCTGTAAAGGGCAGTGGAGATTTATGGTGGCGCACATGAGTCCCATCCCCCCACAAGAGCCTTGGCACAATAGACCTGCCTGTTGGTCCAATCTTGCATGTGACAAATGAATGGTGACATCTGTGTCCTGAGGCCTCAGTGGCACAGCGACTGGGGATGGCGACTGCCGGGACGGGATGAATATTCATCACTGGGTGCTATTTCACCCCATCTGCTCCTAACCGGCTGTTCCCTGCTCTCTGATAGAGACGGAGAAGGAGAATGATGATGATGATGAGAAAGATGCTTTCCTCAGATGCAAGACACAACTCAGAGTGGTGGGTATGGAGAGAAAAAGACAGTGGATAAGAGAGACTGATGCGGGGGGTGGGAGCGTATGGCTTTAGATAGTTAGACAGGGACAGTACAAATGAAAAGGTACAGGAGGGTAGAAAGTAAAACATCAGGCAGGGCAGGTTGGGGCTCGGAGGAAGAACAAGGAAGAACAAGTGAAAAGAATTGCTTTATAGAGATGAGTAAGAAAGACTTAGGAGCAACAAATGGAGGTGAAAAGTGTGGAAGTTTGGTATCAATTCAATTCAATTCAATTTTATTTATATAGCGCCAGATTACAACAATTGTCATCTCAAGGCACTTAAGTAATATAGTCCAATTCAAGCCAATTGGAATTCAATTCATTGTAATCATAATCCAATTAATTCATAGAGAGCCAATTCAAAAAATTAATATCCTAGCTAAGGAAACCAACAGATTGCACCGAAACTTGTCTTCAGTCCAATCTCCCGTCCTGAGCGTGCCTGTGGCGACTGTGGAAAGGAACGACTCCCTTTTAACAGGAAGAAACCTCTGGCAGAACCAGACTCAGGAAGGGTGGCCATCCGCCTCCACCAGCTGGGGTTTGAGAAGACAGAAAAGAGGGAAAAGAGGGGGGAAAAACACCATAACGCCATTCAAAGGATATCTGTTGGAACAGGGAAACATACGTTAATAACCACAATAATGTCACATGTACATAAAATCAATTGTGAAATTAAACAGGGGGAAAAAGAGAGCAAAGTGAGGAAAGGTGTGACAGATGAGGTCCCCCAGCAGTCTAAACCTATAGCAGCTTAACTATGGGATGTTTCAGGATTACCTGAGCCATCCCTAACTATAAGCTTTATCGAAAAGGAAAGTTTTAAGCCTAATCTTAAAAGTGGAAAGGGTGTCTGCTTCCCGGACATTTACTGGCAGCTTATTCCACAAGAGAGGGGCCTGATAACTGAAGGCTCTACCTCCCATTCTACTTTTAGAAACTCTGGGAAAAACAAGTAAACCTGCAGTTTGGGAGCGAAGTGCTCTGTTAGGAAGATACCTTACAATGAGAGCTTTAAGATATGATGGAGCTCGGTCATTAAGAGCTTTATATGTGAGAAGAAGAATCTTAAACTCTATTCTGAATTTAACAGGGAGCCAATGAAGAGAAGCTAAAACTGGAGAAACATGATCTCTCCTGTTAGTTCTCATCAGAACTCTGGCTGCAGCATTTTGGATCAGCTGGAGGCTTTTCAGAGAATATGTGGGACAGCCCAATAATAAGGAATTACAGTAGTCCAATCTTGAAGTAACAAATGCATGAACTAGTTTCTCTGCATCACCCTGAGACAGGATGTTCCTGATTTTAGCAGTATTACGAAGGTAAAAGATGGCAGTCCTAGAAACCAGTTTTATATGTGCGTCAAATGATAAATTCTGGTAAAAAATAACTCCAAGGTTCCTCACTGTAGAACTAGAAGCCAAGGAAATACCATCTAGAGTAACTATATAACTAGACAATTTCTCCCTGAAGCGCTCAGGTCCAAAGAGAACAACTTCAGTTTTGTCTGAATTTAAAAGCAGACAGTTCTGAGTCATCCAGGTCTTTATGTCTTTAAGACAGGCTTGTAGTCTGACCAACCTGTAGGTTTCATCTGGTTTCATAGATAAGTACAGCTGAGTATCATCAGCATAACAATGGAAATTTATGCCATGCTGATAATGTTACCTAATGGAAGCATGTATAAAGTAAAAAGAATCGGTCCAAGCACAGAACCCTGAGGAACTCCATGACTTACTCCAACGTGTGAGGAAGATTCTTCATTTACAAGAGCAAACTGGAATCTATCAGATAAATATGACTTAAACCAGCCTAATGCAGTTCCTTTAATCCCAATAATATGTTCAAGTCTCTGTAAAAGAATGCTGTGATCGATTGTATCAAATGCAGCACTGAGATCCAAAAGGACAAGCACAGAAACAAGTCCGCTATCAGAAGCTAACAGGAGATCATTGGTAACTTTCACCAGTGCTGTTTCTGTGCTATGATGCACTCTGAATCCTGACTGAAACTCTTCAAACAGATTATTTCTACGTAAATGATCACAAAGTTGAACTGCAACTATTTTTTCAAGAACTTTAGACAAAAAAGGGAGATTGGATATAGGTCGATAATTAGCCAACACTTCTGAATCAAGAGTAGGTTTTTTAAGTAAAGGTTTAATTACAGCAACCTTAAAAGTCTGAGGTACATATCCTATCAACAAAGACCGATTGATGAAATCCAATATCAATATCATACTCCCCCTTTCTCCCCCTCAAAAGCTCGACTGCCTGCTTACCTGCAGACAGCTGGCTGCTGCTGCACTCTGGTCAGAGGATAAGCAAACAAGATTGTTGCACACAGATGGGACTGTCTGAGATAGATGGCCTTGTTGCAGATATATAAATCCACACACCAGCATACTCACACACACACACACACACACACACACACATACACAAGTCTACCCATGGCCTGACTGTGCCATTGCACAGCAGCATGGATGGACAAACAAATACCCCCTCTTGCACAAACTGATGGGAAAAATCAATTCAGGCAAAACACGTCTGTAGATTTTGTGTTCATGGTAGGAAAGCAAGGCTGCGGTGGAGGGGATGGTGTAGTATTTGATTCAGCACTTGCGGGGACAAAAGCAGTTGGCAAATCTGTCTGATTTGCCTGTTGTGATTGGCTGCCTATAAAAAGGTACACTCAAGACAGTTTGTCTCTGTTTGTGTGCAGCTGAGCACCCATTAGCCTCATGCTTCCTTTCAGCATGCCCGTCTGTATTGTGTCCTTGTCTTGTTTGTATGAGAAACCTGTAATCTTTCAGAAAGCAATAATGAGCAGGTACCAAACACGCGGTCAATGATAGACATCTCTAAATCACTGAGGGTGGGGGTGTGTAGAGAAATGAATGAAAAAGTTTTTTTTGTATTTTTCATTTGTCAGCGAGGTACAACCGTGACAGCTTTGCTTCCCACATGAAAAGGAAAAATGTGAATGCAGATGACTGTAGGCTTTGTCACCTCTTGCCTTTTTCAGCCTTGTTTGACATGTAAAAAAAGAACGAGGGAAATTCATTACCTGTAATGTATTCCGATACACCCAAGTGCCAGGTTTCATCACAGATGAAGAACACAATACTCCAATTTGGTCAGCATTAGTATGTATGCAAGTTCCTATAAAGTACTGATCAACTGTAATAATACAGCTGATAGCATTTTTTTTTGTAATATATGCAACAGTCTTTTGTCTTTACACATGCAATTCTTCAGTCAATTGTTCAGTACAAGTTAATGACTGTTTTATGACCCCAACCGAGAAAAATTAATATAAATGTGCAGCTATGGGGCCTTATTCATAGCCACATGGGTCATTTTTACAAACTAGAAGATATATTTGCACTGTTGTTGCATAATCAGGAAAAAACGAGCTTTCAGCTTGCCACATCAGATTCTTCGCCATCTATAGATCAGAATATGTGTTGACAGTTGTTGAGCATAACTCTACAATAACATACAAAAAACAAAATGTACAGTCATAATACATAGGAAGTGAAGGGTTCATCAAAGTTTCAATCATCAATGCATTTTGTCAACTAAAACAGTAACATCTGTGTGAGCATAACTAGGAGTCTTCATCTTCGCAGCTATGAAGTAGGCCAGGGATTTAATGATAGCTTCTTCCTGACATGCACTATCCAAGTCCGCTTTTCTTTTCTCATTCATTTTTTCACATTGTCTTAATTGACTTGAACGTCCTGCTCCCTCTCACGTACAGCGTGTGGCATTATAGCACATAATAAGGGAAGAGAAAATGCTATTTAATCAAATGTCATCATAGCTTATCTTTAACAACACAGCTAAGACGTTATCATTTCTTGTTCCTGGGGTACCAAACTAACTGCATCTTGCTCACTCTATCGTAGGAAAGCGATAGATGGGTGACCAGGTTAGTGGTACAGCCCTTCTTTATCTTTTACCTGGTGACTAGCTGTTTTTCTCTTATTTATTTATTTTTTCCCAGAACCACAACACGAAAAACTTTTGTGTGTGTGTGTGTGAGTATTGAAAATATATATTGCATTACAGGTCTCAAATTGAGACCTAGAGATAACTAGATCCAAATGAAACTGAACGTGCATGTAGATGACAGTGGATCGGATTGAGTGTTCTGCGCATGCTCGAGATTTTTTCCCGGGATCGTCATCCGGATGTTGAAGGAGACAATATTACTGTTGTTGTCGCAGCCGTCGGAAAGAAACAAACAACGTGATGGAGAATGCGCCGTTGTGCATCGCGTTTGTGCCATAACCGTGACGTAGTTTCATCATACTCTTCGTTCACCATCTTTCTCGAATGCCTTACTTTTGTTGTTGTTGGTGAAGTGGCTCTATTAGTGATTGAAATGGATACAGCGCCACCTATCATACTGGGTATGACATGTTTGTGCCAGTGATTCAATTAATTCACCGCCATATATCCAAGGATAATCACCCTTGCTCAGATAAGGAGCATAACCGAACTACAGCTATAATCGAGGTAATCTCATCATGTAGACCCACTGAGTGATGCTTAACATTGTTAAGATCCCCATGACTTTGTTAGACAAGCAGTCAAATCCTCAAAAAAGTACACTACACAGCACTTCATGTTGATGAAGAGAAGAAGATGTAAAATGTGAACATCTAAACAAATTTCCTGTTGTAAACATTCAGCTCACTGGCCAAATTTCTGGTTCAAGCTTCTCCTTTGCATGTCTTCTTAAGTACCACTCCAGATAAAGAAGCTTAGACAACCCGAGCAGGAGCCAGCATGTCAGGACGCGGTGGGAACTTGTTAAACTATGTGTAAATTACATAACTGACATTGGAAAGAAGTGAAATCATGATATATTCTCCAATGAGTGAAAGTAACCCAGTTGTCTGCCTTTGATACAGGTGCTGTAATTTCCCAAACCCCTGCCCTTTTTAAAATCAGAGTCGTAATAGAAGCAATTTCGATGATCTGCAAGTGTATGCCTTGATAGAAATCCCATCTCATCCGCAGAGAGTAAATTCAGCACCAAACCAGTTGTATTTTATCAGTTTTTCCAGCACGTTGCCCAGGTATTTTACTGACAGTGCAGGTCCCTGTGAGATAAATGGTGTCAGCTGCGATCCCAATAAGAACAGCCATTTTCACATCATTCCAAAAGATTCTGACTCACTGAGCTTGATAATGAAATCCTTTACAATTTAAATGCACGTACTGTGAAGCGGGGCTATGATCAGCAATATATTAATTTAACAACACCCGTTTAAGAACATCTACATCACAAAAAGTAGACATGGAATATCTCTGGAGATGTAAAGATGTTGAAATATTACACACTATTGATCGTTTTAGCTTTGAAATCTTAGTTAGTGATTTAATTTTTCATTTAAGTCTTCCCTCCTTTGTCCCTTGATTTTAACAGACAGATTGCTCACACACCAAAAATGTCTTCTAATTTAACCTCCTTTCCACACCCTAAAACCAGCCAGTTACTCTCCAATTTAAATATATATTTAATTCTATTAAGGTAAAGTCATTCTTTTTCATAAAAAAACATGTTTATCCCTGCTCTCTTGCAATAAAAGATTGTTAGCTTAGCTTTTCTCAAAAGGAAAAAATGTTAGCCTAACTTATACAATAACAGAAAAGTTAAGATTAGACTCACGAGTTATCCATCCATAGTGTAAATCTGTGCGATGCACTCTGCTGCAGCGTGGGTTTGGTCTTGTTCTAGACATCTGATTTCTTGCCCACATCTCCAGGAGCTCAGTAATTATAGGTTTGTGCCCATTTGAATTCAGTCACATGATTTTCTTTGGAGTGAGCCTCACTAGCTGTTTCCCCTGCCCCCAGTCTTTATGCTACAAGGCTGGGTAAACATGATCTGTCTTCTGCTCTGCACTCAATACACAAACATGAGTATTGCATTTGAATTCTCATATCATGCTTGGACAGACACCTTTTTCTTATTTTCCTTCTCAAAATGTTCACCTGAAGAACTTGACAACATAGATGTGTAAAACTTGGCACAATATAACTTTCATGAGATACAAATGCTAAAATCTGAATGATCAGCCTTAGCCTTACGATGTGAAATGAAGTTTTAATAATAATATTATAATATATATATATTGGTGAGTGGAGTGCAGCTGGGGGAAGAAACAGAAGTGACGTGGATGAACCTGGTGGCAGGGCAAGAGAAACTAAGGAAAACATGGCCAAACTAAAGACTAAATCAGGAGCTAAAAACATAACAAAACTAACAGATGTGACAAAGTTGAGTTATCCTACACCTTCTGCTCCTAAAACAAACTAAACTCATTGAGGTATGGACTCCACTAGACCTCTGAATGTATGCTGTGGTGTCCATCTCCATGTTATCAGTAGCAGATCCTTTAAGTCTTTTAAACTTTAAGGTGGGGCCTTCATGGATCGGACTTGTTTGTCCAGCACATCCCACAAATTTCCCATCGTATTCCTGAGTGATTTTCACACTGTAGTAGGGTGTATTATCCTATGCAAAGAGTCTTCAGTTGCCTTCAGAGAATTCCTTGTTCAGGAAGCGGTGCGTAGGTAATATAAGTCAAAGTAGCACCCACTTGAATGGCATTACCCAAAGTTTCCAAACAAACCATCACTCTGCTCCCTGCTGGTGTGCCTTCTTCCCACAGGTTTTCCCCATGAAAGGGACACACATGCACCTTGGCATTCAAATGTTCAAGAAAACACAATTGTCAAGGCCAGGCCACCTTCTTCATTTGCATTGTGGTCTATTTCCTACATCCATTTCCCCATTGTAGGATGTTTTGGTGGTGGGTACTCACTATCCCCATTTGACCCCTGTCAAAGTCGCTCAAATCCTTTTTTGCTTTCTTAAGAAATAATGTTCACTTGCTGCCTAATAACTCCTACCCACTAGCAGGTAAAAAGATATGGTAAATCTTTCAGCTGTCAGTAGTAATAATGTAATTTTGTCTTTACAATCATTGTGTTACTAGTAGGCCGTAAACCAGAAAAAAATATGAATAGGAATCTCAGAAATAAATTCTTGTGACAGCAGTGATTCAGAGGGAACTCACTGAGCTCAAACCTCTCCGTAATTTCCTTGAAACAAAATGCAGTGAGGTTAAAACAAGAGGCTCCTATAAAGACGTTTTTTTCTTCTGAGACCACTCGTCACATAAGAGCCTCGCAGCAGTCGCCCTGAATTACCTGTTGTTGCTTTTTAATTTCAGGAATGAGGTGATGCCCAATGGGTACTGTTAAAATGGGAAGCTGTGAGATGACAGTTTGCCTTAATCTGTTCCCTGTGTATCAGCAGTGAAAGGGTGCTGGATTTTCACCACCGGCTGCCTGATGATGAAGAAGGCAAATGTTTTTTTTTTAAAAGATGTCTGAGAGCACAACATGAAATAATTCTCTTCTCTATTTTAGATCGGGATATTTCAAAACATCATCAGATCGTTATCAACAAAACACCAGCCTGAGGAACAAGTACAGACACCTTTTATATCAGAGATGTCAGTCGAAACATTGTCACCTTGACTTGTAAGTGACAAACACATACCTTTTCACATAGAGTTTTGCAATCATCTCAGGAATCTGCTTGCCGAAAATGCTAAATTGTTGGCCAGCAATGCAAACATTATTTTGAAAACACTTTATTTTGCAATAACTTAAGTTTACATGAAATGACCCATTCTAACAAATAGAATGCAGTTTTTGCACGTGTTTTTACTGACAGCATCTTAGTGGTATGATGTCCACTGCTCCCAAGACACAACAAACTCTATTTTTGAAAAGCAAATAGATGAAAGTGGTGCAACACTATGGCTACACTTCTGTAATTACAGTTTGAAAGCACCTTCACATATTTCCACCAAATTAAAGCCTTCGATGTTTCCTTCAAAGGGGGTACTGAGTCAATGAAAATCAAACCACCTGCCGAACAGCAGCAACTGAAAACACTTTTGAGGCAAAGGCGAAGCTATCTTTTTTTCTCTTAACTTAAGGCTGAGGTCATGATATAGAGCAGCATCAAATAAACAACATGCAAACACATAACGCAGCACACACAACAGAATAACAACTTAGTTTAGGTTGCTCTTGAAAAACTGCAGCAATTGCGTAGTGGAGTGTAGATTTTGTGACTAAGCGTAAAGGAAGATGAAGGAGAATTGAGATGAATGATAATTAATTCCAAAGATAAGCATTATTTAAACAAACAAATAAAAATAATTAAAGGCAGATATATGCATTTGTTCCGAAATAAGCCCTCTCCTGGCATAGAAAGTCATTGTGAGGCCAGGAATATACTTACTTTTTAAATGCACGTTCACATAAGCAACTAGCTCCATCATGGGCAAATTGTTCATGTACTTACTTTGTACCAATCCTGTTAATGGAGGACTCCATTAAGGGGCACACCAGATGACTCATATTGTGAAAAAATAAAACACCATCAGGACCCTCCCCTCTCTGGTTCTTCAACATTTTCCTCTGTACAGGCATGTCTCTAAAATGCTTCAGATCTCTTGCCAGCTAATTTGACAAGCATATTTTTCACCGTGCATTAGCAAAGATACATTGTAAAGATGCAGATAATTGCAAAGTTTCTCTATAAGCTTGTCTCCCCTAACCTTACATCCAGTGAAATTCGCCCTATGCTGCCCCTACTAGCCACATACAAATTGCAGCTTGCGAGCGTGTAGTGTTAATTTCTGAGGATGTGCACAAACAACTCTTCAAACAACAGGGTATAGGAGACACCTGTGTTAATACGCCTATCCATAATCTTAAAAAGGTATATCTCTGGTCTAAAAGGTTATTTCAGTGCTCAGGAATGACCTTGACGCACTGGTCCTTATTGTTGTGGAGCTGAAAAAACATCTGACTGAGGACACTTAATTGTTTGATCAGTCGGCTGCGTAAAGGGTATGCACTGTTATCCATTATGTTAAGCGGCATAGTTATTTCCACAATCAGTTCCAGGGGGTCCATTCTCCACCACAGAGCTATCCTTCTTTATCAACTTGTGCAGTTTGTTTGATTCATCTGCTCTGATGCTGAATTTAAATTCAGTTGAAAAATATATCAAATAAAGATGTTGCTTTGATTTTTCTGGAAACATCAGAAGGGTGTACAGTGAAAGTAGACTAATGGGTTAGTGTGGTATGATCAGTCTAAAGACAGAATTTTTGATGCTACGAAGGGGGCTCTCTTTTAACCTCCCCACGTAGATCATGTTGAATGTTGAACACATGTTGAACACACAACCAAGCCACTGAACAAAGCAAGCAAAGCAGTTAGAATGATGAAATGAGCAAATATTGTTATGTTTTGTCATGATGTTCTACTAATACAGTTTTTTTGTTTATTTGTAAGCCGAACGTTGTAGTAAATTAACATGAGATATATGATTTGTGTTGTAAATTGTGAACTGGACTTTCAATTGACCTTTTAGACCATGGCAGTGTGTTGGTGTGTGTGCTGTTATAGAGGCTTTATTAACACCCACAGGCCATGATTCTCTCTGGCCAATCAGCAGTCTGCAGTTTCCACATCGCAATATATTATCTGCTTGGTTCCCTTGGACCCTTGGCTGTGGTAGTACCAAAAAAGGATCAATTAGCATCACTTACATTTTAGTATTTACAGTGGGAAAGTAAAACCAGCCAGCTGAGCCATACTGTACCTGGTAATGGAAAAACACTTACACTGTCTTTCTTTTCCACTGTTGACAGTTGACACAAAATCTGTTCGTCTATTGGTGTTCATAACAGAAAAAAAGTGAATCGGTTAAATTTATTTGGCTTTGAACTCCTGCAGTGTTATATCCTACAAATGTCATCCCAGATTTTGAAAGTAGGCCTGTTGTTGACAGTTTTTATGCTTGATAAATGGTTTCAAATAATTAATGGATTTTGAAACTTGTTTGTGATTAACTTTCTGTCCGGGGACTCATTGGTAATCAATAGTCAGTTATTTGCCGGAAAGCCCTGAAGAATGAATGCATCGGAGCACATCATGACCAAACTGCACCAGAGCCAGAGCATCATTACACTTGAGGCTTTTCCTGTAACCTACAGCTTACCTCAGTGAATCCGTCTCAAATGAAATGTCCTCCTGTCTGAAATCATGAAACATGGGCACATTTAGTTCTTCAGCTGAAGGCTTTTGATCCTCATCCATCCTTTTACTGCGGCTTCCAGACAGCAGCTGATATTTACTGTATGTGCTGTGTGTCTCTGGTGTATTTTGATCTCTCCGTGTGAACATTTCCTTGACTGTTCTTTGCTCCCACTGTTGAACTGATTGGGCTATTTTGGTGATAAAGGACATTTCTATCTATAGGCACAATAAGGTGTTATCAGCATTACACTTGGTAATTCAGATTCCATGTATTTCCCTATTCATGTGAATTCCATAATTTGTCCCATACTAATTTTACTATTTGTGTGCAGACTTTAAAATTATTTGATAAGTCACAAAATATTAAATTATACCAATCTTCTGACTTTCTTCCTTAGAAGAAAGTCTATCTGAGTTTCTGAGTATGAGTTTCTATCTGAGAAATACTATTGTAAGAAAACTAACTTAATGTTAATTGCCACTGCTGCCAAAAGTGATATTGTTACATCTCTTGATAGATATCGATATATATGTTTATATGTAGATATCACTATCTATAGATATATAAATATATGGTGGTATGAGTGCCTTCTTCCAAAACTATTAATTATCCCTAAAACAGTGGGCTTTGAATATTTTGTTTTGTAGTTCCTATAAAACCTTATCAGATGGACACATGAAATAGTTTTGTTTTGTACTGAAACCTGCTGAAATTTCTCTTTTTGTCTGCCTGCCTGTCACTTGTGCTGTCATGCTGTCTTGGGACCCTATAAAGAGTACACCAAATTATGGTACATTTTGTGTCATTTATACAGATTTTAAATGTTTGGCATATTATTTACCTTGATCAAAAGGGTATGCTAAACGGATAAGACTTGGACTGAAATTACAGGAAAAAGTGTCATCCCTTTACAGTAACTGATGTGCAGTTTTTGTACTGCACATTCTCTGTATTATTACATGCACCAAAATGAGCCAAAATTCAGTGCAAAACACGAAATATTTACATAGTAAAACAAAATATTTGTTCTGATGAAGACAAATCCAAGCTTATCTTCAAACTTACGTGTTTCCTAGTGAAATATGTCATTTGAAAACAACATGTTTTAGTTTTGGCAAGTTTTGTGTGTTTCAGTTTCAATTCAATTCAGTTTTATTTATATAGCACCAAATTACAACAAATGTCATCTCAATGCACTTAAATTATGCAGTCCAATTCAAGCCAATTGGAGTTCAATTCATTGTAATAATAATCCAATGAAAATCCAATTAATAAATTTCAAAATAATCCAATTCATTCATATTGTGCCAATTCAAAAACAATATTCTAGCTAAGGAAACCAACAGATTACACCGAAACTTCTCTGCAGTCCAATCTCCCATCCTGAGCATGCCTGAGGCGACTGTGGAGAGGAACGACTCCCTTTTAACAGGAAGAAACCTCTGGCAGAACCAGACTCAAGAAGGGTGGCCATCCGCCTCGACCAGCTGGGGTTTGAGAAGACAGAAAAGAGGGGGAAAAAAACACCATTCAGGATACCTGTTGGAACAGGGAAACACAAGTTAATGACCACAATAATGTCACATGTACATAATATCATTTGAGAAATTAAACAGGGGGAAAAAGAGAGCAAAAGGTGTGACAGATGAGGTCCCCCAGCAGTCTAAGCCTATAGCAGCTTAACTATGGGATGTTTCAGGATCACCTGAGTCATCTCTAACTATAAGCTTTATCAAAAAGGAAAGTTTTAAGCCTAGTCTTAAAAGTGGAAAGGGTGTCTGCTTCCCGGACATTTACTGGCAGCTTATTCCACAAGAAAGGGGCCTGATAACTGAAGGCTCTACCTCCCATTCTACTTTTAGAAACTCTGGAAACCACAGTGAACCTGCAGTTTGGGAGCTAAATGAAAGTTAAGATATGCAGAGGTGATAATAAGATAAGATAATTAGCCAAAACTTCTGAATCAAGACTAATTCCTGAGACTAATGCTATTGTTAGCTCAGAGAGATCAACTGGGCAGAAGCCGTCTAAATACAAGGATACAAGGTTCTAAGGATACTTCTTAAGCTGCTGCACTTGATGATACATCAGTGATAATAGTGAGAAGGATTCCATTAATCTTCTCTCTGATAGAAACAATTTTATTGATAAAGAATCTCATGAAATCATCACTGCTGATGATCCTTTTCTATCAATGATGAATAATAGGAAGTTCTAGCTTTACAAAGTGCTTTCTTATACATTATCAAACTATCTTTCCAGACTAATTGAGACTCTTCTAAATTAGAGGAACGCCACTGTCTTTCCAGCTTTCTTGCAGTCTGCTTTAACGCACACAGCTGGGAATTATACCAAGGAGCCAACCTCTTCTGACTGATTACTTTCCTTTTCAGAGGGGCAACATTGTCCAGTGTTGTACGCATTGAAGCTATAGTGCTGTCAACAAGAGAGTCAAGTTCTACTGGAGTAAAATTTAGGTAGCCGTCCTCTGTCATATCTGCACATGGCAGTGAAGAAAAGGATGATGAAATCAACTCTATAAATCTGGTTACAGCATTCTCTGATAGATACTTTCTATATGTAGAATTCTTCTCAGAAACCGTATAGTCAAGTAATGTAAATTCAAAAGTTATTAAAAAATGGTCAGACAAGACAGGGTTATGAGGGAACACTGTTAACTGTTCACTCTCAATGCCATAAGTCAGCACAAGGTCAAGGGTATGATTAAGGCAGTGAGTAGGTCTGTGAATGTTGCACACTCTGCTCCGACAGTTTGGGAGAGGTTCGTGGTGACTTTTGAGCAAAATGAAGGACAGATACGCAGCCGACGCCTTCACTCCATTTCGCTTTATTCAAAAGAACACATGCTTTTCTGCGCAAGCAAAGTTCTCGGCTAGTAAAAATAAATTGATCTGCAAACCATCGAACTCTTAATAAATATTAGTGTACATAGTATTCATACTTTTAGTACCGTATTAACAATACATTTTTAATCAACGATAACAAAAATAATAATTATAAAATATGAATAATTGGTAACTGTTGCTTTTAACTGTATATTCAATTCAATTCAACAAATTACAAATTACAACAATTGTCATCTCAAGGCACTTAAATAATATAGTCCAATTCAAGCCAATTGGAATTAAATTAATTGTAATCATAATCCAATTAATTCATATAGAGCCAATTCAAAAAATAATATCCTAGCTAAGGAAACCAACAGAATGCACCGAAAGTTGTCTTTAGTCCAATCTCCCGTCCTGAGCATGCCTGTGGCGACTGTGCGAAGGAACGACTCCCTTTTAACAGGAAGAAACCTCTGGCAGAACCAGACTCAGGAAGGGTGGCCATCCGCCTCGACCAGCTGGGGTTTGAGAAGACAGAAAAGAGGGAAAAGAGGGGGGAAAAACACCATAACGCCATTCAAAGGATAGGTGGAAAGGTGTGACAGATGAGGTCCCTCAGCAGTCTAAGCCTATAGCAGCTTAACTATGGGATGTTTCAGGATCACCTGAGCCATCCCTAACTATAAGCTTTATCAAAAAGGAAAGTTTTAAGCCTAATCTTAAAAGTGGAAAGGGTGTCTGCTTCCCGGACATTTACTGGCAGCTTATTCCACAAGAGAGGGGCCTGATAACTGAAGGCTCTACCTCCCATTCTACTTTTAGAAACTCTGGGAACAACAAGTAAACTTGCAGTTTGGGAGCGAAGTGCTCTGTTAGGAAGATACCTTACAATGAGATCTTTAAGATATGATGGAGCTCTATATGTGAGGAGAAGAATCATAAATTCTATTCTGAATCTAACAGGGAGCCAATGAAGAGAAGCTAAAACTGGAGAAACATGATCTCTCCTGTTAGTTCTCATCAGAACTCTGGCTGCAACATTTTGGATCAGCCGGAGGCTTTTCAGAGAATATGTGGGACAGCCCAATAATAAGGAATTACAGTAGTCCAATCTTGAAGTAACAAATGCATGAACTAGTTTCTCTGCATCACCCTGAGACAGGATGTTCCTGATTTTAGCAATATTACGAAGGTGAAAGAAGGCAGTCCTAGAAACCAGTTTTATATGTGCGTCAAATGATACATTCTAGTGAAAAATAACTCCAAGGTTCATCACTGTAGAACTAGAAGCCAAGGAAATACCATCTAGAGTAACTATATAACTAGACGATTTCTCCCTGAAGCACTCAGGTGCAAAGAGAACAACTTCAGTTTTGTCTGAATTTAAAAGCAGACAATTCTGAGTCATTCAGGTCTTTATGTGTTTAAGACAGGCTTGTAGTCTGACCAACCTAGTGGTTTCATCTGGTTTCATAGATAAGTACAGCTGAGTATCATCAGCATAACAATGGAAATTTATGTCATGCTGTCTAATAATGTTACCTAATGGAAGCATGTACAAAGTAAAAATAATTGGTCCAAGCTTAGAACCCTGAGGAACTCCATGACTTACTCCAATGTGTGAGGAAGATTCTTCATTTACAAGAACAAACTGGAATCTATCAGATAAATATGACTTAAACCAGCCTAATGCAGTTCCTTTAATCCCAATAACATATATATAAATTCTACTATCAATATTTTAACATTGTGTAGCGTAATCTGTGTATGAAACACTTCAGATATTTTAATAATTTCAACCTGTCACATACTCCCCATCTAAAAAAGATGTTTTCCCCAACATCAGGACCTTCACACATGAATAACTGGTAACTACCACTGCCGTGGAAAATTGAAGTGTACAGTCAAACTCATGCAAAGAGGTTTACAGACTGGTACTCTTGTCATACAACCCATTCAGTCTCAAATGTCAATTTCACATTTAAGTGCATATTTATCCTGTATAAATTGTTATAAACACAAATACAGTCTATTATTGTTAGTGACAGTACTTCTTCATAAGTTTTTCTTCACCTGTAAACACAGTCTGAAGATAGGTCTACTGTGAGCGCATCCACTCAACTTCATAAACAAAATATCCACCAATGTATTAACATTGTCCATAAAACTCTTGAAAATAGTAATTATGAACACTGTATACCCAAGGCATGGTTTGTCCTGGATAATAAGGTAAAGTCTGTGTGCTATAACAAGCCAGAGTACCCAGTCTATCATAGATTCACGTCTGGGTCTCTGAATCGCTTCATCAACAGCATCACTTTAGGTAGGAGAAGGAGGTGGATGAGGTGAAGGAAGGCTCTCCTCCGCAGACATAACATAATGACGTCTTCTGGTGGTTGGTCAGCTTCTGCAACTTCTCCTGTAGTACCTCTTCAGATTGGCTGATCTTGTGGACCTCTTAGGCTGTGGCGAATCAGGGCGAGTGCTGACGGGGCACTGGATAATATTCTTCCTCCTCATCATCATCCTCTTCTGAGTGTTCCACTAATGTCCCAGCTGATTCTGTAGTGGACCTGTTCTTTGACTGAGGCCGCAAAGGGCAAATGGTCCCATGGGAGTAGGAGATTGCGATGTAAAGTTCTGGATCTGCCTTTACTCCTTTCAGGTTTCCTTGCTCATTTGACGAACTACTGTATGTACAACATCTTCCCAGTAGTTTCTCAGTTTGCCTGGACCCCCACGTGGAGTCAAGTTAAAACTAAGTTAAAACAAGTTAAGAATAAAACATGATCACCGGGCAATAGGGCAGAATACCTCACCTTACTGTCATACAGTCTCTTACTCTGAAGAGCACCTTTGCTGGCATTTTCTCGAGCTATCTCATAAGCGTCTGTCATACCACGTTTCCACCTCTTCATATTGCTCTGATGGTTACCATCACCCTACTCTCTGCTTGGGGATAAACTGAACAACATGTCCACTGGTAACCATTGTGATCGATTGTAAAGTAAGTAAAAAGGAGAAAACCCTGTCACTTCACTTTTAGTAGCATTATAGGCATAGATCAGTCAACTGAGACAAGTTCAAAAGGCTGAGTAGTAACTATGTTTGTGAGGGAGGCTCTAGTCTTGTGGCTTGGTCTCTTATTTTTAAGACCCACACACTTCCTCTTTACAAAGTCCTCTATTTCTGTTTGCATGAATGGCCTGTGAAAATGGCCATGTACCAGAGAAGTAGTCCTTTCTACACCATGGTGACCCATTTAATTGTTTCAGTTCTTTTAACATCTTTTAACACCTTTTAACACCGTGGATCTGTGCTTCTCAGGCAGCACAAGTTGATTTTTGTGATTGTCGTTTGTCTACATAAAACACCTCTGTCATCAAACTGTAACTTGTCCCATTCTCCAATAAGACATACAACTTGTGGACAAAGCTGTTTCAGTTCTGAACCGGAAGGTTTTGTCTCTGCCAGTTTATATTGTATAATCTGGCAAATAACAGAGTCAGTCTCTTGGTCTAGTTTGAACTATCCAAAAATAAGTGGAGCTATGTGCATACTCACTGACACTATGGCACACTTGGCTGAAATACCCATAGACCAGGCTGCACTCGACTCGTCCTGATGGTCCACAACATCATATGACATTTCTTTTGAACATCCCTCCATATAAATCTCTATGTTTAATGGCATTCTAGATAGACTGTCTGCATCTATGTTCTCTCTACCAGGGCGATATTTCACAATAAATCTACACCCTGTAGCATTCAACTTTGATTATTGTCGTTAAACATAGTGAAAATAGTGCATAGTACAAGTAATCGCGGAACATGTCTGTAATCGCCCATTTAAGAGCTAGAAATTCCAACTTGCCAGAGTGTAAGTTGTAATTTTTCTCAGCTGCAGTTAGCGTTCTGGAACCATATGCTATTACCCAGAGTTTACCATTTTGCCTTTGATACAATACAGCTCCTAATCCCTGGTTAGAGGCATCTGTATGTAAGATAAAGGGCTGTGTAAAATCTGGAAAACCAACAACAGGAGACTGAACTAAACAGTTTATCAACTGCTCTAGAACTGACTGATGTACACCACTCCACTGAATAAGAGTACTTGAGGGTACAGCGTTATCCTGTCTCATTGTCCTTTTTCTTGTGTGCTGCTGAGTCAGAACGTGATTCTGCCAAGCAATCCTGCCAAGGTACCTCACCTCAGGTTTGAATAATTCATACTTTTGTGGTTTAAGTTTTATTCCATTGTCTCTGAGGCGTCTTAGTACTCTCCTGACATCCTCAACATGGTCCTTAAAGGTCCTGCTGAACATAAGGATGTCATCAAGATAAGGAACACATATCTCATCTCGCAGTTCGTCCAGGCATTGCTCCATACACCGCTGGAACGCAACTGGCACATTCATAAGGTCAAAAGAAATTCTAATCCATTCATAAAGGCCCCAGGGGGTCACAAAGGTGGTTATATGTCTGCTCTCTTGGGACATAAACCCATGGTGATATGCCTTACCCTGATCCAGCAGGGAAAAGATTGTGTTCCCCCCAGGTTGTCCATCACGTCTTGTACCCGGGGTATGGGGTGTCTGTCTGTCTTGCAGTTCAGTTCTCTGTAATCAATACATAAGCGCAGTGAACCGTCTTTTTTCCTTACACAAACAACAGAAGACGAGTAAGAGGAAGTAGACCCATCCCTGTGCTATCAAGTTCTGTAAATAATCCTTCATCTCCCTGTACAGTGGCTTTGGTACAGAGAGATACGTTTTCTAAACTGGCTCTGTCTTTTAACAAAATGTGTATTTGCAGATTCTCCACACATCCTGTGTCATCATCTATTTTGAAAAAGACGCTGATTCCTCTCTTTGCTCTCTAATTTCAACCTGCCACACGAACACAGTCTAATATAGAATTAAAGTTAATATGTAGACTGTCATTTTCAACATTTAAATAGTCAGAGGGAGTTGATTCATTAATGCTAACACGATCCTCCTGCTGCAGCCAGGTTTCTGTAAGACAAAATATATTAATATGATGATCACAAATCAAGTAATTCACTAACAGAGACTTCGAAAGGAGAGATCTAATATTCAGCAAACCACATTTAATTGATGGGTTTTTTTACTAGATTTTTCTTTTGCACGAGAGGATTTGCTCCTTTTGTGTTTATTGATTGTGGGGGGGGTAGCAGGTGGGAAGTTGCAGAGAAGTGTGTTAGACTGCAACTCTGCATCCTGGTCTCAACCCTGAGTTGACATGTTTTTGAATGACTGATAAATTCGTCCATATTTCGAGAAATGAGAGCCGCTCTTTCCAAAGTGGGATGGATGCCATCTCTCCTCATCAGACCAGGTTTTCTCCATAAAGATTGTCAATTATCTATGTAGCCCACGTTGTTTGCTGGACACCATCGAGACAACCAACGACTGAATGAGGACATGCGACTAAACATGTCATCAATGGTCAGATTTGGCAGGGGTCCCGAGAAAACGATGGAGTCCGACATTGTTTTGGCAAAATTACACACCGATGCAACATTCATTTTAGTGACCTCCGATTGCCGTAACCGTGTTATTCACGTGTCATTAATGCCGACGTGAATAACTATTTTACTGTATTTACGCTTATCCTTAGCCAGCAGCTTTAAATAGGATTTGACGTCGCCCGCTCTGGCCCCTGGAATACATTTGATTATGGTTGCTGGTGTCTCTAATGCCACGTTTCTGGCTATAGAGCTGCCATTTACCAGGGTTTTATCCTCAGCGGGTGTGTCGCTGAGTGGGGAAAATCTATTTGAAACGTGGACAGGTTAATGGTGAACCACAGGCTTGGCTTTAGGACTATGACTCTTCTTCCTGACAGTCACCCAGCCACTCTGGGATCCCGGCTGCTCGGGTTCTACTTGGGGGCGACTAATGGAGCTAGCTACGCTAGTTGGCTCTGCACTGGCTAAAGGGGCCTGGCTCACTATTGGGTGGTTTTCAACAGTGCAGAGCCGAGCTTCCAATTCAGATAACCTCGACTCCAAAACTACAAAAAGACTACATTTGTTACATGTACCATTACCACTAAAGGAGGCAGAGGATTAAGTAAACATCTGACACACGGAGCAGGTGAAAGCAGGAGATGGAAGAAGAGAACTGGTAGCTATGCTAAGCTAGAGAACCTGACACACCGCTAAAAAGTGAAAAATAAAAACTAACGATCAGCAAGAGTGATTGTTAAAATATAACAAGTATGTGATGGCGTTAACTATGCAAAATGTGTAAATAATAACGAGAAATAAGGTGATTATTAGTAGTCCAAGAGGAGCTAGAAATTCCACAGTACACACACAAGTTAACTGGAATTAATGCAATACGTCTTACCGCAAAGCAAAGCCTGGTCCAGCTTTGCTTTGCCTCCCTTTAGCCAAAGGAGTAGGACTCCTCAGCCAATAATCCAGAAAAAGGACATTTTGACGTGATACATTATTACAGGCTCGGTGTCAATGCATACCATGATGTTTTAGTAAAGCTTAGAATAGTAAAGATTAAGTTTTTAATACTTAAGCTTTTCTATCTTATTTTTAAGTCTTAGAAGTCGGTGCCTGCGCTGGCATTGCATGTTTTATTATTAGCACGTTACCATGCACTGACTTCTTGGACGGATCATTGGTTAGTGCTTTTAATGTGATAGCTGAAATCATTCTGCACATTTTGATACACAACACATGGGGTATCAGGTTATAAGAAGTGCCTAAAAAGGTGATTGTAAGCAGATGTAGCATAAAGGGACATTTATATCACAGACTCCTATGGGTAAATAAGTCATCTTTACCAAGTAATTTTTAATAACTCGCCTTAATTGTCTTAAATCCAAATAAACTTTTTAACAGCTGTTAAATGTGATGCAACAGTTGATATGTGACTATTTGATGAAACACTGTGATACTGTTTGATGTGTCGTACCACAAAAAAAACAACATTAAGTTTGCCAGTTATGTGTCCATGACTATATCACAATTTGCCACAGAAGTGTGAGCCCAAGCTGTGGTGTGTCGCCATTGTTTTTCTATCCTGATTGTGAAAACATTAGTTAGCTGAATTTCATGAACTTTGAAGAAAGTGGGAGCAAGGGTAAGGGTAGGGAAAAACATTACATTTTAGTGCAGATATGAAGCAGTTTCTTTAAAATTTCACAATAGAGAATGTGAAAGTATGTCACATTGGGTTGCGTGTTGGGACATCTTATGAGGATCGCTCTCCCAGTATCTGTGCCTGACACCACTGTTGCCTGATTAGTTTTTGTTTAGTATGGTGACAAAAATGAAAAAAGGGAGAGAGGAAGACATGAAAAGACAGGAGGAATGGACGTTCCTTTGTGAAATAAAACAGCACTGCCGAAGGAACAAAATAAACCACATAGTTCTCTATGTTGGACCAGCATACTGACCCTGAGGCAATATTTTTGCTCAGATTCCTGCACATTGTGGACCACATCTTTGGACTGAAATGCTCTTTGCACGAGTTTAAGAGTTGCAAATTCAGGGAAGGATTAACAAAAGGGACAATCTTGAGTTACAAATCCAGTTTCCAGCTAAATCCAACCCAGTTTTTTGGCCAAGTTAAAAATCAAAGCTGACTATATGTGATACCAACAAAATAAGTGTTTTTGTTTAGATATTATTATTGTTTAATTTCCTCTGACAGTCACTTTTTAGTTTATTGCTATTGTATTATTTTATTATAGTCTGTCCAATTCAGAATAAGAAGTCATCCAGAGAAACACACAATAACATGCTGTTGCGTGAAATGGAAACTAGTTGGCAGCACTTACCAGCAGCGTCACCTGGGCTCTTTGCAATGATTCGCAAGTGGGGCTCATAATCCAGATGAATGGAGAATGAGCAACAGCTGTCCTGCTTCGCTGATTTCTGCCTGATATTTCCAGGTTGGTGTTGTATAGTAAGGATGAAACAGAGATGCTAGCATGCTACTTCAGGGGAACAACCCTTTACTCATGTCATTAGCTGAACATTCCTTGTGTGACACTGCCACCCCTGGTATAATGTATTGTAATGACTTGCGGGGAACTTCACAGACAAGACGTTGTCGAACTTCTCTTTTATTTTACTGAACTCAATCCAGGTTACAACACAGTCCTGTTGGACCATAACACACATGCGATCATCAGCACTGCTTCTCAACCAAACTCAGGAGAGCACCCAAACCTGCACACAGACTGGCCCACACCTGAGTGATATGACCTGTGGTCTAGTGATTGATAGGAAGAGGCGGAAACAGCCAACTGTGTGTTCTTAACTTTATTCTGGGTCGTTACAGTATATTGCAGGCACACACGTATATATTACTCATCTTTTCCGTGACTAAAGATATTTATAAGCTAATTTGAATCCCAGGTGATGTGTGGTCCATAAGCTAAAAGATCGCTAAGTGTGTAAATAAAGTAAAGTGTCGCGGTACGTGATGATTGCATTGGAGAAAATGGCGTCCGACGCCGTAGCCAAACGTTTACTTTCTTTTGGCTTCTGGGCATTTGAGGGTTATTATTGTATGTGTGTAAATTAGTTGTGTGTGTGTGTGGTGCATTGCTCGGAATGTTAAAACTAATGCAAATGTGCAAGCTATGAACCAGCTGTTAGCCCGATTTTTTCATTGGAAGCTCAAGAACAAGCTGGAGAAATCGTTTATTAAAAAAGTATTTATTAGTGGTCACAAGTAAAGTATATTGCAGCGCTGGACTCGGAGTGCCAGAGCTCCCGCAGGAAATCCGTCAGGCCGAGCCCCGTTATCCGGAAACATGTCATATTTATATTCAGCTTTATCTCACAGAAGTTGTATTCAAACTTGTCAGAGTATAATTGGCCAGTTTTGGGTGACATGCTCAGGCCAGCTGCAGTCCTTGTTGTGTTCTTTGGATGTTATAAACAATGTGTGTGTATGTGTGAGTGCTGTTTTAGGTGTGGATCTAATGTACCAGACCTATCTGCCCTAATAGAGATGTTTTGTCTGACCCAGTTGTTTATGTCATTCTAAGGTCTTGGACCATTTAAGGTCATCGATTGTGCAGTATGAGCAGAGTGGAAAAGTACCAGCTAGGAACATAGGTTATTTAGGAAAATACAGAATATGAATTTATAATGTCTAAGATCAAAGCCAATTATAACACAGCCATGTTTATTATTTCAGTTTGTGTTCATATAGTGTAAATGTGAAATAGTTTAACTGCAGGAGAGATTCATTCTGTTATATTAAGTGAGCGCTTAATGTACTTAGCGTACTTTATGTACAGTTATGTAAAGAGAACACTCTTTTAAGGAGAGAATAAACAGGATGTGTGTAAGGGTGAAGTGCATACATGGTTGACGATAGACTGATGACATGATTAAAAGGGAAAATGTTTCTTTGGTGTAAAACTAATTTTGATAAGTCTATTTCGTAGAAATATGTAAAAGTAGACATTTAATGTGAATGTTATCTAAAATGCTTAATCATAGTGCTGTAATGCAGACAAACTAACAGAAATAATTCATGATTGCAGTGAAAAAGTAAAACTGAATGTGAGAATAAACATATAATCCAGATGAATGGAGAATGAGCAACAGTTGTCCTGCTTCGCTGATGTCTGCCTGATATTTCCAGAAAACTCCTATCAGAGGGTTATCTATATATCTGTCAGTGGGGACCAAGCCGGGACCGCTACATATAGCACTTTCAAATATTGTATATTAACCTGTGTGTTCATTTTATGGGTTTGTAGTCACTTAGTTTATTTTCTCTTAACTTGCAGTGGACAGATGATGTATATCTATAGTTTTGTCAAATAAAAATATACGGAGACATGATTTTAAAGGCTAGTCCTCAAATATATGCATAAAAACATGAAGGATGGGCTGCAGGGTCCCTGCATACAAAAGACTTGGTGCTGGCTGGATCTTCAAACAACAAACCTAGTTGTCCCAAATTCAAGGCTTTTCTTCTTTCTGAACTTTCTGAAGATACTTTTTGGAATTTAGCATTCATACTATCACCACATATAGTGGAAATTAGTCTAATTTTTTATTTTACATGAATGGAGAAGAGGTGACATCATGATCACTTTTGAGAATGACATTTGCTGCTGTGACTTTGAGATGCTCAAGATTTGTCAAAATTTTACAAAAGTGTGGATTCATACTGATAGTGACAAGTTTGTTTTACATTCAACTGTATCATAATTTGTTAGGAGCTGACAGTGCCACGTGGCGATATCATGCAACCATATTCTTTTTACTGTTACAAATGAGGACAGAGTGAAAATGTAAAATATATGATCCAAGAGCACTAAAGGAAAACCGCATGTGAAATAATCCTTAAAAATAAATCTTTTTAATCCAAAATGTTTAAATCACTACCAGATTAGAGACATCTCAGAGTCATTGCCACCTATCAATTGCTAATACAACAAATCTAGTGAAACAGATTTCTCCTGCTGCGTGGTTTACTGTAAGAAATGATGAGATGTCTTTCTCCAACTCTTTAAAGCTAAATTGCTTGGTAATCTGTTTCTGAACACCAGAATAAGGTGCTGTTATGAAAAGCAGCAGTCCATTAGAGTCTTCATTTTCATTCTGTTATCATCCTATTTGACACAAATGGAGTGATGTAATATTTGACCACAAGCTGTACAATTTACTACCTTTACCACAACCATTTTTCCCTACCTAGTGCTTTTCAGTTTTCCCACCTTGACATTCTGTTTTTGGTATTTGGTAGGATTACTGATGTTTCTTTACCCCTTTTCGCCACATTAAAGCTTATTATTCCAGTGTTTTATTGAGTTTAGCCAACTGGAGGCTGTTGAAAAATGACTGAAAATATAATAAATTCAGGTTGAAAATGGATAATAGAAATACTTTGCAGAGCAGACAGTCTGTTTATCACAAATTTTAATTACTTTGAGGAAGCCTGGCTGATGTGCTGCATAATCAGCTGCTCCTCTGCATATTTTCTCCAGTCATTTTTCAATTATTTGTAGCACACCCTTAACTGTAAATATTCAACTGTGGCAAAGAGTGTACTTTTGTAACAGGAAACAAGAACCTAAAGTTATGGAAGAAAAAAATAACTAAGTAGAAGTTTATTCCCTTTAAGAAGCTCCAAGTCAGCTCTTACTGATCAAAACAATTCTGAATGAATGTTAGATGCTGAACAGACAAGCTTGATTAAGATCTCAGTAATCAGACAGTGTTTCTGTTAAAACTATGAGATTTGTAATGATTAATAGATGGGTTATAGCAGCTTTTCATTTTAATACAGTAATTTCCTTCAGTCACCTCTGGTGACTTAAATACCAGTCACAAAGAAGTTGTAATAGTTAATTATTCTGTTCATCACACCATGGTATGCTTTCCAACGTTTTCTGACTCATCTGCAGCGTATTATCACCTTGAAAGTCACCCAAAGCTAAAAAACAAAATGTATGTACTTGTATTTGTATTTTTTATGTAGAAGTTATTTGTTTTATCCAATAGTCTTGAACTCTTGCTCTAAAGGCTTTTTTTTTTCCTGCACCCTTTTTACAAATACACGTCAGAGTTTAGGATTTCCTTTTATGGTCATTTTCTACAGGCAGTGCATGACTGTGCATGACTGTGCCAGCCACCAGTGTTTTAAAAGCAGAACTTATTGCAAGAACGAGTGATCCACCAATACTTTTCAGAGATGTCTTCAAGAAAATGTTTTTTCAGTTTTCCCAAAGACTCTGCAATCTTGGATCAGTGGACAGGATTTGTCATTACTTGCCAGCAACACAATTGGAAAAGAGGTTTGTCTTCACAGAGGACAGTTTTATGAACAAGGCCCAGTATGACGTTGGCTCTGAAGGGACACTGAAGCTGAAAGTTGAGACTGTTCCATCATTAAAAGGGCAGGAGTCTGACCCACAAGCCAAACACTTTCAAATTTCTGTCTTGTGTTGGCATTAGACATATCAACAAATTTTAAAATGTAAAAATGCAACCAATGGGGTTAATGGTACACACAAGACAACTGAATGTATTCATTTGTTGCTTCTCCAACCACTCAGAAGTGCAGTTACTCACATAAACGATTGCACAATGAGTACTGAGCATATTTACCAATCAGAGACATCCTGCAGCAATCTTGGTCATAGCGGTTCGTCGTGCTGGTCACTTTGATATTCCAGTTTTTTTTGTTGTACTTGTCCTGTCCAGCATCATGGCAAGTAGAATAGCAATCTGAATACCATGTTGTGCCAGACACATTTGCTTTACCAAGGGAGGCTTTATGAACATGAAGCTCCCCTTGACGCCCAAGTACTGCTTATTTATTTATTTTTGTTAAAATACTTTATACATATTTAATTTCAAATCTGACTGGGGGATAAGAGAAGAGTTAGAGCAAAGAAAGGGAAAGTGAAACGAGACAGAGATATAAAGAAATTATATGAGAGGACGATGAGAAAAATAAGACAAAACTGGACAACTACCTGCTACATCTGTAGAAGGACTAAACAGAAAACATCCTACGGCCTCTGTGGGGAAATCAGACGAAGAATCATCAGGAGCACCTCAAGGAAGACAAATGGAGAAAAAAATAAACAAACAGCAACCACACCAGCAGCAAGTAAATTCAATAAAATTCAATTTAATGTTTTTATATAGTGCCAACAAATTTCATCTCAAGGCACTTCAATTAGAGTCAAATTTATTGTAATCATAATCCAGTCAAATCCAATTAATTAAATTCAAAATTAGTCCAATTCATACATACGAAGTCCATTAAAAAACAATTTCTTAACTCAAGAAACCAACAGATTGCACCAAAACTTCTCTTCCTTTCAATCCTCCATCCTGAGCATGGATATACATGGAACATAACTGTGGATACCAATGGTTTGAAACCACAGGGCGATCATGGGTGCAGAAGGCCGCCAACCTCCAGGGATCAGAAGCAGGCAGAAAGGACCCCAAGACCCAGGCAGCCAGCAACCTCCCAGGAGCACAGAGCTCAGGCAGCCCAACCTGGGACACCCATGCATCGACCCAGAAGATAGCAGAGGAAGGCCCTGGACAGAGCCCCCACGACCACAAGGCAGAGGCCCCTGGTGACAGCCCACCAGCCTCAGCTGCCCAACACCCAAAAGACCCAAGCACCCCAGAAAACCAACCAAAACCGGCCAGAGCCAAGATGCACCCACCACCAGGAACAGCACAAGCAGGCCAAAGGACAGCAGGTCCTGAACCTAGCCTCAACCACAGACAACGAAGAAGCCACACTTTCCCACACAGCTCAGAACAGAACAAACAAAACTCTCAGCAGAATAAATAAGCAAAAAATAAACACACTTGCACAGCAGATGCCCAGGCTGACTCATTCAGGCTCCCCTGGAGGCTGTGATGGTGTATCCCTTTGTTTTTTCATGTTTATGTGTTGTTGTAGCTTCCTAGCCAGCAAATTGAGTCCTTTCCCAGCCCATTTGGTCAAATGTCAAGGAATTTGAGATACCATAGGAGACATTAGTAAGATCCTCTACATCTCTGAAGGAGGCTTCCCCCAAGAGAAAGCTCTCCCTTGTTCTGACCTAATGTCAAACTATCTGGAATTTGCTGATCTAGAGGTACCCATGATTGCAAGCTAAAAGACTGGAATTCCAGCTTTAAGAGTTAAAAACCTCAAACTGACAAATAACTGAAAACTACAGTTTTGTGTTTGTTTGTCACGTCTTTGTCATTGTGGTGTCATTTGATTGAATAATAAGAAATGTTTCCTGTGACTTGAAGCAAAGAACTTCAGTAGCCTTTATACAATAGGTCCCCCCAGCAACCCTTTCCTGATCCCATACTAAGATGATGCTGCTCACTCTGTGATGTTTGTTGCATTTGTAAAGGCATTTATAAAGAATTAACAGCGTGAAATGGCCTGAATGTTCAGTGCTTTATCCTTTGAGGATTCAAATACTTATTCCATGTTCATCATTTAAATGCAGCTCTAGCAGTTTTGTTAACACATAAGCTATTAGCTCTCAATCTCCTCTATAATGCAGTTATCATTATTAAAATATTCCCTCAGACATATTTTTGGGGTGCTTCTAATGGAGTAAAGTACCCCTAATGCATTGCAGCACACCTCTCAGTCAGCTATTGGGAAGGCATTTAATTCTCCGTTAAACTTTTATGGCCCTCATTCTCTCGTTGGCCTGATTTTAGATTGCAAACACTAATTTCATTACATTCCTGAATCCAGTAGGGAAGATTGTGCACGGAAAATTGGTACTTTTAGAGATTGTGCATTTGAGCTCTTAAGGCCCTGCTGTAATTCTGCAATGTTTTTATTAGTCGAAAGAGCTCATCAGTGTCAGGAGGTGGTTTGATCACCAAGTTTCAGGCAAAACATTTTCTTAAAGTTCCATTTACAGAATTAAATACTGTTGGTAGATAAATAAATTTATGTCACACACACAAATTCAGAAAATATTAAAATTTTGAAAATTAAAAACACAGACTTTACATACAGCTCACATTTCAAGAACCAATGCTTCCATGCACCAAATATAGCCAATACACGTGTAGTTTTGGCTTATGATCAGAGCTGCTGGGGTTTCCTGAGAACTAAAGCATGTTAAAGGTATTGTATATTTCATCAGGCCAGGAAACACATTGGGATCTTCCAGGAGAACCTTAACAAAGGTGCTATGGAAAAGAATGTGTATTACCTTGTTAAATGTGTTGTTTCCATTACTTAGGCAATGGAAAATAAGTGTATGGAATAGATGATGTAGAAAATAGCATCACATTTCCTTCATAACCCCTCAGAAGGTAATAACTTTTGCAATTTTTGTGACCCGTAGGTGTCCTTTCATCCAGCCTGCGCAACACTTTTGTATTGAACGTGATGATTTAATTACTATTGCAGCCTCAAGAGGCCACCAGTGGACCTTTAAAAGATAACTTTAGGGTGATGTTTGCAGATGAGTAAAATGTACCAATTTCTAAGCAAAAGTAACATTTTATCACCCTCAACAGGTGGATTGAATCAACTCTTACGCCTTACCCTCACCTAATTTCTTCTCAGGTAAAAGATCAGCATTAATGTTTTTTTAGCCCATTCTTAGTCAAAGTAGTTTAAAAAATGCTTCCTGCTTTGTGACCCTCTGCTATTTTTGTGGGATATCTGACCTTCCTGTCATCAGCTTGCTCCCAGCTCAATGCGGGATTAGTTATCCTTGGATCTTGGGTGTTAAATCTCTTTTCTCCTGTGCCCCATGTTGTTATACTTTCTGGCAAAGGATTTTATTGGAGGAGAACAGAATGATGGATAAGGTATATTCTCAGGATCTCCTGCCCAGGGGACGACTCATAAGTGTCAGGGTTGGCTAGCAACTCAAGGTGATAGGTGTCAAGGGCTAAAGCAGCGGTGCAAGGAGGGATCAGACCATTAATGGCACCCCACATCATGACTGAGTCTGCCCATGGCTCCTCCTGACCTCTCTCTGACTGCAACCAGTCATTGCCTGTTGTGAACTCAATACACTGTTAAAGAAGTGACATTTTTTTTGCTGCTTTATTAAACATAGAATTTGACACTTTAATCCAGAGTGACCCACAACTAGAGAGATGAGTCTGCTCCAAATACACACATTATATATTTAGCTTTCTACTGTTAGTTTACATCCAATAGTCTTGCTATTTCAGTCAACATTTGAACTATTTTTCCATAGATGTTCCACATAATTATTAGATAAAGCATATTTTGAAAAATAATGATACCAGTTAGAGGGGTTTGGTCATAATTTCCCCAACTTTCTTTAGAAACTAGAAGAAGAAAAAGTCCTGCAGCAGATAATAGGATGGTTACTGAGCCTTAATGTCAACCTCATGAAGTCAGTCTGACACAGCAACTGAGACAGCCTCAATCAACAAAGTAGCTGCAAAAAAGTTTCAAAGGCACAACTCAGCCTAGTTTACAAGTTTTGAGCTACAAAAAAGTCAGTCAAATCCATATGAATACTCAAAATAAATTAAATGATTTTGATATTTTTACTTTTTTGATAACTTTACGCATTTCTCATCCAACACAAAATGTACTGAGGGTTTAAATTATCAGAAAATGTAAAAATGGGCCGATGAAGTTATGAAGTTGTATATGATGTACTGATGTAGGGTGCGACTTGTGAAAAAAAACGGGGGGGGGGGGGGTAATTTTAAGAAACATTTTATTCAGAATAATGACCACACAACAGTGTGAAAACATGAAAACTGTTGATTCTTGTGTAGATAAACCTTACACTTACAGTTCAACTTACAGAATATCAACAGTTCACTTACAGAATATCAGTTCAACAGAAAACATAAAATACCACAATGTACTATCAAGATGGGGGTTTTTTTGTTTGTTTTTTAATAATGAATTGGGTAGCCTAAACCACACTCAACCCTCTCGCCTTTTAGCGAAACGACCCGGCTCAATGCAGCCCCCAACCATAGTTTCAGGGGGCGAGGGATTAGAAAGTGACCCCTCAGCCTGGGAGCTCTCCTCAGCCAGCTGCTGTCCACCATCTGATCAGCAATGTCAGATCTTGTTTCATCTTCTGTTATATTTTTTCTCTGAATTTTTTGTTGTGGCCCTGTGAAATATGACGATATGCTACTCTGATTTTTTTCATTTATTCTCCATTTGATTTATGTTTATGCATTTAGCAGACGCTTTTATCCAAAGCAACTTACAGGTAGACAGATAGGGTAAGGGGTCTTGGTTGAGGATCCCCACCAAAGGTAGAAACTTTAATGCAAGGGATTTGAACCCAGTTCTCCCACATGAAAGGTGGAAATCTTACCACTACACATTACACTACACATTACACTACACTATCCAGTCTTTTTAAGCTTTCTAAACTTTTTAAGATTTAAGCTTCAGTGATGGACTGGCAACCTGTCCAGGGTGGAAGTTGGACTTGTGAAATACTAGAAAATCCGGTTGGTTTTCAAAATAAAACTGCTTTCTGCAAGCGCGACTACTCTGACTCGCTCCCGGTAGATCAAAATCCCAGCACAATAAAAATTAACACGGACCCTTTGTATTCTGGTTTTTGATAATTAAGATGTAATGGTGAAAATATTTTTTTTTTTGGGGGGGGGTTTGTCCCCACCAAGGATAAAAAATAATTCAGCAGAGGGTAGATCGTGTAAACTACCATCCCCACCCACAAATCGCACCCTGGATGTAAGTATGAAAGACCCTGTCATCATAGAATTGTGGCAATTGATGATGTAATCTGAGGGATGGGTAGGGGTTGAGAGGGTGGGATTAAAGGGTTGAGTAGAAAGGATGAGAATTGTTGGGAAACTTGATGGACTTCCGCTGACGAGGAACGCAGGGAATCGGCCACAGTAGGGTTAGACTCCAGACTCTCCTGGTTCCTGTAATGAAAAAGGGGAAAAAGCAGGTGGAAGAGAAAGTTTTTGGGGTAAGGGGTGGAAAACTGAGACAAATAGAAAACAGAGCGGTTAGGCACTCCTATATAGAAAGGTAAGGGAGTCTTTATTCCTTCTTCTTAGTTTAAAAACTTAAAAACTAATTTGAAGCTCAAAAGGCTGATAAATCTAACCAGTGTTGACTTGAAAAAACCCCCCAAAAAAACCCAACTTTTTTTTTTTAAATATCTGTCACATTACTGAGCCTTTGCCCTTGTTTCGTAGGTTGATTTTAAAATGTGTTCTTTTTCTAATATACACTTATAATATTGTTTTATACTTAAACACATTAAGTTCAACATGTGGTCCAATGACAGTCAAAGCATGAACCAATCAGGTTTTTAAGTTGCATTTAAATCCCAAAATTATCTTTTTGTTGAAAGCTGATGTTTGGACAGGTGACATGAAGGAAGAAGGGAGAGAGGTCACCAGTCACCATGTGAATGATTATCTTTCAGAATCTGCTTCAGTGTGTTTTTGGAGAGGACGTAATAATTAGCAGCTGTAGGGAAGAATTCCATATAGTGAAGAAATGGTTTTGTGACTTCAGCTTTAAACTAAAACATATAGATGAGGAAATCACTCACACAAATGCAGAACTTTGCAAAAGTCTTTTGCAATTCTTAATTTCTGTATATATTTCCAGGAAATCAAGAAATAGGTGCAGAGATTTAATGAAACATGTGCAAACATAAATTGAAATACAGTATATAAGGTTAAAACAGACCCTTTCTATAATTCTAAAAAGTTTTTTTTTCCTTCTACACAGTCTGAAATCTCTTTGTTCAGCTTCTTTGTAATTTCGTAAATTCTTTTAGCAGTCTTAAGGAATAGTTACCCAGGCTTCTTTAGGGAGATTCAAAAGCTCTTCTTTGGATGTTGGCTGCCTTTGGTTCCGTTCTCTGTCAGATGATCCCACACTGCTTCAATAATGTTGAGGTCCAGGTTCTGAGAAAGATTCATCCCTCCATAAGACGTATTGCCACTAATTTTTCAGTCCATTTCTTGTGTGACACAACGCTGGTTCATAACTTAAGTTTGGTACCTTTTCATTCTTGGATGATTCATAGATGATTTTTAATTGGCTGAACAAAGAAAAAAACAATTCCTCTGAAAATGGTTTGGCACAGGACTGAACTGAAAATGAATGAAAACGCAGCCAATGTCCAAAGAAAAATTTTGGAAGAGCTTCATCAAGACTGACTCTGCAAAAGTGAAATATATAGAACTATAGGGTGGCACAAGACCTCTTCACAATAGTATACTTTTTCAAGCTATATTCTCTCTATAATATATATCTAAGTGTATATTTCTTGTCCAGGTGTTCCATGTTCCAGCAGCCCACTTGCCATGAGCATGTAGGGGTTCTCATCTGCAGGGGACATTCAAGGCAGTATTGCCTCAGGTGGTACTTTTGTTCATGTTCTGAAATAATCTTGTATAGCAGTAGGTGTCTAATGGCCCCTTTCCACTGATGGTATGGTTTAATTTGAATCACTGTCAGCTGATACCAGACCTCGACAATGCAGATCACTGATTGGCCAGAGATGATTTTGGCATGTAGGTGGAACAACAGCGTCTCTGCTATTGTGCTGTATACAGCTTAAAAATATTTTAGAATTGATTGGAAAACATGAGACATGGATATTAAATCTGTGTGCCCTGATGGCATATCCATGGAACACGAATCCCAGAGCATGCTTTATAAACTGAGAGTATGGATTAAAACATGCCTCTTTTTTTCCTCTGCTTCGAGCTTTGTCAAGGATAGCTGTTATGTTCAATCGAAAAGTCTTCTTCTAAGAAGGCTTCTGTACTCAGACCCAGTCACAAACTCTAACTAGTGAAATTACCATTGTACACACAGACACAAAAGTTTAGTGGCAAAGCAGTTTGACACCCAGGGTGGAAAACAAAGTTGTACTACTGCAAAGGTAAAACGGCATGAATCAAGACTTCGATTTAGGATTGTGAGGGGAGTGATACTACCGCTGTACCATTAAGCAAGTGATTATTCTGTTCCAGAGCAGTGCACAGCTAAGCAATGATTTCAAGTGGTTGAATTGCCTTTACTCTAAGAGATCTGCCTTCAGTTATTACTGGGGGTTAGACCCAATGCGTTGCCCTGACACCACTCAGAATCACCATGTTCTTCATCCACACTGATGTCCTCTTCAGGCAAAATTCTCAATTTCAAATGTGCCTTTTTTGGTAATAGTAACACAAAGTTCTGCCTAAAGCTTAATTTATAGTCTTCCGTAAAGTCGACCATTGAGCATTCGAAGTTCTGCGTCTAGGGAACACGTTGCTCTGCAATTCACCATGCCAGTAGGGAGGTGTGGCTGTATGTTTGTGTGGTTTCAGGGGTTATAGCCGAATCCTTGCTGAACAAATGCTTGTATTGCAGACTAGGATGGCATAGAGGTATGATTGCCACCTTTCAGGAGACCTGGGTTCAAATCCCCTGCGTGAAAGGTACTATCTTCTTAGGAAAGACCTGCTTACCTGTAAGTTGCTTTGGATAAAAGTGTCTACCAAATGCATAAACATAACAAATGTTGAAGCACAGGCAATGGAGCAGAAACTTGTGGGGTGGTCTGTACAACCAGCCGAGGCTGGGAACAGGTGAAATAACAACACTGGTTGTGAATTCACACCAGTGGTTGTTGTATGAACAAATGCAATTTCGATAATTTCAAATGTCAACAAGCTTCTTCGCTGTATACAGCCATTAAGACCGGAAAAGGCAACTGCCAGAAATTATGTTCTGAGCAGACCAATCACAGCCCTTACGGCCCGCGTCTACGCGACGTGTAGTTAGAATTTTTTGGAGGTGCAAGTCAGGCTACGGCGGAGGGGTCCACATCGTCGAAATGACAGAGAAGCATAAACTACGACATCTACAACCAACCCCCCAAAATTTGCACAGGAACACAAACGTAGTCTAAAGCAATAGCAACAGAAGCAACTTATCTAGACCGAAGTTTGGTCTTGGTTTCATTTCAACAGCAAGTTAATTTAAGCAATGTTATATGTACATAGTATATGTGTTTCTGCTAGAGTTGAATAGTCTCTAGTTATATATGCTGCTTCTGCTGGAGATCTGCAAAAATCAGTGACCATTGTGGTGGAGGCTTGTTTCTTTCAATTAGTATCAAGATACCGGTTCTTTTAAATACAGTCTGCTTTATATTCCAATATGCCAGTTTGATCAGTTCAGAACTTTTGACAGTGGTGTCATTGAACAACTTTTCTGAGAAGCATCAGGGATGACTTGGTTGCCCTCATTCATGCTGTACTCTATCGGCAGGATTAGCTTTAAATCCTCTCCCTCACTAAAATCCTCTGTAGGGAGCGCTGTCATTGAACCTGCTGTAACAGAGCTGTCTTCTATTTTTATTCTTTTGCTCTCCACCAGCCTTGGTGCGAAACATCAAAGCGCATTTGTAGTTCAGCAAAAGGAAAACTAAACCTCATTTATAACTGGTTCACAGCCAAATTAATTATTCATTCAGATTACCATTCACCAACATGAACACCAGGAAGATAGACCAAAACACACAAACACGGACGCAAATTCTTTCGAAGTGCTTCAGAAAAGTGAAAGGGCAGATAATGAGAGCGGTGGCTGTTTTTTTTTTCTTCAGTCCCCTGAAAAGCTCTCATCATCTAAAAATTACCCTAAAGAGCACACTATTAGAGGTTTACCACGTAGTCTCACTCTAAGGTGACTTTAAGTAGATTAGTGAGTGTTTTGAAGAAGATAAGCATTGAGATTACGAGTCTTTCTCTGCAGAGGAGTCAAGTTCAAGTCTTTACTGTCTGCGATGGGTAATTGGGACGCTGCCAAGACAAACAACATCACACATTATTGCAGTCAATGAACTACAGATATGCAGAGCAAATTTAAATTGAACAATCAAGTGCTACAGATGGAGTAAATGGGATAGTCTACTTGGCACATTTAAGCAGGATTAAAGCACACAATATGGATGAATCATCCTGGTCACGACTGGCCACAAATTTTAACAGTTAGTGTGTCTTCCAGGTTGAAGATAAAATTCTATTCTTTTACAAAATGAATGTTCACTTTTCTGGCAGTTTCAATAAACAAACAGGTAACTTAATGTCTTTGGCATGCAATTATTTACTCTATTCTCTCATGCAGGCAACTCTACTCTAACCTTTGTCACAGTCTGTGTGAGAACATACAGACACAAAAGTGCACAAGCTGTTCTTCAGACATTAACTGATCATACAGTAAGAAATGGATCACTAACTTCTGTACTTCTTGAACATTCAACACCTTGCTTTGAGTGTGGAAGGTTTCTGTCTCAGTGTGGTCGGTGGCGAGTGGGTTTTACAGGCTCCCCATGTACAGAGGCTATAGTCCTCGCTGCAGTCGACTCCGGTTCGAGTCCTGCTGCATGTCCCCCTCTCTCTGTTTCCTGTCTCTCTCTAACTGTCCTATCCTATCAATAAAATGAATAAATAAATAGGATGTGTCTGATGTGAAAGGGACCTTACAGTAAAATGTGATATCAAATAGATACAAGGATATGACCTCATAGGGACACATGCATATCAACTTTGTAGTGACATGATACCAATACCAATTTAAGAGAGGCTGACATCAAAGAGTAGCAAAACATGCAGGGTGTGTTCCAGTCTGATGCAGTATATAGGCTTGTTGGGTAGGATTCCAAATTGTACAGAGCAGCTCATTTCAAAGTGAATTGCAAGCTTTGTTAAGCAGAACTGAACAGCTGTTCCTTACTTCACGTCACTCAGTTGAATACTGAAGTTACCTCAAAGCAGCATTTTTCAAAACTCTACAAGAAGCAATTCTGACATCAAAACTAGCAGGGCTCACAAGTTTAATCAAAGGTATGAAGTGACAACCTATTTGTTACAGGTGGAAAATTTGGCAGCAGTGGTGACTCGGCCCAATATATTCCCAATTTATTTTTGCTCTTTAAAATTTTTTTTAATTTTGCTTGTTGTTCATAACTGACCAGCACAAACAGAAATTAAAACAACTGACGTATCTGAAAGAAAAAGAAGATGGCTAAATAAAATTAGATGTTTTATTTATTCTCCCTAGTCTCCTCCACAGTCCAATCCAGTCCAATCCAACTTTATTTATATAGCTCTTTAAAACAACATAGTTGGCCAAAGTTCTGAATACATATATAAAATATAAGTGAAACATAAAACCACAAAAATAAAAACAAAGTAAAAACACTAAAAATAAAACGTAAACAAAGTAAAAAGTCAACACCTCAGACTGAATTAAAAGCCAATGAGAAAAAATGTGTTTTAAGACTTAAAAACACAAAGTGAGTCAGCCTGCCTGATGTGCAAAGGTAATTAATTCCACAGTTTTGGGGCAGTGACTGAGAAGACACGGCCCCCTACAAGTTTTCTCTTTGTTTTGGGGACGACTAACAATAACTGATCTGCTGACCTGAGAGAACATGAAGGAGCGTACGGCTGAAGCAGATCAGACAGACACTGTGGGGCAAGGCCATGAATACATTTAAAAACAAAAAGAAACATTTTAAAATCAACTCTAAAACAAACTGGAAGCCAGTGAAGTGTTGCCAGAATGGGAGTAATGTGCTCAAGTTTTTTTGTACCAGTTAGGAGCCGAGCAGCAGCATTCTGAACCATCTATAGACGAGCAAGTGATGCTTGACTTAGCCCAGAATAAAGTGTATTGAAGTAGCCTAAACTAGTCTTGATAAAAGCATGGCTTAAATTCTCAAAGTGATGCAAAGAAAGAAATGGTTTAGCTTGAGTAAGTTGTCTCAGTTGAAAAAAGATGGACTTGACCACTGAGCTAGCCTGTGCATCAAATTTGAGACTGCTGTCCAGGCTTACACAGCCTTGTTGCAACTGGTGTCAGATGTTGACTTAATAAGCCTAAGTCAGCAGGTATCTATAGACCCAAACAACATAGCCTCAGTCTTATCATCTTATCATTAAAGTGCAGAAAATCCATTGACATCAATGCCTAAATTTCTGAAATGCCCTCGATTTGCAAAATATCCATTTTCTTGCTTCATTGGTATATAAATCTGACTATCGTCTGCAAAAAAATGGAACGGAATACCATATCTCCGAAGAATTGATCCAAGAGGAAGTAAGTAGAGGCAGAAGAGAAGAGGCCCAAGAATATAACCTTGAGGCAGTCCACACATAAGAGGTGCTGGAGAGGACTCAGCAGTTCCAAAAACTTCTACCTGATAAGTAGGACCTAAACCACTCTAAAGCACCACCCTGAATGCCCTCCCAACTCTCCAGACGAGACAGAATGATCTGATGTTCCACTGTATCCAAGGCAGCTGTTAAATCCAACAGAACCAAAACTACACAGTGACCAGTCTGTGGCTAAGAAAACACCATTAACCCTGTAAGACCCACAATTGCAAATTTACAACATCACTTTTAGCAATTCTAAAAAAAAGATGATCGCCGCTGCAGCACAGCTCATTCACTCCGGTAAGGATGTCCATCGTACTCAAAGTCATCGTTCACGTCGTCAAAATCTGATAAATATCCTGCCATGTTGCACAAAACTATCAGCAGCAAACTACGTGTGAAGTTAGTCGACTGTCACAGAGCACGGAGTAAATAAACTGTGCTGCAGCAGCGCATGTTGATGATGTCATCCCAGTAGACGAGTGTGTAGAAATCCCTCTATAAGCCCCCCGATAGCCGCCAATAACAACAACACAGCAGCTATGAGCTAACAGAGCTATAGTACACATTTGTTCATTCATTCTTCTTTAAGTATTGGTGAAATAGAGACAGATAATGCCTTATTTAGAGGCTGCATCGTCTAAGCCCTGTTCACTCCGTTATATGGATCTCGAGGAATCTAAATATCTTCCGAAGGACGCCGACTTTCACCAAACTGTTCTCGGTGAGTAGATGAATGTATTTCATGCCAGAAATATGGTCTAGGTCTAGTTCCCCTTTAAGATCTGCAGTGTGACCGTAGCCTTAATGTGTGCAGAGCCAGGACATGCAACATAGGTTTAACTGAAATATGATAGCCAGAATGCTTTGCTTTAACATGTTAACATTGCTGGATAGATGAATAATAGTGTATAATAGAAAAATTTAAGTTGAATTTAAAGTAATTGAGTTTTTTTAACCATCTCTATTGTACATACACTGCTAGCACCAAAGGTGTCTATTGTATGCAGGTACCCTACATATTAACCTTCAGGATCATGTTTTATGCAGCTACTGTGTATAAGATATTCTCCAAAATCACGTCTTTGTCCATTTCTACTCCACATAACAGAGAGATTAACTATATATATTTATGAAGAAATGGTTTTCTTGACATTGATGACATTGTTTCATTCACCAACTCATATCTCAGAGTATCTTTTCCAGTTATGAGACAAGGAATGCAGTTGTGAGTCTTTGGAAACCTTCCTCATCTTACCTGCCCATATGTCATGCTGTCCCATCTGTTCCTATTTAGCCAGTACAGCAAAATAAAAAGAATGTCGCCAAAATCTGCTGCTGCAGCAACAGAAGACAACTTTCTCCAGCTTCTCCAGCCCCACCTGTACCTTCTTACCATAGAACAAACCTTCTTCGATTTATCACACAGCCAAGTTTTCTCTGGATAGGCTACAGCCCGGGGCATGCTTTGTCTCTCCATCTGTTGTGTGTCCCAGGCACAGACAGTCAATGGTACCAGGTGATGTGAAGCAAATACTGCTTGCATGCAATACAGAAAAAACTAAATATATTCAGCTTGTATTTTTGAGCAACCATATCATGTTATCAAATTATTTCTTGGGGTGTGATACATGGTTGTACTGGATCTGTTTTAATATATCTCTCATGAGATCCAGGTCTATTCAGGAAACATTCTGAGCTGCATCCACAAACACATTGACCAAATAATGCATATGTAAAGCAAATCTTTATTCACAACTTTAAACATCCAGTGACTATGAATCCATGAAATAAGAAATAGCCAGATGCAGTCTGATTTAGTAGTGAATCAGATTTCAGTGAAAAAATACTTGTTGATTGTCAGATTTTACACATTTACTGCAAAATTGTTTGTGAGCTTCCTTGGATTTGTTACTAAAATTCACTATTCAAAAAGATAGTTTACAGAGATCTGAGCGGCGAACTGCATCCACCTACACATGTTTTGACTGCAGCTACAACTACGCAATAATGCACATCTTCTGTACACTGCCATTTGTGTACTAGGGGACAAATTGGTAGTGCACAACAGAGTAAATGAGAAGTTATGGTGAAAAATTTCAAACAGCACTACATAATAGCTGCTGTTTAATTGGTGTCTTTAGTGAAAATGAGGATAATTCAAACACAGCTGTTGTCTTCCTTTTACCTGATACAAACAGTAAATGGTTAGGAGACAGATACGTGCCAGGCTCCAGGAAAGTCTCCATCAGAAGGTGGCAGTTTCTGGAAATAGTACAATTCTTTTTTTCTCTTTCTATCATGTTACCAGGATTAGCAGTGCCTGTGTTAGCTTTGTAGTCATGTAAAACTGAACTTTTTTAAAGAGTGAAATGTGTTTTTTTTTTTCCATCCTTATTTGCTTGCTGCTTGGCAAACAATATTCTAGTCAAATTTACTCTATCATTTGATATGGAATGAAGACCATGAATCTTATGCTGCAGCACCGAAAAGGCAACCTGTTGGACTGGACAATTTTTGAGTAACTGTAACAAAGGTTAATGGCACTGTTGATGTTTCAGTTCAGCCCAGGAACGGCTGTTGTAAATGGTAAATGGACTTGTTCTTGTATAGCGCTTTTCTAGTCTAACTGACCACTCAAAGCGTTTCTAACACTACATGCCACATTCACCCACTCACACACACTCATACAGCACGTCTTAAGTACACTACACATAACTACGTGCTTTTTCTAATCACTCATACACACATTCATACCCCGACGGATACATCGGGAGGCAATGTGGGGTTCAGTGTCTTGCCCAAGGACGCTTCAACATGTAGCCCAGGGAAGCCAGAGTTGAACCACCAACCTTCCGATTGGTGGGCAACTGCTCTTCCTCCTTCCTACAGCCGCTGTTCTATTGTCAGTGTTTGAGGATACATGGGTGTAATATTAATAGAGGTGCCTTACTTATATTTATAAAATGCCATGCAGGAAGTCATTTTCAAAATAAATGTTAAGAGTTTAGGCTCAGACTATCCATAATTGTGACATATCCAATCCCTGTTCCAGAAAAGTTGGGATGCTGTGTAAAATGTAAACAAAAACAAAATCCAATGATTTACAAATCTCATAATCCAGTATTTTATACCAAGTAGAACATAGAAAACATATCAGATGTCAGAACAATATTTCGTGAACAATATTAGCTCATATTGAATTTGATAGCAGCAACATGTCTAAAAAAAGTTGAGATGAGGTCAAAAAAAGGCTGGCGGTACTAAAAGGAACAGCTATGGAAGCAACTCATTTGTCAACAGGTCAGCAACGCGATTAGGTATATATAGAGCACCTTAAAGAGGCAGAGACTCAGTAAAGATAAAGATGGGCAGAAGTTCAGCAATCAGAAAAAAATTACAACTTTCAAAATACTTTAAATATTCCATCACCTACAGTAAATAATGTCATCAAAAGATCAGAGAATCTGGAGACATCTTAGAGTATAAAAGACATAGCTGAAAATCAATATTGGATGCCTGTGATGTTTGAGCCCTCAGGCAGCACTGTATTCAGAATAGGGATGATTCTGTCCAGAAAATCATTTCATGGACTGAGGAACACTTCCAGAAATCATTGTCTGTGAATGCAGAGAGCTATTTTTGGGATTTTTATATGCCTTAGGTTTTGCATGAGATCGTATTTTATTTTGTTGCTTCACCTTAATAGTAATACAGTCCCTGGTGCGTTCGACAATGCTATCCGTTGTAATAATGTGCTATAACTCCCTCAAACCCATTTTGTGAAACCATCTCATGCAGAAATGATGCTGTGTAAAGATACGCAATCTAGCTTTTGCTAGACTGCTTCTCTGAAATATCTATATAAAGTTGTTCTTATTGGCAGTCGTGGACTCATAGAGTCAGTGCTCACCAACAAAATAATACTGTCTGTCCCCCTGATAAATTATGATGAAATACTATGTTTTAAAAAGCTGTACAGTACCCGTTAAGTGACCCCATGAAATAGCATATTAGTTTTCTATAATGTGTTTTTATATTTGATGCTGGAATATGACAAAATGCTTCAGGTTTATCATCCACTGGCATTAGTTAAGCTGTGAGAGTCTGTTTGATTAATAAGAGAGTAGCACAATGCCAACATTTGCAATGAGTTTCTTTCTGCTCAAAACAGAATATGGGAATTATTATTACAGATTCATATGAATTTTTCTGTCCTTATTCAAGAGATGGAAGTCTCATTGGGTCTTTTCAGCATTACATATCTTTTTATTTTAGGCACAGATCGAGCTTCTTTTAGCAGACTGAGCTGTAAATAAATTAGTGGAAGGTTGGCCTACTATACATCGTAACATGGCTAATGGGCTTTACTCCCGTAGAAAGATTGCATTTTCTTTAGGATTACATTAATACCCAGCAAAAGAATACAAATTCGACATTCACTCTGGTTTTAGTGCTCTTAGCAGCTCCTGGAAGAAATAGTCCACTCATTTGTTGCTCTGTGTTCATCAGCCACTCACCAGGTTTGTTGGTCTTTAACAGAATTTAATGGCCTGAAAATCAAACTAATGAGATGAAAGGCAACATAAAGGAAATAGAGTTGGGTCATATTTCTCTTTGGTATATCACTACAACTGACCCATTTCACATTGATAATATGATAATATTAAGTTAGTGCAACTTCTAAATAATACAGTCATGAATATGTGTTAACAGAGAAAGCTGTCAAAGAAGTTCCTTGTCTTGTCAATAAAAAACACCTCATTAAAAATCAGGGTTCTGACCTATTCTGATTCAGCTGATACTTTGGTTCTTTGTTTAATGTTGGACAAAACACACATTTTGTGACTGGCCTCACACAATTTGTGGATTAGGAAAAAAAAAAGGCGTAATTACTTGAATACGTCAGATGAATCTACCTCGAAGGGCAGAAATTTCTGAGTAGGAAATCTCTGTTGCTTGCACATTTGACTGAGTTTTTGTGTAAACCAGCCAAAGGCCTGGCAACATACTTTCTCACATGGATGTATAATACTGACCAGCTTGGAAAAAATGTCTTATTAGTGCTGTGGAAATAACATATTTTGGGTATTATTCTTCATCTCTACCTCCTGGCAAGCTGCTGGCCATGTTACACAACACGCCCAGATGTGTGACATTCAAAGGAGCGCAAGGGAGGAGGCACATGCCTGTTGCTTGCCAATATGTCCCTGCAGGTGTTTTTGTACTGCTCAAAGACGTCATCAAATGAGCATAGAGCCTGCTGCAGTTTTCGTCTTATCAGCTGTTTGCCAAAACATTTGAAAATCTAACCAACAGGCAGCTAATGTGAGGACTGGATTGGAGCCATCTCAGGCTCATTCTGTACGTCACTGTCTGTCCGTCTCAGTCTGTCCTGGCTTTGATCATGTTTGGCTTTAGAGTGAGTCACACTTGAATACGCACCAACACACAACCCACACAGATAATGCAGACACACACACACACACACAAATCTTAAAATCTTGGACTCTTTAGTGTTTTTCCACCTTACATATATTTCTAAACATGTCTGTCTAAATCCAGGTAGGCAAGGATGAGTTTATTTCCTGCTGAAAGAAACAGCTTCTTTTTGTCATTTCTGTAATCCCGTTTGCATTTGAATGTGTAGTGTCTTTTTGTGTCACAGCCTTAACTCTAAAAACATACGCACTGTCAACAAAACACATTTGCCCATTGTACTAAGTGAATGAACAAGTTCTGCATGCTTTTATTCTTTTAGGAAACTTTGAAAAATGGCTTATACTTAGAGTCACCCAGCTCTCTTTGAAATGTATGATATGCAGTTTGTTCGATGACATGAGCACAAAAGCACACATGGAAACTGTGAGCAGCTTCAGAGAATGAAGTCATTAGCTTCTTGAAATCCCCCAGAAGCCCATGCATGTAGCTCGAGCAATCTTCTTTTTTTTTTTTCCCTTGTCCTGTCCAGCATTATGGCAGCTGAATTGTAATCTGAATACCTTTTATGCCAAACAGATTTGCTTTGCCAAGGGAAGCTTTATAAATGTAAAGCTCCCCTTGATGCCCATTTATTTATTTCTGTTTACAATATATAACATGTAATAGAGCTGAACCGGACCGGGGTACAAGGAAAGAAGAAGAGCAAACAAGAGGAAACAGAACAAAAATAGAAACAAAAACCAGACAACCAGCTGCTACACCAGTAAAAACAAAGGAGACGACAATCCATGGCCTCTGTTGGGAATCCAGCCTTAGCGCCACCAGGAGCACCTGAAAGCAGACAAGCAGAGAAAAAACAAACACACAAACAAAAACAAGCACAAGTAGCAGCAATCTCATACAATACAACTGTGGATATAGATGACCTGAAACCACAGGATAACACATCAACTGCTTAGCGAGCATGCTACTGGACTAATGAATGTGTGCGTGTGTGTGTGAGAACATGCAATACCCATGGCACAGGACCTACATGATAACCCTGCTTAATTATGAGTGTATAAGTGTACAGGGCCACAATCCACAGCCCCCCCCCCCCCCCCCCCCCCCCCCCCCCCCCCCAGCAATCAGAAGCAGGCAGAGAGGGCCACAAGACCCAGGCCACCAGCAGCCCCCACGGAGCACAGAACCCAGGAAGCCCACCGCAGGGACAACCACGCATCCACCAAGAAGACCGCAGAGGAAGCCCCCCAGTAGTGTGGGCAACGGCCCACTGACCCCGCCAGGCCCCAGCCGCCCAGACATGGGCCGTGCACCAGACCCGGGCCCCAGGAGCCCGAGTGCCCCCAAACCCCCCAGTGTAGGCCCCACCCAATACCCAAGAGGGCCAAGCGCCCCAGACAGCCACACAGTGGGTCAGCGCCTGCCCCAGCGCCCCTGGCCAAGTACCCTGGGAGTCAAGACATGCCCACAGGTGGGGGAAGTCGCGAGCAGCGGGAAGAGGCAACACTTTTCTGGCTTGAAATAAGTTAATCTACTCACAGAGCACAGTTTGGTGAAAGTCGGCATCCTTCGGAAGATATTTAGATAACTCGCGATCGTGTATATCCATATAACGGGAAAGAGCAGGGCATAGAAAATACAGCCTCTAAATATCTAAATAAGGCATTATCTGTCTTTATTTCACCAGTACTTTAAGCCAAATGAATGAGTAAACGTGTACTATTGCTCTGTTAGCTCATAGCTGCTGTTATGTGGCATTATGACCAAATGTCTCCACTTTGGAAGAGGAACTATTTTCTTTTTCATATGACTATATTCTCCCTGTTTTCCATTATCTGTTCTACTCATTATGTCTCGTTTTTAGTTTGTATTTGCAAAGTTCCTTTGTTTGCACATTTTTGTCTGCACATTTTTAGCTTCAGACAATTAATGTTGACCACTGGTGAAATCCCTTGGAATCTCGATGTTCTCAATATTTCCACCCTGATTTATTTTTTTTGTGCTTCCTTGTTTACACTGTCCTCCATTCTCCTGCTTATCCTCCAGAATCAATCTCAGCAAAACAGAAACGGTCTGTCTGACATCCGTGATGTTTAAAGGGAGTGATACACATTGTAAAGTTATTTAATTCAGTTTAGTTCAGTTCTATTTATATAGCACGAAATTACAACAAATGTCATCTCAAACCACTTGAAAGATACAGTCCATTGCAAGCTAATTATAATCCAATTTGATATAATCAAAAATCAAAAATCATTCAAATCTAAATGAGTCAAATTCATTAAATGCTAGTTAAACCTTTTAAAAATTTTAAACCTCTTTGATTTAATACTGCATCCTGAGCAAGCACAAGGTGACAGTGGACAGGAAAACTTCCTTTTAATGGAAGAAACCTGCAGATCTAGACTCAAGAAAAGCGGCTGTCTGCCTCGACCATTTGGGTGTTGTGAGAACTGGAAAGAGAGGTCAACAAGCACCATGACACCAGGCCAGGGAGAGAGATGCTGTGGTAAACTTCTTGTCTCATACTGGTGCCCAAATTAGGGCAACCGGTGGAGCTGAATGACTACAGACCAGTGGCTTTGACATTTTATAACATGAAGACCTTGGAGAGACTATTTGTTCGTCGCATGACATTGTACGTGGTTGAGAATGTTGACCCACTCCAATTTGCCTACCAGAAAGACATAGGAGTGGAAGACGTGATTCTGTACATGCTGCATCGGGCATATGCTTATCTGGATGTGCCTGGTTCATATGTGAGAATCATGTTCTTTGACTTCTCCAGTTCCTTGAACACCGTACGGCTTCCCATACTGAAAGACAAACTTCTAGGTATGGGTGTGGTGCTGGATAATAAACTGGAGTGGTCTGCCAACATAGAAGCAGTGTACAGCAGTGTCTTCTTGCCGAGACGGCTCAGGTCCTTCAATGTCAGCAGTGACCTGATGTGCATGTTTTATCACACTATCATTGAGAGTGCACTGTTCTATCCCGTTGTCTGCTGGGGGAGTTGCACTACAGACAAAAACTGTAGGCACCTGGACAAACTGGTGAAAAAGGTCAGTTTTGTTGTAAGCAGAAGGCTGGACCCTCTCAGTGCTGTGGTGGAGCAACGGACGAGGAGGAAATTATATTCTGTTTTGGAGAATAATACACATCCTCTCCACAGCATCCTGGCAGGACAGAGGATCAGGACTGAGAGGTTCAGGAGGTCCTTTGTCCCCACAGCTATTAGGCTTTTTAATAGTGACTGCTGACATGTTCTTCTCAAATTTATTTTGTCATTTATTGTTATTATTATTAGTAGTAATCGTAGTATTAGAATTACTATTACTATTATTGTTGTTGTTATCTAATATTCATCATACAATCAATTTACAGTTGTAAATATTTAAACATATTTGAGCTACTTGACTAATTTGAATCCCCCCCACTGGGGGATCAATAAAGTATTTTTCTGTTCTACTCTATTCTTTCTAAATGTACATATTTTGATGTAAACTTAGCTGCCACTGGTGTTTAAAAGAGACATGACCTGGACAAAACCTGAGTTGAGAGTTCTCTGAAAGACTGGCAGAAAATTATGTTGATTAGAGACCACAGAAAAATGTACTTTCAGATTTTTAAGAAAAGGATTTGAATATATCTTTCCCAAAAGACTGTAATATCATGTAGTGAATATTATTTTCACATTCTTGCACATTTTCAAAAATTACCTTAAGTATTTTCAATCAATATCAATATGTAGTCAATATGTAGTCTCCCTCAAATGGACACAGCATTTTGAAACAGATGTAGACATTTCAGATGTCTTGGTCATGAGCATGGAGATTTTTTGAAGAAAAGATTTTTAATGAAAGAAAACATCATACACTATGGGAAGTGGACAGGCAAACCACAGAGGGTTTTTCTTTGAAGGATTCTTTGCAGCAGGAGATAGACTACTGGGTGGAAGGGTGGGGTAGGGGGGGTCCTCCTCCTGTGATGTTAATGAGTCATAGAATGGTGCAAGACAGCGACAGCTGCCTGTGATTCCATGGCTCACAAGGGTTAAATGAAAAAATAGATAAATAAACAGACCATAAGTGATCCATGTGGACAATATTTCACCTTATGGGCTGCATAAAGCACCATTACAGCTGCTATGCTCCTTTGCTAAAAGAGGATTTTTCTAACATTACTCAACCTTTTATAATAGTGGCTATAATTACACCACACAGTTCACATCTGTGCTATTGATCAAAGAGAAACTTCGAAATGGCTGTTGGTCAATAATTATAATCAAAAAGGATGTTAAAGCTATTAGAATTTCAGAACTGCACACTTGTGGGTGCTTTACATGATTTTCTTTTTACATTGTATTTTTTTTTTTAAAAAGTAATTTAAAAAAAATGTTGTCTCCTGCCAACAAAATGGTTTAAGAAAATATGTAATCCTACTGATCATTTTGAGTGTTGGTTATAGAAATGATTGACGTAAATTACTGACTTTAGCATGACATATTTGTCAAAGTCTTGATTTATTTATTGCTTTCCATCTGTCACTCATTCCGGCTGTGGAACTGACAGCGTGAGTTTTAGGCATGAAACTTTAGGTGCAAATACAAAAGGCAAGGCCATAGTGTACTGTTCTGTCTGTTTACTTGACCCGGAGGCCTTCAAAGGTTTTTACAAGAGAATGTTCAAGTGGTGGAATGACAAGTATGTCACTTCACACAAACATATCATTATATTGTAACAAGAACCTAAATGTGGCAGTGATATTGCAAACTCTCTGTAGTCCAGTTCAATTCAGTTCTATTGTATACAAGGTTTTCTGTATAGTGTGCCATTTATCAACTGACGTGAACACTTTTGAAATCCTAAAACACCAGATGCATTAAAAACATTATGAGCAGATACCAGTGGGAATGTCTGTGAGTGTGCAAGAGGGCAAAAGCAAAATGTGCGTCATTAGCACACCAGACATTGCATTGTTTCACCCCAGTGCTCTCCTTGCTTTTTATAACTTTTACTGCTTCTGGAAAAATGTTAAAATCTTTTAGAAATTGTCAATTTATAAAGATGTGTGGAGTTAGAAACTGTATTTTACCTTTCTTTGTGGGTCATGCCTGACAACAGCTAATTAACTTTGGCTGATGGAGCTCCCTCTCTGCTTTTAGTGAGAAGTCTTCATGCTTATTGTACCAGGCAGGGCTCTGGTTTAATTATCTCGTTTAATGGCAAAGCATGCTATGTTTTCACATCAGGATTTTGATTTTGGATGGGGGGGGGGACTGCTGAAAGTGTTTTTTGTATTTCCTATTAATATGCTTTCAAGCCACAAAAGATAGCTTGCATTAAATTATGACTACAATAACAATGAATGGAAGGTTGTATAAATCAGCCAGTGGAAAACTTGAGATGAAAATAACTCTGAGGTGTGATACCACTGGGATTGTGCCAGTTAACGTTAACACTTTGGTATGCAAACATTGTGTGTTATGATGATTTCCCATATGGATGAATACGCAGCCCCATTTCCCAAGAGGTTGGGATGCTGTATAAAATGTAAACAAACACAGAATGCATCGATTTGCAAATATCTCAGTATTTTAATCACAATAGAATTTAGAAAAAATATGAAATGTTTACCATTTCATGACAATTATGAGTTCATCATGAATTTGTTGGCAGCAACATGTCTCAGAAGAGTTGGGATTTGGGCAACAGAAGACTGGAAAAGTAAGCAATACCAAAAAGAAACACCTGGAACAACATGTTCGGCTGTAGCTCAGGAGGAAGAGCAGTCACCCACCAATCGGAAGGTCAGTGGTTCGACTCTGGCTTCCCCAGGATACATGTCGAAGCGTCCTTGGGCAAGACACTGAACCCCACGTTGCTCCCCCAGTGTATCATTGGGGGTATGAATGTGTGTGAATGCTTAGAAAGCATGTAGTTATATCCTAAGACGTGCTGTATGAATGTGTGTGAGTGGGGTGAATGCGGCATGTAGTGAAGCGCTTTGAGTGGTCAGCTAGACTAGAAAAGCGCTATACAAGTACAAGTCCATTTACCATGTTGCAAAAAATTAGACTAATTGGTTGCAGAGTTGGATATAAAAAAAGAGGCAAATCCTTGCAGAAGTAAAGATTAAGAATTCCCCGCATGGCATCAGGAACACAGTTCACCGTACCATACACAAATGCAGGTTAAGCTCTATCATGTAAAGAAAGAGCCATGTCTGAACACGATCTGGAAATGCTGCCGTCTTCTCTGGGCCAAAGTTCATCTAAAATAGGCTGAAGCAAAGAAAACTGCTCTGTGGTCAACCAAAATTGTCTGGACTAAAGACGGACCATCTGGCTTGTCAGTGCTCAATTCAAAAGCCTGAATCTCTAATGGTATGGAGTGCATTAGAGCCTAAGGAACTGGCAACATGAACATCTGGAAAGGCAACTTCCGTGCTGAAAGAATTTAGAGCAAGATATTCTTCCATCCAGATGACATTGTTTTCAGGTAGGGCCTTCCATATTTGCAGTCCAGACCTTTCACCAACTGAAAACATTGTGGCCCATCATGAAACGCAACATCCAGCAATGAAGAACCAGAGCTGTTATACATCTAGAATCCTATATCAGTCAAGAATGGGGCAATATTCATTTTCCAAAGATGTATCAACTGGTCTTTTCAGTTTCCAGACATTTACAGAATGTTGCTAAAAGAAGGGTATATGCTAAATGGGTATATGCTAATGTTCAATGTTCAACAAGAGAACATACTGTATGCCCAGACCTCAACTATAATGGGTGCACCTCAGAAACCACAGCAACAACACAGCCAAGCATGATCGTGACAGAAGTTATAATTAGAAATGTTTTACTCACAAGAGAACATTGATATTTTAAATCTTTTGATGATATTTTCTGTAGATATGGAGTATGAATTCTTCACAATTTTATGGTGAGGAACAGTAATCTGAAATTGCTCCACAATTTGTAAACAGTTTTTCACAGGTTGTTGAATCTCTGCTCAATGTTACTTCTGAGAGACTCTGCCTCTCTAAGGTGCTGTTTTTATACCCACTCATATTACTGACTTGTTGTCAATTAACCTGATTAGTTGCAACAAGAAAGTTATATATGCTGGGAGATCAATTTTCATTGAAGTAATTTGATTTTGGCATTTCACTGCCATCAGATAATTCTTCTCTAACAGTACTTGCCTGGAACCTTGTTTGCCAGGGAACTGTGCTGTGCTGACTGCAGTTGGTATACACAGCATACAGACTTAACAAGCTAAACTCTGTATGGAGAGTCTGATCCAACTAGCACTGAACCCTAAAAGTTAAAGATACAACACTGCAAAGAGGAGAGATAATCCAATAACCTAAACTGAACTTAATCTTCAGGCTGTTAGAAGCTTTGATGCACCGACTATCAGTTAATAAGCAGGAGTGTGCATTTGCTTTGATTCTTCAAACCGTAGCTGTATGAGTGAGTGGTAAATTGTGTGTATGTGTGTTTTTTAGTGTGTTTGCTTGTGGCTGTGGCATGATGAGGAATTGTGAAACTTTTATTCTGCTGTATGAATCACACTGAGTGTGTCTGTATCATATTTATATGTGAGTCTCCGTCATTGTGTGCTTATTTTATCTTTTTTTTTACTTGACAATCCTACCCTTGACTTACATGGTGCTGTGTTTTGTACTGCATGTGTGTATCAGTAAATTTACCCCTCCCTGCTTTGATTTGTGTGAATCTTGATCCTCTTCTGATAACAAACTGCAGCCTCTCAGAAAGCCGAGCCACAGCTGCTCTGCCTCTCACCCCGTCTTCCATCTTTCCACTCTTCGTTCCTGTAGCACTCACCAGCTTTTATGGAGGCAATCAATAACCTTGCACTCTTCTCCGTGTTTAACTTGGTTTTAGAGGCCAGTGGAGCAGCATCTGTCGAGTCACACTTTGCAAAAGAAGGGTTCATCGAGAGGTCATTTAAGATCCTTAGAGAGCTGAAGAATCGTTTAGAGGACCATTCCAATGCTTTGTTTTGTACCTTAGAGTAAGATGAGAAGACCTGAGGCAAATTTAAAGAGAAAAACACAATCTTTGTCAAAAACAAGTAACTTGACAGCTTCTGGGTTTTGATAAAAAAATTATGTCTTGATGTAAGTGGTCGGCCCATCTCTCATTAACACTCTTTTTATCTGCAGATGGTAAACGGAGTTATATTGGGATTTTAATGAAGACAGTTAGCGAACTTCCAATACATCCCACCATAGCTTTTTATAAGACTGTTGTTGTCAAACTTCAAATTACAGAGCACGTTTTGGGATCCTTTTTTGGGGGGGTTAAGGGCTATTATTGTAAGATTAAGTATTTTAAACCCTTTACCTTCAGATAGTTTCCGCCAAAAGTCCTATCCATAGCATAACCCCCCCCCCAAAAAAAAAAAAAACTTTATGAAGCTATTGAGAATGTTATTTATGTTTTTTATGCATACATAGGACTCACTGCAGCCATGTTGCTTTTTCTTGTTGGATATATAAGCCCAGATCTACTAAAACTTTGTCCCTTTTGCAAATTCGTTTTTGGCGTGTTCACTTGGTGTTCACTGTGCAGCAGTAATTTAACACCTTGAAGGTGTGGAAGGTGTGAAGGAGAGTTTTGGCTTGGAATTATTTACTAGTATTTCCTTCTTCTTGCTGTACCCTGCCATTAACGCTCCTTCTTAATTTTTGCACCTGACATTGTTGTGGCTGTTGCTGGGCTGATAAGACACCGGTGTTGCACAACACTGGTTTGGGAGAGAGTCAGTGAAGGAAGAGATTCTTCATTTATATACATTTATTTGGAATGGCAGAACTGGATATTATGAACACATACCACTAATTGCCAAACCACGTTCTTCTTTATTGAATGTCCACAGAAATGTTGCTTTCTTAGTCTGATATTTTCTCATGTTTCCACTATGTCATGAAGTGTAGATTTAGTTTTGGTATCTGATTTGCTATCCCTTCCCCCTAAAAACTTTAAAAAAAAAAACTATTCATAACAAAGTTTATCTTTCATATGCAGAGTACATTTCAGATGTAATAGAGGGGGGAAAAAAAATGTAATAGAGGAGTTGCTTCTTTATGCAAACATTCAAGAACAGCATGTTCTTTTCTTCTGAATTTCATTAGCTATTCAATGTGTCAGTCCTCAACATGTTTATTTCCAGCTTGGTCAGTGTTTACAAAGCAGAAGAAGGCTGAGGACTCTCATGGGCTAGTGTTTGAGGAAATGAGCACAGTTCTACCATTTCACCTGCAAAACTAAACATTCTTGCAACACGGACTCGCATTGCTTACCGTAGACTGTGACTGCAACTCAAAGGAGCCTCCACCTTTGAGTTTCAAGTGATGTGTCAATCAAAAGCTAAAAAGGCTGTATCAACAATGTTTCTGACAAGAATGTTTACATGCCAGCCGAAGTTCTGAGGGAAAGTTAGTCTTTATACCTACAGGTATATGCATAAAGACTTCAGGTTTTGTAGGGTTATAGGAGGGTCTGGTTTGAGGGACAACTGAGTTATCAGACATGCATGGTGTCCTCAAATTCTTGCTCAGACTTAAACCCGTTATGTCACGTTTGGATTTTTAGATGATTTCTAAATTCAAGGTGTGAGGGCCATTCCTGAAACAAATTGGTATCTAAACAGTGCCATTGTTTTTCATAATCAGTTTCATAATTGGTTTAAATCAGTGAAATCAGTTAAACCAGTGAAAAACTAACCAGCTAATTAAGTGTGATACAACTGGGAAAATCAAGATGGACTTAGATCTGAGTATACAACAATGGTGTCTTATTAAAGAATATACATTCAAGGTAGGTAAATAACAAACATAATGAATTCAATCAAAGGCATTGTGTTTCAGTTCTTGTCAGTTCATCAAACACCCACTCACCCACATGCTTTCATTGGAGTTAGTTAGTAAGCTTCATTGTTCACAAGAAATAAAAAATGTCTTAGAGCCAGATAACAAAAAATAAAGGCTCTTCACTGAAAAAAAGGCTCAAGAAAAAAGACAATGACAACATTCACAAAATCTTGGTTAATTACATCAAACAGCCTCAAAGTCAAAAAGCTAAATTGCTCTGGTATCAATATTTCTGTTGGACATGGCACCAAAGAGCATATTTGCAAATTGTGTAAAAGACTGAGAGACAGCTGTGCTTCTTTAAACCCTTTCACATGTGTGAAGTAAGTTCTCTCAGATCTGACAAAAAATAAATTAAATAATTATTGAAGAAACTTTTTGAATTTCCCTTGAGATCCCCTTCAAAGAACCCCTGAAGGTTCCCCATAGGCCTTTTCCTTGTAAGAGGCTGGATTAGACATGGCTAAAACAAACTTGAGGCATGTCTTAGATGGATAGGCTCTTATAGTCACCACAGCTAAGTGCATGTAACAGGGATTTGGAGAAAGAAGCTCCCATTATTTATGATCTGTATATGTTTTAACAAGGATTATCAAGGCAGATGAGCAAGGAAGCATTTATCTTGATGCCCATGTGAATCTGAAAGACAAATACGGTTGTCACACAGGAGAGTCAGAACCAGATTGCCAGAAATGAGATAAATAGTAAATGGACTGCGTGTATAAAGAGATTTTCTTGACTTCTGCTTTAAAGTTCAAGCCACACATTCATACATTCATACAACAGTTTTTTAGACTCCGTGTTGAGCTCAGATCAAAGCAAGAAATTAAAAAAAAAAAAATACACATGAACCCAAAATTATTTTCATCATTGATTCATAATTGTCATCCAGTAAATAAGATAAAGACGATTTTAATGCATTTTGTTATAAGAGTGCCTGTTATTGGATTATAAGTGGGTTGAATTGGATTGTATTTGGATAGCGCCAGATAACTCTTGTTATGAATTTGTATTAAATAAATACGACAAATTGAATTGAATAATCAGTGTCTTAATTGCAGTTGACAGCGCTTTCACTTTAGTATATAAGGGACGAATTCTGACAGGGAAAGTGAGATAAGAAATACTCAGAATGAGGCCAAAGGAGAGAAAACTTTTGTCATAAACTAAAGCCTCAAAAGTTTCAAAGCAGTTTGAGTGGACACTATGTTAAACCACACAATATTTACTTTGTCCCAATTTCCTCAGCCAAAGAATGTCCATGTAGCTCCAATGCGAGGACACTTACACTTCAATGTTCCAAAAGTTGGTTAAGCGATTTAGATTTTTTACTTTCACATCTTCTTTTAAATCTTTTTCTTTATTTAGTTATATTTCCTCAGTATTTTATACTGCTGCAAGATAATTTCCCTTAATGGATGAATAAAGTATTACTAAACTGAACTGGACTGGTGTAATTGGGACTTATTCTGGGCATGCATGGTGGCTGTCCAAAGGGAAATAGACTGGGCAGGCACCATGCGTACAAAAAAGTGTCGCAACTTGGACATTCATTTGAGAGAAAATGGTGACAAAGTAAACAACAGTCTGATGCAAAGTGCTGCAGTGTAAAATTTCCCATATGTAGCGTTTGCCCAAATCACTATGAAAATTGGGTTTCTGTTATTTTAGATAAAGAAAATTTGCACTTTTGTTCTGCATACCGTTAGTTTAGCTCCCCGGATGGAATTCCTCCCAGTTTCTCATAACTGAGAGTGCTGTTACAGCTATCTACTGCTGCTTCAATCTAAGCCATATCACATTCATTTAAGATTCTATCTATCCTTTTTGTTTACTCCTAATCTCAGGAGGGGTTTTTAAATAATTCAGCATCAAAGAAGACATTTTTTGTTTAATGTTATAAATGCACCTGAATAATCCATCCATTTTCTATACCGACAGTCCGTTAATCGGGTAGCGGGTGGGCTGGAGCCTATCCCAGCAGTCATCGGGCGAAAGGCGGGGTACACCCTGGACAGGTCACCAGTCCATCGCAGGGCCACATAGAGACAAACAAGACAAACAACCATGCACACTCACACTTACTCCTACGGACAATTTGTTTTTTTTTTTTGTTTTTTTTTTTTTTGTTTTTTTTTCCCCCCTTGTCCTGTTCAGCATTATGGCAGCAAAATTGTAGTCTGAATACCTTTGATGCCAAACAGATTTGCTTTGCCAAGGGAAGTTTTATAAATGTAAAGCTCCCCTTGATGCCCATTTATTTATTTCTGTTTACAATATATGACATGTAATAGAACTGAACCGGACCGGGGGACAAGGAAAGAAGAAGAGGAAAGAAGAGGAAACAGAACAAAAATAGAAACAAAAACCAGACAACCAGCTGCTACACCTGTAAAAAACAAAACAGACAACAATCCATGGCCTCTGAGGGGAATCCAGCCTTAGCGCCACCAGGAGCACCTGAAAGCAGACAAGCAGAGAAAAAACAAACACACAAACAAACAAAAATAAGCACAAGAAGCGGTAATCGCATACAACACAGCTGTGGAGAGATGACCTGAAACCACAGGATAACACATAAACTGCTTAGCGAGCATGCTACTGGGCTAATAAATGTGTGTGTGAGAACATGCAACACCCATGGCACAGGATCTACATGGTAACCGTGGTTAGTTATGAGTGTATAAGTGTACAGGGCCACAATCCACAGCCCCCCCCCAGCAATCAGAAGCAGGCAGAGAGGGCCACAAGACCCAGGCCACCAGCAGCCCCCACGGAGCACAGAACCCACGAAGCCCACCGCAGGGACAACCACGCATCCACCCAGAAGACTGCAGAGGAAGCCCCCGGATAGAGCCCCCATAAGCATAGGGCAGAGGCCCTCAGAGAGCCAGGGGCAACAGCCCACCGACCCTGCCAGGTCCCAGCCGCCCAGACATGGGCCGTGCACTGGACCCGGGCCCCGGGAGCCCGAGCGCCCCCAAACCCCCCGGCAGAGGCCCCACCCAATACCCAGGAGGGCCAAGTGCCCCAGACAGCCACGCAGTGGGTCAGCGCCTGCCCCAGCGCCCCTGGCCAAGTGCCCTGGGAGTCAAGACGTGCCCACAGGTGGGTGAAGTCGCGAGCAGCGGGGAGAGGCAACGCCGCCCCCCCATCGGGAGAAGCACAAGCAGGCCAGGCGACAGCAAGTCCCAGATCCAGGCCAAATCATTACCACACACACTTTCACGTCCCATACATCCACACATCCTCCCTCCCTCGACTCTGCTGGGGTGTAGTGCAGCGGGCACACCAGGAGGCCAGCAACCCCCCAGCCACCACAGACCCCGAACCAGCAGAACAATTAATTAATCCTCTTGGCCCCTCCCGCCCCGAGCAGCAACCAGGAAGCAGGGGTGTGGGAAGAAGACCCCTCCCCTCACCCTTCTGGCTCTTCAATATTTTCTAATAGTGAGCGATTAAAATTGAGGGGCAGCCCAACTTGTAGGACTGGGAGCGCGGCCCTCTGGGCAGCCTACATACCCAAAGAGCCCCGCCCACCAGATGCCACTCAGTGTAACCACCCCCCAAGACCTAATGTGTGTGTGTGAGTGTGTGTTTGATAAGTAGTAATGTCTAAGGTGTAATTAAAACAGGGGCGGGGAACTGCAGAGTGCAACCAAAGGGGACCACCTACGTGGCCCCATCCACTACACCCCACCGAACACACACGCCCCCAAAACCCTTCATGTGTGAGTGTGTGCTGTGTACAGGAGCCAGAAGGGAGAGGGGTATGGGGATATACACCGGGGCAGCTACTCTCCCCCGGAGAAGGCAGCCAGTGACTGGCTGCAATAGGCATCCCCGCTACCTGGGAGCCAACCCAGGGCAGGAGGGGCTGATGTCCACCAGGCTCGGGGCCTGCAGCGACCATATTGCGGGAGCTACTGTACCCCCAGAAGGTACCCATCCCGCCCCACCCCACCCCGGAGGACCTCTACAAACAACAAAAAAAAACAAACAAACAAACCTCCCGGTCACACCAGTCGCAGCAGCCCGGGCCTGAGACCCACCATCACACAGGCTACGGACAATTTGGAGTCACCAATTAACCTGACATGCATGTTTTTGGATGGTGGGAGGAAGCCAGAGTACCTGGAGAGAACCCATGCATACACAGGGAGAACATGCAAACTCCACACAGAAAGGCCCCAGGCAGGGATTGAACCTGGAACCCTCTTGCTGTGAGGTGACAGTGCTAACCACCACACCACCGCGCAGCCTGTTCACCTGAATAATAATCACTCTATATGAACTTTTTTTTTTTGCTGCATTTCAACTACTCCTTTTTTGTCCAACAAATAATTTGCACTTTTTTCTTTGACAAACACTAACATTTTAAACATGCATAAAGCTAAGATACACAAAGAGCACCATGTCCAACCAAACACCACACAAGCTACTTTATTAGCTTTTATCAGACTTTAAACATCACAACTCTCACAGCTCTCCTCTTGCCAAAAGCAGTTTTTATCTGCCTTTTTTCCTTTTGAAGGGGATATCCAGATTTAGCTTTGATGTTGAGGAATAGGCATCTAGCTTGCCAGCAGTCAGCACAATTAGCCACGTTAGGTTGTGATCAAACCATACTGCAGGTGCGCACTGAGCTGTTTGTGTCTTAATGAGGGGGAACGCTTGAAGGCAGAGGCCCTGACGAACAATGTGCTTCGGTATATTTCTCGATTTTTTATTTGTATTAGTTTTTGTCAAAGACATTTTTGGTTTCCTAATTCTACCTGTAAGATTTCATCAGTAATGGAAATTTTATTTATACACACACACACACACAACATATACATATTTACATACACACACATATAGATGTATGGAGTGATGATTGAAGGCCGTGTCTCTTTTTATGTTTTAGACTGAAGCTTTTCAAAAATCATCTGTCATCATCCCTCTCTCTCTCTCTCTCTCACACACACACACACACACACATACACATGGACAGGAAGAATGTTGGCGCAGGACTATCAGTCTGACATACGAAACATCTAGGGCCACAGAATCATTACCAGCTCTTCGTTGTCCTCAGAGCAGTGGCAGTAACGTAGGCAGCTAATTATTTTCTCTAACTTTTCAGTGTCATTCGATTGCATGTCTTCTCGTTGATCCGAAAGCAGCTGTAAAGAAACATGTTGTCATATTGACATCAGAAATGTTATTATTCTGCACACACAGCACACAGACAGAAGGTTGGCATTTTCTAATTAAACGTTTCCTTAAGCTGTGTACATCTCCCTGGGAAGTCTGAAAGACGCTTACGCCCTCACTGCCAAGATGAAAGAACTCATTATTTTCCCTTGCCCACTATCGTCCCCATGTTTCTCCCCTTTTTATCCAGATAACAGAACCATTCCATTTAATCAATGCTGGCTGCTAGAGTACAGCAAAGCAGCTGCGGTCAAGAAAATGCACCTCTACAAGTAAGCATAAAATTCAATTCGGTCTCCCCCGTCTCTATGCCACCCCAAAAACAAACAAGCACAGAGAGCAGTGGGGCATTCATCATTGCTGTTTCTAGTTTGACAACTCGCTCCATTTTAGTATTACAATCATAAGCCCTGAATTGGATAAGGGCAGCAGGAGAGGTTGAAAAATGGAAAGGCAACAGATTTGGCCCGCCATCAATAGAAGAAAAAAAGGCTCTTCCTGTACGGTTAGAAATGATAGCAGCACACAGAAGTTGTAAAGAGTCTGAGATTATTTTCTAATCCACAACTCAGACTTTAGTAGCTCTGTTTGAATGGAACCCACGGGCATTGTATGGAACCCTTGATATGGAAATGATTTAACAAGGTGAAAAAAAGAGAAAAACAGTATAGCAGCAGAATACACCAAAAACAAGGCAGCAAAGAAGGGAGAGCAAAAAGTTTTTAAAAATATGGGCTGTCACGATCTGTGTTTTGTGTTTTCTTGTCAGTCTTGCCATTTCCACACCTTCCTCAGTCTCTCTTCTGCCCAGTCATCAGCTCCACTCCTTTCACCTGTGCCCACCTATCCTCAGCTGTACCTTGTTACCAATCACTCTCCCCACAGTATTTAGTCTCCTGGTTTGTTCATAGCATTTGTCAGATTTTAACTGTCACTGATCTTGTCTACGCAAGTTCTTCTCAAGTTGTTCTTCATGTCAAGTCAAGTCAGGTTTGTTTGTTCTTTGGTTTTTGTTTGATCTGTTTTTTTGTTTGGTGTTCCAGCTCCGCTGCACTTTTCTTTTTTTTTCTTTTTTTTTTTTTAATAAACCAAGTTTTCAGGTCCTCTCACCTTCTGGCCTACGCCTCCAACCGTGACATGAGCTTCATATGTTCAGTAACAAACGTCATTAGTTTTTTTTTTTTTCCAGCTCATAGGATTCAGTTTGAAACTCCATTAACTATCCAACTGACAGACAGGCAATTATTTATCCAAAGCCTTAAGAATACGTTTGCATTATCTGTCGCTGTAAACTGTGCAGCTTCTCATATTCACAGGAGAAAATTTTAGTAAAAAAAAAAAAAAACTCCAATTCCAGACCAGTTACATTTAAAGCTGAGCTCTCAGCAGGAGCAGAAGGACATTCAAGTTTTCTTTGGAACAGATAGCTGTGATTGCAAATACATTGGTTATCATAGTCAAATACTATCTAAACTTAGGAAGAAAGGAAGGTCGACCAACAGATTCTAAGAAAATGCTTCATAAATATTATGCATCAGCCTTTTATGTGGTTCATTTTAGATATACTTTTTATATTTTCAGCACATTTGCAAATTAGTTAAAGTTGATTCATAACATTTAAGAAAATATTTCTCAAATAATTGTCGAAGACAAATCTGTCGACGTATAACCTGAAATATTATTGTACTAAAGAAACTTAAATAGTGGGAGGTTTTTTTTTTTTAAGAAGAAATGTTTAACTTAATTTGAAATGTTTAATTACATTATCCAGCACTGTTTTGGTCTCCACTACTACAAGTCTAATTTGCTTCTCCAGCTACAGCAGTTGCTAGCTTCATTTGACCAGTGGATCATAGTGAACAGAGAGAGTTTATCAGATCCTTTTTGTTTAACTGATCAGCTTGTTCGACTGACTCAACTGGCTTGTTCTACTGAGTTTAGGATTGATGACACCTAAATACACAGTAAATTTATACACAAACCAAAATACTGGGCACAACCCTCCCTAAAGCTGCTGACATTCTTGGTTCCTGCATCCAGTCATGTGAAAAACAAAGAGCATCCTCCAACATTTCCAAGATTTTATGTATCTGGACATGTGTCAATAACTGTTTTCAGTCTTTCACTTTGTTCTGGAAGAACTTTGGTCACCTCACTCCACAATGTTGCCTCAGTTCACTGAGGTTTGCCTGCATTTATTAATGCACAGCCCTGTTTAGTCTAGTTCTCACTATATGATTTTAAGCCAGATTTTCCCGTTGCAGATAAATGGCCCAAATCTGAGGCAAATCATGCATTCGATCAGCTGTCATCAGTTGCTATAAATGAACACTGAGGTTTGCAGAGACGTCTCAATCCTTGACTGAAAATCTAGCAATATTTTTAAGTATTCGCCTGAGGAAGAATACTGAGTCGACTATAAGAAAGAACTTATGGTGGATGTTGAAACTGCCCTGAAGTGCCCAAATGCAGTTCACAAATTTGGTTTCCTGCCCAGTATAACATAATATTACTTTACGGTACAACATAACGCCCCAGCAACTAGATAATTACACATTTTCACCTCAAAAATCAAAGTGAAAAAGAAAAAAAAAACGCTGTCAGTATTACAAATAAAGCTTTCTGTCAAATGCAGCAAATAGACCCATACAACAGCAAGTGAGAATGAAAAGATAAAGTGTACTAGGCGAGACACTGGACAAGAATGATCATATTGGATTTTACTGCTGAGGATAGCTCAGAGAAAGAATAGGATGAGAGAAGGATGCAGAGTTAACGTCATTCTTGCTCAAGGTAAGTAATAACTGATTTGCACTCTCGTTCTGTTGCGTTTACTTTGTTTGGCTATGTCGCTGAAGTTGTGCATTTAAAGTCATGTAAAGAATACGATCATGATCATTTCTCTTTCAGCTCTGTGTTGATTCCTATAATAAAACTAATGAAACATGTTTATATACTCCATTTACTTTAGTACTTTGTATCATGAACGGGTAATACACAACATTATGACAGCACTGTGTTCATCCCTGTTGGTTATATATCAGAAATAGAAGTTATAACTTTTTCGTTATCTCTTCCTCAGAAATGAAGCCTCAGTTACCCACCTCAGCTCCACTCCTCTGTTACCTTGCAATATGTGGCAAGATAAAATGTTTTTTTCTTTGTCTTTTTTTTGAGCATGACTGTTCAGCACATATACTGTGAAATTACACACAGTCCTATTCGTAGCTCAGGAGGAAGAGCAGTCGCCCACCAATCGGAAGGTCAGTGGTTCGACTCTGGCTTCCCCGGGCTACATGTCGAAGCGTCCTTGGGCAGTGTATCATTGGGGTATGAATGTGTGTATGAGTGATTAGAAAAAGCACGTAGTTAAGTATCTTAAGACGTGCTGTATGAGTGTGTGTGAGTGTGTGGGTGAATGCGGCATGTAGTGCAGCGCTTTGAGTGGTCAGTTAGACTAGAAAAGCGCTATACAAGTACAAGTCCATTTACCATTTCTGTAACATTACCTGACAATTAAGGTGGTATCAGCCTCTATATTGCTGTGCATGTACAGGACAAAGGACAGAAGTTTGTTTTCATGACAGTGGTGTTACAAATTTTCTAGTAATGCTTTAGATATCAAATGGAACAATTTATTAACAAAAATTCTGGTGCTGACTCAGACTCTTTGGATTGAACATGGAAGAGCACCCTGAAATTAAATTTAATTAAATGAAAAACTATTTAATTTATCCCAAAGGGAAATCATATAAGTTAATGAATAGGCAAGTGAATATTGGAAACATCAGCAACAAGTTCTCTGTGATCTTGATGTAGGTAGAAATTGGGTGGCAGCAGGTACCTGCCAGAGGAGCAAGAGTAAAAAAAAAAATCATCTGGAAAAAGAAAAAAATGAACGGATGGACTAAACACAAGCAGTGATCGATGGTTTAGATGGAGGAGGTCAAGAGGAAAGACTGGACCAAAGGGACAAAGGCAAGAAAAGACCTGGTTCATGCAGATCCTTGGACTACAATAACCTTATGTAATGGGGACAAAAAAAGAATACTATCTTAAATGAATTACTTTGAAAGTGTTACTTGTTGAAGAACAGGTGACCAGTCCTAAAACTAAAAATATTGAAAAGCACAGTTTAAGGATAGAAAGGGATTAACACACTGCATAAACTCAGATATAAGGGTGTCAAAGTTAAATGTTAGTCTTTTGCTTTGCTAAATCAATTTCCCACTGGGGTCGTGCTCATCATCCACTTAAGCCTGGGCATCCCTGTGGACAGCTCACACACAACCAATAAGGCTATGTGATGTCACATAGCACTGACTCTGAGAAATGTGCTGTGTTGGAGGCAACATATGTTGTTCACACAACTATAAAAGGTACACATAAATGATTTGCTTTTTCAAAATAAAAATTGGATAGATAATTATAGTAAAACTGTTTTCTGACAAAGTTCAAGCATGATAGACTGTAAATAAAAATAGAACAAGGAAAACTTCACTACTTACCTTCTGTGTAGAGAAAATGTCGAAAAATTGCTATCTCTAAATTCATGTGGAATCAGTGATTGGCTTCTGTCTTAATTTACTTTTGTCTTTGTTAATACAAAGCTGAAATAATTTTGTCTTTGTTTATCTATTGAAACAAAGTTAGAGTGATCCATCATTGCTTTCATTGGAGCTTTTTTTAATTTAGCCTGACATCGATGTTGATCTGAAAGTTGTGTCTGCCTATATCAGTAACTATCAATCTCTCTATCTAAATTAAACGAGTAACCTCTGACTACACCCCTTTATGTAGCCTTGTAACTAGAAATGAAAATATATGCTAAATATACTGCAAGACAGACTTCTCGGCAGGATTAACCTACCATACATTTGTGCAAATTACTGTGTTGGCTAACTTTTCCAGCATTAAGATAAGTAACTCATGTACTCACCAAATGCGTACCACACATAGGACAGTGACACATATCAGGTGTGTTAAGTGGTGTTAGTGGGTAAGGATCACGAGTCCACTCTTTGTAAAGAGTCTCCTATGGATCCAAACCATTTACAAGTTCTGTCTTCTCCAAATGTCGGTCCCAGCCTTCCCTTGGCAACTTGCGACATAAACAATCTTTTTCTCATGTTTTCTTCCAGTAACACTTGTTTGCATTGAACTCACACAGCCTGCTCTTACAACTGCTTTTTACAAATTAGTTTACCACTGGAGCTCAAAACCAGACCACGGAACAAAACTCCCTTGGCACAGTCATTATAACAACAAACAAGGCTTCTGATGACATAACTCTACTTAATTTTCTCTTTTGATGAAATTCATGTGTACATGATTTAGCTCTTTCTACTCTCTTTGGAGCACATGAGGATATATGCTACGAATCCTGGTACTTGCAAGGCAAGGCCAGGCAAGTTTATTTGTATAGCACAATTCAACAACAAGGTGATTCAAAGTGCTTTACAGAGACATTAAAACAGAAGAAATAAAAAGCATGATTTAAAATTTAAACAAAAGAAGGAAATAAGAACAATAGATAAAATCAGAAAAAAATTATATATATGAAAGATAAAATCAATAGTTAAAACATGATTCCGTTTTGAAACTCAAGCTTATTCAAATGCAGCTGAAAATAGATGTGTCTTCAACCTGGACTTAAATACACTGAGTGTTTCAGCTGATCTGAGGCTTTCTGGGAGTTTGTTCCAGACATGTGGAGCATAGAAGCTGAATGCAGCTTCTCCATGTCTGGTTTTGACTCTGGGAACTGATAAAAAACCGGATCCAGATGACCTGAGGGGTCTGGAAGGTTCATAGTGGGTCAGGAGGTCACTGATGTATTTTGGTCCTTGACCATTCAGAGCTTTATAGACCAGCATCAGAACTTTAAAGTCTATCCTCTGATGGACAGGCAGCCAGTGTAAAGACTTCAGAGCTGGACTGATGTGCTCCACTTTTTTGGTCTTAGTGCAGCTGAGTTCTGGATGAGCTGCAGTTGTCTAACTGACTTTTTAGGCAGACCTGTAAAGATGCTGTTACAATAATCAAGCCTACTAAAGATGAATGCATGGACTAGTTTTTCCAGGTCCTGCTGAGACATCAGATCTTTTAGCCTTGATATATTCTTAAGGTGATAGTAGGCTGACTTTGTTATTGCCTTAATGTGTTTGTCCAAATTTAGGTCTGAGTCCATCACTACACCCAGATTTCTGGCCTGGTTGGTAGTTTTTAGATTTATAGATTGAAGCTCTGTGGTGACTTTCAATCGTTTATCTTTGGCTCCAAAGACAATTACCTCAGTTTTGTTTTTGTTTAGCTGGAGGAGGTTGTGGCACATCCAGTCATTAATCTCCTCAATGCATTTTCCAAGGGCCTGTACAGGCTCTCGGGCTCCTGGTGACATTGTTATATACATCTGTGTGTCATCTGCATAGCTATGGTAGTTTATTTGGTTGTTTTTTATAATCTGTGTCAGTGGGAGCATGTAGATGTTAAACAGAAGAGGTCCCAGGATGGAACCTTGGGGAACTCCACATGTGATTCTTGTCTGCTCAGATGTAAAGTTACCTATTGACACAAAGTACTTCCTGTTCTCTAAGTATGTTTTAAACCAGTTTAGTACAGTTCCGGAAAGACCAGCCCAGTTCTCCAGTCGTTTGAGTAATATATTGTGGTCAACTGTATCAAAGGCAGCACTGAGATCCAGTAAAACTAAGACTGACATTTTTCCACTGTCTGTATTCAGACATATGTCATTAAACACTTTGGTCAGAGCAGTCTCAGTGCTGTGGTGCTGTCTAAAGCCTGACTGGAAGGTATCATAGCAGTTATTTTGGGTTAAAAAGTAATTAAGCTGTTGAAAAACCGCTTTTTCAATGATCTTACTTAAAAATGGGAGAATTGAGATGGGCCTGTAGTTGTTCATTTGCGTCTTGTCAAGATTGTCCTCAGCAGAGGTTTAATTACAGCTGTTTTTAGTGGCTCTGGAAACACACCTGACGTTAAGGACAAGTTCACAATCAGTAACAGGTCTGACTCCAAAGTCTTTGAGACCCCTTTGAAAAAACCTGTTGGTAGGATGCCTAAACAGCAAGAGGAGGACTTCAGGTGACGTAAGATGTCCTCCAGGTCTTTACTGTTAATGGGTTGAAATAGTGTCATTGCAAGTGTTTATGTTTAGTGCAGAGCGCAATCCTAAAGTCCTCTGAACATGGAGTTGGACTATGTTTCTATGAGTACATGAGTAGCTATCTGAAGGACTTCTTAAGGCAATAATGCACTACATTCTGGTTAGGGCTGGAGAAGAGTTCTTTCTTTTATTCGAAAAACACACATTGGAACAGTCTCAACAAGTGGGTGAACGTCATCGCAACAGTCCCACTGTCAATTACACCCTACACACATAACAGTTGAATATTTAACATGGATTTGAATAGCTAGTATCAGGAAGCTGGCCACCTTACAGTCATTTAAGGAGCTAAGTGCATTATGTAAGTTTTTTTCAAACCTTGTGCATCAGTTATTTTCAATCATTTCAAGTTACAGCTTCCACGATACATCAGATGTTGCATAGTCAATGTACAATCTACATACATCAAAGATGATGTAAACCCAAAGTATGTACCTCTGTGTGTATTTCAGTGTTTTTGTGGATGGTTATTAATATGTGCATCTGAACCCATGTGTGTTCAAGGCTTAAAAGGCATGGAATAATGCCCTGCAGAGCCGGCAAGTGTGGGTGCATCCAGGTAGAAATGGCTTGACTGTGGTAATACGTGGCTTCCTTGGTGGAATAAAGTTGAGACTGAAAAAATGACTGGAAAGATTCAGACTTGCTGGGCTCCCACTCACCACAGTGTAAAAATATAGGCTGCAGCAGCACAGTGAGAAATGTTATGGTTTCTCTCTGTTGTGACTGTGTGTGTGAGGATGGGAAGAAATAAAGGCCTCACACAGAGCCCAGCACAATTCAGCTTGTAGAGTTACCCCTGGAGAAATTAGCACATAATGTTCTTGAATTATAATTCATAATGTTCTTTTAGAGGCTTGTTAGCAGCGTGGCTGTCTACTCTAAGAACAAATGGCCCCATTGAGAGTATTGAGTGGTTTTAAAGAGTTTACACGCGGGATGCTTGCAAGATGTTCTGGTTGAAGGGGGGGCAAAAAAGAATAAAGCCAACTATTCTGTGTGACAAACAGTACAACAAAATGAGAAAAAAAAAAAAAAAGGGAAAACCAACAATGTAATATGCCACGTTTCCCAGTTTCACTTAGGAGCGGTCTAACTCAGCGCTCCTAAGAAGCTCTTAGCGAATCTGGGAAACGTGGCCCTTATCAATTAGTCATGGATGTGTAATGACCAAAAGACAAAAAGTGAAGCTAAATTAATGTATTTCTGGATCATTTTAATGTTTTAATTTCACTATGGCCTCACAGCAAGAGGGTTCCAGGTTTGATTCCCACCCAGGGCCTTCTGTGTGGAGTTTGCATGTTCTCCCTTTGTATGCGTGGGTTCTCTCCAGGTTCTCCGGCTTCCTCCCACCGCCCAAAAACATGCATGTTAGGTTAATTCATCTCTCTAAAATTGTCACTACTTACCAAACACACTCACACACACACATTGGGTCTTGGGGGGTGGTTACACTGAGTGGCATCTGGTGGGCGGGGCTCTTTGGGTATATAGGCTGCCCAGGGGGCCGCGCTCCCAGTTCTACAAGTTTGGCTGCCCCTCAATTTTAATTGCTCACTATTAGAAAATATTGAAGAGCCAGAAGGGTGAGGGGAGGGGTCTTCTTCCCACACCCCTGCTTCCTGGTTGCTGCTCGGGGCGGGAGGGGCCAAGAGGATTCATTCATTGTTCTGCTGGTTCGGGGTCTGTGGTGGCTGGGGGGCTGCTGGCCCCCTGGTGTGCCCGCTGCACTACACCCCAGCGGAGTTGAGGGAGGGAGGACGTGTGGATGTATGGGACGTGAAAGTGTGTGTGGTAATGATTGGGCCTGGATCTGGGACTTGCTGTCACCTGGCCTGCCTGTGCTTCTCCCGATGGGGGGGCGGCGTTGCCTCTCCCCGCTGCTCGCGACTTCACCCACCTGTGGGCACGTCTTGACTCCCAGTGCTGGGGCAGGCGCTGACCCACTGTGTGGCTGTCTGGGGCGCTTGGCCCTCCTGGGTATTGGGTGGGGCCTCTGCCGGGGGGTTTGGGGGCGCTCGGGCTCCTGGGGCCCGGGTCCAGTGCACGGCCCGTGTCTGGGCGGCTGGGGCCTGGCGGGGTCGGTGGGCTGTTGCCCCTGGCTCTCGGAGGGCCTCTGCCCTATGCTTATGGGGGCTCTGTCCGGGGGCTTCCTCTGAAGTCTTTTGGGTGGATGCGTGGTTGTCCCTGTGGTGGGCTTCCTGGTTTCTGTGCTCCGTGGGGGCTGCTGGTGGCCTGGGTCTTGTGGCCCTCTCTGCCTGCTTCTGATTGCTGGGGGGGGGCTGTGGATTGTGGCCCTGTACACTTATACACTCATAACTAAGCACGGTTACCATGTAGGTCCTGTGTCATGGGTGTTGCATGTTCTCACACACACACACACATTCATTAGCTCAGTAGCATGCTCGCTAAGCAGTTGATGTATTATCATGTCGTCTCAGGTCATCTATATCCACAGCTGTGTTGTATGCGATTACCGCTTCTTGTGCTTGTTTTTGTTTGTTTGTGTGTTTGTTTTTTCTCTGCTTGTCTGCTTTCAGGTGCTCCTGGTGGCGCTAAGGCTGGATTGTTGTCTGTTTTGTTTTTTACAGGTGTAGCAGCTGGTTGTCTGGTTTTTGTTTCTATTTTTGTTCTGTTTCCTCTTCTTTCCTCTTCTTCTTTCCTTGTCCCACGGTCCGGTTCAGTTCTATTACATGTCATATATTGTCAACAGAAATAAATAAATGGGCATCAAGGGGAGCTTTACATTTATAAAACTTCCCTTGGCAAAGCAAATCTGTTTGGCATCAAAGGTATTCAGACTACAATTCTGCTGCCATAATGCTGAACAGGAGAAGGGGAAAAAAAATAAATAAATAAAAAATAAATAAAATTGTCACTTGGAGTGAGTTTGAGCGTGCATGGTTGTTGGTCTCGTTTGTCTCTGTGTGGCTCTGTGATGGACTGGTGACCTGTACAGGGTGTACTCCGCCTCACACCCAATGACTGCTGGGATTAGCTCCAGCCCCCTTGCGACCCGACAGTTGGATTAAGCAGGTATAGAAAATGGATGGGTGGAATTACACTGTGACTCAGTGTATTCTCAGTATTCACACATATATGGAAAGATGTTTATCTGGTTAGAGCTTCACTTCCTCAAAAAGTTGTACGATTTTAATTTAACAACAATCAAGCGATCTTTGTTAACTTGTTCGGTGATCCAAGAAACAGCCCCTGAAGCAATTGATTAGATTTTGCAAAATCAAGTGAATGTTTTTCTCTTTAATCACATCAGGTAGATTTCTTTTTCACTACACTGCAACTTCAGCAAGCTACCACACCCGGAAATCTAAACTTCATATCTTCATATCTACATATCTTTGGAAAAAAAATCAATCATCAGTGTTATGGCTGAGGATCTCTTCCCTAAATCCGTATTGCACCTCTTGCAGTTTTAGAAAAGTAACAGCCTAGACTGACAGGGATGAGCTTGCTGACTGTGAGTAAGGTCCATGAGTGCTTGGCTAGTTAGGCACAGGAGCTAGGAACTCCCAGAACCAAGCTAGCTCCTGGAGATGGCATCTCTCGTGGCAAGCAAACTTCTCGTCTGCTTCTGGTCCAGCCCAGACTTAGCTTGGCTAGCTCCCTAGAGCTCCTAACTTTCGCAGCCAGCCAAGTGCTGCAGCTCCTTACTAGGCCTTTCTTCTATGGTGTGCCGACAGGTTGGAAGCTCCCAGTTACCATGAATGGCTCCAAGACTGGATGGCTCGTGGATCCAGGAATGATCCACGCTCTAGGAGCTAAGCATGAGCTCTCGCTTCACCTAGGAACTTGGGGGTAGCTCTGGGAATATAGAGTAGGGGGATTTTGAAGCTGTTTTATATTCAACCATTTGATTGTGATGCATTCTGTGATATTTATCTTGTGCTACACAGATAGAATTTGACTTACTCACTAGTTAGGTCTCAGAGCCAGTCTGGTTCCTGACTCAAGGAGCTAGCAGCTCTGAAAAAGGGTAAAGCAATATAAAGTGAATATATTTCCATTCTGATACTTCTACTTGCATACAACCTTGTATAATTCCCTTCGCTTCGTTTTTTTCCAAAAAGTAGAACTGGTCCTTGCTTAGCATAGCAGAGCGAGCTGGTGTATGCTAAGGGCAGGCGGATATGAGGGCCAGGTCAGATTAACATATTCATAGGTCCCCATTTACAGAATGAGAAAGGTGTAGTCATATCCTCAGCAATTTTAAAGGTATGAGAGATTATTCTTTGGCAAAAACTTTAAAAAATACAATTTGCAGAACTTTTTGGGGGATTAACTGCTGGAGTGGGACTTAAGGTAAAAATAACGTTAAACGAACACAAATGACTCCATATGCAGATAATAATTATAAAATGGTTTACCTTAAAATACCCTTGACCTTTGTTAAATCTTCTGTTTCATTATGCACCCAACAGGAACTGTATTTCATGTTTCATGAACGCATTAAAAATTAAACTGCAAAAGTAAAAAGAATGGGCTGTGTTTATGTTTTAGGCTTTTTTTTCTTCCAAAAAGTGAAGATCTCTTCCTGTTTTATACGTGTGCTCTCTTTTTCTAATAAATCAAGTGTAGCACCGATATCATACCACTAACTGCGCCACTGGACCAGTTCTAGGCTCTAAGGAGTGGGGAGCAAGAACAATAACACCAGAGACCGTTGCTTTAAGTAGAAAAGGCCGGCAATTTACTGAATGTAAAACACACACATAAAATACAGTACATGAAACAAAAAATACCCTGCAGGTTCTTAATAATGAAGTATAAATGAAAAAAAAGCACATCACTCTTTCTTTTTGTTCTTTAGTTCACCTAGTTTATATTAGTAAAGCTAATCTAATTTAATTAGACCAGTCTCTTTTCTCCTAGGTTATTTAAGTCAGACTAATTTGAGTTAGTTAGACTAGTCTCTTTTCCTAGGTTGCGCCTATTTTAGGATTCCTATTTTGCTTCCTGAGTTAACTCTTTTCCTTTCTTTTACAGGTAAGAAAATACCTTCAAAACACAATTAAATCAAAGTGGACCACAATTATTCAAATAACATTCAAGGACACAAACATATGAAAATAAAAGTTTGATTATGTCCAAAAAGATAATGATTCAATCAGTTCTCAATTCTGTTCAGTTCTGTTAAGTTCAGTTCAGTTCAGTTCAAACTAGTTCCAGATATTCCTACCGCTCCGGCAGCGAGTTATCACACGCAGGAAAGTCCCTCACTGATGTGATGGAGAAGATGAATTTAAGGTCTGGGTCTAGCTCGCCATCTTGAATCCTGCCTGTGAATGTGCACGGCCGCACATGGCAGACCAATCCTCGCTCCAACCAAGCAAAAAAACCTGACCAAAACCAATGTGGCTTAGTTCTCATAAAATTTTCACTGCTTTTTCTGTTAATCAATCACTGCTCTTTTTCTCCGATTCCTCCTCTGCTCTCTCCCTCAGGTCTGTGGCCTGCAGCGTCACTCATGTGTTGCGTCTCTGTCGCTGGTCCCTTGAAGGGGCAGCGACGTTATTTTCTGTTTTCTTCAACATTAAATGATTGTTGTATTAATATTTTTAATTAACTCTGATGAATTAATTGACATTAAATGAATCACTTTTAACTTTCAAACTTATTTATGCAGCTTTTATTGAACTATTTATGTTTTATTTGAACATGGGTTACACAAGTCAAAACTAATCTTTGCCAGAAGCAGAGTGTGAAAAATTCACAACTATCTGGCTCGGAAAAAAATAATCATAAAAATACAGTTCATGAGCTAAGTACACATTGGTGTTTATAATTCAGTATCAAATATGACATTTTGCAGTGAAATAGAGGGATAGTATGTATGGTTGTACGGGAGAATCACTGTTATCTATCGAGTATCATTACATAGTATTTTCTAGAATAGGTGACTGCTTCACATGCACATTCATACAGTAGTTCTTAGTCTTAGTGCTTTTTCTCAATCGACAAGTGATCAGGAGAAGCTGAAATCATGCCACCGACCTTCTGATTGGCGGACCACTGCTCTTTCTCCACAATGCTCAATTTAAAACGTAGATTTTACGTAGACAGATGAAATGCGCATATATGAAAAGCTTTGTTGCAGCTGACCCAGACTGTAGTATGAAAGGTGTATTTACTGGTTTTCAAGATCACCTTTAGTGTTAATGCCAAATTCATATGGGTTGCCGTGGCTCAGATACAAGAGCGATCATTTTGCTTCAGATGTTGACGTGTCTTTGGACAAAGCACTCAGTCTACTCCTTTTCCTATTGCCCATTAGCAGGCTTGACAAGCAGCAAGTGGGAGTTTATAATATAAGTCTGAGTAAAACAGAAAGAAATTTCACAACATTGAAAAATGTGTTATGAACTACCCAGACAAATATAAATGAATGTCATCACCAAATAAATAAAACTAGATGTCAAAATCGTAAGAAAATTAGCAGGGCTTTTTTCTCTGACAAAGGAGAACCCTGATTGACAGACCTTATTTCAGATCCGATTAACCACACGCTGCAGACAAAGCATTGTCTGGAGTGGTTCCTATTAACTTTGATTATGCCTTGTAGTAGAGCCCTGCGCAGGACTGTTTTCTTCATCCCGCTCCTACTGAATTTCTGACCATTACCGCCCACACCCGCAAAACTTTGAGAATTTATGCCCGCACAATAATAGAAATGCATTGATTTTGTGTCTTCTCAGGTCCCGCAGCAGAAAACATGTCATTTTATAGGCTATTAATAAAGAGATTCATAGACAATTGAGAAACTTATCCAAATGTCATACTTGCCTTGCTTTGTCGTTGTGCTGTAAAGACTTTCTTTGAGCTTCCTTTCCACATAATTTATTGACATCCTGTCGCTAGGATACATCCCGATCACATGTTGTGCCGAAAAGAGACTGCTTGCCGAAAAACGACTGCACCGTATAACTCTGGATTGGAAGTGGTTACGTTCTCCGTGTTGTAGTAATAGGAAACCAGGTGCACTTACAGTGAATTTGGTCAACGTAAGCCGTTCCAATCCAGAGTTATACGGTGCAGTCACTTTTCGGCAGGCCTTTTTAAACTTTCTACATTCTTTTCTGCATTTATTTCCTTATCTTCATAAAATCATTGAAACTGAGGTATTGAAACACAACTTTATTTATAGATCACAGCGGTGTAAAATCACATTGCAACGATAACACAACAAAAATGGCAAGGTAAAGCATCTACCCTCATCAGTTGTTGACAACTAGCCTACATTATCAAAACATCGGGTTACTTTTTTTTTATCAATTTTTTTTTATCTGCGCCTTTCTTTTTCCATAGACTCTTCACTTGGGCTTCAGGACATTTCTTTTTGTTTTTGCACAAAAAAAAAGTCAGTTCTCTCGGTGCTGTGCCTGTCAGTCGGGGGTAATTGTTTTTCAGCACAACAACGGGTTACATTGACCAAATTCACTGTACGTGTACCTGGTTTCGTAGAATGTAACTACTTCCAATCCAGAGATTTATGGTGCAGTCGTTTTTCGGCAAGTAGTCTCTTTTCGGTACAACAGCCGCAGTGATTTTTTTTTTTTAGCCGCCCGCTCCTGCCCACAGCAAAGTTCACACCGCCCGCTCCCGCGAGATTTGTCCGGCGGGACCAAATCCCAGTGCAGCCCTCTACCTTGTAGCACAAACTAAACACAGCCACATCCTGGTGGATGAACCAGCAGCTTAAAGTCATTTAATACATATAATAATAACAAAACTGTGCAGGAATGGAATTGAGAATATTTACCATTTGTAAAGGACACATTTTCTGCAAACTGGACATTTGCAAATCAAATTCATCCATCCATTTTCTATACCGTCAATCGTGTAGCGGGTGGGCTGGAGCCTATCCCAGCAGTCATCAGGCGGGGTACACCCTGGACAGGTCGCCAGTCCATCACAGGGCCACATATAGACAAATGAGACAAACAACCATGCACTCTCACACTCACTAAGGACAATTTGGAGTCACCAATTAACCTGACATGCACGTTTTTGGACGGTGGGAGGAAGCCGGAGAGAACCCACACATACATGGGGAGAACATGCAAACTCCACACAGAAAGGCCCCAGACAGGGATTGAACCTGGAACCCTCTTGCTGCGAGGTGACAGTGCTAACCACCACACCACGTACAGCCCAAATCAAATTCAATTCAATTCAATTCAATTCAATTCAATTTTATTGAATTACAACAATTGTCATCTCAAGGCACTTAAGTAATATAGTCCAATTCAAGCCAATTGGAATTAAATTCATTGTAATCATAATCCAATTAATTCATATAGAGCCAATTCAAAAATTAATATCCTAGCTAAGGAAACCAACAGATTGCACCGAAACTTGTCTTCAGTCCAATCTCCCATCCTGAGCGTGCCTGTGGCAACTGTGGAAAGGAACGACTCCCTTTTAACAGGAAGAAACCTCTGGCAGAACCAGACTCAGGAAGGGTGGCCATCCGCCTCGACCAGCTGGGGTTTGAGAAGACAGAAAAGAGGTAAAAGAGGGGGGGGAAACACCATAACGCCATTCAAAGGATATCTGTTGGAACAGGGAAACACAAGTTAATAACCACAATAATGTCATATGTACATAATATCAATTGTGAAATTAAACAGGGGGAAAAAGAGAGCAAAGTGAGGAAAGGTGTGACAGATGAGGTCCCCCAGCAGTCTAAGCCTATAGCAGCTTAACTATGGGATGTTTCAGGATTACCTGAGCCATCCCTAACTATAAGCTTTATCAAAAAGGAAAGTTTTAAGCCTAATCTTAAAAGTGGAAAGGGTGTCTGCTTCCCAGAAATTTACTGGCAGCTGATTCCACAAGAGAGGGGCCTGATAACTGAAGGCTCTGCCTCCCATTCTACTTTTAGAAACTCTGGGAACATCGAGTAAACCTGCAGTTTGGGAGCGAAGTGCTCTGTTAGGAAAATATCTTACAATGAGATCTTTAAGATATGATGGAGCTCGGTCATTAAGAGCTTTATATGTGAGAAGAAGAATCTTAAATTCTATTCTGAATTTAACAGGGAGCCAATGAAGAGAAGCTAAAACTGGAGAAACATGATCTCTCCTGTTAGTTCTCATCAGAACTCTGGCTGCAGTATTTTGGATCAGCTGGAGGCTTTTCAGAGAATATGTGGGACAGCCCAATAATAAGGAATTACAGTAGTCCAATCTTGAAGTAACAAATGCATGAACTAGTTTTTCTGCATCACCCTGAGACAGGATGTTCCTGATTTTAGCAATATTACGAAGGTGAAAGAAGGCAGTCCTAGAAACCAGTTTTATATGTGCGTCAAATGATAAATTCTGGTGAAAAATAACTCCAAGGTTCCTCACTGTAGAACTAGTAGCCAAGGAAATACCATCTAGAGTAACTATATAACTAGACAATTTCTCCCTGAAGCACTCAGGTCCAAAGAGAACAACTTCAGTTCTGTCTGAATTTAAAAGCAGACAGTTCTGAGTCATCCAGGTCTTTATGTCTTTAAGACAGGCTTGTAGCCTGACCAACCTATTGGTTTCATCTGGTTTCATAGATAAGTACAGCTGAGTATCATCAGCCTAACAATGGAAATTTATGCCATGCTGTCTGATAATGTTACCTAATGGAAGCATGTATAAAGTAAAAAGAATTGGTCCAAGCACAGAACCCTGAGGAACTCCATGACTTACTCCAACGTGTGAGGAAATGTTAAACTTAATTTACACAGCCTGAATCAAATTTTGAATGGTCTTTATAATGAATGTCTGCACATTGTTTGCTAATAAATAAATAAATAAAACATCAGGTTCATCAAGTTTATGATGATCTTGGAGACTTCCTGAACCTATTTGTCTTTGTCTATCTTGACGAGATCCTGATCTTTTCCAGTTCCAGAGAAACACAAACTCTATTTCAGACATCCTTGTCCTCTCCATCACGTTTCTCAGCTACGTCTTTGAGAGTGGGCAAGTGAAGATTGACCCGGAGAAGATAAGGGCTGTCACCAACTGGCCAGTACCCACCACCCGCAAGCAACTTTAGAAGTTTCTGGGGTTTGCCAACTTCTATTGCTTCTATATTCAAACAACTTAAGGAGAGATTCATCTCTGCCCCCATACAACCAAATCCTGACAGACAGTTCATTGTTGAAGTGGATGCTTTGGAAGTGGGAGCAGTCCTCTCCCAACGCTCAACCCAGAAAGGGAAATTCCTCTGAACTGGACGGTATTTTGGCACCTACCTGCACCATTGGAGGCATTACCTGGGAAACTAAAGACCAGATCCAGCAGGCCCTGCAGTATGAATCCAACCCTGGTACAGGTCCATCTGATTGTCTGTTCCGCTGTCCTCTATTGGGCACACACCGCTAGGTTCACCTGCCACCCAGGTATCCATAGAACCATTTATTTTCTTAAACACTATTTCTGGTGGTCTTCATTAGACATAGAAGCGAGAGAGTATTGTTTTGGCCTGTACTACTTGCTCATGTAATAAGAGTAGCTGTAGACCCCCTTCTGGCTACCTTTAGAAATCCCTGGTAGTCCCTGGACTCACATATCACTAGATCTTGTCACAGGTCTATCCTCTTACCATGGAAAGATTACCACCCTCTCCATTATAGACCAGTTCTCAAAGGCAGCCCACTTCATAGCTCTAGAGTAACATCCCACAGCTACTGAAACTGTCAACCTCTTATTAGAACATGTTTTCAGACTCCACGGCATTCCCTCAGAAATCCTCTCTGACTGGGGCCCCCAGTTAATTTCCCAGCAGTGGAAAATCTTCTGCACAGCCCTGGGTGCCAGGATATTTTTTCCGGATATCATCCCAAAACCAACGGGTAAATGGAAAGGCTCAGTCAGGAGTTGGAAGCTCCCCCTACTATGTCAATGTGGATAATCCGTTCTCCTGGAGTACACAACTTCCTTGAATTGAATATGCACATAAGTCACTCACTTCCTCTGCCACTGCACTTTCAGCTACTGAGGTCTCTCTGAGCTGGCTGCCCTTTTTTCACGCCATTAAGGAGACTTTGAAAGTTCCCTCCATCCAGCACCACCTACAAAGATCCCACCGGATCTGGACCCCAGAGAGACGCTCCAACGCACTGCCGAGAGAAATCACCATCTTGCCGATTGGTGGAGAACCCCAACCTCACACACCAGGCCAGAAACTAGCTCCCTGGTACATTGGTCCCTACAAAATAGAGTAAATTATGAGCCCCTCTGCCACTAGACTCAAACTCCCCTCCTCCATGAAGATTCACTCCATATTCCATGTTTCTCAGTTAAAACCAGTCTCTTCTAGCCCTACCAGCGGTTCAACCCAGTGTGTTTCCCTCGTGTCAATTCCTGTGGATACATATGGGAGCACTCACCTTCACAACTTATCTGCCTGCTCACCCTCCGACGGCCCAGTTCCTTCTCACCACAGCCAGTGCCTCCCCATAAGAAGGAAACCTCCAATCTGAGAAGGAATATCTAAATAACTCAGTGGACACACCTGGCATACTAAAAAAATGTACCCAAGCAAGGATTAATCTACCTCTCCTCTCTATCAGCTATTCTGACCACCCACCTAGATTGCTTCCGTGACCCTGGCTCAACCACCATTCCTTTTTCTAAATGAAATATTTTTACTTACAAACTGTTTCAGGTGTTCTACTTCAGAGTCCACCTTGTATTGGCTCACACAAGCTTTGACATCAACATTGCTTCTGTCTTCTTATATCTGCTTTTTCACTTTTTGGACAAAAAACATTTCCAACCAAATGTTTATTTTTTTTTGTCCAATGACCATCCCTTTAAGGCCATCGACAACTGTTGTTGTCTGGAGTAGCCAGTGTTTATCTGGTACCAGTAAAATTGTTAGATTCAAATATTAATGGAACCCTATCACTAATATCACCCATGTATCAAGTACATCAGGTTCAAAAGTATTTTTAAGACCTGATTTGTATTTAGATTCTGTCTAGTCGATCTCTCTGAGCTAACAACAGCAATAGTCTCTTCTAAACCATCAACTTGTATTTTAGAACCAATCCCAACCAGACTGAAATAATTGTTGTAGCTCAACTTTGTGATCATTTACACAGAAATAATCTGTTTGGACAGTTTCAGTCAGTATTCAGAGCACATTATAGCACATTTATTATTTGACGCACATATAAAACTGGTTTCTAGGACTGCCTTCTTTTACCTTCGTAATATTGCCAAACTGAGGAACATCCTGTCTTAGGGTGATGCAGAAAAACTAGTCCATGCATTTGTTACTTCAAGATTGGACTACTGTAATTCTTTATTATTGGGCTGTCCCACATATTCTCTGAAAAGTCTCCAGCTGATCCAAAATGCTGCAGCCAGAGTTCTGATGAGAACTAACCGGAAAGATCATATTTCTCCAGTTTTAGCTTCTCTTCATTGGCCTCTTGTCAAATCTAGAATATAATTTAAGATTCTTCTTCTCACATATAAAGCTCTTAATGACCGAGCTCCATCATATCTTAAAGATCTCATTGTTAGATATTTTCCCAACAGAGCACTTCACTCTCAAACTGCAGGTTTACTTGTGGTTCCTAGAGTTTCTAAAAGTAGAATGGGAGGCCGAGCCTTCAGTTATCAGGCCCCTCTTTGTGGAACCAGCTGCCAGTATACGTCCAGGAAGCAGACACCCTCTCTAACTTTAAGATTAGACTTAAAACTTTCCTTTTAGATGAAGCTTGTAATTAGGGATGGCTCAGGTGACATAAAACATCCCATAGTTAAACTGCTATAGGCCTAGACTGCTGGGGGACCTCCTAGAAAAGTGAGGCATCCTTCCCTCACTTTTCTCTCTTTTTCCCCCTTTTATTTCTTCATATGACATTATCTACATTTAGCATTATTGTTGTCATTAACTTGTATTTCTGTTTCCCAACAGGTATCCTTTGAATGGTGTTATGGTATTTGTTGTCCCTTATTTTCTGTCCTCTTAAACCCCAGCAGGTCGAGGTTTCTTCCTGTTAAATGGGTGTCATTTCTCTCCACAGTCGCCTCAGAATGGGGATTGGACCGATGAGAAGCTTTGATGCAATCTGTTGGTTTCCTTGGCATGGAAATGTTTTTTTTAAATTGTCTTTGTATGTATGAATTGGAATCATTTTCAATTCAATTAATTGAATTTGACTGTATTATGATTACAATGAATTGGACTTTAATTGACTTGAACTGGACTATATCATTGAAGTGCCTTGAGATGACATTTGTTGTGATTTTGCGCTATAGAAATAACATGAATTGAAATTGAAAATCGAGTTGGTTATTGGAACAATCAGTATGGGCCAAAACTTATATTTCATCACACAGGTTATTGTCTCTAAGCAGAAAACTTTAAAGAGAACAATAAAAAGCAATTAAATCAAAGAAGACTTAAATAAGATTGGCTGCTACTCCTTGAAATTGCAAATCTATAGATTCTGCAGATTTATATAGATGAATTACAAATGTTTATTGGCAAATATTCTGTTTAAGGAAAGTTCTTTTAAAATGAATTATGTAAGGGCTAAGCTCAAATGTTTAATCTTAGAATGTTTGCATAAATGAGGTCCAAGACTGCGATTGCCAGTCCAAATACTTAAACGAGTTCAGTGAGTTTAGGGGTAATTTGACCAGTACTGACCTCCTTTCTGCCTTTTTTTATTTTGAAGAATTAATCAATTAATATGAATCTGACATAAGATAATCAATTTTTATTGTATGTGGTTCACAGACACAAACAATGCTGTTGCCACCCATTCCCTTCCCTCCCTGAGGTAGAGGAATGCATGTTTCTTTTCATCCTCATATCCAAAGTATAGCAGCTAATCAGGACAGTTCTCTGCATAGGAGAGACGGTGTAAGATGTTGTCATGCTCGAAGGAGCCAGCTCTCTAAATTTCTGGGTTATGTTTGCTTAGTCAGACTCAAATAAATAAATTATATCACATCGCTTTGGCCAAAAATCTTTTTTCTTCCTCAGTCACTATGTCCCTACAAACGGACTAATACTCTGTTTTTATATTCAGCTATGTAACAGCTGAAACTGCTCAGGTAAAGCAGAGACTGAACAGTGCCACTATGTTTAAGGCTCAAGTTGTCATGGCTGCTGGTAGCCACGCACACAAATAAGGTTGAACCCAAGAGCAGAATGAGACGGTGTAAGGCAGAGAATAGTTTATTTACAATTATTAGATGATAAGGAAGTTTCCAGGAGTTTCTGGACTTGTGGGTCACTATAGCGAGAGTGTTGGTTAGTTGAGTCCAAGTAGAATCTGTAAGGTGAAGCAGACAGACGCTTACTTATTTCCAGGAGAGGTTTGACACAGGAGGGGTACCAGGACTTATAGATGTTTGTGAAGCCTGAGGCACAGGCAGCAGAACCGGAGTAGACTAGTGAGTCATCGAAGGAGTAATAATTCAGTAGGATTCCAGGAACGAAGATCTCAACAGGGAGTAACTGGAAGAGAAGGCAAAGGTAAGAAGCAAGGAATGTCTTTGGTATGAGAGTTAAACGGGAACCAGCTTTACCACGAAGGTAGTAAGACAATCCGGTGTCGTCTGTGGCTCCAGCCAGTCCTTATAAAACCAATTACTGATGAAGGTAGATGAGCAACAGGTGTACTGCAGGAGTTTCACAGACTCCGCCTGACACTCTACATGACCTGCTCCGCCCCACCTGCTACACACGGTCTACAACTCTGACACAAGTTGACAGCTCAGCTACTTCTGCAAGTAATGACAACATAAAACTCAAATTATGGCATTATTAACATTTATTTGATCCATTTTTGTACCTGATAGGGCCTTCTGTGCAACATATAAAATTATTTTTCCCTTTGCTTCTCTGTGACACAGTTCCCTGAAATCCAATAACATGTATTATTTACTGCCGTTTTTGGCGGGAGGAGGAATCCTTGAAAGCCTTAAGCTCCTCTCTGGACCATGTAGAGAATAGTGTAGGTAATACTTAAATACAAACTGATTGCTTTTTAAGAGAGAATATACAAAATACACAAAGCCTGCTGCTCTCACAAGACTAAAAATCAAACTAGAGTCAGATAATTCTTGAATAATGCATCAAATGAAAAGAACAGTAATCAATAAATGATGATACTTGTTATTTCAATTAATTTCTACAGCAGCGTGGTGCCTGATGCCTGCCTTTGTAGATTCCAGCTGTCACCCTCTCTCAGAGCCCAAGTGCACTCACTGTGCACCAACGCAATCAGAAATACCATTAAACATTTACTTTAGTTAACTCTAAAGAGGCAGACGCTAATAAGGTCCTTTTCAAATGAACTATTCCTTCTCAAAACATGAAGCTTTCAAATGATTCAATGATTTTGTGATTCTTCTATGTACACAAAACCATAAAGGAGTGACTCGATAGTGAAAAGAATGTCCAGATTGCTTCATGTCATCCAAATCATCTATGTGGAACAAATACAAATGGCTGAACTGTCAGTTTGATGTCATGCCTGTCAGCTGTGTTGCTGAAACTACTTTTTTTCTTTTGTTTGTTTGATTGCTTTCATGATGACATTCTAAGAATTTCTAGAAGAAGAACCAGAGTTTAGAATCTATAAAACATTTAAAATGGCCAGTGGTAAGGATTTCATTAACTGCTAAAATTTATAATCCTTAAAACTACATCCCCATTATGTTTAGCCAAAAAAAAGGTTTTCATTTAAGTTATATACATTTTTACACATTTATTATATTTTGCAGTCTTTTACCAGGTCAGTTGAACTGTGCTTCTCTGTTTATCCTCTTAGTTGCACATCTCAGATCATCACAAGATCTAAAGGCTGAAACTCTTTTTTTCTAATTTAATTGTTTAATTTAGCAGTATCATCATGAGACAACGAGACAAGCACTTTAAAAATGAGTGACACAGTGTGAAGATGTAACTGAGAGAGACGGATCAGGGACTTAGAAGCAATTGAAAGTTGAGCTGAGTTCAATCTGGTGCAAATAACAGGTTGGAGTGAATGACAGGTAAAGGGCAGAGTCAAGTATTTCTGCTGTAAAAACAAAATCAAATTAGTCAATTGGAAGACAGGCAGACAGGCTAATTAATCTTTAATTATTTTTCTATACCAGCTTCTTGTTGTTTAAGTTTGTGGTGAGGCTTTTCCAGATGGCACAGGGCAAGAGACACCGAGTATAACCTGAACAGGTTGCTGGTCCATCACTGGGTCTGCTTTTTTCCCCCCATAGTAACTGTATTAGCAGGCGAGAAGTGATGACTTCTGATTAGGAGGGAATTTATCTCTTAAATAGAGGGAAAAAACGTTTGCTTTTGGGTGGAGGTATCCACTTGAAACTGACCTGTTAGAGCTATCAATCTTCCAGCTATCACTGTCAGCCTTTACTTAAAAAACTACTCTTAATTTAGGACTGTTAGCTAATCATGAACCTATATCTATTCTCCCTTCTTGTATCTAATGTTCTAAAAAAAATTTGTTGCAGCTCAAATGCGATTGTTTACATGGAAAGAATCTGGTTGAATTCAGTAAGGATTCAGAGCACACCATAGCACAGAAATGGCGCTGGTGAGGGGGTTACCAATGATCTCCCACTAGCTTCTGCTTGCAGACTTTTGTTTGTGCTCGTCTTGTTAGATATCAGTGTTGCATTTGACACAATCGATCACAACTTTCAGATAATAATCCAATACGAGCCTGTCCAGAGCACTAAGTGGCCCCAGCACAATGCGATTACATGAGTTTCTCCAACTCTATTTAGAAAACTGTAAAATCTTATAAATTTGCCATATGTTAATGGGTCACAATGTCCTTATAATGACAGGAACAACAAAAAAAATTATGCTTTAATCAAGTTCAGCTCAGAAAGTGTGGACTATTATACACCAAACAGATGTTGAGAACCAGCGACAAAGAAAGGGCCCGCTGCTGGGCCTCACATCGCCAGCATTGGGGCAAAAAAACAAAAGATTGCACTTAGATGCATTACATAGACCACAGTCAACTGCCTGCTGGAACATACCATCAGTATAAGAGGATTTACGTCTCCAGTGCAGAAGGGAATAGTAGTCTATATGCAGTATTAAATATTGGAAAGCTTAAAGACAGTGTAGAAAAAAAAATGTAAAAAAAGTCAGTGTTACTTATGATCACGCCACTAATATTCACTCACCATGACGTTTGTGTGTAATACAAGAATATGGGAGTGGTGCTGGCAACTGTTGGCCTGCCGGTAGAGGACAAATTCTCTCACTGAAAGACTCGACACCCATTCAACCCACTGAATAGGTTAATATTCTGTTGTTCTACGCTGACATCCTCACTTGTGTGGTAAGCAATATCGTATCACTTCCTGTTTATCTTGCTTCTGCTAGGGAATTGCTAGCTTCTCCTGGTTCACAGCATATCATTAAATATTTTTCATTGTTTTAATGTCACATCTAACACTGTAATACTCTTTAATTTTATTTAATTTTTTTGCAATTTTGGTGTTTTGACACTACTCTTTAAATTGCATTTCAGGTCTGCTTGCTTAGCATAGCTCTCTTCCTGCGACTCCTACCTTCATTTGTTCTACTATTCTACTACTCTGTGTGACAATGCAACCAAGCAGCTGGATGAAAGCAACGACAACCAAGGCAGAATATGCTGCAAAACAATTTCTTATTTTATTCATCCAGAAAATATATATGCAGACAGGGAACGATATATAATTGTTGTGAAGTATGCTCAATATCAAGCAGCAGCAGCACTCACTGAGCAAACAGGTAGGTTTTATAAAATCTGAGTTAAAGTCACCTGTATTCATGCCATTCTGCACTGCCACCACTGTTGCCTAAGGACAGATTTATTCAATGTATTTACAGGAAACTCCCTCCCAGTCAGTAAGAATCTATTCACTTACCTTAAGGAATTTCAAGAGAAACTACTACTTAATTTTGCATCCCACAAGTGCCTTTCATCATTATTTTGCAACTTTGTAAATTATCATCTTTTTAATCTTATTCTGGAAGTCAATCTCTGCTTTAGGGTCTTACCAAGGATAAAAATGTAACACTATACTACTGACAGGCCTAAACCATGTCCTCGCAACCGGAGTGTTTCTATTTTACGAAGTAGTCTCAGTCTAAAGTATAGTTTCTTTTGTACTCAGAACTATTTACAGACATAATTAAAAAGAGTTACATTTACAAAACGGAATAATAAACCTAAAACACCTAAACACCAAAGTACTGTTTCTCTTTCTTCATTCCCAAAGCAAGCATCCTTGGCCTGATGATGGCCTGATGTAATGTTTGCCACTGTCCTGTCCTCTTACCACCCAAAAGGAAAAGGAGTTTTTCCTCTCCTTTTGTATGAAGGAGCAAAAGTGCCAAAATAAATAATTAAATATATCATTAAATAATTACTTAAATGTGTCATTAATTCATTAAAGGGGAACTCATTAAAGGGTATTTTTAAACCTAGACTTTATTTCTGGCATGAAATACGTTCATTTACCCACTGAGAGCAGTTTGGTGAAAGTCGGTGTCCTTCAGAAGATATTTAGATTCCTCGAGATCCATATAACGGAGTGAACCGGGCTTAGACGATGCAGCCTCTGAATAATGCATTATGTCTTTATTTCACCAATACTTTAAGACTAATGAATTAATGAACGCGTACTATCGCAATATTAGTTTATAGCTTCCATGTTGTTGTCCTCCAGGGAAATAGGTGGGCTCAGGGGGCTTTCTACATAGGCGTCTACTTGGATGACGTCATCGACGCAGAAATAAGTTGTGCCCATACTTCCAGTTTGAGAACACTACCTTTGAATTTCCCTGGCTCGTCGCCATTGTCGCTGTGTTTGGCAGTCAGAGCGTGCGGTGAGACAGTGCTTGATCAGGGCATGATCCGCCCACCCAGCCAATCATCATCAAATTTGCAACGGTGTCATCATCCCCACCTCTGCTCTCTCCAGGCAGCTGATGTGTGGCCAAAACCTGACACTTTGTGCTTCATTCAACCAAATTGTAGTAACGCACCACTTCACAGTCTCAGTAACGGCAACGGCGTTGAAAAAATTTGATTACTCTTTACTGAAAAAAAATAATGCCGTTTGTAATGCCGTTAATATCAACACTGATTATGAATGAAACTATAATGAACTCGATCGAATTGGATTATGATAAATTTAATTGAATTGGATTGATTCTCAGGCTACGTTCAGACTGCAGGTTTTAATGCTTAATTCAAAATGTACCACTCAGATCCGATTTTTTGTTGGCAAATTTTTTAATGTAGCTAATATCAAATTCCAGTGTGAACAATTCACCGTACTAAGCTGACAAAGACATCATCGGATAAAGGAATTATCCCCAAATTGCTTTTTAAATCCAGCCCCTCGCTGGTCTTCTTCTGGCTAATGTCTGTGTCTTTCGTCCATCATGTTTAAAAGAGTCAGACGTATTTGGTCCACATTTGACTTGCTGTCTTAATGCTGTATTGAATGTGTTTACTTTCTGTTTAAATTTGTTGTGAATTCTATATAAATAGATTGAACTGAAAAAAGTCTTTATATGTGTTTTATGTGTGGTTGGGCCATACTGCAACTTATTGGCATCCAAAAAGACACTGACTGCTAAACCATAATTAACACTGACCATTGGGTAAATCTGTCTCTGGGACCTTAAATTCCCAAGCAGATACATTTATTTTCACAAGCTGACCATCTGTCACTGCTCAGTAGAGACTGATGAGAAACAGTAGATGTTTTTAATCTAATTTTCTCTCATTACAGCAAGACTTTAGTCTTCCACCTGACTGCTCTCCCAACCGTCACAAAATGAGCTTTGCCTCAAATAATTCATTTTGCCTAATCTTGCTGAACGTGAGAATGTCATTAGTTAACACCCAAATAAGACTGATTAACAAGTCTAAACCAAGAGACTTGTCTGACAGATTAAAAGGGAGCCACGTATGATCTGTTCTTTCACTCAATGAGAAAGCACAGTCCCTCTTTAATTAACCGTTCCTATAAGGGGAGAGGAGAATACAATCCACTGAAGTGGATGTGTGCAGTTGCTGGTGTGATGAGCACTGATGCGTTCCCTCTGATAGTACTCACCACAATTTAGGAGAAGGAAAGCTGATTCTGCAAGACCAATTTCTACAGATGTCAAAACAATTAATTTCCTGCTCATAAGTAAGAAAAAAATTGCTGCCTCCCTGATGAATTTCACAGCCCTGCAAGATGCTTCACTGTTAACTGTGATCATTCACTGAAGAGACATTTAACGCAGCTGCTAATTAAATATTTTCCGTAACAACACCTTGCATCCCGCAGGGCTGCTGCAGTGCCTTGTGTTTTTTCTGCAAGAGTGAACAACGTGTGTTTGTGAAGCCACAGCAGCTTCCTAGTATTGACCAAGCCTTGTGTTTGCTGTGGGTGTGCTAATGCAGTAACCGCTGTTTTGAACACTTCCTGGGGGATATGTTGAAACCAAGTCAATATTTATGAGAATTGCTGCTGTGGGCTCTTCCCTAATGGCATATGGCTGCTGAGGTGTCCATACAGAGTGTTGAAAGCAGGACGCCTAAGGCTGGCAGTGATGAGAGGGCTGGAGAAGTGGCAGAGACACAGTGAATGTATATTTGTGAAAGTGTGTTGGGAGGAAAACGGCTTAATAAATGACATATAGTCCTGACCTTTTAATGGTGATGTTGCTACTTCTGACCTAAAACCCAGGATTATTTTAGAGCGCAGATGCAAACTGTGAGTGTTTACATGCATGAGTGTGTGCTGCGGTGAAGACAAACCTCAACCAATAATAATTTACGAAAAAACATGTAAACCGTATTGAATGTGTTAGTATGTACATAGGAGGAATAACGATGCACACATACACAGAAAAAGGTTTCTAACCTTGACTTTCCATCCTTCATGCTGTTCCCAAACAATGTCAAATGTAACTACAGGTACGATAAATAATCATCAATTTCAAAATATCTTCTGATTACTTTTGGGTTTAATTCTATGAAATACCAGAATGTAGACAGATATTGCTATTTTAATTTCCTACAAGTGAAAGATGGTGTCATCACATGATTTTTTTTCCTGTGAAGTAACACCATATGATGCCACATGAACGGAAAAAAAAACAAGCAACCAAGTCATGTTTGGCATTTTTGCAAAGAAAATAACTGTAGAAATTGATATCACATGGTGTATTGAGCTCTACCTGATCCAAACAACCCAATGAAACATCAAAATGATGAAATACTGATCACGTCTGTGTTGTACGCACAATTGCTGTGTTAGCATATTTCCCCGTTCGCTTCTGTGTTGATGTTTTTCACAACTCTGCAAACTTACTGCTACATGTTGTAGTGCTTGCTGCCGCTTTGAGGGGTAGTCTAAAATATATCTGGAACTAACTAAAGTGTGGGTAGCTTGTGCTTGCGATAGAGCTGTGTTTAGTACTTCAGCTGTGAAGAATGACAGAAGTCATTAGGTGCGTTTCAATCAGCCTGTTAAGATTCGCATCGGAAAAATTATGATAGAAACGCCATAATTCGAATTAAAATCTCCAGATTCGCATGAAAATTAAATTACGCTCGCTAGCGCTGGGTTTCGGTTGATTCTAAAAGGATGGAAACAGCTGTGTTCGCATCAAGTCTGACGTAGCGCACTTTCACCCCGCTTTCACCCCGATCTCTGCTTGGGCAATTAAGGGCATTAAATAACACCTCTTGCCGTCTTCTCCTCATGACAGCTCCTTTAATCGCTTCTTTAATCCTTTAATTGTCATGCCAACCTGCGGAAAACTCGCACGAGTTAGAAAACTCACTAAAGATCACTTTTGATGGAAACACACATGCTTCGAATTTCCCAATGGTCATTTCCCGATGATTCAAATCACTTTGGATGGAAACATGACTGTGTCACGGTTCGGAGGGGTAGGACCCAGATGCAGTTCTTCCAAACGTAACAAGGTTTATTAACAAAAACAGGGAGCAAGAACAAAAACAAGACAAGGCCAAAAAACATAAAGCGCGGCAGAGCCGGATCAAAAATACTTAACTATGAAACAAAATGAGACTATGAATAAACAAAGGAACACAAAACAAGACTGAGCACGGCAAAACGAGACTTATCTGTGTGGCAAGGCATGGAGTGAGGGTTCTGAGGTGACTGAAAGGAAACCAGAAGACTAAATACTGTGGAGGGAGTGATCAGTGAATGAGGTGAAGCTGTGAACAATGAGCCAGGTGACTTGAGTGAACTGAGGTGGCAGGGGAAAAACAGGACTAGAACATAACTGAAACCATGATTAAACATAAACTGTGACAGAGCCTGACTGTGACAGACTGTTGTGGTCCAAGAACTAATTTGTGATGAAATAAAAAAAAATTAATACTGTCGAGTGCAATTTGTTTCCATGATTATTATATGGACTTTGTCATTTATGGTTGCTAACACTTTCTCATTCGTGATAAAATCCATTGTTGTCAGCCAACTTCCATCTCCAGCTAACTCTAAACCAATTAGCATAGAAACCTATGCATAACACAATCTAAGAGCACCATGTGCTGTCAGCTTTTAAGAGGATTGCATGCAAACCAGTCATTACTTACGGCAGACCCAAATCTACTGACTTTACCCAAATTACCCAAATCACCTTTGGCAGTAGTTAGAGTGAATCCAATAACCAGAGGGTTGACAGTTTGATCCCCACTCCTGCCACTCAAAAAAAAAAAAAAAAGAAAAAGAAAAGATTGATGAAACAGACAGCTGGAGGGGTGTCAGTCCAACTCTTTGTCACGGCTGAAGTGCCCTTGAGCAAGGCACCGCAACCCCATGTGAATGCCTGCCCACTACCCCAGTGTATGGCAGCTGTCTCTATGAGCGTCTGATCCTGTGCATGTGCATGCGTGTGTCAACAGGTGCCAACCTAGATGGGTTAAAAGCAGAGGACAAATTTTGTGTGTATGCATGACAATAAATCTAATCTTAATCTTAATCAAACTTGATGATAGTCAAACTGAATTCTGACTTTTGAAAAATAGAAATTCTTTCTTTTAAATTTTTCTTTAGTGCATTTACACATCTGTGGTGGCTGTTCAAAGAGACCACCAAGATGAAGCATTTACTCCAAATGGTTCTGTTATAGTGCTCATCTTAAACCGGAATGTGTTACACAGGTATGTTCTGCCAGATGTACATTAGTTAAGTATGAATAACTGGTATAAATAGTACAAATACTTTTCCAAATCCACTGTTTGCCCACTTTGTTAAGCTTCAGATGCCAAAATTTGACAAATTCTTTCCTTCACATTATCTCCACCTTCTGACAAACTCTCCCAAAAATTGTCCTGTTAATTTTTGCATAAACATACAATAAAATGGATTCGAGTGAACTTGAGGCTTAGATCTGAGGGATGCTTTTGCTGTCTGTTGTATCTTCTTTACATAATTTCAGTTGGGCTAGGGTTAGGTTAACCCATTTTCTAAATTGGAATAGGAATCTCGTCATAACTAATTCATACAACTACGTAATACATTTTACTTTTGGATAGAAGTGACCAAATGAGAGCCAACATATACTCTATTAGTTGGGACTGTACTCACGTATTTAGATCCTTTTATGAACAAAAAGAACTAGGATATATAGAGGGGCTCCTCCTACCAGATTAAGATTAGATGGATAATAGTGATGTCTATAAAGGGGAATATTCATGTCCGGGTCTGTCAGAAGTTTTGACACAGACACCGTGTTCTCTCTTTTTATAGCTGCTGTTAATGGCTTAGCTGCTCATGTGTCTCATTAATGAGCTGTCTAAATGGGTCATAGTTGTGCAATAAGTATTATGATGAAATATGTATTCTAAATATTTATATTTATATTTGTTTTCTGTTCACATGTCTTAGGAAGATTTCCACCCCACTGGATATAATATTACTGCGAACTGACTTAACAAAATACTGTGATATAAATGACTTATTAGATAATCTAAGCTAATTTAAGACTTGAATGAATGTTGCTGAATTGCAAAGACATTTGTCATCCGTCTGTTATAAAACTAGAATAGCAAACTAAGTTAGGAGTGGCCTTGATGAGACACCTTGCATAATGACCACCAACTCAAGATATGTCAACATATTTTCCGTCTTGTATAAATCCACTTGAAGAAAAATTTACTAAAGCTATTGCTTTAGTAAATTTTGCTCTCACTAGAAAACGACCTCTACAAGACATGCTATTTTTCATTTCTTCCTCTGTTTGTGTGGGGTTGTCATGGAGTTAATAACTAACACTGTGAAAGTGTGTTTCAGAATGTGTTCTCTCCTTGCTGTGATGCATCATTACAGGCTGATGCACTTGGTCTGTGATTGCACCCTTTGTTTTGATTCAGATGCTATAGAGCTCATTTATTTGTTGATCACAGCTGTTGTTTCGTGGACGCCTGTAGGTACGCCTTCTGACTGCAGACTTTTCCTCCATAGCTCATTCATTAACTACGCAAGTCCCACTTTATCAGGGCTGACAGTCAGTTTCAATTAGAGGTGGAGCTCGTCCTGTTCACTGATATTGATTGTAGTTATTGGGGTTTCAATTATACCTGCAACTCATTTTGCAAGGATTCGACAAAAGGCACTTTTTTTCAAAAGAGTTTTGCTTCTTTAAAAGGATCCAAATTGAACAAGGGTTCTTTATGAAACTTGTGTGGGGCCTTTGTTAGTGATGAAAGGATGATCAAAACAGATTTTGTTCTATTCGTACTAGCTAGACCAACCTTTTTGCATGCTTCTCTGTAACTTATTTTCTCTTTGTTCCTTCATCAGTTGTAACAGTATGCTTTCATTTTTTTCCTGCTATTTAATTGTTTCTCTCCGACCAATTGTGTCGAGCTGCACCAATAATTGCTGCCTGGAATTAACAAAGGTCTCTGTTACAAAACCTTGAGATTTGATAGTCATTCTTTTAGTTTAATCACATTTTTTTCATGCATTTTTATTAGGGCTGTCAAGCAATAATAATAATAAAAAAGATATTTCACCAACTACAAGATTCTTAAATGCAAACATGCTCCATGCAAATTTAGTATTACTAGCTGGGCCTTCACTGAGTTTCATGGCAGTGACCTGTTTGTTTGATGCAAATGCATGGTGATAAAGGTGATTAGAATACGTATAATCTATCACTAAGTGCCTAGAAGAGCCCAGATTCCAGAAAAACTTTTATCAGACTGATACAAAATTTATTAAGGGTATGTGTCGCTCTTCATTATTAGCAATCAGATACATGTCAAGATACATGGTGTTACAAACGATTTAGGAACAAAGTCTTTTTGAATAGATCCATTCAATGGGATTCAATTCAGCCTGTTAGAGTTCATAACATTTTTTAATCTAGGTATTAATTTTCCATTGTAAATAGAAACAAGCATTTTTATAAATGTGGCACTGGTGAGCTATTTTCAGTGAGTTATTTTTTATTAAAGTTTCTGACTTGAATAATGTTGTGGAATGTTTCTGTTATTTCATGGCATACTGGAAAATGCATTTTTCTAATTCTTGTTTAACCAGATTTTTTTCTTTATATGCAAAGCTTGGCACACATTTGTTGTCGAAATACATTGGTTTCTTTCACCAATACTCCAAAACTACAGTCTTTAAATCTTTTGCAGTATTTTCCTATCAGGCAATAGATGGTGTAATTACTTTAGACCTTGAGATGTGGTTTGAAAAAGTCTTCGATATCTGTGCATTCATTTTCTGAGTTGTTTTTTTTTCTTCTCCTATGCTAGCTGTATTAGCATCCAAGTCGTCTCGTCGGGTGAGTTCAGATCTGTCGCATTGACTCGACGCTCTAGAGACTTTTATCCAATGTTCTATCCTTCTTATGAAATGCAAACTATGTCCAGATGTTACATTTGATGTTGCATTGTAAACCGTGTCAGTGTTGGCATCTGGTGGGCAGGCCAAATGATATGTTGTTAAAATTGCATGCAGTCTCAACTTACTTGGTTGGCAACAGTATAGTAACGGTGTGAACCCACTCAGATATTTTCTCTCTGATGTTACTGTGACTTGACTCTTTATAGGATCTACAGCAAAACATTATTCACCTCGATTGGTAGAATTAGGACATTTAAGGTTTTTATGGAGAATTTAATTCAATCCAGGGATCCGCATACCTGTGCAATCACATCTTATACCTTTAAATCTGTTCCCAGTTCATATGGGCTAATCCAAACACTTGTAAAATTGATGTCCCTTTTCTTCACTACAGCTGATCCTAACTGAGTAAAGACATAACTCTATACCAAGGAGCTACAGCTTCTGGTAAGATTACAAAAAACCATTAAGTACCTGGAATACTGTACTTTTGTAGGAGCATAGCATGTTAATTTGATGTCTATTTGGCTGGCATACCATCCGGTGAATGTTCTAAATAAAGGGATTTGTTCAATTCAGTTCAATTCAATTCAATTCAATTTTATTTATATAGCGCCAAATTACAACAATTGTCATCTCAAGGTACTTAAATAATATAGTCCAATTCAAGCCAATTGGAATTCAATTCATTGTAATCATAATCCAATTAATACATATAGAGCCAATTAAAAAAAATAATATCCTAGCTAAGAAACCAACAGATTGCACTGAAACTTGTCTTCAGTCCAATCTCCCGTCCTGAGCGTGCCTGAGGCGACTGTGGAAAGGAACGACTCCCTTTTAACAGGAAGAAACCTCTGGCAGAACCAGACTCAGGAAGGGTGGCCATCCGCCTCGACCAGCTGGGGTTTGAGAAGACAGAAAAGAGGGAAAAGAGGGGGGAAAAACACCATAACACCATTCAAAGGATATCTGTTGGAACAGGGAAACATACGTTAATAACCACAATAATGTCACATGTACATAAAATCATTTGAGAAATTAAACAGGGGGAAAAAGAGAGCAAAGTGAGGAAAGGTGTGACAGATGAGGTCCCCCAGCAGGCTAAGCCTATAGCAGCTTAACTATGGGATGTTTCAGGATCACCTGAGCCATCCCTAACTATAAACTTTATCAAAAAGGAACGTTTTAAGCCTAATCTTAAAAGTGGAAAGGGTGTCTGCTTCCCGGACATTTACTGGCAGCTTATTCCACAAGAGAGGGGCCTGATAACTGAAGGCTCTGCCTCCCATTCTACTTTTCGAAACTCTGGGAACAACGAGTAAACTTGCAGTTTGGGAGCGAAGTGCTCTGTTAAGAAAACATCTTGCAATGAGATCTTTAAGATATGATGGAGCTCGGTCATTAAGAGCTTTATATGTGAGGAGAAGAATCTTAAATTCTATTCTGAATTTAACAGAGAGCCAATGAAGAGAAGCTAAAGCTAGAGAAACATGATCTCTCCTGTTAGTTCTCATCAGAACTCTGGCTGCAGCATTTTGGATCAGCTGGAGGCTTTTCAGAGAATATGTGGGACAGCCCAATAATAAGGAATTACAGTAGTCCAATCTTGAAGTAACAAATGCATGAACTAGTTTCTCTGCATCACCATGAGACAGCATGTTCCCGATTTTAGCAATATTCGTAATGGTGAAAGAAGGCAGTCCTAGAAACTAATTCTATATGTGCGTCAAATGATAAATTCTGGTCAAAAATAACTCCAAGGTTCCTCACTGTAGAACTAGAAGCCAAGGAAATACCATCTAGAGTAACTATATAACTAGACAATTTCTCCCTGAAGCGCTCAGGTCCAAAGAGAACAACTTCAGTTTTGTCTGAATTTAAAAGCAGACAGTTCTGAGTCATCCAGGTCTTTATGTCTTTAAGACAGGCTTGTAGTCTGACCAACCTATTGGTTTTATCTGGTTTCGTAGATAAGTACAGCTGAGTATCATCAGCATAACAATGGAAATTTATGCCATGCTGTCTGATAATGTTACCTAATGGAAGCATGTACAAAGTAAAAAGAATTGGTCCAAGCACAGAACCCTGAGGAACTCCATGACTTACTCCAATGTGTGAGGAAGATTCTTCATTTAAAAGAACAAACTGGAATCTATCAGATAAATATGACTTAAACCAGCCGAATGCAGTTCCTTTAATCCCAATAACATGTTCAAGTCTCTGTAACAGAATGCTGTGATCGATCCTATCAAATGCAGCACTGAGATACAAAGCAAGTCCGCTATCAGAGGCTAAGAGGAGATCATTGGTAACTTTCACCAGTGCTGTTTCTGTGCTATGATGCACTCTGAATCCTGACTGAAACTCTTCAAACAGATTATTTCTATGTAAATGATCACAAAGTTGAACTGCAACTATTTTTTCAAGAACTTTAGACAAAAAAGGGAGATTGGATATAGGTCGATAATTAGCCAACACTTCTGAATCAAGAGTAGGTTTTTTAAGTAAAGGTTTAATTACAGCAATCTTAAAAGTCTGAGGTACATATCCTATCAACAAAGACCGATTGATCAAATCCAATATGGAAGTGTCAATTAAGGGGAAAACCTCCTTGAACAGTCTGGTTGGGATTGGGTCTAACATACAAGTTGATGGTTTAGAAGAGACTATTGCTGTTGTTAGCTCAGAAAGATCAACTGGACAGAAGCTGTCTAAATACAAATCAGGTTCTAAAGATACTTCCAAAGCTGCTCTACTTGATGATACATCAGTGATGATAGTGGGAAGGATTCCATTAATTCTCTCTCTCTGATAGAAACAATTTTATTGATGAAGAATCTCATGAAATCATCACTGCTGAGAGTTAAAGGAATACATGGCTCAACAGAGCTCGGACTCTTTGTCAGCCTGGCAACAGTGCTGAAAAGGAACCTGGGATTATTCTTATTCTCTTCTATCAATAATGAATAATAAGCAGTTTTAGCTTTACGAAGTGCTTTCTTATACGTTAGTAAACTATCTTTCCAGACTAATTGAGACTCTTCTAAATTAGAGGAACGCCACTGTCTCTCCAGCTTTCTTGCAGTCTGCTTTAACGCACGCAGTTGGGAATTATACCAAGGAGCCAACCTCTTCTGACTGATTACCTTCCTTTTCAGAGGGGCAACATTGTCCAGTGTTGTACGCATTGAAGCTATAGTGCTGTCAACAAGAGAGTCAAGTTCTACTGGAGTAAAATTTAGGTAGCCGTCCTCTGTCATATCTGCACATGGCAGTGAAGAAAAGGATGATGAAATCAACTCTTTAAATCTGGTTACAGCATTTTCTGACAGACACCTTCTATATGTAGAATTCTTCTCAGAAACCGTGTAGTCAAGTAATGTAAATTCAAAAGTTATTAAAAAATGGTCAGACAAGACAGGGTTATGAGGGAACACTGTTAACTGTTCACTCTCAATGCCATAAGTCAGCACAAGGTCAATGGTATGATTAAGGCAGTGAGTAGGTCTGTGAACACTTTGAGAAAATCCAATAGAGTCTAATATAGAATTAAAGTTGATATTTAGGCTGTCATTTTCAACATCTACATGAATATTAAAGTCACCCACTACAATGACTTTATCTGTACTTAGCACTAACTGGGATAAAAACTCTGAGAATTCAGACAGAAACTCAGAATAAGGGCCAGGTGGACGATACACAACAACAAACACAAGAGGTTTTTGTGATTTCCACTTTGGGTGGGAAAAACTGAGAATCAGAGATTCAAAAGAGCTAAAACTAATCTTGGGTCTAGGACTGATTAGTAACCCTTATCTTAAGATAGCTGCCACTCTTCCTCCTCTGCCTGTGGTTCGAGGAACATGAGCATTTAAATAGTCAGAGGGAGTTGATTCATTAATGCTAACATGATCCTCCTGCTGCAGCCAGGTTTCTGTAAGACAAAATATATCAATATGATGATCACAGATCAAATCATTCACTAACAGAGACTTTGAAAGGAGAGATCTAACATTCATTAAACCACATTTAATAGTTTGATGTTTTTGTTCAGTTAAAGTTTTTGTTTTAAATTTTTTTTGCACAAGAGGATTTGCTCCTTTTGTGTTTTTTGATTGAGGGGGGGGCAGCATCAGGTGGGAAGCCGCAGAGAAGTGTGTAAGACTACAACTCTGCATCCTGGTCTCAACCCTGGGTTGTCATGTTTTTGGATGACTAATAAATTCGTCCATATTTCTAGAAATGAGATTCGCTCCTTCCAAAGTGGGATGGATGCCGTCTCTCCTCATCAGACCAGGTTTTCTCCAGAAAGATTGTCAATTATCTATGTAGCCCACGTTGTTTGCTGGACATCATCTAGACAACCAGCGATTGAATGAGGACATATGGCTAAACATGTCATCACTGGTCAGATTTGGCAGGGGTCCAGAGAAAACTACGGTGTCCGACATTGTTTTGGCAAAATTACACACCGATGTAACATTCATTTTAGTGTCCTCCGATTGGCGTAACCGGGTAACATTACCGCCGACGTGAATAACTATTTTACCGTATTTACGCTTATCCTTAGCCAGCAGTTTTAAATAGGATTCAATGTTGCCCGCTCTGGCCCCTGGAATACATTTGACTATGGTCGCTGGTGTCTCTAATGCCACGTTTCTGACTATAGAGCTGCCAATTACCAGGGTTTTGTCCTCAGCGGTGGGGAAAATGGAGAAAATCTATTTGAAACGTGGACAGGTTGATGGTGAACGGGCTTGACTTTAGGACTATGAATCCTCTTCCTGACAGTCACCCAGCCACTCTTAAGTCCCGGCTGCTCGGGATCTGCTTGGGAAAGACTAACAGAGCTAGCTACGCTAGGTGGCTCTGCACTGACTAAAGGGGCCTGGCTCGCTATCAGATGGTTTTCAACAGTGCAGAGCCGAGCTTCCAATTCAGATAACCTTGCCTCCAAAACTAGAAAAAGACTACGTTTGTTACATGTACCATTACCACTAAAGGAGTAACTAAACATCTGTACAGGTGAAAGCAGGAGATAGAGGAAGAAAACTGGTAGCCATGCTAGGCTAGAGAACTAGACACCGCTAAAAAGTGAAAAATAAAGACTAAAGATCTGTAAGAGTGAGCATTAGAATATAACAAGTATGCGATAGAGTTAACTATGCAAGATGTGTAAATTATAGGGAGAAATAAGGTGATTATTAGTAGTTCAAGAGGAGCAAGAAATGTCGCACACATTGTTTGTTCTTTCTTGTTTTTTGTGATAATTGGCAAACAATACTGTGATGCACAACCAGCATCAGAAGGAATGGAATTTATGTTCAGGAATCTAAGTATGCATTAGTAATGCTTTCATTTTAAAAGTCCTAGTACTATATTTTCAAAAAAATTTGTAAACATTATCCATAATTACATCTAATTGTGCTTTTCATTGAGAAGTTGATACTAACTATTGTTTTTACTGATTTAAGAGCTTCAAACTGTGACCACTTAGTTGCATTGTGGACCGTTTTTGGAGACAGCATGATAAACAGACACACCAGTGCTACTTGAGAAAATGCAGAAAGGTGTTTTTTTTTTTTTTTTTAATTTTCCACTATCTTGTGGAACACATAGAGGGAGCAAGAATTCATGAGTGCACATGTCTTAAGTGAGTGAGACACCAGAGAGTTATTCAAGGCTGTTTCAGGCACTGTTTCATAACGCAGTCCTCATCTACTTGTCTGGTGAGTAAGCGGCTGCTGTTGCTTTTGCTTTGCTAGGCAATATGGTGTCTTTTTTCGAAAGGTTTTAGACCTATGACATGACAATCTCAGGTTAATGATAAAGTTAAGATGTGTAATCTCCAAGAAAAAAATACAGTCCTTCCAACATGAAAAAACAGTCACACAGGTTGTAAAGTAAAGATATTCTAAAGAAAGGAACGCCTTGTATTTCATGTACTGCTATCACTGTAACCCAGTGTTTGGGGGTATATTTAGTTTGCTCATTCAACTGTAGACTTTCATAAACTAGAAACAGCAGTTTGAACTGTTCCAGGTCTGTTTGTAGTATCTTAAAAGCAGGACTCAACTAATTAGCCCACAGAAAAGAACAGAAATGATAGAAATCCGGGATATCAACCACGTTATGAAGGAAGAGCTGCATGCTACTACATACATGTCACATTTAACTGTTTGAAACAGTAAAGAGAACATAATGTTTGATTCTCAGAAACAACACAGTATGTGTACAGCAATTCAAAAGTGACACTGGTGAGTCAACTAAATAATCATTTAACTCAACGCATTGATATTTATTCCATCTTAACATCTGTACTTGTTTTGGTTCTCTACCAATTTATTTATCTATTGGATTTTGTATTGAAAAATGTTTAATCTAATGTTCTTTTCTGATTGTAAAGTAAATCTCTACTCTGATAATTTACCTATAAAATAAAACAGAAATTTCTTTAGTTGCATGTAAATATATATTTACACCACAATTTCTTAAACCATTTCAATGACCTGTGTGTAGTGTTTGAAGAGAATATTTGTAAAGTTATGTATGTATGTATGTATATATATATATATATATATATACATACAGGGTGTGATTTGTGAAAAAACAGAGGGGGGATCATTTTGAGAAACATTTTATTCAGAAAAATTACCACACAACAGTGTGAAAACATGAAAACTGTTGATTCTTGTGTAGAGAAACTGGCAGGACACAGGACACAGATGTAGGGTTTTCACAATAAGTCAGTTTATTTATATAAACCACTTATGAGTCTCCTGGTCAGAGAAATCAAGGGGCTGTTAAATACTAACACACTAACCTCAATAACTAGAATGAGGCTAGTGTGACTATAAAACTTTTTCAAAATAAAACTCACACCACTCCAGGAGGAAAACTGAAAGAGCTATAAAAGGGTACAAAATAACTAACGCTCTCTTCTAAAGAGGCGATACAAAATCAGAGATGCTCTCCTGATAAACGGAGGCACTAAGAAAAATTACGAAATCAAAATCTCTCCTCTAACGGAGGCACTATGAATCTTACAAGAAACTAAAACGCAATTGCTCCTTTAACGGAAGTGCTATGAAACATTAGCAAACAAAAGATCACTCCTAACGGAGGAAACCAAAGAGGCTGTGAAACTTGAGGAGGCTAAAATATGGCTATGGATCAAAAAGTTTACAAAAAAAAAAACTGATGGAGGGAACGCTTTCTCGCTTGGTCATGGAATTCAAGACTGTGGATACAAGGTAAGGCTAGGATGAAGAACTCTCACAGGGATTGTTAAAACACACTGGCACGGGACAGAGAGAGACGCAGACTATAAATACACATGAGGGAAAATGGGGAACAGGTGGTCAACCTCCCGCTCCATTAGTCTCTCACTCGTGAACAAGACAATCTGCCAGTCCAGGGGCACTGTCCCCGATGTCCACGCGATGTTGCAGAGGCGTGTCAACCAAGACAGCCCTACAACATCCAGAGTCTTGAGGAATTCCGGACGGACCTCATCCACCCCTGGGGCCTTGCCATGAGGAGCTTTTTGACCACCGCGGCAACCTCAGCCCCAGAAACGGGAGGCCCCATCTCTGAGCTCTCAGACTCTCAGACCCCCCCCCCCCCCCCCCCCCCTCCACCAGACGTTCCCAGCAGACCACCAAGGTCTCTGCCTTTGGCTGCTGCCCAGCTCACACTGCATCCAACCCCCTTGGTCCCTCCCACGGGTGGTGAGCCCGTCGAAAGGTGGACTCAGGTTGTCTCTTTGGGCTGTACCCGGCTGGGCCCAATAGGTATAGACCCGGCCACCAGGTGCTCGCTGCTGGGCCCCACCCCCAGGCCTGGCTCCAGGGGGAGGCCCCGGTGACCCACGTCTGGGCAACGGACAACATGTTCCAAAAGTGTTTTTCTTCATAGAGGGTCTTGTGAGCTGTTCTCATCTAGGAAGTGTTTGCTGTGGGTGACCCTACCAGAGGCTTAAAGCCCCGGACAACATAGCTCCCAGAATCAGTGGAACACGCAAACCCCACATTTGCAAAAATAAAAAATGTCAGACAAAAATAATATAATTCACACACAAACCTGAACTCACAGTTGACTTCCCTGGTAAGTTACAGTTGTCGTCAGTTCGTGTGCAGGTGGATACAGTGCATTTAAAATGGATAACAAGTGTGCATATGTTTGTTAAGTGTTCTAGAAAGATAGTTCAGTACTATATTAAGCCAAAAAACAGAAATCATGATTGAGAAGAAATAGGGTCCAAAATGCTTCAGCAGCTACTTATCCTTTGCGAATCTTCTATATTAGTGAACACTTTCTAGTGAGTTAATGAGTCAGTGAACGAGTGAGCAATTCTACGACAGCCACCATCTTTCCATGTAGTGTGTCATAGCTCACAATTTTGTGCCAAACTCAGAGAGTCAGAGAATTGTTCATTAGTTCCAAAAATATATCTAAATACAGATCTGTAATGTCTCCTATTGAAATTGTATGGAGCATCATGAAGAGGAGAGTCAGACAATAACAACAATGAACTATTTAGCAGCTGAGAACTTGTGTTCAGCTAGAATGTATTGATATTACCTGTAAAACTGCAAAAATTTGTATCTTAAAATTTTTAAGATACAAATTAAATGTCATTAAAGTGAAGGCCAATGTAGTACGATGGGCAAATATACCTTTATTCCAACTTCTTTATCCATTTAATTTGTGTGTGTGTGTGTATTGCTACTATCGGTTCTTGATTTTTATTTTTCAAATTGATGTTGGTCAATGAGGACTAAAAACCAATTCCTTTGTACTGTTCAAATAAAGGCTCAAATAAATTAGCAAATTATAGAATTTAATAATATAATATTATATTATATTATATAAAATATATTATATTATATTATATAAAATATATTATAATATATAAAATATATTATATTATATTATATTTTTGAAATATAGAATTTTTTTTGCATTTGAGAAAACATCCCAGCTTTTCTGGAACTTGGGTGTGTACATGGTTAATTGAAAATCAGTGAAAATTAAAATTTTATGATAGCACAGTATTACAAATGAACTCTGCCACCTTTGTCATTCTCTTTATTAAAGACAGCTGTGATGGACCCAGTCCCTCCCTTATTAACATCTAGATAAAACTGACTCCACCCTAGTGCTGTTTCCCTGCTGGAGAGGCATATGTTAAGCCACTGTTGGTGGTGACAAAAAAAGAATTAATCAGCTGCATGTGTGAATATGCATCTGATGATTGTTTTCACACTGTATTTCTGCGTACAAACCATTGTTATTAATGTACCCACGCTCACGTGGATTTGTCTTCAAGTTTTAATGGCTATGCGTGTGAATACTTGGTGTGTGCGTGTTTTTGCTGCGACAGATCATTAACATTAACGTGCACTGGTCTGGTTCTCCACTCAGCCTCTGCAACTTCAGATGTATTAGTATGTTGGTTACCTGATTGAACTAAAAGCTTATGCTAGCATAATTATCATAAGAGTACATATCCATTGTATTCCAATGTATATATGTTGAGAAAAATGTACATATAAATTTTAACATGCTACATTGAACTAAGTTTTATATAACACATTTTGCTTTTGCAGTACCCTTTTTACACTTAGAGTTTAGAAGTTTGGATTCATCGCCAGGTTCCTCTGGGAAGGAAAAGCAAAGACTTCACCATGAAACTCAAAAGAGTAAGCACCCGGTCCTTGCTGATAGCTGTCTCCATTAGGAGAGATCTATGGGTACAGACGGGGAGCACACCTGCATCAAACCTGATACACATATAAGGGTGTATTACTGTCTTATCATGAGTGTAATTTTTCTTTATCTGAGAATGGGCTTCCTTATTTTATGTATTTCCAGAAATGGTCCTGCTCGCCCTCAAAACTTTGCCCTTACATAAAAAAGCCCCTACTTACGTGCAAGTAGGTGCTTATTTACCCTTTACCTTAAAACCGTGATTTTGTACTCACATAAGCCACTCTCACACACATACCCGCTGGAGCCCTGAAATGTGAGAACGTAAATGTCCGCAACACTTCTGGACTTCTTGCGGAGATTTTCCACCAAGCCCTACAATCTCCTGAACATCATCGCTGAGAATATGTATGATTCTTTCAGAAAATATTCCCGAGTACTTGCTGCTGTGGTGTGAGTAATCGCACATGTGTGCTGCTGAGAGTTTGTCCTTTCTACACCTGTAAGCTGCTTTTCGCTTGCTCCCTGCTATCATACAGATACATTCAATATTTTTATCAACACAATAAGGAGTCTCATCTGCTATTTTCAAAATGTTGTAAAGACAACAGAGCAATTTTCGAAGCATAATTCCTGCATCACGTGCTGCCTCCTGCTCAATTGAGATACCCATTCCCCTGCACCCCATCCTTTTCATTTCTTGTTGTGAGAGAAAGCCTCCTGCTGTGATGTTCTTGTGTGAACAGCAACTGTGGAAAAAAGTCAAGATCAAACTGTCTGCACATTCTCCTAAATTATAAACTTATGCCTGTACAAACGTGCCGCTCTTCACTTTTGCACTCCTCCTTGCTCTTAAGCTTCTTCTGTGTACTCGCAAAACTTCTGCCCATTACTCAAAAAATCCCAGCCAACAGAGTGACAGATATGACGCTGAGGTGACTGCCTTCTCAAGGGTGCTCTCATTTGACTTCACGGTCCTGCAAACCAGGGGTGACTCAAAGTCACCTCGTTCAAATCTACTTGTATTGCAAAAAGTCCAATTCATCATAATCAAAGTAACAATGCTGTTGCTTTCATTACCTGAATGTCAGTGTTTATTAACTAAAAATGTACCAACAGCAAAAGTTAACACGATAAACACATAATATCTGAGGTCAGGTGAACAGTCTGTTGCTGATGAAGCTAAGGTCATCCCATTGTGTCACTAATATTCAAACGTTTGCTGCAGCAAGAATACTTTATAATAATACAACATATGAACATATTGTTTCATGCAAAAAATGTTTCGTTGACCTCCCGACATTTTAATTTCTGTTGAATTATGAAACAAGAAATTAACAGATTTACGGTGCCTTTAATTCCTGCAAAATCTGTTGAGATTTGGTTTAAAGCCATTTTGGTGGGATGCAGCTTAATGTAACCATCAGTCAGTCACTCATGCCTACACAGACAGATCACAGACTGGCTTCCTACGAGCACCATTATGATGATATGTAAAGTATGTACTTGTACTTTACTGGCAGGTATGATCCAAGTTGGTAAGTGACCTCCTGATCCCAGTTAACTACTAGTTGTCAAAAGGTGACACTGTAAAGTAAAATAAGTATATAGACAAGGAAGCAGAATGGTCAGCTCCATGTCTAAAACTCTGTTTGCTGGGAATGACAGTTGTTCTGCAGCAACCTGAGAGTAAAACAAAAAAAGTTAGTTCAAAAGCAGCTTTGCAAAAACAAGAAAAATAGATTGCTTTTTCATGGAAGATCAAAATACACAACAACCACAAATGAATGAGGTTATCGAAAAAGATCATCAAAAGGATATCTGCTCCTGTACTAAAATGCTTTTTTCCCCGTCATGACAATTATGAAGCGTGATCGTGGACTAAACGTCAACCAGTCGGCATTCCCAAAGGAAGTTATCAACAAAATTACGTCAATCTTATTTAAGCTCCAGTAAAAACACGCTTTCTCCCTCAGCGTTGCTACCAAGTATACAGTGGCATCTGTGAACACGTCTAATCTTCATAACACTTTGACACGCACATTTCATTTATCAAACCACTGCACTGCTTTCATCTCTCTGATAAACAGGCACCCCCGCTCCCACCCTTGGTCTCCAAGTCAAATGTAATCTTCAAAAGGATGCACCGAGGCATTCGTGTGGCTCAGTCTTGCATTAAGTATGTTCATGTTTTTTCCCGCCAGTCTTTCTCTGTTCATCTTTTCCTGTACATCTTTTCCTGTGCATTAATCACATAAAACCCAAAAACAGCAGTGTTAATGAAAATTAGGGTAAAATTTGACAAATGAGTAAAAGAATAAAACACTTTAAAACATGCATGTACTTCTGATGAAAAATCTAGATGACTGCACTGTAACACTTTAAGTAAAAACAAAAATGGATCATTTTTGGCTGTCTTCTGCATTCAAAGTACTCACACATGTATACATTTATTCTGATCTGAGTAAGAAGAACTGCAAATCTCTGGCTTTTTACGGAAACGGTTGTGATCCATAAAAGCAAAATTAGAGTAAAAGAAAAGCAGCACTGTGTTTCAGAGACACTGTGTGGCATCCATTGCTGACAAGTACGTGGCTTGTTGCTCCATTTTAAATGTACCAGACTCAACTCAAGCTGTCCCAACTGTACGAACACACACTAATGTGAAATGTTGTGTGTACACACCAAGTAAAATATACACATTATATGTGTCATTTGGTGGTCTTTGAAGCAAAAATTTTGAAGACAAAGAGTATTCCCATCTCAAAGGGGAAATATTTGGGAAAAAATAAGTAAGTATTGTTTTACTGCTGGTATATATTGTATTTACTTTTACCCTTGTTGAATTTCCATCACCTGCATGTGACTTATTAAGTTGACATAACTTAAACTGGCCACACACTACACAATGTTTCAAGCAATTTCAAAGATGTAGACAGTTTTCCAGGGTCAGATCGAAATCAGTAAGGATCTCGCACAAGTTGTGATCTCTGTTGTTTGGTGTAAGGTAGTCGGATGGCCAGACATCCGGCGACGTGGGACCTGGAGCCGGCGAAGGTCTGCCAGACGTCTAGTAACGTGGGACCTGGAGCCGGCGAAGGTCTGCCAGACGTCTAGTAACGTGGGACCTGGAGCCGGCGAAGGTCTGCCAGACGTCTAGTAACGTGGGACCTGGAGCCGGCGAAGGTCTGCCAGACGTCTAGTAACGTGGGAGCTGGAGCCGGTCTTCTGCAGAAAGAAGTCTAAAAGATTATTTGCCACTCCCAGTTTCTCCCAAGAGCTGGCTTCCCGCCCCAAGCAGTCCAAAAGGGCACCGACCAACTCCCAGAGGGAATAAATATCCGCCGGGTCCATACTCTAGCCAGATCCTTCTGACACATAGGGTGTGTGGCTTGGTAGTGATAGAGGACCCGAGTGCAGAACATGAACTCCTTTTTGAAAGGAGTGGCTGACGGCTTTGCTTTGCGGTAAGACGTATTGCATCACTTCCTGTTGCTTTGTGTGTGCACTGTGACAGTTCTCGCTCCTCTTGAACTACTAATAATCACCTTATTTCTCCCTATAATTTACACATCTTGCATAGTTAACTCTATCCCATACTTGTTATATTCTAACGCTCACTCTTACAGATCTTTAGTTTTTATTTTTCAGTTTTTAGCGGTGTGTAGCGGGTTCTCTAGCTTAGCATGGCTACCAGTTCTCTTCCGCTATCTCCTGCTTTCACCTGCTCCGTGTGTCAGATGTTTACTTAATCCTCTGCCTCCTTTAGTGGTAATGGTACATGTAACAAATGTAGTATTTTTGTACTTTTGGAGGCAAGGTTATCTGAATTGGAAGCTCGGCTCTGCACTGTTGAAAACCACCCGATAGCGAGCCAGGCCCCTTTAGTCAGTGCGGCGCCACCTAACGTAGCTCGCTCTGTTAGTCGTCCCCCAACAGATCCCGAGCAACAGGGACTTAAGAGTGGCTGGGTGAGTGTCAGGAAGAGGAGTCATAGTCCTAAAGTCAAGCTCGTGGTTCACCATCAACCTGTCCACGTTTCAAATAGATTTTCCCCACTCAGCGACACACCCGCTGAGGACAAAACCCTGGTAATTGGCAGCTCTATAGTCAGAAACGTGGTATTAGCGACACCAGCGACCATAGTCAAATGTAGTCCAGGGGCCAGAGCGGGCGACATAGAATCCTATTTAAAACTGCTGGCTAAGGATAAACGTAAATACGGTAAAATAGTTATTCACGTCGGCGGTAATGACACCCGGTTACGCCAATCGGAGGACACTAAAATGAATGTTACATCGGTGTGTAATTTTGCCAAAACAATGTCGGACACCGTAGTTTTCTCTGGACCCCTGCCAAATCTGACCAGTGATGACATGTTTAGCCGCATGTCTTAGTTCAATCGCTGGTTGTCTAGATGGTGTCCAGCAAACAACGTGGGGTACATAGATAATTGACAATCTTTCTGGAGAAAACCTGGTCTGATGAGGAGAGACGGCATCCATCCCACTTTGGAAGGAGTGAATCTCATTTCTAGAAATATGGACCAATTTATTAGTCATCCAAAAACATGACAACCCAGGGTTGAGACCAGGATGCAGAGTTGTAGTCTTACACACTTCTCTGCGGCTTCCCACCTGATGCTGCCCCCCCCTCAATCAAAAAACACAAAAGGAGCAAATCCTCTTGTGCAAAATAAAATGTAAAACAAAAACTTTAACTGAACAAAAACATCAAACTATTAAATGTGGTTTGCTGAATATTAGATCTCTCCATTCGAAGTCTCTGTTAGTGAATGATTTGATCTGTGATCATCATTTTGATACATTTTGTCTTATAGAAACCTGGCTGCAGCAGGAGGATCATGTTAGCATTAATGAATCAACTCCCTCTGACTATTTAAATGCTCACGTTCCTCGAACCACAGGCAGAGGAGGAGGAGTGGCAGCTATCTTCAGATAAGGGTTACTAATCAGTCCCAGATCCAAGATTAGTTTTAGCTCTTTTGAGTCTCTGATTCTCAGTTTTTCCCACCCAAAGTGGAAATCACAAAAACCTCTTGTGTTTGCTGTTGTGTATCGTCCACCTGGTCCTTATTCTGAGTTTCTGTCTGAATTCTCAGAGTTTTTATCCCAGTTAGTGCTGAGTACAGATAAAGTCATTGTAGTGGGTGACTTTAATATTCATGTAGATGTTGAAAATGACAGCCTAAATATCAACTTTAATTCTATATTAGACTCTATTGGATTTTCTCAAAGTGTTCACAGACCTACTCACTGCCTTAATCATACCATTGACCTTGTGCTGACTTATGGCATTGAGAGTGAACAGTTAACAGTGTTCCCTCATAACCCTGTCTTGTCTGACCATTTTTTAATAACTTTTGAATTTACATTACTTGACTACATGGTTTCTGAGAAGAATTCTACATATAGAAGGTGTCTATCAGAGAATTCTGTAACCAGATTTAAAGAGTTGATTTCATCATCCTTTTCTTCACTGCCATGTACAGATATGACAGAGGACGGCTACCTAAATTTTACTCCAGCAGAACTTGACTCGCTTGTTGACAGCACTATAGCTTCAATGCGTACAACACTGGACAATGTTGCCCCTCTGAAAAGGAAGGTAATCAGTCAGAAGAGGTTGGCTCATTGGTATAATTCACAGCTGCATTAAAGCAGACTGCAAGAAAGCTGGAGAGACAGTGGCGTTCCTCTAATTTAGAAGAGTCTCAATTAGTCTGGAAAGATAGTTTAATAACGTATAAGAAAGCACTTCGTAAAGCTAGAACTGCTTATTATTCATTATTGATAGAAGAGAATAAGAATAATCCCAGGTTTCTTTTCAGCACTGTAGCCAGGCTGACAAAGAGTCCGAGCTCTGTTGAGCCATGTATTCCTTTAACTCTCAGCAGTGATGATTTCATGAGATTTTTTATCAATAAAATTGTTTCTATCAGAGAGAAGATTAATGGAATCCTTCCCACTATCATCACTGATGTATCATCAAGTAGAGCAGCTTTAGAAGTATCTTTCGAACCTGAATTGTATTTAGATAGCTTCTGCCCAGTTGATCTTTCTGAGATAACAACAGCAATAGTCTCTTCTAAACCATCAACTTGTATGTTAGACCCAATCCCAACCAGACTGTTCAAGGAGGTTTTCCCCTTAATTGACACTTCCATATTGGATTTCATCAATCGGTCTTTGTTGATAGAATATGTACCTCAGACTTTTAAGGTTGCTGTAATTAAACCTTTACTTAAAAAACCTACTCTTGATTCAGAAGTGTTGGCTAATTATCGACCTATATCCAATCTCCCTTTTTTGTCTAAAGTTCTTGAAAAAATAGTTGCAGTTCAACTTTGTGATCATTTACATAGAAATAATCTGTTTGAAGAGTTTCAGTCAGGATTCAGAGTGCATCATAGCACAGAAACAGCACTGGTGAAAGTTACCAATGATCTCCTCTTAGCCTCTGATAGCGGACTTGTTTCTGTGCTTGTCCTTTTGGATCTCAGTGCTGCATTTGATACGATCGATCACAGCATTCTGTTACAGAGACTTGAACTGTTATTGGGATTAAAGGAACTGCATTAGGCTGGTTTAAGTCATATTTATCTGATAGATTCCAGTTTGTTCTTGTAAATGAAGAATCTTCCTCACACGTAAGTCATGGAGTTCCTCAGGGTTCTTTGCTTGGACCGATTCTTTTTACTTTATACATGCTTCCATTAGGTAACATTATCAGACAGCATGGCATAAATTTCCATTGTTATGCTGATGATACTCAGCTGTACTTATCTATGAAACCAGATGAAACCAATAGGTTGGTCAGACTACAAGCCTGTCTTAAAGACATAAAGACCTGGATTACTCAGAACTGTCTGCTTTTAAATTCAGACAAAACTGAAGTTGATCTCTTTGGACCTGAGCGCTTCAAGGAGAAATTGTCTAGTTATATAGTTACTCTAGATGGTATTTCCTTGGCTTCTAGTTCTACAGTGAGGAACCTTGGAGTTATTTTTGACCAGAATTTATCATTTGACGCATATATAAAACTGGTTTCTAGGACTGCCTTCTTTTACCTTCGTAATATTGCTAAAATCAGGAACATCCTGTCTCAGGGTGATGCAGAGAAACTAGTTCATGCATTTGTTACTTCAAGATTGGACTACTGTAATTCCTTATTATTGGGCTGTCCCACATATTCTCTGAAAAGCCTCCAGCTGATCCAAAATGCTGCAGCCAGAGTTCTGATGAGAACTAACAGGAGAGATCATGTTTCTCCAGTTTTAGCTTCTCTTCATTGGCTCCCTGTTAAATTCAGAATAGAATTTAAGATTCTTCTTCTCACATATAAAGCTCTTAATGACCGAGCTCCATCATATCTTAAAGATCTCATTGTAAGGTATCTTCCTAACAGAGCACTTCGCTCCCAAACTGCAGGTTTACTTGTTGTTCCCAGAGTTTCTAAAAGTAGAATGGGAGGTAGAGCCTTCAATTATCAGGCCCCTCTCTTGTGGAATAAGCTGCCAGTAAATGTCCGGGAAGCAGACACCCTTTCCACTTTTAAGATTAGGCTTAAAACTTTCCTTTTTGATAAAGCTTATAGTTAGGGATGGCTCAGGTAATCCTGAAACATCCCATAGTTAAGCTGCTATAGGCTTAGACTGCTGGGGGACCTCATCTATCACACCTTTCCTCACTTTGCTCTCTTTTTCCCCCTGTTTAATTTCACAATTGATATTATGTACATATGACATTATTGTGGTTATTAACTTGTGTTTCCCTGTTCCAACAGATATCCTTTGAATGGCGTTATGGTGTTTTCCCCCCCTCTTTTACCTCTTTTCTGTCTTCTCAAACCCCAGCTGGTCGAGGCGGATGGCCACCCTTCCTGAGTCTGGTTCTGCCAGAGGTTTCTTCCTGTTAAAAGGGAGTCGTTCCTTTCCACAGTCGCCACAGGCACGCTCAGGACGGGAGATTGGACTGAAGACAAGTTTCGTGCAATCTGTTGGTTTCCTTAGCTAGGATATAAATTTTTTAATTGGCTCTATATGAATTAATTGGATTATGATTACAATGAATTGAATTCCAATTGGCTTGAATTTGACTATATTACTTAAGTGCCTTGAGATGACAATTGTTGTAATCTGACGCTATATAAATAAAATGGAATTGAATTGAATTGAACAAAGCTATTCCAAGTTATGATCTTTTTCTTCTATTTTTTTCTTTGTAATTTTATCCACGTAGAAGACACTAGAAAACCAGTAAAATATCACAACTTTTTACTTATATATAGGATATATACTTATACTTATCAGTAAAATGTCTTTCAATCAACTCTTGATTTTGGCTTCAGTACTTGAGTGGCCAAGAACTGGTGTTCATATCTGTCAGTTTAATTTTTAATCAGCGTTCAGAAATCATCAGTTAGGAGGAAGGACAAAAAAAAAACCCAAGCCATTACTACTGACACATGTTTCCAGTGCAATTCAGACAACCCCTACCCTTATCTACTTGCTCCCCTGCCATTACAATCTTGTCAACCTGTGCCACCTTCACCTCTGGGGCTACGGGTTGCAATCACTGCCTTTGATGTCTTCCGACCCGTCACTTCATCGGACAGCGAACCATCACTGTCTTAGGGAAGATTCTCACTCTCTGCATGCTAATAGGTTAAGATTTAAACCAAAACATCATCCCTTGAGATTTTCTCAAAATCTCAATTGGACATCCTTAATATAAACACTTTTACAAAACTGCATGACCTAACCATCGATAAAGCAGTTTATTTCATTCTCTTCCTCATCAATTTCGAATGGGAAGATACCTTAATTTGGAGATATGATTCAAATAACGTGTGCCATTCATGGCGGTGAGCAGAAACAAGATTTGTTGTGCAACTTGGGACTTTAAACCTTTGCTTTGTTTGTAGAAACCTTTTCAGTATGGTTGCTATGGTCGCAATTCAGTTATGGTGACACCTAGATAGTTTAAATCGGAGCATGTCATCCTCCTAAAAACAACCCCTTCGTTCATTTGTCAGAAACAACAGATGATTGCATTCAAAGAATATGCAAGCTCTCACATTGTGAGGGCAACTGCATGGTAAGTGTGTTAAGGAGACAGTGGCTTGTTTTGCAGCAATAGGACCTGAGCTTCTTGCAGTCATTAAGCCGACCTGTACATCAATGTATTCTGGAGTCAAATGTGAGGCCATCTGTCTGACAGGTGCAGCTTGGCTAACACAGCAGCAAATCTATATCAGACTGGCTAAATAAAGTATCTTTAATGAAGTGAAATAGATAAATGAATGAATGAATGAATGAATGAATGAATGAAAGGCTGCAAATCTCAAATTACTGAAGCAACACAGTAAAGAAGAATGAGCCAAAAGAGACGAATAACATCACAGAGGAAATTTTCACTTATTTGCTGCTAAATTGATTCTACAAAATGTTGAATCACAGGGTATATTTAGTTTTTCTAACATTGTCACTGCATTTTCTTAGTTTTTGTTAAATGAATAGTAACATTGTGCAATATGTCAAGTATTGTTGTTCATTTAAGGTTGTTTTTACCTCATTTCGTGTCCTGATTTGAAAAACCTTAGCAATGAGAGAGGGTATACTTTCTTTTTCACTTGACAGTAATTTCAGTATGTACAATGGAAAAAAAAAATCTCAGCAACCCTGTTATGTTTTTCTTGTTTTACATCCAGAAGGATTTTGGCAAAAAAGCCTTCCATCCTTTTTTATACGTAGGAATTCCTGCTAAAACACGGCTCCTTTCCCATTGACAGAAGCATCACAGTACACCCAGTGTGCTGGAACCGTACATTACTCCCTGGCATAGGATGAGAACAGTGTGACTGCTAAGAGGACAGGCTGGCTACAAATATAAACAGTATATGTAATATATAAATCATGACAAAAGAACACACATATACACAAAGTGTACCGATGGATTGCTTGAGATATATTCGTCCAGATGCTTCTAATGTTTACATTGTAGAGCCAAAGGACAACAGAGATCTAACTAGTTACTTTAGAAAAGGATGGTCAGGCCCAATCTAATGCCACTCATTCATTTTTCTCTCCTTATTCCTTAAGTGAAAAGCATGTTCTGTTGTTTTAACCATGTTGGAGTTTTTAACCAAATAGTCTGGAATTCTAAGCATACCAAAGAAATATTATTTTGATAAAATCAAAAAGGAAGCACCAGACTATTTTTTTAAATGTGTTCTGTTTACATGGAACTATGGCATGCAACAAAATGAAGGTCTATGAATAAAGAATCTACAGAAATAATGATGTCTAATTTCAAAGGGATTAAGATTAAGGGATTCATTTGTTATTTATTTTGCTTACAGTGTTTGCTTAGTTAGAACCAAAGCATTTTTCAGTGATATTTTGAAAATGAGGAAAAATCTAAGTATCGTGTTGCCTACAAAGTTACTCAAGCTAAAAATCTCACTTTTCCTCAAGACCATTGACTCAACTTCATGAACACAAAAAGAAGCTGGCTGGAGGTGTTGCAATCGGAAATAGTTGAAGCCACATACATGCCTCATGTCAGTATGTGTTGCTATTACTCCATTATTTTCTTTAGTAAATCATTTTCATGGTTTGTTTAATGACTTAAACCCAAATGCACATCTATGCATTAAAGCGACTGTAAAACATGCTTAATTCTTTGCACAAATTATTTCTTCACAACATTCTCAACAACCCTTCTTTACAGCTAGGGGTACAGTACAAACACTTGGAGAGTTTCTTTAACCGTGGAATGATGGAATGCCAAGGCTTTTTGAGTGTTCTCCATTAGTCTGTGAAACACCCCAGAGACATTATCTACAGTACCAGTTGAACACCACCCCACGGAGTGTGTGACATGGTGAGTGTACTGCAACGTAAGTGTTTTGGAGAGCTGGAGGAATAAGATTGAGGCAGGAAAAGAGGAAAAGAAGTCAGAAAGGGACCAACAAGAGAGTGATAGTGGAAGAAAGAGAGGCGGAGAGACGAGGAGATCAAGATATGTGGGGAAAGGCAGAGATTAAGTAAAAGAGAGGCAGGGAGGGGGCTGAGCCAATTGGAATGGGATGGTATGTGAGCAGTGCAGCAAGGACAGAAAACCTCTCAAGAGCATCTTGGTGTAAATATGCTGGTTCAAAGTGACAACAAATCAAGGTCCACGGGGGACCATGGAGGAAGCTCCATAGCTTCTGTTGCCTTCTTAAAAAAACAACGCAACCTAATGGTTGTGTTCAGTAAGCAGCACAAGGCTCTGAGAGCAATTGGAGAGACTCTGGAGGATAAAAAGCTTTCATTGATCTGCTTCTTCAGTTTTCCAAGTTCCCTTAAATGGTCCAAATTAGTGTTTGTGTCAATAACAGCAGTTAATTGTTGCATAACACTACTGCTCTTCCAAGAGACAAATCAAATATTTGAAAATAATCGCACAAAGTTGGGTGAAATCAAGACTTTTATTTATGTTTCTTTGCCTTTTATTCAGTTGTTTTATTCAAATCTGTTTGAATTTACTTGAACAAACACAATATGCAAAGCATGCAATCTAATGTACAATCTTTACTTCTTTTCATCCAACCCAACAGAGAAAACTTACACCAGGAAAGTTACATCTGAACAAACCACAAGACGATCAGACCAAAGTGGAGATGTTTGGTCCTAATGCACAGCAGCACGTTTGGAGAAAACCAAACACAGCATATCAGCACAAACACCTCATACCAACTGTCAAGCACGGTGGTGGACGGCTGATGATTTGGGCTTGTTTTGTAGCATTAGGACCTGAGCTTCTTGTAGTCATTAAGCTGGCCATGAACCACCTGTACACCAATGTATTCTGGAGTCAAATGTGAGGTCATCTGTCTGACAGGTGCAGCTTGGCTAAAACTGGGTCATGAAACAGAACAATGATCCCAAACACAGCAGCAAATCTATATCAGACTGGCTAAAAAAATAAACAAATAAAATCAAGGTGTTGAAATGGTCTAGTGAAAGTTCACACTTCAACCGAATTGAAATGCTGAGAAGGGACTGTTTTTTATGGACCTACAAGTGTCTTTAATGAAGCGAAATAGATAAATGAATAAATGAATGAGAGACGAATAACATCACAGAGGAAATTACCACTTATTTGCTGCTAAATGTGGTTCTACAAAATGTTGAATCACAGGGTGTATTTAGTTTTTCTAACATTGTCACTGCATTTTCTTAGTTTTTGTTAAATGAATAGTAACATTGTGCAATATGTCAAGTATTGTTGTTCATTTAAGGTTGTTTTTACCTCATTTCGTGTCCTGATTTGAAAAACCTTAGCAATGAGAGAGGGTATACTTTCTTTTTCACTTGACAGTAATTTCAGTATGTACAATGGAAAAAAAAATTTCAGCAACCTGTTATGTTTTTCTTGTTTTACATCCAGAAGGATTTTGGCAAAAAATCCTTTCATCCTTTTTTATACGTAGGAATTCCTGCTAAAACACGGCTCCTTTCGCATTGACAGAAGCATCACAGTACACTCAGTGTGCTGGAACCGTACATTACTCCCTGGCATAGGATGAGAACAGTGTGACTGCTAAGAGGACAGGCTGGCTACAAATATAAACAGTATATGTAATATATAAATCATGACAAAAGAACACACATATACACAAAGTGTACCGATGGATTGCTTGAAATATATTCGTCCAGGTGCTTCTAATTTTTACATTGTAGAGCCAAAGGACAACAGAGGATGGTCAGTCTCAATCCAATACCAATCATACATTTCTTATTTGTAATTTCAATGTGCTGCATGGCATCTGTAATTAATTAATAATAAACAAATAGGTTAGAGTTGTTTTATTAGATGGTTCAAGCCCAAAAACTAACTCAAGTTATCCGCGAGAGACACTTCTCAATGCTCAAGTTTGGGAAGAACAGAGAGAAGCTAATTGCCTCAGAGCACACACCCCTGCCCCCATTTCCATTCTCTCCTCTTCTGGACTCTTATACTCTGTGGCATAACTGCATTATCCACCCATTGTTTTGTTGCAGTCTACCATTTTATTTAACTATTTCTGTGAGATGAGAATCAAATCCTTTGGTGCCAACGTAGAGTTTTACTTTTATAGTGTGTTATGCCCTCTTCACGTAATGTTTACCAAAAAAAAGAACAAAATCCTCACTTACAGCTCCTCTGGTATTCCTCTGCTCTCCTTGATCCTTTCCACTCCAGGTGCATTTTATAAATTGAGACATCCTTCAAATTATTTAGCTGTGAGTGATTGCCTTCTTACGTGCAGGCGGACAGCTGAGAGAGGAGACGAGGAGGCAGAAATTAGACAAATGGGGTGAGTCTTCAGAGACCCTCACGCTAATGTGTACCGAGAAGCAAATATTTCATGTCCACTGATAATGAGACTAATGAGCATAGATGCAGAAACCAGCAAAAGGTTTCCACTAAAATGAGAGTGCGCCTTATTTAGACTTATTTATTTTTTAAATATGTCTGTAATAGAATCTACATAATGGTAACAACTGAAGTATTCATATTCATCCAATTTCCTCTGGATTGTAAAGAAAAGCACTAATCTGAGACACAACACTCCCAGACTGAAAAATGTTCCCACCATGACTTCTGTTTCTGTCATGATGGCAGCTTCCAGACAGGTATAAATATTGTAACCATCATAAAGCAAGGAAGTTCAGAAGAGAGAATGCGCGCTTAGCAAACATTCCACTGTTAGAAAACCACAGTGAAATGTGACTCAGCACTGCCGAGCTTCTGTAGATATGTTTCAGAATATGTCTTGTATTAGGAACAGAAGTGATTTAAGCATAAAGCTCAAAGCACTTCTACAAATTTAAGGTAGCTGTCAGTGACGAATAAGGAATCATGACATTTCCTGAATTATTTCCAGCCATATTGTGCTTCTCAGCTAGGGCTCTGTTCAGATTTCTGCCCATTTAACTAAACCAAACAAAACTCAACAACATGTCATCAAAACATTGCATCAAAACATCAAATTTCGTACATGTTTAAGCTCATTGAACAGTTAGTGTTAGAATCCTAAGGGTTTCCTTGTACAATAATAGCAGCAAAGCTGTTGTAAGGTCAAGGAAACATGATGTTTATTTCACATGAGAACAATGGCCGCAGCAACACTGCTGTTTGTTAGAAGAGAGGCTGGAACACTAAACAATGTAAGTCCTTTTAGAGCTTTGACATACAGCTAACATACCAGATAGCATCATGGTAACCAACATGGTGGTGAATGGGAACAGTTAAAGTCAAAGAGCGGAAGCTTCTGCTTCAATTTCAGAACTTTTCTCACTCAGGAAGATACGTATTCCCCACTTTACTTATTTACATGAGCATTTACTTTAAGAAATTAAAATTTAAGGAGCTATTTATCTCAAAAGTACAAAACTGTCCTTCCTGGATAACGTCCGGGCTTAAAATGTATGCACAAAAATATGCTAAAAATGTCAAAAATCCTAATTAAAGCATCAATTATGTACTGGGCATAATTGTCTTGATGTCTGTAATGACACCTTCAAATATAGTAACAACTCTAAGATTATTTATATTTTTATTCAAGAAATACTTTTGTCCCTGCTTTTGGAGTCCCAAATGTCCTTCCTGGGTAACACACATAAAGTGGCTACATATGCCCATATTTGGAAATGGACTGTCATATTGCAAGGTGTTGCATCAGCCAACAGAAGGACCCCCAAGACAGAGCAAAAGGTCAATAGGTCTCTCTTAAAATGTTGATATTTTACCTTTTCGGTCGGTCGTACATGACGTCCACAAATCATGAGTCTTTCTGGATAACGCTAGTAAAACATCTATAATTTTTTTACTTTTTAAAATCATCTATTTCATGTCAAATATGACATTGATGTGTTGAAGATTAAGCTAATATTTTATTCAGTAGACCCAGTTAGTGCCTGATTATAAAGGAAATTTAGTTTTTTTGTCCTTCTTGGATAACAATATGTCCTCCCTGGATAACAAAGATATTCTGTTACCCAGGACATGTCCTCTGTTATCTAGAATGGACATGTTTTTAAATTCAGATTGTTATCACTATCTGTAGCTTATTAGGCATTGATTTGATGTTGTAATGTTATATTAATGATAAATTAAACGATTAATGAGGAAATATTATGTATTTTTTAACTTTTATGACATTTTTTGTTATCTTTTTCAATGGTAATACCACAGGATATTTTCCGTTTCCTGTCTGTCTCAACTATGCTATCTAATAAATATCTTATATATATATACATATACTGAGCTAATCTTTATGTTTTTTTAATAAAGTTTTAGTATAGCTTTTGATGTTTGAGGGTCAGTTTCGTCCTTGCAGATGCCACTGTCTAATAAAGAAAGGCAGAGACTTTTCAGGGCCAGGAAGAATGCTGACCCACAAGCTAGGGCTGAGTATCTTGAGAAAAAGAGAGAAAGGTATTGTGATTTAGTAATGAAGAGATTATGCAGATCAGTTAAAAATGATAATACGTTAGTTAAGCAATGTGATGTGATGTTTATGGTAGGGCATATTTCTTCTGGAGCATCGGCATCTTGGTAATTAATCAAACCTGTACACCATGTAATTTGTTTTATTTCTAGGTACTACAAAGATAAATCCAAATCTCAGCCCAAAACACCTATTCAGCTGATGACTCCTGCTGCTGCAAAAAAGAAAAGAGAACAATGGAGGAGTAATAAGAAGAGGGTTAGGGTTAGACTGAGACAGTCAAATAATTCAACCCAAATTTCATATTGTATTACAGTATTGTGTTTTTTGAGTTGAGGATACAATAACAACCCTTTTACTTACACTGTAAAAAAATAAGACATTTTCCATCTTTTTTTCTCTTTTTGGCACTAAATATTGTGTGACAAACAGGAACGAATGAAGCCATTTCCCTATAAATGTCCAAATATATTACATAATTCTGATAAAAATGGGGTTTTCTGAGAAGTAATTATTTGTTGAGCTCTAACTGTAATTATACAAAAACTTTTGAATACCAACAATGATAGAAATTTTAATTAATTTTGAAAACCATTTACATTACCCAGGAAGGACATTTTCCATGGGAGAAATCATATAATTCACTGAAAAATGTTTATTGCACTCTTAAAACAAATTCCTGTTGTTGAGTGATATATAAAACACCCTAATAATGATAGAAAGTGACTTAATGGGTATTTTTAGCCAATTTAATTTTTTTCCATTTGTAAAATCCTTATTCGTCTTTGACCCAAATGTGACAGCAGCAGTTCACTCCTGTGCCTTGTTGAAAGTATCATTTTGCTATCAGTTCACCCTGTTTTGTTCCCACTGATCAGACCTTTTCTCCGACTCCCTGGGGTTTTCTTAAGAAATTCTTTCCCCTTGGTCGGTGAGTTTTACAGTGACAGTTCAGTGGGTTATGTTGCTATGTTGCCCAGCATAGCTAGCAGATTTCCCAGATTTGTTATGGTGGCCACAGTACTTTGACATCTCATCACCCATTAACCAGCTATACTGGATTCCTACAATATTAGTAAGCACTTGTCATGTATTTTTCTGTACTAAAGAGCAGCACTTTGAAAAGATGTTCAGTAAATTTCATACTGCTTATACTTCTATCTCTCAACCATTACTATTTTTACTCACAATTCTACAGTAATCTGGGATATATTCACTGTCAACTGTTACTCCAGACAAAGGCTTTGAGTTTGCCAACTTCAAGCACAGCTAACCTGCCGAAAATACAGTAAAACAGGACGCAGGATCTGCAGCCTTGCTCTGCGCACTCTGAAACTGATTTTCTGAATGGCAGAGTGGTTCAGGTAGACTTTATTAACATCATCATTCAAAGAGGGACTGCAACTGTAACATCAAAGTTGTAAAACATATGTCAGTGTTTGCACTTTCTGCAAAGATGGCTGCAGTCCCTTACTGTCTAAACTCTGACAAACTTACAGTAATCTCTATCACCTTTTCCATCTGCTATTAGTCGCTCCTGGAAATACTTAATTTTGTATCTTTAAATTCATATTTTTTCCTGTTCCTTATTACAGAGCCCGTAAGAGGACACGAAAAAAAAAAAGGACAGACTTTTGCGAGATCTCGCTCCGAGAAAGTTTTGTGAGAACTCGAGAAAGTTTTGTGAGGTCTGTTCCATGACCCAAAAGTATTCTGGACGAGACCGGTGTTTCGTTGACGAAAGAAGAGGAGCAATGGAGGACAAAAAAATAAATAAAAAATAAAAACAATTAATAAAGTTTTTTTTTATTAGAATTTTGTTTCACAAACATAAGAAGCATACAAATCACATATAATCATTTCACATGTATATTCCACATGGGTGGGGAGCTTACAATAACATATTTAATTGTTCACAAATATCAAGTGGTTTGACTGCTTTATGGTTATTAGAAAACTTAATGGAAACAAAAGATGGTTTTCTTCTAGTAAATTTACATTTAACATAAAATTTTGCCATCAGTGTGATAGGTTAATAATAAATGTTTCACTGAATTTTTCTTTATTTTTGTTGATGTCAAAGAGCAAAAACAGTACATCCCTCCAAAACAACTGAAAATCTTTATAAACATTTTTAGCAATAAAGTTACAAATATCAATCCACAGAGTTTGGACAAAGGGGCAGTGCCAAAATAATAATAATGATAATAATTGTTTTAATATGTCCAGAACAGAAAGTGCATTTCACATCAATGTCTTTTTTTAATCTTTTAACAATATGATCATTGCAAGGATAGAATCTTTGAATTATTTTAAATTAATTTTCTCTCACTTTATTGCTTAAGAGGTATCGGTTGGGGAAGAACCAAATATTCTTCCAGTCAGTGTGTTCCATGTATTTATAATTCCAATATGAGACTTAGTATGGAACTGTTGTGACATAATTTTTTAACAGGACTTTAATTCATTTGTTGTTATTACCATGGTTACCAGAGAAACAAGCTTTACCTACCGGGGTGTCTAACAAGGACAGCAGGAACAAATGTTGGGTTTCCACTCTTGGTTGAGATCTAAATAACATGCAAACACCAGATGGGATTACTCCAAAAACTTTGGCAAAATATATAGGTGATACAGGGATATTATATTCAGATAAGAACTTGTTGTAAGAGCAGAGAAGTTGTTGAATAATTGAGCTACATGCACATGTTATTATTATAATAATACTCAATAAAAAGGGATTTGTGTTTAAACAAAATGTCCTTGCTATTCCATATGTAATAGTTATGAGGTGAAAAATTATGTTTGAAAATAAGGGACCAAGAGAGGAAGGCCTGCCGGTGGAAGGTTGACATTTTTAATCGGTATTTTATTCAATATTGTAATTACAGATAAAGAAAAAGTTTAATGCACCCAGTTTTGACAGAATATGGAAGGTAATAACATTCCAAATAGCATTAGGGTTTTTAAAAAATTGTTTCAGCCAGTTTATCTCAAACGTGTTATTAATTAAGCCCACCATTTTCATAGTCATTCATTAAAACAGATTTCTTCACATGGTGTGTTCTATTTTTCCATAAGAAGTTGAGATGTAGCTTGTCAATCTGAGTAATAACTTTATTGTCCAAATACAGAGATAAAGATGCATATGTTAAGCATGATATTCCTTCTGCCTTAGTGAGTAAAACTCTACCTCTAAGAGACAGATCCCGTAAAAGCCATAGGTTTAACTTTTCTTAAGTTCTTTGTATGATAGGGCTAAAATTCATAGAAGTTCTTTTTTGTTGGTCCTTGGTAATTGTGATGCCAAAGTAAACAACTTCATCTTTGATTTGGATTCCATAGATGGATGACTTAGAACAATCCTTAATGGATATAATTTCACATTTATTGATGTTGAGACTTAAACCAGAGGCCTTGGATAACTCTGTTATGGCATTTATTGCAACAGATATTTGGTTTTCATCCCTAAGAAAAAGAGTTGTCATCTGCCAGTTGGGTCATGGAAAGTTCTCGGCCTACAATATTAATGCCATTTACCTTGATTTAATGTGATCAGCCAACAACTGAGCCACAAGTAAGAACAGGTACGGTGAAGCAGGGCACACTTTTCTAAAGCCTCTAGAGACATTGAATCTAGGAGACATGCCGTCCATTAGTTTAATTTTGCTATTACTTTTGTGATATAGACTTTTGATAGCTTAGAAAAAATAGTTGCCAAAGCCAACTTTTTTAAAGGATTGTGAAATGAAAGGATGTTCGACTGTATCAAATTCTTTGTAGAAATCCAGAAACAAAATGAACCCATCATCCTCCATCATTTCTGGATAGTCCAAAATGTCTAGGACTAGCCTCACATTATTTGCAATATGCCTCTTATTCATATAGCCTGATTGTGTTTCCTCTATAACAGAATCTAGTACTAATCTTAATCTTGTTGCCAATAAGTGAGCTAATATTTTGTAATTGTTATTTAGTAAGCAGATTGGTCACCAATTGTCTAAAAGTAGATTATCCTTTTTCAATTTGGGAATTAAGACTTGGGTCAAAGTGGTGGGGAGACATTCGTTATTTATAAATTCTATAAAGACTTTATATAAAAAGGGAGTCAGTCCAACAATGAAAGATTTATAAAATTCAGCTGTTAGACCATCAGACCCTGGAGATTTATTGTTTTTGAGTTGATTTATGGCTTGCTATACTTCTTCAGTAGATATAGGCCTGTCACAGCATTCTTTATCTGCTTCACCTATTATTTTAACCGACAGGGAATTTAAAAACTTATCAGCTGCAGTTTGCCAAATTTAGAAGTATACAGATCTTTATTAAAATTTGAACAAAAATTTGCTATTCAGTAACAGCTCCATTAATATTTTACTTACTAATGTTATTGTTGGTGGCATGATGTCTTTCAAGATTAAGAAGTAATGAGTGTTTTGTTCTTCTTCTTCTAACCATTTGGAGCAAGACCTGACAAAGGCACCCTTTGCTTTTTGGTGATATAATTCTTCAAGTTTGAATTACAAGAGAGCAAGTTCTTCTTTTTCTTCCTCTGTTAAGGAGTATGGGTCTTTGCTGGATAAGTTAGTTATGCTTGACACAGTCTTCAACAAAGACATTAATAGAGATGTATATAGCGTTATGATCAGTTGAAGGCGTTGGGCAGAGGCGAACATCAATATTATTCTTGTCTAAACGGTCAGAGATAAGCCAATTGTCTAAACTAGACTGTCTAGATCCAGATTTATAATTAATCAATATAGCAACTCAGACCCCGAGTCAGTGATGGGGTATAAGGTAGGTCAAATGTTAAAGCTAATGCTCACGCTCATTACTTCCCTGCTCTAACCAGTGTGTATATATATTATACTGTATGTACAGTCTGTATAAAAATAAGGTCTTTGTCGTACGACCATAATTCATGTCATATTAATAGTTTAAATATTAATAGTAATAGTTAATTTGATTCTATGAATTCAGAAATTCAGCTGTGCATCCACAAATAAAATATGTCCTATATTTGTTATGGCATACGCACTCTGTTTCCCCAATATCATATTGGCACAGGAATGACATAAGTTACATTGCTGTGGAACTCTTACCGTACTTCACCCTAGGTTTATAGAGCTTAATTTTGATAAACTGACAAAGGGCAGCCCTGACGGAGTCCAACCTTCACCGGAAACATGTCCAAACTCCGACACCGGACATACAGAGACCGAAAAGCCCTTATCAAGGGGTCTGGCACTCTATACTCCCGGAGCACCCCCCACAGGACCCCCCGAGGGACAATTTCGAACGCCTTCTCCAATTCCACAAAACACATGTTGGGCGAACTCCAATGCATCCTCCAGGACCCTGCTGAGGGTGTAGAGCTGGTTCATTGTTCCACGGCCAGGAAGAAAACCACCTGCATCTCCTGAATCCGAGATTCGACTATCTGACGGATCCTCCTCTCCAGTACCCCCGAATAGACCTTACCAGGGAGGGTGAGGAGTGTGATCCCCCTGTAGTTGGAACACACCCTCCAGTCCCCCATCACCCTGATCTGCCAGTCCAGAGGCCCCGATGTCAACCAAGACAGCCCTACAACATCCAGAGCCCTGAGAAACTCAGGACGGACCTCATCCACCCCTGGGGCCCTGCCACCGAGGAACTTTTTGACCACCTCGGCAACCTGGGAGGCCCCATCTCCCAGCTCTTCGACTCTGCTTCCTCATCTGAAAGCGTGTTAGTAGGATTGGGGAGGTCCTCGAAGTATTCCCCCCACCGACTCACAACGTCCAAAGTTGAGGTCAGCAGAACCCTGTCCCCAGCATACGGTGGTGGTGCTCTGACCAGAATCTCTTCGAGGCCATTCGGAAGTCATTCTCCATGGCCTCACCGAACTCCTCCCAGGCCCAAGTTTTTGCCTCAGCAACCACTGAGGCTGTGCTACGTTTGGCCTGTCGATATCCATCAGCTGCTTCCAGAGTCCCACTGGCCAAAAAGGCCCGATAAGACTCCTTCTTAAGCTTGACTGCTTACCTCACCGCTGGTGTAATTAGTCTAATCTAATCTAATCTAATCTAATCTAATCTAATCTAATCTAATCTAATCTAATCTAATCTAATCTAATCTAATCTAATCTAATATAATATAATATAATATAATATAATATAATGACTGATTGAATGAATAATAATGAACTAAAGAAAAAACAACTGTTGTTGGGGTTAACTTGTCCTGGGATATGAAACAAATTGCAAATAGAAATCCTGTGTTAAAAAAGTATGCAGTTTGTGACAGGGTCTTATGAAAAGAGGGAAACATTGGATCGAGTATTATTTTGACCTTTACACAAACATACCAAAAGGGGATAGGATAGAAGCTTTGGCCTCTGCTTCATTCATTGACTCCTATGTTTTTGTCATGTGTATTTTTGGTTGTTTTGGCAGGACAGTGAACTGAATTTTGATTTGCCCTCCAATTCAAGCAGCCAGCTTTCCCCATCAACCTCTGTCAGCAACCCAGGAAATCCACAGAGCAGGGTTGGGAGCAGCACTTGAAGTATCAAGTACGTACAGCTCTTACCATGAGTTTGACAACATCCTCTCCAGCAACTACTTAGAAATGGACATCCTTTGAACTTGAAAGCAGTCTTGATCGGTCCTAGTGGAACTGTGTGGTGAGCAGTCTGCAATTCTATTTTCTGTTTTTTTTTTTTTTAAATGATACTTTGAAAATGACCGTAGCTTTCATTTCCACAATTTTGAGCCTAATACACGATAAAGGCTAAACTTGTTTTAAAGAATGTTACAGGTTTGTCCATCACTGGAAGAATTGTTAAAGTGTTTAATGTTACATTGCCAAAACAGTATTATCATATTAATTATAATGTTGAGTGTTCATTACCTAATCTGCAAGTTGATTTTGCTTGTGTGAAATGTGGCCTGAAAAGACCAGCTTCTAACTCACACTATGCTTAATGGGCCCTCAGAATGATTATGTAATATCTAAATTTTATTACTTTAATTTACTGTCACCACATAATAACTTCTGAGATGCCATCCTAGGTATTCTTATAGAATATGTGGGCATTTTACCACCAGTGACCTATAGTGATACTTTAAAGTTCTCAATTGGTATGAATTAACAAACTGCACAGGTTAGGCATCATTGAAATGTATTTAGGGTTGCAGGCCAATATTTCACACAGGGAAAAGAATACAGAACAATAAATTAAACATTTTCACAGTCTCCTTCTATCTTCCTCACTACTGTGCATACCCCTCCCATTTCACTCACATACCCACCTCCTCACATATGAAAACATGGTAATGCATAAACTCACCTGGATGAGTCCCATGCAACAAAACTGAAGGATGACCTTGTCCAGAAACCTACCGTCAAAGAAGCCATTATCGCTGAGGTCTGAAAACAAGGACAACCAGAACTCCACACACTGGTTGCAAAGAAAATTCCACCAGTATTCTATTATTTGGTTGATGGTGCTTGGCCCCTCCAAGTAACTGTCAGTGGCACCGTCTGGAGGAATGGGGACGAGGAACCTCTGAGGAGTCTCTCACACACCCATTTTCAGTGCGAAGATCGCCCCTAACAATTCTGGGGCAGCTCCCAAAACGTTGCACTGCTGCAGTGTAATAGCCTCAGATCAGCAGCTACAAAAAATCGACATGGTTATCTGGCTCACACATGTATTGTTACTAAGTATTTGACAAGTGGACAACTGTATGTTTTATGACTCCAATCTGAAGACGTTGTATCATGACTATGTTGTACCAGCTGGTCTGCTTAGCAAGCTGACTTGGATTCTTTGTTTGAGTCCTGGTGCTTTGGTAAATGATGGGCTACACTACCAATGTAGCCTCCTCTCTGTCAGCTCTTTTGAACTCATGGGAGGAGACTTGATGGTGATGCTTTTGGAGCCGTTTTGTACCACCTGCTCTCAAAGTGTTCTGTCATGACGGTTATTACAGTGATGGAAAAGGTTTGTTAAGCTTCACTTGCTTGTGTGTACAACATAACTGGTGAATCGCCCAGTACACAATAGATATGAGGACTGGGGCTGGAAGCACGAGGCAGGTTAACATTTTAAAAGTCTCACTGCCTCAGGGCAACATCAGCTACCCTTTTCCTCCTTTTCATCTCTCGCTCTGTCTCAGCTTAACATTAACAACAACTTTTTACTTTTCCTTCTACCTTATTTGTCTTTCCTGCCCTTCTCTGTTTTTTGTTTTCTTTCCTTCATTTAGCCAAGATTACCGTTGTAGCTTATAAGCTGCTTGCAGTTTTATACTCTGTAAAAAGAACTGAACTTTGTTCTCTGTCATCTGAAATTTGTTCGACAAATGTGAATATTTATTTCCCAAAACACTTCATTGCAAAAAAGTTCCATTTGGTAGCAAAAACCAAGTCCTTGTGAATTGGCTTTGCTAATAGCTAAAATCATCCTGTTGACTTGGCCTGTATTTAATGAAAAGCTACAGTAATTCATGGCTATTTGAAAATACTTGTACCCCTGCAAAGCAATAACCCGGACAGTATTTAGAAGGAGTTAATTGGACAGCCAGGAGTCCTCAATCTCCACACAGCATGCTCAGGCATCTGTACTCAGCAACCCGCTGAATCCTAATAAGTATATTTCTAGCAGTAACAGTAACAACGACTGTCTCGCTATTCATTTGTACCTGCAACATCAGCTCTGCTTAGCTCTTGCAATCACTTACATAGATGCATGAATATTCCTTATTGCAGATTATTGTCTCTAATCAGCATTCTGTCTGAGATGTGTGCTGAGATCGTGATTCATACTCACACCCACCTTCAGGGAGGAAAAGAGGATTCGGATCTTTCAAATAGATGTAAAAATACTTTGAAATAAAAAGACATGGGCTCTGTTGCATCTGAAAAAGCACCCACTGTTTAATGCATATTCAGATGGGGGGTGTCCTCATGAATAGTGTGAGAAAGAGGTCTGTGAAACACCGGTTAATAGTAAAACACTAATAATCACTCAAAAATGTGTGCACAGATAGCTAGCATTTAGCTTTTGAGCTTTAGCTACAGTACAGGATGAGCAATGTTAGAAATGGTGAAAGTGGCACAGAAACACACCGCACATATCCATGTTGTGTCAAGAATTTCATTATTGTGAAATTCAATAAGTGCCAAATCGCAACAAATGTAATCTCAAGCCACTTCAAAGATACAGTCAAATTGAAGCCAATTACAATCCAGTTAATTGAACCACTATAATAATCCAATCAAATCAAATAAATAAATTCCAAATTAGTCTAATTCATAGATGGCCAATTCAGTTGAAACCAAGACACTGCATCGAAACTTCTCTTTGTTTCAGTCCCCCGTCCTGCACAAGGTGATGGTGGGAAGAAAAAAGTCTAATTTAACAGGAGGAAACCATTGGTAGAACTAGAACTTGGAAGGGCGGTCATCTGCCTAAACTAGCTGGGGGTTGAGAGGGCAGGAAGGAGGGGACAACAAGCACTATAACACCAGTCCGAGGTTACCTTGAATGAAAATCCTAAGTACTTTCAAGGTGACCTTCTCATAAGGGGTTTACAGATCATCTTGCAGTGGTGTTATATAGATTTTTTAAAGAGTTCTTTAACCACCTCCTTTATGGGAACTGGATGCGCCATGGATGTGTCATCACACAACACAGTGATGACACATCCAAGTGTGTTCAGTTAGACTTATTCAGCTGCAATGCAATAACAGTCCAGGAGGTGATTCCTGCCAACAGAAATACCCAAACATAAGAATCTTCTTTTGATTAATAAAGTATTTATTCATTCATTTTCAAAACAAAAGAACAGGACACAAGATCCATATTTAAAGGGGAAAAACTACATATGTGAGGACCATCTACCCTATCCCCTCAGAGATCTTTAGCATAATCTGTGCTGTGAGGGTAAAAATGTGTACCCACACTTTTGACATTCTTCTGGTCACAGAGTTGATCTGAATGTTTTCCACTGGATGATTCAATTTAGCTGTACAAATCAGATCAGCTTTTAGAACTGGTCACACTGGATCACCAGCAGATCTTGGATTATTTGTCACTGCAACAACACATAATGAATAGATTGGATGAAGCATCTGTCTATATAAGTGATGAGCAAGCTTAAACGCAACCTATATGGAACCTTAGGGGATGAGGCAGGGACTGAGACCTGCCATTGTCGATTTTAGTCACACCAAATACACATTCATAACTACCAGTATAGGAAGCTAATTGCTCTGAACTTCTATGGTGTGGGCACAAATAATAATAAAAAATATTTATCTTGGTATTGTGATCTTATAAACCTCCCAAGTATCCTTTCTTTGCAAGTAACCTTGGCAGTTCATTACCTGGCAGACTGTTTTGAGTCCTCTTGTGACCAAACATCTAAGCTGTACAGAGGAATAAACGTAGGTTCAAGCTGTTTTTTGCTCTAAGCTTTTGTCCTTCATTGTGGCATTAGTCTTTCTTTTCTGGAGCTATCGCTCGACTTGTGGTGATGTTTGGTTGACCTGGATGGCTGATACTAGTGACTGGGCAAGTGAGGAAGTATCTCAACCACATCAGATTTATGTTGGTGCCAGTAGCCTCAGCCCTCAGTTGCTTGGACTAGACAGATTGCACACTGGGCCACTCATTTCATAAACTTCTATATTTAGAATGCAAAATTACAGAATCAAAGTCCAACGTTTCATCTGATGCATTCCCCAAGGGTGACCCTTAAACCATTTTAATTTTCAATCATCACACGCTGCATCTTTTGGAGATGTTTTACATCTTTTAGCAGTCCAGCAGTTATCAGCGTTTCTTGCATTCCTGTCTTTTTTTTTCTTTTTACACATTGTAGCACCACCTTGCTATCAAATCAAAACAGTACAAAGGATCAGTCACAGTCATCTCATCTTGTAATGAAGCACATCAAATGGACTTGTTTACTGCACCGCAAAACATAAACTACAAATCTGGAAAACATTTAACTGTTGGAGAATTTAAAGTATTTCCTTATTTCCCTGGAGTTGCATGAATAACAAAGAGAATCTACGTTAACATGGATTATGGAATGACTTTTTGAATCTCAAGAAACCAGCATGAGTTTTACATTTGTCCCTTCAATGCTGCTTACCTTTGGTGGCTTTAATGACGTTAGTTCAGTGACAGCCAAAGGAAAAATATTAAGTATATTTACTATATGACTATAAAGTCAATCTACACATCTCTGTTACATCAAACATAATTACTCCGCTCAATCCTTAAAAGAAAACAACATCAAAGGATTTTCACCAGATCTGAGGAGCGCTGTTGCTGTTGGAGCGCTGTGTGTGTTTGTCTGTGTATTGATCACGCATGAGTGGTCCTGACTGGTTCACTGCGCCTTATACGCACGGTACCTGAGCTCTGTGCGAGCAGACGCTCCGCAGACCTTTTCCTCTGAAAGACGAGGAGAAATTACTTGAACGGTAAAAACAGTGACATTGAAATACACTGTCCCGTGGATCCAGCTGTCTCTCACGTGTGCACATCAAACAACATATACATCTACTGTAGATGCAGGCACAGATGGGTAAATGTGTGTCATTTTAGACACATGCTCACAGACATTCAAGAACGGACAGGTGGATGTACACACATTGACTGCCACCCAGCAAGCAACTGACAGTGATGCACATCAGGCATAGTACTTTAACACTGCTGATATCTCTTGTAATGAATGATACTAATCTGCACAGGAAATCAAATTTAATTGAAATCAAAATGATAAATTGGATTCCCTTCTCTCAAAATGTTGCAGCGGGTAACAGCTGCGAAAGCCAACAAATGGGGCTTTATCGCATTTTTGCAAATGTTTACTTGTTTGATTACGATACATGTTGTTTTGTTTTTATCAAGTTAAAAATCTCAGTGGATTCAACAAAGTGGAAAAAATGGCTGAATAACAGCATTTGAAAAATACAGTAAAAGATGTGAGCTGAAAAAGTTTTTTCATTACATTTAGAATTAGATAACTAAGGAACAAGTATGGATTTCCAGACAACAACCCACTAGACGAAGAAAATGTAAACTTAATCAGGCAGGAGACAAGGTTTTGGCTCAAACTTATGATTAAGTAAAGGCTGCACAATGTCATAGCCATATAATAAAACTATCAGCTCTTAAAATAGTTCACATACATATGTGTTCGATATTTTTCTATGCAGGCCCTCGTGATCAGGTACCAAAATTACCATCACAATAGCTTTTTTAGTTTAGTTTTGACCAGTATAAATAGCATAAATATCCAGTAATCCCAGATTTAAGTTACAGAGCTCTCTTGATTTAATGGCTGATCGAGGTCTTTTTCTCTCTGTTTGCCTTTTTTAACAAGTTCTTGACACCACTTCAGTTGTTCCATCAACTGACATGTCACTGACCTGGTGAAAGCTGCTTGTAATTGCTTGGGGAAAAAAGCAAGTGCTAACCCCTGTCTTGGTTAGGTTGTGCAGTTGCAGATGCACTCAATTTGTGCCATAAATCGATAATCGTCTTCATTTTCCTGAAAGATTTTGTATGTGGTTCTACCCAGAAAACGGATTGTATACAGGTAGTATTTCTACAACATCTGTAAGTTTTATCATTTGCACGTTTTTTGTGAAACTGAGTATTCCATGTCCTTTGTTGTTGGTACTTGCTCAGCTCTGACCAAACCTGAAATCTTACCAAACCACTGAAAAAAAGGGGAGAAACAGGGCACACTCTGGACAGGTCCCCAGTCCATTAGAGGTCCAGTACAAAGACAACCATCAATGCTCTAGTGTAACCAAAGACACATGTTTTTGGCAGTGGGAGGAAGCCAGACTTCTGCAAGAGTAGAGTGTGCAAACACCCCACAGAAAGTCTCTGGTAGAGATTCGACTTGGGAACTTTATTGCTGTGAGGGGACAGTCCTAACCAACACACCGCTGTCGATAAGAACTTCAGTCACTGAGAATGATGTAAAGATACAAAGAAAAAGGGAAAAAAAAGAAAGAATAACTACAGGTAAGCATGAGGCACTTGAGGGTCAGAAATATACCTGTGTAGGTTTGTGTGGAGAAATATACTGAAAATGGGATTTCTGGACAAAGAAACTGCCCCGTGCTGGTAGATGAAGACTTGATTGATATTTTGTATGTGAATATATGCAGCGTTCATTATCTTCTGGGTTAATGATGAAACAAAGCAAATAATTATAGCATGATGATTATATATGATTATATAGAATGTCTGTCTGGATAGGTAGCTTGAAAGAAGTATATTACAGAGTCAGTTTTAACTAACTATAACTTTTAAGTGTGTTATATCACATGCAAATACTCAATTGAACAAAAGTTCAATATATGGGCGGTTAATAGTGAGCAGTTGCATTAACATCTCCATTCCCCATGAGGACAGAATCCCTGTTGAAGGTGAAAGGTAACATCTCCGTGGGGAGGAAGGTTACGGGGAAGGTTATTAGATTAGTGTGAGAGAAGTGTTTCACCAATGGTCCCTGTAGGGCAAAGTGATTGAGCTCTGAAGACAGATTGTGTGCAATTACTGTCCATTTGTTCCAGCCCAGCTTCCCTGTTAGAGGGGACCAGGTAATAGAACAGGCTTCCCAGCTTCCGTCTGCCTCCAATTGTCTTTGACTCGGTTCATTTTTCCATTTCTCCTCTCTTCTTTCACTTTCTCTTCGTATCTGTATCTTTATCTTGTGAGTCTTGTCTCCATTTTCCCTCACCATCAGAATCACTTTACTCTTAAGGTTTAGTAAATACACTGGAATCCCTTCTTTAACTTCTTTCTTTACTCCTCCCTTCTTATCTCTTTTCTCTGAGTCCTTCTACTTAAAACTCTCTCTCTTATTCTTTTTCTATTCCTGTTTAGTTTCTTTCTGACTTATCCACTTACATGCTTCCCAGCTTCTGACTAAGGGCCTTGTCAACTCAGAAACAAGACCCCATTCCCCCATCATCTCTCTTGGCATCCTGCAAAGGACCAAGTGGAGTCTATAACCTGCAGTATATGTCAAGTGAAAGCCGTGAAGGTTGTGACACCAACAAATGCAGAGGGCTCTCAGATACAAAGGGGAAACAGAAAGGACATGCTAATGAAATATCACACTACAAGTACAGTGAGTTAACAATTTAATGTGCCAAAAGACCAGCAGCCTTTTCAACAGTCCCTCACACCCTTCTGTCTTGTTCTTTCTGTTTGGCCAAGGTAATTATGTGCTTTGCAGCTTTTTGCTAAAGCTCTTCCTTTCAACACTAACCCTTCTGTCCTCCCGTGCTTCCACCACAGCAGTTTCTGCCTTCTGGTCCTCTTAAAGACCCACAGGAGTTAGTCCTTCAGGTGTTTCTGCAAGATTCTGAGTAGACAACAATTATAAGACAGTCTATTTGTCAAGCAAAGTGATATGACCTCAAACACAGTCCAAAGCAGAATCGAGGACAATAGTATAGTAAGACACCAACATACCAGTATTTATAGTACAGGTTCAGAGTGATATTTAAGTAAAGAGGCAGTCTTTATATTGTCCCTGCTTTCTCACTGGAAAGCAAAAACAGTGAAAAAAATGAAAAAACTGAGATTTAAAAAAAAAAACTAGAAATTTTTTTTAGAATATTGCAGCAGTAATATAAAACAGAGTAATGGGGGAAAAAATAGCCCCTCTGAAATTATTAGCATGATAGATGAAAGTTGTTTTATCATAAACAGGCATAATTCTCAACAATTAACGTAAACAATGTTTATGTTAATATGGGGTTCCTGGGCTTAAAGTCCTGACTCTTTCCTTATTGTTATTACTTGGACAATTCACATGTATGATGAAGCTGATCCAACCTTTTCCTTGAAAATTTCAGCGAGCTTCCTTTAATGTCTATGCCATATAATTCTCCTGCAGCTCATTTTTTGTTATTCAGCCTCCTCATCAGGGGGCTCATTTACTGTATAAAGCAATGCATAAAAACTGAACATTATATTTGACAGAAGATTAATAAAACTATGCGCACGCACATCTTTAGGTAATGCCCCCTTTACAGTCCACATTCTACAATGCCTGTGTGGATCAGCCTCACACATCAGCCTTTCTCTACATGCACACGTACACTGTCATTTGTAAATGCAAAGGTCCTCATGAATGCTGATACATAAAGATGAGCCTCCCTGCTCACAGTTAACCAATGAAGAGGAAAATAAAAAAAGGTAATGTCACACAAATCCAGGTGATAATAGACCAGAAAATCTTGGCTCTGCTTCTTTAATTCATGTAGTCCTGAAGAGGCATCATTGCACCCATCTTCATCTTGCAGTATTATGCACAGGTCTCCACAGTGTTTGTTTACAGCAATCAGAGTTGCTAAAATGACAACTATAATCTGTGGAATAGTTTCAAAATTCAAACTTGATGGGTGAAGACAAATAATTGGTTAACATTTGTAAATTTACTCTGCATAAGATTAGAATGAATGATTATTATATGCAGTGTAATGATTGTGTGAGAGCTGTTACTGAATTGATTCACAGTCTTTGGTAATTTACACAATCAAGTTATTCCGGGTGAAGTAACCAGATGTGTTCGGTTGCAGGTGGCAGTCACTGCTGTGTCTACAGTGCACCGTGTGTCTCAATTCTTTGATGTGACATTGGATTTAAACAACTGCTGACAATAATTTCAGCAGTTTAACTTGATAACAAGAAAAAACTTTGATGTTGGAGAAAAGCAAGCTGGGCTTCGCTGAATCCTGCTACCTGCCACATCCTGACATTGTGCTGACATTTCAACAGCTTCTTGTGTGAATGTCATCATACAGTCCAAATCTCTACTCCGCACTCCAATTGTGATGGTGGAGAAGTAACTTATAATGTGAAGTGAAATACAGTTTGCCATTGCCAGTTTCCCCTGCCTGCAGGTATGCACTGGTCAGAGTTTTAACATAACACAGCATCCAAAGAGCATCATGTTATGGACAACAGTAGTACAGTTTAATAGGTTACAGACATACTTTATACCAGGTCTATTAACTGATCGTGTGAGCACCTCTATAAAAGCGAAAGTTTAGGCAGTTAGCTAGTTGGAAGCATTCAGGTGTGTCAAAATGCCAAAGAGGAAAGACATTAGAAATGATCTTAAAGAAACAACTGTTGCTGCCCATCAATGTGGGAAAGATTATAAAGTCATTTCTAAAAATGAGCTACATCTCACACTCTACAGGCCTCATCTAGCACAGTAAATATTAAAGTTCATGACAGTACAATTAGAAAAAGACGGAACATGTATTCAATTCAATTCAATTCAATTTTATTTATATAGCGCCAGATTACAACAATTGTCATCTCAAGGCACTTAAGTAATATAGTCCAATTCAAGCCAATTGGAATTCAATTCATTGTAATCATAATCCAATTAATTCATATAGAGCTAATTCAAAAAATTAATATCCTAGCTAAGGAAACCAACAGATTGCACCGAAATGTGTCTTCAGTCCAATCTCCCGTCCTGAGCGTGCCTGTGGCAACTGTGGAAAGGAACGACTCCCTTTTAACAGGAAGAAACCTCTGGCAGAACCAGACTCAGGAAGGGTGGCCATCCGCCTCGACCAGCTGGGGTTTGAGAAGACAGAAAAGAGGGAAAAGAGGGGGGAAAAACACCATAACGCCATTCAAAGGATATCTGTTGGAACAGGGAAACATAGGTTAATAACCACAATAATGTCACATGTACATAAAATCAATTTTGAAATTAAACGGGGGGAAAAAGAGAGCAAAGTGAGGAAAGGTGTGACAGATGAGGTCCCCCAGCAGTCTAAGCCTATAGCAGCTTAACTATGGGATGTTTCAGGATTACCTGAGCCATCCCTAACTGTAAGCTTTATCGAAAAGAAAAGTTTTAAGCCTAATCTTAAAAGTGGAAAGGGTGTCTGCTTCCCGGACATTTACTGGCAGCTTATTCCACAAGAGAGGGGCCTGATAACTGAAGGCTCTACCTCCCATTCTACTTTTAGAAACTCTGGGAACAACAAGTAAACCTGCAGTTTGGGAGCGAAGTGCTCTGTTAGGAAAATATCTTACAATTAAATCTTTAAGATATGATGGAGCTCGGTCATTAAGAACTTTATATGTCAGAAGAAGAATCTTAAATTCTATTCTGAATTTAACAGGGAGCCAATGAAGAGAAGCTAAAACTGGAGAAACATGATCTCTCCTGTTAGTACTCATCAGAACTCTGGCTGCAGCATTTTGGATCAGCTGGAGGCTTTTCAGAGAATATGTGGGACAGCCCAATAATAAGGAATTACAGTAGTCCAATCTTGAAGTAACAAATGCATGAACTAGTTTCTCTGCATCACCCTGAGACAGGATGTTCCTGATTTTAGCAATATTACGAAGGTGAAAGAAGGCAGTCCTAGAAACCAGTTTTATATGTGCGTCAAATGATAAATTCTGGTCAAAAATAACTCCAAGGTTCCTCACTGTAGAACTAGAAGCCAAGGAAATACCATCTAGAGTAACTATATAACTAGACAATTTCTCCCTGAAGCGCTCAGGTCCAAAGAGAACAACTTCAGTTTTGTCTGAATTTAAAAGCAGACAGTTCTGAGTCATCCAGGTCTTTATGTCTTTAAGACAGGCTTGTAGTCTGACCAACCTATTGGTTTCATCTGGTTTCATAGATAAGTACAGCTGAGTATCATCAGCATAACAATGGAAATTTATGCCATGCTGTCTGATAATGTTACCTAATGGAAGCATGTATAAAGTAAAAAGAATCGGTCCAAGCACAGAACCCTGAGGAACTCCATGACTTACTCCAACGTGTGAGGAAGATTCCTCATTTACAAGAACAAACTGGAATCTATCAGATAAATATGACTTAAACCAGCCTAATGCAGTTCCTTTAATCCCAATAACATGTTCAAGTCTCTGTAACAGAATGCTGTGATCGATCGTATCAAATGCAGCACTGAGATCCAACAGGACAAGCACAGAAACAAGTCCGCTATCAGAGGCTAACAGGAGATCATTGGTAACTTTCACCAGTGCTGTTTCTGTGCTATGATGCACTCTGAATCCTGACTGAAACTCTTCAAACAGATTATTTCTATGTAAATGATCACAAAGTTGAACTGCAACTATTTTTTCAAGAACTTTGGACAAAAAAGGGAGATTGGATATAGGTCGATAATTAGCCAACACTTCTGAATCAAGAGTAGGTTTTTTAAGTAAAGGTTTAATTTTACAGCAACCTTAAAAGTCTGAGGTACATATCCTGTCAACAAAGACCGATTGATCAAATCCAATATGGAAGTGTCAATTAAGGGGAAAACCTCCTTGAACAGTCTGGTTGGGATTGGGTCTAACATACAAGTTGATGGTTTAGAAGAGACTATTGCTGTTGTTAGCTCAGAAAGATCAACTGGACAGAAGCTGTCTAAATACAATTCAGGTTCGAAAGATACTTCTAAAGCTGCTCTACTTGATGATACATCAGTGATAATAATGGGAAGGATTCCATTAATCTTCTCTCTGATAGAAACAATTTTATTGATGAAGAATCTCATGAAATCATCACTGCTGAGAGTTAAAGGAATACATGGCTCAACAGAGCTCGGACTCTTTGTCAGCCTGGCAACAGTGCTGAAAAGAAACCTGGGATTATTCTTATTCTCTTCTATCAATAATGAATAATACGCAGTTCTAGCTTTACGAAGTGCTTTCTTATACGTTATTAAACTATCTTTCCAGACTAATTGAGACTCTTCTAAATTAGAGGAACGCCACTGTCTCTCCAGCTTTCTTGCAGTCTGCTTTAACGCACGCAGCTGTGAATTATACCAAGGAGCCAACCTCTTCTGACTGATTACCTTCCTTTTCAGAGGGGCAACATTGTCCAGTGTTGTACGCATTGAAGCTGTAGTGCTGTCAACAAGAGAGTCAAGTTCTACTGGAGTAAAATTTAGGTAGCCATCCTGTGTCATATCAGCACATGGCAGTGAAGAAAAGGATGATGAAATCAACTCTTTAAATCTGGTTACAGCATTCTCTGACAGACACCTTCTATATGTAGAATTCTTCTCAGAAACCGTGTAGTCAAGTAATGTAAATTCAAAAGTTATTAAAAAATGGTCAGACAAGACAGGGTTATGAGGGAACACTGTTAACTGTTCACTCTCAATGCCATAAGTCAGCACAAGGTCAAGGGTATGATTAAGGCAGTGAGTAGGTCTGTGGACACTTTGAGAAAATCCAATAGAGTCTAATATAGAATTAAAGTTAATATTTAGGCTGTCATTTTCAACATCTACATGAATATTAAAGTCACCCACTACAATGACTTTATCTGTACTCACCACTAACTGGGATAAAAACTCTGAGAATTCAGACAGAAACTCAGAATAAGGGCCATGCGGACGATACACAACAACAAACACAAGAGGTTTTTGTGATTTCCACTTTGGGTGGGAAAAACTGAGAATCAGAGATTCAAAAGAGCTAAAACTAATCTTGGGTCTAGGACTGATTAGTAACCCTGATCTGAAGATAGCTGCCACTCCTCCTCCTCTGCCTGTGGTTCTAGGAACATGAACATTTAAATAGTCAGAGGGAGTTGATTCATTAATGCTAACATGATCCTCCTGCTGCAGCCAGGTTTCTGTAAGACAAAATATATCAATATAATGATCACAAATCAAATCATTCACTAACAGAGACTTCAAAGGGAGAGATCTAATATTCAGCAAACCACATTTAATAGTTTGATGTTTTTGTTCAGTTAAAGTTTTTGTTTTAATTTTTTTTTGCACAAGAGGATTTGCTCCTTTTGTGTTTTTTGATTGAGGGGGGGGCAGCATCAGGTGGGAAGCCGCAGAGAAGTGTGTAAGACTACAACTCTGCATCCTGGTCTCAACCCTGGGATGTCATGTTTTTGGATGACTAATAAATTCGTCCATATTTCTAGAAATGAGAGCCGCTCCTTCCAAAGTGGGATGGATGCCGTCTCTCCTCATCAGACCAGGTTTTCTCCAGAAAGATTGCCAATTATCTATGTAGCCCACGTTGTTTGCTGGACACCATCTAGACAACCAGCGATTGAATGAGGACATGCGGCTAAACATGTCATCACTGGTCAGATTTGGCAGGGGTCCAGAGAAAACTACGGAGTCCGACATTGTTTTGGCAAAATTACACACCGATGCAACATTAATTTTAGTGACCTCCGATTGGCGTAACCGGGTGTCATTACCGCCGACGTGAATAACTATTTTACCGTATTTACGTTTATCCTTAGCCAGCAGTTTTAAATAGGATTCTATGTCGCCCGCTCTGGCCCCTGGAATGCATTTGACTATGGTCGCTGGTGTCTCTAATGCCACGTTTCTGACTATAGAGCTGCCAATTACCAGGGTTTTGTCCTCAGCGGGTGTGTCGCTGAGTGGAGAAAATCTATTAGAAACGTGGACAGGTTGATGGTGAACCACGGGCTTGACTTTAGGACTATGACTCCTCTTCCTGACAGTCACCCAGCCACTCTTAAGTCCCGGCTGCTCGGGATCTGCTCGGGGACGACTAACAGAGCTAGCTACGCTAGGTGGCTCCGCACTGACTAAAGGGGCCTGGCTCGCTATCGGGTGGTTTTCAACAGTGCAGAGCCGAGCTTCCAATTCAGATAACCTTGCCTCCAAAACTACAAAAAGACTACATTTGTTACATGTACCATTACCACTAAAGGAGGCAGAGGAGTAACTAAACATCTGACACAAGGAGCAGGTGAAAGCAGGAGATAGAGGAAGAGAACTGGTAGCCATGCTAAGCTAGAGAACCAGACACAACGCTAAAAAGTGAAAAATAAAAACTAAAGATCTGTAAGAGTGAGCGTTAGAATATAACAAGTATGGGATAGAGTTAACTATGCAAGATGTGTAAATTATAGGGAGAAATAAGGTGATTATTAGTAGTTCAAGAAGAGCGAGAACTGTCACAGTGCACACACACAAAGCAACAGGAAGTGATGCAATACGTCTTACCGCAAAGCAAAGCCGTCAGACCGTCAGCATACGCTCCACTGCTCTGCTCAATGGACCTTTAAAGTAAACCTTTAAATGTATAGCTTTTGTTTTTTATAGGGTTGTCAAGAAAACCTATCCTCTCTAAAAAGATAGTGGTTTCATGGATTAGGTGCAAGAGTTAATATGCAGACAAGACCAATGTCTGCATATTGTTTGGTCATAATGCACAACTCTAGTTTGGCAACGTTGGTGCCTTGCAGTCATTGAGTTGATCATAAACTTCTCTTGATAAATATTCCAGAGTTAAATGAGAGGCAAAATGTCTGACAGTTAAAGTTTGGCACAAATCAGATCATACAATAGGACAATGATCCCAAGCATAGCTGCAGATCTACAAGAGAATGACCAAAAAAGAAAAGAATCAATGATGCCATTAAAGCCCAGAACTCAATCTAACTTTGGCTGTGGCTGTGCATGAAAAAAAGCCTGTAAACCTGTTGGAAAAATTATATAGTTATACTATGACAGAAGAGTCCCTCCATCTTTCCTCTTCTATGATTCAAGCAAAAGTGTTTTGTCTTTCCCATAATATTAACTGGTGAGAAGCACCTTTTATGTTCCTTTCCATAACAAGGAATGGGGAGAGAAGCACCTTTTCCCATAACATTGAATGTTCCTTCCCATAATAATGAATGGTGAGAAAAGCGCCTTTTCTCATAACATTGTGTGATCAGCAAGCATAAACAACATAAATAGCTGGAGCACCATTTTGTCGGGAGACAACTCTGAGCGATCTTCCCGACAGGTTGTGTGGATTTGTGCGGACTTGTCTCTTTCTTGCAAGAAATAAATGTTTTGTTTTAATCGTATCCAGCGACTCTGAGCCTAATTTTGAGAGAATTTTTCTAACAAAACCTCAACCAAGTGAAGCAACATTGCAAAAAAGATTCCTCCACAATGATATGAGAGATTGATAATGTCAAACAGAAAACAACTTGTTCAAGCAATTACTGCTAAAAATGATTCTACAAGAAAACCCATTTTGTGTGCTGTGGCGAGCCTGTTGCCACTGCGGGTTCTCTCAGCGAAACTCAGAGACAGAGGACGGTTCAACATGTGGTTTATTTGACACTTTACACGAATCGGTGGAGTCATTCGCAGGCCTTCCCTCCCGGTTCGTGCTGCCGACTCCACTTCGATCTCGTCTCTGCTCCAGCCACCTGTCCAGCACGCTACTGAGTTTTTAAAAGAGGAGAGTGATTAGACAAGTGACTGCCGGTGTACTAATCACTCACCTAGTCCTGCTCCCCAGAACTCTCTCCACACCTCTCTCCTGCAGCTGATGCACCACGCCCCCTCCACATGTGCTTTCTCTGTCACACCGCTTCAGCATTTTGGTTTAGGTTTTGTTGAATGAATAAAAATAAGATGAAATGTGTGTTTTTGTTTATCTAAGGATGTATTCCACATAGTTAGCAAGACCTGGTTAGGGCCAATTAATATTTTTACCTAAAACGATATTAGTAGAAAAGGGTGTACTTTCTTTTTCACATGACTGTGCTGTAAGTGTCCGTGTGTGTCTGAAATTAGCTTTCAGTGCTCAATTTACAGCTTCTCTTATGTGTCCTTGTTCATTCTTGTTTTTTCTCTTAGTTTATTCCTCTGTCCTCTGTTCCTCTGGCTGGCACAATTATCTTGTGTCCTAGCTCTTTGCTTAAGTCCTTTGTTCTCATCAGTAACACTTCAATCCCCCCTTTCCCCCCCTTTGGTCATCTCCAAATTAACCCCTCTTCCTTCCTCACTCCCAACCTCTTGGCCCTCTCCTTGGGACCATTTGGAGAGTGTCCCGTGGGAGTTGCATTGAGTGGAGCAGATTACATGAACTTTCTACAGGCTTATCAGATGTCAAAGATCACACTGCTTCTTCGGTTTTAGGCAGACAGACGCTGTCAGAAAAGTGTTACCAAAGGTAATTAGCTCCAGATTTCAGATTTTTCTTCTGACAGTGTGTTGCAACAGAGAGCTTGAGATTCATGTGATCGTCTGAAAATGTTGATGAAATGGAGAACAGTGGGGAGAAATATAACCTGTCAGAGATGAACTGTAGCAGATAAAAAGCCACTCCCACACCATAGACCCACTTCCCAGGCATTTATATTTCCGGCCATAAATTTTAAGTAATGACAACCTCATCCATCATACAGGATGCAATTCTGAGAGTAGCTTGGTGGTTTTAGTATGAACAACCTTATACCACTCTTTATGCAAAGAGTTGAGGAGTCCCACAGTTACCCTGTTCTTTTATTTTTATCGCAGCGCTTCTAATTAAAAAAGTTACATGGTGGGGACTAGATTGTTTGGTCACCTGTGCGCATCTTTGCCCCATGATAGGATTATTGCATATTTTTCACATATTGGTTAAAGAGAATCTGGAGACATCTCTGTGCATACGAAACACTGACAAAAAAATCAATACCAGAGGTCATCAAGCAGTACTGCATTTAAAAAAGACGTGTTTTTGTCATAGAAATCACTGCATGGGCCCAGTAACGCTTCCAGAAATGATTGCCTGTGGATCCAGTTTGCTGTGGCATTAACATATGTTTAATGTTTATTTCAAGGATAGCCCCTTGAGATGCATCATCTCATTTTCGAGGGGGTCCTTACAAAAACATAAATATAATCATCAGTAGTATGAAATCATAATTAAAGCTAAATCCAAAACAAGATACAAAACATTTAAACACAAAGACACCCATACTACACACACACCCACAATCACTCACACTTAATGCTCCCTCAAGCCTAGCCATCCACCAACTAGCCAGTATTACACATTATACATGTACATATATATTCTTACATACTATACAGTAAATACACACACAGTGTACACAACATCAAGGCATAAAGTAAAGCGCAGTAGGTAAATCTAAATATAAGGTACTTGAGCACAAGCAACAGGCAATAGGTCCAGACAGACTGAGTCCAACAGAAAAACAAAATCAAAAACAAGAGCAGGATGTTTGACAATGAGTAAATAAAGATTATTTAAAGATTTGAAAAGAGGCGATAGATCTGAATGATTGCAGTAGCTTATTTCAGTCTGATGGAGCTTTAAACCAATTTCTTTCCTGATTCTTTGGGTAAAGAAAAATAAATTATCAGTATGCCGTAGGCTTTACTCTGAACAAAAAGGAATAAAGTATTGTTTTAGATACTGATGGAAATTAAAATAGATACACTATAGTAAATAATGACTAATGAAATTTGCTTCTGGCCTTGGGAGCAAGCCAATTCAAGGACTCATACATTAGACAGTGGTGGGCCTGTATGGGCACCTCAGAACAAATCTTTAAAGACTGTTGTATAAAATGTTTAGAGGACAAAGATTTGTTTCTGGTGTGTTGCTATAAATAACATCAGCATAGTCAAGGATTGGCGGCACCAATTGTGTCACAATTCTTCTTCGGTCTTGCAAAGGAAAATATTCAACAGAACGGTAAAGTGACTTAAGACGACCATACATTTTCTTTGTGATTATGTTGATATGAGGTTTAAAAGATAGCTAAGAGTCTAGCCAAAGGCCTAAATATTTAAATGCATCAACTTTTTCTAGTGCTGTACCATATGATATCAGTTGTTTGTTAAAGACAAAACTTTTCTCTAGTGCAATATTACTTGAGAAAAGTTATTCAAAAGAAGCTTATTGACAGAGCCATTTTTGGACTTGTGAAATTAGATTATATTGAATATTGAATTTGTGAATTGTCTGAACTGGAAGAGTATATTACAGTGTCATCTGCATATAAGTGAATTTGACAGTCAGAACAGATTTGTGGGAGGTCATTGATTAAAAAAAATAGATAATAATGAAGGACCTAAAGATGAACCTTGTGGAAAACCTTTATCAATAGTCTTAAAGTCTGACTGGCTGCCCTGAAAAAAACCCACTGACATCTATGATGAAGAAAAGCGTTGAAAAATAGCAAAGAGTCTGTAGAGAGCAAGTAGTTTGTCTTAAAGGAGATAGTGATCAACCATATCAAATGCTTTAGAAAGCCTAGTGAATATAGCACCTGTAAGCATACTGCTATCAGATGCAGTGGTTGAGTGGTTTGGTTATGATCATTAAGATATTTAGATAATTGATTAAAGGTGAATTTTTCAAATATTTTTGCTATGCTATTAATTATTGATTTAGACCCATAGTTATTAATGTCGGTGGGGTCACCACCTTTATGGATAGGAGTCACTCTAGCACATTTTCAGAATGAGGGATTTTAAGAAGTTGCAAAAGATAAATTAAATAAATCAGACAGGGGAAATGATAAAACATGAGAGGCAAGTTTAAAGAACCTGATCTTCAGACCATCTGGCCCAGCACTGCATCCAGATCTTAGACCATCAATGACCTGTTCAATATCAGTTGGTGTGATAGCTCTAAAGGAAAAGGTACAGCCACATCTGTTCTGAACCGAACAGTCAGAATGAGAATAACAGGATAGAGAGCTACCAATTGTGGAGAAGTGTATGCTAAATTCCTCTGCTGTTAATGAAGTTTCACTGACAGTTTCATGTTTATTTTGATATGAGTAGTAAGATTATTTTGTGGGTTTATTGGTTATACTTTTGATTCTCTTCCAGAATTGCTTTGGGTTATTAAAATTAGTTGACAGACAGTCCTTGTAATAGTTTGCCTTAGCATTTCTAGTCTCGGTTTTACATAAATTCCTCAACCCTTTATAAGCATTCCAGTCAGAAGAGTCCTTTGTTGCACTGTATTTTTTCATGCCTTATCTTTTTGTTTTAATAAATGTCTAAGATCTCCTTTTATCCAAGGCAAATGTCAACCTTTGACTTTAATTGTTGTCCAGGGAGCATGTTTATTAATTATCTCAGCAAGCTCAGAATAAAAGTAATTCCAAGCATCTTCAACGGTAGGTATTAGTTGAAAGTTGTAGTTATTAGTTTTCCTTACTTTAATGAATTTAGGAAGAAGATGAGGTATTTTGATTTCCCAAACACAAAAAACAGTAGAATGATTACTAAGAGATTCAGATAATACCCCAGATTATATGATTCCTTCAGGATGGGAAACTTAAATCCAGTCAAGTAAAGAAGAACTGGGACCAACTCAGGTAGGTTAATTTATGATTTGTGTTAGATTTATGCTTTTAAAGAGATTGCGGTCATTACGAGAGGATTTATCTGCCCAACAGGAGTTGAAATCACCTAATATTATTTTTTCACTAGTGCAGTCTAAGGAATTAACAGTGGACAGAATACACTGTTCCAGCAAGAGTATTGGAAGTTTTATAGATATTTCCTATGATAAGTCGTTTGTTCTCTTGTAAAATAATTTTAACAAAAAGGCATTCAAAATGCAAGGACTTCACAGTTGGTAAAATTAGTTCTACAGTCAAATTTGAGGATACATATGTCAAAAGGCCCCCTCCTCTTGAGCCCCTGTCTTTTTTGTATAGGACATAATTATGAATCATGACATCATCATCAGAAATATTACTGTTTAACCAAGTTTCAAAAGAAATCACAGGAGGTTAAGCCATGCTCTCAGTCAGTCAATTGCCAAACTCCTAATGTTCAAGTGAGTAACATACATGCCTTTGGTGGCGTTCATTATTCCGAGATAATGTGAGAATAAATGTGTGAGTAAGGTAGCAGCAAAAATGGACACAGATCATCATCACAAATAGCAATATATAATAAGCAGGGGCAGGTGAAGAGAGAAGCAGGAGAGCAACACATACGCGCACACTTCAGATGCTTCATAATTTACAGCGGTATATACAGCAATATACAGTTGAAAGTGCTATAAAGAAACCATATGCAAACGTGATTCAGTAATATTTGGAAACCATATCCTCTGGACTAAAGAGGAGACAGACCATCTGGCTTGTTATCAGCACTCCGTTTAAAAGCCTGCATCTCTGATGGTATGGGGGTGCATTACTGCCTATGGAACTGACAACTTGCACATCTGGAAAGGTGCCATCAATGCTGAAACGTATATTCAGGTTTTAGGACATGTGCTACCATCTTTTTCAGTGAAGACCCTACAATTTTCAGCAAGTCAATGCTAAACTACATAGTGCATCTATTACCAAATCATGGTTTCATTGAAGAAGAGTCCAGGAACTGGACTGGCCCACCTACAGTCCAGACCTTGCACATCATATGATGCAAAATAAGACAAGGAAGAACCAGGACTGTTGAGCATCTAGAATCCTATATTAAACAAGAATGGGACAACATTCTTTTCCCAAAAGTCCAGCAACTGGCCTCAGTTTACAGACTGTTGTTAGAAGAACTCTGCTGCAACAGTTAGTGCGGTTACATGCGGGCCATCGGATCGGATTAATGGCTAAATTGCAATAAGATTAAGTTATTCAGTTCATGTCGACACCTTAATCCGACAAGAAATCGAATCGGATCGGGTTACTTGCGATCGAATTAAGACCTCGGGATAACTCAATCCGATTGCCCACTTAACGTGCTTGGAGACGACAGTGGATAGGATCGAGCATTCTGCGCATGCTTAAGATTTATTTTCCGCGATCGTCACCCGGAAGTCGAAGGAGACGATATTACTGTTGTTGTCGCCGCCACCGTCGGAAAGAAAGAAACAACGCGATGGAGAATGCACCGTTGTGCATCGCGTTTGTGCCATAACCATGCTCATCACAAATGTAGAGGGACATAGTTTCATCTTCATCTTTGTTCGCCATCTTTCTCGAATGCCTTAGTTTTGTTGTTGGTGGTGGTGAAGACGTCAACCGGACGTGGCTCTATTGGCGATAGTTGAAATGGGTACAGCGCCACTTATCTACTGTGGTATTGCATGCTTTGTGCCAGTGATTCGATTCATTCACCGCCATGTAACAAAAGATAATTACCCTTGCTCAGATAAGGAGCATAACCCAACTATAGCTATAATCGAGTTAATCTCATCATTCCTGCTTACAGCAATAGAATCAAATTATGAAAATTTTATATTCTTATTCATATTCTTTTTATAATCATCATCCATTTCTAAAACTACAACAACATACTTTCCCTTTAGGGATGAATAGATGCAGTAAGAACCAGAAATCTATGGGCTTCACCTCATTGTACACCTTCATGACTCCTCACAAATTTGACTTATAATCCCCCATCCCCCCACCCATGAAAATTAATTCACACACTGTGACAACACTTGAAGCTAAATATATTATTCCCCACATGCATATGTTCCTCTATCTAAATTAAGCATGCAGGTTTCTGTAATATTTTTGAGCAATGGAAAATCTGTACCCTTGCATTGGCCATTGTTTTCTTCTACCCCTACAATATCACCTCTCCTGCTTCATATCCTGACTTCTCACATATTTAATGTGGGCTCATATTCTCTATTTGTCTATTTTAGCTGCCACGTCTTCAACAAATTAATTATTTTTTCACTCTAAACACCTGCTGTCTGTGATCTCTTTCAATATCTCCTTCCTCCTTGTCCTTCTTTATTATGCACTGTGTAACATAATCCTCTCTCTTTTCTTCTCTTGCTGTTTCGCCATCACTCTCCACAATATAATGGTTCTCTCTATCGAATGTATTTAACTAATCATATGTGACATTTTCACACAAATGCCCATTTTCTTCTTCATAAGAAACTGACTTACAACTATACAGATTCAGCCTGTGCACCGAATTCATCAAATTATTGGCATTTTAATGTTTAGCCACACTATAGCAGCCTGGCTCCACAGATGTTAGTAAATATTTTTATACTGGTTATTAAATGTATGTTGGTTGATCGGTCATTCACTTTGGTCGGGGCTGAAATATCCTAATACCTTTCTTATGTGTTAGCATGAAATTTGGCTCAAACGCCCCCAAAACAAGAAGGAACTGGTTTAAATTATTTACATAAAACTTCAGTGGCTGCAAAGAGGAATGAGCACTCGCAGCTAAGCTAACAAGGAAGGTAACACTACCCATCATGAAATTTCCAATTATCCATCATTCCAAATACACTGATCAGCCACAACCTTATGATCATGGACAGGGAGAGTGGGTAAGACTGGTCATGTTGTCACAATCCAATGCAACGCTGCAGAAACCTGAACCAGGCCTTCACGTTACTTGCCACCTTGTTGTTTTACCTAAACATTAAAGCAGATTAGTCACTGCACTCACACAGCAATGGCACTCCCCTGCATTAGCAGCCTCCCCCAGTAGGACAGTAGTGGACCCCATAAAAACTGCTCAAAGAGCATGATAAGTTGTTCACCCAGCTTCCAAACTCCCCAGATCTTAGTATCTATGGGAAACCCAATCCACATACTGGTACCAGACACTTGATGACACCCTCAGATTTTCTTTGTCCATGGTCTGGCTGGTAAGAGCTCTTTTGGCAGAATGAGAAAAAAACTTCCCAACCTTAGACAGTAGGTCATAATATTTTGACTAACTGGTGTAATCACACTCTTATAGAAAACGTTTCCACAATATCCCTGTTCCTGTCCACCCCAACCTGTGTCTGCTTCACCAACACATCAAAATTCCTCTACTGTTAGAAACCAAAATTTTCAAACCCAATGCATGGGATTCCCCGTGTAATGAGATGTTGCTGGTCACTGTACATAATTTTGATTAGAGAAGGTCAAACTATGACTAGCAGGTTGCTTCTGTCTTTAAAAAGTAGTGAGGCGAAGGTTTATGGGTGTTTACCTCCTCACAAAAGGTGGTCTTTAGGATGCATTGGATTATTTTGTATTTCACAGTTGTTCTATGTGTTCACTGGGCCAGAATAGTGAGCAGTTTTGTATGTATGTTGTAAATGGTGTATGTGCCACAGTATTTACTTTGTCTTTACAGAAATATGGAGAAATTTCCTGGTTTAAAACACCAAAATCAAAATAATGAAAACCATTTTGATTTAAAGAGGAAAATTGCATCCGCACTGTCAACATCTTTTGTGCTGCTAAGCTTTTACATTCACTGTCAAACCTAACCCTGGTAGAGAGAAGAAAAAGCGTAGCATGCTACAGGCTGCTAATTCTCTCCATGTCTTGTGTACTGTAATTATAATGACACTTCAAATTATTGTTTTAAAGATTTATTGATGTTAGATTGCTGTATGTGGCACATTGAATTATATAGTCAATTTAGTTTTCATGACTTTTTCCTCGTCCTTGTCATTTACAGCACGCTCACTATTTGCTCAACACATAAATTCAATACACTGTCAGTTTTCTCTCCTAACATTCCATATAAATATTTACATTAGTGCTGTTTTTATACGTATTTATGAATTTACCTATCTATTTGGATGAAACTGTGTTTTGCGACTGGAATCTTTCACCACTGGCAAAATAGACCTGATAGAGGGTCCGGTGCAACTCAGCAGGAGACCTCTCCTCCCACGGAAAACTAGTGATTACAAGACAATTAGAGTAAATGCTAACAGACGAGCGTCATCCCAAACACAGGCTTTTTCAGTCAGCCGCCCCCCTCTCTCTCTGGGTAACACTGGGCATTTATCTCTATCTCGACAGACAGACAACCCCTCCGGGCTGCATCCTGTGTGGAAATAACCTCACTGTAAACATGCTCATCTTAAAAAGAACAAAAACAAATTTTCCCAGTGTTTCTCTGATATCATTCACAACATCTTCAAAATAAACCACCCAATTAAATTCTGTCCTCTAAAGGTAATACGTGTTATACCAAGCCTCCAACGGCTTTGAATAAAAATGAAAATGTCTCCATGTCTTTCAGTTCCTCTGAGATACGCCTGATGAAGTAAAAACACATTTACAGCTGTAGGTGACTTTTGCATCCTAAGCAACTCCACCAAACAATGACATTTTCCCTCTTAGCCTATGAGGGGAATAGAAAGTTCCCAAACAATTTTGATACATTTAATGTTAAACTTCAATGAGTCGTAGATGAAACAGGACAGTAACAAAGTTGCTTTATTAAGAAAAGTTGCTTAATAACGATGGGCAGATAACTGACAAATTACTTCCTTGCATTTCAAAGGCTCACAATCTAATCTTTGTTTGTTTAATCACCTTCATTTGTGAAGATTTGTTGTTTAATTTGTCATGTATTGTAGTAATTTGGATATAGTTGTATTTCTGACGGTTGAGCTAAATACCAGGCGGACAGCTCTCAGGATATTTTGGCTCGCTGTATTGGGACGTCAAACTACATCAGTGTGTATGACCCTAACTCACTGCCCTCAGTTATGAATGACACAGCATTAGATATCTTTTCTCATCTTTAATCTATCTTTTTTGTTACATTGTCGTTATCACTGTGGCTTTATTACGGTGGCCCTGAAATGCAAATTACAACAGCAAATCAAAAAACACTACAACCAATCAAAAAAACACAACGGCAAAACAGAAGCAACAACGGCCAATCAACAAACACAATGGCAAAACAGAAGCGACAACGGCCAATCAAAAAAACACAATGGCAAAACAGAAGCGACAACGGCCAATCAAAAAAACACAACGGCAAAACAGAAGCGACAACGGCCAATCAAAAAAACACAACGGCAAAACAGAAGCGACAACGGCCAATCAAAAAAACACAATGGCAAAACAGAAGCGACAACGGCCAATCAAAAAACACAACGGCAAAACAGAAGCGACAACGGCCAATCAAAAAAACACAATGGCAAAACAGAAGCGACAACGGCCAATCAAAAAACACAACGGCAAAACAGAAGCGACAACGGCCAATTAAAAAACACAACGGCAAAACAGAAGCGACAACGGCCAATCAAAAAACACAACGGCAAAAAAGAAACCACAATGGCCAATCAAAAAACACAACGGCAAAACAGAAACCACAACGGCCAATCAAAAAACACAACGGCAAAACAGAAACCACAACGGCCAATCAAAAAAACACAATGGCAAAACAGAAGCGACAACGGCCAATCAAAAAAACACAATGGCAAAACAGAAGCGACAACAGCCAATCAAAAAAACACAATGGCAAAACAGAAGCGACAACGGCCAATCAAAAAACACAACGGCAAAACAGAAGCGACAACGGCCAATCAAAAAAACACAATGGCAAAACAGAAGCGACAACGGCCAATCAAAAAACACAACGGCAAAACAGAAGCGACAACGGCCAATTAAAAAACACAACGGCAAAACAGAAGCGACAACGGCCAATCAAAAAACACAACGGCAAAAAAGAAACCACAATGGCCAATCAAAAAACACAACGGCAAAACAGAAACCACAACGGCCAATCAAAAAACACAACGGCAAAACAGAAACCACAACGGCCAATCAAAAAAACACAATGGCAAAACAGAAGCGACAACGGCCAATCAAAAAAACACAATGGCAAAACAGAAGCGACAACGGCCAATCAAAAACACAACGGCAAAACAGAAGCGACAACGGCCAATCAAAAAACACAACGGCAAAACAGAAGCGACAATGGCCAATTAAAAAACACAACGGCAAAACAGAAGCGACAACGGCCAATCAAAAAACACAACGGCAAAACAGAAACCACAACGGCCAATCAAAAAAACAACGGCAAAACAGAAGCGACAACGGCCAATCAAAAAACACAACGGCAAAACAGAAACCACAATGGCCAATAAAAAAACACAACGGCAAAACAGAAACCACAACGGCCAATCAAAAAACACAACAGCAAAACAGAAACCACAATGGCCAATCAAAAAACACAACGGCAAAACAGAAACCACAACGGCCAATCAAAAAACACAACAGCCAATCAAAAAACAAAATGGCAAAACAGAAACCACAACGGAAAAACAAAAACAACAACAGCAAAACCGAAGCGACAGCGGCAAATCAGAAAACACAACGGCTTCATATTCTCAGAGTAAGTTGCGCCAAATCACAACAATGTCATCTGAAGTTACTGCAAAGATACAGACAAATTCAAGCCAATTAAAATCCAATTTGTTGTAATCAAATCATAAACCAATCAATTCCGGTTCAATAAATTCCAAATTAGTCCAATTCATACAAAGCCAATCAAAAATAATTTGCCTAACTAAGGAAACCAACAGATTGTCATGAAACTTCTCTTCGATCCAATCTCCCATCCTTCTCATCTACTTGTTCACCTCTCATTCCATGACATTTTGGATAGACTCCAAGAGTATGTGTAAATCAAATAGATGGAAGAATAATCAGACCATCATCTAGGGGCCAAGGGAGAAGATTACTTTAAAGGTTGATGCTGATTGTGTTGTGAAATGCATGCTCAATGGGTCATCCAGTCATGTGAAAAAAGAAACAAGCACCTTTTTTTATTCCAAAGGTGTTATGTACATCAGTAGAAAATCATCTGGTCTTTGTCAGGTCTTAAAATTAGATAAACACAATCTGGCAGAGTGTGAAAAACTAAGCACATTCCATGATTCACTATCTTGCAGAACCACCTTTTGTCACGTTTATACCTGGCTGTGTTGTTGTTGTGGTTTCCGGGCCTTAGGTGGGGCTGAGCAGGTTTCCAGGAAGTCTGGGGCGGAGTCTGGATTGCTCCTGCCCTCACAACTGTTCCTCGTTTGTCCTCAACAAGACACAGTCTTAAGACTGTGGAGCTGCAGGAGCGACCAGCCTTTGCCAGATTGTCTCACTTCACCAGGGGTAATTAGGCTGACTCCTGTGGTCCATACAGACTTATTTTGCAGTACTGACCTAGCCTTCTCGTTTTCTTCAGTGCCATTTCTGTCGTAGATTGTCCTCACTCTGAATTCCCATGCTAAGGATTTAGCGTTTGCTGTTGGATTTCTGTTTCCCTCACCTGCATTGTCGCCCTGCCGCTGACTCAGGATCACAGCACCACAGCCAGTAGCCTCCCTTTCCATTCTGGATTCCCACCTGGACCTAGTAAGAACCAATCATTACCTTTGTCTGGACAAATTACGATTACAAATTATCGGCTCCTCACTAACCGTCTCCCTCCTCTCAGAATTTCATGTTTACCCGGATCCTCCCTCTGGCTGCCACTTAGCCATTAACTTCTGCAGAAACTTTAGGGGTGGATTTAGTTCATCCTAAACTGCTTCTGCATTTTTAACTAAATCTGATTTACTATTTGATGTACAATTAATTGACTGGTCTCCTGTGTCAGTGTTCATGTAACTCTAATTATAACTCTTGCTTATCTTAATGCAAGATCAAGGCAGTGTACATTCGTAATAAATATCATATAAACAAAGACAAATGTAAGGTATCGTTTGAGTCAACCATGTTGCTGTATTTTCTGTATAAACAAGTGGTTGTTTCGTACTATATTATAGGCATGCTTTGCAACTACCAGTCATGTTCAAATGTCTAATATGCTCACCTGCCTTCACAATGCTACAAACGCATTCGAGTGAGTTGGAAACCAACAGATGTGAACTAAGAACAGACTGACATGAACTGTAATTAATACTTGGGAGAAAGAAATTCATGTTTGAGTCCACTTGATCACATGCTTAGTATTACATTCACTGGGTTATTCTGATGTTGACCAGCTGTCCTGCTGTTGAGCAATCACTTCTAAAGAAAGCACTGTGATTCAGGTGCATGCTGACTACACTGCATAGCTGTGAGGAAAGACAACTTCAAAGACAAGGGCATCTATCGGTTCTCCATCTCCTCCTCTGTGGTCTGTCATGTCTGTCCCTCTTCGAAATAAGTGTCCTGCAGCTGTGGACATGCTGATCCTGTAGCAATAGTGCCGCTCTCCGATTGTCACAGTGTTGCTTCCCTTATCATGTGTCATGATGCTTGTTGTGTGACCTGATTTTCTTTGCAGAAAAGTCAGATTATGAAAATGTGTCACCAACTTAATTTTAAATTTTACCTGTAATGTGCATTTTTTCACACTTGCTTACAACAAGATGACAGCCTAATTCTTTGTATTTTATTTGTGGAAGGAACATGATGGACAATTCTTCACATACTGTTCACATATTTGAGACCAAATAGTTTCAGAAAAATGGCTGGAAAATTGTAAACTGTTTTGGTGGAGCAGTTTCTCAGAGATTCCAGGCTGTCATATTTTTTCACTCGAGTCTATAAAGAATAGAACAGCTTTGCAGCTGGTATTCCAAATAAACAGAACAAGCATGCGACTTGTGCCTTCCTTACAGCAGCTACAGGCATGTCAAGCACAGGAAATAATGCCATAATAAGGAGCGAATCATTACTTTTCTACCTGAAAGTTGAATTATGGAGGTGACAATCCCATAAGGCCAGGTTCAAATATAACGCCTTACAGGTGCTAACTTCTCACCCTATTAATAAATACTGACAGTACTTTTTTTTTTTTAAACCAGAAACAGTGTTTCCATCAGGCGCAAAGTGATGAAAATTCTGGCCCAGACTTAGATTGTACACATTTTCTTATGATTTCACATATATATATATATATGATTTTATTCTTAAATGCCTTAAAAATTGTGCAAATATCACATGAAATTTCAAAGATTTCTGGGCTGGGACCCTGTTGACTTGTTTTTGCAGCTCCTAACAAAGAAGTACATTTTCAGTTTAGCTGGAAAGGACTTTTGATCAGAAAACTAGTCATAAAATCACTTGCATTGATGGAATCTTTTTGGGACGCCATTCATTTTAAATTGTGTTAAAAACCAAATAATTTCTGATTATTTTTAGATCTCCTAAATATTATGAATATTGATTTACAGAAATGATTTGATTACTTTAATTAATTTTATATTGAAAATAATGACACCAAGCATTAAGGTGTGGGCTTGTGGGTGGAATTCAAAAGACAAAATCGTCTCTTTTCCCTGTGGTCTCGTGCTCATTACTGTGCCACATATAAAAGGTGGACCCTCGTGTTGTGCTCACTTTCACCAAACACACCAGCTTTACCTGTTCCCGATCTCCCTTTTGTCTTATAAATCATTTCTCCACAGACTGAAACACTGCAAAAAGACCCGTGTTATTTACCACTGAGTCTTTGTCACGCTGCTGTTATTTTATGAAGGGCCTCTGGACATCAGAAATAGTTAAATGCCTGGCAGGTGAAATTAATTTTGTTCAAACACAACATCACAGCGGGGATTGTTCTTTTCATTTCATCACAGTCAACTGGCCAGCAGGAAAACAAATGGGACGTTTTCAAACTGACACTGATAAACACTACAGCACAATCAGACCCATGATCTAAGTGTTGTATTTAACGTCTGCCATTCAAATGCTGATTCTAAATTGGTAACGGCGCCATTCTATGCCAAGTGTCTATAATCAGAGTCACAATATACAATATTCTGGCCCTAGGCGAGAACTCCCTCTCCAATTACGTTTCTCTTGGCCTGAGATTGAATCTATTACTGTGTAATTGCCTCTATATCTCCAACTATCACCCACAGCAGTTCCACAGATTATTCACGCATATGGTGAGTAAATGTTTGGCAGAAATCAATGCTATTTTTAGGGTGTTGTGGATGCTGAAGGAGCAATGTCCTGACACCATCCAATATTGCTGTACGGAGTTGTTGAAGGGACTATCTTATCCCATATTGTTAGTGGGGATGACTGGGGCACTCTTCCCTCTCTGACATTATCAGAGTGGAACGAAAAAACTAATTTAGAAATGACTATGTGAGCATGAAGCCAGTGCTGTGACAAATATTCAACATTTCCTCTATTCTTATGGTCTCAGGTAAGTGCAGCTCACTGCATCAAGACAAATGAGACGCTCAGACACAGAGATAAACTGTTTAGCTTTGCTTATAGTCCAACACGTCACAGTGTCTGAGTCTGAAACTGGCTGAAACGTGTAATAATCATTAATATTTTGAGTTAAACTTAAGTGTGACCTTCTCTGCCACGTAGAGTCAAGTCTCCATAAAGCCAGAAATTTACATTGAAACATGTTTAACAATAATTGCTTAAAACATGTTTAAAAGTAGAACGACTGTGTTTCACAGAGTTGTGGAGTTGGATTATTAAACAGGTTTTCAGCAATTTTCTGTTAAGGATTAGCTCCACAATACACCACATAGCAACTAGCTAGCCAACTGTTGTGCCTTTACCACAGATATGTCTTTCTTCTGTCCCAGAATTAACTAATTCTGTTAAAGGAATAACAATAACATGACAAACTGTACTTACTTTATAAAGATTGAAATGTTGTGCAGACCTAGCACCTCACCAGTTCAGAGAATCAGTTTTGTAATTTAATGACTGAAGGGGCAAGTTAATGATCTTGTACTGCAGCCGGTACAAGTGTCATGGTCACACACTGGTTGTTTGTGTTTTTCCCCTCAGCTGTAGGTTGGGCTGGGCAGGTTCCACCCTCCTGGGACGAGTCTGGCCTTCAACTCTCCTGCTGCCACACCTGTTTCTCATCAGCCTCATCACTGGAGCTGCTTATAAGGACCAGCAATGGGCACCCAGTCGTTGCCAGATTGTCAGCTTCCATAGTGTGCTAATCAGGCCGTGATGTGATGCTTTCTCTCATGTTAACCAACTTTCTCCTGCGGGATCCTATTGGTCAAGAAGTGGCTTACTCACCGGTGCTTCCCACCAGTTTCTTTCATGCAAACCGGCTCCTGTGTAAGTCTTTCTGTGGTATACTTATCTCAGCTACCTACCTACCTGCCCACGGTCCTACAGCTCCAGTGTCCACCAAAGACAACCAGTGGCTCCCCTCAATATCTCTCAGACGAGCTCAACTAATAAAACAAGACAATCAATTAAGTTTACCCATTCTGGATTAATCTCTGGATCATCCTCAATTTACTTTTCAGGAAATAACATACGTCTCCTCTCCTTCAGACTCAGACCTCGTAAACCACCCTCCTTCCACCGTACCCTCCCCCACTCCTTCCACCATACCCTTCCCCTGGTAGTTTTATAGTCTTTTAGAGGAGAAGGCTGGGATTTCACGGATATACTGATACACTACTGTGGCTGCCATATTTAGGGTGTCCCTCTCACACCGGGACAATGTGTCTCAGCTGAATCCTTGGCAGGACATACCCACCATTAGAATGTAAGAAACACATCCTAGCATTGTTTGTAACTTAGTCTGAAGTTGGACAAAATATCTGATATCTGCAGTGTGAGTTTATTTAACTAACCAATTAGCTTTGGTTAAAACAAGCTCAGTTTGACATGATCTCTGATCACTGCACTTATTTTAAGCTGATCTGAGGTCTTTTCGGGGAAAAAGCACCCAGTGTCTGAGAACAGACCACTTATCATTTTCTTAGGTTTCTTAGGTAAACCTAATTTTACTTTCTTGGTGATTGATTTAATCAGTTTTGTTTGGCTTACAAGTTAGTAACACATTTGTCTGTGATGTGGCAAACTCAGATTGTAGATTTATTTAGTTTTCACTCAGATTTGAACCATTTATTCACATCAGTATTTCATAGTGCTGATTTTTGGTTCAAAGATTATGCTAACTGGTCAGGTCCATCTTTGAAACGATCTTAGTCAAGCTGAAGGCTACATAAAAAGGGACCGCAGGAGAGCAAATGTTTTGCCTATTAAAACACCTCAAAAAATGTCAAAAATGCAGTATGACTGAAAGCTATATTGTGGAATTTTACTCTGTCACTTCAATATCAGACAGTTATTCAATTTTTCACCATATTTTCTCAGCCACAGAATGTCCATGTAGCAACACGGCTCGTTGCCCAAACCCAGTCCACGTAGCCATCTTATATAGAAGCGATTCAGTGTAAAACTTCACCGTATAGCTCTCAATCGTGCCGCTATGATATGTTTGAGGTTTGAGTTGTATTAGATTGTGGAAAAAATTCACTCTTCTCAAGGCCATCTTCTGAGTGGCTTTGGCCGAGCTTTTCCAGCTTTGTCTCTCAGGAGACACCTTTTTTTTTCCAAATATGTATATTCTTTTTATGCCTTTTTAACCATAACTGGATTTTAAAACCCTTTAAGTTTAAATTTATATTCATTCCGACAATTTTCATGTAAATTCACTGATACAAATTTCCCATTTTTTCTTCTTTTTTATAACTAATCTAGCTGCAAGACTTACGACACAGCAAAATGTTTAAAATCATTCAAAGTCTGTACTCCTGTCTTCTGGTAATTAACTTTGTATGTACAATAAATCATATACAGGATATAATGTTCAAATAATTTCCAGAACAGGATCTTATCTGATTTGACTTTTCCAGAAATGTTTTGGAGGCAATGCCAATACGTGAACAGAATAGCAAATGTTGTGAACCATTTATAAGGACTAAATGTGTGTGCTGATAAGAGTTGCTTCATATTCTTTCTTTTTTTTTGGGAGGGGGGGGTTATTTTTTGCTGACCTGTGCGTTTCTCTTCCACTCATAACTGAAAGCTCAAAATGCCCCTTTCTCATCAGTGAAATAGATTTGCTGTGGATTGTAACAGAAATGGTCAATGATCTGACCATTTCCACATTAAGTCTAAAATAATTCAACCATGAAGCTTTTAGCTCCTATTATACAACAATAGAAGCATTAATCATTTACGTGCACATCACTATATGGTCTTATAATCTTTGATTATACTTTAAACACTTAACAGCTATTATCAGCTGTGCTGCTGCAAAATTCCTGTGCAGTTTCTGCTTTTCTGTATGGAGACCATGTGAGTTATTTAGGGTACTGAAGTGATTTTTACAGCACCCACCTACACAGAGCATTCTCCCATCATTCCTTATGTTCAAACACAGTACAAACAGAAGGGAAGTGACCTCTGTCCAATCATCTGCTGTGCTTTGAAAGATGCTCAGAGACATGATGAAATGTTGACGGTGTACGATGTGCACTGTGTAAATAGAGCGGCTCTTTATGAAAAGAGGAAAACATCATTATGAGGATTTACAGTCTGAAATCAAACCATTTACTCCAGGTCGCAGGAATTCTACTAAATGATTGCTGGCCTTTTTGAAACCTTGAGGAAACCAGCTGAGTGTCTGCCCACAGAGTTTTGGTTCTGCAAGTGATCATTTGTGGTTGACTATCTCAGAGGAAATAGAAGAAGCACAAACGCATTCGGCCTTACAATAATGGCACAGTGACCATGGGATGTGTGAATGTAACTCTGTGCATGGGTTTTAAGTTTGCAAAAAGGAAAAACTATGACGAAGAAGGTCCTGGTTCCAACATGCCAACTCTGTCTACTCACAATTGTTAACTAGACACACTGGGACATGGGTTACACATCAAATAATAGTAACTTACTGTGTGATACTGTATATGAGACAAATCACTCAACTTTTATGGCAAAAATTAGGTATTGAATGAAGGTAGATGAGCACTGTGATGCAAAAAGTATAAATGTCCTTGTCAGCGATAAACTAAATATTGATGAGCACAGAATATTGTGTTATATATTGTTTCATAGGCTATTTCAAATATTTGTGGTAATGCCAATACAATTATTTTAAAAATGTTCTATTTAAATAACCAATTACCATAACAAAGGTAGACAACTGACAACAGAATAACAACTTTCTTGTGCTCCCGGAGTTACAAAGACAGAAAATGGCTCTACAATCTGAGCTTAGAATCTCGACTGCATGTTTCGTTGACACACAGAGTGTGTACATGTGCAGTATAAGATCAGTGTGGAATTAAACAGACATTAGGATAGCTGTGACCTATGTTTTGTACATTTCCCCTTTGTTCTTTAAAAGCCAGTTAAGTATACATTAATGTTCATTGTTCATTAATGAGTTCCTGCCTTTTCAGGTTGGTTTGGGGTGTTTTAAAAAATGCATGCATTTGTGTATCATCATACTGCCTCTTATTGTGTTCCCATATGACCAAAGCTAACATTCTGTGTGGAAATGGAGCTGACTGCTGCTGCTGCATGCATACATAGACACTACACTGATGCTTGTGACACCTGATTGATTTATTCATCTTCCTTGGCTCGGCCTTGCACAGGAACCACAAACAGCAGCCTTGATGTTGAATCCTGACAGAAGTTGGGGCCTCACCCTGACTAATGTAGTGTGATGTTTTAGAGAGAATCCTGTTGCAGTTTTACCTGGAAAACCATCAAACTTCTGTTCTGGGAGTTTCTATGTCTAAACAGAAAATAAAGTTGCATTGAGTAATCTATTCTAAAAGAAAGTGCCATTGCTTGTGCTATAAATGTGAAAAAGCGTCAGTCTAATAGATGCTTGCTAAAAATTTGTCAGGATTTCCATTGAGGCCCAAAGGGCAGTTTCAAAACTTGTCTTAGACTGGAAAATTAATATGTGGAATTTCCCCACATCAGGACAATTACAGTTGGAGTGAAACACAAATAAATATGCTGAGTTTGTCACATCACAGAAAAAATGCATTATTAATCACTCAATCAAACATGAATCAGTTCAAGCAAAGCTGTTCCCAGCAGATTAGCATCTAAGGACTGATTGCTAGTAAATCTTGTCCTATATTTGCATATTTATTTATTTGATTTCATTCAGAAACTGTAAAAGCCCCATCTTGTGAGCGTATGGAGGATCTTTGGTGAAATCCGAGCCTTGATAGATCATGTTAAATTACTCTGGTTCTATTTTCTTTGCTTTACCCTGGAGCACTGAACTGACGTGCACCAAAGTTATTATTGAGATCTCAACAAATGTCAAAAAATGAATCTACTGGCACAACACGCATTTCCTAATCAACTCCCAGTATAAAATGTAATGTACTGACCAGTAAAATCTGAAGAATTTGCTATGTATCCAGGAACCTTTAACTGGGAATAACCCACATGATTCAGACTTCTCTTGTAGGTTAGTCATGTAAAGTGAGAACTTCAGAGGCTTTCATTTTTTTGATTACTCATCAAAAAAATTTCAAGCATGACTCCTTTAAGTAAATTTGCTTTTCTTGACATGAGACATCCTGTTCCCATGAGCAACTACCAGCCAACATCAAAAGAACAAAAGAATTGGAAAAATAAAGTGTTAGTTGTAATAAAATGATAGACTTCTTTTAAATGCATCACAAAATAACCTTAACCTATTCGTATAATTTTCAAGTCTATACATATATATCAGAGTCTTACGTAATTGGGATATTGAGTTAAATGCTGCTGTTCGAGTTAATGTCACCCTGTTGAACATACTAAGTGCTTGCCTGGTTGCTACTATTATGTATCTTATTCAGGCAGAACCAAAGCTGTACTTAGATGTCCTTTTTTACTGTTAGAAATATATGGTGACCTACAGCGGATTGTGTCTAATGAGGTGTCTATGTCAGAACCGTCAAGCTTTGTAGTCTGTCAGCGCAAGGTTTTCATTAAACTTAGTTTCTAATGTAATGGGCACATTTGAAGATGCAACAAAGTGTTGCTGTACCCTCCTGATAGATTACAGCGAAGCACGAATTACAGAAAAAAACAAAACAAACAAACGTAAAGACTCACATCAAGACATTGTCTGATGGAAAGCAAAAATAATTGGGCCAAATATCTAAACATAGAAGAGTCGTGGAAAAAATTAGCCATTTGACTAAAGATGATATAAATCAGTAATCAAAGTCATAGCACTATAGACCTCGTTCCATACTTAAAGTATTTATATAAAGGTCCTTTATTCCAATGTGAACCTCTTTTATTCTCTGGGTACAGTCGGCAATAATACCCGCAGGAGAGTCAAGATAACTCTATGGCTTCCAGTTTTTATATAGGAGTACAAACATAAGGATGATATATCAGAGAGCCTCGGCTGCACTTCTTCTTGGTTCCTTTCTGAGGACCTCGTTTACTGGTCAGGGCTGGTTTCTCCGCTATATAGCACAGATTTAATGAGCACCATTCTGAAAATGTGTCTTCAAGATTAACCATACATTTTCTCAGCAGAGCACGCAATGAAGTCACTTGTTTTAAAAAAATATATTTTTGTGCGTAAACTTATGTATCATTTTGTCACATAAATCTCTCCCAGTATTTTTATCTAAAGAGCACGTTTGTCTCTTCCTTCAACTTCTCTCTGAGATCAAATACAATAAGTGCTTTATATTCACACTTTGTTTTGTGCCAGAAAGATGAAATTACACAATTCTGTGTTCTTCCAAAACTGCTTTGTGGCTAGCAGCAGAATACTTCTGTACGATGAGGCAGCTCCCAGCTGTAACTGTCTGTGTGTAACTGTGCATGTGTTTTTCCCTCAGGCCAGAATGCAGCAAATTAGAGTTTGTTCTTAGTCAGTTTACTGTGGTAAATAACAGTTACTGTAACCACTGTAAGTCAGCGTTTTTCAAAATTGGCAGCAGGGAAATTTTCTCAAAGGTCGGCAGTTTGGTTAACTGTCAGAGACGGGCTCATTTCCTGGATTAGCTTTAATGTAACCAACCAATTTAAAGAGCGCCCTCGAGGTTGGACTGTTTTTGTCTGCTTTGTTTTAAAACAGTACATGTTTGTTTAAATCTCTAAATGTTGTTTGAATGTACCAATGCAAAAAATGTTTTATTCTTTTTTAATTTAATTTATTCTAGAAAAAAAGAGCATCACTGTTGCCCTGATTCCATCATTTACAAAGCTCTCGACACTGTCCACAGCACATGCATAGTATGTGGATGTAACGTGTGATTACAGCTAAACTTGTAAAATAGACATTTTATAAAATACAATAAAAATTTAACACTGTAAATTATTAATTCATTTTAACCTTCATTTGACAAATACAAATTAATTATTTCCATTGTCTTTAACAGGTAGACTTTCTTGTATTTAGAATAAAATAATAATCTAACAACAATAAGATAAAATTTGATGACAGCAACAGGCTAAAAAAAAAATAGTTTGGAGAAAAGCAAAAAACAGTTTAGAAATTATACAAATTACATTATTCTCGAGGATTTTATAACCAGCAAATTAATTGGGGACAGGTAAGGGAGTCAGGATTGGGTATAAAAGGCTATGTTTTTCTAAGCGAGGATGGGTTGTAGCTCACAACCTTGTGCCAAGCATGATGAAGAAAGAAAAACATTTATAAGTACCGAAATAAGACTGCACAGTGGTGTAGTGGTTGGCACTGTCATCTCACAGTAAGAGGGTTCCTGGTTCAAACCCTAGCTTGGGCCATTCTGAGTGGAGTCTGCATACTCTTTCCATTCATGTGTGGGTTCTCTGCAGGTACTTTAGCTTTCTCCTACCGTCAGAAAACATGCATGTTAAGTTAATTGATGATTCTAGATTTAACTGGGAGTGAGTATGACTGTGTGTGGTTGTTTGTCTCTGTGTGGCCCTGTGATGGACTGGTAACTTTATCAGGGTGTACCCTGACTCTCGCCCAATGGCAGATGGGATTGGCTCCAGCCCCCCTGCAACCCTGAATTGGATTGAAGGGGTATAGAAAATGGATGGATGCATTTTAAAAAAAACAAAACTAAAAAAAACTTGCCACTGCAAGATTGCAAAGAACTTTGGCATCTATAGTGTTGAGTTGCACAATACCCACGTTACCCCGCGGTGCCAAATCGTTACGGTTCCTACTATACTACAAATTCTACACGACAGTACTACCGTGGATTACTATACTAACAGTGCCAGTTTCCGCTACACAGCGGCCGCCTCGACTATCCTCCAGGCTTCTCACCGCTTGCTACTCCCTTGTAAACAATCCCACACGGCAACCACTGCAACTGAACTACACAGCTGCTGAATGATTGGCTGTTTGCCTGTTACTGGTGGCCTCCGGGATATGAAAGGCTGTTTCCGCACGCTGGGTCCGCCCATCTGTTAGCTGATTGGCTGTTCAAGTGTTTCTGACTGCTAGAACGAACCAGAGCTATAGAGTATATACATTGTCATTGTCAACCCCACAGCTCAAAAGCATAATACATCCCATACAACGTACGTTTACTTTAATATTTACCATGCAATAGCTCACGCTGTACCATACGAAACTATGACAGTTTGCCGTTTGGTTGTAACCGTTGGAACTATTGAGGCTTACATGAACCACGTGACAGCCCTAGCGGCGACATCAAAGCGTGTCGTAACTCTGTATGTACTCCATGTAGACAGCTCCGCTTCTATAGAAATTCGCCTCAAAACTAAAGTTCTGTCTCGCCCAGACATGCGCATAGCGGTTACAAACATGAGACAACACATACTCACCATGGCAGAGGCACCGGGCCCGAGCGGCGAGTTTGCCGCAGCGTGCTGGTGGCACCACTAACTGACCATCCTGTTTATTTTCTAATTGGCTAATATTAGGCTATATGCTCTGTGTACAGGCTGAAGAATGAAGAGTTATGAAGATGTTAAAGCACCTAGAAAATACATAAAAAAGGAATCAGTTCCTGTTTATTGTATTTTGTCCTCTATGGTTTATTAAGTTGGAGAAGAAACATTATTGTCAAATAGATTTTTTTAAAAGACAGCGGATTTGTTATCCTAAGTCGATTATTTATATTAGTATTATGTTTATCATGCCCATAACAACATATGTAATTAATAAGTATTTATAAATTGTACAAATACATTGCAGTACATAAAAGTAATAATAATAATAAAAGGCTGCAGTATCACGATAATACCCGGAACCGTGATACTTTGTCTGGTACAGTATTGTGGTTACTTATTTTGGTATCGTGACAACTCCACTATAGTGTATAATACTGTGAAAGGCTCCAAGGAGTCTGGCAATATTTCAGTATGTAAAGGCCAAGGACTCATCCATGACCTTTGAGCCATCATGTGGCCCTGAATGAGAAACTGTCATGCCACCATGATCATTATAGCCACATAGGCTCAGGAGTATCTTGGAAAACCATTGTCACTTAACTCAGTCCACCAGTGCATCCAGAAATATAAGCTGAAACTGTATTATGCAAGAAGGAGGTCGTATATCCACTGTACAAAAATACTGTAAAGTTCACTATGGGCTAAAAAAAACCCACATCTGGTTCTAAGACCAAAGATGAACAAGGCAATGTATTTAAGTCCAGTTTTAGCCCGACTAATAAGATAAGCAGATTTTCTTTCAAATGCCACGTAAACTTACAGAGTGATGTGGGTGGATGTTTTACCCAAGAGGTAATAACATAAAACAGTATATTACAAATGGCTTGAGAACCCTAACCCCAGCATAAACCACACTATACTGGGACAGATGTCAGACTTCTGCTGGCTATTTGCCAACTAAAATTGAGCTCATCATAGTGTAACAACCATGAAATCCACTCAATACTTAATATCCTTTTCATTGTAAAGTTCTACAAATCCCTTTCTGTTCCACAGGCATGTCGAATGTGGCTCTAACAGGAGTAATCAAAGCAAAGCCCCCCCTTCCAAAATGCAATTACAGTGTGTGAATCATGAACAGTTAAACCCTGTAATAATTTTTGAGGCAGCTGAAGAACTGTTGCAATTCATTTGGACATACCGTCTTTACAGATATGTTAGAGAACTGATATTTTTAAAGAGGATGCTTCACCTGAAGCCTTTTTTCCCCAATAATTTAAACAAAGCCAGGAAATGCCGGAGGATACCTAACAGGAAAAAAATAAACAAGCTCTACATCTCAGAAGCTCATAGAAGTTCAGTCGGAGTTCATGAGGCGTTTACAAAAGGGGATTCTCAATTAAATGTCTCCCCAGGGATTACCATAGCAAGAACTATACCCATAGGGTTATGAAATATGTTTCTAAATGACATGTTTAAATAAAAAAGGGTCTTTAACTAATTATGCCTCCTCCTTGCTATAGAGCTTAATTTTAATTGAAAAACAATTCAGATCACATAGTTTAGTCACCTGTTCCTCTACATGAATAGTGTTCAAACCTTTAGTGAGTTGGCTAACCTGTTCCTAAACATTATGTGGTCCAGACTAATCAACAAACCACAAAATTTTAATTTTCTCACATATCTGCACAGCTGACGGAACCACAGAGGAACAGAGCTACTAATTTGCTCGAGGCTGGCCAAAGCTCAGAAATGTAGCTAGGTGAATAGTGTTATTCCAAGACTGTCCATCTACAGGCACAGTATAATGCTACAGTGAAAGTTAGAAATGGACCCCAGCAAAGTCAGTCAAGCATTACTGTTCTTTGTCAAGATCAACAAATTTACCTAGTCCCTTTGTGAAATTGTTTTCAGAAGCACCTCAGTGTCACTGGAAGGCACAAAAGACCAGTGAACAGGATGACAGTGAGGACCTATGACTTTTGATTGTGTTCTCAGTGTTGCTTTGTTTTGATATTAAAACTGGTTCATTATGAATTTTATTGTCTATTAACCTATTATCAAAAGATACCCTACTAATATGACTTGGATAACTCATTAGATTAACATTTTCATTGGTTGTATATTTATCATATCTATTATTTAAGACTCAAGAGGTCTTTGCTTTAGAAAAAATATAACGTGTAACAGCATTTAATATATGCAAGGTGGTGATAAATAGACACCAGATGGTGTTTTGAACGACCAGCAAATTTGTCAAACTATGACCCTCTTGGCTTTCCATATTCGACATCTCGGGACCTCCACTGGGCCTTGGTTTCCATGAATTTAATTTGAAGACCTATAGTTTAACATTTCTAATCCACTCCTTAAGTTTTCATGCTTCTCTTTTAATAACCTGAGTTATATTTTTGTTCCTGAAATGCTTTTGATTTGCCTGGACTATATTAAAAATATTTAAAAAATAAAGAGAACAATAAACTGTATCATGTAATTTTTGATTGTGAGGAACACTCAAGTGCAAATTGTCACGGCTAGTGCCTAGTCGACTCACAATAGGTCCTAACCCATGTGACTGGAGCAGACGCTTAAACAACAGAGCTTGTGTTAAGACAAGGTTTACTAATAAAAAGGTGGTGTGGGGAGCCAATGGAATGATACAGGTTTGCTCTTATAGAGTCCAGGTGGGTGTCCGTGTGAAGGGGACATATTGTTGGCTGTGCTGCAGAGGTCCTTAGTCCGCAGTGAGACAAGCAGGAAGGTAGGTGTGGCTGTTAGATAGTTGTAGCGTCCACAAAGAATGCCGAGACTCAGAAGCCAGAGCAAGTAAAACAACATGGACATTACCTGCTCCTGTAGGTCCTTAAGAAGAAGCCTTGATGAGGGCAGACAAGGGCCAGGTGTGAGAGCAGGACCTAACCAGACTCCATCCCGGACTTCCTGGAAGCATCTACAGTGTATACTACTGTGAAAGGATTCAAGGAGCCTGGCGATATTTCAGTATGTAAAGGCCAAGGACTCATCCATGACCTTTGAGCCATCATGTGGCCCTGAATGAGAAACTGTCATGCCACAGTTATAGCCACAAAGGCTCAGGAGTATCTTGCAAAACCATTGTCACTTAACACAGTCCACCAGTGCATCCAGAAATATAAGCTGAAACTGTATTATGCAAGAAGGAGGTCGTATATCCACTGTACAGAAATACTGTAAAGTTCACTATGGGCTCAAAAAAACCCACATCTGGTTCTGAGACCAAAGATGAACAAGGCAATGTATTTAAGTCCAGTTTTAGCCCGACTAATAAGATAAGCAGATTTTCTTTCAAATGCCATGTAAACTTACAGAGTGTTGTGAGTGGATGTTTTACCCAAGAGGGAATAACATAAAACAGTATATTACAAATGGCCTGAGAACTGTCAGCATGAACCATATACTGCAGGTCCTTAAGAAGAAGCCTTGATGAGGGCAGACGAGGGACAGGTGTGAGAGCAGGAGCTAACCAGACTCCGCCCCGGACTTCCTGGAACCTGCTCAGCCTCACCTAAGGTTCAGAAACCAGAACAAACACCATAGTAAAGCATGATCGTGACACAAATAGACTCAGTTTGGTTTTCAGAGCCCCTGATGAATGCTTATATTTGAAAGTGTTCAACTGCAGTCTGAAGTTCCCCCATAGGCTTTATTAGCACATCGAGCAAACTTTGAACCATAAAAGAATACATTTAACACGACTTATCACAGACAAACACTTAAGAATGTTGAGAGTTGAGATTTAACTGCAGTTTCTGTATAAGAATTTGCTTTGGAGGGTATGAAGATGCTACATAAAAATAAAATGGAAACTGTAGTCTTCACTGTTTGCCCTTGACCTCACACTATCTCAGTTAAGCTTTGGTACTTTATTAGCCTGCAGATTAGCATATTATTACATGCCTTCAGAAAGTTTCTTGTCATTACAAAGCGTGTTATTATGGTATATTAGGTTCAGTATCAGTCTTTGTGTGCACTTCCTGATAACACAGTTTAAAGAAAGTAGCTGGACACACAACACCACTTAAACAGTTCCTGTTAAAGTATGTGTGCTTGAAATCCCAAGTCCTCGAAATCTCCTCACCTCTTAAGGATACACATGATATCCTGTATGTTTCCAGTATGAAACATCTTTCATTTGCAAGTTTTTTTTATGAGTTCTTGTTCCTCTGTTATTTCCTTGTTTCAGTACTAATTTGTGTTATGATTATTTCCTCACCATTTTGATATTCACTGCACAACTGTGTGGAGCCAATAGCATTTAGATTAGTACTATTTGCAGGCTGATTTTCATGCATGTAAATACACTTTCGCTGTAGTGTTCTGGCTGGCTTTTCATGGGTGAAAATGCCAAAACACATCTCCATTTGAGTCCTTGTGTCGTGGGACGCACCGTTATGTTTCCTCAATACCGTTGTTATTTACACAGGCTAACAAGGTTAGGACAGGATTTAGACTCCTGAATGTCATGGTGGTTTTAAAGAACTGGAATTTAATAAGCTCCCCTGTCAGCTTGGAGTTCAGCAGTGAATTAGAATGCATGAATATGTATAAGAATCTCTTCCTCACATTTAAAGGATTAACAGCTGAGTCTGTTACCTGTTTTAGAAATACCAGAGGAGGTGTATATTTGACTCTACCAGAGGAAGAATTATTTATCATCATTATTACTGTATGCGATGGGGGAAAATATTGCTCTGAGCTAATGTAGATATTTAAGGAAAACTGGTTTAAAATGCTGCACCTCTATGGCCAGCCATAATTACTTGATTCCAATTAGCATCTTGCAATAATTTGCGAGTCATATTGGGCTCGGCTCATTCATAATTTTGAATTAATAGGGTCTAATTTTCTGCATAGTACAGGGGAAGGTGGAGGTTCTTGACCCACTTCCTGGAGCCAGCGTCACTGATGGTCCATTCAGCTGAGTCAGGTCTGCCCTCCCCATGCCATCCCATGCTCTGCCTTACTATCCTTTGATATGTCCTCATCATCCACAAGCCAATATATTCCCATTTGTTCTGACGGACAGTGTGGGTGAACACTACCACAGATAGCTGTAATTTAATGAGTGCAAAAATAACTTGATGGTGAGAACGATTGGCTTATTTCGATAAGGTTGTTGGGTTAAATCCAAAGAAGAAAATCCCAGTTCCCCTCTGTTCGACAATCGTTGAATGAGTGAAATAGTTTCTGCACAGATGCAGACATGTGAGACAAAAAGTTATCGTTAGTTATATCTGATTGAATAACTGAGTACTCAGATTTCCCTTCACTTGAGCAATGAATCCAAAACAAAAAAAGAAATGTGAATCAATCCATATTTGAAAAAAAAAAGGTAAATGGATTGTACTTGTATACCACTTTTCACTCAAAGCACTTTAACACTACATGTCACATTCATAGCACACTAAACAGTATTTTTTGTTTGAATCATTCACTCATATTCATACACCAATGGGCACATCGATAAGCAACATGGGGTTCAGTGTCTTGCCCCACTTTGACATGTGGCCCAGAGAAGCCTGGAGTTGAACCACTGCCCTTCCTATTGGCAGGTGACTGCTCTTCCTCCTGAACTACAGACACCTAAGCTTCACAATGTTGCCAGAGGGAAGTGGCATAGCCTAACTTCCTTGTGTATATAATTCAGTAGAAGAAGTACCTGACCCATCTGGCTTGAGGAAGAAAGAACAACAACTGTGGTGGACATCAAGAAAAGGAAGAGGAACATGGAGAGAGCTCTTACTCAGGAATCACTTTCAACTCTGGGAGGACCTAGGACATTATATCATACATGGAAATACACTAGTCAGTCTCGGGAGTCATTATTAGAAACAGTTGGTGAGTCAAGTCATTTTAATCTTAGCAAGATCAGACAAGATTTGCAAACATATGATGCCCCTCAATGGGGCATTATGTTATCTTTGAAACAAGCAAAAACCATTTGAAATGAGAATATAAACTATTGACTATATAAACAATTTTTATAATTTCCATTGATCTTTCTGTTATTTACATCTACTAAATGTGAATCAAAAAGGGCTATGGAGTGAATAAAAAAGGGACTGTCTTGTGGATAAAATGTCTTCAAATCCCAAGGTGATGTTTTGAAAATAGTTTGTTTTACACAAAACTCTCCACCACAGGGATAACACAGTGATGGACAAACACTTATACCTACAGTTAATTTAGAATAATAAAAAAAAAAAACTAAACATGCACATCTTTGGACAGTCATATAGAGATAACCCAACCAGCACAGAGAGTGCATGCATACTCTACACAAAAAGGCCCCAGAGATTCAAACCACAAACCTCATTGTTGTAAGGTGGCAGTGTTACACTGCACCACTGTGCTGCATGAAGAGTCAAGATATTCAATAAAAAAGACAGGTCAGAATTTAGCATCAACAGAAGGAATCTTTTCTGTGGTCATAGTGTAAGGGTGTGCTGTTTTATTAGCCCACTTTTGACAACTTAATACAAATTATTAGGAGTTTGAATGATACAATTTATCTGAGAATTGGTGTTTAACATGTCCATCCCTTAAAAAATAAATATTACAATTTATGTATACCAGTTTCTTAATGTAACAAGATTCACCTTGTTACTAAGCAAAAGCCTGGTCAAACTGTTAACATAAATATTACCGTGAGTACTGACGATTTCAATGGGCTCCCCAGTCACTAGATCTGAATCCTGTAAAACACCTTTGAGATGATTTGCAGCATGAATGTGCAGCAGACAAATCAAAGGCAATCACGTCAACATGGAGCAGAATCTCAGAGGGAGGTTTGCTACATCTTGTGGAATCCATTTCATGAACTATTTAGGCTGCATCCATTGAGAGTCTTTATTATACATGCTTTCCCATTCATTTCTTGTCAGAAAGACTGAAAAATTCATTTCAACCAAGCTTTTCTTCGAATAGTAAATAAGCAGCAAATCAGCTGACTTTGTATTCAACATTTTCAACCAAAATACGTTAATTAGAATATTTTTAATATGTAGTGAGTTGGTTAACTCCATGCGTTAAAGTCCAAACACTCATTTCCATAGACAGAGATGTGAAGAAGAAAATACTTCCGTTTTCAATTCTAAGATTGTATGTATCGATACATGATTTTTTAAAACATGATCTGATCTTTACCAGGTCTTACAAATAGGTAAATACAACCTCAGCTGAACAACATGAAACATATTTACACCGTGTCATTATTCATCTTAAGAAAAAAACAAGCCAAAATGCAGAAGCAATATATGGAATAGAATATTTTGGTATACGAATGATTGCAATGTCTCCAGGTTCTGTGCTTCGTTGTTAAGAGCTTTATACGTGAGGAGAAGTGTTCCGAACTGGTGTGAAGTGTTTGTGCTTATGTACTGTGTTTGCTTTTCACCAAATGTTCCATTGTACCTTATAAACAACCATCTCAACTATGGTCCATTTGTGCAAAGATTAAGTCTTGCAGTTTGTTCAAATGCAGCTTTGCAAACATAAGCCATGCCATGTTCTGCTTTGAGAGAATTTTTCCTCATTGTACAATGGACTCCAAATTGTTTGGAAATATGAACACAAAGTGACAAAACTTCTGTTTTTAATGGAGATGCTCACATATGCTGATGAGTACTTATTTAGGTGTATTAGGTTAGCAGCAAATTGCTGCTACTGACCCTGAATCCTATGAAAGTAAGGGTTGACTTAGTTTTTCACATATGATTTATACATTTTGGTCACTGTAATGTCATGTGTTGTTATTCATCTGAGGTTGTATTTTACCAAAGTTTAATCACCAAATACACTATATTGCCGTCAAAATTTGTAACTTGGCGCGCACGGAGAATGACCAACCGGATGGACCAATTTAAAAACAGGCTCAGCGAGGACGTGTGTCTGCACTGAAACAGCATAAGCAAGTAAAACAGCAAAGCAATCTATCATTATTATTATATCCTGAAAGGCAACGATAATTCCCAAATGTGTCCATTGAAACACACTGATTCATAACAAACTCGAGTCCACAGGACACAAGTGCAGGGTCGGTTTCAAGAGGCTATGAAAGTCCTGAAGCGCTCTCCTCAATAACTATGGTGGAGGCAAGTGCCGCTATGAAAATGATCAACAAAAACTCTCTCCACGCCAGGAGGAAAACAAAACAGGCTATGAACGATAACAAAATAAACTCACGCTCTCCTACTGAGGCGGACTGAAACAAAAGACGCTCTCCCAATAACGGGGCAAAAATACTCAAAACCGAAAACGCTCCTAAACGGAAGGCCCTATGAAACTTAACACTTAACTATCTGCTCACATTTAACGGCGGCGCAAAGATCTCTAAAAACAAAACACAAAATCACTCCCCTAGTAGAGGAACTATGAAACATTAACATGAAATGACGCAACGCTCCTCTAACGGAGGTGACTATGAAAAGATTACAAATCAAAATCACTCCAAAAAACGGAGGACCAAAACCAACTATGAAACTTACCGTGGTTTTAAGCTAGAGGGTAAAGAATAAATTATCAAAACAAAGGATACGCTCTTCAGGAGGATCGCTCACTGCAGGAGGATCGCTCACTGCAGGCTCAAGGAATCTGTTTCTGTAGAACAAGACACGAGAGTGAGGCTCATGATCGGAGGAACAACACAAGGGAGACGCAGACTATTTGAGCACAAGAGGAGCCAGGTGGAAACACTTTGGGAATCAGGGAAGACAATCAGACACTTGACACAGGGACACGAGAGGGAAGTTAATATTAATATAAAACAGGAAATGACGAGACAAGACATGAATCAAAGCATAAATCGTGACACAAACAAACAAAGAAAAGTTAACACATTACACTTAAAAGTCCAATAACAATATTCTAAGTACTATATCAGACTGTAATGGTGATAACACACCTATTGAAATTTCAACTTCTGGTGGCTCATCAGCTATTATGTAAGAGGAGAGAATGCTGATCATTGATGACAGTGCGACTCCTCCTGCTCTTGACAGGGGCATTGTCTTCTTCTCCACTTTCGTCATTGTAGAGTAGTTAGCAGTAACCATCACGTAGCAGCGACACCTCTGTGACGGAGAAGATTGCAACTACTGGCGTATCGACTTTCGCCACTGTATACGGCCGGCACGACACCGTGACGTCATCGTGCGAGCCATCGCTGCAATGATACTGGGGCCTACAGGTGTTTAAATTCAAGCACCTAGGCATGCAGACTGCTTCTACAAACATTTGTGAAAGAATGGGTCATTCTCAGGAGCTCAGTGAATTCCAGCGTGGTACCGTGATAGGATGCCACCTGTGCAACAAGTCCAGTTGCAAACTTTTCTCGCTACTAAATATTCCACAGACAACTGTCAGGTATTATAACAAAGTGTAAGTGATTGGGAACGACAGCAACTCAGCCACAAAGTGGTAGGCCATGTAAAATGGGGTCAAACGCAGAGTGGGGTCAGCGGATGCTGAGGAGCATAGTGCGCAGAGGTCGCCAACTTTCTGCAGAGTCAATCACTATCTCCAAACTTCATATGGCCTTCAGATCAGCTCAAGAACCGTGCGTAGAGAGCTTCATGGAATGGGTTTCCATGACCAAGCAGCTGCATCCAAGCCATACATCACCAAGTGCAATGCAAAGTGTCAAATGCAGTGGTGTAAAGCACGCCGCCACTGGACTATAGAGCAGTGGAGACGCGTTCTTTGGAGTGACGAATCACACTTTTCCATCTGGCAATCTGATGGAGGAGTCTGGATTTGGAGGTTGCCAGGACAACGGTACTTGTCTGACTGCACTGTGCCAAGTGTAAAGTTTGGTGGAGGGGAGATGATGGTGTGGGGTTGTTCTTCAGGAGCTGGGCTTGGCCCCTTAGTTCCAGTGAAAGGAACTCTAAATGCTTCAGCAAACCAAAAGATTTTGGACAATTTCATGCTCCTAACTTTGTGGAAATAGTTTGGGGATGGCCCCTTCCTGTTCCACATGACTGCGCACCAGTGCACAAAGCAAGGTCCATAAAGACATGAATGAGCCAGTTTGGTGTGGAAGAACTTGACTTGCCTGCACAGAGTCCTGACCTCAACCCAATAGAACACCTTTGGAAAGAATTAGAGCGGAGACTGTGAGCCAGGCCTTCTGTCCAATATCAGTGTCTGACCTCACAAATGTGCTTCTGGAAGAATGGTAAAAAATTCCCATAAACACACTCCTGAACCTTGTGGAAAACTTGCCCAGAAGAGGTGAGCTGTTATAGCTGCAAAGGGTGGGCCGACGTCATATTAAACCCTATGGATTAAGAATGGGATGTTACTTAAGTTCATATGCGTGTAAAGGCAGATGAGTGAATACTTTTGGCAATATAGTGTATATACACAACGGCCATCAAAACTGGGTCAAAAATAGCACCCTAGTGCAGCACAGACTCAGCAGAAAGAACAGGGTGAAAGTGTGTGGTTATTACCAACTGGCTGTGGTTGTGGGCAGTGAGTGACAGGCTGGAGGGCAACACCAGATATTCGTAAGCTATGCCCTCAAAAACAAACTTCAGAAACTGTCTGTGGTCTTGGTGTATTGCTACATGAAAGTACGTGTCTGTGAGATCTCCCAGGCAACTGCATTCAGCAGCTGCCTGAGTATCAACATATTGAACTTTTACAGGTTCATAGGTATTTGTTTGAATCTCGCGAGTCCAAAATAGGACAGAGTCCAGAGCTGTGCAACAAAAAAATAGTGGCTGTACCAACCTTTGTTGATGTATTTGGTGATGTATTTTTTAGTTTTGTTTATTTCCTCACAGAACTCTCGCTGTTTCTTTTCTGACAGTTGTGATTACAACTGAGATGAATCATGGGGACTTAATCTGGAACCATAACTGGTAACCTATAGAAATGGTCCTAACTACCTACAGAGAAGGTGCACCAGAGAGGGAGGCAGGCTGCCAAGCAACTGAAAACTTAAATTAAACCCTAATCACATCAAAAAAGAGCCTGTTTGCAACTTGTTGAATGCCACCATAAACTATTTTAGTATATCAAGCTTTTAAATCACATTAAATCAATATGCAGGAATGGTTAATTCCATAACACACAGCTTCATATAAGAAAAAGCAAACCATGCTTTTGATGATGTTTAATCTTTTTTCTACTAAACTTGTTGAGCAAACAATTTTTTTTCCAACTCTTGGGATGTCACAACAAATATGGTCTGAAATTGGACTCAACTGTTTGGTTGTATTAAAATTTAAATTAATAAACAGCTTGAACATACAAAGCAAACCTTTTTGACAAAAAATGGGACAGATTGGCTTCTGCATCCTCGAAAATATTTGTCAGTACAAGTTTAATTAGGTCTCTTGGCCTTTTGTCACTCTGTTGGAGTTGGCCAAAGTTGCTGTTTTACTGATGGTCAAAACCCTTTGATTAGGAGATATGACAGTTGGTTTTCCAGCCCTTTAAGTGACAAGGCAGATATAACTCAGTGCAGCAGACATTAGGTTGCGTCAGCTGAAAACAAAAGCCCTACTGTCATAACAATAAGGTTGGGATGGTAAATTAAGCATTTTTGATGACCATACCAGAGGTGACCGGGATGACAGCTGCAATCACACAACCTGAATAAAAATCTTTTTGTTTCGAGGAGATGGAGTTTGTAGTAATTCTGTCTTCCCTTTCATAAGAAAAGTATTAGGTTACATGAGCAAATTACATCAAATCTGAAAAGTACAAATAAAGTTATTGCCTGACAGCAAAAACCAGCAGGATTCACTCTGCTATCCTTACCAGCATTACCCAATAAAGATACAGCTTCAAAAATTCAATACACAGTACCATAAACAGACGTTTAAGAAAGACACAAACAGATCCACTGTTTGCCCAGAGGCATCAGAGGGGAATCGAGGGATGAATGTAGTATGTGAGAAAGAGAAAAGGAATGGGAAGACAGTAAAAAGCAAGGGGTGGCTGAAGAACCCAGAGGTCAACAACAAAAGCTTCACAAGCAAAAATAGACAGCTGTGCCTCAGGATATCAGCTAATGAGCAGGGACTATCTCTTTTCAACAATCCAAGTGCACATGTTATGAAAGAATGTAGGAATGGGTGATGGTCTTTAGCAAATGATCCTAGAAGACAATAAAATACCAAGACAATGAAAAATAAGATACTTTTTGCCTTTAAATGAGGGCTGTTCATACTAAAAGTCTGGATTTGTTTAATGTTTTCTATCCTAAAATTAAGCTCCAGCTCCAGCTCCAAAAAGAACATCAAAGGTCATTAAAAGCCGCTTAAGCCAAAAATGATTTTCTAAAAGAAAGGTGTAGGTTGATAGGGTTATTTAATCAGGTTGGAACTAAAAGTATTTGCACCAGTTTTCTTCTGAGCATTGACAACATTGCAGGAAAACATCTTAATGTTAACCATCAATGGTTAGAAATGCTTTGTAATCTCCTAAATCGGCACCCTAGATATAAATGTTACATTAATAGGATTAAAAATTGTGTTTGTTGGACCATTTTCTGCTTTAGATAAACATAAATTTGGTTTGCTGACCCAGTCAGCAGAGATAAACATAGATTTACATCTTTAGAATCAACTAATACACATAATCTTAATGTTGCCAGTTGACATTTCTTGATATCACTACTTGATACCAATGTAATGTTCATGGCAACAGTAGAATACTGCCTTTCAGAACCTCCAACTTTCTCTTCCCTTTTTGTGAAAAGGTGGGAGAGAAATTGTTCTATTACGGCAGAGGGATGTTGAAATTATATACAGTATATATGTAGAGAGAGAGGCATCACATAACACCAATGCTCCATGTCTTGTGAATCTGAGAGCTGACCACTGCAATAAGTCTCAAGTATAAAGTGCTGGACTGCACCAATCCCTGACATCATACACACCTAGTGGCTGAAGAAGCTAATTGCACTCCATTGCACAAATGAACCAGCAGCTAATGGATGGTACCCACCCAGACTGGTTAACCCTAACCCTAACCCTCATCATGAAAGATGATCAGAAGGGGGTAGTTCCATCTAACTACTGGCCAGTACAACATGGAAGCTCCCTTGGGGCATCATAGTGGATAGGCACATGGCTCAATGAGTAGTGGTAACTTTTGATTTTCCAGTAGCTAGTGTTTAGCTGTTCTGTCAATCAGTAACTTGTGATCATTAGTGATTGACAGAACTGTCACTGAAGACTGTAAGATCAAGCATACAAATCAAAAGAAAGCTTATGACTCAATGTCATACACATGGATACTGGAATGCTTCAAACTCTACAACATCAAAAAGGCACAAAGAGCCTTCATCAAGAACTCAATGGGATTGCAAGGGGCTGCAAAGCCAATTGCACAAGTTAACATGAAGTGCAGTATCTGTCAAGGAGATTCAAGGAGAATATTTGGTGGGCTCACGTCGTCAGAATCTGATAAATACTCTGCCATGTTGCACAAAACTAGCAATAGCAAACTCCGTGTGAAGCTTGCCGACCGTCACAGAGTAAATAAGCAGTGCCACAGCGGCGCCAGGCGATGACGTCAACCCAAGTAACCCGGGTGTAAAAAGCCCCAATAACAACAACACGGCAGCTCTTAACCAACAGTGCAATAGTACACGTTCATCCATTCATTTGTCTTAAAGTATTGGTGAAATAAAGACAAATAATGGCTTATTTAGAGGCTGTATTGTCTGTGCCCTATTCACTCCTGTTATATGGATATACATGAATCTCGAGTGATCTAAATAGCGACCTAAGGACGCCGACTTTCACCAAAATGTTATCGATGAGTAGATGAATGAATTTCTATTTTGAAAATAACGAAATTCCCGAAATTTATTGGTGGATGGTACCAATCAAGTGTCTATTGTGTCTATTTTCACCTGTTTAGCAGGAGAGGGCCGTCGGAGGTTTGCTCGGTGGAAGTGGATGTGGTAGCCGCAGCGGTCATGTCAGTTGGGGGATCCGGGGGTTTCTCAATGGTTTTCACATGCCTGTGTCTGCTTGCTAGGTGATTGCTCAGATTTGAGGTGGAATTTTTCGCTCTAGATAAAACTTTTATTCCCACGCAGAGTGTACAGCGGACGCTAATGTCACTTTTTACCGAGTCAAACACAAAGTAATGTCGATAGTTTCAAGCATTAAACGCTGCATGGTCCTGCTCTCTCCCGTGCTCCATGTTATCTCTTGTTGATCTACACGCACTGACGTGGCACCGCTCAAATGTGATTGACATGAGACACTCTCACAAACAAAATCATGGTTTAGTAACGCAGTAACACAGCCTATTTGCGGGAAAGTAACAGTAATTATTGTTTTTGCAATTGTAATCCCTTACTTTACTCGTTACTTGAAAAAAGTAATCAGATTACAGTCCCATCGCTGGTCACCACTGCTGCTCTACATAGTTCTGAACTCCCTCAGCCACATCATCACAATGAATGGCTCTGTGCTCTTTACTTTTTTCTAAGTTTGTTAAAAGAAAATTCTGACTTTTATCTGAATGTGTTGATACAATCGATTGCACAGCAGCTTTTCACCATCTTAGATGTGCTTTCTGTGTTTCAGAGCCAGTCAAACAGTCCACGGTCATTTAGAAGGCTGCTTTTTTGCTTACTTTTGGCCTAACAGTACAGTAGCTATCTGTCACATGTCTGATACTGGTTTGTTGAGACAGTGAACACTGAAATAAAAACAACTACATGCCTTATTCACCACATTGTTTATGTTGTCCTTAATAAGTAGATACAAGAGAATATATGTTACATGTATATGTCATATTCCTGCTGATAATTTCTAAAATAAAGAAAAAGCCCATGCTCACCTCCAAAATATTTTGACAGTGGAATGAGCTGGTGATGTGTTCTCCATCTTTGAAACAATCCATGGTTTAATTAAACCCCTAAAATCTAAAAGACAAAATATTATTTTGTATTATGTATTTAGATTTTTGCTACTCAGGTTTGTCACACTTATGAATGCAAAAAACATGTTCCATCCATCATTTTTAAAAATACACAAGCTTACCAGAAGAAGGCAGGTTAACAAGGGTAATAGACGCCTTAGAAGTCAACCCAAATCATGTGTGCTTCACACCCTCATACACAGACAGGCACATACGCACACACAATGGTGCAAACTGCACACAAACAAAAGGCACTGGAGGGGCCCAACTACCACTGCAAGCTCCCAGATGCCAATAATGAAAAGCACTCAATCATTCAGGGAAAAAAACCCAAAGCTAAAACACTATGGGGAATCAACAGCTACAAGAAGATGAAGATGTAATATAAATTACATAGTACATTAACACTATGTTCACTTGTTCAGACTGATCCAACAAATGAAAGAAAGTTATTTTATATAACAATAATCTGAATCTCAGACTTACAAGATTTTAAGAATTAAAGAAAGAAAGATGAACTTGACAACTTCTAAAATTGTTAACAATAATTTAAAAAATGTCACTTCACATATCCACATGGGTATACTATAACATCTGACACAGTCCATCAGCTGTGATACAGACAGCCTGCTCCAGATACCCCTCACAGGTTTAAATAGGTCTCACACTCTGATTAGAATACACTTGCCCCAATGTTGTTATTTAAAGTAGAGCCCACACAAAGTCAGATTGCAATGCAAATAGAATGATGACTAAACTAAAAACAGAGCCCTAAAAAGAAAGTACCAGCATTCTTGAACTGTACCAGAGTTGCAGCAGCGGCTTTACTTAGGCTATGTTCTGGTATGGCCAGTAGACATCACAACAGACCCTGTGTTGCATGAATCAGCACATTAGAACTTACAAATGTTATGAAGAAACACTGGATTCAGCAGATATTACATACCGATTCTCTAGGAGGAAGCTTAATGCTTAACCAGCTATTTGCAGTGTTTACCCAAGACAAACTCCCACTCAATATCAGTAAAGCAAATAGCTAATGACAGGGAATAGGCAAAAATACCGGCAATGAACCAAATTGGGAATGACTGGAGGAAACCCACAATGAGATGATCTGGAAAGACATAAGTATCTACAATCAGTGGCTACAGGAACTGAGAGGTGGAGGAGACTAAAACCCGCTAAAGCAGTGGATGTCAGGTAACGAGGCGGTGGTTTCGCTGCAAAAAAATGCAGAAGTTAATTGTAAAGTCAAACAGTCATGTAGCTTGCATGTATTTACACTGCAGGCCTTAGGTGGATAAGAGATGAGTTTGAGTGTCAAAGTCAGGCTATTTGAAATTTCAACATTAGTAATGATCTCCGGTGTTGCTGACATTTGGCTCTGACTCGTCAAATAAACTGTAAATTTCTCACACAGGTAATTTGCTAAGTTTGATTATTTGGACATTGACTCCATTTGAATGTTTCTGAAAATTCTATTTTTAATGCTTATCTTTAAAAGAAAAACATTGTAATCAGCTGGAGTGATTTGCTGCACATTACATTCACAGTTGCACCTTTTTCATGTGTCTGAATGACATCCTTTGGATAGAAATGTGCGAACAGTGTTAATGGATGGTCTGGTAAAGCTGCTTTGTTGTGAAACTAGGTAGGCTGCATGCACAGTTCTCATAAATTCCAGCTGAGGGTGAAAGCTAAAGTTGACGAGGGCTGAGCCTTTATCTGAGAATGATAAATCCCACCACCACCACCTCCCAAACTGCCACACAGAGGATCACTGAAGGACCTTGAGCTGATTTATCGAGCTCAGAAAAACAAGAATAGTGAGGAAGCTATCTTCTGGCTGGATATCGCTGTCATTCTTCATTTCGTTGACGTTTCACTCAACACCTTGAAGGGAGACCGAGGGAATAGTAAGCTCTCTGTTTTAAGACCATATTTTGAGAATTTGTGCGTTAAAAAAAAAAAAAAAGGTATTTAAAAACAATGCAGGAAGGGATAAGCTGTGTGAGATGGTTTAGTCCTTCAATGTGTTCAAACACTGACATTGCAGTTACATGCCATTGTATTTTCATATATTGTTTCCACTGTTGGAAACAACATGGTGCGTCAAAATACAATACTTGTCGCTCGGGATTGCTACATCTGTCACTGTCTTCTTCTGCAGTTTGTCAACCAACATAATGTCTAGTTGGTTAGCTATCACCAGTTCATCAATCACTGAGACATTAATTTAGCAGTTCTTCACTTGGAACCAGTTTCAAGATGTCGTATGGATCTTTGATGTCTTGCCATGGATAGTGGCCCACACACTCTCAGACTTTTTGTCCCATTCAGCTGACTCCTCAAAACCTGCTACCTTAGTTGTGGCTGACTTCCTTGCAACCTCCTCACAGTTGCCATTTGCTACTGGGACCCCAACGTAACTGTAGCTGTCACAAACATTTGCTATATCGCCATCTGGTAGTTCAACTTAATCACCTGTGATAATCTTGCTTCTCTTTGGTACCACTGGACCACATCTATCCACTCCAAAAGACATGAAATCTTGATGTATATCCTGATCAGGTGGATCAGTGAGTTGATGTCTTGTTCTGTCCTTGTGTAAAGCTTGATGTGATCAATGCAAAGGAAGGTAGCTGATGATTGCTCAGGGGCATCTTGGAGCATCTCTTTGGTATATACCTCTCTTGATAGTAACCTGTGCAACTGAAGGGTGAAACTGAGGAGTTCTTGATGAGGGCTTTTAGTATCCTGTTGATGCTATAAATGTCCAAGCGCTCCAGTATCCATGTGTGCCACATTGAGTCGTAGGCCTTTTTGTTGTCAATCCAGGCAGTGCAAAGATTTATGTTTCTGTTTTTAGGATTCCATGTGACATTTTTGTCACTCTCTAGCGGGTGCTGACTCCTCTACTGTTACTTCCTATTCCATTCTTAGCCCTGATCATGTATTAAGCCATAAAGTTTGTCATCTTATCTGCTTTCATGTTTGACAGGAACTGTACATTGTACAGAGGCAGTTTATTGTCTTGTATTTAGATAGAAAGGATTGTCCAGCACTAGATTGACCCGACTACGTGGGTACCATCGATTAGCAGTTGGTTAATTTATCCTGCAAGGCATTCATGGATTGTAGTTTGGTCTTTAGTCTGTAGGTGTTTATTATATCAGAACCTGGTGCAGTCCAACTTTTTCACTTCAGTGTCTGTCAATTATTGTGGTGGTTACTGGTTCTTGTTTTGGGAGATTGCTGCAGTCAACTCACAGATCCTGGCAGTGTACTTATTTGTATATCTACACTCACAGTCACAGAAAATTGTAGTTCTGCCATGAATTTTTCCTCCTTATGCAGTTTCAGACCTGTTTGTGTCTGTTCTCCCCTTATTAAACTGCCACTGAAAGTACACGTTGGATAGTTCATTAGAGGAGTGGAGAACATTCTGTTTATTTCCTTTGCCTCTGCTTCTCTACTGTATTTTTTCTCTCTCTCTCTACACACACACACACACACACACACATATATATATATATACGTTTAGCTTGATGTTTATGATTTGTGAGGATTTTTGTAACTGTGGACTGAGTTGTGACACAAATAGGAAATACACATTTTTCGATTTACATTGTCATCATTAACCCAAACTACTTTTTTTCCCTTCTTCATGTTCCTTTTAAAATTACTAGCATTGTTTTATAATTAACCAAATCATTCAATTTTACAACATGTGACTTTAGGAAAAGTGGATCAGTGTGGTCATAGTAACCAGTCTCACTAACAATATGGATGACTCATTTTTGTAATGAAACTATTGAGTTAATTGCTATAAAGGTTGACCTTCATGTAGCTTTGACAACCCCCAACTGATCCAGGTCGATGGCCTGAGTCCAGTTCTGCCAGAGGTGTCTTCCTCTTGAAAGGGAGTTTTTTTCTTTCCACCATCACCTCATGCATGCTCAGGACATGAGATTGAATTGAAGAGAAGTTTTGGTACAGTCTGTTTGTTTTCTTATTCACTTAATAGTTTGTATATGTGGAAAAAAAAAGACCCAACTATTTGACTAATTGTTTTCCAGTATTTTTGAAAACTAGAGAAGACTGCCCTGTGGTTGTCAATGTAGAGTTTATCTCCATGTTTGAATACAGGTATTAGCTTTGGTCATTTCTTATTATTAGGAAACACAGCTCTCTAAAAAGACTGATTGTATATACCGGTACATGTCAGAGGTCTCACTATAGATTCAGTGATCTCTTTTATAAGTGCCATGTCTAGGAATGTATATCAGCTTAACTTTTTTTAACTATTTCAGTAATATCAACTTCAATTACTTATATTTATCTGCTAACATAGAACTGTTCTTATCATCAGTCAGTGTTGGAAAAATGATATAGTTATACTATGACAGAATAGTCACTCCATCTGTTCACCTTCAAGCAAAAGTGATTTGACTCTGGTACTAGACTTTCCCAAAATATTAACTGGTGAGAAGCACCTCTTATGTTCCTTCCCATAACAAGAAATGGGGAGAGAAGCACCTTTCCCCATAACATTGAATATTCCTACCCATAATAATGAATGGTGAGAAAAGCGCCTTTTCTCATAACATTGTGTGATCAGCAAGCATAAACAACATAAATAGCTGGAGCACCATTTTGTCGGGAGACAACTCTGAGCGATCTTCCCGACAGGTTGTGTGGATTTGTGCGGACTTGTCTCTTTCTTGCAAGAAATAAATGTTTTGTGTTAATCGTATCCAGCGACTCTGAGCCTAATTTTACAGAGAATTTTTCTAACAGTCAGATAGATAAATAAGTCTTTTTTTGTTGTCAGACACCACCATTTTATTGGATGAAGTAGGTCCAGCAACCACAAAGTAGTTATTAATTTATTCAGCAATGCTTTTTAAGTGTTCTATTTTAACTTTACTACTACAAAAAATCTAGGAAATTGAGATTTACAAAATAAGATGATTAATTTCTTTCCACTCTTGTATTCTATTGTAGAGAAATTCTACAATAAATCTTTTGTAATAACAAAAATTATCTTTTTCTCATACTGTTTGCATGCAGTTTTCCTCACTTTAATTTTTTGTCTTTAATTAATTTAAAGAGAATTTTTCTTTTTGCATGGTCCTTGTAGTCCTTTACTTATCAAAATATCAATAGATCTTTATCTTTTACCCAACATTCATTACAACACAATGATTCTTACTTAACTCTAAAAATGAGTGAGAGGAGCATTTAACATTATTTTTTCAGATCACAAACACTTGTAAAGAGGTTATCTATAAGTATATGACTTTATTTGGTTATCATACTAGGTTTATATATAAGAGGGCCAAGGAGCAAAACTAGAAAATTCCTTTCAAGGTATGTTGTTTGTTTATATATATTCACTTGTTTAATACTGAAGTCCACACAAACAAATATTTTTTTATCCCATATTTTACCAAAAATATTGTCTATGATAATTAGATATTTTTTCTGGCATTTTACATATTCAATTCAATTCAGTTCATTTATATAGCGCCAAATCACAATAAATGTCATCTCAAAGCACTTCAAAGATACAATCCAATTCAAGCCAATTAGAATCCAATTCATTGTAATCCAATCATAATCCAATCAAATCCAAATAATTAAATCCTAAATTAGTCCCTTTAAGAAGAAATCTCGAGCCGATCCAGACTCAGGAAGGGTGGCCATCTGCCTTGACCAGCTGGGATTTGAGAAGACAGGAAAGAAAGGACAACAAACACCATAACACCATTCAAATGATACCTGTTGGAACAGGAAATTCCAACAGCAGTCTAGGCCTATAGCAGCATAACTGTGGGATGTTTCAGGATCACCTGAGCCTTCCCTAACTATAAGCTTTATCATAAATGTGTCACAGTCTGCTATAGAAGTTTATGTAATGTCACAGTTTGTTTAATCATGGTTTCAGTTATGTTCTAGTCCTGTTTTTCCCCTGCCACCTCAGTTCACTCAAGTCACCTGGCTCATTGTTCACAGCTTCACCTCATTCACTGATCACTCCCTCCACAGTATTTAGCCTTCTGGTTTCCTTTCAGTCACTGCAGAATCCTTACCTCACTTTATGCCTTGCCACACAGATAAGTCTCGTTTTGCCGATCTCAGTCTTGTTTTGTGTTCCATAGCTTATACATAGTCTCGTTTTTGTTTCATAGTTAAGTATTTTTGATCCGGCTCTGCCGCGCTTTATGTTTTTTTGGCCTCGTCTTGTTTTTTGTTCTTGCTCCCTGTTTTTGTTAATAAACCTTTTGATTTTGGAAGAACTGCATCTGGGTCCTACCTATCCGAACCGTGACAAAATGGAAGTTTTAAACCTAATCTCAAAACTGGCGGCTGGTTATACAGAGAGGGGCCTGATAACTGAAGGCTCTGCCTCCCATTCTACTTTCAGAAACTCTGGGAACAACAAGTAAACCTGCAGTCTGAAAGCAAAATGCTCTGTTTGGAAAAATTCCAACAATGAGATCTTTAAGATATGATGGAGTTTTGTCATCAAGAGCTTTATATGTGAGAATAATCTTAAATTCTATTCTGAATTTAACAGGGAGCCAATGAAGAGAAGCTAAGACCGGAGAAACTTGATCTCTCCTGTTAGTTCTCATCAGAACTCCTGGGGTTCTGATTCAGAAAATATGTGGGACAGCCCAATAATAAAGAATTACAGTAGTTCAATCTTGAAGTAGCAAATGCATGGACCAGTTTTTCTGCTTCACCCTGAGACAGGATGTTCCTAATTTTGACGATAAATATGCAACTGAGCTACAACCTACAGTGGCCCTGAGGGTCAAAACACAACAACATTTAAAGCGGCTATATTATTTTTCCAGCTCTACTACACTACTATATTTGAATTCGGGGTGCATCCATTTCACGTGCGCTGCTGCAGCCATTCACTCTCTTGTCCCTCTAGTCTGGGCAACGCGTTCAGATTCCGATTCCCTTCCCACGTTCCGCATACCCTCCACAATTTGTGTCAGTACAATGCAGGACTGGCAGAAAAACATTTCCTAAAAGAGGGATCGATCATTTTCTTAAATGTCGTCGTGTTTTCTGAAATGTCGTCGTGTTTTCTTAAATGTCATCGTGTTTTCGGAAATGTTCTTGTGTTTTACTCTCAGGGCCACCGTAATAACTTAGTAGATGATGAGATTATCTTGATTTTTAGCTCTAGTTGGGTTATGCTCCTTATTTGAGGGTAATTATCCTTGGATATATGGCAGTGAATGAATCAAATCACTGTCACAAAGCATGTCATACCCCGGTACGATAGGTGGTGCTGTACCCATTTCAAATAGTGGTAATAGAGCCACTTCCGGTTGACCGATTCACTACCAACAACAACAACAAACTCAGGCATTTGAGAAAGTTGGTTAACGAAGAGCAAGATGAGGCTGCATCCCTCTACATTTAATTTTTGGTGAGCATAGTTATTACACAAACGTGATGCACAATGATGCGCTTGATTGCGATGATTATGGAGGAAAGACGCTGCCGCTGATCGATACAAGAGAGTTTAATACGGACCAACAGGTTATTTTATTTATAAGAAATGTAAAACCAAGCACAAAAGTATAAAGGCACACAAGTATATAAGGTAAAATCTCGTAAAAAAATTAAACACACTTTGCAAAATATTTGCAACATTGCTACAACATTGAGGTAGACTCTTGTGCAGTATGAATGTGCTTTATGGCAGTAGTGCAAATAGGCAAATAGTGCAAGGATGGTTGAGAGTCCAGCATTAAATATGGACAATATAAAATCTATAGCAGTGCAAGTATAGAGTTTGGAAAGAACAATAAATATGTATAAATATATATATATGGATAGGTGGGTGCGGGTGGCCCCCATGAATGCTCTGGGGAATAGGAGGGTGATGGTGTGGCCTGGGAACGGTTTGGAGGACAAGAGTATGTGTTCGCGCGGAAGTTCCGCATACCCTCCATCAGTGTGGCAACCATTGATGTATTGCTCTGGAGGATGGTTGCTATCAATCGGCCCTCCCACGCCTCACTCCTTTCCATATGCCCTTCCCATCTCTGATTCATGTCCTGAATCTCCTGGACAAGGACATTGATGTCCCTCTGGCGTCTCCTTGTTGCTGATTGCTGGGCCCTTGTCCTTTAAGAAATAACAGGTATAAAGTCAGTTATGTATCCTTAGTGATCAGGCATGTGATAGTATCATGTAATCATCTTGAAATCAGCTGTTTGTTAGGCTACACAAAATGAGTGGATGCATCGCATTCAGATTCTTTGTGATGCTCAAATGTTGATGCAACTAGAATATTGCAGAACTTACCAGGTCTATCAGAGGTGACTGCAGGCAGTGGAGTGCTTGATGTAGGTAGTGGAGAGCTAGCGGGAATCGACCATGTCTGTGTGTAGGATCCAGGTGGGACTTCAAGGAGCGTGGCCTCTATTGTCTCCTCCTGGTCCTCAGTCTCCATTGTAGCCTCTGCTTGCAAATGCTTGCAAAGGAAAGACCTACAACACGTTTCAACATATATTTAGCACTGCTAACACATTTGCCCCCCTCTCTAACACACTGGGCCGGCTAGCATGTGGCATCTAGGTTAGCATTATGGTACACTTTACGTTTTATATTTGTAATTCGTTTTCATTGTGGGTTTAATTCCTCGCAAGTGAGGGGAAAAGTGTACTACACATGTTTTAACACATATCTAGCACTGCTAACACGTTTGTCCCCCCTTTTTCAAACACGATGGGCTGGCTAGCATGTAGCATCTAGGTTAGCTTTAGGGTGATGTTTTAGCAACTTACCCATGGCATGTCATGCGATTCCCGAATCTATGCTGTGGTGTCCGGCTTGGCACAGTGGTTGGCTTCCAAGGAGTTTATCCAAGAGGTCGAAGAATGGGCACGAAGTACGACCACGACCACTTGTGCCATTGTCCCATTTGGCAGACAAGTACGCCTTTTTTACATTCTTCCACCGGATTCGGAAAACCGGCTTCTTCCATCTTCTGTGCTACTTTTTAAAAATAAATCTCCATTTCTATTTTTCCTCCCATCCATGAACTTTAAAATGTTCAACTCCTAGAGCTGGTTGAGCATGACCTGAGTCTGCTCATCCGTCCAAAAGTGTGCTGCTTCTTGCATTCTCTATCATGTTGTTTATTTCTTTCCAACTGCAGCTTCTCCTTCGACTTCCGGGTGACGATCTCAGGAAAAAAAATCTCGAGCATGTGCAGAATGCTTAATCCAATCCACTGCTGTCTACATGCACGTTCAGTGTACATTTATATTGAGTTATCTCGGGGTCTTAATCTGATCGCAAGGAACCCGATCTGATTTTTTTGTCAGATTAAGGTGTCTACATGAACTGAATAACGTCTTACAGTCTTATTGTAATTTAGCCATTAATCCGATACGATGGCACTCATCTAACCCTACTGACTGTCAAGCCCCTTTTCAGTCTCTTTGTTTTCCAATAATCCATTAGTAACTGGAGATTAGTGTCCTATCTGAATTACCCCACTGGTGCATTTCAGCAACATTTTGTGACATCATTCTAACTCTAAGGTCGAATCTTGTAACAAATACATACCACTTTTAACACAGAACAGGTCCGAACTGTTGCGGTCACCATAACAGACAGACACCCACAGTATTGGTGGATTAATTTGGCTTCTAGTCAGCTCAGAGGAATCTGACAGATTGTGTTACTAAATGAATTAATAACATTGCTGTTCAAACTTTCCTTCTCCATGATTTTAATCAAAGATAATTATCTGCACTGAGGTGAGTTTTCACATATTCTGGACCAAAATAACAAAAAAGAACAAGCAAAAACTACGTTGAAAGGGTTTGAGTTGAAACTGCAGTTTCTGCTGACCATTTGCCGATCAATATTTTCAACCAGTCCTATCTACCACTATCATAATTAATACGATGATGTGTGTCTGTTAGCTTGATATGATTTTTATGGAAAACAAGATGCTGTTGTGTGAAAACTGTAACCAAACAAGGGGCAGTAGTGAGAAAACAGTAAGTCTAGAAGGACTTAGAGAATTTTGTGTGTTGGTGTGACTTTTCATCGGACAAAAGGCAGTGATGGTGGATTCGCTGTACTCGGATAAAGTAAAATATCAGGATTTCTGGAGTGAACAACAACAATGCTGTAACTGTAGTGGAAATAAACACTAATGAGTAAAATACTGAGTTTTCTTGTGGAAATATGATATCTTCAGCTGCGCCTGTATCCACTGACACTAAGTTTTACACAGCCACTACACCCTTGACATGACAATATGAGTTGTTATAGTGATATGACATGTTGCTGAGAGAAAACTCTATGAAGACCTTTATATTATATCTTACTCTATGACCTGTCACGTCTTGTGCAAAAGGGCAAAATATTGCACATATTGTGGCTCTTTCTATCACTTTGAAATGTATGTCTGACAAAAAGAATATGAGGAACAATGGAAAAATTACCACTGTTTTGAATGACGGAATCATCAGTCATCATTTTATCAAACTGATGAAGCCATTTATGTTCAGAATATCATGTCTGAAAAGGGATTAAGTAACACAAAATCAATTACTCCACAAGAGACTTGGTTTTCAGAGTTTTGAGAAAGAAAATCACATGGTCTTAAGTGATTATCCACTCAGCATCTAAACTAGCTTGACATTCTTTTAAGTGACATAATTAGCTGATATTTACCTCTTATACATACAAAGAGAATCCATTGTTGGGCAAGCAGAGACCAATTACAGATACATTTTAATGCTGCAATGCAGCCACAAGAGATGAAAAACACCCTTGCTTTCAATTTTTCTCTTTTGCTGGTGCTTCCATCACTTCTATAAGCAACCCGAGGCAGAGTGATACACATACACACCTGTTCACTTGATGCTGTCAAAGCATGTGTATCAGGTTGAAGGACTGTGGGAATACTTCAAGACTGAACTACAGCACCTCATTACAAAATCAGTTCTTCCCAGAGGGCACTGAACATTACAGATCTGACAATGTAAGAGCAGGGTACTCGAGGTTATTTCTATTTCTTTTAAAGTCAGTGAAGCCTTGCAAAATCTTGTTTAAACTGACTGAAACCTGGCAAATGGCCAGCACATCTGGCCCATCTGCTATCAAACCAGATACTTAACTAAATAAATGATTTCAGGTTGTTAGGGACTGTGTGAACCACACCACCACTTTGTTTTGTGTAGCTGGAAAATATTCATTAAAACTAATATTTCTATGATATGAAGAATACTTTCAGTCTGATTGGAGGCAGTTATGTTTGTTTTTCAGCCACTTGTCAACATCATTGTTAATTTTTCTCCTGCAAAGAAAGAAAAAGTTTAAAAGCAGCATTGTAGATGGTAATTAAGACATTAATTAATTACATTGGCCCAACACTGCCTCCATTTGCATAGCATTAATTTTTTTAGGATGTGCACATTCCATGCTCTAAAAAAATTGCAGGATACACAAGACCGCTATCATAAACATGTGAAGGCATAATTTAAGGAAAGTGACATATATATACATATACCTTGAAATATCTGATCATCAGAAGGTAACAGGTCAGTAGCTCCCCTTCAATGTGAGATAACTAACTCTTTACCTTTAGTTCCTTTGTTGATTTCCATATTAAAATCATGCACTGCCAGTTATATCCACCATTCATCAGTCATATAGCCATGTGGTTTTTGGTCCCATCAGTCATGGGATGATTTTCAGCATGCACCACTGACAGTCATGCATGTGGCCTTTGGACACAAGCATAATTACAAACTGTGTGATAGTAGTGAACAGCATAGATGGATAGATGGAATTTTACGGTTTAAATTCATTCAATTTAATCATAGTGCTCATGCCCTTTTATAGGTTATTTCATTCATTATGGATTCAGTGATGGTATGAAAAAGTAAGCTGCCTTTATTACTGGAAAAGCTAGTGTTTGGATGTTGTTTTTTAATTCATGTCCCTGAATCATGTAGTTGGCAGTGTAAGCTCTGAAGTTAGGAAAGGTCTCCAGTGATTTATTTGGCCTTACAGTATGTAGTTTTCACTGGCCTATACACTGTAGTGTTCTCTCTTTTCTCAGAATGAGGTGATTGAGTGTGGGTGAGATGGTCAGCTTTTTTGGGCCACAAACAATTTTCTTGTTGTCATAAAAGCAGCTACTTGGCTGCAATTTGTACACAGTAAATTAAATGGTGAGATGCTTCTTGGCTCAGGAACCTGTTATAAAAATGTGTCGGGTAATTTAAAATCTAGTTACAAAAGGAGATGCCAATGGAAAATGTGGCATTTTTTGGAAAGCACAGTGTTTTAAAAAAATGTTTTCCCCCAACAACACCAATTTGCTCACTTTAAGTCACATTTTTTTCTGTTGTATTTTGTAGGTTGCTAAACATGGTAAGAAACCAAAAAATCGAGTTTCAATTTAAGGCATCACTACTGAAATGTTTGTTTTTTCAAATGGCTGCTACCCTTGTCCGCTGCATTGCTCCAGTTTGCTGTTTGCTTTATCTGCCCTCTTCTTAGACAGCTGCTCAGTCCCAGTTGAGATATGATAGGCCAGATGCAGGCCCATGAAAAGGCATTCACCCCTATATCTGTCAAGTTTTCCATTTTCAAATCGCTCACATTCAGTTCATGATTAAAACAGAACCATATTTAGAACTTGTAATTTCTAGTCTTTTTTTAAGTCTTGAGCAACTGCTTATTTATTTATATTTAACTTCCAAGGTGCCAGGCTGTCTTGTTATATTTAAAAGTGGTCTTTTGCAATAGTTCTCAAGACTTTCGGAAGGTGTTTCAAAGTTGTTCTCAGGCTTCTCTTTCACAAATTCTCAGTCCCAGTCCTGTTAGCAACCATTTTCAGAGGAATGCGTATTTTATTTATTAAGCCATTTCACACTCAACGTAGTTACATGCACAGCTGAGTCGAGCTCCATTAAGAGTTTAGCCTGACCATTTAACTGGACAGCCATCCATTCTTGTCCCAGTGTACACTGGAAGTGAATCAAGTTAATAAACTGAATTCACTGCACAGATTTTGTTGTTCAGCCATGTGAATGGTAATCTTATCAGATGACACTGCTGTTATCCATCCATCCATCCATTTTCTATACCCGCTTAATCCAGTTTAGGGTCACAGGGGACCTCGAGCTTATCAGCTGTCATTGGGCGAGTACACACTGGTCAGGTCGCCAGTCCATCACAGGGCCACAGAGAGACAAATGAGAAACACAACCATCCACGCTCACACTCACTCTCACTCCTAGGGGCAATTTAGAGTCACCAATGTGTCATGCCAACCTGACAGGCATGTTTTTGGGTGGTGGGAGGAAGCTGGAGAACCTGGAGAGAACCCACGCATACACGGGGAGAACACACAGAAAGGCCCCATTCGGATATTGGGAGCCCTCTTGCTGTGAGGCAACGATGCAAACCACCACGCCATCGTGCAGCCTCACTGCTGTTATAAAACCTGGAATTTATAAGGGCAGAACAGAAATGCTGGGAAGTGACTGTGAATTGACACATAGTCTTACTGGGCTGATTTTTAATTACAATTTCTGATACATTTAGACGTCTGACAAAAATGACAAATTTAAACGAGAGCAGATTTATTGGGAATTTGGTTGTATTAACATACATTTACACTTTACTGTTATTAAAAAAAGATGCAAAAATATAGAATTTTGGAGCATGACTGAGCATTCTCGTTGAGCATGTACATGCAGAAGTTACCATATTTTGCGCACCTTAAGGCGCACCTAAAAGCCTTAAATTTTCACAAAAAAAGGCCATGCACCATATGATTCGGTGCGCTTTATGTGTGCACTGGATTCCAAAATCTGTCACGGATACCGCCATTTTGAATTTACCGCAGGCAGCACCGAGCATTCATTGGGGTATTAAGCCCGCTCCGTATCACGCACCGCTCTTCCTTCACGCTGCTCACCGCCACGTTCACTTTTGCCGTGCCTCTTCGCTCTTGTACATTGGAAATGAATGGCAACTGGCTACTTCCTTCGCTCGCTTTGTGTTCGGTGTGAATCCAGGGTTAGGCGGATCCCAGTCATTCACTCTGAATGGGGGGAAGATTGTATCAAGCTCGTACTTAGCGATTGACTCGTGTCATAATTAATGCTTTTACCCATGTCCCAGTGAGTGCCTGTTCTTCTGTCTGAGATGGGTGATGCAGACCGATGTGCAGTTTATAAGTTTATAAGTGTAAAAACGACCGACGATGTTGTCCTTGACCGTCAGACGATTTCCCGCTGACACAGAGACGTAACTCATACACTGTATGTGTTGGCAGCGATAAACCAATCAGAGAACATTACGTAATACTACGCCTTATAATTAGGTGCGCCTTATGTATGGGTTAAGTACAGAAATGGACCCCATAATTGAGGGTGCGCTTTATAATCAGATGAGCCATACAGTAATCGAATCCCAACCACATTATCTAGATGTTTTAATCTGGTCATAAGCTATAATATTATATTGGTATAATATTGGTTATATTGGCTAACATGTTTACATGCATTATAAATGTATGGTTTTGGTAAGATTAACAAAAATTTGTAATTCATTGATCAGTTTTTGTTTTTCCTTTATTTCTAGTGTTATGTATACATTCTTACTGACCCGAGTCATTCAAAGTCATTCAAAGTATCTAACTCAAGTGATGAATCATGGCTACTATTGCTTCTTCTAATCCAAATCCACTGACTGGCCCTTACTGCGTCATCTGACAATTCCTTCACTATTTTCCTCACACTCTGTCCATTTATCTCCAACTCCCTCAACAATGAGACAATAGACTTTGCAACAAATCGTCTACATCAGTGGTTTTCAAAGTGTGGGGTGCGCCTCCCCAGAGCACTTCCGGGGAAGCGCGAAAGAACAAAACTTCAGAGAGGGTGAAAGAAACGTAAACAACTTAGCTAGCTAATTTATCTGTAAGAGAAAAGAGTGGATCTGGAACAAGAAAACGGAGGAAGTAGGACAGTGATTATCTACAGTTTGGATTTTCATGGATTGGTATTGAAGATGTTCCGCAGCCACAGTGTGTTATTTGCAAAGAGGTAC